>NW_027223753.1:187266812-192066812 GCF_028538775.1 Myotis yumanensis | reverse complement strand
ACAAAACCTTCTCCAGTCTGCCTCCATCACTTTCCAGCCAGTTTACAAGTCCTGAGGTACATGATCTACTCTCTGACATTTTTTTATTTATAAAGTAAATATGTTATTCACACCTAGCTTAGAGTTGCTGTGAGGAGTAACTGAGTCAATAAACCTTTTGATTTAAAAAATATTTTAAATATTTTTATTAATTTTAGAGAGAGAGGAAGGGAGAGGGAGAGAAAGATAGACACATCGATTGGCTGTCCTCTTCATGCTCCCTACTGGAGACTGAGCCTGCAAACAGGGCATGTGTCATGACCAGGAATTAAACCAGCAACCACTTGGTGTATGAGACTATGCTCAACCAATGGAGCCACAACTGCGAGGGCTTAATATACCTTGTGAACAGCATCTAGGAAGTAGTTGGTGCATAATAATGTCAAACTGCATTTTGTTACTATCATTTACTCTTTGTAAAGCAAGCTTGGTGTTAGAAATGGTGTTCTTTACTCAGTGATTTGTGTTTGAGAAGTTTCAAGGGCAAATCTGAGACCACCCAAATTCCATTGGCCTCTGCCCTCCCGTGTTTGTGATAAGTCATTCAGAAACTTGTTTCTAGTTGTGTCTTAGATTAAAACTAGAGGCCCAGTGCACAAAATTTGTGTACTGGAGGGGGGTGTTCCTCAGACCAGCCTGCACCCTCTCCAATCTGGGACCCCTCGGGGGATGTCCGACTGCCGGATTAGGCCCTATCCCACAGGGCAGCTGAACATCCCTCTCACAATTTGGGACTGCTGGCTCCCAACTGCTCGCCTACCTGCCTGCCTGCCTGATTGCCCCTAACTGCTTCTGCCTGCCAGCCTGATCTCCCCCTAACCACTCCCCTGCCAGTCTGATCGATGCCTAACTTTTCCCCACCTGGCCCGATTGCCTCCAACTGCCCTCCCATTCCAGCCCGGTCGCCCCCAACTACCCTGCCGGCCTGATCACCCCTAACTGCTCTCCACTGCAGGCCTGGTCCCCCCCAACTGCCCTCCCCTGCCAGCCTTGTTCCCCCCAAGTGCCCTCCCCTGCAGGCGTGATTGCCCCCAACTGCCCTCCCTCCCCTGCAGGCCTGGTACCCCCCAAACTTCCCTCCCTCCCCTGCAGGCCTGGTCCCCCGCAACTGTCTTCCCTCCCCAGCAGGCCTGGTCGCCCCTAATTGTCCTCCTCTGCAGACCTGGTCCCTCCAACTGCCTTCCCTCCCCTGCAGACCTGGTTCCCCCAACTGCCCTCCCTCCCCTGCAGACCTGGTCTCCCCAACTGCCCTCCCTCCCCTGCCAGCCTGGTCCCCCCCAACTGCCCTCCCTCCCCTGCAGGCCTGATCACCCCCAACTTCCCTCCCCTGTAGGCCTGGTCGCACCCAATTGCCCTCCCCTGCCAGCCATCTTGTGGCGGCTATTATTGACCACGTGAGGACGGCCATCTTGTGTGAGGGCATGACAGACAATTTGCATATTACCTCTTTTTATATAGGATTCCATTGAAAATAATCCACTGTATATAATTAGCCACACCAAGTACCATTTGTAGAATAATATTAATAAATATTCATTTAAATACTAATTTATATTTTTGGAGGAGTTGCATTAATCTCTCAGGCCTTTATTCTCCCACATTTCCATTGAAATACTCCAAATAAATTTCTCCCCAAATGGATTTTCAAAAATTTATAGGAAGTTTTAAATATGCTTAGGGATACCTTCCAAATTTTTGCTAAATGTTTGGTCTTTCATCACACTCCTGTGATAGCATTGTAAGATAGGATATAGCTCTCTGAGAAAGTTTTATTTAACAAAAATGAAGTCCTAATACTCCATGATGAACAATTATGTAAGTGTTACTAATTTGGTATTCATGATCCATAAAAGTTTTTAAATATGTATGGAAGGAGATAAATTAGGAAAAATAAAATTCTATAGTGACTTACTATAATGCATTAAAATGCCCTTTAGTATACATTAATAGTTTATTTTAAAGAAAATTTCTTTTATGTAACATTGGAGAAAAAAGCTATTGATATGTTAGCACTAATCCAAAATTAGCATTTTCCCATTTTCCATTTATGGCTAACCATATTCTTAGAGAACTAGTAATAAGAGGAATTGTGTGAGTTGACTTTTGTGGATATGTTTGTTTGACATTTGATGAGAGTAGATGATCAAAACTTATTTTACTTAGTTATTTTGAAGATTCTTAAAAGAAGGTTAAAAATATGCTCTCCACAATTGCTTGCCAAAAAAAAAATCATCTTATAGTTATGTAGTCTTCTCTCTAACTGGACTTATGGTGTCTTTATAAAGCAATGGTTTTCAAGCATGATTAGCAATACTTTTATTCAACATAAGAACAAGAAATGGATTTTATTGCACTGTGTTTTATGGATCATGACTTTAACTGAACTAAGTAGTCAAAGGCTGTATGAAAAATATAGCTGTAGTGGGCTCTTGACCACATTTGTTTCTGTAGTTTACTAATGCTATTTTTTCATGTAGCCAAGTCACATTTTCATAGAATTAACACCTATCCCTAAACACCTATGTATCACCACAAAACAGCACAACAATCAACATATATTTACCTCAGCTCATTGAATAACACTTTACTTATCTTTTAAAATATGTGTGTCTGAGGTAAGCCTAATTCAGCAAAACAGAGAAACAGACTATTGATTCCCATTTAAAACATAAACTATCCCCCTTAAAATGTGAGAATTATGAAAGATAGTATTGCAGGCAATATTAGTAGCTTATTTTCTCCTTTCAACTAGACTTCCTTTCTAAATTCCTCTATCTGCTGCTTAATCAGATCAATTGGATGGTCTGGCCAGATGAACCACAGTTCATTACTTTCTCACTATAAACATGTTTTTATTTCACAAAGGCCATGTGTTGTCTGCTCATAGTCACTTTAATTCTAATACCCTTAAATTCAGTAGCTGTTTCAAAAATGTAGAGCTGTAAATCCAAGTTTCACAGTTGACAAAGATAAAGGAAATTCTTCTTTAGTGGTGGGTTGGGACATAATAATGCACCAAGAAGACTTTATTTATGGATCACCAATCTTCCCACCTATAACTTCTTATGCTTAAGTCCTGCCCCATATTGTATGCATATTTTAATTGAGGGACATGTCTGATTTTGCATATTTATGAAGCAGAGGATTTTTTGCTCAGAGCATCTAATGGTAAAATGATCACTTCCTGTGTCTCACTCAGCCTAGGGTGCTAAGCCAAATCATTGAGTCTGTGGAAGTTCAGATAAGATACTATTTGGAGGTCTTAGTCTTCTGGGTATGGGAAATCTCATGCTTGTCTCAACGACTATTTTTCTAGTTAAATGCAGTGTCATATCATTTAATTCACACAAGAGATAAATATTATAATATTAATTTATATCTATAGTTATGTAAATATGCAAATAAATGTGAATTTCTTTTTAGCTCTAATTTTTAAGGGAAGCACAATTTGGAATATTTCATCTATGATATTTGTTGAATTAAGCATAGCATAAAATTGAAACATTAACAATGTAAAATTAAAATTTGGTCATACACATGGAATTATTTATTTAAATCATGAATAAAAAAGGATAAATAATCTGTAGTGTAGATGATATAGCTACATAGATCAATAAGTTAAGTAAAGTAATATTTTAAAATATCATTGGCAACTTGGTCCTGTAAGGTAAAAACATATAAATAAGGTTAAACAAAGAGATAAAATTGAATATGATTCTGAAAAGATTCAATTGGTCCTCATGTATGACTTTTACCCAGAACTTTTTTAGTTCTGCCATTTCTGCTCACAATTAGCACATATAAATCGGTACTTCAGCAAAATTTTAAATTGGTCTAGGGCCATAGATGGTGAAGTTTCTTGGTAATTTCTGAAATAAATAATTGTTAAATCTGTGAAAGCCAAGGTTCTTGAGTAATATGCATTATAACACAAATATCATCAAATTTCACAGTAATTGTGTGACATAAGAAAATATTAGTATATTTTCCAATAATTAATAAGTAGTGAATATAAGCCCTTAATAGCTTATTTGTTTAAGCTATTGAACAACAATTCTTCATTATCCCCTCCCAACTGTAAGTTTTGATATCTACTGCTTCCACCCATGTTTTGTTAAAAGTAAATTTAGTTTTATTACCATTAATCAATTCTTGGGATTTACTCCAGTATGAAATAAAGACATATATATTTTTTAGAGAGAGGAAAGAAGGAGAGAGTGAAACATTGATCAACTGCTTTCCACACACACACTGACCAGGGATTGAACCAGTGACCTTTTGGTGCATGGGATGATGTTCAACTAACTGAGTCACACCACCCAGGGCAAAGAGTACATTCTTTTTTATTTAAATATGTTTTATTGATTTTAGAGAGAAACAGTGATGAGAGAGAAACATCAATCCACTGTCTCCTGTAAGTGCCCTACTGGGGATCAAGCCTGCAACTTGGGCATGTCCCCTGATCAGGAATCTTAACTGACAACCTCTTAGTGCAGGGGATGACTCTCAACCAACCAAGTCACACCAACCAGGGCAAAGAGTATCTTTGTAATAATCCTATAGATTTAGGGCCTAAGGCCCTCCAACAAGTTTTTTGAGATACCAGCTGTCTCTCGGCCGATTTTTTGCATTGAGTTGATAGAGTAATTTGAGTTAAGGAGCTCCTTAACGAGCTTGGTCTCAGGATGAATTAAACTTGTAAGTCAAGGCCCCACTGTAAGTACTTAGATATGTCTATTGAAACATTGAACTATCTTTTTGTTTTGAGTGACACTTAAGATAGGATTACAACTCTTAAAATTTATTTGTTTTTTATGACTGTTTCAACACAAAATAAACTTGCTATCTTCATCCTAAATTTGTTTTTAAAATGTGGTCATGTTCAAATTTTATTATATATACTTCTCTAATATAAAATGTACTCTGTTTCTCTTTAACTCGGGCTTTCTATTTGTGTGTGTGTGTGTGTGTGTGTGTGTGTGTCTCTGAAATATATGGTATTTATAAAATACTATTTTAGAGGTTGCTTAGCTCAGTTTTGAAATATTGGCATCTGAAGTTCTATAAATGCTTCTCACAGTGTCAAGTACAAAATATAAGACTTCTCATAGGTCAAAACAATTCTCATCAGTATCAAAGAGTGATGGAGTTGTATGAGGTTAAGTGTGGAGATACTGAATTTAGGTACTGCATGCTACACAAGATAGAAGACAAGGTCTGTTGACTTCGACTCTTTATTTCCTTCCTCTGGTCACCTTCTTGTTTCATTTCTATCTTTTTTTATATGTATCTTCACCACTCAAGAAATTTCATTCTTAAAGCCCGTTTCTGTAGCTGTTTTTAAAAATGTGTTCCAGAATTACATGTTTTCTTCTTTTTGGAAATTTTATTACAGAAAAATCTCTGATTTTAATTAAATGTTGTTTCTAGTCTTATTTATAATTCTCTTTTCAAAAAAAAGAAATTATAATTATTGAGTCTATGCAGAATGTTTTTTAATTGCAATGTTTAGATGTTGAAAAAATGTTCAGATATGTTTATCTGGAAATAAATACTTCTTGCATGATATTTCACTCATTCTTACATAAAGAATTTCTAATTCAACTGGTATTGCTACCTCCAAAATAAATGTAAATGATAATGCATCATTTCTTTACCTAGTTCCATAAGAAGCCAGGATTCATTAGGAAATCCTCTGACACCCCAGGGGATGTCAGACTGTCAGTTTCTCCCTGATCCCTGCAGGCTAGGCTGAGGGACCCCACCTGCCAGAGGGACCCAGGTCACTCCGCATATGCCCTTCGAGCCCCAGCACCACCCCAGGTGTGGCCAGCCAGGGAGGGACCACAGGAGGTTGGCTCCAGAGTGTGTCCGGCCCATTTCTCACCCAATCCTGCCCCACTGGCCACCTTCTAATTAATTTCCTTTCAATGTGCATGAATCCGTGCACCAGGTCTCTAGTATAAATATATTTTCAAGCAAGAAAATTTGGGGAAGCAAGACTAAAAGAACTAATCTTAGGATCCTTTCTCCTTGCTTTACTTCCTATTCTTGGTATGAATCAATAAAACTATTCAAATTTTTACATGTGACCAACCCGATTGAACTGTTTTGACTAAATGTGTCAATTAAAACAATTAACCTAAGTCATTCACAAAATATTTAGCCATGACATTTTTACACATAGCCTCATTATCGCTAGAGACATTTCTAGACTTGTGATTGTATAGTACATAATATTACTAACACTATTTTGATTAGAAAGGATTTGGTACAATTAAAATCCTACCTTAATTATATCATTTGTGTTTTACGGATTATTCTCATGCTTTCTGGCTTCCATATATTGTTAAAAGTAAATTTAGTTTTATTACCATTAATCAAATGGTAATAAAACTGGAAAACTCCTTTATTTTTTTACTCTTCCTCTTGATTTATCCTTTTTCATTTATTGACTATGTGCCGTTGGCCTTCAAAGTCCTCTTTTATTTCATTTTCTCTATCTTTGCTTACAGATTTTCTGCCTATGTTGTTAGAACCTGTATGACTGTCATTCCGTCCCTTTGCTCAAATTTGCAATACAGCACAACAGGCAATAAAAGCTTTGATACATCTATTATTAATAGACAAAAACTAAAAAAATATGCCAAAGTACTTCAAAAGCATGAGCTTCGGTAGCAGTGTCTATATAAAACAGGAAGTCATGAAGGTTAAAAAAACACACACAATAATAGGTGTTACAGAAATAAAGTGAATTGGCTAACTCAATGAATCCAAATGTTTCTATGGAAAGATATTATTATTGAGGAGTTTCTATCTCACTAACAAAATATAACATTATTTATCCACATACTAGAATGGAAAACTTTTCTTGTCAATTAACTGCATGGTTGTCCACCAAAATCCAATCTCCATTTCTTATATAGTAAGAGTACCTTTCAATTTTTTAAAACATATATTTTTTTATTGATTTCAGAGGAAGGGAGGAGAGAGAGAGAAACAATCATTGATCAGCTGCCTCCTGCAGGCCCCATACTGGGGATTGAGCCCACAACCTGGGCATGTGCCCTGACCTGGAATCAAACCATTATTCTATTAATAATGAGCAAATATTTTGTTGGTTGCTCCTATATTGTTAAGGATTTAGAATAAGGAAGTATCATTCATTCTATTAATAAATAAGCTACATGTTTATAGTGCAAACGCTAATGATTCTATAGAAAACCTGTATAGAACTGGAAGTGAGATTTCAGTGCTCCAGCAGTAAAAGTATATGAATGTTTTCCTAAAACTATTTAACATTGATTGTTGGCTGATACTTAGATAGTGTGATGGCTATGTTTATTCACCATTGTCATCACTTCCTTAATTCCCTAATTCATTCATCACTGATTTATTTTCTTCACTTATTATTATTTTGGGAACTATTCTAGGTCTGTATGCTGATGGAATTTATATTTCATTTTCCCATTGTAAGAAGGGGAGACAAACCAGTAATCCAAAGAGACAGAAAGAAAGTGGGGTGGAGGGAGAGCGCATAATTACAAGATAAACAGGCCATATAACTTAAAGCAAAAAGGGGTCAATTTCAATTACAGATACTGGTGGGAGTGGGGTTGATTTGGGATTGGAGATGAGGTATGATGTCTTAGTTTATGATAGTTAAAGGGATGACTTTTCTCTATATCTGTGTCTTTGTTCTTTTCAGCATATTTGGGGGGAAATGGGTGAGTTCATTACTATACAGGTAGATACAAGATTGCCATTATCACAGCAAATTTAATGAAGAGAATGTACATTATTTGAAGACTATATCTGTTCCAACTTAAAGCATATAGTAGGTTTGATCAAGCCAGAGAGAACAATAGTTTAATGAAGGACAAACTTTTATTTGAGAACTTTATTCTCTTATTCATTCATATAAAAACACTTTTAAAGTGTCTGTTTTCTGTGCAGCTCAATGATATTACATTCTCACTGATTTTATGATTGTAGGTTTTTTTTTGTTTTGTAATATCAAGTCATTCATTCAATATTTTATATATTCTTAAAACTGCATTAGTTCGCATCTACTTACGAGTAGCAGGAACCACTATTTAAAGTGACACAAATTGGCATTAATTTATCTCTTATAGTAAGTAAACTAGAGGGAGGTTGGTTGGGTGCTGGCATTGAGCTGGTATCCTAAGGAGACATCCCTCTGGCTTTCTATTGCATCATCCTAATAAGCTGGCATTTTGCTTCTTGTCCTCAACATGGCTGTTGCATCTCCAGGCATGAGAGGGGGACGTGCCAGAGCTGTTATTACCATCTCACAGGGAAGCAAGGGCTCTCCTAGAAATCCCTTAGCAGGCTTCTGCTTTAGTCTCATTGCCTAGAACTGAGTTTCATGGGTGCCAAAGAAGTAGGAAATAAGATTGCAAATGTCTTAAAATAATCTTTAAATATTTCCCACATCTTGATACACCCATGCTCCAAACAAAATCAAGGAATATAGATAACAATAGATACTAGGTAGCCAACTATGAGTAATATGCTGCAAATGCTACTTACATTATAAATCACTGAAAAGAAATAATCTATTTTCTCCAGTGTATTCAAAAAAATGATATTCTCTGGAGAAAGTTTGAGCTGTTTGGCATTTTCTCAAAGTTGCATTATCTTTTTTGAACTGGGCTTTTCTAAATAATTGACTATAAATGGGTGATTGTCAACATTAATTGGGATTATAATAGTAAACACTTATAATTACTCTGTATTCTATATGCTTTACATATAATAATTAATTTAATCTTCATGATAACTTTGGAAAGAAGGTATAAATAATTATCTTCACTTTATAGGAAATTAAACACAGAGATGTTAAGTAACTTGCCCGTGGTCTCACAGCTAGTATTTACTGGACCAGGATTGAAGCTCTGGTAGTTAGTCTCAAATACCACCAACTCTAAGGTGGAATTGTGAGAAGAAGCAGTGGGTGGCATCCAGCTGCTGAGAGAGGCACCTGCAGATCAGGAGCAAACAAATAAAGACCTCAATCAGCACAAGGAACTGAATTCTGTCAGCAAACTCTCTGAGCTTGAAAGAGGACCCTTAGCGCCAACAAGGAATGGAACCTGTTCAATACTTTCATCGCCTATGCAGGGGTGGGGATCCCTTTTTCTGCAAAGGGCCATTTAGATACTTATAATTTTATTCTTGGGCCATTCAAAATTACCAAGGTAAAAATTAGTCTGCTATATTTGGTCAACGATTTAATTAACTTACCCCTAAAGCCTGTAGGCCTTATATGGCCTGCAGGCCAGACATTACCCCTTCCTTATAGGATCCTAAGTAGGAACCCAGTTAAGCTATGGCTGGAATGCTGACCCACAGAAGTTATGTGATAATACTAGAGGCCCGGTGCACAAAAATTTGTGCACTCGAGGGGAGGGGGGTCCCTCAGCCCTGCCTGTGCCCTCTCGCAGTCTGGGACCCCTCGGGAGATAACGACCTGCTGGCTTAGGCCTGCTCCCAGGTGGCAGAGGGCAGGCCCAATCCCTAGGTGCAGCCCCTGGTCGGGCTCAGAGCAGGGCCGATTGGGGAGTTGGGGCGCCTTCCCCTGTCATGAACAGAGCAGGGCGGATAGGGAGGTTGTGGCCCCGCCCCCTGTCACACACAGAGCCGCAGGGCGATCAGGGAGTTTGGGCGCTGCCCCCTGTCACGCTGATCCTGGTGCTGGGAGGCATATTACCCTTTTACTATATAGGATAGAGGCCTGTTGCATGGGTGAGGGCCAGCTTGTTTGCCCTGAAGGGTGTCCTGGATCAGGGTGGGGGTCCCCACTGGGGTGCCTGGCCAGCCTGGGTGAGGGGATGATGGCTGCTTGCATCTGGTCACACCCCCTTCAGGGTGGGGGTCCCCACTGGAGTGCCTGGCCAGTCTGGGTGAGGGGCTGAGGGCCGTTTTCAGGCTGGCGGGTGACTGGAGCTCCCAACAGCTCCTTTTTTTCTTTTTTTTATTCTGGGCCAGCTTTAGCTCTGAGGCTCGGCTCCAGCTATGAGGCCTCTGCTGCTGAAAGCAGGTTTCTGGCCTTTGTTTACCTTCTGTATTTGAAACAATGTTGCGATCCTGCTGGCTGACTAAAGCAGGTTTCTGGGGTTTTGTTTAGCTTCTATATTTGTAACATAGTTGCTTAGAGTAGCAGCTCAGAGGCCGGCAGCAGCAAGCAGGGAACCTGGCTTCCTCTGTCACTGGAGCAAGCAAGCCTTCCTGTTCGCATCAGCTGCCTGGCTGCCGGCCGCCATCTTGGCTGGCAGTTAATTTGCATAAGGATATGCTGATTAGCCAATGGGAAGGATAGCGGAGGTATGGCTAATTACCATGTTTCTCTTTTATTAGTTAGGATATATGTGTTGTTTCAAGCTACTGAGTCTGTGGCATTTTTTTTACAATGTAACAAAAACATTAATATAACATTTGAGCTCCAACACTTGTATGTTATATCTTAAATGGGATACTTACTCATTTTGAGCTTTTTTTATGCATTAACTCAGAACACTTAATAATATTAATAGCCGTGGCTGACAGTAACTGAGTACATTGCTTCATTCCAAATAACTACTCTCTGTTTCTAAAAACATTTATTAATTTAATTGTCAGAAGTATCTTGATGTTGGTACTATTTTTATACAGTTCAGAAAACTGAGAAAGAGTGAAACCTGAGGTAGAGTAACTTCTGTAATGTATGCAAGCTAAGTAGCAGATCAAAGATTTGGCTCCACAGATAGGAATCACCAGCATCTGAGCTCATGAACCACTATGTTCCCACCTTTGGCCTCTAGCTTTGGAGTTCAGAACACCGATGTTTCCTTTCTTGGAACAAAGCCTTCAAGGGGAATTATCAGGTGGGCTCCAAATATGTTTTCCTAAATTATAACATAAAGCAAATCAAGAAAAGAAGGACAGATGAAAATGGATAGATTTTTTATAAGCAGAATGAGAATCCTGACTATGAATTTTATAGAACAGTCATATGAAAGGATATCAGCATGGTTTCTTTTAAGGTGTACAACATAAGTGTACACAATTTTCATTGTCAATCAGACCCCAATAACGCTGAAGAAATTTATAAATTAGTACTTAAGAAAAGAAAGGATAACAACTTTGAGAAAGCAGCAGGAAATAACATTGGGTCCATGTTTGCTTTGTTATTTAAATGAATTTTAAAGAAGTTTTAAAAATTGTACACACATAACAGCATGTTTACTTTTTGCTTTGCAATGTTGTCTAATAATTTTTATTTCATTGTCCACTTTTATAAAAAGAGATGATTGCAGGAAGAATTGGTGCAATTCTTTTACCCCTATCCTGCTTCACTATAGTTCATTAGAGCATAAGTCTCCTCAGATTCTTCCTTGGGCTTATTTATTTATTTATTTATTTATCTTCCCAAGAACAGTTTAGGAGACATAAGAAAACATCAACTGTAATCAGGGGAGATCACACTTTTCTTGGGCTTTTTAAATTGAAAAGAAATATTTGTTGTGCAGCACATGAAATTTTTGCCATACATAGCTTCCATTTCACATGAAACGCACCCAGAATATCTAGATGTTTATGTGACTTTCATATTTAACTCTTTTTTATAACCGAAATTATACCTTCAGAAATGGTTCTTGGAAGGAAGGGAACTATAATGGATTAAAAATCAACAAGGTGCCTATCATTTCATATGATACTTCCTATAACCCTCTTGTGTACTGTGTGAGTTTTATTGTTCACATTCTACATATGGCAAATATGAGAATCAAGAAGATTTAATAATTGCCCTAGATTACCTAATCACTTGATGGCCATTTGGGGACTTGAATCCAGGTGTCTCGGGCAAACACTCTGCTCTTTTTCCTATCAACAGACTGCCTCTTACTCTAGGTGTTAATCTATCTGCTTTCCTCTTTTATTATTGACAGTAGCCATTTGCCAAATAAATTTCAAAGGATTGTCCTGAAAAAAAAAAGTTGCTTATTGTATGGATACATGTCTGTACTGGTTGCAACACACACTACAATCCCCATACAAACAGGTTTTAATCACACCGCCTGCTTTACTTTTGGAACTCATCTTACCTGGGTTTGAAATCGCTATCCTACTTATTCATTGTCGTAAAGATACATTTCCCATCACAAAAATTCATCCACTGGAATATCTATAGCAAACAATTTAATTTCAGGATTTGAAATGATTTGAAAAAGTAGAGTTTACAGTCACTTTTAATCTTTCCTTGCGTAACTGAAAAAATATGTAAAATGTGAAAAATTCACTTTAGTGTATATTCTATGACTTTGTTTTCTCTATGTGTCTATTTTTAGTTGTATATAATGCCTTTAATAAGTTTTGATACCTTTAGATACTGAATTTCCTGAACATTGAAGAACTACTTTCATGCAGAGACAAAATGACTGGTTTCTGTTTAAGAGAATGCTATTACAATTAATTATCTCTGAATTAGGAATGTTTAAAGGAATAAAATCTCAGGTGTGCAACCTAAGAAGAATCATCTAAAACTTACTTGCAAGTGTTTCTCAATATACCAGATAGTGGTTATGTTAATTTATTTTTACATTTACACAGTTATGTGGTTTATGTAATGCACACAGTTAAGAAATCTACGTTGAATTGACCAAGCTCACAATGGATGCACCAGGTTTAATCGCATTCCCTTCGAGAACTGAAGTAAAGGGAGCATATGGAGACTGAGGAAAGATTAGAGAAAGGGAGGCATGAAACTCATTCGGTTAAGACAGACAAATCTCTGGAATAAATACATGCTCTGGAAAAGGAGTCTCATACTCCCTTTAATACTATGATTATTTAAAAGTCCTAGGAATTTAGGTGTGAGAGGCACCACGTAGGGAGGAAAGGATAAGCATAGATTTTATTTAAAGAAGATATTTCATAAACTCATAATTGTTTCATTCTTATTTATACCTGATATGTAATGTTAAGAATGTCTCTTTCAAAAATAATTCCTTTTAAGTGTGTTTGTTACTAAAATATAGAAATGCTGTTATAGGAAGTGCAAGTGCCTCCATATCACAAATCTCAACCATGTAGACATAGGTGGACAACAAATTAGAGCCGCGTTGCCACTTTTACCCTGTTTAGCTTTAGATTTTGCCTGAAGACATTTCCTTTTTAGTTGACCATTTTCTCAGCAAGCAAGAGAAAACATAGATTTTTCTTGAAGATTTTATTGCTGCTAATTCAAAGTGATGCAGCATAAGAAACGGTAGTTTTGGTTTACGAAAATATACTTGACCTTGGAGTTTGGAAATGAACGCTCTGCACTAAATAAAGGGATTCATTCTGTCATTGAAGATATGAAGAGGCGGTTTACCTAGAACATCAAGCTGTCCTTTTTACTATATTTTTGGTTGTCCTTTTTTTTAAGGTAGGAACATTTTGGAAGATATCTTTTAAAAACAGCAATCTTGAGACATTTTTCCTATAACTGTCAAAGCAAAGCCTGTATTCAAGTTCTAGAAACAAGAAAGGACAGCACAAAGCCAAATTAAAAAGCAAATTATGCCATAAAAATACCACATTGTTGTTGTTATTATATAAAAATGATATCCTATATAATAAAGAGGTTATATGCAAATTGACCCTCTCACCCTCACAAGATGGCTGCCTATGACCAGGCCTGCAGGAGAGGTTAGTGAGGGATGACCAAATGACTGAACAAGCAGGCTGCATGGGGTGACCAGGCTGGCAGGGGGGTTGTGAGGGGCGACCAGGGCAGCAGGGGGAAGTAGGGGGCGACCAGGCCAGCATGGGGGTCAGTTGGGAGTGACCAGGCCAGCAGGGGGGCAATTGGGGGTGATTAGGCCAATGGGGGGGCAGTCAGGGGTGACTAGGCCAGTAGGAGAGCGCAGTTGGGGGTGACCAGGCTGGCACTGGGGGGAAGTTAGGGGTGACCAGGCCAGCAGGGGGGGGAATTTGGGGTGACCAGGCCAGCAGGGGTGGCAGTTAGGGACAACCAGTATGGTGGGAGAGGTGCAGTTGGGGGAGACCAGGCCAGCAGGGTGTGGAAGTTGGGGGTGATTAGGCCAGCAGGGGAGGCAGTGAGGGGCAACTAGGCTGGCAGTGGGGGGGCCATTGGGGGTGACCAGGCCAGCAGGGGGGGCAGTTAGGGGTGACCAGATTGGCAGCGGGGGCAGTTAGAGGTGATCAGGCTGGCACACAGAGGCATTGAGAGGTGATCAGGCCAGCAAGCAGGTGAGCGATTAGAAACCAGCAGTCCAGGATTGTGAGAGGGATGTTTGACTGCCGGTTTAGGCCCGATCCCTAAACCAGCAGTCTGGCATCCCCCGAGGGGTCCCAGATTGGAGAGGGTGCAGGTTTTGCTGAGGAAACCCCTCACCCCCCCCCCCATACAAATTTTGTGTACCAAGCCTCTAGTATTTTTATAAAACTGCTCTAATTTTATTATTGTTTCTCTTTTAAATTAGTGTTTTATTTAATGTAACCAACATGGGAAAAATCATTTCATTATTGTTAATCTTTTTACTTTAAAGGGATAAACTTGCCCTCACAAAAATTAACTTTATATCTATTATCAAATATCTTAACATCAGTTGAGGAATAGGCTATTATTACAGTATGCTGACTTCCTCCAAGCTTATGTAAGTTTCAAAAAATGTTAACAGTGTTTTTGCAGTTTATATGACTAGCATTCTGGTTTATTTTTTAAAAATACAAATGTTTCTCTTAAAAAAAAAATCTATAAAGTCTTTTCCTTGAAAATTGTCCTCTATTTATAATTAACATGAGTCATAGGAAACAAAACAATCTTTTAAGGGAAATAATATTGTCCAAAGAATGAATTATAAATTGTATCTCAGTAAATAGAATGCTCAAATTCTTTCAAGCTCAAAGCTATTATCTAAATGGGAAATAAAACAGTAATAAAAAAAAACAACACATGTGAACTCCCATTATAAGACTTAAAGGAGTAGTAAGAAGACATATAAGAAGACCAATTTTGTATCAACTAGCTGTTCTTATACCATAAATAAGCTTGTCTACAGCAATGTTTAAGTCAACTTCATTACAAATGAAATACTGAAAAATTCAATCAATAATATTAAAGGTAATGTGATTAGCAAGTGTAAAATTCAATGAGTTGGGAGATTAAGCTACTATTATGAGACAAGCTTTCACTGTAGATGTCAGTTGTCTCAAATTTTTTGGCTATCAATGGGACTTCTGGTAAGAAACTAGAAAAGTAGGAAGGGAAAGTGTACTTTAATAAGAAATGTTCTTCTAACTTAGAACTGTGCCCTAAATGATTGGTTTGATCCTGAAACTCACCAAGCCTCTAAAGAGTTGCTCTTGGAACCAATATAAAAATGTTACCTGAGGATGACCAAAGGGTTACTACAAAAGATAGTTGGGCTTGTTAGATATATTCTGCATATCATCAAATTGTATAGTAGCAGCAGGAAAAGAAACATAGTAGAAAGATGAACAGCAGTAATGAAACCTATATAGTTAAGAAAGAAAATATTTGTGTTTTATTGATTCAACTTTTAATAGGTGTAGAAGAAATACTGAAAAATTTTTCACTAGTATTTTCTTTCAGAAATTGTAAGCAGATTAATATTGGAATACATCAAATTTATATAAATTTTTCTCTTAAAATGGGTTACATTTCACAATAAAAGTGTAAACATACATACTCCTGCCCTCTCTAGTCCCAACTGAGCTACTGAGCCAGGGCCTAACTGCAGTTTCATGTGGACAATTTAGTTTTATTCAAAGACTGGCATACCTGACTGGTAATACAGTATAGACAGATGCTGTATAAATTCTTCATCAAAATTGTACTGTTCTTAAGAATTTTATAATACTTGATTCAAAAGCAACAAGTGTTAATCAGCATGTATAACATTAATTTCCTTCTAAATTGATTTAGAATTTATCTGCACATTTCTCAGCTGGGAAGAACAATTACTCTTTCTCTTGAGATAAAAAAATGATATAATACCTCAAAATTACCCTAACTTTTGGATTTCTTTATATGGCTATGCTTACTTAGGTTTTTCCTAAGTAACAAAGTGAAATGCTCAACTTCTCTGACTCCAAGCCTCCTTTGTTCAATAGCTACTGCTTAGTCTTGCACATATACATGCTAATCATTAGAGGAATTCTGTTTGCAGCTTGAATTTTATAAAAACAACCCTTGATCAGAAAGTGCCTCTCCCGAGGATATAAGGGAAGGATGTATTATTTATCAAATAATTGCAGGACTACACAGTGACTGAACTCACATCAACTAGGGTCAACAGACTAAGCAAAATCTTTCTGCTGTCCCCGGGATGTCTGTGGTCATCAAGTCACTCTCTCCCCTCCCATTTCTCTTTCCCTTGACATAAAATAAGCCTGAACTCTGGACTTTCTTAAGATGGATTTGAGGGGCCACTAAGTCTCCCATCTTCTCATTTGGTACCTTCTCCATCAATAAGCCTTCCGTTATTCCAAACTCTGATGTTTTGAGTTTGGCCTTTCAAAGCATCAGGCACAGGGACATTGAACTGGTGATGCTCCCATAGGACGGCTTAGATATTGAGGACCGTCTTGGAAATGCTGAGGAATGTGGCTATAAATAGCCATGCAGTTTGTCTGAAGGAAGTCTCAACCAACTTGGGACATGCTGTCTTCAGGCAGAGCAAGGATGATTGATAGAGAAGTGGTGAAAAGTAAGATAGAAGTTGATTTATTAAATTAGTTCAGGAAACTTAATATCTAAATATTATTCTGAAGTAGCCACTTATTTATTTCTTAACATTTTCAAATCAAGCACATTCTCAGAAGATGAGATTTTAGACAAGAAATATTTTGTTAGTTTAGCTGCAACTTAAGTCTAGGTATTCTTTCATCTATCTCTCCGATTATTCTTTATCATCCAATGCTATCCTAGCTTTGATATGAAGTCTGGAAAGTTTATTTTTGCCTTGCTTTACTCTGGCTCATTTTTGGCTCTTTGAGGGGGTGGAACATTGGAATAGAATCTCTATAGAAGTGAGAAGAATCCTCTGAATTCTTCCTTAACATCAGACTAAATCATAAAATAAAAATTCCAAAAGCCATGAATGTGAAAGTCTCAGTTACCAATGGAAAAATAAGCGATGTTAGAAAAGGATAAAAGAGCTGGAAATCATAATTTTTTTGAGGTTTATATATGGTGAAGAATTTTTAAAGAAATGTATTAAAAATATAGGTAAGCTAATATTAAAATAAAAATCATCAATACTCTTAAAGAGAAAGCATCAGGCCCCAAGTGGCATTAGCCCATTATACCCAGCCTATATATAATACCTGACCTAATTGTTGTTTCAACCTCTCCCAAAAACATAGTTTTAATTGACCAGACTGGAATTTTCGTGTAGCACCTGTAAGATAATCTGTCACTTGGGCCCTCTCTGCTCCCCATGGAAAGAAGAAGCAATCTGCATAATAAAAAGAGGGCCTGTTGTTTTCCCCTCCAAAAGATGTACAGGCCTAAATAAAAGATTCTATTCTTTCCTTTATTTAATAGCTTCCTTGTCCCACCCTTCTTTTCTATAAAAACCTCCCATTTTGTTCAATTCGTGGGAGTGAGCGCCCTTCTAATTTAGATGGGATGCTGATATTGCTGGTGGATAGAGGGTTCTTCCACGGAGTTCCAAGTGAAGCATTTTGGGAACCCACCCGTGGGAGAATGAGGTGTAGTGGTAAAGTTTATTGAAGCTGGAGCAACCACAAAGGACTATCCCCAGGTACCCAGTGCCTCATCCACAGCCAGGCAGCTTATCTCTGTCCTGCTGTGGGAGCAATCCTGGGCCTGGTGAGCCTACGTGGAACCACATCGCTTTGCACTCCAGTAGTTCAGCGTAGTCTCAGCTCCCAGACAGCACTGCTGAGCCCAGGCCCTGCTCAAGCTTGGGCCCTCCAAGGCTGTGGGGGAGAGAACGCCCAAATGAATAGACAGATGAGCACACAAAGGAACAAGTGCTAGCAAGACAGACCTTTGCTAAACTGGGATCATATTACCTCTGACTTGGGAGAGAGAGGCTTTTCTTTTAAGCTAACCAGTCTCTTTCCTGGCCCTTTGTGGGCTTGTGCGGGGTCCTCCTCCTATCCAATCCGATCTTTCTCCCAGGCTAGACAGGCAGGCCTTCTTCACTCCTACTATGCATGAGCCCAGCAGAGGAATTTTCCCTTCATTGTTTTATCTTTCCCGCATAATCCCAGATACTGGCTGGTTGTCTCCTGGGGAGCCCACTTGGTGGGATTAGTTTCCTTCCAGGGAGGATGTCTTGGTTCCCCGGGGAGCTGTAAATGTTATAGCTTTTTAATAACTCAAGCTTAATGTCTGACTCCGCTCTCTACTTTATTAGGCTTACTGTCTGATTCTATTTGCTCCCTTCCTTTATTAATACTAACCAGCTACCTATGCTAACTCTTCCACATTCACATCTTCATATTTACTAAGTTAAATGTTTTTTTTTTTTACTATTCACATCTTCAAATTTACTCAGTTAAATGTGTTATTTATTTATTTATTATTTATTTTAACAATACTTACCATTCAATTAAGAATGAGAAGATGACAGAAAGAAAAAAAAAATATATTTCCATTCTTTCATTCTAGGTTCTTTGACTGGTCTACTAATTAAATTAATATAATACAGATTAAAAGGGGGAAACAACCAGAAGTTTATTAACAGGTATAGATGGAAGAGACCAAGGAAAAATGAGTAACTCCCAAACTGGTCAAAACCATCACCTTAAATATCCTCCTCAGCTAAAAAATAAAAATAAATAAATAAATAAAAAATAAGATGTTGAGGGTAGGGAGAGTCAGTATGGGAGGTTACCAGGAAACGTATATTAATGAAACGTGGAAACCAAACTGAAATGCGAGGTTTTCCTCTGGGAAGGACGCAAAGGTGATTTTTTTTTCTCAGGTTCTTGTCCAGGTGGATTCAAAGAATGAAGCCATGGACAAAAGGTGGTATATGGAAAGGTGGAAATTTATTGGAAACAAGCACAGACTCCCACGTAGGGAGGGGGTTCCCAAGGAAGTGGCCCATTAAGCCCCTTTCTCCTAAGGTTTACAAAGGTTGAAGTTCTTTGTGTCCTGACATCCCCCTCTGATTGGTCTCTGTAACAGCTTCAAAGCTCAAACCCTACGTGGGTTCCCCCTCTTCTTCTCCCCCTCCTGTGGTAGAATTCTCTATTCCCTGTGAAAATCTGTTTTCCTCTTTCTCCCTTTGGTTTCTCTACTCCCTGTGGCTCCCCCTCCCCCCCCCCCCCCCCGCCCCCATCTTCTGTGAATGGGTGTCTTCCTCTCCCCTTATCCTGTGGCATCTCTTTTTTCTCTGTGAATCTGTAACTTTTGGCAGCTTCCAGCCCCCCAACTTTGCAGTCCTCCCCCATGGACCCTCTTTATTTTTAAAACTCCCTAAACCAGCCTATTTTACCCCTAAAACACCTTTCATTAATAAGGGTTATGTGGTTAAAGAAGACTTTAAATCTTTACTTTCTCCATTAATAAGAGTTTCTAGAGATTGAGTCATTCCCCTCTTCCTGGTACAGCAAATGAGACACCTTACAAATGGAGGTTTTCCTTGTACAAGGAAATGTTTCTTATAAAGGGTAACTTTTATGGTTTTTCAGAGTTTCTCCCATGTCTGTTCTTTCTTAAAAATAACCAGCATAAAATATTCCTTATACTAAAGAGACATATTTCAGGGTGGCAAATTCTGCTCCCTGACAAAGGCATACATATTTTTTAGAAAGGTAAGCTTTGTTCTCTGTGCATTTTTGTGGTTTACTCACATAAAATGCGAATCCAACTAATTAAAGACTAAATGAGAATTCACTATATAACTGTTCAAATGTTCAAAAAAGAAGAAGAAGAAGAAGAAGCCTAAAGGTATAAAAAATACATTTCATCTTTCTTTTACTTTTATGGGATTCTTAATCTCACTCAACTGTCAATCATTCTCATTATTTTGGGCACATTCTTCAAGCAATCTAAATTGTTCCCACAGTGGCAGCCAAACCAAATAAACAGTCAAACACTGAAGAGTGTGTGATTTCACCAGAGACCTTAAACAACAGAGTGGCCCAGAAAATTCCTATTAAGTGGAAAAGGGTAGGAAACTACAATGACAGCTTTATCCATAGAAGGAAAACATTCTCTGTAGTTTTCCCTCATCACTCCCCATCAAAAACAAAATATCTTAACTGTTACAGAATTTACCAGGTGACCAAAAAATACACAGGAGTACCTGGAGATACTGGAAAAACCCATTTATTTCTACATGTTTCACACGTACTAGTACAGTGACTCAGGCAGTCAGTTCTCCAAATCCTGAGTAAGCCCATATGGAGGAAGCTTTCTCTTTATACCCTTTGGTTTCTTTGTCCCCCATATATGGATCAGATCTCCGGACCTTTCGTGGGCTTTGCAAAAAGCCCCGTGTGTTGGGATGGGGGCCATGATACCACACCTAAAGGCCTGGCCTGCCACCAGCTCTGATAACCCCCTCCAGAGGTTGTGTATTGTTCATGGTTTATGGCCTCTGTAAAATGTGAGCATTTAGGTAAAAAGGTCTTGCAAGACCAGATAATTAAGGAAGGGGCAGTGACTAGACTATAGGCTAACGGGAATGTACTGATTAACTAGGTACAGAGTCAGGTTGCTGGTATCCCCCCCAAAAATGTCTTATTTTCCTCATCAAACAGCACCAAATAAATAAAAATAAATAAAAACAAACAAAAATAACAATGAAAATCATCTTGCTATGCACCAGATAAAAACAGTATTACAACAGGCAAAAAGTTGTACTTTGAAATGTAATCTAGCTCCATTAAAGTTAATTACACATATATTTGAGAGAATATAATTTTCTAGATAGAAAAATAATAAATATGGTCAGGTTTTATTTAATATTGTTAAAATTATAAAATATATATGATATATATATACATATATATGTATATATGTGTATATATATATATATATATATATTTATATATATATGCTTAACTGGAATTTTTTCTAAGTTTCTGCTCTATGGCATGTGAAGCATTACATATTTCATAAAGAAAAATATCAGCTTTAATGGGTTTAATATTTGAGTTCTCAAATTGAGTCTCATACTTTCCCCCCAGAATTCTGAACATATACCTTAGCATCTTTTCCTATTTGTACCAAAAGCCAAACTAAAATAAACTTAAACCTATTTTTTTGAAGTTATCTATTCCTAAAATATAAAAATACAATATTTTGTAGGGGAGATATTTAAAGAACTTAAAGTTTATGAATTCTTGACTAAGGAACAAAACATTAGACTCTTAACACTGCAACCTAGTCACTTGAAGTGGGGAAAAAATTCTATGTTATTATTAGGGGATGTTAAAAAACACACAAAACAAACAAACAAACAAACAAACAACCAGACTCAAAACAGAATCACTGTGATAAACCCCACCAAGACTTAGCACCTAACCTACTTGCTGTTTTACTGTGGGATCTCCTGGTCTGCATCAGTGAGGTCATCTGCCTCCTGAGACCCCCTGCTTTCCACTCAGGGTAGGTTATCTTGCCTAAAATAATATACTCTTTCAACTTTCTTGTTCTTCCCACTTTCTGCCTATAAAGCCCTTCCTTTTGTACAACTCCTCAGACTACCTTTCTATTTATTACTTGAAATGTGACCTGATTTATGAATCATTCAATAAAGCCAATTAGCTCTTTAAATTTATTCACTCTATTGAAATTTTGTTCTTTTATAGTGACACTAGAGGCCCGATGCACGAAATTCGTGAAAGAGTAGGCCTTTTCTTCCCCCAGCTGCCGGCACCAGCTTCCCTCTGGCACCTGGGACCTGGGCTTCCCTCTGGCTTCCAGCAGGCACCCAGGACCTGGGCTTCCCTCACAGCCCTGGCTTCATACGGAATGACAGAAGGATGTCCAGAAGGATGTCCGGTCTAATTAGCATATTATGCTTTTGTTATTATAGATGATTTACAAACTAAAGTGCATGAATTCATTAATTTACTCAGCTTCTTACTACAAAATATGATGGTGGTGGTACCACTTTATATAGTATAAATGATAAATTTTTCTATAAAAACTACAGTGAAAGTTTTTAGAGGCTTATTTAAAGAAACAGATACTTATATACTAAAAGACATTATTAGAATCTTTTAGAACTTGGATTTTTAACTTTCCAAGATTTAATTTGTTTTTAACACTTAAAAGTAGAGCTTTTTTAAGTAACAGTTTTGGTAATCTATATATGTAAAAGGCTAATATGCTAAGTGTCCAACCGTCTGACCAGTCACTATGATGCGCACTGACCACCAGGGGGAAGAGGTTAATGTAGGAGCTGCCGAGTTGTAGTGACTTGGAAGTGGTGGTTCTTGGGTGATTTGCCCCGAAACCAGAGAGGAGGGGGCCCGATTCCTTTTGGGGCCACGCGATTCCACCTTTGGCCGTGGGTTATGTTGTTGCTGGGGCGCTGTCGGCCCTGAATCTGGTTTACTGCACACTTGCCTTTGTGTTCCCCACCCTACTTTGCAGAGTGCCCTCTTGCACTCTGGGACCCCTTGGGGGGTGTTGGAGAGCCGGTTTCGGCCCAATCCCTGCAGGCCAGGCTGAGGGACCCCATCTGCTGGAGGCTACCCCACTCACTTCGTAAACGCCATTGAGTGTCCATGGGAGGTTGGCTCCAGGGTGTGTCTGGCCCATCTCGCCCAGTCCCACCCTACCGGCCACCTTCTAATTAATTTCCTTTCAATGTGCATGAATCTGTCACTAGTTTAACTATATTTGATAGGGAATTAAAACTTGTTTCTAGTTACATAATATATATTAAAATGTACAGTATAATTTATTAAATAATTGTGAAACAGATTTTTCCTCCAATGAATTAAGACAGCTTTAATCTTTTGGGGAAGGATAATCCATATAGCACAATCTCAAATATTCTTGCTTATATAATCAGTTTTTAAGCAAATTTCTAACTGGCAGTGATTAATCTCTTTCAATCTTACTACCAGAATAAAAAAGCAATCAAAATTCTGTGTCAAAATAAGTTTCATCTTGAATGCAGTGGTCAAGTTTGTTTATATTAACTTTTAAAGAATTGATTAAACAAGTCGAGAATAGAAAAGGCCGGGTAAAAACCACAAGACTGCCCTTTATTCAGAACTTATTAAATAAACAATTGAAAGTATTGTCATTTACCTAGGCGAGGAAAAAGAGCGAATGAAAGACATAATGATGAAGGCTACACAATAGACTACAATTATAATGAAAATCAATGAGGTTTAATTTATTCTGTATCATATTATGAGGAGAGGGAGCTTTCTGAAGTGGAAGGCAATAAATTTGAAGTAGATCTTAACATTTTTATACAGTGTAAGATAGCTAAATATTGATTAAAGGGAAAAACAATTAAAACTCAAACATCATTAATAGTTAATACTTAAAATCTTGATACACTGTGGAAGGGAATTCTTTTCAGTTAATTCTTTGCATATAATCAGAAAGGAAGTATAATAGAGAATGTTTGCTTGGCATTTAGGAGGCCACTGTAGTTGATAGTTTAATATGAAGACTTCTATATTTGGAGGGAATTATTCCAAATTAAATCAAGAAAGAGTTCACAGAGTATGGTTTTTGGCAGTCATAAAAGAATTCTAGTGCACCAGCTTAGGAACATTTTCCCCTTGTATAAAGGTGTCTGCTATTTTGCTTAGTTTGTGGTAAGTAATTTGCATAAATCCATAATGTAGCTGTCAGATTCTTTTCTTTCTGGTAGCATTATAATGCTAATAGAGAAGTGAAAAACAGGATTTTAAAAAATCTTTTTAGGCCCAACACCATTACATTTGACATCTGTATACTCTCTGTGATAAATATAGCACTGGCTTTTCTATAGTAATGCTTTCCTAATCTTAGCTTCTGGGCATTAATGCTATACAGGGTTTGCATAGGACAATAATATTTTACTAATGGAAGTTAGAGTTTTGTAGTGTGTGAGGCATTCTCCTTTCATTTGAATGAGTGGGAGCAGATAATAGATAGTCAAATTAATATTTGAAAACATATAGGCGTCATTTGCCAATCTCTTCCTCAACCTTTTTCACCTAAAAGTTTACAATTAAAACATTGTAGTTAAAGTGAAACTGTGAAATGGAAACATTGACTTAAAAATACCTTATCAACTCTTCAAACTGTATTTTCCAATCTAGAAAAAAAAATCAAATAATTCATCCTAAATAGATAAATCTATGAGAATCTTTTTGGCTGCTTATCATTTTTGGAAAGCACTAGTGACCATGACCAGAAGTTTGTCTTTCATACATGTACAATTTATTCTAACTCAAAGCAATATAAGAAGTAATTATTTCCAAATTCTAGAAAAATGCAAAACAAACATCCAAGTCAATAAACTATGACCGTAGGCCATTAGGTTTAGAGCAAGTAGTCATATTATAGCAAACAAATTCTAGAGATCTAATTAGAAATTTTCTTTGTACATTTATTTTTCTTGTTTTAAAATAAAATTTGATCTATAAAAGGACTACAAGTTGTGTCTATAAATATGTCACATTGACATAAAGAGGCAGCCAAGCTGTTTATTCTACAAAATGCCAGGAAAAATGTGAGGCAGCACAATTCAGAAGCAATTCTTAGGAGAGTATCTGAAAAGCCACCTTCCTTCTCACTGACAAGGAAGATGTTCGCATACAGGACAAAAATAAAGGAAATTTCAGAAGAGAAAAATATCTTCTATAGAAATAAAATGGTAAACAAAAGCAAGAATACAGTCAGAGAAATGCAAATTGAAACCACAATATCACCGCACACCTGTCAGAATGGCTATCATCAATAAATTAACAAATGACAAGTGTTGGTGAGGATATGGAGAAAAGGGGACCCTTGTTTGCTATTGGTCGGAATGCAGACTGGTGGAAAACAGTATGGAGTTACCTCAAAAATTAAAAAATGGAACTGCCTTATGACCAAGCAATTCCACTTTTATGAATACAGTATATCCAAGGAAACCAGAAACACTAATTTCAAAGTATTATATACATCCCTATGTTCATTGCAGGGCTGTTTACAATGGCTAAGATTTGGAAGCAGCCCAAGTGCCCATTAGTAGAGGAGTGGATAAAAACAAACAAACTGTGGTACATTTACACAATGGAATGCTACTCAGCCATAAAATAGGTAAGAAATTTTACTTTTTGAGGCAGCAAAAAGTAGCATTTATGCTAAGTGAAATAAGCCAGTGAGAGAAAGACAAGTACCAGGTGATTTCACTTATATGTGGAATCGAATGAACACAATAACAAATGAAGTGGAGAAAGAGTCATGGACACAGAGAACAGACTGACAGCTGTCAGAGGGAGAGGTATGGGGACTGGTGAGCAGGGTGAAGGGATTAAGCGAAGAAAAAAAAGCAACTTATGTACCCAGACAACCTTATGTTGGTTGCCAGAGGGTAGGGGAAGGTGAAGGGAGGTAGAAGAGTGTAAGGGGGGATAAATAATGATGGAAGGAGACTGGGGGTGGTAAACACAAAATACAATAGGCAGGTAATGGATTGTAGAATTGTATCCCTGATACCTATATAATTTTATTAACCAATGTCACCCCAATAAATTCAATTAAAAATACACATGAAATTACTTTCTGGAATATAAAACTTTATTTTTCAAATTAAAAAACTCAGTAGATAAAATGGCGAGGAGATTTACTCTTGAGATTTGAGCTAATAAAATGCCCAATGTAGGGGCCACTTCTCTATCATCAGCAATCAAATTGAAAAAACAAATAAAAAAATGTTCTCCTGGGTTTCAGTGATATATCTGTGCTTGGACTATATTGCTGAAGACGGAGTACACTGAGAAGGAATATTGTTAGTTATCACCCAGATTATATAGGCTAAACATATAGAATACATCCAAGAAGAAATTAGATTTATGAATGAGCTAAAACAATAGTTTGTAAAAGAAAATAAAAATAACCATGTCCTTCTACAAAGTGTCCCTAAACACCGTTGTTTAAAGTGAAGATACTTTTGAGTGAAACAAGATGGGACTAGATTGAGTTTCTCAAACTTTTTTTTTTTAACTGTAGAATTATTTGTTCAAGTGCAAAGGGGTAAACAAGGTGGATAAATCAGAGATGCTGACTTTTTGGTTCCCTCACCTTCTGGTCTTTGGTGGTAACTTTCAGGAACACTCTCTAGATAAGTATCTTACATCACCCTTTACCTTTCTAAGTTGTATTAAAACCAATACAATTTAAGTATTTGTCATAGCAGGCTGGTTCAAAGTAGAGAAGTGATCTAAGAGGAACCCATTTGGGGACTGTCCTGAGCAAATCTGTTGTTTCAACAATTTGTCTCTCAGTCACACGGTGTCTTCAGCAATGAGAACTAAAGACACAGACTAGCAGGAGCAGCCGGAGCTTAATCTAAAAGACCACAAGGCAGGGAAATGAAAAAGCTAAGTAAGCCTGTCAAGAGGGAGAGGGGAGTGGAGCCAACGCACATGTACACAGACAGAGGTGACAGATACCACAAGGTCCCCTCCCTGGTGGAGGGTGGGCGTGCCCCCACTTTCCAATGAAGTGCCTGTTCTTTTAGTTGAGTTTGCAGCAGGCCTGACATTACCATCCTTTGGAAGGTTTTAGAGATCTGCTTCCACACACAAAACTATTACTTTTACTTTGTCAAAGTTTAGTGGTTTTTCCCCCTTGTAATGGAAAGATTTTATACTGGGGGAAAAAACACACCGTTAGAGTGTGGTTGTGAGCAATAGTATTTAGAGCATTTGAGAGCCTGGTTAAGGTGCCATGGCTGGAAGAAGGCACTGAGAAGCCTTTGCCCAGGAAGAAAGCTTTCAGTTCCTGGATATGTGATAAGAAAAATGTTAACGCAAACTTTTAGAATCTAGAGAATAACACTACTTAGGGAGAAGAATTGGGGGATTTAGGAAAGTATCAGTTTGGTGGTATTTATTGTTCTTTCAGGTTACTCCTTATGGCTGTAAGAACATTGAGAACACAGACACACTCCTGTTTTGGGGCTGGTTGGCTGGAAGCAGACCATGAAAAATGAAAATAATTACATAAAATTGCTTTATGAAGCCATTTCTACTGGTTGCTAGCACTCCAAGGCCGTTGAAGTTCAGGTACAAAAATGCAGCTTGCCAACAGAAGCTGATGTCCCAAATGTGCTGTGTTTTAGGTTCCCGTTAATGCTTTCATGTAAAAAAAAAACAATGAAAGAAAAAACTTCCTGGCAATTGCAGTTCAATATCTGGGATCAGCAGGATTCCCTGTGTTGTTGGAAAACTCTTCTTGAGAAGTCTTGGGAGGAGGGTGTGCGGGCTGCCAGGCTACAAATCCCCGCAGACTCCATCATTTGGAGTCAGCTGAGGTTGTTAATAAATGTTGGTTAGGTGGGTGCTCTAATAAAGAGGGTGGCAGTGTTGTAATGTACCCCGCGAATCACACAAGGACGTCTTAAGAAGTTGAATTAAGGAGTCACATTTATTGCAAATCCGGGACTACGAGGGGGCATTTCGCTCTCTCCAATCTCATAGTGATAAGATGGCCACAACACCAGATTTATATAGGCAAAAATCACAAAGGTATCAATTACATCTTTGGGTTTGGAATGAGGGACCTGGTTTGCAAAAAGCAGTTACAGAAGCGAGATTGAGCCTATTAGTTATCTACAAAGATTAATTATAGTTTTGGGTCTTTGGACCACTGAGTTGACAGAAACACATTATCTAGAGCCCTCAGGTCTTGGGACCACTGAGTCAATGGAAACACATTATCTGGAGCCATCGAGGCAATTTAGAATAATTGTGCTGTCCTGACCTTGGGACCACTGAGTCAACTGGAATGCATTATCTGTGGCCACTGAGGCAATTTAGGATAACTGTGCTGTCCTGGTTCCCAGGTACAGAAGAGTGTGCTTTCTAAAACCAGTATGACCACAACCAGTGGGGTATTCACATTACAATCAATAAGGTATTCAATCAAATGGGATGATTTATATAATTCAGAAAATCAAAATAACTCTTCTATTATTTTAGCAAGCAAATAATGAAAGAAGCCAAGTCAGCAGGGTTAAAATATTAAACATTTACCCAAACATGGTTGCTACCATGCTTCAGCAGGAAATACATAACTGATTTTGGATTTTTACAAAATCCCCAAGAATTAAAATATGAGCAAAGTCTATGAGAGTTTTATCATCAGCAAATCCTCTTGGACAGGCACATGTGCCTGGCACAGAGCAGCATGGGAGTGAGTCCCAGGCTCTCAGGAAGTGCTCAGCACTGATGGAAAGATCTGGGATGCTGACAGAATTGCAGCTACAAGACCCAGAAAGGAGAACTCTCCCCTCCTCCCTACTCAAGGCTGATTCTCAGGAACAATGGAAGGAATCCGCTCTCCTGCCTCAGCTAACTAAAGAGGGATTCATCTGGAGACTAGTCAAACCCTTCAGATGATCTAACATGGAAATCATTATAGTCAAATACTGTGGCCAGTTAACAGTATGTGGGTGCTGAAAATATTAATACTTTTCTCCCACCTCCTAAGTTCTTCTAGGGTGGGCTAAAAACCAAATTAACAAAGACAAATTAGCAGGAAAATCAAAGTTTAGTACATGAGCATGGGGGATTTACATAGGCATGATTGGTCCATGAAAATTCCAAAGATAGTGAGGCAATATTGGCTATATAAGACAGAGGAAAAAGGGAGGGGAATGAGATCTTAGATTTCAGAAGTGAGAATGGGCATTTCACAGGTAGTTGAGGAAGAGAGCACACATGGCAGGCAAATTCTTACTAGTGACTCAGAAACCTTGGTACACAGGGAATCCAGCTAATGGGTTCCTGCCTGAAGCCCTCTTGTTTACCATCCTTAATGCGAATGCAAATTAGGTTAAGTGAATCTTTGGTCTGTGGTAGCATTCCTTTTCCAGGTCCCAGGAAGCTTGCCTGGGCTTTTGGATCCATGACATCTCCAGCTGTGCCCTGGAACCTCTTTTTTTATTTGTAAACATATTTTTATTGATTTCAGAGAGGAAGGGAGAGGGAGACATAGAAACATCAATGATGAGAGAGAATCATTGATGCTGCCTCCTGCACGTCCCCTACTGGGGATTGAGCCTGCAACCTGGGCATGTGCCCTGACCAGGAATCGAACCATGACCTCCTGGTTCATAGGTAGACGCTCAACCACTGAGCCATGATGGCTGGGCTGGAATCTACTTTTCCGTTAAGCTCAGGTGAAAGGGTTTCTGTTCCTTACATTCAAGAGACCCAGTAGAACAGTTGGAGGACTCATAATTCCTTCCTTTATTGTCTTACTAGAGGCCTGATGCATGAAATTCATGCAAGAGTAGGTCTTCCTTCCCCCTGCTGCTGGTACCAACTTCTCTCTGGCACCCAGGACCCTGGCTTCCCTCTAGCCACCGCAGGCACCCGGGACCTAGGCATCCCTCACAGCATTGTCTTCGTCCAGAAGGTCGTCCAGAAGGATGTCAGGTCTAATTAGCACATTACACTTTTATTATTATAGATTTAGAGTGTAGGTCATTGCACTGTGATTGCTGCTGCCTCTCCTGTAAAGCCTTTGCATTTCTTTGAGAACTTTGGAAACAGAACCAAATGCAGTAATTCACAGACTACAGACTTAGAGCTTGCTGAGGACTCCACCGCCCTGCCCTGCTCCAGGGCTTTTGTGTATGAAACCCTAAATTACTTCAGTGCCTGTGGATGGCTATATCCTATCTCAAGCACATTTTGACATTTTAGATATTTTCTTAGTTCTCCCTGACATTTGAAAAACAACTAGCCATTGATTTTTTTCATTAGTTATGTCCCTCAAGCCCATGTGGCACTCAGTGCCTGATCTGGAGCACCCTATATTCAAACAGAACAGCTGACAAGCTGCAAGGGCAGGTCTTGGCTGAACAACCTCCCTTCACTCCCTGACAGGATGCAGTAAACATGATCCTGCCACAAAGCTGAGGAGCTTCTTGTATCCTGACACCTATTGAGAATTCACAATGTGAAGCCCTCACTCTGGTGAACAGCAGATACATACTCTGGTGACTAGGGACTCTTGACTAATAATAGCTGAACAGAGGGTAAAGGCAAGTATTCATGCTGAATAATGAGTATTTACTATATGCTGCTTGTAACTAAAGGTACTTGTTATTGTCATTTATGTGCAGATTATCTTTGATAAGGAAATCGAAGCAATAAAATAGCAGCTTATGCATAACAAAGCAGCACACTTAGATCTGATACCTCTTATTGAGATAGAAATTTAATATTTATGCAGTGTATTAAAACGATATTTTTGTATATACAGGTCTAGGGAAGTAATATTACTTTGTGTCATACATAGAGTTCAGGGCTTCTGTGATTTTTTTAATGAATTTTTAAATTAAAATCATTTCTTACAAGGTCATCTTTTAAGAGATTTTAAAACCTAGCACTACTGATGAATACTAAATGACTGGAAGGAACAGAACAGGAAACTTAAGTTTCTTTTTAAACTCATTCTGGCGGTGCTTTAAGGAAAGGTTTCTGGTTGATCTATTTCCTGATCATGACATTAGTTCTCGTGAATAGTAAAAATATTCTACTTGCAAACCAGCTCCCGTTGAGGTGAGTTGGTTATCTATGTTAGCCAACTCAATTTATTTCTATAACCTGGAAGATGCGGAAGGAGGGAAAGGGGAGTGCACAGGGATTTTAAAATGACTCATTCAATCAGGAAAGAACCCGGGATATGAAGGAGTCACCTGACCGTTTATAAAGGTCATTTTCTACGTGATCTTGGAAGGTCCTGAACATTTGAGAACCTTTCATGTCTATGCCTGTACTTCCAGGAAATGCCTTTTGTTAAATGTCTTATCCCCTCATTTTATTTTCAGTTCATCTTTTAAATCAAGAAAATGTTTCCAATTTGACTTGAAAGTCATTGATCAGAGGTTTTTTTGTTTGTATATTTGTGTATTTTTTGAAAAAACAAACAACAAACAGTTAACATAGAAACCATGTTATGGAGAGAAGACAAGGAAAGGTGAAGATTGGGATCAGTAGAGGGATAACCTGATTCATGGATATATTAAAAGCTCTTGCCCTGGCCGGTTTTGCTCAGTGGATAGAGCATTGGCCTGTTGACCAAAGGGTCCCTGGTTCAATTCTAGTCAAGGGCACGTATCTTCATTGCAGACTCCTCTCATGCCTGGGCCCTGGTCCAGGCTCATGCAGGAGGCAACTAATCAATGTGTTTCTCTCACATGGATGTTTCCCTCTCTCTTTCCCTCTCTCTAAAAAAATCAATGGAAAAATACCCTCAGAAAATGATTAAAATTAAAAAAGCTCTTGTTCCATTTGATAGCACTGATTAAACTCTCAAAACTTAAAAAAAAAATTTAATAAGCATAAGTATGCATATATGTAGCATATGATGATTCCATATTTGTCTTATGTAGAAAATGTAAAATAATACTATCAAAAGGTATATATGACTGTAAAGAAAATTATTCTGGGTTCCTCACAAATGTTTATGTATAAAATAAAATACTTCTTTTACCTTTGGGTATGTATTAATCAATTAAAAAGGATTTGATTTATACCTGTGTTACGAGTCCCGCCGCACTGCGTGACCCGCGAGCCCCACCCCGCCACCATAAGTGGCTCGCAGGCTGGGGGGAGGGACTGAGAGGTGCTCCATGCTTCTCCTGGTGACTGGTCCTTTGGTTTTTCCGGCCTTCCGGCATTCTGCCCACTGGCCTTTTATAATATAGACTAGAGGCCCAATGCACGAAATTCATACAAGGGGCTTGGCCCTCACAGTTGTGGCAACTTGCCTCAAACCTCACAGCCCCTACTTCGTCTGGAAGGTCATCTGGCTGTCCTGTCTAATTAGCATATGACACTTTTATTATTATAGATAACATGAGGCTATAATGCCTTTGAGCCATAATACTACTTAAAATTATGCCCTTATTTAAGAAATAGAGTATATGTACAAAATATCATAGAACTTGCTGTTGCCATTCTACTAAATCCCAGAATATATTAATATATTTGATTACATTAAACATAAAAGCTGGTAATACAGTATCTTTCTTTGATTGAATATTTATAACTACAGTTAGCAAAGGAATAATTGCTAATATGCAAGCATCGTGTGGGATATTTAAATCTGATAATGCATGTATTTTAATAGCTATACTAGGGAAATATTCCTGAAGAAAATATTCATCTGAACTAAATATTATTGGCATATGAATAGTTAGTATTTTAATTAATTGTATGAGGTGCATTTCAAGGAGATTTAAAAATGTCTGTAGAAATGTATAAAATAGTCTTTGCAATATTTTGTATGTGTGTCTTTCAGAATTCAGGGATTAAAAAAGGAAGCAACAGTACCATATACACAATGCTGGTTTTCTAAAGAAACAAGAGTCCATATATTGCCTATTATATGGAAATTTCTGTTTCAAACAAGTCATTTCAGCCCCTATATTTTCCTCAGTTGTAAAATACTTAATTTCATCAGTTATAAAATACAAAATTAATATTTGTGCTATAGGGTTGTTAGAATTCAATAGGCTATTATATAAGAAAGGTCCTATAAGATGCTTAAAACATAGTCTCTCTCAAAATTAAAAAAACCTCTACATAATATACTATATATAATACATTTAAAATAATTCATTAAATATTTTAGTTTCAAGGGTTCAAACATTTTCAATAGTAATATACTTTAATTTTGAGCAAAAAAGAAAAATTCAGCAGAAGTTAGGTAGCTATAGCACACACATGATATATACTTTAAACTTCCTGAAATCTTTCATTATTATTATCCAAGGAGTTTTGTTTTATGTAGTTGGTTGGACTTGTAATCTTTTTCCTGAATTTTTATTTTCACATTTATTTCTTTGAAGATTATACATAAATCCAAAAGGGAATGTGTTTCAATTTTTAATATTATGCAGCCAAAGACTTAGTATAAATGACCTATGATGTATATGATTTAGTTAGTATTAATCAATAAATGTTTAAAATCTGGCATAATTCATATAGTATATTACAAATAAATGCCATATCATAGATGCAACAATTTTTTATTTCACAATATTTATTGATATAATTGGAATGTTGTGTTTTATTTGATAGCTAACATCTTGACTGATGCTTATAACATCAGCTGTATGACAGGATGCAAAAACCTTATGCCACAAGTTTATACAACTGAATTTCTGGGCAATTGAAACCAATAGGGATGGCCTGATTGACATTTTAAAATTGTTTTTTTCCTCTGACGGTTTTCATTTAATCACAATAATGCTCTGACTTCTATCTTAGGTCCTTAAGTCTTTTGAGGGAACACGGCTAACAAGACATATGTCCTTTTATATTATTTTCATTTGTTAATGTCATGGGCTTGTCTTCACATGACCACAATAAATTTATTCAAGGAAATTAAATTCAGCTGGAGGAAAAACAGAAGAAAAAACAGGCTGGTAATGGAAATAAAATACAGCCCAAGAGAGGCTTTTGGCAAATAGACTTATCACTTTTGTCAAACATTGTAAAGGTAGTTATTTGGAGCATTGGCTATGGAGAGTAAGTATATTGGTGCTCAAGGCCATTAATGAAGTATATTGCCTGTGGAAACATCTCCCACAGTCTCCTTCTAGCTTTACCCCTAGGTCCATTTCTTGGTCTCTCACCAGCAAAATAAGCTCACCTTTTCTCTCACGGGCCCCGTTAGTGTAGCCTATGTTGTTTTTCCCAATGACTGATAATCTAATCTATTCTACGAAGTCCAGTCTTCCTCTCTGAAACTGTAGGGATAAGGGCATCAAGCTTCAGTTCATTTTAATGCAGTTTCTTATACCACCCTCCCAGCCCACTTACCCTCCCTTTGTACATGTTATTGCCTTTGGTGTACAATTTTGGTAGAGAGGGGAAGTACTAAGGGTTCTCACTGGCTTATTTACTCAAACTCCGCTCTCAGAAACTTGGGAAATTACCCTAAATTGGGTTGCCAAACCCCTTGGGCACTCTGAGAGAGAGACTCAGGACATAACTCCGTTTATCATCGAATTCCCATAAACCTCCACTATAACCAATTGATCCCAACGGTATTTTGGGTCCTCAGATTAAATGAAATCACTGTCAGTGTCTATAAATCTCTAAATGGTGTGTTCCTTCCTTCTCCCAGTGTGTATTTAGCTTCCCTGATAAATAGCCAGAGGGGTCCCGTCAGGGAAGCTTTAAGGACAGTTCACGGAACATTCTCGGCATGGTATGGTATCGTAGTGTCCTTCAGGTGGACCTGGCCTCTTTTTCAGATTCAGAGGATTCTGATCTGTGATCTGGCTGTGGTGAGAAGAAGACTCTTCATTGCGGTGAGTGAAGCCAAACCTCTGCGCACAAGCCCTAGTGTTTCTCTGTAATTATATACTGAAAAATTATTTGCAAGAATGACTTCTGTTTTTTTTCTAGTGATCATTAAACCACAGCCAAAGATGTCAAATATTCTGACTACTGCTCTGGACCAGCTCCCCATTATATAGCTGTGACCACCCTGCCTCAGGGGGTCAGCTGCTGCCAAGTGGCCTCTGCCAGCCCAGAAACTCACATTTCAATGGTAGCATCTCCCACCTTTGTCTCTGATGTGCAGAGAGCAACCATGGGATTTTCTACGAAGGCAGGGGCTCCCCTTCATTAATGCAATGATCAAATTTGGGAGATAATTGGGTGATTGGTGGATGGGGTGCACATAACACAATTATGTACTCCTATATTTATAGTTCCTTATGCCTTTCAGTCTTTGTGTTATCATCAGAAAGTTCTGGCATCTCAAGTTCATTTGATGTAAATCACTGTCAAATCCAGGTACTAGTCAATCAACCCAAAATTGTTAAAACCACATTGAATCGAGGAACTTTGGGAAGTTAATCATACTGGTAAATTCTGACACTTAATATAGGGACTTGATTAGTAGAGCAGAGTGCAAGAGGGCGAGGTAGTTTTATTCAGAGCTCATACATAATTACTCATACATGATACACTGAGGCTCCCGGAGCTATGCTTCTGCCGCTGTTGCTGCTGCTAAAACTGCAGCCACTGACACAGGGCAGGGAGCCTGAAGCCTGCAGTCCCACCGACAGTGTCTTTGTGCTGATGTTGCTGGGATCTTTAGTCCTCTTTGACCCCGGCTACCATTCTCTTGGCCATCTTTACTATGTTAGGGGCACACAGACATTTCTCCTAGCCTGCAGTTGCTCCCTGCTGCCACTACAGCAGTCAGAGCAGGAACAATATCATCTCTTTTCCTTTTATTCTCTATTCTCCAGCTACTGCCTCTTATCAACAGAACCTTGAAGGCCAAGTGCATATGAAGAATTCAGATGAAAGGTTTCTAGGACCTAGCTCTCTAGAGGAGAGGCAAGCTACCAGGGTAACAAACAGAGCAATTAAAAAGTTTTAAAAACTTTCAGAAATTTAGAAATGTTAGGTGGCCTTAATTCCTTTTTGGTTTCACAGTTTAGCTGGTACTGGAAATTTCACTTTCTCCTTTCTGAAGCCCTTCTTTACCTGAGAATGGAATCTTTCAATTGTTTTTTCTCATTCTCCTAATAATTGCATTCTTTGTGCTTTACTTAAAAAAGGGAAATAAAGTATTTCATCATACTGTTGATAACTGAAATATTTGTTAAATTATTTCAAAAATATACTTATATAATAAATACATTAATCAAAGTTTATTAGAGAAAATAAACTAAAATAGATTTGAATAATTTTTAAAATTTTTATCTTGTTTTTAGTGTGTTGAGGTTCCTCATATTTTATATTAAATGTCATCCTTTAAAACCATTTTATTGAGGTATAATAGACATAAAATAATATTTGTTTCAGATATACAACATGATCAATCGATATTTGTGGTATATTTGCGAAGTGATCACAATAAGTCTAATATCCATCACCACCATAGTTACAAGAATATGTTTTTCCTGTGATTAGAACATTTAAGATCCACTCTTTTAGCACCGTTCAAATATGCAATACAATGTTATTAACTATATTCATAACACTGTATATTATATCCCCACAACTATTTATTTTATAACTAGAAGTTTGTTCCTTTTGTTTGTACCTCAAGTTTACAATGCAAATGTTCTTATATTACAAAAAGAAGTATATTCTGCTTACTATTATTTCCTTGTTGTATATAAACATATAAAATATTGCCACATTCCCCAGTGTAACTAATTAAAATTATCATATGAAAAATGGAAAAAAAAATCATATGGCATGTGCTTTCTTATTTTGTGAAACAAAATGAAAAGATTTCTATTTTCTAGGATGGGAACATTTCCACTAGTCTATATCAATGATGAACTGTAGTGGCATGCATTTCTCTCCTAGTCCACATATTTAAGTAATCTGATGTTTTTATGACAGCTAAAGTATGATTTTTAAACTGTCACTACTGCTTAAATTTCTGTTTAAATTTCTCAGTTTTACAGAAGATCTGCGTTTAACAGGCTTTTCTTCTAATTCTTCTGTTTCTTAAGGTCTGTTTGAACATTGTCCTAGGCTGTTTCAGCTGCTGTAACAAAATATAGACTGGATGGCTTAGATAATAATCACAGTTCTGGGGTCTGTGAAGTCCAAGGTCAAAGTGCCAGGGTCAGAGCCTGCTTCTTGGTTTATAGTTGGTGGAATGAGAGCTGTCATGTCTCTTTTTTCTTTTTAAAGGGACATCAATTTCATCATGAAGGCCCCACCATCATGACCTAAACTGACTCTATTTACTTCCCAAAGGCTCCATCTCCAAATACCATCATAGATTAGGGCCTCAGCATCAATGTTCAGAGTACATAAACATTTAGTCCTTAGCAGTCACCTTGCCAGAACGGGTACAGAAGAGGAAGCTCTGTGCGAAATTGTTCTCTATAGAGGCTTTTGCTAGTCATTCTTAAGGGGAGTGGTCATTGTTTCCTGGTTTATCTTAATGATGATGAGTTTGTAGTTCTCAAGCTCTCATATACACACCAATTTCTACCTTCTTGATAAGATCTAGAATCATAGGTTTATCCTCAAGATTGATTTTTCCTTGAAACTTAGAATCTTACACTGTTGCTTTCTTGGGAAAGAAATAGCACTCAAGTTCGATTAACATTAGTCTCTTTCACTTGTCTGCGAACTACGTTAAGGATAGGATTGACTGGCATCTGTTCTGGTTTACCATGGAATTTTTTGGAACCTAACACAATGTACCATGCTTGGCAATCTATATATATAAAAAGCCCGTGGCCCTAATGCCGTAACAACCAAAGACCGTCGGGGCGGTGGGCGGGTGGGCAGGGCATGCGCAAGTGTACGGAGCTGCGTGATTTCACACGCTGTGAAAAGGAAATAGATTTTGGAGTAATAGAGTCAGGTTCAGAAAATGTGTAAGATTTTCACAGGCAAAATAAGAAATGGATGGATAGATGGAAGGAAGGAAGGAAGGAAGGAAGGAAGGAAGGAAGGAAGGAAGGAAGGAAAAAGAAGAAGGAAGGAAGGAAGGAACAGAGGGAGAAAGAAAAAAGAAGAAGAAATAAAGGGAGAAAAGAAAAGAATGAAGTTTGGAATGGAATAGAATAGTACAATATGTTTTCATGTGATGTCAAATAATAATAATGTAATCCAGGAAGGACAGATGTTGGTTGGCTTGACAATGTAAATAAAGAGCAAATGGGGCCTCATGATTTTAGCAAGGTCAGGACAATAAAAAGAAGTGGCAAAAGTCAAAAGAGACTGGGGAGGATTCAAGGGGTAGGACTTGCGGGTGTATGGTTGTGGGAGGCTTTGTGCACTTTTTTAGTCAAACTGGAGAATGCCAAATGAAGAGCTGATTTGGAGAGATGATTATTTGTTCAGCTTTTAATGTGTTCCATTTGTGGCGTTGCTGAGATACCCAGTTGGTTGATCATTTAAGTTTACTGAAGAGAAGGTGGACTGGGATGTAATTGGATTCAGATTTAATTGTGCTACTGCCTGGATTTCAGAAAATCAACGTGGGCCTTTGTTCTTGTCTGTTAATTAAGGAACATGTTGGGGGCCTGGATGATCCATTAAGTCTTTTTTGTTTTGAAGTTTGCCTCCCCAACCTTCTAGAATTTGCTTTGCATAAAATATACTTTTTTATTGTGGCAAATTATACATAATATACAATTTACCATTTTAACCATTTTTAAGTGTACAATTTTGTGGCATTACGTTTATTCACATTTTTGTACAAGCATCCCCTCTTTTCTTTTCCAAACTTTTGCATCATTTCAAACAGAAACTCTGTTCCCATTAAAGAATTTCTCTTTTCCTCCTTATTCCAGCCCTGCCAACTTCTAGTATGCTTTCTGTCTTGATCAATAAGGTACCCAGAATAGGCACATTCATAGAAAATGTACCTTTTTAAATTGAGCTTTTACTTAACATTCAGAAACTTACCAATGTAGAGTGTATAAGGAGATATAACATCAGGAAAATTAAAATATATGATTATTAATGGTCAAGGAGGTTGTTTAGAATGCTTTTTAGTAGTGCATTTAAATATAAATATTACAATTTAGTTCTAAGAACACATTGTCACTTAAAATAATTGTACATATAAAGGATAAGTATGCTCCTATGTTTCAACAGTGTTCTATATATTCCCAGAGATACATTATTTTTTATGTCTTGATGTAATAATAATTTATCAGAACAGAGTTCCTTTGGAATTGAAAGAATTAAAATCAAGGTCAAGACAAACAAGTTGTTTCACCAAAACAAAGAGGCTTCATAGAAACTCTTCTATAACAATATAATTCGTCAGTAGCTTGACTTTTGCCTTTGTCAGACAGTAAATAAATACTGTATGCAAAAAGCGTAATGTTGGTAGTTTATAGCTAAAGCTCTAAAATATCTAACATGAGCCTAAAGCTCATGCTTTATAGTCAGAAAATGAAAATGCCTTTGACATTGTCTGACATTGATCATTCTAAATAGGTTTGTGAGTTCTTTTTAATATTCATTCACAGAAGATTTTAAATCTACTAATTATTTATATAATTATCTTCTGAATAGGCTCTGAAAATTAATTTCATCTGGTGATTTTTCATGTAAATATTTTACTCAAACGCATCCTAAAATATATATGTTTTTCAGATTTAATTTTATGTGTTAGTTATATGTGTCTGAACTTCACCTTTTGCCCCTGAATGTTCAGGAGCAATTTCTACTTATTCCTATTTCAGTATCATAGGCATACGTACATACACATACATATTTCTAGGTGTGTTAGGAGAACGGCACAGTTCAAATATGTACTTTCCAATAATTTACAATTTGAATAAAAAAGAAATAATTAAATATCAAACTAGTAATGTTCACAATATATTTAAGAGAGTTTTGGAAATAATATACTAATGTAAATAAGAATAATATGGGTTGCTCTAAGCTGAACTCATAGTAATGATTTCAATGCCATTATCTTTCTGGGTTCTTTTTTGAAAGAAAATTATTTCATGTCCCCCTTGTTATATTATCTCTCAATTTCCTCTGTCAGGAACAGGTCAGTATCTATCTATTCATTCCTTTACCCAACAGATATTTCATGGACATTTCTCTAGGTCCTGGGAATATAAGGGTGAACAGCATGAAAAATGTTCTGTCTGCAAGGAGATTGCATTCTAAAGAGAAAGATAACAAATAAATGAAAAATAATTCATTAATAACAAGTGCTTTGTGTTGGATGAAAACACAGTGATATGCTAGTTTATAGCTAATTAGGTGAGTAGTTAGGCTAGGCTTCTTTATGTAGGCGAACTGCAAGTTGAGAACTGAGTGACTAAAAGGAGCCTGCCATGTGATCAAAAAGGGAATTTCAGATGTAGAAGCTAGAGGTGCATACAGTCCCGAGGAGGAGATTGGGCAGAGAGCAGAAATAAGATTTAGATGAGAACAGTGAATTGACCAAAACTGAGGTTGCAGAGGTGGAGAGGGCCTATTTCACATCTGATAAAATTTCTACCTCCAGCTGAGTATTTAAAACCCAAAATAAAGGGCCCCCATCTATTAATCTGGTTGAACTTCCACTATGCTCTACTCTTTTGGTCACAGTTTCCCAAGCAATCCCATGTCCTTGCCATTGCTGTCATTTTATACTAGAATTCCATTCACTTAGAATGTCCATTTTTCTACATACCAAAATACCAATACCTTATCAAAGCCTATGTTTTTATGAGCAACCAAACTGGTTATTTTTAATATAGAAACTAGTAGAAGATTTACAGAATAGTTTTTTTTTAAATTTTACCATATAGAGTATTTTGATATATTGTTTAGATGGACTCAATTATACTTTTTTTTTGTTTTTTTTTAACAATTGCCTTTTCCTTGTTAGAAATGATATATATACTTCCAGCAAGAAATTTTGAAGCCACAGATAACAAACAAAAACACAAAAACAAGGAAGAACAAAGAAATATTACCACCACCCAGAGATATTCACTGCCAACATTTCAATCTGTTGATATATTTATCTTCCTATCATCAGTTTATCTGCTATTTCTATTAATTTATTCATATATAAAAGCAAACAACTTAATAATTTTGAATATTTTCATGTGATTTTTTTATGTTATATAGATTATTATTTCATTTTGTGGATAAAACATATTTTATTAGTACTATTTAGTTGTAAATTTGATTTTTTTAAATTATTCACTAAGATAATTAACATACCAATGAAAAAAAATGTTTGTTAAATTTATAATGAGTATGCTAAATTTATAATGAGTCATGAGTGAAATGACTGGGTAAAATATTTTACAAAATTTTAAGGCATTTGATACTTATTGCTGTACTGACTATACTGAATTAAATATGAGTCATGTAACTCTTCACTGTTATCTAGTTTTGCACACATTGGCAGCTTATACCCTTTATTAGCTACTTGAGAGTAAAGTTCACACTTTTAATTTGAATCCTACATATAACTTAGCAAAGTGCCTTTTTCAACAGCAAACATTTTAGGACCTGATTTTGATGGGCTGAAACAATGGGATTGATCTGGAACACCCATGGGTTTTATGTCACGCTGATTTCTCTGACACCAGCTCTGCAGAATGATGACCTTGATATTACACGTTGGCTTACTGCAGGCATTAGATTTGAAGGCAATGATCAACCTATGTTCTTACCATAAGCTGGGACGCAGGAACATGGCCTTACTAGGAAATTAATCGAACCATACTGTCTATGTTCTCAATGATGCTGTATTATTTTGAGTCATAAAAACAAAGTTTCTCTTTTGCAATAACTCACAATTGAAAATATGTCCATAGAATAAGATTTAATTTTCTTTTTTAAATATTGTTTAAAGTATTACATATAGTATTACATATGTTTCCGTTTTCCCCCATTGACCTCTCTCCTGTCCACCGCCACCCCCCAGCACGTGCCCTCACCCCCCTAGTGTCTGTGACTATTGGTTATGCTTATATGCATGCATACAAGTCCTTTGGTTAATTTTATTTTCTAGGCAGTGTTTCCCTAGCTGTGGTTTGTGCATTCTCAAGTTAAAGAGTAGAGATACAATGAGGAATAAATTAAGAAGTACATTTTAAAAACAATCTGCCTTGTTCCCAGTTAGCATTAATCTATAAATGTAACCAGTATTTTCATATAGTTGCATCTTCAAATTTAAAAACTTTCATATCCATTCAATCACTTAAATATTATTAAATAAAACTTGAGTCAGAATTATTACTGAGAGATATTTTAGGAAATTGATAGGAATATTCTGCAATCAACTGTAACAATGCTCACTTAATGAACAGTATTAGAATTACAGTGATTTTTTAAAATGTTCACATAAATAAATGGCATCAGCAGAATTAAACTAGAAATTAATGATTAAGGAAAGAAAGGCTTTGATTTCCTCCCCCTGTTGAGAAGGGTACTTTTGTTGATGATGATACTACCTCTATTGCACTCGAGTAAATGTCCACCCCAGGGGTCAGACAAATATAAAATAATATGTTAAAATAATCACAAAAATATTCTAATTTAGAAGCATTTTAAAATGTCTCAGAGATTACCTGCTGCCTCTCTATGCCCTTTTTTGTCATAATACACTTTTTAAAAACTGAAAACATATTAGCCAAAGAAAATATTGCCTTCTCATTTATCACATATAAATACTTTTGACTTTATTTTTCCCTTTAGAATTAGAAATAAATGACAATTTCAGGAATAAAGAAGAAAATGAATTTGAAATGTATCAGTTTTCTGATACTATATATTTCAGATCAACTATAAAATAAGATAATTCTAAGAGATACACAATATTTTTTTACATGTAACCCGATAAAACAATGCCAAAGCTCATTATCATGTGAGTTTTGACCACGATAATAATATCATAAAACAGTGTAACTCTATGGATCATTAAATTGCAAATTCAAAAGCCAAACCGATGTGCATATTCATACAGTCTAGGGGAGATTTGGATCAACTCACTGTCAACAAGAACTTTATACATTCAGACACATTAGGAGAACTTAATATTTTGCTGCATGCAAATGCCTGACTTCTTTTTCTCTATAGCTATCAATTTTCTAAAAATACCTCATAGTATTGTTTTTCCTAGATTGTTTAAATATATTCACTGTCATAAACACTAAGCATTAATGTCTATGTTAAAATATCTGCAGATTCAGTTAGCAATCTTATTTAGTATCTCACAGTCATGATAAAAAAATTACTTGGCTAAGTATTTAGAGGATAAATTTGAACTAGGGTCATGTTGTCAAAAACCTATAGCATAATATCAATGTTACATCATAAAGTAACCATATGTAAAACACCCCAAGAACACACTTTAGAAGAGAGAACACATCCAAATACTTAGGTAAATTTTTTTCATTCTCATTTAGATATTTGGTACTGGGCCCAAAGCAAAACAAATCATTTTTTCAAAACAGCTTTTTCCTAAGACTTCCAAATTTCTGTTGGAAATGTTACTGATATTTAATTTATTCATATGTATAACCAGGAAAGTATTCTTTAATTATCTATTCCCTTTCCTCTCCCATTAAATATGTCACAACATTTTGTCTAACTTCCATGTTATTTTGCCATTGGATCCATTTTTTTCCATTCCCATTGCTAGAATTCCCACCACATATGCCTTGAATTCCTGGAATTTATTCTTATAATCTCTTTTCATTTTGGCACTATATCTTTTATACAAACTTTCTGATTAATCTTCCCAAAGTAAGAGTTGATCATAGCACTCTTGTTCTCCAAAAAGTAACAGCATCGTCATTTCTTACCTAGTTAAATGCAAGCATCTCTTATTTTGGTCATTAACAATCAAATGGCAACGAAGATGGTTAGATTTATTTCTTAAAATTTTCCATACTCTATACTCAGAGCAAACTGTATGACATCTGTTCACAAGGAAAAACCACACATGTTCCATCTTAGTAACTGGAATTTGCACTGAACAGCCAGCTCCTTTAGGGTGGGGATTTGACTTACTCATCTGGAACATAGCACAATAGATAATAGATACAGACGGTGAGTCCAATAAAATATGTAAATAGAAAAAAATGTGAGTGGTATAAAAGAGATTTTCAATACTAGTTTTCTTTCTTAAATAATCATTGACTAGCTAGAAAATTAACTCACAAAATGATCTCATATGATGCAAAGACATTTTCCCAATGTACATATTTTACAGTGCTATAAATCAGAAGTCTGAAATGGGTCTCACTAGACTGAAATCAAGGTGCTGCAGGACTGCTTTCTTTTCTGGGATCTCTCAGAGAGGATCTTGCTCATTCAAGTTGTTGGCAGAATTCAGTTCCTGTGTTTGGAGGACTGAGGTCCTCATCTTCTTGCAGCTGTCAACTAAGCGTTGTTTCTAGATTCTGGAGGCTGCTACAGTCCTTGGCATATGGGCCTCTCCCTCATATGGGTCTTCAGATACAACACTGGCAGGTCAAGTCTTTTTCATGCTTTGCCTCTTTTTCTAACTTTGAATCTCTTTGACATTCCCCTCTACCTTCCTCTTCTATTTTAAGGATGCTTGTGATTAGATTGTGCCCACTCAGATAATCCAGGATAAAATACCTGATTCAAGCTCAGTAACCTTAATTGCATTGGCAAAGTTGTATTTACTGTATAAGGTAGAACATTCATAGGTTCTGGAGGTTAGGGTGTGGGCATCTTTGGAGGGCTGTGATTCTGCCTACCACAGTGGTCTTTAAGATGCTTGGAGAAGCTCTTGGAGAGGTGAAAAACTAAAAAAATAATTTAGGGGAAATTAATAATGATCAGGACCTTGATGTATGTACATTAAGTCAAATGAAGACATTTAGGGCAATGGATATAATGTATAGATTCAACAATGGGGAATTTGAAGGAGTGATTCAGAAATAGTAGCAGCTAAGTGTAGCTGAAGATAAAGATTTAGCGAGAAAAGAAGCTCGAATTAGACATATAGTGAATCTTCACTGCTTGCAGATTCTGTACTTGAATATTTACGTACTCGCTGACATTTATTTGCAACCCCCAAATCAATAGATGCACTGTTTGCACATTCGTTTGCAGACATGCGAAGAGCAGCGAAAACTTTGAGTTGCTGGACACTGAGGTTCCCAGCTGAGGTCAAACAAAGTGGTATTCTGCCTTCTTGTTTCAGCTCGCATACTGTAAGCTTGCTAAACGTCATGCAGGGAAGCAGTGTGGTTAGTGCAAGCGCAGGTTTCAACATTGATGAGAGTGGCTTGTTTTATAAGGACATTAGTGAGTGAACAGATAAAAGGGAAATGGCCTCAAAGCCTCTGGCTTTGAATTATTCAAAGACCATACAACTAATTATTTCTAAGAAATATATACTAAACAAGATATCTTCAAACAGGTACATGCATAAAACAAGGTTAGATTAAGTCTATATAAAGGAATAGTTTCTCATTCCATGCCGAAGAATCTCATAACCCTTCAGAGTGGTGGTCTGTTCTCTTCAGTTTATTCTCTTTACCCACAGTAATAATTTTCTGCATAGCCTGGCTGGGTTCAAATGCTGATCTTTGTACTTACTATCTGCATAATAACTCAATATTATCATCTCAGATGAGATAATCATAAATGACTTTTTGTGAGATAGAGATAAATTAATTCACAAAAGCACTTGTATCTGGAATTGCTAAGCATTAAATAAATGTTACTTTTATAATTTGAGTGGAATTTGTTTCCACTAATTACAGGAAACTATATTACTCTTTGAACATAGAGCAAGAAAGGTCAACTAGTTATGCTGATGAATGAAATTCACTACTTTTTCTGAGTGATTTTTAAACATTTTACATATTAGCCCTAAAAACATACTTAATTGATTAGCCTCAAATTTTAAGAGGCAAATATGATACATAATAATGGAGACTGGTGGGAATGAGGAAAGCATATTTGTGTCAACTTGTTCTTATTATATCTTGAATCTTTAAAAAATATTAACCAGGAAACTTATATGCATTTATGCATAGCACATGGACACAGACAATAATGTGATGAAGGCCTTGGAGGGGTGAGTGCAGGGTAGAGGGGGTCAATTGGGGAAAAAGGGAGAAAAACTCTAATACTTTCAACAATAAAGATTAAAAATTCAAAAAATAAAAACTTTATAAGAGTAAAAACTAAAGAAAATAAAAAATAATATTCTCCTTAGGGAGTTTCTTTTAACCTTGTAGGACTTTAAACTGTTTCTTACTTGTTTTATAGAGGGATATGTTTAGACCATATAGAGTACAGTATTGTATTTTTCTTTTTGCATTTTCTTCTTTTTTATTCAGAATTTCACTTCTGAAATAGCCTGAGTAAACTGCTTTACCAAATCAGCGTGAATATTTGGTCACAGGCATTTAACTCATCAAAACAATTTTTGAGTTCCCACGGCCTCATTAGCAGGATATTCAGTAACTCCCCTGCAAGCTCATATCTTCTCTTCTAAATTATCCAGTAATATTGAAGTTTTCCATAGTTCAAAAAATGATCACTCTGACACCCATGCCCAAGCAGAGTATAGCTGGAATCTTTCTTCAGTAGCATGACATCTTTGTGGAATACTTGCTAATCCAGTATGAAAACCATCTGTGACCATAGTATGATGATATGCCCCTGCCAGATCCCTGATAATCAGAGAGTCCCCCTGTGGCTTTACTAAGGGGATGGTTCCTCTTCTCAGTGCTAGTGAGTCCCGTATTTATATCTCGAGATTATAGCCTTAGTGGTAGGATTATTTGATCATCATTCACAGTCATCTCCCATCATCACAGGCTGCACATTGGTTCAGGAGCGCAACATCTAGCATGTTAGGTAACATCTAGCATCCGACCTCTCATGGATTTAATCTCCATCCTCCTTTGTGTCTGACTAGGGATTGGGCAAATTTCCCTTAATAATAGTCTCATAAAATAATATACCATTTTCTATGGACAGCAGGGCTATTTGTGACATTTTGAAGTGCTTTATTTTAAGTGGCTGCAAGGAGATTTATTCTTTCTGTGCAATTCTCAGATAATCATACAGCCTTCTGCCCATGGCGGCCCATTGCCTGTATTGATTCTAAAGAATTTTCAGATTACCTCTTTCCTGCTATATGTGTATGTACCAGTGTTTGTGTGCATGTGGATGTTTGTGTATTCTAGCAAGTTATTCCACTAAATAAAAAGGAAGATAATTGTTTAAAATGTGCTTGTTGCTATAGATGTGCATATTTGTACACCAAAGGTTTTTTTTTTAGACCTCAGAGCATATTGTACCCATTATAATATAGTTTCCACTAATTACAGGAAATTACACCTCTGGGTTTAATTTTCAAAGTTTAATTTTAAAAATAAATTTTAATTGAAACTGACGATTGATTTTTAAAAATTATAGAACCTTTACATTTTACTTTTTTTCCCTTAGGGCTAAAACTTTCACTAATGCCTTAAATAAAAATAAATAAATAAATAAAACCTCTTGTCAGCTTTGGCTCTGGTATGAAGATTGGGACACATGGCCCGTAGTTGATTCCTATCCACTGCTCAAGTTTGAGAAAATCATGAACTCTGTAAGTCATATTTGTCCTTGCCAAGAACTAATCATCTGCGGGACCAAATGGAGATGATATGGAGACATGTTTTAAAGTCAGCCTGGGGACATCTAGATTTGAGGATTTGGGAAATTACTCACTCCCTGCGGGGAGAATTAGAACATAACATAAGGTAAATATCGAAGTGGCATGTTAGATTAAAATCAAATGAGCATCAGAGTGTAGCTATTTCGTTCCAACCCTATTTATAATCAAGCATAATATACTAAAATAGCAGTGTGAGTGCACAGCCTTCTGATGATAAGGCAGATGATTAGAGCCTTATAGGCAAGTTGAGATAATCAGAGAGTCCAACCAAGATGAGGCTGGGGAAAATGAGAACCAGATTCAGCTTTAGGACTGGGGCTGGCAGCGAGGAAGTGGAAAAGCACTCCTCAGAGACCAGAGGGATCGTGATGAAGCAAATACCAGGATGCTCCTGCTTTAAATCTTCCAAAGACTCTCCGTTGCTTTGTTGTGGTGGTTGCTGTTAATCCTCACCTAAGGATATTTTTTCCATTGATTTTTAGAGAGAGTGGAAGGGAGGGGGAGAGATGCAGAGAGAGAAAAACATCAATGATAGAGACACACATGGGTTGGTTGCCTCTGCATGTGCCCTGACCTGGGATCTAGCCTGCAACCGAGGTATGTGCCCTTGATTGGAATCGAACCCAGGACTGAATCTGGGACCCTTCAGTCTGAGGGCTGATGCTCTATCCACTGAGAAAAACAGGCTAGGGCTCCATTGCTTTTAATATAATGCAAACTTCTTTAACATGCTCTCCATGCAAGTTTGTCCTACATCTCTGTCTCCTGTCACCACAAGCCCACATGCCTTTTGTTTCATTTGTTCTTTCTGTTTTAGGGGCTTTGCATTTGCTGGTTTTTCTACATGGCATATCAACCTCAGAACTACCCCCATTTGTTTACAAAATGCTTTAGGCATGTATGAAGATAGTACAGGCTGTGTTAAATAATACAAAATGTGAGATTAAGCAGACAAATACAAATAACCGAAAGGCTTTGTGGGACCCATGTAGGTGAAATTAGTTTGGTTGTCAATGACTCGTGAAGAGAATATAAGAAAAAAAATGGGAGAGGAAAATAATGTTTTCTAGCAAGTAATTCCTATAAAAATAATTCAAAATTGCACCTTGTTTTTTTGACAGGAAAGGATCATCTACAGGACACTGGGAAACTTTTTTATGGCTGATGGTAAGTGAATATTTATCAACAATATTTACAAGCATTTTCAAACGATTTTTTTCCAGTTATTTATTGAACAACTCCTGTATTTTATGTCTTGAAAACAACATCCATTTTATTTTAGCATAATTTGGGGGATCAGGAAACCTTGGAGAAATTAGGTGGGTGCTTCTTCCACTCTCCATGGAGTTTGCTGAGACCACTTGGTGTATTTAGCTGTGAATGGCTGGTCTGATGAGTCCCAGATGGCTTCACTGATGAGTCTAGTTCTTGGCAGAGACAGTTGGAAGGCTTAGCCCAACTGGGACTGTTCAACAGAGTGCTTATGTGTGTCTCAGCACAGCAGTCTCAGCATAGTCAGATCTATAATAATAAAAGCGTAATATGCTAATTAGACCAGACAGCCAAAACAACCTTCTGGACATCATTCTGGACGTCCTTCCAGACAAAGCCGTGGCGGCGTGGGCTGAGGCAGAGGCAATTAGGGGCGATCAGGCAGGCAGGCGGGTGGTTAGGGGTGATGAGAAAGCAGGCAGATTGGTTAGGGGCAATCAGGCAGGCAGGTAGGAGAGCGGTTAGGAGCCAGTGGACCTGGATTGCGAGAGGGATGTCCTAAACTGGCAGTTGGATATCCCCAGAAAGGTCCTGGATTGAAAGAGGATTCAGGCTGGGCTGAGGGATCCCTCCTCACCCCCGTGCACACATTTCATGCACCGGGCCTCTAGTTTATTAGAAAGCTGCTCAGCGCTTCCCATGACAAGAAGTGGAAACTGCCAGTTTCTTAAGAGCAAAGCTCCAAACTGTAATAGCATTACTTCCAACATACAGTGGAACCTCAATTTTCAAACTTAATTCATTTTGGAAGCCTGTTCAAGAAGCAATTTGTTTGAAAACCAAATCATCTTTTCCCATCCTCCTATATAATAAAAACCTAATATGCAAATTGACCAAGTGGTGGAAAAACTGGTGGAATGACCGGTCGCTATGATGCGCACTGACCACCAAGGGGAAGACACTTAATGCAGGAGCTTCCCCCAGCCTGCAGGCCCCAGACCAGCCAAGGTGGGTGGCAGTGGTGGCCCCCTGATCGCCCCACCGGTCGCCCTGCAGAGGGAGGTGACCAGTAATGGTGGCAGGGGGTGGGGCCAGTGAGCGGGTGGTGCCATGCTGGCCAAGGCTGGTGCCAGCAGGGGCCCCCAATTGCCCTGCCATTTGCCCCACAATATGGCCCTGATCATCGGCCAGGCCTAGGGACCCTGCCAGTGCATAAATTTCATGTACCAGGCCTCTAGTTAGAAATAATGTAAATTGAATTAACCTGTTCCAGACCCCCAAATGATTCCCTGTTTTAACTTTTCTTATATGCAGTACATGTCTAATGTACTGGCTAAGCTATGAACAAACACTTCTTTTCTTAAATTTATTGCACCACCCCCTACTAGCCTTAAAGGAATCACTTTCAGCCCTCATTTCAGGAGTGTTTTTCAGGTCAGCATGCAGCATCTTTGCTTGTTCAGATACCACTGCCTCCTAAATACTGTCACCAGGTAACTGCTTTTGTTCATCTGAAGCAACACCAGTTTTTCTGCCTCTTTAATTGCCTGTGACCTTTGCTTCTTTCACACCCTTAACAACATTAGCACATTTGATGGCTTCTTTATGTTTTAAAATTGTGCTAATCATCCATTTTTCCAGCAAGAAAAGCATTCTCTCCTTTGTTTATTGCCTGAGAGATGCTTTTTGTCATGCTGGGATATCAGCAGGAAAGGATTTTTAGAAGGAAAACCAAAGTTTGGTTTGACAACCAACACATTTTTCCTGTGAACAACTTGGTCCACAAATGAATTGTTGCAGATGGGAGATGTTGAAGAACTGAGGTTTGACTGTATTCTGTGGGACAATGTGGATACAGTCTCTCCATATTTAAGAGGGAGACAATGGTGTCAATTCTCTGTGACAGGAAAGCGAATACATTTGTGGCCTTATTTAATTTGCCTAAGGACATTAGGTATTCCTATAGCATTAGCAAGGCCATGCATAATATGAAGGTGGCTGCAGATGGATTTCTAGATTATTGGATATATACCCAGAGGCATGCAAAATGAAAACAATTTTAGAAATTTGATTTCAACATTAAAAAATATTTATAATTTCATCTTCCCAATTCTACTCTTCTCTCTTCAAATGAATTTGTGTTTATTATGATGACCTTTCTGTTTTAACTTTCATATATATGTAAATTACTAAGTAATAACATGATTTGGCAGTATTTAAAATTTGATCAGTATATTAAATTACTTCCTGAAATCTGTTTATTTGCCTAATATGGCAATGAGATTTTGTAGGTAGACATAAGTATTTTCAATACCACCTCTCACTTATAAAGTTTCTAGTACACTGTTGTGTGAAACAAGTGATAGGGAATATCTTTGCATATTTCTGATTTTAAAATAAATTCTTCTAACATTTCACTAATATGTATGATGTACAGATTTTTAGCCGATGTTCATTTTTTATTGAAAGAATTTATCAATTTTTAGTTTAGTATTTTAAAAAAAAATCATACATGGATATTGACTTTTAAAATTATTTTAAATATCTTGAGCTAATTATGAGTTTTTCTCTAATAATCACTTCATATGCTCAATTATATTAATTTTATAATGTTAAATTTCACTGAAATTCTAAGATAGACACAACTTAGTCATGACATATTGTTAATGTGTACATTGCTAAATTCAATTTATTAATGTTATGTTTAGAATTTTGCATTTATTCTCACAAGTGATATTGGCTTATAATTTTTCATTTTCATAGAACTCTCACTGAATTTTGACATAAAATTACTTTAAAATGAATACTTTTATTTTTTTCGATTCTCTAGAAACACTTATTTAAAACTAGATTAGTTGTTTTTTAAAAGCAGAGTATAGCAATTGATTTTTGTCTATTAACTTGCATCTTACAACTTTGCTATAATCACTTATAAGTTACAGGAAATATTTATTTTGGTGATCTTTTTTAGCTTTTCTACATAAACAATTATGTCATCTATGAATAAGAACAGTTTTATTTTTTTCATTCCCAGTCTGTATACCTTTTATTTCCTTTTCTTATTGCATTAGCTGGGACTTCCAGTATGATGTTGAAAAGCAGTGGTCTTTGCCTTCTTCCTGAACATAATGGGAAAACTAGGAGTTTCTTACCATTAAGTGTGATGTTGACTGTAAGATTTTTTGTAGATTTTCTTTACCAAGTTGGGAAAGTTGCCCTCTATTCCTAGTTTACTGAGAATGTTTGACATGAATGGGTGGTGGATTTGTTAACTTCTTTTTCTGTATCAATTGATATGATCATGTGATTTTCCTTCTTTAGTCTGTTGATGTGATAGATTATATGAATTTATTTTTGAATAAATTCAAGTCCCTTCTTATTAGTCACTTTATCAGCTTCAAAGCTCAAACCCCATGTGGTTCCTCCTTCTTTTTCTCTCCCCTTCAGTGGTAGAATTCTCTATCTCCTGTGAAAATCTGTTTTCCTCTTTCTCCTGTTTGTCAGCATTTCTCTATTTTCTGTGAAAGTTTGCTTTCTCTTTCTCCCATACCCTGTGGCTTTTCCCTATCTTCTGTGAATGGATGTCTTCTTTTCCCCTTATCTTGGCACCTTTTTTTCTCTCTCTGTGAATGTATGCCTTTTGGCAGCTCCAAGCCCTCACCTTTGCAGTCCTCCCCCATGGACCTCTAATTCCTAAAACTCCGTAAACCTGCCTATTTTACCCCTAAAACTCCTTTCATTTATATTTTTAAGAGAATTATTATAGCTATGTTCATGAAAGATATAAATGTAACATTTCTCTGGTACTGGTTATTAAGGTATTATTGGTTTCATAGAATGAGTTAATTTCTTCCTTAACACTGCTATAATTTATAAGTGAATCAATCTGGACTTGGTGCTTTCTGTTTTGAAAGGTTTGACAGTTTATTCCATTTTGTTAGCAAAAGCTAATCTTTTCAGATTATTTATTTGATCATGTGTGAGTTTTGCCAATTATGTTTTTAAAGAAATTGATAAATTTCATATAGGTTATCAAATTTATGGACAAAGATGACCACGTCATTTGTAGTGATTGCCTGTGTTTCTTTTCTTATATTAATAATTTTTGTCTTCTCTCTTTAATTTTTCTTTATCTTCATTAGCCTGGCTAGAAGCTTATAAAGGTTATTGATATTTTCAAAGAACTAGTTTTTTATTTTATTTTCTCTATTGATTTCCTATTTTCAATTTCATTAATTTCTGCTTTATTTATTACTAGTAGCCCTGCACATGAATCCGTGCACCAATAGCTCACTGCCACTCTCCTGTAGCTCTCTGCCCGCTGCCCTGCCATCCTGTAGCTCCCCCCAGCCCCCTTGTAGCTTGCTGCCCTGCCCCCTCCTGTAGCTCTCTGTTGCCTGCTTGTAGCTTGCTGCCCCACCCTCCTGCTGATCCGTGATCCAGTCGTTACATGGTTGGTTGTTATGTAACAACCATTTCCATATTACATCTTTATTATATAGGATTTCTTTTCTTCTGCTTACTTTGGGTTTAATTTGTCTTTGTTTTTTTTTCTTCAGTTTCCTATGGTGAAACTTAAGATGATTGATTTTAGATCTTCTTTTCTAATATACTAGAGGCCCAGTGCACAAAAATTTGTGCACTCCGGGGGGGGGGGGGGGTCCCTCAGCCCGGCCTTTGCCCTCTCGCAGTCTGGAACCCCTCAGGGGATGACCACCTGCTGGTTTAGGCCTGCTCTCTGGGGGATTGGGCCTAAGCTGGCAATCAGACATCCCTCTGGCAGCCCGGCAGCCCTCGGGGGATGTCCACTTGTCAGCGGGGAGCAGACCTAAGCTGCAGTCAGACATCCTTAGCGCTGCTGAGGAGGCAGGAGAGGCTCCCACCACCACTGCTGTACTGGCAACCGTCAGCCTGGCTTGTGGCTGAGCAGAGCTCCCCCATTTGGGAGCTCAATGACCACCAGAGGGCAGCTCCTGCATTGACCATCTTCCCCCGGGTGGTCAGTGTGTGTCATAGTGACCAGTCATTCCCAGTCTTTCTGCTGTTAGGGTCAGTTTGCATATTACCCTTTTACTGTATAGGATAGAGGCCTGGTACACAGGTGGGGGCTGGCTCGTTTGCCCTGAATGTTGTCCCAGATCAGGGTGGGGGTCCTGCTTGGGTGCCTGGCCAGCCTGGGTGAGGGCTGATGGCTGTTTGCAGCTGATCACACCCCTTCAGGGTGGGGGTCCCCACTGGGGTGCCTGGCCAGCCTGGGTGAGGGGCTGATGGCTGTTTTCAGGCTGGCCACACCCCCTTTATGGTGGGGGTCCCCACTGGGGTGCCTGACCAGTCTGGGTGAGGGACTGAGGGCCATTTTCAGGCTGGCCGGCGACGGAAGCTCCCAACCTCTCCTTTTTTTCTTTTTTTTTTATTCTGGTATTTATTTACCTTCTATAATTGAAACTTTGTTGCTGTCACTGGAGCTGAGAGCCAGGCTCCTACTCGTTCCAGCTCTGAGGCCATGGCCTGCTGAAAGCAGGTATGTGGGGTTTGTTTAGCTTCTATAATTGAAACTTTGTTGCCGTCACTGGAGCTAAGAGCCAGGCTCCTGCTCGCTCCAGCTCTGTGGCCTCGGCTGGCTGAAAGTAGGTATCTGGGGTTTGTTTAGCTTCTATAATTGAAACTTTGTTGCTTTTGTAGCTCAGAGCCAGGCCGCGGCAGGCGGGGAACCTTGGCTTCCTCCATCACTGGAGCAAGCAAGCCTCCTGCTCGCTTCAGCTGCATGGCTGCTGGCCGCCATCTTGGTTGGGTTAATTTGCATATCTCGCTGATTAGCCAATGGGAGGCATAACGAAGGTACAGTCAATTACCATGTTTGTTTATTATTAGATAGGACTAGAGGCCCGGTGCATGGGTGGAGTCTGGCTACCCCTGATTGGGGTGGAGGGGGTGGATCGGAGGTGGAGTCGGCCAGGGGAGTTATTAGTATCAAAGATCTTTGCAGGGTGTATACACAATTGCTGTTGGCTTTCAGATGAGTTGAAGCTTCAAAGACTCTTTAGTGTCAGGGACACGTATAGCTTTCGTTTCTAAACCTCTTCCCTAGACAGGTAATGTGGTTTAGTTCTCTCTGACAAACCCTCTAAAGAGAGGCTGTGGTGTGATGTGGCTTCCCTCTTTGGTAGTAAGCAGTGGAGAGAGAACGCAGGAAGATGGTGGTTGTGCTGGGCACCTCTCCTGGACACCTGACTGACAGTCCAGACCATGAGCAGTTTTCCTCCTGATCACTCGTCATTCAGGTTCCTGGTCTATGAAGGCTGGAGAGCTTTTACTTACTTAGAATCACTGAAGGTCACACTTCAGTGATTGGGTTGGGGAAGCCGATGAGGGGCGGGGCAGGGGGAGGGGCCACAGGCAGTTGGCTGGCCAAGCCCACCTCTGGTCGTTCCACCATTCGGTCGCTTGGCTTTTATATAGAGAGATGCATTCAATGTTATAAATTTCCCTCTATGTACTTCTTTTACTAAATCCCACAAATGTCTATAAGTTGTTTTTTACATTAATTTTGTTCAAAATTTCTTAAATTTCTCTTGCAATTCTTCTTTGACCCATGAGTTATTTGAAAGTGTGCTGCTTACTCTTCAAATATTTGGAAATTTTCCATCGCTAATTAATTTTTAAACCAATCAGTAGAACTCTACCTCTTTCTGTCTTCCTGCTTTAGTTGTTTTTTGTTTGTTTTTTACTTAAAACCAGTTTCTTCATTTTAGGTGAGATGTGATCTTAAATGAAATAGTTTTATGTGTTTTCCCTGTCTATTACTGTTTATATGAATTTTACCTTTGAATTTTGAAGGCTTTCTGGATATTAGCCTATGACAGATTTGAGTACACAATCAGTGAGCAATATTTTTTTCATTAAAACTCTGTGTCTGTACTTGGTTTAAATAGATTATATATATATATATATTTTTTTTTTTTTATTGATTTTTTTACAGAGAGGAAGGGAGAGAGATAGAGAGCTAGAAACATCGATGAGAGAGAAACACCGATCAGCTGCCTCCTGCACATCTCCCACTGGGGAAGTGCCCGCAACCCAGGTACATGCCCTTGACCGGAATCGAACCTGGGACCCCTCAGTCCGCAGGCTGACGCTCTATCCACTGAGCCAAACCGGCTTTGGCAAATAGATTATATATTAAAGATACTTCTTAGTAAATCAAAGTAGAGAACTAACTTTCTAATTATTGTTGCAAATCAAATGACATTCACCATTTTCTCATCTTGGATTAGTGATATCCACCTCTAATAACTGAATGTGTACTCTAAGTGGTAGACTCCAATAAGTATTTTAAGGTATAAAAGAAATATATCATTTTCATTAGTCCTTACAATTTTTTTTCCGTAAAAATTGCCAGATTTTACACTTTCTTAAAATTTAAATCTTGACTCCTGTATTTTCTTCAAAAATCATTGTTCTTTCTTTTTTTTTTCTACAAATCTTTGTTCCTTCTCAGGCATCTTTAACTGTCAAATCTTTTTTGTCACAGGTAATTGTTGTTTTTCTTGTCCAGAGAAGAATTAAGTGCCTAATTCCATATTATAGATCCAGTTTCTTTGAATAATAACTCATTTTTACTTCATGGTTAGGTCATTTAGATGTGCATTCATTCATTCACACGCAAATATAATTGTGTATCTACTATGTACCAGATATTCTGTTAGGGGCTTGGTATACCATGGCAGGCAAAATTCTTGCCTTTATGGAGCCTAAAGTCTAGTGCGAGGATGGAGAATGTCTGCAGGCCATTTAAGGCCCATGAAATCATTTTGTCTGGCCCTGCTGAGCAAATTTCAGACAGGACTTGAAATTCAATAAATCTAGGAGCTTTTTTCATAGCAATATAAATTTATATTAAGTGAATTATATCAAGCAAATGATATTAAATATCCAAATGGCCCTTGGCAGGAAAAAGATTCTCCGCCCCTGTTCTAGTGGGAAAGATATTAGGCAAGTACTATCATTTCAATAATGTATATTGGCCTTGATGGAATTAATCCGAAATTAATGTGTTCCCCAAACATGTCCCTTTGCTATTGATTGCACTCAACAGAAATGTCCTTTCTTTCCAAATGTTCTTTGTGCCTTTCTAAGTCCTACACAGCATTCAAATCTAAGCTCAAACCAAACTTACTCCATTAGTCCCCCCCCCCACAAAGATAATAAATATTCTTCCCCTGACTGTAAATAACATTATGTATTACTACACCAAGTACTATGTATTTGTCTGTCTTTCATACTAGAATTTCCCCCATAGATCATTGGTTCTTAACAACAATTAAACATGTGAACCAGAAATTGAGCTTTCAAAGAAATTCCAACGTCCTCAGTGATTTGCTGGGAAATGTTTAAAAACTTGTTCATGGGAGAAAGATGGAAGGAAGGAGAGGGAAAGAATCCCTGATGTATAGCATTTGTGGATTTATGTGTTATAAATACTTCCATCACAGCCAATTTCAGCCTACCAGGATGGCATTACTGAGTATGGAGTAAGGAAGAGCTTTTCATTGTATAGTATTTTATACAAATTCTTGGGCTCATCTCACACCTACCAATTTAGAAGCCCTGGGAGAACTAGCACTCTGTGTATTAACGAGCCTTCTCAGTGATTCTGACACACACTAAACGTGAGAGCCACCGATCCCATATACTGTCTGGCATGTAGGAGAGCTCAGTATCCATTCTTTTAATTTGCTTGCATCAGTGAGAAGGTAACCACTTTCATTAACATTATTTTCTCTACATTATCCACTCTACTCTATCTGATCCTGTGACTTACATAATAAAAGAGTATGTGATTTAAATAAAACTAAGAAGATATAAATTTGTGTGGTATGGACAGTGAGATCAGTGTTGTTTTAGAGCATACATTAGTCAAAGGAGTTGGGAAATGTGCACTGTGTAAATTCATATTCTAGTTATGGGGGAAGCTGCATTGTGTGAGGTTACATATTCTGGCTAAAGGTAAATAAGTATTGTTAAGTCTCTTCAACACGAAATCACAGGAAGTAAAATGCGCTAACAAGCAAAAGACAGAGACACAGACAACTGTGAGCCTAGGTTTTAGGTAAACTGGGAAGGATTTATTATTCTATCTTGTTTACTCTCTTCTGTGATAATTTACTCGCATAAACATTCACAATCAGGCATCGAGAGGACAACAGCAAATATACCTGTTTTCGTAGTGGTTGAGCAAATGAATGCCCTTTAATGAATGCTCTGTGCAACTTGATTAGTCAGTAAATCATTATTATTGTGAGTAGCACACACAAATAGAGCAAAAGAGGAAGTAAAAGGTCCAATCTAATTCGATAGCTTTCCATGCTCATTCCTCACATCAGAGCTGTTTAAACTTTTGCTCCACTGGCCTCCTAAGTTTTATACTCAGATTTGGTAAACTGGCCTTTGTGTTTATTCCCTAAAACTCACCCCCAGATTTATTTAATCTTAGCGTTTCTATTTTCCTTGTAGAAACACAGCTATACTCCTGTTTATCTACTGAAGGTGGAATAGGTGTCTAATCTCCCCACAGCCAGTGGAGTTGTATGACTCTAAGCTGCCTCTTCCGCAAACACACGTACAAGCAAACATGCAACAACTCTGTCCCCACCACCATCAACTGTGCTGTGGCCACCGTGCAGCACTGGAATGTCCTCTTTCTCCCCGCAGGTTACTTTGGTGAGAGTTGAGTTTGGTGAGAGTCCCCTGTTTCTATCCTGCCAGCAGAGCTCAATCATTTCCAATCCTGGCTATACATTAGAATTAGCTTGTGAAGCGGTTTCATTTTTAAAAAATATATTTTTATTGATTTCAGAGAGGAAGGGAGAGAGAGAAACCTGGTTTCCCTCAGGTTTCTACAGTGTGAACAAGAAAAGAAGTCCCGCTCAGCTGGACAGCCCAATATGGGCAGCCAGCATTGTCATGACCAAAATAAACTGGATCCTCTCTCTTGGGGAATGGCTTTTAAAAATGAAGGGATTTCTTTAACTTGAAGTATTGCCATGCCAACTAAAACCTGAGTATATACTGTGTGAATCACATTGTGAAAGCAATTCACTGTATTATGTCCAGTTCACTGAAAAGTAGGCTTAATGGGCTTAATCTTCCATGCCAGGCACTTAGTGGTAGGAGCTTAATAAACGTGTTGAAAAATAAACATCCTAAAAATATTTCACGACTCTTTTTCTTTTTTCAGTGAGATCACCATAATACTATTATTTACATTTTTCTTTATTTTTGTGGCTCCTTCCTTATAATGTCTCTGAACCACGAATGGCGAGAAAAGGTTTTGTGTTTTTTTTTTTGTTTGTTTGCTTTGTGGTGGCGGGTTGTCATTTTTGTTTGTTTTACTTACTATTTCAGGAGTCTGTACACATTCTACTGCTATAACTCTCCTAACGGCCTCTTCTAATGCCATCCATAAAAATCCTATCACAAAATGCTCTTATAAAAGCCTGTGTTCCCTGAATGAATGCTTCGTGTGACTATAAATGGGAAAATACGATCTTCTGGGTTCACTGCCGGGTGGGAGGCTGCCTCCAAAGGCGGTGAAGACCTTCAACTCTGTGGCTGTTTATTCTGCTCCGCGGTGAAATGTCCTTTCACTTTTCCTTCACATGCCCGCTTCCTCCCCAGGCAGACATTAGGAGCTATTTCCTTCCTCGCTGGGTGATTGTTATTTTATTGTCGTGTAGGTGGTGGTTTGCCAAAAATAAAGGTTTGGATCAAAACAACTTAGTCAGTGATTACATGTAGACAGCCAGCGTTTTCTTTCTGACCTGCTGTCTTGTGTACATTTAATTATCCCTTATGACTTTTAGCTTATAAGCACTCGCACAAAAACTTAATTTCAAGGCTTGTAGGGAGGCTTTATTTCTGCAGGAACACTTTAATGCTCTTGGCAGACCATGATATCTAGGATTAAAATGTAATAAAGTAACTCTATTAAGTTTTCCTCATGCCAACGTTGCTGCCACATGAGTATGAGAAGCAAAACATTTGCTGAGGGTGATATTGCTTTGATTAGCCCTTTGAACCACCAATAATATACATAAATGGTTATTTTAGTTAAACTGGAACAGAATGGATTAATATTCACAAAACAGAATTAACCTTACAGATATCTGAAGAGAATATTTCTAAATATTCTCAACCACCCTTCTCTTACAGGTCTGCAGTGGGATTTTATGTACTCCATCAGCATATATTACCTATACAAAGTGAGTGCTAAAAGGTGTTATTGTAACAACCTTTTCAAACCCAAATGTTTCCAAGTAGAATATCTTTAATATTGAATATATTGAGACTTATCTATTCCATTCTTCACAGGGTTTCGTTACTACTGTACATGTATCCCCTCATCATGCACAGGATCTGCCCCAAATTTCTCCTCACAGAGGAATGGTCCAAAAAGTCTCCAGGGATTTTTTTCCAAGTAAGTGCTATTTTCTCGGGGGAAAAAAATAAAAAGTCATGTAGTCCGCCTTGTCCATATAATTTACACAACACTTAGAAGAGGAAATAGAACAAGTTGAAGGTTACCACCCATTTCTAGGGGAATTAAGGCCTTTAAAGAGCTAGTGAAGCTCTTAAATAATGCTATGTATTATTTTTTAGTTATCTGTAAGAAGAGTAAATTTCCAGAGTCCCCTGCCGTTCCCACTACTACCACCTTTGTAAGCAATGTCGTTCCATACAAGCCATTGTATTTCTGAGAGGAAACTCAGTTTCTGAGGAAACCAGGGACTAGGTTATGCCAGGCGAAGATAGTCAAGAGTCAAAAGAATTGGTTCTTGAAAATTGTCTCACTTATTCATATATATTAGAGGATATATGAGATGATTACCATTAGAGACTGCAAATGATATCATCTAGGTTCCAAAATTAATTTTCAGCTGTTTGTATCTATTAAGCTCCTACCACAAGTGGGAAGAAAATCTTGCCTCTGGATGTGGGATGGGAAGCACTTCTGAACCTCAGCCTACCACCATCTCTTTATTATGTATCTGACCCTCACCTGTTTGAGCAGAGAAAAAAGAGAAGTGGCTAATATAACTGAGTGGAGTAAAGGGTCCAAATTGGGTCACAGTTAATGACTGGCATTTTAGTTATAGTGACATTTTCCTTTGGAAAATGAAATTTTTCATCCAAGCAAGACCCTGGCTTTGTTTTTGCTTTATTTCTTCATGGGAGGCCGTGGCACTGATGAAGTTTCTATCACGTTTTCTTGTCTTCTAAGTGCATTTATCAGAAGAAAAGAGGATTCTCTAGGATCTGGAGTTGAGGAAGGAAATGGAATTTATTGGGTTTTAGGTAAAAATGCATGTATCAACCCACCTTGAGCAAATTTTTCTTTTTATGAGGAATCAATGAGAGAACCTTGTTTCTCTGTTGTACATTGTATTTATAGATTCCTTATGGATTCCCAAATCAGGGTTCAAATAATCTGTGGGCTGTCCTGAAAACTACTTTATCTTAATATTATAAGAACTCTTGCTTTCACCTATACCCTCTGTGTATTTTGCTGGTCTTGAGAAGAGTAATGATTCAGACAATCTCTTTAAGGAGTGTCCTCAAAGCCGTAACCAGTTTGGCTCAGTGGATAGAGCGTCGGCCTGTGGACTCAAGGGTCCAAGGTTCGATTCCGGTCAAGGGCATGTACCTTGGTTGTGGGCACATACCAGTAGGGAGTGTGAAGGAGGCAGTTGATAGATGTTTCTCTCTCATCGAGAGAGTTTCTAACTCTCTATCCCTCTCTTTTCTTCTCTGTAAAAAATTAATAAAATATCTTTAAAAAAAAAGAAGTGTCCTCAAAAAGTTTAAAACACTTCCTCCTTTCTTCCATCCTTTGTTTCTTCCCTCCTACATTCCTCCCTTCCTTCTTTATTTCCTTTCTTTCTTGTTTCTATTTTTGTTTGTTTCTTTTTTTTCTCTCTCTTCTTTAATGAACATAAAGGGAAATCATGATGAAAATCATTAAAAATATAACGTGTCAGAATGTGATATGTAATAGAGGAGAGATCCAGAAATCTGGCAAAGACTTCTTGTATTAAGAAGAGATTCCTCCCATATTTTGTGGTGAGGAGGGTACAAGAAAAGATATGTGAAAAAGAAAAGTAAAAAATGACTTAACTTGTTAATTGAGTGGAAAGGGTGTTTGGAATAATAGAGACAATAAGTCAAAATATACCATAACATTTTAAGTGTGGGGGCCCAAGAGAATAGTGATGTATTAAGTGGAAATACAAAAGGCTGGAGGCCTCATGAAGATAATGAGCTCAGTTTTGGGACAGACTGAATTTAATGAGGTCACAGATATCCAGATGGAGATGCCTATAAATATTGCTCTGGTGTTAGAGCTTATCGTCCTCACCTTCTGTGTGCCTGCCCAGTTTTTTCTTTTTCTTTAAGGAAAATTAATCACCCACAGCTCTTAAATGCCCCACCCCTTTTTATGGCCCCTCTAGCATCACTGCTGCATAGCCAGCTGGCATTGTGACTTATCTCCCAGGCACAGCTAAATAGACACTTGGCCCTGATTGGGTCAAACCAGAATCTTTTCCATCACTGCCAATAATTTGAATTTGCATTTGATTTCTTGGGGTCTAGTTTGTTACTTGAATTTGTATTGGGATACCATATGTATACTGAGATAGAGAAGTATAACTAATAAGTATACAAATATAATTAAGCCATGTACAGAAAGATACAGAGATGAGTAAACCCATGGAATCAGGGAAAAGGGATATGGGCAAATTCCATAGGATAATTGAAATTCAATATAGAAAAAAAATCAATATTGGCTAGGAGTACAAAGCCAAAATTGGGTGTTAAAAATAATTGTTGCTCAATTATAGTAGACTAGAGGCCTGGTGCACAAATTCATGCATAGGTGGGGTCCCACTTCTGGGTGGCCTGCAGAGATCGGGCCCCAGCTCATGCGCCTAGCCTCATAGCCCTGTAGCCCCACCTGCACTCTGCCTTAGCCTGATGTCGCCCCCTCACCTGTTCCACCATCCCGCCTGTGGGGTGATCAATTGGGGCTGGGACCCTGGCCCAGCTCCCTCAGCACCTGGGAGCCGAGTGGCGGCTCCACCCCCCGCCACCACAGCTGTTGGCCGTCTGCAGGGTGATCAGTGGAGAGATCAGGCCCCCACTTGCTCCCGCCTTGACCTGGCACCACCTGCTCACCTGCTCCACCATCCCGCCACGATCCTGCTCTCCTTGGGGTCCATTGGGGCCGGCAGTGCCTCCACTCCCGCCCACTGCCAGTGCCGCATCACCAATGCCTGCCATTTTTCGCACCACCCCCTGGTGGTCAGCACATTTCATAGCAAGCAGTCGAACTCCTGGTCGAACAACTGCCTGAGGGGACAATTTGCATATTAGGCTTTTATTACATAGGATACTTCTTGAGATAATGCTCTGACTCATTGTTTTTTCCCCTCTTGAACCTGTCACCAATATATCAGTCTCAGGAACTGTATTTCTCCTATGTGATGCTGACAGATTCAAAGTTAGACATTTTACCCAACATTTGCCTTGGAAGAAATGTGAAACTATTTGAACGGAGTAACCCACAGAAGAAATGTGATTTTGGTCATGTGACATTGCTCTCTAGTGAAGCGAATATGCCAAAGTCTCTAGGGGGTAGCTTGGGTCCTGCTCATTCTGATACTTGGACAGGATTTGGATTGTGTCATTTAATTCAGTTCTTCCCAAACTTACTTAAACAAGAGTCATTTTATGTTACATGCAGCGAAAACAAACTGAACTAACTCCATCTATGACAGCAGCAGAAAAAGAAAGTTATAATACAGATGGGCATTGGGCAATGAACAGGTGACATCCAAACACTTACCAATTGCAGACTATGTATAAGCTGTTATGGGGATTATAACAAAGTAATATGGCATCCTACTCAGCATGTAAAGCACTTAGTCTCTGAGGCCTTTTCCTATACATGAACTTTTTGGATCTACATTAACCACTTAAAGTAGACTTATTTTTACTTAGATTTTACAAATAAGAAGTGTGAAGGACCCTGTGACTAGTGAGTGGTGGTGGGCGTGGTCTCTAGGCTTTTGGAATTCAACTCTTAATTACTTTTCTCACTATATTATGTAACTATAGTTATCAATGCAAACAGTTTTGAAGCATTACTTAGATTTTGATGCTTAAATTTGAAATTAAATAAAAACAAAATAAAGTATAACAAGTTTACCCTAATAAGCTTTTAATCAAACAATAACAGTATGAAATCTATAATGCTTTAAAATTTTGTGTTAGAAATTCCATTCTTGTTCTCACGCCTCTTTCTTAAAAACCCTGCCCTTTCCATAACCCTTCAGTGTGCAGCCGTGTCAGCCGTGTGTTTCATTTAAACTCAATCCTTTGGCCTTAGTTTATAGGATCAAAGGCAAATGTCTAGCTTAAGCCAGGCCTATCTGTTTCTCTCTACCAGGAATTGTGATTTCCAGCATAGACACTAAGTTCCAGGCACAGGATCTGTAAGATCAAGTAGATTTAGGAGCTGAGGTGGCAGTTTTGGGGTGGACTTTAGGACAATGTACAAATGGCTGAGTCAGCAGAGAATCCTAATCTGTAAAAGTAAAGGAGGTGAGCAGGGAAAAGCAGGAATGACAAACCATTCAACCTCTGAGAAGAGAGGGGAAAATTAAGTGAAAGTAGATGCTGCGGTTACTGTTTGTCTACTTCCCAGGTCTCTTTCCATGGAAGGCTCAGCTTTACCCCCTGTTCTCAAGTTCTGCACGAAACCCCTAAATCCTTCCTCCAAACCTCCCTTCAGTTGAAATGGTTTTCTGTAATAACATGTTGCCTGCTTAAGAAAACATTTAAATATTTTTGGCAAATGGCACTAAAATGTAATATACATTCACCTAGCAATAATAAATGAAATACCTGTTTGTGTCTCTTCAGGTTTTATTTTAAGTGACATTTTGATTGTATCTTCAATCTAATATACACAAATGTTGATATATTTTTAATAGTTATTTATAAAATGATTCATGAAGTAATTTCCTATTATTGAGGCATTACAAAGCAAATGAGGCATAGATAGCTTTGGCAAACCATAAATATTGATTGCATGTGATCGCAGGTTGGCAGGTCTCCAAACAAAGTAATCATGATCCTCTCTGTATTAATTGCCTGGGGCTGTCAAAAAAAATAGGCAAGTTTGATGACTTTAAACAGTAGTAAATTTATTATCTCATAGTTATTGAGGCTAGACGTCCAAATCTCTCTGGAGCCCCAGCAGAGGAATTGTTCCATGTCTGTTTCTGAGCTTCTCATGTCGCTGCCAAGCTTTGGATTTCTTGTCTTGTATACACATCACTTCAGTCTGTGCCTCTGTTATAACATGGTATTCTCTCTGTCTGTCTCAGTCTGTCTCTTCTCCTCATAAAGACATAGGTCATATTAAATTAGAGTGGACCCAACCTAATTTATTTTTTTCCGCAAATACAATTTGTCACCATTAAAAGTCTGAATTTTAAACAGTTTCTTGGACTGGAGGCTCACATCCATCAGTTCATTCAACTTAGCACCTGTCTCATCCCCAGTAGCTTTTCAAAACTGCTACCTTCACTATTAATTTCCAAGAGTTTTCCTAATTCAAACTTGGGCTTCTTCAGCATTTGACTTTTCTAATACAGACATGATTGAGTGAATAAATGGATTATCAAGTCTTTTCTGTGTTTTTTCCAATGCTAGCGGGAATCAATTTATTGACCACTTTTTTCAAGTCATTTGCCTGCACCTCTCGGGTCCTGATTTTCATCATCTTCTTCCAAATTTGGCAGAAGATGATGTTGCTGCTGAGCATAAGAGGCCTTCTGAATCTGATTGTTGTGTGTTTTAGTGAAACCAACACAGAATAGATAAAGCAAATAATCATCAGTAGTCTTGACATCAACATGTGCTTCAATCATGGTCTGCCATTTTTTCATTGGTAAGATCCATGTCATGGAAATTAGTCAGGCAGTTTTTGCTTTGGACATCCTCTGTAATTATATTAAATTTTCTTTTTTTAAAAAAATATATTTTTATTGATTTCAGAGAGGAAGGGAGAAGGAGAGAGAGTTAGAAACATCAATGATGAGAGAGAATCATTGATTGGCTGCCTCCTGCATGACCCCCACTGGGGATCGAGCTTGCAACCCAGGCAATTGCCCTTGGCTGGAATCGAACCTGGGACCCTTCAGTCCTCAGGCTAATGGTCTATCCACTGAGCCAAGCCAGCTAGGGCAATATATATATTAAATTTTCTAAATGCAACTTCATCTATTCTGTGAATCATACATCATTCCTTGTGAAAAGAACTATAAGAAGAGGTGATATGGCCTAGAAAGAGATGAAAGTGAGATATGTTAGAATAAACAGAAGACACAGTAATAAAGTCATGCTAGAATCGGAATAAATGAAAAAGATGTTGAAACAGGAATGTATAGTACAGGCATTAGAAAATCAAGCAAAATGAATTTGGGGAAATGGTAGCTATGGAAGGGAAAGGAGATTTTAGTAAACATAACTGAGTCCCTGAAGGAAAGATGGGAGAGTATATTAAAGGTTACAGAAGAAAGTTTTCCTCAGACCGAGTCTTATATAAAGTTGATCCAGGTGCATGCAACACTGATTCATCCCTGGTTAATCTTTTTGGACTTTAAAGATTTCTTGGGGGTATTTGGGCCAAAAATCACATACCAGAAGGGAAAATCTCTATAATAGCACTTGATGTGAGAAGGCAGTGACACAAATTCTACAAAAGTTCTTGGCAATAGTCATATTTAGTAATATGCACAAACACATGGGATATAGTGCTCATGAGATCTTCTTTAAAACAATTTAAACTTTGTGGTTAAACAGAAATCCTTAATATTGATTCAAATCCTTATTTTCCTCACAGATTTTGTGCTTTGTGATTTTCGAAAATAAATCTATCCTACCCCGAGATGAGGTTCTTCTACTATTTTGCCTTATTTTTCTATAAAAGCTTTCATGCTTTAATCCATGTTTAATCTTTTGTATACTATGTCTGTTAAAGACTATATGCTGCAGAAAATGTTAGTTCTCCCAATAACAATACTAAGCAATCTATAATTTCCCATTGCTCTGTGTTATCATCATTACTATAATTTCAAATATATCAACTACATATCAATAAGAATTCTATATTCTGTTCCATTTGTTTCTTTATGTGATATTTCACACAACATTCATTAATTGGTCTTTGCATTATGGCTTACTATCTGATATAAAGAATGTGTCTCTATTATTATTTTTATTTTTTAAGTCAAATTAGCTCTTTATGTACTTTTTTACAAGGAGCAATATGTGTTCTAGCCAAAATTTTGATTTTTGACAGTATTGAATTTGTCAAATACTTGGGGCAATTGCTATTTTTTTCCATGTTAAATCATATCTCTATTGAATGTTATATCTCTCTATTGCTAAAATATTTACTTATGATTTTTATTAGAGTTTCAACATTTTCTTTTCATCTTTCATTTTGAAAATTAAATTTACATAAACATGTCTTCTATATTCTTCCTATCATGAAATTGTCAGAGTAAAGTTGACCCTTGAACACTGTGAATTATTTTTAATTAATATACAGTCTGCCCTCTGTATACCTAGTTTTGAGTCCACAGATCCAACCAGTTGTGGATGTGGAGGGACAACTGTATGTCTTGTATTGCACCATTTTACATATGGGATTTGAGCACCTGTGGATTTTCCTTATCCATGGGGGTCCTAGAACTAGTTTCCTGCTATACTACGGGTGTTGTGTAGTTAAGTTTTTGGGAAGTCAGAAGTTATATGTGGATTTTTTTACTGCACAGGGCATGGTGCCTCTAACCCCCTTTATTGTGTTTAACTCTATGTAAATATTTGGCAGAGATAATGAATAAATTTATCAACATTTATTTTCTCAAACCAAATATATTTTTTCCACTGATAATATTATGTCTTAGTAAAATAATATTAATAACTATAGAAAATCTAGAAATATACTAAAACGCATGAAAATAAAACAAAATTTATCTATAATTCCTACAGACAGATATAAATTGTCTATTTTTACAGATTCAAACTAATAGTATATTCTTTATGCTATTCTTAAATTTGAAAATTCAAGGCACTTAAAACATAATGGCTCTAATTCCACGTTATTTTTTATAAGATGGTCATCCTTTTTCTTTCCTTCTAAAAAGTAACAGCTTAAGTTAGTGTGACATTCCATAAGAGAAATAGTACAGGAATGAAATTATGTCACATATAGCCAAATTGAGCCATAATTAGTTGGCTTCTGCTGCTTTATAAGCATTCACATTCAATGCAGATGATTAGCTAGCTTACAAGAAAAAAAAAAACAAAGAATGGCATGCAGTCCTGAAATGTAAAATTAAGTCAAGTCAAAACAAATAAAAATGAAAAGGTTACCATGTATCATGTCATCTTTCCTATGTTATAAATTTGTGAGAATAAAAGTTTAAAGAGCTAGTGATAGATAAATTTTTAATTAATAGCCATGGAATTGCTATTAATTATGAATTTATTTTGACAAAAAGATCAAATAGTATGGGTTTAGAAAAAAATGCGATATTTACAATCTGTATTACACTAGAACTCTGATACTTATTTTAACATTTGAATGGAGTTTCTAGTGGTTTAGCTTTATTTTTTGTTTGTTTTGAAAGATTGCCACCTATATATAACATGAATAATAAAATGATATATAACACGAATAATAAAACTATACATTATAACTTACTTTTATCTAACTTTTCATACTGTATAATCACTCGTACTATTCCCTTGGGATATGTTTCTCAATAGCTCACAAATAATAAAAAAATGGGTTAGAAACACTGTTTGAGGCTTAGAGGTCCTCATTCTTTTTCTTTTTTTCTATTTTTGAATCATGACTGACAGCTGCTATCAGAGATAAGCTGTCATTCATGGTGTATAAATTTTTAGAATAATTTTAAGTAAATAGTTAGGCATTTTGATGTTTACCAAAACAAAATAGTCATCCCTGACCAAAAATCATTGAAGACTGGAGACCTACCTTTTAAAAAGGAAACAAAAAGTAAGTATTTAGAAGAAACATCTAAAGATAAGTTTATAGACTGGACAAAAGAAAATACTTTTAAGAAATAAATCCTACAGAAAGAAAAAGCACAAGTCATAAAGGAAAACAACTAATTTGCTTACAATTAATATAATGCTTTTACATTTATTTTTATTTATGAAACACAAGATCCTACCTGGTATAAACAAAAGGGCAAGCCACAGAAAGGAAAAGATTTTTCCAAAGCACACAAACAATGTGGTTTTGCTGTCCAGTATTTACAAAAATTCCTATATGTCAGTTAAGGACAAAAAGAAAAATAAGTAAATAGCAGTAAATTGCTAAGCAGTGAATCAGGAAGAGCATGTAAAGGAAAACCAAATGGCCAATAAACATATTTTGCTCCAACTCATCACTAATCTTACTAGATTAAAAAAAAAAAAAAAGACATTCCAATATCGGGCACTGATTTAAAAACAGGAATTCTTATTTGCTGATGAAGAGGTCGGATAACATTGTAGTCAAGAGCCTGGGCCCTGGCATCAGTCTCTAGTGTTTCAAACCTGTTACAACCTTAGAGTTTTGTGCCTGGAGCAAGCTGCTTTATCTAACTGGCAAGCAACTCTCAGTGGGTCTGCTGCGTATCTGCAGCTCTTGTGAGGGAAGCACTTGGCTTAGAACTATCTTTTCAAGGATTCTTGTAGAGTAAATAGCCTTTGAAGATACGGTGTCTTCCTCTGGAGCAAGGGGCAGGCATGCTTACAGAATATTAGTAAAGGTTTCCTCAGCTCACTGTTCCTCTTGTAGAATACAGTCTACTGCATATGCGGGTATTATCTGACTCTCCTTGTGAAGCCCTGTGGGAACTGGATTTAGGGAACCAGTGCAGTAAATGCTAATATGCTGGGTACTACTATTACTATGAGCAATAAACTGTCTTACCCAGGAGTCTCCTGTCTTCTATGTGTATCTGTGAATCTTGGGTAGGCTAACTTGTTAGCTTTTAAGTAAGGTGAAGTCTCAGACCTTCACAGTTCTTTGCAAATGTCTCTTTGCCTAATTTATTTTTCTCATCTGTAATGGAGTGTGTGTGTGTGTGTGGTATTTTCTATTCATAGGACATTACTTTTTTTAATCTAAATTGAAAATGTGAAGTGTTTTGAACAGTATTGGGTATAGAGAAAGTGCTCAATCTGTTTCTGTGTATAGAAAGTTCAAAACAATACAAAGCATTACTATATATTTTTATAGCTGTATGCATATGTAATAATAGGTTTTTTAAAATATGCCATAATGGACTCCAAATAAATTATAGTCATTAATTCTGGGAAGGCAAGAGGGGGTTAAAATTTCACATAAGGTGCCTCAATTCTGTCTATTATGTTTCAGTGTTTTAAAAATTATCTTTAAAGCAAATTGAAAAATAAATATGTTAAGATTTTAAAAGGCTAGATGTCCTATGCATAGTTTTTCATTTTATTGCCTGTATTTAAAAAGTACATTATAGCCTTAGCTGGTTTGGCTTAGTGGATATAGAGTGTTGGCCTGCGGATTGAAGGGTCCCAGGTTCAATTCTAGTCTAGGGCACATGCCCATGTTGTGGGCTCAATCCCCAGTAGAGGGCATACAAGAGGCAGCCAATCAATGATTCCCTCTCATCATTGATCTTTCTGTCTCTCTCTCCCTCTCCTTTCCTCTCTGAATTCAATAAAAACATTTTTTTTGACATGATGCTGTGTGAGGTCTCAAGGTTAGGTCACAGGGACCATGCAGCTTCTACCCCATTTTCTGGAATACTCATCCTTGGAACCCTGAGCCACCATGGAGACAGTCAAACCACTCAGAATCTTGCTGCGATGAAGCCACATGTTGGCATGTCGGGTCACCCCAGCCAGACAGGTGAGAGAAGAAGCCTATCTTATTCCTGCCCTCAGCCGTTTAGTCATTCTTCCCCCCTCCCACTCCAGTCCCATCTGAGGCCCTGACATTGTGTAGCAGTGGCAAGCCGTCCACACTATGCCCTCTTTCTATTCCTGTGAACTTAATATAATAGTTTTTGTTACTAAGTTTGGGGATATTTGTATGTGGCAATAGATAGAAGGAAGCGCCTCCTTAAAATACCTGGTTTGATGGGTACAATGGTGGTAAAGCTAAGGTGAGTACATGCATGATTTAAACATATTCAGCATTTGTTCAGAGAACAAGAGGAATCCTGCATACAATAATTAGCACAATGGATGGATAAGAATGAAAGAAAATAATCGAAGAAGCAGAAAACATATTCATAGTTGTATTGAACATGTTAATGTAGTTTGTCATGCAATAACTGTCAAAAACAAAGGAGGATGTTTTGAGATCAAATTTTTTTCAAACCAAGATGATCATAACTGAAATGCTTCAGCATTTAATTGGTATAGGCAAGAACACAAATAGGCCAATTTATTTCATAGACCAGGGTTGAATCAGGTTTTATTTCGGAGTTCTTGAGATTTTAGAATTCTTCAAGTGCTTGAAATTATATATACAGGTGTCCCCCCAAAATGTCTACACACACTTTGATTAATTATAAAGGCAATGTTTATTAAAATATATTTCATTTTCAAAATTGAGCTATCAGCTACTAAAGTGTGCATACGTTTTTTGTTGATTGTTTTGCTTTTGATAGGTGGTTGGTAACAGGTGTTCTATGAGTTTTCCAGTTTGAAATGTATCCTGAATCAAACTTGACCAAAGAGATTTATATATCTTATCATTTTATATTGAATGCCTTCTGAATTGCTTTCACTGAATAGCTCTATTTTCTCAGTTTTCAGCCAGCAAAGCTTTAAGATAGAGCTATTTTAAGTTTTATATCATAGTTACATTCCAGGTGTTGTTGAGGACACTGGATAATATGTAATGAATACCCACAAGAGAAATCTCGCCCACACTTTATTACCAGCAAAGATGCATTTTGTCTGAAAAAATGAACCCATGGTGTCATTGAGGTTACTCTTCACTGTTTGCTTTCACCACTGAGAATGCAGAACCAAATTTTGACCCCAGATGAAAATGTGTACAGGAGTGTTTGTTCCGTTATAATTTTTGTTTACTATTCTATTTCTATTTTTACTTTGTTCTAAACGCTTTGATTTTTTTATCCTGTTATCAAACTTAATATTAGCAATGCCTCAAATTCCCTTTTGCAATGATTTTCAGAAGGAAGAGTGAAGAAAGAAAGGAAACCTAAAGAACATTAAGCCTAGTTTTGCTTACTACTCTTTATAAAAATATGGACAAGGTACACAATGTTAAGAGAAAAATCACATAAATAATTTAAGGAATTAAGGAAAATAAATACAAAGGACAAGAGAAATCAGGGAACTGCAAGGGAAAAATAATAGACAACTTACTTTCTCCATTTAAACACACAGAAGTTTTTGCAAAGTCTTCTAATCTTTTATATGCTATGTCTGTGACCTTGGGCACTTAAATAAGAGGAAATCATGAATGATGGGTCATTGATGGCAATGAATAGAATTAGAATGTGGGTGAAGATTTTGTGCCAAGAGCAAAAGGTCTCAAGAAATGTAGAATTTTTGACCTGGCTGCTAACACTAGGTAATATATAGCTGGCCAGTATGAATAAAAAATGAGGAGATTTTTCATGAGATTGAAAAGGATGAATGACATTGTGAGAAGAATTCTGATTTGTCTGCTCTTATTTCCTGACCCTTTCATGTGCTTAGTGAGACACTGGGAATTTGAGGTTGGAGTAATGAGCATTAGAAAATGCTATAATGGATGCTAGGTCCTCAGGGAGAATCAAGGTTCTTGGTAGGGGAAAGAGAGTGAGAATCTACATATATATACAAAAGCCTAAGTGACCGTTACAAGTGGTAGAACAAATGACCAGTAGACCAGTCCTATGACGCACACTGACCACCAGGGGACAGACGCTCAGTGTGCTCCCACAGCCAACCTCCCATGGTACCTCCCCCCGGGCCGGCCAGCCCTGATTTGCCCTGATAGGGACTGGGCGAGACAACCCCAATCGGCCCCGATCACCAGCCAGACCAAGGGACCCCACCCGTGCACGAATTCGTACACTGGGCCTCTAGTATTGTATAAAAGAAAGGAAGAAAGATTTGAGGAAATATGCTGACCATAAAAAGCTGCATAGAAACATTCTGAAGGAATATTAGTGGTAGGGTAGGGATAGACAATATCACAAGAGAAAAGAAAAGGTATGTTGTATAAGAGCAGAAGCAAGTTATGCGATAGAAGTGGCTAAAATTTCGACAAGTGACCAAGGAGGTGAGGTGTCCTGGATGTGGATAGAATTAAGTAGCCCATGAGGTTTGGAATAAAACTTTATATAAACATATTTTTGGTGCTAGGACTGCTGTCAGAGAGAGGATGGTTAGCCTGTAGCTTGTCCCCTACCTGATGGCTCATATAAGACTAACACCAGCTCTGGGAACACTGCTTTTATCAGCCTCTCTGTAGCACATTGGTGATCAGTGGCCTTGAATAGGTCTTATTGCTGGAGGAAGCTTAATAACTTGGTTAAGAACGATATACCATTTAATTCTTGTAGGAAGAATGAGATGATTTCATTGGAATTAGCCAACACTACTTAGTGATTATTATACACAAAAAACTGTATATGTTCTTAGATTGATACCTAAGGCAACAATTTCAAAAAATTGCTAAAAATCCTAAAGTTAGAATTATTTACAAGTAAGAGTCAATAAGATCTGAAAGGTAGTAAAGACCTTCATAATATAATAAATAATAGGACTAATAATAAAATGCGATAACTACATCTGTCTTTAAAAGGGCTATTTTAGTGACTCCACAGTATGTTTTTACTCCTTGACTTTTTACAGAGTTTGATCTGCGATAAGAGAACTATGGACTGGGTGGCTTAAAGGATAGGAATTTATTTCTCACAGTTCTGAGGCTGGACGTCTCCAGATATCCATACATAGAGGGTGCCAGCATGGTCAGCTTCTGGTGAAAGCCCTTGTCCTGGTTTTCAGATGAAGGCCTTGCTGTATCCACCTATGGGTGTGTGAGAAAGAGAGCCATAGTCTCTCTCCTGACTCTTCTTAAAGGGCACTGATCTCACATGGGGGCACCACCCTCATGACCTATTTACCTTCCAAAGGCCCCACCTCCAGACACCAGCACATTGGGGAATGGGACTTCAACATACAGATTTGGGGGTAAACATTCAGTCCAAAGCACTGAGTCCCTAATCATTTTGATGCTAAACTTTTAAACTTCATTGCAATTGAGCTTTACTGTAATATAACCTTCATCAAAGCTTTGTTGTTCGTATTTATTATAATAATATATAACATATGTTGTATAGTATACTTATATATTTTTATAATATAATAAAACAGACTATAAAAATAAAATGAATGTGATGTAAATAAAATAAATAATTAAATAATATGTATATAGTTATACATTGGGGCCTTGACTTACTAGTGTCCCGACTAACGAGTTTTTCAAGATACGAGCCGTCTCTCAGCCGATTTTTTGCTTTGAGTTGCGAGCTAAAATTCAAATTACAAGCCAGCTTCAGATACCCCACCGCTAGTTGGCGCAGCGAACGTCACAGTGAACGCCACAACATCAGCACAGCATCACGTGTCTCACTCGTTCACTGTTGATTTGACATACGAGTAATTTGAGTTACGAGCTCCATCACGGAACAAATTAAACTTGTAAGTCAAGGCCCCACTGTATCAAGTTAGAGGGTATCTGTGTCTAGAAATGTTTTGTACTAATATATGGATACTAGAAGCCTGGTGCACAAAATTCGTGCCTGCGGGGTTGTCCCTCAGCCTGGCCTGCACCCTCTCCAATCTGGATCCCTTGGAGGATGTTCTACTGCGGGATCCCTGTGGGATCAGGCCTAAACCAGCAGTCAGACATCCCTCTCACAATCCTGGACTGCTGGCTCCTAACCTCTTGCCTTCCTGCCTGCCTGAATGTCCCTAACCTCTTCTACCTGCCAGCCTGAACGCCCCCTAACTGCTCCCCTATTGGCCTGATTGATGCCTAACTGCTCCCCTGCCAGCCCAATCTCCCCCAACTGCCCTCATCTGCCTGCCTGGTCACCCCCAACTGCCCTCCCCTGCCGGCCTGGTTCCCCCCAACTGCCTCCCCTGCTGGCCTGGTTGCCCCAAGCAGCCTGCTGTTCAATCGTTTGGTCATCCCTCACTAACCCCCCTGCTTGCCTTGTCGCCCCAAGCAGCCTGCTATTTGGTCATTACTGTTACTGTGATGGTGTCCTGGAAAATTTGCATATTCCTCTATTATTAATATAGACTAGGGGCCTGGTGCACGAAATTCGTGCACTGGGTGGGGGGGAGGGGAGTGTCCCTCAGCCCAGCCTGCCCCCTCTCACATACTGGGAGCCCTCAGGTGTTGACCCCCATCACCCTCCAATCGCAGGATGGGCCCCTTGCCCAGGCCTGATGCCTCTAGCCCAGGCGTCAGGCCTGGGCAGGGGACCCCCAGACCCCTCTGATTGCTGGCTCCGCCCCTGGCCCAGGCCTAATGCCTCTGGCCCAGGATTCAGGCCTGGGCAGGGGACCCCCTTCTCCCCCCGATCACCGGCTCCGCCCTCGCCCAGGCCTGATGCCTCGGCCAGAGGCGTCGACCCCCATCACCCTCCAATCGCCTGATCGGCCCCTTGCCCAGGCCTGACGCCTCCGCCAGAGGTGTCAGGCTTAGACAGGGGACCCCAATCTCCCCCCGATCACTGGCTCTGACCGCCGCCCAGGCCTGATGCCTCTGGCCCAGGAATCATGCCTGGGCAGGGGACCCTCATCTCCCTCTGATTGCTTGCTCCACCCCCCGCCCAAGCCTGACGCCTCTGACCCAGACTTCAGGCCTGGGCAAGGGGACCCTCATATCCCCCCAATCACCGGCTCCGACCCCCACCCAGGCCTGATGCCTCGGCTAGAGGAGTTGACCCTCATCACCCTCCGATCACCGATCACTGCATCGGCCCCTTGCCCAGGCCTGAGGCCTCCGGCAGAGGTATCAGGCCTGGGCAGGGGACCCCCAGCTCCCACCATTCCCGGCTCTGCCCCTGCTACCCACGATCTCTGGCACCGCCCCTGCCAAGACCTAAGGCCTCTGGTGGAGGCATTAGTCCTGGGCAGGAGACCCCCAGCTCCCTGTGATCTCCCACTCTGCTCCTGCCTAGACCTAATGCCTCTGGCCAAGACGTTAGGCCTGGGCAGGGGACCCCCAGCTCACCACGGTTGCAGGCTCTGCCCCTGCCCAGGCCTAACATCTTTGGCCAAGGATTTAGGCCTGGGCAAGGGATCCCTAGCTCCCCGGACTGCCGGCTCCGTCCCTGCTCAGCTCCCATTGCTGGCTCCACCCCTGCTTCCTGCTATCACTGGCCGGGGTGGAAAAGGTGCCTGGTTCTCTGATCACAGCTGGGGGGCAGGGCAAAGGTGGCCCCCAGGGCCACCTTTGCCCTGCCCCCGGCTCTTAGCTCCCCCCTGGGTTTCCGATCACCGTCAGTGGCAGGGGGCTTCTTCTGTCCTTTCCCTTTCGCCTCCCAGCATTGTGCCTACATATGCAAATTAGCCGCCATCTTTGTTGGCGGTTAACCGCCATCTTGGCTGGCAGTTAATTTGCATATCGCCCTGATTAGCCAATGGGAAGGGTAGCGGTCGTACGCTAATTACCATGTTTCTCTTTTATTAGATAGGATGCTTAGAATATTTGTCAAGTGGCAGCATTGGCAAATGTGGTAAAAATGACATAGGATAAATCCGGCCAGTGTAGTTCAGTAGTTGAGTATCGACCCATGAACCAGGAGGATCCATGGGATGGATTCCTGGTCAAGGCCCACCCCTGGGCATGTGCAGGAGGCAGGTGATCGATGATCCTCTCTCATCATTGATGTTTCTCTTTCTCTTTCCCTCTCCCTCTCTCATCATTGATGTTTCTCTTTCTCTTTCCCTCTCCCTTCCTCTCTCTAAAAGTAAAATGACATAGAATAAGCCTGTAAGAATCACACAGGTAAGGTTCTTTGAAGGGAGGCATACAGGGGTGATGGAGAGAACAGGTGGGAGAGGTCCCCATCTCACACACATACATAGAACACATTACGCTCCCTCTCCTCCTTGCCAAATTTGCAAACACCTGGACACCAGAATATTGGCAACTGCAGAAGAGCAAATAACAAAATAGAATTTGGTGTTAGCTACTAACTCTGAGCACATCTGTTCTAAATCAGTTTCTCAAAGATACATTTCATTAAAATCATAGCCTTGCCAGCCTTTGTCATTTAGTTGCTAACTCGCTGTCACTCTTCCACAGTCGGCTCCTTGGCAGGATTTTGACAAGATCCAGAAGGTCAGTGAAGCTCTTTGCTCCTCTTTTCCATTAATGGTTTATTAACTAGGCAAGGCTAAATATATTCTTTTCAATTATGTGTTGCTAGCCAAACTGGCTCTGCATAATGATACATTTCCTTCTAAAGCCTTGTTAAACTATCAATTATTTTCTCTTCCAGTCTCAAAAGAATATGCCTTCTGATCTCCTGACTTACCTTTTTAAACATGTTTTTGTATGGACAAAATTGTTGTGGTTTTTTTTTCCTGATGAAATCAATATTATTTCCAGAGTTCAATTTGTTTGAAAATCTTTTCATTTTTCCTTCTAGGTTTTTAAAAATCTCTTCTCCCAGAGCCTAATTTAGAATCTCTCTCCTATTGTTAATTATACTCAGCTGAAATCATTAAAATATCTCTCTCAGTTAACTCCCGAGTAATTGAATGGCTTTAGAGGTAAACTGCTTCTTAAGCATAACCAGTGTGTTCATGGCTCGGTTTTCTCATTCTGCCTGTTGTACAGTATTTGTGTCACGGTAGAGCCAACGCAGTTTATTCCCCTGCAGACTAGTTCTAGGAGGATCTGCTCTTTTCATTGCCTCAGTCAGGGGGTATTCTCTACTTAAAAAAGCAGGGCCACTTGCCATCAACATATACTTTCAAAAAAGAGATTTTTAAAATATTGAACCTGGGCTGTATACAGTGGCCTTTATAATTATGAGTCTTTGAAGGCATATGCTGGAGTGGGTTTATGTGTACATTTTTAGAGAGAGTATAGTTTTTAATAAAATTTTCAATAAATCTACAGTCATACCAAAATTAAATACTCTAAAGGGATGCACGATTTTTCTGTTTCTCTATTTAAGAGATGGCATATGGTAACATGCATACAAAAAGTACAAACTTTTCAGCAACATCGCCAATGAAATTCATAGCTAATTTAGATTGCTATGTGCGGCCACCAAGCTTTCCTTTCTAAGTTTAGTTAAAAACGGCTAACAACTTCCAGCCTTTATTTGCCCTCCAGCACATTGGTTGGGAGTTCTTGCTGATGTGTACAGCAGCTACATTCACAGGCACATGCATTGCTTAAGATTTAGCCTGACACTACTGTTAGCCTGCCACATGCAGTCATATATTATTGTGTGTGTATATATATATATATATATATATATATATATATATATAATTTTACAATCCAAAAATTTATGGTAAAAAATTATCATATTTAGGTGGGTTCTGGGCAGAGCTGGGCAAAAGGGTGAGAAAATGGGGTCATCTATAATAGTATCAGCAATAAAAGTTAAGTAAAAAATTATCTTATTCATGGTAGCATCACTTTTTTTTTTTTTTTTATTCCTGGTGTATACATTCCCTGCAGATATGATTTCTCTTTGTTTAGTTTTTTCCTTTCTTTCAAAGGACCTGATTTCATTCAAACTGTTCTCAAAACAAATAAGGTCATATTTAGTTAATTTCTTACTAAAAGACATGAACAGACTTGGGTCAGAGAAAAAAATTAAACAAATGCAAAAAACCTATAAAACACAAATTAACTCAGAGTACTTGATAATGTTCCGCATTTGGACAAGTCGTATTGGTCCCAATGAAGCTGCTAGGGAAGCTGTTCAGTCTATTTAGGGAAAGCGGTGCCTCTACCACTCTGACAAATGGTGTTCACATGAGAACAAACTGTCCTGCCAGATTTAAAACATCGAACACTCTTTGCTTAGTGAATACAACTCATTTGTTACTGACAGAAATTGTTCCTAAATGTTCTAGCTTTCTTAATTGTCCACCAAAAAAACTGTAATTTTCTTTCATACTATCTTGCACATTAAATTTCAGGGTAACTAATTGTTGAGATTTAATTGTGTCTCTCCTCTCTGCTTGATAAGTGGGGGGGTCCAAAAAGAACATCAAGGAAAATGTAGTCAAGGGTCAATGAGAATTACCCTACTGATGGACTAAACACATGTTAAGAAAGCAGAAACTGGGTCACAAAATGTTGCCCACAAGAGAAAGAGAGAAAGGAAGGGAAAGAAAGAAAAGCCAGTCTCAATAAACTTATATAGAAATGAAATCAAAACGTTCAACTTTATTTTTCATTACAGATGGCAGTGTGTGGATTTGGGAGGCAAAGATGTGCCATAATATATTTGTCGCTTGAACTTCTAAGGCACTTAATAGAGTTTATCCAAATGGAGACATTTCTGTTTAGAGTGAAACATTTGTATTTATTTAACCAGATGTTTTTACTTTTAAATTTGTTTGAGATGTGATACTGTGATTTGTAATAAGATAAACAGTAGTTCCCACTTATCCCTGGTTTTGCTTTTCATAATTTTGGTTACCCGTGGTCAACTGTGGTCCAAAAATATTAAATAGAAAATTCCAGAAAAAATGTTTTAAATTGTATGTTTTTCTGAGTAGCATCATGAAATCTTGCACCACCATGCTCTGTCCCACCTGGGATGTGGATCATCCATTTGTCCAGTGTGTCCACTCTGTATAATCCCCCCACCCATAGTCACTTAGCAGCCGTCTTGGTTATCAGATCCAATGTTGTACTATTGCAGTTCTTGTGTTCAAGTAACCTTTATTTTACTTAATAATAGCCCTAAAGAGCAAGAGTAGTGATGCTGGCAATCCAGATATGCCAAAAAGAAACCATAAAGTGCTTCCTTTAAGTGAAAAGGTAAGTACAGTATAATAAGAAACTTTGAGAGAGAGACCACATTTCCCTAACTTTTATTAGAGTATGTTTGTTATCATTGTGCTATTTTATTTTTAAAATTATATTAGAATTAGAATTTAATTTTATTATTGGGTTTGTTCTATTTTATCAATAGAGTAGTTTATTATTCTGTTGTTGCACTTTGTGTTTGAAGTATGTGCAGGGTGGGGGAGCAGTTTTGGTACCCTGTGGAATCTGACATTATCTTCAGGTAGATGGTGTCAGAATTGAGTTGAACTGTAGGACACCCAGCTGATATCCGATAATTGCTTGGTGCTGTTGTGAAATGAATGACAAAACTAAAACAATTTAGTAAGATGGGGGAGTATAAGTTCCTCACAAGCAGTGGAACATTCTTCCTGAGCGAATTTGGGCAAAAGTGAGTGTTATAGAGTTCTGGCGTCAGCAGTATGGAGACAGACAAGATTGGCTGGGGTTGCATATCTGACCTATTTAGAAAGATCAAGGAAAAGGAAATGAGTATAGAGTCAAGAGCTGGCTTGACATAAGGGTCTTGGCTGATTGGATATCCTGTTTCTACTCAAGCAGAGCATTTATAAGCAAGTGAATGCTTGGTTTGTTGAGGTGGCACCCTGGGAATGAATGTCTTCATCTTGGGCCTAGAAATTATTTTCAACAGTATGTTTTAAAAAATAAAAAAGATGCATCTGATTTAGTATCAAAATCCTAGAGTTAATTGATAAAATAAATTTATTCAGCAATTACATTCTATATAAGACTACACTGCTTGTTTAATTTTGGCCATTTAGGGCTTTGCTATTATTATTCTAACAAGACTTTCTAAACTTTGAGTTTTCACTGCTTTTCCTCTTAACCCATTGTCATCATCTCTTCTGGTTGCCTATGGTTTTGCAAGAGGGCTCTCCTACTTCGTCCTGTGTTTCTAATCACTTCTTCAAGATCTGTCAGAATGTGGGGTAGGGGTAGAAGAGTAGTATGAAACTATCCCCGTTGATAATGATGCTTCTTCCTAGCCACACCTGTCTTGCCTGTGGAATCATTGCAACTTCCTCAACATCCAATGTCCTAGCATTGGATGATAGTACAAATACTTTATATCCCTGCTGAAAATCCATAGACACAGAGCTTCCTCTCTGAGTGCTTGCTCTTTTGTATCTTCTCTGTCTTGGAACCCATAATGAAAGCACCCCCTTTTAGCATCAGCTGTTGTGATATCTCACCCTGACTTCTCTGCTGCTGCAGCCACTCTGTGGCTTTTGTGCTCTAGGTCTGCAAGAAGCTCTTTCTATTTCATGCTGCTGCTCTGTTAAAGAGGTCTTTCTGCAATATATCTTTGTTGTAGTTGGCCTCTGTTAGGGACACATCCTCTGCTGATTACTTAATTAATGAGTACATATGCCAGGAGGTGTAACAAGGGGTGCTGAGAATAAAATAATGGGCATGACAGACATATCCGCAGCCCTTGTGAAGTTTCAGTCCTGCAGAACTGATAATATTCTGAGGAGATTTAATTTTTATCTGGAGATATCTTTGTTTATTTAGGACTAAATTTCATTCTTCTGGGGACATCATCAATTATTGGTCCTTTTCTTATGCAGAAAAAATTTAAAGTACATTTTTTGTGCTTTCCATGACTTTGTACCAAGTAAATACTATATATTCTTTGACTTCAAAATGTCTTCAATCTAATTAGAGCACTGGTGGCATATTACCACGGTAGAGTTTAATATGTGGGAACAGCACTCTGCCTTGTTTGTTCATCCGCATGACTTCTTATCCATTCAGTTCTCATGCTGCCATTCCCATGCAGGTCCGCAGTGTGGGCATGCCGATGGGGGCAATCAATTGTGAGATAATAAAGTGGTTAACCAATAATCAATATCCTTGATCAAGTATTTATTCTCACTCTTAACTTTCATCACCATGTATAGACTGCAGGTTTTACCTAATAAACATTACTAAAATCCATCACATACCCATCCATTCTTACCTTTTTTCCAAGTTCAGGCTTAGCTGGCAGCAGTCCCTAATCTGTATCTTTTGTGCTTCATAATCATTGTCCACATATTCCTTAGCCACAATTTAAATACAACATAAACCATATTATTTTATGCATAACATTCTTCAGGAAGTTTTCTCAATGCTTACAGGATTGATTCCAAGCTGCTTAAGGTGGCCTGTGTTCCTGCCTTGTTATCCTGCCTATGTCTGTCTCTGTCTCTGCTGGTCAATGCCCTCCACACAAGGGCCCCCAATCAAAGTTGGGTTTAGTGCTCCACAGCGAGGAAAAGTGTGCACTCTGGCTAACAATGGAAAGTCTCAGGAAGAGTCTGGTTAAAGAATCTGAGTGCATGTTCGGTAATTTGGGGGAGGACGTAAGAAAGCAGGAGGTTTGCTCATCTTTGGGTGCTGGCAGGAAGTGGGCTAAATATAGGATTGGGCATCTTCATGATTTTTATCCATTCAGAGGGAATGGACAAAGCTGTGATTGGTTAAGAAGTAGCAGTCATTCTTTCATTCCTGCTGATGAGAAAAGGAGTATGTTTAGTTGTTTTTGTGGTTTATGATGATCTCTGGTCTCTGTTCAAGCATGATTACAGCGTGGTCTCATTTATGTCTCGCTCTATTACAGTGCCCCTCTGAGGTTGGTGTTCTGTGAATTGTTTATGATTAAATAGGGACTGTGTATGGACTGTCTGCTGTTGCCGGGTCAGTGTCCACGACTCCCTGGCAGAGGCTTGAGGCTGCCTTTTCCTTTCTCTCACTCTCTCCACTCCCGCTATACAGTCTGACTTTTGAAAATGTGCTTCTTGCTTCGTTTTTCATACTGTTCTCTCCACCTGCAGTTCTTACTCCAACTCTGCTTCACTAAACTCTACTACTTTTAAAAAATATATATTTTATTGACTTTTTACAGAGAGGACGGGAGAGGGATAGAGAGTTAGGAACATCGATCAGTTGCCTCCTACACACCCCTTACTGGGTGTGCCCGCAACCAAGGTACATGTCCTTGACCGGAATGAAACCTGGGACCTTTCAGTCCACAGACTAACGCTCTATCCACTGAGCCAAATCGGTTAGGGCAACTCTACTACTTTTTTAAAGTAGACTTTTATAAAGAACAATTTTAGATTTACAGAAAAGTTGAAAAGATCATTGAAAAGATGAATAGAGTTCCCATATACCTACCGGCTCTCCTAGTTTTCTCTATTAACAGTCTGCATTAGATAGTACATTTCTTATAATTAAGGAAACAATGCTGATATGTTATTAAGTTAAGTCCATAGTATATTCAGATATTTCTAGTTTTTACCCAATGTCAGTTTCCATTCCAGGAGTCCATTTAGGATACCACATTATGCTTACTTGACTCCTTAAGCTCATCTTGGCTGTGACAGTTTCTCAGACTGTTTGTGTTTTTGATGACTTTGATGATTTTGAGGAGTACAGGTAAAGGATTTTGTAGAATTCTCTTCTATTGAAATGCATTTGATATATATTTTTTTCATGAGTAGACTGAGATAATGGGTATTTGGGAGGAAAATGACAGGGTTGTAAAGTGCCAATTCCATCACATCATATCATGGGTATATACAATCAACATGATCGATCTATCGTTGTCTACTGACTGAAGTAAGATTGTCAGGTCTCTCCATTGTAAAGTTTACTTTTCCCCTTTCTGCACTATTGTCTTCAAAAGGAAGTCATTATGCACAATCCACACTTAGGGAGTGGAGATTTATGCTCCCTCTCCTTGTGGGGTGAGTATTTATATAAATTATTCGGAATTCTTAGGCAAAGGAGATTTATCACTTCTCCCTCACTTATTTACTGATTCTATCATTTATTTATGTTGGCATGGCTCATGTACATTTAATTTGTGCTTTAGATTACAAGTCCATATTCCTTTTTAAATTTTATTAATTTGTTGCTCACGTTGTTCCAGCCTTGGTCACTGGGAGCTCTTTCAGTTGACCTCCTGTGCCTCTTGACATATTCCCATCCTTTTTTTTTTGTTTTAGTTCAGCACTTCCTCACTTCCTGGCTCTCTAAGATTCTACAAGTTCTTGTATTACTTCCTGCACCAGAAAAATATGTTTCTTAAAACCCACCATTTATTCTAGATTGTAATTTATTTTCATTGGAGAAGGTTATTTGGAAATAAGATCTGAGCTCTAGCTGTACTCACTCACACTGAGTATTAGACCCTCTCAGCTGACAGAGGTAGGAAACATATATGTGTATGCTAACCCACATACATAAACATATATATAGGGTATCCACAAAATGTAACACACACATTTTGAGTAATTATAAAGGCAGTTTTTAAAATCCATTTCATTTTCAAAATTGAGCTATCAGCTGTTAAAATGTGTATACAGTTTGGGGGGACACCCTGTATATATGTATGCACATATATATAAGTATTTCTATATGCAACTTTCTGTAACTATATTAAACTAAACATGAGTTCATAAGATGTTTCCAACTCCAATCCATTATTACATGGCTCATTCTAACTCCTCCACAGGGCACAGCACAGCTTTTGTGTGTTTAGAAATGCTGGACATCACTTTAGCACCATGCTAGGGGGCCAGTTTAAACAGAGAGATCACCAACAGAAAGTATAAAAAATGCAAAAAGCATAGCACCAAATAGACTGTGAAATGAACATTTGTTTTCAGTATGAGAGCTAAACCAGGAAGGCAGGGTGTCTTCTTGTTTGACCTTAGTTGGGAATGTGTGTGTTGGGTGACTCAAATTGTTACCAGCCTTATGTATGTCTGTAGATAACTGCAAAAGTGCCACGAGTAATGATTTTTGAGTTAAAAAAAAATTCACAGTTACAAAATCTGTGAATAATAAGAAACAACTATATTAAGTATAGGAGACTCATAATTTGCATGTATGCTATTGAAGCTGATGTAAAATGCTTGAATGCATATTGGCAATAAAATATCAAAAAATACATGTTTTGCAAATAGGAAGAGTTGTTTCCAAAACATAAACTTTTCTGTTTAGAGAAGTGGAGGAAACTTGAAATAATAGTTTAAGAAGTTATCTATAAAAAATGTCAGTTACCCTTGGCTGGTGAATTGGTCAGAGCACGTGCCCGAGCTGTGGGCTTGATCCCCGGTAGGGGATGGGCAGGAGTCAGCTGATCAATGTTTTGCTCTCACATTGATGTTTCTCCCTCCCACTCCCTCTCCCTACCTGATCTCTAAAAATAAAAATTACAAATGATGTTTTACAAAAAGATTGTCAGTAAATAAATTATTAAGTGTTTTCAATCAGTTAATTATGAGGGGCAGAATGGGTATTATAAAATTTTTTTAAATTAAGGAATATATCTACTTGGAGAAAATGATCTCATGGTGAAAAATCAGCAGTGTAAAATACTATCAAATTAATGGCTGAATTGTGTCACCTGAACTCTCAGTATTGTAAGAATTCAGAAGAGGTGGGGTCAATGAAACTAGATAAATCAGAAAGGGTTTGGGGAGAATGACTTGAGCTGGATGATAAGGGATAGAAGGATCTGAGTGGATGGAGATCATGGAAAGAAAAGTCTTTTAAGGTCCAAGAATAATGGGAGGATTAAGGCAGGGGCTTGGATGTCATGGATGTATATCGGAATTGTGAACAGAATGAGATGAGATAATTTGTTTGTGAGAAAAAAAACTAATAAATTAGAGGAGAGAAGGGCATAACATCAAATTCTAGTGAACCTTGAAACCTTAAAGTCTGGCTGAGGAATTTCAGCTGCACTCAATAATAATTACAATGGCTAAAATCTATTGAGTGCTCTAGGCCTAGAAAAAGGTTAAAACATCACATGCACTGTCTCATTTTCTTTTCTTTGCAACACCCTCTGTGGGTGAATATGATTAGTTTCATATTTTAAAGGTGAGAAAACTGAATTTTGGTGAGAAATAAGGAAAAGTGCCTAGAGAAAGACAAGGTTCATATAAAATTTAATTCTGATTACTGAATTAATATTACATTTAAAAAGTTGAACCTCTTTTTGCCAACTAATGGAAGAATGGTTTGACCAGAACACATGGGGTCTGTAGTTACTTATTCCCCATATTAACAAACCACCTGTTGAGAACTCTAATAAGGCCTCAAGAATAATGTAATTTTCCAGTTTGGCTTAGGTCAAGAAAAGAACCATTTGAAATAATTGGAGAAAACAGTACTTGCAGGGCTGGATATAATTTGCTCTAGTCCAGGGATTGCATGAAATCACCTGTAATAGAAGTAAGACCCCAGAGAGTCAAACTGTTGCATAGCAACGTAACTACATCCTACAGCAAAGCTCAAGAATGTCCAGTACTTAAAAATGTAGATATCACAATTCCTGATATCTAATCAAGGTTACCAGGCATACCAAGAAACTTAAAAACATGAGCCATAGTGAGAAGACAGATCAATCAATTGAAACCAGCCCCAACATTTCACAACTGTTAGAATGAGCAGACAAGGGCATTAAAACCGTTTTGACTGATAGCCATATAAAACACAGAAGTGAAGTGGAGTTAATTGACCTTAAAAGACAATTATTGAAAAAAAGAGGTAATTAGTTCTTGGACTAGAGCCACAATAACAGTACACAAGATAATCAGATATATTAGAAAATCAACATTGATGTGGGAAGATCCAAAGAAATTCTTATGGGATCGCTCAGGAAGGACATAAATATTACTGTAGAGAAAGTACTAGATTTGGAGTCATTCCAAACAAGTTTCAGTTTCTACTCTGTCGTATACTACTTTTGTGTCTTGGACAAAATATTGATCACTGTGAATCTCAGTATCCTTATCAGTAATATAGGGGTAATAATAATGATGTCAAATTGATACAGATATGTACAAATATACCTTTATAATTATACACTTCACACATACACACAGGCACACCCATATATAGAGTGTCCCCCCAAAATGTCTGCATACTTTAACAGCTGATAACCCACTTACTTTTTACTCCTTTTCAAGTTTAACTAATTTGAAATAATGTGTGAAACCAGACTAAGCTTTGAACAAAGAAAATTTATCCTAAAGTGCCACACACTTTTTTTTCATGGGGATACAAAAAAGATGAAAGTTTACAGCACAAAGCCAGCAACAGTCAATGAATTGAGGGCTCACAAGTACTGAACAAAATGATTCTTGATGTTTGTGATTATTTTGCTTCATATTACCAGCAGTGCCTTGGACTAGAACGGTCATCAATTTGAAAACAGGTGTTGACAAAAGAAATTATTCATTTCTGTAGATTCTTTCAAATTTTGAAAATAAAGTGTATGTTAATAAGCACTGACTTTATAATCATTCAAAGTGTGTATGTATTTTGGGAGGACACTTGTGTGTATATTCCTATGACAGTTTGACATGTAATGTGTCAATAAACATAGCAAGTGAGTTCATAAAAGTCATAAAAGAATTGAGCATAACTTTTTCCCACTGGCTTATTATTAAGCAACAGAATTCTTTGCAGTTTTTGTTCAGGACATGTGATGAACACGGGGGCTTTAAAAATTAAAAGAGAGTAGAGAGAATGTTCATTCAACAGCTTACAAATAAAAATAGGTTCAGGGAAGCCAACATGGTTATCCAAGCCAGAAAAAGAACTATTGTAAACCCCAGCAGGCTGTCAGGATTATGACAATGGAAGGCTTCAGAACAGTGTTAATGAATAAGGAAAGAGAGGAACGAGATCTGCTCATGTTAGTGGTAAGGTCGCAGTGGGGCAATCAGAATCTGAAGGGATATGATTAAAAAGAACAAAAGAGCAACTTATGGAAGGTTGGGTTATGGATTTCCTCTATCCTTTCAGTATTTGAGTTCTAAAGCAACCCAGAAAAAAGCTTAGCTCTTGGAGGTGAGTGGGGAGGAAAGACCTTATTGGGTCAAATATTGTTGCATTTATAATTCCGTGTAAGAAGAGGCATTTTTACAGAGTGAATTTATAGTTGTCCAACCTCAACGGGATTTATAAAAACATACCAACAAGCATTTTTTGTAGGATACATTGGCTATTTAAATACATGACTAGAATAAATCAGTGTTTTCTTCTTAGCAGTAATTTTATTTTCTCCATAATATAAACGTAATTTTAATGAGAAACTCGAAAGCAAGATTAGCTAAGAGGCATAAAAAATGTTGATGACATCTCAAAATGTCCCTATGAATTTGGATTTTTATCCTACATACAAATATGATTAAATAATGAAATTAAAATGTAAGCCAAGCATGTCCCAATCACAAAAATAAATAATTGTGCATGCTGCTGTACTTGATAGAGTGCTAGCTACTTTTAAAAGCATACTATTTAAAATTGATACAACTCTTTGTGTGTGTGTGTGTGTGTGTGTGTGTGTGTGTCTCCATCTCTATCTCTCTTTGTAAGGCTAAAAGAATACCAACAAGAAAGCCAAAATTAAGTGTACATGTCTGCCATTTGTTGGATTTTGTTATTGATAATATTTTTTTAAAATATATTTTATTGATTTTTTACAGAGAGGAAGGGAGAGAGATAGAGAGTTAGAAACATCGATGAGAGAGAAACATCAATCAGCTGCCTCCTGCACATCTCCTACTGGGGATGTGCCCGCAACCCAGGCACATGCCCTTGTCCGGAATCGAACCTGGGACACTTCAGTCCACAGGCCGACGCTCTATCCACTGAGCCAAACCGGTTTTGGCTGTTATTGATAATATTACTAGGGAAGGGTTTCTGGGTCCTCTGGCTTAATTTTTCATGCTAATCCTGACTTGTTAAATTTAAGTAAAAGAATAGGCTGATATAAAACAAGAAAATGAAAGTTTAGCTGGATCGTGTAATCTCTCATCATGTATGTATCTATTCTGAAGTGCCTCACAATCTTCGATTAGGATTATTAATTTGTTTTACTTACTTACTTTTACAGTAATATAATATTGTAAGCATTCTGAATCCCCAAGTTGTACACTTTACAACTGAGTAGTGCCACGAGAGTTTAGGGCTATCCTTGTGATTGTCTTTCTTGTTGAGAATAGGAATTATTAAATATTTATTTTTACTTTTTATTTTTTTTTAATCCTTACCTCCTTGGGACATGCTTAGAGAGAGGGAGGGAGGGAGAGAGAGAGAGAGAGAGAGAGAGAGAGAGAGAAGCTGTATGAGAGAAACATCAATTGGTTGCCTTCCGTATCTTCAACCCAGTTATGTGCCCTGACCAGGAATCGAACCTGCAACCTTTTGGTGCAGAGGATGACACTCAACCACTGAGCCACTCTGGCTAGGTGGAACTACTAAAGAGTTAATGTGCTGCTTCTCCAACTGGGATCCTCACATACTTGAAAGTCTAATAAGGTATTTTGGCAACCTGTGATTTATTCACACACACACACACACACACACACACACACACACACACTCCTGAAGGATCTTTGCTGAGCTACTTTCTAAAAGTTGATGTCAAACACTGTTGACTTAGGACTCAGGTAAACATGCCTCCCTTTCTTCCTCTCCTACCTTCTGCATCTCTACTCCAGGAAGAAAATAAGTAAGTACCACATGACGGCTAAGAATGCTGACAAAGAAACCCGTGGAAAGAAATTCAAGATGTAAAGCATCATAATATCTATGTGTTTTGTATGAAATTGGACAGAGAGATTAAGTAGATAGTGATGACATTTTGTATGGATAAAAAAGGTAAAAGTCATTTGGACAAATAAAGGCTGAAGCAGTGAGTTCAGTGAGCTCTGCCTGACTTCCCAGCCCATGCTTATTTCACTTGGTGTGTGAAAGATGTAGCACTTTTTCACTGTAGTGTCTTAAAATGTTTGACTTATAGTACTTTTTATTTATTGCATAAAACATGATAAATAAAATGGACACCTTAATTGAGAAGAGTATATTAAACCTTAAAAGTTATAATTCAAATACCTCAAGTAGAAAAATATACCCTAACTTTAGAGTGTCTCCAAATATATCTAGCTCCATTGTTAATCTAAGCATTAAATGATATAGCATATAAATGCTCATTTTCCTAAAAATATCCTAATTTGGGGAAAATCCTCAAAACTGATTGCTTCCTACTCCCTCCCAGCCCCATTTGCTCTGTTGCACACAACTGTTCTAGGTGAGCAATTTTAGTAAGCATCTAATGCTGTTGCTCTGACACAAATTGGGACATATTACAAGGACAATATATTCCTGTGATTTACTAATCTGTTTCCTTCTAAGCATGTGTCTCAGTGGGTAGAACTGGCTACACATGATGGACATGCAGCTACATAATTAATTATCTACACTGACCTTGACCACTGTGAGTAGAAGAACAAGAAGTTGTGCCATATCCTAAGACTAGCATATAAACTAAATGTAACCTCCCAATCTTTTGTAAATAATTCAAATTAATGCCTTCAGGTCCTCACTCTTTTCCTGTGGTGTGATCCATCTCGGACTTCTCTCCTGATCTTCCCCATGGTAGGGCTAGGCAGCCTATGGTTTTATCTCTCAATTCTACCTATTTCATTTGCATGTGGTTTTCCTTATAATGATACTAGTGATCCGGTGCACAAAATTTGTGCATGGGGGGGTGGTTTGTCCCTCAGCCAGGCCTGCATCCTCTTCAATCTGGGACCCCACAGGGGATGCCTGACTGCCGGTTTAGACCCCTATTGGGCCTAAACCGGCAGTCAGACATCCTTCTTTCAATACAGGACCACTGGCTTCTAATCGCTCACCTGCCTGCCTGCCTGATCGCCCCTAACCACTCTGCCTGCTCATCCCCAACTGCCCCCCTGCCAGTCTGCTCACTCCCAATTGCTCCCCACTGCTGCCTGCTTGCCCCTAACTCTCCTCACCCTCTCCCCCAGCTGGCTTGCTTGCCCCCAAGTGGCCCCCCCTACCAGCCTGCTCACCCCCAACCACAGCTCACTGCCAGCCTACTCACCCCCAACTGCCCCCCACCCTGTTGACCTGCTTGCACCCAAGTAGCCCCCCCTGCAGGCCTGCTTGCCTCCAACTGCCCCCCCCAATGCCAACCTGATCACCCCCAACTGCCCTCCCCTCCTGGCCTGATCACCCCTAACCACCTCTGCCTCAGCCCTGCCACCATGGCTTTGTCTGGAAGGACATCCGGAAGGTCTCCAAGAAGGTATCCTGGCCTAATTAGCATATTACCCTATAGATTATTATATAACAGGAATCCTATTGCCATGGCAATGAGGAGTGGCAATATCATATAATCTGAAATCGAAATAATGCTTATCAAATCCCCTCTGTCTTCTGATCCCACCTTGTAATAACAATGTATAATCTGTGCAGATCCTGCATTGCTATTTTTTTGTTCTTTACGAGGTCTTAGTAACTTATACCATTTTCCTAATTTCATATATTATATCTGCTAATTAACGTTGATTTTTTTCTACATGAATATAAGTTCCCCTTCTGATCAATATTATATTTTTATTCCATCTTTGAAGGTGACAATTATATTAACTTTGAGTCAGAAAGTTACAGTAACATATCCCAAATGACTTTGATTTAATTCCTGTTATACACTTTTCTATGGAATCAGCTGATGTCACTTAGAAATGAGAAAGTTGTTTAGGTAAAACATTAAAGTTCACACTAACTAATCTAAATTTATATTATGTAAATTATATATATAGTAAATTTGGGGACCAGAGTGATTCAGCACTTCACCATGGTTACAAGGACAGCAGATATTAGGATATTTAGCATATTATGTGTTTATTTGAATCATAAGCATAGTTATAGTTTCAGTGCAAGTGTTAGAAAGTATATGACTATTTTCACTCACTTTTTATTTCTTAAATTTCTGTTGTATGAGGGCCATAGGAAAATGATAGTAATTCAAAACTGAATAAAACAAAGTCCTATTCCTCAGGAAGATAATTTTATTTGGCAACTATAAAACCACTTACTTACTTGACTACTAAAATAAGTTATCTTTCTTTTTAATTCTGATAATTTAAAATTCAGTATTTATCTTAAAAATCAAGGTATATGCTTATTGTTATAGTTTATATTTTCCCCTTTATAAAACTATTGACTCAGTCATATTTTCTCTAATTGATTATATTGCTGAATCAAATGGATACTTTATTTCTCTTAGCAATAAATAGAGCACTTTGACATATGGTATTTTTTCAGATATTATCATGAAAATAGTATAGGCTTTGCTGCTAGCAGTAATGAGTTTGAATCCCAGCTCTCTCACTCACTTCCAAAGTCTGAAATATCTCAACTAAACTTTCTGATCTCTGACTTCTCCTTGTTGTAAAAATAAATAAATAAAAATGAGCATAATTGCTTGTATGTGGTTAGAAGAAATCAATCTCATGAGTATTTATCACATAGTAGTAGCTAGCTTCAAAATTACTATTTAATTCTAATAAAATATTTTATTATATTTTATTATATTTTTATGAATATACAGAATAAATGGAGGTCTGAAGTGATTATGGCTCTTAATTATGTATTTTTAATAGGACCTCATGTTACCTATAGAATTATACTGGGAGTGGGTGAGGGAGAGATAAGGTGCTACATACCACTTTAAAAAGGAAATATTCTTTAGCAGATTACTATGTAGGCAGGAGAATAAGTTGTATATACAAAAAAAGTTGGTGAAGATGTGAAACGATGCTTTCAGATGATGAAGTGAAATACAGTTGGTGTGTACAAAGTTAGCTGGATAGTAAGAGCTAGACGAAGTCAGAAATTAAAGAGTTGAGTGGAAACCAGGTCTCTCTCACATACGTATAGGGGTCCAATGAGGGAGAACTGTAGAGGCCAGTGCTGTGTTGATGCTTGGTTTAACCGAGTTAACTGTATAATAGTAAGAAGATTACTAAACCTTTGTTAGCCTCAGTGTTCTCAGATATACAATGGGTACAATAATACAATAATAATTCAATACTTTGTATTAGAGCTGTTCTGAGAATATAATAAGTTAATGCATGTGGAGTTTTTAACAAGGTGTTTGGCACACAGTAAGCATCAAAAAATTGCAGTTCTAACTCCAGTGAGGAGAAGCAGTTCAGTTCAAAGTCAAAGTAACTATACTGTATACAATAGTTAAGTAGCATATTAGTTTTGGGTCTGATTGCAGTAAGCTTTGAATGATGGAAATTTAGATTTTGCACAGTAGCCAATGGTGACCTTTTTAAAGTTTTCCTAACCATGTAATGAGATCAACCAAGTATCTGTGCCATTATTAAAAACTCACTTCAGGCCCTGACTGGTGTGGCTTGGTTGGCTGAGCATTGTCTTGTGCATCAAAACATCTCTAGGTCAATTCCTGGTCAAGGTACATGCCCAGGTTGTAGGTTCAGTCCCTGGTCAGGGCAAGAACAGGAGACAACGGATCTATGTTTCTCTCTCACACCAATATTTCTCTCTCTCGCTCTCTCCCTCTCCCTTTTTCTCTAAAATCAGTAAAAACATATTTAAAACAAAGAAAAAACTATCTTTAGGAGCACAATCACAAACAGAATAGAAGGCTATAAAAAAATCTCCCTCTATATCTTAAGTTTCAGGTGAAATGGAAATCCACCTATTAGAGAAAATTATGAACTGATAAAATAGAGCTGGAGGAGCGAGCTGATATACCTGCTCTTCTCTGCATAAAGTATACTAGCTAATTAACTAAGCTCTAAATTTCTAAAAAATATATCAATATTTTTTACTAAAATATGTCACCAATATTGACAACTGGGGGAAGGGACTAAGGTGGCAATGTTTAAAATAGACAAAAGCATAAAAGATTCCTGTCCTATTTCTACCCTTGACTATTTTAGTTACTATACAAAACCCACCTACTTTGCACATTTATAAAATGAGCAAATTTAACCACGTGATATGAAAAGGGCCTATTGTAATTTTAATATTAGACAACTTTAATTTGATTAGGAAAATAATTTGAATATTCTTGAGATAATAAATACAAATATAAACTTGCTTCTATAAGAAATAGGAAAAATGCTCCCCCAAAGTATTTAACTCACCATCGTGTAATTAGAACCCAAAGCTAGACATCCGTATTTTTCTGAAATGACTTCTGACACACATTTTTACAACTTTTTGTGGGGCTGGGGTATGTGTTTGAATTTGGATGCACACATGTGTGTGTTCATATATGTATATGCATGAGGGTTTTGAGTATATGTGGGGCTCTGTGTGTGTGACGGGGTGGGTATTGAGTTACATGTAACTGTACTGCATTTCATTTTCCTTAGGTTTTATTTTTGTTTTCTTAACCCCTTCATTATAAGACACATGTAATTCAGAAGCATAAACTTCTAAGTTCTTTTTTTAGTGCCCCTTTTTACTCAATAAAATATTTCAAAGACAAATTATGACTCATTTTTTAAATAAAATTGTATATCAGGTCATATGTCATATCAGAATATTATCTCTTTTGAGAACTACATATATAAGATGTATCTTTTTTTTCAGTTCGGTATACTCTTTGGAAACATAGGAAAGGGATGATTTTCTCATCTTTTTTCCCCAAGTGACTACAGAATTACAAGTCTTGTTTATTTATATTTTTAGCACCTGCTTTTGTCAGGCATACATTTTATCATTCTTCCACAGCTCTTGTTGTTTGAATGAAAGTCCTGGGATAGAAAACAAAAGCCAACGAAAAGCAAAAGACTCTGAAAATGATTTAGAGTCCTGTAACTAGCTTTAGGAAACAGATTACAACTGGTGACATTATTATTCTTTATTTCTTTTGCTTTTTACATCCCAGACCTGAATGAAGTAGCAGTTTAATTTGCTTACAGAAGTGTTGTTTGTTTCAGGGATTTGAAAAGCAAACATAAATATTTACCTCCCCCCCACACACACACACACACTATTATGGATGCCCAGCTAAACCATCTGCTCTTGAGTGAGCAGGATTGCCTTAAGCCAAGATGGTCAGTGTGTAGATTTTCCCAGCTTTGCTAGCAGTGTGCTCAATCAGTGAAACTGTATTAAAGTTTAAAAATTGTATTAGAAATCTACGACTTCCCGCAACCAATACAGCCAAGGGTGAGTCATAACTTCAGTTGTCAGGATTTAAGCGAGGGTGACCACTCCATCACTGAATGTGAGTGCACTATTCCTTTATCAGCCACCTTGAAAGATGCTGTCAGTACAGGACAACCTTGGATCAACACAAACTGTGAATAACCACTAGAATAGAAGAAATTGGGCATTGAAAAAAAAATAAAAAATAGAAAGCAAAAGTGTAACCTCTGAAAATATAATGGTGCCCTAGCCCTTTTGGCTCAGTGGATAGAGTGTTGACCTGCGGACTGAAGGGTCCGGGTTTGATTCTGATCAAGGACATGTACCTCAGTTGCTGGCTCCTCCCTGGCCCAGGCCCTGGTCAGGGCTCATGTAAGAGGCAACCAATCAATGTGTTTCTCTCCCATCTCTGTCTTTCCTTCTCTCTTCCACTCTCTCTAAAAATCAATGGAAAAATATCCTTGGGTGAGGATTGTGTGTGTGTGTGTGTGTGTGTGTGTGTGTGTGTGTGTGTATATATGATGAGAGTAATAACTGCCTATTTGGGGCTGTGTTATTCTTTACTACCAGTGGTGAGAATAAGGAGGAAGCTTCGATGTCTTTGAAAGAAGAGATGACAGAGCCTGGTCAAGCTGGAATCTGGATTTTCAGGGACAGAGAAAGAATTGTGTCATTCTGAAGAAAGGTCAGAGAAAGTGCCTTAGGCACATGTAGGACCGTATAACCATATTAACAGAGAAACCCCATGTTGATGTTAAAGACATTAGTAACATCTTTTCAAAACGTTCCTCATGTAAAGAACCCAACGACTTCTTAACTTTGGAGAAGTGATTATACCATAAGCTCAGGATCAACTTTAAAAACTATATAAAGTACCTTACTTCTCAGACCAATGTTTCAGTCTTCAAATAATATGCATAATAAGACATCTAGGGACAGTGAATAGAAAAAAGAAAAGAAAACACTCTAAGTCAGAGTCAGAAATTTTTTTTGTCTATGAGATTAAGCAATTATAAATGGAAAAGGTCTTTTAGCTGTTCTAATATATCTTGTGTCTGACAGGAAAATTATGCCCCTGGTTATCCTTACTTCAAACTGAATCACTTACAAAATATATCATTATTGAAAAAAATAAATTATCCCTGTGACCATTAAGATTTTCTTAAAATGAGATTTAGTCTTTAACAGAAAATTGTATTACATTTAATCCTTAGGAAGCACTTTATTTCTGTGCTTGATGTGCATTTGAATTGCCACTTTGTGGGGAAGCCATGTTTCAAGATGGTTGGGAAAAAAACCATTCTGGTCAAGTGGCTAATGCTCATCTTTGTGAAAGTTTACATAGAAGTTTTCGTAGAAGGAATATTTTAACACATTTAGGGTGAGTCCTTTGTCAATGTAAGGGTAAAAGAACAGAAGGGATTGAAGGATTGTTTAACTTACTTGTTTTTCATTCTCCTCCCCCCACACCCCATCATTCCCCGTATTCATCTCTGGTGCCATTCAGTGACAACCTCAATTCTCATTCCTCTGAGCAAGTCTCATCTTCTTTTGTGATTGGGCTGTGAAGAGTTAGATGTGTCCATGACATTTTGATAGGGCTTTTTTTTTAAACCTACGCAACCTCTTTGACAAAAGCATTTCAATGCTAGGAGCTTTTTGACATGTCACTTTGATGTGCAACTTTGATTTGGGGTTGTTTTTGACATGGCTTGAAAGACACTATTAAGCTTTCAGTGTTTAAGATTACCAGCCTCACCTTCTCATTGAACTGACCTCATCCATGAGGACGAGAGATGAGGTGGGCTCTGAGCAGAGAGCAGCTGTTAGGGCGGAGCTGAGGCAGCGTGTTAGAGATGCTGGGAAGGAGGCCCAATCCTGTGCAAACTTCATGTATCAAGAAGTGGGTACTGACCCCCTTGTACAGAAAACAGGACCCATTGATTGTTACAATAAGCATATACTCATTCTCGTAATACTCTCGTGTATCCATGATTGATTTATTTCAAATGTGCCGTTATTTTTTCCTTTTAACTTGAGGACCCATGGGTAAGTGGTATTTGAAACACAATGAGATCACTTATTATCATCTCCAAATGGCCCAGAACATGCGGTTTCTTATTGCATTTGTAACAACTGTTTCTCAGTGTACTAATTACATAAGATATTTTGAAGCATCTTTAAACTGAAAATTTGGAAGATAAAACATATACCCCCTGAGAGATGAACATATATTACAACCTGAACATATATCTTCATTTTTTTCTTCTAATAAAGACAACATCCAAGCAAGGATATTTGTAAGTAAGGTATAAAATAAAAACCTTTGGTAATCAAGGAACAAGAAATGAGATCTAAATCTCATATTTTAACAACATTGCTTTCTTGCTATACTCAATTGATTATATTAAAATGCCTATCTCAAAATGTATTCTGTTTCAAAACAGCCAAGTAAAAATGATTGAATTTCTTCACCTGTCCATTGTTTTCTACATCAGCTTTTTTCAGTCTTGCATCTATGTTTTTAACAAGGCATGAGGACTGGCTGGCTGGGCTTCACATTGAGATGCCATCAAAGCATCATGGTTCAGAGAGAGATTGCAAATACTATGTGGTCAGCCCAGAGTTCTCTGCACAGCAAAGGTCTGAGACATCACCTGATAAGAGCCTTGAGGACCTCTGACCTGGAGGGAGATGGTCATCTCCCTTAGTAACTGCGCCTATTGCTTATGTCTAGCTGTGGAAGAGAGGTGAAACAGGAAGCTGTTGAAAGATTTTGTGAAAAGAAACATAGCTACATAAAATTTAATGAATTCCTTTCCCATGATATGGGCTCAAGGCATTGCCTCCTCTCAGGATGCTGGGATGTGCCATGCTGTCAGTATACTACCTGGTATACTAAAGCCACAGTACTCTCTTTATTTCTGGCTCCTTATTTAAGGGCGTATGAAGAATCAGTGTGTGTGTGTGTGTGTTTAGGAGAGGGCCCGAAGGATAAACCAGTAAGAGTTTCCCTTTTTTCTTAAAAATAAGTTGCTGAATAAATAAATTAGTGACCATACATGATAGCTTGGGTACTCCTTGACTACAAATAGTGGAAATTGAAGTCATCATTTCTACCTTGAGGATATCTAACCTCTTCGTGTCTTTCCTTTTCCTTCTTATTTTACTGTCCCTGTAAAATCCATGGGTTAAAATTAGTGATAGATATAGAAAACGAACTTTAACATGTTTGCATTCTGGTACATATTACACTGGCAATATTGTCACTGAACATGTACACACTCCCACACACAACTCATAATCACCCAGAACCATTCATGCCTCAGTCTGTGAACTTGACTTACTATGTATTTGTTGAAACACAGAAAATAAAGGTGAGATGGCTAATTTGCTGACAAGATTATTTTGTTTGGAAGCAGCTGCATAGTGGCATGTAAATTATTATTTTATAAATAAACTAGAGCCCAATTCGTGCACTTGGCGGGGGTGGAGGGGCCCTCAGCCCGTCCTGCGCTTTCTTGAAGTCTGGGAGCCCTTGGGGGATGTCTGACTGCCATGGAGGCAGGAGAGGCTCCCACCACTGCAGTTGTACTCGCCAGCCATGAGCCCAGCTCTTTGCGCACTGACCACCAGCAGGCTGCTCCTACATTGAGCGTCTGCTCCCTGGTGGTCAGTGCTCATCATAGCAACCAGTTGTTCCGCTGTTCGGTTGATTTGCATATTAGCCTTTTATTATATAGGATGAAGAAAAGTTCTAAAGCTCTAATATCTGATGAGATGCCTTTATAAGCGTCCTGTAACACTGATCTCATCCTCAGAATTGTGTTCAGCTCTGAGGTTAAAATGATAGAGAAAAAAAAGAGATAAAGCTAATCTAGCCTGGTGAATGTTTCAGTAAAAACAGTTTCAATATAAGAAACATGATTATATTATTGAATCATTACCTTTTTAATCTAGAAATCTGAATCTCTGAAGGCCTTGGCATATGTATTTATACAAGACTAGAGCATCTACATACAAATGCCTACTTTGTTTTCTCCCATAAGCATAAGGAAGTCAACCCAAAAGGGGGAGCATGGGAAATGCAGGGCAAGGAGAGGCACCTACTGAGGTCAGCCACTGTTGATAGCATATACTAACTGAGGGCTGGGGGATGATGTTCCTCTGGGTAAACGGAGTCTTCTTCGGGTCAGGGGAGAGACAGCACTTCTTTGTTCAGCTGAAGAAGTATTAGCACAGCAAGAAAGTGATCTTATTTAAAAACTAGAGGCCCGATACATGAAAGTTTGTGCACCTGGTGGGTCTCTCAGCCCAGCCTGTGCCCTCTCGAAGTCTGGAAGCCCTTGGGGGTTGTCTGACTGTGGCTTAGGCCCTCTCCCCTGCATCCACTTCTGTGGAAGTCACGGCACCAGGACCAGGTCTCTCCTACCATCTCTGCGGAAGGGGGTGGGGAGGGCACCGGGACCGCCATGGCTGGCCTGGTGGTACAGGCTGGCTGGCCCCAGCCCCGCCCACTGGTCATTCCAGCAGGTCATTCCGGAAAGTCATTCCGCCATCTGGTCTAATTAGCATATTAGCTCTTTATTATATAGGATTACCCTAAAGAGGAAGTATAGTTCATTCCTCTATTTATAGATTTAACTCAGGGCTAGCTATGGTTCTTAAACATCATAAAATATACCCAGGTGTTTCGACTCTTCTTCATCCCAATTAACAAAGAAAAATACACAAGATTTGGTCCAACACTTACATCATTATTACCCATTTTTGTATTACAATTTTAAGGCTATTAATTCATGCTACACATTTATTTTTTAAATGTGGTGGCTATCAAAGGGGAATATTATATGTGGTTTATAGATGAGTTAATGCCACCTGAAAAGAGATTTCTGAGAATTTTCACGGCAACATCCTTTTCTCATTATGGAGAGGTCCTTTTATTTGTAGACGATTTTACAGTCGCCAAATGTTCTCTTACATGCTTTTTAATGTTCACAACCATCCTGTGAGGGAGGCAGAATATGGCAGCTCTGGAAACAACTTGGGCAGACAGTGGCTTTCACATGCTGTGCTTGAAATAGAGATGCCGCATTGCCCCTCTCCTCCCTCCCCACCACTAGACAAAATCCGTGCAGCTCACAGGAATCACGCCCGGTTTCTTTCCAGATGTAGTTCATACTCGTCAGGGCTAGAGTGAGAACTGGACATGGGATGAGCCTTCCTAGCCACTGTCCACTCCCCCTCAGTGATGTTCCGAGAGGCAGAGCTGGGAGACATTTGGAGCTGCTTGAGAATCCAGTAGCTCACAAATCAGAGCACGGTCTGAAAACGAAGTCGAGGGGCAATGGCCTTGGGATCTGAAGCCCAGCAAAGTTTTATTATCGTTCTCAATATTGTTTTGTTCTCTCTCCCATTTCTCTCCACCATGCTCCCAGCTCAAGTCCCCAACAAAGAGGCTGTTGTTTCTCTCTCTTGATGGGGATTACAAGAGAATTGAGCTGCCCTTGAATGCGTGCCTCAACATTTTTATGTGCTATAATTTGAACACTCACTATAAAGCCACTCAAAATAGCGGTAGATGCCACAGGTTACTCATCCCCACAATGCAATTTGAAAAGGCTTACAGTTCAGTTTCTAAAATATTTATCTCACATAGATGGAATTTACAATGACTTCTCCCTTTATGTGCTTTAAGCCTTGTTTATTAGTAGCTATTTAAATCCTGGAAGTGATTATATATTTTCATACTTTCTAGTTGCTCATGAAGAAATAGGAATAAGACATCTGAGGTTATAGATTAAAAATTAATGCGTTTTTTCCCTGTAAATCCACTTTGTATTCTCTAAGTTTTTACTTTATTTTTAAAATGACATATTTTGTGTAACTCTGTTTCACATGTCATAAAATGCTAGCTTGTGTCTTAATTCCTTTTGGGTCTCTATAACCATGCTAATATCTCTGACTGGAACATAATAAAGTGGTTATTTCTACACATGATTGAAAGCTGTAAAGTGCTTAAAACCAGAAGCTGAATTCAGAAAACCCATGGTTGTCATGACAGCTATGAAATCCTTTGGTGTTTCACAGAAAGTATTGATCAAAAAGACATTTACAAACTGTTCTCAAAATTCAGCGACCTTTATTGTCCCAGTTCATTTGGAAGTCCCTACTAGTAAAAATATCTATCTACAAAATTACAGAAGCGAAATCATAGAAATGTGTTACTGAAAATAATAGACTTACTTCTTGTATATTAGGTGTCTATGTTAATATCTGTTAATATTAAATATACTCTTTTTAAAAATATGTTTTTATTGATTTCAGAGTGAGAAAGGGAGCAGGGGGTGAGAGAGAAACTTCAGTGAGAGAGAACCATTGATCATCTGCCTCCTCTATGCCCCCTACTGGGGATCAGGCCTGAAACCCCTGACTGGGAATCAACAATTTAACTACTGAGCACACCAGCCGACTTATCATGAAGTCTCTCCTTTTCAGTTAGCATGACCAAAAATACCAATTAAGTTCTTTCCAGAGTATGTTGGGCTCAATATTATTTCAATTAGGACCAAAGGTCATTATGATAGTTGTAATATTAATTTAAACATTCTAATACCCCTTAACTCTACACACCAAAATACATTGGCATTTTTAAAGAAGTAATGAAAGTGAATTTAAATACTTTGTTTGGCTAGACTTTCCATTCAAATGTATCATGTTGTGGTCACTTTGAATACTATGTATAGGAGATAAATAATGGAAATGGGTATGTGATTAATAGGATATTCTGAAATATTCAGAAGGTATTCTCAGCCAGGTATTTCAGACATTCACAATATTTTAGTGAAATTTAACTTATTACTGTTAGATATTTTGAAAATGACAAATGAAATTTTAATGTAATATTTCAATTTAAAATTGAATATATTTTTGCTTATCTATATGTATAAAAGCCTAAGTGACTGAACGACTGAATAACCAAATGACCACTTGGTTGCTATGATGTACACTTACCACCAGGGGGCAGATGCTCAACACAGGAGCTGCCCCCTGGTGGTCAGTATGTTCCCACAGTGGGAGCATCCCTCAGCTGACTGATGGGCGCCAGACACCAGGCTCAAGGCTGGCAAGTGCAGCTGTAGCATGTGAGCCTCTCCTGCCTCCGTGGCAGCACTACCGAGTGGCGGTAGTGGCAGGCGCAGCAGGGCTGGGTGAGCGGGAGCAGCAAGACCCCCAGGCTAGGCTCTGGCTCCTCCCCAGCACACTACTACATCCCTTGGGAGATGCCGGACTGCCAGTTTCAGCCCGATCCCCGGGGATTGGGCCGAAACCGGCAGTCCGACATCCCCTGAGGGGTCCTGTGAGAGGGCACAGGCCAGGTTGAGGAACCTCACCGGTGCACGAATCTGTGCACCTGGCCTCTACTAAAAATATATTTGAAATAAGATTTTAATAAATCCAACATCTTGCTCTTAGGAAATTTAAACCATAATGATTATATTTAAATCATGTATTACCTCTGGTTTAAAGATTAGTTGATCCATCTCACTTTTAATTTGTTGAATAGTATCTTGAAAGATTGCTCTATTAGAGCATTATTAAAAAGCTTTTAGGAATTCTTAAAGATATATGAATAGTCAGCTTTGTTATACTTAAAATTATGATTTTTTCAGATTATATAGTTTTACTAAGAATAAAATCATTTATTTTGCAAAATTTATTTAATTATAAAATATGTAACTTCAATTTATTGCTAAAAATACTTATTTAAGTATATACTTAAACAGAATAAATAGAATATAAAAATTGTAGAAAGGTAACTGTGTTTATGCAACATTTTGTATAACAATGACTAGTCAGATTTATAAACAATGCAGTTTTTGACCACTTAAAAATAATATTTTGGGAAACAGAAATATCCAATACTTAAACAAGCATATGCTTTATCTTATAACTTCTTTTCTTTAAAGTTTTTTAGATTAATCATCTATTCTATGATTATAAGCATATTTACCAATGTTATTGTGCTATACTTGTGATATACATGTATACCAGCATGTGATTTTATCTGGGGAGACATTATAAAGTTATAGAATGAACCTTCCCTATTTGTTTGATTGTTTGTTTATAAATGCATGTCAGTCACTCTTAAACTCCTTGTGGGGAAAAAAAGATCATCTTTTGTTCCCGCTGTATTGACATAATATCTTTATGATATACTAAATTAAAAAAAATATTGTCAGAAGAAAAAGTCCAAAATGATTTGTAAAAAGTAGTTAAATCATCTATAACAGCAAAGAACTTAATTTTGTAAAATAAAACATACTCTTATTAATAAAAAATATATAGCCTGATAAAAACCTAGGCAAATGACGTGAACAAGATATTTTTATAAGTATAAACATCCATTACCAACATAATAAGACAAAAATCTCTCCTCACCTTTAATTCAATGAAAATAACAGCAAGCGATTGTTATTTTCTTCCTTTTAGAACATAAAAGATCAACAGTTTTAAAGAACCCAGTTTAGACAAGGGTGTACAAAATAAATTTATGTGTTGATGAAGAAGTGAGTTGATATAGACCAGTGATGGCGAGCCTATGACATGCGTCTCAGAGGTGACACAGGAACTCATTTTTTTGGTTGATTTTTCTTTGTTAAATGGAATTTAAATATATAAAATAAATATCAAAAATACAAGTCTTTGTTTTACTATGGTTGCAAATATCAAAAAATTTCTATATGTGACATGGCACCAGAGTTAAGTTAGGGTTTTTCAAAATGCTGACATGCTGAGCGCAAAAGGTTCCCCATCACTGATATAGACTCTTTGAAAGCAATTTGGTAATACCTGTCACTTAATTGAAAATTAGGCAATATGTAGCATGGTAAATTGTAGTTAATAAATTTATATTGAAATATTCCTGCACTCCAGAAAATGCAAACTAATGTATCTATAGAACCAAAAAGCAAATCACTGGTTGTCTATGAAAGGGGTTGAGGGGCAGATGGGTAGCATTAAAAAAGGACAACTTGTTGCACATATTCACCATCTTGATTGTGGTGATGGTTTGTAGTATGTATACATTGTCAAAACTTATCAAATTGTACAGTTATATGCAACTCATTGCATTGTCAATTATGCCTCAGTTAATCCTAATATATATAAAGAGCTAGGTTCCATCATGACCGAACAGGCAACTGGTCACCATGAAGTGCATGGAGCACCTCTCTGTCCCCACCTCCCCCCAGCCCCCAAGCTGCTCACCATGAGGGGGGCTGGCGGCAGGGCAGGACTGGGGACTGTTGAGTGGCAGTGGCAGGCTACTTTGCGGGGTGGGTGTGAGCTTAGCGGAACAGTCACCTGGGCGGCAGCGAGTTTTGCGAAGCAGTCGTGGGGCGGGAGAGTTTTGTGGAGCAGTCACAGGGTTGGGGGAGCCTCGCAGAACGTCCAGTGGTGAGCTTCGCGGGGCAAAAGCAAGCTTCGTGGAGTAGCCGAGGGGCAGGGGGAGCCTTGTGGAGTAGTTGCGGGGTTCGTGGAGCAGTTGAGGGATGGGGCGAGCCTTGAGGAGCAGTCAAGGAACCACGAGCATCGCGGAGTGTTCTGGGGCGGGAGCTTCACGTAGTGTCACAGGATGGCAGAGGCCATGCGACAGAGGCCAGGCTAGGCCTAGGGACCCTAACCATGCATGATTTCGTGTGCGCCGGGCCTCTAGTCTGTTAATAAAGAGAAAAATATGCACAAATGTGAAAAAAAAATTGCAAAATTTTTTTTCTTGCATCACCACTTGAAATGGCAACAACTTGTAAAGAATCTCCTGCATGTATAGCTAAAATAAAAATAACATCAACCAGAAAATACCCATAAATGAAGTTTAATGTAAAAGTAATTTTAAAAATAATATAAAATGAACAAAATTTTGTACAGATAAACAAAATGATGCAAATGGGTGAGAAATCTTTAGATAGGTTTTCCTTTATTTGAAATATATGCATTCCTTAATTTCCTATATAATAAAGAGGTAAGATGCAAATTGACCGTCACACCCTCATACAAGATGGCCACCCCCATGTAGTCAAAAGATGGCCACCAAGAGATGGCCAGCAGGGGAGGGCAGTTGTGGGCGATCAGGCCAGCAGGGGAGGGCAGTTGAGGGGGGCCAGGCCTGCAGGGGAGGGCAGTTGGGGGAGACTAGGCCTGCAAGGGAGGGTAGTTGGGGGTACTGGGCCAGCAGGGAAGGGCAGTTGGGGGCAACCAGGCCGGCAGGGGAGCAGTTAGGTGTCGATCAGGCTGGCGGGGGAGTGGTTAGGGAGTGATTAGGCTGGCAGGCAGAAGTGTTAGGGACAATCAGGCAGGCAGGCAGGCAAGTGGTTGGGAGCCAGCAGTCCCGGATTGTGAGAAGGATGTCCAACTGCTGGGATCGGGCCTAAACCTATAGTCAGACATCCCCCAAGGGGTCCCAGATTGGAGACGGTGCAGGCTGGGCTGAGGGACAACCACCCCTCCCCAGTGCATGAATTTTGTGCACTGGGCCTCTAGTTGCTTTAATAAGTGTACTTTCTTTCTTTAAAGATAAGCAAGGAAAAGTGAACATTTTAACAGATAAGTGGTGACCACTATAAACTACTGTATTCACAGAATAAAGCTTATCAAATAATATCAGCTTTATTGTAATAGAGTAACTGTAACAGTTAGACTATGCTATTCACCAATAAGAAAGCATTTTCATTTTTGCCAAGTCTGCAGCAAAATGTTGATTCCATATTCATGGTGGGGGGAATGATAGTTCAGCTGGCCTCAGTGTGGTGGTGGTTTCAATGTCAGTCCCATCAAACCTTGTGCAGTACTATTCGCTCACTACAGAGCTAATCGCTCCGGGGCCTATATGGACCACAGAGGTTTTCTGTTAGTTGATTTCTCATAGTCTTAATTTCCTGGCCAGGATCAGAGTCACGCAGGCACAGCTCCGGGAAAGGAGCCCAGGATTTTTATAAATAACATTATGAATTTTCTTTCCTGAACCCTCTTTGCAATTTCCCCAGTACTCTCTGGTTCCCTATGGGCTTCCATTTTAGGTCCTACCATGGCTGTGCTAACATCTGGGGCCAAGACAAAATTGCAAGGAAAAATTTCAAATCTAATTCATTCCACTCTTTGGGGACCACAGCTGCACCAATGGATAGGAAGATTCTACTCTCTGATAATTTTTGTTCCTGTGGGGTCCCCTTGCTGGCAGGACTGCTACAGCATAGGATTCTGGGAACCAGGACCGGGGAACCTCTGGCAGAGCACTGTCCACACCCCAGCACCCACTTCCAGGTGTGGGGCTACATGGCCTTAGGCTAGAGAGAGTGGAGAAAAAGGAAAGAGCTGAACGCACCATGGGTTTCTTTTTTATTTTATTGTTTAAAGTATTACAAATAGTAGTACATATGTCTCCTTTTTTTCCCCATTGATCTCCCCCCGACCTCCCCTACCCCCCAGTACATGCCCTCCCCACTCCCCCCCATTGTCTTGCATCCATTGGTTTTGCTTATATGCATGCATACAAGTCCTTCGGTTGATCTTTTACCCTCCTCCCCAACCCTCCCCTGCCTTCCTGCTGTAGTTTGACAGTCTGTTTGATGCTTCTTTGCCTCTGTATCTATTTTTGTTCATCAGTTTATAATGTTCCATGGGTTTCTTGATACTTCAAATTGCCATCTTCCCCAATCTACCTGCTACTATTTATATTTTAAAGGCCTCAGATGTCAAATCCACGCCTTCTGCCCAAGTTTTATAGTTGCATTCACAACGAAAGACATGATGGATGGTGCCTACTCTGGTCTTGAAACCCAAACATATGCTTTTCAATTAATACATTTACTAGAAATCCTTGCTGTTAGCACCTTTTCAAGTTCATCCCTTAGATGTTCCTTGAGTGTACAACTTAAATTAATAAAAAAATTACATAATGGTTAGATTGTTACTTTATGTAAGAATATATACACATTAATATTGCGCATTAAATTAGTGTCATGAGTATCAGTTTTCCTCAAGCTTTTCCTTGCTTAACCTCAGAAATGGTCCAGAACTAGTTGTCTCTCAAGTGTGCCTGCTTTCAGTTCATTAATCACAACGGGCCGTTCATATCAATGACATTGGCAAACTTTATTTTAAATTTAAAAATTGGTTTTGCATTTTAAAAAGCTTTAGAACAGTCACTGTTGGTCTAGATGTCTGATAGTCTGCTATCTTCCTTATGTAAGTCAACTAAATGCACCTGTACTAACTGTGAAACAAGGGCAAAAGAAAGTTCTAAGAGTACAGAATGAACTAGCTGGAAATCTTTAAACAGGCACATGAATGTTGGAGTAACCTTGAGTGATGGAGATGATTTACTGATTGGCATGCACATATCAGTTTGTACAGCCTAGACAGTGTCATATTTGCTTTGGGAGCAAATTTAGACACTGTGGGCCATTGACTGGGGCCCAGGGGGGATGGTGTATCAGCACAGGCTGACTTAACGTAATTTCTTAAATTTAAACTCGCTCCAAGGCCCAAATATTCATCTTGATATAAGCATAACTAAAATAACGTTGTTTATGAATAACGGGCTGAGAAGGGCTTGTCTTTTTTCTATTCTATCTATAATAATAAAAGCATAAGATGCTAATTAGGTTAGACAGCCGAACGATCTTCTGGACATTTTTCCAGACAACCTTAAAGCCAAGGCTGCGAGGGCTGAGGTAGCCGCCTTGGCTGCCAGGGCCGAGCCTCTTGAATGAATTTTGTGCATCGGGCCTCTAGTATAGATATAGAACTTGACCACTCCTGACCATCTTCATGACTACCTCCCTGGTCTAGGCCAATGCTGTGTATTTATTACCCTATCTTGACAATAGCCTCCCAACTGATCACCCTGCTTTGTACCCTACTCTGTACAGTCCAATATTAGCAGCAACTTCTTTTAGAATGTAAGTCAGATCCTGTCAGTCCTCTGCTCAGAACCTTCCGAAGGGGATCCTTTCTCCACCAGAGTAAAAGCTGAATCCGAGTCTCTGCAATGATCGACACTATCTTATACAGTTTGGACCCGAAATACTCTAACCACATCTGCTAATGTTTTTCCTGGCCTTCCTCCTTCAGCCACATTGTCCTCAGCATCTGTCTGAACATGTTGGAACTGATTCTGTCTCCGGGTCTTTGTACTGGCTGTTCCCTCTGTTATAACTTCCTTGTTCCCACACCCACATGCATCACTTCCTCCTCTGCTTCAAGTGGTCACTGAGGCCTTCCCTGACCCCCTATTTCAATTGCAACTTTCCATTCCCTCTGCCCTCATTGCCCCCTTTCCCTGCTTTATTTTTCTCTAGTTCTTATCAGTCTCTGTTATACTATATGTTATTGTGTTGCTACATTATACTACATGTATATATAACAGATTTATGTACATGTGTGGTGTTTCCCTTTCCCAGATGATAGGCTGCATGAGGGCACACAATAATACCTAGTTTGCTTACTGCTGCTATATCCCCAAAACCTATCATAAACTTTAAAAAAAGATTTTTTTATTGATTTCAGAGAGGAAGGAAGAGGGAGAGAGATAGAAACCTCAGTGATGAAAGAGAATCATTGATTAGCTATCTCCTGAATGCCCCCTACTGGATATTGAGCCCACAATCCAGGCATGTGTCCTTACTGGAAATTGAACCATGAACCTCTAGTGCATAGGTCAACACTCAACCACTGAACCACACCAGCTGGACATAAATTTTTGATAACTATTTATTGAGTTAATAGGTACATTTTTATAGGTAGGAAGGTATTGTGCTTGCTAAACGTGGAAATCAGAAAGCCCAGCACTGATTCTGACTGTTTTCCAATAGTGATGGATTTCTAGTCAAGAATACTGGTATTCAGTAAAGGTCTTTGAATAAAGTAGAGTCCTAGCTCTTCATGAGCTTCCTTTGCAATACAAGGGAGTCTGACTATAATTATATGGAACCATTGGGGTTCATCTCTGGAACATTGCTCATACTTTGTCTTTCCAGTCTTCTGATAATTGCCCTAGTTTCTCTTAGGTGCTCTTAGCTGCTTTATTACAATAAGTTCATAACCGATCTTCCTATCTTTCTTATCCCCCAGTCTATGATACCCATTGCTCTTTAAGTAGTCTTCATAAAAGATGGCTCCAATTTTGTCAGTCCCCCTGCTGATTATTTTATAGCATTTATAGACTGTCATTTTTGCCTTAACTACTAGAAATTATTTCTCATTTAAATATCTTTTCTTCTGTGAAATTTTAATTATTTTACTTCCTAAACCTTCCTGGTATTTTCTGTCTTCTCAGTTTTGTTCAACATTCTTTCCATAATCCTTAGTTTGCAACCTCACCCAAGTCGTTTTAAATCATAAATGTGTATACGAAATGGAAATCTATGTGGATGTCATTCTGTGGTGGGACCACAGCTCCAGCTGCCTTCAAGTTACATGGATTGTCTAGCAGGAATGATCTCAAAAGTATGCTCATTCCATTCAAGCTGTGCACTGTAGATAGTTTTCCATCTTTGTAGTCCAGGGCATTTTTAAACACCTCCATCCACATTCCACGAGGAGATTGGGGGATGAGGGGTGTGATGGCCCATACTCAGAGAGGCATCTTCCCCTTCACCAGTATTGGGCATCAACAATTAGCTGGTGCTAATCTGAACCAGCTCAAGATTTCCTCCAGCCAGGATTTTAGAAAATCCCACTTTCATTACACTCAGATATGTGGTTCAAAGGTTATATACTCTCTTATTTCTCTGGCTTCAGGTTAGAGTTGTGACTCTGCCTTTACTAAACTTATTGAGGAGCTCAAAGGCTAAATAGAAAATTATAAAATAGAAATCTTATTGCAAAGATATTTTTATCATGTATTTAGCCTACAGAATGGAACAATTGACTCCACTTGAGAAAATGCTTTATCAGGGTTTTGCGTCCTTTCTTCTCTCTCTCTCTCTCACTCTCTCTCTCTCTCTCTCTCTCTCTCTCTCTCTCTCATATCTCTCTGTCTTTCATCTCTGTGTGTGTCTAAATGAAAACCTGAAAACAGGGTGGATAAGCAGAGCATATGGCCTGAAAAACTTATAAATTAGCTTGCAAGAAATAATTTCAGTGATAAATCAATAACAAGGAATTTTAGGTATATGTGTAGAGGTGTGAGGCGAAATTATGAAGTTAAAATGGAGGTTGGGATTTCATTAGAAGGCATGAATGAAAATTAAATTGGTCATTGTTATGAAAATGGCAATTTGGGAACAACCTAAAAATCATTTATAGGGCAAAAAGAACCTACATATGGTCAAATACATATGGCCAAATTATGGGCCATACTGTAAGTAGCAGGAATATTCTATAATAGCCTGAGTGGTTAACAATAATAATAGCAACAGTTATTTAACATGATGATTGAATTAAGAGCAGAGAGGAAGTGAGACCAAGTGTGGCATGGGGGGAAAAATCTCTAGATCTAAGTTTCTCCTGGGTCTCCCTGTATGCAATAGCAATTAGGGTTCCAAGGTTGTTGCCTGGCTCACAGGGCTGTTGGCAAGATGAAATGAGATAATACTCACGAATGCGTTTTGAAAAACTCCTATATTTTCTATAAATGAAGGTATTAGTAGCAACTAAAAAGGCAGGGCACTTGTCATATTAAAAAGTATTAGAAAGAGAAAGTATTAATTCTCAAAATTAAATTTAAGACCATGTACAGTTACCCAGTTTTTAGTTTGTTAAAATGATTTCCATTCATTTGGATGAATTTGGTGTAAATCTCTAAAAGGCTAAAGGGTAGGGCTACTACTCCTTGACTCCTAAATGGTGCTCATACTGTGTGCCCAGATCAGACTCCTCTCTGTGAAGTCAGTGGGGAAACGTTAGCATGATTGTGGATGTTCACAGTCCAGCCCTGGGAAAAATGTTATTATGGAATAATGTAATGTTACTCCCTTTAAATATACTATTGTTAGAATATTTCTTTTGCCATTTCTAATTTTGAACACTTTGTTCTCTTGGTTTCTTTGTTTTTCTATTTATTTTATTGGGATAGTAATGTAGAACAAAATAAATCAAATCAAAGCAATAACAAATACATTCTATGGACACTAAAATAGAACCAGTCGGCTTTGTTGTTTTTATTCTATCATTTTTATATTTTATTAATTATATTATTTTTCATCATTTATTCCTACATTCTTTGATTTTTCATTTATGCTTTTAGAAAACATCTTTATTTGAGCATTTCCTTTCTTTTTATAAGATTTCTTTAATGTTGTAGGCACTTTTGATGATATCTTTTGATATTTTCTTTGTTTTTTTTGCATTGCTTTCTAGAAAATGTGCAATTTCAGGTTTTTATTTATTATTTGACACAAAGCATATTTAGGATCATGTTTCTTAATTTTCAAGGAGTCAGGTGTTTGAGGTTAAATTTATTTTGTATTTCTACATTTTGGAATATGACTGTGAGCTGTGGCTTTATTTTTTGAATTTTAGTAGTTATTTATGCTAAATACATAATTTCTAATTTGGTATATTTTCATGATAAACTAAAAGTATGTTCTTTATTTAATAGATTTATTAAATAGAATTTGGTGATCTTATTTATTTAGTCCCACCAAGTCCTTATCTATTTTTAGCTGCTAGTTCTGTCAGATTTTGGAATATTTACTAAAATGTTCTTATTTTAAATTTATCCTATTCTATTGCACTTGTAATAGTTTTGGTTTAATATACTTACTTGTTATAGTGTTTATATTCTTCATAAATTGAGCATTTTACCATTATAGAATTTTCCTCTTTACCATATTTAAGAGTTTTTTTAATCTAATCTTGGTTTATTTAGTTAAGTATTTTCTTTTCCTCCTTATCTACTTTATAGCTTTTTGAATATATATATATATATATATATATATATATATATATTCTCTCTCTTCTGCCTGCAATGTTTTGCTTCCCTACCATGAGCTTTAGTGGGGCTCATGCTTAGGTGCTGAAATACTTAGTAAAGGCAGGACTAGCATCTCTCCCAGGGGCCAGCTGCCCACGGACCTGAGGCTGTTATTTCCTGGTCAGGGCCTCAGCTGCCACAGCTGTCATGCTCTAACCCTCCAGATTCTGGAAGAATCTGCTGACCTTTTCAGCTCTCTGCAGCGCTCCTGAAGCCAGTTTGCCCTGAAGATAATCATGGGTATTTAGCTGCTTTTTCATTCAGGACAAGATTGCAATTCATAATCAGTTTTGCAAAGGAATTAAAATCCAAGTCAAACCCAGCTTTTGTTCTCCTCCCCAAGCCTGCACACCAGCATTGCTTACCAAGTTGGCGGCCCGGAGGAGATGCTTTATATCTAATCATTCATCCAAAAAAGGTACTTTTTCTAGTTTCCCAAAGGCAAAGTATAGAAGAGTGGAGGCCTACCTTCTATCCAGATTCCTCTACACAAAATCAACCTCAATCTCTCTCTCTCTCTCTCATTTCTTCACCCTCCCTCCCTTGCACACCACCCCTCCCTCAATCTCATACTAATCCTTACTGCAGAATTTCAAATGCAAGTCTCCTGGCTCATTTTTGGGTCTGGATTGGGAGAAAAGAAGTGGAAATCCTTTACTAGTTCTTGCCATCCTGGATTCTTACAAGTAAAAAATGTTTCACTTGAGCCCTCCACACCACCTCCTTTAGATCCCAGAGGCAGCTTAGCTCAGTAGATAGAAATAACTAATTATTAAATTAGGGTTGAGTGTATATGGGCAACAGAATAAACAGAAGAGATGTGCAAGATGGGGCTGGAGAAGTGAGTGGGGGCTGTTTTTGGTTTAAGCAATGCCTGTTACTTGGTTTACACAGCCATCATGATACTTTAAAAAGATAGGCTTTGAGACATTAAAATCCAGAGAAAGTCCATGGGATTGGACTCTGGGATTTCTGACCTGTGAAATGGAGGCAATGATATTTTTTACCTCATTGGAGTGTGGTATAAATTTAATGTGTTTATATGTGTAAAGTTCTTACAACATCACTTGGCTTATAATAAGTTTTCAGTAAAATGAGCTCCCATAACTGGAGTTTGGGATGCAGATATCATTTCTATACTGTGTGACCTTTGTATAAGTTACGTAACCTCACTGAGTTTTGGGGTTCATAAAAACATTAAATAATAATATAGGCCCATATGCACTCAACCCTAATTTAAAAATTAGGGTTGAGTATGCCATTTTCCTGGAATTAGGTGCCATTAAGGTGCCATTTTCTTGGAATCCCATGGATTCTCTCTGGATACTAAAGTCCCAAAGCCTATCTGTTTAAGTATCATTATGGCCGTGTAAACCAAGTAACATGCATTGCTTAAACCAAAAACAGCCCCCACTCACTTCTCCAGCCCCATCTTGCACATCTCTTCAGTTTATTCTGCCTGGCCAGCCCCTTTGGCCTTTTTTTAGTGCCTCAAGTATTCCTGCTTTCGCAAGTCAGTCCCAACGGTCTTCACACATGTGCTCTTTGATCACGTTAATTCCTAGTCATTGTGTCAACCTCAGATCAGGAGACTCTTTTCAGGCAGGCTTTCCTGACCTCAGCCAGGTAAAGCCTTATGGAGTCAGCTGCCCACATCCATGTGAGCCTCTGTGCCCTGCACTAGATTGTAAGCTCTGTGCAGGTGAGTCTGCAGCCCCTGGAATAGTACTTAAACAGTAGGAGCAATGGGGTTTGTTGTATGAATAAAACGAACCACCAAATCCATATTTTTCTACTATATTCTGAAACCAGCTTAAAAGAAGTAAGACTAAAAGCTTGACATATATTTTGAGTGGGTCTTTCGAGAACCCTTTAGTTACCTCATATGTAGTTCTACTTATGACGCTACCAAATGTTCTTGAAAATGTCAGCCATGATTTTGCAGCTGGACGGCCTATGTTCAAATCTTGGCTCTGTCCTCCACTAGATGTACAGTGGTGAGCAAGGTACCATCTTTATGTATCTCAGATTTCTCACCTGTGAAATAGAGGCAATGATATATTTTTTTACCTCATTGGAGTGTGGTATAAACTTAATGTGTTTATATGTGTAAAGTTCTTAGAACATCGCTTGGCTTATAATAAGTTCTCAATAAAATGAGCTCCCATTACTGGAGTTTGGCTGATGTAGATATCATTTCTATACTGTGTGACTTTTGTATAAGTTACTGAGTTTTGGTGTTCATAAAAAAGCATTAAATAATAATATAGGCATCCAGTCCTATAGGCAATGGTTTTTCTTGTTGCCTTTTTCTTCCTAGGTTCCAGTTTTAAAAAGCCATGGTGGATTACATTCATTGTTTACTCTAGAAGAAAGATAAAAAAGACACTTCTATTTCAAATAAAAGAAAAAAAATATTTATGAAAAATGTAGATGCTCCAACACATTGATGCCCCCCATGATTGTCTCACTAGCTGCCAAAAGGCTAGAATTTTGGTGCCAGAAGCCGGTCCACCCTTGCTGCTTGACACAGTAGCTGCAGGGAAGAAACATCTGCACAGCTTGTGTTTCAAGGGACCTGGTGTATATGGCATATGTTTTCTCCCCCTCTTAGCGCTATGTGTTTTAAATAGGACCACCTCCCCGAGAAAGGTTGTTTCCCCAGGTGAGGATTTTTCCCTGGAGTTAGGGATTAACAGGACTAAGGAAGTGAATAAATCAGTGAAACCCCCTAGTGTTACAGAAATACCATGTACTACTTATGAAGAACTTGGACTAAGACTTGGCAATAAATTTGAGACTTGTTAGGCCCACATCCCCAGGGGTCTTCCCACCAGGGAAAGCACCAAAGCCTATACCCCTGGAGACCCACCGACACAGGGCAGTCCCAGGGAAGGCAAGTAGTGAGGCTGAGAGGACATAACCTTTACTGGGTAGGATAATTTCCTTCAGTCACTTCCTTGTAGCTTATCAGTAGATCAGCGACCTTGGAATAGCCCTTATAATGGAACACAGTGATTAACCTAGACAAGATTAAAATCAACAGAACTAGATAGAGACAGGATTTTTGGTAAAGGTCAGATAAGAAACTATGAAAATGAAACAAGGAACTGTAGAAGGTTACCCAAAACATACCATGATGTGATTATAGAGGCATGTTTATATGATCAAATGGTATAAATACAGATGTAACAGAACAATAAAAGGAGAACCTGGCTATGCTGATCAACTGAACGCTGTCTCTGTATCATTCCTTCTTTGCCGACTCCGTCCACACCTTTGAGAACCCCTGGACCTGCTGGGGCTGGACCCCAACATTTCAGGAACCTCTATCCCAAAAAGCTGTAAACACAGGCCAGAGAGAATCGAACACAGAGATCTCTGGGTTACATTCTGCTGCATTAGCATCAATTTCACCATATCTTTTCAGAGAAATGTTGAGGATTAGATGAATTATTAAATTGTTTTCCTATTATTTTTATTGTTTGCACAGTTCTCAGGAATGCTTTTTATTCCTCTTCTTTTCACTTAATGAATTTCTTTTGAATTCACCTTATGTAGCTGTGTTTTTATAAAGTTATATCTGTGTAATTCTGCTTAAATTACTATCTTTTCTATATCATATAAATTCTTCTCAATTTTATCCTCTATGTATTTAACCTCACCAATTAGGCAAAACTTCATGAAACTACTATGTACACTTTTGCCACTGATGTCTATTAAGCACAGGTTTTAGAACCAAGATTTTTAGAAACAGGCAGAGAAAATGAAAGCATTTGCAATGTTTTCTGTGCACATTTGCACTGTGAAATCACTTGTAACAGACTCACACACTAATTAGCAGATCTTTATTTTGTTCCATTTCTGGCCAAGTCAATGTGACAGGATATGGGAAGCCATACCAATTAACAGGCCCCAGCAAGCTCCCCATTTGACAAACATTTAATAAGCAATAAAACGGGAACTTGGAAGTTCTGAAACTCACTAATGAAAAGAGAGAGAGAGAGAGGAGCTCTGTTGCTTATCTGGAATAAAGAAGAAACTCAATTAAGCTAACAAGATGCAAGCTGTAAGTTTTTTTATTCCAGAGTTGAGCTGAATTTTTAGTTTAGCAAGCAATTTCGAGAGGTCATCTCGTCCTTCCTTTCCGCCTCTGTTTACATTAAAGCCTGCTTTCTTTCTGAAAGCATAGTCCTTAATGGGATGGCTATGGAGGAATAGGAGATGTCTGTTTAAAATGCTAATGAAGATATGATAGTTCAAGACCTAGATTCAAATTTTTATAAATTTCTTATGATCATCTTTGAACAATTTCAAGGGCTAATTATGTCAGTGTTTCTCCTTGCCTTTTTCCTGGTAGATCTGTGTGTACCTGATTCTTATGCTGTTCCAGGCAGCTCACTAAACCTGAATAAAATGAAATCACACCATCTGTATATTCTCTCCAGGCGTTTCCTTATGAACAAGCCCTTCCCATGTTGCTTTATCTTCAGTGTAAAGGTTTCATGTTTCTGAAAGTCAATAACATTTTTAAATGTCATCAAGACCTATACAACTTGAATATGAATATCTTTATTTGTAAGAAATTTTAACTTATATTTTATCTACATCTAATTTTATTTATAACTGGTATACATTTAAAAATTATAGAAAATGTGAACTGACAAGACAAATAAAGCAGAACTTCATTATTCACATTAAAATTTACTTTCTATCAAATGGAGGCACATATCTTTATTGCAATATTTTAATCCATCTTAGATATAGTTCAATTTATTTTAAAATAAAATTTTTCATCAATATTGACACCTTGTAACTTAATTTAAATGTAATCTTAATATTTTTAATTGACTGAAACAAGATTAAAAGCAGTAAGTAAAGATTAAGAAGAATCAGTGTGTGACTTTTAAACTGATACAAAATTTCAAACATTTGTTATGTACTATCCAACTTCATGTGATGTGGTTAAAAAATAAATATCAAACAGACTCTAAGTTAGGTTTCTTAGTAAGCATTAGGTGCAGAGGGTAGCAAACAGATATGGCCACTGCACTCTCAGTGCTAAGAAAAGCATTTAAGAAAATAATTCAGAGGAGCATGTGCAAGCCCAGAGATTTGGCCCAAAGTACCTAAGGAGTTTTTGTTTTTCTATTGAATTAGTTTTTAGTTATCTGTTCTTTGAAAGCTTCTTATGTTTTATAAAATATATATTGTGTGAAGGTTCTGTAACATTCAAAGGAAGATCATAATGTTGTAATTAGCAACATTATTATCAAGAACAGCAAAACTATGAATGCCTACTTTATACAGGACAAAAAATTAACAGTTGACATATTTTAATCTTTAGACAGTGTCTTCAGACACCTTTTACATGGCACAGAGTGTTCTTGCAATCTTCTTATGGAAATCCATGTACGCTTTTTATTGATTTTCCAGGTGCAAAACTGATCTCAAATTCATTAATGTTAATATGAGAGCAACTAGCTGGCTGAAAATCAAAGCAGTATTACATTTTGAAGGCAGGAAATTCCCTTAACAGTGAATTGGGAATATTCCCAGAGTGAAAGACTCCTAATTAAACATTATTCTTTGGTAGAGAATGTCTTCATTTACTTCAATAAATTTATGGTAATCACTAAAACTGTAAGAGATTGTCTACTCAGGACAGTTTTAGGAATTTGCAAGTGGGAAGTTTAGAAATGTGAATATATCTTTCTGTACTAAAAAAACAACTGTATCTTGTGGTACATAAACTAAGATTTTTTTTTCACTTACGTTTCTTTTATTGTTTTCTACTTCTGATTCTGTTATATACTGACCTCTAATAGGTTTAGTCATATTTCTACTAATGTTAGATATAAAATAAGTTTCTTGTACATAGGGAGGCATTAATATCAGGAAGGAAAAACATAAAGAAAACAAAAAAGAGAGAAAGAAAGGAGTCCTAAGACCTCGTTTTTCTATGATGCAGTATCAGGTAAAATGACAACAAAGGCATGAAAACCACACCGTCATCTAAAGGGTTACGTTGTGGTGGTGGTAAGCTTGCTATCCACTGAGGCCAAAATCACTAATACTGTCTGAGGCAGCGTGGAGAAAGCCCCCTAGCTATAGAGAGGGTTTTCTTATCAGAGTGTTCACCATAAAGCAAATTTGGGTATTTCGTTGCTATTTTACTAATAATGCTGCTGCAGAGTTCTCCATAGATACTATTTATCTCTGAAATAGGTTTTGTATGGTCATTTATAGTTATACTGCATCAATGACTGAGCATGAATTTCTGTCTACTATTATATATATGGTTTAGGAGAAAACTGTATGCACCAGTACAGAGGACCATATCTGGGCATTCTGGAGTTTTCCATTTTCATTAGTACATTCTTTATTGCAGAAGATCATCAAAACACATGCTCTGATTCAGGTCTACTTTGGATGATTCACTTTTCAGTTCTTCCCCCTTTTCTTTTTAAATCCTTACCCCAGGATATTTTTTCATTGATTTTTAGAGAGTGGAAAGGAGGGGGAGAGGTATATAGAAAGAAACATTGATGTGAGAGAGACACATTGAATGGTTGCCTCCTGCATGCTCCCCAACCAGGGCCAGAGAACAAGCCTACCACTGAGGTATGTGCCCTAGACCAGAATAGAACCTGGAACCCTCCAGTCTCTAAGCCAGTGGTTCTCAACCTTCGTAATGCTGCGACCCTTTAATACAGTTCCTTAGGTTGTGGTGACCCCCAATTTCATTGTTACAAATTGAACATAATTAAAGCATATTGATTAATAACAAAACAATATGTAATTATATATGTGTTTTCTGATGTCTTAGGTGACCCCTGTGAAAGGGTTGTTCGACCCCCAAAGGGGTCATGACCCACAGGTTGAGAACCGCTGCCTAAGCCGATGCTCTATCCACTGAGCGAAACCTGCTAGGGCTTTGCTTTTCATTTCAATTGAGATGAAAGGAAATTTAAAATTTCACTACTAGAGACACTTTATGTTACACAAAAGGTTACCAAGAACATTATATTGTCCTTGTTAACATGCAGTATTACATTTAAGTATTAAATAACACCACTTAAAAGGCAAATGTGAGAAATAACTTCAAATCTTTGAGTAACGAATGAAAATAAAGAGTTAGGGAAATGCTTTTGAACAATGAATACTTACTATTAACTATGTTAGGTCATCTGAATTGAACTCCCAAATATTTCTCAAAGTTATTAATGACAAAGGAAGAATAATTGCAAAGATAAAGGATTTTAAATAAAATTTCTGAAAACATGCCATTTAACTATTCACTTCAACTTTATAAGTGAACAGTCACTTATTTTAAACTCACTCATTTTAACTCAAGGTGGTTCCATGTCTGGTATTTGAAATTTAAATTATGAATAATCATAGCTACTTCAAATTTGTAGGCAAGTTTTAGTGAGCATGGGTGAGATATCCAACACACACACACACACACACACACACACACACAATGAATAGTTTTAGAATAGGCATTTTAAAGGTTAAATAACATCATCAAAGCATTGCATAGCAGGGGCAGAAAGTTAAGTTTGTGTTCTAAAAAGATTGTGCTGAGCTTGTGAGACCTTTGAGCAAAATAAGCAAACATTTTCCAATTGTAGTTAATTTGAAGAGTTAAAATTTAAACAAAGCTAAAAGTGAAGACACATCTCTCTGCCAAGTTCCATTAAAAGACTTTAGGGCAGGGTTTGATTTTAAATTCTAGGGTGATTATTTTCATAGAGTACATATGCACAATAGCAGTAGAGGACATTGTATTATATTTTACCCAGGTCTTTCAAAACTCTGTCCCATAGACAAACACCTTGTTCCTCCAGGTCTTGGTCAATTGACAAAATTCATGCCTAAGATACTGTCCCATAGAGTTGCTGTGAGGATTGAAGAACTTATAAATCATTTTTTAAAATTGAAAATCCTTTATAACTGTAATCAATAGTTATTTTTATATGTATATTATCTTATGCTTATATTATTCTTTGCTAGTTTATAGAAGACTCTTATTCTGTGTTTGACTAAATGTAATTTTTAAAAAATTGAACTCATGAGCCAGCTTTCCGTCTAGTAGCTAGACTTCCAAAACTAATCAGATAATTTTTATTTTTGTATTGTTTTGACAGAGAGAGAGAGAAAGAGAGAGAGGGAAAGAAGCATCTATGTGAGGGAGAAACATCAATCTGCTGCCTCCCGTACCCATCTTGATAGGGGATTGAACGCACAAACTGGGTGTGTTGTGATCAGGAATCTTCTTGGTGTATGGGACCATGCTCCAACTAACTGAGCCTAGCCAGAGCATTTTGAAAGTGTTCTTGAGGCATATCTTCTCTTACACATGTAAATTTGATGTATAAGCTAATATTAATTGTAAACTGTAAAAATATTATATTTATTCATTAAAGGCCTCAAAAATTAACTGGAGAACCTTCCAATTAATTAAATCTCCACTACATATGGAAGAAAATCCAATTTATAAGCCTTATTTTGAAAAGGATAACAGTGTTTTTAAATAAAATGCATTTTCTCATTAAATAAAACCGTGTGATATTTATGGCATGCTGTGAGTAATTATTGTATTTCCTGTGAAATAACCACCAAACAAACCTTATGCAGATATGTTAGCTGGCTATATCTGCTGTAACCAAGTACCACAGACTGAATGGCTTTTACACAACAGAAATGTGTTGTCTCACAATTCCTGAGACTCCACCAAGATCCAGGTGTCTGCAGGGCTGGTTCCTTCTGAGGCTGTGAGGAAGGATGTTTCATGCCTCTCCTCTAGCTTCCGGTGGTTTACTGACAATCTCTGCTGTTCCTTGGCTGGTACTAGCTTTGCCCTGATCTCTGCCTTCACATGCATGGCGGCCCTTTTCATGAGGCCCCTAGGCACGTTCGATCAAAGCCCACCCTAGTGGCAGTGTCCCTTGATTGCCCCTGTGAGGACTCTATCTTCAAATAAGGTCATATTCTGAGGTGCTGGGAGTTAAGACTTTAACATATGAATTTGTGGGGACACAACCCATAATAGCAGATCACCAATTTAAGGAGAACTATGATCCGATGAAATATAACTAACAATAAAAATCATACAAAAGAATTTGTCAAGATTTGCTTTATAAAGTGAAAAAAATAATGGGTTGGCAAGCACAGAAAGTCTAGAAATGCTATCTGTTTGTCCTTTTTATTTCTTAGAATAATTATCTTTTTATTTATTTAAGAAATATTTTTCAGCATTTGCTTTGTATGGTGAGCTGTTTGGGGTATTCATCATTATCAGTAGCAAGTACAAAAATGTTTTTATCCTCATGGACCTTAGGATGTGGCAGAAAATGTTTGTTGTTCTCATTTTGAAACTTTGAAGTTTTGCATGAAATTGAAAAATAGGTACTAATTTTAATGGTCTTAAGCTATTGATTCAGGATACCAATTACCCATGTATTTTACAACTATAACGCAGGGCTTTAGTATACATGCTGGTCAAGAGAATTTTATTTTTTAGGATATTAAATAATGAAGTCTATACTTTAACAATTTAGTTTTAGGTTCAGTTATTCTTTATCTTTTATTTGTATGTCACTTTTTTTTTTTTTTTTTTTTTGCTTTACAAGTTAAGATTGGGAAAAATAACGACTATCCTATTATATCTGAAGCCATTGCATGATAATGTTTTATTGAAACTTACTCTCTGAACAGACTCTCAGGCATTTGCTCTTAAACCTGAAAAACAAATATGGAATGTGTTTTTAATTCCCTGGTGAAGTTTTTATAATATTTCCATTCCTGCCTTTATGGAGACTTCAGAGATGTATTTCACCTCTCAGGCAATGATGGAACTCTTAATATTTCCTTCTATTGCTAGAGCTGGGGCGAATGAGGTGAAGTAAGTTGGCTGCCTGGGGAAATAGCATCATAAAACATGGAGACTCAGCTCATGTTCTAGTCCGTGGTATTTTGAAAGCCTCTATTATCATAGCACAGCATAGTTGTACTTAGCACACTATTGAAATTCATAGACACAAAGGCAAGAATGTAGGAAATAGTCAACGGGGGAATAAGGTTGCTTTTCATTTTATATCTCAGCCTTACCCGTACTTAAATATCGCCTTTCTTTTTTTCATTTCTTAATCTTCATACAAATGTTTTGAATGACAGAACAATTAGAAGGAAACCAGATTGCAGTATCTATATCTGTCACTATAACTACACTCTGGCAGACATAAATTCCCTCTGATTTTGCTGCAGTGTATTATCTAAGAAGTAAGCTAAATCTTAACCCAGTTTTTTTTTTCCATGTGGCAGTGCATTGGAACAAATGCCTTCATCCTATCTGAAGGTTGCATTTTTTTCCTACTGTATGGTAGATTTTTAATGGATAAAATTCTACTTAGTTTGTTACAAAAAGTTAGCTTATATATTTAAAAAAACACATACAACATGGGATGGGTGACACAGGCAACTGTGCTGCGCAGTGGACTGTGTGAAATGGCTTAGGAATATCCAGTTAATTTCAGAGAAAATGAAGACCAGTGTCCAGGACTATGAAAATACCAATGCTCTCTCTGGATCACTAGTCTCAGTCCAATTTCCAAAGGCCATTGCTCCATTGGCTGTTGTAGCTTCCATGATGCCAAAGTATATTTTTCTCAGCTTTTATACCTAATATTCTGACAGCCCTGCAAATTGAGTTAAATAAAATATTTTGGTACAAATAGATGATTCTTAATCCGCTGGCACAAAAATTAAGGTGAGCATTTTTATATGAACTATATTAGTACATGTGAACTCAGACATATTTGGCTTCAGGAACTAACACAAGATGACCTTTTTTGTGTGCCTTAATTAGCTGATTTAAATTTGTCCTAGGTTTTAAGGAAAACTCCATCTTCCTCATTTTCCACTTCTCATCATGACATAAATTAAGGCTGGTTTGTTTTAGTTGTTGAGAGAATAAAGGTGAGTACATTTAGACACAGCAAAAGCAATGGGTCTGAAAACTGCTCACCAGACATCAGTGTACATAATGAACATTTTTGACCCTGCCAGTTGCATGCCCATATCTAAAGAGCTTTTCTCAGTTATCCAATTAAGAAGATAACAACTGTTCATAATTATAGATATATCTGATGCATCATCAGCCCCTTTCTTCTTTAGTTGAAAATATGTTTCATCTTGATGTCTCTCTGTTGCTTTGAATCGAATGAGCGCTTATGTGTTAGCCTTAATCAATATTTCCTACCCCTTCCCAGGAAATGGCAAATAGAATTTCCAGGCACTTTATCTTGCTGCAGAGGTCTCAACTATCAGCTGCAGCAGGAACATTAGTGCTCAGTAAATTGGTGCAGATGGCCACAGCTCTGATTCTACCACTTCATTCAGCAGAGCTCTGCAGTCTGGGGCTGGAACACAGATGTCAGACCAGGTCCTTGGTTGGTATTTGCTTGTGTTGCTCTCCATTACCATTCTCTCTCTCTCTCTCTCTCTCTCTCTCTCTCTCTCTCTCTCTCTCTCCCCCCCCCCTCTCTCTCCTCTCTCTCTTCTCTCTCTCTTCCTGTTTTTCATGGATCATTTCATGAATTTACTACCAAGAATTTACATGCTTAGAGATAAAGATATGGCTCATATATTCAGCAATGGTTTTTAAATATGCATTGATTTCTATATTACTTAGTTGTTTTTTCCCCAGAATATTCTAGATACAATAAAAATAAAACTAGAACTTACAAATTGAAAAACACTGTTGAGGAGTAAAGAATGCAAGTTATAAAAAAAAAGCAGTCCCTAATTATAAGGGAGAGATCCAGTAATTTGGAGATTAGGAGGTACACATTTTAAAAAGAATGAAATATTTCAAAAGATTACTTACCATTTAGGGAATTCCTGCCTAATCTAGATGCAACTATTGATCAAATTATTTTTAAGCAAGATAAAGTGACAAAAATCATTTTGTAAGGGAATAGAGGGTAGTATAATGCTAACATCCAAGTAATGCTTTCCACAATATGGGGAAAAATAACTTTCAAATGAGTGTCAAAAAAGTCATTTTTTCCCCTCTCAGCATTTTATTCAAGAAAAAAAAAATCTCCCCTGGGCGCTGTGACCTGTTTGAATATAATAGAGCTAAGTGGAGGACAGGTTTTTTCATAGAAACGACTGACAAAGAGGTATTAGCCACAACCAAAGCATCAAAAGTAAACTCTAAAGATGTGGAAATGTGGGCTGGGGGTTTATCACCCGCAGACTTTCTTAATTCCACTGCTAAGCTCTTTTAATACTTTCCATGTAGATCAGCAGTTCTCAACCTGTGGGTTGAGACCCCTTTGGGGGTCGAATGACCCTTTCACAGGGGTCGCCTAAGACCATCGGAAAACACATATAATTACATATTGTTTTTGTGATTAATCACTATGCTTTAATTATGTTCAATTTGTAACAATGAAAATACATCCTGCATATCAGATATTTACATTACGATTCATAACAGTAGCAAAATTACACTTATGAAGTAGCAACGAAAATAATTTTATGGTTGGGGGTCACCACAACATGAGGAACTGTATTAAATGGTCGCGGCATTAGGAAGGTTGAGAACCACTGATGTAGATCATTCAATCCAATGCTGCCCTCAAGTATGGCAACATGAAGAGTATGCTTCACATTCTATTGCTAACCAGAGCACAGATCCAATGACAGCAGTGATGAAATCATATCAATTTGTACAAGATTCTGTCTCATTGTCTCTGTGGCTCCAGCCCAAGTGAAGGAACAAATTCTGTCTTCAAGGGTTTCCTGGAGGGTGTAAGAGCCTGATCGATGTGAAAATTTTAAACACTTACACTAAGCACTTTAGGTCAGTAAGTCTAGGTTGTAACATTGATACTAAGTGATAAGAGTAGTGAAACGTTTAGTCCAGGAAGTCTTCCTTAAAACCATTCATAGTATTTAATACTCTTTAAATATAAGATTATTTAATTTTTGGACTTGAAAATGTTATTGCTTTTGTATCAAAAAGAAATTAATCAGAAATATAGATGCAAATTAAATAGAATATTTTTAGTTTAAAATTTGGTGCAACACATTAAGGTGATTTCACAGGAAATGAAGGACAGGACAGCATTTTATGACAAGGACCCATATAGATGAAATGTGTCTGCTCCCAAGTCATGCTTGAAAAATCATACACAAAAAAGCCACATTTCCTGTGTTACTACAATTTCTAACGGTAAATATTTATTTTACAATTAGATAAAGCTAGTTACATTTACTTAAATATTTGAGTTCCAGCAATTGTTTGAAAAGAACAATTAGAGCATATGGGTCTCTGAAACTCTTAAGGGGGTTCCCCTCTTTGTCCATGTTGCCATGGAAGAAGGCCAATCTTGACTTTGGCAGGGCCAGGATTAAGGGCACTACCCAGAATTTCTGCTCCACATTAAAGCACATTCCAGTTCAGCATTGGGCTGGTTTAGCTTGTGTATCCAGCTACAGTCCATCGTGTATGGTGTCTGCATGGCCATGGGCCATGACGCTGCTTAAGGCCACATAGCTATGGAGAGAGAGCAGGTGAGCACACAGGCGAGTGAAGGTCATGGAGCAAAGGAGCACAAGAAGAAGTGAGAGGGAACTCTTTGTCTGGGGATGTTACCCTCCCAAGATTTTGTGCATTTGCAGTGGCTCCAACCTCCTAGCTAATCCATTGATCCCCAGGCTAGACTGACAGACAAGTACCTCTCCTGTGGCACCCTGACTTCACTGTGCATGTGCCCATCTCCCCCTTTGTTTGATCCCTTCCCCCCAGTGATCTGCTGGGAATGGACCAGTGACTCCCTGGGGAGGGTGAAACGGTAACTTCCTGGTGAAGCTGCTCAGATGATCATGCTTATAATGTCTGGCCTCCCCTTGGCTCTCTTTCTGTTATTAATATTAAGTAGCTAATTACAACGATAACAGAACCATATTGCACCACAGCTGTAGTCAGCTGGAACTGAGATGTGACAGCCTATATTGACAGGGAGTGTAACCCCCTCAAAGCACAGTTCCTCTCAATCTTTATTTTTCTTACTTATATTTACTATACGTATTTTTCACACTTGTATTATAACTATTTATGTGTTTATTGTCTAATGCAGAAATTCTATAAGGAGCTTCTCATCTTTCAATGTGATTCATTAGGCATCTGTTCAAATACATTGACATCTATAATGTTATGCCTTCTTCCTGATAGCTAAAATGTTTTTTTTAAATCCTTACCTGAGGATATTTCTCCATTGATTTTTAGACAGAGTAGAGGAGGGGGGGAGAGAGAGAGACACATTAATTGGTTACCACCAGCATACGCCCTGACCTGGGGACTAGGGATGGAGCCTGAAACCCAGGTATGTGCCCTTGACCCGGAATCGAACCCAAGGACCTTCAGTCTTCATGCCAGAGCTCCAACCATTGCTAAACTGGCCAGGGCAATATTTAGATTTTTTTAGTATAAAATATTTAGATATATTGAGCGTCTATAAATGCGTTCTCCTGATAATTTTACTAATGTTAGCACATTCCCATATTTGATTGATATATTTAAGTAAAATTTCACAGGTACAGATATTCTACCCTGCCCACAGACCATCTACTTTCCTTTTCTTTACCTCTACTCAGCAAGTGGTATATATGCTCCTTGTGCAAATCTTAATTTTATACTGTTTAAAAAATATATCTATAAATCTATAGCCAGATGTATTTTTTAGGATGGGTTTACAATTTATATGAAGACTGGCTATAATTGGATTTCTGTATGATATCATTTGATAAAGTGGGTCTCAACTGCATTGAATATGAAAAAAAGTATATAGTAATTTTATCCTTAATTCTTATCTAATATATTTAGAAATAATTAATACTTGCAACAGCATGGATGGAACTGGAGAGCATTATGCTAAGTGAAATAAGCCAGTCAGAGAAAGATAAATACCACATGATCTCACTCATTTGTGGATTATAGAGAACAACATAGACTGATAAACAGGGACAGATCCAAAGACTGAGGAATAGCGATCAGACTATCACTCCCCAGAGGGAAAGTAGGGGAGGGAGGGGGTAAGGGGAAGAGATCAACCAAAGGATTTGTATGCATGTATATAAGCCAAACCAATGGACATGGACAACAGCAGGATGAGAACATGAGTGTGTGTGTGTGTGTGTGGGGGGGGGGTAATGGGGGGGGGATAAGGACACATTTGTAATACCTTAACTAATAAAGAATTTTTTAAAAAAAGAAATAATTGATACTTTTGGAAAATAATGCAATTACATGTAAAAGAGGTATGAGCCCTTGAACATACTTTACCTATTCAAAGGCGGTTTCTTTCCAGGTATTGATATATATGAGAGAGGAGAATTAAGAATATAAAAAATAATTTATTGTATTAAAATATGTGGGGAATAGGGAGAAGCATTGTTTTAAAGTCAGTGTTTCTCTTGATACTTTCATTACATTCATAGAAAATTTTCCTCAAAAATATTTATTAGAAATTATCTGGAGAAAGAAGGGGCAAATAAATACTTCCTTAGAATATCTATTGAAAGGATTTGTATTCAAAATTGAGAAAGGGACAATATGTTTTTAAATAAAAATGGTATTACTCTACCACTACCACACATATATGTGTGTCAAACAAACCAACCCAGGTCACAATGCCCTCTTTGCTATGTTAAATAATAACAGAAATTGTTCAAGAAAGAACAAAGACTAAATGTTTATAACATCCTGGTTGATCACTAAGGATACTTTTCCTTGTTTAAGCCTGGAAAATACTCTCATGGAAGTACAGCATAGTATGATCTGGGTTTGGTGAGTGATACATCTTTGTTCTGTAAGTGACATAAAAGCTATTAAGAAATCATAAGATTTCTCAAACAGGTGAAATTTAGAACACAATCCATATGAGAGTTGAAGACATAGACAATGATTGCCTTAAAACAAATTATTTTTGTTTGCATGTTTTTTATTACTATTCCTTGGAAAGTCTAGTTATATACACCCAGTGTACTGTATATTTCTATATCCTGGTTTAAAGAATTTGATTAAAGGTGCCTGTCACTTTATGGGGCATTAATCTGTAGCATTGTGGTTCTTTTCCTTATAAGAATTGCTGAACATCCCACGCGCAGGTACATAAATACTGAATGATGGAGTGATTCAAAATTGGATTTTGCTGGGTAGCTAGAGAAATACAAAGGTGCAGTTGTTGACATAGAAAAAAATGGATTGAAATAACATACCATGAAATTGATGAGGCTAGAGTGGAGGCAGGAAGGTTCTGAAAGATTGAGAGAACATGCAAGGAATAAAAAACTTCGGGTCCCTGTGCGGTGAAAGAAGAGGTCTTCTGTAGTGACTATTAGGGAGCCTCAAATGAGGATAGCAGATAGTTGTGTGTGTGTGTGTGTGTGTGTGTGTGTGTGCGTGTGTGTGTGTGAAAGTGGCATTGTTTTTTTTAATTTAACTTTCCAGAATTGGAACAATGTAGGATTAGTGAAAGTGCTTTGATGTGGCCATGAGATTGGGTGACTAAAGAGGAATAAATGAAGTAATAGAGAGAGAAAATGAGACATTTAAGAAGCTAAATTAAAATGTAGCCCATTGGGTCATCTCTGAATGAATAGTAGAACTGTGGTAGAGAGGAAACCATGAGCCAGAGCTAAAATTTTATCTCTGAGAGAGAAACAGTGACCAGAAGGTCAGTAGTGACAGGACAAGGTGGAGTGCAGTCTGGCCTCACTGTCAAAGGAAGAAGATTTTCATATGAATGTGATGTGGGAAAAGCCTGAAAGAAACACTCAGGAGAATAGGATGCTGACCATCTCTTTGAAGCCTGAGTCATGCAGTGTAAAAAGTGTCCACTCTGGGAAGCTCTATAAAAATCAGTGGCCCCAGGAAGGGACCAGGATCCAGTTAGGGCAAGAAGGTGGGAGGGCTTCTTAGTAGAGTGGTCAAGGTAAAATACTTTTTCTTTTTAACATTATTTTTTTTTTAAATATATGACTTCTACAGCCAAAAGGATGTTTTAGGAAATGTGGTAAAAAGTTTAGAAGAAATGAGAATTGGGATAGGGAGAAGGAAGTACAGGTTAGCTGGAGGACAAAAAGTCAGGAAAAGACAAATGACTGGGGAAGTTTATATTTTGTTTTTTGATTTAATTTAACTTTTATTGATTTTATTTTAGTGAGTGAGGAAGGGAGGGGGAGAGAGAGATGAGAAAAACATTCATTGGTTGCTTCCTGTACATGCCCTGGCTGGGGATCAAACCTGCCCTGACTGGGAATTGAATGGAACCCATGACCTTTTGCTGCACAGGACAATGCTCCAACCACTGAGCAACACCAGCCAGTGTGAAAGTTTATATTTCAGACCATGGTCAAGACCTGCTGGGTTTAGTAACTGGACAAATGGCTAATAACAGTCACCTCAGAAATACACTTGTAGAGTGTGGCAGTCTTATTTCTAGGTGCTCAGGGTGCAGAGCGTGAGGTTAGTCACGCTGCTGGCTGTGCTGTTGATCTGGGAAATACCTTCTGGGATCCTGGGGGTTTTGGTACCAGTGGCAGAATTACAGAAAGCCTGGTAATCAGCTTCCTAGTGTAGATACTGAGGTGGGCCAAGCAGAATCCAGAAGGCTCAGCTTCTCCTTTGTCAGTGAAGAAATATGGTTGCCAATGAGTGCAGTGAGTCTCTAGATTGGCTCCAAGTATCTCTAGATCAGTGGATCGCAACCTTGGCTGCACATTAGAATCACCTGGGAATCTTCTTAAAATCCTGATTTCTGGGCCTCATCCTCTGGAAATTCGTTTCTTTGTTACTAATGTTGTGGCCCCACCCCATAACAAAGAAACAGAATTTCCGGAGGATGAGGCCCAGAAATCAGGATTTTAAGAAGATTCCCAGGTGATTCTAATGTGCAGCCAAGGTTGAGAACTACTGCTCTAGATGAACAGCAAAGGCTCATCTGCCACCTGAGGTGCTCATCCTCTTCATGAGGAGGTCTTATAAACATCAAGCCACAGCTGCCTTTAAAGAGTGATTTATTCTCAAATGGTTGTCCCTAGAACTAAAGGAACTGACACTCACTTGAAATTATTTAAAAATGCTTGACAGAAGTTATATATAAGCTAAGAAGATATTCTTTATGAATAAAAAGTAAATAAAAATGAAAAGTGTGTAAACTTTGGTTTTCCCCTCTCACTTTAAAATGTATACATACTAGTATACTTTATACTAATTATTTGGGGCTTGGTGGCAGTGGAATGAGACAAAAAGGGAAAAATTTGCTTGTGATACCTTCCTCCTTGAGGTTAAGACCTCATGCACTTACCTATAAACTGAACATACATAGTCACATATCTCTAAGGCTTACTCTAGCTCTGAAATGAATGATTTTCTTGCGGAAGAAAATCAAACACAGCACCATTAGCATAAATCTTTATTTGAAAAAGATGGGCATAAGAAAGTTTCAGAGGAGCTCAGGGTCTAACTTGAGGAAGCATCGCTGATTATTTTTTAGGGATTCAATAGGAGAAAGCCAGGTGAAGGAAGGCTAGTTGGTCAGGGATGGTACTCAAAAAAGGAAGGAATTATTTTTTGCAGATTAGCAGCCTTTATTTGGGCTCTCTGATTTTTTTTTTCTTTTGGTTTGTTTGTTTTGTTTTTCGTTTTGAAACAATTTTCTTTTTTTTTATTGATTAAGGTATTACATATGTGTCCTTATCCCCCCATTGCCCCCCACCATCCACCTCATTCCCATTGATGCCCTCACCCCCCTGGTGTCTGTGTGCTCTTTGAGTTTTATCAAGGACACGAGAGAGGGAGAATTCCAGGTTAAGGTCATGTCCTGGTGGGAGGACGGGAGAAAGAAACAGGGGACAAGGCCCTGCAAGGACCACAGTGGATGTTTCTTAGTTCTCAGAGTCTTTCATTCTCTTCTACTCACATTTTATCCAAGACTAAATTAAAAAAAATAAATCAGCTTATATCCTCAGATAGAAACCAATAGCTCATAAACCAATGTGAAATGCTGGGTCTGAGGCCCATTTGGAATTCAGGTTATTTATTGGTAAGTGTAAATTTCAAACAAGAAGGGACCTTAAATCAGTAAATCTTCATCATAGGGCTTATATTTGTGGAGTGTCTCCTAACTCCAAGAAGAGATTTAAAAATTATGGAAAGGATGATTTTATAGATATATACTAGAGGCCAGGTGCACAAAATTCGTGCATGGGGGGGGTGTCCCTCAGCCTGACCTGCACCCTCTCCAGTCTGGGAGCCCTCAGGGGATGTCATACTGATGGCTTAGGCCTGCTCCCCATGGTTCTCTGCTCTCTGCAGGGCCTGCCTGCTCCACACCACAGCAACTGCCAAGTAGGCTGTGCTGGGTGCTGCCTGCAGGCGGCGCTTGCCTGCTCCTGGGTTGCTGCAGCAGCGACCAAGCAGGCCTTGCTGGGAGCTGCCTGCGGGCGGTATTTGCCTGCTCCCGGGTCGCCGCGGTGATGGCCTAGCAGGCTGTGCTGGGAACTACCTCCTACCGGCTGTCAGTCTCCACGGAGGTGATGAGGTTAATTTGCATACTCATTCTTGATTGGCTGGTGAGTGTAGTGGAGGGAATTTACATGTTTCTCTTTTATTATATAGGATATATATGTATTGTAATACACACACACATATATATATTGTAATACACAATTTTTTGTTTACCATGAGGTGTCCTTAGTTTATCAAATGATTTGTAGTATTTTTAAATGTACTTTAATAACACTTCTGAATGAAATGCATGTAACAAAAGATAGAAAGTTGCCCTAACTGGTTTGGCTCAGTGGATAGAGCGCTGACCTGCGGACTGAAGGGTCCTGGGTTCATTTCCGGTCAAAGGCATGTACCTTGGTTGCAGGCACATCCCCAGTAGGAGGTGTGCAAGAAGCAGCTGATAGATGTTTTTCTCTCATGGATGTTTCTAACTCTCTATCCCTCTCTCTTCCTCTCTGTAAAAAATCAATAAAATATATTTTAAAAAAAGATAGAAAGTTGTGAGAGATGCACATGGAATCTACAACCCTTTGTAAAGGTCTTAGTCTTTTTAGGAAGAAGGGGAAAATGTTGTCAAAAGATTGAGTAGGCCTCAGGGAACTGTAACTTGCATGTCCAATGCTCACTGACCTTGACTGTTTTATGAGGGGCCACATTTTATTTTTGTACAGACAGACTGTTAAGCAATATCTGCAATGCATTGGAAGAAAAAGCATTGTTCTGCATTTATCATGCCCCTTCTACCCCCTGCTCAGTGATGTGTTCATTTCTTTTTTCAGCTTAGAGCAAGACAAAAGTTCAATGAGAAAATACAGTCCATACTTCTTACCATGAGTCAGATATTTCATACAAAATTTCCCTAGCTGGAAATCTTAACTCATTCTTCAACCTACAAGAAAAAAAGGCTTTACAACACTTTAACACATCATTTATAGATTTTTTTTTATTTAACTGCTTATAGTGAAAATAAAATAATCCTGAATAGTAAGTCCTCTGTATTTTATTAATACTAAAACATTCTACAATGGAGTTTTCCTTTGTTTAGTGGGTCACTTTTATTCTCCCTATCCCCACCATTTTAACCATGTGTGTATAGTGATATATATATATTCATTTGTGTGTCTGGTTGCAAAGTTTGGTTTTGTAATAGAGAGATGTACAAACAAATGGTGTTCCCAAGTATCCAGTGTGATTTTCACTTGGGATAATGCAAATTCAATAACCCTCTAAAAGCATTTCTTAGGAACTGAAGGATAAAAGTAAAGGGATCCAATCACATTAAGTGTGCATAGTAGTTTCCGAAATCATCAAATCTTAATGAAGGAAGGGATAGCTAAAGAGTTTAGACTCTATTAAAATTTTGCTGGGAGAAAGTTTGTCTCCATTTTATTTGCAAAGACCACAGTTAGCGGTGCCAGGAAGCTGCAAGAATAATTGTATATTTCTAAAGGCAAAATGTGGCTTTTGATATGCTGCCAATTGAATTCTATGTTAATCCTATGATAAGTCACAGAGTCAGAATAACCCTGACCTCAATTTATTTCCCTTGTGCATTCCTGTAATGACTTTTCAGTCCTTGGCATTTCTTGAATTTTCAGTTATATGGTGACAATAGTTTTTTTTTGCAAAGTACTTTTTCTTGAGAAGATTACATATATGTCTTCATAACATTGTATAAACCAATCCTCACTCACTGAAATTTAAAATGGTACTAAGATTGATAAAAGACTGAGTTATTGTTTGCTTCTGCTCATTACTCACCTGTATTTTCCTGACCTTTTATACAGTTATAGTGGAGTTTGCCAATCCTGTTGCTGTGTTGACTGCATGAAATTTAAGTGATTTTCCTTCAAAACTAGGATAAAACTTTAATATAACACATGCTTCTTTAGAAATATATGATTTGTGCTACCATAATTTTCATTTCTGTGCCTTCACTAATATCCTGTGAACAGTTTTACTTTATACACACCCATTCCTTCTGTCCCTCTGGCTGGCATAAGAGTGACAGAGATGGGGAAGCATGAGGGATGAGATGAATGTTGATTTATTTCTCAATATCACAATGACAGGACTGTAGACTTCTCTTGCTTATATTGCCATTTGCAGCATTGCATTTAACTATTATGTCTTACTAACTTGTCAGTTTAATATAATAAACATTTATTGAACATATACTAAATGACAAGTTACTATGCCTAAGAAATAGCAAGTTCAGAAGTTCATGCTTCATCTCTCAGCCCTACTTCTAGAGTATATATCCAAAAGAAATGGAAATAGGATCTCAAAGCAATATCTGCACTCCCATGTGGATTCCAGCATTATTAACAAACCTAAGAGTCCATCTATCAATGAATGGATAAAGAACTATGAGATATATCTCTACTATATCTATCTATAATCTATCTATTATCTATCTATCTATCATCTCTCTCTCTCTCTCTCTCTCTCTCTCTCTCTCTCTCTCTCTCTCCCCCTCATTTATCATCTGTCTATCATCTATTTGGCTATCTATCTATCTATCTATCTATCTATCTATCTATCTAATCTATCCAGGGAAAGGAAATTCAGCCATTTGTGACAACATGAATGGACTCCAGTTGCATTATGCTAAGTGACATAAGTCAGACAAAGACACATACTCTATGATATCTCTTATATATGGAATCTAAAAAGCCAAATTCATAGAAACAGAGAATAAAGTGGTAGTTACCGGGGACTAGGGGTAGAGGAAATGGGCGATGTTGGTCAAAAGGTATAAACTTCCAGTTATAAGATGAATAAGTTATGGGGATCTAATGTATAGCATGGTAATTGTAGTTAATATACTGTATTATGAACTTAAAAGTTGCTGAGAAAATACATCTCAAATGTTCTCATTACAAAAAAAGAAATTAAAATTATGTGATATGAGAGAGGTGTTAAATAATACTATGGTGGTAATTATTTGGCAATATACAGTCGACCCTTGACCAACAAAGGTTTGAACTGTGTGAGTCCACTTATATATATATAGATTATTTATTCAATCCATATACAGCCAAACTCCTATATTCCTAGGTTTTTGTATCATAGATTTAACCAGCAGCAGATTGAAATAGTTTTTTTTTTTTTTTTATCCACAGTTGGGAATACAAGGGTGTGGAGGTTACCATATGAATTGTTCTACACCATTTTAAATAAGGAACTAGCACATCTATGAATATTGGTATCTGTGGGGGAGTCAAAATTATATGCACATTTTTTTACTGTACTGGGTCAGAGCCCCTATACAACTTGTTCAAGGGTACACTATGTAACTGTAGCAAATCAACACATTGTATACCTTAAACTTACGCATGTGTTATGTCATTTATATCTCTATAAAGATGGGGGAGGGTGTAGATCTAAGAGAGGAGACAAACTCAGACATAAATATTCTGAGTCAGCAGATATATATCACAAAATTCTATGAAAGTGTCCAGTAGAAAGAACTTAATTTTACCTGGAAGGCTCTGAAAAGGCTTCATACAGAGAGGGAGGTTTGAAGTGCTCCATGTGCTTCACCCTGCTTGTTATGTCCCATGCAAATTAAGAGGGCCACTGATCCCCATGCTGATTTGTCCTTTCACTGGACAATGGTGTATTACAGAGCCAAGTGCCACCCTTTCCTGAGTGGCGTGGAATGGGAACTAGACTCCTAGGAACGATGAGTATTACTTAAGGCTATCAAATGTACTTCCTCCAGAATATAAACCAGATAGAATTGAGATAGTTGAATTGTTAGTAATGAAAGGAGTTTGAGATACAGATTTAGGGGAAAAAACAGAATGCATCCCTAGCCAGTTTGGCTCAGTGGATAGAGCATCAGCTTGTGGACTGAAGGGTCCCGGGTTCGACTCTAGTCAAGGGCACATGCCCAGCTTGCAGGCTCCGTCCCCAGTAGGAGGTGTGCAGGAGGCAGCCAATCAATGATTCTTTCTCATCATTAATGTTTTTCTCTCTCTCTCTCCCTTCCTCTCTGAAAATATATTTAAAAAATGCAAAGAAAAATGGACAGCAAAACTATTCCTCAGAACTGCCTTGCTTATTCCATAACATAAAGGGGCCTAAAGCCTCTGCTATTTGCCATCAAAAGGCATGAGCTCAACCTTGTATTATATGTGTGATTTACCTTTGATAGATTAATTTGCAAGACATCATTCTAAGAGCCTATAGCTCGAGTAAGAGTATTTTAGAAAACCATCATCAGTCATATTTAGACAAAGGGTTCATGGTAGAGTGAGGTGATGAAGAAAATGGAAAGGTGGTTTGGAGCAATACTGTGGAAGTGTTTGATGAAATGTGTTCTTTATTCAATAGGTAATCACTTAAATGTTCATTTAAGGACTGTGAAGAAATAGAAGTAGTGACACAGAGGATATAGATTTTGGTTTGCCTGGCCAAGGCCAGCTTTATGCTATGGTTCAAGGAGAGGTATTCTAACTAGACTGACCATATAATTAATCCTACAAGCTGGAATATTTTGGGGTGGCCTCTTTCATTCTCAAAAATATTCCAATTTGTAGGTTCAATTGTATGGTCAGTCTAGTTAGAATACTTCTCCTTGGGAGGCTATTTATTATTTCTTTACATCTGCCTGTGGATTATTTTAAAGTGCCTGTAGTTAGTTTTTGATGAAACACCATGCAAGTTGGAATCAATATGAACAGGCAGATTTCTGAACTTCTTGCTGTTCCTTTGGTTCCAACTCCTTTGATGCACTTACTGAAAATGCTTAATTTCAAAGCACATGCTGGGACTCCCAGGCAGTGTCTCAGCATAGTAATTAGTCAAATTTGGACAATAAATGGCCTCATTAGTTACTCCTTTAGGCATTTGCAATACAAATATCTATTTGTAGAATAGATTTTTTTCAGCTGCTAATAAATTTGTAGATGATAAAAGAGCTGTATTTTTGTTAACAATTAGCTTTTGTTGCCCCAGTGAAATAAATACACTGAAGTGTTGGTGGCCTGAGGCTGAAAGGCAACGGCCTTCAATATCCTATGGATTACAAAGAAGGCCGCACAGTCATCTCTCCCACCCTACAACTTCACAGTACTATAGTGGGAGGCATTCTTTTGTTATGCAAATGCCCCATTTCAAGATAACCTGTGTACAAAGGAAAGGAAGGGAAGGTCATTTCTAAAACTGGACAGATGGATGAAAAATTCCACAGGGTGCTTTGCCAAGCACCTGACATTATCTGGATGACAGCTGATGATTAGAATCACAAAGAACAATTTGTATTATCACAGGTGAAGGTGTGACGAATGGAGGGGGTGGCTTATTATGGAATTGGTCAGTTTCTGTGCGGCTATACTCAGGGTCCAAGGGCTGCAGAAAATGAGCACACAGCACACAGCGCTTTCTTAGGGGAACTAAATGAAGGCTGGAGGAAGAGGGGAGGAAGTCTTGCTGAGGGTGTAAAGACTCACAGCAGGCTTTAGATCTGTGCTGCTGAGAGGATGCTCGCAGCACAGTTTCACTGATGCAGAGGAAAGAAGAGATGGCATACCTTCACACAAACCTTTGTCAGTCTCGAACAACACTCGGCCACCTTCCAGCTTCGTGTTTGGAAGTGTGAGAAATCCGATGGATGGGGCCTCATTAGGCTACGTATCACTGTTTTCTACAGAGCAGCATGCCATCAGGCATCTTGGCTGGAGATGACACCAGTGCCGACTGACTTCTCAGTATCTGTGCCTCGATCAGAATTTTCAGAGGTTTCACAGCTTTCAAAGGGGTTTGCCAAAGGCTTCCCCAAGCTGCCCTCGCCCCAGCTTTGTCTCTCCTCTATGCCTTATTGAATCTATTAGAAGACAAACACATCTCTCAGTCTTCAGGCTTCTTGCTGACAACACCTGTCAGTCTGTCACTCCACTTCAGAGACAGAAAGACTGCAGGGTGTCATTTGTCAGAATTAGAAAGAAAATGGGAAGAAATATATCTGAGACCACTCTTCTCATGAAAGGAATGATACAACTATTATTTTTAAAGATAAATTCAATGAACTACTTAGGAATTGAAGATTGGAATGATTTTTACCCTGGATACTGATCAGTGGTGTTACAAATCATGTTGGGTTTTCAAATATAGTCAAGAAACTTATGAAAACTTAGATGGTTTGGATCAATAATGAGCATTCTTTTTCAAAATCCATATATATTAAAGGGCAAACACTCTCATAGAAATTTTTTGTAAAGTTAGGATATCAAATATTTAATTGTGAAAATAAGTTTCAGAAAAGTAAGTCACTTTTAGAAAAGTTTTGAGAATTTATCTTTTATAGTAATTTAAAACTTACTAAGTCATAGATATGTCCAAGAGTAATGAATTTAAAAACAGTGTTTTTAGAAATTCCTACTATTGGTTATTTGTTTATTGGTTTATCTTTTATTTAGTCAGTAAATAGTAACATCAATCATAATATAGCATATTTTACATTATCTATAAATGTGAAAGAAATTACTTAAACATATGTAGTTGAGTTTCTAGTCATTTGTTTTACAGCTACTTTTCTTAAAACTAAACTATCACATAATCAGTAAGCTTTAACATCAAAACACACACACACATATTTTTAAGCTTTTGTGCTTAATTCTTGTTATTTTTCTCTTTTCTGTATAGTTTGCTTTGCATTTTAGGAATCTATTTTAAGTAAGAGAAATTGAATAGGAAATATTAATTTGTCCACATATGACACTTATTTTCCACCTGTGAATCACACTGGGGTTCTCCAGTTGTACCTGTGACAAAGATCTTTTTATTTTCTAGTTTTTTGTGGGTTGAGTTTTTGTGTTTGTGTGTTTTTCGGTCAGTTTTCTTGAGGCTGAAAGGTCAACCATAACCTCCACAAGGAAAAAAAATATAAATGAATGAAAATGAAACCAAAACAACCTGTGTAATATGGTCTTTTTTTTTAATGACCTTTAGAGAGGAATTTTCATAAAAATATCGCTATTAGCTATGGTTTTATTATTTATTATTAATATTATGCTTGACTTCAAAGTGGACGAAATATCTTTGTTAAACATGTAGGCATCCTAAGAAAATTATTCCCCTAAATTTTATTATTTTCATTATCAGAAAATAATGGCTAAATTGCATCAAATTAAGTATTTATGACTTTTTTAACACAAATGACTATTAGTTTTATCTAAGTTTATATAAGAACATGTTTCTGCAGTTTGGTATGCTTTTTAAAAATATATATTTTTATTGATTTCACAGAGGCAGAGAAGGAGAGAGAGAGAGATAGAAACATCAATGATGAGAGGGAATCACTGAGCCCAGCTAGTGTGGCTCAGTGGTTGAACATCCACCTATAAACCATAAGATCGTGGCTCAATTCCAGGTCAGGGCACATGTCCAGGTTGTGGGCTCCATCCCCAGTAGGGGACGTGCAGGAGACAGCAGATCAATGATTCTCTCTCATCATTGATATTTCTATCTCTTTCCCTCTCCCTTCCTCTCTGAGAGCAATAAAGATATAATAATAAAACAACAACAAAACTTCAGCTGATTCTAATGTATACTAGTATTTGACATTCACTGGTCTAAAGAATGTTGCTTTTTCATTTTTTAATTTAAACCTCACATTAAAGGTGCTTTTTGAAGGTATCTAGTTCATTTCATCTGAATATTTTTCTCATTTGGTTTCTGATTACTCACTGTGTTCTAGCTCAATAATAACAGGGTTTTGTTTTGTTTTTCTTTTCTATGACTGGTTTCCTAAAGCTGCTTTTCCTGAAAAAGAGTCATTTTGCTTAAGTTCCTTCAGGCACTCTTTTCTAGAGCAACATTTTTTTTATCATTTCTCATTTTTTAGCTTCTATCTAGAGATTACTTCTAGATTTTTCACTACTCTATATTTGCGCATATATGGCAATTGGGGTAGAGGTGGGTAGATGTCTTAATGTGATGCAGGTGCTTCACAGTATCATTACATTAAAACCATAGTGTCTCTAGCCCATCATTCCAGGTACTTGTCAGTGATCTTTATCACCTCATCTGCTCTCTGACATTGTAAAAGGTCTTACACACATTTATCACCATTATTTGCAGAAACATTTTATGGGATTCTTTGTAGATGATGAGGTACATTTCCAGTAACATCTTGCAAAATATACATCTAACAAGACCAAGAATAAGATTGTGAAAATTTGAAGTCTACTATCTGATATACAGCCTTGGAAGTACCACAATTTTGGCCAATCATCAGCTTTCACAGAAACATTTTGCCCAAGAAGAAGTTTAGTTAACTTGTTGGAAAACCTTAAAAGTGTCCCCAACCTAAGTAATTATTGTTATTGCAAAATACTGTTTATTTCTTTAGGAGATATGTTTTAGAAGTATTTGTTGATGACTAGGACCATTATGTTTAATCTTGATATAAAATGGACATAACATGTAGACTCTGATTATTCCCAATCATTTTAGCTATATAGTAGTATAAATATCTAAAGTAGACTTGAATTTTAAGTCTTCCTTCTTCAGTCAGTTTGGTCATGTGATTCACTCACTGTGCTGCTGACAGATTGTCAGGAGATTGATGTTAACAATGGGAAGTTAAAATAATTTAAAATAAGAGATCTGGGAGACATTTGACATCAAACATGGAGAATATTGTTGAAAATGTGGTAAGATATATTCATTTTTTATTTGCTGAGAAATTTTATCTTAATTTTTGGCAAATGATAAGCTGATTTCTTGTGATTCTAATGACCTTAGACATATTGTAAGTCCACCATAAAGAGTGAACTTCATAAAAAATGATTCTGTCTTAATAGAAAATCCGAAGGCCAAGAAGAGTATATATATATATATATATATATATATTCTACAGAGCAAGAAGCAGAAAAAGTGATGAGGCTGTCAGATAAAATATATGAAATAAAATTGACTTTCATATAGAACTTTGGAGGAAGACTATACAGTAAGAAAGGAGAAGTTAATGACTGTATTTCAGTTCAAATAGCAGCAGTAAAACAGAACTCCAATTATGAGATCTATTTTGTAAGAAAAAGATTTATTTTTTCCCCCCAAATTATAGACCATCTAGTGGGACCTCACATAGAGGCCATTTGACAGATGGTCAAAGGAAAATGCAGGCATCTGTCAATCATATTTATCAATACTGACACCTACTTAAAAATTCAGAGACATGAATCATACTTTCAAAAGGAAAAATTGCAAGGCATATATACTCTAATAGCTACCAGACCTAGCTTTAAAACTCTTTTCTTCAAACTGCCATAACCTGAGAAGTATCTTTGGGCTGAGAGTAACTATTCTTGCTGCAGAAATGCATCAGATCAATTTCAGTAGAAATAGTTTAAAATATTTATATAGAAATCTATTGAGCCTAGACGTTTACAAGTATCAGACAGAAATTCTGCCCGGTTACTTTCAGTGGTTTAATAGGAGGAGCCATTGTAAAGGGAATTTATTTTTAATATTGGACTTAATGTAAATCAGGTAATTACATTTTACAAACCTCTGTGTACCTTGTACTTCGCCATACATTGCATAGTACTAGAGGCCTGGTGCACGACATTTATACACTTGTGGAAGGAGGGGGAGGTCCCTCAGTTGGGCCTGCACCCTCTAAGCCGGCAGGCGAACATCCCCCAAGGGGTCCTTAGCTCTGCCCTGGAGGCAGGAGAGGCTCCTGCCACTGCCACTGCACTTGCCAACCATGAACACGGCTTCTGGCTGAGTGGTACTCCCCCTCTGGCAGCTCCTGTTTTGAGCATCTGTCCCCTGGTGGTCAGTGTGCATCATAGCGACCAATCGTTTCACGGTTTGGTCAATTTGCTTATTAGCCTTTTGTTATATAGGATAGCTTTGGAGAGCAAGTAGTGAAGGTGGGGGCATCTGCTCTTGATGCTGCGGAAAAGAGTAAAGACAATGACATCATTCTGATAGTACCAATCTTCCTGATGTAAGGTAAACTTAGAATCATTATTAGACCCCTACTATATAAAGAGTAATATAATTTTCAATGAGGAAGCATCATAAGAAAAAACAAAAAACAAAATAAACCACAGTATGTATTCTTGAGAAGACTGATGCTAGAAAGTCTTTACCAACTCAAAATTCCTCTTCGTTACAATGCCCCACTATTTCTGACCTTTGGCCTTAGCACATGAAGTGACTTCTGCCTTTATTGGCCTGGCGCCAGCCCCTTTCCAACAGAGTAGCTCTTCCTTATTGCCATGACTTAGCTCATGTAAGTCCTAGGGGATCCCACTTTCATATCCCATCCCCTCGCCTCACTCAGGCTGGAGACACCGCTCTGTTTTTCTGCCCCTGGCATCTCCTGCCTTGTCCTGTAAACAACCTGGAAGCAGAGCTATTGGTTCCTCACCTTTCTATCTTCAGCATCTAGCCCAGCTGCCAGGCCTGGCCAAACAGTGCCCGCGGGAGGAGGCAGTGAAGGAGGGCGTTGCCCTGGCCTGTACTCTGGGAATGCAACACCATCCATTTGTCCAGGTCAGAGAGGAGTTTACAGCTATTGAGGGAACTTCCGAGTGCATGTCACACTTCTGTACAATACACAAGTCTTTCTAGTACAGGTTTTGTTTTGTTTTATCTTTAAATTCACTTTGTTTTGACAATTTGAATGAGAAGAGGAGGAGGGCAGATGTAGGTGATGGTGTCAGAAGAAGCTGCCATTTCCCTTCATGGAATTGTTTCCGGAGGCAAGACAAGCAACAAGTACACCTTTTCTCTCATTTTTCAAGTGTATGGTTGTGTTTTCATCTTTTTGTATCAGGAGCTTCAGAAAGGCAGGCACTTTCCCTTGCAGTAGTTGGGGTCAGGGTGAAGAGGATTAAAAACCAGTTAATAATAGTATTTAAAAATAGGCCTGTTGGAAATGGCATTCATTTTCTGTTTCTTTACCTTATGACCCTGAGCATAACCAGACATTCAATATGTCAGTGGTTTTGAATAGAATTGAATTGAACTGAATCATATGCCCTTCTCCCTACCTTGTAAAAATCGCCTCAGAAATATAGTTGAATGTGTGTGTGTGTGTGTGTGTTTAAGTACACAGAGGGAGAGAGTGAGAGTAAGAGAGGGCTTTTCCTCACTCTCACTCTTTAAAATAGGGAAATCTGGCTATAAAAAATCAATGTTGTCTTCAGTGGCTCTATAGATCTGAATGCCGTCCAAAGTGTCCTGTCCCCTGATGCAACTGGTGAACCCAAAGACAAGTGAGGGAAAGTGAAAAAAGAAAAAGGAGAGTGATAGACGGTAAAAAGCAGACATACTTTTTGTTCATTAAAATATCAAGCTGCCACCAGACTTTGTTGTGGATTTCAGTGACCTCAAGTCAAACAGAGACTTGAGGTAGATATGACCCTCAGACTCTTGCCTCATCCACTGCGCTATGTGTAGTCTGTAACAAGTTGCATGTCTCCTGGAGGACCACACAGCAGCGCCTGTGTGTCTGCATATAAATCTTAAATGGATTTTTTTTTTTTACTTTTAAAAGACTGGTAGACCATGGATCTTGTAGTTGTGAAATAATGCACTTCATCTCCACTCTCACCTCTCACCATGTCACTCCCCCAAAGGAGAGAAACAGAAAGATGTGAGGGGAACAGGAAGAGGGTAAGGGGCTTGTCTTTGACAAGATGAGAATGTTTCCACCGCTGCCTTGGGAGTCTTGCATATCACTAACATTGCCCCTCCAGCCGCAGTCTCTACTGTAACCATTGGACTATGTGAGAGGAAACAGCCAAACCCAGTGGAAAGCAATTTTGCAATGGAACGAAGTAATACTGAGAGGCTCTGGGACAGCTGATGCCACAAAACTTTCCTCATGGGTTGAGACTCTGAGATATCTAGCAGGAGAACCTAATAGAGCATTCCACTCAATAGATTTGTGGGAAGGACATTGAACAAAATTCACTATGAGTATTTCTTTTCTATCACTCAAACATATGCCATATAAGCATATTGTGTTTATTGAAATGCTACGGTGCTTTTAAACAACGTAATATTTTCATGGTCATTAAATTAAGAAAAAAAGTGTGTGTGTGTCATAGTTGTTCAAAGTTGTCTTGAGAGTATGGTTTTAGCGGATGTAAAAATTAAGCTACATGCCACATTCCATGCGAATTAGATTGTTAATTTGGGAAAATTTGCTTTACCGTGCTGAGATTCAGTATTTGTGAAGATTCGATTAGATCATTAAAAAAAAAAAACAACACACTCAGCCAAATGGTAGACATAAACTAAGTACTTAATAAAAAAAGAATTAATTATAAAAATTAGTTATCTGATAAATCTATAAACAAAAGGATAAAATTAGATACCATATCATTACTATTTTAGAAGAGATTAATACTAGTAATAATCCCCATGAGCCTTATCATGTACTCTAACAACTTCCAATGCAAAGTGCAGGATTAGATGTGAGGCCAGACTATTTAGAAACTCAGCAATCATTGAGTTTGGTACATTCTTCGTGTACCAAAAATGACAAAAAAAGTCAAGAACATATATTTCTCTACATGATGGCTCCTTTTCATGGTCTTTCCAAGAACACTGTTATAGACAAAATAAATGCTATTTCAAAGAGTTTAAATGATACAGATTTTGAGTAGGAAAATAAAGACTGAGACAGCATATTGTTGAGTGGAAGAATCTTATATATATTCATCCTCTGTGGGATTTTTTTCAAGAGTAGAAAGAAATATTTAACTGATCCCTTGAATTATTTTAGCCTTTTTTGGACACCATCTGCTCTCAATTATCTTAGAATCTATCAGGTCCATGGCCCCCAAGTCAGGCTCTCCTGGAATTCTGTTTGAATTCACATTTAGACTAGTGTGTCTGCTTTAGTAACTGTTTTTCTTTCATCATGGTTAAGGTTATATGGGAGATATATTTTCTCATTCCGGATGGTTGACTGTGTTTTGCGTTATGATTTCATGGCTTATGTTACTTGATGCACTGTAAAAATGCAGTCTAGATTCTTCATTTAAAAAAATACATTTCCACCTATAGGTTATTGATTTAAATAATTCTAAGTCGAAGACGATCCCATGTGCTAACTGTCAGCATCACGACGCTGTCAGCATGAACAGTACGATAAAACCTCTTGCCAGCTCCCTGAGACAGCTCTTGGGAGCTGTCAGGCTGAACGCAGGAAACCGTTTTGTTTGCTGCACAGAATTCCTACGGCCGCTGACTGCACGCGGGCAGCGAAATGCATGCTGGCATCGGCCTTCCCTCCTGGGTGCAATGCTTGGAGCGTTGCTGCCATTGAAATGCTTGAAATAGAATGGATCAGTTCCAACTGGCATAATTGGTCCAGTCCGTGCAACTTTATTAGAGGGACTGAGGTTTGCCCTTGGTCCTGAAAGAACTAAAGAACTATTACGTAAGTCTTAAACAATCTTTACTGTTGTATGAGGGAATGAGGTCGTTGCATCCATTCTATGCTGATCGTCCTGCAGTAATGGGAGGCAGGATGCAGCAGCATGCACGCAGAGTGCATGTTTTAAGCTCCCAAGTAAAGCTCAGCGTGACATTGCTAACAACATAAAACAAAGCTGGGTATATATTTATACTAGTAGGTTCAGGTGTAAGCGATTTCATCTTGAGAGTTTTATATGCATTTGATAGATTTCTGCTAGATGAAAATGGTCATGTATCTTGCTAATGATTTTTAAAAGTCAATATTGAGATGCTTTCCTTTGGCACAAGATGGCACTTTAACTTCAGAGATCCCATGTAATTTCCATGAGCTTTCTCCTTGCAAAAAGAAAACAAGCAGTAGTTCCCCCTCTGAACGCAGACACCAGTTGGAAACAGGGAAAGAAAAGCAGAGAATGGTTTTGCAATAGAGAAAGTGTCTGCAATATAATGGGAGAGAGGGTGGGCAGGGCAATAGATGCAATAATCTTTTATCTAATGAGTTCGAAATTTGAAGGACAAGTTAATGTTATTTCACATGGGAACAAAGAACACTTCCAGCAATATTATTTTTTCATTTTAAGCCTTAGATAGTCCCTCATCAGTATAACTTTCTTGAAACATGACTAAGATTATCTATTGAGAATCACAAATTCCATTCATTCTGTTTGTATTATGTTACTTGACAAGGTATTTGTAGTCATACCGCCGCCACTGCTGTTGCTGTTCTTGGGTGTGCATGTGTGTGTTTTCTGTCCTGCAAGGAGTGACAATTCGTGTCCCTAGCTGATTCCTCTGGGAGGTGATTGTTCTCATTTACATGATGTTTCTGTATCAGTGCATCCTACCACTAGGCACCTCCATTGTCTAGTGCTATTTAGGCATCCTCTTTGGAAGGAGCATAGAGTGGTGCTGAATTTAAGGTGCATGAGCTTGTCAGAGTCCCTCTGGTCCTTCTCACTTTCATAGTTAGCTGAAAGCATTATGAGCTCATGGCCTTCTTTGTTCCTCATTTTATTGGACAGTTTTAGACAGGATACTTAAAACCTTTGGGATAAATGTGTCCTATCGCTGTCCCCAGTAATATCCATTATAAATTATCCATTATAACAAAAGGAAATGGTAGAGAGAAAAAAAGGCTAAGAACCTAGCATAATTGGATTTTTATAAAACATATGTATATTTTGCTTCCTTGCTTTTAAGAATCACAAGAAACAAAATTATAGTAATTATTTAAGGACATGTAATAATCATAATGAAAATAACAGCCTTTCAGTTATAGAGTACATAAAGGTGTCATGAGCATTTTCATAGGTATCCTTTCTTTTTTTAAAACTTTAAACCTACAGTTATCAGTCCTTAATTGGAACAACTGACTTCACTCTTATCAATGTAAGCACCTAGCGGTTTGTGTCATATCTCATGGAGCCTGCGATGGCCGGGGAAGTCAGGCATGGATGTTAGAGTCAGGACAGAGTAGTCAGCAAAGCTGCCCCCGACACTGCAGGGCTGTTGGCAGCTGCTGCTTAGGACTGACCACGCTGTGGGCATGGGGCTACTCCAGAGGGGCAGATATCTTTGCCACCTGCTTGCAGATAATCCTCCCATATCCACATTTAAGGAAGCCAAATAACTTTGCTAACATTAAACCATAGGACTGCTAAACGAGAATCTGGGAAACATGTTTTTTTCTTATTTTCTACCTTGGCAAAGTGGGTGCACAATATATGAAGTGTGACAATATAAAGAGATGGCGTCAATGGTTTGGGGAATACCTGAACTCCAGGTAGTTTAAAAAAAAAACCCCAACATTATTATCCTGTTGTTTCAGATGAAAATAATTGAAACTTAGAAATTTTGAAGTCCAATTCCTTTGAACAACACCAGATCTGCTCTGCAATTGTTAATATATGCAAAATTATAATACTTGAATATTTAAATTCTCTGTATTGTTAAGACCTCTTGGGAAATCTCAGCCCTAACTGAGCTTATTTCTATGTATTAGAAACATTCATTTTAAAATGTGAGACCTCAGTTTCATTTTAGTAGAGATATGCTCATTATGTATCTATCCCTAAGGCTAAAAGAATTTCTGGCACAAAGGCAAAATCAGTTAGCTCTAGCACAGGCAAAAGATAATAGTAATTGTAAAAAATCAAACTTCTTGCGGAAATGATGGCCCTCGTGTTTCAGAAGGGATTTTTATTTTAGGAAAATAATTATGTGATGATATATTTTGTATAGAGAAAAAAGACAATAGCCTAAAGTATGAGAAATTTATAATTCAAACACTCTCCAGTGCTACTTTTGGTTAATTATATCCAAATCCTAAACTGTTGCTATCTCTTTTCACTATTTTTTTAAAGTCTTATTTTTTAAAGATATGTTTTTATGGAAGAAAGGAGAGGGAGAGACAGAAATATCAATAATGAGAAAATCATTCATCGGCTGCCTCCTGCACACCCCCTACTGGGGATCGAACACGCAACCCAGGCATGTGCCCTGACTAAGAATCTAACTGTGACCTCCTGGTTCATAGGTCAATGCTCAACCACTGAGACACACCAGCTAGGCATTTTTCACTGTCTTTTCTACCTCTGTACAAGGATACTCACTCTTATCTTTCCCTCCCTTTCTGGGCTTTGTCTGTGAAGTCCTGTGCTTTCTATTGCATTACTTTTCTCTGTCTCCCAGAGGTGGTTTCTATAGTTAGGATAAGGAGCAGCCTGGAAGTCACCCCTTTGATATGGCCAGGCATCATTAAAATCTAAAGTTTAGAAATGTATGCCAATATCTTTTGTAGACACTTCTATATTTGCTTATTTCTTAAATACTGGATTTTTCTCACTGGCATTAACCTAATGCAATACATTTATGAAAAATGGAAATGTTCTGATTCCTGAAGCTGGGGAGGATGTGGGAGTAGCTCAGAATGGGTAAAAGAACCTCAAGGATTGGAGCAAGGATCTCAGTGCTACCAAAATCTTTCCTGTCTCCACTTGGGTTCATTTTATATACAGTCCCTATCCACATGGCAGTGGCAATGACAATTGGCAGTGCCAGCTTCCTAACACTCAAGTAACTTGTCCTAGGGGGAATAGAATGTCTTACTCCTAGCCATCAGTTTTTCAATCTTGGAACATCATGGAATTGAAGATATTTAGGTCACTTGTCAAAGGACCAATAACAATTATCAGCAGTCCGGGGCACTAGAGTATTTTTGAGGACTGTGTTAGATGACCATCCCTAGGGATATGAAGACTATGGCTGACAACCTCACTGTGACCATGAGAAAGGGAGAAAGTTTCCCTAAAGGAAAAGGCCACTGTTCAGAACACAAACAGAATGAGACTAAACCAGTGATGGAGAACCTATGACACATGTGTCAGAGGTGACACGCGAATTCATTTTTTTGGTTGATTTTTCTTTGTTAAATTGCATTTAAATATATAAAATAAATATCAAAAATATAATTCTTTGTTTTACTATGGTTGCAAATATCAAAAAATTTCTATATGTGACATGGCACCAGAGTTAAGTTAGGGTTTTTCAAAATGCTGACACGCCGAGCTCAAAAGGTTCGCCATCACTGGACTAAACAAAGTTACCCAACATTATGCCCTACACTATCTTCTCCTTATATAGACTGATGAGTCTTCTCATGCTCTAAGTACGTGGTTCAACATCTCCAGGGCCTCTGTCACCTCAGCAAGGAGTTTAATTTTTTCCCATAGATTTGGGGGAAGAGATTATAAAGAACAAATAGGAGCCACCTGGGATACAGTGATTGAATAACCACTAGATGGAAGAAAACATCAGAAGTAGTGAATATTATTATTCCTGCTACTTTTGCATTTCTTTGATTCTTAAGTCTCCGTGAATTTAAGGTAAGTTTAGGGATAGCCATTTTATTATTCCCTTTCCCACAAACAAACATAGTATTATATCAGACTTCCTTCTTTATGCTCCCACAGCACTGTTTTTGATGATTACGTCCAAGGAAAAATGGAGAAAACAAAGTTCTTAGGACTTGTGATGTCTAGCCCCTTGCCCTCTCTACCTATATAAGGCTAATCAAATTAAGCAGTGCATAAAATTAAGACCCAAAATGAAGTTTAAAAAACAGACAAATTATTGTATCCATCACCCTTACCTGTAGTAGCATGGAATACTCTTATTAAATGTGTCTTATTAGGATTGTTGTCCTATAAAGCAGAAATGGTGGAAAAAGATGTTCTGGGATGCCTAGATGTTATACGGAAACCATAAAAATTATTTTGCAAATATCCTAAGGAGCAGGGTCTGAGTAGCATTCTGAAATCAATAGAAGACACCCATCAATTCAGCATTAAGAGTTTATATCGTCTTAGTGCTGATATTTGACCTGGAGATTATAGGCACTCTCAGACTATGCAAGGAGTAAAGCTTCTGAATTTCACCTCTGGAATTTTTTTTGGAGGGGAAGAGTGAGGAAAGGAAGTCTAAAAATACCCTTCCATACACATTTACTAGATCTTATCAGCACATCTTCACTTGTCTGCATCAGTGTTCAGCGGCTGGTCAATATTTCACAAATACAACTTGGATCATGATTGAGTATAAGTTATCTAATCATTTCTGTTCATAAGAGGAAACCCATACATGATGCACTCACAATAATCCATGAGACAATGAGACATGTCTTTGGGTTAAATATATATATATAATATATATATATTATATATATATATATATATAATATATATATATTATATATATATATAATTTTTTGTGTGGTGTCAACCTGGTATATAACATTGCAGTGACATTTCAAATACATGTATGTTCATTGCCTGTGCATCCTTATCTGCCACTAGATTATAATACATATTTTAAAAATAGTTTTATATTACAAGGCAAATATGTATTCAAAGTTTATATGAAAATAGTAGGTTCTGTTAGAAACTTAAGAGGGAGCTATTGTGCCTTGCCAGTTATGACTTAGCACAATGTCTACCCCATGGTAGCCTTTTAATAAGTGTTTACTAAATTAAAAATGTATTTTCTATCAATAATAACATCATGAGCATACTGAGAGTCAACATAATGAATACTTGTGTCTCTTTGGCTGGAAAAAATGTTACTTATTCAATCCTTAGGTGAGTTGAAGTGAAAACATCTTCAAATGACTCAAAATTAGTTGTAATAATCATTAGAACTTTTCAAAAATAGTCTGGTTCTGCCTCTTCTACACTCGTGGAAGAATTGTACCTTCCCTGCCCCTTGGAGAGAAAGTCTCATGAGGGCATGAGACTTGTTTTGACAATAAAAGATGAATGAAAGTGATTTGTGTCATTTCCAAGTGGTAGCACTAAGAGCTTGAGGGTGATTTACCACATTGATTTCTAAGTTAAATGAACTTTTCTTTTTTTAAAAAAATATATTTTATTGATTTTTTACAGAGAGGAAGGGAAAGGGATAGAGAGTTAGAAACATCGACAAGAAACATAGATTCAGCTGCCTCCTGCACACCCCTTACTGGGGATGTGCCCGCAACCAAGGTACATGCCCTTGACCAGAATTGAACCTGGGACCCTTCAGTCTGCAGGCCGAAGCTCTATCCACTGAACCAAACTAGTCACGGCTAAATGAACTTTTCTATAGAAACCATAAAAATGAGATAACCCATCACTAAGGAATATCATTAAACTAAAAAGATTCAATTATGAGTAAGACTTAGACAAAAAGACTTTTTAGACACAGTTGGCATTTATTAAATTCACAATCACAATTTGACATTACAGCCTCTTTGTACTTAGACATGGGACTTAGCTGTATTTAAGGTCACAATAACTTCTTCTTCTAGCTATTAAGTATTATATTTATCTTTTTTAGACTAACCTAAAATTGTTGCCAGATTATAAATGACTACTTCATTATTTATATTTCCATTAGCCATCACCTATAACTGTGGTTCTCAACCTTCTGGCCCTTTAAATACAGTTCCTCATGTTGTGACCCAACCATAAAATTATTTTCATTGCTACTTCATAACTGTAATGTTGCTACTGTTATGAATCGTAATGTAAATATCTGGTATGCAGGATGGTCTTAGGCGACCCCTGTGAAAGGGTTGTTAGACTGCCAAAGGGGTCGCGACCCACAGGTTGAGAACCGCTGACCTATAAGCTGTTGTAGTTACTCCTTATATTCACAGTTTTCTTTGTAAGAGTTTTCTATCCTTCATTTTGTATTTGTTTCTTTTCACATAAGAGGGACAGGGAAAAACATCTCTTATTCAGGATTTTTCTTCAGTTCCATAGCCTTCAACCTTCAATGAGAAATCAATTATTTGTATAATTTCAAGCATAGGCAATTTCTAGGGTATCTTTTCATTAAACTTACTCCTGATGACTCTTTACTTTTTAAAACAAGCCATATGTTGGCATAAATACATTCTTTCATGAAGAAGTTGGTGATGCTCAATCTACTTATTTTTAATTCCTATAGGGATATTTTAGAAAAGATTTTCATAAAACCTAATACCTTCCTTCCTTACCTTCATGTGGATACAAAGAAAAACTCTTTGTGATCACAGATATTGTTAAAAACAACTTCTGGTTCAATATGCAGTTACAACATTTGTTCTTCCAGTGTTAATTTTATGTCATTGATTAGGCAAACCTAGAAGAATGCTCCAATCTATTTCCATGAACCAATCATTTATGTGATTAGCTTCTCTGTAGCAGATAAGAATTGTTTCTTTGCTTTTCCAAGGCTACTGGAGAAAACTCCCGTTCCAATCGTGCCTCTCACTTTATTTTCTGTCTCCTTAACCACAAAGTTAGAGACAGAGCCTGAAAGTTGGGGCAGAGTTTTAGCTGTTAGTTTGTTTGAATGTTGATGTGATTATTAAGAATATAATGAAAAGATATTAGAGCAGACGTGTAAAATGCTGTAGAGAGTAATTAAAGACTGATCACCTTTAACAAGTTTTCTTGGACAGTCCCCATAACCGGATTTCATGATTTAAGAGGAGGACTCACAGGACACAGCATGCAGTCATGGCCAGAATTTAGGACAGTGAAAGGATAAAGCAACATCAGCAAAGGGAAAAGGCACAAGGGAAAAATGCATCGGGACCCAGGTACAAGCGTCCAAGTATCCTCTCCCAGTGGAGTTGCACAAAATGTGCTTAATTCCTCCAACAACAAGTTGTGACAACATAAGTGAAGTGTCTTCTAACTAAGAAGCTCAATAGAGACTCAGTGCCTAAATTTTTGGGGGGTCATATAGGCACTTTTGGCCTGTGATACCAGGCTCCCAAAAGGAAAGTAAATATCAATATTAATCACACTTTTGTACTATTTACACAAAGTAAGGCACTCATCATATCAGTGTAGGTGGCTGTTCACCGGTCAAGTTCCCAGGCATAGGCCAAGGGCCAGCCCTCTAAGCAGGCATTTGGATGATAGTCCTCTCAGGCCTGTTGTGTTAACTCTTTTCTGCACACTCATTTTGTCCCTCTCCCTACTTGCAATTCTCTTTATTTCCTGTTGTGTTTGAGTCTATGTTTGTCCCAAGTTATTATTTTTCTAATTAGCACCATCAACTTTTTCTATTCCTAAGGGATGCCTTCTGGGTATAGATTTCTTTATGGGTAATAGAAATGTTCTGGAATTGGTGGTGATCATTGCACAACTTTGTAAATCTACTAAAAACCACCGCATGGTACACCTTAAGAAGGTGAATATTATAGTATGTGAATTATAACTTAAACATCTCTTAGTACTTCTCTTCTAACAGCACCATTTAGTTCCCTTGGTTTCAGACTAAATGTCTTCTAATCTGAAATGTTTCGAAAAGAAAGATATTCATAAAAACTTGACAGTAGTGATACCTTATTTTTGGCATGTGTTTTATATTTTATAAAGAAAGTTTATGCACATTATGTTACTTTATCCCTCATTTTCCCTGTTCATTAGACAAATGGAGAATCAAACATACAATAGAATCATCTATTAATGTAATAGTTTGCTCCAAGGGCATGACTAGAAATTTGTCATTTAGAGGTCTTCAAACTCTCTTGTTAGGATAGGCCTCCGGCTTTGTACAGATTTGTGTGAATTGCTTTGAAAAAGCAATTTAGGGTTCTCCCAGGTGGGTACAAGGAACAGTTCATCCAGACTGCTGAAAATGACACAAAGTGCTCTGTCATTGTTCTGGTTATTAATTGCTGCATAATAAATTACCCCGAAACACAGAGGCTTTCAATGGCAACCACGGTATATTATCTCATAGTTTTTGTGGGCCAGGCATGTGGGAAGGGCTTGACAGGGTGATACTTCTAATCCACCTGGCATGACAGAGCAAACTCGCTGCTATTCAGCTCACTGTCTGGTCTGGAAGGTCTCTGTCAGTTTTATTCAAATGTTTAGAATCTTAGTAGGGACCAAAGAAAGGCTTGGATTAATTGAACCCTTCTCTCTCTCTCTATGTAGTGTCAGGACCTCTCCATCAGGGTAGTCAGACATTTTACATGTAGCTTAAAGCTCCTTAAGACAGCCCTGGCTTGTGTTGCTCAGTGGTTAGAACATCGGCTAGTGCACTGAAGGTGCTGGTTTGATCCTTCTGGCCCTGTAGTATATAGGGGAGGAAGCCAATCAATGCATATCTCTGACATTGATGTCTCTCTCTCCTTCTTTCTCTTTCTCACTCTCTCTCTCTTTGTCCCCCTCCTTCCTCCCTTCTACTCTCTCTAAAAAGCAATGGAAAAAATATCCTTGGATGAGGATTAACAACAACAAAATCCCGTAAGACCAAAGCAGAAGCTGTCAGTCCTCCTGAAGGCTGGACCAAGAGCTTCACAGTGCCATTTTGGTCATTCTGTACAGGTCAGAGCAGTCCCAGGCAGCCTAGATGCAAGGGGAGAAGACAGCCACTACCTCTCAGTGCAAGGAGTGCCAAAGAATACGGACTCCACCATGGTTACTCCAACGTGATTTTGTGGCTTTGATGATGTTTACTTTTGGGGTGGACTCTCAATGCCCTGTTCTGGGTCCTCAGACATTCGATGGGAAGGCAGCTTGAGAGTTGATAGCCTAGGACTTTTCTAGCATCTCCTTGGTAAGTAACAGGGTGAAACAACCTAACTGGCTAGGAAATCTTCCTGCACAATTGCTAAAATAAACCTTTCAGGCTCCCCACTGCTGACCTTCATGGTTGTACCCAAACAATTATTACCAAGCTTTCATGCCAACCTGTAAGTGAGAATTTAGAATAAACAATTCAGTGAATGTTGGCTTATAGCTGGGTTAAAAATTAAAGATTTATCGAAAAGTGGGTAAAATATACCTAGTGCATCAAGGAGCTGCCTTTTCGGTAGTGAGTGAGGGATTAGTTTAGCCCATGACCTTTTTGGAGCCTTAGAATAGGTGAGATAAAGAATGCATATATTTTAAAGGAAAGGGAGTACAGTGAGAAAAGTGAAGTGTAGAGATTTAGAATTCATGAAAATGAGATTTCCAGGTTAAAAAAAGAGCGGGATTTATTATATGGTCTCAACATTATGAAGAAAAACACATTTCATTTACTCTATATTTTTTAACAATGGCATTATCTGGCTATGACAGTGGTCTGCAAACTGCAGCTCGGCAAACTGCTGCTAACGAGCCACATGCGGCTCTTTGGCCCCTTGAGTGTGGCTCTTCCACAAAATACCGACTTCTGCGCATGGGCCACGAAGTTTCAATCGCACTGTACATGCGCCCCAGGACATGGTATTTTGTGGAAGAGCCACACTCAAGGGGCCAAAGAGCCTCATGTGGCTCGCGAGCTGCAGTTTGCCAACCACTGGGCTATGATATGAGGTAAGACACTATGAATTAGTTTAAATATGTATATTCTCCAACTTTCACATCTAATAAATGGAGATATGAACATTATTTCTGCGCTATCTTAGGAATTTTGAAAGCCTCAGAATCAAGGAATATTGATGAGTCATTGAAATAATTGTTTTTTTACTATAAAATAATCTATGTATCATGCAAATATTATTCAGTATTGATTTGTTATAAAATTGATTTAATAGATATTAAAAACTTCCTGTGTGCCAGGCCTTGTAAAATTAAATAGAAATTGGAAATTGACAGTGACTATAACTTAGTCACGTTAATTGTTGTTTTTCCTTCCTTTATCTTTCTATCTCTCTTTTTATTTTTGGAATAGAATTAGCCTTTAAAAAGTCTTTGACCTTCTTCAAAGAGTTTCCTGTCCATTAGAGAGACCTGGACTCCGTGGCTGATACTTGGGACTGTGAAATATGCACTTGCCGAAGGTGGAAGAAATCCTGTTATGTAGTGTCTCTTGGCATTTAAAAATAAACACTGTCACGTCCGAACAAGTGGAAAAAATAGCTCCCCCTGCTGCACTTGCGGCTCTCCTCTCTGTTTGCTGTCCAGAAGCTCTGCCTGGGGTTGAAACGCTGAATGGTTCTCAGATACGTCTAAATGCATTCCTTGCTGTGAAGCAAGATGGAAACTCATGGTCTGAATTTCCTTGCAACATTATTAACTTTTTCAACTTTTTCTCCCAAAGGCCATGACAGAAAGGAAGACAAGAAATAAAGCAGCTCTTTTGGCATGCAGTATATTGTAGACTTTCATTTCCACCTCTTGCACTGTAACTCCTTATGAGTCTATGACAATATAATCTTTCAAGTTTTCCTTGATGTTTTATCCAAGTCTTACTTCACTCGGATTCTATTATAGTATTCTACTTCATGTGCCGTGTACCACTCTGTACAGCATTTTTATCTCTTCTCTGTTCCAAATTCTTGGAGGCTACTGAGTTATTATTTCATATAAAGTTTTGGAAGTTGGCTATCTGGAAAGCAAAGATGCAGAGATGGCATTTTCCAAGATCCTTACTGTGCATTTGAAAACAAATATAGTTTTTAAAGCTAAAAATATTGATACTCTCAAAAGAGAATTAGAAACCCTTTCACCACAAGAATTATCTATATATATAAAATGCTAATATGCTAAGTGTCCGCCCATTCGACCAGTCGCTATGATGCGCACTAAACACCAGGGGGCAGATGCTGAACGCAGGAGCTGTCGTGACACGCACTGGCCATTTACAGAGAAATGGCACTGCAGACCTGGCACCCACAGAGCAACACTTGGCTTCCCCCAGGTGGGACACAGGTTTCCCCAACCCCGGAGCAATAGCCCACCAAATCACAGCCAATGCTACCGAGACCCCATGGCACAAAATGCTGCCCACAGCCCAGCCCAGCCTGGAAAAAGTGGCTGCAGGCGCCAGGTAATGATGTCACATAACAATACCTGCTTCCTTTCCCTAGCGACCAGCCTCCTTGCAATTTCTTCATCCCAGGAACACAACTTGCTTTATAGTGAGGTGAAAACATTTTACACTTTAACCAAATGTCTGTGAAGTATTTTCCCATGCCTCATCTCATTTTATCCTCAAATAAGTCCTGGAGTAGGTAGACAGGAGACTCGGTAGAATCCTATTTTCTTTTTATTAGCCGTAAAATGGAGATTTAGAAAGCTTAGAAACTTGACCTGACTGAAAAGAAGTAAGAAACAGTGGACCTTGAAAATGACTTAAGGTTTTCTCACTGCACAGAATATAGTCAAACACTGTTACAGTTAAATATTTTACCCTTTGTTCTCTTTGCATGATCTACAATAATAATCTGCTTTGTGTTGATATTTACTGCTGTGTTGCTGACAATTACCTGAAAGAGAAGTTGGAGTGCTTCACTGGGCTGGAAAAAGTTTAGCTACATCAGAGAGCAGGTCTAATTAAGCAAGTTTATCTATCTATATAAAGCTCTCGCTGGCGCCAATCACACACGTGTGTTTCAATCTGTTTTTGTTGATCATGAATTTGGTTGACACTTCTATTATAGAGAAAGGGCGAATAGCAATCCTATATAATAAAGAGCTAATATGCTAATGGTTGTGACGCCCTCACGCCAAAATGACCGATCAGCAGGAGGCTGTGTGCACTGCGGGACAGAGCCGCTATATTGCTATGGAGATGGGGCTGAAGCAGGGAGGCACCTGGAGGAGGCAGGACCACCCCGTGGCAGGAAGGGCAGTGGTGAGAGCCTGTAGCGCCCCCTCACCAGTCCTTCACCACCCACTGCCGCACTCAGAGCATCCCGCCACCCACCTTCCAGGGGAAGGAGTGCAGCGCACATGCTGACAGGAAGAGGCACTCGAAACTCTGCAGCAGGCTTTAAGCTTCCAAGCTCTTCTCTGGTGCCATGATGGGGTGGAGCCGCTGCATTGCTATGGAGACAGGGTGGAAGTGGGGAGGTACCCAGAGCAGGCGGGACCAGCTGAGGCGACTGGCAGGACCGACGGCAGGGCTTGAAGCCACCAGAAAAGGCTGGAGGTATGGGGGCTGGAGCCAGGCATTCTCAATCTCTGGGTGGAGAGGTTAGGGTGTCAAGGTGGGGCGGTGGGGCGGTGGGGTGGCAGACTGGTGGGCAGGTGGGCAGGGCCACACAATTTCGTGTGCTGAGCCTCTAGTATTAAAATACGTCTTCTAATTAATTTCCTTTCAATGTGCATGAATTTGTAAACTGGGCCACTAGTATATATACTAAGATAAGTTAAAAATAATGGGCCAAGTGTTCAAATTGTTAAAAACCTCTAAGTAATCAGTTTTATATAATGATGAATAATTGATGTTATGAAAGATAAGGCTGAGGTTATTAAATATTTAAAGGCTCTATAGAATGTCTAGTCTCATTTTCATGATCCCTAGTCTAAAGAACAGCAGAATATTTGGAGTTAATTGTAAATCTTTAGAGTGTAAATATAAATTTTAATTGCTATATACTACTTTAGATTAAATGTTGGGTTTATGGGATGTAAAAAATAGGAAAGAAGAAAGTTCTAGCAGGAAAAGTCTGAGGATAGAAGCAACACAGCTTCTTCACTGAGTCTACTGTTCCTGTCCTCCTGAGAGACCCACATCTGCAAAAGCCAACTTCCACAGAGTGCTGCAGAGCTCCAGTTCAATTTCAGGCATGTGTCAATATGAGAAATATCTAAAGAATCAGTCAGTGACCTTATAATTTCTGTAAAGTATTAGGCTTTTAGTAAATGCAGATAATGTTGCTTACTGAGGAAGCTATTTGATATAAAATAAGAGGGACTGAAAACCAGATATAGGCCCCAGGAGATGGAAATGGGTAATGTACCATTATCCATATGAATGCCAAAAATGCAGAGTTGAAAAATCCATAAATATCCTAAAAACACAAGGATAAGGATGCCCACCCAATATCCATCCATCAATTTTTAAAAATTGTAATATATATTTCTATCTATATCCATATCTATCTATCTCTATCTATCTATGTATGTATGTATCTATCTATCATCTATCTATCTATCTATCTATCTATCTATCTATCTATCTATCATCATCTACCTATCTACCTATTCATTGACAGGCACTGTGCTAACTACGCACTAGGGATAAAGTAATAAGATAAAAGTAGTCCCTCACCTTTGACTCTTATATTCTCATGGGAGACACTGACAATGTAGAGAGATAAACTATAACTTTGTTATAAAACAAAAACATAGCACCTTACCTGACACCATAAGGAGAGAATATTTTTTTCACTTAATTATTGAAGGTGAACCAGGGAACAGTTGCTAATGTTGCAAAATATCATGGACCAATTGCTGTTAGACATAGAGTCCCGCACATCTGTTTCTAAGTCCCTTCTGCAGAGCTCTTTTGTCATCAAGTCAGGCTTCTTGGATGCTGGTGAGGTGATTGGCTACACTGACTTAGAACTGAAGACAGAATTACTTCAGTGGTTAAATCCACAAAGAATCAACTTTGCTCATGGAGAAAGTTGTTTTTTTTCCCCCCTAGATTTAACATATGATTGTAGTCATTTGAAGACTGATTTTCTTTCCTTATCCTACTTCCTATATCCTCTTCATTTCTTTTTATTACATCAGCAATAGTCATTCCTATTATTACCAAGAATAAGTAGCCTACTAACAATCTTGCCGAAACCGGTTTGGCTCAGTAGATAGAGCGTCGGCCTGCGGACTGAAAGGTCCCAGGTTCGATTCCGGTCAAGGGCATGTACCTGGGTTGCGGGCACATCCCCAGTGGGAGATGTGCAGGAGGCAGCTGATCGATGTTTCTCTCCCATCGATGTTTCTGACTATCTCTCTCCCTTCCTCTCTGTGAAAAATCAATAAAATATATTTTAAAAAAAATAATAATCTTGTGCATTTAGAAAATATTCCAATCTTGCTGTTAAAATACCACAGAGACACTGTAGCCTTCTATCAAAAGTTAATTTCTAGGAATATTAAGGTCAACACAACTGTTAAACTATTTACATAACCATCATCGCCCTGATAAATTCATCTAAGGTGCAAGTTGAAATAATATACTGCCTCTGTTAATGACCTTTACCTCTATTTAAATTGGTAAGGTAATAGGTTTGAGGGATTCTGTATTTTAATGAGTATATAGGTTAACAATTTTAATATAATTATGTCAAATATGTATATTTCTCCCTTAATATTTAGATGTTTAATGTTTCCATCATCACACTGTTTTTATCCTTCCCTTTAGTATGTGTAATTATCATTTTCTACAGAAGTGGAAAAAGGAAATTGTGATGGTTAAATTGGTTGTTTTTAAGTCACATTCCATTACAGAGTGTGTATAGTAAAATCTCATGTGCTTAATCATCTCCAGGAACAAGAACACTTTATGTTTTTCATTGATTAGCTTTCAGAGTTTTGCTTTGATTAACCTTAAGGTACTTGAACACTGGCTTCATAGCTATCTCAAGTACCTTATAATTCACCACGACATAGAAATAGCATACACATTTTCAGATTATCTTAAACTGCAGCATACAAATTTTAAAAATCTCAATACTTTGGTGGCATAATTGCTATTAAATCAGATTAAGATATTTCTAAAACCCACAAATAAATAGCTAGATTCTTAAGGTAAGGAAACCATTTTCAATATATGTGTTTAGGCTCTCAAGCCTGAAATATATTTGTTGTTTTAAAACTTTATTACTAAAATATGCATCTTGAAAAATGTTATCCTACTAATATTTTATCAGAATGATTCTGCTTTAATTAAATAATAACATTTCCTATTTGATCCCTTACCAACATATTCCTAGAACTGTGTGCCATGTGCTTCAGTTTGCAAAACATTATTAGCCCTGGCTCTGCTTCTCTCTTTCACCTCATTAGCTAGGTGACTTGAGGCAAGTTCATTACCCTCCCTGGGTCTCAATTACTTCATGTGTATGAGGAAGGATTCAGGTTAGAAGTCCCCATGTGGTAACCCAATAAATACCTACTGATGTTCTATGATGAATAGCAATCTCTTGGTTAACAGTGAAACTCTCTCAGCACTCTGATTCTAAACAATTACTTTACTAAGGTTAATTTGAATAAAATGAACACATTCTGACTATGTTATCCTCAGCTGTACTATTTTCAGTTTCATAATACCTCAGTAAGCTATAAATTCAGAAACTTAGCAAACTAGCATAGTTTTCTCCTTAAGTAAGGTAATATTTCAATATTCTAAATATTAAAACCTGTATATATTTCCTATATTTTCCAATCTAAATCATTGATGTGCTCATATAAAACTAATTTCCTCACAGAGTGATGGAAGTTCCAGAAGAGCCCATTCATTCATCCTCCTCTAATCTATAGACTGAACAATTGAACAATACATTAAGGACCTAGGTGGGAATTCAAATACTATGAGTATGTCATTGCTCATAAAGATGTATTTAAGAACTTGACTTGGTTCTATATATTCTAAGAAAAACCTAAACACCAATCAGAACGAATGTATGCACCCCTATGTTCATAGCAGCACAATTTACAATAGCTAAGATCTGGAAAGAGCTCAAGTCCCCATCAGTAGATGAGTGGATAAAAAAGCTGTGGTACATTTGCACCATGAAATACCATGCAGCAGAATAAAAGAAGGATCTCTTACTCTTTGAGACAGCATGGAGGGACCTGGAGAATATTATGCTAAGTGAAATAAACCAGTCAGAGAAAGACCAGTATCATATGATCTCACTCATATGTAGAATCTACTAGTATATACAGATATTATCTATAATAATAAAAGCATGATATGCTAATTAGACTGGACATCCTTCCAAATGACCTTCCAGACAAAGCCGGGATGCGAAGGAAGCCCAGGTCCTGGGCGTGAGAGGGAAGCTGGTGCCAGCAGCCAGGAAAAGGAAGGCCTACTCTTGCACAAATTTTGTGCATCAGGCCTCGAGTATATTATATGTTATATGTTATATGTTATATGGCATATGGCATATGGTATATGGTATGTATATATTATATGTTATACTAGAGGCCCAGTGCATTAATTCATGCACGGGAGGGGGGTTCCTCAGCCTGGCCGGTGATTGGGGTGATCAGGGCCATCTTGCCCAGTCCTGATCAGGGCCGGCCAGCCGGAGTTGGGGGACGGACCGTGGGAGGTTGGCTGTGGGAACACACTGACCACAAGGGGCAGATCCTGCTTTAAGCGTCTGCTCCCTGGTGGTCAGTGCATGTCATAGTGACTGGTCAAACAGTTGCTTAGGCTTTTATATATATACTAGAGGCCTGGTGCACAAAAATTTGTGCACTGCGGGGGGTGGGGGGGGGAGTTCCTCAGCCCAGCCTGTGCCCTCTCTCAGTCTGGGACCCCTCGGGGGATGACCACCTGCTGGTTTTGGCCTGCTTCCCGGGGGATTGGGCCTAAGATGGCAATCAGATATCCCTCTGGCAGCCTGGTAGCCCTCGGGGGATGTCCACTTGCCAGCGGGGAGCAGACCTAAGCTGCAGTTGGACATCCTTAGCGCTGCTAAGGAGGCAGGAGAGGCTCCCACCACCACCGCTGTACTGGCAGCCATCAGCCTGGCTTGTGGCTGAGCAGAGCTCCCCCATGTGGGAGCACACTGACCACCAGAGGGCAGCTCCTGCATTGAGCGTCTGCTCCCTGGTGGTCAGTGTGTGTCATAGTGACCAGCCATTCCAGTCTTTCTGATGTTAGGGTCAGTTTGCATATTACCCTTTTACTATATAGGATAGAGGCCTGGTGCACGGGTGGGGGTCGGCTGGTTTGCCCTGAATGGTGTCGCGGATCAGGGTGGGTGTCCCGCTTGGGTGCCTGGCCAGCCTGGGTGAGGGGATGAGTGCTGTTTTCAGGCTGCCCGCACCCCCTTCAGGGTGGAGGTCCCCATTGAGGTGCCTGGCCAGCCTGACTGAGGGGCTGAGGGCTGTTTTCAGGCTGGCCACACCCTCTTTAGGGTGGGCATCCCCACTGCGGTGCCTGGCCAGTCTGGATGAGGGGCTGAGGGCGGTTTTCAGGCAGGCCAAGCCTGCAACTGAAGCTCCCAGTCTCTCCTTTTTTTCTTTTTCTTTTTTTTTTTTATTTTGGGATTTATTTACCTCTGTAATTGAAACTTTGTCGCGGCTCCAGCTCTGAGACCGGCTGGCTGAAAGCAGGTTTCTGGGGTTTGTTTAGCTTCTATAATTGAAACATAGTTGCATTTCGGAGCTGTTGTTTTCAGGCTCAGAGCCAGGTGGCGGCAAGCGGGGAACCTTGGCTTCCTCCATCGCCGGGGCAACCAAGCCTCATGTTTGCTTCAGCTGCATGGCTGCCGGCCGCCATCTTGGTTGGCAGTTAATTTGCATATCACCCTGATTAGCCAATGGGAAGCATAGCAGAGATATGGTTAATTACCATGTTTGTCTATTATTAGATAGGATATATATATTATATATGATATATATGATATTATATTTTTATATTTTATATTATATATTATATATATATATCTTAACATATTTTTTTAAATAGAAACAAGGAAGACTCACAGAATACAACTATGTATTTTAATACCATTTTTGAAAAGGTACCACTGATGAATGGAAAGCACAAATAGTCTCTCCCTAGGTTTAATGTATATAAGGTGTCTCCCCAAAATGTATACACACACTTTAAATAATTATAAAATCAGTATTTATTAAAATACAATTCATTTTCAAAATTGAGAAATAACTGTTAAAGTGTGTATACATTTTGGGGGACACCCTGACTGTTACAGACAGTATTTCTGTCACCATTGCCTGCGTACTTTTGGTTGTTTTAGTTCATTTTGTGTTTCTTTCATTTTGTTTTTTGTTTGTTTTTGTGGACTGATTAATTGATTTATGTACTTAGCAGATTAACTTTTCAGCAGCCACATATTATAACTCAATATATTTAGTCTCTTCCTTTCTTTCTAATTACTTCTATCTCCCATTATTTCAAAAGGTGCCTATGCTTTTTCTTAATAGTTCCACAAATAATAATTTTGTCACTTGAACTATATTTTCAACCCTTTCATGAAAGACTCAATTATATTCCTTCATAACTTGATCTATATTGTTTGACTTTCAAAGGCTCACTCCCACCCTAGCTTTCTCTCACTCTGAAAATATGCAGTAGTTCTATGGTCTATATCACACTAGAAAAAGAGTAAATAGACAGGGTCTTCTGCTCCGTTGAACTTTATTTTGAGTTGATATGACAAAATTATAAATACAGAAAATAAAGGTCACTTTATCTCTCCCTTCTGAGATGGAAAGCATCCTTCCCCAGGCATTCTTTGGGGGAAAGAATTGTCTCATTTGATCTAAACTCTCTTCTACTTGTAAAATATTTATTGAAAAAATGAAAATCCTATATAATAAAGAGCTAATATGCTAATTAGACCTAACAGCAGAATGACCATCCAGACGAAGCTGGAGCTGGGAGAGCCGAGCCCCTTGTATGAATTTTGTGCATTAGGCCTCTAGTAGTATATAACAGAAAAAAGTGTCAATAGTGCTAAGTCTGCTCATCTCAAAATTAATTACTTTTATTAGCAAAAATCAACACATATTTTACCTTAAGAATATATTATTTCTATATTTTATATAGAATTCTACAATGACACAATATTTATTGAGAATGATGTTAGCTTAAGATACACAGTATTCATTAATGATTTTAAAAAGTCTAAGCTTCATAAAACTCCTACATGTATCTCTATTTTAAGAGATTTATTATGGGTTGTTATGAAGCATTACATTAGAAAATGATAATTTTAGCTTGGCTGGCATGGCTCAGTGGTTGAATGTCAATCTATGATCAAAGAGGTCAGGTTTGATTCCAGGTCAGGGCACATGCCTGTGTTGCAGGCTCAAGCCCCAGCATGGGATGTGCAGGAGGCAGTGGATCAATGATTTTCTCTCATTGATGTATCTACCTCTCTCTCACTCTTTCTTCCTTTCTGAAGCAAACAAGCAAACAAACAAATAAATAAATAAATAAGCAAGTAAATAAATAAATAATAATTTTACATTATTTTCCTTCTTGTCACATGATCTGGCTAATAGAAGGTGATGGAAATAACAGTGGGCCAGTTCTGTGTGTAGGCCTCAAGAACCTTGAGAGTATCCATTCACTTTCTTGGAACTTTGTCATCACCATGTGAATAAACACAGGCTAGCCTGAGAGATAATGACAGACCTAAGACCATCCACCTGGATAGCCCCAGCCAGATGCCAACTGACTGCAGGCAAGATCGATTGAGCCTGGCCCAGAGCTAAAGAACTGCCCATCTAACTGCCAACTTATAAATCAAATAAATGCTTATTGTTTTAAATCACTAAGCTTTGAGATGGCATGCTCTATGACAATGACACCTTAATATTACAGCACATTCCAAGTACATGATAGGAGCACAAGAGGGCCAGTTTTCTTTATCCTATATAACAAAAGGCTAATGTGCAAATTGTCCCCTTGACTGGAGTTCAACCGGGAGTTCAACCGGGCAGGGCGGGTGGTGGCCTGCCAACTGACCGTGGCCCCTCCCCCCAGCTGGCCCTACTCCTGATCGCCCCCCACACCAATCTGGGGCGGGGCTGGCCAGCCAACCACCAGATTGAGGTGGGCTGGGTCCACCCGACCTGTGCACAAATTCATGCACTGGGCCTCTAGTAATTATATATCATTTAAGTCTCCTCCAAATGCTATCATTCTGTCTCTGAACATGTTTCCCTGTCTCATCTCTACTACCATTACCTTATACTCAATTTAGTTAATTTTTGTATTGTTAAAATTATTGATCTAAAGGTAAATTTTTAAAAACATGTAAATTAAGTGCTTGGAGAAGTAGGTGACAAAATAAGGAGTTTTTCTTCCCTGACTCTAAGTAGTTAGCCAGAAAATGAAGTAGAGCCCTGAAACTGGCTTTGCAAATTGTGAGCATTGGCCAAGGTGGGCTTCAACTTCCCATTTCAGAGCTTTGCAGAAATTGGGACCCAGGAGGCTCATGGAGCATAGAAGTCTAGGAAAGAGTCTCTCCTCAAAGAATAGCATGCAAAGTCTATACTCTGGGCTAAAGAATGAATAAAAATAAACCTTCCCACCCCCAGGGCACCACTAATGAGTGGAAAGCACAGATGGTCCCTACCCAGGTTTATAGTCTGAAATCAACTAATCTGCTGGTCCCCAAACTCATAAAGATTAGAATTTAATTTAGAACTATGGCAGACAGTACTGGTCTTCTCAGTTTGGTTGTGCAAATGTCTTTCAGACAATAGAGCATAGTGTTTAATTGATTAGGAAGGATTCTCAACTCAGCTTGTGTGAATTTGAATCCTGGTTTTATTTTCCTTTTACCTATGTGATTTAGGCTCAATGATTTGATCTCCTTTTTGCTTTGCCTTCCTTATTTGTAAAATAAGAATTAAGTAAATTATTTTAAAAGTGCTTAGAACATTGCTGGACACATAATACATATTACTTAAGTGTTATTTCAAAGTATAAGGACATTTATGCTATAAATAATACATGCCATCATGAAATGAACAGTATTATAATCAGGAAAAAGATTTGGATGACAAAAACTTTTGGAATTCTGGATCAATTAGCTTGTTAAATTAGATTTTTTAAATTGAGCATAAAAATCCATATGACAAATATAACATCTGTCAAATAAAGTATTTGAAGCATTTATCTGGTAATGTTTCAAGGTCTTGAATGTCACTATTGAGTAAAGTCCTTGTATCCTTTGTATTAAAGGATTTAGATCACAGTTGAAAACAATTTAATATCAGACATAATCCATTTAAACAGGTTTCTGCAAAGTTAAAAAAATATTAAAAATCCAGAGAAATTATTAAAAAGCAAATAGAATGTTATACCAAAGGGAGGGAAAGTATTTTTAAAATGTCGTTCTGTTAAAATCTTTTTTGATTCAGCAGTGAAACAAAGCAGCACATACATGCATAATGATGGTGCAGTTAGCAATTTAAATATTGAATGTACTAATACTAGGAAGTAATCAATGAGCTTAGACTAGAAGCAATAATAGAAGACTTTACAAAGTCGTGGAAATGGAAAATCCAAGTGATTTAGATTCTTTTGGAAGACCATATGTTTGCATTTTAATGTCTCTTGCACATTATACTAGAATGATTGTTGCATTTATACACAAGAAATGAGGATCTAAAGAACAGTGTGAATTAATTATAATATATTGTTACACAGTTACATTTAAAGAAGCTTATTTCAAAATCAGCTTTAAGAATAATCCTTAAAGAGGATTTAATAACATTACAAATACATTATAATGATCAGCTTTTGATAACAGTTGAGAGAATATTCTAGGGACAGGCATCTCCACTTAAAGAAACAATTGAGTGTTGCTTTAAAAAATCCTGCAATTCATTAGGTCACTGCTTACAAATTAGTTAGACATGTGGCTATATGTGGGAAGCTAAATTACATCACACTGATTAAATAAGTCCCTCAGTTTTAATAACATTTTTTTTTCTAAAATAGAGGTGTTGGAAAAAGGGACAATTGCCTAAGCAGTTACAATGGTAGCAAAATACTGCTAAGTTTCTTATAATATACTTGAGTTCTCTAAATGTTCTTCTTTTTTAAAATATAGTTTTATCTATTTCAGAGAGAAGGGAGAGGGAGAGAGACATAGAAACATCAATGATGAGAGAGAATCATTGATTGGCTGCCTCCTGCATGCCCTGCTGCACATCCCATACTGGAGATGAAGCTTGCAACCTGGGCATGGGCCCTGACCGGAAATCTAACTGTGACCTCCTGGTTCATAGGTTGACACTCATCAACTGAGCCACACCTACTAAGCTCTAAATGTTCTTCTTTTAAGTGCAGTTTATATTATCAAACTGCAAATACATTTAGAAAATGTAAATTATAGATTGTTTCAACTTCTCAATTCTAAATTAATGGACATTGGGTTGTAAAACTGTCTGATATAGAAAATAATTTTGATTGCTTTATTTTAATAGCAAAAACTTAGAAATTATAACATGTTATTTGCAATTAAACAAAATTTAAAAAATAATACCTGTATACTATGATAGGTAAGTCACAGGAAACCTAGTATCATTATAAATACTGACATAAGTGGCATATCTTCTTTTGCTGACAGTCTAGCCCTCAGTTAGGAAAAACAAATTATTCCATTAAAGAAATCAGAAAAATTTCATCCTAGCCCTGAGGATCTTTTTATATTTCTAATAATAGTAGCAACATCGTTGAAGGACATAGAGTGCATACACACATCAATCAGAACAACTGCTGCTTTCCTAACTTGAACTCTCCAAACGTCAACATTTTTTCAAATTCAATTATAAATAACATGAAGTTACTGAGCACGGTGGCGTTTGTTTTTACAAAGATTTTTGGGGTGAAGAGTGATAGGTACATAACAACAATATTATTTTTCTTTTTAAAAGTTGGTGTGGGGAAGTTCAATGTAAACTAGTTAATAAAAAAATCCAAATCGAACAAAAAATGTACATTTATTTTAGCTAAACCCTTTGTTTCTTTCTTTGATGATATGCCATTTTCTCTTGTATAAAAGTAGATGTGGAGAAGCATTTTATACGGATATGTATGTAGGTATATTTATATGTATGAATATTTGTACCTATATTGTATATAGGTAGTTGTACACATACATCCTATATAATAAAAGGCTAATATACAAATCAACCGAACAGCGGAGTGACCGGTTGCTATGACATGCACTGACCACCAGGGGGCAGACGCTCAACGCAGGAGCTTCCCCCATGGTGGTCAGTGCGCTCCCACAGAGCCTCTCCCGCCTCTGTGGCAGCACTAAGGGTGCAGGCTGGACTCAGGGACTCCCCCGAGTGCACGGATTTTGTGCACCAAGTCTCTAGTTTCATAATAAAAAAGACCAAAAAAATTAAAGATACAGGAAATCTGGCCCCTTTAAAATATGGGAAAATTGAATATTAATGACAGTACCAACTTGGAAAACTACAAGGACTGCAGAACAGGAAAATTTTTCATTTTTTACAGTAAAAATCTAATATTCTCCAAGGAAAATATGTGGAGAAGCAGAGAAAATAGTAAATAATAGGAGCTGAGTGGATGTATTCCCTATGAATAACTTGCGCAGCCAGAAATTGACCTTGATGTTCAGGTGAAATCTGAACCTTGGGATCCTTCCTAAGAGGAAAAGAGACATGACCACCTGTCCTTGGTGGAGGAACAGGGCGGAGAGATAGACATTCAGAATGCTGTGGAAGTTTCTTGGATTGATAACTGAACCAAAATCATCTCAGTTTAATAGAGCTGGATAAAGCAGGAGGCATCACAGTGATAAGCAAAATTGCTCAAAGGAGACCATAGATGGTCACAGGCATCTTTTCAATAATCCTGAAGTTTTATCCAAGTGAAGCAGACATATCTAGTAGAGATTCACACACACACACACACACACACACACGCACACACGCATGTACACACACTCACTTAGATGTTTAAGTAGGTGATATGTGAATAAAATAGGTTTAAGTAGTGTTGGGTATGTGGAAACTGTCTTATCTAATCTCTAGCTAATAATCTAAAAGTAAAAACCAGTGCTGAGATACTACCTACTGTGCATTAGGAGTGCTCCAGAGGAAATGACTTGTGTCTAGGCGCAACCATCAAATTTCAAGAATGATAAATTAAGAACAGAAAGCCATAGCATTTTCTTTTAAAGATCAAACAGATATTTTTTTAAAACATATTTTTATTGATTTCAGAGAAGAGAGAGGGAGAGAGAGAGAGAAACATCGATGATGAGAGACGGTCATCATTGGTTGGTTGCATCCTGCATGCCCGCCTCCTGGGGATCAAGCCCACAACCAAGCATGTGCCCTGATCAGGAGTCAAACTGTGACCTCATGGTTCATAGGTCACCGCTCAATATGAGCCATGCTGGTCGGGAGATCAAACAGATATTTAAGGAATATACTGTATATTAAGGTGTTTTGGTAGTGTGAAAAATGAATTATAAATGAATATAATTTTCCAAGTAAGTCAGGTTTAAACATTTTTGTTCTTGAAAATACTCATTTTTATTTTATTTTCATTTAAAAAAATAATTATATTTTCATTTTAAAAATAATTACATTAATAGTCCTTTTCTTTCTTTCCTTTTTTTTCTTTTGCTTTTGACAATCACAGCAAGCCATTTATTAGACTCACACTTAACAGGTTGAAGATTTTGAAGCAGAGCATCAATTAGAAAACATATTTGATTTATATGAGGAGTAATATAACATTGACTTATTTCATTGCTTTTTAAAAAATTAAATTTATTGGGGTAACACTGGTTAATAGGATCATATAGATTTCAAGTGCATATTAATACTCTTCTTTTAATCATATTTTACACCATCCAATTCATTATATTATGATTTACATTTAGGATGGGCCTGAAATGAATATATATAACATATAATTATTTAATTTGATCAAATAATTTTAAATCTACTTATGTGCTTATTTTCCATAATTTATTTAACTTGATTTAATTTTGTAAACAAATGCTTATGTATGACTTTTAAGTTACTCTAATAAGCAATTGATATGAGTAGTATTTTTTTTCTTTTATGAATACTATTTTCTTTTTTTAAAAATATATTTTGTTGATTTTTTACAGAGAGAAAGGGAGAGGGATAGAGAGTTAGAAACATCGATAAGAGAGAAACATCGATCAGCCCTCGTGCACATGCCCCACTGGGTATGTACCTGCAACCAAGGTACATGCCCTTGACCGGAATCAAACCTGGGACCCTTGCATCCACAGGCTGACGCTCTATCCACTGGGCCAAACCGGTCAGGGAATAGTATTTTCTTAAGAGGTGCTTACAAAACACTGAGATTTGAAGCTTAATCAACAATGTATTGTAAACAGGTTACATTTACAGTTTTATTTTTCTCTTCTCTGGTGAAATCTGTGGTAGAGCAGAGAAAGGGGCATATGGCACAGTGGAGCCATGTAGACTGGTATAGGCTGTCCTAGAACATGGGCAGGGAGGACTGGTGGTATGACTCCCTTGAAGCAGCTCAAGGGAGGCTGCCAGACTTTAGCACAGTGGTCCTGGCTGCACATAAAATTCAACTGGAGAATATTAAAAAATACTAATGTTGTATCCCATCCCTTGAATTTCTGATTTAGTTTTTCTGATGATAAAGGATCTAATGAAATGAGTCTTGGTGAGTAGGTTGAGGACTAGTGTTTTTTAACTTCTCATGTATCATTCTAATGATCAACCAAGTTTGAGCACCAGAACTCTGGGAGAAGCCCAGCAGGTGGACATGTCTGGCAAGAAAGGAATGCTAGAGTAGCAATGGTATAAAGCAACTGGCTATAACCTCCTGGCTTCCCAGATCCTGTGTGCTGGGATCTAGATGTTCCAATGTGCTTTGGTGAGGAGAGTGGAAGTATTGATTGAACTTCTATTTCATAGCGGTCTTTTATAGAGACTGCTCCAGTAGGATCTTGATGATGAAGGGCAGTGATGTGGCAGGATGATAGCAGTAGATGCCATTAAACATCTAAAGGTATCAGGAAAGGGATCATGGTTTGGAGAACCTAGTCCAGTGCCCCCAACTCTACTTCTACTCGCTCCCACTGACAGGTAGAGCATGACACATGTGGAATCTGCCTTCCAGTGTATAGAGTGCCCGGAGCACGTGGACTTAGACACTTTCTCTGGTGCCCGGCCTCCTGGACAGGAACTTCTATTACAGAACTTGATGTGAGTATCTGTATTTGTACTCGAAGAATCCAATCCGGAAATAGAGACCATTAAAACCTAAAAATGCTGAGATTCGCAAATTTAAATCTTACCCACTTAGAGCCCTTTCGTCCACTAGGGAGGGGGCTCAGAAGAGAGACTAGGAAGATATAGCTACGCATTTACTGTAGTATATGTATAATACAGTTCTATACATCTATATTTCAGAAATAGAATTATCTTACACTTCTTTTTAAACTTGGAGTTTGAGATGATTTTAATTGATAAGACTAACTATAAAGCTTGCTGGATTAGAAAATCTGGCAAGTGGAAAATATTATTTTGGAGACAAAAAGCACATCTCAGCTTTGCCACTTGCTAGTGATGGACTTCAATTATATCAACCCTGGTTTCTACATTTGTAAAATGTAGGTAACTCTTACCTTCCAATTTTTTTAAATTAAACATACTACTATTTATTTAAAATTTACTATTATGAATAGTATGTAGTAATACAAATGTTTAAATTATATCATAGGAACTATTACTTCTTGCCAAAAAATGTAAAATTAAATATACCATACAGTAGTTGGCAAATTTTTTTGAACTTGCTTTATTTCAACTTAGTGAAATTATAAGCCTCAGAATTACTTATCTTACTGGCTATAGAAAAATCTGTAAGGCAATCTTACATTTGGGTAATTTCTCCTCTCAGTTCCTATTCAATATCCATACATGCCCTCCTTCTCATAATACATTTTTAAGAAATATGAAAAAGTTCAAGTGTAACTGTAAAATAAATTTATAGCAATATGAGCTTTATCTCTTCTGTGGAGGGATATATTTAAACAGAGATAAAACTAAAGATGAGGCAGGTTTTGGCTATCAAAAATTGGCTTAATGCATTTTTATGTGATTTGTGAGTTGATCATTTCTGTTAGATTTTTTTAAAAATTGTTTTTATTGATTTTTAGTGAAAGAGAGTAATAGATAGAAACATCAATGAGAGATAAACACTCATGATGAGAGATCAGTCCACTGCCTCCTGCCTGACCTCCTTCCTAGAATCAAGCCTGCAAACTGGGCATGTGCCCGGACCAGGAATTGAACCGCAATCTCCAGGTTCCTGGGCCAACGCTCAACCACTGAGCCACATGGGCGGGGCTTTTGTTAGATATTTAATTATTATTATTGCTTTAGATCTTGATCAGTAGGTCTTAAAAGACCTTTACATTTTAAAGCAGAGTAATTGCTTTCATTTTGTTTGTTTTTTGTTTTTATTTTTAAATATATTTTATTGATTTTTTACAGAGAGGAAGTGAGAGGGATAGAGAGTTGGAAACATCGATGAGAGAGAAACATCGATCAGCTGCCTCCTGCACACCTCTCACTGGGGATGTGCCCGCAACCAAGGTACATGCCCTTGACCTTGGAATCGAACCCAGGACCCTTCAGTCTGCAGGCCTACGCTCTATCCACTGAGCCAAACCGGTCAGGGCTAATTGCTTTCAATTTGAGAGAGAGGGAATAAAAAGAGAGGGACTCTTCATAAAGGATTGGCGTAGGCCAAGGACCTTATAAATGTATCAAATCTGCTATTCCAGAAACATTTTTTTTTTCATTTGGCCGCAACTTTTCCACTGTTCCTTGATTGCAGTAATGATGGTGACCTCAATACTGCTGTCCATTAATACCCATGCAGGTACAGAGAGTAGGAGGCCGGAGCTAAGTGGATTGACCGAATTCTGGGCTCCGTTCCATTCTACAATGAGCAAAGTTATTTTACTTTCAGGCCGTCAGCCTTCCTTTCTTATTCCTTGTGTCATTTATCAAATTAAACTTTTTTTAAAAAATATATTTTATTGATTTTCCACAGAGAGGAAGGGAGAGAGATAGAGAGCCAGAAACATCGAGCCTGCACACCCCCCACTGGGGACGTGCCCGCAACCCAGGTACATGCCCTTGACCGGAATCGAACCTGGGACCTTTCAGTCCGCAGGCCGACGCTCTATCCACTGAGCCAAACCAGTTCCAGCAACTGTTTTTCTTCTAAGAGGCAAAGGGAATGTTCCATCAGTATTCACCTATCTGTTTTGCTGATTAGCAACATATTGTTCTTCTGTGGACAAGAAATAGATGCCAGGTATAGATTCAGACCTGGATATTTTCAATATTAATGCCAAAATATTTCAAAATTAAACTCTGTTCAGCATTCTCTTTGAAATATTAACCCACCCTCCAAGATAAAGAAGCTATTTCAGTTCAATGATTGTCTTTCCAACAAATATATATTTTGATCTGCATATTGAATTAAAGTTAATACACCTACAAAATTCTGATCATGCATCTGTCATTTCAGACTTAAAGTTGGCAGTAGAGCTTTTCCAGCAAGATACAGGATAATTTCTAGAGCATAAAACAAAGTTTAAATAAAAGTAGAATAAGGCAAAGATTATTTCCTCATGGTAGAATGTTGGTTGTGAATATAAAAATCTCATTACTCTTAAAATTTCATCCTGACATAGTACTTGCAAATTTCTCATTGCTTGCACCAATAACCACAGTATTTGATATCTGTAGATGTCTTACATTAGCCTACACATAAATACATAATTTTAACATTTCTTAATTTTGTTCATATAAGTGGAATGAATTCCTTGTGTCTCATTAGGTATTTATTGCTTCAGAGGAAATATTAGGTAAAGGCTTAATAGAAGTAGAAAACCATGAAAGGTTAATTCTCTACTTCTAAGTTATTTGTAGATGCATTCCCTACATTTATCAAAATAGCTTTTGTCACATAAGTTATTATATGAAAATAAAGAATATTAGAATTATAAGAGATTCCTGGATCTGACCCCATAAAATTTCTTTTAATTGACAAGGACTGGTGGAGTGACATCACCGATATTACAAAGTTTATCAGTGACAGCCTTACATCTTTTGGGTTTACACATTTGTGCATATATTTATTCATTCAGTTAATATTTATTTTTGAAAGTTATTAGGAAATAGGATACCGATATCATCTAGGCCTTTGAAAGTCTCTATGTAGCCATTCATAATCAGATCCCACACTGTTTATTTAATCCAAGGATGATCAGTAATTTTAACGTTACCATCCCCTTGCTTTATTTATAGTTTACTGCATGTGTAGTTATTAGTAAGACATATGTTGTTAATTTTGCACATTTTAGAACTTTATGTAAGCAGGATCATATATTTAGTATTCCTCTGACACACTTTATCACTCCATACTTATTTTTGAAATGCAATTACAATGCGTAGGGTGTAGTCCATTCATTTTTACTGCTGTACAGTATTCTATTTATGGATACACCACTTCTCATTTTTCCATTCTCCTTTCCATATATTTCAGTTGTTTCCAGTTTCTTGTTATTATAAGTGCTGCTGTTATGGTCATTCTTGTACAGAGCTTGTGTTAACGGGAACAAGGGTTTCTATAGGTTATGCACTTTTGGATTTGCTGGCTCAGGGACTGATCTTATTAAGTTTTACTAGGTTATGTGAAATTGTTTTCCAAAGTGCAGCTTCTCTCCTACCTGCACGAATGGGAGTTTTTGACACTTTGTATCTGGACAAATAATTTCATTGTCTAACATTTTAATTTTTCCAGCCTGGTGGACTTGCAATGATATCATGCTATTATTTTAACTGGCATTGCTCTGATTTCTAATGATATCGATCATCTTATGTATGATGGCTATTTATTTTTTTTTCTCTTCTATCGGACATCTATGTATTTATTTTACCTATTCTACTGCTTTATTTCTTATGGGGTTCTATGAGTTATTAATTGTAATACAATTATTTGTTTAATAATATTTGTGGCATACACATTCTCATTGGTTTTGTCCTGATCAGTGAGATATGTGAGGCCAACCACTTTTTTAATATACTCATTTTATATAAGCTACCCAGCCAGGGCCTGGATATTTTTCTATTGTTCAAATATAAGACTTTTAGTAATTGTGAACACTTTTTCTTTTGTTTTGAGAGAAACTTTTCTGGTTTTGAGAGGAAAGAATCTTACCACCACTTTATCTTTTATTTTGCAAATGAAACTTTTTTTGAAAAGATGAAAATGCTGATTCTTATTGCTTTGTGATTTTAAAAAATAATTAAAGCCACATAGCTGTCAGAGCATAGTGATTTTCAGTCAGCATTAGGTTTGCAATAATTCAAACTTGTGACCTGAAGGTGATGAATTTGAGTCTCTCTTACCCAGTAACAATCCCTGGAGTTTATTTATTTATTTATTTTTTTATCATCTGATAGTCTTAAACTGAATTAGTGACAGTCTATTATTTTATGTCTAAAATCATATCTTTCTTTGTATCTAAGACTTTTATAGCAAGTAAAAATATTTTCCCATTGTCTTCTTTTGTAAATAAATCTTTATATCTGTTGGATATTTGGCTTATTTAGGGAATGTTATTCATCATGCCTTGTGAAAACAAAAAAAAATAAGCAATATAACAATTTAATTCTGTGGATCAGTTATACATTATAAAAGGCTTTGATTAGAACATAGTTATTTGAATGACCTAGACCTGTATACAAATATTGGCTCTCCACATATGACCTTGATGATCTTGAGAAATGATATCATTTCTTGGAGCCTTATTCTCTAATCAGTAAAAAGAGTTAATATGGAACATTACCACTGAGTGTTTTTGACTATTAAGCAGACACTGCAGATGAACTGGCAGCTCTGAGAGCAAGAACCACATTTGGTATCAGCCGAAGGTTATAGTTAATTTGCAGGCCAGAAATTAGGAACAGCCAAAATATCCATCAGTAAGTGAACACACATCCAAAGTCTCAAATATTCATGTTATGGACTACATGTACATAAAATAACACTCATATATTGCTGTAGTAATGTAAAATATTACAGGTTTTGGTGTGTGTTTTTTTTTAAAGCAATTTTATAACATCAGCTTAATTTAAAACTACTCTGTGCACATTTGGACATTTGATTAAAGATACATGTCATACTTTATGCTAAACTAACAGTACTAACATTTCAGATTTTAAATATAATATGATTTCTAAATTTTAATTATGGGTATAAACTTTTAAATTATATTTCTGGTAGGTAAATGTTGAACAATTTGATTCCTAGAATTTATCCAACTCTGACATGTTCTGATTCTCTGTCAGTTTCTAGACCATAAATAACATCTAAACTGATTAAAAAGTCAGGTTTAATGCCATGTGGTATCCTATATAAATATACATTAGGGTTACTAAGAAAATAATTGAGAAACTCTACAAAAATAATTAATTCAAAGTAAGTTTAGATTAAATAGAAATGAAAATTTCATAAATATGTCCACTACTAATAAGGAATATACAATTAGTGATTCAATATTAACACCTTTCAATAAAAATGCCAAATTACTAAAATTAGTTTGTATTAGTATTTCATTTCTCTTTGCTCTGCAATTAAAGCTAATTTCTATAATCAGACTATCAACTTTACTTTAAACTTATCTTCAGGAATTGATAACTATTTTGGTTTCTGAATCATACATTTTCTCTCTGTGGTTTAATAATTAAGCTAGATCCATTCCTAATTATCAGAATTCTTAGGTTTCTAGATTTTCATATGAGTAGGAGTGAAATTCTGGTATATAATATTTTAAAATGTCAAATGTGTAAAGTTCATAATAAACCTTCTATGTTAATAATAAACCAATCAACCAACATTAATTTGACAAATGTTGCTTTTTATTCTTTTATCAATACAGTGTGACATAATTTATGTAATTTTATTTACCTATGAGCTATTTTTGTCATACATTTATCTTTACTTAAAATTATGGAGAAACATTTCTATTTTCTATAGACTGGGTATGCTGTAAGCTTCTGTTTAGAAAAAAATTCCATATAAAATGTTCCTATATAGTCTATGTATAAAATATAAGTGGATTGTTATTTTAGGTATTTTAGCTTATGTTGGTTCTTAACCCGTGACTTCTGGGGTTTGAAGGTTTGTGTTTCATGAACTGCTCTTTTGAGACTCCTCCCCCAATAACCAAGGTTTAAGCCAAGAATTATTGTTAACATTATTTTAAATGCAGTTCAAAATCATATGCAGATGCTACTAACATATCACTAGATCATATATGTTGAATGAAAAATATTTCAAAAATGGTTATAGCATGATCCAAAGTTCTTTCATTCATGGTTTTACCTTCACTTTCTCCTAAAGGAAATAAAATGAAAAAAAAAATTGTGAACTTTAAGAATAAAAACAACATGCTTGAGTTTAATGGAAACATTACTTTATAGAACGATATAAAAACAAATTCAGCAAATTCATCATTTATGCCCTCTGTTTTTCTTATTTCTCATCATTAGCTAGGCATAAGGCCTGAAATAAAATACATCCTCATCAGTCTTTCACTGACAGGCCACTTTTATCAATTGCATGCTGTACTGGTATGCAATAGATCAGTATGTGTGAACTTGACACTTTCATCATAAGATATGACTCCTGTTGAAATGGTGTCTACACGTGTCACAGAAACTATATACTAAAATTATAGCTGGAGCTCTGATTCTGAGAGTTCACCATAGAGATAATTGAATAAAGCTTTGTTCACCTTCAAATAGGAAATTCCATCAACATTTAGAGTGGAGGGCAATAAACAATAGCAGGAAACTCAGTTTACTTGGCATTCTGATAAGGATGATAAATTAATGCTCCTTTTTCTTTGAAGAATTAAAAGTGAAGTGATGAGGTAAGAATCCTATAAGTACCAGCTCCTTTCCTAAACTGTACAGATATTTTTAATACTCCATTCTACCCAGCTTTATTTTATTGATCACCTATATACCAGAGACTCTGAAAGATTCTGGCAAATAAGACTTTCCCCTGCCTTCAGAGAGCACATAGTTAGTCCCGATAGATATTTAAATAGATATTAACAGTTACTCATTTTTTACTGTTTACTGAGAGTTGAAACATTCTATGTGTTCTTGTGAGCACCTGGAAAAGAATGTTCGTTCCAGGGTGTTAGGAAGTAATTATGGAAGGCCTCTTGAGAGATATGAATATTAAAGAGATACCTAAGAGAATGTCTGTAAACGCAAGTGTGGAGTTTATACATTTCTGAAGTATTTAAATTAGTCCGCATTTGTGACATCTCTTTCCTCCTCCCTCTCTGGTTCCAGGGGATTGGTTATTCCGTCTATGAATTCTGCCACATTGATCTAAAGCTTCTGGAGATCACATGTTTCTGGAAAGGGCTCTTGAGCATGTTCATGGAGTTTTAATCATCATGAGGTAGGCTGGAACATCTGGACATGTTGTGCTGGAGCTGTTCTTTTAATCTTGTAAGAACTGATTGTTAAATATTTAGGATTATTAAATATTTAGCAAGCTGAGTTGGAGAGCTTGAAATTTACCATGATGGTAGTATTTACAGGATGAAAGTTGGTACATGTTAGAAATCAACCCCTCTATCCTTTCCCACAATTGATTTACCAATGCATCACTACATATACCAAATGAGCCCAAAATTGGTGTCCTAAGCAGATAATATTTTGGCATGATTTCAAGCCAATATTTTTAATTTTTTTCAACATTAATGTTATGGACAGTGAGTCATGAGGCCTACCTGCTGGAGTCATGTTGATCTATTTTAACTGTTTAATATTCCAAGATAATAAGTAATGTTAATTAAGATACCTCTTTTATTTCACTTCTTCTATGCTTCTTCATCAGCATTACCAGATAAATTGCAATATAATGTTATTTATTGGTTATCTGAAATTAAAAGTTAACTGGGAATACTGCATTTTTATTTTCTAAACCTGGCTGCCCTACTCCTTTCTAAATTTTAGTCTCACCTCCAGATGCCAATAGAAGTTTGCAAAGTTTATAAGCTTTTCAGATTTATAGTTGAAGGAAGTGGCAATGAGGGGAAGATGATTTTTTCACATCTGCTGGTTCTTTGTGGAAAGTTGCAGAGGCTTACAGGTTCACCTCTAAAAATCATATTTATGAATGTGTTTCTGATATACTTGAAGTTTGGAAAAGGAGAAAATCAAGTTTAAAATGAAAAACATAAACATTTTTCTTAGAAGATTCAATCTCTCCAAAAACAAATAATAAATAAGAGTGAAAAAGAAAATGGCCCCATTGTATACTAGTAACAGTGCTTTATTTAGAAAGGAAATTTCTAGGTCAAAATGTGTAATTTAAATGTATAATTTAAAATGTATGCTATAGTTTCATGCAAGTATGTGAAATTCTGACATGTGAGGTTTGGAGCTTATTAAAAGTAACTTCTTATTTTGGAATCTTAATGGTTGGTTCCATGTAGTTGGTACCTTGCAGTTGTTAAATTTCAGGCTTAAGACTCCTTCTATCTCAGTATGAATTCTATCTTCATTTCTAATCTATTGAGTGCCATTGTGAAAATTACTTATTTTTCTGGGTGATAGTTTTGTCATCTCTAAAATAGAATTGTTGTGAAAATTTAATGGTTATAACAGTGGTCGCCAACCTTTCAGACCTCACGGACCACCGGTGGTCCGCAAACTGTCAGTTGGCAACCACTGCTCCAAAGGTTTCCTTAAACCAGTGGTCGCCAACCTTTTGGACCACTGGTTGGTGGCCACTGGGTTATAGAACATTTAGAGTATGGACTGGCCTGAGATTTGTACTAAGTATACATCAAATGTTATTATTACCATCGTTTTACCTTGGTAAAGGAAGACTAGACACCAAACAACCAACAATGAAAAATGTGGAAGTCGTTAATAAAATCTATCTATCTATCTATCTATCTATATATATATAAAAGGCTAAACAACTGTCTAACCAACCGACTATCCGACCGATAGCTATGATGCACAATGACCACCAGGGGCAGACGCTCTGACTAGTAGCTATGATGCACATGCATTGACCACCAGGGAGCAGACGCTCAATGCAGGAGCTGCCGAGCTGCAGTGAGCCACCCTCTCGCAATATGGGACCCCTTGGGGGATGTCAGAGAGCTGGTTTCAGCCCGATCCCCACAGGCCAGGCCTAGGGACCCCACCTGCTGGAGGGACCCTCACTCCACAGATGCCCTTCAAACCATATGGCCACCTGGGGAGGGACCATGGGAGGTTGGCTCCAGGGCGTGTCCAGCCCATCTCTCCCCATCCCACTCTGCCGGCCACCTTTTAATTAATTTCCTTTTAGTGTGCATGAATTCGTGCACTGGGACACTAGTGTAATTATAAATGTTTATTGTGTTCAAACACAGTATAGAATTTTCATGGATTATGCTGGTATTTATGCAGTGAGTCCATGAAATAAACTGGGAGAATCGGGTGCAAATGTTCCAGCCATGTGCCTCTGACAACCTCCATGGAGTGGATCTTGTGTATGGGGGAGAGATATACAGATAGAAAACCAAAAGCCTGCACTTTCATGTGGAAAACCTTATTCTTAATTGAGTCAATTTCTTAAATACTACTACTAAGAATTTATGGAAATACCTTAATAGCTCAGCATGTCCCTCTGACTTTAATAATATATTCATAGAAGAAATGGCTGAGCAGTCCATAATATCAATGCTTTTGTCTATTAAAACTAACTATGGAATAATATCAATCAAAGTACCAATCATAAATTGACTTACTTAAGAATAAAATGGAGGAATTTTAAGTGGCACTTAAAAATCACTATTACTTTAGAGGAATGGCCATTTAGAACATTAGCAAGCTGCTTTTGTATTCACAGACAATTTTCTGATTTTAGCTAGAATGCCTTTTGTAGTGGCTCAGTTTCCTGAAGGATATGTTATTTCTTCTATCAGTGCATGTACACCATATACCAGCACAAGCAAATGGGACTTTTTAACAGAACACTAGCACTATAGCTTCTTAAACAAATTTAAGAACCACCATAACTTATTAACATAGACACAAAATAATAATTAGAGTGACATCATAACATGGCTGAATTTATAAAAAGGATCAGCCTGCTCAAGATTATCTTCCCTTCCTTTGGCCATTGGCAATATTTCCTAATGCATTGTGGGGAATGACACATGTAGTCTTATAATTTTAATTTAGAAAGTTTTTGAGTTGGCCCTATATACATTGTTCATTAACAGATTGTTTTTTAAAAAAGAAAAGAAACAAAAAAGAAGGGGGGAAAAGTCTGCTTTATCCTACTCAAAAATTCTGTAGATGTGTCATTAAAATAAACTATATTACAGCTTTTAATGAAATATCTCGGCAATCTTTAATAAACACCTCTTAATTTCTATGCCAGTTTCCATTCACTATTTCCATCTCCTCTTCTCACAAGGTTGTCTGGGTGCCAGTGCCACAATGTCATAATCAAGAATAGCTTAATAATGTCTCATTTCATAGTATTTCATGGTCTAAAACATATGCCTTTCCTTTTAAATTGGTTTGGCTGTTATTGACTCTTTGTAAGGTCCTATAAATCTTAGAACTAGTAATTAAATCTATATGCATATTCAAAATATTTTGTTATTTTGATTAGAATTGCATTGAATTAATTAACATGAAATGACTTTTTAGGACATTATAAATTATTGAGTTTTCTATACATGAAAATGTCATGCTCAATATACTTATATGGTTTTATATTATGTCAAGACTTTGTTAACTTCCTTTTATTAATGGCTAATTATTTTCATAATATGCATGCCTCCATTAAATTATTTAATATCTTAACCTCAATATCTGTCTATATCTTCACGAAGCCTATTATGGGTTGAATTCTGCCTTCCACAAGAGGCATATTGGTGTCTTCACACTCAGTACCTGTGAATGTGACCTTATTTGGAAATTGGGTCTTGGGAGATGTAATCAAGTTAAGGTGGGTATGGATGAACCCTAAATACAATGGCTGATGTCTTTATAAGAGAAAGGAGAGGGAGCTAGACACAAAGACACGTACAGAGGGAAGATGGCCATTTGAAGACAGAGGCAGAAAGTAGCAAGCCAAGAAGGGCCAAGGGTTTCTGGCAACCACCAGACGCCAGAAAGAGGCAAAGCAGAATCCTTCACTAGAGCCTTTGAAGGGAGCATGGCCCTGTGACACCTTGGTTTCAGACATCTAGCCTCCAAAACTGTGAAACGATCAATGTACGTTGTTTAAAGCCACTCAGCGTGTGGTAGTTTGTTAGAGCAGCTCTAGGAAATTGACACAGGTTCCTTGTGTTTTGATGGTAGTCCCTGACTTTTTGTTATTATAAAATTCTGTCATCGATAGCAATCAATTTCACTTTGGTATTATTAATTCATTTGATCAAGTAAGTACATATTTGTGCATGACAAAAAATGAAAGAGCACTGGTATTTATTGTGTGTCTAAGATCTTTACTAAGTGTTCTATGTGGATTACTTAATTTGCTTTCACAGCAATCTTATGAGGCATTAACTATTATAAAGCTGTTCTTTTAAATAGATGAAGTGATCAGGACAGATATTTTGTTTTTCCTCTTAAGCTGATAGAATAGTGGAGCCATGATCAAATCTTGGTTCTGACTAACATTAAAGTAAGAGTTTTTAAACAGAGAAGAATGTGCCTTTTCTTCAAAGAAGGGATTCAAAGATCATTAGAAAATAAAGGGGGATTGTTGTTACCAGTGCTTAGAGGCTTAATGAACAATATTTTATTTAAATAAATATTTCCTTACAACTCCAATATGGAAAGAGGGTCCAAAGACTCTGAGCTCTGTCTGCTTGTTCTAATCATTCCCGGCCTGACACCAGCTCTTCTCCTCAAGGTTCTATGAAAACTCAGGTCTATGCATAACACAGAATTAAAATTTTTAAAAAAAATATATTTTATTGATTTTTTACAGAGAGGAAGGGAGAGGGATAGAGAGTTAGAAACATCAATGAGAGAGAAACATCGATCAGCTGCCTCCTGCAACCCAGGTACATGCCCTTGACCAGAATCGAACCTGGGACCTTTCAGTCCACAGGCCGACACTCTATCCACTGAGCCAAACCGGTTTCGGCCACAGAATTAAAATTTACATCTTCATACTATGCAGCTGTAAAAAAGAAGGATCTTTTACCATTTGAGACAGCATGGAGAGACCTGGAGAGTATTATGCTAAGTGAAATAAGCCAGTCAGAGAAAGAAAAGTATCACAAGATCTCACTTATGTGTGGACTCTAATGAACAAAATAAACTGATGAACAAAATAGATCTAGAAATATAGAAGCATGGAACAGACTGACAAATTTCAGAGGGAATGTGGGGGTGGGGGTGGGCGGAGAAATTAACCAGGGAACTTATATGCATACTAGAGGCCCAGTACACAGATTTGTGCACTGGTGGGGTCCCTCGGCCTGGCCTGCACCCTCTTGCAATCTGGGACCCCTGGGGGGATGCCAGAGAGTTGGTTTCAGCTCGATCCCCACAAGCCAGGCTGAGGGTCCCCACCAGTGCACAAATCCGTGCACCAGGCCTCTAGTATGCATATAAGATCTTTGGTTAATCTCTTCCCGCCTTCCCCTCTTCCCTCTGAGATTCATCAGTCTGTTCCCTGTTTCTATGCCTGTATGTTGAGCATCTGGTGCTCAGTGCGCATCATAGCTACCGGTTGGAAGGTTGAATGATCGAATGGTCGCTTAAGCTTTTATATATATAGATATATATATATATACTAGAGGCCTGGTGCACAAAAATGTGTACACTCAGTGGGGGGCGGTCCCTCAGCCCGGCCTGTGCCCTCTCACAGTCTGGGATCCCTCAGGGGATGTCCACCTGCCGGCTTAAGCCCACTCCCTGGGGGATTGGGCCTAAGCTGGCAGTCAGACATCCCTCTGGCAGCCCGGGACCCCTCGGGGGGTGTCCACTTGCTAGTGGGGAGCAGGCCTAAGCTGCTGAGGAGGTGGGAGAGGCTCCCGCCACCACCGCTGTGCTGGCAGCCGTCAGCCTGGCTTATGGCTGAACAGAGCTCCTCCTGTGGGAATGCACTGACCACCAGGGGGCAGCTCCTGCATTGAACGTCTGCCCCCTGATGGTCAGTGTGTGTCATAGTGACCAGTCATTCCCAGTCGTTCTGCTGTTAGGGTCAATTAGCATATTATCCTTTTATTATAGAGGACTAGTGTCCCGGTGCATGAAATTCATACACAGGTAGGGCTCCCTCAGCCCAGCCTGCACCCTCTCCAATTGGGGACCCCTTGGGGGATGTCTGACTGCTGGTTTAGGGATTGGGCCTAAATCGGCAGTCAGACATCCCTCTCGCAATCTGGGACCACTGGCTCCTAACCGATCACCTGCCTGCCTGCCTGATCGCCCCTAACTGCCTCTGCCTGCCTGCCTGATTCCCCTAACCCATCTGCCTGCCTGCCTGATTGCCCCTAACTGCTCTCCCCTGAAGGCCTGATCTCGCCCCCAACTGCCCTCCTCTGCCAGCCTGGTCACCCCCAACTGCCCTCCCCTTCTGGCCTGATTACCCCTAACTGTCTCTGCCTCAGTCCCCACCACCATGGCTTTGTCCGGAAGGAAGTCTGACATCCGGAAGATGGCCAGTCGACCCGGTCTAATTAACATATTACACTTTTATTAGTATAGATAGATTATATACGATAGGTTTGCTTAAATGGAGAGGGGGCCTCTTTCAACAGGAGGAGATGCTCTTGGAACATAAAAATACATAATCCCTATATCTGGACTGATAGCCAGCCATATGCATTATACTGCCAAACTGGTCATTAAAAAATTGAACTGTTTTCTTATACCTTACACCAAACAGCTATTGTCCTTGAAACCCTTTCTCAGCCCCCACCTTAGTCCCTGCCTTCACACTTCACCCAGATTAGGTTCTGATTGGTCAGTTTCTATGCCAGTCAGCATCTCCGGGCCTATCTCCAGGCCTGATCAGAGAGACGAGAATGATAAGCAGCCCCCATGGCTGCTGGTGAGGCCCGGAGAGAAAAAGAGGCAAGGGCTGATCAACAGCTGCCACAGAGGCTGCGGATCAGACCCTGCTTTTCTCTCTGGGCCTGATCCACAGCCTGCTCAGCAGTCAGTGCTGGGTTGCCGCGCCTGCTGCGGCGGCAGTCAGTGCTGGACTGACTTCTGTGGCACTGACCCATCACTGACTGCCACGGGGGCTGCGGATCAGAACCTGTTTCTCTCTCTGGGCCTCTCTCTGGGCCTGATCTGCTGCCCCCTCAGCAGTCAGTGCTGGGTCACCATGGCACCGGCAGCCAGCAGTCAGTGCTGGGTTGCCATGGCGACCTTGCACTGACTGCAGGACTGACTTCTGGTTTTCAGTCATCCATTCAGTTTTTTTGGACGTTATGGACCCTGGCTCTTTATAGATATAGATATAGATATAGATATAGATATAGATATAGATATAGATATAGATATATATAGATGATAGATATAGATATAGATATAGATATAGATATAGATATAGATATAGATAGATATAGATATAGATATGCATAGCCCATGGACACAGACAATAATGTGGTGAAGGCCTGGGAGGATGCAAGGTGGAGGGGGACAATAGGGGAAGCTTAAGGTGGACATCTGCAATACTTTCAATGATAAAGATAAATTTTAAAAAAGTAAAAAAAGACATCTTTATTTTACTAATAAGGAAATGAGACTTATAGTGACAAAGTGACCTACCCAAAATCATTGTATCAGATCATGACAGAACTGAGATCAGTGGAAGTCCTACTGAGAACGAGACCAGCTAAAACTTCTAAAGCATAATTAATATGGACCATCTGGGCTTCATATTTTTATTCTCATAGATAAAATAGGAAACCCAGACATTACCAAGCAAACTATCCCACAGCTGCAAGCAGTATCATAAACAGCTGTGAGCAAATGCATCTGAAATAATACAGATGTTCCCCATTATAAATATTGCTGAGACATTAAATAAAGTTGAATTATAAAGGTAATAATTGACAGTGATAGAAAATGCATGTCTTAGCTATGAATAAAATGTTGTCTTCCATGTATTATTATTAGACTTTGTAAAATACAGATTTTTTGAGCCTAAGAAGGAACTAATAAATTTGAACCAACTGCTGAAAATTTTATTTTACTATTTTTCCTTGTATCTGATCCTTTGAAAAAGACATTGATATTGATGAACATGAAGAAATGTCTCATTTTTTTTTGTCTAAACTCCTAAATACATGGAGTTTTACTGTCTGGGTTGTTTAACAGACTAGTTTCCTAAGGTACTTCAAGGCTTTTGAGCATCAGTTGGTTACATTTTGTGAAATTTTACATGATTGAAGTATGTTAGCTGGAATGAGCTAACCTTACCCTATGCTGCAAATGTGAAAATGTCAGAATGTTACTTGTCCTATTTTCTGGAAGTATGTTTTGGATGATAAATAGGCAGGAAAGGGTTAAAGATAGACCTTGAAGATTGTGGAAGAAAACAAAATAATCAGGATATGTATATAGAGAGAGACTGTGTGTGTGTGTGTGTGTGTGTGTGTATGTATTACCTTTAATGCTATCAGAATACCAAACAACCAGTCTGTATTATATATACATATACATGTAATATATGCAAAATATTATATTTGATATACATAAACACATATTACCTTTAATGCTATCATTATATGAAAACAACCAGTGAGTAACTAGCAACCAGTGATTGTCTTAGTGTCTAACTCACTGGTACATACAATGAGCATTTTCAAAATTTGTCTATACCTCCCTGAATTCCTCTACATGCAGAAGTCAAATAACTCTCTCAAATATAACCGAGAGGAAGGCTATTACACCTGTGTGTACTGATAGGATGTGCCTCAGGCTGTTGATGAGCCTGAAACAGCTTGATGTCATCTTGTGGAAAGCAGCGCTATTGTAGCAACTAGAGAGTTATTTTGATATTTGCTGCAAATTTCACCCATATTACTCTCATGCATCTTCTCAGATCATAATTAGACAGTAAGTGTACTAAAAACAGCTTTCTTCTTTTCTTCAAAATCTTAGTCTGGAGCTCCCAAGTTCAGATCAATGTTTGAAATGTCCTGCTTTGAATTGGCATTGTTCTTTGTGTTATAAACTTGAAGACACAATAGTGAAAAGATCCAAATAGCCTATACAGTAGGAACAGTTGTCCAACTATTAGTCATTAAGAAATGCAAATTGAACTTCCAATATGATACCACCTGGATGGTTAAAATGGAACAGAAAAAGTCACCTGTGATGAAGATGTGTAGTCAACACAATTTTCCTATGTTCTTGTGGGTGCATAAATTATTTAAAAGACTTGGGAAAACAGCCAACTTTTAAGCCGAATTGCATACCTCATGATGTAGCAATTATACGCTATATGCCCAGGAGAAGTAGGTATATATGCTTTACGAAGGACATGAGATAGCATGTTTATAGCAGTGCTATTTGTCATTGACTCAAAGTAGGAATTATCCCGGTTTCCAGTAAGAGAACAGTGGATAAATTGTGGTATATGACACAATGGAACATTATTCAGCAATGAGAATCAATGACCTATAACCACACACAAAACTGTAGATGAATCTTATAAAATACTCTTGAGCCAGAGAAGCCAAATGCAAAAAAAAGAGCCAAATGCATAATTTAATTTTTTAAAAAAAACTAAATAAAAATCAGGTAAAAGCTATTTAATTTTTTAGAGGTCAGGATAATGGGAACTTTGGGGAGATTGTAATGACTGGAAGGGGATCATTAAAGAAGCCTCAAGAGCCCTGATAATATTCTGTTTCTTAGTTTGAGTTCTGGTTACATAGGTGTATTAAATTCGGGAAAAGTTATCAAGCTGACACAATGTTTGCACTTTCATTTCGTATTATAATCCAATAAAATGTTAAAAAATATATATTGAAATACCTATAAGCAGACTTCTTTTTCTGCTCCTAACCCCAGCTCTTATATTCTGGCCTCACTTGTTGTCTATCCTCAGATTCTGCTGAATGTTTTTCACTTGAACAGGGGCTTGTTCCAGAATGTCAAGCATGTAGCCCAGAGCTCTCCCCATCCCCATGACATTTCTTTCTTTAGTTTTTTTTTAACCTGGAGCTGCACATCACTCTAATGGCCTCCCCTCACTAGAGATGAACAGCTATCACCACGGACATAAAAACCCTCCAGTTGTGACATTTTCTGTTGGTCCTTTGTGGATATATGTACACTGAGGTCTGGACAGGGCATGCATGGGTTTTAACTGTCCCCTCAAGAGGTGATGATTTGACCTATAAATTTCTCCCAGCAGGAGACTAGTCCCTATTTCTCCGTGAGTTTATTTTAGTCCTATCTAGCCTACTTCTAGGACATTCTTCCTGTTCCCCCCTCCATGCATTCAAGTACCCCATTTACATCTTAAACCCCTATAAGAAAATCTCCCCTAGAATAGCTAGTTATTTATTAGTCTGAAAAGTTGTCTTGTTGAGTTAGGTTTGGACTTCAAATTGTAAGATAGATATAACTGGTTCCTAGGTTGTTATTTATAATTTGTGTGTTGCTATAACATTTAAAATGTAATGTTTTATATAAAGCATTTTGAGGCAATATCAAATGGTAAGAGTTTCTTTGACAGTATGAAACATTGATCTGTATGTGAATAAAGTTTCAAAATCATTGGTGCATTGCTCTAAGTTATCTTTTACAGTTCACCATATTTCCCACTTAACAGGCACAATCAGCTCTCCATACTTGTGGGTTTCGCATCTGGAGATTCAACCAACCATGGATGAAAAATATTTGAAAAACAGGATATTACCCTGTTGCTGATGTGCAGTGTAGTTATACAGACAATGGTTGTGTCGGTACTGAATGTGTACAGACTTTGTTTTCTTGTTATTATTCCCTAAATAATATGTATAACAACTCTTTACATTGTATTAGATATTATAAGTAATCTAGCAATGATTTAAAATATACAGAAGAATGTGGTTGTATATATGAAAATACTATACCATCTATAATAATAAAAGCATAATATGCTAATTAGACCAGACAGCCAAACGACCTTCCAGATGTCCTTCTGGATGAAGCCGCCATGGTGGGGGCCGAGGCAGAGGCAGTTAGGGGTGATTAGGCAGGTATGCAAGCAGTTAGGGGTGATCAGGCAGGGAGGTGAGTGGTTAGGGGGGATCAAGCAGGCAGGTGAGTGGTTAGAGGTGATAAGGCAGGCAGGCAGAGTGGTTAGTTGCGATCAGGCAGGCAGGCAAGCGGTTAGGAGCCAGCGGTCCCGAATTGTAAGAGGGATGTCCAACTGCCGGATGGAGCCTAAACCAGCAATCAGACATCCCCTGAGGGATCCCAGATTGCGAGAGAGTGCAGGCCAGGCTGAGGGCACCCCACCCCCCATGCATGAATTTTGTGCACTGGGCTCTAGTTTTTATGTAAGGGACCTGAGCATCCATGACTTTGTTATCTACATGGGTTCTGGAAATTAATCCCATGAGGATACAAAGAGAAGACTGTACTGAATAGATGAGGTGGATAGGTATGAGAATTGCTTTATTTTTTTTCTGGCTACTTATTTCAAATAGTCTTTATCAGATGTTAATTTCCATCCTACCATTGACATCTTAAGAAGACCCCATAACGTGTTTACTTTTTAAAAAAATATATATTTTATTGATTTTTTACAGAGAGGAAGGGAGAGGGATAGAGAATTAGAAACATCGATGAGAGAGAAGCATCGATCAGCTGCCTCCTGCACACCCCCCACTGGGGATGTGCCTGCAACCAAGGTACATGCCCTCGACCGGAATCAAACCTGGGACTCTTCAGTCCGTATGCCGATGCTCTATCCACTGAGCCAAACCGGCCAGGACAACATGTTTACTTTTAAAACAATTTCATTTTCAGGAATTATAACTTAAGAGAATACTAAAATGAAGTTTTATTCTCACATTTATTTTCAACCATCTCCTTGAACCCTCTGCTCCAGCCTGATATGCTTTTTCCAGGAAAAGGAATGGGTAAGGATGTTGTGGTTTGTTTTCAACCCTCCTGCTCTGTTTAATTCCTCTCCTCAGCCACTTAACCTCAACTTCAGTCTCATGTAGAGTTGAACTGGCAAAGCATCATGTGAAGAATAAGGACACATGAAAATAAAAAGCTTCTGGACAGCAAAAGAAACCATCAACAAGACAACAAGAAAGTCCACTGCATGGGAGAACATATTTGTCAATGCTATTTCAGATAAGGGTTTAATCTCCAAAATTTACAGGGAACTCATACACCTTAACAAAAGGAAGATAAACAGTCCAATAAAAAAAAAATGGGCAAAGGACCTAAATAGACACTTTTCAAAAGAGGACATACAGAAGGCCGAGAGACATATAAAAAATGCTCAAAGTCACTAATCATCCAAGAGATGCAAATCAAAACAACAATGAGATACCACCTCACACCTGTCAGAATGGCTATCATCAACAAATCAACAAACGACAAGTGCTGGCAAGGATGTGGAGAAAAAGGAACCCTCATGCACTGCTGGTGGGAACCCTCATGCAATACAGACTGGTGCAGCCACTGTGGAGAACAGTATGGAGTTTCCTCAAAAAGTTAAAAGTGAAACTCCCACTTGACTCAGTGATCCCACTTCTAGGAATATATCCCAAGAAACCAGAAACACTAATCAGAAAGGATATATGGACGCCTATGTTCATAGCAGCACAGTTTACTGTAGCTAAGATTTGGAAACAGCCTAAGTACCCATCTCTAGATGAGTGGATTAAAAAACTGGTACATCTACACAATGGAATATTATGCTGCTATAAAAAAGAAGGAACTTTTACTATTTGCAATGGCATAGATGGAACTGGAGAGCATTATACTAAGCGCAATAAGCCAGTTGGAGAAAGATAAATATCACATGATCTCACTCATATGTGACATATAATAATCAACATAAACTGATGAACAAAAAAGAATCCAGAGACAAGGTAGCACTGAACAGACCATCCAACCTCAGAGAGAAGGTGGGGGGGGGGGGGGGCGTGTAGAGATCAACCAAAGGACTTATATGCATGCACATTAGCATAACCAATTGACACAGACACTGTGGTGGTGGGGGCCTACCCTCGAGGGGGAGAGTGGCGGCGGGGGGGCGGGGGGAGTCAATCAGGGAAAAAGGAGACATGTGTAATACTTTAGACAATAAAAAAAGAATAAGGACAGTTATTTATTTGCCTATCTGTCACCTGGTGAAGTCACTTTTCCCAAAGGAGGTGTTCTAATGCTTGTTCCTTTGCTTAGGATTATTTTTGCATTTTTTCAAAGACCATGTAAAGCCCCTTGAATTCCACTGTCCCCTAAGAAGGTGATATGCTTTCTGGGTGATTTTACATTACAATAATTAACATCATCTATTATTCTCTTGTGGAACCCCATATAGATTCTTCTGGGACACCTTTTGCAATAAGAGGCATTTCTTTTGGGCACAATCCTTTTAAAGTACGTCAATTCTTGCTACCTTTGTGGTATCTCCTTAGCCTTAGGGAGCTGAGGTTCTCTTGCCAATCACAGGAGTGCAGCTTGCCCCCATTGTTGTCCTCTGTGTGTGGGGGTGAGGATGGGGGAGGAGGGCTGCTCAAGGCAGCCTCCTGCCTTCAAACTATTATAGATTAAAGTTGTTGCAGGTGGCTATGCCCCCCTTCCCAATGTGTCATATTGTAAAGCTCTCTGAAGTGTGCTCTTGACTCTGCTCTGGTGGCTGCCGTGGACAAGCTGAAGAGTTTGTCCAAGAGTCAGCATCATTTCAGGTCATAAAATATGAGCTTCCCTTCTAGCAAAAATCTACAACCTCTGGAAGTGGTCGCTTCATGCCTTCCTGACTTGTCTTAAGCTGGGGTAGGAGAGGATGGAATCCTCATTCCCTTCACTGTGGGGTGAAGAGAAAATGTTGCCACATTCTCTACCCTTACCAATTCCTTTATAACAGCTCCCCGCTCCCAATCAATAAATTCTTACCATGCCTGATGTGAGTTGGAGAGTGATGTTAGTTACTTAACCTGTTTACCTTATTCTTAGTTCTGCATACTTTTTGTAGCTTTGCTATATTTACGTTTTGTGCATATGTACTTCACTCACTTTAGCTTTTTGAAAGTTTATGAAACTCTAAAAAAATGTGCCAATTGACATGTTTTTACATATCTAATATTCTAATACATATTTAGACATATATTCCCACAAGTCTATAAACGACATTTATGATTCCATAGACGAATGCACTCTAATAGGATCATAATCCAAACTACAGATGTAATTTAAAATTTTTTGCTGCAGTTACTAAAGATTGTAAAAGAAACAGGTAAAATTAATAATACATGATATTTAAGCCTACATATTCAACATCTAATCATTTCAATATGTGATCAGCATAGAAATATCCATGAGACATCCATGTTAAGAATATTATTTAATTAAATTTATTGGGATAGCAATGGTTAATAAAATGATACAGTTTTCAGATATACAATTCTCCAATACATCATCTATTTATTGTATTGTATGTTTAAACACCCGTCCCCAAGTCAAGTCTCTTTCCATCACCATTGATAAATTCTCTCTCTCTTCACCCCTGTCTTTGAAGTGTGATTGGTATTTTCCACTTCCAGCACCTCTCATTTCTTTTTTTTTTTTTTAATATATTTTATTGATTTTTTACAGAGAAGAAGGGAGAGAGATAGAGTTAGAAACATCGATGAGAGAGAAACATCAATCAGCTGCCTCCTGCACATCTCCTACTGGGGATGTGCCCGCAACCCAGGTACATGCCTTTGACCGGAATCGAACCTGGGACCCTTCAGTCCGCAGGCCGACGCTCTATCCACTGAGCCAAACCGGTTTCGGCATAGCACCTCTCATTTCTAAGAAGTGATATTTCAAGTGCACAGTAGCCACATGCACTAGTGACTACCATGTTGGACCGAGCAGCCAGAGACTATTATCTCCTTAAGGAGAACATCTAGGTCTTAGTCCCCTCCTTATACACATGGCACAGGTAAGGAAATTGCTAAATATAGAATGAATAAATAAATATGTGAATTAAGTTATAGCTGTCTATAAGAAAATCTAAACTATTTTTCATTATGAAGAAAGTTACAAGAACCTTTCCTCCAATTGTCCTGATCACTTTCTAAGGTATATAAGCGTCCAATCACTATGTTGTCCATCTGAAACTAATATACTGTATGTCAACTGTGATTGATGAATACATTTTAATTAAGAATCCTGTGGTTTCACCAATATGAAAAATAGAGAAATATTTATTTATTAAAATGTTTAAAATTAAGAGGAAGAAATAATATTGGATGGGAAATTTTTGGATAAAATAACAAGGAGTTTGCGGTTCCTTAAAATATGAAGGAAGTCACTTAAAAATATTTTTTTAAAAAAAACAAGTAGAATACCCCAGTAGTTCCTTTAATATAGTTAAGCATGTTAGTAATGGTCCTGGTCCCCCAGATCCTGAGGCCACTAGTGCACCGCCCTCCACCTGTTGTCAGCTTATGCTCTAGGTCAGCTTATTTGGAGGAAGAAAACACAATATTTTGAGTTAGTCATTTGGTCCACAGCCAACAATGAGAAGCACACCAGTAACATCTACAAAAGGTGCCTTTGGTAAGAAGTCACAGTGTGCTCTTCCCTCATTTCATTTGCTGTTCATTAAAACAATCATTTCAGGACGGGAAACAATTATGAATTTTTCTGTTTCACTTAGTAGAATTTCTGAGTTACACAGAAATATGGTCAAGTTTTACTTTCAGGCAAATCTAGGCAGACATAATATTGACATGTTCTATTGAGTTCTATTGGGGTATAAATGTTTTTACTGCATTCAAGTGAAATTTGAACATATTCTATTGATATAAATCTGATAATTTTATAATAATATGTTATGACCATAATGGCTATAAGAACTATATTAAGGGAGTCCGTTTTATTTTGTTTTATTCAGAATCAGAGAAAGTATATTTGTACAGAGAACATGAGATTTGGAGATTGATTTTCCCAAATTCAGATCCTACTTGTATTATGCTGGGGAAGCTGCTCAAGGGTTCTGACATCCATTAAATTAAAGTAGCAAATGCTTATTAGCAGATAGCAATAATTGGCTATTTCACCACTTTATTTTTTTCACAATGTCAGTCACAAATATGATGTTCATGTACTAACCCATGTCCTATTGTTTAAAAATATAAATTGTAGAATATCTTTGACAAAGATACAGAGATGGATAGGCACGTGATTAGATGAAATAGAGGTTAGCTCTTATTTGAGGTATAGTAGAGATTGGGAAGTTCCCATATGGAAGTGGCAGTTGAGCTGGTCTTTGAAGAATGTGTATAATGTGATAATTAGAAGGGAGAAGAAACAAAGAAATGAAGCCATTAGTATGTTCTTACTGAAATTATTTGGATGCCAAATTTAAAATCTTAAACATTTAACTGAACCTATTCATTTCTCCTTTTGGTCCTCATTATTCCTCTTTGGTTAGTGATTTGTCAGTATCAATCTTGAACTACTTATAAACTGATGAAACAACTATTAGTCTGTTATTTTGTCTGGAAGATTGTTTTTGAGATGACAGCTGGAGATGATAAAGTATTTGTTTGTTTATATTTACTTGATAAGGTCTTCATTATGTTATCCTAATATTTTTCTACCCTGTACACTTTGAATTTTTTAGACAATTAAGCAATGCATCTGAGCTGAATCGATGTTTGATGTTTAAGCAATTGTATAGAAAACTAATTATCAAGTAGACATTAAAATTGGAATAAAGACATGAGTGAAAAGCAAGTATATTTCTTCTAAATTAATGGTATAAACCAGTGGTTGGCAAACTGCAGCTCGCGAGCCACATGCGGCTCTTTGGCCCTTGAGTGTGGCTCTTCCACAAAATACCGACTTCTGCGCATGGGCCACGAAGTTTCAATCGCACTGTACATGCGCGCCCGCATGTGGTATTTTGTGGAAGAGCCACACTGAAGGGGCCAAAGAGCCGCATGTGGCTCGCGAGCCGCGGTTTGCCGACCACGGGTATAAACTACTGTGATTCTAGGCTTAAGGAAGTCTGATTCTAAATATATGGAATCTAAAGGGAAGAAAGTAATTTTAGGATGGGATTTCATTACCAGGGGTTGGATTATATTGTTGGACTATATTTGATATTTGTAACATTTCAGCTCATTTCTATTTGCTTTTTTAAAAGTCATTTTTATAAGATTCAGGATGCAGGGTCTCAGTTATATTAGTACTTTTCTAAGGCAGTCAAATAAATCATTGGTTAAATGAAAATAATGTAGTTATTTCCCTGAATATTTGCATATCATGTAATATACTATTAAACATCACAATGTCATATTTTTAGGACTGTGTTTTTGCTCTTCATTTTTGTTTCATAAATTAAGAATTGACATCCTATTAGAAAAGAAAAATGGGGCTAACGATGAAATCTTTAAACTCCTAGCCCACTTTATGGTTTTATCACATAATGCATGTTTATTTAAGCTGAAGAAAATAGAATGTTTGGGGTTAGAATATAAAACTAAGCAGAAAGTATACAATGATGGAAGATTGTACTTATGTCCATGAAAAATTGCATATAGTCCTATCCATCTCCTACATCCCCTCCCCCGTAAAGCACTCATTTATAGTTCTGTAAAATACTTTAGATTGCAAGTTGCTCAGACCTGAAAATATTGTTGGAGGAAACAATCCTAAAGCCCCAGGCTAGTGCAGGATTAAGGTTCTTCAGAATGAAACAGGGTATGTAATATTTTTTTGAGTTTGGAATTTTCCAGACATGACATTGGTGTTAGGTAAAATAATAGGGTGATTTTCTTTTTAAAATTTTAGTACTTCAAAGATAGACTGAAAAACTTCAAACACCAAATGAAAGTTACATAATAAAGAATGACTCTTATTCTTTATTTTTGTAGCCCTGGGTTAAACCACCCGTGTTTTAAGACATTGGCACTGGTTATTTTCTAGCTAAAATATCCAAAAAGACAACTTTTGAACCGCTGTATTACTGTCATTCTTTATGCCAGGTTGCATAATTTGTTACAACAGTTGCCATGCATTTCACACTACTAAAGACTGGGGCAAATCACAGCTCTTAAATGTTTTAAGTCAATCCTGAGCATAACAGTCCTTTCTGTATGCTTTAATATTCTCCATATAGCATTCATGTCAGGAAGTTGCTAGAAGAAAAATTAGACCCAAAAAATCTTCTCACTCCTGCAGGACTCAAAAAACTACAATTTGTCTTCTGTGTCAGTTATCTCCTACTTGTCTCTTTATCTGAAGTATGTCCCCTGAGCATGCCTGGCATATGAATTCTCTTGAAAAACACACCTTACTCTGGTATTCTATGCAAAACCTTCCAATAATTCCTTGCTGTTTAACTCACTATGTTCAAATGCTTGGCATGGAAGCCTTTTTTCAGTTTATGCAACAAGCACACCTTCATCTTTTAAAAATTATATTTTCTAATTACATTTGACATGCAATATTATATTACTTTCAGGCATACAAAACATTGATTAGACATTTATATGCCTTACAAAGGGATCACCCTGATAAGTCTTGTATCCGTCTGACAGCACAAATAGTTATTGCAATATTATTGACTATATTTCCTATGTTGTACTTTATATCCCAGTGACTATTTTTATAGCTGACAATTTTTACTTCTTAATTCCTTTCACCTTTGTTCACCCATCACCCCGACCTCTCTTCCATCTAGCAACCATCAATTTGTTCTCTGTATCTATGAATTTGTTTCTGTTTTTTTTTTTGTTGTTGTTCATTCATTATGTTTTCAGATTCCACATAGAGTGAAATCAAATGGGTATTTGCATTTCTCTGACTTATTTTACTTAGCACAATACCCTCTAGGTGAGTGGTGCTCAACCTTCTGGCCCTTTAAATACAGTTCCTCATGTTGTGACCCAACCATAAAATTATTTTCGTTGCTACTTCATAACTGTAATGTTGCTACTGTTATGAATCGTAATGTAAATATCTGATATGCAGGATGGTCTTAGACGACCCCTGTGAAAGGGTCGTTCAACCGTCAAAGGGGTCCTGACCCACAGGTTGAGAACTGCTGCTCTAGGTCCATCCATATTGTCACAAATGGCATGATTTCATTCTTTTTTATGGTTGAGTAATATTCCCTTGTATATATGTACCACTTCGTCTTTACACTTCTTTATCCATTTGTCTATCGATGGACACTTAGATTGCTTCCACATCTTGTCTACACTAATAAAAGAGAAACATGGTAATTAGTGTACGACCACTACCCTTCCCATTGGCTAATCAGCATATCCTTATGCAAATTAACTGTCAGCCAAGATGGCGGCCGGCAGCCATGCACTGAAGCAAATAGGGAGGTTTGCTTGCTCCAGTGACAGTGGACTCCAACGTTCCCCGCCTCACTTGCCGGCCTCTCAGCTGCAACTCTAAGCAACTATGTTGCAAATATAGAAGCTAAACAAAACCCCAGAAGCCTGCGTTAGTCAGCCAGGCTTCAGCCAGCCTGACCGCAACATTGTATCAAATACAGAAGGAAAAACAAAGGCCAGAAACCGGCTTTCAGCAGCCGAGGCCTCAGAGCTAAAGCTGGCCCAGAATCAAAAAAGAAAAAAAGAAAAAAAGCAGCGGTTGGGAGCTTCAGTCAACCCACCAGCCTGAAAACAGCCGTCAGCCCCTCAGCCAGGCTGGCCAGGCACCCCAGTGGGGACCCCCACCCTGATCCAGGACACCCTTCAGGGCAAACCAGCCGGCCCCCACCCATGCACCAGGCCTCTATCCTATATAGTAAAAGGGTAATATGCTTCCCGGCATCGGGATCAGCAGAGCCGTGAGGCCTCCCGGCACCGGGATCAGCGTCATAGGGGGCAGCACCCAAACCCCCTGATCGCCCTGCGGCTCTGTGTGTGACAGGGGGCGGGGCCACAACCTCCCTATCCGCCCTGCTCTGTTCGTGACAGGGGAAGGCGCCCCAAACCCCCTGATCAGCCCTGCTCTGTGCCTGATAGGGGGGAGCTCCCCAATCCCCTGATCACCCTGCAGCTCAGTGTGTGACAGGGTGCGGCGCCCCAACCCTCGCCCCCCCCCCCCCACGGGCCCTGCTCTGTGTGTGACAGGGTAGAGCCATAACCTCCCCATCGGCCCTGCCCTGAGTGTGACAGTGGCAGCGCCCAACCCCCTGATCGGCCTTGCTCTGTGGGTGATAGAGGGTGGCGCCCCAACCCCCCTCCATGGGCCTTGCTCTGTGTGTAACGGGGTAGAGCCATAACCTCCCCATTGGCCCTGCCCTGAGTGTGGCAAGGTGCAGCTCCCCAACCCCCTGATTGACCCTGCTCTATGTGTGACAGGGTACGGAGCCCCAACCCCCCTGATGGGCCCTGTTCTGTGAGTGACAGGGGGCAGCATCCCAACCCCCTGATGGGCCCTGCTCTGTGAGTGACAGGGGGCAGCGCCCCAACCCCCTGATCGGCCCTGCTCTGTGCATGACAGGGGGTGGCGCCACAACCTCCCCATCGACCCTGCCTTGAGTGTGACAGGGGGCGGTGCCCCAACCCCCCAATCAGCCCTACCCTGAGCGTGACTGAGGGTGGCATTGCAACCTCCCAATCCGCCCTGCTCTGTGCATGACAGGGGGCGGTGCCCCAAGTCCCCAATCGGCCCTGCTCTGAGCCTGACCAGGTGCTGCACCTAGGGATTGGGCCTGCCCTCTGCCACCCGGGAGCAGGCCTAAGCCAGCAGGTCATTATCTCCCAAGGGGTCCCAGACTGGGAGAGGGCACAGGCCAGGCTGGGGGACCCCCCTGTCCCTCCCCCCTGAGTGCACAAATTTGTGCACTTGGAGGGGGTGGTCCCTCAGCTCAGCCTGAATCGTCTTACAATCCAGGAACCCTCAGGGGATGTCCAAATGACAGCTGTCAGTCGGACACCCTTAGCACTCCTCTGGAGGCAGGAGAGGCTCCCGCCACCACTGCTGCACTCGCCAGCCATGAGCCCAGCTTCTGGCTGAGCAGCACTTCCTCTATGGGAGTGCACGGACCACCAGGGGCAGCTCCTGCATTGAGCATGGTGACTGGTCATTCCACCATTTGGTCAATTTGAATTTTAGCCTTTAATGCCTGTGGGATCAGGCCGAAATCGGCTCTCCGACATCCCCTAAGGGGTCCCGGATTGCGAGAGGGTGCAGGCCAGGCCGAGGCACTCCACTGGTGCACAATCAGGCCAGGGAGGGACATGGGAGGTTGACAGTTGGGAAAGGATCACAGGAAGGCTCCAGGGCATGTCCAACCAATCTCGCTTGGTCCCGATCAGCCGGACCCCACCAACAAGCTAACCTACCAGTTGGAGCATCTGCTCCCTGGTGGTCAGTGCAAGCCATAGAGAGCAGTTGAGCGGCCTTAGCATATCATTACCATATTATGCTTTGATTGGTTAAACAGATGACCGGACACTTAGCATATTAGGCTTTTATTATATAGGATGCTGTAATGAACATACGGATGGCCAACAGACATATGAAAAGATGCTCAACATCTGTGATCATCAGGAAAATATCAATGCAAAAACCACAATGATATGTCATATCTCACAGGTCAGAATGGCTATTTTCAATCAATCCACAAACAAGCATTAGCAAGGAGGAAAGGAAATCCTTATGCACTGTTAGTGGAATTATCAATTGGTGCAGCTTATATATAAATAATGTGGAGTTTCCTCAAAAAATTAAACCTAAAACTACTATATGACCCAGAAATATCACTTCTGGGTATTTAACCAAAAAAATCCAAAACACTAATTTGAAAAGATATATACACCCCTATCTTCTTTATCAGACACATCTGATAAGGAACTATTATTCACAATATATAAAGACTTTTTAAAACTCAATAAAAAACAAGTAGCCTGACTAAAAATTGAGCAAAAGCCCTGAGGAAGACACCTAACCAAATAAAATATACAGATGACAATTTAGTCTACATAAAGATGTTTAATGTTATCTGTCATTAGGAAATTGAAAATTAAAACAATGAGGTAATACTACATACCTTTTAGAATAGCCAACATCTAAAACACTGCCATCACCAAATGCTGGCAAGAAAGTAGAGCAACAGGAACCCTCATTTATTGCTAATCCGAGATAAAAATTTACTTTTACCCTGTGTGACAACAAGGATGGATCTGGAGGGCATTATGTTAAGAGAAATAAGCCAGTCAGAGAAAGACAAGTACCATATGATTTCAACAATGTGTGGAATCTAATGAACAAAAATGAAATAACAAGCACAATAGAGACAGACTCTAGGGAGCAGACTGACAGCTGTCATGGTTAGGGGGTGGACTGGTTGGGTGGTAGTAGAAGGATTGAGCAAAAAGAAAAGAAAAAGGAAATAACTCATGGACACAGAAAACAGTGTGGTGATTGCCAGGGGGAAGGGAGTGGGGGCAGTGGAGGAAGGCATGGGGGGCGGGTAAAAGGTGATGGATGGGGACTTGACTTGGGATGGAGAACACACAATACAGTGTACAGGTGTTGTGTTGTAGAATTGTGCACCTGAAACCGTTATAATTTTGTTAACCAGTGTCACTCCTATAATGTAATAAAATGAAAAGATTAACACTTTGGAGGGCATTTTGGCCATTTATTACAAATATAAACATACTCTTACCATATGATACAGCCATCATGCTCCTTGTTTTTTATGCAAATAAAGTGAAAGCTTATGTCCATGCCCAAAACTGCACATACATGTTTATAGCAGCTTTATTTAGAATTGGCAAAACTTGGAAGCAACCAAAATGCCCTTCAGTGGGCAAATGGATAAACAAACTACTGGTGCATCCAGACAGTGGAATATGACACAGCATTCAAAAATATGAACTACCAAACCCTGAAAAGACATGGAGGAACCTTCAATGCATGCTACTGTGTGAATAAAGCCAACCTAAAAAGCTACATACTGTAATGATTCCAAATGCATGACATCCTGAAAAAGATAAAACTATGGAGATGCTAAAATGATCAGTGCTTCCCAGGGTTAGGGAGAGAAAGGAATGAATAAGAACACAGAACATTTTTAAGTCAGTGAAACTATTCTGTTTGGTACTGTAGTGGTCCATACATGTGATTACAATGTTGGGGAAATGCATAGCTTATCATCGAGGGTAAAGCTTAATGTAAACTATGGGTTTTGAGTGAGAGTGCCATGTCAATGTAGCTTTATTTTTTTTTTATCTTTATTTCCTTAAAATAGATTTTGTTTTGTTCTTTTTTTTTTAATTCTTTATTGTTTAAAGTATTACAAATAGTATCACATATGCCTTCTTTTTCCCCCATTGACCTCTCCCTGGCCACCGCCACACCTCAAGCATGCCCTCACCCCCCTAGTGTCTGTGTCTGCATGCATACAAGTACTTTGGTTGATCTCTCATCACTCCCCTCCTCTGCTTTCTCTCTGAAGTTTGACAGTCTGTCTCTGAAGTTTTCTTCTCTGTCTCTGGATCTATTTTTGTTCATCAGTTTATATTGTTTATTATATTACACAAATGAGTGAGATCATGCAATACTCATCTTTCTCCGACTGGCTTATTTTGCTTAGCATAATGCTCTCCATGTCTATCCATGCTGTTGCAAATGGTAAGAGTTCTTTCTTTTTTACAGCAGAGTAGTATTCCATTGTGTAGATGTATCTGAGTTTTTTAATCCGCTCATCTGCTGATGAGCACTTAGACTGTTTCCAAATAATCCCATGTACCATTGCAACAAAAAACTTAAGATACCTAGGAATAAACTTAACTACTAGTAAGAAGGTAAAAAACTTGTACTCGGAAAACTATAGGACATTGAAAAAAAGAGATAGAGGAAGACATAAACAAATGGGAGAATATACCGTGTTCATGGATGGCAGAATCAACATTATTAAAATGTCCATACTACCCAAAGCAATATATAGATTTAATGCAATCCCCATTAAAATACCAATGGTATATTTCACAGACCTAGAAAAATCTTTCCAAACATTCATATGGAACAACAAAAAAAGACCCCAATTAGCCACAGCATTCTTGAGCAAGAAGAACAAAGTTGGAGGGATCACAATATCAGATATCAAGCTATATTACAAAGCCACGGCTCTCAAAACTGCCTGGTATTGGCACAAGAACAGACATATAGACCAATGGAACTGAACATAGAACCCAGAAATTGACCCAAGCCATTATGCTCAATTTTTCTGTGAAGCTAAAAATGCTCCAAAAAATAAAGTTTAATAATTAAAAGAAAGAAGAAAAGAGAAACAAACTAACAAACCAAAAACCCAAGCACTTCCAGACAGTCTGAACTTGTCTGGCATTATTGCTTAGATCTTGATATTTCTAGGAGTTGGACTTGTATCACAGCTTGGCCTTGGTGTTGTGCTAGTGAGCACAATTAGACAGAATGCCAACATCAGCCTACGCCTCTATATGACCATAGTTTAACACAAAATCAAGACTACTTTGTAATCATGTCTGAATGCAGACAAAACATGAACATTATCCATACAATAAAAATGGGTAAATATTTTACTTTTCTACTTAATATAAATGACTGTTGCTACCTTCCAATTACATGTTTAGTTTCACTTTATTATTTGTCTTTCTGATAAAAAATTATTATAGTAATCATAGAATTAACCTGCTATCTAACAGAATCCAATCCAGCATAATGTTTTGCTTCCTTAAATAAAGCCTTTCCCAAAAACACCAAACACAAGTTTAAACGCTGTAAGTTCTTTCTAGAAGCCTCTTACTGAGGCATCCCATGTTTCACCATGGTGAACTCTTTATAAATTAAATACATCAATAAGTTCAACTTTGTTTAACTATATTTGTGTGCCTGGCAGTAGTCTTTGAATGAAGGACCTTGACACTTACTCCTTTAATAGTACATGTCTGATTTTCTTAGCCTTCATATCTCTCCATAACACCCTCTCTGATCACCCCTAACCACTCTGCTTGCAGGCCTTCTTGCCCCCAACTGTCCCCCCTTGCCAGCCTGATCACCCCCAACTGCCCTCCTCTCCTGGCCTGATCACCCCTAACTGCCTCTGCTTTGGCCCCACCACCATGGCTTAATCTGGAAGGCTGTCCGAAGGTCTCCTGGTCTAATTAGCATATTACCCTTTTATTAGTATAGATAGAAGCCTCTTGCACAGGTGGAGGCCAGCTGGTCTGCCCTGAAGGGGGTTCCGGATCAGGATGGGGGTCCCCTTGGGGGGTGAGGCTGGCCTGGGCGAAGGGCCTGGGGCAGTTTGCAGGCCAGCCATGCCCCCATTGGGGTGGGGGTTCTCACTGAGGGGCTTCCCACTGGGGGCAAGGGGCTGGAGTGGTTTTTAGGCCTGCCATGCCCCCATTGGGGTTGGGGTCCCTGCTGGGGGGGGTGGCCAACCTGGGTGAGGGGCTGAAGGCCGTTTGCAGGCTGGCAAAACTCCCATCATGGTGGGGGTCCCCACTGGGGGGTGTGGCCAGCCTGGGCGAGTGGCTGATGGCCGTTTGCAGGCTGGCCATGCCCCCATCGACGTGTGGGTCCCTCGGGGGGCATGTCCGGCCTGGGTGAGGTGCTGAGGGCCGTTTGCAGGCTGAGCATGCCCCCAATAGGGTGTGGGTCCCTGCTGGGGGGCGTGGCCAGCCTGGACGAGGGCCTGAGGGCAATTTGGGGGCAGTTTGCAGGCTGGTCAATCCCCTGGATTTGTCCGGAAGGTCTCCAGAAGGTCTCCTGGTCTAATTAACATATTACTCTTTTATAGTATAGACTAGAGGCCCGGTGCACAAAAATTTGTGCACTGGGGGGGGGGGTGGAGGGGGGTCCCTCAGTCCAGCCTGTGCCCTCTCACAGTCTGGGACCCCTCAGGAGATAACGACCTGCTGGCTTAGGCCTGCTCCTGGGTGGCAGAGGGCAGGCCCAATCCCTAGGTGCAGCCCCTGGTCGGGCTCAGAGCAGGGCTGATTGGGGACTTGGAGCACCGCCCCCTGTCATGCACAGAGCAGGGTGGATTGGGAGGTTGCGATGCCACTCTCAGTCACACACAGGGTAGGGCCGATTCGGGGGTTGGAGCACCGCCCCCTGTCACACTCAAGGCAGGGGAGGTTGCGGCGCCACCCCCTGTCATGCACAGAGCAAGGCCCATCAGGGGGTTGAGGAGCTCCCCCCTGTCACGCACAGAGCAGGGCCCATCAGGGGGTTGGGGAGCTCCCCCCTGTCACGCACAGAGTAGGGCTGATAGGGGAGTTAGGGCACTGCCCCCTGTCACACACAGAGCAGGGCTGATCAGGGGGTTGGGGTGCCGCCCTCAATCACCCACAGAGCAGGGCCGATCAGGGGGTTGGGGCGCCACCACTGTCACACTCAGGGCAGGACCAATGGGGAGGTTATGGCTCTACCCTGTCACACACAGAGCAGGGCCTGTGTGTGTGGGGGTGGGGGGGTTGGGGCACCGCCCCGTCACACCCAGAGCTGTAGGGCGATCAGGGGGTTTGGGCGCTGCCCCCATCACGCTGATCTGGTGCCAGGCGGCCTCACAGCTCCGCTGATCCCGGTGCTGGGAGGCATATTACCCTTTTATTATATAGGATAGAGGCCTGGGGGCCGGCTGGTTTGCCCTCAAGGGTGTCCTGGATCAGGGTGGGGGTCCCCACTGGGGTGCCTGGCCAGCCTGGATGAGGGGATGATGGCTGTTTGCAGCTGGTCACACACCCTTCAGGGTGGGGGTCCCCACTGGGGTGCCTGGCCAGTCTGGGTGAGGGGCTGAGGGCTGCTTTCAGGCTGATGGTTGTTGACTGAAGCTCCCAACCGCTCCTTTTTTTCTTTTTTTTTATTCTGGGCCAGCTTTAGCTCTGGCTCCAGCTCTGAGGCTTCCGCTGCTGATTGCGTTCTATAATTGAAACAATGTATAACTCCAGCTCTGAGATCCCGGCTGGCTGAAAGCTGGTTTCTGGGGTTTTGTTTAGCTTCTATATTTGTTACAAAGTTTCTTAGAGTTGCAGCTCAGAGGCCGGCAAGTCAGGCGGGGAATGGTGGAGTCTGCAGTCACTGGAGCAAGCAAGCCTCATGTTGGATTCCAGCTGCCTGGCTGCTGGCCACCATCTTGGCTGACAGTTAATTTGCATAAGTATATGCTGATTAGCCAATGGGAAGGGTAGCGGTCGTACGCTAATTACCATGTTTCTCTTTTATTAGTGTAGATAATTCTAGGATACAAATCATTTGGTAAAAACATATCAGTATTCCTAAATACATATTTTATTCCAAGCTAATGCATTTTTCTATTTTCTTTTTATTGTTTCTATTATTTATTTGCCTGGTGTCTGTTTGTAAATATTTCCGTAGCCATTTTTTTTCAAGTTGGTTATGCTTCATTAGGCAGCGCTATCTAAACATTTCATTTGTTCTTAATTAGCATGAGTAAATTGTCATTAACACCCATCCCACCACATCTACTATCTTCATACTTACATACAAAGAATGTAAACATTAATTCAAACACATATTCACACTGTATTTTCTTGTGAATTATTTTTATTTAAAAAAGGGATCATTCATCACTTTTTTTTGCAAGTTGGCTTTCTTTTCATTAATGCATAACAAACTTTCTTCCATCCATCTATCCATCCATCTATTAATGATTGGTCAATTGATTTAATTTTTTAATTCAATGATTTTAAAGTGTTTTATTTAACCACTGAATAATAGGTCAGTAGAAGGACATTTTTCCTTTACTGTTAGAAATGCTGTGCTTTACATATTTCTTACAGTATTTATGCATATTTTTATTTCTATTGGTTACTTTCTTTAAAGTGAAAATGTTTGATCAAAGAGTATGCACATTCATAATTTTAAAAGATATTGGAAGGTTAAATTCCAACAACAGTAGAGATTCATAAATGAATAATCTATCACTAATGTATGGCATTTCTTAATCTTTAAATCTCCTGGGTGAAAAATTGATATATCACGGTATGGTAACTCCATATTTCCCTTGTTACTAGGCATTTCAGCTTGTTTTCAAATGTTTATTGATTGCAGATATTTATATTAGATTGTTTCTACTTTTAAAATCAGCTAGTATAAACTTTCTGCATATTAATGTCAACTCTATATTTCCTATACACATTTCCCTATTTCCCCAGGCTATTATTAATTTTTTAGCTTTTGTAATTCATAGCTATATCTACCTTGCTTATTTAATAGTTTCTGGGTTTCTTGATTAGATATAGCTCTAAATTCTATACTAAAATGATTTATCATTCTTATTTAGTTTAAAATTTTCATTTACTAGTCTATAATAATTGTACGTGATATTAGGAGGATTTTATTCACTGCTTTTTCTCAGATCTCTAGTACAAGCATTATTTGCTAAACACACTATTGTATTCTTAATGCATTGAAATGCCAAGTTTATTTGGTTACTGGTTGCCACTTATATGCTAACATTTCTTTTTGGAATATTTACTAATCTATTACTATTTTTATTACTGTAGTGATTCCATCCCATTTTTCTTTCAGTGGTTCTATAATTTTTTTTGTCTCTTTAGGTTTTTTTCCACAATTTTTACCATTTTAAGATGTTTAAGTACATAAAAATTATTCTATTTTTGGCTAGAAGATAATAAAGAGAGGTCCACTTCTGTGAGTTCAATCATTCATGGCCTTTTTGTGGAAAGAATTTCTCATTATAACTGCAGTAGGGCACACTTTCAACATGTGAGACAGATGCTGAAAAGGAAAAAATAAATCTATATATATAAAAGCCTAAGCAACCATTACAACCATTCAACCAAATGACCAGTTGACTGGTCACTATGATGCATACTGACCACCAGGGGGCAGATGCTCAATGCAGGAGCTGACCCTGGTGGTCAGAGCACTCCAAAAGCCAACCTCCTGTGGCTGGCCAACTCCCACAGTCCCTCCCCCCCGCTGGCCAGCTCCTATGGGCCCCAATAGACCCTGATCACCAGCCAGGCCGAGGGAGCCCACCTGTGCATGAATTTGTGCACAGGGCCTCTAGTGTTTGTACAAGAGGAAAAAGAAAAAGAAAGTGTGTCGGGTATAGTGTTAATGTTCTCCATGTATTCTCTTTTATAAACTCACTTTAAAAGAAAGTATTATTTTTACTTTATGAATAAAAAGTAGAGTTTTTGATACTTTAGTATAAGCTATACAGTACGGTTGCTTTTATATTATCACACTGTCTTTGTCATTATACTCATATAGGTAAGACAAGCGGGCCTAGGTGTGTTGCTCAGGAGAATTGTTGACCTTTATTAAATAAACTAGAGGCCCAGTGCATGAAATTCGTGCACTGGGGATGGGTGGGGGGTCCCTTAGCCTGGTCTGTGCCCTCTCGCAGTCCGGGACCCCCGCCTCCTTACTGCCCACCTGCTTGCTGCTTCCTACCATTCTGCTTGTTGCTCCTTAGTGCTGCCGCGAAGGCTCCCGCCACCGCTGCTGCACTCGCCAGCTGCCCAGTCCCCTGCTGTGGGTCGGAGCTCCTCTGCTACAGCAAAGGTTTGGGTTCCATTCTGCCAGCGCACCTACTTAGGTTTCGGGTTGATCCCCAGTCAGGGCTGACTGCTGCTCAGGAAGTGACTGAGAACCGTGTGCTCTAGTCATTCGGTGGGGAGCTGGGGTTCCATTGCCAACCTGGCCCACTCTGATCCCCGCTACCCCCCCCTCCTACAGCAAGGATGACTTCAACTATGGCAGCTGCGTGGCCTCCGCCAGTGTCCACATCCGCATGGGTAGGTCACCCTCTCCGTGGCTCGCCAGGCGTGACTGCTGCACAGTCGCCCCAGAGGCAGATTTCTGGGTTCCCAGGGAGAGTGCCCTCCACGCCCGGACTCCCAGGGAGAGCTGGGTTGGAGGGAAAGCACTTCGCCTAGAGCAGAGCACCCATCCTGTGCAGGGCTTGCAGGGTTTGTGTCTCTGATCCTGCCCCCAGCAGCCCCGGCACTGTGGTGGCAAGGCTTGGGTCTGCTGGGTGCCGGGCCCTCCTGTGTGTTGTGTCTCTCATCCGGCCTCCAGCAGCCCCAGCACCACGGTGGCTGGCCTTGGCTCTGCTAGGTGCCGGGCCTGCATGTTTGTGTCTCTGATTGGGCCCCCAGCAGCCCCTGCAAGAATAGGGCTTCCTTGGGCTGATCGTGCTGCCAAACCCCACAGCCCAGGACCGCACACGGGGGTCCCGGCTGCCCAGGGCCACACACGGGGGTCCCGGCTGGGGGCGGGGCTTAGGCGGCACACAGGGGCCCGGATGGCGGCTCGTGCTGGCCTGCCCTGCCTGAAGTATGCAAATTAGCAGCCATCTTTGTTGGCAGTTAATTTGCATATCGTGCTGATTAACCAATGGGAGGCGTAGTGAAGGTATGGTCAATTACCATGTTTGTCTATTATTAGATAGGATAAATAAAAATCCCTGCTGGTACTTCTCCTGGAATATGCTACATTGAGTTGCATGTGTGAGAAACAGCTAGATTGCAAGACAACCCTAGCAATTCCAAGCATCTACCTTTTGGGACTTTAGCTGTGAATTGTTTTTAAATTGTACCTTTCCCCAATAATGAATTTCATATATGCCACATGGCTTTACCTACATCCTAAGTTATACTTTCCCTGCTAATGGACAGGGAAAAAAGCATCCGATTCTATTTTTGTCATATAGTAAACAAAATAGAAAAAATGTATTCTTTAGATAGTCTTAATTGTTCTTGTGATGCCATCACACTGAAGGTCTGAACATAAATAATCTAACCATTTGATAGATATGCTTTCAGTATATTAACAAAAGTAAATTAGTATTTACTGGTGATGGCATTCTAGAATGGTTCAGTATCCTCATTCAATTTATTAGAGAAAAATTTGAGGAAGAATATTGAAGGTAATGTATGTCTAAAGCTACGTATAGTCACATCTAAGAATTACAGATATATAAGGGTGGCCAGAAGTAGGTTCACAGTTGTGAGTATGCAAAACACAGTTCATTCTTGTATTATTATTTATTAATTATGGCATTGTTTTCCATACACACAATTATAAGCATACTTTTGTCCACCCCTGTGATTATATCACTGATAATTAAAAAAACAAAGATTTTAAAATTATTGTTTGGTACCCAACCTCTACCTTTACCTTTGCTGATTTAAATGTACACATCTGAGCCTATTCCTGAATTCTATGAAGATAATGCTAATATAGTTTCTACAGCTGTGGAATATCTTAAAGCCAGTATGATTAACTACTTATGAACTCTAGCTTTGGCTTTAAATATACCTTCTGTTTGAATTCCGGGTTTACTCATTTTTGAAGATTTAGATGCATAGAGACTGAGTAAATTACCCTGCCTTTTCATCTTCAAAATGTAGTAATACTTCTTATTGAAATAATTGGAAGGGTACTATGAGGTTATCCTCTCTCAGAGTATAGTAGTCACTTATTTTTATAACAGTTGTGATTTTATTTATTATAAATATACTTCGCTATAACTAGGGCTGTCATAAAGGTAGAAATATTGTGTCTGTTCTTATCATTATGGTCTTACTGTCTCACAGATTCCAGCAAGAGCGTAGCTAGGCAGCTTTGTGCCTTTTTGAAGATTGCTTTGGTCAGCTGGGGTCGATTTTTGTTTTGCTTCATCTTGGGAATGGTCAGTTTCTCCTCTGCCTTGACTTTGCTCCCTGAGTGTTTACTCTCTTCAGCTTTCCTGGAGTTTTTTGTTTGTTTGTTTGTTTTTGATTTGTTGTTGTTCTTTTGGTCTTTTCCTGCCCGTGACTCTTAGTTTTGCTGATATTGCTGGGGGCAGCTTCCTAAGGTTTGCTATTAGAAAGCTTGGCTGTATTTGCAGGAATCCTGTCATTGGCTGCAATTTTCTAGTTCTCCCATGAACATGCAATCTGGGCTCTCAGGCTTGATTTTGACCATGGGAGCACCACCGATCGGCTCAGAGACTTTATGTTTCTTCTTCCTGGCTTGATCAAAGGGAGCTTTTATGAAGCCTGACTTTTTCTGCACTGCGTTCAACTTTGATGGCTCTGGAATCTTTGGTTTTGATCACCTTGAAGCCTTTGGATCACTAAGACCCGTGGAAAGTGAATATCTCACCAGTGTAGCAATGTATGAAACGCTATCACCTGTTTCAGTCCCATTTTCAAGTGTTCCTTGGTCCCTAAGACTCAGGCTATTCTTCCCCAGACCAACATACAGTGGGGCCTTGACTTACGAGTTTTTCGAGATATGAGCAGTCTCCCGGCCGATTTTTTGCTTTGAGTTGCGAGCTAAAATTCAGGTTACGAGCCAGCTTCAGATACCCCACTGCTAGTTGGCGCAGCGAACGTCACAGTGAACACCACAACATCAGCCCAGCATCACGTGTCTCACTCGTTCACTTCTTGATTTGACATACGAGTAATTTGAGTTACGAGCTCCGTCACGGAATGAATTAAACTCGTAAGTCAAGGCCCCACTGTATTCACAACCTGGCTGCTCCTCTTGGCCAAGGGGATCAGTGAGGGCCAGAACCTGGTGAATATCAGGGATTTCTCAAGGGAGCAGTGGAGGATTTTGGTTTCCTGTAAGGAATTGGGAGGCATCCAGAGGCTTTGAAAGCTTGATCTTAATATCATCCAAATTCTTATTCTCTTTCTGTTCCTGGCTTGGTGCTGGAGGCAGTATCAGGAGATTACTTGGACTATGGACTGGAGCTGCTACTGAAATGTTCCTAAGCTCTGGTGCTGGGTTACTCTCAAGAATCTGAATATTGCTGCTACTGCAGGACATGGGGGTTCTGGAGTTGGTGGTAGAAAAATGTTTGATTTGGAGGTTGCAATCCAAAAGAAGTCTCCATCACCAGGGAAGTCTCTATCACTGCAAAAGGAGTCAAGGGGAAGTCAGTCAGTCCCTGGTAAGTAAGACGCTCCCCCTAACACCAACGCAGCAATCATGCACTTTGTAATAGGAAAGGCATTCCTACTAGCTCTTCTTAAGGATCATGAACAGATAGGAGTCAATTATTCTAGTTCTTACTGGTGATCATTTGATGCTATTATTTCATGGTATTCTTTGAATTTCACAGGGTTTTGATAAGTCAAAGAGTAAAAGTGATTTTTAAAAATAAATAAAAATATGTAAAAATGGCTTCATGCAGTGTCTAACACATGATCTCTATTCCTTATTAAATATATCTCTTCATTATAAAATTTTGCATAGCCCACAGTATATTAAAATTTGGCCTTTGAGATTGTAGGCAGCTATTACACCATGAGGGCATTATTTTGTCTTAAAATTTCAACTGGTTTAAAAGAAATGATGAAAAAGAAAATGTAGTCACCAAAAAACTGATTTACTAGGTTTTAGTCTGTCTCCAAATGAATTTCTTTCAAATCTAGTTGAATGAAAGTTATAAAAAATGGGGTTGCTAACAAGATACTGAGAGGCCATTAACTACAGAGATGTTAGAAGTCTACCCAATAATAAATGGGATCAGTTGAATGTCATAAGCTCTCTTTATTGATGTGGCTATTTTAAATGATTGCAAACATAGTGATAATTAATTACATTTCCTGAAACTATAAACACAATGTCTATACTGAGAGCTGAAACAAATCTGATATTTTACAGCAAAATGCCAAGTGGCATTTGTTGTTTTGTAAGTGTTCCCTGGAATAAGGTACTTGAACAGGATAAAGATAAAAGGGCAATGTCAAAAAGATGATTTATTTCCCAATTGTTCATTCTTTTCCAATAAGCAAACAACATTGCTACACAACTTAAAGAATTCACTACATTGATGAGGGAAAAGAAATCTGTAGTTCATCACCAATTGTTTCTTTTTTTTAAATACCAACTATCTTTTCATTTAAGAATTCAGGTAAATTTTTTTTTTTTAATATCTAGGTCATTCTGTGTCTCTCTGGAGCTTAGATGCTCTCCTCTCATCTTCCTCTCCCCCTCATCTTCCTCTCCCCCTCATCTTTCTCTCCCCCTCCAACCTGCTCCTCTCTAAAAACCTGTTCCTCTCCCAAAACCTGCTCCTCTCCAAAAACCTGCTCTCTCTCTCTCTCTCTCTCTCTCTCTCTCTCTCTCTCTCTCTCTCACCTCACCCCTTCAATCCGCAGGCCAACAATCTATCTACTCAGCCAAACCAGTCACGGCTCTTTACAGGGAAGATAAAACGACCTCAAAAAGACTTGTTTTCAATTTTCAATTGAGGGGTTCTTTTAAAGCAAATAGATGAACCTGGTGAAAGGGAGAAAGAGAGTGAAGAGGGAGTGTGGGAAGGAGAGGCTTTGTAATGACCCTTTATTTTTATTTATTTATTTATTTTTTTAAAATGTTTTATTGATATTTTACAGAGAGGAAGGGAGAGGGAATAGAGAGTTAGAAACATCGATCGATCAGCTGCCTCCTGCACACTCCCTATTGGGAATGTGCCCACAACTAAGGTACATGCCCTTGACCAGAATCGAACCTGGGACCCTTGAGTCCTCAGGCCAACGCTCTATCCACTGAGCTAAGCCGGTTAGGGCTGTCATGACCCTTTAATACAGTTCCTCATGTTGTGGTGACCCCCAATTTCATTGTTAAAAATTGAACATAATTAAAGCATAGTCATTAATCACAAAAACAATATGTAATTATATATGTGTTTTCACATGGTCTTAGGCGACCCCTGTGAAAGCGTCATGACCCACAGGTTGAGAACCTCTGCAAGAAGGACAGGAGAAAGGCAGAGGGTTTTGAATGCGTATCAAAAGGACGGAAAAAGAACTCTTTTGGACACAGAGCAGTCCAAGTAAGACCCCAGAGGCTTCAAATAGTGTGCAAGTTGGGGAATTATGATGTATTCCAACCATAAAGTGAAAGAAAGGATGGAAGGAGATGAGGTTGGAGAAAGAGGTTCCAGGCTGTCCGCACATGGAAGTTATTACAAAGCCTCTCTTTCTCACACTCCCTCCTCACTCTCTTTCTCCCTTTCACCAGGTTCATCTATTTGCTTTAAAAGAACCCCTCAATTGAAAATTGAAAACAATTAAGCCCTTAGTCAGGATTTTCACCTTTATCCTGAGAACAATAGGAAACCATTTGGCAGACTTAATTAAATGAGTGGTCAGAGCAGGTTTTCTTTTTAAGTTTATTCTTGTTGCTGCATTGAGAATGGTCTGAGAAGGAATGGACAAGGAAGATTTGGACAGAGCAGTCAGATGGTGATAGGTAAGAGAGATCATGGTGAACTGAAGTGGTGGTAGCAATAAGATAGAAGGAGTATTGGACAGGTGTGGAAAGTATTTCTAAGTAGAATTGATAGGTCTTGCTGATGGGTTGAATGAATCTTTTACCCTCTCTGCATCCAGCTCCTTGGTCATTTAACTTTGAAGTGTCCTCTGCCTCTGTCTCTGGACTTGACCATGTGCCTGGCTTTGGGTAATAGAATGAAGCAGAAGTGCAAGTGTGGTGCTTCTAAGTCTACAACTTGAGAGGCCTTGCTCTTTCTTGTGCTTCTGTCATTTCCATGAGGACAATCCTGAGGTAGCCTACTGGCATGGAACAGATACGTGGCAGAGACTTGAAGTGCCCAGTCAGCCCAGTTGAGACTCGTCTAGATCAGTGGTCGACAAACTCATTAGTCAACAGAGCCAAATATCAACAGTACAACGATTGAAATTTCTTTTGAGAGCCAAATTTTTTAAACTTAAATTATATAGGTATGTACATTGTTATTAACTTAATTAGGGTACTCCTAAGGCTTAGGAAGAGCCACACTCAAGGGGCCAAAGAGCCACATGTGGCTCGCGAGCCACAGTTTGCTGACCACGGGTCTAACAGGTCACTGATATGCAAATCTCTCTCAAGAAATTCTCAAAGTTTAATAAATATTGCATGAAATCCAATGCTTTTGCTTGATCGAAATTAGTGGTAAGTAGTGTTCCCACAGCAATTATATAAAACTAAGAGCAACTAAAACCAATCTCTGATTTAGACATAGCACAGATCTTATTTAGTAAGAGTAAAAAATGCCAGATTCTGATTCCTCTGGATCTACTCAACCTAAATAATTCTGATGGTTTCATAAAGAAATTAAAACATCTATCAGCTTGCTCAGATCACTCTGATAGTTGATGGCAGAACCCAAATTAATATCCATGTGTCTCTGCTTCTAGCTCAATGCTCATTTAGTGCATAGCAGAGATACTATTAATAAGAAACCTGACCCTACTCCTTTGTCAAATCATTTAATTTGTCAGATGTCCCACTTTTAATAAATCCATACTTACCAAGGATATATAGAAAATGCATGAACATTTCTTAAGTTTTAAAATATAATATTAATAGATTCTTCTTACAAAAATGTTTCCCTATTCATATGAACTTACTGAAACCATCAAATGTTTATATTTCACAATACAATCACACCTTTACCTTGATTTATGAATTATCTAATTTACATTACTTCAAATAATGAATGTCTAATCTATTAGTATAGTACGGATATCAAATAAATTTATGAAGATACATATTTAATTCTTATTTTCATTTTAATATGAACAATTTTTCACAACTGTAATTCTGTATTTTTTACTCAATTATTAATTATTGAACTTTGGGTTTCTTAGAGCATATTGTAAGTGATAGATGCATTTAAAGCAAGAATGAGACATGTTTTAAGAAAATAAATTTGTAATTCCAAAGTTGGCTTATTTTAATTTTCTTCTAAAAGTTTTTATTATATGGAATTATGACTGTTTATTTGTTTATTATATGGAATTATGACTACCTGCTATTTGTTTTCCTCCCACTGGAACATAGAATGTCAAAATAACCAATTTATTAATGTTCCTTAAAACTCAAGCTTGTATAAATATTCTAAGCATATGTTGGTTCTATCATCATATATTCATTTTGTTCAGAATGTGAATCTTTTGAACTAAAACGCTAGCCAGATAATGATGAAGTATTTGGAGAATAATAAATGAAAATACAACCAGAGACAGTTTTTTGTTCCTATTGTCTCACCAGTTTTTCAATAATAATTTGGGGAAACCATGAGATATAGCTGATATTTTTTACTTTTAAGTCTGAGACACCTAATGATTTACAGTGATAACTATCTTCCCACAATATTAACATCTCTATTTTTTAAGTATATTTGTTACTGATTTCAGAGAGGAAGGAAGAGGGATAGAAACATCAATTATGAGAGAGAATCATTGATTGGCTGCCTCCTGCACACCCAATACTGGGGACCAAGTCCGCAACCCCAGGCATATTCCCTGACTGGGAATCGAGCCCTGACTGCCTGGTTTATAGGTCAATGCTCAACCAGTGAGCCATGCTGGCCCAGCAACATCTCTATTTTCAAGAAATGGTGTCAACTCAGGCAGTGTCTAGTCTCACAGATCTCTTAGCCCTCCTTTTGTTTCCACCTCTCTTCATAATTTCATAATCTCACGATAATTCTTTCCTATTCCTTACTGTAGACAAGAATTAAAGATAGGAATAGCTATCAGAGACTATCAGTGTATTTATAAATTCATACAAAAAGGATAATTTATTTTGCTTACATGTGTATTTAACTGTTTAAGTTTATCCTCAAGTATTTGAAAACAATTTGTGCTTCTCAGGTTTCAGAAAGTAGTAGCTGGTTTCATTGTCAGGTGTGCTCTTCATTTGGTAGCCTGTGAAAATTTCTTCCATAAATAATACTAAAAAGCAGTCTGGAAGGTATAGCTGGGACATGACTTTAGTAAATGTGATTATATAGATAAAAAAATGTATATTGATGCAGTACAGGGCCAAGAAGTATAATCCTGAGGATTTGACTCCTTGTTTCCTTTCAGATCTGTCTTTAGTTAGTGCCTTTGCCTTAACTCTGATATTTGTCCCAAGGAAAATCAGGTTATAACTAGCCGCTCCCATATAACTAGGTGGATGAAGTCAGTCCTTACGGTGTGAGTACTGTCATGCATCATCTCAAAGGCCAAATATTAACATCTTGTGGACTATGAAGCATGTTATGATTTACTTGTCTCATTGTGTCTTTCTTATCCCAAACCTCTGATGTCCTCAATATCATGCTGACCTATATCTTGAACTCTAAGATGCATGCACATTTTACTTAGAGTTGGATTGTTATAACATATGGCTTGATCTTTTCACCTACATAAAATATTTTTACTATTGCCTTCACAGTTGTACTGCTCCTTTTTTCTACAGTATATTTGGGTAGAATATTATGTACTGTAAGATGTCATCTCTCTGATGTTATGTTTTTCATTCATTGAAAGTTTTTCTGTTTTTCTTGGTTATTTTAAGAAAGAACAAATATGTTCCAAGAATAATGAAGTGACTTGTGATTTTTAGCTCCATGGCTACAAGGTCAAAACCTGTTCAGCACTTTGAAGGATGTGAGTGTTTCAGGGGGTGCGGGGGAGGCTATCCTAAGAGCTCTTGGCCCATAGCCACTCTGGTCGGCCTGTCTTTACAGTGGTACCTCTCATGCACTGTTACCACCGCCCACAAGTTTCATCTTTGGGGGGCCATCAAGACTATTTCAGTAAAAAGAGGAGGTTTCCCTTATGCTTCTTAGGAACCACCCTGGGATTACTTATTTATTTATTTGCTAATTAGAAACACTGCTTCGTTTCTGTGTTTGTGTCAGTTGTTAGAATGCCTTTTCATGAAAACTAAATTTTCTCTAGTTTTCCTCCCAGTTTTCAGTCAAATCCTTTCCATCAAACCCACAGTTTTGCAAATGTATGCTATCTGCTGAGACAAGCTAAAAAACATTCTTAACCTTCTGATCATTAATTACTTAGATTCCTGTCATCCCTGCCACTGAAATATATGCTACACATGCACACACACACATACACACTATGACACATTTAGTTCCTCTCATAGCTATTTTTTTGCTAAAAAAATCTTATAAATTATTTAATTCAATCACATCCCTGTCATATATATAATATATATACATTATATATAATATATATAACATATATATTATATATATATTATATATATATATATATATATATATATATATATATATATAATGCAACTATATAATACAGTTGCGTATTATGTTAGGCAACTATAATTTAAAAATACCTTAAATAATTGCCAAGGTCACACAATCAGTAAGTGCTAGAGCTCAGATCTTAACTCACACCTTTCTGTCACTAAGGCCCAGGCAGTTTTTTATAGCGCTGCAGACATTGTGCTCTAGAACAGTGGTCGCCAACCTTTCGGACCTCACAGACCACCAGTGGTCCGCAGACTACCTGTTGGCGACTGCTGCTCTAGAAGATGGCGGTAGGTTGGTGGCCGTTTGATTCCCCAGAACTGAGCCTTCAGCAGTGTCTTACAATTCACAATGCACTGTCATCGATCTGGTTCCATCTGAGCCTCTCAACCACATTACAGGCTGTGAATTATCTCTCAGATATAAACAAGGGAGAAACTGAGGGTCAGAGGGCTATGGACTAACAGAGAGAAATTCCAGGTTCAGTTAGAGGATTTGAAGTGATATCCAAAGTGTCTTTGCATTTTATGTAGAGGTAATAACAGCTGAGGGATTCACCTTCTAGAAACTCATGCTATTGAAGCATATAATAAGGAACAGATGACAGGATGCAAGTCTCTAGGTATGGCTGTCTTCTTTGTGTTGGATTTATTTGGGACCTTCAACCTGTGGTGAGAGGGCTCAAATATGAACAGCCAATGACACACTTACTGAATGAATTTGTTCTGTCTTCCTCCTTTATTACTTATGTTTTTCAGTGTATCCTTCATAAAATCTGTCCTACCATGCATGTGCCAAAGGCCTCCTCGCTTCCACTGAGCTGGTAGCATGCTCTATTTAGCCTACCTTGTGATTTGATCTGTTGCTCTGTTCCAAACACACTTTACATATTTAGTGTAATCAACATTAATTAGAAGGCCATCCCATAATAGAACTTCGTATTAGAAAGAAATTTCTGGGGGGAAAATGGCTTATTTGAAACAGCAATGATAATCATAATCATTATATAACTAACATTTTTCAGTCTCTTGTGCTATATAGCACTTCAACATTATCTTCTTTAATCCTCATAACAGCTCGATGAGTTAGAGATGATTTCTGTCTTTCTTTTTTAGGTACATGAATTCTCCGATGCTTAAAAAGATTAGGGATTCCAAGAGCCACATAGAGAGTGGTAGAGAGATTATTAACAGTGATTTGTTGGATATCAGAGTTTGTGTTTGAACCACTACACTATAGGGGGCTGGTAGGCACTATGTGATGAGATTATACTTCATCTGTCCCATATGGGCCCATTTCAACTGGGGTGTGGGGAGTAATTCTGATTTATAGTAATTCTGTGGAGCTCTTATGTGGGTTTCTAGTCTTTCTCTTTAAAGTGCAATAATTTTTTATAATGTCAGCTGATTACTCATGAGCTTCATTTGGTGCTGGGTACATGTGTTTAAGGTGTGCACACAGCGCAAAAACAATGACACCATCAAGTATTAGCACACTAGGTGCAGGGCTGCAGCAATGCAGGTCCTCAAAGGTGGGGGCCGTGTCACTAATGGAAATTCTCAATAACCCTGCATCTCATAAGGAGAAAACAGTCATCTTATAAAGGCAGCCAGGCCTGCCCCATGATCTTCCACGAGCATAAATATATCGTGTTCTCAACTTTATTTTCCATTGTGCTCCAGCCTGTGTAGTCATCCAAGCCACCACCCAAAACACGGAAACTAGATGAAGTTAAGTGGCACAAAGCCTCCATGGAAGGCTTGAACTGCCTGTTCTTGGAAGCACTGATGAGCTTTGCCAGGCTGCTGCCTGCAGAGTAGAACAGTAAATGGACAAATCGGCTGCCTGCCCTGCCCGGTCTGAGACATTAGCTAAGCATCTCTATTGGAGAAAGCGATGTGTCTCTGTACGTGTGGAGGTGCCCCCTCCCTTCCTCCATATCATCCCTTAACAAGACATTCAGAATCAATAGTCTCTACTGCAAATCCCTTTCATGTCGGAGATCTTTGGGAACTGTTACATGACAAGTAGGAGAAGCTCTTCCCTCATCTCTTGTTTCTGAAACACACTTTGGGTTCTCCCTGCCCTAGGTTGTTCCAGACATCAGCCCATTGGCAGTGGCAGCCAGTTTTGGATGCACTGCTCTGAGCCTCAGAGAAACACAGGTTTCAGGCCGTCGTTGCGCTGGCGTTATCTGAACCCCAGGCCACTGGGTTAGTCACTGCTTTATCACACTTTGTTGTTATTTTTTTCAGTGCACCCATCGGCCTGTCAAATCTTGTTTTCCTGGTTCTTACAGTCACTGAGCCATGGCCAGAAGACAGATATGTATGGGGATGCTGTGTTTGCGGAGGAAAAGAGAAATCAGCCCTAATAGACTAGCTGTTCCTCACCCTTGAGGTCTAGCTGTGCCACATACCGAATGGCTTCTGTCAAAGCAGCCATTCTTCCGGTTTAGGCAGCTCACAAAGGTTTCCGGGTGCAGTACATTCTTTTTAAAATTTGTTGATATAGCCTGGCATCAAATGAAAAACTAAGCTCAATTTCCGTGACCCTTGGAACAAGCCTGTATTGCAAATATCCACAGAACGTGGAGCCAGGATTTGGCTTGATGACCTGCTGACACTTCTCAGAAGCGAAGTGTCCATCAGGCTTCCAATTGCTGGGCCTGAGTAAACAGTGCCAAATAAAGGAGGCCTGTCACTTGATTCTTTGGCCATTTATCTCTAACACGTCTGTATTTTTGTAAATGTATTCTTCTGGTCATGTTCACCTTTTCCTCGTTCAATATGTCAATCTGAAAGAATTCGAACAATATTCCAAGTAAACCAATAAAGCGACTAAGTATACTTTGCAGCAGAAAAAAAAGAAAATAAATGACCATAACATTTCTAATGTTGACTGTAACATGAACTAAAAATAATAAGTTGCCAAAAGTTTGGAAGCAAGATTGAAAACTCAAATTGTAGGTTTTTAGCAGGTCCGTTTCAGAATCCAGAGTTACGTTCCAAATGCATTTTGCAAGTTAGATGTAACTATTTTTGAATCCAATTTGTTTGCCTAAAGAAGAGGGCATTAAGCTTGAGATCAACAACAACTTTGTGAATTCTTTGAGTACCTTTTAAAAAAATCTTAATTGATTTCAGGGAGGAAGAGAGAAAGAGAAAGAAACATCAATGAGAATCATTGATTAGCTGCCTCTTGCATGCCCCCTACTGGGGATCAAGCCTGGAACTGGAGCATATGCCGTGACCTGGAATTGAACTGTGACCTCCTGGTTCATAGGTCAACACTCAACCACTGATCCAAGCTGGCTGGGCTCCTTGAGTATCTTAAGTAAGGCAATATACTTCATCCACATAGGATGCTATTCACTCAATATATGGCCATGTCTGTGGTAGAAGAGTCCCTCTTTAGCATTTCACATGCACAAAATAGTCTTTCATCATAACTCTCCTAAGTGTCTAAAAAAAGCTTTATCTTAGAAAGTCAAAAGTCCAAATTGAAATAAAACAAAAGTAGAAGATGGGATTTTTACCCTCTTTGAACTTACAGTTCATTAAAAATAACAAGACTAGGTGTGCAATACTCATAATGAATTCTGGCTTATTTTAAGGTGTATGCATGTGAATATGTGTGTGCACCCACACCTCCGTGTTTTGGGGCACATGTTCGTGCCTCCTGTTGCTTACAGCTCAAAGTTTTCTAAGGTCTATCATCTGTTTCTTAAACATTATGAAATAGTGCTGTACAGGGTACTATTTCAGGAGACCCGATTTTCTTTCCTGATCCTGCTACTTAATAATTTTATCATCTTGACCATATTACTAAATTTCTTGAGCAAGTTAATTTCATTAATTTTCATTGAAAAGAATAATTGTCCCCTCTTTTCCATCTCTCTCCAATATCATTTCAGAAATGATGTAATTTTTCTTACTGCTTCAATTGATACTGTTAAATATGTTTATATTCCTATTACTTGGTTGGGAAACTATAAGAGACATTCTTTGCCTTCCAACATAAGTGAGGCTATCGGCCAACTTCACCTACTTGGCACCTTCTTTGTCCCTTGCATTCTCATTTGTTTCTGGTAGCATTATGTCTACATTGTCATTGCACACTATGAATGCATTCTGAGCTGCCACACTGCACCCGACTCAGTTTATGCGCCACACTGGAGCTGTGCACTTGTTTGCTTTCTGGCTACCATATCCCTAGCAAGAGCTTCCTCTGCTAACAGGCAGGCAGTTAGATTGTTGTTGCTGTCAAAGGTTTGCTTTGGTAGTTGCTCCCAGGTCTTTCCGGTCACATCTAGGAAACAAAATAAGACAAAATCTCAATGGTGTGTAGTCTGATGCCTGCTTCACGGGCTCCCCATTTAGCTCTGGGGCTTTTCTGATGCTGCGGGGGCATGAGGAATGGCAGGCAGGGTGTGCTTGTCAGCCATGTATACCAGGCCAGGCCCATTAGCCTGCAGGCAGCATTGGGCAGATAAGGCGTTCACTGGCCTGTGCAGGGCCCAGGATGCCATCATTGCTGTGCTGGGAATTGGCTTTCCCAGCAGCTGCTGGGGAGCCCAGTGGTGCAATGCAGAAGCATGGGAGGGTTGAGGCCCGATGGGGCAAGCTTTGACTAATGGGGTCAGTTCTTCTCTCCTTAGGACAGATGGCTCAATGATCCAATAAGGCCTCTAGGAAAGTGTTCTTCAGGAAAAGCAGCTTTATCCAGTTCAGTGAGACGCTCTGCCCCTTTGGTTCTCTCATCTCCTCTGCCCCGTTTCCTTTTTCTGTAGCTTCTGCATTCCTGAAACTGCACCCTCAGATAACATGTTTGCATATTTCTTTTCCTTTAGGATCAGTTTCATTTTGTTTTGAGGGCCCAGGCTATGACATATTAATTCCCAAATTTTAATTCTTAATTTTTGTTTTGTTTTTTTCTGTTTTCTAGCTCATTTTTCAAATCCTTTTGTCTTATCATTTTGACCCTGAATTCTTCATTTTCTGCTCCATAATCTTCTTTACAATTATGTTTTAGTTTCTTTAGGGTAAAATGTTGATCATAATTATATTCTCCCCTGCAGAAATATATCTTTGTTGAGTAAATTCACTTCATTTTTTTTTTACATATTTTCTAATTGTATTTTTAAAAATCTCTTTGTCAGTTAGTTTTTATTTCTGCTAAATGAAGGAGGTGGACTTTCTGGTGTGGCCATTTGCAGGAGGTTCTGGTGTGGGATAGGGAAGCCTCGCATTAACCTTCTAGGGCAGTGATGGCGAACCTTTTGAGCTTGGCGTGTCAGCATTTTGAAAAACCCTAACTTAACTCTGGTGCCCTGTCATATATAGAAATTTTTTGATATTTGCAACAATAGTAAAACAAAGACTTATATTTTTGATATTTATTTTATATATTTAAATGCCATTTAACAAAGAAAAATCAACCAAAAAAATGAGTTCGTGTGTCACCTCTGACACACGTGTCATAGGTTCACCATCACTGTTCTAGGGCCAGTGGTCGGCAAACTGTGGCATGGCAAACCGCGGCTCATGAGCCACATGCGGCTCTTTGGCCCCTTGAGTGTGGCTCTTCCACAAAATATCGACTTCTGCGCATGGGCCACGAAGTTTCAATCACACTGTACGTGCGCGCCCGCACGTGGTATTTTGTGGAAGAGCCACACTGAAGGGGCTAAAGAGCCGCATGTGGCTTGTGAGCAGCGGTTTGCCAACCACGGTTCTAGGCTGTTTAACTGTGGTGTTCTTCCTTGTGGCACAGAGAAAGTTGCTTCCTGTAAAAATTGCTAGTCTGTGCCATTTTTGTGTGTAGCCTTGCCTCTCTTGCATATCTGAGACCAGATATAGGAGGACATCTGCCAAAAGCCATTGAACCTCCATTCCAAATTCTTGTGTGAAACAAGATGCAGGCTTTGCACTTCAAGGTAAACTCTTCCTCTTCTGCATGGTTATTTATGTGAACAATTGTTTTCTTTTTAAGTTTGGTCCTATCAGTCTCCTTAGACTCATTTTGCTTCTTCCCTAATTTCATCTTGTCTATTTTCAGCCTCTTCTGTCAGCCTTTACATATCTTTTGGCAAGTGCAAATCATATCTGAAAATACATAGGTATTTATCATTTGCTTTATGGATTGGCTGGGTCATAGTAGGTGTTTTCCAGTCTTACAGAAAGTGACCGGGTATATAATGGCAATTTTTGTTCAAGAATGCTAACACACATTTTAGTAACCATATTGTTTCAGAGAAAATAAATATTCAAATGACTGGGTAATAGATTAAATACAATAACATATTGTTAACAGGCATGTTTTCCACAAAAGAGGCATAATATATATTCATTTCTATTCATATACCATTTTTAAGAAGGTAATAAATAGTAATTGTACATTCACAGAGAATTACTGCAGAAATTAATTTAAAGCATTCCATAGTTTATCTGACCCAATATGTTATTTTCTGGAACTGTTTTAATATTCTCTCAACATTTCTGTTTGAACAACTTCTGCAAAGTGGAATTTACTACCTTAGAAGGCTGTATATTCCATATTTGTGTAGCTGTCATGTTAAAAATAAATTAATTCAAGCTTTTGCAACTCTGTGCTAAATACTGTGCTAGCCATATTAATGAATAAAAAGGCAATTTATTTTTCAAAGGAGCAAACTAACTAAAATTCAACAAAATACTGCTATGATGGATGTATGAGAAACCAATAACATATCATTTCCCCAATTCTTTTAGTATATGACTAAATATGTGTATGTTTATTTATAAAACTAGAAGCCAGTTGCACAAAGATCCATGCAATAGGCCTTCCTTCACCTGGCTGCCAGCACCAGTTTTCCTCCAGCACCCAGGACCCAGGCCTTAGGTTCGGCCACAGTGGAAAAGCCAAGCCTTGAGGCTAGGCTTCTCCCCTCTGGCCTCAGTAAGGCTTGGTTTCTCCGCTGTGGCTGCAGCGGAGAAGCCAAGCCTCTTTAGTCTTCAGTCTTCAGTGTTCACTCTGGCTGGAGCCTTCAGTCTTTGCTCTGTGCCTGCATATGCAAATTAACCACCATCTTTGTTGGATTAATTTGCATAGTCACTCTGATTGGCTGGTGGGCATAGCGGAGTGACACCAATTTGCATGTTTCTCTTTTATTAGTGTAGATATGTACATATAATATCTCCATGTATATTAGGTATTAGTAAAGCTTAAACTGTATTGTTCTAGTAAAATAAATGTAGATTGAAATTTTCTGTAGATATATTTATCTACACTAATAAAAGAGAAACATGCAAATTGGTGTCACTCCACTATGCCCACCAGTCAATCAGGATGAGCATGCAAATTAACCCAACAAAGATGGCGGTTAATTTGCATATGCAGGCATGGAGTGAAGACTGCAGGCTCCGGCCCCAGTGAAGCCTGAAGACTGAAGATGACTGAAGACTGGAGATGACTAAAGACTGAAGAAAGAAGACGACTGAAGACTGAAGAGGCTTGGCTTCTCTGCTACGGCTGGAGCGAAGGCCTGGGTCCCGGGTGACAGAGGAAAACCGGTGCCAGCAGCCAGGGGAAGGAAGGCCTATTGCACGAATCTCTTCATGCAATGGGCCTCTAGTGTATATATAATAAGATATATATATATACATATATATATAAATATATTTATAAACATATAATAAATATAAACATATATATAAATATATATATAAATTTTATATATAAAATAACATGTATGCACACATGCATACACAGTATAGTGCCTTGTGCATATATGGTATATGCTCAATGATTGTGGAAGAATTAAGGTGTTTTTTAAAAATCCAAGTTTATGACTGTTCTTCACGCCTGTCTTCTCAGAGTTTAACACAGTGTTTACATAAAGTAAATAAATATTTGTTGCCTGACTAAACTGAATGAAAAAGTGTCATGACAAAACAATAAAACTCTATATTATTTCTGTCTAGAGAATTAGCAGTCTTCACAGTAGAATGACTCTTTATGGATTAGTAGCTTTTGGAAAATTAAAAATTTATGGTGAGAAAAGCCGTTCAGGTAGAAGAGATCAGGGATTCCATTACACTAATGCACATCTATTCCTCAAAGTAATTGAAGCTGGAAAAAGTAAAGGTGATTAAATTTCTGTTGTTTATAGATATACAATAGAGAATTGACTTGCATTTTCCACATACATGAAAAGAATTGATAGGAGATTTTACTTCTTATTAATGCTATAATCTTGTGGGGGAAAATCTGTAATATAATTTTTCTGGGCTTTTTTCTGTATTACCCTAAGATTTTTGATCAGAGCATTGAAATTACTGAAGTAAGCAGCTCCAACTGGACCTCTTGTATCCAGTAAATAAAACAAGTAATATCTTTACTTTAAAAAAAATTAGTTGCTCTGTGAGCATTTCTTTCTTTATTATTAATAACTAGAGTCCTGGTGCACAAAATTCACTCCCTAGGCCTGGCCTGTGATCAGGACCATCTTACCTGGCTGCCAGCAGCTGGCCCCACTCCCGCCGCCACCCACCCCCGGTTCCCCATTCGTCATCAGGCTATTGAAGCCTGCTGGCTAGGGGGAGGGACTGAGAGATTGGCCATTCCTTCCTGCTCCCTGGCCCCACTGTCGGTTATCCTCTGTGTTGAGGAGACCAGCGAGGCGGGAGTGTTGGCCTGGTGCCTCCTGCATCTGCTGCCACCCACCCTGTGTTCACTGTTTGCCATTTGGTGATCAGAGCCTGCTGGCCAGGGAGAGGAACCAAGAGGTTGGCTGGCAGGCCCTGATCAGGCTGGGGGAAGCTCCTGCATTGAGCATCTGCCCCCTGGTGGTAAGTGTGTGTCATAGCAACCGGTCATTCCAGCGTTCAATTAATTTGCACATTACCCTTTTATTATATAGGATGTATTGTGTTTTCCTCAGAAAGTAGTAATCACATTAAAATTGGATCTTTATGCACTCAAAAATCTAAATACATCCTCTTAAATGGGCTTTATGCTTCTAATTATGCAAAACATTTCTTTTCTTTTGTTTGGAATTTTCTTATGTTAGATTATTTTAATCAGAGATATTCAATAATACAAAAAAATGTTGATATCTCTTAAACTATGATGTGTATGTGTATGGGTAGACTTTCTATCTTCCACACACAATACCATTTACTTTTATATATTTTCCTTAATTGTACAAAAACACTCTGAAATTCACATTATTAATTATGTATAATATGTGAGAAAATTGAAGGTTAGAGAACTTTCATACTTGTTAAATGGTCAAAATTTCACTAAGTAAAAATGACCTCAAGCTTACATACAACAATACTGACTGAAAACTCACTTCAATTCAGGCATTATAAACAACTTAAAGAGTTTGAGGAAAAGGAGAAAGCTATAAGACAGAAATAACCCCCATATCTTCTGCTTCATTGAAAATTAGGGTTTAGTTAGTATCTCTGGGGCCACACCACCTTCAGAGACTCTATGGGAGGATCCTCCCTTGCCTGTCCCAGCCTTTGGTGGCACAGGCAATCTCGGTTTATAGCAGCATTAACTGTGATCTTTGTCTTCACATGGCTATCTTCCATCTGCCTGTCTGTTTTTCTTTGGGTCCAGTCTACTGACCTTATCTTAATTTAATTATATCTGCAAAGACCTTATTACTGAATAAGATCATATTAACTGATACCTGGTTCAGGGGAAGGGGCCTGTGAGAATGTCAGTATGTCACTTTTGAGCATACAATTAAATCCATAACAATCACTAACATACAGATCTCAATATACAGAATTCCACCATCTTCTCAAGCAATAGTATACTTAACTTGGAAGAAAAATAGTACCAGTCATTATATACAATGTTTATAGAAAACATGAATGATTTTAAAATCTTGTAAATTATCAAAATTACCTAGGGACCTCTTAATTATACATATATGTATGTATTTCTAGCTTCCAGAAACATACACACACAGACAACAAACACATACACACACGTAGACTCGTGTACACACACACACACACACACACACACACACATGCATTGATTGCTGAAGCTGCCACAGGCTTTCTGAGTCAGAATTTCCAGATAGCTATATTTTAAAAAAAAATTCCCAGATGATTCTGTTCATCAAAACAAGTTTGAAAAACATTTTTCCAACAGGACTTCAACTTATCTAAAGAAGGAGATGGGTGTGTTAAACTTAAGGCATAAACATATCATCTTCTTTGTGGTGTGTTTTTGAAGTAACCTGCTGAACAAAACAAGGCAGAAACATTGGCTCATTGACTTCAGGCTGAGCTGGGAGAGGACTGAAGGCTGTCAAATGCAAACATCCTGCATCTTTTGATTTTCTAGCTCCAGTTTTTGACAAGTTCCACTGACTATATATTATTTTAGGAAAGTAGTGATAATATTTAAAGGAATAGAAAAATCAGTCTACCTGTATTTCTTCTTAAACCAATTTACAATAAATTTTGTTATGAAGATTTTTTGTATGTCATTCTAAAACCCCTCTCTACGCAGAAGAAAAAAGTTTGGATCCTTACTTAAATAAACTTAACAAGAGCCATATTAATTTTTTTTGTTTAATTTAAAATATCCTATATAATAAAAGGCTAATATGCAAATCGACTGAATGGTGGAAGGACCAGTCACTATGACACATACTGACCACCAGGGGGCATATGCTCACTGCAGGAGCTGCCTTCTGGTGGTCAGTGCTCTCCCACATCCCCCGAGGGCTCCCGGACTGCGAGAGGACACAAACTGGACTGAGAGACCCCCCCCCCCCCAACCCAAGTGCACAAATCTCATGCGCCGGGCCTCTAGTTTATTACATAAAGAATGTATGAATAAATTTTGTTGAAAACTCAAACAAGAAAGAAGAGGTCTTGCATAGACATTCACTGGAATCAAAATAATATGTGTTTTATTTATACTTATGTCATCCGTATCTATACATAATATATATCTACATGTAGAAAAATGTGTATAATGTCTTTTATATATAGTTCTGATTGTTGACTTTATCTCTTAAAACATATCTTGGAGATCTTTCTATATCAATGTATTTAGATTTACTTCATTCATTAGAACTACTTCCTAGTATTTTTTTAACCATTATATTTTGATAGTTGAAACAATTTGCTTCTAATATAATGATGCAATGAATTTCCATATGTGCTTGATTGTATACAAATGCTGTTATTTCTCTATACTATGTAAATTAGACATCAATAAAAGTTTTGACTATTTTTAATTTTAGCAGAAATTAAATTTTTATATTTAGTTTACAAATAAACTAAATGCCCTCCAAAGGTATTATGTTGCATTTACCCAACAGTTTCACACGATATAGATAAATTATTTTCCAGATATTCATAAGTGCTATACATTATTGGGCTCTTTATTTTGCCAATTTAAAGATTAAAAAGGATATTTTCCCCAAACTTCACCTATAATAGATATTATCAATCTGTTCATTTTTGAGTCATGAATATTAAAACATTTTTGTCATTTCAGTTTCGTATTTCGTTTTTTTATTTGATAAACAATCTTTTCATACATTTATTGGCCATTGATTTTTCTACTGTGAGTTGGTTGGTTTTTATCATTTGTATATTTCTCAGGTTTTCCAGCATTTGCATTTTAATTTCTGTTTTCTTTATATATTTTGGATTTTGCCATTGTTTGAATAAGAATTAGAAATAATCCCAATCTGTCCTTTTTCTTCTACTTAGTTTATTGCATACTTATTATCATTAAACTAATCTTTACTAACATTCATCAGTAGTTTTTCTTCTATGTTAACTACAATAATTACAGAAAGAAACATTAATCAAAATTAACTTATGCTTACTGAAAATAAAAATAAAAACTGTTTTAGAAGGAAAAAAAAATAATAATATGACTATTGTAAAACAAAGCAAAACAATATAACCAGGTCTTGGTCTCAACCAAATTCAGGCCCTAGATAGCACATTTAGACCAGTGGTTCTCAACCTTCCTAATGCCGCGACCCTTTAATACAGTTCCTCATGTTGTGGTGACCCCCAATTTCATTGTTACAAATTGAACATAATTAAAGCATAGTGATTAATCCCACAAAAACAATATGTAATTATATATGTGTTTTCTGATGGTCTTAGGCGACCCCTGTGAAAGGGTCGCTCGAGCGGGGCCTTCGATAGCTCAGTTGGTAGAGCGGAGGACTGTAGTGGATGAAAGGGTCATTCGACCCCCAAAGGGGTCGCGACCCACAGGTTGAGAACCGCTGATTTAGACAAAATGGGATTGAGTCCAAAATGAGTTGAAAGAGAATTTGAACAGGTGTTTGTACACATTTGCCCTCATTTGAAATGGTCAAGAGATAAGACCTCTGATTCTAACTTTGTCTTGTAATTTACGTTTATTGGTCTTAGAAATGTAAATACATTGAAATCCCTCAAATTTAAGAGTCCAAACATTGGAAGCAATTAAAGCTTGTATTTTTATAAGTAGCACTTGTAAATAGGAGCTGTAGTGATGTTTAAATGGTTCTTTTAAGATTTAAAACATTCTGTATTTAGTCATTAAATAACTGATTTGAATATGCTAAATACATTTTTATTTTAAAACTCTTGTAATCATGTGCATCAATTGGTGGACTTGCACTTATGCAATAAATTGAAAAGCAAAGTATTTGCTGAGATAACTGAATTCTGACTTAAAATATACCAGTGGATTTTGGGGGACTTTGAAAAGAACTCCTACAAATTATATGATAAAATATAGTTTTTATTACATTTAAAATTTTCCATATTGAATAAAAACATGGCCTTGAGCAGGGATAGATCTCTTTTATGAATGCCAGATCTGCCATGTTGGCCTGTTATTTAATCCTATAAGTCCCATTGTCCCTTTTTTGTAAAATGGAGTTAATAATAACTTACATCCTAGGGTAATTTTGAGGATTCAATAAAATGATATTTTTAAGCTCTTAGAGCAATGCCTGATGCAAAGTGATCCATGTTAATTGTTACCTGTATATTTATTAATCTATTTTAAAACTTGTCTTCCTGTTGTTCGGTGAAAATAGTTTAAAGACAATTGGCTTTGAAAGCTATTTATATTAATTATAAAATTATTTTGGATATTGACAAACTTCTTAATGTTTTCTGATGAACCAGAGTGAAGGATTCAGAAAATAATTAACACCATTGAATTGATCTGAATTCTAAGATCAGGTTTATTTTTAATAAGAGATAAATCCATACGATTTCACTTATTTTGTGGGCAGTTTTATCAGCTTTAGCATGAGACAATTTTGCTCTTGTTTTTGTAGGAGTAATTAATTGTAGTAATGAATCTGACTATAACAATATATTAATTGCAAAATCAACATGCAAGTGGCTTTCAACTTTCCTCTAAATCCTTAAACCTCAAAGTAACTAAAACATCTATCTCACAGGGATAGAATTACTTGAATGATTTCTGCAAGACTGCTCCAACACTGTAAAAAAAAAAAAAAGAAAGAAATCATTGAACACCAGGTAAAGCCCTTGGCAAGGCTGTATTTGAACTTAATTGGGAAATGAGCAATATAGTACGAAGTTATCAAAATTGACTTGGGTATTTTTTTTTATTCTTTTATTCATATATTTGGTGTAATTTTGTTTCTAAGAAGCTAAGCTCTTTCCATTGGGTATACATTAGACATAATGTTGGAGATACTGTGTTAGAAGAATAGAGAAAAATGGCTAAAAATAGATGCCTCTGACTTCCTACTGAAGTAACCCCTGAACAATAACTTAATTTGGGGGATCTCTGCTACCCAAGAAGGAAATAACCTCTTTTCAGTCACTTCCCCCTGAGCTGCGCTCTGTCCCCTGTGAGGCAGGGAAGGTAATTTTACTTGTGTGTACACTGCCTTACATCACACTCCAATTACCCCATTCCTCCTGGGAGGTTTGAAAACTTGAAACATTATAACTAAGAAGAGCATCTTTGAGATCTGTGGAAGGCTGCAGGAACTCTTACCAGTTAAAGGGAGTAGAGGAAGATTGTAGAATATTGTGCTTTGATAAGTGGTCTGAATTGAAAACACAACAATTTGAAGAATCAGAGGAGGATAACATAACAGCAATTGGGATAAAAAGAAATCTGTTGAGAGGGAAAGTGGTCTCTTTAAAACTCTTCAGAAGAATGATCAGGAAAGAGAAGTCTGTCTAGATTTAGAAGGAAAGGAGTTTTGAAATGAGATGTGGTTCTTTTCGCTGATTTATATTTATTATTGCTGTAAACAAATACAATTGGTAAGGAAAGCTGCAGATTCCGTGAAGGGAAAGGAATGAAATCACAGCCGTTTCAGGGAAATGTTTGTTAACTTTTTGTTCCCCTCCTTCTTTCCTGCAGGGTGGTATGCTTCATCTTTGAAAAGTCTTTGTGTGCACCGTGTTTTACAACCTCTTCCTTTATCTGTGATCTTCTGTGTTTTTGCCCTTCATCTGACACTGCCTTTACTTTGAATAGGGAAAATGCAGCAGGAGTTCCTAGAGCTGGAAGGGTAGATAGAATGTTAACAAATAGAGAAGCGCAGCAAGAATTCTTGCTCTTGGAAGAACTAGGACTGTTATAATGTTGCCATGGTTTATTTGAGTGAAAATGGGAACTGTAGAAGTCTTATTTTAGAGGCCAGAGAAAATGAAAAAATGATCCTGATAGGAGATGCATATCATCATTAATTTTTGAGAATGAGGGGTGTTTAATAATGGAACTATTATGAAGACATGGCTAGGATTAATGGGAACTATCAAGGGTTGACCTAAACTACATGGAGCTTTGACCACTTGTAGACTTCAGATGTACCTGAAGGGAATGGTCACTGAGACTGAGAAAGAAGAGCTGAAGCTCTAATAGATGGATTACCTCGCCTGACAGAAGTTATGGTCTTTGGCAGAGACTTTGACAAACTCTGATGACCCTTCAGCAAGGGAGAATGAATGGGTATTTCCATCCTCCAGTCTCTTGCCAGGGACACCTGCTGATTGAATGAAACTGGACACCAGAGAGCCCTGGGATGGAGTCCATGGAGTTTGCTCCACGTGGCACATAGGATACTGAAGCGTAGCAAGTGGATCTTGAGAGGCCAACAGGAAATATGCAGACACGCAAACCAAATACCTAGAACAGGGGTCCTCAAACTTTTTAAACAGGAGGCCAATTCACTGTCCCTCAGACCGTTGGAAGGCCGGACTAAAGTTTAAAAAAAAACAACAATGAACAAATTCCTATGCACGCTGCACATATCTTATTTTGAAGTAAAAAAACAAAACGGGAACAAATACAATATTTGTATTTGCATGTGGCCCGCGGACTGTGGTTTGAGGACCCCTGACCTAGAATATACAACCAGGATTTAAAACTGTTTAAGAAATATTTTTTCTTCTGTGTTAGGTACCCTTAAATGTGTTGGGAACACAAAGATGAGAAAGTAGGCACAGTCCCTTCCCTCTTTGAAGCTCATATTTTAGTGCCGTAGTTTAATATTTGTTCATGTGCATGTATGTGCATACTTTTATCACTTACATAAAAACACATATATGCATGTAGGTATATAAAATCTTAGAATGTGTACTTTTGTATGTTTTTTCTCTCTTCCACAATTTCCGAATCTTCCTCTGGTTGATAGAAAAATTCACATTGCCTGGAGGCAAATTAGAAGTGTCAGAGCAAGAATAAAGGAGGAAACTAAAGTTCAGTTTGGTTTTGTCTATTTAAAAAAAAAAAAAAAGAAATTCCAAGCAAGACTTTTGAAAATTAAAAGGGAAGGCACTTGTGGGAAAAGGAGTTTTCAAATAATGGTATCATAAGATGAAAAGGCAAAAAGAGGGATATGGACATACAACTCTATATTGACTTCTCTTCCCAAGATGAAGGTCCTCGGGGCTTTGAGGGGAGGTAAGTAGTAGGTCCTGACCAGTAAGGAGAGATACAAGGAGTAGATAGATAGGATGTTAAGATGACTGAGTGCATTTGGGGAAATTTCAGGATCTACCTTGAAAATGAGCATGCCCGTGTCCCATTCTTCACGTTATCATGTGACATCCTTCAGATGTATACACAGAAGCTGTTTTTGTAGTTGTTGGGCAAGGGTATCTGTAGCCTCACTAGTTACATGCTGCTTGTGGGATCTGCTTATTATCTAGCAGAAAAGTAATATCATGTTCTATGCCATTTCCCTAACACCCCACTGCAAGAATATTTAAGTTATTATCTCAAATAGTGATATCTCTTGGGAAAATGGACACAATAAGAATAAAAGACTGGGCTTGTCTGTTTCTTTTGTGTGTGTTTTTAAAGGAAGCAAAATCAGATATTCTGAAAAAAAAAAGCACTTGGATTTAAAAACAAAATAACAAACAAAAACAACAACAAAACTCTGTCCCTTTTCAACAGTCCTGAACACTTATTAGCCTCCTCTCAAACTTCTAAATATCAAGCGAAGTTCTTGAAGCACTCACAGAGAGAACAGTTATGACATGGAAAGAAAAGTCCCAGCTGTACAATGCAGAAATGCTCATTGGTAGACAGGTATGAGAGTGGGTATAGGTGATATAGCAAATATCTGTTCATACTGAGTACCCAGGACATGTAATTCAGTTCCTAGAACTTGTTTGAACTTTTTCATTCTTACTAATTTTCGTATTCCTAGAAAATAGCCAATAATAGGCATTGTTATTATTAACATTAATTGAACTATAATATTTTTATCTTGTTTTTTAGGATTTATTAGAAACAAACCACCCTTTAGACAAGTCTCTGGTTGTGGTAGAAAAGGAGCTATGTAGAGTTTTTGAAAAAGTCACAACTGAATTTGTATCCTGATGGTAAAATTGCTACTTTTACAACTTTAGGTAAGTTATTGAACTTTCCTAAACTTCACTTGTTTGTAATTAAAAATAAGAGTAATAATGCCAAACTTCTGTGGATGTGGGAAACATTAATTGTGAAAATCTAATCCTCCTGCCCTGCCATTCCTCCTTTTCACTTACCATCACCAATCTCGCGATATTTCCTTGGGTCCTATCAAGAATACTGACCAGTGATATAATTTTCTTTATCCAGTTCCAGATTGCCTGGATATGTGTCCTATCATTTCTGAAGATCTCAACAAGCTAGGGATATTAAATCTTGAATGAATAAAATGCTATCTGTCCCCTAATGTTCTTCCTCTTCTCTTGGCTTACATCTTGAAAACAGACAGTATTGCCCACATGCAAATGTGTTTTTCCCCCTCTGAGATTCCTTTCATCCAAACACAAAACTAAAGATGCCAGGCTCTTTGCACTTGCTGCCAGACTAATGATGCTTCAGAAGCAGAGCCAATTTTGGAGAAAGTCAAAGTGTAAAATAAAATCTGTGCCTCCCTACCCATGTCTAATTAAGGGGGAAGCACATGTAAAATAGAGCACATTGGATATCAAATCCAAGGTTATTTAAGCGGACAAATAAAAGGGAAAAAATGGGAGCTTTGCTTTATCATTAATTTCCCATCAGTACTATAAGTAATTGATTCTACAACTACTGGAATATGACATTTAGCCATAGCATTGTCATGAAAACTGTAAAATTAATGGTGTAAAAAATTACCTCATAAACTGTCATGCAAGGATATTGGTAACCAGTATTGAAGATGACAATGAAACATTAGGCTTTAAGTAAAATTCCAGGAGAAAATGATATAGTATGTTATTAAATATTATTGATTCCTGAAAACTTCACGAGAAGCTTGCTCTACTCCTCAAGAATAAACAAATTCCTAATGTGTTTTCCCAATGTGATATTACTGAGGATATTTTGGGAGACCTGAGATGATGATATTAAATTCACCACATTTGTATTAAATATGGATGAGGAATATATATTTTCAGGTCAATTTTTTAAGAAACCTACCTTTAAAAAAAGGCAGGCAATCACATAATTACTATAAATACTAGAGACCCAGTGCGTGAATTTGTGCACAGGTCCGGGGGCAATCTGGGGTGGGGCTGGGCAGGGGGAGGGGCTGCAAGAGTTGGCTTGCTGACCCTGCCCCCTATTGTGTTAGGGGGGGCGGTAAGGGGTGGGGCTGGCTGGGGGGAGGGGTTGCAGGCCAATTAGAGTGGGGTGGGCTGATTGGGGGTGGTGCTGGCTAGGGGGAAGGGCCACAGGGGGTTGGCTGGCTGACCTGCCCTCGATCAGGGTGGTAGAGGCTGATCAGGGGCAGGGCTGGCTGAGGCGAGGGGCCATGAGAGGTTGGCCAGTCGCCCCCCCCCCCCATCAGGCCAGTTCGCTGGCCACAGTGGGCATCATAGTGACCGGTTATGTTACAGTGTTCCAGTCGCTGGCCATATATATATATATATATATATATATATATATATATAGTGATTAAGATATTTAATTAAGAATGTTTTTCTAAATGTGATGCTAATAAGTGAGTGTTGAAATTATGTGAAAGTAAAAGGGAACACATAGCTAATGTTCAGATATTTAACATGCAGTTATGCATACACTTACACTCATACAATGACATATGTAAAAATGAATTTATAAAAAATTAAAAAGGTTTAGAGAAAATTAATTAACTCTTTGGGATCAGCAAAAAAGAATGAATCATTAACTTCTGGTTTTGATGTACTTTACTTAAGGAAGATGTGTGATATGTTACCATTGGGATGGGCTGATGTAAGGTCTACAGAACCTCCTTGCACATTTCTTTGCAACTAACTGTGACTCTACAGCTACTTTAAAATAAATGTTTCAAAGTTGCGATAATGTTGAAGTAAAATTATTTTTTAAATAAAAAGAGCAATTAGAGAAAAAAATTATGTTGTGGTTTTGAAAGCAAGATAATAGTAAATGGGAGTTAAAAATGTACAAATAGTTAGAGGCACTAAATTTGACCAGAGGATTTAGCATAGGAAGTAAAAGAGCAATAGAGATTGAAAAAAAAATTCATTTTTCTTGTGTAAAAATAGACAATCGTTTTATGCATTTACTTGGTATTGATGGTCATACTCACAATCTGGAATTTTGTGTGAGAAGCATGGTAGAAAGAAATGGAATATTTCATTTCTGAAACTACACGTGAAAACATTGTCTTTAAAATAAGACTATGAATCACTTATTCAGTTTCCCGTTTTTAATGGAAAGTCCACTAAACTTCATAATTCTACATGGTGAACTTAAAAAGCTGCAATATCTTCATCTGATATCCAGAGCAATAATGCATTTTTCAGCACGTTATTATTATATTCCTTAGCACTAGGAAATATTTGTTATAATTAACTAACAAGCTAATAGAAATAATGAAATATCTCATAAATGATCAGATTGAACAATTAATAAAATACAGCAGGGATATACTTTAAAATATGTTAAAGAATGAAAGTAAGTTGCATGGATTCATTTGAGATATTAATGTATTTTCTAAGTACTAATTAACAAATTAAAAATAAAGTCTTAATGCACAAATACAGATAATGTAATTTTGTTTTTTATAATCTTTCATTTGAAGTCAATAGGGCCTATTTGTATAAAATAGAGATAATGTGAGCCATTTGCATTAGCAATTGTCAATCCATACCTGAAAAGGAGTAGGTTTTCCATGATGTGCTGAAAGAATGACTTAAGTATGTCATTGGAGCAACAGCTATTCAAGTCCACTAGGTCACTTACATAATCTCCTTTCAAACTATTAGCTATCATGGCATCATCTACTAATTTCTGTTCTGATCTTACATGATCAGGATAATCATCTTTTCTCTTTGTCACTCCACTCTGATTATTCTGGTTAAATAGGAATATACTTTTAAATTTGATTGAGTCACTCGATGTACAATGTATGCTAGTTTTTGTGGGGTTTTTAGTCCACTGTTTTAAACTAAACAGTGTTCCTCCACATAAATGATATTTGGGCAGCTTTGGGAATGTATGTAGATATTATTATGAAAAAGAGTTGGAAAGAACAGCCTTTGAACTGCTGAGATAAGTGCCATGAGCTGTAGTGCTCAGAACTGGCTTGTGTCCACCTGATGCCTTCTGGTCCTGTGGTCTCACTGAAGGCAGCGTTCTGCATATTATCTTTGATCGCGTTACACTTGAATGATTTTGGCTGAAGATGGAACATTTTCCCTCTCTTCAGAACTTTACTGTTACACTTGCTAGTAAACCCATGGTGTTATGTATTTTCCTCTGTTAGTTCTGAGTCATTGTTCTGGATTTTAAATTCACAACATCAATTTTGATTTGTAAAAATAGAAAAAATCTTTAGTATCTAACATAACCCAATGCTGTCTTAGTCTTGTTTCTAACTATAAAATTGAAATAAATCATCATTGTAGCATATCTTACTGTCTTAGGCTGCTATAAAAAAATACCATAGACTGGGTGACATAAAAATACGTTTATTTTCTCACAGTCTGAGTCTGGAAGTCCAAGATCAGGGTGCTAGCATGGTCAGTTAGTGGTGATGGCTCTCCTCCTGCCTTGCAGATGGCCACTTTCTTTCTGTCTGTCTCCTAAATGAGAGAGAGAGAGAGAGAGAGAGAGAGAGAACTCTGTTGTCTCTTAAAAGGGCACTAATCCCATCACATGGGCCAAAACACTTGTGACTTCATCTGACCTTACTTACCCCCCAAACGCCCCAAATCCAAATAGCACCACATTGGAGATTAGAGCTTCAACTTATGAATTTCAGGGGGCTACAAACATTTAGCTCACAACATCTACCACATTAGGGATTTCCCTTAATATTTTTTGCTGGAGAGCATTATGCTAAGTGAAGTAAGTCAGTCAGAGAAAGAGAAATATCACATGATCTCACTCATTGTGGATTATAATGAACAACATAAACTGATGAGCAAAAACAGATCCAGTGGCAGAGAAGCATCCATCAGGTGATCAAACCTCAGAGGGAAGGTAGGGGAGGGGGGGTAAGAGGGAGAGATCAACCAAAGGACTTGTATGCATGCATATAAGCCTAACCAATGGATGTGGACAACAGGGGTGAGGTTGAGGGCATGACTGGAGGGTCTGGGGGTCAATGAGGGCATAAGGACACATATGTAATACCTTAATCAATAAAAAGTATAAAAATATTTTTTAATAGGAGCATAACATTTTCAAATCTCCAAAGATGTAACACTGCACAATATTTGCAACACTTACCTGTTCTAAGAGCACCATGCCATTTTATTTTGAAAATAAACTTTTAGGGCTTATAGAAGACTTTTAAGTACTTGTCATATTTGCTTCCAGAAACTAGTAGGAGATGGAGAAAATCTACCTGTTCTTTACAGTTGAACCAGGCTCAGAGAGGTTTCATGAGTTGGCTACCATGGTACCAAGACTGGAACCAGGTTTTTATGCTGCTTTCATGAAGACCCCGAAGTTCCTGAATGACATTTTATTCTTTCATAGTAAAACTAGAGGCCCGGTGCACAAAAATTTGTGCACTGGGGGTGGGGGGGGGGGGGGTCCCTCAGCCCGGCCTGTGCCCTCTTGCAGTCTGGGACCCCTCAGGAGATAATGACCTGCTGGCTTAGGCCTGCTCCTGGGTGGCAGAGGGCAGGCCCAATCCCTAGGTGCAGCGCCTGGTCGGGCTCAGAGCAGGGCCGATTGGGGAGTTGGGGCGCCGCCCCGTCATGCACAGAGCAGGGCGGATGGGGAGGTTGCGATGCCACCCCTAGTCACGTTCAGGGTAGGGCCGATTGGGGGGTGGGGCACTGCCCCGTCACACTCAAGGCAGGGTCGATGGGGAGGTTGTGGCGCCACACCCTGCCACGCAAAGAGCAGGGCCGATCAGGGGGTTGGGGCGCTGCCCCCTGTCACACACAGAGCAGGGCCCATCAGGGGTTTGGGGAGCTCCCCCCTGTCACGCACAGAGCAGGGCCGATCAGGGGGTTGAGGAGCTCCCCCCTGTTACGCACAGAGCAGGGCCAATAGGGGAGTTGGGGCACCACCCCCTGTCACACACAGAGCAGGGCCGATCAGGAGGTTGGGGCGCCGCCACTGTCACACTCAGGGCAGGGCCGATGGGGAGGTATGGCTCTACCCCATCTCACATAGAGCAGGGCCCGTGGGGGGGGGGGGGTTGGGGCGCTGCCCCCTGTCACACACAGAGCCGCAGGGCAATCAGGGGGTTGGGGCGCCGCCCTCTATCACCCACAGAGCAGGGCTGATCAGGGTTGGGGCGCTGCCCCCTGTCACACACAGAGCTGCAGAGCGATCAGGGGGTTTGGGTGCTGCCCCCTGTCACACACAGAGCCGCAGGGCAATCAGGGCGTTTGGGCGCTGCCCCCTGTCACGCTGATCCCGGTGCCGGGAGGCCTCGCGGCTCCGCTGATCCCGCCCGGCAGGGTCACAGATCCGGGTCCCAGACCACAGACAGCCTTGCCTGCTGCCGCCTGCCTTCAGTATGCAAATTAGCCGCCATCTTGTTGCTTCAGGGTGGGGGTCCCCACTGGGGTGCCTGGCCAGTCTGGGTGAGGGGCTGAGGGCCGTGTTCAGGCTGGCGGGCAACTGGAGCTCCAAACCTCTCCTTTTTTTCTTTTTTTTTTATTCTGGCATTTATTTACCTTCTATGGCTGTCACTGGAGCTGAGAGCCGGCTTTCTCTCTGAGGCTCGGCTGAAAGCAGGTTTCTGGCCTTTGTTTTCTGTATTCGAAACAATGTTGCGACTCCAGCTCTGAGATCCCGGCTGACTGACAGGAGGTTTCTGGGCTTTTGTTTATCTTCTATAAATGTTACTATGTTTCCAACTGAAGCTCAGAGGCCGGCGGGGAACGTTGGAGTTCTCTGTCACTGAAGGAAGCAAGCCTCCCTGTTCGCATCAGCTGCCTGGCTGCCGGCCGCCATCTTGGCTGACAGTTACTTTGCATATACTCACTGATTAGCCAATGGGAAGGGTAGCGGTCGTACGCCAATTACCATGTTTCTCTTTTATTAGTGTAGATGTGTTCTCCAAAATTTCTATTTCTTCTCACATTTATTTTTTTTCTCCTAGTGGTTTGGATAGTATTTTTAAAGTCATAATTACCTGTCTAAAAATTTCAGGGTTATAGTTTTCTAGGAACCGAGAATGTTTCTCTAACATATTTCATCAGAGCATTTTCTGTGGTTAGAAACAGTGGAAAAATTCTCACCATTCTGCTAAAAAGTTATTAAAAGAAGAAGCAAAAAACCTAAAAAACAAATTTTAATTATATATATTTTTCTATTTCTTATTTCAATACTCTCTCCAAATTCTGTCAGATTTGTATGTGTCTCTCAATATGCAAGCACTCAAACTAAACAAACCACTTCAGGAGGAATCTAATCTAGTTCAATTCACAACTCAAATGATTACTTTGGAGTCAAATAGCATTTGGGTTGATATATGAATCCATAATTTAAGGGATGTGTGACCTCAAACAATGTAATTGTTTTTAGACTAAAAGTTTTTGCTAAAAAAAGGGATAATAATTACTCTTATATTTACTGTATAGAATTGAAGCAAAGATTAAGTAGATGAAATGACATATCTCATCAGGTAGTGAATTTTGAATGTGTTAAATTTGCAATTGATCAAGTGGGCCTAGGGTACAGCATATCTCATTGTATATTAACTCATTATCTCTCTTCCTTGTTACAATTACAGTATTAGTTTCTTTGTTGTACATTTACTTTGAGGCCAGCATATTGTTTCCAGTTTTGAATATAGTTAAGGTTCAGAAATTCGAGTCACAATATAAAAACATATTGTGATGAGTAGTCAGTACATTTTAAATATTAATCAGAATACATTTTTATGAATGAAAATAGGAATGAGAGCCAGTGTTAATGGTTAATGTGAACATCTACTCCAATGAAGTCTGAAGCCTCTTAGGGAATTATTATTTCTAGGCTATGGACTGTAATGAGTAATGGCCATATTAAAAGACTATTCTAGTAGTTTAGCATGTATATTTAAATTTTTATTTGTTTGAACTGAGCTCACAAGCTATCACCAGGAGGTATCTCAGGGTTAGAAAGGATGCATAAATCTATGTATATGCCAGAGAAGAGACTGGGGAATAGACATTCTCAGCATGATGTATCCAGAGTCCTAAGGTTAGGAATTCACACAAAGTGATCTTTTTATATTAATATTTTATAATGAAATACAAGATGTGATAGCAATGTGGCACCAACAAATAAACCTATATGTTTATTTATTTATTTACTTAAGCACTGCTCATGAATAATATCATCGACTGCTACATTTAATGTCTGCTCTAGTCACAATTTTCTTTAAGTTTGACAATGGCTTCTTCAAACCTACAAAGAAAGATTCTAAGATGAGCTCAGTTGCTCATTTCTCTGGCATTCATGTTTTTATGTCTCAGCCCAAGAACTTAGAAATATACTGTACTTTCAAGGATAGGCTAGAGGGGTGAATTTTGAATGTGTTAAAATTGAAATTGATCGAGTGGGCCTAGGTACAGCATGATGGTGATTAATTTGAAATAGGAGGAATGGGTGGAGCTTTCAGACCTATGAGCAACTGATGAGTTTTATCCACACCCTTCCAAGCCTGTTTATAAGCACTTGAATCAATCAATTAATATTATTATTCCAAGATGTTTGTCCTTGATGAGTTTGATTTTCTGTACATTTAAAGTAAAAATTATTAATCAGAAAAACCTAGGGACTATTATGCATAAGATTTATTTTTTCTTTATACTCTTTGTACATTCATTCCCTTGCATTTAAAAAGAAATATATTCTTGCCTGGCCAGTGTGGCTTAGTGGTTGAGTAACCATTCATGAACCAGGGGGTCACGGTTCAATTCCTGTCAGGGCACATGCATGGGTTTCAGACTCTATTCCCAGTAGGGCATGTAGGAAGCAGCCCATTGATGATTCTCTCTCATCATTGATGTTTCTATCTCTCTCCCTCCCTTTGAAATCAATAAAATGAAATATATTCTTAAAAAATTAAAAACATTGTCTCCTAAAATTTTTCTTATAGTACCTTTGGTAAAAATTGAATGATTTTTAAGCTTAATTCCTTAATTAATTTTATATGTTACATATTATGTTGCAACAAGAATATATCCAACATCTATCATCTAAAACAGTGGTTCTCAACCTTGGCTGCACATTAGAATCACCTGGGAATCTTTTTAAAATCCTGATTTCTGGGCCTCATCCTCCAGAAATTCTGTTTCTTTGTTACTAATGTTGTGGCCCCACCCCATAACAAAGAAACAGAAAAGATTCCCAGGTGATTCTAATGTGCAGCCAAGGTTGAGAACCACTGATCTAGATGATCGTAGTAGACATGAATTCTTACATATTTGAAGATATCTGAGTATTTTATTTATGTTTTAATAATGATTTTTCTACTTATAGAATACATTTTGTTGAAATATAACAAACCAAGAAAAATACAAAAATTATAACTATACGGCTTAATGAATTTTTACAAATTGAACACACATGAATACTAATTACCCAGAAGAAAAAAGCCTTTGTTAGCAATCCAGAAATCCCTCCTGCATCATTCAGTCAATACCTGTATCTTTACAGCTGAAGATAAACATTGTTTTGATTTATAATATTGTACATTAGCTTAATTTTGAACTTTAAAAAATTAGAGTCATAGAGCATGTTTCCTTTTGTATCTGCCTTTTCTCAGCATTATTTTTGTGAGATTCTTACATATTGTTCTATTGCAGCAAATTTATTCATTCCCATTGCTGCATGGGGTTCCATTGCATGAATATAGCATACCCATTCAACTGTTGTTTACTATTTGCATTGTTTATCAATTGGGGGCTATTATGAATTATGCAGCCGGAAATATTTCTGCACATATCTTTTGGTGAACATATGTAAACTTTTCTATAAAGCAATAGAATTGTTTGGTCATAGAACATGTTTACATTGAGCTTTAGTTGGGAATGATAAACAGCTTTTAAACTAGTTGAACCAGTTTACTCTTAACTGCTATGTATATAATTCAAAATTGTAACTTTTATTTGTGTAGAATGATATTTAATTCTGTTTTTCATTTGAATCTCTGATGACTAATGAGTTTTAGAGAACTTTCACATATATTATATTTCATATAATCTCTTGTGAAGTATCTCTTCGGTAGTATTTTTCTTCATTATTTTAAAATCAGTGTGTCGTTTCATAATGGTTTGTAGGAATTATCTGTATTTTCACCATATGTGTTCTTTGTTGGGTAAATGTATTGCAAATGTCTTCTCTTACTCTGTAGCGTGTGTTTTAGCTCTCTTAATGATGGAATTTGATGAGAAAGGGTTTAATTGAAAGATTCCGTTTATCATTTTCCCCTCTATTATCATGAAGGTATCATCTTTCATTTCTTAGTATGTTTGATTTTACCTTGCGCACTCCTATCTACAGTTCGCTGGGACTAGTACTATGTAGTGTTAGGTCTGAGCCAAGATGCTTTCCCCCACCTCCCTCCACAGGAGCAATATGATTCACTTAATACCTCTTATTGAAAAGGCCAATATTTCCATCAGCTTCTGCCGTGCTGCATTTTATTATAAATATTTGTATATGCACGGATCCTTGATTTCTTATGCCATACTATTGGTCTGCATTTTATCTGACATAAATGCCCTGCTGTCTTCAGTACTTCAAATTTCTGATTTTGGTGGTCATTAGATTAAGGCTTCCAAATTTGTTCTTTAAAATTGTTCTGCCTATTTTTACATCTTTGTTCACCTTTTATTTTATCAATAATGTATATGCAGAATTATTGCATATTTCAGATAGTTGGATAGATATGTTTTTAGTGACTCTGATACTATTATAACTGTGATAACTTAAAATTTATTTTCTAGTCATTTATTACTATTTCATATAAACACATTTCTGTATATTGAAATGTAGTTTCCTTTATGAATTGTAATAGTCTATCTGTCTGACTATAATATGTTTACATAGGTATGTATACACAGATATATATATATATTTTTTTTTTTACAAACATATCAGGCCCTAAGTAAATGGTTTCATTTGTTTTATATTAATCTTATGATTCATGTCTTTTTTAATGACAATCTCCAGTGAAATGTTGAATAAAAATGGTGATAGAGGACATCCTTAGCTTTTTCTAAACACAGCATAAAAGCCTTTCAATATTTTCCTATTAAATAAATTTTGTACAAAAATTTTGTACATAACCATTACCATGTTAAGGAAGTTCACATCTATTTCTAATTTGATAAATTTTCTGCTTATATTGGTATCATTTTAAAATTTAATAGGGTTCAGTTCATATATTTTGACTGTTAAACACATGTTGCATTCCTGAAATATTCACATCATGATTGGTTTTGTTATCATTTGCATATGTAATGACCTCTAATTTGCTATCTTTTTAAATAGATTATCTCATCATGTTCTTGATATATATTAGCTTGTAATGTTCATTGCTCATAATAAACTGGATAGTTTTTGTATCAAATATAATTTGGGCTCATGAAAAAATTTGAGAAGTATTTTCTCCTTTTGCTAATCTCTGCAAAAGCAAATCTCTTAAAATATCTGCCAGTGAAAGTATCTGTGCGTGAAATTAACTTTATGAGAACATAAGTATTCCATGTACTATTCAAGTGTGTGTATTTGGTAGTTGGGTGCAGTGTTCTATATTTGTCAAGTACATTTTGTATTTGTTTTGTCTAAACCATACTTTTTGCTTATTTTTTAGATTTTCAAGAAAGCAGCTTTAGAGAAAGGCTTATCCATATTTTCTATATGATGATTGATTTGTCTATTTCTTTTATATCTACCATGTTTTTCAATATTTTATTGTTTGTTATTAAATACATAAAATGTTATATAATTACATGATGAATTGGACATTTTAGTATTATGAAATAATTCTCTTTGGCTCAAAAATTTTTAAAGTCTGATGTGAATATAACTACAAACAGCTTTATTTTATTACTGTTTACTGGTATATATATTTCCCATCATTTCATTTTCAACCTTTCTGTTTCCTTATTTCTCTTTAATAAACAATATATTAAAAATGCAGTCTTATAGTCTTTGAATTATTATTTATAATTTATTCAAATACATAAGATTAGTTTTGGATTGAAATTTGTTCCATCAGTTTTGCTGCTATGTTTCAGTTTTGCTACTTAAATTTTTTTCTAAATATTTTCTCAGTATTAACTTGTTATAAGTTATTTTACTATCATTTTAGTGAATAGTTTAGAAATGGAAATATACATTCTTTACTTATTGAGGCCTAATATAAATGACTTTCACCATGTCCCAGACAATACAAGAAGCAAGTATACCATTATTAGCTACTTTTCTTATATAATTTTGGTACAATATATGCTTTATATCCCATGAGGATATTGTTTTATACAGATTTATATAACTATTTTAGTTTCCCAGTGCTTGTTATGTCCTCCTGAATCTCCATGCATTCCTATGTATAATAATATCATTTTTCTTATGACTAAAGAACTCCCTGTAGAATTATTCTTATTATTTTATTTACTGACGCTCTCCAAGTGTGGAATTTTAAAAATTTTATTTTTTTAAGTTTTTTATTTTTCTTTGATTATGTGCTTAGCATTTTAGACTAATGCTGATTTTTTTTTTCCTCTCAGTATTTTAGAGAAATGTTTTGCTTTTAAACTGTCTTGTGTAATGTTGCCTCTTCGTTCTTTTTTGTGTTCATTTAAGGCACTATGTCCTGACTTACCCCCTGCTCCTTTTAGTATTTCTTCTGGGACTTGTTAGAATTACAATCTTTGTTCTTTGTGGTGAGTTGGTCACATATGATTAAATAAGCCTTATTTTGAAGTAACACTCTAGATATGGCTTTGGCTACAAAATTAATTTCTTTAAATATTATGTGTCCCCAAAGAATGTATACTCACACTTTGAATAATTATAAAGGCAGTGATTATTAAAATACATTTTATTTTAAAAATTGAGCTACCAGCTGTTAAAGTGTGTATTCATTTTTTGGGATACCCTATGTAAAAGATAAAGATAGGACAGACTCTTAAGTACCTATGCTAAAAACTTTATTTCCATGTAAAAGGCTCTTTAAAATGTGTTTATGTGATGCAAATATTCTTTGATAGCGGTAAAAATCAGCCATCATTCAAAAAATGTTCCCAACAGTTTACATAGCATAGGAAACTATAGTGGTTCTGCAGCTTTTACATGTTAATACAACTTTACAATCTTGAGTATTTTCAAAATGCCAGAGACTTTGGTTATGGCTATATTTGTCAAAATTTACTATATACATATTAAGATAATAAGTTCATTATGTGAAGCATAACAAATATTTTTATGAATAAACTATTACTTCAAACAAAAAAAAAACATTAATTGGAGTGGCATATACACTTGTTTTTGAAAAATTCTGTCATGTCTACCTTAATAGAAAACAGCTAACACCATCCTATCTGCTTCAGCATTGGATTTGTTGCAATAGCACAGGTTGTATAGTTTTTGGAAAAGTCTCCTGAATACTCAAGAGGGGTGAAAGTGAAAAACATAAATAACACCTTAGTATTATTACTGTAATAATGTTCTTAACACAGCAGTTCTCAACATGTGGGTCTCGACCCCTTTGGGGGTCGAACAACCCTTTCACAGGGGTCGCCTAAGACCATCGGAAAACACATATATAATTACATATTGTTTTTGTGATTAATCACTATGCTTTAATTATGTTCAATTTGTAGCAATGAAAATACATCCTGCATATCAGATATTTACATTGCGATTCATAACAGTAGCAAAATTACAGTTATGTAGTAGCAACGAAAATAATTTTATGGTTGGGGGTCACCACAACATGAGGAACTGTATTAAAGGGTCTCGGCATTAGGAAGGTTGAGAACCACTGACTTAAACAGATCTATAGGAGTCTCTAAAAACACTGAGTATTAAATAGCATAAGGAGAAAGAGAAAGGACTTCTTTATATATGCATCAGAAAATAGATGGGTATTGGCCCAGAATATATGAGAAATAGAACCAAGGTGAACTAGAAACAAGGTCAAAAACAGATATAGGAAAAATTAACAGAAACTAAGACTCAGTAAGTTCACATTCTGATGCCTCTTGGGAATTACTCTGGGAGCCAAGGCAAAGTGTGGGTCAGGTGCTGCTCTCAGAAGACTCAGTGTGGTAACTGCCTCTGGCAGGTCTACTCCTGAGAAATTCCAACATGGTAAAGTGTAATTATCTAAAAACTATGGCTACGAAACGCATGGCTATGATACAAACATAGAATAATCATATTTCAACAATTTTATTCATCTCATTCATCATTTAGGGAACCAGTGATATGGTAAAAGTAATTCAAAGTATTATTCAAGGAACAGAGATTTATATAGTCAAAGGATCCCCCCCAAAAAATTGAAATAGAAATAAAACAGTTAAATGTCCCATAAGCCTTAAAAGTGAAACCCTGAAGCCTTTTGGCTTAATTTTCCTACCTGACAAAACCCTATAAGTTAACATTTAATTTCACAGTTTCAGTGCTCTAATAAAATATAAATAGCAAAGCAAAACACAGCTGCATCCTTCTAGATAATTAAATAATTTGTAGTCGAGCCTGTTCAACAATGACATTGAAAAGGACTTGCAGTCATTCTCCAACTTTATTTCCAAGTGTTTTTTTTTTCCCCCTTAACAAAGTAATGGTAAAAGAGAATCTTGCCACACATAAAAGGCTTAGGCAAGGTCACTCAGACACAGAAAGCAATTCATTTTAACTTTCACAATCTGGCATGATATTGTACATCTCACAAGGGAACTATTTTATCAACAGCTAACAACCACACATGTTAAGTGAAAAAGAGTACCCAGTGCTAGCCTGCATCTTTTAATTAAAAATGGAAATTATTAGTAATAAGCATTAAAATGTTAGCAATGCCAAAAATTTGTACAATACTATACACTTTCCAGCATTTTTTGACTCTTAATACAAAGGCATACCAAAAAAAAAAATGTCATTTTTTCCATCCTCATTTTACCAGTTATATTCAAATTTTGGGCCTTTAATAAGAAATATTCCTTTGCTTATAATGTTGTGTTATGAAGACCGATATTAAGCAAAAGATTATAAAGATAAACAATTTATATGTTATCAAAATATGTCACCACATTCATCCATTCAAGAATTATAATTTTGTAATAATCAGTTGAATTTCTTAGAAGAGATTCAATTTAGATCCCCTTTAAATAGAGCCTAATTTCTTGAGAAAAACTCCTAAACAGATTTAAAAAAAAAAAAACTTTCTATGCTTCAACACATATTTTTCCACTTGCATAGATGGCATTTTGAACACCTGCTGTTTAAATGATCTTATTATCATTAACAACCAAACTCAGGAATGGTAGAGCTCTTTACTACCATGTGTTCAAATAGTCCATCTGTTTTTAATTAGTTAAACCATCAATGTCTACCTATAGCAAGCCATTTTGGGTTATATATGGCAGCTGCTATAAGGGCAGAACTTTCATTTAATCCAATCACATTAGATATTTTCTAATCTTCTCCATATTCTGTTACCGGCTGTGTGATTCCAAATAGTTGTAGGACAGTTTATATTTCTATATTTTAAAGTTGGGGGAGAATAGGAACTTGAAAATCAAACTGTTCACTTATAAGTTAAATTGTATATCGGTTTCACTGATTTTAATTTTATGATATTTGGAGTGCTATACGAAGACTACAAGACAAAATGATTTTGGAAAGAAAACTACTTTATTTTAAACAATATTTTTTCAAGAGGACTCATGATTTGGATATATAGGCTTAACACATAAAAAAAATAAAAGAATTTAAAAGAAAACACATTTTAAAAAGCGAGCAAGTAGAAATCTCAACTTGATAACCGGTTACAGTTCGTCTGTCCATGGTGGCAGAGAGAAGTTGTTTTCCACATGATTATTATTACTGCAAGGGTTATCATGTATCACTCTTGCCAAAATTAGAAATGAAGGTGTTTCAATTAGTAACTTACAGAAAAGGACTCAAGGTTTTATTTATTTGGGGGACACCATGGGTTTTTTTCTGTTATTTTTGTCTATTTTAGGGGGCAGAATGTTTTACATTTCCCACTATTGGTTCTGATGGCCATGTGAAGGAAGAGCAAAATGATAATTTTTGGCCGAACTGGTTTGGCTCAGTGGATAGAGCATCGGCCTGCGGAATGAAAGGTCCCAGGTTCGATTCCGGTCAAGGGCATGTACCTTGGTTGCGAGCACATCCCCAGTAGGGGGCGTACAGGAGGCAGCTGATCGATCTCTCTCATCGATGTTTCTAACTCTCTATCCCTCTCCCTTCTTCTCTGAGAAAAATCAATAAAATATATTTTAAAAAAAGATGATAATTTTAGTTTCTATAAAACTGATGTGTGACAGAGAAGAAGAAAGTAGCAACCATCGCAACATGATGATATTTTCATCCTTCTTGATTCAAAAAATATTTATTGAGCATCTACTTTGAATCCGATTCTGGGGATATGGCAGTGAAGAGAACAAAATTCTTGTTTCCATGTAGCTTATGGTTTAGCATGGGAAGCGGAGAATAACAGACCAACAGGCAAACGAGTGGGTCGGCTATAGAGACCTCAAGCCAGGAGCAAGGGGCCTCCAGGAACACATCTGAAGTCAATCAAGGGTGATTCTGTTTGCTGCAAAAAAGGAGAGCGAGCTCCCACGGGAACCTCGGGAGCCTCCTGATAAGAGGAGTTGGAGAGGCAGGCGGTAGCGGAGCTGGGTGGGAGCTGGATGGTCCTAAGCAGGGATGAGGAAGCCAGCGGTAGTCCTGACTCCATGCTTCGTGTCAGAAATAACATTCAGAGGTGCTGGCACACATTTCCCATATAAAGCTTCAAAACGGATGAGGTCACTGGGATGGAGAGAGGATGCTGCTAAAGAGAATTATTCTCAAGACCAAGCTCTGGAGCACTTCATAACGAGAAGAAACGCCCAGTAAGGTAAGAGGAAAACCCAAAGCAGCTGATGCGCTGAAGACAGAGGTAAGTGTTTCTAGAAGATTTATAATTTTCATTGTTATCAGTGAGTATTGATGGTGTCGGACTCTAGAACCCATGCATGGTACATCAGAGTAAGAACAGATTAGCTGGGAATTTAGCTACAGGAGAAAATGGCTTGACGAAGTTTGGTGTTGTTATTGTTGTTTTTTAAAAAATGAGACTTTAATATCATGCTTAATAACTTTAATTTTTCCCAGTCCATCATATTTTTAAATTTTCCAACTATCTTTCTGTTACTGATTTCCAGTTTAATTCCATTGCACTCTGAGAGCAATATATGATTTCTATTCATTTAAATCTTGTTAAGGTGTGTTTTATGGCCCAAATGAGTTCTGTCTTGGTGAATGTTCCATGCAAGCTTGGAAAACAATGTGTATCTGATGTAGTTGCATGAAGTAGTCTATAAATGCCAGTATATGCAGTAGATTGATGGTGGTATTGAGTTCAACTATGTCCATATTGACTTTTCTGCCTCTTGGATACTAATAGAGGGGTTTTGAATTCTCCAACTATTAGTGTGGATTCACTTACTTCTTGCATTTCCATTCATTTTTGCCTCAAACATTGATGCTCTGTTGTTAGGTGCATAGGCATTAAGAGTGTTACATTTTTTGGTATTTACCTTTATCATTGTGTAATGCCCTTCTTTATCCCTGATATTTCCTTGCTCTAAAGTCTGCTCTATCTGAAATTAACATAGCTACTCATGCTTTCAAAAAAATTAATGTTAGTGTAGTAAATATTTCTCCACTTAGTTTTAATATATATGTGTATTTATATTTAAAGTGATTTCTTATAGACAATAGATGTAGGTATTGTTTTCAAAGACCTATAGTATTGCAAATCTCTGTTTTAATTGGTGCATTTAGACCACTGGTGTTCATGTGATTATTCATATAGTTGGATTAATATTGCCATGTTTGTTACTATATCCTATTTGTCTTCCAGTTTTTGTCTTTCACTATTTTTCTGCCTCTTTTGATTTTAAATAAACATTTTATATGATTTTATTTTCTATCTTTTTTTTATGGCATCAGTTAGAATTTGCAATATAATTTACAGCTAATTCATATTCACTTTCAAAGAACACTATACCACTCCATGGGTAGTTAGAGTATCTTAAAGTAACAAAGTGATCCTAACCTGTTCTTTCTATTCCTGTGTCAGTATGTTATTTCACATGCACATAAGCATACACAAGCACTTCTATAAACATAAGCACACATAATTGGATATATTGTCGCCATTATTATTTTGAACAAACTGCTACCTGTTAACTCAATTAAGAATAAGTAAAATAAGTTATTTTACCTTCACTTATTCATTGTCCAGTGCTCTTCCTTTATTTATGTGGATTCAAGTGTCTATCATCATTTCCTTTTCTAAAATGTTTTTGAAATATTTCTTTAATTATTTTCTCTATTTTATAATTTTCTCTTTCCCACATCTCCTAATTTCTTATGTGTTCTTTCCTGTTTTAAATTTTATCTTTCCTTGCTCTGTTGTCTTGGAGAGTACTTCAGCCCTTTATTGAGATTTTCATTTCTACTCTAATTTCTCAAATTTTTATGAAGTGTTTCTTGATTAATGGATACCAATAACTGATATCACTTTTCTGACCATACTAATTACCTTTAATATTTTATATCATTTTGTCTACTGAATTATTAGTAGTATTTTATTTTAACTTGCTTTATTTAATTTCTTTCAATTGCTTTATTCAAATATCTGATGATCCTTGACCAGATACTGATATTTGATAGTGAGGCACTAAAAACTGATTGAGCTCTGGTTGAGTGAATTTTATCACCTGTGGTATTCATTTAAAACTAATCAGTCTAGTCTCTTTTGTAGTAGAAGCGCCGATATACTTATGCTTGGGTATTTTCTTTTGCACTGATCATATTCCCTTGAGAATTATCTTGCAATTTTCTCTACTTAGGATATAATTTTGTCAGATCAACCGTTAACTGAATGGGGGGTAGAGGAGTAAGGCTGGTTATCTCTTCAGGCCTTACTTGGTAACAATCATTGAAAAATATCGCAAGTTATATTTGTTTTAATTTGTGTAGTATCTATCAGGATAGTTCAGATGATCTCATTCACTATATCAGTAGAAATGTAAGTTCCATATTAATTTACAAAATAATTTAATGTGTTGCAATTGGGTTACTTAACACAATCCCTATTTTCTCAAGCTTTAAGTTGTAACAAATTATTTTATTAACATGAAAAATGAAACAGAATTTTGATGTCCAGAGACCAGAATTTTAGTACAGGAATGTAGATCAACTTTATACAAAATTGCTAATCTCAGAGAGACTTTTCCAGAATTCTGCATAAATTATAGGTCTCAGGAAAAAAACCCACTAGTTTTGAAGTAATTCATTATTTACAGGCATTCTTTTTTTTTCAATTTATATAAAACTAGAGGCGCATTGCATGAAATTCATGCATGGGGGATTCCTCAGCCCGGCCTGCACCCTCTCCAATCTGGGATCCCTCTCACAATCTGGAACCATTGGCTTCTAACCACTCACCTGCCTGCCTGCCTGATAACCCTAACTGTTCTCCCCTGCTGACCTGATCCCCCTAACTGCTCTCCTGTCCTGGCCTGAGCCCCCTAACTGCCTATCTACACTCCCCTCCTTGCCTGATTGCCCTAACTGTGTATCTGCACTCCCCTCCTGGCCTGTTTTCCCTAGCTGCCTATCTGTTCTCCCTTCCTCTCTGCACCCTTTGGACTCCCAGCGTAGGTGTGCTGAGAGCTTCCGCCGTGGCCCCAACCCCATCCTGATTGGTCATTACATGATGGTGTCCCAGATAATTTGCATATTCCTCTATTATTAGTATAGATAAGTTTATCTGCTTCCCTATAGTGTTATTAAAATATTTAGCAATATCAATCATTTATCTAGAGAGGAAATATAATTGATTTAGCTCATTCAATTGTATTAATTAATTGAGGTAATAAGTACATTTTATTTTTATATGCAATTTATGGAAATCATTTTGCTTCTTGCTAAGTTTTCAAAGAATGAAACACGGACCAGTATGTCAAATCCAACGTTAACTGCATGACCACTGACGAAAGCCTTTGGTAAAAACATATCTGTAAAAAAAACCCTATTATGTGAAAAACCATAGCTGACTCTTAAAACTCCACCCCCACTCAAGTATCATAATCTTCCTCAATTTTTTATTTAAATACATAACATGGTAAGGAGCATTAAAATTTCAGAGCAAAGGAGATCTTCATTCAGGGATTTGTGATGAGATCACTTGTTAAACTTCTCTATGTAAAAAAAGAAAAAAATATATATCTGGTAATTCAGATATAGAAGAACAAAAGTCACAGAGGAGGTAACATTGGGAATGAGAAAGAAAATGTGGATTTTGGAAATACTTCTGTGGTATAAGTTGATGATTAGATGCCTGGTGTTTTAGCCACCATTCAGGCATGTGTCTTATTTTATTTTACTTTTTCAAAAGGTATTGGAGCTATCTTCTAGAAAGGGTCATACCTGAGTTAAAAAAAAATGGAATCCATTACTTTTTTACCTTCTTCTAGTACCTAGTTATTATCAGTTCAATTCCCCTTTGTTATATTCATAGAGAACTTTTTCAGACTTCTTGGGTTAGGGAATGCCATTAAATTCTCAAGGTTAGGGGTGATGCTTTATAGAATATGGACGTTCAGAAAAAAAAAGGAAAATGATTAAAAATCTTTGGTGTAGTCTGGCCAGTGTGGCTCAGTGGATTGAATGTTTTCCCTTGCACCAAGAGGTCACTGGTTAGGTTCCCAGTCAGGACACATGCCTGGGTTGGGTGCTTGATCCCCAGGAGGGGGTGTGTTAGAGGCAACCCATTGATGCTTCTCTCTCATCTATGTTTCTTGTCTCTTTCTCCCTCTCCTTTTCTCCCTCTCTAAAAATCAATAAAAACATATTTGGTGTACAATTTTAATTAAAATAACTTTTCCATATTTATCACCATTCAGAATCAACTTCTTCCCAAAAGAGATTCTTACAAGGGAATTTAAAGGGAAGCTTTTAAAGAGAACTTACAGAAAATAGAAAGTGGAAAGGTGTCAGAGTGTTTATTTTTAGCAAAATAACTTTTTAAAATTGTGCAGAACATAACTTTTAAAGGATATATGAACTCTATGTAAATTGCTCCTATTTGCCTCATTTATACATGCAGGCAACAAAAATAATGATTCAGTTTATTAAAACCACATATACACGTGACAGTATTATAAGAATCTAAATTTCTGTATTTTTTTCTAGCTAAAGTAATATTTTTTTCAATATGTTTGGTATGAGTATACTAATTAGCTAAAAAGGCACTTTCAAAATTGAAAGAGAAAACCATTAATGGCACTTCATTTAATTTCTGATTAAGATATAATAAAATATATATAATTGTCTCATTCTTAAAGCTCTGCTATATAACACAGTAAATATTTTACATACTCAGTATTTTACTCTATTTTTTTAAATTAAACCTTCTGAGATTTTATGTTCCCTAGAACCTCAGTTACTGAAATAATCTTACTTTATAATATATAAAAAATAACAAATTACTTGTCTTTTCTAGCTAACTACTCATGAGATAACAGTGTTAGATGCTATATGTTTACTTGTAATATTTGGAGTTAGCTTCTCAGATGATTTTTAATTGAATGGCTCATTTTAGTATGCTCACCATCCTTGGAACACTGATGTCATTAGTAAGATATTATCATTCTATTTAACTCCTATAAAGATGAAGTTAATTGCCTTATCTAAAGCCTTATCTAAAGTTTTTTAAAAATTTTTTATTGATTAAGGTATTACAAATGTGTCTTTATCCCCCCATTGTCCCCTCATGTCCCCAGTCTTGCTCTCACCCTCATCCCCTGGTGTCTGTGTCCATTGGTTTGGCTTATATGCATGCATACAAGACCTTTGGTTGATCTCTTTCCTTTACCCCCACCCTCCCCTACCTTCCCTCTGAGGTTTGAGCATCTGATCGATACTTCTCTGTCTCTGGATCTGTTTTTGTTCATTGGTTTATGTTGTTCATTATAGTCCACAAATGAGTGAGATCATGTCATATTTATCTTTCATTGACTGGCTTATTTCACTTAGCATAATGCTCTCCAGCTCCATCCATGCTGTTGCAAATGGTAGGAGTTCCTTCCTTTTTGCTGCGGCATAATATTCCATTGCATAGATGTGCTTTTAAGTGTGTGGTTTTACCTAGCTGAGAAGGGATCAGAAACAAAAATGGAAAAGGAAAAGCCTACATAATAAGCAATATAACACTAATTGTTTTTTTACCTAGATAACATCAATGTGTGTGTGTGTGTGTGTGTGTGTGTGTGTGTGTGTGTGTGTGTGTTGTATGAAAGGTCTGCATCAGTAGTGGTTGTTCCATAGCTTATGGAAGCAGTCCCATTATTCTGAATTAAAGAATCAAGATATTTGCATGTGAAATGTCCCATGCTTTTTGTGACGATAATGGAGACTTTGCAGGTCAGTATCTGAATAGGACAGGGTATATAAGGCCAACAGAGAGAAATTTCAGTGTTTCAAACAGGACAGCTTTTTATGCATCATATTCACCCAAATTATTTAACACTACTTTAATTTTAGGACTTCTTAAAAAATATTCCACCCAGATTAAGCTTTCAAATGAAATATATTAAAGTAATTGTTCTATAACAACACTAAAGTCTCAGTGGACATACACAGTAAAAAGCTTTTCTCATTTATGCAAATTCCAATGCAGATATGCCTGGTTAAGATGGCTCTCTTTAATGAGGTGGCCTATTTTGGGAAATCCAAAATCCTTTCATTTGTGAATACTTCCCCTCAACATGTGACCTCCAGGGTGACCATGGAAGGGGATGAATGAAGATTTACTTAGGAGATTGTTTTTCATAAAACATAAGATCTGGAAAAGCATAGATAATTGTATGTTGTGTTTCTCCAGTATTATAGCAGCTATAACTCTTCATGTGCCGTATCTGGAGGCAAGGGTGCAAGGTGATGTTGTCCTCCAGGTTCAGAGGAAAATGAGAAGGCCTTTGGAACAAATAGCATTGTCTCTCATCAGCCGTGAGGAACTTGTGTCCAGTTTGGGTTAGCAGGTCACAGAGGTGTAACAAACATCTGCGAGTGAGAATGCCAGTGGTGAACATAAAGTGGGAAATGCCTAAAAAAATATATAAAATTTGAAGGAAAAATTTAGATATTCTTTTCAGCTATCTTCGCTTTAAACATTAAATGTTCATTTATGAACTGTGATACCTTAAAGTTTGTTTATTTGCCTTTAGTTTTTTCTTTTAGTTTCATAATAATGTTCACATCATTTTATATTGTCAAGAGAATAGGAACTATTCTTAACAAAGTTAAACAGCATATTTGGAAAATGGTGTTTTCATGAAGCAGTACTACTTACACATGTAATATGTTTCACAATAGTAACATTTATATTTGACAAGCACTTGTATCAGTTTGTTTTTTTTCAGATTTTTAAAATGTACTATGTTTGTTTAATCTTGTTTTATTTATCACTTATTGTATTCACTTTTTAAGATCAGTTAATGTGTTTAAATGATGTCAAAGTTACATCACTTAATATGCTTTTGATTAACTTATAGAATTGAATTATACTACATCTTATGAAAGTACCAAAAAAGCAAAAGGAACTATAATAATTCTAAAGGAAAATCTGTGTTCAATAAATTAATAGATTGACACATGTGACTTTAATAAACTCAGAGCAAACAACAAATTTTATATTTTTTTAAATTTAAATACAGAAAAACAATGTAATTGGCATAATTGTGAAATTTTATACTATTTTAACTTTTAACTATATACATTATCCATAACTTTATTGTAAAAAAGTTTATTGCTCATAGTCAATGATATTAAAGTCAACTTTTAAACAAGTAGATGTCATTGCTGATGTCTTTGAGATATTAGGTATAATAATTTGGGTGGTTTGGGATCATTTTTTCTGACTCCATTTACCATTTGGACTAGTAATAGTTTAGTGATGGTTCATTTTATCTGTCAGCTTGATGGCCCTGTGGTGCCCTGTTAAACATTATTCTGGATGTGTTTGTGATGGTTTTCATGGGTGAGATGAACATTTAATAGGTATATTGAGTAAAGCAGTTTGCCCTTCCTAAGGTAGATGGACCTTATCCAATTACTTAAAGACCTGAATAAAACAAAAAGGCTGAGAAGGAAATTTCATCTGCATGACTGACTGATTAAAACATTGCTCTTCTACCCCTACACTGGAACTACACCATCAGCTCTCCAGGGCCTCCGGCCTGCTGACTGCAGACACTGGGACTTTACCTCCTCCATGATCATGGAGACAAATTGTGTATTATATATATACATTCACATCCATTTCCTAGTAGTTCTTTTTCTCCAGAGAACCCAGACTAGGACAGATTTGGTACTGAGGTTCTAGAGCAGCGGTTCTCAACCTGTGGGTCATGACCCCTTTGGGTGTCGAACGACCCTTTCACAGGGGTCGCCTAAATGCATCCTGCATATCAGATATTTACATTACGATTCATAACAGTAGCAAAATTACAGTTATGAAGTAGCAACGAAAATAATTTTATGGTTGGGGGTCACCACAACATGAGGAACTGTATTAAAGGGTCATGGCATTAGGAAGGTTGAGAACCACTGTTCTAGCAGTGGTCAGCAAACTACTGCTCGCGAGCCACATGCGGCTCTTTGGCCACTTGAGTGTGGCTCCTCCACAAAATACCATGTGCGGGCGCGCACGTGCAGTGCAATTGAAACGTCATGGCCCATGTGCAGAAGTCGGTATTTTGTGGAAGAGCCACACTCAAGGGGCCAAAGAGCTGCAGTTTGCAGACCACTGTTCTAGAGGAACAGAATTTTAAAAATGAGTTCTCTGAGTTGGTTCTGGGATTTGGCTCTGGGATTTGGCATTGGCTCTTTAATCTGATTAGATTTAAAGACATTCATGATTTTATTTTCAGCAGAAAAGAGAGCACTGATGGTCCGTAACATGGTCTAGCGATAGAGATGTGAAAAATTATATCCATTGTTTACCCTAACCAGCCATTTATACGAAGAAAGGAGCCATATGATATTTGCAAACATTTGAGCAAACTATTGAATACAATGTGATTTACTGGTTGTTCTTAATGTCACTGGGCAATGTGGTAAAATAAAATATGGTCAGGGATTCTAATTTCGAGTTCAAGTGCCACATGCATGCCCTGAAAGCTTCTATGTGTGCCTTGAAGGAGACCCTTATCTCCTGTAGCCACAGTACTCATGTAGCTAAAATTGAAATGTAGAATCTCATCCTGTGAATGGTTAAATTACAACACAAGTTGAACTCCCAGTCTTGTAAGATGTCTATGGTTAAAGTGAGCAACACCTTATTTCTAGAGAGATTTGTTGGAATTGGTTTCACTACCAAGGACTTGAAGAATGCATGGGTGGTGTTTCCCACTACATCCCCATTCAACATGCCTATTTGACCTGTGCCAAAGTTTGATGGATCTTGGAGAATGACAATGGCTGATTGATTGTAACCTTTACCGAGTGGTGATGCCAATTGTAGCTGTGATTTCATTTCTAGAGCAAATGAACACATCCTGTGGTCCCTGGTACGCAGCTGTTGATCTGTCAAGTGCATTTGTTTTCATCGTTGTGCATAGTTCCACACACTTTCACTCACATGTTCCAGGGTTCTAGTAACTCTCCAGGCAGATGCCATAATCTAGTTCATAGGCATCTTCATCTCCTTCCCTTTCACAAGCGATTACTCTGGTCCATTACATTGATGACCTTATGCTGACTGGACCTACTGAGTGAGAAATAGCAAGTACTTTAGACTTATTGGTCAGATGTTTCCCTGTGAGAGGGTGGGAAATGAATCTAACTAAAATTGAAGGGCCTTCTACTTCAGTGAAATTTGAAGGGTCCAGTGGTATGAGACATGCCAAGATACCCCTTCTGAAGTGAAGGATGAATGGGTACCTCCAGACCCTTCTACAACTAAAAAAAGAAGTACAATACCTGCTGAGCCATGTTTAGGTTTTGGAGGCAATGTGTTACTCGCCTACGTGTGTTATTTCAGCCCATTCCTGAGTAACTTCAAAAGCTGCTATTACCAGTGAGGCCCAGAGCGAGAGAAGACTCTGCAACAGGTCCAGGCTGCTGTGCAAGCTGCCCTGCTGCTCAGGTCATAGGATCCAGTAGATGCAATGGAGTTTGAATGCCAGTGACAGATAGGGATGCTGACTGGAGACTTTGGCAGGCCCAAGAGATGAACCACAGAGCAGGCATTTGAGATTTTGGAGCAAAGCCCTGACATCCTTCACAGAGAACTACTCTTCTTTTGATAAATGCCTCTTAGCCTGCTCCTGGGCCTACTCAGAGATTGAATGCTCAGCTATCGTCCCCCAAATTACCATGTTACCTGAGTACCTCATCATGAATTGCCTGTTAACTGACCCACCAAGCCATAAAGTATGGCAGGAATCAGTATAGAATGGTGGCTGGCGATTTCTCATAGTGAAGAGCCAGGTGTACTGCTTATGGTTCTGCCCACAGGGAGGATTTCCCTTCACCAGGGTCCCTTAGGATTGGCCCAGAAAAGGGCTGAAGGTTGCCACTGTCCACTTCCCAGTGGTGTCTGCATACTATCCAGTGGTCTCTGTAAGTCAGCCTGAGTCATCTCTTCTTCTCTTGACTGGTGGTAGGGAATTGCCATGGTGCCATAGGTTCAGGCTGGGCTAGAGAAAGTGGTGTAACCAGGATAGAAGCCATGTGCATTTGAGCCACCTCTTTGTGTTACTTCCTTGTGCCTTCAGGGTCTGCTCAGGCCAGATTCCGCATAACCCACTTCCTTTCTCCCAACATCTGCAGGCGGCCTGCTGGATACTCAGGAGAGCTGTAAGTTCCAGTCTGAAGGCAGAAAACCAATGTTTTAGCTCAGGCAGTCAGGCAGGTGAAATTTCCTCTTCCTCAGCCTTTTGGTTTTATTCAAGTCCTCAAGTACTTGGATGAGCTCCATCCACCTCAGGGAGGGCAATCTACTTTACTCACCCTACATATTCAAACATTAACCTCAACCAGAAACATAGTGCTTTGCATTGCTTTGCATGACTTTACACCATCACCTTTGCCCATGCTTCTCCCAAACACTCCTTTCTCACTCTACTTTCCTGACTATCTCTTCGTCCCCCGCCCCACCCTCCTCCTCCTCCTCCTCCTCCTCCTCTGCCTCCTCCTCCCCACCCCTCCTCTTCTTCCTCTTCCTCCAACTTCTCTTCAGGTTTTACCTACTACCCCTCAGGAGCAATTGTCCTTGTGTCTTAAGTTCATATTTCCTTTAAGACTATCTATTTCTCTTTTCTGGAGGTTCTCATCCTAGAGAAAGTTACATGTATGATTTAGAATTTAGTAGAAAGAAACACTCTGGGCTATTTAAGAATCCATAGTTTCTGAGCAAAGAAGAAGTTGATCTCGGGTGATGGTTTGCTTTGCTCCTGGGTGGTTGAGTTGTCAGTGTGCTTTGCTCCTGGGCAGAACTGTCTTTCCTCTTGTCCAGAGAGATTACCGACTTTGTTGAAAAGAAGGGTCTTGAGGTTTCAAGTGCTGTAGAAGCTGCCCTTGGTGCTCCCTCTTGCTTTCCCTTTGAGCCACTGAAAACAAGTTACAGAGAGGAAGGATTGTGACCATCCTTACTATCCTCCTACGCTAACCCAAACTGTGTTATCTGTCATCCTGATCAGGGTATATTCTTTAGCCTTTTCTTTATCAGAAAAAGACAGGGGTACCTACCTTGACTAAGTTCTATGTAGTTGTCCAAGGAGAAAATAATGATTATGTGTGTTCCTGGCAAGATAAACTTAATTATGAATGAGGTTTTCATTTGAACTTTGTTGTGTATTTTGGTTAGTGTTGATAATAATAAATTTGAAGAATGATAGAATTGAACGTCAGTGGTGGGTTTTGGCCATGCATACACTTAGAACAGAAAGGGTGTTTTCCTTGAGGGAAAAACAGGTAGCTAAAAAGTAATTGTATATGATAGTTGATGATTAAATTTTGGATATTTTCTATCTTATAAAATAAGTGAAAGAAAAATAATAAAGAAACATTAGTCAAAAATGCAAACTTAGGAGACTAAAGCAAAGAAGTAAGTGAAATCTTTTATCCTAAATTGGACCCCAGTCCTGACAAACAAACATTTGTTTTCCCTTTTGCAATAATGAGAATTAATGGAACAATTGGTGATATTTGCATATAATCTATAAATAAGATAAACTGTCACTGATAACTTTATGATTTTGATAATTATATTATGGTTATATAAAATATTTAAGAAAATACACTGCGAAATATTTAGAGGCAAATGGACAACATGATTGTAACTTAAAATATTTCAGAAAAATAACATGTAGGGGGATGAAGGGGGAAAAGAGATTAAAAAATAGAAATATAAAATGTTAACATGGAGAAGTTTGGGAGAAAGATAGACATGGTGCTATTTTTTTTTTGCAACTTTTCTGCAAGTATGAAATATTTCAAAATAAAAGGCTGAATATATGTTGAGTATATAAAAGGTATATTAATGAGATGTAAGAATAAGTCACAGCATTGTTTGAAGAAAATTTGATATTTGTTTCATGTTAAATGCTTTAGTGCATTTTCTTTATGCATTCATTTTTTTAGGAAACTTTTATACTATTCTTCTGTTAAAATAGTGATCTGTCGCCCTGGCTGGTTTGGCTTAGTGGATAGAGCATCGACCTGCAGACTGACGGGTCCCGGGTTCGATTCCGGTCAAAGGCATGTACCTTGGTTGCAGGCACATCCCCAGTGGGAGGTGTGCAGGAGGCAGCTGATCGGTGTTTCTCTCTCATTGATGTTTCTAACTCTCTATCCCTCTCCCCTCCTCTCTGTAAAAAATCAATAAAATATATTTTTAAAAATTATTTTTAAATAGTGATCTGTCATAGCTATCTTATTTTAATATTTATATATTTCTGGCAGAGAGCATTATTAATAGGTATGACTATGCAAATTATAATTAGTAATTCACACTACTATAATTAAAATGTTCTTAGGTAAAGAAATAGTATGGATTATTTTTATTTAAAATGAAGGCAAACAACTGATGGCAGAATTGAGTGAGATGCAGAAACAAATACTATAATGAAAACAGAAAAAAAGATGCTGAAAGAAAGTATTTGCAAATTTGCTACACTAGAGAAAAACAATAATTCTATTTCTTATATAAAAAGTTTTAAAGTAATCAAATGGACAATATTAAGAATTATTTTCAATTGATAAATAATAAAGTTAATATTTTTCTCTCATCAATGCAAAACAAGGAAATTTATTGCCTGAAACAAAAATGTTTAAACAATTAACAGGCTTTGAACTTTGACCATCTTTTATTCTTGCACAAAAAAAGTCATTTTTAGATAGAGTAATGGTAAAAATTTAATAATGTTTTGTTAGAAATTATGAGGAACAGACTAAAATAGATGTTTCACAAAAAGGTAAAGATCTTCAGCTAACTAGCAAAGTTGACTGCAGAATATAAGACTTTTCGAATGATGTCAAAGTTCAGTTAGTTCAACATTCAAGTTGCAAGTAATTTTCTAGCTTTAGATTAACCATGCGATGAAAGAGACACTGCCCAATTAACAACATTTGCTTCAAAGAGTTCCAAATTTATGAATAAATATTATAAGTTTGAAGTCTGAAATACCGTTTGTGGCATAGTAATTTTTGTAAATTTTATCTGTCAAGGAAGAATTTCAGTAAAACAAAATTAGTTTCTATCATGACAGATGGTACTCTTTCTGTTAAGCCAAAAATTAAGATTTATTGGAATTTCAAAACAAGAGACTAATGTTCCCCTTCTATTTTATTCCAATAGATGATACATATTGAATATATTTGTGCTCAGTTTTCTGAAGCAGATGCTTAGAAAAGTGTCATGGATATAGTTGTTAAATCTTTTAGTGTATATATATGCAAATATTATGAATCATCACCAGTTTATAAAATTGTTTAGAAAAATAGACAATGAAATTAATGATCTTGTGTTCTTTGTCAATGCTCATTGGTTGAGTCATGGAAGAGTGCTATAAAGATTTCCTTGTTCCTTTAACTCCAATTCAACATTTTCTTGAAACAAAAGGAATGCTTGCCAAACACTCAACAATCAAGACAAAAATGTCAGTGTGATTTGTTTTCTCACCAATAGTACACTGAATACAAATGAGCTCCAAAAAGACCTAAATAGACAATATGAGAATTTATGTTGAAAACAAAACATTTCATAATATAAATCAAGAATAATGATTTTATCCATGTTTCTAACATTGATTAATATGTAGACTTAAATTTTAATTGCTAATTGATACAATTATATAATTGTAAATGGCAGCATTATGTTCATTTTGTGACATTGATTTATTTAGCATTTTGATTCAATGTTAACAATTCTTTGACTTCAGTGTTGATAATACTGAGTTGACACAACTGTTAATGTCAGAGAGATATAGTTTTGAAATTGATATGCTTTTGTTTCAAAGTAAAATCCATTCTCCTCTCAAAAAGGTGAACTAGTTTCATCAATGTGGATATGAAAGCCAAATGAAAATAATTTTGATAATTAAATCAGACATTAAAAGTATGTTTGAAGCAACTTGGGTATATGTAAATATACCCCAATGCCTTTCCATTATATTGTATAAAGAAAAGAATATAAAAATCTCAGTAATTTTATATTGATTACTTATTAAAATGATCATATTTTAGATATATTGGGTTTAATATATGGCTAAATAAAATGCTATTTAATTTTGCCTGTTTTTTTCTCTTTTTAAAAATGTGGTTGCTAGGAAATTTTAAATGACATATGTAGCTCTCATATTTCTAATCAATGGCACTATTTTAGACCATGCACAAGAGCTTGATGTTAGCAAATATACTTTAAAGAGGTACTTGTATGCATGCATATAAGCATAACCAGTGGACGCAGACTAAGGGGGTGAGGGCATGTGCTGTGGGTGGGAGTGTCGGGGGGAGGTCAATGGAGAAAAAGGTGACATATGTAATACTATATGTAATACTTTAAACAATTAAAAAAAAGAGTCTCTCTGGAAACCAAATGGTAACATCATAGTGAAATAATTATTTCTGTCCTGTTGAATGTACAGAGTTTTCCCCCAAAATATATACACACTTTGACAGCTGATAGCTCAATTTTGAAAATTAAATGTATTTTAAGAAGCACTGCCTGTATAATTATTCAAAGTGTGTTATACATTTTTGGGACACTAAATATGTAGCAAAATTGCTTCTGGTTTGGTTAATGTGTAGAGGTTATCTTTGTTTATATACCTTGACCTATGGGCATGTAGGCATGGTACTATGAAGTTTTCTGTGTTGCTGATTTGATTACTTTATAGTGTATAACTCTTTACTTTCTGTACCTGCATATGAGTAGGGTTTTAATTAAAGGTCAACATAAATGTTCATCTTTGAAAAACTAAAAATAGAATTATACTATCTTGATCGCTGTATTGTACTTTTATAGAAAGACTTGAAAGTAGGTAGTGTCAGTCCTGTCCTTCCTTTAATATTAAGTGGGCTACTCTTACTTTTGCCTCTTCACACAAACTTTAGATCGATTGCCATTTTTGTATATTTTATTTCCCAAGTAAAGATAGTTTATTCTGCATTTGTTGCTGAAAGTTTTTATACCACTTATAAGTATTGAATTTTAGCAAATGTTACTGTTGCATTAATTGAGCTAATCTCCCTTACATTATTTATAATTGAGTTTTCACAAACAGACACCAAAACATGCATTTTTTATGCATTCTTGCTCCCAGTGATAAACCCACCTAACATGTTACAAAATTGGATAATCCAAAAATAAAATTGGCCAACAAAGGTAAAAATGCAGCCATAAAAAAAGAAAGAAAACCAAGGTGATAATGCTGAAAGTGAAAATCAAATCAAATGTAGATGAATTCAGAAATAGCTGACCTTGGGAATGTTGGCCTTACTACCCTTGCAAAGAGTCCTGATTTGTAGCCAGATGAACATAGTGAAGGTGAAGTTATTGACATAAGTGATAAAAGGATAAAGATATCCCAGAGGAAGTGGCATTGGCACTTAACTTCACATAAAAGGAATTCAGGGAGGTATTTCATGACATTGGAAAGCTCAAAGGATAAAATGGTGGGAGCCCATCCAAACTTTTGGAAAAGTGTATGACAATTATTCAAGTCTTTGGAAAGATACTTGAGTAATGTTTTTAAGTTATACAATAACAAGAGGAAGGTAAGCTCTGTTTAAATTACTTTGATATTTTACAACAAAATAAAACACTAGTTCTCAATGTTTCTAATGTTTTAGATTACAGTGTGCTAAATAGATACAGCTTTATTCTATTTTTTGTTTTTTTGATGCATTGGTAGTCAAATATAAGAAAGTTTCAAGTATTTAACAAAAAATTTTAAAGATCACAGAAAAAGTGAAAACTGCTTGTTCTGTTTCCTAAATTAGGCTTCTGATTAGAAAATTTGGGTGAAGAACAATAGTGCAAATATTTCATTGTTTTCTATTTTAGTAAGAATCATAGATCATATCTCATTTTTTCTTTAGAGAACCTAAGGTTGCTACAGAAAGAAATTAAAACTGTTTTAGATTTGTAGACTGAATTGTTTTCTACAGTCATTCAACATTTATTTAGTGTGTCTTATGTACCTATATATACCATTTTAATGAAAATTATATTTTTGTTTGATTTCCTTGAGAAAGAAGCATTATTATTAAGAATGCTTTTGCTGATTACATTGAAATAACCTCTATTATATAGGTATATGGAACCACAAGAGACAAGTAGGCAAAGCAATCATGTGATAATGTGAGATACATGAGTCCCCAAAAATAACAACAGCATATTTTTGGTAACAAAGTCACCACCTTTGCAGCTTTGCCTTGTTTACTTCCCTAGAGTAAAGTCACAAGATTATAATCAGCTCATCCTATGTAAATAGGTTATATATGTATAATCATATGAATGTACATGTTTATGCATTTAAGACTCTTGTAGTAAACTATCTTCACTGAAGACTGGTAGCAGTTTGAACATGGATATATTTCAGGCTTTTAGTTCTTCATAATGCAATCTGCTACATTATAAAATGTGACTGATTTGCATAAGCTTATCTGTTGAAGACTCAAACTCATTTCCAAATGTTTGAACAAGCTCATATAATAATAAATAAACATTAAAAATATTTATCTGCTGGTAAAAGATTTTCCCAAATAAACACATTTCAGCTATAAGCTCAGAATATTATGGATATCCTGCCATTTCTATCATCTGAATTTTAGTATAATTTTCTGAAGCTCATTACTGAGAAGTGGATGGTTTGCTGATTTGCACTATCAAGAGTTTTCTTAGTTTAATAAATATCTTACATCCTGTAAGGGTAATATCCGCTTATAAAATTATCTAAGCAGCCTAACATTTTAATTAGTTAAAAGGTTTAGTTGTTCTCATAAGACCATGCAAACTGTTTTAATATTATATTTATTAGTATCTAGAAGACATAATTGACTTTTTCATATTCCATAGATAATTTGGCAAAAATACCTAGAGGTAGAGAATAAACATTGTGAAAATATGAACTCAATGATGAAACCAAATATATTTAGAAGATGATAAATGAGAAGTATTGCTCAAAAGATATTTAGAAAAATACTTTTGTGGAGAATATAAATTCATTTTCTTAACATCGCAGATGATGTGGTAATATTTAAAAGAGAAAATACATGCCTCTTTTATGTATTTTAAACTCACAGTTGTAAAAATTTACTTGCATTAAACATAATTGAAAGTTCACAACCTTTGAAAAGTATTAAAACATTGCAGGTAATATAGACGAGGAAATGGTGGAAATTCATAGTTCAAAAGAAAATAATGACAGAGTCATATCTTGAAGATATAATTAACTAAATGGATATAAACTAGAAGCAACTTTCTGAGAGAGAGTTTTCACTCTATTCACCATGTAAATAATATAGAATCCCCATAGTTTATGATATTTTCTATCAACTAAAAATACCACAAACTATGGGAAATTCAATGTAGAGCTGTAAAAATCACATGGCAATTATTTTGAATAAAATCAATATACTTTGCATTATATTCAGTAAATTTGTTCATCAACATTGCCTTATTTAGAGTAGTTTTAAAATGAATGTATGTAGAATGAGTAAGTGAATGAGTGTCATAGTCCATCAGTCATATCCACTGAGTGTCTCTGATGTGTCAGTACCATGTTTGAGATGCCCTGAGCATGGCAGGAAAGGTCGCTGTCCTCATAGAGTTTACAGTCTGTCCAGGTAGACATAGTAAGCAAATGATTTCCAACGGTAAAGGTAGAAACAAACAAACAAAATAAAAATACAGAAGGTTCTAGGGTTATGTCAGAGATTCGTTCCTATGGCGCGACATCAAGCGATTTTTGCCGTAAGTCAGAACCACCTGCTTAAGCACCTACGTCACTCTCATGGAGCACATGCACAGCAGTAATGAAGTGAAACAGTAAAACAAAATTAAAAGAAAGATCACAATTCCTGACCTTTACTTGTGGTAAATAAATAATAAAAAACATAAAGCACATATGTACATAAGTCGAAATGACGGAACATTTTTTTTATAAATACTATAAATGGGAGCTGGCGACATAACCATGAAATGACGTATGTGGAGTCCGACATAACTCGAAGACTGCCTGTACTAGAGGAGTTTATATTATTGGTGGGTAAGAAGTTGGGAGAATAACTATTTATTCTCAGGCTCAGACGAGTCACTTTTCAACGGGGCATTTAAGAAAAATAGAGGCCGGTGAGGTGCAAGGCTAGGCTGTTCTGGGCAGAGGAAACTGCATAACGGTAGGTCCTAAAGTGAGAGAGTCCACCGTGTTCAGGGAAATGGAGGAAATCCAGCATAAAGGTGGAGAGAGACACAGAGTGAGAGATGTGCCCAAAGGATGAGCTATGGGCAGGGCCCAATCACGCATGCTCCAAGCAATCGGGAAGCTTGGTAGGACTCTGAGCAGGAGAGCACCATGGCCAGACCTCTGTGCTTGAAAGACCCTCTGAACACGTGGCTGCTGCTCCTTGGCAGACTGGTGCAGCCACTGTGGAGAACAGTATGGAGTTTCCTCAAAAAACTAAAAATGGAACTCCCATTTGACCCAGTGATCCCACTTCTAAGAATATATCCCAAGAAACTAGAAACGCCAATTAGAAATGATATATGCACCCCTATGTTCATAGCAGCACAATTCACCAGAGCTAAGATTTGGAAACAGCCTACTAAGTGCCCATCAGTAGATGAGTGAATTAAAAAACTGTGGTACATCTACACAATGGAATACTACGCCGCGGTAAAAAAGGAGTTCTTACCATTTGCAACACCATGGATGGAACTGGAGAGCATTATGCTAAGTGAAATAAGCCAGTCAGAGAAAGGTAAATATCACATGATCTCACTCATTTATGGAATATAGTGAACAACATAAACTGATGGACAAAAACAGATCCAGTGACAGAGAAACATCGATTAGACCATCAAACCTCAGAGGGAAGGTAGGGGAGGCTGGGGGTTAAAGGGAGAGATCAACCAAAGGACTTATATGCATGTATATAAGCCTAACCAATGGACACAGACAACAGGGGGGTGAGGGCATGAGTCAGGGGGATGGGAGGTAATGTGGGGATAAGGACACATATGTAATAACTTAATCAATATAGAAATTTAAAAAAAATAGAGCCAAAGGGAAAAAAAATTTAGAATATAAGAGAAGTAATGCTGTTATTTGCAGATTTTTAATGTCTCCTACAACTTTTGTGATATTATATTAGTATAGTTTTTGTAGTATTATTATATTTAAAATCTTCTTTTTCTTGAAATATTAATGTTTATTGCATGTAAATGGCTAATTATTTTGTATCTACAATCTGGTAATAGTTTTATTTTGTATATTGTAATAAAATAAAATAAATAATTTAAAAAAGGGGAAAAAAAGACCCTCTGAGGGAGTAGATGGAGGTGGACAGAGCAGCATGGAGAGACTCAGACAACTTAAGTCATCATTATGGTGAGAAATGAGGATAACAGATGGAGGGGATAGCAGTTGAGATTAAGATCAATGTGAAGTTTTAGAGAGAGAGAAGGTAAAGTAGTAAACATTATTTCTAATCTTTTAGGTGGTTAATGGGACAATTTATTGAAAGTAGAACCACTGTAGAAGAACTAGACTTGGAAGGAAGATCTCAAGTTGAGTTTTGAGTACTTAGGGTTTAATATGAATGTAAAACAACCAAGTGCAGAATTCTAGAAGGTCAGGGGTACATTTCAATCCAGAGTACTTTATAAACCAAGAAGAAAGATAGCAGTGGGTGCACCTGGGACATTGAACACAGGGGTGCAGAAGAGATTATGAGATTTGCAAGGGAAAGGATGTAGAATGAGCCCAGAAGGGGTCTAGGACAGAGTCCCAATGATTCTCACATTTACACATCTGCTTGATGAGCAAAGTAGAAAGAGGCGAAGATACCATAAAATCTACCACAGGCACCAATTAAACTGAGAAATCTAATGCAATTCTCAGAAGTCTATGTTAATTAGAGCAACTGCATATGATTTTGCAGTTTAAGCATAGCTCAGTGAGCTTCAGCTCCACTGACCAAGCTCAGGTCCCTGGTTAGAAGGTCTTTCAGCCAAAGAAATGTGCTTTCCGTGATGTGTGTCTAGGGAGCATATTTTAAAATGTTCATAATGATACAGTATGTAGTTATCACCATCCTTGGTCTAGTTTTGCTTTTTCAAGACTGAGAATGACTTTCCTATGGGCATGCATAAGTGGAACAGGCATCTAATTCCCATCATTAGAGGCAACCCTTTAAAATGTCACAAATATTAAAATGAAGGTATGCCTTGGAAACGTGTAAGGGGGTTTTGACCATCTTTCACAATTAAATTTAACATGTTCGGTACTTTTCCAAAGCAATATTCAGTCAGATTGGGGAGATTATGGGACACAATTAGAGGAATAGGCTAAAGATAAAACTGCTAAAAGAAGAAAGGGTGCCTCAAAAAGGCATTTTTAACATTTCTGACAAGCTTTTCATCAATCTTTGTTCCATAGTTTGGACTCTATCCAGGCACTAAAGCTGTCACAGGTCGTGCGTGTCAGAGCTTGACGTTTATAATAATTTTGTCCAATGTTTTTATTTATTTTAATGAAATTCATTGTGTGACATTGGTTAATATGTTTATAAAAGTTTTAAGTGTACATTTCTGTGATGCATGACTATATATGGCATTGTGTGCCCACCCCCTAAAATCAGATCATCCCTGTCACCATATAGTTGCCTCCCTATAATCCTTCACTGTGTTTTCTATTTCAAAGTATACTACAGAGAAAGGGACTTTTTTATAACTGAACCTATAATTGAAAAAATGAGAAAAACAGTTGAACTAAAAAGAGGGGATTCCAGCATTTGATCACCTCAGAAATTTATACAGTGGTGCACAGGTGTGATACCTAGAACTGGTTATTAGGAAACATCGAACTCATTTTGAACTGACGGCCCAGATCTGACTAGCATAAAAGTATACTTCCAAGTCCATGGCAGAACCAGACATTAGTTGGTTCCAATTTCATGTATTCTAATTTAATCATCTGAAAAATGGGGTGATAATGCCTCTTTAACTTTAGAGTTTATGGATTTTTAAAAAAGAAGTCAAAACAACAAAATTTGAATAGTACTTTTTAGGAATAGGACAATGAACCCAAAGGCCTTTTTTCTTATTTAATATACTTACTGTTCCTCCAGATTAAAACCCTACTGATAAATTTTACAGTTAATTAAATCATTATTTTGTAATACTTACGTTTGCCAATTTAAGAGGAAGCATCACTAAATATTTCCCATTATTTATATTCCAACTTATCCCAGGCAGGATTGAAGTTGTTGTTTAAAAAAAAATGGCCTAAAAGAAAATCAGCACCGTGCTAGTCACATGTTTGAGGAAATGGAGCAGTGAGGAAGTTATATATGTGTTACTAACATAATTTATTTCCATATGTTCCTCCAGCATCCCATTTCCAGACACAAGTAAAACCCACGGGGACAATTTCCTTTTACTAATTGATAAATACTTTTGCTTTCCTCATAAAGTACTTCCATCAGAAGATGGCAGTAAAATCTTATAATCCATAATGTTTACAAGTCTTCCAATAGTGTAAGCAAATTGTTTAGAATATTTATAAAAATCTATTTTATTCTTACTTAACCTGCTAATCTGTTGAAATGCTGCTTAGTATGAATAATGCAACAGCACACTGATTTCTGAAGGCAGTGAGATGAGAGACACTTTATAATTTGAACAACTCTTCAGCAAAAATAAACAATTTGTGATCCTTTAAATTAGTGAAAATGGATGCATGACATTTGTAAACTGTTCTTTTTCTTCTCATAGAGAAGTGCTTTTAAAATTACTATAATATGGAAACTTTTAAAAACAAATTCAATAATTTTTCAATTTATTTCCTCTGAACAACAAGTAAAAAAAAGTACATATTTTACTTTCTAAGTAAAATCATTTTGTTGTAAATGCAATATATTTTGGGTTTTAAAGTTGTTACTTTAAATTGATCTATTTTATTATAGGCTCTTTTTAATAATATTTCATATGCTATTAGCAACTTACACTTGAGCATAAAGAAAATTTGGTCTTGATAAGGTTATTTAATAGTGAAAGTATATAATAAAAAAATAGGTAAGAATCACATAATGAAAATTCCTATGCCCCAAACTATGGGATTTGAACTTCCTTCCTCATAATTTCATAATCAGTGGAGCCAGATTAATTATTTAAAGGTTGTATATATCAACTACCTACATATCATCTATACGTATCTGTTATATATTAGTTATTTACATATTGCCTATGCATATAATTTGTGTACCAGTTATTTACATATCATCCCTCAGCCCTCCTCTTGCTCCTTGTATCAGTTGATATGGGGCCTGGAAGTCTGCAAACAACATCTCCAGGCTCCCTTTTAGTCCTGCTCTCTTAGAGTCTTTCCAAGGAGGCGCTGGCAAAGGACTATACTATGTGAGGGGGGAGAAAGGACTGGTTAATTTCCCAGGTTCCAGCTTCTTACTCCACTCCCAGAACCAAGCATGCTGGCCATGCCTGATGTGGTCACCTTAGTGGTTTGAGCAGCAGTCACGAAAGGCCTGGCCCTCCATCGATCTGTGCACCAGCCACAGGTGCTCCCCCCGCTATCCAAACAGTAGCTCTACAAGCCTCACACGAAAGTGTGAGACCCATGTGCCTTTTCTCCCTCTCCAGTCTGGCAATTCTAGCTGTTTCCTGCCTTCACAAAGCCTGAGTTTCCTCTACTTATTCACTTGGTTCTCTCAGCTTCTAATGTCTGTGAAATCAATTTCTGTATTAAATTCCCTCTGTTTGAAATACCGATACGGTTTTTATTTCCCTGAATGAATCCCTATTACCTGACAGGAGAATATCATTAAAACCCAGCAAAGATAGTGAGTTGTAAGAAGAAGAGATGGCCCTTAGTTTGTATTGTTCAGTTTCATTACTGTTTGGTTCAGGTTTATTATCTTTAAACCCACCCGATTTATTTTTGTACTGCAAGGAAAATTCCATTAGAGTAATACTACAAAGAATATGCCTTTTATCATAGTGCTTTTTCCTTGTATGATAAGCTCACAATTTGTACTCTAAAGTTTATAATACTGCGTGGGGGAAACACTCTCACTAATGTTTAAAAAAAAGCCATTTTTTAAAAAAGGTGTTTTTGTGTTCCACAAATGTTTGAATGCTTGTGATTGCAAGTCAGGGATTGGCATATCTTGATACTTAAACAAACTTTGCTCAAGTACGTTCTATGGGGTAAAACCAAAGTTCCTGTGATTTAGAGTTCAAGCATTATAACTTATCCCTGCTCTCTTAAAGAAAGGGGCTCCTGCCTTCGAATCTTAGTTGGTCACGCAAGAATTATATCTATGGAAAATGTCAAAAACTGGCTGGAGTTCAAGAAGCTGACACATATGGTCTGAGATGATTTCATCGACAGATCCAATAGCTCAAATATCAACAGACTGGGACTTTACAGGGTGTAATATTTGGAAACCATAAAGTAAACAATCTACATTAAAGGGGCAGATCAGACAGTATATAAAGCATTGAGAAAAAGAAAAATATTTATGACTAGTTCTGTAATTCATTTAAGAGGAGCTGATAAGAGCAAGGCCAAGCCATTTATTAAGCTATTGACTGTATGTGTAATTGGGGCCAATAGCAACCTGTTTCTCAAAAAAGTGCACAAATTTAGGTATCAGAAGATGCCGAGCCACAGAATGTGTGCTAAATGCTGATTATATGTTTAGGTTCATCCTAAGAACTGGAGTTAGGACCAGCAGGAAGGGAGTGATGTGTTCCAGCTTTTAGTAAGAGAGCTTAGGGTGTAGGTGGGGGAGAAAGGATTTATATTTTAACAAGTGAAACTAAACTAAAAACAACAAAAAATCCTGAAATATTGTAACATAGAGACATTCTGAGATGAGTATCATTATCTTTTATCCAACTCAGAACTTTGAATATTGTGTATTTTTGTGTGATTTAGTCCCACCTACATTTGTTTACATCTCATCAACAGCCCAAGCAAGAGCACATCAGTAAGACTAGACTTAAGAGCGTTTTTCTTCTTTTATTTGTATTTAAATATCAAGACTTATATCTTCTCTTTTATTTAAATACAAAATATTTATTTAATCCTAAATACTGCTAAAATATAATATTCCTAGAGGACTTCAAAATATTCTTTATAATGATCCATCTATGAAACAAATGTAATCTTTGCAAGCAATTTTCTTTTTTCCTGGTTATATTTCAAGTACTGTTTTGTGTGAGTTTTTTTTTTTTTTTTTTTTTGGTCTTTTTTTGTTTGTTTGTATAAATGGTATCTAAAAGAGACTAATTTAGAACATATACATACTGCAGGAATTTAAAGAATTGTAGAAAATGTGTAATCAAAACCCTAGAATTTTACATCCCTAGTTTTATGCTTGTGGTTGCTTTTTTAACACCATGGATAATTAATTTTGCCATAACAAATTGAATGTATTTTCCTCATTTTATGCATATTACACATAAATTTGGTTTTAAACTAAATAGATTGTTCTTATTATATTAAAAAGAAAAGTTCATTTACATTAAAAATAAGAAAAAGAAAAAAACTATTAGAAGAGATAAGAGTGCCTTGTATTTCTGAATTAAAAATACATTTTATTTACAATGATAATTAAGTTGTGGTCACAGTGACATTTCAATTCCCACATATTGAGGGTAATGGACAAAAATTATAACTCGGTCTTCATCTGGCACATACAATAGCTTAATGTAGAACAACCTGTTAGTAGATGCAACAAAGATTATTTAAATTTTGGATATCCTATGTTTTTGCATAGATTTTTAAGAATTGCTGATGTTCTATTGGCCAATTAACCTTGCTTCAAAAATCACACTGGCTCCAGAAAAAAAAAGAAAAGAAAGAAACACATGAGTTAAGATAAGGTATTTTTCACTAAATGACCCTACTTTTCTTTCAGCTTTATGGTTCTATGACTCCATAAATATTTCTGAAAATATCTTCAGTTCTAGCAATTGGATCACTTAACATCAGTGTCCTTCTCATGAGTAATGTTCCGTTCGTTTATAGCTTGTATCTCCGTGATGTGTAGGGATCGGATGACAAGCAGGAATGTGGCGTCGCTGCTCAGAGTGATGGCAATGAAGGGTGACTACTCAGGTGGAAAAGGCACAGGTGTTGAATTGCCCTGGTGTAGACTCCAACCCTCTGACTCTCGGCTCCATCCTGGGCCTGCGCACAGATATGAAATGGAACCTCTCTTCCCTTCCCTCTTGCATTACTCCCAAGATTTCTCAGAAATTAAGGTTTTCTTTTCTTAGTATTACTATTTTTGTTAGAGTAAATCCTCTTTTTAAATATGTTTTGTTTTTCAGATACTGCATATGGGGATGCTAGCTTGTCTGAAAATGTCGGTTACTGATTGAGTTTGACTGTGTATAACATTCTGTGTTCAGAATTATTTCCCATATAATGTTAAAGTCATTGTCCAATTTTCTGCTATCATTCAGTATTAGTAGAGATGGGTTTGGTATGTTTGTCCTTCATATTATATAAAGGGATCAAAATCCTGTACCTCTGTTTTAATTTTTCAATAGCATGCTCAAGTTTTGAGAGCATCTGTACAGCTTTGAATCACTGTAATGTTAATAATAAGACTTTTAAACAGTCCACCCTCTCCTATGAATTATCACACTTTCTTTCAGTTATTTTATTTATATGGATTTTCTATTTTTGTGTTTCAAATTTCTAGTGATTTTCTGTATTCTTTTATTTTTAAAAAGATAGATAGCTAGTGTGAGTATTTCCTGTTATATAATTCTGTTTCTAAAACAGATCTTGCTTCTGAATGGAGAATCTGTTCTGCAAGGCTATACTACTTGTGAGGTGCTTCCACTGGTTGTAACACTCCCATCTACGCCCCCCCCCCCCCCCATGCACGCACACACTTCCTCTTCCTCCAGCCCTGCTTTATTTCCTCCCCACTACTTACCCACCTATGTAACACACACTTACCTGTTCAATTCACTTCCACATCCTCATTACCTAAGACAGTGGTTCTCAACCTTCCTAATGCCACAACCCTTTAATACAGTTCCTCATGTTGTGGTGACCCCCAACCATAAAATTATTTTCGTTGCTACTTCATAACTGTAATTTTGCTACGGTTATGAATCATAATGTAAATATCTTATATGCAGCATGTATTTTCATTGTTACAAATTGAACATAATTAAAGCATAGTGATTAATCACAAAAACAATATGTAATTATATATGTGTTTTCCAGTGGTCTTAGGCGACCCCTGTGAAAGGGTTGTTCGACCCCCAAAGGGGTCACGACCCACAGGTTGAGAACCGCTGACCTAAGAAGACTACCTGGACAGATATTTGGACAAAGAATGAATCAATTAATGGCCAATAATCAGGCACCTCATACTCTGTGCAGAAACCTAGAGAAGACCTTTGTGGAGTATCAGCATCCCCAAAATTTTCTAATTTCTGCAGGCTTTTTTCCCCCCAAAATTCCAAAGGCAGAGAAAGTAATTTTGCCAGGAAGTAAACTGCATGCATAAGTAGACAGGTATGCCAGTGGACACTCCCTGAGAGAAATGGCTGCAGGTGTCTGTCCCACATTCTTAACCTACCCTCTGTCCTTGATGGTTCCTAATTTGTAGCCCCTTCAGGTCTCTGCAGAAAGGTAGCTCCCATCTCTGCCTCAAGCCTCTTCTGAGACTGTGGCTTCTGCTTGTTCTTGGTGTTACTGGAAACTCCCCATCACCTCTGTTTTTATATTCACTTTTCTCCCATTCTCCTTGCTGTCTGTTGTGGTGGGGGTTGTTATATTTTAAGTGTTAGAGGAGACCAATCCATATGCTCTTGTCTGTATTTTGACCTGGAAGCCCGATGCTTGTTGGTGGATTGGTTAGATGTTAGCCCTTCAAGGCAGCCTAAGGCAGAAAAATCACATACACAACCAAAACATATGGCTTCTTTAGTAAGCTGGTACAACATGAGGAGGGACAAAGGACCCTGAGTAAAATCATGTGTTCTTTTTCATGCTGTAGCTAGTTGAAGGATTTTACTAGTGACACATATAGCCATACAACAGTCCTCTACAGTAATGGACTTGCAGGTTAGGGAATTTTATACTCAGGCAGAATGACAGAGCCAGTCTGGGAATAGTTCAGGTGAGACACCATTTCACAAGTGCTGGCCTGTTTTTAAAGACATTTGGGTTATTTTAAAAATCATATCCAATTATAAAATAGTTTCCATTATCGAGCTGTCAGTTAAAAAAGAGGTTCAGAGGGGAAAAAAAGGAGAGAAAATTATACTCTAAAAGAGGCCCACATTTTGTTTTCTTCACGTGACTAATCTAACAAGAAGAAAAGATGCAGTCCTAATTTCCTTCAGACACCTCTCAGAAGAAGGTATAAAGGAAATCATTATTCAACTCATAAAAAATTCATTTATGCTGACCTGTCTTTTTAAAAATAGAGGCTTCTAAAAGAATTTTGTTCCCCTCAAGCATATCCTGTTCCTTTATCTTGCCATGCCAAAAATGAAGTTGAAAGGTGATAATATCTTCTGTGGACAGGTGTCTTGCTGTCTCACATTTAATATTTTCTTTCTTTGGGAGAGAATGTTTTTTCAATCTATCACTCAGGAGGGGGTAAGGATGGTCTACAGAGGGATTCCAGTAAGTTTCTGAGCTTCTTGATACTAAGAATATATTTGAACCTCTCCTGACAATTTTAGAAACAGGGCACTTATTTCATTTATAACTTCTAATGATAATATTTTCTCATCCTAATGAAATACATTTGTGTTTATCATATGTATTGCATAACTGTGGAAACTAACATTTACAGGGGTAATTTTTCAGATGTTACACATCTAATAAGTTGAAGATCAGAAATTTAAACACTGTTGGGTGTGAATCCAAAATAATTATTCTGCATCAGACTGTACCTTCAATCTCCTAATATAACAGATTTTCAATTTCTCAATATATAAGCAGTGTTATATCTCAAAATATGAGCGAACCACTGAGAGAACAACAATGTATGAGGGAAAAGTTAATCCTTTTAATTATATCTCTTGATGGAGACTTCAAAAGTGATCTGATGGAATTGCTCAACAATTCTCCTTTATGAGTCTCAGTGTTGTTACCAGCTATGTTGTTAACAAGCATATCTTGCTTGGCTGGCGGGCAGGGGGCGGGGGGGGGGGGGGGGGGGGGGTGAGGGGGGGGGAGGGAGCGAGGAGGAGCGCGAGAGCGTGCATGGGAGGTGTTCTCCCTGTTAATATATTGGCTAATCCACTTTGCTGGCTATTCCTTCAAAGCTCTAGCAAAGATTCCTTTAATTAAAATTGAAGACTAGATATTTTTGTGAAAATACCATAACCTATAAATGTCCCTCTTTTTATCAGTGATCATAGTGTTAGCCATCTGAGAAGCCATTACCGTGATCTCTGAGCCTTCTTTTCCTTCAATGGCTGGTTTTCTTAATGCTCAGTGGATAAGCTATGGCATTCTCCTCCAAGACAGTATGTGTAGTGGGAAGAACATTAGGCGAGGAATGACAAGGATGGGCTTTCAAGTCAACTCTGCCAGGTATTAATGGAGTATGGGAAATGGTGGCTCAAAAAGCAAAACAAAACATGTCACAGGATTACTATGAGGATTAAAAGAGATAAAAATGCTGAGCATATGAGAGACATAAAATAAGTGATAGTTTTCTTGCCTTTGTAAGTGGACTTCACCAATAGTCATTACAAAGTATTTTATGTTTATCAAACAAAACAAAAGAACAACAAAGGGCAAAAGATATTCCTTTAACTCTTGAGCTCTGCTGCAACACCTGAATGTTTCATTTCATGGAGATAATATTCATGTCAAAGCTTTTGTTTGTATGCAAATATGTGTAATTAGAATTCAATTTCTGTAATAAATTAAGACTCTTTTTGGTGTCTTTCTTCTTGAGTAAACTTTGTTAGCTGTCATCTTGTAACTAGTTTGGCTATTTCACCTTTCATCAGATGGATAGCCATAAATCTTAAAAATCTCTAATTTGCCTTTTTAAGTCTGCAGGATTTAATATCATAAATGTACTTCCTAATATTGGTTATTGCACTACATATATATTTTCCTTAATTCTTTCAGGTAGAGATCTATCCAATTTTTAATTTATTTTACCTTTATTTAATTTACCTACTTACTATGTCTTAGCCTTGCTCTTTTTTTCTCTAGCTACTTAAGGCGAAAACTTAAGTCACAGATTTTTAGAATGAAACTTTATTTACAACACATATTTAAAGGTAATGCTGTATTTTTGCTCAGTTTAGTCCTGTGAATATTAAAGATATTAAAAGAAAATGTGTCTTTTATATTTACCCATATGTGTTACACATAACATACATAATTCGCTGAACTTATTTTTTGAGGCCGTGTACCTCTCTGCAGTAGCTGAGCTTGTGAAATCTTTAAACTTTTATTTATTTTTTTACCTTTTTTAAGAGGGGCTTTTTTACTTTAAATAATTTTTGTCCAATTTTTTTCATCTTTGAATATTTCAATTTTTCATATATAATTTCTTTTGAAATTGTCTCACATGTACCTAAAGTTCTGTTCTTCATTTTAAATCATGTTTTCTTCTCCTCAAATTTGATCATTTTAATTGATCAATCTCCACACTGACAGATTTCTCTTTCCTCTTCATTCTACAATTAAATTAAAATTAGTACATTTTTGTTACAAATTGTATTTTAATTTCAACCTAGTTATTATATTTCCAATTCTTTGCTGACATTTTAAAAAAATTTATTAGGAGATCATGTTTGTTTACCTCCCTAAATAGAATTTTAATAGCTGATTTAGAATCACTGACTGATAATTTCAACATTTGTATAATCTTGAGATTGACGTGTATTGATTATCTTTCCCTTGAAAATAGCTATTTTGGGGCCTTTAATATGGTAAATAATTTTGGATTGGGTGCTGAACTTTTTGATTGTTATAGAGATTCTGTGTTTTGTTATAATGTTTTAGTTTTATTAGGCAACTAACTTGGTTAGGCTCAAATGCACATTTTGATAAATTTTAAAATGCTCATATCTTAATTCATATCTTTGTCTTTTCTATGGGCTATAATCTGTTGGCCTATGCATGTTTAGTTCAGTGTTTTGCCAGAATCTTATTTATGTATCTATCTCTATCTATATAATCTGTATCTAGGTCATCTACATCTATATCATCTATATCCACATTATGTATATACATGTATATATGCATATATAAAGATATGATTTTCTTCTCTGACTTTCTCCTTTCCTCACTCTCTAGTCATCCATACTCCTCCTGTTTCCTTTGTCCAGTAAAATAAAAGAATTTTCAGGAGTGTTTAAGCTGCCTATGTCAGAATTGACAACAAAAATTGACTTGTTTCAAATCATTTCCATTCCAAATCTGGTTACTTTGTTCAAATTCAGAGATGTTGGTTAGTTTTTATTAAATATTTTTTTTCTGATTTCTTAACTGTTATTTGTGGGAGAATTCATGTTAGAAACTCAACTCTTCTATACCATAAGCAGAAATTCACAGACTTATAATTAATACCATAAGTTTTCAAATCTTTTTTTTTTAAATATATTTTATTGATTTTTTTCACAGAGTGGAAGGGAGAGAGATAGAGAGTTAGAAACATTGATGAGAGAGAAACATCGATCAGCTGCCTCCTGCACATCCCCTACTGGGGATGTGTCCGCAACCCAGGTACATGCCCTTGACCGGAATCGAACCTGGGACCTTTCAGTCCGCAGGCCGACGCTCTATCCACTGAGCCAAACTGGTTCCGGCAGTTTTCAAATCTTTTATTTTATTCCAAGTATTATTCTCTGACCTGTTTTAGAATAATCAGATTGAACACAAAGGGAGAGTTTGAAATGTATGTAACTTGGATATAACAGTTTACCTCATTGAAGTTCTGCTAGAAAATGTAACGGACTGAATCATTTTTTAACTCAACTTTTCAACTTGAGATTATTGAGATTAGCATACAGTTTTCAGAAATAATACAAAGATATAACATGTACTCTTTACCCAGTTTTCACCAGTAATGAATTTTAACACAACTAGAGGCCCGGCACACTAAATTTATGCACTGGTGGTGGTGGTGGGGTTGGGGAGTCCTCAGCCCTGCCTGTGCCCCCTTGCAGTCCGGGACCCCTCGCTCCTTACTGCCTACCTGCTCAATACATAGAACAGTGTCATCCCCACAAAGATCCTCATGTTGTCATGTTATGATCATACAGACCTCATTTTATGACCATACATACCTGGTAACCACTACTTTGTTGTTTTTATGTATCTTTAAAAGGCAGCAATGTAATCATTGAGCATTAATATCATACCGAAGTGGACTCCTAGGTAGTGGTCGGCCAACTGCGGCTCGGCAAACCAAGGCTCGTGAGCCATATGTGGCTCTTTGGCCCCTTGAGTGTGGCTCTTCCACAAAATACCAGCTCTTCCACAAAATACCGACTTCTGTGCATGGGCCAAGAAGTTTCAATCGCACTGTATATGTGCGCACATATGTGGTATTTTGTGGAAGAGCCACACTCAAGGGGCCGAAGAGCCGCATGTGGCTCGCGAGCCGTGGTTTGCTGACCACGGCCCTAGGGCATGTGGTACTAATTTGCCATACTTTCTGGATGCAGCTCACTTGCTATAGGAAGTTCTCTGTTGAGCTGTTCAGAAAGTATGAGTGGATTTAAAATGGTGATTGTGTTATTTCTCTTTCTCAGTTATTCCCATCCCCCATTCTCTGAATGTACAGCTGCAGGATCAATTAAAGCAGAGGTCCTCAAACTTTTTAAACAGGGGCCAGTTCACTGTCCCTCAGACATTCCACACATGCGCACTGTGGGCCCGGGATGAGTTGGCTGCTAAGCAGGACAGGCAGCAGCGGCAAAAACACCCAGCGGGCCGGATAAATGTTTTCAGCGGGCCGCATGTGGCCCGCGGGCCGTAGTTTGAGGACCCCTGAATTAAAGACATGCATGGTTACAGACTACAATAAAATCTTAGGTGGCAGACTACAATATAATTTTAACTGTATAGTGTTGCCAAAGAAAGTCTCCAAATATTAAATGTTTCTTTAGTAATAGCTGCAGTAATTACTTTCTCTAATTTGTCATTTGTCTAATAATATAACACCTTATATGCATAATCAGAGTCAACTATGAACTCCAATCTGAACAATATTTATTTTTGAAGTAATTGGATTAAAAACTAAGTTGTCTTCTACCTCAGTTCCTCCAGTTACAAATTCAAACTTGGTGATATGTAACTTGTCAGTAGAGTAATTAGCTAGAAAATCTATATGATTTTAAAAAGAGAATCAGTTTTCTTTTGTTAACTTGAAGTTCTCCATCTACATACAACACACACAGACACAAACATGTGTATTTGTAATTTTAAAGGATCACTCTTTTAGTTCTTATTTTACACTTGACATGGCCTTGTTGTTTCTTTTGAGCCCTAAACTGCTGTTCAGCAGTGAATACCTATAAGAAACCAGTGTGCCCCAGAATCATTTCCATTAACTGGGTCTCCAAATGCAGTGCTGTATATCAATGCCTTTGGGCTTGAGATACACTGTGGGGTTCTTTCTTCTGGTAAATGAAGCATGTTTTTATAGAGCACTGTGCATATCAGTGAATAGGAGTCCAGGGAAAAATAAAGTATTGCTCATCTTAATATCTTGTCTAGAAGGAAGTGAATCAGGGTGTAAGCTTTAGCAGACAGAAACATATTCTAGATATATATTTTTTTTTAAAGGATGGGATACTTGAATGAGTTGGAATGTCAAATAATATAATTCACTGAGTTAGGGTCAGTTGTTCTCATTTCAGTGAATAGCTCATTGGCCAAAGGTTACTTATGTTCTTACAAATAATTTTCCTGATACAATTAATACCCGCTTTAAAAATAAATAAAACATTGGAGAGGCATTCAAAGAAGATGATTAAATATTAGAGGAGATCTTGGTTCTTATTTTCCCTAAACCCCTTCTGGTATTAAAGTATTCAAATGTACTTAAAGGTTTCATTTTGTCTTTAGAACATGGACTAGAAAAGTAAACGGTGCTTGTTACTTAAAACACTCCAGTGCTTCTGTGCTAAGTGTTACTAATAGCTTTGTTGTTCTAATATAATTCTCCTGGCGCTCCTCTTTCCCTCTGTAATCTGCCTTTCATTAATTGAAGCAGGTACTCTTATGATTTGAATTCGGGAGTATATGAGGTGTGAAAATATATTCCTACGTATCTGCTAATGACACTGATTTTGTAGCAAACACACCAGGCCTCATGTATCTCAGTATGCGTTTATCTTTGGAATAATCACTTTAGGTGAATGGTACAATTTTTACCCATTCTTTTCTTGCTTGAATTATCTTTTTAAAGTTCTCTTTTGAATTGGCTTTGATTCTGGGTTTGAATATTAAAAAAAAAATAATCTATGTATGGCATGCTTTAATAGATTTAGGATAGATTTATCTTTTTCATGTAGTCAAAAGGCCACAGTGGGTTCTTAAACTGGGCCGGAACAAAAGCATGGATGGAGTGTTTGTGTGAACTAATATAAATTCAAAGAAAACATCATTACATAAAAGGGTACGGTCTTTTTTTTTTTTTTTTTTTTTTTTTTTAGTTTTATTCATTTCAAACGGGCCGGATCCAGCCCGCGGGCCATAGTTTGCCCATGGCTGGTAGGGGCAACTACTGCATCAGCTACCTCCACTCAAGTTCATCCCAGGGATGTCCTCAGTGACAGAAGTTGATCAGCTCTGTTGTCCTCCATGCAGTGATTCCTACAGCTGGGAGAGGTGTGTTTTAAGTGCTGCTTTCATCACTAAGATAGCAGGAAAAAATAGCAGGTGGAATGCTTAAGAGAGTCTAGGGCTGTTCTACTTATGCATACATTTTATTTATAATTCCAAAATGTCCTTATGTGTTCACAGGCATTTTTATCCTCTGCATGATGATGCTAAATTCCATTCCATTTCCTTTCACTTTCTTGTGTTTGAAAGCATGTCAGAACTGTGCCTTCCTATTGTCATGCCTGAATTTCCATGTGCTTTGCTGACCATCACATTATTCTTGCTATCTGAATTATGGTCAATTAATTAAATGAGTTTTAAATTATTTTTACACTAATTCCAAAATTTATATGACCACACAGTTAACAAAATTCTCTTTAAATATGCATTTTAAATATTTATTAGTTAATTAAGTCCTCTGACTCTCTTACAATATATTCTCTTCCTGGAACAATGCATCTCATTACCTTGCAGGCTGTAAGATTAATTATAATAATAAAATAATAATAGGGTTTGACTATCATCCCTCAGGAATTAAAGTGAATGGCAATATGCTATTGGTTGCATACAACTTGACAATTGAAAGTGTTTCTTTTCCTTTTACCAAAACTTAAATGAAAAAAAAAGGATATAAATCAGAATGTTTATTATCATTTGTAACCTAGCTTAACTGATAGCTGCACTCATACATATATCAGATATATGTCAGAAACTTCCCCCAACTTCTTTTCACCACACATAGTTTCACACTTGACTTTGCCCAAGAAAACACCTTAGAATTTACTAGTGTTTTCTAAGTTAGTCCCCTGAGTCCCTTTATCCACACTGCAGTAATGCAAGCTCAAGGTCGTGATGCTTTTTTTGCAACTCCCATTCCAAAATTGTTTTAACATACTTCTATTTTTCATCAATATAAAGACACAGTGTACTAACTTGATCTGGAAATTTGAGAGAAATGATACTATTTCATACCATGTGAGATCAATCAACAGGATCAATTAATCCTTATTTTCTCTTATATTGACAAAATTCCATTAAAATGTATCTAAGATCATTGACCAATATATTTTTGGAACACCATTATTTATACTGTGGTTTAGTAAAATGAAAGATGTCTCCATTCCAGTGTACAAGCCCAAACTTTCCTTTAACTACAATGTGTCTAGGATATATAGAAGAAGAATAACAATTCACAAATATTTGATCAAAGTATATAAGTAAATGCAGAGTAGGCATTCAGACCTTATCAAAGATACTTGATCTAACTTAATGGTATAAATAAGGGATCAGCAAGCTTTTTTTAAAGGGCCAGATAGTAAACTTTTTGGCTTTGCAGGCCATATGATCTGTGAGAACTATTCAACTTTGCCTTACAGTGCAAAGGCAGCCTTAGAGAATATACCAATGAATGATCATACTTATGCTTCAAAATATCTTTACTTATAAAGATAAATGGCAGGCCAGATTTGGCACATGGGCCAGATTTTGCTCACTTCTACTTTAGATGGATGAATCAAGTAGAGACATTTCATCTATCTGAAATTGAAATGAGTGCATCTAATTAATTTGAGATAAGTTTATTTGACCAATCATTACCCTTTTCTCTTATTTAGAAAAATAATTATTACAGTATAATAGAGTTCTTATATTGCACAATAATATGAGATTAATCGAGTGTCCCCTGAAAATTGTTTATTCTTACTGATCAAAGATGATGACAATACATTCAGTCCCCTGTATCTGTGGTTCGCCATCCATGGATTCAACCAACCACTGATGTAACATTTTTCCCCAATATTTTCTATTGTTGCTAACATGTACTATGTAATTAGGCCTGTGGTGGTTGTGTCTGCACTGAACATGCACAGACTTAATTTTCATTATTTTCTAAACAATACAGTTTATGTATTAACTAACTATATAGAATTAGCATTGTGCTACATACTATATGTTATTCAGAGGTTATTTAAAGTATACAAGAGGATGTTCATATGTTATATGCAAATACTACACCATTTTTATAAGCAATTGGAGTATTCATGGATATTAGTATATGCATGTGTCCTGGAACCAATCCTCCAAGGATAGCAAGGTAACAATTTTATACTTTTTAAAATGGCCTATTTGAAGGACATGTCATATTAGAATTTATCATCTGGAATTTTTTTAAAAAAATTATTGAAACATCATTACCCTTTGATGCTTTGAGCTTTTAATTATCTTTTGGTTTTTAATCTTTGAATTTCTAATGATCTTGTAGTTATCATGTTATAAGATCCCCACTTAAACCTCAAAGACAGCATTTAGATAAGAGAACAAAAATGAATAAAGAAAGGTATGCTTCATTATACTCTTTGTTATAACCAAATTCCTATACTTGCCAAGTTCAGATATTATAATGGTTTTTTAAAAGCAAACAAGTAAGCAAGAATTTTACTTGCTATTTTTAGCAATTTGCTTTTTATTCATTTATGTATGTCTATTTGTCATCTATAGAAATGTAGAGAATTATAACTATAATTTTGCTTCAGAAGGTAGTTTAGCTCCTCCAATAACTCTAAATTTCTAGTGACATGGAGGGATGATATATTAAAGAACCCCTATAGCCAAGGTTTTGCCATATCTATACTAATAAAAACCTAGGTGGCCCTTGCGCTGATGCTGCCTCAAGATGCCAACGCACACAACGGAGGTGAGGCCTGGTGGCTGCTCTGTGCGGTGAGGCCTGGGGGACCCCCGGCTCCATGCCACACGGAAGAGGCTGGTCCCAGTGTCTCCGCCGCCTCACACGGAGAAGGGGGTTGTGGCAGGGGAGGGCAGTTGTGGACAATCAGGCTGGCAAGGGAGGGCAGTTGTGGGCAATCGGGCTGGCAGGGGAGCAGTCAGGGGACGATCAGGCTGTCAGGGGAGCAGTTAGGGAGCAATCAGGCTGGCAGGCGTTAGTGATTAGAGGCAATCAAGCAGGCAGGCAGGCAAGTGGTTGGGAAACAGCAGTCCTGGATTGTGAGAGGGATGTCCAACTGCTGTTTTAGGCCCACAGGGATCAGGCCTAAACTGGCAGTTGGAACATCCCCCAAGGGGTCCCAGATGGGAGAGGGTGCAGGCTGGGCTGAGGGACACCCCTCATTAGTGCACAGATTTCCTGCACCAGGCCACTAGCATAATTATAATATGTATCTACTTTGATTTCTCTTTAGAACATATTTATCTGGGGCCTATTAGAAGCCTGTTTCCTTCCTTCTAAGTAACTTCACAAATGAAAGTGATATAAGAAAAATACATGCAATGCATACAGGGGCGGAAAAAAGTAGGTTAAATTACAGCCATCATTATTTAAAGGATAAGTCATAAGTAAGGATTCAAAATCATAACAGCAATAATAGAAGACAAATAATACAAATCAATAATATAGTAATTATTAAATAATAATACAACAATAAACTGTTTTGCATACTCACAACTGTTAACCTACTTTTGTCCACTCCTTCACATACATATTTTTATATTTACATATAAATTATAAATACAAATTCTTGAGTTAGAAAGTAGACTTTTAATATCAAAGCATTTTCAAGTGTTTCATAATGGAAACATTTTCTAAACTAGGTTTTTTTCTAACATTAATAATAGTACTATGTTGACATCCCTAGTAAAATGCTGATGACAGACACCATAAGGATATATTAATGTTTATGAAAGAGCTTTGACTTTTATTTTACAGCTAGTGGTGCTGAGTAAATTATCTTCTTAGAATGTATTTACTATATTTTAAACACAATTAAAAACACACAAACACAATAAACAGCTCACTTTTCCATTTCCCTGACTCCCCCCAAAATAGGAACATATTGTAAAAATAATAGGGTAATATATCTGAAAAAAATAAAATAATCAATCAAGAAATATTTAGGAAATAATACTTATATTCTGTGTAATGAAAAAAAAAAAAGTTTGCTCTAGGATCAGTGACCTAAGAATGAATACAGGTAATATCTGTTCTTAATTATTGGTGGAAAATGCCACATTTTCTTTTAATTTCTAATTCTTATGTTTATGATTCTAACTTAATTTCTTCTACCCTCCCTTCCCTTTTCCCTCCCTCTCTTTCCTCTATTTTAATCATGTCTTTCTATTTTTCTTTGACCCAGGGTTAGAAGTTTATTTCCAAACATACCAGTATTTTCCAGGCATCTTTATGTTACTGATTTCTGTCTTTTTTCCACTGATGACAGAGAGTATATCCTGTATAAATTCAATCTCTTGCCCTTCGTAACATCTTGATATAAAATCTTATAAACCTAATTTTTTAAAAAATGTTGAATGTAATCTTGACATAAATGTGTACAGTTGACCCTTGAACAATGTAGGGTTTGAGCTGCCAAATCCTGCAGAGTCAAAAATCTGCAAAAAACTTAAGTCAACCCTTTGGATCTGTGCATTCCAAATCACAGATAGAAAATACTGTTTTCAGTCTGTGATGGATTGAATCCATGGATAAAACACAGGGGAATACAAAAGGCCAACCTTATATTAACTTTTTAAAATCCACGTGTAAATGAACCCATGCATTTCAAACCTTTGTTGTTTAAGAGTCAGTTATGTGTTGCAGTTTGGGTATGTAATATCAATTATGCCCAGATTTTTAGTCATCTAAGTCTTCAATATTCCTATTAATAATTTGTTTGCTTTTCTATTAGTTTTAAGACAGGTATGTTAATATAACCTCCTACAATTGTATATTCATTATTTTTTTACTTATTTCTTTTAATGCATGCTTTATATGATTTAAGGCCATGACATTACTTGCACATACATTTAGAATTTTTAACCTTTTGACAAATTTCACATTTTATTATCCAGTCTTTCTCTCTCTCTCTCTCTCTCTCTCTCTCTCTCCCTCCCTCCCTCCATTTTTTTTTTTAGAAATGCTTCTTGCCTTGTTAATAAAGGTACACTACCTTTTCTTGATTACTTGTTTTCATAGTAAATTTTTTTCCGGTCCTCTTAGGTTGATATTATTACTTTATTTAAGATGTGATTCTTATAAGCTGTATGTTTTAAAATGTTAACCCTGTATGCTCTTATAAATAGAGCATTTAGATTATCAATATCTATAATAGTTACTGATCATTTGGAATTTATAGCTAACTTCTTATATCCTTGAGACTTGATTAGTTTTACTGAGTTCAAAAATTTTTTTATGAATCCTTTTGCATATTAATTTTTAATATATTTTATTGTTGCTAGTATTACAGATATCTCCCATTCCACCTCTCACTTCCCCCCCTCCTCCCAGATCCTACTGAGGAGGAAACTGGTCTTGCAGAACTTGTTATCTAAATGCAGAGGCCATGGAACTGTGAACAATGCACTGCCCTGGGAGGGTCGGGGGGAGCTTGCTATGCTGGTGCCAGGAGGGACCATCAGATGTGGCCTGACACCTGGAGGCCTTCCTGCAGGGCCACGAAGGGGGCAGGGGGCATATCTGCAAGACTAAGACCCTAGCGGGATATATAGAGACAGGCTCTCTGCATGTTTCTTCACTCTGATTTGGAAATTATTCCCGGAGTCCACTAGTGTTAATAAACGGGGTCCCTCCCTTTCTCTAGGAAGCGTGCTTGGTATTTCTTTGGTCTTCTGTAACACTACCCTCACCCCAGGTCTTCACTACCCTATTGCCGTGTCCTTGGGCTATGCATCTAAGTGTTACAAGTTCTTTGGTTTATCTCTTCTCGTTCCCCCAACCCCACATTGAGGTATGTCTGTCTGTTCCATCCCTCCATGCTTCAGGTCTTATTTTGTTAGTCAATTCATTTTGTTCATTAGATTCCACAAATAAGTGAGATCATGTAATATTTGACTTTCTCAGTTTGGTTTATTTCACTTCACATAATATTTTCCAGGTCCATCCATGCTGCAAACAAGAGGGACCTCGTTCCCTTTGGGACAGCATGGGTGCATATTAATTGATGAGTAAAGTAATGTCTGCTTTCTCCATAGATGATATATTCTCGCTCTTAGCAGGGTAAGAACATTCATGATTCTAGAGCAGTGATGGCGAACCTTTTGAGCTCGGCATGTCAGCATTTTGAAAAACCCTAACTTAACTCTGGTGCCGTGTCACATATAGAAATTTTTTCATATTTGCAACCATAGTAAAACAAAGTCTTACATTTTTGATATTTATTTTATACACTTAAATGCCATTTAACAAAGAAAAATCAACCAAAAAAATGAGTTCGCGTGTCACCTCTGACACACGTGTCATAGGTTCGCCATCACTGTTCTAGAGCATCCTCATCTAGTTTCAATGTTTGTGAAAACTTAAAGACAAACTTGAGTTCCTGAAATGACATGGATCTAGTTTCAATTCACATTTGTCTTTATCTTGAACTGCCAACCTAAAACCAATGGGTTTTTACCAGAACAAATCTGCTCCTTGGCAAAATCTAACTCCACGTGTTAAGCCACTGAAGCAAAAGGCTGCTAAAACGTTGTTTATTTTGCCGTACTCTCAGATAGAGTCATCAGACAGCCCAAGGGAAAAAGCAGTCCCCAAACTCAAGGCAAAGTTTTCCATTAGGTTGTCTCTTTGACCTTGCCTATGTAATATCTGCAAGGAGATAGTGTGTGTGTGTGTGTGTGTGTGTGTGTGTGTGTTCCTAGTAATTTTCAGTAGTAGGTTTAATGTAAATTTACTTGTCCATCATTACCTGAAGATGAGATTCTGATTTTTCTCTTTTCCATTGTGTTTAATTTGCTGTCTGTCCTATCCATTAGTGCTTAATTTAATTTACCTAACTATGCTGTTTTGATTCTAATTGTATTGTGTTTTTTTTCTTGGATCTGTTTTAAAGAGCCTTTCCATTGTAGTTTGTGTTACTTCACTAACCATTCTAAAATTGGAAACATGCATATTTTATAATTTTAGAAAACCACTCTATTATCTGCTTCTGTGGGGATCCTAACTTTTTCACATTTGATATTATTTAATTCTTTCATGGTGTGTGATTTTCTTATGTGTTTTGTTCGTTTTTCACTTTGTCCTCATCCTCTTCAGCTTCTTCTGTTGTTTTCTTTATTCTTCTCACAGTACCTTTTAAAATTCATTTTAAGCCAGACAGTGTTCATTGAGTACCTATTCAGTGTTAGGCAGGCATTGATAGATGCGAACGTTACAGGGATGAAAAAACGTGTAATCCGCTAAGGAAGCAGGAGTGTATGCAACTAAGTATAAAACAGGCGAGAGACGTATATGAGAATGCCCAAAGTGCCACTGAAGCAGGGCAGAGGGAGCAACTCATTCTGGCACAGGGAGCTGGGAAATGCTTCATGGAACAGGTAGCAACAGGCTTCAGTAATTACTCTGCTGTAGAAATAATCTTTTCAATCCATGTACCTGCTGCTATGGTTTCTTAGACCCCCTATTGCCGGCAACATGAGAGTTTTAAGGCTCCTTTCAGTCCCCACTAAATCTTTAAACACCTCCAACTTTAAAACATTCCTCTTGTGGCCCATCAATAGTAAATATCTAACCCACAGGTCAGAACCCAAAGCTTTTCAAAGTGTAATTGACAAATACCAGAAAGCATTTCACTGTATCACAGAAAACTTTAAAACTTCAAAATGAACCTGGCAAACGTGGGGCGCATTGCCTTCAATCAGGATCACTCCAGCTATTTCTCTCAAACTCTGTGGGAAGGGAAGAACACATTTCAGAAGGCCGAAAATAATCCTAAAAGCTTCTTACAATAGCATGCAGCAAACAATACTGAGTCCCCACAGTTTCAATGTGAGGCATATTTATTTCAGATGTCAAAACCTTGTAACTAATTTTGTGGTACTCAAAATCTAGTGCAACTCCCGGTTTCTGGCTAAAATTCTCTCTATACATCTGTATTCTTCGGTTGCTTTAATTTTCTGTCCTTCTCATTAGGAAATTGTTGCAGTTAGTGAGGAAAACATATATTGGTTTGTAATGCCTGTCAATTAGATTCATATATTATATTATGTCACTTTTGTATAATCAATTTTTAAATTTTTCTTTAAAAAAATTAATTCTGCCCTAGCCAGTGTGGCTCAGTTGGCTGGGCATTGTCCTATTGAGACGGACTTTTCGACTGGAACCAGCATTCTTTGTCCTCCAGAGTTGAAGAATGAATCCAGGGACAGAAGGTGGTATAGTGAAGGTGAAAATTTATTAAAGAAAAGTACAGACTCCCACGTGGGGAGGGGGGAAGGGTCCCACTGAGTTCCTTTTCCCTATGGCTTATAAAGGCTGCAGATCTTGGTGCCTTGATATCCCCTCTGATTGGTCACTATTCCCTTAGACTTGTTACTATAGTAATTCCTAGCCTCAAAGGTCAAACCTCACATGAAACATGTGAAGTTCTCCCCCCACTTCTTTCTTATTGTTTTCTATTCCCTTTGGGCTTTCTTCTTCTCCTTCTGGATGAAGGGCTTCCTTCTCTTTATTTTGTAAACATAGTCCTTTTGCTGTTCCCAGCTCCCTCATTCTGTGGAAATATACATTCTGCTGCTCTGCAGCCCTGTGTTTCTTCCATGGTCCCCTTAATTTCTAAAATATCCTAAGACCTGTCTTTTTCACCCCCCAAAATTCCTATTTCACTATGCACAGAAAGGTTGCTGGTTTGATTCCCAGTCAGGGCACATGCCCAGGTTGCAGGCTCTATCCAGTAGGGGGTGTGCAGGAGGCAGCTGCTCTTACCTTGCATTGATATTTCTCCCTCTCCTTTCCTCTCTCTAAAAAAATCAATAAAAATATTTACAAAGAAAAAAAAATCCTACTCAGGGATTCTGATAAAATTATAATTTGCTTTGGTATCAGGCCTATACAGTCATGACTTGATAAAGACACTTATACCCCCAAATTAGTAATCCATAGTAAAATTGAGCTGAAAATTTTAATGAAGCAACATATCTTCTACTAATAAAAGGGTAATATGCTAATTACACCAGACAGACCAGATATCTTCAGACAAAGCCACAGTGGCGGGGGCCAAGGCAGAGGCAGTTAGGGGCAATCAAGCTGGCAGGGGAGAGCAGTTAGGGGCATCAGGCAAGCAGGCAGAGTGGTTAGAAGTGATCAGGCAGGCAGGCAGGTGAGCAGTTAGGAGCCAGTGGCCCTGGATTGCAGGAGGGATGTCCCGGATTGGAGAGGGTGCAGGCCGGGCTGAGGGCCCCCATTCCCATGTATGAATTTCATGCACTAGGCCTCTAGTCTAGAAATATAATACTGTTGCTGTTTGTCTCCACTATAGGAGGGGGAGGGTAATTTTTAAATATATACTTTGAGATTTAATAGTCATCTTGCTATTGTTGCCGTCATTATATTAACTAGGTAGTCTATCAGTTCTTTGTATTTTAGAGTTTCTACACTCTTAGGTATTAAGTAAATCACTTCAGAGTCAACACCCTTTAAATAAGAATACTCTCAAAGCATAAATATAACTTTTAAATATTCAAGTTAAATATTAACTATATTTTGCCTTGATTTTCCTTTCTACTTTTTTTTTTTATATTGTATCCTCAATGTCAATAGAACTTTCACTGCTCACCTAGATACTTCAGAGAATAACTCCATATCCATTCATGAGGATACAAATTGAATTTGGCTTCACATTCATCTTTCCTTGGCACAGGTGTCATACCCCACTTTGAAATAACTCTTCTAAAATATATTTCAGAATACATTTTTTTCAAATTTTGTGGGGAAATCGTGGTCTCTCTACTATTGCAAATGTTTATTAAATATAATGCCAGATGTAAAATACATACAAGAGCATAAATATGACTACTTTTCCAATAGTATATTAAATATCTTACATGATGAAATTGCATTGTTTTTTCAGTATTTTTCTTACTCAGTTTGTATGTAGGTAAATTATACTTTTGAATTGAAAATCACAGTACTTCCCTAAATTATAACCATGGGCACTTTTACTGTTACTTAAAAATAAGTATTGAATTTTTCTCAAATTTCATAAGATAGAAATTATTTTTTAAAGCCCTTTGAGACTCTGTATAGACTGTGGTTTTCTTTCCAATAAGAAACTAATGAAAATCAGATTTTAATTGAAATCAATGTAATAAATAATATTGCTTGATTGATGCTATTTCTCCCTTTGTCCTTTACCTTAATTAGGACTGAAATGTTATTCTCTGCATATATATTTATTAAAAGTTTATTGTAGCCCCAAATGCTAAATCCTGCATTGATAACATAAGTAATTGTCAATGTACTATTTGGAGTAGATACAGAAGTCTGGCCAAGCAAAAGCAGTGCCCCATTCCTCCACCTCAGTGTTACTGGACTAAAGGTCTATTTGCCTGCATGCATCAAAGCCCAACAGGATAGGAACAGGAGTTTGCAGCAAAGAAAGTGAGAGTTTATTTTTCGGAGTGGCCCACAGCTGGAGGCAGAAAAGCTAATATTCAAAGACCTGGCTCCCGGATGGCTTCCAAGGGGATGGGTTATATTGGGGAAAATGATTAATCATGGTGACTAAGTGAGTAAGCATGGTGATCAGGATCCTGGTTGGTCAGTGCTAGGGTCGGGGCTAGTTGGTCAATGCCTCTGGTCCTGATGTCAGGCATGGACCTGGTTTCCTTGCTTTTCTGGGCCTGGAGCTGAAACAATTGAGGCCTAGGTGTTATCTCTAGCTTGAAACTGTCTCTGTGGTCAATAGACCTGAAGCTTTGTTTCCAAAGATTATTTGATGCTGAGCAGAACCTCTTTGTCTTGAGGGCTTAATTAACCCTTTGATTAATTAAGGGGTGTATAGATTTTCAGGGATATTGCCAACCAATATCCTAGGAACTATGCTAAAATTGCCAAGGCATTTTTGCTGATTTTACAGCAGTTTAGGAAAAAAAATATGAATCGCAAGTAAATGAAGTTACATATTCAAAAACTTAAGGAAACCTTTACTACATTGACATGTTTAGCAATATCATCATCACTAATAAAAGCAGACTTAGAACTGGGAGCCATTTCGAAGCTTTGATAGTGCTCCTGGCACTTTTGGCTGAAAGACAGGAGGAGCACGATGCGCTCCAGGGCACTCAAGGGGTTAAGGGAGTGGTCCTGCAAGGGAGCAGGAGGCAGGTGAGTCAGGGTGATGGATGAGGCTGCCCTAGAGATATAGGGATAAATATGGGGCCATTTGGAAGACAATTAGTAGGAGCCAGTTTTATGGAAAGCGAGGATATTGATATGGGATTTTTGAACTGGAACACGCGGGTGTTCCCCAGATTCTTTGTCTGTCAGAGTCAAAGAATGAATCCACGGACAGAAGATGGTATAGCAAAGGTGGAGATTTATTGAAGAACAAGTACAGACTCCCATGTAGGGAAGGAGAAAGAATCTCACAGCACAGACTCTCATGTGGAGTCGGGGAAAGGTCCCACTGAGTTCCTTTTTTCTGGTTTATAAAGGCTACAGTTCTTGTGTGCTGATATCCTCTCTGATTGGTCAATATTCCCTTTTGAATTGGTTACTATAGTAACTCCTGAGGCCCTCCTCCCTCGTTGGTTGTCCTCCAATTCCCTCTGGGCTTTCTTCCTCTTCCTTTATTTTGTAAATATAAACCTTTTGGCTACTCCCAGTTCCCTTGTCTTATGGAAATGTAACTGCACTTCTCCCTTGTCTTATGGAAATGTAACTTCTGCTCTGTAACCCTGTGTTTTTTTCCATGGATGCTTAATTTTTAAAATTTCCTAAACCTGCCTATTTCACCCCTAAAAATACCTATTTCAATATAAAGAGGAAAGAAAGAAGGGAGAAAGTGGCAGGAAATGAGACTTTGAATACTTGTGCTTGGGTAGGGTGGGGAGAGGAAAGCATCCTATTTACACTCTTGCCTGAAGCTTGAATTTGGAACCAAATAAGGCAATTAGGATCTGCAGATTTTTATTCTACACAAGTCTCAATTTAGCTACTTTCTTCTCTTTTTTTGTGTGACCAGAAATCTAAATATGCATATTTTAAGGCTTGTCTTAACCTCATTTTTCAGCTGATATTTACAAAATTAGTTCTTAATATCTTTCCAGTGGTGCTATCAGAAAATAAAAAGACATTTTAATAGCAGTTGTAATTTTACTAAGAAACGATTACACAAAACATAAAGCAGCTAGACTTGCTTATGTGCTAAAAAAAAAACATAATTCAGACCATTACTATTTACTGAAAATTCATGCTTAAGGAGATTGAGGAATTATTACAGCACAAAATACAAATGTTGAATCTTAAAGGGGAAGTGTGACTAAGATTTTAAGAGGATTTGAATGTGAAATGTGTGTCTGATAGTCACAGATTTCTCCTCTGGAGGAATGTGGATCTCTAACAGCTCTCTTTTCTAGTGGGAGTTAAGATAGTTTATCCTTTGATGTTTGGGCTGTGAATGTTAATGGCTTTTTGGTATTATGGATAAGTAAATGCTCTGGGTGATGACATTTTACAAATGATTTTGAACTTTAATAATTCGACTTGGGTTCATCCCTCTCATCTACTAGAGTTAAGAACCAATATAGCACTTAAGCAGCCCACCAGCTTGAACATGATTTGCAGAAGGCATGCACCTGCCTGGGCATGTCCTCCCAGGGCTCTATGAGGTGATTTTCAGGGGTGTATAGAAATATGATTTTTAAAAGTACAATTTTGATTCCCTGCCTGGTGTGGCTCAGTTGGCTGAGCATCAACCCATGCACCAAGAACTCCCTGGTTTGATTCTTGGTCAGGGTACATTCCTGGTTGTGGGCTCCATTCCCAGTGGGGTTGGCCAGGGGAGGGGGAGAGAAGGGAGCCGGGTAAGGAGGCAGCCAATTGATGTTTCTCAATCTCTCCTCTTCCTCTCTACCTCTAAAATCAATAAACATATTTTTTTTAAAAAAGTAAAATTTTGAACTGCTGTCCATTCATAACTAGATATGCCCTCACAGATGTTCTTCCTCCTTGCATCTCAAAAGAGCAGTAATTAGTCCATATGTTTGGTTGCTGAGGGCATAATGAAAAAAGAAATGCACATATTTGTGAATGTTATACAGCTATACTGTGTTTCCTGTAAAAACTCCACTTTTACTAAAACTGACCTTTTGAATCAAATCTGCTCTTCACCTATAAGTTTATTGGTGGTGGTGGTGGTGAGTAGAAAATACAACTGGCTTTTATTTGAGTTTTGCATCCCCGAAAATATAAACCATGTTTATTTTTCTTTTCTTGACAGTTATGTTTCGCATGATTAGAATTGCAGAGTAAATCAAAATTTGGGGTTCTACATGATTGAAACTGTATAAAGTTATTTTTGTTATATGAGACTAAAACAAGAATGACAGTTGATAATGAATGTATAAGCAGCCATTCAGAATCATCCATGGATAAAATATTAAGAATGTGCTTATGTGAAAAAAAGTTGTTTAACTTCAGATGTAGTAAAAGTAATTATTATGGTTGTTAACTTGGAAATGACTATAATCAAAGATTATTAAATATTTTAATATATTATAAATGATGTATCATATACATATATAGTTCTATCTAAAATAAATAATGTGAGAATAGATATGAAATTATATCAAACTTATGTCATAATATACTTTCTTTATATTATCATTATAAAGTTTATGTAGCAATACAGTTAAATACTTTTGAAATGTAGATAATTAGTTGGGAAACCATTGAGAATCAACCTTGTTTTTACAAGATAGTTTATTAAAAACAAGACAAAAATTTCTTATCTTAAACATCAAACAGGTTGAATAAGTTTGTCAGTTCTGAAGTTCACCTTTTTAGCCTATAGCCACCCATTATTGTGACATTTGTAGCAAATTCTGTGAAAGGCAGTATGATGCAAATGTTTAAGTCCAATAACCTGTACAATCTTACTTAGTCATCATGTAGACAGGAGAATGATTATTTTAAGGTTCCTATTCAGGAATAAGTATATTTTAAGATTCATATTCAGTAATATAGATATTTTAAGCAAAGCATTTACTAGTATTGAACTGTAATCCTTAATGACTCAAGGGAGCTGTATCCCCAGAGGACTAACACTCATGAGTGTGTAAACAGTTGCAAGTAGTTTTAGAGATAAATTAACCCAACATTACCCTTTGGGTTTGGTAATTATTCTCATGATTTATGATTACACCTGGGCAAACAGATGTCTAGGGACTTCAAGGCCCAGATACATATTTAAGTTGGCAAACATTGGCTTTTGATAATATAATTCCTTATTCATCACTTATTCCCCTTTCATCCATATCTATCTAATTCATTTAAGTAGTCATTCCATCAAAATTATATATTTTGCTGAGTGTTAAAATTAAATAAAAGTTATACGATTGTTTAAATTATATTATTGGTATTTCTGAATGAAAGGAATTAAGCAGTGACATCATCAAGATGATGGACTAGGAGGTCCCAATGCTTATCCCAATGCTAACCCCCTACAAAAACTGGTTTCACAACTACCTACTAAGAAAACAAGAAAAGGGGGGGGGGGGGGAAGCAAAAAAGCTCTGGGAGAGCCCTGGAGTACAATGAAGAAGCTGTGATACACATTGGAGCACAAAAAACAAACAAGAACCCCCCTAATTTCATATACATCATCATGTGCTTGAGTTCAACATGGCTTAGCACCAGGAGGGAGCCCCTTGGCCATGACATTCCCCTGTGAGGGAAAAAAAGTCAAAAGGACCCAGAAGCCTATGCCACTTTCAACACTGAGGACCCCATAGTCTTCACCAAAGCAGACCAGAGCTGACAGAGCTGCACTATGCACCCCTAGAGAAGGAACTGCTGATTTGTGTCCCCCACCCCACCCTGGCACCACTGCATACAAGCTCCAAATGTCACAAGCACAATTCTCCACTTGTGCACATGCCCCAGAAGTGGTCCTGCCATTGGTCCTTGTATGACTGCACCCCAGACCCTGGCTCTGCAGTTGCCCACATCACAGTGTCAGTGTCATTGCTGTTGTGTATATGTCGGCATACCAGACTCCAGGTGTTTGGCCACTCCACATATACCTATACCACTGCCATAGGCATACCCAGTTATTCCTCTGCCACCTGGTCAGAGACTGGTTTTCAGCATCCATCCTACTTTGGAAACTAGGAGAGTAAGACTTATGCTATGTAAATTTATGGCGGGATAACCAATGGGTCTACAGAGAAGTGTCAGCTGATTAAGATTAGGATCAATGTGTTTGTGCAGAAAAAAATCTTACCTGATTTGGGGGTACAAAAAGGGATAGTGCAGTGTTAATTGGCATTGCAACACCATATTTGAAGTGTGGGTCCATTTCAAAATGCCCCAGTTCACTGCTGTGCTTATGATTAATTCCATAAAATGAACTCTTTTTGAGAAAGTATACAAATTTTAAAGTTCAAAGCTGAACTACTGAAAAAAAATATTTTTTTAAAAATTCCAAAGTAAAACTCCAAACATATAGTAAATGTGTTTTAAAAAACAAACAAAAACTAGATGCAATAAAAATGGTCCTGAATAGCAAATCTTAGATTTAGCACAGGGAGCCTTCTAAGTTTAAAAGATTCTATTATCACATTTTCCCCCAAATAACCCAAGTGTAGGGCCATGTACTATTTTTGCTGCATCTATGACATTTATAGTCTTACTTCTTCATTGTCATCCCACCCTTCCTAGTGATTTGACCAACTTAGGTCAGTTCAACCAACCTAGCTTCAAATAATCAGACTTACACACAGCATCCACAGATTTCACAAAATCAACTTGGACATTGCAAACAAGAATGTATTTCTATCTAGCCAGCCAGATAGAAATACATTCTCGTGCCTCGTCCGTATGCAGCCCTTTTGGGAAACAAGGCTTTGCTCACCAGGACCAGAGTGGTTTCTTTTTGAACTCTTACTAAACACCTTTTTATTTTGTGGTAGTTCCTTCCAGTCTCCCTTCAATGTATAAAGTGTATGTGTATTTTATATAGTTAATATTATGGTGATATACACCTACACACACTCACACACATGCTTAATATATTTACACAGTAGCAACCCCCCCTCCCCTAAGCCACAGGGGATATATTCCAAGAACCCCAATTTTCAGATGACAGCCTTCTCCCTATCCTCTAATGATCTTTCCCTACGTGCGCCTGTGGAAAGAGGTGGGAGGGGTGAGGCTTTGGTGCCTTTCCTCCTTTATTAAGGACAATGGTTCTATCAGATTAAGGCCTCATCCTTATGATCTCATTTAACCTTAATTATCTTCTTAAAGGCCCTATCTCTAAATACAATCACATTGGTGGTTAGGGTTTTAACCTAAGAAATTTGGGGCAACATGGTCCAAAACAAATGGTCCCATCAAATAGATAGTCTCTAATATTACTATTACCCTACTGGTTGGATTATTTTAAAATTTTAATTGTTATATTTAAAACAATCCTGAATTAAATATATCAGATAATACTTTTCACACAGGTCTTAATATTTTTCTATGCTATATTTCTAAGGATCTTAATGCATATTTTAAAATCCATTTCCAAAAATAATGAAGTGATTATATTCCTACCAAGTCGGGTGGTTTTCCCTGAGCAGGATGCAAGGGTGGTTTTTTCCCCCGGGTTCTTGTCCAGATGGATTTGAAGAATGAAGCCACAGACAAAAGGTGGTAGATGAAATGGTGGACATTTATTGGAAACTAGAGGCCCCGTGCACAAAAATTTGTGCACTCGGCGGGGGGGGGGGGCGGGGGGGGCGGTCCCTCAGCCCGGCCTGCGCCCACTCACAGTCCAGGACCCTTTGGGGGATGTCCACCTGGCGACTTAAGCCCACTCCCCGGGGGATCAGGCCTAAGCTTGCAATCAGACATCCTTCTGGCAACCAGGGAGCCCTTGGGGGATGTCCGACTAAAGGCTTAGGCCCCCAAGGGATCAGGTCTAAACCATTGGTTGGACATTCTTAGTGCTGCCACGGAGGTGGGAGAGACTCCTGCCACCACCACTGCTCTGGCCAGCCATGAGCCAGCTTCTGGCTGAGTGGCACTCCCCATATGGAAGTGCACTGACCACCAGGGGGCAGCTCCTGCATTGAGCGTCTGCCCCCTGGTGGCCAGTGTGCATCATAGCAACCGGCCATTCTGCCGTTCAGTCAATTCGCATATTAGCCTTTTATTATTATTACTAGAGGCCTGTTGCAGGAAGATTCCTGCAAGAATAGGGCTTACTGTGGCTGGAGGAAAGCAGAGAAGGGAGCAAAACCCGCTGAGGCGGGCTTCGCTCCCGCCCCCAGCCGCTCCGTCTTGGTGGGTTTTTCCAACCCGCCCCCAGCCGCTCTGTCTTGGTGGGTTTTCCCAACCCGCCCCAGCCGCTCCGTCTTGGTGGGTTTGCCCAACCCGCCCTGAGCCGCTGCTGCCTGGTTTCCCCTCCCACTCCCAGCCGCTGTGGCTGGGTTTCCCCTCCCGCCTCCTGCCTCTGCAGCCTTGGCTCCTTTACTGTGTTCATGGCCTCTACTTTGCTCCCTTCTATAGCCCTTGGCTTCCATGTTGTCTTCAGTCTTCGCTCAGAGCCGGTATATGCAAATTAACCGCCATCTTGGCTGACGGTTAATTTGCATATACTCACTGATTAGCCAATGAAAAGGGTAGCGGTCGTACGCCAATTACCATGTTTCTCTTTTATTAGTGTAGACTAGGGGCCCGGTGCACGAAATTCGTGCACAGGGAAGGAGGGGTCCCTCAGCCCAATCTGCACCCTCTCCAATCTGGGAGCCCTCAGGGGATGTCCTACTGACGGCTTAGACCTGCTCTCCATGGTCCTCTGCTCTCTGCGGACCTGCCTGCTTGACACCACCGTAGGCCCTGGTGTCTGCTCTCTGTAGGGGACTGCCTGTCCTTTGCCGCTGGGGTCAGGGGCAAGCAGCGCCCTGCTGTCTTCTCTTTGGCTCACCACCGCAGGGGCAAGCAGGGCCCTGGTGTCTGCTCTCTGTGGGGGCCCTGCAAGGGACTGCTTGCCCCTCGCTGCCATGGACAGTGGCAAGCAGAGCCCTGCTGTCTGCTCACTTGCTGCAGGGGACGTTCCTGCCCCACTCCTGGCCGCTTGGGTGTGCGCCACCTTGGAGTGCCTGGGTCCTGGGGATGTTCCCACCCCAACCCCGGCCGCTTGGCACCTGCAAGCGTAGGCCCGGCATTCTGGACTTCGGCCGCTCTGGGCCTATGCACGGGTCTACAGGCTCAGAGCAGCCCGGCTCCAGAGGACGCCTGTCCCTGTGACAGGGCTGTGGCCAGTTTCCCCTCCTGCTCCCAGCCACTCCTGCTGGGTTTCCCCTCCAGCTCCCAGCCACTCCTGCGGGGTTTCCCCTCCCGCTCCCAGGCGCCTTGGCGGGTTTCCCCTCCCGCTCCCAGGCGCTGTGGTGGGTTTCCCCTCCCGCTCCTGGGCGCTGTGGTGGGTTTCCCCTCCCGCTCCCGGGCGCTGTGGCGGGTTTCCCCTCAGCTCCCAGGCGCTGTGGCAGGTTTTCCCTCCCGGTCCCAGGCGCTGCCCATTCCCCTCTGAGCCACTGCCCCTCCTTGCAGCCGCTGTGCCTGGGCTTGCCCTCCCACCTCCCACCTCCCACCTCCGCAGCCTTGGCTCCGTTTCTGTCCTCGAGGCCTCTACTTAGCTCCCTTCTGTACCGCTTGGCCTCCATGTTGTCCTCAGTCTTCCCTCGCAACTGGTATCTGCAAATTAACCGCCATCTTTTAGCTTCTATAGTTGAAACATTGTATCTTTTGGAGCTGTTGCTTCAGGAGCTCAGAGCCAGGCGGCAGCAGGCGGGGAACCTTGGCTTCCTCCATCACTGGAGCAATCAAGCCTCATGTTCTGCTTCAAGCTACCTGGCTGCTGGCCGCCATCTTGGCTGACAGTTAATTTGCATATCGCCCTGATTAGCCAATGGGAAGGGTAGCGGTCGTACGCTAATTACCATGTTTCTCTTTTATTAGTGTAGATATAGGATGTCCCTATTTCCTCCCTTTTGCCCCCTCTACCCAGCTCTTGCCCCCCACTTCTCTCTGGCCATCACCATATTGTTGTCTGTGTCCATGGGTTGTGCATATATTTTCTTTGGCTAATCCCTTCTTTAAATTCACTTCTTTAAATTTTTATTTTCAGGTAAGTGCTTATAACTGCACTATTATATATTTTCTATTATATCATTTAGAATTAAGATATTTTTTAATTGAACCCTTGTAAATTTTAGCACAATTTAATAAATTATGCTAGAATCAATTAGGAGATTTTTCATGTAATGCATATACATTTCAATTAATATTTTATTAATTTTTAATTTTTTAAAATTTTAATTTGAAATCTCATACATGTAAAAAAACTATAAAATACTACAGCATATTATATGTACCCTTCACCCAATTTCTTAGGTGTTAATAATTTAAACATAACCATTATACAACTAACAAAATTTGGAATATATTTTTCTTATAACCTCTTTAATGTTACTTAATCCATTTACTTTGTTTTTGTTAATCTTCACCCAAGAATATTTTTCCATTGAATTTTAGAGAGAGTGAAGGGAAAGGGAGAGACACATTGATTGGTTGCCTCCTGCACATGCTCTCACAGGGACTGGGGATCAAGCCAGCAACTGAGGTACATGCCCTTGACTGGAATGGAACCTGGGACCCTTCAGTCCACGGGCTAATGCTCTATCCACTGAGCAAACAGGCTGCAGCTTCACTCATTTACTTTTAATCTATATGTGTCTTTATATTTAAAGTGGGTTTTGTTTTTGATTCACCCTCATAATCTGTCTTTTAATTGGTGCATTTATGCCACTGACTTTCAGAGTGCTTACTGATAGAGTTACTGCCATATCAGGCAGCTTCTGGGGCTTCTGGGGCTGGCCTGCAGCCCGGGATCGGATCCAATCATGGGTGGCAGGCAGGTGGCTTCTGGGGCTTCTGGGGCCGGCCTGTGGCCCGGGCTTGGATCCGATCACGGGAGGCAGGCAGGCGGCTTCTGGGGTTGCACACAAGAGCCTGGGTGGCAGCTCCTGTGGGCGGCTCACACTGTCCTGCCCTGCCTGCAGTATGCAAATTAGCCGCCATCTTTGTTGGTGGTTAATTTGCCTATCATGCTGATTAGCCAATGGGAGGCGTAGCAAAGGTATGGTCAATTACCATGTTTGTCTATTATTAGATAGGATAAGTACAGACTCCCACTTAGGGAGGGGGTCCCAAAGGGAGTGACCCACTAAGCTCCTTCTTTCTAAGGTTTATAAAGCTGAAGTTCTTTGTCTCTTGATATTCCCTTAAGATTGGTCACTATAGCATTGGTCAAAACCCACATGGTGCCCCCCCTCCATCTCTCCCCCTTCAGTGGTAGAATTCTCTGTCTCCTGTGAAAACCTGTTCTCCTCTTTCTCCCCTTTGTCAGCATTTCTCTATCCTCTGTGAAAGCTTGTTTCCTCTTTCTCCCCATACCCTGTGGCTTGTTTCTATTTTCTGTGAATGGATGTCTTCCTCTCCCCTTATCCTATAGCACAGTGGTTCTCAACCTTCTGGCCCATTAAATACAGTTCCTCATGTTGTGACCCAACCATAAAATTATTTTCGTTGCTACTTCATAACTGTTATGAATCATAATATAAATATCTGATATGCAGGATGGTTTTAGGTGACCCCTGTGAAAGGGTCGTTCGACTGCCAAAGGGGTCGCGACCCACAGGTTGAGAACCGCTGCAGCACCTTTTGCTTTCTGTGAATGTATGCCTCTTAGCAGCTCCCAGCCCCCAACCAACTATGCCTTCCTCTCCCATGGACCCTCTCTATTTCTAAAACTCCCTAAACCTGCCTATTTTACCCCCTAAAACTCTTTTCACTCCCAGCAGGATTAAGGGTGTCCAAGAAAACCGAATTAATAAGTGCAAAAATAAAATGGGGAAATGGTGTATATTTCTATATCCCTCTCCCAAACCCTTGTCTGGGGACCCCAGGAAAGCAAGTGGCAGGTAATGGGGTCAAATAACACTTCAGAAATATCTGTGCCAAGTTTATGCAGCATCAAGTAGTTTAAGAAAACAGAATGTTTAAAAGACTATAACAACACAAATAATGTTATTTTTATTTAGGTGTTATGATTAAGAATGCACTATAGTAGTAAAAATAAGATGCAAGTTAATTTCTCTTACAGAAGATGACTAAATTAGGTAGGCGGCCATGGCACTTAGGAGCTCTTCCCCACCTACATATCCAGAGATCCAACTGGTTAGGTTATGTGCTGGACTGCCTGCTCTCAGTGCTCTCTTAGTGTATTTTGTTTCACATTACTGTTCATCAAAGAGAGACATTCAGGGGAGGCTTGGAAAGTAGACAAGAGAGAGATCGCTATTTCCCGGGGCTATTACAGACAGGTGTGTGGATGGAATGTCCTACGAAGCTTCCACAGATGCTCTGGAAAATCTGCACATTAATTTGTGCCACGTAAAAGGTGCCAAAGAGTATGACAACCTGTGGGAATTTACCAGAGGTTCTTGAGAAGTGTTGTACCTTCCGTCAGAGTGCTTGAAAACCAACTACAGCCTTTCCTGGGGTTCACTGACCCAGTGTTTGTAGGCTTCTAATTCTCTATACTAAAATTCTTCCTATTTGTTTTCCTAAACGAATTCTAATGGACACAGAATTGTACCATGAGTGGCTACAGAAAATGGAAGCTCAGTTTCTAAAATCTCTGCTCTGATTAGATTTGAAGGCAGTAGTAAATTCAATGCTAATGGGAAATGAGACCCTGGTATTTCATGGCATTGACTGCAAAGATTCTTTAATTAGCACATTAAAATGCCTTCAATGAAGTACCTACAGAAAGCAAGGCTATAGGTTACTTATTTGATCTTAAATTAGAACATTAGGGAAATAAATAATATAAGATTGCAAGAACTGTAAGTATGTGGTTGGTAACACTTGAACCCCTGAAGAATTGGAGAGAAGGAAATAAGTTAGAGTTTTAAATTACCAGCTGTAAGGTTGGGTAGAAAAACTGGAGAGCTTTGCTTGTTATCCTGAGAGAAACCCTAATTTCTTGAAGCCACAAGGCTGAAGTTGCTGATAATCATATAAGTTTGATTCTACAGTAGACTAAATTTTAATATGCAAGTTTAATTCAAAGCCTCAGGAGATCTTAAAGTTACAATGTTGATCAGAAGAGACTGGGGCCTTGAAATCCAATGTGGATATATGGGTGGACTTTGATGCATATGAAGACCTTGAGTTTCCCTCTGAGCTTTTCTTGTTGGTGGAAGTAGCAGAATCCTCCCCATTTTGGGTGAATAATATACAATCTTTACTGGGTAGTACTTCCGGTAACAAAGGTGTGAACAAAAGTGTATTTAATCATTATTCGTGTTTCCCTACTTCTTTCTTCATCTTCATTCATTTAACAATAGTTAAGCAGATGTGCTACCTTAATCTTGGAAATCATGAAGGCATATTCAGTAGTGATTTTTGGTTAGTCTTAAAGTTTATCGTTAATATATTTTGGAAGTTATTTGCAATGCCACCGAGTAGTGTTAACTATATCATGGTAATCACAGTAAAAAACGACAATGGAAACATGCTATTTTTATGGGAATGTGATGTGGTTTCACAGTGCATTGGTGACAAGTGAGGACGAACAAACAAATCAGGAACAAATCAGTCACCAGTAACATTGTTTTCCCTTGACTGAGCTTTTGTCAATGTCACTAAAAATTGCAGAACATTGGAGACTTGGATCACATAAAGCCGTGAGCATTCAATTTCTCTTTTGTGATTTCTCCCCACCTCGTTTTGTTGTATGGACTTTGTTTGGTCTCCAGCTGCTGGGTATCCTACAGGAGTGAAATTCTGATAGGATGTTTCCAAAAGACTTAAACAACTCTAGTGATTATTTAGGTTTGTCGGTTTGTGGATTAAGTTGGAGTTTTTCACTGCCAGCGTTTCAAATGAGTGAACTTCATTTGGGAGTGAAGCGGTCAGTAATTCAGAATGTTCTATTTCAGTTGGAAAAGGAAAAGTAGATAGCAAAGAGACTCCCTTTAGACTCTGTGATCAGGTATAAAACAGGGGATGGAAATGAGGAAGTCTGCAAATCTAAGAAGCTAGCATTTCTAAGAGAGCAATAAAATAGAAATAAAAGGTTGGTGGGAAGGATACCCTTTAAAGGTACCCAGGAGTAATCCTCCAGGAGTTTTGAGTGATGATTCTTTCATGAGTGGCAGGAGGTTGAGTAACATACTTTCATTTGCTATTGTAACCATAATTACTAGCCTACCTGCATTTTACATTCCAATGAGAGAAATGCAGTTTAAGTTATTTTGGGTAGTTTCACTCTAAATGTTCTAAGAAAATCAAGGATTCCATACCAGTGGTTCTTTCTGTAATAGGCCAGAATAAAGGCATTCAATTAGGGGTTTATCACTTATGTGGGAATGAATAAATTCATTGTCTCAAAGATGCTCTTAACCACTATAGGGTGGGGGGAAAAAAAGCAGAGATACACAGAGAAACACAGAATTATACATTGGGAAACATCAGCCAATGCACTATATGTTGTGTTTTAAATTGCCTTACAACTAGTTTTTATTTTTTGCTCAAACTTACATATGGTCCTACCATTTATTTTATATCTATAAGTTCTATCAAATAAGAATAGGTAATTTTTAGTATTAATTTAGCATTTTTCATATATATACATTCAAGAGGAACATTAATTAGGCTCATTAAGTTAACATATGTATTATTTTCATTGTATTATTTATTTTTAAAGATTGCAGGTCTCTTAGATTTACAATTATAATTTGTATGGGTAACCTCCACACTGTTTGTCTATCTGAAATTACTGCTAATTTCATTATACACCTTCTTAAACATCAGCTAACTCAATTTTCACTCCTTTTCAGATTTAACTGGCTTGAAATAATAGGTGAAACCAGACTGAGCTTTGAACAAAGAGAATTTATCCACTAGACTTTTTTATGGGGGTACATAACAGATATAACTTATGGTACAAAACCAGTAACAGTTGACAAATTTAGATGCACAAATACCCAACAAAATGATTCCTGATGTTAGTGATTCCATTGCTTCACATTATCTGCAGTGTCTGGACCAGAATGGTATTCAGTTTCAAAACAGGCATTGACAAAAAATTTGTTCATTTGTGTAGATTCTTTTACATTTTGAAAATGAAATGTATGTTAATAAACACTGACTTTATAATCATTCAAAGTGTGTATACATTTTTGGGACACCTTGTAGTATGCAGTATATATGTACAAAATACATAAACATGCTCATAATATGCTATCAGTATAATGCTGAGAAGCATATCTCTTAGGAGAAAACATTAATACAGTCACTTTTGGTTTTCCTGCATCATTCCAGAAAATTCTGTTTCTTCCTAGAGAATATTATTTTCAACAATTAAAGAACCTACTGAACAAATTTCCATTGGCTTCTACTAATGATAGACAATTTGCATTATGAAAGTATATTCTGTATGAAATCTGCATTTCATGTTTTTAGATTCTTTGATATTTTAAATACCATTCTTTAAATTACAAAATTAGAGATAATACTCCTCTCATTCATGATGAAAATTAGCATGCCATGCGCTGATTGTTTTCAAATGTAAAAAGAGTTTTTACTGAAAGCATAGATAATTGTAACTTAAAATATGCATAATAGGCCATAGCTGGTTTGGCTCAGTGGATAGAGTGTCGTCCAGTGGACTGAAGGATCCTGGGTTCGATTCTGGTCAAGGTCATATGCTTCAGTTGCAGGCTAGATCCTAGTCCTGGTCAGGGTGCATGCAGGAGGCAACCAATCAATGTGTCTCTCTCATGTTGATGTTTTTCTCTCTCTGTCTCTCCTTCTTCCTTCCATTCTCTCTCAAAATCAATGGAAAAATATCATCCAATAAGAATTAACAACAACAAAATGGATAATTGCATCCATTTGTAGAGAAACCTTTTCAGGAATCCATGGTTAAACTTTTTCTTTCTTTGAATGTGCCTTATGTATTTTTTTATTTTGTTTTATTGCTTAAAGTATTACAAAGAGTATTGCATATGTCTCCTTTCCCGCCTCCCTTGACCTTCCCCTGGCCTCCCCTACCCCCCAGTGTCTTGTGTCCATTTGAGAAAGGATTGAAAACCTGATTAAGATACATTATAAATTTAGAAAAAGAGCCTTTTATCAGCAATACTCCTTTTCTAAGGTTGCAAAGTGAAATCATGAAAATGTTTCATTTCTTTACCCGCAAATTTTGAGCAAATAATTATCTTTATCAGCATTTTTTTCCTTAAAAAGCCAGCGGCTAAATTCGCTGAAGATTTATAGGTTCATAGTTACAGATGTCATCTAACTCCTTGGGGTATTGGGAAAAGAGATATAGAGTAAGTCACTCTAGTCTTCAGAATCATACAAAATACAAAATGCACAAAGTCTTCAGAATTATGATATATATTAGTTTGCAGGAATACCTCTCCATATTTGATCTCATCTCTACAAACTTCAGCATGAAAAAATAAAAATACACCAAGGCAATGAACCACTTTTAAATTTAATATCAATTGATGGTCAAGTTTCATAGGCTTAATTATCTTTGTTGGAGTTTCCTATATATGTAAATTAGGTCAAGTTGAGTGTTAGTGCAGTTAAAGTGATCTATATCCTTACTAATTTTCTGCCTGTTTATTCTTTAATTATTCACAGAGGTGTTTTCAGTCTCCAACTAATATATTGGATTTATTTATTTCTACTTGCAGTTCTGTTACCTTTCTGTCTCATATATTTCCATCTCTGTTGTTAAATGCACAGATATATAGGACTGTTTTATGTTCTTGGAGAATTGATGCCTTTTGCATTATATAATAGTCCCACTTTATATAATCTTTCTTTTTTAATGTCTGATTTAATTAGTATAGCTACTTCAGCTTTCTTTTTATTAGTATTATCATTGTATACTAGTATATTTCTTCATCTGTTTACATTCACCCTACTTGTGTTTTTATATTTAAAGTGGGTTTTTGGTATACAACATATAGTTGATTCTTGTTTTGCTTTGTTTTGTAATTCACTCTGACAATTTCTGACTTTTCATTAGTGTTGTTAGACATTCATCATTAAAGTTGTATTATTGATATTCTTGGGTAATATTGGCCATGTTAGTAACTGTTTTCTATTCATTGCTCTTACTTGTTTTCTCTTCTTTTTCTCTCCTGTCTGGTTTTAATTAAGCATTTCATATTATGTCTTTTTATTTCACTCTTAACATATCAATTACATATCTTTTAAAAATGTTTAGTTACTTTGTAGTTTATAATATATGTTTCAACTAATCTAAGTCCACTTTCACACAACACTGTATCACTTTACATGGCGTAGTAGTCCCAATTCCTTCTGATTGCCCCTATAAACATTGTTGTCACTCAATTCATTTATCTATATGCTGTAAGCATCTAATGCATTGTCACTGTTATTGAATTAAATACTTATCTGTTAGATAAATTAAGACTAAACAATCTGTTTTACCTTCATTTATTTGTCCTTTGTTGCTTTTCACTTCTTCCTGTCAGTCCATGTTCCTAACCTATGTCATTGTCCACCTCACTGAATAACTTCTTTTAACATGAATTGCAGGGCAGCTCTGTTTGTAATAAAATATCCCAGTTATTTTTTCCAAAAATGTCTTTACTTCTCTTTCACTTTTGTAAGATTATCTCAAGGATTATAGACTTCTATCCTTTTGGTGTTGTTTTTTTTTTTAACACTTTAAATATTTTATTGTACCTCTCATTACTTTCACTATGATGAGAAGTCCACCATAATTTTTTAAGGTTCATTCCTCTATAACTGGGTTGTTGTTTTATTTGAGCTTCTTTTAAGATATTCCTCTTTGTCTTGATTTTCTGCAGCTTAATTGTGCTATGCCTTAGGGAGTGTGTGTGTGTGTATGTGTGTGTGTGTGTGTACACATATTTATCTTAATTGGTATTATTTAAACTTCCTGCATTTGTATCATTAATATTGCTAAGTTATCAACCATTATTGATTCAAGTATTTTTAGTCTATTCTATTTAATCTATTTTATTTTAGTATTAAATTTTGTGATATTGTCTCATATTTCTTCAATGCTTTATTCTGATTTCCTTTATTTTTTTTTCTCTTGATATGCCAATGTGAGAATTTTCTATTGTCCTATCTTCAAATTGACTCATAATCTCCGTAGCTATGTTGAATCTACTGATGAAGCCAAGAAGGGCATTCTTCATTTGTATTACTGTGTTTTTATTTCTAACATTTGAGTATTTCTTAGTTTCATCTCTCTTTTTATATTATCTATATGTTCTTTAATGTTCTAAACTTTTTCCATTAGATTCTTTTTAACTTACTGTTGACATGCAATATTATATTAGTCTCAGCTGTTTAACATGGTGATTCTACGTTTCTGTACCTTACAATGTGACCCCTACAATAAATTAGTAAACATCTGACACTGTACAAAGTCATTATGATATTGACTACATTTCATTTGTCAATTGGATTCTTTAATATATTAATCATAGTTATTTTAAAATTCTTGTTTGTGCCCTGACCGGTTTGGCTCAGTGGATAGAGTGTTGGCCTGCGGACTGAAGTGTCCCAGGTTCGATTCTGGTTAAGGGCATGTACGTTGGTTGTGGGCACATCCCCAGTAGGGGGTGTGCAGGAGGCAGCTGATCGATGTTTCTCTCTCATCGATGTTTCTGGCTCTCTATCCCTCTCCCTTCCTCTCTGTAAAAAAAAATCAATAAAATATATTTAAAATATTCTTATTTGATAATTCTCATATCTATGTCATATGTTAGGTTGGTTCTGACAATTGCTTTGTTTCTTCAGATTGCATTTTTTCTTGCTTTTTATCATGTTTTGTTGAAAGCCAGACAGATTGTCCAGGAAGCTGGGGAATGGGAAATGAGGCAAATATACCTTTAATGTAAGAATTGAAGTTAATCTGGCTAGAAACTGAGTTATGTTTAATGTTTTATATTTTAGAGGTTTCAAATACTTTTGGTATTTTTTATACCCTATCTTGCCTTTTGGTATATATATATATATATATATATATATATATATATATATATATTGCTCATAGAGTATTTGTTTTGTATATACTTTTCATCTAAACGCAACACAATTATATTGTAGTGGATTTGCATGATGATAAAGGGGCAGGTAGGATAGTGTTTTATATTTTACTGTTTAAAATTTAATGTTTTAGTATGATAGTTCCAATGCTGTGACTTTCATAAGCATTTAATAGCATAGTTTTTTTTCCCCTGTCCCTTTCATTTTTCCCTGGCTGAAAAGCTCCCAATCTATTTTTTTGAAGACTTGTCCCCTGTTGACTGTTGTTTTTTGACCCCTGCTACAGGGAGCAGGACTGGGGACCCATTCTTTTTTCCAGGCTGGAATAATATTTCCTAATGCTACTCGGTCAAAGTACTTTACCCTGAAAGTAGTTCTTTGTTATGGAGCGGACTCTGGCTGTGTTTCAAATAGTTATACTCCCTCTCCACTTGCCAAAGCTAAGAGGGAATATTACTTGAATCCTCGCAGTAAGAACTCAATTTGTGGGGGTACTAGAAGAAAGCCCACTATAGCTCAGGCCTCCTTCGACTGTAGTCTCATACATTTCTCATTCTTGCACTGATCCTCACTTAGCCTCCAACAATGCATATAAACATGAAAAACTCCTTTTCTAAATTCTACCAGAAAGCTCTCTCACTTCTGCTTTATTGGTTAACATTTATAAACATTATAAAATTTTCCTTATATTATTACATGAACATAAAAATCCTAATCCACAACACACGCTTGAGAACAGCTCTGTTTCCTACACTGACCAGATCCGGGAGCAGTTCTTTGCAATGTGCAGATTTGTCACTAACCTCACAGAATTTGATGGGAGGATTATCTGATCTTAACTTTGCGCTAAAAAATAGAACCCTGGGACAGGCTCCACAAGCAGCAATTTTTCCATCTAGTGTACTGATTCTCAAACTGGGAGCATTACAACGTAACTGATTTCATTGATAAAAAACGGGCCAAACATGATTTTTTTTCTTCATTAAACTTTGCAGGCGCTTAAAATGTACAAAATGAGGTAAAAACCAGTTCTATTTTTGAGATATGGAACTAGATTAAAATTTTAAAATTTACCGAAGAACGTATGGGAATGGCCAATAAGCACATAAATAGGTACTCAACCTTATTTTTCATTGGGTAAATGTATTTCAAACCGTAATGAAATAGCACTTTACACTTATTTTAATGAATATAAGAAAAAGTACAAATAATAAAGTATTGGCAAGGATGGAGAGAAATATCCATACATTGATGATTGGAATGTAAAATGGTTCAGCTACTTTGGAACACAGCATGATAATTTCTAAAAATTATCATGAGCATTATGTAATGCTCATGTTAAACATTAATTTACTCTATGATTTCACTCCTAATTATCTAGCCAGAAAAATGAAAACATATGTCCACATACATAATCACATATGTACTTATGTAGTGCTCATACCAGTATAGTCCTAAAATAAAAAAGTCAAAACAATCTACATAGCCATCAAATGGAGAGTGTGGGATACGACATGGGAAATGGAAAAATCTCAAAAACATTAAGTGAAAGGAGTCAGATGCAAAAGCACATATTGCATAATTTAAATTGCATGCCATGTCCAGAAAAGGCAAATCTATTGAAACAGAAACTAGTTTAGAGTCTCCTGGACAGTTAGTGGGAAAAGACATTGACTGCAAATGGCCACAGGAGGTCTTCTCAGGGTGATCAAAGGGTTCTAAAACTAGATGATTGCCCAACTCTAAGCCCACTAAAAATCGCTGTGCCGTACAACTGAATGGATTTTATGGTATGTAAGTTACATATCAAGAAAGCTGTTAAAAACACCAATACAGAATCCTAGAAGAGACAAGTACTAAAAAGTCACATACAATAATAATTTGTATACCTGGGAGAAAGATAATTACATCCTATAAAATCACTGTGTATTCTGGGACTTCACATAGTAAAATGTTAATATATGCAACAAAAGATACATCACTACTCTTTCACAACTGATGAAGAAATATAGGTATTCCAAAAAAATGTATGCACATAATTTGAATAATTATAAAGGCAGTGTTTATTAAAATACATTTCATTTTCACACTTGAGCTATCAGCTGTTAACGTGTGTGTATAATTTTTTGGGACACCCTGTAGGTAAGAAATTTAAAAAACAAACAAACTTGGGTTCCTCTATGTATGGCCAACACCTAACAGAGGCAGATTTTGGAGCTACATAGATCTGCATTGAACATCATGTCCAACATGTGAGTTCTCTGTGATTTGTTTTATCTACACATTGAGCATATTAGTGTTCTCCTCATGTAAAAGATTTCAATAAAAAGGCACTTAACACAGGCCCTGAAATGTAGGAGAAAGTACTCCTCAAATATGTAGATTCATGAACAAGTGCCTAGCAGGTTGTATTGGTTTCCTAGGGCTGCCATAACAAATTATCAGCAAATGAGTAGCTTATAACAACAGAAATTTTCTCACAGCTATGAGAACTACAAGTGTACATCAAGAACTGAGCAGGGCAAGGATCCTTTCTTTTGTGTATTTCTAGCTTCTGAAGATTCTCAGCCACCCCTAGTTTGCTTAAGCTTACAGCCACTTCACTACAATTTCTGCCTCTGTTATTTTATAGCCTTCTTACCTCAGAGTCTTCACACTATCTTCTGTGTTTCTCTGTGTCCAAAGTGCTCTCATTATAAGAATGATAGGCATTAGTTCAGTGGCCACTCTAATCACAAATGACCCCATCTTAACTTGATTGTATCTGCAAAGACCTGATTTTTAAGTTATGTCACTATCACAAGTGCTGGGGTTAGGATTAGAATATATTTATGAGGGGGAGACACAATTCAAGCCACAAAACAGATGTAAAATTCAATTGTGCAAAAACTGACTTGATTAAAAAACAGTACTACTAAGACTGGCTTAAGTAAATGGTTTTATTGTGATAAATTAATTTCCTATAGGGTTCCTTTGAAGTGAGCTATCTATTAAAAATTAAAATGCACTTGAGTCATTAATATTTAATTTATGCCTATGTATATGAATGTTTCCCAAGGACTAAATGTTTTTGATGCTCAATGTCAGGAATTTGAAAAGTCTCTTTATATAAAACTTAATAAATGTTTCCAGAATATTATTTAAATTATTTACACTAAGATGATATCAATTTCCTGAGAACATTTGAGTCACAGAATTTTAGAACATTTTAAATATGTTTAAATAGCAAAATGAAATGTTGGAGGGTTCAAATACAGTTAATTTGTATATGCTTTTAAGACATATTTTACTGCTAGCTGACAAATAGATTGATTACAATACATATGTAAGAGACAATATAATTAATTTCACAGTCAGGAATTAATCTTGTTCCATTTTTGGTTTTTGAAAGTTCAATGAAGCTTCCATTGGGCCCCTAACATAACTTAGTTTACAACTGACTAATGACAATGAGAGTCATGGGAAATTTTCATTCCAAATAAATCAGAGAGAAATAATACTCTAGTATTGTTTAATTGGTTTATTTTGGGGATATTCTATGTAATTAGATTATTCATAGACACATTACTTCATATTTGGCATTTTTGTACACTTTCAGAATTACTATATCAAAATCCACTTATGGAGAAAAGCACATTTGCAAATAAACTGAGTTACTGAAAGCTGGACAGTGGTCATTGCTAAAATACATTAAAATTAGATAGTTAAAAAAATAATTTAGAACCATGATGATGTTAAAACCATCCCTCACTGAGTTAAATTAATTTTAACACATTTCGTTATTCAATACAAAAGTGAATTCAAAAAATTAATTTAATATTGAGTCCTGAATTGAAAATACTTGAAGCATTTGTGAACTAATTATTCCACATCTACCCTGCGTCATCAAAATCAACAATGGTGAAACAGCTGACTATTTAGGAGTGTTTAAACTTGTCTCACAATTGTTAGTTTTTGCAGTGGCTGCTTTAAATCTGATAGACAAAAATTATAACTGTTGTGATTCTTGATAATGCTCTCCTCAAATATGTTACATGTCAATTAATAAACTGATACATTTCATAATGAAATGCATTAGTGACAGATATATTACATATCACCAGTGGCGTTATAACTTAAATCTAATAGATATTCTCACCTCAGAGGTTAACACATCTGCTAGTGTTCACATGCACACATGGGGCTGAGTTTATAGTTGCTGAAGATGATGACCTCATTCAAAATGGACAACTCTGTTTGCCAGAGATACAGAGAACTATTAATCTTGGTTTCAACAGGTTGCCCCCAAATACTCGTGTTTTCATACATCTTTTATATCCAGAACTGTCATTGATTCAGTAATCTTCCTTGCAGAATTTTTGGTCTAAAGTCATAACTGATAGTTTATATTCCAAGAACATTAGATTTTGATGAATTACAACATGACAATGTATGTCAGTTAATGACACATGGTTTCTGTGAGACCTCTTGGAACTCTGTGCAGGTCTTTCTATGCAGGATGATTTTTGCTTGATTTTGTTGCTAAATATTTTTTACATATACATATGTGATTCTATTAATTATTCTAAATCCACTAAAATCTATTTGTTTTTTTCAATGAAACGTTATTAAAAAATAAAAAATGGAACAATAGAATGCAGAACTATTGCAGACCCCCACCCACATATGGGTACTTGATTTGGAAAGAGCCTTTCAATAACTATTGCTGGGTAATTTGTATTTTCATGCAGAGAAATAAAACTAAACCTAATAACCTATCTCACATTATATTGATTCAGTCACTGCTTTGGAACTAACTGTTCCAGTGGAACATCTGCTTATTTTTGACCAGCATACTCATACCTAGATATAGACCCAAGAGAAATGCATGCACATATGCAGTAAAAACATGTATCAGAATGTTCATAGCTATATTATTTGTAATAACCCCATAATGAACACAATGTAAATGTCCATCATTGTTAAGTAGATGAATAATGAACTTGGAATTATACACAGCAATTAAAATGAATAAATAGCTACATTTGAGAATATGTAGTACCAACACATTTTTTTTTTAAATTAAGGAAGCCAGGCAGAAAATAATATGACCTATATGATTGTGTTTATATAAATATTAATATCAAACTTAAAAAAAAAAAGACAGAAATTTTGAAAAGGGAGAAAAGTAGTGATTTCTTTAGATCAGTGATTTTCAACTGGTGTGTTGCAAGAATTTAAAACATGCAATACCTATTTAGTCAGGAGCTCTTTTCCCTTAGATTGTAAAACAACAACAACAACAACAACAATAAAAAACAATGACAATAGCAAACACAACAATAGCTATCCAGTGTTAAATGATAAAAATTATACCCATTTTTTGTCAGATCAGAAGAAATATATTTTTTGAATGTGCCACAGAATTTTGGCAATTAGCTTGTGTGCCATGAGATAATAAAGGTTGAAAATTCTTGCCTTAGGGTATGAGAGGGGCTTTATGAATGCTGGAACTATTCTGGAGTATTGGTTGTTTATTATTTATTGTCTTTGATGATGGTTCACTTTGTGATAATATATGAAGCTGTAAATTTTAATGTGTAGTTTTGTATTATATTCTTAATTTAAAAGTTTCATTAAGCACATACAATACAATGTTAATACAAATTTAGCTACCCTAGATAGAATATAAATTTTGGATAGTTTTTATTATTCTCCTGATTAAATTTTTCATCATATGTTGGTTTGCCCATATTTAAGGTTAAATTTAAAATTAAATTGCTATATTATAACATGTCTTACTATTTTTTTTAAATATATTTTTATTGATTTTAGAAAGAAAGGAAGGGACAGAGAAGTAGAAACATTGATGAAAAAGAAACATCAATAGTCTGCCTCCTGCATGCCCCCTACTGGGGATTGAGCCCGCAAGTTGGACATGTGACCTGACAGGGAATCTAACCAGTGACCTTTTGGTTCATGGGGTGATGCTCAACCACTGACCCACACTGACCAGGCTGTTTTATTGTTACATATCATTTATCTCATCCAGATAATTAAGAACTCAACAAAAATATAGATCCTGCTAATTAAAGTACTTCTAAATATCCAGAGTAACTATTCAGTAGACCATAATAACAGAAATGCATGCAAAAAACACATTTTATACATACCAAAATAAAGAAATGTATACCAGACACTACAGCAGGAGCCTATGGGAACTTTATTTAACTCAGAAAACTGTGTACACATGACAACTGAAAGAAATTTCAGTCATGAGAACTAAATCTACAAACTGCAGATGCACATAGTAAAGTCATTCCATGAAATTGCAATATAAATCGGCATAAATTCAATTAAATATCTTCCAACGCGCGTATAAATCTTAGAGATAAATGGTGTTTGTTTCTTGTTAGGTTAATGAATATTTTCATTTAAAAACAATCAGGAAAAGACCTGAATAATTAAAGCTGTTTTATTTACTCAGGCTTTATCAACAAGATAAAATATTTGTTTTAGTTTCACGGGGTCATTATGCTTTAAATCTAGAGTATATCTTACAGCTCTGACATTCTGCTCTAGTCTGCAAATGTGCAAATTAAAAATGTGCAATTTTAAAGTTCTTGGAAAGAGGCATGATAGGAAGAGATAACTATCTACACTAATAAAAGAGAAACATGGTAATTAGCGTATGACAGCTACCCTTCCCATTGGTTAATCAGCATATCCTTATGCAAATTAACTGTCAGCCAAGATGGCGGCTGACAGCCATGCACTGAAGCGAGCAGGGAGGCTTGCTTGCTCCAGTGACTGCGGACTCCAACGTTCCCCGTCTGCCGCTGCCGGCCTCTCAGCTGCAACTCTAAGCAACTATGTACTATGTTGCAAATAAGAAGCTAAACAAAACCCCAGAAACCGGCTTTCATTCAGCCGGGCTTCAGCCAGCCGGACCACAACATTGTATCAATGTTTTCAGCAGTGAGGCCTCAGAGCTAAAGCTGACCCAGAATAAAAAAAAGAAAACAAGGAGAGGTTGGAAGCTTCAGTCACCTGCTTTCGGAAAACAGCCCTCAGCCCCTCACCCAGACTGGCCAGGCACCCCAGTGGGGACCCCCACCCTGATCCAGGACACTCTTCAGGGCAAACCAGCCAGCCCCTACCCGTGCACCAGGCCTCTATCTTATATAGTAAAAGGGTAATATGCCTCCCGGCACCGGGATCAGCGGAGCAGCGAGGCTCCCAGCACCGGGATCAGCGTGACAGGAGGCAGCGCCCCAACCCCCTGATCAGCCCTGCTCTGTGCCTGATAGGGGGGAACTCCCCAACCCCCTGATCGCCCTGTGGCTCTGTGTGTGATAGGGGGTGGGGCCACAACCTCCCTATCCGCCCTGCTCTGTTCGTGACAGGGGAAGTCGCCCCAACCCCCTGATCAGCCCTGCTCTGTGCCCGATAGGGGGGAGCTCCGCAATCCCATGATTGCCCTGCAGCTCTGTGTGTGACAGGGTGTGGCGCCCCAACCCCCCCCACCCCCTATGGGCCCTGCTCTGTGTGTGACAGGGTAGAGCCAAAACCTCTCCATCAGCCCTGCCCTGAGTGTGACAGGGTGCAGTGCCCCAACCCCCTGATCTGCCCTGCTCTGTGTGTGACAGGGGGGAGCTCCTCAACACCCTGATCGACCCTGCTCTGTGTGTGACAGGGTACGGAGCCCCAACCCCCCTGATCGGCCCTGCTCTGTGAGTGACAGGGGGCAGCGCCCCTACCCCCCTGATGGGCCCTGCTCTGTGAGTGACAGGGGGTGGTGCCGCAACCTCCCCATCGACCCTGCCTTGAGTGTGACAGGGGGCGGTGCCCCAACCCCCCAATCGGCCCTACCCTGAGGGTGGCATTGCAACCTCCTGATCCGCCCTGCTCTGTGCATGACAGGGGGCGGCGCCCCAACTCCCCAATCAGCCCTGCTCTGAGCCTGACCAGGGGCTGCACCTAAGGATTGGGCGTGCCCTCTGCCACCCGGGAGCAGGCCTAAGCCAGCAGGTCGTTATCTCCCGAGGGGTCCCAGACTGCGAGAGGGCACAGGCCAGGCTGGGGGACCCCACCCCCCCGCAAGTGCACAAATTTTTGTGCACCGGGCCTCTAGTATTCTTATAAAGGAAACCAAAATAACAATATTTCTCTTTGTATACACAACAATCTTAAATGAAATTACACATACATATACATATACACATACAAATAAGGTTCAGAAATTACTAACAAATAAATTAATAGTCAAATATACTTAAGAAATCTGCATTTTATAGCACCCTCCTAAAGATTAACAATGGACATTTATAATTATTAATAGGCCTTACAATAAGCATTCATAGATATAAAAGGATCCCAAGAGTTCCAGTTTAAAACAATGAAAGATGATTTCTTTCCAAGCTTATTGGCTAAAGAACACAATCCTCCCTGCTCCCATTACCCTTACCTAAGAAGCATTGAGAGCAAATTCTTGTTTTTGATTGTTTGGTAAGAAACTTCTAATTACCAGAGGTTTTTCCACCCCACATCAAGGAGAATAGACAGGGGCAGGGTGGTCATAAAAGATACAGAAGCAATAAATTGCCTCTGTATCTACCAAGTAAAATCTACAAGTAAATTTTCTACCTGGAAATCACAAGCACTATAACAGTGCCTAGTTCAGGATTTTAGTGTTAAAATCTTCAAACACTTTTTGTTACTTTTGTCAGAGATGATTTCTCTTTCATTAGTTTGCCCTTGTTATCCAAGTCCAGTTTAAATGTGGACTGCTTCGCTATCCTATATAATAAAACCCGAATATGCAAATTGACTGAACAGCAGAACTACCAGTTGCTCTGGTGCATACTGACCACCAGGGGGCAGACACTCAATGCAGGAGTTGCCCCCTGGTGGTCAGTGTGCTCCCACAGGGGAATTGCTGCTCAGCCAGAAGCCAGGCTCATGGGTGGCAAGCGCAGCAGCGGTGGCAGGAGCCTCCCCTGCCTCCGCTGCAGGCAGGTGTAAGGAGCAAGGGGTCCCGGACTGTGAAAGCTCTGGACTGCATGAGGGATGTCTGACTGCCAGTTTAGGCCCCTTCCCTGTGGGGATTGGGCCTAAGCCAACAGGTGGACATCCCCTGAGGGGTCCAGACTTCGAGAGGGCACAGGCTGAGCTGAGTGAAACCCTGCCCCCCACCACCACCTCATGCTCCACGTCTCTAGTATTTCTATAAATCTCCATAGGAGGTTTCTTTCATGGAAGGGATACATGAATACAATTTTTAAAGTTAAAAGCACTGAACAAATGTATGTATCCATTATTCCACTATATACTCAACAAATTCTTACTGAAAGCTAACTGATGCATAGGCTGTCAGAAATATAAATGATTCCTTTCCCCAAGGAAATCAAACATGGAAGAAAGCATTTATAAGTAAAATGAATAGTATTCATTTTGAAATATTATGAATACAATAAAATAAATGTTATGGAAAAAACAAGTTTAAAAAATCACTGTATGGGGGAGAGAAAAATGGGTCGAGGAACATTCACAGGAAAACAATTCCTTTCTTTTATTCCAATCTACACCCCCCCTCCCCCATTCTATCAGTCTTAATGTAGGAACATGAATGAGTCTGAAAAGAGAATGAGATGATATATACCAAAAACAAAAATAATATTTTTGGTATATTTATGTTATATAAGAAAAATAATTCCACCATGGCCATCATAGCTTTTCACTCTCTTAAAAAACAAAACACAAACAAAAAAACAAAACACAGAGTATTAGAACAGTCTATATCAGAATTTGGTGTGAAAATAAAAGAAAAGTAGGAATAAAATGGGGAAGTAGGAAGGTACCAAATTTTTTTCAGCTAGTTTCATTTATTAATGATAATTATATTAAACTAGAGGCCCAATGCATGAAATTCGTGCAAGAGTAGGACTTCCTTCCCCCGTCTGCTGGCACCAGCTTCCCTCTGGTACCTGGGACCTGGGCTTCCCTCCAGCTGCTGGCAGGTACCTGGGACCTGGGCTTCTCTTGCAGCCCTGACTTCGTCCGGTCTAATTAGAATATTATACATTTATTATTATAGATGATTATAATGAATCCTCTTTTGATCTCTAGGTTAGAAATAATAAAGATTTGCTGGGTTAAAATAAATTTTTATTTGGATATGCAAATATTTCTCTGAAAAATAACAACAAATTTGAGTTAAGATTATAGTGCTGAATAATAAAATTTTCAGATAATATAGTGAAAATATTCCCACCAGTATTTTTTTATTGTGGTACAAACAATCAGATACTTCTTAACAAATCTTAAGTGTGCAATACAGTATTGTTGACTACAAGAACGATATTGTTCAGCAGATGTCTAGAACTTATTCATCTTGCATAATCAACACTTCATACCACTTGATTAGCAATTCCCCATTTCCCCTTCTTCCAATCCCTGGCAAGCACTATTCCATTCTCTTCTTCTGTGACCTTGACTATTTTAGATACCTTATATAAATGAAATCATTCAATATCTGTCCTTCTGTAGCTGGCTGATTACAGTTAGTATAATGACCTAAAGGTTCATCTATATTGTCACAGATTGTAGGATTTATTTTCTTTTTAAAAACTGAATAGCATTCCACTGTATGTATATACCACATTTTATCTATCCATTCATTTATCTACACACACTATACAGTTATTTCCACATCTTGGCTATTGTATACAGTGCTGCAAAATACAACGGGGTACTACCCTCTCTTCAAGATCTTGATTTCAGTCCTTTTGGTTAAATACTCAGAAGTAGGATTGCTGAATCATATAATAGTTATATTTTTTAGTTTTGGGGAGACCTATGCTCTTTTGCATTGCTGCTAGACCATTTTGCATTTGCCCCACTTTATACCATGGTTACCTTTTCTCCACATCCTCACAAACAATTATTTCTTGTTTTGTTTAATTTTAATAATGGTCATCCTAACAAGTGTGATGTGGTCTCTCATTATAGTTTTGATTTGCATTTGACACTGAACATCTTATCATATATCCATTGACCATTTGTATATCTTCTTTGGAAGAATGTCTATTTAAGCCCTTAACCCATTTTGTAATCATGTTATTTTTTTGAGTTAGCGGTTGTTTTAAATATATGTTTGGAAAGTAACCCTTTGTCAGATATATGGTTTGCAAATATGTATTTCCATTCCATAGGTTGCTTTTTCCCCTGGGATGCAAAAATAGTTCAGCACATAAAAATCAATTATTGTAATACTAGAAGCCCAATGCGCGAAATTCGTGCAAGAGTAGACCTTTCTTTTCATGCAAGAGTAGGCCTTTCTTCCCCCAGCTGCCTGCACCGGCTTCCCTCTGGCACCTGAGACCCAGGCTTCCCTTGCAGAGGGAGGCCCTGCCCACCCACTGCAGCCCGCTGGTTGGTCACAGACACTGTGACTTGCCTCAGCCCTGGCAGCCCAGGCTTCCTCCAGAAGGGCTTTGGGTCTAATTAGCATATTACGCTTTAGATGCAAAGAGTTATTTTTTATTGAGTTGTTTATTTTTTGGATAACTGCTCAAGAGTAGAGTATCATTTTGTGGTTACAATAGTTTTATCTTGTTCTGAAGACCAATTTTAGTGGTCCTAGGGAACAAAATATTTATATCACCAGGGTTTACTGAAAAGTATAAAGTTTTCATCAGTTTATTTGCATTTCCCCTAAATATACATCTTTTAAATGAGCACTTCAACACTCCACCTACCAATCAAATAACAGAAATATTAAAAACTCTGTTTATTAATATGTCTATAAAAGAAAAAAATTGTTTTCAAAATGTATTCAAAATGAATAATGCACACAAAATTCTCATTTGATTAAATAATTGGCAGAAAGATTTATGAAAATGACTTGAATTCTTTTTTAAAATAATGTGTGTTTTTTTAACACAGGCTATGAATGCATTCAAAATTAAGCTATCTGATAAATGTAATAGGAGCTACATTTTGAAAGTTTAAGTCCTGCTGACCTGGTCATTTTCAATGTCTTCTAAGTTATATAAAAGATAGGTTATCTTATAGACTGAGGTTAAGTTTTCTCTTAATGCTGCTCTGAAACAATAATCATATTAGAGATTAAAGATAAAGTGCTAATTATAAAAAGAAACCAATAATTAAAATTTTAGATAATCTCAGAATTTTAAGTTCCAAAAAAGAATAAATATTCAAGTTAAATTTCTTTTTACAAATAAAAATATAAATGAAGTCACTGGTATAAAATACCTTTTATTTCCTTATCAATATGCATGAATAGTGCCATTATTATTTTTTGTTTAGAGGAGGAAATACAGTAGTCAGAACCTTGCCTGGCTCATCTCCCCTTCTGTCTTTGCTTCACTCACCTTGGGCTCAGCATTCCACTGCAGACAAGCACAGTGTCAGTTTTCTTGTGACAAAACCTAGAGTCAAAATTATTGAAGAGCAAGGAAAACACTCGGTTTTGAAAATTAAATTTTCTAGAAGTTTGAATGTAGTGGAGAACAAATGAAAAGCAAGCCAACATGAAAGAAAGACCAGCGGGCTAATGGTTGTTATTTAATGTTTCAATTTCTTTTTACCACATACGAATTCATTATTAGTGTGCTCTCTCCAAGTTTGCCTGTTCTTTCAAAAGTGGGAGATCATTTTTTATTATCTATTCACTAATGTTTTCCACTGCCTCTTGAATCCTTTATTTTCTTCTAACAATTAAATATTCTACATCTTTTTTAAAAAATATATTTTTTATTAATTTCAAGAGAGGAAGGGAGAGGGAGAGAGAGAAGAATCAATGATGAGAGAGAATGATTTATTGGTTGCCTCCTGCATGCCCCCTACTGGGGATTGAGCCCATAACCCCAGCATGTGCCCTTGACTGGAATCAAACCTGGAACCCTTCAGTCCAAAGGCGGGTGCTCAGTCCACTGAGCAAACCCAGCTAGAGCTTGCCTGTTCTTGTAATGGTGTTTTATCTGCTTCTTATATTCTTTTTAAAAATTATTATCAAAAGGTTGTGTAAATGGTTTCTCAGTGTGTTCTCTTGCTTTTATTTTCATGCATCATTTAAAAAAAAATATTCTGCCTATTAATTCTATATAGAGGCCTCTCAAACTGAGAATTTCAAAGAGGTGTCTGGCCTGTCTCTAGTTTAGCTAGAACCCCCTGGGACCTCTTATTATCATGGAATGTTCTCTTTATTATTTGATAATAGCCTCAATTTTCTTTTCTTATTCTTCCTCAATCATTTCAATTCGGATGGACTTTCTGAGTTTTATTTTTCTTGTACTGTGTTTAAACATTAAAATGGAAAATGAAACATATCTACCTTGCTGTATGGGAGAAATATATCCATTTGGCATTAATTACATTCTATCTGTCAACAAACACATCCTATGCTCAGAGTGTGCTCCTTTGAGTTGTCTTTCTTAGATGGTAATTATAAAATGATAAAATTTAAATGAAGCAAAGTCAATTTAAGTATAAAATGTGTGGAGAAAAACAGAAGAGAGTCATTTGTCTCTTAATTGACTACCTCCTGTGAAGAGAGATGAATGTTTGTTCTGGTTTTTAAGGCACTTCTATTTTCAACTTGTATTCCCTGTGGTAGCAATGGTACAGGCAGACTCATCACTAATTACCAAATAAATTACATTAAACAAATATTTGCTGAGGGCTTTATATGTGAATGAGAGAAAATAATAGAGAGGAAAGGATTCATTTAAATAGGAGATACTTGCTTCATTCTAAATCTGACTAGGTCAGATCTCTCCATGGAGTTATCATAAAAGCACCTAGGTAAGGGTTGTATAAATTGGAAGATTCAGCGTTACAAAGATGTGAATACTCTCCCAACCTAATCTACAGATTTAATACAACTCTAGTGAAAATTGTATGCCAACAACAAGGAAAAATATTTTTTTGGTGGAAATTAATGTTGGTTTTGAATTGTATATGGACAGCAAAGTTTCAAAGAATAGTAAAGAAAATTTTAAAGAAGAATCAAATGGTAGGATTTATGTAAATAGCTATCAAGGTTATACTAGAACTAAGACAATTAATGCCACTTTACCGTCCTAGAAATTGGCTTAATCCTAACATAAGAAATAGGGCAGGACAGTGGTTGGTTAAATGTAGAGAAGCAGATATGGAGGTGTAGACAAGTACTTTTTGCTCTCAGAAGGCCAAGGGTCTGGAAAGAGAACAGAGAGGATGCCTAAGGTCAGGGAACATCAGCATGAACCTCTCCCAGAAGCTCAGGTAAAATACACGAAAATTCAAAATTGCAGAAACTTTTACAATGATGCTCACTGAGAAAAAAACTTGGGATTTAAGAGTCAACAGGTCATAAAAATGTTTTAGAAGTTTTAGTGGAGAGATTAGGGCAGAAGCCAACACCCACAGGGTTAGGAAAGGAATGGGTAATTGGGATATGAATCATCAAGGGTCCATGGGCACTGCACCTGCATGTTGGGTAAATTCGGGCACATTACTGGATATATTTGAACTTTAATGTCTTTATCATGCATAAAACTTGGGCAATAATATGTACCACAGTACAATTTTGTAAGAATTAAACAAAAAACATATTTTTTTACTTCTACCAAAATAAAAATAAACTAAGACAATTAAGATAGTGTTGTATGAATGAAGGAATAAATAGACATCTATATATATAAAAGGCTAATATGCAAAGTGTCTCCTTGGGAGTTCAACCAGGAGACCGGGCGTTTGATCACTCACTATGACTTGTGCTGACCACCAAGGGGTGGCGCGGAATGAAAGAAGGCCCCTGCCAGCAGCTGGAAGGTGCTGATGGGCCCTGATCGCGGCCAGGCCTAGGGACCCTACTGTGCACAAATTTCGTGCACCAGGCCTCTAGTATGAAATATAATTGAAACTAATACAAAGATATAGATATATTCTAAAATCCAATCCAATGGAAAAGTAAAGTTCACAGATCACACATTGTCTTTATACAAAGATGATATTTAGAAGGATAGGAATAGGAAACTATTAGCAATATTGTATAGTTTAGAGCCTTTAGACGCACAATGCCTAGGTTTAAAAATTTGCTTCAACAACTACTAGCTGAATAAAATAACAGTGTTTCAAATATTCATGAACTAGTTACTTTCACTTTTAATTGCTTGCTTTAAACGTAGATAATGGGAATAATATAGAACAATTTCTGGGGGGTTAAAATATAAGAAAATGTGTTGTTTATCTTCTATATTATACACTATTGTACTGCTTTTACATTTTAATAATTATTTTCACTATTACTATTATATTAAAAATAATAATATCTTGGGAGGAAAATTAGTTGAGCCAGAAGAAGAATGAAAATCGTTTGCAGGATTTAATTATTAGGGTAGCAGAGTTTCAGTGAGTGTTGAATTTCAACTGCGTTTTGTCAGCTATGCCAAGGTAAAGGCTATGAGTTGGAAAGAGAGGAGATTTGGAATTGTAACTTAAAAACTTTGCACTCATACATTTCCCCAAATCCTCTGCATTTGCTGAGATGGCTCACTTTTCCCTATTTTAAAGAAGCTAGTAATTTCTTGCTTGAACATGACTCACAGGGCAATTACTTATGTCTCTCTCAGGATCTATATATGCAGCCATTCTCTTCTACCTGGCAAATCAGCAACCTGGGTTATATAACATAATCCATTTGGGGAAGAACCGGGCTTGCTGAGGGAGGAAAGGGCCTATGCACTCAAGAAGTTGTAGAACTAGCCAAGTGTAAGTGGACAGCTGGTCAATGGCAAATGGTGGTTGGTTTATCAGAGTCTTAAAACAAACATACAAAACAGCAGTAATTTGGTGACAGAGGGTCTTGGGCAAAGACATGAAAACTGATGTATATAGTATGAAGATATTTATATTGTACATTAATGCCTATGAGAAAGCACCTACTAAAGATGTAACCAAGTAAGCAGAATGACTCATTCGGCTGATGTCAGCTATCCTCTGTGCCATTGTATCCACTGTTCACCCCAGTTTTGGAAAAATGGATCCCTAGATAGAGTACGCACAGGGCCAGCAATGATCACTATACCTGGGGTCCAATCCCATGGGAACAACTTGAATAAGCTGATGTGGCTATTGCTGCTGCTTTGTGTTGAAAATGCCAGTAAAAGAAACCAGAGCTGTGCTAAAACATGGCATTATCTTTCAAAGGGACCAATGAGCCATTAGTTTCCACCTCGTGGAGACGGCAGAAATTCACCTTGACTGGAATAAACACATATTCCAGGTTAGCATGTGCCTTTGTTTATTACAGGACCTTGGGAGGAAACACTCTCTGAAGGCTCAAACTGTTTGTTCCATCAAAATAGGATCAGAATATTTTCAAAACTACTCCTTAGTCTATTGCAGGCAAATCTCTGTCTTCAAGTTTGCTTCCCAGGGAATCTACCTGTTCTGTACTTTTGAATACAACATACTTAGGCATGTAATATTAAAAATGTTGAGAAACACAGGCAAACAGAAATCTTAAAAGCCATGATAGAGAGAGGGGGAAAAAAGCCTATTATCTTTAAAGCCGTGAGAAGGTGACTTACTGCTGACTGAAATAAGAAAGATGGAAGGCGGAAGTAAATGAAAACGACATCTTTAAAGTGTTGAAAGGAAATCAACCAATGTCATTTATCATGCCCAGGGAAAACTATATCCAAATGTAGAGATAAAGTTATATTTTAGAGAAACATGAACTGAGGAATTTGTTGCCAGAAGCATTCACTTAAAGAAAACCAATAAATAAATAAATAAAGGTAGCGCTTCAGGAAGAACAATGATTCCAGGCAGAAACCTGGAAGTGCATTAAGAACCAAAAGAACACTGGTAAACAATTTTCAGAGTAAAACTAGAATAATAAAAATGAGTAATTCAAAAGAAGGCAAAAAGGAAAAAAAAATCAGATAATTACAAAATCATAGTTTTATAACTGTTTTTAACAATGAATGGGATTTTAATGATGCTCTATGATTTGAGTTTGTTTGTGTGTATGTGCGATAGGAAGTCTTTAAGCTCACCATTATAGCAAAGTAGTTTCAATTGCTGAGAATTCCAGAATAAGGGTTATAGGAATAAAGAAGAAAATGAGGAATTCAATTATCCCTACGTCACAGTTCTTAATGATTGAGGCTGTGTGCTACATGTGAAAATAATTCATGGAATCCAACTTATTGAGAGAATAAAAGTGTCTTTAGGAAATGCAAATTCAGGAGTGCAATTTCTGTACCTGAAATAAGTACATGACCAAGATAGAAGACCATGAAAAAAAGGTCTATAATTGAGATAATTAAATGTGCATTAAACATAAAGAAGATTCACAATGAGCTAAAAGGTTTGAACCAGAAGATAAATCAAAGTACTGCTTCTTTAATTGAGATAGTCTTGATATGAAAGACAATGTCAGATGGACTAACTGGAGACTAATGAAATAGTTAATATAGATTCTGGTAAAGATGCAATAACTCTATGCAAACCCTGCAAATTAACAGCAAGTACATGGAAAGCTTGGTTTAGTATTGGTTTTTAGCACATGATATTGAGTGGAAATATTTTAATAGCCTTTCTTTAAAATACGAATTTCAGAGGAACTTTAATGTAGATTCATATCAAAACATTACTACTTCAGACAATAGCATGAACAGCCTCCCTTATGTCACCATGTCCAAAATGAAAAAGAGAATGAAGCAAGACTAATAAAGATAGCTAATACTATCACTCTCATTATATTGTCCTTTCAGATAATTAATGATGCCATTATGTAGAAACATAGATTTTTCCAAATTTAGAGGGCTGGGAATAATAATTGTCTCTTCATAAGAAAGCATAGAGAATAACGGTCCCCCAGAGGAGGAGGTTCTTTATCAGAAAAATAATTATCCAGGCAAAATTCTGTGCCCCTCTCCTCCCCAATCCCTGGGTAAAGATGCCTTGTCCTATGAAGTCAATTCAGTATACTTTACAAAAAGAGATTCTACACTTTCACAGTAGAATTGAAAATACACTCAGGAAACTCATGATAATTGTGATAGAGTTACAGGTAACAACTAGACTACATTTCTCCCATTCTAGAATCATAAGGACTGTGTGACTAGCTTTCATCAAAGCAATATGAGTGGAATGTGTCATTTCTAGGCTAAGGTGCTAAAAAGTGAGAATGCCTTCTCCAATCTTTTACTTTTTAATTTATTTACTAACGGGGGAACCCTCCGAGGACTTGGAATAGAGAAGAGCTGCTGAAATGGAAGAAGCTTGGTTTCTGGTTTACTGCCTAAATTCAAGTCATTCAGGAGAGACACCCACCAGAAATACTCCTCTGAGTAGTTGCAGGAAGAGGAAATACATTATATTTTTACACACTATGGCATTGATTATTTAGATTTTCTCTCTAGACCATATAGTATTACTTACTCTGACTAATAAACAATTAGATATTTGTTCTTTTTTTCTATGTCCATCTCTCTCTATCTGCATAAATAGCATCTACAATTATTTTATTTCTTCCTAAAATATTTATGGGTTTTCTTTGTTACTTGACAAACATATATAATTAAAATAACCACTCTCTTGAGTATTTAAATGGTGTGCAAATATATGTAAATGGTGAGCATATATATTTTGGTGGGTAAATGGATATTGGGCCAAGTTTCAGCTCTCAATGAATTCATAGGCTAATGAAAGATGGGATCAAATAGATAAGTAGCCCAGATTAAAGGAAGAACAAAAAGTCAGCTGTCACTGAGATGATTTAGAAATATTTTAGAGCAGATTTCTAGTGTCCACTTGGATATGGGGATGCTATATTAGGATATATGACATTTGAAAAAACTAATATACATTTTTGTATAACCCATGGACACAGACAATAGGGTGGTGAAGGTGGGGAGGAAGAGGTGGGCTAGATGATGTTAATGGGGGTAAAAAGGGGCACATATGTAATACTTTCAACAATAAATATTTTTTAAAATATATTTTATTGATTTTTTTACAGAGAGGAGGGACAAGGATAGAGAGTTAGAAACATCGATGAGAGAGAAACATTAATCAGCTGCCTCCTGCACACCCCCCACTGGGGATGTGCCCACAACCAAGGCACATGCCCTGGGCCAGAATCAAATCTGGGACCCTTCAGTCCACAGGCCGACGCTCTATCCACTGAGCCAAACAGTCCAGGGAAATAATTATTTTTTAAAACAAACAAAAAAATATATATATACACTTAAGCGACCATTAAGACTGAACGAACGGAACAACCGGTTGACCAGTCGCTATGACGCGCACTGACCACCAGGGGGAAGATGTTCAACGCAGGAACTGCCCCCTGGTGGTTAGTGTGCTCCCACAGCCAACCTCCTACGGCTAGCCAACCTCCCGAGGTCCCTCCCCTCGTCATTCCATCCCATCCAACAGGCCCTGTCCAGTAGCTGGCAGGAGTCCCAGCCGGCAGCTGGCAGGTCCGAGACAGCCAGGCCTAGAGACCCCACCCATGCATGAATTTCATGCATTGGGCCTCTAGCTTTAAATGTTTATGTGTGTTTGTAAATCCATATATTGTCACAATATGAAGTAGAAAACAACTACTTCTTTATGGAATTAGAGTTTTGGCATTAGTTTGCATATATGTCATGAATTCCATTGTTTATTTTAACTTTGATTTGGTAATTATTATTTAGTGTCTTAATTTTTTACAAAATAATTTTTATCTTTGAAATGAAGTAAATTATTTTATATTTCTATTTCTATTCTCAAAAAATTGGCATAGTAAATTAAAATACATGCAAGTAATGGTGTCTTATGAAAAAGATAGGACAAATTTAAGTCATACCATGATAAATTATGTATATATTTTAGTTGGTTAATTTAATTTACCAATGTAAAAGATAATTTCTCTTGGTTTAATTTTATTTTAATATTTGGCTACGGAAATAAAAGCTATTTAAAGTGACTGATGAACTTGCTACAAAAAGAAACTTAGGGATAATTTACAAAATGAGTAGTCTAAAATATAAAAAACAATGAGTACAATACAATGCAATATACTCCCACACAAATTCTGTTAAACAATTATTTGTTGGCAGTAAAGATTTTTAAATTTAGTCAACTCATTATCTTTTATTGGTATTGCTAACTTAAAACCTAGTATCTGGAAATGTATTTTTCCTAATTATTAAGCTTTCAGATATATTTTCAATTAAAATTCTGAATAATTTTGTTCCTGTGGAAAATTCTTTAAAATCATGTTTACTTAGAATCTAGAAAACATAAGTTTTTTTCTGCATATTTTAAATTTGAGGCAAACTTTATGTTAAATTCAATATGTCTATTTAACAATCAAACCTGATTTTAAGAAGAAGACTCATAGAACTCAGTGTTTTAGGAATTAGTTGAGTTGACACCAATTGAGCTTTAGGAGTTGGAAATATAATTGCACTATAAGTTTAAGTTCTGTCAGTGTTTAATCACTATAGGATGCTGATGCTATAATTGTAATGCAACTTTCATGAAAGAAGAAAACACTTAAGTTCTTATGACAAAAAAATTTATTTATTGAATACATTTTATGTTTTGGATTTAATTGCTAAAATAGTGTGTTGTACATCTTTTCATATAAAATTAAGTATTTTAAAATAAATTATCAGTGTTAAATTTAAAATTTTGGATGTCCTTTGGTTTCTTTTAAAATAGTCTAAAATTCAACTTAGTTAACTGAAAGTTATATTTTGATTTAGAAGCTATGTGAGTTAGTATATTTCAAAATATAAAATTTAAATTCAAAAAGACAATATCCACTCTATAGCTCTCAGTTTATTGAATGGAAGGTTTCTGTGTTTGTATTTGTTATTTATTTGCTTTTGTTTCTGTGGTCTCAGAAGCACTCAGCAATGGTGTACTATGTACAGAATAACAAGAAACATGGAATTATTTCTAGAATGATCCAAATTAAATATATTCCTGTAAATATATTTGTCTATTTTCTAAACTGGAAAGCATATGGAATATTATTTTTAGGATTCAATGTTAGGATTCAATATATTAACTTTAAAAAGCTTTCAGGTTCAATATATAACTTTAAAATCTTTATTTTCTCCAGTACATCTTGTATAGGTGGAGGCTTAATGTGTTTGAAATAAAATCATAAGTTCCATAAATTTAGTGTATTACCAATTTTCTAGCAATTTGAAAGTTACATTAGAAATCTGTTTTCTAAGTTTCCTATCTCTTTTCAGGTTAAGAATCACTATACGTGAAAATCTTTCTCATTTGAGAAATTTTTTTTGAAGTGAAACCTGGAAAAATAGCAATGTACAGCATATAGACAGGGACAAGAAATGCAGAAAGAATTCACATTCATCTGATAAAAATTATTCCGTTATTTTTTCCAGTTTGTTCATTGCTATATAACTTTTCTGCCCTTCTGTTTTCTCACCTGCAAAGTGAGAAGCCAGAATTTTATTATCTCTAAGGTTCCTATTATGATTTATCTTGTACATACATAGTCATTCAATATTATTTTTCTCCCCTGTAATAGTCATTGTGCTTTTAGATAGAGCAGTTTATAGTTTACTATTATTTTGTGATAAACTTAGTGGCTTAAAACAACACTATTTAGGAGCTCAGTTCTGGAGGCCAGGAGTCTGGGCCCAGCATAACTGGGTTCTCGCTGAGGCTCCTACACACTGCGATCTAGGAGGTGTTGACCAGGCTGTGGTTTCCAGCTGAAGCTCAGATTCTTTCCCAGGCTCGCTCAAGTTGTTGGCAGAAGTGTTTCTTGTAGCTCCAGGAATGAGGTCCCTATTGAGTTCTTGCTGGCTGTCAGCTAAAGTTGTTTTCTGCTGCTCCAGAGCTCATCTACATTCCTTGCCATGTGGCCTTCTTCATCTAAGCTAGCAATAGAAAATGTCCCTGACATCAAATCTGTGTTCACAATTTCTCACTTTGGATCTCTCACCAGCATGACTTCAGACCTTTTAAAGGGCTCACATGATGAAGGGAAGCTCATCAAGGATAATCTTCCTGTCTTAGAGACTTTAATTACAACTACAAAATGCCTTCATAACAGCAACTAGATTATCGTTCAATTGAATAAATGGCAAATGGTGTGTGTTTCCCAGTGGGATGAGAATCTTGGGGCATATCTTAGAAGTCTGCCTACCACAAACAGGGAACAAGTGGATCACAATCTCTTCTTTCAGCATATATTCATTTGAGTTTGCAAAACAAAAATCCATGCCCAAATAATTTAAATGTGTATTTTGACACATGTTAAATAGAAGAAGGGTAGGCTGAGTACAATCTTAACCGAGATTGTCTTAATTGGACGATGCACTTGAGTTATCCATTTGCACCAGAAGCATAACCTGTTTTTAGGCTTCAATTAAAGGCATGCATCTTCCTACATGATTCTTTGGTCAACATTTCTTCCACAGATTGAACAGGGTATTTGGATGTTGTACTTGCTATTTCCATTTAATGTCTATCCCCTTCCTTTGCCTCATGGTTTTCCCACCAGGAGTTGGAAATTTACAGACTGTTTTAACTAGGTTGTTACTCTCTGTCTTCTGCTTGGATTTGATCAGTGGTAGACACCAGTAAGAGATCAGACATGGGAGGAGAGTGATGTTGGGACAGTTATTCTCACTCTGCTAGCTTGTAGATTGACACAATTCCTGTCCAGGAAGCTGCTCGTACAACTACAGCTCTGTCTCTCTTCTGTCATTCACTCTAGGCATAGTAATGGCTCCTTGCTGTTTCTGGCCTAGGGTTCTTGACCATCTTTCTTTCATTTCCCATAGCATTACCCAACTATTATAAATATTCCCTTCCTCAGTTATCTATTTGGGTGTGGAATCTGTTACCAGATACTCTGATACAGATATTGTATTAGTATCTGGTATTCTTTCTTGCCAAAATACCGCGGAATTTTTTTAGGGTGGAAATGTATTATATATGACCATGAAACCTAGTTATGGCCAATGGGACATAATTGGTTGAGTATTTTGGGGAAAGCAGCTTATTTTCCTATTGGAGATGAGAACTATTCCTTATTCTCCCTTCTTGCTTCTTCCTATTTTAGTGGGAGGGAGAGACATGTAACCATAAACATAGGCATTGGGTGGAAAACCAGGCCCCTAAGGGTGAGAGAATAAAAAAATAGAGACTGCCTAAATTTCTAGGGACAACTTGGAGTCACCATAGTAGCCAAGCTTCACGATACAGATAAATCCTACTGACAGTAGTGCTGTTTGTTTCCAGCTGACAGATGACTGTATTCCTGAATAATATATCTACCCACCCCATTCCTCTTATGAGTCATTTCATATTACATATGTTATCAACAGGTTATGTAAAGAAATATGTGGAAGAGTTACTTATTACCATGACTGGAGTGCAGGTAAAGTAGGCCTGCAATTCCCTAGAGGTTCAGGGGATGGGGTGGCTAGTTCAGTGCACTTTTATGGGTGTGCAATTCAGCATTGATAGGAGCCTTAATATTGTTTATTACAATGCCTCCTTTGTTTTTTGCTCACCTCACACTTCTCATTTCTGGTGGGGGGTTGGGGGAATCCTTGCATCTCCCTGTTTTGACTTTTCCTCCCATATCAATTTGATGGTCTGTGTATTTTTTCCTCAGTTTACTTTCTTAATTCATCATCTTTCCATCAAATAATATGGTAGATTTTTCCTCTGTTACATGATTAATAAATACACTCTCTGATTCTCCTCTAGTAAGTACTGGTCACTACACATTTTATCTGTGACATAGTAGCTCATCTTAGTGAGATTTAGAAAACAGCTTTCTTCTTCTTCTTCTTCTCCTGCTCCTGCTCCTGCTCCTGCTCCTCCTCCTCCTCCTCCTTCTCCTTCTCCTTCTCCTTCTCCTTCTTCTTCTCCTTCTCCTTCTCTTTCTCCGTCTCCTTCCTCCTCCTCCTCCACCTCTTCTTCCTCCTCTCCCAAGAAACCCTTACTTTTTTACCCACAATTGATGCTGTAAGAGCAATTAAAGATTTTTATCCTAAATCTGCTTAGTCATCATTTAGCTAATAAAGCCTCCTGGAGTAAGGGAGTATGAGAAATTTTCAGGATGTAGGGAAAGAAATGGATTTCAGAGATAGCAAGAAGGAAGAACAATCAATATGGTAGTGAATTTCATTTTAATGACATTTTTGTAGAAAGAGTCTCCTGATACATCATGTCTGATAATTAGCAATATTTGGCAGAGGAGAAGCAGATTTGATGAGGCAAAGACATTTTTAAAACAGAAGACTAGATCATAAGGCAGCGTGAGACTTTGTTTTATGGGATATTCTTTCACACAGCATTCATTTGATTCTGATTTCTAAGGCCGAGCTTTGCCACAGACCATTAGGTTTTAACTGTGAGCTACTGAGATGAGACAGAAGCGAGATAAAACAGCAAACAAAAAGCAGCGTGAGAAATTGAAATGGTCAGCTTACTGAAGTTGCATTCATTTCACTGATATGAAGGAAAAAATAAAATCTGCCGCTGAAGTAATAAGGAAATGCTAGATAATGGTTTTATAAGTTGTTCATTTTCTGTCTTGTTTTTATTATGGTAACAATTAAAACTAAAATTGCATTACCAGTGTTATAGCCATTGCAGCGATATTTCATAGATACTACTTGGTGCTTTAGTATTGAGACATTAGTATTGAGTGATAAAGGGAAACAATATGCATTTTATGCTTTTGTGTAGTAAAGAGTTTTCATGCTTCTAACTCCAAAGTTTGAAATTATTCCCATTAACAAAATTAAATAAATGAGGACTTTGGGAATTCACTGTCACTGCTATTATGCTTTTCCTGGCTTATTTGTACTTATTGGAAAGTTTATATAAGTACAACAATAAGCTACACAACTTGAATGAACATCCCTGGATTAGTAGGGCACATGTTTAGGTGGCTAATGGATTTGATTCTATTTTATCCTGCCCTCCCACACCCCCAAACTAATAGTAATTTTGAGGTTTATCTATGAATTTTAGTTGTTGTGTGTTTCTGGCAGTCACTTCAGTGATTTACACAGAGTAGGTATAAGTAAATGCTAACTGAATGATTGAAGTTTAATCCTGTTTTCTTTTTTATAGGGGCACGTTATCTACAAAAAGACAAATATCTACACATACTAAAAAGGACTTGCAGGAATGACATGTCATAGAAACAAATTGCAGATGCCCACAAATTTCTTACTAAATTTGATTATATTTAAAAATTTTATGTCAAAATGAAGAAGCATTAATCATCTCACATACTAAAGTTAATTTACAGATAATCTTACTCTAAAAGATGGGAAGTAAAAGCTTATATTTCACATTTGATGATCATTAAGAAAGATTATTTAGCCCTAGCTGGTTTGGCTCAGTGGATAGAGCATCGGCCTGCAGACTGAAGGGTCCCGGGTTTGATTATGGTTAAGGGCACATGCCCCGTTTGTGGGCTCGACCCCCAGTAGGGGGTGTGCAGGAGGCAGCCAATCAATGATTCTCTCTCATTGATGTTTCTATCTCTCTGTCCCTCTCGCTTCCTCTCTGGGAGGGGAGGGGGTAGGTTATTTAATTCCTGAGAAATGGATTTTTCCCATTCATGGATTATATTTTAGTATTTATGGAAATTAAAATGGTCATTTTAACAGCTTATTTTTAAAAAGTCCCCTCTATATTTGCCAATTCATTATTTTTTATTTTTAAATCTTTATTGTTGAAAGTATTACATATGTCCTCCCTTTCCCCTATTGACCTCTTCTAGCCTGCCCCCACCTCCCACCCCAAGCCTTCATCACCCTATTGTCTGTGTCCTTGGGTTATGCATATATGCATACAAGTTCTTAAATCTGTTTTCACCCAAACACCCACCCCCACATTTCCCTCTCAGATTCCACAGTCTGTTCATGCTTCTGTGTCTCTGGATCTATTTTGTTTATCAGATTCCTTATATGAGTGAGATCATGTGATATTTGTTTTCTCTGATTGGCTTATTTCACTTATCATAATACTCTCCAGGTCCCTCCATGCTGTCTCAAAGGGTAAGAGATCCTTCTTTTTTACTGCTGCATAGTATTCCATGGTGTAAATGTACCACTGCTTTTTTATCTACTCATTTACTGATGGGCACTTGGGCTGTTTCCAGATCTTAGCTATTATAAATTGTGCTGCTATATACATAGAGGTGCATACATTCATTCTTGATCCATATCTCTTTGTTAACAATAATAGTGATAATCCTATATAATAAAAGCCTAATATGCTAAGTGTCTGGTCATCTATTCAACCAATCAAAGTGAAATATGCTAATGATTTGCTAAGGCCGCTCAATGCTCGCTATGACCCGCACTGACCACCAGGGGGCAGATGCTCCGACCAATAGGTTAGTTTGCTGCTGGGGTCCGGCTGTTTGGGACTGAACGAGACGGGCCAGACACGTCCTGGAGCCCTCCCTTGTCCCTCCCCAGACCAGTTTGTGCACCGATGGAGCACCTCAGTCTGGCCTTTGCCCTCTCACAACCCAGGACCCCTCAGGGGATGTCAGAGAGCCAGTTTCAGTTTGATCCAGCTGGCCAGACTGACAGACCCCACTGGTGCACGAATTCGTGCACCAGGCCTCTAGTAATAATATATAGTACAGTTAAGTGTAATTCTACTTTAAATATTTATCTCAAATAGATAATATTAGACATTTTCTCTCTCCCTTTGTAATTAATTTGAAAATATTTAGTAAATTTGAAATTCTGAGAATAATTATATAAAATGTAAGAATTTTAATCATAGTATTTTCACTATCTTATTCCATTTGGGAATTAATTAATGCATGAAGGAGACAGGTTAGGAGAAAAAAAGTTGATTGTATTAAATCACTTTATATTCAATACTTTCATTTAAGTATGCTCACCTTTTAATTTGAGGGCATTCATATTAACATAATGGAATTCTATGCTGCTGTAAAAAAGAAGGAATTCTTACCATTTGCAACAGCATGGATGGACCTGGAGAGCATTATACTAAGTGAAATAAGGCAGTTAAAGAAAGATAAATATTGCATGACCTCACTCATTTGTGGTATATAATGAACAACATAAACTGATGAACAAAAATAGAACCAGAGACATAGAGCATCAAACAGACTGTACAACCTATGAGGGAAGGCGGAGGGTGAGGGGGTAAGAGATCAACCATATGAGCAAAACCAATAGACACAGACAATTGGGGAGGGAGTGAGGGCTTGTGCTTGGAGGAAGGGTTTGGGGAGAGGTCAATGGGGGAAAAAAGGAGACTCATGTAATAATTTAAACAATAAAGAATTTTTTTATAAAGTTCACAAAATATCATTTATCTGAATATATTATTTTCTGCTAAAATTCCATAAATAATACAGTTGAAAGAATCATTTTATAATTGGAACATGAATAGATACTGTTAATTCAGTGATAATGCCATAATTTAAATTAAATACACTTTACCACTTCCCTCAGAATAATTACTGTTGTGTCTAATTTATGCTACATATTCTCAGTAAATCACTTCAAAGACATTAATTCTACCTATTAAATGATCCTTTTATATCTGGGAATACAATAGCTTTCATCTGTGCCACAGATTCCTACAACTATTAAATTTAATAACAATTAGTTACTTGCACACCAAACATTACTGCCTTTTTACTTATTTGAGTTAGATAACACTTTGCAATTAAAAAAACCCAGAACTATAAATATTAAAAATAAGAAAAACATGAATTCACTAATATTAGAAAATTATGAAATTTTTTTCTCTCTTTATTTCCTTCTGACTTTTTCTATTTTACATACGATAATAGTAGCATGTGCAACCATATTTATGTTATAAAATAAATTTCATATCCTAAATGTTGAATTGATCAGAAAGAATAACTGAAAATTTATGAAGTAGGTATCATTACTTAATATATTTCATCAAGTCTTATAAAGACTTACTTTCTATAATTCATATATTATGACTGAAGGGTCAACCTCTCTAGTAGACTGCATTAGTCATACAGGAAATATTGCTTTGGCAAATAAGCTGATTTTATAAAATGGTTATGAGTACAATTTTTCCTGAGGGGGATAAAACGTTAATCCTCCCTGTTTCAATCTGTCTTAATTATAATGGGAGAGGATGTCTAGTTCTTAGCAGTAGCTCATACTTCTGCCAGTAATATGACCTTGGGAAAGTTATTTAATGTATCCTAATCCTCCCTTTACATATACACATATATATTTAAAATGTATGGTTCATTTCATTATTAAAGATTTGATTGGAACAGCAATCAGTTTAAAGGATATGATTTACTTGTAGACAGTTTTGTAAAGGGGTAAACAAATCAAAGTTTTATTACTAAAAAAGAATAGTGACATAAACAATATTTTTAGAACAGTGTGACCTAAAACCCTTGGGCTTCCTATTTCTGTATTATTCCCCATTGATTAGGTTTTCCCTCTATATACTGCACTCCTTTTTTCTTTTAAATATATTTTTATAGATTTCAGAGAGGAAGGGAGAGAGAGAGAGAGATAGAAACATCAATGAATAGAGAGAATCATTGATTGGCTACTCCCTGCTAGGGATCAAGCCCAAAACCCAGGCATGTGCCCATGACCAGAATGGAACAAGGAACCATTCAGTTTGCAGGCTGATGCTCTATCCACTGAGCCAAACCAGCTAGGACCACTCTTATTTTTAAATACTCATTTGTTTTTAATTATAGTCAGTTTGATTGGCATGTTCCAGTAAATTTATTCTCTGATACACCCTCTTGTTCTAATAAATACAATATGTGCTGTATATCTATATGGCATTTTAAATGTATATAACACATATTTTATTGTATTTACTCTGCATAAATTAATTTGATAGAACAATGTGAAAAGAAGTTAAACAAATATAAATATGAAATATGCTTCAAATCATAACTGAAGATATATCCATTTAAAAAGAACAAAAAAATAAGAAATTAAAATTGAATAATAGTATATGAACACAAGAGAATATTAAACATTATTTAATAGTCTTTGTTAGTAAAACAAATTTCATGTCTCTTTTCCAATTTTAGTGCTTGCTTTTCACTTTTAAGATACTACTTGATACAAATTTGTTCTTAAATTTAATGTAGACCAATTCATTTTTCATTTATATTAAGTACTTTTTGTATATTCTACACTAATAAAAGAGAAACATGCAAATTGGTGTAACTCCACTACACCCAGCAGCCAATTGGATGATTATGCAAATTAACCCAACAAAGATGGCGGTTAATTTGCATACGTAGGTGCCCAGCGGCTTGGGTCCTGGGAACATCATCGGTACCCAGGTCACTCCAAGGTATGCCCCGTGTGGGCCCTGAGTAGTCTAGGAAGGGCCTGAAACAGGGGGCTCCTGGGCAGGGCCGAGCCTGTGAAGGGAGCCAGGGTGTCCCTGCCCAAGCCTAAAACCTCAGTGAAGCCAGCGATTGGAGGGAGCTGGGGGTCCCCTGCCCTGGACTAAAGCCTGGGCCAGAGGCTTTAGGCCTGGGCAGGGGCTGAGCCAGCGATCGGTATGAACTACAGAGGAAACACCTTTTCTGACCGCTCATTGGCTAAGCTCCCTGTATGCCACTGGTAATATTCTTAGTAACTTGGGTAATAAGAATACAAAAAGGTGATCTAGGGTTTTTCCACCACACTCCTGGAGAAAAAGAACGAAGGTCCGCTGCTGGAGGGCTAAGAAATGTCATATCCTGCCCTAGCTGGTTTGGCTCAGTGGATAATGCCTAGGCCTGCTTACCACAGGGTCTGGGTTCAATTCTGACCAAGGGTGTGTACCTATGTTGCAGGCTCCTCCCTGCCCGGGACCCAGGTCAGGGCTCATGCAGGAGGCAACCAATCAAAGTGTTCCTCTCACTTTGATGTTTCTCTCTGTCTTTCCCTTTCTCTTCCACATTCTCTAAAAATCAATGGAAACATATCCTCAGGTGAGGATAAAAAAAAAATAAAGAAAGAAATGTCATATCTTATGAAAGACACATCTTGAAAATGCCTAAAGAAAGTTGTCATTTTTGATGGTGAAGGGACTGGAGTCCATGTTGATGAAAACACCTAGGTGGCTGTGGTGACTGGCAGTGGCTGCAGCAGCAGGGTGATGGAGCTTGTGCCTTCCCCTGATCAGCCTGGTTGCCTCCCAAAAAAGGGAGGCCAGACTGCAGCTTAGGCCCACTCCCCAAGGGAAGCAGAGAACGGGCCTAAGCCATCAGTAGAAGATCCCCTGAGGGCTCCCAGTATGTGAGAGGGGGCAGGCTGAGCTGAGGGGACCCCCCCCCCCCCCCAGTGCATGAATTTTGTGCACTGGGCCTCTAGTATTATATAAAAACCTTCCCCCACCCCAATGTCAGAAACATTTATAATTTTTTATTTTTTTAAATTTGATTTTAACATTTAAGAACGTGAGCCAATAGCATGTAATTTCTATTAATGGTATGAGGCAAGTATTTAATTTAATTTTTATTCACATGAGTAACCAAATCTTCCAGCTCCAATAACTGAATAATTCTGTCATTCTCAATTATTCTGCACGGCCAAGTATGCCACATATCAAAGTTCCCTTGGTAAATTTATTCATGCACCACATTTTCTTAATAGCTTTGTTTTAAAATTTGCTAAGGGTCTTTTTTCTTTATTCTTCAACTATAGAGGTTTCTTGGCTATTATTTGCATGGGAGCATAGCTTTCCATTTTTACTTCTAAGCTCTGACAGAAGCAACAGTGGAAGAGTTCATCTCTTTCATTGTGACCCCTAGGCCTTTAAGACTTGGTACAGGAGAGTAGAGAAGAGAACATTTTGTATGAACTCTTCTAGATTTTCTTGCCCCAGTCTTTATTTTCCATTCACTACTACATTTTTAATGACAGCAGGCAGGATGATCAAATCTTATAATTCACCCCAGGAAGACATGTAGGCTGCCCTTATATTAATCTTATTTGCATCTGAACCTTCACTTTGGGCCCCAGGAGACAGCTTCTACAATAAATAGGCAGGCATCAATTGTTTCAAAGGAAGAAGAGGAGAGGCAAAAAGATAATTTAAGGAATGTTTTGCTAACCTCTGTTCTTTCATGCCCAGCATCCTTTGAATTGGTTCTATTCTCTATCCAACACCACTATGTCAGTGGAAGATAAGCATTTGCTCCAGGGTTTGCTCAGACTCAACAATAACTTATTTTTGTTAATTCCTACCATCTGTGTTTCCCCTTACAATTCTCACGGTAACGGGAGGGAGGTGGTGGAAGCAGCTTTCCTTCCCAGTTGACCATCTCGACAGGAATTACAGCATTTGTCCTTACTCTTAACTATCTGGAAATATTATTCAACCTAAACCTTGCCATGGTTTTGTGGATTAGTTGCATCTCCCTAGGTTTAGGAAAATGCTTTATTCTCTTAAAATTCTATAAACACAGCCAGAGATTTATTTTATTTATTTATTTATTTGTTTGTTTGTTTGTTTGTTTGTTTATGCCTATTGTACCAAACATTTTGTATGAACTCTTCTAGATTTTCTTGCCCCAGTCTTTATTTTCCATTCACTACTACATTTTTAATGCCAATGAACTTGATGAGGGCTCAATTTCAAACATTCTGCCAGAAATGCTAATAAATGTCAGCACAAATCATTTCACCAATGGGAGATATGAGCTAGTGAATAAACTATCCATTCTCATCTGAATGAGCTCTCTTGAAAAATAGTTTATATAACTTGTCCAAAGATAGTTCTATGAGATGGAATAATCAGTTGCACTTAGAGAAAGCCACATCAGTAATACTTCCTCCTATAAGCCCTCTCTCCTAATCAGTCTTACCCTTGCTTCCTGAGATTACCTACTTTAGTAAAGCAGCACATACATCTTTGACTCAGGCTCTGATTTCTGGGGACCCATCTAAGACTTCTACTCTTCATTGATCAGACATAATCTGAAAATGCAAATGTTCTTTAGTTGATGAATGACCCTTCCTTATCCAAGTATAAATTGTTTCTATGATAATTTGCATGATTTTCTTTTTCTAGGAAAATATATATTTATTTTTTCACATATAGGGTGGGGAAAAAGTACGTTTACAGTTGTGAGTACATGAAACAGAGTTTATTCATGTATTATTATTATTTATTGTATTATTTTCCCATACCTACAACTATAGACGTACTTTTGCCCCACCCTGTATACCTACAGAGATCAGCACACAGAAACCATTAGCAACAGAAGCCAGAAGTAAACCAGAGGACATGAAAGAGAGTATTTGATTAGTAGATACAACTTGTAGAGCCTCAGTGGTTGAGATTGGTTTTAGTGTTATGACCACTGACTAGAAAATTGCTGAGTAATATAATGGAAACAATAATGCCGCTCCTACCCCACCCTTCTCTGCCATTCCTACCCCACCTGTCTCTGCCGCTCCTACCCTTCCCGTCTCTGCCGCTTCTCTCAAGCCCGTCTCTGCTACCTCAGCTCCGTTGCTTGGCTTCCTTCTACAGTGTCTTCAGTCTTCACTCCCAGCTGGTATATGCAAATTAGCCGCCATCTTTATTGGCAGTTAATTTGCATATAGCTCAGATTAGCCAATGGTGGGCGTAGGGAAGGTAAGGTCAATTTGCATCTTTGTCTATTATTATATAGGACTAGAGGCCCGGTGCACAAAATTCATGTGGGGGGTCCCTCAGCCCGGCCTGTACTCTCTCCAATCTGGGACCCCTTGGGGGATGTCCAACTGCCAGTGTGGGATTGGGCCTAAACCAGTAATTGGATATCCCTCTCGCAATTCGGGACTGCTGACTCCTAACCGCTCACCTGCCTGCCTGCCTGCCTGCCTGCCTGTTCACTCCTAACCACTCTGCCTGCCTGCCTGATCACCCCTAACTACCTCTTCCTGCCTGCCTGGTTGCCCCTAACTGCCTTCCCCTGCCGGCCTGATCACCCCTAACCACTCTCCCCTGCCAGTCTGATTGCCCCTAATCACCTCTGCCTCAGCCCCTGTCACCGGAAGGACGTTTGGTCTATCTGGTCTAATTAGCATATTACCCATTTATTAGTATAGAGAACTATAATGCTGCTATTTAAAAGTGCTGTTATTTAAATGAAACACTGTATTTTAGAAAATATGTTAACCAAAGTATTAAGGTATAAAGGAGCAAGTTACAACTTGTTGAAACTGGCAAAGAGTATATGCATTATTTTGTGTATTTTTTCAACTTTTCTGAAAGTAGGAACTTAATTTTAAAATAAAATGTTAAAAGATATAGATAACTGTCCAAATAAAATCAAATGCATGCTTGAGAAACTAAAAATTCTTAGCAATTGAATTATAGGCATCTCAGTTTAAATTATTTTTTAAAGTATGTGCATTTCCTGAATTTTAAAGAAGGATAGGACAGATTTATTTCATATGAGATTTAAGCAGAACCTATCTGGTTCAATAAATTTATGCATTAAATTTTTTATATATATGTAAGGATATAATAATTAAAAGGTGAAGCAAAAATGAAGCATACTAAAATGGAGACTAAATATCAAAAAAGCAGGGAAAAAAACAGACTTCAAAATGATTCAGATAACATTTTTATTAACCTTGTAATTTAAAACAATTACAATTATTATATTAAGAAAACACAAAGGAATGTATGGACTAAATATATGAATTAGGGAATGTAATTAAATAATTAGAATCTAAACTAGACTCTTAAAATAATCTGAAATTAAGAATTCATTGAGTGTGTTTAATAGCAGAATACAGAATTATTCATCTAAAAGACAACAAAACTTAAAATTATAAAGACAAACTAAACAGATGGGCCAAAAAAATTAAAGAAAATATGCAGAAACAAGCATAGGAAAGCTATGAAATAAAAGAAAAGGATTTAAGTTTAAATGGAATTCCTGATTGAAATGAGAGTGAGACTGAGGCAGAAGCAATATTAAAAAGATAATGTCTAATTAATTTTCAGAACTTAAGAAAGACTAGCCCACAAGGTTAAGAAGCTTGAACTGCTCCTTAAAGAAAAGAAACAAAAAAAACAAAGTCACACATAGATATATGATAATCAAACTTCCTACTAAAATGAAGACAAAAATCTTTAATATAGCAGAATAAAAAGACAATATTATTACACAAACAATAAGTCTTTGACTCACTTTTCAAAAAAAAAAAAAACTATAGATGTCAAAAGTCAAAGGAAAGACATTTTAAATGTTAAAAGAACAATATAACCTAGAATGATCAGAACTAAATAATTTTGACAGATGAAAGTGAATTACATACTTTGCTTATATACATTGTTGAAATATAAAAAGCCTGGAAATCAAAGTTCCAGCATTTCCTCTTAAGTGGAAAAAGTAAAGAAAGAAAGAAAAAAAAACAAAACTAAAGAAAGGTGGAAGGAAAAAAATAACGATCAGTACAGAAACAAAGAACAAAATTAAAAAGCTTAAACAAAAAATTTAGAAAACCAATGTTTCTTTGAAAAGATTACTAAAATGGTGGAACACCTGGAAAGACTAATCAAGAAAAAGAGCAGATAATAAACTAGATACTAAAGGTACAATAGCTTTTTAGGAATTATGCTATTAGTAGTAACATTAGGGCAAGTGGAAAACAATAGCGAATCTAGAAACAGACCTGTACATTCTTTTCAATTGCCAAAGAACACCTAGAGCTGGAGTATACAGAGCATTACTGCCTAATGGCATGCTTAACTCAGATCATGAGGTGTTGTGATGGCATACCAACTTTTAAAAGTTACAGCCCTTTCAACTGATATGAGCATTTATTTTTCATATGTCTATTTCTGTACAGTTATTTATTGGGTCAGTTGGCAAGATGATAGCTGTATCACAAAATTCAAGATTCTGGGGATCACACCCTTATACACAACAATGAGCATATAAGCTATCAAAAGTATAATAGTTGGAAATGAGACTACCCTATTGAGCCAGTTCTCTCATTTAACAAATCTTATCATAGGTTCAAGCCAAGCCAGTAGAAATCTTTTGCTTAACCTGAACAAAACTAGACAAAGACACACATACACACACACACACACACACAGCTACAGAGCAATAGCCCTGGTGAATAATATTGATGCAAAAATACTCTTTATAATACTTTAAGCAACAAAACAAAATTTAAAAATAAAATAAAATAACAGAATACAAAACACAAAAAACAAACAAAAAAAGAATCTGGTTCATTCTCTTGAAACTTTCATGGGTTATTTTAAATCTATTACCCTTTTTACAGGGAGAGCAGGACAATGGCTAACTCTTATCAGCAATCTTCAGAAATAGTGTCCTGTAAAAATCAACTGTAAAACACTGACATGGGATAAAGTTTTACCTTCTGTGAGTTCTGGTATTGAGAAAGTATAGTGATGAGGATGGGACCCAGGTTCACAGTTGTTACAAAAAGGAGTCATCTGTAGAAAGGAAGGACTAGAATGGATCTTATTGTGTTGGAATTGGTGTCAATCTGAACTCATGGTTTTTAATATATAGACATAACAATAAATATCAGCATGTGTGTTAAAAAAATCTTAATCAAAATACTAGAAAATCAAATTCATGGCACACTTAAAGGATCATACATCATAACTAGGAGGGACTTACTAGTATATCTGGAATAGAAGGATGGCTCAATATATGAAAATTAGTCAATGTAACACATCATATCAGCCTAATGAAGGACAAACATATAACCATCTCAATTGATACAGAAAAATATGATACAGAAATCCATGTTTTGCCCAGCATTTTATGATGAAAACATTGGACACACTAGGAGCAGAAGAAAACTACCTCAACATAATAAAAAATAAAAAATAAACATGAAAAGCCCACAACAAAAATTGTATTTAATGGGAAAAGACTGAAGTATTTTCCTCTAATATAAAAAATGAGGCAATGATGCCAACTCTTGCCACTATTACTCAACATAGTATTGGAAATTCTAGTCAGACCAATCAATCAAACAAACAAAAAATAATAAAAGCATACAGAATGGAAAAGAAGAATTAAAGTTATCCATGTCCACAGATAAGATGATCATAAATATAGAAAAGCCTAATAATTCTGCACACAAACATAAAATAAACTGTTAGAACCAAGAAGCAAATCCAGCAAAGTAGATGGATATAAAATCAGCATCTGAAATTATATTCCTGTAGACTAACAATGACTATTCTGAAAAGGAAAACAAGGAAATGATCCCATTTACTTTAGCATCTAAAAGAATAAAATACTTAGGAATAGACTTAACCATATACAAAAAACTAACTCAAAATCGATTAAAGGCATAAATATAAGACCTAAAACTATTAAAATTCTAAAAACAGGGGAAAGCTTCAGGAGCTTGGAATTTGTGATGATTCTGTTGATATTACAGCAAAAGAATAGATAACAAAATAAAGAAGACAATTGGGACTGCATAAAACATAAAAATGTCCACATTAAAAAACACCCAAAAATGGTTGAACTGGACACTTAATAATGGTTATTATATGGAAAATATAATGTGTTTTTTTTACTATAATGAAAATAACAATATTTTTGCTACATATAGCTATTGCTATGTAGCAAAGTAAAGCTTCAATGAATCTTGAGAATAATGAAGTGATAATTAGATTTTTTTCAAAATTAATCCTGGAGTAGTTGTATTAAATCTATTTAGAGATATTTATAAAAATCCTAAAGCTTGGGCTATTTTCGTGTTATAACTTTGTAGTTTTTCCAAGATTATGTTAGTGACATATGAGACCTTTACCAGGGACATCCTCAGTTCCTTAAGTAGATTTCTTGCTGATGTTAATTGAGTACACTGGCAATTTCTTTAGACTATGGTGGGTGATATGATGCATATTATTTGCAGACTTTATTTGTTGTTCTCTAGTGTCATCAATACTATCCTAAAAATCGCACATATTATTTATGACTATATTTTCCCAAACATGTCTTTACTGATTTTGGAGAAAATGCTGGACCATAATAGTTTTTTGTTTTTTAACTCTCTATAGAGCACTGTGAGCATTACCAGGCAAGGTTTTGGTGATTGCTGTCTAGTATAAAAATCATCAAAGACAGTTTTTGGCTATTATTCCTTTCTGTGTGAGCCTGTACCTTTATATATATATAGGCAATAGAACACTGAAACTCTCTTTAATCTGTTGGTTATTCTTAATGAAGTTTCTTCTGAAATTAAGAATTCTTATAGTTTCTGTAATAGTCCAAATCATGGGCTACCCCAAAACATTGCTATAATCAATAAATATATTAGCTCTCTTAATTTCAGATACTCAGCAAGCTAGGCAAATGCCATGAGTTCTGCTATCTCAACAAAGGTTTTTGTTGGCAAGGAGACATATTCTAGGGGAGTTCAGATTTGTTGTGTTGTATGCTGCCTGACATATTTTTATTCCTGTCTCAGAGTGTGGTCCTTCAAAACGCAAGCTTTTCTAAGGGAGAGGTTTTTAATACACGCACTGGGAATATGGACCTTTGTCAGAGAGATGCTAGGGCATTTATGAGTTTCAACTCCTTTGGGTAGTAAAGGAGAATTGGGTAGAAATGTTTGAAGATGAAAGGGACGTAAGAATTTGCCTCCTAGTTATAAATCATTTCCTAAGGGGACTCTTTTCTTTTGATAATATGATAATATGAATTTGGAAGTTTAATATTCTTTCTGAGCTAAAATAGTAGGTAGATAGTTGGAATCATTCTTATAACTCACCTCATATTTAGAACACATCAAAAGATCATTTGCATATTTGAGTAAGACTAGAATTTCAGGGAAATCTAAAAATCTAATACATTTCCTCAAGTCCCTGACACAAGGCTTATGAATAGTAGGGCAGTGCCTAAGTAAACTCTGGAGACATAACTGCCCCATTGTATTTTTAATTTGTATAGAAAAAGAAAGGTAGGTATTGTCTAGGACTGTCTTCTTATAAGGGACCCAGTGTAAAGATTATAGGCTGGGGCATGGGAAGTGTTATTAGAAGCTGAATGAGGCAACTTGTATAAATGTGACAGGTATTTAAGGTTTGTATTCCATACCTATTACTATCCAAAATTTGTGGAGTTGTCACTTAATATTATGGGTCCCCAGATAATCAAAGCCAATGGGAGCACAAAGGCCTTATTGTCAGTACACCAGAATGGCCAAGGACACTCTAAGCATGAGCCTAATCAGGGTGCCCAAGGCCAAGATACCATGTTCAGGGGCAAGGACATACGGCACACTGTACCTTTCTGCAGCCAAAATGATTGATGTTTCTGTTGACAACTAGCCTTCTTTGTCTCTGGAGTAATATACAGGTTACTGACAAGGAGTCTGCTAGAGAGAGCAGCTGGGCAGAGCAGAGGCTAAGAGAGCTCAGAGAGGCAGCCGGCACAGAAAATGTCTCTCCTATGCTATGTGTGCAGGAGAGAACAGCTCAGATGGAGCTGAGAGCTGCTGCTGTGATGTAAGACTAAGAGCTCATAGTGAGGTCAGATAAAGCTACCATGTTAACCAGCCAGTGTGCTGGGGAGGGGAGACAGGAGAAGCTGCTGGGCCAGAAAGGCTAGAGAAGCCACAAAGGCAGAGAGCTTAGATACCACTACAGTGTGAGGCGGTGAGTCTAGGAGACAGCATGCAGCTCTCAGATAATAGCTGTAGGTACAGAGACTATTGCTGCATGGTGGGGAAAATTTATCTGTTCACCAGCCGGTGTCCGGCTGCCTGTCTGGATAGACTTTGCTGTGAAGAATTGTCTTGTCTGATGGTGATGTGGCCACTGGCTTCTGCAATAGACTCATTCTTATACACCCACAGCTTCTCATGGTTCCTCCATCTAAGACTCAGCATCCTAGGAGGTCCAGTCCCTTTCAAACCCGATACCTGTACCTACTGAGCAGAGGATAAAGGAAGAACTTGGACTACGTTCCCAACAGTTAGTACAGTGGGCAGGATTGGACAAGGGCCTGCTCTGGTGTAGTCAGGAAGAATTTAGAAGAATACATGAACTCGGAGCAACTCAAAGCAGCAGTGCTAAGCAGAGCTTGTGCAGGGCTCCTGCTGTCTCTGACAAATATTTAGAGAAATTTCTCTATGATTGTCAAAGGATAAAATAAAAAATTGGGTACTTGTTCTCTTTCAGAGCACCCGCATTGATCAGCAGCCTAACTTATTTCTTCTTCAGTTTCCTAGTGAACCCAGGACAGTTGTTCACCAATGTTGTTTTCTGCTTGCTTTTTTTGCAAGTATCTATTTCAAAAGGCTCTCTTCCTGGCATAATGGCTACATAAGAGCAGCTAGTTGTTTTGGTTGTAAAGCCATCAGCATCAGGTTTTCCTGAGCCTTACTCTGCTTTTGTTTGAAGATGGTCAAAATGCTGAAAAAGTAGTTGGAGAACTGACGGTAAGACTATTTCCAAGTCCAGGTTTTGCTGCATTTTAAATTCTCATTTTCTAACTGAAAGCTGGCCAGGAAACATGGAGAGAATGATTGGGCACACCTATTTCAAAATTTATGGCTGATCATTTCATAAAAGGATTAACCTGTTCCTGAAGTCTAAGGATTCATCGTCTCTCTGCTTGCAGGACTGCATTAAATTATAAACTATTTTCAAAAGAAAAATACTGAAGAGAAGCTCTAAATATTTTATCCAGCATTTTCTGCTTTTGAAATCACTGTTTGTTCCCTGTACAAAATGGGGTTTCTTAAATCAATCTTAGGATCTTCTTTTCATTTGGCATCCATTATTTGCATGTGAGATTTCTAGATTGCATTCTTAGAACTATTTTAAATTCTCCTACAAATGTCTGTTTATATTTATAGATTTGGGGATATTAACAATAGCTTTTATCTATTACCAAGACCAGAGATTAAAATAAATTATAAGGTGTTTATTCTATTATAGTTATGGGTCAACTTTAATGGGAAATTAAACCTTGGGAGTTTCTGGGTGGTTAGCATGGTAGATAAATTAGTCAGATGGAAAGGGAGAGACAGAGAGTAATGGAGGTCTGTACGAGAAGCGAAGGGATAAAAACCATTAGATTCAACTTATTGTTAGGGGACTATAAAAGAGATATAGAGTTAAGTGTTTCACATTTTTTATTTGCCTTGGTGACAGTTTAAAAATATAATTTTGTTATCATTTGGAAGCATTCTCACACCAGATAAAATGAAGATCATTGGATGTTTGGGATTTTGCATTCACCCCCGTTCTAACCTATTTTTCAAATAAATAAATTTATATCATAAGCTTAAGAATATTGAACATAATATGAAAGGGTCAAGGTGAATAATCTATTTTTTTGAAAAGTAAGCAGTTTAAGTGTGCAATTTATTGCCCAATTGGGCAACTATTGCCCAGATGAGCAAACTATTTGCCTGGATAAATTGTTGTTCAAGAATTTGCTGGAGCAAATTGTTAAGTTATTTATTAGTTTATGGACTTATTTTCTGGGAAAGCATTTACTAAAATAGACACCCAAGTTAAGTTGATAAAGATTGCCTAGGTTCTAAGTGCCAGTAGTTGAACTGTATTGAAATACATGGTCTCAATTTCACAGAGAAGTGTCAACACTTTTTAATTATTACAATAGGCTATTGGTAACATTGGTTCTAAGTTTATTTCAAATTAAAGGTGAACTCCGCATACTATATGGCCCAGATCTTTGGGAAAATTGAAGTTTTACAATAAATTTATCTTATAAAAATATGTACATACTACTTGGTAAAGTATTTAACATCATCCAAAGAGAAGTCTGGCCTTATCACTCAGCACCTGGGAGATAATTACTAATTCCTTGGATTGTCCTGCCCAATAAAAGTTCGTTTAACTTGGGGGCATTGGGACAAGCCAGGCAGTCAAACAATGTTACTCATGGTAAGAGTTCTAGGTCTTGTAGTATCAGTTGGCTCACTGGAGGGCAGGGAAGTGAGGTCAGCCAAATGGGCAGTTGATCATGTCTATGTGAAGGAGCTCCAATGAAGACTCCAGATATCATATTTTGAATGAGCTTCCCTGGTTGTTAAAATTATCTGCCTACTTTCACACATGTTGCTGGGAGAAGAGAACAACTGGAAACTCCATGTTTAGAACCTTCTAGATTCTGCCCGTGGTCTCTCCCATTGACTGATTTTAGTCTGTATCCTTTCACTGTAAAATAATAATAATAATAATAATAATAATAATTGTGAATTCTGTGAATCCTTCCAGTGAGTTATGAAAAGCAAGAGTGGTCTTAGGAACTCCTGAATTTGCAATTGGTGTCAGAAGTGGCGGTGGTCTTGTAAACTGTTCCATGACTTCATATACACATATATAAACACACACCTTCCTCACTTCTAATATATGATATATGCAAATCAATTTTTTTTCAGATGCAACATAGTGCATTTCTATTGTGCATATACAAGAGAAATTGGCCAGATTATTATGACCACCTGACGTTTGTAGGCAAATTAGCTATAATTTTGCGCTAAAGTTGCTAGAGGTCCAGACCATTATAAATAGGGAAGCAGGTTGTTTACCACGACAGTAGAAGTGATTTTTTTCTGAAGATACAGGTAAACAACGCAATTTAACAGCCTTTGAACGTGGGATATATTTGAACGTGAGTGGCCAGATTATTATGACCACCTGACATTTGTAGGCAAATTAGCTGTACACTGCATCGTATGGGATATGGAAGCTGAAGGCCTATTCGAACACCTTTGCTGTCTGCAGTTACCAAGATAAAATGTCTCCAATTCACACAAGAACACAAGGATTGGACAGTCGAGCATTGGAAACAAGTCATGTGGTCCAATGAATCACGTTTCCAGTTGCATCCAGTTGCAGAGTGAGAATTTGGCGGAAACAGCATGAAAGCATGTACCCCGCATGCATGAGTACAACCCTTCAAGCTGGTGGGGGCAGCGTTATGGTTTGGGGCATGTTTTCCTGGCATGATTTGGGCCCTTCAATTCGTGTGGAACAACATCTGAATAGCACAACATACCTAAGTATCGTTGCTGATCAAGTTCATCCTATCATGTTGATGGCGTATCCCAATGGAGATGGCTTCTTCCAATCAGACAATGCACCATGCCACAGTGCTTGTATTGTGCAGGAGTGGTTTCAAGAACATGAGGGAGACTTGACTTTGCTTAGGTGGCCCCCACCATCACCAGATCTCAATCCAACTGAGCATTTGTGGGACGAAGTTAAAAGAGCCATCAGGCAGCTGGTTCCACAACCATCAAATCTCACAGAACTGGACCAGTGCTATTCATCAAGCATGGTGTCAGATTCCTCGCATCACCTTTTAACATCTCGTGGAATCAATGGCAAGAAGAATCACCGCAGTAGTGAAGGCAAAACGTTGCCCAATGAAGCACTGATGGGGTGGTCATAATAATCTGGCCACTCAGTTTGTGTGTGTGTGTGTGTGTGTGTGTGTATCCCATGTTCAAAGGCTGTTAAATCACGTTGTTTACCCATATCTTCAGAAAAAAATCACTTCTACTGTCTTGGTAAACAACCTGCTTCCCTATTTATAATGGTCTAGCCCTCTAGCAACTTCAGCGCGAAATTACAGCTAATTTGCCTACAAACGTCAGGTGGTCATAATAATCTGGCCACTCAGTGTATATGATAATTCAGTTTTTATAATAGTCTTAAACTTTTATTTGAGGTTGCATACTCAAAGATTAATTATTTATTCTTCTGAGGCTTTCTAATTTATATTCCTATAATTTGGCCAAATGTATGTAAAATATTTTACCAGTGCTCTAGTAAAATGCCTCCACATAGTTGAAATGTATCATAGCTTGTGTCATTTTGAAAACTTTATTTACAGGCCTTCATCTCATATTATCCAGTGTTTCTTTTAAAAGGACTTGCATGATCAATTATTTCTTAAATTTAAAATGAACACAAACTTGCTTTAATTCAAAGGGGAAAAACTATGTCTGCAGATCATTTCATTTCTGTAACATTTATGGTTTAATTTTTTTAACTAGGAAAACTTTATATACCATTATAATCCCCTTTCCACTTTAGCTACTAAAAAACTGAGTCAAATTGAAGCCCAATATAAAACCCACTTTTCAATCAGATGATTGAAGTTTTTAAATATCTATATTTATTAATATTATCCTAGATTCCAGCACAAGGTATCTGAAAGAGTAAATATTTTATTTATTCACAGCAAATAATACATCAGTTTTCTTGGGCCATCATTTCCCCCTTCCAGTGGGATGTGATGAGAACCAGACATCATCCTATTACATTAGATCAGTATTATCAGTAAGGAACCATCCAAAAATGAATGTGTGCATTTATTATGATGGAGAGGCATCTGTTGTCTCCCCTTCCCACTCTGAAAACACCTACTGAGAAATTTTATAAGAAGGATACTGGGTCCTCATGCTTTGGAATGAAAATATATTTCTCCAGGGAAGATAAGACTAGAATCTTAAGCTTTACAACCTAGGGATGTCTCCAGGGTCCCACAGGTTTCATGTCCCCTTTGAAAATATATTTCTGAAGTAGATCTCTTTGAAGTTATCATTGACTAATCAGTCATAAATTAACTTCTAAGACTTGTCTTTTTGCTCTGATCTCATGTTTTCATAAAATTTGCTCAGAGACACTTAATTGTACAGAAACATAAAAACATTCTTTCTATGCCCCCAAATTGGTGATATCTAACCCCCATCCATATATGGTTAGCTTTCCTATTGTTCTGATCATCGTATGATTTAAACTTGTAAGTAGCAGCTTGAAAAAGCAATGAATAAGTAGATCTTCAGCAAAACGTATTCTTTATGTGAGTAAATATATTCTCAGTGAACTCTGCTGTAAATATTTGCCTCATATAATCAAAAGGTCTTAAAGAATCCAGTAAGATAAAAATGGATATTGGTGTTTCAGGCATACTTTCCTACCATGCTATTGGCTTAAAATGTTTTTAATATTTTTAAAGTTAAACTTTTAATTTTGAGATAATTGTAGATAGGCAGTGGTAAGAAATAATATGATGAGATCTGGTGTACCTAGTTTACCCTAATGGTATCAACTTGTAAAATTATAATATAATATAGCCATCATGATATTGATGTTGATGCAGTAAAGATGCAAAAGAATTTCATCACTACAAGAATCCTTCCTATTGCATTTTTATAACCATACTCAAATCCCTCCTGACCTCACACCCTCCTTATCTTCTGACATTCCTGTAATATTATATCTGTTTCTATAACATTGTCATTTCAAGAACATTGTATAGTATACTCAGGTAGTTTGTAATCCCTAGGGATTCTCTGTTTTTCCTTTCCTTTAATTTAACCAAATAAATTACTTTGTGTTCACTCAGCATAGTTCTTGTTGCATGCATCAATAGTTTTTGTGTGTTTTTTTTTAAATGTCTTTATTGATTTTAGAGAGTGGAAGGGAGAGGGAGTGATAGAAACATCAATGATGAGTATCATTGATTGGCTGCTTCCTGCACACCCCCTACTGGGGATTGAGCCTGCCCTGAACAGGAATCAAACCTTGACCTCCTGGTTCATGGGTCGAAGCTCAACTACTGAGCCACATTGGCCGGGCAATGAATTTCTTTCTATTGTTCAGTGGTATTCCATGGTATGGATAAACCATACTGTAACCATTCACACAATGAAGGATTTTTTTTAATGATTATGACTTAAGCAACCCTATACATCAATTTTTAAGTTTGTGCATGTGTGTGTGTGTAATAGTATACATTTTTATTTCTCTGGAGTAAAAGCCTGGGGCAGGGTGCATTTCCTGAGTTTTATAGTGCTTGCATGTTTAGTTTCATAAAAACTCAACTGTTTTCCAGAGCAGTTGTAATACTTTACCTGCTCACCAGCAATGTATGAGTGATCCAGCTTGTGTCTTATCCTTGACAGCATTTGATGTTGTTAGTACTTTTTATTTTAGTCATTCTGATTAGTGAGTAATGATATCCATGATTTTAATTTTTATATTCTTAATGGTAATAATATTGAACATCTTACATGCTCTTTGATATCTCTATATTCTCTTTGATGAAATGTCTCTTCATGCCTTTTCCTGTTTTCTAATTAGATTTTTTAAAAAACTGTTGCAATTTAAGAATTTTGTATGTACTATTCTATATAGGCTATACGGTTTGCAAATAGTTTCTCCTAGTCTGTAGCTTGTGTTTTCATTGTTGTTGTTGTTAATCTTCACTGGGTATTTTTCCCATCAATTTTTAGAGAGAGTGAAAAGGAGGAGTTGGGGGAGGGAAAGAAAGAGAGAGAAATACCAGTGTGAGAGAGACATATCTGTTGGTTGCCTCCCTTACACTACCCGACTGTGCCCTTGACCAGGAAGGGAACCAGAGTCCGTTAGGTACTTGGGCTGGAGCTCTAACCACTAAGCAACATGGGTCAGGGTTATGTTTTCTTTTTTAAACAAATGGATTAGATCCATTTTATCAGTTTTGTCCTTAATAGATAATACCATGAATAAGAACAGTTTGTGTGGCTCAAAATCCTGAGGATTTTTTCTAATTTTTTTTTTTTGGGGGGGGGGTGGTATGTGTGCGTGTGTGTGAAAGATTTTCATTTTACATTTATGCCCATGATTTATTTTAAGTTAATATTTTTATAAGAAGTGAGACTTAGGTCAAGGTTCCCCCCTCCCCATTATTATTATTATTTTTGTACTAAGTATGTATATTACATTGCACTAGCATCATTCATTTATAAAAACTATCCTTCCTCCATGGAATTGCACCTTTGTCAAAGTTATCTGGGCATATTTGTGTACATCTACTTCTGTATTCTTTATGTAGTCTACTGTGGTATTTGTTTATCCCTCTGAAAACCTACACATATTTAATTTCTATAACTATAAAATAAGCCTTAAGAATAATCAGACTGATTCCTTTTCTCTTTTGATTTTTAAATAATATTTTATCAATCCTGGCTTATCTACCTTTCTATTTAAGTTTGGAATTTCTTCTCTATATATCTATAATTTGTTACTAGAAATTGAATAGGGATTACATTAATTAAATATATTTGAGGAAATATTTGAGGAAAATTGACATTTTTTACTATGATAAATCTTCTAATCTATAAACACAACTAATCTATATCACTTTGGGTGATTTGTAGTAATGTTAACTTTTTGAGGACTTGGTTCGTCTCACCAAAGTTATTAAATTAGTGTGTAAAGTTGTTAATGTTATTTATCATTTTGATACTTATACCATTTGCAATGATATTAGCATGTTTCATTCTTAATAGTGATCATTTGTCTTCTCTCTTTTGAGTCGGTTGCTTATTGTTTGTCAATTATATTGATTTTTTCAAAGAAACAGCTCTTCATTTTGTTTTTCTATTTTTGTATGTGTATTTATTTTCACAGTTTCATTGATTTCTGCTCTTGTCCTTATTATCCCCTCCCTTTTTTTTTTTTTTTTTTTTTTTTGCTTTGAGTTCCTTTTCTTCTTTTTCTAGGTTTTTGAGGTGTAAGCTCAGTCACTGAAAGCTTCTCTGGCTATATTACTCTATATACATTTAGAACCAAATCAGACATTGCTATCATTTTTGTTTCAACCACAAAACAATATTTAGAAAACTCAAAAGACAGAAAATATATTGTATTTACCTATATTTACCTTTTCCTATTGCTCTTTATTCCTTTCTGATGTTCCAAGTTTCCTTCTTAACCATTCTTTGAAGGTGAGTTTGCTGGCAACAAATTATAATTGTTTTTCTGTATTTGAAAATATCTTTATTTCTTTTTCAATTCTGAAGAATAACTTGATATAAAACTCTTGGTTGCCAGTTTTTTTCTTTAAAGGCTGTAAAAGTGATGTACCATTTTCCTCTGGCCACCATGATTTCTAAGGAGCGATTCACTTTCATTTGAATCATTCTTCCCCAATAAATGAGGTTTTCTCCCTCACTGCTTTCATTTTTTTTTTTTCCTATTTCTCTTTAGTTTGCAGCCCTTTTGTGCACCACTTGGGCATGGGTGGGGCAGATTGAAGTACTGCACTATAACTTTTTGAGGGGTGGAAATCTAGCATCTCTATTCAGCTTGTGGTGTTGTGCATTGGGTTGGGGCCCGTTTTTCCTGTGCTATTTGTATGCAGTGTAGCAGTTGTTTTATAGAAGTTTTTTGTCTTACAGTCTCTTTTTTATGGTCCTTTGAATGAAGACAACAGGAATTTTGAGGGCTTTTTTTTTTCTCCTCCTACTGGCATTTTGGGGTAACCAGCTTCTTCAATACCAAGTTTGAAAATCACGGGGAGAAACCCAAACTAAGTAACTGTGTCTTTCTTTGGGCTGCAGCATCCTTAACCAGTCAGTTACCTTCTTTTTCCTTTTCAAAATCTTAGAATGGTTTTATGTCTAATGGTTTTACTTACACTTAATGGAAGAAATATTCAAAAGTATGTTTCCTCTATATTTTTGAAAGTGAAGTTCTTTTGGTTTTGTAAATGGTGCTCTATCATCTATTTATCTATCTATCTATCTATCTATCTATCTATCTATCTATCTTTCTATCTATCTATCACCTACCTACCTCTATGTATCATCATCTATCTATCTTCATCACCAAGATGTATATTTGATTCATCATTTTATAATGTTTGGTGCATTTTCCCCTATATTGTCACTTTTGTTCATTCTCACCTGAGGATATTTTTCCCATTGATTTTTAAAGAGAATGGAAGGGAGAAGGGAGAGACAGAGAAAAAAATTGTCATAATAAACACCAATTGGTTGTCTCCAGCATGCACCTCAACCAGGCCCAGGGATTGAGCCTGCAACTGAGGTACTTGCCCTTGACTGGAATCAAACCCATGACCCTTCAGTCCCAAGGCTGATGCTCTAAACACTAAGTCAAACCAGCTAGGGCTGTAATGTCATTTTGAAACATAAATATTATACTCAATTTTTGAGGAACTGTTGACTTAGAGTGCTTTTGTTCTGAGTATATATGCAGAAAATATGCTCAGTTTGCTTATTTTCTTTTATAGCATAAGCGTAGCTATATTTACATATTTACTTATTCAAAATAAGTAAAACACCAGAGGGTTAAGTGTTCAGTGACTTCCAAAGTATATTAAGGTAATGTAATCTAATCAGGCAACTGAGCTATACCCTGTAGCACGTAGAGTATATGAAACTGTTGACCTAGGTTAAAAATAATTTCAGAGGAAATGACTTCCAATTAAATGCAATTCTTGTCTCAGTGTAGGTAGAATCAGCATTGTCAATGCAATTTTTTTCATTGCAGTAATAAAACTTATCATTAACAAGTAATCAAAGACTCTAAAACCCCTATGACCTATTTTTTTTTCTTTTTTCTTTTTTCCTGAATCTATGTTTTTATTTGGGACCTTTTTGGTAACATGGCAACATTGCTAACACTGATATCTATAATGCTAACCCTGACTGATTTACAAAATCAGCATATTATCAGATATTCAGGAGTGGGGATACTTGTAAGAAAAATATCCCGAGCCAGAAATACTTTATGAACAACAGTGCTCATACTGTGGTTCTATAATAGTGACCAGCTGCACCTACTGAACAATCTCATTTGGTTTTTATTGCTTCTTATTTTTAACTTTAGTACTAAAGTGCTGAGGCAGCTAAAGTAAGCACAGAGGTACTTTTAGAAAACTAATCTCTTAAACAACATCCTCTGTTATATCAAATATATTTTTAATGGAAAAAAAGAAGATAGAGTTTCAACACTAACTTAATTTAGAACTTACCATTTTTCCTTATGAGATGTAAATTTTCTACCACATGATTATTCTTTTTATTATTCTAGTAGGGTAAATATCATTTGCAGAACTACTGCGCTGCTACAGATACTATTTATAGCAAAAAAACAACAACTGCTACTTTAATCATATTGACACACTTTATAGCTATGCTGTAAAGTTTTTTTTTATAGCTGACACTTATGACAGAAAACCAAATCAAACTAAGCCTTAATGATGGCTGTTCTTCTCTGAATATATGAAACAGAGAAGAATATAATAATAACTAAAGTATATTTTAGAAATTAAAAACAATTGATTTGTTATTCAAGAACAAGTAAAAGAACTGTCTAAATTTGATTAAAAAAACTAAGATAAAAAGAATAAAATATCCATCAGATATATGAATATGTAGTTTATATTTCTTAATGCTAATTAACTTTGGAATAGTGCACAATTGAAATATTTGTCTCTAAAATAAAGTAAGGAAAACTAGAATTAACCTTCTAAACATCATCATACAGTTATTATCTTGATTCTGTGGTCTTTACTGAAGATAATCACAAGTTCAATGGTGTTTAAGCAATTAAAATACTCATTGAAATGTCAATTATCTTTAAAAGTGTTCATTACAAAGGAAGCTAGCAATATTTTCTCCATTATGAAGGAGTGTGTGAATTTCCCAAGATATCCTATAGTTGAAATATCCCCAGTGATTTGTTTCTATTCAAAGTGATTATGTACATCGGACTCTGTGGTGGGTGTCAGCATATAAATAGATGGGAACTGGTCAAATTCAAATGGTCTCCTCAACAACTGATCTCATTAATGTTGAGCAGATGATTAGCTGAAGGATAATATCTCTATTGAGTAGTGGATGTTGGCTTACTAAAAAATCATTTCATCCACGCAATCAGATTTAATGGGAGGGACAAACTCTTTTGATCTTTATATTGTATAGAATTACAGAGGTAAGTTTTTTAAAAATATTTTTTTATTGATTTCAGAGAGGAAAAGAGATATAAATAACAATGATGAAAGAGTCATTGGTTGGCTGCCTCTTGCATGCCTCACACTAGGGATCCATCCTGAAACCTGGGCATGTGCCTTGACTAGGAATCGAACCACAACTTCCTGAGTCATAGGTCGATGGATGCTCAAACACTAAGCCACATTGGCAGGGCCAGAGATAAAGTTTTTGAAGAACATATTTTGATATTTACATGAAGATATTTTAAAATTTTATTTTTATCAACTCAAGTATTTTTCTGAAATTGGTGTCACATTATATCAAATATTCCAATATTATCATAAAACATTTATATTTATTAAATATTTAATGCTAAATCTTTACTTGCTATGGAAAATATGTTCAATTTGTAATATGTGCTTTATATTCATAGATACAAAAAATTTATGTGTGAGTATAAACTTAAATATTTTATACCTAAATATGAATATGAGTTTGTGAATTTAGATATTTTGACTTCCTATAATATAATTTTCTTCTAATTGATGACAATGAATTTAATGAATGCAGTAAAAGTAGCTTTTCACTGTATACAGCATTAAATTAAAAAACAAAAACAAAAAAATACCTAGAGGCCCAATGCATGAAATTTGTGCAAGAGTAGGCCTTCCTTCCCCTGACTGTTGGCACCAGCTTCCCTCTGGCACCCGGGACCCGGGTTTCCCTCACAGCCCCGGCTCTGTCTGGAAGGACATCTGGTCTAATTAGCAGATTACGCTTTTATTATTATAGATAAGTAAATAAATGAAACAGTATAAAATTTTTGATGGATTATTGCCCTTTCTGTCATTATTTTTAGTTACCTAGTTCCTATTTGTTTGAGATATATTTGTATTGAAAGTGTTCAGAAAATGACCATTTTGTAGTTAAGCATACATGGAAGTAATATTTGAATGAAAGTTTCCATTACTTGTTAAAGTTTTAAGCCTTTTGTTTTGACTAATTATACGCTTACAGAAATGGTACAAAAATAGCACAAAGAATTGCAGTGTACCTCTTTCCCAGTTTTACCACATAATGTAAAAAGCTTTGACCTTGCCAAAGGTCAAAGCTACAGAACCAAACTATGCTGTATGATTTATGGCTTTGAAATGAAAATTTAGAGCTGAATATGATTTTGTCCTAGCTAACTTTCAATGTTTCTTTTTCATGAACACAAGTAGTATTTTCACTCCATCTATTGCTTAAAAATGGATATTAAAGTGAAACTAGATATGACTGCAGATTAGGGGCTAATATGGTATTATAGCTATCCTATATAATAAAGAGGAAATATGCAAATTGACCATCACTCTGTGTCACAAAGATGTCGGCGCCCACAGGGGAGGCAGGGGTTTCCATAACATGAGATGGCTACGCCCACAGCGGAGGCTGAATTCCCATACGAGTGTTAACGAGCAATCAGCAGGGACCTGAGGCTATGCCTCCCCCAGCCCCCATGGGGCTTGACAGGGGACCTCAGTCTGCACCCCTCACCCAACAGGGCTTGATGGGGGATCTGAGGCCATTCCCCCTGCCTTGGCACCAAGCCAGGGGACCCAGGCTGTGCCCCCCAATCAGCAGGTTTTCACAGGTGATCTCAGGCCATGCCCCCTACCTGGCGGGGTTTGATGGGGGACCTCAGGCTGCACCCCCTGCTCTGGTGGCAGGCCGGGGGACCTCAGGCCATGCCCCCCACCCAGCAGGGCTTGACAGGGAACCTCAGGTCACAACCTCCACCCAGCAGGGCTTGATGGGGGAAGTCAGGCCATGCCCCCCACCCAACGGGGCTTGACAAGGGACCTCACAGTGCACCCCCCGCCCCGGTGCTGGGCTGGGGGACCTCAGGCTGCTCCCCCCACCCCAGTGCCAGTCAGGGGGACCTTAGGCCACACCCCCACCTGGTGGGGCTGAACAGGGGACCTCAGGCCGTGCCCCCTACCTGGCGGGGCTTGACAGGGTGGGACCAGCCAGGTCTAGATCTAACCCAATGGGGGTGGCCGGCCAGGTCTGGGTCTCATGCAATTTTGAGGCACACATGGTTGGGCAGGGACTTGACTCTAAGTCCCATGGTGTACCCCAGACTCTGACAGGAGGAAAATTTTCATATACATTTTACTAATTTTCTTTCATCTCTGACACTTCTATTATAGAGAAAGGACAAATAGCAATATTAAAATATTTCCTCTAATTAATCCCCTTTTAATGTGCACGAATTTCATGTATGGGGCCACGAGTGACACTATAATTTGCAGAGGAAAGGTAAATTCTCATTCTTCATTCCTGTTTCTTGCTAAATTCTTTTTTTTTTTAAATATATTTTATTGATTTTTTACAGAGAGGAAGGGATAGGGATAGAGAGTTAGAAACATCGATGAGAGAGAAACATCGATCAGCTGCCTCCTGCACACCCCCTACTGGGGATGTGCCTGCAACCAAGGTACATGCCCTTGACCAGAATCGAACCTGGGACCCTTCAGTCAGCAGGCTGATGCTCTATCCACTGAGCCAAACTGGTTAGCGCTCTTGCTAAATTCTTAAGACAGCCATAGTTCTGAAACTTATTGTGACCTAAAGAACTTATTTCATTCGTTAGATGCTTTTGGCAATACAAGTTGCAATATTAGGTTTTTAATTTTTTTAATTTAGTTTTTCAAATAAAGTTGACATAATATTACTTTCAGGTCTACAACATAGTAATTAGGCATTTACATACTATGCAAAGTGATCAGTTTTAACTATATAAAAAATAACCCATAGTTTTGTTAGTTAAAATAATTAGAACATAGGTATTGTTTTTAATTTGCAGCTTTATTTATTTCATCAATTCTCCAATAACTAAGAAACATGTAAATTCAGAATATTATCTATATATTCTATTTACTATCTTTGTAACTTCCTCATCTAGAAATAATGTTGCAATTCTTTATCATAGCATCCCAGACACTTTACTATCTGCTCGAATTTCTTTCTTTTTTTAATATATTTTTTTATTTACTTCAGAGAGGAAGGGAGAGATAGAAACATCAATGATGAGAGAAAATCATTGATTAGCTGCCTTTTGCACTGGGGATCCAACTTGCAACCCAGGCATGTTCCCTGACCAGGAAACAAACTGTGGCCTCCTGGTTCATAGGTCAACGCTCAACCACTGGCCATTGCTGACTGGGCTGGAATTTCTTTTGCTACTGAAAGGTCCTATCCCTGCTTTTAACTTTACTTTATATTCACTTGTGCTTTTCCCTTAGCCTTGAAAACGTTTGCCTCTATGCTGACATGTCCACACTGTACTGCTCTCCTTCCCTTCTACTGTAGATTTAAATGTTCCGTATTCTACACTCTGATATTGCTTTGGTCATAACACAAGAAGAGCACTAACACATTGTTCTGTATTTAGCTTTACGATCTCTTTCCTCTGCTACATAATGGATCTCATCAAACAAGGGTCATGAAGGCATATTTGTATCCACAAAGCACAGCATAACTTCTGGAATGTGGCAGATAATCAATAGAGATTTTGAGTCAATAAATTTTTAAAAAGTGGGATTTCATAACTAAGTTAAAATGTTGAAAATAATTATCATTTACACATCTTTGGTAAAAATAGCACATTTTATTTTTTTTTTACTTTACATCATGGTTATTTATTTTATAACTGGAAGTCTCTAACTCCTATTCTGCTTTGTCGTTTCTTCACTCTCCTCCCCTATGGAAAACATGTTTATTCTCTGTATCTATGTCTGTTCACATATAGTTTTGTCTTCGTAGATTTCACATAAGTGAAATCATATGGTATATGTCTTTTGCAGTCTGACTTATTTCACTTAGCTTCATATGACCTAGGTCTGTCCATGTTGTCATAAAGGCAAGATTTAATTCTTCCACTGTATATACACACCACATTTTCCTTACCCATTCATCAGTTGATAGACACCAAGGTTACTTTCATGTCTTGGCTGTTGTAAATAATGCTACAGTGGATATAGGGGCACATAAGTTTTTGAATTGTTTTTATTTTGTTCAGATAAATACCCAGAAGTGGAATTGCTGGGTCTAGAGTAGTTCGAATTTGAGTTAGTTTTTGTGAAATCTCCATACTGTTTTCCACAGTGGCTGCACCAGTTTACAATCCCACCAACATGCATGTGGGTTCCCTTTTCTCCACATTTTTGCCAACACTTGTGATTTGTTAACTTTGTGATAATGGTTATTTTAACAGGTGTAAGGTAATATCTCATTGTGGTTTTGATCTGCATTTCCCTGATGATTAGTGATGTTTAGTACCTTTTCATATGCCTGTTGTCTTTTTTGGAGACTTTTCTATTCAGTTCCTCTTCCCATGCTTTGGATTTTTAATCAGGAAGATCATATGTTCCATTAATGTCCCCCACCCCCTAATTTTAAAATGTTTTTTTCCCTTATTTCACTTGTTAGCTGTTTTATCTAAGTCATAGAAAAACAAAGCCATCTCTCTTAATTTTGAAAGAGTAGTCTTGTGCAGGACGACTTCTGGGTGGGCTGTAAGTGCCAGGTAGCTTTGGCTGGCTGAAGTAGCCATGCATAGCACTAGGGGGGCATGGTGGCTTGTGAGGTGCCCTGGGATTTTGGCTGGCCACAGCTGCAGCTGTAGCTGGGTGGGGGCAGGGCAGCCCAGGGCTCACCGACTTGGCCTTGTAGCTTGGCTATAATGCTTGCTCTATGCTCCCAACCAAGCAATGTAGGTGGAGGTGGAAACAAACAGTGATGCTCACTGGCATCCTGATCCCAGAGGGTGCCTGCAGATCCCATCCCCTGGGCATGCTTCTTGGGGTGAATAAATTGATTTTTTTGCATGTTGTCTAGGTGCTCTGTAAATCAGTTTTCTCGCTGTGTCCCAGGGCAGCTGAGTCTGCATATGCACCCCTTAGTGCTGTCCCTCCTTCCTAAGGTTGCCCCATTGGGTGGGGTTTCCATGGTTACCACATCTCCATCTCTTCTACCTTCTCTATGTGGTCTCTTGTTTTCTTGGACAGAAGCTGTTCAATTAACTCTAAGTTTTTCAGGAGGAATTGCTTTATGTGTTGGTGTATATTTGGTGTGCTGTAATCTTCCCACATTGCCATCTTGGACCTGCAATAGCACATTTTAAATATTAACCAATTCAATGTTAACAAAAGTTACATAAATATTTAAATGAGAAGCTAGCAGAATATTTTTTTTATGTGGAGGTATTACCTGAAAATTAGTATTTTATTTACTCTCTTATGTTGAAAGTGTTATTTGAGTAACACTGCATGCAATATAAGACAAGATAAATACAGAAATGGCAGCAGTAGATCTTTTAATTTCTATTTGAATAATAAATGAAAATAGTGGTTAACATTGTTAGAGTACTTACTAAAGTTAGTTCTAAGTCTTTGCATGCATCAACTCTTCTTATCCTTGCATGCTTTCTATGATGAAGATACTATTATTCTTCCTGTTTAAAAGATGCAAAGCTGTGACAGATAGAGGCTAAATAACGTGCCAATGACTGCAGTAAGAAGTTGTAGAGCTTGGCAGCCAGAAGTCCTGCTTAAAATTCTGAGTTGTTACATACTACACTACTTTACTGTATTGACAAAAACAAGCTGTAGTAGGAGCAATGTGGTTAAGATAACAGAGAAGCCCGTACAATATCCTAAACATCTAGGCAAAAATAATGGCTTGGATTGTTCAATCCAGTATATGATTTGCTATAGTTTTGTCTATTTGATTTATTTTGAAATTTTCTTCCACTTGTTCCTTCTTCTTTTTCTTCATTTTTTTTGTGATCCTTGTTTTTTCCCCTAAACATACCCACTTTCTCACCCCACAAAAATAAGTTCAATGAGTGGGCACAAGAGCATTTCTCAAGATAAAGGGATGACTGGTATAAATGTTAGGGACTTAATGCAAAAAAAAATGAATATTACATAGTTTTAGGTGGTAGTCACATTTCAAAGGGTTTGCCTCTCCATAACTCACTGACTGGAGAATACTTCAACTCTGTGTGTACTTCCTAGAAAAGTTCTAATTTTATTTTGGCAAGTCGGGAACGGAGTATCTCTAATTGGAAAGCAATAAGAAAAACCTTTTTTTTTTTAATGGTGGTGGTATGACTGTAAGGCCTTAATGCATATTAATGAGTCTTGAAATGGATACTTGCTGAAATTTGAATGGGTCAGCAATAAAATGATGCAATATTAAGTTATAAAACAGAAATAAAGCATATTTGCTAAATACCTTCTTCACCAAGTGAAAATATACACATATGACATAACAGTAAAATGAATGAAGCATTTTAAAAGGAACTTCTTTTTGTTTATAATCTTCTTTCCCTGTTATATGACAGCTAATATAGTATTCATGGTCAAATTTTACTTTTGAGACCATCTGCTCTATGCAAGATATCATGGATATAAAAGCTGTTTTAAAAAGAACAAAAATCTTATTCAGAAAACATGTCCCAGCTGTTACCAGTTACTGTGTAATCATCTTTCATTATACAAGCTGTATGGGGTATGGAGGACAATTAGAGTACAAACCTGATATTTTGAATTTGTACATCTCTTTTAGGGCTAGATGTGCTCAGCAAGGAGTTTAAACTCGGGTTCCAATTGTAAGTCATCAGATGTTTTGCCAAGTCACTGATATTTACTGAGTGACGATTGTAATATTCTAAAAGATATGCTAAATATGGGACAAGTTCTAAAATTCTTATATTTATGGATTACTAGGTACTAAGCATAAGACTAAACAAAATTACAACCATGTTGTTTTGTTTCCTTTTTCCCCCAAATGACTTTCTACTAAAAGCATAATACAGCATAGCAAAAAGTCCAATTCTACAAGCCACACACACACACACACACACATATATATATATATATATATATATATATATATATATATATATATAGACTGTCCAAGAACATATCCCCAAAACTGGTAACTGCATTACCAGTTTTGGGGTTATGGTCTTGGATAGTCTATCATTTATGAGTATAGCTATAGTATACTATATATCTAGATAATAGGTAATGTATAAAGCAGGAATGTAATATATATAATGAACCTAATATATATAATATTTTGTAGCATCTTCTGCAGTTAATATTTCTCAGACATCATTTCATCTGGGATAATAAGAGCTGACTTTTTCTATGTATAATTGCGTAGTTCATTATAGATAGGTTGTTTGCAATCGATCCAGCTATCTACTGCTACATAACAAACGACCATAATCTAAAAAATGTATTGGTCAAAATACCAACAATGTGTTGTATCTAATCCTTCTGTGGACAAGGGATATGCACAGGACCCGGCTAGGTGATTTTCATGTCTACATTGTATTAACTGGGCTCATTAGTGATACTAAGCTGATGGCAGGTCAGGCTGCATGTTTTCACATGCCTGGGGCTTTGGGGAAGATCACTGGGGAATTGGGCTCAGCTAGAGTCTCTCAAAGTGGTACCTCCAACGTGCTAATTGGCTTTCCTACAAAACAGTTCAAAGCTTCATGATACCAAGAGTGGATGCTTCCAGTTTTCTTAAAAGGTATGCTTCGAGTTGACACACCTTTATTTCTACCAGATTTTACTGGACAAAGAAATTATGGATCACGACATTTTCAAGGAAAGGAGAAAAAAATTTTACTTCTTATTGGGAGAAGTATTAAAGAATCCATGGTTATTTTTAATTTGCCACACCAGTCTTTGGTCAAACAACAAACTTCAATAATTATTATGTAGATGTTTTTGTGATTATATTGGTGAACACATTCTAATGGGTAACATTGATGAGTCAAAAAAATGCTGATTTGCTGTTATAATTTTGAGGAATGTTGCCAACTTATTTTATTGTCTTATTCGTCTCGGTTTATCCTAACAGTGCCCAACAACAAAAAGATGTTCCCCAATATTTGAATAAATAAAGGACATAGTACTGAAAGGTAGAAAGCAGTGTGAAAGGACAAAAAGAAGAGCAAGAAAATAGAAGAGTTATAGATATTGAAAAATAATAGAGCAATAGAAAAATCAAAATTTGAAAGTTGAATTCCCTATTATCTGTTGTTTTTCTCTGTTACAACACTGAATATCTCAGGTCCATTCAAATAACTTTATAATCCCACTATTGTATATATTTAAAAAATAATGTTCCACTGAAGGGCAACTTTAAAATATTTATTTTTACATCTAAAAGACTTTTTTTTTGAGAACATGCAAAAACTGAGGACTGTAAGTGGTGCAAATATTTCCTCCCTCAACTCTTAACAGTTCAGTTAAATCTGATGGGACACCATTAATGTTTTTGTCAAAGCTTAGAAATTAGAATTGTTTAGATGCTATATGGTCATCTTTACCAAAGGAAATATTGAGAAAACTATAATTACAGAGAATGTAATAGCTATAATTTGGTTATATTAGTATTTACTTAAACATTACTATGTATTGTAACATCCAAAGAGAGGTCAGTCAGAGATCAAATACAAACTAGTCAGCAGTACATCATATCATCAGGTTAACATTTACTAGAACAAATTTTTAAAATTTCAGCTAAGTATAGTTTATATAGCTGTAGTAAAAAATAAGCCAATATTGACTGTATTATACCATCATAAATATATCTGAAAATCTCATAAGTTAAAAGTAAAACTTGAGAATGTCAACAATAATTGAAGTAACAAAAGTGATCACAAGATACCACACAAAGTAAAAATACTTGATGGACATCTCAACGGCTAAAGTTTTAACTTTGAGAAGCTATTAAATAAAACTTTACATGACACATGACACCTTAAAAAAAGTGGTCGTAAAAGGACTCATTTCCAGGACCAATTTGCCAGCAGTTAAAAAATTATTTATGTAAAATGTGCATTGACAAAATATTACCTAAAATACAATATACGTTTTTATCTAAGGTTACAAAACAAACCCCAAATTATCCCACATCCCCTTTACATTTTTGTTATTTATTTTGAACAGGACATACATGATAATCATAATCTAAGCTTAGAATTTGGAAATTTCCTTCTGTTAGTTTGTTAAAATGAGGGATTAAGGTGGAGGGGAAGGCAAAATGACAAGATCTCATTGGTTGACTGAGATTAAACTCATGAAAATGAGTGGCTTAAATAGTACATTTGAAGATCTAAAGTTTAAAAATAATGCAAAATCTATTAATTCCATTTTGCCTGCTACTCTCAAAAGAACATTTTTATTAATAGTTATAAAACTCAGATAAATTTTTTAAAAATATATTTTTATTGATTTCAGAAAGGAAGGGAGAGAATCATTGATTGGCTGCCTCCTGCAAGCCCCCTACTGGGGATTGAGCCTGCAACCAGGCATGTACCTTCGACCAGAATCGAACCTGGGACCCTTCAGTCTGCAGGCCAATGCTCTATCCACTGAGCCAAACCGGCAATGGCTATCAGATAAAATCTTGACAGTAAGGAATAGTCTTGTTTATAACTAGGTGCATATATAATTAGAGGGTATCACATTATTTAACAAGATTTAACCTCTCTCTCTTTCTCTCTCTCTCTCTTTTTGTATGTCTCAAGTCTTTTTCTGACTCCATTACATTTCTCTTCAGCATAAACTACATCTGAATTCTACCAAAGACCTCCACTGACCTTAAGCTGCAGTAGTTTGTAGTGCACTGCTATTTATCCACTCCCATTTAAAATATATTTACTCTCACTTCCAGGCGGCTAAATACTGTGGCAGAAAGTCAATTGACTTAGCTGACAGATTGCTTCATAATTTAATGTGATCTTTTATACACTGACACGACCACCATTCCCACTCCCAACCTTGCCTTGGCCATTTTTTCAAAGATTTTTCCATTGTACTCTCCATTACAGTGGTTAGTCATTTTTGTTTTACAAGAACATATTCCTGGACTCTTTTTAAAGCATTGATAATGTGATCAGCAATTGGGTATTCATTATATATGCAGAGATGAAGTGCCTTCACATAGTTATTTATCATTTAGCCTTAAAACAATTCAATAAAGCATATGGCTTCCTTCATTGTTTTTTAGAGATGAGGAAATTTAGAACAAGATAAACCAAGTTACTTAGCTAAGTTTTATGCCTAGTAAGACAGAAGGACAGTAAGCCTGTGCCTAAACAGTCTCTTATGCATTCGGTGTGCCTCTCTATTAAATATTAGGTACCCAACAGTCTTGACAAATCTGGTTATTTGCCATGTGGAGTTGTCAGTCACTCCACGAATTGATATTGGCCAAGTGATGATAATTTACTCAGGGGTAACAAGGAAAAGTGCACACTACAAATCCGGAGTGGAGTTTGGGACAGAACAATTTTATTATTAATAATTATAAACAGTTAAGTTGATATCTAAAAAATTAATAGGAGTTAGCTACACAAAGCATATTTCTGGGATAGAGAAGGCACTGGACAATGCCTAAGAAATGACATTTTCTAAGTGAAACAAGGATTGTTGCCTGTCTGGAACACAGAGAAATTAGAGAAGGTTTATTTCTTTCTTTCGCTTGTCAGTCTCCTTAAGTGATTGTTAGTGTATACAATGTGTTTGTGGTATTTTTCAAGAGGTAAATATATTTTCTAATAATATTTAGTAAAAATAAAACATCTCTAATTCTAATATCCAGGGGATAACCCCTATTAGCTCTTTGATAAGTATACTTCCAGACACCTTCTCTACATAGGAGTGTAAAAATTTTTACTGATTAAAAAAATAACATAATTAACATAATGCTTCAAAGCCTTTTTATTAATGTAACTAGTGGCCTGGTGCACAAAATTAGTGCACATTAAAAGGGAATTAATTAGAGGAAACATTTTAATATTGCTATTTGCCCTTTCTCTATAATATAAGTGTCAGAGATGAAAGAAAATTAGTAAAATGTATATGAAAATCTTCATCCTGTCAGAGTCTGGGGCATGCTGCGGGATCCAGTGTCAAGTCCCCACCCACCCGTGTGCACCTCGAAATTGTGCGAGACCCAGACCCGGCCGGCCCCACCCCCATCAAGCCTTGCCAGGCGGGGGGGTGCAGCCTCAGGTCCCCCGTTAAGCCCTGCCGGGTGGGGGGGCTCAGCCTCAGGTCCCCTGTCAAGCTCCGCTGGTGGAGGTTGCAGCCTCAGATCCCCTGGCTCGGTGTCGGGGTGGGGGACACAGCCTGAGGTCCCCTGTCAAGCCCTGCTGGGCGGGGGTGCGGCCTCAGTTCCCCCGGCTTGGCGCCAGGGCATGGGGTGCAGCCTGATGTCCCCTGCCCAGTGCTGGGGTGGGGGATGTGGCCTGAAGTCCCTGTCAAGCCCTGCCAGGCAGGGGGTGCGGCCTGAGGTCCACAGTCAAGTCCCACTGGGCGGGGGGTAGCAGCCTCAGGTCCCACGCCCCAACCTGATGCCATGCAGCCTCAGGTCACTGCTGATCACTCGTTATGGCTCATTATGGTAACCCGGCCTCCACTCTGGGCACAGCCATCTTGTGTTACAGAAACCCTGCCTCCATTGGGGGCACAGCCATCTTGTGTTACAGAAACCCTGCCTCCATTGGGGGCACAGCCATCTTGTGTTACAGAAACCCTGCCTCCATTGGGGGCACAGCCATCTTGTGACGGCATGATGGAGTGAGGGTCAATTTGCATATTACCTCTTTATTATATAGGATACCTGGAATTCTTTTCCATGTCCATAAATTTTCATCTACAACATAATGTGTGAACAGGCCCTAGCTGGTTTGGCTCAGTGGATAGAGCGTCAGCCTGTGGACTGAAAGGTCCCAGGTTCGATTCTGGTCAAGGGCATGTACCTTGGTTGCGGGCACATCCCCAGTAGGGAGTGTGCAAGAGGCAGCTGATTGATGTTTCTCTCCCATTGATGTTTCTAACTCTCTATCCCTCTCCCTTCCACTCTGTAAAAAATCAATAAAATATATTAAAAAAAATAATGTGTGCACAGTGTAGTATTGATATAAGAATGATTTGACATATCAAATAAAATAAATATTCTGAAGATGATGTCATTATGTACTATGGATAAACATCAAAGTCAAAAGGAGAAAAGGTCAACTAATTAAGTATGTGGGAAAAATAAATTTTCATTCTTGACTCTTTTTCTTATTCCCATAGGTTTCAAAAATTATAGCTGACTGACGATACTAGTGTATATATAAAACCCCAGTAACCAGAATGGCAGAACCACTGGTCACTATGACACGCACTGTGGAGGTCAACTGCCCTCCCCCCAACCACTCTGCCCCATGATTTGGGATGGGGCCAGCAACCAACCTCCCATGGCTCCTTCCCCCCTGCCAGCCCGGCCACCATCAGCCCCCATTAGGGCAAGCCATCTGGACCCCACCCACGCACAAATTTATGCACCATGCCTCTAGTTTTATATAAATTTATATTCACAAACCTGGAGTGAGATAAAGGTATGCAATGGGCATGGGCTTTCAAATAATAACATTTGTAAAGTTTTATGTATTTTAATAAATTACAAGTAAGCTCTACTTCATGACTTCAACATTATCATAAATAAATAGTATGTGAAACAAAATATAGAAAACTAGAGACATACTTGTTATACAGGTATCATAAGGGGTTGATATGGAAGCACCTTATCCTATTTAATTAAGAGCAAATATGCAAATTGACCATCACTCCGCCCCAAAGATGGTGGTGCCCACAGCGGTGGAGGGGATTTCCGTAACACAAGATGGCTGAGCCACAACGGAGGCCGAGTTCTCATAACAAGCCTTAACGAGCAATCACCAGGGACCTGAGGCTGCACCCCCGCCCTGGCACTGGGCCAAGGGCCCTGAGGTCATGCCCTCCACCCCAGCACCAGGCTGGCGGACCTGAGGCCGCATCCCCTGCCCAGAGAGGCTTAACAGGGAACCTCAAGGTGTGCCCCCTGCCCTGGTGCTGGGCTGAGAGACCTCAGGTCACACACCCCCCACCTGGCAGGGCTTGATGGGGGACCTCAAGGTCCCTGTACTGGGCTTGGGGACCTTAGGCTGCTCCTCTCACCCTGGGCCAGGGACCTCAGGGTATGCCCCCCATCTAGCGGGGCTTGATGGGGGACCTGAGGTACCCCCCTCCTGCCACCAGGCCAGGGGACCTGAGGCTGCACACCCCCTCCCGGCAGGGCTTGACAAGGGTGATACCAGCTAGGTCTGGATCTAGCCCAATGCGGGAGACGGGTCTGGGTTTCACACGATTTTGAGGTGCACATTGGTGGGCGGGGACTTGACTCTGGGTCCTGTGGTGCTCTCCAGACTCTGACAGGAGGAAGATTTTCATATACATTTTACAAATTTTCTTTCATCTCTGACACTTCTATTATAGAGAAAGGGCAAATAGCAATATTAAAGTATTTCCTCTAATTAATCCCCCTTTAATGTGCACAAATGTTGTGCATCAGCCCACTAGTGTAAAATAATAGAAAATTTTCTAACACTCAAATGTAACATATGGGAAGATTCATGAGCAAAATCAAATTTAAACACAATCCTGAAACTCCTAGTGTGTCCTATGGAACATAATCAATTATAGGCACAAACAACAACAATTCTCAATGCTTCTGTGAAATTTCACTTCATATATATGACATTAAGCTCAGGTCTGAGGTTTGTTCTCTCTGACTCTCCTTGGTCCTCACTTACTGGAGGTGAAACTTTCTCTTCCTTGTTGTTTTGAAGCCCTTCTCCTTACCCTTTCAATCTCAAAGCAACCATGTGCTATCCCTCCTGTCACCATCTGTTCCTCTATGGTCCCCAATAGCTTGCCTGATTCTCCTGTCATAAGATGTATGATTATAAAATACAGAAAGATGATTCTTACATTAATTTTGCCTCCTGCTTCTTGATCTCTCCTGCAATGATTTTATTTTCCATCTTCTGTAGCCAGTTGGTTAATGCCATTACCTTAACTGAAGCACTTCTATAATCTTAATGTCAAACATCTCATCAACCAACCACCAGTTCTTATCTTTCCAACTCATTCTCTTTAATGTTCTTTATCCCCTCACATGCTACACCATCCCCCAACCTTCTTATTTCCTTACTCCTCTGTATTCATCAAAATTCCCAAGGTGAATGATTATATTCACTCGTTTACATACTTATTCCCTTGCCTTGTTTTTCCTTTATTTTATTCATATGAGGAAAACTTCAAACTTCTGCCTACTGCAGTCTATATTCTGTTGCTGGATATGACTTAAAAAAATACAATCATGCTAACTGGTCTCTCTCTCTCTATATATATATGTATGTACATACATATATACATATATACATGTATGTATATACATCTATGTATATACACATATATAATCACAAACTAAAATAGCCCTTAGTACTGCTGCCAAAGCAAACTTTATTTTCTAAACCATTCATTCTCTCAGACTCTTTGATATACAGTTCTTCCTCTTTAATCTTATTATACTTTGTATTAATCTTTACTCTGATATGATGATCCCAATTCTTATTAAGCATAAAAACGTGTAGCATTTTAAAGACACTTTTCACAAGCTTCCACTGCCATGTCTTTCACCCGTGATTATACATACTACTTGTATGCAGAGACTGGCATCTAGGGCTCATACCTCTAATTGTGAATTATATTCCATGCACTCTTAACTCCTAAGGGTAATTCTCACTTTGTCTGTGTTAGGCAGCATTAGAGTGGGTATTTAAATCTATTTTGTTTATTGTTAAATCCCCAGAGCTTATAAACAGTACTTGTCACAGTAATAAATGAATGAGAGAGAATGGTAAGCCAGTTTAATATACTATTTAACCTGTCAAGAGTGGAAGAACATAATTACTCACTTCTATGGTAGATAGATATGAAATTTAACATTTCTCAAAAGCAATCTTAAAAAGGAATCATGAATTCATGGACTTAAAGCCTAATATATAATCCTGCTGTTTATAACCTCCTCTAAGTAATAGGAAAGAATATGTAATAAATCCTCTGTTTATTCAGTGCTAATTTGATTAAAAAATTGAAACAGAGCAAATATTTTGACAAATTATGAGTCTGTGTGTTTAAAAAATTATGAATGTGATTACGATAATACATGAAGCACTCCTATTTACTTTGAAACATGTTTGTTGTATGCCACTCAAGGTGTGGCATGTTCATAGACTCATCATAGGGGATTCATCCTGTAGTCTTCATATGAGAAAACTGATCAAGTTCAACAGTACTGACTACATCTTGCTCTCTGCAACACTATTCTCCCCAAAAGTCATGTCTGATTGAACCCTGAAAGAGTATCTAACTGGTAATCTAGCCTGACATCTTTTTGAGTGTGACTAAGAGTCATCAACTAATCAAGACTTAGTGTTAAAATTGGTGTTATGCAATGAAAAAGCAAAATGGTTTATGTTTGTAATAATCATTTTATTCAGTCATATATTTGACTAAAAAGTATTACAAAGGGAGTTTTGCTTAGACAGACAGATAGGCAAGCAATGCAGGCTGGCAGAAAAGAAAATAATAAAAATGTCATTCCCTTGTGTGTGAAATCAAAGCTACAACATCTGCTTGCTTCACCTGCTGGAAAAAAAAAATCCTCCAGCTTGTACTCTTATGGTTAACGAGACTGAACACTTTGAAACACATTTCTCTAGTCCACCCAACCTGTAAATTAAATACATCAGCAATGCAATTATTGCATTGTGCTCTTTTCACAGGTATAAATCACATATAAAAGAGTTGCAGTGCTGAGCAACAAAAACTATAATTTATGTTTTACTGCCAGTGCCGGAATCGTCACAATATAAACCAGTGCTGCTGAAGTTGAAAATAGGTTCCATGGCTGCTGTGATGAGGTGATCTCAGAGGAAGGAAAGAAATCAGACTGCAAAGCTATGACATTTTGTGGAAACTTTTTCTGAACTTGTTTCTCTTTTTTTGTGCTATACATACCTTTAATAGAATGGCATATCATTTTTGATAGTTTAACATTTTGGATTACATAGAATTTTTAAATAAACATTTTGGAAACCAAATAGTAGTCAACTCTGAAATCACTTACTAGAGAGTTCTTATTAATAATAGCAGTATATATATGTACATATGTTATAATTGCAGGTGTATTATATGCTCAATGAAGAAAACATTAAAAAGTCAAAATACTAAAATAAAAAGGAAATATAACTCCATACAACCAAAAGTTAAGGACTTTAACATTTTGACAACTTTTTCAATTCTGAGTTACTTTTAGTTAGAATTTTTCAAAATAATAATTTAGACTGAAAATTCATATTTACTTTCACTTCTTCCTGTCTCTGTTACCTTTATTGACCCAACAGGATCCTTGTTTAATATTTTTCAAACTAGATAATACTGTTCTTATTCATCAAATTTATTTTCATATATTTTAACAATTTCTATTTTTAAAGTTTTTTAGGTTTGCATTGTTATTTATATATTGAGCTATTTAGTTTAATTTTTCATTTAATAATAAAATATTTACAATTTTAAGAAAATTATATTTGCAACATATTAGCCTATGTTTCTATTTTGTATGTTTTATTTTTTTATCTCATATTTTCAACTCCCCAACACATAGTAGGTTTATAAATCATCATCTCAAAATTGGATTTTTCATAAATTAATTAGCTTACAGAACATTTCCTAGATGTGGAGTTTAGAATAGTGATTCTCATGTCTACCTGCATAGAATTACCAGATACTCAGGCCCATCTTTAGATTCTGTTTTAGTTTCTTTTCATGAGGCTTCGACAGAGATTATATTTATATCCCTGAGTGGTTCTAATATGCGATCAGAATTGAGGACTATTCAATTTAATGGAAGAGATTTAAATCAGACAAAATGATTTGGACAATGAAAGCCTGAAAGTATAAACAGGTTGTCACTAATTTAATTTCTGATTTATTTAGGCATTTTTTTCTTATTTTTCCAATTTATGAGTTTTATAAATTTAAAATGAGAATACAAAATTATTCCTATTAATTATAGAGTACAGTTAAGCCTTGAACAACATGGAGGTTAGGGGCACCAATCCATAGCACAGTCGAACATTCACATATAATAAGTCAGCTTTCCATGTCCACAGATTCCTAAATACAAATTGAAAATGCAGTTGTCCCTGAACAACATCGCTTTGAACTACGTAGGTTCACTTATAAGCTGTGCAGTTCAAATTAATGTTGTTCCAGTGTCAAATATACTCTGATAATATACAGGGATGGGTAGCAAGTTCTTATAACTCATTTATTTTCAGGATTTTACCATGTTATGCCAATGGCCAAAAGCAATTCTATCCCTCTTTCCTTGCTATAATTTATTCTAGAGTAAGTCTTATATGGTCTAGAAACACAAAAGAGAAAATATGCCAACTAAAAAACCACTCATTTAATAGATCATTATTTACCCTGCCTGGACATAAATTCAACATTTATTGAAATGAAGATCCCAAGACTATAGACTCAGATTCTGATCAATGAATCTGGGTTAAGTTCCTCTTATTTTTTTACAAGTACCAAAAGTGATTCTGATGTGGATCCAAAGAGAAGAATCACAGAAGTTGGGGGGGGGGGGGGTGGTGGGGGAGAAGCACTGGTTTATCATGACTAGTTTAAGTAATGAGCTCTTATTATAGGAAACTAGAGACCCGGTGCATAAAATTCGTACACTCGGCGGGGTGGAGGGTGGTCCCTCAGCCAAGCCTGTGCCCTCTCGCAGTCCAGGAGCCCTTGGGGGATGTCTGACTGATGGCTTAGACCCGCTAATGATGGGGAGCAGGCCTAAGCCAGCAGTCAGACATCCTTAGTGCTGCTCCAGAGGCAGGAAAGGCTCCTGCCACTGCCGCTGCGCTCACCAGCCATAAGCCCAGCTTTTGGTTGAGCGGCACTCCTTCTGTGGGAGCGTGCTGACCACCAGGGGGCAGATCCTGCATTGAGCATCTGCCCCCTTGTGGTACGTGCATGTCATAGTGACCGGTCGTTCCACAGTTCGGCCGATTCGCATATTAGCCTTTTATTATATAGGATGGGCACTAGAGGCAAGTCCAAATACCTTGTTTTCTTTTTATGAGGTATATAAAATTTCCCTCTTTCAATTTGTAAACTGTGAGTGCATCATTTGCATATTTTGAATCCCACATTAGCTATATTTATAAAAATTTGTCAAAAACTGATTTACATGGCAGTTTTGTTAGATTTTCTAGTTAATAATTTGTTGCTATTGTTATCACTTTTGCTTGGAGGCTTTTTAGGCATCAATATTTTAGTTGAAAGTTGAGAGGAGTACTTTTGTTGGCTATTCTCCACTTATTATCTTCTGTTACAACCTCACCTCATAGATATTTATTTCATCTTAAAAATTATTTTTATAGGAGCACTTAGAGATATAAAGCTTATATTAACAGACATAAATAAAAAACATAATTCTAGTAAGGAGCATTAATGCCCCATTTTAAAAGATACATTATCAAGACAGAAACTCAATGGGGTAACTTGGCTATAAAGAACATGTTACACTAGGTACAGAACATTCCATCCCAACACAGAGGATATACTTCTCAAGTGACATATGAAACAATCTCCAAGATAAATCATATGTTAGGCCATAAACAAGTCTTAATAAATTTAAGACAAATCATATCAAGCATCTTTTCTGACTGCAATGGTGTGAAACTAGAAATCAATTTTTACAAATATGTGGAGATTAAACATGATACAAAACAAAGGGTCAATGAAGAAGTAAAAAGGGAAATAAAAAGTATCTTGAAAAAAAAATGGAAATATAACATATCAGAAATTATAGGATGTAGCAAGAGCAATTCCAAGAGGAAACTTCATAGCATTATATGCCTACATAAAGAAAGGAAAATCTCAACTAAACAGCTTAACATTATACCTAAAGGAAATAGAAAAAGAAGAGCAACAAAAGCCCAAAGTTAGTAAAAGGAAGGAAATATACGAGAGGAAATAGAGGATAAAAAGACAATACAAAAGATCAATAAAACTAAGAGCTGATGTTTTAAGATAGAATTGATAAACTTCCACCTAGCTTCTCCAAAAATAAAAAAAAAAGGCTAAAAAAATATGTAAATGGAAGGAGAGATATTGCCAATGATACCACAGAATTACCAAGGGTCATAAGAGACTACTATGGACAGTTATACAATACTAAATTGAACAACCTAGAAGAAATGGATAAATACCTAGAAACATACAATCTCTTAAGACTGAATGAGGAAGATCCAGTAAATATGACCAGATTGATGACTAGTAAAGAGATTAAATTGGTAATAAGTAACCTCCCAACAAAAGTTCAGAAACAGATGGTTTCACTGATGAAATCTACCAGAAATTCAAGGAAAAATTCATCATTTTCAAAATCTTCCAAAAATTAGAAGAGAAGGAAACAGTGCCAGAAGAGGTCAGCATTATCCTCATAACAAAACTAAAGATACCACAAAAAACAAACAAACAAACAAACAACAACAACAAAAATATATATATAGTTCAACTAGAGGCCTGGTACATAAAATCATATACTTGGGGGGTCCCTCAGCCCGGCCTATGGCCTCTCGCAGTCCAGGAGCCCTCAGGGGATGTCTGACTGACAGGGAGCTGGCCTAAGCTGTCGGTCGGACATCCTTAGTGCTGCTGCGGAGGCGGGAGAGACTCCTGCCACCGCTGCTGCACTTGCCAGCCATGAGCCCAGCTCAGGACTTCTGGCTGAGTGGTGCTCCCTCTGTGGGAGTGCACTGACCATCAGGGGGCAGCTCCTGTGTTGAGCATCTTCCTCCTGGTGGTCAGTGCATGTCATAATGACCGGTCATTCTGCTGTTCGGTCAATTTGCATATTACCCTTTTATTACATAGGATTACCCTTATCAACATTAATGCTAAAAACCCCCCCAAAAAACACAACAAAATATAGCACACTGAATTCAACAATACATTAAAAGAATCATAGACCATGATCAAGAGGCATTTATAGATCAGGGATGAAAGCATAGTTCAACATCCACAAATCAATCAATGCAATATACTTCATTATCCAAACAAAGGACAAAAATCATCATCTCAGTAAATGCAGAACATGGAACATCCATTGTTGATGGTAAAACCTCTCAACAAAGTGAGTATAGAGGGAATATCACTCACATAGTAAAATCCATACCTGACAGTTCCACAGAGGACGACATTGTCAGTAGTGAAAAGGTTTTTCTCTAGTACCAAAAAGAAAAGGATACCCACTCTTTTCACTTTCATTCAACATCTATCTAAAAGTCTAAGCGACCGTTATGACCAGATGACCGGCCAGTAGCTATGATACACACTGACCACGAGCGGGCAGATGCTCAATGTAGGAGCTGCCCCCTGGTGGTCAGTGCGCTTCCACGGCCAACCTCTTGATCACCAGCCAGGCCGAGGGACCCCAAATTTTTGCACCGGGCCTCTAGTAAATATATAAATGGATTAAGAAATGTGACATATATACACAATGGGATATCATTTGGCCATAAAAGAGAAGAAAATCTTGCTGTTTGTAATAACATGGATGGATCTTAGGATATTATACTCTGTGAAATAAATCACACTGATAAAGACAAATACCATGTGATTTTACTTATATGTGGAATCTATAAACAGCCACAGTAGCAATAACAACAAAAAACACATAGCTAGAGAAAAAAGATTGGTGGTTGTCAAAGGCCAGGTTGAGGAAAATGGATAACGAGGGTCAAAAGGTACAAACTTCAAGTTATAAATTAAATGAGTCACTGAGATGTAATGTAGAGCCTGCTGACTAAAGTTAACAATACTGTATTGTATGTTTGTAACTTGCTAAGAGAGTAAATCTTTAAAGTTGTCATCACAAGAAAAAAACTGTCACTATATATCATGATGGATGTTTACTAAGCTTATTGTGGTGGTCATTTTGCAATATATCCACATATCAAATCATTATATTGTATACCTGAAAGTAATATAATATTATACATCTGCTATATTTCAATAAAAATTTTAAATAATTTCCGGTTTGAATTTTGAAGACCTATTTACAGAAATACAAAATATGTTTTAAAACTTATATAAAAATTATACATGAAGATCTTAAATAACTATTCTTTCAAAATATCGGATATCACTTATTTTTTAGAATGAAACAATATTTCTCTCTCCCTCTTTTCCCATATGGCCTTGAGCTAAGATGTTACAGTGTTCATTCTTTATAGCTGTGGTAATTAGGCATTATGAGGTGAAATTTTACTCAGCACGATTTGCTATCTAGAATATCTTTTGGGAAATCATTCATCCTATGCCGAGTCCAAAGGGCAGTTTGTTTCCATTTGCCTTATATCAGGTTAATGTGATGGAGAGTTAACATTTCTTTCTTTGGAGATTTTAATATATTTATTTGAAAACCAAGTTCTGTGAAAGAGCACACTAAATAGGATATATCTTCTCTTTGAGAATGCCAATGGGTACATTCAGAGACACTAATCTAGTTTGAAGATAACCAAAGTGTAAGTTTTAACATAAAGAACAATAAAAAAACCTCCTAATTCCATGTATATGAAATCTGTTTCCCCAAATACAAATACAAAGCATCTAAGCATCTTGAATATAACTAGTGCATAGAAAGGTGTATACATGTATGCACACTTATTTTTTGCAGGGCTCTCAAACTGATTATATTTCCAATATGGTTATAAATCTAACAATTTATTTATCCTGAGTATAATAGTCATATTTTTACTAATATTTACTGCAAACATTTCCATTTTTCTATGTAACAAAATAATCCTTTATCAGTTAACATGATTAATTCACTTTAGTACTCTATGAATTTTAAATAATAAAATCAAAGAAATTCTGGAAGCCTTGAGAATGGATTTTTAGTAAACAACATGGATGAATACATTGGCAAGGTTGACTTATGCCATTCAAATGCTTAGTGAGGTAGAACTGAAATGTCTTGCCTGTTCCACACACATACAAAAAGAGCCAGTTTACATTTAATAAATGAATTGTATTAGGTGAAAATCTTTAAATTTTATGAAGTAGAGGAGAATCAAATAATAGCAATATTGTTTTTTGAGTAATTTATAAACATTTACTACCTACTTTAATGTGAAAAATATACCTACAGCGATATAATTTCTTTTTCCTTCCCACTCAAACTTCTCTCCAACCTCCTACTTCCATTTCCTTTTTTTAAAAAATTGTTCAGTGAATGTACTACTTGTCAAAAATCAGTGGATTGACCATAGAGAAGAATGAAGTATTCATTTCTTTGCTTAGGTTATGTAACAGTGGAGAAGAATTCATCATTCATCTCCCTTGGGATCCTTTATGCATTCTGTGAGATATAGATTGAGGACAAAAATAAGAGTTTTCTTCTTCCCTTATATTTTCAATCCTCTATTCAAATAAGTTTCCTCACTCTTACTATAATTTCACAAAACTCCCAGATAGTCAATGAATATTTATTATATCACTAATTTAAGTAAGATGATAGCAAAGTTAAATGTACTCTATCTATGAAACCTTTCTATCCCTACTAATATTACTCCAAAATATCTTAAATATTTATTGTAGGAAAGTTTGACACACGAGTTCATAAGAATTAACCAATATATGAATGAAATATATATGTACATGTCTATATATATATATATATATATATATGTTTATATATACATATATAATAAAACAAACAAAGTCAAAATGGACTGGAATTAATTCGCTATCAAAATACTTACTACTTTATAGGAATACTTTACCCAAAATATGAAAATTTGTTACTGATAGGAATCATCAATTTTAGTTTTCTCTGCCGTGGCCCATCATCAGGTACCAAATAGCATTAATGAAAACAACAACAACAAAAAAACCCAAACCTGTTTTACTTGATACTATCTGATTTTGTCCAAATTGATGGTTTCAAATTAATGGCTCAGGATTTTGAAATATATATTTTTTTAAATCATGTACCAGAAATGGTAAGAAATACATCATTTCCCCCCCCCCCCCCCATTCCATTTTGTCAAGAACTAACTACTATTAAGGATCTAGAGTTGATACTATTTGCAAGCTAACAACTTAGTCTTTTTTAGAATTCTGGGATGAAGGCAGAGACACCATGATGGTCAGAAACAAGGGACGCTTACTCAAGGTAAAAGCAGTTGTCAAAGGAGCAGAAGTGAAGAGAGGAGGATGGAAGAAAAGTCATAAAATGAGGCAGTATTAAGTTGGTCACATTTTTAGTCCCTTAGGGTTCAATATTTCTAGGATCTTCTGAGAAGAATGAAAAATGCCTTTTAGAATTATCTCTGTGACTGAGTGACATCTCCAAGATGGCAGCGATGTCATTCCCAATTTCACTCTCCCTCAAAAGAATAACATCTATTCATAGAAAAGACATCACTGATAAAATGCTAGAACATGAGAATGAGGTGAAGTTTTCCCCTTACTCCACAGAGATGAAGACAGACCCCATTGGAAGGGTAAGATGAGCAGCAGCAGGGGAACACATTGTCCCTCCCCCACGCTGGCACTACATCAAATAGTCTCTCCTGAACCTACAGTTCCTCCAGAGGAAAAAGAGAGCCCAAGGTGCACATTCACCTCCTCAGCGGTGTGGGTCACTTCTCGGGAGTCCCCAGTCCAGTCCTGCCTTACAGGGGTTGTGGGGGAAACCCCAGGATCTGACCACTGTGAATCAGATTGTGAAGGAGAAGGAAAAACTCACAAAAAACCAGTGCTTAGACCTCCACAGTTTGAGTTCCTACCTGTAGTACCCGTATAGTAGTCCCCACCAGTGGCTTTGCTCATTTGGTTGATGGCAGTCTGACAGGGTATCCAACAGGTTTGCCTGATTTGGGACCTTAAAAGATGAGCCTTACCAGGCCTGGAGCCTGGTCAGGCCTCTCCACACACACCCTGTCCTGGCAGGGGAATTGAGTCATAGCCCCATCCAATGGTGAGTATAGCTCCCACCTCCACCAGCCAAGGGAGCCTAGCCTGAGCATCTGAATCTGAGAAGTGGCTTGGTGTGGCAGCACTTCAGCAGAGAGCATGGGTTATTGCGTGAATTCTACCAAACATTTAAAGAATTACCACTAACCCTCATCAAACTCTTCCAAAAAGTACAAGAGGAGAGAACACTCCCAAATTTATTTATGTTGCCATCATTATCCTGATATCAGTCAAAAGACCACTACCAGAAAACTACAGACTAATATCCCCAGTGAATGTAGATACCAACATTCTTAATATACCACTAAACTGAATTCAGCAGCACCTTAAAAGAATCATTTACCATGATTAACTGAGATTTAGCCCTATGTTGCCAGGATAGTTTAATATATGAAAATCAATGAATGTGATACATCAAAGAATGAAAGAAAAATTTATACAATCACCTATATGGACACACACACACAAAACCATTTGCCAAGATTCAGTATCCATTCATGATACAAGCTCTTAACAAATTGGGTATAGAAGGAATGCAGCTCAATATAATAAAGATCATATATGTTATGGTCACAGCTAACATCATATTCAATGGTGGAAGTTTGAAAGCATTTTACTAACATCAGGAACAAAACAAAGGTGTCTATACTATTCACTCCTATTCAACATACTACTAGAATTCTTAGCCAGAGCTAGTAAAAAATAAATAAATGAAGAGATAAGAATTGCAAAAGAAGTAAAATCATCTCTATTTGCACATAACATAATATTATACTTAGAAAAAATAGGGGGATAAGGACACATATGTAATACTTTAATCAATAAATAAATTTTAAAAAAGAAAATTCTAAAGACTCCAACAAAAATGATTAGATCTAATCACCATATTCTGTATAGCTGCAGGATACAAAATTAACATACAAAATTGTAGTGTTTCTATGTACTGACAACAAATATCTAAAAAAGAAAGAAAACAATACTGCTAATAATAGTATAAAAAACAAAATACTTAGAAATAAATTAAATCAAAGAGGTGAAAGATCTATACCAAGCATGTCAAACTCGCGGCTCATGGGCCGCATGCCCTTTTATTTGGCTCATGTTAGCCTTTGATCTACACTGAAACTACAAAAGCATTCATGAACGGAACCAAACAAAACACAAATAAATGGAAAGGTACCCCGGGTTCATGGATTAGAAATTTATATTGTTAAAATGTCCATACAACCTAAATCCATCCCCAGATTCAATGCAATCTCTCTCAAGATTCCAATGGCATGTTTTATGGCAGTAGAAAAAAATAATCCTAAACTTATATCCAACCACAAAGAACATTAAAATCCTGAGAAATATTACAGACAGAGGCATCACGGTTCTTGATGTCAACCTATATTATATAGTTACAGTAATCAAAACAGTACAGTAAAACAGACACAGACCAATGGAACAGAATCAGGTGCCCAGAAATAATCACATGCAAATATGGCCTACAAATATTTGACAAGAGAGCCAAAAACACTCAGTGGAGAAAAACAATATCTTCAATAAATGGTGCTGGGAAAATTGGATACTCACATGCAAATGAATGAAACCAGAACCCCATCTCATACTACTTCTCAAAATTAACTTAAAATGAATTAAAGAATTATATGTAAGACTGGAACCCACAAAAATCCTATAATAAAATAGGAAAAGAAGCTCTTGACATGGGTCTTGGCAATGATATTTTGTTCTGACTCCTAAAGCAAAGGCAACAAAATCTTAAACAGGATTGTTTCAAACTAAAATGCTTCTGTATAGTATAAGAAACAATCAGCAAAATAAAAAATATGGAAAGGGAAAATATTTGCAAACCACATTTGTAATAAGAAATTAGTATCCAAAACATTTAGAGAACTCATTCAAATCAACAGCATAATAATAATAATAGTAATAATAATCTGGTTAAAAATGGGCAAAGGATGTAAATATTTTTCTACAGAATATATGCAAATGGCCTCTAAGTATATAAAAATGTGCTCAACATCATTATGAAACTGTAAATCAAAACCACAATCAGTTATCTCCTCACACCTGTTAGAATGCCTATATTATCAAAAAGACAAGAAATAAGAAATGCTTTAGAGGATATGAAGAAAAAGAAGTCTGTGTACTTATAAATTAGTGCATTTATAAATTAATATAGTCACTCACTGTGCAAAAAAAGCATGGAGTTTCCTCAAAAATTAAAAATAGAGCTACCATATAAGCTAGCAATTCCATCTTTGTGTATATAGCTGAATGAAATTAAACACTATGTTGAAGAGCCCTCAAGTTCATTGCAGCATTATTTACAACATCCAAGACATGGAAACAACCAAAGTGTTAATAGATGAGTGGATAATGCAGTTGTGAGATATAGATAAAGATTATCTATCTATCTATCTATCTATCTATCTATCTATCTATCTATCATCTATCTACTTACCTACCTATCTACCTACTTGTCTAGCTACATCAAGCATGTCAAACTTGCAGTTCACGGGCCACATGCCTCATTTATTTGGCCTGTGTTAGCCTTTGAGTTTGACATGCTTGAATGGAATGTTATTTAGTCATAGAAAGGAAGAAAATCTTTCCATTTACAACATGAATGGACCTTGAGGTCATTATTCTAAGTGAAATAAGTCAGACAGAAAAAGACAAATACAGTATGATCTAACTTATAAGTGAACTCTAAGCATAAATGATAACCCCATACTCATAAAAAAGACATCAGAGTTGTGGTTACTACAGGCAGGGGTTAGATATTTGGGGAATTGGATAAAGGTGGCCAATGGAACAAACTTCCAGTGTTAAGTACTAGAAATGTAATGTACAACATGATGATTATAATTAACACTGCTGCATCGTATATTTGAACATAGTAAATAGATCCCAACTGCTCTTATCACAAGGGAAAATATTTTGTATCAATATGAGATGATAGATATTAACTGAACTTATTGTGGTAATCATTTCACAATATATTCAAGTCTAGTTATGATGCCATATACCTTAAATTTATACAGTGTTGCATCAATTATATCTTAATTAAATTGAAAGAAAATCTTTAAAAATATAATTATCTCTCTGAGAATGGTAAGAGAGAAGCATTTATTCACTAATTTTTCTCCTTCATTATTGGAGGGTTTCCTGAGTTAGTGTTAATGCCCCAGAACTTCCAGACAAGCTGGCCTGTAAGACAAGCTGCCTCCCACTGGCGTCCCATAAGGCAGCATTAGAGAAGCCCCAGGGACTGGAAGGGAAAGATGCATGGCTGTGCTCCAGAGGGATGCTGTCAGCATGCAGTGGCTCTTGCAGCCCTGGCTCTGGCTGCTGGTGTTACAGGTGTTCTGAGAGATATGCAGTGAGAGATACAAGGCAGTACACACGTGTAATCTAATACTAGTACATGCCATGCATCAATGTATATGTATATATGGATACATCGATGATATGCATATAGTGAAATTTAAGGAAAATATTCAGTATAGTGGAATTGGGTTTGTGGATGTATTAGTTTCCTAGGGCTGCCATAACAAAGTACTACAAACTAGGGGACAGTACTTGGCTTGTGGTGAAATACCTCCAGTCTTTGCCTCCACCTTCCCATGTTCTGTGTCTTTGTGTATTCACAAGGCCATTTTCCCTTTATGCCTCTCTCCTCTCCTTAGGAGGACACCTGTCATATTGGATCAGTGAGCATCCTACTCCAATGTGACCGCATCCTAACCAATTACATCTGTAATAACACTATTTCCAAATAAGGTCACATTCTAGGGTACTGGGGGTTAGGAATTTAACATATCTTTTGAGGGGTAATGCAATTCACCAGGTAAAAGCAGGCAAAGGAGGATTTCCATTTATTAATCTATTTTTCCTGAAGTATTTGTGTTTGCTAAGAATATTCTGGAAATCCTTGTACTTTGTCTTATCCTTATATCTGATATAAATTTCCTTTTTCACATGTTTATATATGCTATGAAATACAAATTCTCAACAGCCTAGTTCTCCTTTCTGCTAACAGTGGCTCTGACACAACCTGGCCAATAACAGAGATGTATTGACCTTTCTTTCCTCTTCCTCTTTTTTCTACTTTAAACAAAACAAAATGTCTGGGACTTCACAATATCTTTATGAGCATAAGAGAACAAGCAAGTTTATTTAAACAAACAAAAAACAAAAACAAAACAAATGTGTAGACAAAAGACCCCAATTAGTCACAGCAACCTTGAGAAAGAAGAACAAACTTGGAGGAATCACTCTAACGATATCAAACTATACTACTAGGTCATAGTAATCAAAACAGCTTTTGATGCTAAAGGCATAAAAATAAACATATAGATCAATGGAACAGAATAAAGAGTCCAGATACATGCAAAAGAAAGGAAGGAAGGAAGGAAGGAAGGAAGGAAGGAAGGAAGGAAGGAAGGAAGGAAGGAAGGAAGGGAGAAAGGGAGAGAGAGAGAAAGAGAGAAAGAGAGAAAGAGAGAGAGAAAGAGAGAAAGAGAGAAACCAGAGCTCCTTCTTATACCATACACAAAAATAAACTCAAAATGGGTTAAATACGTAAATGTTAGGCCTGAAATCATAGGACTCCTAGAAGAAAACATAAGCAGTAAAGTCTTGGACATTTTCTTCTAGCAATATTTTTTTCTGATAGATTTCCTTGGTCAAGGGAAACAAAAGAAAAATAAACAGATGGTTCTATGGGACTACAGCACATTGAAAGGCTTATGCACTGTAAAAAAAACCATCAACAAAATGGAGAGACAACCCACAGAATGGGAGAATATATTTTCCAATGATACATCTGAGAAGGGGTTAATATCAAAAAGTTATAAAGAACTCAACACCAAAACAAACAATCCAATTGAAAAATGAGCAGAGGACCTACAGATGGCCAATAGATATGAAAATATGCTCAACATCACCAATCATCATAGAAATACAAATCAAAATGACAAGGAGATACCACCTCACACTTGTTAGAATGGCTGTCATCAATAAATCAGCAAACAAGTGTTGACTAAGTTGTGGAGGAAAGGGAACCCTTGTGCACTGTTGGCAGGAATGCAGACTGGTGCGGCCACTGTGAAAAACAGTAAGGAATTACCTGAACAAAATTAGAAAATGACCCAGTGATTCCACTTCTGGGAATGTATCCAAAGAAACCCCAAATACCAATTCAAATGAATATATGCACTCCTATGTTCATTGCAGTGTTACTTATGATAGCAAAGATTTGGTAGCAACCAAAGTGCGCATCAGTCGATGAGTGAATAAAAAAGCTGTGGTACATTTACACAATTAAATAAGTACTCAGCAATAAAAAAGAGGGAAATCTTACCCTTTGCCAAGCATTGGATGGACTTGGATACCATTATGCTAAATGAAATAAGCCAGTCAGAAGTCAGAGAAAGACAAGTACAATATGATTTCTGTCATATGTGAAATCTAATGAGCAAAATAAACTAACAAACAAAATAGAAACAGACTCATAGATAGAGAACAGACTGAGAGAAGTCACAGGAGAGAGGATTTGCAGGGCTGGGTGGAAAAGCTGAAGGGATTAAGCAATAAAAAATAAAACAAAAGTGACAAAAAACTCATAGGTACAGACAACAGCATGGTGATTACCAGAGGGAAAGGGGAGTAGAGGGAGGTAGAAGAGAGTAAAGGGATAAACAATGGTGGAGACTTGACTTGGGGTGTGAACACAATACAATATACGGATGATATATTATATATTATAAAATTGTACACCTGAAACATATATAATTTTATTAACCAATGTAACCCCAATAAATAAAGAAAAAATAATACATTGGCTCTATCATAAGATTATTCTAGCAGCTGCTCAACTATAGAATTTCTTGTTACATGTGAAACAAATAAATCACTACTTTTTAAAAGTGACTCTTATTTGTATTTCTGTTACTTGGAGATAGACTCATGCCTAAATGATATATGTCTGCATGTGTTTCTGATGAATCAAATAATTTCCAAAGATATTATAGAGAAAGTTAGTGTCTCAAGTAGAGGATATCAGCAGAAAAGTATTTTTTTACTAAATGTTTTTGAAAGATATTTCAGGTAAGGAGCTATATTCCCTGATGGAGACTATAGTTTCCAGAAATCAGATGTCAATATCCAAAAAAAAACCCCAAAACAAACAAAAAAAAAACACTGTATAAAACAACAACCAAAAAACCCACAACAGGAAACAAAGCTCCACCCCACCACAAAGATTTTCGTTTTAATTATATTTTGCCTCTAAGCAGCCCCAGGAGGACAGTAATTGTATAAAATTCAATGAAAATCATCTAATAGATGTTGGATGCTAGAGGGTAGGCCTTATTTAAGTGAAAAAGTAAGTATTTTAAAGATGTGAAGTACAAGTTAATAGTCTTTGGTGCACATTACATTTTTCTGATGGAGTAAATATTAGAAAATTTTATCTGGAGTTAGCGTTTCTCAAATAAACAGTCTGTGTATATATAACTTTAAGTATTTATTTTCTCTTAATTACTTTGTACATTATTTTGATAGTTAAAGTATAATTAAGGGATTATATATCAACTTTTGAAGTTTCATTGCATTACTATGAATACTTTACCACAGTAAAAATGTGATTAGCATTAAGTGATTTTGTAAACTCTAAAATTTAGGTCCCCATTACTTATTAAATTAGATGTTATATTCTATTGATTCCAGCTTCAGAATATACTCATTCCATGCATCCCCTGGCATAGTTTAACTTTACAGAAAGTTAGCAATAGTGTCTATAAGGAAGTTTGTCTTTATGATCACTGCTGTCTCTTAATGGTGCTTTCCAGTGACCTTCCAAACCTTGACCAGGTCCCTGAAAGGTATCACAAATTCATCTGTATTTTTTTAAAAAGCGATAGAGATAGGCATTGCCCAAGTGATGGTTCTTTTTTTTTAAATTTTCTGTCTCATAGAAATAACTTCCTTTTCTTTATATAATTACATACATAATTTTGCAACAGAGCTACTTGGAAAAGAAAACAGAAAAGGCACATTTTTACTGTTTTAGGAAAATACACACAGCTATTCCCATTGTTATTATAAATAATCAAACAAAACAAATTTCTGACATAATATTTGAGATATGAAAGAACATAAATTAGATACACACTTCAAACAATTAGATAAATAGGGCTATCTTGTCTTATTAATATTTCTGTACTTTAGTCTAAAGAAAAGATCTATGGAAACAGAAGTAAATGTGCCATTGATAGCAAATTGGGAATCAAATAGTGGATATTCAAAGTTTATTTAATTCTCCTCTAAATTTTGAAATGACATTTCTAGCCTCAGTATTTTCCAAATTGTCTCTTTTCTCCCAATGATATATAGGGAACAAACATATTAGAATATAAAAATACTTAGATCACCAATTCTCTGTTTCCTTAACCTATTAATTAATTTAGTCATGCTGGAACAAATGCTTTAGTATAGATGATGTCATCAATTGTTATCTTTTTTTTAATTTTAGCATGTATACTGGTCTGTCTGGATATAGTTCACTATGATGAAGGATAAAGGGGATGAATTCTCCTTGATGAATGCTGAAGGGCATCACAATGCGTATATGATGTGGCATATGCCACCTGGCTGTGTGTCTTGGAGCATTTTGAGAAGGCTTATGTAGCCAAATCTATAAGCACACCTGCGGAGTACATGATCACATGGTAGTGAGTGACATTGAGATTCTCCCCTTAAGTCACACACACACACACACACACACACACACACACAGTTATTTCCATTGTTATTATAAATAATCCAAAACAAATTCCTTACATGACATTTTAGATATGGAAGAACATCCATTAACACATTTATACCAAAAAATTAGGTAAATCAATAAAAAGGGCTATCTTGGCCTTATTAAATTTCTGCACTGCAGTCTGAAGAATGACCAATGGAGACAGAAGTAAATATGCCATTACTTGATAACGTATTGGGGATTGAATAGTGGCTATACAAAGTTTATTTTAGCTCCTTCTAATTTGGAAATCTCATTATTTCTAGTCTCAATATTTGCCAAATTACCTCTTTTCTCCCAATGGTAAATTGGAGTAAAAATATTTACGAGAAAACCATATATAAATTTTCTTTTCCTGAAATGAGTGTTTTGTTTCTCTTTTTTCAATTCCAAAGATAAGGTGTAAGCCATAGGAAAGCATAATTATCAACAATTAATTTATTTTTCTACCTCCTATTTTGAACCAATATAAACAAATAAAACACATAGTTGATTTGAACAAGGTAATGGCAACAGGACAGATTCCAGATTACATGTGTGTTTTTTTCAGGACCCATATTGTGTGGTTGTCCTGACAAGGACTTGGTCCAGAGTTCTGCCATGGCTAGGCTGCCAGGAAAGTGGAGGAGCTGGCAAGCTTAAGAAGTAAGGGATTGCCCTAACTGGTTTGGCTCAGTGGATAGAGCATCAGCCTGCGGACTCAAGGGTCCCAGGTTCAATTCCAGTCAAGGGCATGTACCTTGGTTGTGGGCACATCCCCAGTAGCGAGTGTGCAGGAGGCAGCTGATCGATGTTTCTCTCTCATTGGTGTTTCTAACTCTCTATCCCTCTCCCTTCCTCTCTGTAAAAAATCAATAAAATATATTTTTTAAAAAATTAAAAAAAAAGAAGTAAGGGAGGTGACCCAGGCCTTTATATGGATACACAACGTAAAATAAAGCAAAGCTATTCTTTACTGCAAAAAAATTATAGTCAAATATTTAACCCTTTCACAATTTTAAAAGATGAATAACAGAACACAGTAAGATTTCTAAGTTTATTATCTATATAATTTATTATAAAAGATTTAAATTAAATGATTTTATGTATAAATTACATCTTATATAACCATTGCATATTCTTATATAGAGAAAAACCAACCACTTAAATTAAATATGTTGATTATTTTTGCCTCAAGTAAACATGCCCTATTTGGTTTACAATAAGGATATTCTTCCTTAGTATATTACATCTATTGATATAACCCAATATTTTTCTGGCCACGTTTAAAGATGACTTCATTGATCAATACTGAATTAATTTGTTAGTAAAGGGACTAAAAGACAAAACCATACATATCAACCTATTGTTTAAATTTATTAATTATTTGGTTATAATTGAAGTCCACACAAAAAAATTAGCTGTCTCTGGAAAGTTTCATATCATAACATAACATTGAGAATTTTTTTTTTAAATTAGAAAATATATTTGTGCTGGAATGACTAAAAATTGAGAACTCATATTTATTTTATATTTTTGCTCAATGCTAACTGCCACAGACACATACTTAGAAATATTTCATGATCATTAAAGCATTCAGTAGGTATGCTTAAAATTTTAAATTGCTATAGTTAAGTTCTGAGACCCAACTCAGGCAAACATGATTTTAAGATCAGGCTTTATTAGATATTATTTTTTCAGATATTGTATAACTTTCTTAAATTCTCTATGCTCCAGTGTCCTCATCCATAAAATGAGAAAATAATGGTAATTCACTAATTAGAGTTATGTTTGTTACAGGATACAGTGCATCTAAAGCACTGACTACTTGGCACAGAATGTCTAATAAATCTTATTTTATCATTTTTCGATGTTTATTTTCTATATCACCTTTTACTGTAGAATTAAAATGAGATACTGAAAATGTCACATGATGACTAACCAAAATATTATATTGGAATAAACTACTTTGGTATAGTTTCCTCTTAATATTATATTCAGTGGTTAAAATAATTTAATTGGAACCGGTCATAATTGATTGGCTTGCCAGAGTATGTACTTGTACAATTTGCTTATTGTAGCACCTGTATGTGCACATTCATAGAACATTCATCAGTGATCTACAGAGGAAATTAATTACAAATGACAAAAAAAAAATTCTAGAAGTGTTATGGATTTAGCTACAAAGAGTATAAAAAAATTTCTGTAGACATCAGAGTCACATTGCATTTTTTTTCAGAGTAACATTTAAAGCTTATTAAGGGTGATTTGGGGAAATTTAATATCTATTAAAAATACCTCTCTAAAATATTAGAAACTTGATGTATGCACATGTGCATAGAATACTATTTTCCAATTAAAAATAAGTCATGTGCACATCAATTAAGTTAAAGTTTTTCTAGAAACTTGACCCTATTGAAAAAAATAAGAAATGGTGGACCTTGAAAATGACTTCAGGTTTTCTCACTGAGCAGAATATATTCAAACACTGCTACAGTTAAATATTTTACCCTTTGTTCTCCCTGCGTGATCTACAATAATAATATCCTTCGTGTCGGTATTTACTGCTGTGTTGCTGACAATTACCTGAAAGAGAAGTTGGGATGATTACTGGGCTGGAAAAAGTTTAGCTAAATCAGAGAGCAGGTCTAATTAAGCAAGTTTATTCTAAATATATAAAAGGCTAAATTGATTTGTGCATGTGCAATACATATAAAGCTCTCCCTGGCGCCAATCGCACGCATGTGTTTCAATCTGTCATTTTTGATCGTGAATTTGGTTGACACTTCTATAATAGAGAAAGGGAAAATAGCAATATTAAAATGTTTCCTCTAATTAATTTCCTTTCAATGTGCACAAATTCGTGCATCGGGGCACCACTTACCAGTAAATCAACAAACAACAAGTGCAGGTGAGGATGTGAAGAAAAGGGAACCCTCATGCACTGTTGCTGGAAACACAGATTGATGCAGCCACTACGGAAAGCAGTATGAAGGTTTCTCAAAAAATTAAAAGTGGAACTGCCTTATGATCCAATGATTTCATCTCTAAGTATATATCAAAATAAACCCAAAACACTAATTTGAAAGAATATATTCACCCCTATGTTCACTGCAGCATTATTTATAATAGCTAAGCTATGGAAGCAACTTAAGTGCCCTGCCCATCAATAGACAAGTCAAAAAAGTGGTGGTACATATATACAATGGAATATGACTTGACCATTAAAAAGGAATAAAATTTTACCATTTATGACAGCATGGATGGATCTAGAGGGTATTATGCTAAGTGAAATATATCAATCAGAGAAAGACAAATATTATATTATTTCAATTATATGTATAATCTAAATAACAAAATAACAAAATAAATTGAAACATACTCATAGTTAATTACAGATAACAGACTGAAGGTTGCCAGAGGGGATGGGGGTTGGGGTTCGATGAAAAGGTGAAGAAATTAAGAAGTACAAATTGAGAGTTCCAAAATAGTTCCAAATTGATAGTTTTCACAGTAATGGTAGAAAATCTGTCTGAGCTTTAGGAAGATCGGGGTCTGAATATGAACATACATATCAGGTTCTAAAGTAGATTAATGAAAAGATAAATATATCTGTTAAAATGTAACAATTTTTTGAATTTTACAGATAAAGCTAAAATCTTTAAGTTCCTGGAGCATAATACTAATTTATATTATTGTTAATAATAAAAATAAAATATTACCTACACAGGAAAAAAGGACTAGAATTGAATTTCTCATTTGCAACCCTTGTAATTTGAAAAGGGTAGCATAATATTTGCTGAACACTGAGGAAAAAAATTATATAATGTATATCCTATATCTACTAACAATAGTCATGTCACAGGCAGATGTTTGATAATGTGCAATAATATAATATACTTCATCAGAGGGAGACAATGGAAAAGTATACATATACCAAGTAACATAAGATCCAAAATCAAACCCAAGCTTTAAGGACACTTGAAAGACCATGAAAATGCTAAACTATAAGAAACTTTCATCATAGGCAAGAGTTAAATATTTTAACTGGCCCAGCCAGGAATGGGAGCATTCTAAAGGCCTCATAGCAGGGGCAGGGAATAGAGGAGATTACAATTAAAGTGTTATCTTATGTCTAATCTTAGTAGGATGGGTGACACAGACCATCATGATGGGGAATCATATGCTGTAATGTGGCAATATTTATTTTATTTTTCTCATTTTCATTGAACTTATTGGGGTGACACTGGTTAACAAAAGTATATAGGTTTCAGGTGCACACTTCTACAACACATCATAGGTACACTGCACTGTGTGTTTACCACCCCAAGTCAGTCTCTGACTTCACCATTTCCCCCCTGTAACTTCCTCTACTTTCCTCCACTGCCACCTCCCCCTGGCAATCTCCATACTGTTGTCCCTGTCCATTAGTTTTTTTTCCCCTTTTTTTGTTCATTTTTCACTCAATCCCTCCTCTCCCCATCCCCATTCAGGTCCCTCACCCCAAACAGCCTGTGTTCTAAATATTTTGTCTCTATTTTACTTGTTAGTTCACTTCATTTTCTTTTCAGACAATGTAAATAACTCAGTATCTCATTATAAATGCAGGGATGGGGAATGTAATAGAATTATAGTTAGATTCTCTAAATATGTGGGAAAAGCATTAAATGAATAGCAACTTGATAAAAACATGCAAAAGAATAATGAAATATAAGAAGGTAAAGTTTAAAATAAGCAGCAAACATAAAACACAAAGGAAGAAGCATGACAAATCTATACAACCATTGCCGTATGTGTAGATATAATTATGACTCTTATGAAAGGACAGAGTTAAAAAGCATCTGTTTCAATGAGGTCTTAAGAAATAGACAAAACCAATAATAAAGGTTGAAAATGGATGTGTCAAATATGTACCGGGGGAGAAAAACAAACAGAAATGGCTTCATTAACATCAGACATGCACATGCTATAGTTTAAGGTTAGAGGTATGACACTGATGAAAAGTAAAGTGTTTTAAAATGAAACTTCAATAGGAGGGGAGTAGGCAAAGAATATGGCGATTCCCTTTGAAACTGTCAGCTGATGTTGAGAGTCCCAGAGGAGCCAATATGAATAGGGTGGAAACAGTCAAGATTATCTGCCAGTTGATATGATCAGTATGAAATCCCTGCATAAAATCACTGTAGGGATGATGCAAATGAAAAGCCAAGATACTGAGTCTGTGTGCCAAGAACATACAGAAAGCCCAGTAGACAGGATGAAAAGCTGTGCTGTCTTCAAACAGAGATGCGTACTCTTTTCACACATTAAGGAAGTCTATCTGGTTCTAAAAGGGAAGTATACAGAGTGAAGGATTATGGCATATACTTCACATGGTAAAACTTGAAATTGTATCACTCTGAAATGCTACCTGTTCTTAGTACAAAGCAGATTTTAAATCGCACCTTAGACTTCTTCCTTATCTCCGTGTGTATGTAGAGTGTACAGAGCTCCTCACTAAACAAACCAGGAGATAAAAGTCAACATAGATGACATGATGACTTGAATACACTTTAAGTGCTAGATGAGTAAAAAAGAAAAGATGATTTACAACAATAAACACTAAATCACATTGAGGAAGAGACACTTAAAAAAGAGGTTTGGTTGAATCTAGTGACATTAGCAGGACCTTGAACTCAGCTTGCCTCATGCACGCACTAAAACTATAGCTGCTTATGGAATAATTTCCTCTGCAAAAACTTCCAAAGCTAGCTCTGCAATTTCTACACACCGGGAAATTGCGGGGGGAAAATACAACACATCAAAGTGGGTAGGAGATACTGAGACAGAATCTCCATAAATCCCACTCCCGGCATAAAGACCCACAGTCCGAGGGGAACTCAAAATCTGGAGCATCTTCATAAGGACCAAAGGGTTGAAACCTACATCTGTCACCTTAACTTTTTAAGACTTGCACCTAAGTGACAAGCCCCCCAAACATCTCACTTTGAAAGCCAATGGGGCATCCTGCTAGTCTCTGACGGTGGCAGCAATCTCTGTAGTGCTGCCGGGAATGTGATAGTGATTTTGGTTTATGTTTTTCCTAGTTAGTGGCAGATCTAGTGGATTCTACTTGGCCTTTCCTACAATAATCCTCGCTTCAGAGGTCAGGAGAGCAATGTGGGGATTCTGCTAAGTGCTGGATATGTCTGTTCTAATTATGCATTCTAGAACTGGGGACATCACCACAGGGTGGGTTCCGGAATTCACTGGGCTCACTGTGAGACAGACCTGAGCTAAAAACTCCATTGATCACCTCACCTCTGTGAGTCCTACTCTGACTGGCAAGCTACAGTGATGTTTGAGGTCTTCTGGAATTCATGTCCATTCAGAGTCAGTATCCAGTATTTTCTGAAAGACTTGATTATTTCATTGTCTTTAATATAAAATTGTTGCTGATGAAAGTGGAGTTCTTTCAATATTGCAAGGAAAAACATTTCCAGGGACCCAAAAGAGAGGATGATTTATTTAGGAAACAAAATCAAAGGAATTCTCCAATGTCCCATCTCTGTCTGTCACCATGGAAAATCAGGGCCAGAAATAGAGTCACTTAGCTTGTGTTGCTGGCTGTAATCCATTGCTGTGCTGTGGTATCCAGGCTCCCGCCTGGAGCCTGCATTTGGAGTTTGTGTGACCATTGCCAGGCAGCTGCTAAGGCCACATGGCTATGGAGAGGGAATGTGCAAAAGAAGCATGGGGTGAGTGAGGAAGCAAGAGAGAAAGAGAGAGAGAGAGAGAGAGAGAGAGAGAGAGAGAGAGAGGGAGAGAGAGAGATTATTTCACCTGGAATTATGTGTTCTCAGGTTTGGGAGAAACCAGAGGCTTTTTCAAAATAACCAATCAGTTTCCCAAACTTTGGTGGGCGTGCGTTGGTGTCCACCTCCTAGCCAATGATCTTTTTCCCAGATTAGATTGACAGGCCTCTATGGTTGAACACCTTCCCCTCCGCCATTTTGAATTTATTGCTCATGTCCTTATCTCCTCCTGCTCCCCTCTCACACACACACAGTCTGGTACAGAAGGGGGTGAGGGAGGGGTGTTAATCCCCTTGGAGGGACAATGCTGCAATTTTCTAGGGTGTGAAGCTGTAGCCCTGGTGAAGCAAGCAGGCCTCTGCTTCCCAGCCAAATAGGCTCAACAATTTCTCATGCTTCCTTTGCTTCCTTTCTCATCAATAATTAGCTAATTGCAGTAACAAAATTACCCTGACAAAAGGCCATAAATCCCTTTGGGGGAGAATAGGAGAAAAATTAATATTACAAATTATTGTTTGTGCACTGGGTCCTTCCTCAAGGGCACTCAGCCTCCCCTTCATTAAAGAAGTTCTGGGTCATAAACTGGTTCAAGCCTGCGAATTGATCTAGAAGCTGTGACTCCATTTTTATAATTTAGGTTAGATTTTGCTCACTTGACTTAAAACCTTTATGCTTATGCAGATAAAGTGAGAATTTAGTAGGTTTTATATCTATTTCAGTTTAGGAACACCATGATCAACTCACTAACACCATAGGCCTGCACAAGTCATACTATTTTGATTGCTGCTTGACTCTCTTGTCCACTGCGGTAACCATGCCCACATTGCCTTTGGAGTGTGAGTGCTTCCATCTGGCCCCTGCCACCTCCAGATCCAATATACTCCCATTGCATTTATGTTTCTCAATGACTTGCTTCAGTTCCCATTGCAAGAACATCAATCAAGAAGCATTTCAAGGATGCTGGGGTTCCCGCACAAATTTATTTCTCAAAGTATTCATAAATAGTATGTCTTTGTAACCTCCCAGGGTGGGTAAGTCTTAAATGACAAAGACACTCTAACAATACAATATTCCTAAGCCTTTTTCTTTCTGTATAATTACCCTAGTCTTGGACACTTCCAGTTTGCTCATGGTGAGACATTTTTGGGTGCATGTTTTAGCCAACAAATCAAGCAAACATTTAGAGATCTTTCTAATTCTTAAGCTGCAATGTTAAGTTCAGAATTTCTGCTTTGAGAGTCATATTTATAAATTCAGTCTGATCCTTGTTAATTCCATGATTACCCCACTTAATTTGCCTCCATTCCCACACCTGTCCCCCAGATTTCTGTCTGTATGAATTAGAAAACTCAAATAATTCTTTTGGAGTGTAGCACATCTCACAGATCATACTTTTTACCTCACTCTTAGTGGCGTGCTGGGACTTGAGTCTAGCTAAAGGGCTAAAAGCAAAGTAGAGTGGCAGGGTAGGTCCTGAAGAGAATGAGCATTGTTTTGCATGGCAACTGCCTCAGGGGAGGCCATTCTAGTTTCCTCAGGCAATACACCATTTTTTAGGTGGAGGTAGAAAATGCAGTAGCACTGTGGAGAGGTCAGTATCTCTGGAGGCAGGAGGAATGTTGCTGCCACTGGGGATTGGGATGCCACTTCTACTTAAATTTGGAAGGTCATTTCTGAAGAATAATTCCACCTGGAGTGGGGAGGCTTCTTCACAGGCAAAGACTCATCAGAATTCAAGGGCTCCATGGTCCTGTCTTAATCAGAGTCTTTCCACACGTTCCCATTCCAACTTACAGAATCCCATTATTTCCTAATCCTAATCAATGTCCTCACGTTAACATTGGACACCATGCAAGACTAGGAGTTCTTTTGTATAGCCAGTGTCAGGATGGGGCTCCATGTTTGATTTTCAGCAATTGCAGCCCTATTGTTACAGGAGATAAGGCTCACCTTCTGCACACACATGAAAGCTCTTATGTCATTTATGCTAAGTTTGAGCTGAGAACTTGAATCCCTGAGCTCATACTTTTCTTTTACCAGTTTGTATAGGGGGTATTGGAGCTACCAACCAAAGTTGTTAGATTAATTAGTTTTCAAAAACTGTTCAAAGTAGCATATACATGGTCACCTAGCTCCTTGTTTCTTTTAAGTAGTTGGTTAGGAGCATCTAGTGCAGATAATTAGTATATCTCTACAAATAGTTCATAACATGGACTAACAGTTCTCTTTCTTTACTAGAAATAGAGTCATTAGGCAGGGGTGGGCAAACTTTTTGACTCGAGGGCCACAATGGGTTCTTAAACTGGACCAGTGGGCCAGAACAAAAGCATGGATGGAGTATTTGTGTGAACTAATATAAATTCAAAGTAAACATCATTACATAAAAGGGTACGGTCTTTTTATTTTTTAGTTTTATTCATTTCAAACGGGCCGGATCCGGCCCGAGGGCCGTAGTTTGCCCACAGCTGCATTAGGGTTTCTAAATCTAATGAGATTAGAGAGCCAAACATAGACACCTCAGAACCAATTCTGAGAATTTAGCCTTAAAATCGTTTCTCTCGATCTATTCTCAATACCAAACCTCTATTAATCAGAGTTCTCTGCTAAAAGAGAAGCAGTTTTATATACACACTCACATACATATACAGGAATTGGTTCCATGACTTCCCTCAAATACCAAAATTTGAAGATGCTCAAGTCTCTTACATACTAGTAAAATGGGATAATATGTACATGTAATCTATAGATATCCTCCCATATACTTTAAATCATCTCTAGATTACTTACAAAACCTAATACAATATAAATGTTATATACATAGTTGTTATACTATATTGTTTAGGAAATAAGAAAGTCTATACATTTTCAATATAAATGCAACCATTGTAAGTCTAACTACATGGAACACAACAACAACAACATGACATACTTAAAAATGTTTTTGATCATAGGTGATTTCATCCATGGATACAGAACCTACGGATATGGAACCCACAGATATGAATGGATGACTGTATATTTATAAATATAAATAGAGGGACTTATTATAAGAAACTGGCTCACATAATTATGCAGGCCGAGTAATGCCATGACCTGCAGTCTGCAAGTTGAAGACTGGAAAGTCACGGTGTTAAGTACAAGTACAAAGGTCTGAGAATCTGCCAAGTCAATAATGAAGATTCCGGGTTGTGAAGACCTTAGAATCAGGAATACCAAGGGAAGGAGAAGATGTCTCTTTTAATCAATCAGTCAAGAAGAGCTGAATTCTTTCCTCTGCCTTATTTTTTTTTCTCCCATTCAGACCTTCAAAGGATTGGAAGATGACTACTCACTTCTTGGGGGGAAATGCTTTACTGAGTCCACCAATTCAGATGCTAATTTCTTCCAGAAATACCCTCACAGACCCACCCAGAAATAAGTTTGCCAAAATATCTAGGCACCTAAGATCCATTCAAGTTGACACATAAAATTAACCATTATAGACACCAATCAAATCACTGAGGCACAACACCCACAAACTCATTGGAACACAATTACATCCCATAGGCCCCACCTCGAATATCATCAAATTGAAATTTAGGTCTTTAAAATCATGATTGGGGCGGGGGGGATTGACCCCAAACATTCAGTTAATAGTATGTGTCATCAGAAGGACATTAGGAAGTATATTTATATTGAATTCTGAGCAGAATAACTGGAAGAAAGTATCTGCCTTAGGGTAGTGATAATGATGATGAATATGTATAGATATATTCAGCAAAGGTAGGAGTTAGATTTTTATGATTCTTGGCAATTAATTGCTTTTGGGAGAAGATAGAATTAAATAAGACCCAAGTGTATGGTGCTGAAGGCATATTGCAAGGCATCATGAATAAAATATTACAGGTTATTAAATTCCTTCACTTTTGCCCATGCTTCTTTCCTAAAAGTTATGAGAGCCTGTGAGTGGGTTGTCTTTATGCTGAATGCTACAGCTCTACCACTTGTCTATTTTCTAAACTTTAATTCTGTTTTACATCTTTATATGTTAACATACTAAACAATATTTAAGATAATAAGCAACCAAAAAAGTCTCAATTTTCTTCCAGAAGAGACCATTTAGCAAGAAATAGCAGATCAAAGGAAAACATACAATGAGACAGAAAGTGTAATAGAAGTACCCATAGCTTTTTGAATTTAATTATTTTTCAATATCTCCCCCACAGAGAAAAAATGTAGACTTTGTTATCAGGGATCAACCATATTTTCAAAAGAAGTATTTTCAAGACAAAACAGGACACTAAAATGATTAAGAACCTACTTTTTGCAGAACCATATCATTTCAATCATATGTGGTATATCAAACTGAAACTCATAGACAGAATGGTAGTTACCAGAGAGAAGGGGGTATTAGAGGGTAAAGGGGATCAAATATATGGTGAGAGAAGATGATTTGACTTTAAGTTGTTGGCACAAAATGCAATATATGGATCATGTATCATAGAAATGTACACTTAAAACCTATATAATCTTATTCACCAATATAACCCCAATAAGTTAATAAAATAAAAATATATGTACTAAAAAGAATTTTAAAAACAATGTTGATAGAGTTTTCATTTATGTAAATAATCCAAATCCCGGGGAAGAAACATATTAAAATTCAAATGTAACTTTGCCTCTTTTTATTAAACACTTACCAGAGGGTAAGTCTCTCAGAAGTAATATGAAAAATACAATTTTAAGTTTTAATTCCCTCAGGTATCAAAATTTACCTACTAACTAAAAGAATTTCTGTTTCTACATCTAAAAGTTTAGAATATAGGCAATGAAATCATTAAGACAAAAAGCAATGACAAAGCCTCAGGAAAACTTTTCTAAGTATATAGCTGCAGGCTAATGCTAGTTAAACTAATTATAATAATCTTTAAGAAGTCAAGTTCTATGAAATAGAACTTCTTTCCTTTGAATATTATGAAACAATATCATCTTTGGCATAATTTGATATATTTAGGTTATATTAAGTTGCTTACTGTAAAATTTTATCAGTCATTATCATAGTTATCAATTTAAATACATCAATATTAAAAAAATTATTAAAATAACAGTAGGATTTTATCTTAAATTATTTAAAATATCAAAATATATTTGTTCCTTTTAAAGTCATGTTTTTTAATAACAGCATATGTACCTTTTTATATTTGACAACTTATATTTTTATTAGACTCAGTCTGCTAAATAAAATGAGTTACACAATATTTGAAAAAGTATTGTACAATTTAAGTCTTATAAATTTAATTTCATAAAAAAAAATAGGTGTATGCTTATATTGGCTAACCAAAAATGCTATGTTTCATCTGTAGTCTAAAATATTTTATAAAGTTATAGTTATAGCACTAAAATAATACATCACTTTTTTTACATATTTTATAGCAATTCTACATAAATAGAATTTTCACAACCACGTAAATTCTTAATCAAAAATATCCACAGACCAATTCAGAATTTAAAAAATAATTGTAAAAAATAAATCTAAGACAACACTTCTTTATTTATTGATTTGAGAGAGAAAGAGAGGGAGAAACAGACAGAAATATTAATTTGTTATTCCACCAATGCATTCATTGGTTGATTCTTGAATTGAGAATCCAAAGCTTAATTTTGGGGTATCATGTCAATTCACCAACCAACTGAGCTACCAGTCCAGGGTTAAAAAACACTTGTGACTCCACATTTATTTTTTCTTCCTTACATACAGAACTTCTGTTCACACCACAGCTCTTGCAGCTATAAAGTCACTTGATGTTAGCTAGGTACCATTTTATTACCTAAATTTTGTTTACATTAAAATGTTACAGTTTACCACTATTAAATCCATAAAATATTTATATAGTACAGCATATTGAGCCTTAGACACTTAAGCAATTAAACCACATAGAAATAGGACCAGATTCCCATTCTACATGTTCAGAATCTGGTGTTTGACTATATTCTCATTCAAAAAGCAGTTACTTTGGAGGACACTGAACGTGATGATCTGGAAGCACATTGTGAAGTTGCCTTTCTCATGTACCACCTCATTTTTCTCCAGTGTGGTCTCATAATTCTAGAATGGCAGGACTAGTTTATACAAAATGAAGACAGACAATAGACATTTACTCTGTGGTGCTATCTTACTCAAACTATGCATGCATTGTGAAATTGGACACAACCAGTCCTAAAAACTTGTCACCATCATCCTGGCTTTTCAGTTTGGGTGATCCATCAATCCTGAACCCCACTCTTATTTCTTTCACAATTATGTTAGGATCAAAGACAACCTGGACAACGACCAATGGCTATAGATACCTATGGAAATAATTTTAAGATATAATTCATAGAACTGCTGTCTTTTCATCCTTTGAAACCCATGCTCTTCTCTGTTCTCCTTGAGGCTTTAATGCAATTACAGGATTCTATTTATTTTCACAAAAATACAAGACTTTCCTTTGGAATAGCCAAAATCAGAAACATTCACACCACTGCATACTTGAAGTAAGAAAACAAACAGACGTGCCAGCATAAATTGAACCTTTTTGTTCAAAAAGTGCTCTGTTTGGGCCGACTGTGGGATTCTGCTGTTCTTCATCAGTGGTCGGCAAACTGCGGCTCAGCAAACCGCAGCTCGTGAGCCACAGGTGGCTCTTTGGCCCCTTGAGTGTGGCTCTTCCACAAAATACCGACTTCTGCACACAAAATACCGACTTCTGCACATGGGCCACGAAGTTTCAATCGCACTGTACGTGCGCACCCCCACGTGGTATTTTGTGGAAGAGCCACACTCAAGGGGCCAAAGAGCCGCATGTGGCTCGCGAGCCGCGGTTTGCCAACCACAGTTCTAAATCATACCACTTTAGAAACTTCTAAAGGTCTTCAATGTACTCTTTATAGGAATTTGGATCCAACACAACGTATATTCCAATGCAGTCACTGGATTTGGAAAAAAACACCACAAGTCCTGGACTAGGAATCTGGGCACAATAACTCAGGTCCTGATGGTCCAGGGTCTGAAGCATAGCCCACATTGTGAATGAAAAGTCTGCAGCCAGAAATCCGTGAAAGATGAGGAAGAAGAGTAAAATCAAATTCCAGCTTTTGGCGCGCACCCCAGGGGCTCTCTGGTGGTCCACAGGTAGATGAAGAGCTCCCATTAGGCCAGGCTCCGGTTGAAGGGCTCCTTGTGCTGTGTGTGTGGGAGTGGCCACCAGGGGGAGGCAGCGAGGACAGAGGTGCTTCCTGGGTTGGCTCAAGCAGTGCAGCCCGGGCACAATGGCAGAGGCTGGATGGCCAATCGCCAAGGACGTCTCCCTGCAGAGCTGCGCTCCAGCAACTCCAGATGTATCTTTTAAGGCGGATCTATATGCCAGGCGCTCCAATCAAATGACACCATACATTAGGTAGTGATTTATCATCTCAGAGTCGATGGAAATAAGTTCCAGATTAATTATTTTTCTTTAAGTAAAAAGTAGTTAATGGCTGAGCTGGGATTGAAACCATTTTCTGACTCCAAAGCAGGTGTTATTTACTAGTACTTGATAACAATACCATGTTGTTAGTTATGATTCTCCTTTTTTATTCATTCAACAAATTATCTTTTGAGCACCATTAAGACCAACCACTGTATTAAGCACTAGGAACACATCCGTAGAAAAACAGAAACTCTTGTCCTCTTAAGAATGACAATCTGTATTTGAGTTATGACAGTATGAAATCATGTGATTAGTAAGTATTAAAGAACATTCTTTGATAAAACTTTAACAACTTCCTGAACCACAGGCTTTAAAAAATCTATGTATAAATATCTAGAACCTATATCTGAGCTAATGCTATTACCACATTTACAATTCTATTTCGGTAATTTCCAAAATTCAGCTTTAAAATTATTTATACTTTTAATTAGCAATAATTTTAAATCCTAACCAATATATTCTAAAATGTTATTTTTTGTATAAAAATATTTGGTAAACAATATTGCTACTGCTATTATCTATTCACACTTATCGACAACCTTGAAATCTATAACTTCTTTACATAACCTTAAAGATAAAGCACAGAGTCAGAATGATGCCTACTGATGACAAAAGAAATATTTTATCTAAAGCAGTGGTTCTCAACCTTCCTAATGCCGCGACCCTTTAATATGCCGGGTACTCGTATGTGGGCATATCTGCATGTGGGCGGACCCGCCCTGAGACGGATAGAGGAGCATTGTCTCGGTTCCTAAGACCATCAAAAATATGTGTTTTCTGATGGTCTTAGGCGACCCCTGTGAAAGGGTCATTTAACCCCCAAAGGGGTCGAGACCCACAGGTTAAGGACCGCTGAAAGGGACTTAAAATAGTTGTAGAGACTGTTTTTTAAAGACAACATACATTATAAAAATAAAAAAAAAACACACACAAAAAAACAAACACTTCCAAAGCACTAGGAACCTAGATTAATGCCTAGTTTTCTCTCCATATTCTTAACACTAAGTAAAAATAAATACTGTTTCCCCTTCATACTGAAGAGGGTAATCAAATACACTTCAAAGAATTCTGGCATCTCCTTTGCTTTGTTCTCAGTGACACTGACAGCAGCTGCTATGTAAACCGGATAAATAACCTTGGACTTCAGACAGGAGGCTGGAAGAACACATCCCTTGGGTTGCTGCATTTGTTGGCTTCCTGACTGATTATCTGCTACACTGAAGAGACCTCTTTAATCATTGATGTTCCTGGGAGGGGTTTGTTCTTCAGCAGCATCACAAATGCAAATAGAACTGAAACTCAAAGACTTGCACATCCACTTCTGTGGATCTCAAAGCCCCGTAGAATATTAGATAGTTAATGAAATCTGTATTTTTTGGATCCTTGAGTAGCGTATTCTTTAAAGTTTGTGAAGATATGCCCAGAGACAATAATACCTAACTTTTGGGAATAGAGGCAATAGGCTCAAATTACTACATAAATAGAATGTTCACAACCACGTATATGCTAAAACTTTTAAAAGCTCATTTTAATTTTACAAGATGGGAACATTTTTGTAAAATAGGTAATACTTTCTGAAAGTCTAAAAAGAATATTAGCATACTATAAACTGTTTAATATGGATGTATGAATATTAATCACTATGTAAAATTAACTAGTTTATTAAACATATTGTTCTCCATATGCAAGTCATGAAGCAATTTTATTTCTTTCCTCAGTCTCTTTAAACTTACTCATTAGCCTGGTTTTGTGTGCTTCTGGGATAAATTCATGAGGAGGTCCTTGGGTATTTCCAAGCCTCAAAATCATTTTATTTAATGAGATGAAGTGATGAGTTAGTATAATAATCAAAACTCTGCACCTCAAATACATTAAAGCTTCTCTCCTTCCACTGAATGCTGCTTCCGGTCTGGAACGCCGGCACTTGATGGGAAGAAAATGTCAGCTTATTTTTTCCTTTGTCGATTCCTCCCTGGCTGCTTAGCACCATCTTCTGATCCCACGGCCCCTCATCAAGGGTTCAATCAGAAGAGAGGTGATTCGGGGTGAGGACTCCGAATTCTGTTTTGATCTGCTGTTGGCCCTTTTGCAAAATGACAGACATTTGGTGCTGACTTTTTTCTTGAAATGATTTATCTGTATTTCTCAGAGAATCCCTCCTCCTACCTTACCAAGTTCCACTGCCGCTACCTTGGTATCAGGGTCTGCAGCTGACCTTTATGTCACACCCAACCCTGATTCCGCTTAGGACCTGATAGGATACTTGTTTAGATTTTTCAATCATAGTCCACTTGGATGAGGTCTTTTCGGAACTTGACAAATCCTTTTGCAGCCCACATCTGTCCCAACGAGAGCATGTACCATTTGCTTTGCCACTTGTGTTCTGCCACTTCAAGCAAATAATGAGATTCTTTTCCCATTACATTTTTTAGATGGGCTGCAGACTCACTTCTGTGGCCTGTAAAACCTGACGTTAGGGAACTTTGCTTGTGGTTCTCATGAAACCCTTCTCATTTGCTTTAAGTTGAGGATGAGAATTACCATAGCAGCCCAACAATTTTTGCCGATGTAATTCTGCTCGTCTCTGCAATTTTCTACTCGCCCCTTACATATCCTCAAGTGGATGTTGGGCTCAGGGTTCAGAAGCATTTGTCAGCGCCTCTTCTGCAAGATCCTATACATCCTCTAGCTGTGAGCATACTCCCTTGGAATTTGAGTTCTTACTTGAACCTCTTCCAGTAGGGGCTATTTTGTTTTGATTTGTTGCTGACTTCCTCACGAGAGGGTCACAAACAGCAGCAGCACCACCACCAAGTTTGCTGTGTTGTGATCCAAACAAGGCTACTTTTATGCCATTTTCAGAGGAGGATACTAGTATAGGATGTTTGTGCACCCCCTCCCCCAAATTTATATGCTAAAGCCCTACCCCCCAAGATGACAACATTTGGAAGTGGGGCCTTTGGAAGTAGCTAAGGTTAGATTAGTTAGGGTAAGACCCTCTTAATGTCTTAATAAGAGGAAGATGCAGATCTTTCTCTCTCCCCTCCTGTGCACATACCAAAGGAGTGTCATGGGAGGAAAGAGCCAGAAAGAGGCCATCTGCTAGACAGAAAGAGCCCTCACCAGCCCCAGAGCATCTTGATCCTAGATTTTCCAACCTCCAGAACCCTGTGAAATACATTTCTATTGTTTCAGCCACCCAGTCTATGGACTTTTACAAGCAGCCCAAGTGGACTAAGAAAGATACAGGTTTAAAACTCAGAAACTTGTCATAATGTCACAGCTAAGCATTCAAGTCAGGATTCAAACTTGAAGCTGTATGAAGGCAGCCCCTTCCCTTATGTTTCATAATTATCTGCTTCTCCCATAATTGTATTCATCCCTTCACTAAATATTCCCAGTGTCTCTAAATTGGGCTGAGATTTATTCCCATTGCCTGCCACTAGCAGTATCCTGTTCATCCTTTTGGTTTGCATTTAAGTGCTCGCTGTTTCAGTCAGCCAATGTGCATAACAATTTGTGTATTTTATATACCTATATGTACATTTTATTTCTTTATTATTTTTTAAAAATATATTTGTATTTATTTCAGAGGGGAAAGGAGAGGGATAGGGAGATAGAAACATCAATGATGAGAGAGAATCATCCATGGGCTGCCTCCTGCATCCCCCCGCCCCCCGCCTGCCAGTTGGGGATCAGGCTAGCAACCTGGGCATGTGCCCTGACCTCTTGGTTCAAAGGTGGATGCTCAACCACTGAACAACACTGGCCAGGCTGTACATTTTATTTTTACCTATAGCATGTTAAAATAGTGCCAATTGCTCTAGTTTCTAAATTGCTAACACCTAGAGCCCTGACATTGTTGTGTATATATTCCTTTGAAAGTGAAACACATGTCTGGATCTTTTCTGTTAGCCACATGCATAGACTTGAAAATATCTACTTATTACCTACTTTGACTTTTCAGAGGTCTTCAAGAAATCATGATGTTTTAGAGCAATTTGTGTTGAATGATGTTTGATAAGCTATGTGAAGATTTACATTTTTGATAAAGCATGCAGGTAAGACAAAAGCCAGAAATATAGTGTACTATAATTCTATAAAACCTTATAGACTTTTTCACTGTTTTTTTTTTTTTCCATTTGAGAAGTCCTCTCTCTAAAGGAATAAAAGGACTGAAGTAGCACGATCCCATTGTTAGTATTATTGTTTAATAATGCTGTATAGAAAAATCCATTCAAACTCCACGGGTCCAATTAAATGACTGACATGCTTTCTTATTTGATTACAAACCATTTAAATCGCTGTTAAATGATTTTTTAAAATATAATTTATTGATATTTTACAGAGAGGAAGGGAGAGAGATAGAGAGTTAGAAACATCGATGAGAGAGAAACATCAATCAGCAGCCTCCTACACACCCCCTACTGGGGATGTACCTGCAACCAAGGTACATGCCCTTGACTGGAATCGAACCTGGGACCCTTCAGTCCACAGGCTGACGCTCTATCCACTGAGCCAAACCAGCTAGGGCTGTTAAATGATTTTAATATTCTATGTAGGGTCTGAAAAAGTCAAGTATATCAATATTTCTGTCCTTTAAAGATGATGTCTACTTGGCATTTATCGAAGTATATGAGAAAGAACAACAGAAATGTTAAAAAGGCTGATATTAGATTATCACAAAACTTATTCTAATTAAAATATTCCTCTGAAGATTTTAGAGAAGTGTTACACTTTAGAATATGTAATATATTTTAATTTTCTTTGATCATACTTATTTTTAACTGACTGAAAAGAAAATATATTTACTAGTCACCCAAGGTTACTAATCAGATCAATTTCATTTTGAAAACAAAACTGATATAGATTCTTACTCTATAAAAAGAGTTGAACTAAATCACTCAACTTCATTTTCATCTGAAAATTCTCCTTCTAGATATGATATTTTTAATTCTTTGTAAAAATAAAAGTCCTATAGTAATTTGATAAACATTTTTTTGAATGGAGAACTATACAAATATAGCTATATTTGGCACAGTAAGGCAAACAAGGTCTCAATTTTATAAACAAGCATATTCAAGAGAAACTAGAATTCAGATACACAAATCACAGTTGTTTTCATAATTCCTAAGAATTATCTGTTTTGTGTCCTACAGGCTAGACCAGTGGTTAGCAAACTGCAGCTCGCGATCCACATGCGACTCTTTGGCCCCTTGAGTGTGGCTCTTCCACAAAATACCACGGGCGGGCACACACGTACTGTGCGATTGAAACTTTGTGGCCCATGCACAGAAGTCGGTATTTTGTGGAAGAGCCACACTCAAGGGGCCAAAGAGCCGCATGTGGCTCCCGAGCCGCAGTTTGCCGACCACTGGTCAAAACTATACACATTTCAGCTACTAAAATTTAGGCAATTTAAATTGAGGGGTAATGTTGCCTGGACAAAATGCTCTTTGAAGAGTAAGCTGTCGCTAGCAATAATAAAAACAGCACAGCAGAAAACTGACCCAATGTATATATGATACCCTCCTGTGTGTTAAACCCTTAAAACAGTGTTTATCACCCTATCGGAAGTGAGGGACAGAGGAACCTGCTGTTGCTGTTCCATAGTATTTCTATCCATTAGGAAGTGTCATTGTTCAAGCCTCATTATTGCTCCTAATGATGCAATACAGTAAAGCTAAATTCGAGTCAGTATAAATATTTGAATGAGCTCCTACAGTGCATTGAACTTGGTGAGAAACATTTTGAGGGGGAAAAAAAAGAAACCAGAGAACAATCTTTCAACTATTTTAATTTCCATGGTGATAAATGGTTACATTCCTAGTGCAATATTTCCCTCAAACTGATACTCATATAAATAACACAAAAGCTATTGTGTAGGGCCATCTACTTTTCCTGATGCTTCTACAAATAGCAATTTCATGATATGGTTTGTGGGCAAGGCAACACTCAGCAAAGCTACTTTCTTAAAATCTACAAATCACTGGTCAGGTGAGCTTGTCAAGGAAAACAGTAGACTTTGCTGCTAACTATGTAAATTTACAGTATTTTAGTTTCTGTGATTAGAATTCTTTATTGTATACATTTTCCATCAGAGAACCAAAGATGTAGAGCACCATTTTTGTGTTTCCAAGGCCATAAGTAAATAAGACAATATCTTAAACTGTATGTTAAAAAAATACACAACACCTTCTGTTATCAACTTTTAAAGTACAACCAACCTAAATAAAATGGTACTATCTCCAAAGATAAATATGTAATACTAGAGGCCTGGTGCATGAAGTTCATGCACTGAGGCGGGGGGGTCCCTCATCCCGGCCTGTGCCCTCTTGCAGTCCAGGAGCCCTCAGGGGATGTCCAACTGATGGCTTAAGCCCACCAGCCATGAGCCCGTCTCAGGGCTTCTGGCTGAGCAGCACTCCCCCTGTGGGAGTGCACTGAACACCAGGTGCAGCTCCTGCATGGAGATCTGCCCCCTGGTGGTCAGTGGATGTCATAGTGACTGGTCATTCTGTTGTTCGGTCGTTTTGCATATTAGCCTTTTATTAATAGGATAAGGTTAAAATATTTACATTTTAAGTAGTGGGTAATAAGATTAAAAGAGAAAAAAATGAACCAGTTGAACAATTACATAAATAGGTGATGATAAAGTACAAAGTTGAAGGAATTTAGTAAGAGAAAACTGGAGCAATTGGATGATTTGTGTTGGGGGGAGGGGGCAGGGAGTGTTGCTATTTTGTTCAGTGAAGTCAGGCATTTTTAAGGAGGATGTGGTACAGACTATAATTCACCTAGGAAAATCTAGGAGAACTTTGGAGTAGAGCTAGGTGGAGGGTAGGGCAGAGAAAGGCTAATGTGGCTGGAGACTTGATCGTGTGTGACTGGCTCACCAAGGTCAGGGAACTTTCTGAAAACAAAGCCAGAATTCAGAAATTCTCTAATGATACACATTTCTCACACTCTGTCTGGATGACAGATTAGATATACTCTGGTGGGGCAGGATCTCATGTCTTCCATCAAATGTGCCATCAGAGGCTCCTTTTGAAGAGTCATTCATATGTGAGTTACATCTAATACCTTCATAAACTTAGCCCTGTCTTGATTTACTCATTTGTGAAAGGAAATAATATTACCCACCCTCTCAGAGGTTTAACTTCATTGTTCATTTATTTTCTTACTTTGAACCACATATTTATTAAATTGGATTAAGTGCAATGTTTGCTTTGTGATACACTCTCATGATTTTTCTACAAGATATCTTCCTTTATTTATGTATTCATTCATCTATATTCTGTAATAATAAAAGTGTAATATGCAAATTAGACTGGACAGCCAGACGACCTTCCGGACAAAGCCGGGGCTGCAAGGGCAAAGGCAAACCGCTGCGGCTGCAAGGGCCGAGCCCCTTGCACGAATTTTGTGCATTGGGCCTCTAGTTATATCATAAAGATCCATGAGACAACTGAAAACAAAATCTGAACAGTTGACATCTTACATCTATGAATACGTCCCCTCTGACCAAACCATTCCAAAGTAACCATTACCCTGAATCTTGTGTTCAACAATTCTCTGCTTTTTTAATATAACTTTATTACTTTTCTTATTTTAATTTTATTGTTTAACTTTTAGTAAAAACAAAACAAAACAAAAACTTTTAGCTTTATTAAAAGGATATCATATTCTATGTAATATTAGGGAGGATTTTCACTCAAATGAATATTGTGATTTCATCAATATTGTAGCATGTAGCTCTATTTATTTTCCCTCCTACTAAATACTTCATTGTAAAAAGACCACAATTTATTAATCCATTCTCCTGTCAATGTGCACTCATGTTCATACAAGGATTTTGCTATTATAAACATTTTCTATTACGTCCTCTTTAACCTGTGCAAGAGTCATCCTTGAGCATATATCTGGGGCATGGAATTGCTGGTTTCAAGACATGTAACTGTTCAACTTTCAAGCCAAATGTTTTTCTTAAGAGACTCAACCAATTTACACTGCCCTGAGCAATGTATAAGGAACCATTTTCTCTCCAATACTTAGTAGACAGCCTCTCCATTTGAAGTGGCACTTGGGGATTGATGATTGAGCAATTTTGTCCCTGGGAAATATTTAATGCAACAGTAAATGTTAATGTGACTTGATTAGTATGCAGAGGTTGATGCAGCTTGTTATAGATCAGTTACTGCTGCAAGAAACTTCCACCGTCACTGGCAAATGATATTAGTTTGAATCACATAAAATTGCTGTATTAGATTAAAACATACAATATTAGTAATTTCATATGATTCAAACCAAAAGTTCCTTAAGATATTTTGTTGTTGTTCCACTTTCCAATAATCCCCAATTACTGTATCAGTAATGACTGCTTTTGTCATCTTTTTCACCATTAATCTGTCACTGTTCCTCTTCATGCTTAAATAAATCACCAGTACAGAGTTATTTTTCAGATTAACTTTTAGTAAAAGGTGACTCATTCTATTTTAATTAGCAATGTAATTTCATTGTCTCTTCTTTCTATTCTTAATTTCTCAGGTTGTGATGTGTAAGTTTTAAAAAAAACATTTTAAAAGTTCATTATAAAAAAAAAAAAATGCCCTGACTGGTGTGGCTCAGTTGATTGGAGCATTGTCCCATGCACCTAAAGATCACAGGTTTGATTCCTGGTCAGGGCACATACCCAGGTTGCGGGTTCAATTGCCAGTTGGAGGCAACCAGTAAATGTTCACTTGCATAATGATGTTTCTTTCTCTTTCTCACTCTCCCTTCCTTTCTCTCTAAAATCAATAAAAGCATACTCTTAGGTGAGGATTACAAAAAAATTCTAATCAGCAATAGAATTTCAAAGAGAGAGTAGGCATATAATTAAGTAGGCATAACTATTCCAGTCATTAACACAGAATAAATGAAAATTTAGGGGTTGACTAAATTTCAGATTGATGTTATAGTCAAGTGTGACTAAATCCTGACTCTCAAAATTTGCATTTATGGTGGATATTTTCTTTGGATATAGAAAAATATAAGATACTATAAAGATTATTAATTTTGAAGTGTAATAAAAATTTATTCTGAGCATACAAGAAAAAAATATTGGATAAAAAGAAATGACTGAGTTTAAAAAATAGTGACCCAGCATGTTTTAAAGAAACTGAAACTATATTGCCTCTATATTGAATTTGACTTATGCTTCTTTTTAAATATAAGGTGTTCCCCACAAAATGTATACACATACTTTGAATAATTATAAAGGCAGTGTTTATTAAAATACATTTCATTTTCAAAATTGAGCTATCAGCTGTTAAAGTATATATACATTTTTTGGGTCACCCTGTATATAGAAATGATAGATGAATATGTGATATTGTGATGTCATACCTGTTGCCATGAACAAAATTTAAGAGGTGTTTTTGTTTATTGTTTTAAATATAGAGGTTTATTTTTAGTAGAACCTTAATATCTGAACATTTTGAATATTTGGTTATACCACCATGCTCTCCTTCACAATAGTGTGGTGAACTAACAGTGTGTCATTATACAGTATAGGCAGAGCTTTCAGTTTCTTTAACTATTGACTTGTGAACACATCCATCTAATTTCAGCAAAAAGTTGTCCCTTGTAGATATAAATCAATTTAACTTATGTATTCATACTAAAATTTTAAAGTGCTTTTCTCTGTGACCTACTGTTTTGTAATATATATATGTCATAGCCTTAGGCTCTTGATGGAATGATAGCATTAACAGAAAAATTATTGTCACTAAATGCAACCAGTGTCCTTATCAAATAGAAAATAATGTTCCCTGACATATACACTATAAAGTTCCATTTTTTTTTTTACCATGAAATGAGATCCTGACAAAATACAGCAAACCTGACAAAGTAAAATAAAAATGTAGAATTTCTTGAACATTTTGCTCAGTGAATAAATAATGTTCATAGTTCTTAATCCATTCATTCATTAAACACGTATTTATGGAACACCCATTATTTCTCAAGCATTGTCTGGTTTCAAACTTCAAAGCACTTAGAATCCAGGAAGTAAACATGTACGAAACTATAATGAAATGTGATGGGTGGTACAAACTAAGTTTTCTATTAAGAGTAAGTGTCCAGTAATGCTTCCTCAGATAAAGGTTTCCAAAGAAACAAAAACATTTCAACTGTTTCTTGAGAAATAAATATTTTTCTCAAGTCATAAAGTTTTTTCCAGGCAAAAGAAATTATGTTTATCCACTCATTCACTCTATAACTCACCATTTCAGTCATTAAATATATGTCAGATACAGAAGTAGAAAAAGGTTCATCCACATGGAGCTCATATGGCAAGGGCACTATTTGAGTAGACAGAAAATACCACTCTTAAAAAAATACAAGTTGTAATGTAATTTGAAAAAAAAGTACTCAATTACTGTTCACAAGAGTAATTCTCTATAACATCCTTTATCTTATTTATTAACTCATTTATTATTTGTGCTACCATCTCTTGTCCTTATACTATCTATACGTTCTATGAAACAAGAGCCTTTTCTGTCTTTGTATCTGGCTTGTATGATAAATGACTGACAGATTTATGGAGTGAATGTATAAATGTGTTAACTTTTGTTTTAAAAATAATTTGATGACTTTAGAAAGCATACATTTAACATTACAGTTAATGATGAAAACATCTTTCTAAGAGAAGTTAGTCTGAAACAACTAATCAAGAATGTCTACTCTCACCACCCATATCTAACGCGTGTTGTGCTAATGGCCCTAATTAGTAAAATGGCAAGCAAAAGAAAAACAGGCTTAATATCTATATATTTAAAAGCCTAAGCGACCAGATGACAGGCCAGTAGCTATGATGTGCGCTGACAACCAGGGGGCAGATGCTCAATGCAGGAGCTGCCCCCTGGTGGTCAGTGTGCTCCCACAGCAGAAGCGCCGCTCAGCTGACAGATGGACACCAGATGCTGGGCTCATGGCTGGTGAGCTCAGCTGTGGCAGTGCGAGCCTCTTCCGTGGAAACTCCCCCTGTGCCACCTAAGGGGGCGGCAGCAGGCACAGAGGGGCCGGGATGAGCAGGAGCGGTGCCCAGCCCGGGCTTGGGCTCCTCCCTGCTGCCTGCCACTTCACGCACTACTTCGTGCTGTGCGGGATTGATGCAGACAGCGGGCTAGAGCCCGACAAGCTGACGGGTAAGGCTGGGCTGCAGCGGTGTGGAGGTCCACTGATCGCCACAGGCCAGGCAGAGGGACCCCACCAGTTCATGAATCCGTGCACTGGGCCTCTAGTTAGAAATAAGGAAGGAAAAATCTACTTGGAGATGACTTGATTGTTAACATAGACTATCTTATGGAATCTGAGAAAAAGAAAAATACATAAACTGTTAAGTGAAGTTAGTAAGTGTAGGATTCAAGGCCAATACAATCATATGTATTTCTATAACTAGAAGCAAAAAAAAAAAAAAAAATAGGAACATAAAATGTAAAACACCATTTGCAACAGCATAAAACACTATAAAAAATAAAATGTGATTTTTAGAGCTCTAGAAAACATGGGACAAAGTAACTAAAGAAGACAAATAAATAGAATACAACATTATCATGAATTAGAAAAGTCAACATAAATAGAAAAAAACCACTAAATTTTAATTTTTAAATTAAGGTATGCTGTACTTCTATATCTAAAATCTTAAGTTAAATATAAAACTTCTTGGTGAAATTTTACAGTATCTTGAAATCTTTGAAAAGACTAAATTTTCTTTGATGGCACCTAAAAACATTTACCTTAAATAATACAACAAGCACAATCATAAACTTACACTCAAAAGGCTCTGTTTCAAAAACTAAAAAATCAAGTCACAGATTGGGGAGAAATTGCAACGTTTATGTCTGACAAAGGACTTATGTCTAGAGTATGTAAAGAACTTTCATAATTTTATAGTAAGAAGATAAACACTCCAACTGACAAAACAGGCAAACTATTTGAATGCAACTTTTATAAGAAGATATATGGTCAACAAGTACATGAGAGAGTGCTCGCTATCATTGCTGAGCAGCGAGGTGCAAATTGATATCATGATGATAATAGATCACTTCACACCCACCACAATGACAAAAATGACTGACTATACCAAATGTTGGCAAGGATGTAGAGACACTTGAATTTCATATATTATTAGAGGAAATAGAAAATGTTAGAACCACTTGGGTAAATTAGTTTCTTATTACATTAACCATGCACTCTTTACTCAAGAGAAATGAAGACTTACAAAAACACCTTGTAGGCATCCTTTGATAAAACTGAAAAACACTCAAATGTCCAAAAACCAGAAGAATGGATAACGGGTGGTATATTCATACAAAGGAATACTATCTAGCAATACAAAAAAATGAACTGATGATATGCAACAGCAAGGATGAATCACAAAAGCTACTTTGAGCAAAAGAAGGAAGACACAAACGAGTGTTTATATGATTCATTTTATGTAATATTCAAAACCAAGAAAAACTAATATACAAGTATAGAAATCAAAACTGAATGATTATGGGAGTGGAGACTTATTGAAAGGAAGCATGTGAAAATGTTATGGGATGATGTACATACTCCATGTAATCCCCTCCCCTTTTGTGTGGGCAGGATGGAGACTATGATGGAGGTACTGCCGTGATTAAGTTACATTACAGGACAAAAGTGGTGTTGCAGATTATGTATACGAAGGTCCCAATTAGTTGACTTGGAGTTTACCAAAAGTGAAATTACAGTGGTGGGTAGAACCTAGTTTGGGCATTCTTCAAAGGACTTGGACTTCTCAGAAAGAAGAGATTGGCAGTATGAGGCAGATTCTCCTGCTGGACTTGAAGTAAACTGCCATATTTTGAGAGGGCCAGCACCTGAGGGCAGGTTCTAGGAGATGAAATTGACTGCTGGCCCACCACAGGCAAGAAAACAAGGGACTTTGATCTTAAGAGGGATTGAATTCAGCCAATCACCTGAGTGCTTGGAAGAGGGCCCCAAGTTCCAGATGAAAACACAGCCCAGTAGTCACCATGATTTCAGCCTCATGAGATGCTGAACTATACAATGTTTGGGCTTTGATTTGCTGAAAACTATAAGATAATAAGTGAGTGTTGTTCTTAATCCTCTAAATTTGTGGCAATTTGTTGCCTGTGAAGTGCAATCATTTTTCATAATTCAGAAAAACTTTAATTGAATGATATTTAGTTAATGAACTTTAAACAAATGAGATCAGTTCATTTGTAATTGCTAATTCACAACCTCTAAAAAACTTTTAAAAATTCTATGACCACTTTAACAAAATGGAATTATAAAATATTTTGTTTTTAAATACACTTTGTTGTTTGACATTCTTGTTTATACTACGTTTATTTTTTATGTGTTGCATACAATGGATGCTCATTCAGAGGTTTCTAAACTGTTCAGGATTTTGTTAGCTAGTAGCACATGCAGTGATAATGACTTGAAAATAAATGCTCTATATTAAGCTACTCGCTCAAAATGTGTTTGTTGTGGATCTAATGATGTCAGAAGGGCAGTCGTGTTAATAATAGCTCTGCAAATTGAGCAGTTAATGACACACTGGAAAACTCTACTTCTTTTCAAGATACTTTCCCCAAAGCTTGAATTCCCTTGTCTGGATCTCAATTTGTTATATATGTTTTTCAAGTTGTTATATTAATTAGAATTATTGTACTTAAAAATGTGTCTGCATGCTCTTTTCATGTGATTCTGAAGAGTTCTATATATTTTCAGATTGAGATAATCATATGAAAAAAGCCTGATTTTATAAGAAAAAAAAATGCAATGGAACCCACACTGTATTTGCTGACGTCCATAAAAACAAAACAAACACACACACACACACACACACACACACACACACACACAAATATCCTGTAAGTCTACTTTTAAAAGTGTTGTTTGCATACTAAAAATACTAAGGCCAGTCCTGCTTGGCTCAGTGATTGAGTGGTGACCTATGAACTAGGAGGTCACAGTTCGATTCCTGATCAGGGCACATGTTCGATCCCCAGTAGGGGGCGTGCAGGACGCAGCCGGTCAATGATTCTCTCTCATCATTGATGTTTCTATCTCTTCCTCTCCCTTCCTCTCTGAAATAAATAAAAAAATATTTTAAAAAGATAAAAATACTGGGTATGTTCATACATTTTCTTAAGTACCAAGTATAGTTTTACTGTGGAGTCAAACAAAGCTTTCAGTTAACGTGTGATATATAGAAAATAAAGCCAGGTATTCTGCTGATGTGCAAATAAGGCCCTAAAACTTTACTGTTCAGGGAATAAATCTTATCATTTCTCTGCTAATACACTGCTGTGATATTGCAGAACCTGCAACTCAAACTGTGCTAGGAATTTCTCTTCAAAAGAACTATATTGTGGCCACAAGGCGGAAGAGGATTTACATTATTGTCTTATTGTGATTATCAAAAATTCTATTCTCTTTAATTTGAGATTCAATCCATTTCAATTTGAGAGTTTCACACAAAGTCAAGTAGAATTGAAATTAATTGATAAAACTCGTTTCTTCTATTAAAGTTCTTGGCATAATTGCCCACACTTTAGTCTGAACTCATATAAGCCTGTATTTATTATTAACTTTAAATTGCATGGTAATTTGGTTAATAGCATGAGGGCAGGACAAATTAAGATACTTTCACTGCAGGTTTCCAGCCTGTGTCCTACAGCGTGTGACTCAATTCATTATTCTTTTTGATTAAAGACAATATATCAAGCTACTGACCCATAGATTTTTAACTAAAGTCTTAGCTAAAACCATGCCTCCTGATGTTTGAAATGAATATTTTATTAGATATCTTAACCAGCATAGTTTATTAATTAATGACAAATATTTGGAAAGGCTTAGCATATTTATAAATTTTGCAGAATGTTGTCATGCTGGGAGAATAGCAACTTTGAGGACTTGTAATGAGCTACATATTTCTATATCTGTTCTGAGAGAAAAAAAACACCATTATCACTTTGTGGGCTGTTTTTGAGATGTAAAGATACTTATTTTATGACTTTTTCCTTTGTATTGAATTTATTGGGGTGACACTGGTTAATGAAATCATACAGGTTTCAGGTGCACAGTTCTACAAGACTTCTGTATACTGTATTGTGTGTTCACCATTTATTCCACATATAGCCTCCTCTACCTTCCCCAACCCCTCTACCCCCAGGCAATAAGCACACTGTTGTCCATATCCATGAGTTTTTTCTCTTTTTTTCTTTTTTGTTTAATTCCTCCACCCCACCTTAACCTTAACAGTTGTCAACCCACTCTTGATCTTTACGTATGTGTATACCTATATTTCGCCTGTCAATTCATTTTGTTCATTAGAGTCCACATATTAGTGAAATCACCTGGTACTTGTCTTTCTCTGACTGGCTTATTTCACTTAGCATAATGCTCCCCAAGTCCATCCATGCTGTGGCAAAGAGTAGGATTTCCTTCTTTTCTTTAATGGCTGAATAGTATTATGTGTAAATTATTTATTTTTAAAAATATTTATTGTTGAAAGTATTACATTTGCCCCCTTTCTTACCCCACTGATCCCTTCTAGTCCTCTTTCTCCCCTCCAACCTCCATCCACAATTTTCTTTTAATCTATTCATCTACTGATGGACACTTGGGCTGCTTCCAGATCTTGGCTATTGTACCTAACACTGCAGTAAACATAAGGGTGCGTGTATTCCTTCAAATTATTTTTTCTGATTTCTTCAGATAAATTCCCAGAAGTGGAATCACTGCATCATAATGTAGTTCTATTTTTTATAACATATTTTTTATTGATTTCAGAGAGCGAGAGAGAAATAGAAACATCAGTGATGAGAATCATTGATTGGCTGCCTCTTGCATGCCCCCCTTGGGGATCAAGCTCACAACCCGTGCATGTGCCCTTGACAGAAATCGAGCCTGGGAACCTTCAGTCCCCAGACTAGTGCTCTATCCACTGAGTTAAACCAGCTAGGGCATCTATTTTTTAATTTTTAAAGTAACCCATATGCTTTCCACAGTGGCTGCACTAATCCACATTTCCACTAAATTCAAGAGGAGGGAAGACTCCCAAGCTCATTTCACGAGGCCATTATTATCCTAATTCCAAAGCCAGATAAAGACACTACAAAGAAAAACAAAACAAACTATATATATATATATATATATATATATATATATATATATATAGTATATATGCCACTATTCCCTATGAACTTAGATAAATCTTTAAATATTAGCAAACCAGATCCAGTAATACATTACAAAGATCATATGCCATAGTCAAGCAGGATTTATTTTGAGGTTTCAAGATTGGTACAATATCCACAAATCAATATATGTGATATACCACATAAACAAAATGAAGGATAAAAACCACATGATCACATCAGTCCCTGCAGTAAAAGCATTTGATAAAATCTAGCACCCATTTATGATAAAAACTCTTATCAACATGGGTATAGAGGGAGCATGCCTCAATGTAGTAAAGGCCACCTATGACACACTCACAGCCAACATTACTCAATAGGCAAAAACTATAAGGTTTTCCCTTAAGATTGGGAACAAGACAGTATCACTGCTTTCATCACTCTTCTTCAACATAGTACTGAAAGTCCTAGCCACAGGAATCAGACAAGAAATAAAAGGCAATCAAATTGGAAAGGAAAAATTAAACTGTCATTTTTTTCAGGTGACATAATATTGTATATAAAAAAAACCTAAAGATTCCACCAAAACATTACTAGAACGGATAATTGAATCCAGTATAGGAGCAGGATTCAATATAAGTATCCAGAAATCAGTTGCATTTTTATACATCAATGATGAACTACCAGGAAGGGAAACTAAGAAAACAATTTCATTCACAATTGTTTCAAAAAGAATAAAATACCTGGGAATAAACATAGTATTGTGATTCTTAAGTAATTTTTATATTTTGGGGATCTTGAAGAATTAGCCATAGGATTCATTTGAAAAAGCTGCTCTGACATAATCTATAACTTACTCTGTAGTTTTCTTAGTGTCAGGTCTTGAGCTTAATCCTAACCATACCCAAGACTATAACAGAAAAAAATTCTAAATCAGACAGGATTGTTATATTGCATGCCCCTTTCCAAGGTTGCTACAATGTAAGTTATTCAAGAATTGGATTTTTAGTTATTAAAACCTGGTGCCACTGGCAAGGAAACCAGTGCTTGCCGATACTTCTGGTCAAGGATGGTTTAACTGATTTCCCAATTCTCTCTGAAAAATGCTATTAAAGTAGGGGATTAAATCAGTTGATTATTTTCATTCCTATACAAATGCAAGTAAGGCAGTTGGTATACTGGATCAATTTAGTATCAGGGGACTTAGGATAAAATCCTAATCCCCCGCTTACTATGACAAAGAGTGGATCAACTAGACCACTGCACAGCAAGAAAGTGTGAAGTGCAGAGATGCCCTTCCAGAGATGTTGAGAGTCAGGAGTGGAGGAAAGCAAACTGTCCTAGGAAATGCTATCAGCGGTTCTTAACCTGTGGGTCGCGACCCCTTTGGCGGTTGAGAACCACTGTAGGGTATTCTACTTAAAATGATCATAACTCCAACTTTGTAATATCTTAAAATCTCTGATTTGTTTCAGTGGGAATTATGATGAGGAATCGAAAGCAATTAGCAACTGATACCAAGTGAGGACCTGAATAGTGTTAGGATGACACATACATTTTCTTTAGCACCACCTGAGAGTTGACACTAGGCTTATGTGGCATTTATAGGAAACTTTTTATTTATTTTATTTTATTAGTATGTGTCATTTTTAAAGAAAGGCATTTGGGGAAATGCATCATCTCTCTCTTCCCAGAATGAGTTTATTCATTCACAATTAGCCACTATTGTTTATAAATTATGGGCTAAAGGAACTACACCGATGGTTAAAAATTATCCATATGTTACTAGAGTCATATCAATAACTTCAAAATCATTATAACTACAAATGGTGGCCACAGAGTAGATATTTGACTTGGCTGCTTATGACACCCACCTGTTTTAATATCTTGCCCATTTTAGCAAATGGAATATTATAAAAGTGATTGTGAAGCTTTTGTTATATCAGTCACTGAAACCTCAAATAACCATCTTTACAGTGGCCAATTAATATTTCCCATTTCAATGGTAGAAATATGCACTACTGAAATAGAGCAAGTTGCTATAAACCAATGGTGTTATGTCATATTTTAACTGTGCATTTTAGAATTCAAATTGCATATTTAATATTTTTTGTCCTACATTGGATTTATGTTGGAATTTACGAAATCAAATACTTTCATAAAAATTATAAAACATAATCCTGGTAAATTTACTGTGAATATCCTTTAATATTTTTAAATTTATTTTTACTTACCTTTAAAATTTTTTAATCTTTATCCAAGGGATATTTTTTCCCATTGCTTTTTAGAGAGAGGGAGAGAGGGGGACAGAGAGAGAGAAACATTGATGTGAGAGAGAAACATTGACTGGTTGCTTCCCACAGGAGCCCTGGCCAGGGTGGGGATCAACCTGCAACCCAGGTACATACCTTGACCAGGAATCAAACCAATGACCTCTTCTTTGCTGGGGCTGAAGCTCTAACCACTGAGCACAAAGGTCAGAGCAATCACTTTTAAAAGATAGAATTCATTTTGCTGTTTTATTTCCACGTCTGTTAACCTGGGATCTGCACAGAAAGATTAACTAGTTAGTGTGCGAGAGGCCACAGAGCTCATAAATGGCAGAATTCACGACACACCCTTGAATTATTGAAACTTGCTCTAGAACCCATGGTCATAACAGTTACATACATACTGCTCTGCTTTGGCTGATACAAACTGAAATAATACTCATCTCACTCATTTGGATCTTATAGTTTAATAATGAAGAAAGACAATTAAACAATTCATTATGTTGCATCTCCAATAGTAATCATCTTCTGTCCAAGACACAACCCAGAGGAAAGTTTAGTTTTTGTCATACACTTACACTAGGATATTCAATTGAGTTGCATATTGGAGTTTGATATATATAACTTAAACTAGGAATGGTGCCAAGAAGTATAGTGAACCAAGGAATCTAAAGGTATAAATACAAGGTAGTAGATGTGTAACGCGTCTGCACTGATACACATGATAAAGAGAGCTATAAAAATTTAATCCCAGTATTTGGTCACTCAAGGTCTTTTCAATCTCTCCATAGCATTTTAATGTCCTCTTCTGCCTTATTCAGCCCTCACTCAAATTCTGATAGTCATTCTCAGTTTCTCCCTTCCATCAATTGTCGCTCATGTGTGTATCTTTGACTTGTGGTTATTTTCAATTATCAGTTTCATTCTCAGAATATTCAGAAGTTTCTTTAATCTTTTGCAAGCCATCTTTAGACTCTTCAGTCTTCCTCCAGATATCCTCTGCATTTCCATTCAATGGCAGCCCTGCTGTAATAAAGTTTAGACACTTTCAATTCTGGGAAGCCTTGGACATATTTTAAGGTGATGTTTTGGACCCCCAGCAGGAGTTAGAAATGTAGAAATTAAAAGTTCCGTCACATTCCCGTGCTTTAAATCTGGTTAAGATATTTCTCCAGGCAAATGATTTTCAATTAGGCTTGCATACCTGAGCCATATAAGGTCTTTTTAAAATTCAGACATAGAGGACTCAGCCCAACGTTTCTAGGGAAGGGACACAAACAACAGTAAGTGATAAAACTCTCCAGCTGATGACAGTGTGCACTCCAGTGTGAAAACCACGGACCTGAATATTTTCTTGTTAATTGACCAGATTATATTTGGTGTATCTTTTCCTACTGCATAAACCATTGGTTCAGGCATTTAGGCTCTTTCCCTGCCCTCTAATTTAGCCCCTAGAAGAATGCCTGACAGCATGAAGCAAAGAAGTGCTTTAAAGAAACAAAGAAATAGATGCTACTTCAGTTTTTCCAGGCATCTGTCATTTAGTGACTTTATCATGGTTGAAATTCGCTTCCTCAGATTTGCAAGTTTTAGGAAATTGATTTTATCAAGTATCACAGAGATATCTATGCTCACATGTTAAATAGGTTTATAACGATCATTAAAGCCAAATGACATTCAAGTAAATTAGCAGAGTTCCAGACCATCCCGGCTCGCTGAACATGATACAGAGCATCATTTTTCTGGTTCTGAACTACCTGCAAAGCCGTGATAATTCGGAAGATTCTGTAATAAGTACGGAATCACCACATAAATACTTCGATAGTTTTATGATGGTGCTATATTTATCTATTTTCTCTTTTTGATTTTGTATATGTAAGTCTTTATGCGGTTATACTACAGAATTTTTTTGAACTGGTGAAAATTCTTAAGTTCATTATAACTTTTATACCATTTGCCTTACAAATACCATAGTTTACAAAACCAATCACTGTATTACTTCAAAAAAAAGGAGTGCTTGAGTGCAACTCTCTTCATAGATTGCAATGCACTAGCTGTGCACCAAGTTTGGTGTGGGGAGGGCAGCTTTCCCATGTGAAGCCCGCCAGGCCCTAAAGCAGGGGTGGGCAAACTTTTTGACTCGAGGGCCACAGTGGGTTCTTAAACTGGACCGGAGGGCCGGAACAAAAGCATGGATGGAGTGTTTGTGTGAACTAATATAAATTCAAAGTAAACATCATTACATAAAAGAGTAGGGTCTTTTTTTTTTTTTTTAGTTTTATTCATTTCAAATGGGCTGGATCCGGCCCGCGGGCCGTAGTTTGCCCACGGCTGCTAAAGCCTTTAGATCAGTAGTTCTCAACCTTCCTCATGCCATGACCCTTTAATACAGTTCCTCATTTGTGGTGACCCCCAACCATAAAATTATTTTTATAGCTACTTCATAACTATAATTTTGCTACTGTTATGAATCATAATGTAAATATATGATATGCAGGATGCATTTTCATTGCTACAAATTGAACATAATTAAAGCATGGTGATTAATCACAAAAACAATATGTAATTATATATGTGTTTTCCGACCCCTATGAAAGGGTCGTTCGACCCCCAAAGGGGTCGCGACCCACAGGTTGAGAACCGCTGCTCCAGATGAAGAATCCTGCATTGTTGTAGTCCTGTTGGCAGAAGTCACATTGCTGTGAACTGGGAGGTAAATTTGCATGAAGGGGAGAAAGGTGAGAAGGCAGAGACTAAAAGGAGGACACCCTAAAGCGCTGCCCAGAGGGGTGGAAGCTTAGCTCTTGTTGGGCTCTGCTAACACCAGGGAAGCATAGAAGAGGGACAGTTCTTTGGAGGAAAAATAATATTTGAATCCAATTTTAAAGAAAGGGAGCAATGACATAGGCCCAGGGGTGGATTCAGTTGAATTGGTAAACATTGCTATCTTCATGAACTAATTTAAGGAATGTAGAGGAAGGAAGGAAGAAAGGACATTCATTTTGGAAGGAACCCAAGCACCTTGACATTTTAAAGGAATGTAATGTGGCCACTGAAACCACCTTTGTCACCACAATGGATGAAGCGCTTCAAATTTAAAAGGTACAACAATTCTCCTATTATGTAACATTTCCACCAAGAACTTTAGATGACTTGAAAGGAGTTATTTTTATGTTTCAATATGTGTACCTGTTTATTTTTCACCTACTTTCTTTTTATCTAGCCTATTATTGTTTTTGTGAAAAGAAATGAATCTTGTTAAGACAAATCTACAGGCAGTTTAAACCTCTAATGCATTTCCAGATTCACACTGGAAACAGCAAAACTTTCTTGCAAAAGCCAAACTTTGAATATTTTGTAGAATCTGTCAGGTATCAGACTTCATGCAGTTCACCTGCCAGGGGGATTTTATTCAATTTGGGGGGAAAATAATAATAGTGGGCACTGAACAGAAGGAAGAAGTGCGCCTGTCTCCCCTAACAAAACTTTTATCATCTCTGCTTCCCTCAGGAGCAAGAGAGATAGTGATGAACTTTTGAGAATATTTATGGCGCACTTCCTGCTGTTACCCTGAGTCAGTGCTGAAAGCGGGGTGTGCCACCTCCAATGCCTATGGCGGTGCGCAGGTAATGTGAATGTTTGAAATAGGCCAATTTGAACAATCTTCTTCACTTGCGGGGGAAAAGGCACTTTTTATCTTTTCTTGGAACATGGAGCCCTCTGGGTGAAATTTTACTTTTCCCACTTGTGAAATAGATTGAGAGTACATGCAGTGGTTAGCTTTCCTCTTAACTCTACTGTGAGAAGAATGAAAGTGACGGAGTCCGCTGACAGCCCCCTGCCACTTGACCTGCGCGCTGCTATGACAACAGGGAGTGATGGGCAATGTAGGAGAGTGGCCTGCTGGTTCCTTATCCAAAAGCGCAATGGCCTGCTGGCTCCGGGAAAGCGCTGGCATGCTGACAGGGCCAGGTTTCAAAAGTGGCAAGAGAATCTAGAAACCTGTATCTTTACCCAGAAGAGAACTTTTTATTTTATTTATTTATTTATTTTTGGCGGGGGTGGGGGCGGGGCAGAAGCTAAGACTTTTGTTTTTAATGTATCTTTTATATCCCCATCCTCCGGTAAAGAGTGGGGATATAAAAGATACATCAACCAGATATAACTCTTGATCCAACATTGCTGAACCTCTGTTTTTAGAGATTTAAATGTCTTCAATAAAATCAAGTACTTTTAAAAGCAAATAATATGCCCGCACGCAAAGGAATGAAGTTCGAATGTTACCTTACATGATATACAAGAATTCACTCACAATGGATTAAAGACCTAAATATAAGACCTATATTGCTGGAAGAAAACTTAGGGAAAAGATTCATGACATTAGATTTGGCAGTGAGTTCTTAGTTATGACAACAAAAACATAGGCAACAAAATAAAAAAAAATAGGCAAATGGGAATTCAGTGTAACAAAGGAAAAACAGCAAAAAGGCTATCTATGGAATGGGAAAAATCATTACATATCATCTTTGATGAGGTCTTAATATCTAGAACATATTAACAACTTCTATAACAATAAAAGACTAATAACCCTCTTTAAAAATAGTCAAAGGACTTAAATAGATATTTTCCAAATAAGATACACAAATGACTAATAAGCATATGAGAAAATGTTCAACATCCCCAATCACTAGGGAAACCCAAATCAAAGCCATAATTAGATACTACCTCATATACATCAGGATGGTGACTATCAAAATAGTAGAAAATAAAGTGGTGGCAAGAATGTGGAGTAGTTGACACCCTTGAACACTTTTTGGAATGTAAAATGATGCAGCTGTTATGAAAAACAGTTTATGGGTTCCTCAGAAAATTAAAAATAGAATCATCATATGATCCAGCAATCCCACTTTTTATATACATCCATACATCCAAAATAACTCAAAGCAATATTACAAAGATATTTTACAAAGACCCATATTTACAATATTACAAAGCAATATTATGAAGACCCATAACACCCATATTCATCACGTGGGGTTTTTTTTTTCCACAATAGCCAAGAGGTGGAAGCAAGCCAAATTTCTATTAATAAATGAATGGATAAAGAAAACATTGTATATAATACAACAGAATATTGTGCAGCCTTAAAAAGAAGGACTTCTGTCACATGCTACAACATGAATAAATTTCAAGAAAATTTAAGAAAAATAAGTCAGTCATCAGAGGACAAATACTGTCTACCACTTATTTAATGTATCTAATGTAGTCAAAATCACAGTAACAGAAAAATAGAAAGGTGATTATCAAGGGCTAGTGAAGAGGGAGAATTAGTGGTTAGTGGATTTGTGTTGTAAGATGAAAAATGCTTTCTTTTTATTAAGAATTTAGCAAAATTTATTTAATCAACCCCATATTGACAGACTGTTAGGGTATTTTAAACCTTTTAATTTTTACAAACAATAGTGTAACTAAAATTTTCAGTTGATTTCATCATTGCATATTTTTCCCCAAAATTATTTCCTTAGGATAAATTTGCCAAAGGGAATGCCTGGGTGAAATATGTACCTCCAGTTAAGGATTTTGATATATTATTACCAAGCCACCTTCCAGAAAAGTTGTACCAATTTATAACCCTACTAAGCAGTATTTAAGTAATACAATAATGATCAAATATTTACTCTTTGGTGACGGCGTTCTTGTTCCAGCATTAAGAAGGGTTCAGCAATCTGGAAAAGGGGCTATGTGTAACTTAAGTAAAAGTCCAGAGAAGAAATATAATTTTGAAAGGCATTTGGGGGTCAGAGGAGCCTACCTAAAGAAGCTAAGATCTCCTTGTCTCAGGACCCCATGCTTTTTATTAACACAAATTTTCCTGAGGCAAGGCAGAGATATACACTTCAAAGGGTCAGGGTTTCAAATACACAGTCCATTGTCAGAATGGGGAGAATTAGCCTATGGCTATTCAGGTGTTTGGCCAGTAGGAGGCAATACCATGTAGATTAAGATGCCCTGAGCTGTCTGGCAGCAAGCAATCATCACTTTTCAGGTTTGGGGAAATGCCATCAGCCATTCCCAACAGGTGACAACATATGTGACTCAGCCCTTGTTGAGTCCCCCAGTTCCATCAGCCTTTTGATGAAACTCTTGCAATTATGACATGCTGGAACTGGCTTCCGGCACTTTGGAAACTCAGCTTTTCATAAAATACTTCTTGAGAATGTGGTTGTTATAAACATGTTTAATGTCAACCACTCCCTTCCGGGTATGTCATTATCCAGCACCAAATATGGGATTCTGGGGCATTAAAACCAATGATGCCATGACGTACAAGTCAAAAGCTCTAAGGCTAACAGATAGTCTTCAATTGAAAAATCAGGGGGCTCTTGCTAGCTAACTAGTTTATTTGAAAAAATTTTCAAGATCTGTTGTGCAACAATGTGAGGGTATTTAACCCTACTGAACTTTACACTTACAGTAATTAAGATGGTAAATTTAATATGTGTTTTTACCACAATAAAAAATTTACCATATTTCAGAGCTGTCTCATCTGCACAATCATTACAATTTGGAAAACATTGTAAGGCTTCATTTAATAAACCCCTGGCCTTTCTTTGACTATTGAATGTACAATATATTTATAAAGAAATTATTTTAAACTATGAAGAAAGATGGACATAAGGATCAGGCACAAAGAATTTACCATAGAGGATTTTACCAATGCTTTATTACTGAACCCATTTTAATGGTATAAGAATTTATCTAAATACATAACCCAGTGATGCCTCATAAATTTGTTTAGTAAGTAGCCGCTTCTAAAGGGAATACTGTCCATGATACCTCTGTAGAAGCTTGCCAATAGCATTAACAGAAAATAAGAAGTATGCTTTCTGTAATACCTAAGATCAGTACTGACTTACCAAGTTCTGCTCTGAGTTTTGACACTCAAAATGTGCCAACAGGTTCAGATATTGAAAAGTGCTGGTTTTACAAAGTTAAGTGGAATCTGAGACATTTACTCTTCCAAGTATAGAAAAGGGAAATATAAGGTTAAGCATTTGGGGCACTTTCATGAACGCTATTGGAATAAAGTGTGTTTTATACACATACAACACACACACACACACACACACACAAACTCACAATCCAGCACTGGCTTTTCTATCTCTATTTCTGATTTCCAGTTGTAATATCACTTATTCATTAAAAAATCTCAAGCCCTTTCCCTCTTGGGGAATGCTACTTCTCTATCTCTGCTTGTTTAATTATCTTCTTTTAGAAAGATTTTCTTAGAAATGGCAAATGATCTTTTCATGAAATCTGTATAATCCCAACATGTTGAAAAATATCTAAACTCAAAGGAATGTCTAGAGAACATATTATTGCTCCTGGTGTTGATCCTGCAAAATCAGGGGAAAGTTGCACTCTTCCCTGACCACAAGCAATGGACAATCACAGTTTGGAATCAGAATATTTGTAATAAACTATTTCAAAATTCCCATCTTGATACTGCTTATGGCCCTCCTTAAAATGTGGGAGACAGTATTTGCTGTAAAAGTCAGTTAAGCTAGTCCTACTTGGAAGTACAGTTGACCCTTAAATAACACAGGTTTGAACGGTTCAGTTCCACTTAAACGCAGATTCTTTCAATAAATAATCTAAATGTATTTTCTCTTCCTTATAATTTTCTTTACATTCTCTTTCAGCTAGCTAACTTTATTGTAATCTTATAGTATATAACACATATAGCATACAAAATATGTGTTAGTCAACTGTTTGTTAGTGGTAAGGCTCCAGGTTTTGGGGGAGTTTATTTAATGTCCATCATATTCACATGTAATAGAATCATGTGGTCTTATATTTAGCATCTTTATTTTTAAAAATTTTATTACATCAATAATAATTAGAAACAGGAACCAAAATACTTAATAAGCCATGCCTCATTACAATTTTTGAATAACCATGATTATTTTTTTATATTGACAAAGAATCAGCTCAATTGTTTAGTGTTTTCTTTTATTTATTTCCTTAATTTCAGTCTGCATTGATTGTAGTCCTTTAAAAATAATATATTCTTTATAAACTCTGTTTATGAATGAAAGAATCAATGTAAAACAGCCAATTTTTCAAGCAAATAAAATATAAATATTCAGCTAAGAAAAATAGATATTTGATGCAAAACATAATGATAAGGCTGTACAAAAACCCAATCATTGCAACTGCATAAAAATAATGAGGTTATTTTTCATTCCTCACTTTTCACTGGTATAGAAGCTACAAATCAAAACAGAAAGACCTGAGGAATAGTCATAGGTCATTACCCATACCTGGAAAAATATTTTTGCATCTCTAAAATCTGAGTAGAAATAGGTTAGGAAATATTTGGAAAGATCACACAATGATTACTTGGATGTGTATTTTAAAACATACTGTGCCAAACAAATTGTGGTTAAAACTACATATTGTTTTATGTTCCTAACCAAATATTTTTTCTCATTTACTAAGATCTCAGTTACTTTACATTAATAGCACATTTCTATAAGGACAGTTTTACAAATTTTCTTCACAAGTAATTAGTGAGGGCTACTAAACAGATAAGAATCAAAGGTTTTTAAGGTAGATTTCTTTCTAATTTCATCCTAATTATTTATTCTGCACGTATATTAGTTTAAATGAATGTTCTCTACTAAGGGTCATGAAAGGCTATAAAATACATCCTTTTTATCCCTGGTTTCAGGGTAATTGCTAATGACTATTTCTCTAATATGCATCATAAAATTCATATATTCAGAGCTCCAATTTTAAATTCTAAGTTTCCAAAGGAAAAATAATTTTTTAAAAATGTTACCCCATTCTTCTTTAGATTGTAAAAAAAAAATAGGTAAGTTCTAGCTTGGAGTTACTTTCGTATCTACCTCTGGAGATTTAAGAAAAAAGGAAGAAATAAAATAAAAAGAGAAATCTACCTAAGAATTCCTAATGTCAATCACTTCATCACATGGATTTGAGGCCTAAATCCATTCTACCTGTGCGGTAATTTAAAAAAAAGAATAAATGAAAAGGCTCATTAGTGATAAGGTACATCATTGCCCATCATATGATGTCGTGCAAAGGCAATTCACTACTGTGGTCATTTTTTCTCAAACACATTATCCCAGACTGACCATGAGGAAAACATCCAAGTACAACTGAGAAACATTACATAATATCTGACCAGTAATCTTAAAAATAGCCCAAATCCTCCAAACCAAAACAAGATGGAGAAACTGCCACACATCAGAGGAGGCGAAGGAGACATGGCAAGTAAATGCAATATGATATCTTGAGTGGGATAGGAAAAGAAAAAAAGGATATTAATAATCACACTAGTAACATCTAAATAAAATCTGGAATATAATAATGTACCAATGGCGGCTTCTTAGTTGGAACTAATTTACCATTCTAACATACAAAAGGTTAACAAATGAGGATAATAACTGAAGTATATGGGGACTCTCTGCTATATTTGCATCTTTTCTGTGTTTCTAAACTATCCTAAAATACTTTATTTAAGAATGAAAGAAAAGCCCAGGTTTACAATGAAGTTGAAAATAACCTTGAGTTTTTAGTACCACCAATATATGGTAGAAGCAAAATCAAGTTCTCTCTTGAGGAACATATTCCCAAACAAGGTTTTAAAAATGTCCACAGATCCCTGGCCATGTGGCTCAGTTGGTTAGAGCATCTTCTCAGATACCAAAAGGTTATGGGTTTGATTCCAGGTCAGAGCACATACCTAGGTTCTAGGTTGCAGGTTTGATCCCAGTCAGGACAAGAATAGGTGGCAAACAATCAATGTATTTCTTTCTCTCTCAACATATCCTTGGGTGAAGATTTTTAAAAAACGTCCACAGAAAGAGTTTGAAAGAAAACAGATTCATTCAAAAACAAAAACAAACAAAAAGGAATGCCAAACACTGAAGATAACAAACAGATTTAAATCAGTCTTCAAAAACCTGGAACAACTATTGGATTTATCCAACACAGTATAATCAGTTGAACCATAACATTACCTACTTCATATCCTTTAACATAACTTAACATATTTGCTTTTGTCTTTGTGATTTATAGGTTTCTCCTAGGAATGGAGCTCAGAGCCCCTAACCACCCTTATTTGGGTGTTAAGTACAGGTTCCTATAATTGGGTGCCTTCCGTAAAATAGTGATAAATCAAGCCCTGGTATGGTAGCTTTGTTGGTGAAAGCATTATCCTGATACACCAAGGTTGTGGGTTTGGTCTCCAGTCATGGCACATACAAGAAGCAACTAATGAATACATATGATGTGGTAAAAAGAACAATTCACCACTGTGGTAAAAAATTCTCTCTATCCATTTCCCTCTTCCTAAAATCAATACATTAAAATGAAATAGTGATAAACAGAGAAATCAAACCCATTTTTTTTTACCATGTGTCACAGTCCTTCTACTGGTTTACTGCTCTTCCCAGCTCTCTCCTTTCTAGGAATGTTTTAAGATTGTACTTCCCTGACTCCATGCAGTTAGTGCTAGTTGATTGTGAAGTTTTGGAGATTTTTACTTTATTTGCAAGATAAGTTAGTGACTACAGTTTTATATTTATACCTGACAGAAAATCTGAGGCCTCTAGGTCAGAGACAGAGTTTATTACCAATGAAAAAGCGGCAACAGCCAAAAATAACATCATAGCAGCTACCTCCATGTCCCAATCCATACCGGGAATCATGGTGAGAGCTAGATAGTATTTGCACATGTTTTGGAATGCAAGATGGGAGTGGAATGCTGAGTTCAGGAGACTTTGATGTTAAAGAGCAGGGGTGGGGAGCCATTCTTCTGCCAAGGGCCTTTTGGATATTTACTAGTATAAAATCACTCCAGGGCCATACAGAATTATCAACTTAAAAATTGGCTTGCTATATTAGCTCAAACATTTAATTAACTCACCCCTAATGCCTTGGCAGGGCCAGACCAAATGATTTTGCAGGCCAGATGTTCCCCACCTCTAGTATGGAGGGTGCTGGTACCACACCTACCTCTGGAGAGAGAGAGAGATTTTATCTTAATTCTGAAAGATAAACTATTCTTCTCTACAAATGGAAAGAAAATGTCTATTTTTACTACCCCAGAACATCTCTAAAGTTTACTGGGATGTTTTTATACTGACATCCTTAACTTAACTGTAAATCCCTTAGCTCACATAAGGAAATGTGAGCTGTTGTCTCTCAACCGTTAGCCATGGTCTTATGACCGGCTTTGCTTAATGAATGCTGAATGAGAGTGATGGAATCTTTTAAGAATCAGTAAGTGATTCACTGTGTTCCTTTCTCTTTCCTTAGTGACCAGCAAAAATCTAGATGACAGATGTTATAGCAGACAGCTTTCCAAAATTGCTATGACATGAAATAAAACCTGTGGTAAGCCATACACGCATAAACACACACACACACACACACACACACACACACACACACAACACATTGTTATTGAAGCTACTAAGTTTAGGAGGTCATTTGTTTGTTGTGCAATATAATTTACTAGTAACCTGTTCTAACTGATACACCATGGAAATTAGGTGTCATGTTTTCTGTGTTCTGGCTCCACTCATTTTTTTACTTTCTGATGCCTCTCTTTGTAAAAGACAGACAATAATACCATTCTCCAAAATATTTGGTAGTTCTGCATTCTTTTCCTTTACTGTCTTTATCTTACCTATCGCTATCTTCAAGAGATAAAATCCTGCTCATCTCCCAAGACAAAGATTGTCACCTTCTAAACAAAGTCTTCTATAATTCCTCTGAATAAAATGATAATTTTCAAGCCCACCAATATTTAGTCATTATGTGTGTGTGTGTTTCAAGTGTTGCTTTGTTTCATAGTCATATATGCTTATCTCTTACACACAAAACTTGAGCTTTTAGAGATCAGGATCCACATGAAAGAACTCAGTACCAGGCTTTGCACTAATAGGAATTAATAAATGCTTACTGAATTGCACGAATTTCAGTTTTAATATATTTACTGGAGGCCCGGTGCATAAAAATTTGTGCACTCGGGGTGTCCCTCAGCCCAACCGATGACCTCTTACAGTGTGGGAGCCCTCAGAGGATGTCCACCTGCAGGCTTAGGCCCTCTCCCTGGAGGATCGGGCCCAAGCAGGCAGTCAGACATCCCTATGGCAGCCTGGCAGCCCTCAGGGGATGTCCACTTACCAGCAGGGAGCAGACCTAAGCTGCAGTCGAACATCCGTAGTGCTGCTGAGGAGGCGGGAGAGGCTCCCGCCACCACTGCTGTGCTGGCAGCCATCAGCCTGGCTGTGGCTGAGCAGAGCTCCCCCTGTGGGAGTGCACAGACCACCAGGGGACAGCTCCTGCACTGAGCATCTGTCCCCTGGTGGTCAGTGTGTGTCATAGTGACCAGTCATTCCCAGTTGTTCTGCTGTTAGGGTCAGTTTGCATATTACCCTTTTATTATATAGGATAGAGGCCTGGTGCATGGGTGGGGGCCATCTGGTTTTCCCTGAAGGGTGTCCTGGATCAAGGTGGGGGTCCCGCTGGGGTGCCTGGCCAGCCTGGGTGAGGGGCTGATGGCTGTTTGAAGGCTGGTCAAGCCCCCTGCAGTGTGGACCCACACCCCATGGAGGTTTGGCCAGCCTGGGGAGGGGCTGATGGAGGTTTTCAGGCTGGCCACACCCTCTTTAGGGTAGGGGTCCCCACTGGGGTGCCTGGCCAGTCTGGGTGAGGGGTTGAGAGCCATTTTCAGGCTGGCCAAGCCCCCGGCAACATAAGCTCCCAGCCTCTCCTTTTTTTCTTTTACTTTTTATTCTGTGATTTATTTATCTTCTATAAATGAAACTTTGTAGCCTTAAGTGGAGCTCAGAGCCAGCCATGGTTGGCAGAAAGCTTGGCTTCCTCCATCACCAGGGGCAACCCAAGCCTCCTGCTTGCTCCAGCTCCGTGGCCACAGCCAGCTGAAAGCAGGTATCTGGTGTTTATTTACCTTCTATAATTGAAACTTTGTTGCCTTGAGTGGAGCTCAGAGCCGGCCACGGCAGGCAGAAAGCTTGGCTTCCTCCATCACTGGGGCAACCAAGCCTCCTGCTTGCTCCAGCTCTGTGGCTGCCGGCCGCCATCTTGGTTGGGTTAATTTGCATATAGTCGCTCTGATTGGCTGGTGGCCATGGCTTAAGGCATAGTGAAGGTACAATCAATTTTCATGTTTGTCTTTTATTAGTGTAGATAAGTATGTAGGAAATATGCAAAGCATTTTCTTATAAATTATATTCTTTGTTTTATATAGTTTGAATTTATTCAACCCATTTACATTACCATAAATTGTAGAAATGTAAGTTATGGCAAATCTCTATCTCTATCTCTATCTCTATCTCTATCTTTATCTCTATGTCTATATCATCTATATCTATATATAACTCTCTCTCTCTCTCTCTATATATATATATATGTATATATATGTATATATATATATATATATATATATATATCATGAACCCAATATTATCAATGTTCCTGCCTGTACGCAAGAAAAAAAAATCAAGCTCAAATGCTTAAGGAGGCTAAGTATGTAAGCATTTGGGGAGGGGTGCAAGATTGAGGCAAACTAGAAATTATATGCTTCCGGTAAAAGAGGCAGTGACTAATGAGTCCTAATAACGACACAATGAAGGAATGCAGGGATAGTGATATGAGATCTTTCAAATTATCAATTAATGCTGAACATCAATTTATGCAAAATATATTTAATTTAAAAATCAGAGCAAAACAATGAATATTGCCTGGTTTTAACTTCAGGGAAGTAGTTTATGTATAATTTTATTAAAATATTTACATATTTTATTTAAATAAGGTAATTAGCATTGCCACATAACAAGTAATTATCAAAAAACAATTCATTGTTTCTACAATTAAATTAGAATCATCACTATAAATGCAATCTTTTGAAAATTATCTAATGAAGCTTTTGTCTTTAATCAATGTATTCAAAATCACAAATTTAGTTTTTAAATTATGTAATTTTCAATAACAAATAGGTGGGAAGATTCAATCACTTTTATCTATATTATATAATTGTTTTTGTTTTATTCTTTGACAACTCAGATGCTTTGAAGATTATAAGCTCCCTATTTAAAATTCCTAATAATTGTATCCTATTTGCATTTTCCTCTTAAGAACTTTGTAAATAGAAATATGTTTTCAAGAGCTCCCAGTTTCCTCTATCCCATCTAGCTTCTATTACTCAACAGAAGAGAATAGTTCCAACTCCATTGGCTTTTCCAAAGTCTTAATTTGTTCTGGATTTTTAAAATGGGTAGACATTTGAGGAACATGTCAGCTCTAATTATGGAAAATGAAATCACGTGAATTTAACATTAGTCCACTTAGCAGAGGAGAGAATTTGTACCTTTCTTTTTTTAAACAATAATTTTCTTACCTTACTCTCAAATTCTGAGAAAATCACATTAAACTCAGGATACCATCCTATCATGACAATAAATTATTTTTATCCAAATTTTGTTTGCAATCCATACCATACCCTAAGGAATTTATTTTTTTTAAATCACCTGAGGATATGTTTCATTGATTTAGAATGAGGGGAAGAGGGAGAGAGGGAGAGAAAAAAGAGAAAGAAAGGGAAAGAGAGGGAGAGTGAAAGAGGGACAGAGAGGGATCAAGGGAGGGAGGGAGGGAAGGATGAAGGAAGGGAGGAAGGGAGAGAGAGAGACATTGATTGGTTGCCTCCCCTTTACATCCCAACCTGGACGAAACCTGCAACCTAGGTATGTGCTCTGACCAGGAATCGAACCTGCAACCTTTAGATGTATGGGATGACATTCCAACCCACTGAGCAACACTGGCCAGGGCAGGGAAATATTTTTTAGTTGTCTTAGTAAAGATTCCAAAATGTAAAATATTAATAATTTTGACCAAAAATTTCTACTATTCTTTAGCTGAGAACTTGTATTTCAACACTGCTTTTCCAAAGCTGCATTCCTAGAAGGTTCGTCATGCCCTGGTCAGTCGTCTTTCCTCCTAGAACAGGAGCACTTTCAGGATCCCTTTTTCCCTATGGGTCCAGATCTCGCTCCAGCACAGGACCTAGGACACTATAACTTTAATGTTTAATGAATAGATGTTTGATCACATTTAATTTATTAAAATTTAAGATATTAAAACAAATCTAATCTAATCTTAACCAATAAAATTCAATCTTAGAGTCAGACTAAAACTGTTCATATAGGGAAGATTCTCTATTTTTATTTTTGTAATTTAGCATTGCTATTATCATCGCTCTTTACTGTTTGGGAGTCTGAGAAATATTTACAGCTTTTGGAGAAGAACTGACTTTAATTACTTTATTTTATTATGCTAAAGGTATTTTTATCTGATTAGCTTACAAAGTATTCAGAGAGCTCTGCCAATCGATCTTGTCGATTCTTTGTACTAATGGTCCAATTCTATACCCTCAATAATTACAAATTCTTCCCTGTATTTGAATCCCTATTTCCATTGCACTGGCTCAGGTTATTATTAAATTAATAAAATAACCTTTTATATGGCCTCCTCTCTTACTTTGGCTCTTTTCTATTCCATCTATCTAGGGCAGCAAACAGTAGTTTCTATAACATTAATATGAAGACTTCAATCTCTTATCCTCATGCTAAAAGACTTTGATTAAAAAATAATGAGTGCTGTTCATTAAAATGTTTTAAAACTTTATACATACCACAATAAAGTTTTAAAAATATTTTAATTATATTATAATTTGCTTACTTATAAGGAACTTGAGATTGAAAAGATCCACTGACCAAAATATTTAATATATTTTTTATTATTGATTTCAGAGAGGAAAGGAGAGGGAGAGAGAGAGGATAGAAACATCAATAATTGAAAGAATCATTGATCTACTGCACACCCACACTAGGGATCAAGCCTGCAACCTGGGTATATGTCCAAACCAGGAATCCAATCATGACCTCCTGGTTCATAGGTCTACACTCAACAACTGAGCCATGCTGGCCAGGCTGATGACAATATTGTTCTATTGTTTTTCTGTGAACAATTTGGAAAGCCAGAGGCACTTGGAGTCAACATGCTAACAAAATCCACAATGTACTCTAAAGTGTCTACTGAATTTGTAACAGAGTATAGATAAACTGAAATTAAATACAGTGTGATAGTACTATGCATTTGCACTATAAATTCCAAGCATTTTAAACATAAGTTTTCTAAAATTGAACCTGGTTTTGCCCTGTTACTTATGATAACTCTTTTCAAATGGCAAATAAAATATGCTTAGCTGCCATGATCAGGTTAATTTCAATAGCTTATTGGAATACTTTTCAAATGTATGGAAGTGTTAAAATACTTCAGGGGCACCAATACTACCAAATAATTATTCCTCTGAAAATAATCACATATGAAATGTGTTCAAATTCCAGATGGTTATAACAAATAATTGGATACTAAGCTAAAAAAAGAACAGTTTATTGGCCTTTTAAAAAAGAATAACATCTATATTCTACCCCTAAGGTAATTTCATTTTAGAACATTTATTATGATATAATCACCCATCTTGTATTTTAGAAACCTTTTCTTCTCTCTTGTGTCTTATAATTCCATAGCTGCATTTCTTCAATAGCTTGTAATAATTGTATTGTGTTCACGGCCCAGATTATATTAGTTATTAATCTCCTGGTTTTTGAAGTGTATCGACAAAAAAGGAAAACAAAACCCTTAAAAAAATCTTTAAAATGAAACTGGTAACTATATTTTAGATGGCTGTCTTAAATTTGCCAAAAGATAAGACGTATTCTGTTATGGGGTTTGTAATTTATCAATAATTTTCCACCATTTTAAAAAGAAGAGAACGGAAATTGCCACTGTTACTTAGTATAATTTACCTCTATGACAAACTCTCTTTTGTAATTAGTGATCACTGCCTCTTGTTATTGAAAAAAAGGTGTCATAGTTTATGGAATACATTTAATGGATAAATTTTTTAATGTCATCATTGAGTTTTTAGAGCTTCATAGATGAGAAAAATATTTTCATACAGCCTCTGTTATGAATAATAATTCAAGAAATTTCATGAACCTAGTAATCTGCAGGGAAATTTAATTCACTGCAATAAAGAGGGGGAAAGTCATTAAAAGAATAACTTGGAAGCCATTTACTTAACCTCTCTTTGTACTTTTTTGGGGGTGATGGGTATGGCATATGTCTTATTTAATAAGATGACAGGCTACTGTTAGAAACATTGAGCTAAATTAATATTTTCTAACAATAATTCATAATATATATTGTAATTCTAAAAATTGTGTAATGTTTTTATAGACTAGCAAAATCTTCTGTTTAAGACAGAAGAAAGTCTAATCATTGGAAGAATGATTTAAGGCAGATCAGAAGGGCCTGAACATTTTTATTCAAAAAATCAAGAGATGGGTTTATGTAGAAAACCTTGACTAACATAATGCAGATGCTATCCTTTGAAGGGTAGAGGCATGTGCCTTTTACAAGAGAAATTGGGGAGAGGGGCTAGAGACATTTTTAAAAGATAGACATATTTCATTCACTTTTTATTTTTTTTAAGTTTTATTTTATCTTCATCTGCATGCACCTAGAAGGCTAAGCATTTAGCAGAACAGGCACCCAGAGTTTTGAACTAGCTAGTTTGCATGCTCACAACTAATATCATCCAGAATAGTATGCAGCCCAAATCCCATAGAAAATGTCCCAGAGACTTCCGTAGGCTACTTTATTAACTCATTTAATGAAGGACTTATAAATTTCCAGGCTGCAGTGTTTGTTGTTATTCCATTTATTTATTTCTAGCTAACAAATGGCCCAAGTTTAAGTGGCTTGAAGCAAAAATAAAAATAAAATAAAAAATATCATATCTTATAGTTTATTGGGTTGAATGGGCTCAGGTGAATGATTCTCAATTGCAGTCTTCAAAAATGTTCCAATCAAAGGAAGTGGCCAAGAAATCTAGTGGCAGTTGTTTCTGGTTGTTGGCTGGGAACTGAAGTGGAGTTGCAGACTAGAGCTCCTATACGTGACCTTGTCACAGGGCTTGGGCTTCTCCTCTCATGGTGGCTGGCTTTTGAGTGACAGCATCCCAAGAGTGAGTGTCCCATGGGACAAGCAGCAGCAGATGCTTGCTATCAGGCCAATGACGGACTCTATCAGACTGTCATTATTCCTGACTTATTCTAATGATCAAAGCAGTCCAAATTTACATCATACTCTTGTCATGATAAAGAAATAAAGAAATGAACTCCTTTAATGGGAAAATGGCAGGGTCACATTGAAGCAGAGCATATGGAATATCAGCTATTATAGTTGTTCCCCTTGCAAAATGCAATCCGTCACAATTGTCATAGAAATAAAAAAATTAATTAATGATAATGATAATTAATAATCATAATAATTGGGGATAGTTCTATGTGCCCTGGTAAATACAGGGTGGGGCAAAGTAGATTTACAGTTGTGAGTATGCAACACACAGAATTTATCCTTGTATTATTATTTATTGATTACTGAATTATTTTCCATATGGACAATTGCAAACCTACTTTTGCTCTGTCCTGTATTAGGCCACATAAACTTTTGCCAAGCACTCTTTCTTTTATCCCAAATAGATAGTTCAACCTGTGTCACTTTTTTATGTCTGGATTTGTGTTTTGTGGAGCTGATATGATGTAGAACTACATTAACCAGTCTTGAGTAAGCAGCTTGACTAGAAATTAGGACAGTATTGCCCTCTCCACAGAACCTAACACACTTATAAAAGTACTCCAAGTCACAAGATGGATTCAGAGTCTGCTATTGAGAAGAGTAAAGCATATAAATTCCTATTAAGAACATGCTGATAAAACTTGTGTGAGTAGGTTAATCCAACTTTACATTCTTTTGGGACATTAGTAACTGTTTTTCCTTCAATATAAGGCAAGTAACCTGTGCCAAAATGGTATAGTTCCCTAATTTTAGAATCAGGCAGCAATATCCCTAATCCTCAATAGCAGTAAATTACCTTATTCCTTAAACATCAAATTGCTCATCATTTTTTAAAAATGAGTTATTTTAATTTCTCAATCTCTTCCTTTCTTTGTTCTTTTGAGGATATAAGTTTTGATTGAACCTGATTATATTTCCCTATACAAAAGAAGCGATTCATGCATAATAGTGAATGTGGATGCATATGAGTGGTATCTATATGTGTGTTTGTGTGTATGTGTGAAGATCATGTCAGGCCAGAATATTGTATAAGTGACATAACACAAAAGTATCTCCCGAAGTAATGAATTCAGATTTATCAGGGGATTAAGAGCACAAACCAGCCCACAAACAGAAAGTGGGAGCACCTATGAATAGAAACAATACAATATTGGTAATTCCAACAATGTGAATTAGAAGATAATAAAAAGACAATGTTTTCAATTATGGAAATTTTTTTTTCTTTTTATATGCCATATTTTTTTCATGGCTTTGAAAAGATATGTACTTAATAAATGAATGATGGGTAGATTAGAAATATGCAAACACAGGACTATGTCAATCAACCTAGTATGAACCTGTGGTTCTTTGGGTTTATTTTCATGCTCTTTTACCAAAAAAGAACTGCATTTTTCCTCTCAAGGAATATCACTCTTTAATAAATCTGTGACAGATAAACTTGAATGCGCACACATAATAAAATGTGTCTCATTATACTTGGCCATCTTTCTTTTACCTTTCCCCAATTCCCGATGATAAGATATATCAAACCAACTTTATGACACTAGAGGCCCAATGCATGAAACTTGCGCAAGAGTAGGCCTTCCTTCCTCTGGCTGGTGGTACCGGCTTCCCTCCAGCACCCAGGACCCAGGCTTCCCTCCGGCCTGCAGGCACCCGGGACCAGGGCTTCCCTTGCAGCCCCAGCTTGGTCCGGAAGCTCCTCTGGGAGGATGTCCAAAAGGATGTCTGGTCTAATTAGCATATTATGCTTCTATTATTATAGATGAGACATATCAATGCTTCTTTGGGACCTACCAATATTGTGTGGTGTCCCAAGTAGATCCTGGGAAAGGATCTGGGGTGTTTATCTAAGGCGTCCCTTGAGATAAACTTTAACCGTGCATGTGCTGGGACATTCAAGTAGTTGCTAGCTAAGAGGCTGCTCTACGCAAGCAGGACCAAGGGCAAGCCTAGGACCGAAAAGACCAGAAATTTTAATTTCAGTTTTAAGCGTACAAAAAATAATTCAAATAACTGCTGGAGGAATTACACCACATGAAACATATGCAGTTGCAAATCACACAGCACTTTATTACTCACAAAAGTTCCTGATGCTGTGGGTACAGGCTTAATGGGATCCCGGTGGTGCTGTCCTCTGGGGTCCGGCAGCTGGGCTGGTCCCGTCCAGATGCAGGGGGCCGGCGTTCCTCACCCAAGAGCTCCGTTGCATCTTGATCAGGTACTAGCTGTTCTTCTGTCATCTGGCAGAGAGAAGAGCACGGAGCGAGTCCCTTGCCAGACTGGCAAAAGGACCTGCCTTTGTGGCGGTCTCAACAGGCGAGCGCTGTTGGCTGGTCAGGACCCATTTTTAAAGCCTGTTTCGTACCCGCAGCAGTTCAGGTGGCTATCAATGAGTTAAGTCAATGCACACATGTTAATCTTAAACAGGGCGAGGGCAATATGTGGTTATTTAGGGAGAGTACATCACTCACACATATGGTTATCTTAGCAAGTCACTCTGAGTCAGTAATTGAAGTTCAAATCCTCATCTACGGGGTACACATGCTTCAGGGCAGTGGGGAATGTGTCCTTAATATCACACTTTAAGTTTCAGGAAAGTTAATTCAAACATTTTAAAACCTTTTTAACATTTTTCGACATTTTTAAACTTTTTAAAACATTTCTATGTTTTACTACAACATGTGGTTTCTACTTGGAGGTGCTCCCATCTTCTGTTTGCAGGCTAGTTTGTGCTCTTAATCCTCTGATAAAGCCGAACTCCCTTTATGTTTAAGCCTCAGGTTGTCTCCAAGATGTCTCCTAAATTTATTTGATACAGCGTCAAGAATTAATTTCCTTTCAATACAAATTTTTTCTTTATATTATCATGATAGTTACAAATTTCTATCTTTTTCAATTTATTATTGCAATGTCAGTTAAGCAAATGTATGTGAAAATAGTTTGCAAAATTTAGAGGACTATAAAAATGCAAGTTATTGTTATTAATATTCCTTTGCACAGGAACACACATGAAAATGAGATCACTATTACTTTGGCAGAAATTGATGTTTCCCACTCCTTTATTTTATTCTTTCATTTTCTTGTCCCCTAAAGGTTCAGTTTTCCCTGAAACACTTAATATAATTCTGATAATATTATTTCCTTATTTAAAGCCACCCAATGGATTTTTATGTTTTTAATAAGGGTTGACTTAATTAACATGGCCTACAGGGCTCTGAGGGACATTGTTCCACCTTGATCTGTCTCCTGCCAGTGTTTGAGCTCTTCTCCGACTGCCTTCTTTTCGCTGTTCACACAGTAGCCTAACTGCCAGCCTTTTCTAGCTTCAAAAGAGAAGTCAATTCCCTGGCACTTAAAGATTTCAGTAAGTCTATTTTTTTGCCAGAAATTATCCTTTCTTCCCCTAGGTTTTAGTTTAATTACTTTCTAATCAACCTTTAGACACTGAAATTAAAAATTGGCCTTTGATGTTACTTGGCCCAAAACAATTCAACAGCGGTTTTTAAAGTGTAGTCCCTCCACCAGCAGCATTGGCATCACGTGGGACCTTACTAGAAATGCACATTATCAGGTCTGACTCCCAAATCACTGAACCAGAAACTGTGGGGATGAGGCCGAGCAGTCTGTCTTAACCAGCCCGATGATTCTGATGCTGGCTCAAGCTGGAGAGACACACCTTTACAATGTCTTCCCATAGTATTAAAAAGAAAATTAAATTATTTATCACATGATATGTCATATTCCCTTTGGAAATTGTTTTAAAAATGGGGCTTCTCCATCTCAGAAAAAATTCAATAAGGTTTATGAAGTATGCATTTTTACCTAACAACCTTGGTTGTTCTCTACTGGTAATCTCTTTTATCCAGCCCTAAAAGATGGTGTCCCTGCTGACATCTCAGCCTGTGCCTCATGACAACCCCTTTTCCTTTAAATTCAAGCTCAGGATCTCTGTCTTCCCTTTGTCCAGAATGGTCTTAACATAAATATTAACATGGCTTTCTCCTTTACGTTATCAGGATCTCAACTCAAAAGTCACCTTCACAAAATGCCTTTCCTGACCACCATGTAAAAAATATAGGAGCCCTAGATTTTAAAAAAAAAAAAAAACAGAGAAAAATATAGCAGCCCTATCAATTTTCTATGCCAATATTTCATTTAATTTCTCATTGCATTTATTATTGTAGACATACTTTTTATTTATCTGTATACTTTCCTTGGCACCTCTCAGAATGAAGAAAGAGAGTACTACAATTTTTGTAATATTAGGCTGAAAATATGTCAAGTAGTGGGAAATAGCTAGGGATAAGGTAACCAGGTTATTCAGGACACAGAAAAGTACTAATTAAAATGTAATCTTCGGGGGAAGGTCAATGGGGGGGAAAAGGAGACATATGTACTACTATTTGTAATACTTTAAACAATAAAATTAAATTAAAAAAATGAAAAATAAACTAACCCACAGAAAGCTCTTAATAAAATGTAATCTTGACCCCACATAGACCCTCCTGTATCAGACTTCACCAGTGGTCGGCAAACTCATTAGTCAACAGAGCCAAACATCAACAGTACGATTGAAATTTCTTTTGAGAGCCAAATTTTTTAAAACTGAAACTATATAGGTAGGTACATTGTTATTAATTTAATTAGGGTACTCCTAGGACTTAGGAAGAGCCACACTCAAGGGGCCAAAGAGCCGCATGTGGCTCGTGAGCTGCAGTTCGCCGACCACGGTAAGGGTTAGGCCCTGGAGAATCTCACAGATGAGATGAATCTAGCAAGTTCACCAAAGGATTCATATGCACAATAATGTTTTCAAACCACTGATCTAAGGAATTGCATTGCATAGCATGTTCAAAGTAATGGGAAACCATTTAAAGATGTCAAATATTTTGTTTTAGGTGAGTTTCCATAGAGGACATGTAAAGAATGTAATTGAATAAAACCAAAATGAAGACTGGAAGAAAGGTTATGACTGCTGTAGTTGTACAGATAAAAAGCTATCATTATGTTTTGACTAAGTACTAACAGTAGATATGAAAGAAGAAAATGGCTTTGAAAACATGTGGAAGACAAAAAATCTATAAAATATGATAACAGACATATGGAGTTATTAGGTAAAAGATAGCTTTCAGATGATTGCCAGGTGCTTGGAATGAGGGACTGAATACATGATGAAAACTATAAGAATTTGGTCCAATACCAAGCAAACTAAAATTATTTTCATGAGAAATTTCTTTAAATACCTTCCTGTTGTCAAAAACAATCAACAAAATCAAATAAACACTGATGTGAAGTGTGATATTTTACCTATGCATAACTATTTCATTCTATGTTAATTTAAGTAATAGATTCAATTTTTCTTTTCTGTTTTTTGGAAAATACAAAGGTCAAGTTGGCTACTGGATATTGACTGGGCACAGTCCCTGAGAGCTTGTGATACTGGCTCATATGACCAAGCAGTGGTATAATCTGTAATGCTTTCCAACTGATGATGGCAGCATCAGACCTTAAAGTAGAACAGAGTATGATTATTACCTAAGCTCAATCACCATTACACTGGAGGCTGGCACAGTTAAGTGCAGTTCAGAATTTGTGAAATGACCATTTTAACAGTGTATACTCACATAACACTTTTCTTCTTTTCCTTCCATCATATATTTGAGTAAGAACATTCTTTTTTTTTTTTTTTAAATACCATAGGGTGTAATGACACACTAGGTAATGACATATAAATTTTATTTAATTACTTTCTAGATTTCAAACAAAGTTTAGACCAAAAACATTCATTGATAAAAATATTCCCAAAGTATGCAATTAGAATTCTTCATTAGAAATAATACTGAAATAACATATGTGAATATAAACTATTTTATGTCAATAGTTTTGTAAATCATTTGGCTTTATGTAAGAATTGTGGCCCTGTTACCTTAGTTGAAGGCATGGTATTTTATAGCCTTGTGCAATCACATTCCACTTACTGTCTAGATTTAATAGTATTACCATTTCAGCAATGAATTATTGTTTAAATATTGCTGTAATAGCTATTGTGGATCATGTCTAAGGTGTTGTAGAAATTGACAGGATGCCATTTTAGTTTGCTGGTGGTTTAGACCTAATACTGAGTTATACCAAGTAAGTACACTGTCATTAATCATACCTTACTACCATCTGTGATGGGCATTTATATTCAACAATTTTTTGGAGACACTGGCATATATGTTTTGACCATTAACTTAAACACAATGTGCAAGTTTGGTTCAACCAGCTCTGAGAAAAGTTTGGTTATTGACAAACTATTTAAAAATCAGGATAACTTTCATAACCATCTATACATTATAAAATACTGATATCAATCTCAATATTAAGGTTTGAAACAGTGCTAATTCTTACATACTTAATATAGATCCAAACATATGAATGAATACATATATTAATATATGTACACATATCTTATATGTACATATTTTACCTTTAATTATTAAAATAAACAAATACATTAAATTTAAACAATGTGTTAAATCAACCAAATACTTTTCTCATACATTCATGTCTAAGATAATATTTTTCTATTATTTATATACTAGAGCCCCAGTGCATGAAATTTGTGCACTGGGGGAGGGGATTAACAAATACATTAAATTTAAACAATGTGTTAAATCAACCAAATACTTTTTTCATACATTCATGTCTAAGATAATATTTTTCTATTATTTATATACTAGAGCCCCAGTGCATGAAATTTGTGCACTCCTGGATGGATTGCCCAGAGAGGTAGGCCAGAGCCGGGGGAACCACCTCCGCGCAGCACACACAGCATCAAGTCCCCACCCGCCCATGCACGCCTCATCATGCACACAGCCCCACCCCCCCCCTTGCGTACCTGCTGGGCACACAGCCTCCTGGTGTTGGATTGTTACAGTGTGAGGGCATCATGGCGTGATGACCACATATGCTTTTATAAGTATAGATGAATGATTATTTTAGCCTTACAAGATACTCCTTTATTATTTTAAAAGATGATGTATCAACAAGACAAGGATGTCCGCTCACACCACAATTATTCAACCACTGTCCTGTGAAGCATATACCTATCTCTGTTCTTTTCCCTGGCACAGCAGTACAACCTTTTCCCAGTCAGAATAGTACAATGTATTTATCAATAACAGTAGTTAACTGAAGAATCAATGGCTTCCTTTTGTCAGTTATGTATTCAGTTAACCTATAAATCTAGAGTTCAGAACCAAGCATATGTGAAGTACTAAGAAATGATTGCACATAATCTTCCAGAACCTCTTGATATCTATGCAACATTCACACATTCACATCCTTTTCATGATGAAATCTTCAGTATACACTTGAATTTATCTTTAGAAAGTTCTGCAATCATGTTATTTTTTGTTAAATTATGAAATGCAGTATTCATTTCTTAAGCACTGGATTCTTCAAAAAAAAAATTGCCCCGCTTCCACATAGCAAGGAAATGCATGCAGCTTGGCAAATATGCAATTTATTTATATTGAACCATCTGCTTGCTGGGCAGTTTGAAGCTTTTTTCGCTGCTAACAAGTTTATCTAAAGATCTTTTTTTAAAACAAGCTAGTCTTGAAAGCATTGCCAATTAGTTTTAACTTCACAAAATGAATGACAACCTGATGAATGCCATCACAGAACACATCATTACTTGAAAATTTGGCAGTTATAAAGAAATTCACAAAGGCAGTAATTAAAATTAGCAGAAAAAGGCAAGCTGCTTCAACTTGGTGCTTTCAACAAAAACATATCCTTATATGTTAATGATGGCTTTCAGTGATATTTTCAACAACTTTTCTACATATAGGGTAAATCTTGTCCTTTCACTTCACAACTCTAATCTTCAGCAATAAATGAACATGAAATGCAGTGTTGGCATTTTAGGAAGGAATAACAAAGTTATCTTGATATTGTAATTATTCCCATCTCGTTTATTCTAAAATGTTACATTAATCATGGCAGTGGCATGACATCATTGTCAACTAACATATTTCAGAAAATTTGAAGAACAATGTGGAAACACAAGCATCATGTGTGAATCATATAGAACAAATGACAAGTTCAAGTCATATGTGAAACTCAATGTATGAACATTAATATTTTTCTCAGTATAGGGTATGTATGAATAGGGAAGTGAAGAGTAGCCTTGAGCAGAGAGATACAGGTGTCAAAGATACTATCAATGTTACAACTGTATTGTTTAAATCTATTTTATTTTTAAAAATGTTTCCTTGTTTGGATAGATCATAATTTATTTTTTAATATATTTTAATGATTTCAGAGAGGAAGGGAGAGGGAGAGAGAGATATAAATGTCAATGATGAGAGAGAATCTTTGATCAGGTGACTCCTACATGCCCCACTAGGGATCGAGCCTGCAACCCGGGCATGTGCCCTGACCAGGAATTGAACCATGACCTCCTGGTTTCTAGGTCTGTGCTCAACCACTGAGACATGCTGACTGGGCTAGATCTATTTTAAAGTAACAGCTTTGCTTCATTTAAAATGTGCTACAACACCAAAATATTAAGTGCATAATTTCAATTCGATTGAATAAAATACATTATTTTTCTTGTAACTAATAAAATGTCCCTAAATAGAATGTTCAATTTCAAGCACTTGTGAATTAGATGGTATTTTCATTTAGATATTATTAGCTAATTTGAGAGGTACATGATATATGAAGTAACCATTTCCCATTGGCAGATGCTTGTGAAATAAGTTCTAAAATTGCATCTAAGTTTTGAATATAATGTAACAGATTGTTTGTTGGGGGGTGGAGGAAAGTGAAATTTTCTTTCCATAACAACCAATGGAATACAGTTAAAGCAAAATCTAAGGGAAAATGCATTTATTGAGGAAAAGAGCAAACAAAGCAATCAATGTATTAACTTTGAATAGGAAATCCTGAAAACTAGTGAAAATAGGAGACCTGTGCCTGACCAGTGTAGCCCAGTCATTGAGCATCAACCTAGGAACCAGGAGGTCACTGTTTGAATCTTGGTCAAGGCACATGCCCGAGTTGAGGGCTTGATCCCCTGTAGAGGGTGTGCAGGAGGCAACCGATCAATGATTCTCTCTCATCATTGATGTTTCCATCTCTCTCTCCCTCTCCCTTCCTCTCTGAAATCAATAAAATATATTTTCAAAATATGAGATATTTATCTGCTTGTTTCAAATGGTTATCTGGGTATTTGAAAAAAAGAATATTTTGAAATATCAACACTAATAAAAGAGAAACATGCAAATTGGTGTCACTCCACTATGCCCACCAGCCAATTGGATGAGTATGCAAATTAACCCCAAAAAAGATGGTGGTTAATTTGCATATGCAGGAATGGAGTAAAGACTGAAGGCTCTGGTCGGACTGAAGACTGAAGACTGAAGAAGACTGAAGACTGAAGAGGCTTTTCTTCTCCACTGCAGCCGGAGCAAGCTGCCGAAGCCAAGGTCTGGATCCTGGGTGCCAGAGGAAAACCAATGCCAGCAGCCAGGGAAAGGGAAGGCCTATTGCACGAATCTCTTCGTTCAATGGGCCTCTAGTGTATTATATAATTTATTTCTATATGTAGTTCAGTGATGGCGAACCTATGACACGTGAACTCATTTTTTTGGTTGATTTTTCTTTGTTATATGGCATTTAAATATATAAAATAAATACCAAAAATATAAGTCTTTGTTTTACTATGGTTGCAAATATAAAAAAATGTCTTTATGTGACACGGCACCAGAGTTAATTTAGTGTTTTTCAAAATGCTGACACGCCGAGCTCAAAAGGTTTGCCATCACTGATGTAATTCATTCTATTTCTGGACTCTCCATACTATTTATGTTCCATCATCAAACTAATTAGAAAGCCTTTATATTAGGTTGTATTAGCTAGTCTGACTATTTATTTCCTTGCCTGTTTTCCCTTTTAGTGCATCCCTAGCTATTCTTCAATGTTTATTTCTCCATATGAACTTTGGTATGTACTTGACTACATTCATTTAAAAAAAAAATCTTTGTTATATTTATTGGAATTTAATTAAATATAACAAATCTCTGTTTTTGGATCCCAAGTTCCATTTACTCTCTTATGCATCATAATGTTTATCTAAGAGCCATAGCCCTCAAATTTTATATGGACATTAGGAATGACATTGCTTTTCATGGAAAAAGATACTCCATGTACTATACAGTCAAATGAAGATTGTATATTCAAGGATAATCAGGAATAGATTGACAAAATTATCATTATATTCATTAAAGAATTCTTTTAAAAACTAAACAGTAAGCCAAAACCAGTTTGGCTCAGTGGATAGAGCGTCGGCCTGCATACTGAAAGGTCCCAGGTTCGATTCCGGTCAAGGGTATGTACCTGGGTTGCAGGCACGTCCCCAGTAGGAGATGTGCAGGAGGTAGCTGATCGATGTTTCTCTCTCATCGATGTTTCTAACTCTCTATCTCTCTCCCTTCCTCTCTGTAAAAAATCAATAAAATATATTTAAAAAAACAAAGAAACAAACAAACAAAAAAACTAAACAGTAAGATGCCTCAATTTATTTATTAGGATTCTAGGATGTTGACAAGCCAGCAATAGGCTAAAATCTTATGTTTTTGAAAAGATTATTTATTATCTACTCTTTTAAAAACTCTAGGGGTAATTTCTGAAATAGTATTTATTAATGTAAATGTGTTTTCTTAAGGTGTAGCCCAACTTGCCAAGTTAAACTATTCTTTCAAATCCTCACTTCTAAGTGTTAGTATACATTTTAGCTATAGATATTCTCACCAAAATAATATGATTGAATAAATTATAATTTGTATTCTTAAGAAGTGTTTGTATCTGAAAACAGTTATCCATTTGATAGTAACTATTCTAAATGAGGAAACACACATGAATTGACACTGTAGAATGTATTTTAACATCATTTTAAATTGGCAAAAAAATCTCTTTAAATATTAAAGAATAAATCATTATGCTTAAGAAAATTACTCTATCCATGAGAGTTTAGAACAGGACTCACCTAACAAAAAACAGTAATTGTATATAGCAAACAAAACCAGATATACAGCAAAACAACACAATGCATGATTAGTCTTTTAATAATATGTTCATATTTGATTCCATTACCCAAACATAAAGTGTTAGCCTAAGTTGTTTTCTACATTTAAAGGGCATCAAATATTTCAATTATTAATTTGAAGCTCAAATGATACTTATACTGTTTGTATAATTTAATTTGTGAATTATAATTTCCTAATTCAAGTGAGAAATCATTTTCTATATGAAGAACATATTACTGAAAATATAGTTAAATTCTACATTTCCTACAGTCAGATGCTAAATAAACTTTTTCAAATTGATGGTTAGCAGCATCTGTTATTGAATAAGCAAAAAAAAAAAAATGGATGCAACTATATATACAGGGTGTGGCAAAAGTAGGTTTACAGTTATATGTGAAACAGAGTTTATTATATTATTACTAGAGGCCCAGTGCATGAAATTCGTGCATGGGGGGGGGGGGCTCCCTCAGTCCAGCCTGCACCCTCTCCAATCTGGGATCCCTCAGGGGGATGTCCCTGCAGGATCGGGCCTAAACCAGCAGTCAGACATCCCTCTGACAATCCGGGACCACTGGCTCCTAACAGCTCACTTGCCTGCCTGCCTGCCTGATTGCCCCTAACTGCCCTCCCCTGTGGCCTGATCTCCCTAACTGCCTCTGCCTTGGCCCCCGCCACGGTGGCTTCATCTGGAAGGAAGGCAGGATGACCGGGAGATGTCCAGTCAACCCAGTCTAGTTAGCATATTACCCTTTTATTAGTATAGATTTAATAATTATTGTATTCTTCATACAAACAACTGTAAAACTACTTTTGCCACACCCTATATTTTATACAAATAAGGCAAACTCTACATCTAGTGTCAAATTTTTCTTTGTTTTTCACAGCTGTAAGCCTACTCTCTATCTATGAGTCTGTCTCTATTTTGCATGTTAGTTCATTAGATTCCACATGAGTGAAATCATATGGTGCTTGACTTTCTCTGACTGGCTTATTTCACTTAGCTTAATGTTCTCCAGATCCATCCATTTGTTTTCATACAAAGGCTTCATTCTTGAAAAAAAGAGGTCCATGAAATGTAATTTTTTAGCAAGGGACATGATCTAAGATTAAAGAAATAAAAGCTATAATTGTCTAACAGGCAGAGGAAATTATTATTGGAAAAACAGTTCGCAACTTCCATTAAAAATAACTTAAAATGCTCTTACTTACTGTGCCTGCCTTCCAGGCACATACTTCCTACTTCTTGTGTATACTGAGTGTTGATTCCACTGATCTCCACTGATCTAGCTTCTTCAATACGAATTGAATAAGAGAGGTTACATCCTTTTTTTGGTCATGGCTTAAATATCATCATTTCCAATATGCATAGTCTGAATACCCTTTTTAGAATTGAAACTAACATCACATATATACATGCATAAACCTTAAGTTGGGAATATTCTATATCTTTGGATTTAAATGTATATCTGGGCTACTTACCTAATAGGAAATTCTTTTTTTTTTAAATATATTTTATTGATTTTTTACAGAGAGGAAGGGAGAGAGATAGAGAGTTAGAAACATCGATGAGAGAGAAACATCGATCAGCTGCCTCCTGCACATCTCCCACTGGGGATGTGCCCGCAACCCAGGTACATGCCCTTGACCGGAATCAAACCTGGGACCTTTCAGTCCGCAGGCCGACGCTCTATCCACTGAGCCAAACCGGTTTCGGCCCTAATAGGAAATTCTTAACAAATTAAGCATGGCACTATTTTAAATGGAGATACATAAGCTATTTAACATAATTTTAAAAAGGAAATAAGAAAATCTATCTCCTGCCACTTTTTCCTTAAAATTTCAGTCACACTGGTAGGATTTTTATCACACTCATATGCCACATTCTTCAAGCCCCTGGGACTTTGCTGTAGCTGCTCCTCTGGCTGACATATTTTTCCTTCACAGTTCTGCCTACTTTCCATCACTTATCTCTCAGTTCAAATGTCACCTTTACTGGAAGACCTTGATGAGCACTCTAGCTAGCTAATGTGTACCACTCATACCCCACTGGGCACTTCCAGGATCAGTTATATATTTTACTTGCTTTGTAAATTATGTAACTATCTAATTAGATATTAAAATGTATTTATTTACATTATTTGTTTATTTTCTGTCTGCTCAACAGTTCCCCTTGCCCCAAATAAAAAGGACAGTTCCACAATAGTTAAAAGGTTATTTTCCCTCTGGCTTTTTCACCACAATATTCCTAGTTCCCATCACAATACCTGGAATAGTTGGTATTCAAAACATTATTCCTGATTCAATAAATTATTCTGAGCAGTCCATTAATTCTGGTCTCAGAAATAGCAACTTGCCAACATACTTTAGGCATATTTTGTAGATGTGGTCCATGTTAATATCTCCACTTGAGAATAACAAACTTGTTTATTTTTGCTTTAGAAAACATGTTAAATTGGATGCCTTAAATAATACAGAAGCTGTCCCAATTATTTAAGTATGTTGATGTTTTAGTTTGTTTGTAAAAAGTATGAAAGTAATTACTAATTAATTGCCAATAAAAATAAACATGTTAACATAAAAGTTTATTATGTTACTGTCTTTAGCAATGTGATAAATTAGTTATGGTATAGAATTTCATAGTAGAGAGGATAAGGCAAGGACATTCAAGTCAAATCAATTTATGAGTTACCAAAGGAGATTATTATATTGTTAGTCTGATACCAACAATTATTTTCTGCCCTATTATAACATTTTAAGAAAAAAAGATATAATATGTATATATAAGCATAAATATGTAATGTATATATGTATATATAGTATATATAGGGTGGGGCAAAAGTAGATTTATAATTGTTCATATGGAAAATAATACAATAATAATACAAGAATAAACAGTTTTTCATACTCACAACTGTAAATCTACTTTTGCCCAGTCCTGTATATGTATAAAGTATGTATATATGTGTACACACATATTCTCCAGGTAAATATCTTTTTTTATTATTCATCTAAAGTTTTTCTCAGCCAGGGAACATTTGGCAATGTCTAGAGACCTTTTTGGTTGTCATAACTGAAGAATGCATCTGACATCTTATGAATAGAGGGCAGAGATGCTGCTAAGCTTGCCGCAACGCAAGCACTGGACAGTCTCCCATAACAGGATTATTTGACCCATGTAGTCAATAGGGCTACTATGGACTGGATATTTGGTCCCCCTCAAAATTCATATGTTGAGCCATTCCACCTCTTCCTTCAAATGATGGTATTGGGAGGTGAAGCCTTTGGGAGAGGTTTAGGATTCAATGAGGTTATGAGAGCAGACCCTCATGATTAGGATTAGTGCCAGTGCCCGTAGAAGAGACAGGAGACAGCTTGCTGCTCTCTGCTCTCCACCATTTGAAGATGCAATAAAAAGTTCATCGTCTGAACCCAGATCAGGGGTCTCACCAGATGTCAACCATGCAGGCCCCCTGATCTTGGACTTCCAGTCTCTAGAACTGTGCGAAGTTCTATTTTGTTTATAAGCCACACAGTCAATGGTACTTGGTTGGAGCAGACAGAGGAGACTAAGACAGGAGATAACCTTGAGAAATTCTTACTAAGAGAAACTATTTTAAGTATTTTGATATTTCACTTCATTTGCTAGTATTAAAATATACCAATTTTCCAACAGAGGGAATAAATTTCAAGCTATTTGGCAGTTAGTTTTAATTGGAAATATTCAGCATGACCAAAGTATTCTTATAATCATGGAATTCATAGTGGCAAGCAAATAATTTTCTTATCTTCAGTTACATACAACTAAGTTCATAGCCTTCCTTTGGATCACTTTGCAATGCTCTATTCAAACCATATTTTTATTTTATTTTTATTCTAAGAAAAGAGTAGTAAACTGTCACTATTTGCAGATGACATGATATTACATACAGAAAACACTAAAGACTTGACCAAAAACCATTAAACAAATTCAGTTAAATTTGCAGGACACAAAACTAATATTTAAAAATTGGTTATATTTCTAAACAGTCATAACAAACTATCAGAAGGAGAAATGATGAAAACAATGCCATTTACAATGGCAATTAAAATAAACACCCAAATATTAATTTAACCAAAGAAGTGAAAAACATGTACACTGAGAACTATAAAACATTAATGAAAGAAATGAAAGACAATACAAATAATTTAAAACATATTCTGTACTATGGATTAGAAGACATAATATTGTTAAAATATCCATAGTACCCAGAGCAATCCATAGGTTCAATGCAGTTTCTATAAAAATTCCAAAAACATTTTTCACAGAAATAAAGCAAATAATCCTGAAATTTGTATGGAACTACTATAAGAGACCCCAAATAATCAAAGCAATCTTGAGAAAGAACAAAGCTGGAGTCATCAATGCTTCCTTATTTTAAACTATATTATAAAACTATAATCATCAAAACATTTTGGTAATGGTGTATTTGGTAACAGAATGATATTCCCAGTACCCACCTGGCACCTTGCATATTACAATATTATTGACTATATACTGTATTTTACAACCCCGTGACTATTTTGTAACTACCCATTTGTGGCTCTTAATACCTTCACCTTTTTCACCTAGCCCCCCAATTCCCTTCTCCTCTGGCAACCATTAGTGTGTTCTCTGTATCTATTAATCTGTTTCTATTTTGTTTGTTCATGTATTATGCTCTTTAGAGTCCACCAAGAAGTGAAATTATATGCTATTGTAGTGTAAGGTACCAAGAGAGGCAGACTTAGGATATAATAGCCATTGAGCTACCAAGACTATTGAACGCTAGCCTAAGCAGGTCTGGAATGCTATGTTTAGGACCCTGGCTGAGAAAACTTCGTATAGAAAACTCTGTATGGATCCTTTCTAAGATTCTAACTCTGAACCCTCAGAGTCTTTAGAGCAGGGGTCCTCAAACTATGGCCCGCGGGCCACATGCAGCCCCTCAAAAACATTTATCCGGCCCGCCGGGTGTTTTTGCCGCCGCTGCCTGCCCTGCTTAGCAGCCAACTCGTCCCGGGCCCGCAGTGCGCGTGTGTGGAATGTCTGAGGGACAGTGAACTGGCCCCCTGTTTAAAAAGTTTGAGGACCTCTCCTTTAGAGGAAGCTTAGCCTTTCCTATTAAGCATTAGCAATTCCCCAATTTGGGAATGCCATGCTAAGGCCTCTTCTCTGCAAGGCAAGAGGTGTCACACAAGCACTGTCCCTACCCTCGCTTCTGGCAGCCAGATTGATAAGTACATTTAAATTCCAGAGTAACCTAGATGGATATATAGCCATTTTGATGACCCATGAGGTCATCATCAAATTGAGCGGCTCTAGCAACAATTCCTTGTAGGATAAAATGATACATCTAGAGCCAGAATTGAGCCAGAAAAGGACCAGAAGGCATAAGTAAATTGCATGAGCATGTAGCCTAGATTTCCATGTCACTCACTATATTTGCATTCCTCTCTCACCTTGTATTTATGGGTATATCTAGGGGATGCAAAAAATTCAACCTTGGTGTATGGATAGATTGGCTCCATATACGAAACAAATAAAAAATAAATGGAGGCTACACTGCGGCCACATTCAGTGGTAGCTTTGAATGACAGCGAGTGAAAATCTTCCCAATAGACGGAGCTTCTATTATTACAACTGTTCCTCTACTTTATGGGAAAGGAGATGTGGCCAGAGATGAGAATACCTGTGGAATTACAGGCAGTGGTGAATGGCCTGAAAGTTGAAGGACTGAGATATCAGATGAAAGGAGGTCTAGGGGCTAGGCATGTGAATGGACAATTGTAAATGGGCATCAAATGTGGAAATTTTCATGTCTGGTATGAATGCCTACCAAAGAGCACTCACCTTGGAAGAGCAATGAACAATTAAGTAGACAATATCACTCAGTTGATTGATATTAAATAGCCTTTATCATTGGTTATACCACATCTGGCATGGGATGTAGGTACAGAAATATAATTATTGAGTTAGAGATGGAGACCATACACAAGCCCAACATCATGGACTTTCATAATCTATCTTCTGCCTCCTCAGAATGTTCAATCTCTCAGAAAAAAAGACCAATTTTGAAGTTCCCATAAGGCACTTTTTCTCATTCATTTGGTGGCAAATTGATTCTATTAGGTTCTTCCACCCTGGAAGGGGTAACAAGTCATTCTTACAGGGATTGACATTTATTCTGGGTTTAGGTTTGGTTGTTTTGTTTTAGCTGCAGAACCCCAGCCCACTCTCTAGGGACTTAAATGACTGATGCGCAGGCATAAAATTTCACACAATATAACATCTAGCCAGGAACATATTCACACTGAAGGAGGTATAAGACAATCCAACTGGCACGTACACTCCATAGAAAATAATTAGTGCAGTTATTTCTTGAAGAAGGAAGCCCAATAAAATTCACATTACCATTACACACATCTTAAGCTTTCCCAATGGGCCCATGAAAATTCAGAATTACAGTGGAAGTGGCCTCTACATAATAATTGTAGCAGAGTTTTAAGTGCTAGATAGAAGGCTAAAAATAGAATCCAATTGTGTAATCATGTTTTCTAAAAACAGATCATGACTTAAACTTTATTAAATATTATATTAAAAATTTAGATGGATGAGCAGAATTAAACATATTGAACGGTATATAAGCAAAATAAATATGACTTGTCAATGGAGTCATTAAATATATTTTCCGTTAGAAAAAAAAGGTAACCAAAAATATAAACTATCAGATTAATAAACATTTTCACTCTCGATTCTCACAGATAATACTGGTCCACAAAATTGAGTGCCACAGGAAATAGGAAGATAGACAAATGTGGACATACAATGAAGTAGGAACTTTAGAGAAATTATGTTTACCCAAAATATATAGCATAATGTGTTGAAATGCTACATGAAGTTTCACCACTCACTTTTTGTTTCAGAGCAGTGCTTTCTATATGTATACTATATGCATACTATATTTAAGTTTAGTGTTTTTAGAGATGGATTCTAGGTAAAGGTACTGCTTCCAGAAATAGTTAAAGCCAATCACATGCATGTATACAGGGTGTCCCCCAAAATGTATAAACACTTTAACAGGCCCAGCTGGCATGTCTCAGTGGTTGAACATCAACCTATAAACCAGGAGGTCAAGGTTAGATTCCTAGTTAGGGCACATGACCAGGTTGTGGGCTCGATCTCCAATGTGGGGCATGCAGGAGGAGCCGATCAATGATTCTCTCTCATCGTTGATGTTTCTATCTCTCTCTCCCTCTCCCATCCTCTCTGAAATCAATATACATATATTAAAACACACACACTTTAACAGCTGATAGCTCAATTTTGAAAGTGAAATGTATTTTAACAAACACTGCCTTTATAATTATTCAAAGTATGTGTATACATTTTTTAGGACACTCTATATATTGTTGAGAAAAGTACATAATCCTGTCAACAAAATGCCTCTTCCTACCAATGCAGGAGTGGACAATTTTATATTTGAATAAGTATTAACAGATTACATGCAGGTAAAGTAAAACAAGAATGGTTACAAAATAGATCCAGAGATGGAGAAGCATGGAACAGACTGTAGAATCTCAGAGGGAAGGCGAGGGTAGGTGGGTGGGGAGACCTCAATCAAAGAACTTGTATGCATATATGCATAACTCATAGACACAGAAAATAGTGTTGTGAAGGCCTTGGGAGGTAAGGGTAAGCTAGAAGGGGTCAATGGGGAAAAATGGGGAAACAGGTAATACTTTCAACAATAAAGATTTTTTTAAAAGAATGGTTACAGAATCTGGACAGAATTTAATGCAATTCATACAGAAAAGCAAAAACAATAAAAGAAAAGAATAAAAATTTCTCTCATTTCTTTGAGAAGCAAAACACACCTTTTGATTGCTTCTCATACCCCTCTTGGGGGCCTTGTACATTGATCTTAAAGATTTATGTTTACAGTTCTAAGAATCAGAAGGCCATGGGTATTGTGTTGTAAAATTCAAGAAGACATCCTAAGAGAAAAGAGTGAGGGAAAAAGTTCTTCCCTCTTTTATACACACACATAGACACACATTTTTAGTAAGGCCGTGTAAAATATAGGTATAAAAATATTAAAATATTTATGCTTTTTTCACTCCCATATGTCTTTTTATTGTGAGTCAATGCTCTCAAGTTCTCATTTGATATCCTATGAATATAAAAATAAAAATGTTATTAATATGAACCGAGGGCATGGGTTTCCTCACCAGCTATGTAGTTCTGTTTCTTTAATAGATATCTCCCCTGAACGAAAGAATTGACTGAGAATTCTGTTTAATGAAGTTGGCTCATTTAATAGATTAATTCATATTTGAAATAAAAACCACTCTTCAATGCCACAGGAAGGGTGCCTTTTTTTCTGATGAACCTTTCCCACAGAGGCCAGTCCCTTCCCAGGAAGATCATATATTTGTGATTGCAACCTGAGGACCAACACCGGTGTCGCCAGTGTTCTTATTTTCCTGAAAATGTGGAACAGGCGAACGATCTAGTTCTGCTATTCGTATTCAGCCCTTTGTTTCATCATCTGCATTTCTGTCACCCAGCACATTCTGCTTTCCATACCAAACATAACTCTCACAGCCTCTCGCCACCTGCATCATCAGTCGGTGGCACTTCTGTCTTCTAAAATTAAAACAAACAGATAACATGGGTCTCCTACTCTTTCTCCTTTATCTGTTCTTCATAGGGTTATACATTTACCAGTTCTCACTGTCATATTTTCTGTCATTTCCTTGAGATTTTATTAGAGGGGAAAATAGGGGCTGGTAGTTGTCATCTTAAATCAGAATCCTAAACTATAATTCCGATGTGTGTGCCTCCTGGTGCTTTAGTCCCTCTGTCTGGAGTACTTTTTCTTCCCTGTCATTTCCCTAACATACCTGAGAAAAGCCTTAGGTAAATTTGAAGACACAGTGAATTCTCCCTCCAGAGTGACACCTGAAACCCATTCCCATATTTGAGGAATACATCAGTGTATAGTGCTTAGGGCGAAGCAGTACCCCGCTTTCTACTTCCAAAGCCAAATATCTCAGATGCTAGACCTCTTTGTCCCTTTGACAAGTGTCACATATTTGATGTATTACCTTGGGCTTTGAATTCAGATAGTGGTACGTGGAAGCATCATATCAGCTACAGAAAATATATATCTAATAAGTTCATGTTCTGTGTATTTAACACTAGTTTATTTTTTTAAAATAGAGTATATTGAGTTTTACAGAGAGGAAGGGAGAGGGACAGAGTTAGAAACATTGATGAGAGAGAAACATTGATCAGCTGCCTCCTGCACACCCCCTACTGGGGATGTGCCTGCAACCAAGGTACATGCCCTTGACCGGAATCGAACCTGGGACCCTTCAGTCCCAAGGCCACGCTCTATCCACTGAGCCAAACCGGTTAGGGCACTAGTTAATTTCTGATATATTCAACCAAGGTTGAACAAAAACACTGGTACAGGGCTTCCAGCAAGGGATCCTCAGGAAGTCCCTACTTTGAGATTGGGTATTCTGCTTCCTTCAGACTGAATGCAGTACAAATTAGTGTTAGTATTAGAACCTGACAGTCTAAGACTTGCACTAATGAAAGAATTCATTAAATCAATATAGAGGATCTATTAGAAGGAGGCGCTCATTGAAGCCTGTGGGGTTTTCCTTGGCTACTCTGTACATAAAGAAAAGGACAGGAGAATTTTAGTAACTGCACCATTACTAGTCTTGTGGACACAAGGAAAAATATTGCGTGAAAAAAAATATATTAATGACTCCAAGCTGAAGTGTGATTTAAAAATTCAGACAATGAATCTAAAGATATATTTGAAACACCTTACCTAGTTTATTCCATTACAGTTTCCTGTCTGGACTTATAAGAGGCCTTAATAAATGTATAAAAGGCCTTAGTACATGATAACACTTTGTCTAAATAAATCTATACCTCTTTCATAAGTATAAAACAATAAGTTATATCTGAACCTGATGTCATAGTTTAGTTGTTTTTTAAATAAAACTTCATGGCTGCTTATCACAGCAAAACTGTGTGTGCAATGCGAGGCTCTTCTTAGAATCCCAGGCGTCAGGGCACAGTGGAAGGAAGCAAGCCACTGAGAGAAGGAGGGTTACCCCTAGGGAGCCAAAATGTCCCCAAGAGCCGCTACACAGCCACACTGCAGGGGACCAGAGCCTCCAGCCAGGAGGCTTCCAAGAGAGGTGACACCAGGGGATGGCCTCGGGGCACCATGTTCCACCACTTGAAGGAGAAGGGGCTCTGGAGCACTTTGGTGCCACAGATCATCTCCCAGGAACAAACGTGGTCAATGGAGGAGTCATGATGTAGGTGTCTTTTGCAGCCTCCTCGTGTTCTTCCTAGCTTCTGACACTCTTCTTCAAGTTTTGAAGCTAGTCCATTCTAAATGTATGAAGCTCTTAGACATTTGTTCAGTTGAATCGCATGGAAATTAAACAGCTCTGCGTAAAATGCAAATTTTCTGACAAATTGAGTGTCAACAAATGAAGGATGATTCAGCCTGTCCCATGAATTTACCTTACTAACTGCTTGGCTCTTTAAATTTTAATTCCTCTCTTCTGAAGGATTTGGCAATTTTCATCTGCCTCCATTTTCATTACATTGAGTTTGATAGGCACCCCGTTGAACCCAATTTGGTGCTTAAAGTTAACAGAGCTTCTTCTACTTGCCGGATGCTTTACTTGTGATATCTTAAACCAGTTCTTCTCATGTGCATATAAATTATGAGTTGATGCTAAATTTTAAATGTCCACTTGACTGGGCTGTAGGGTGCCCTGATATGTGGTCAGGCATTCTTTTGGGTATGTCTGTGAGGGTATTTCTGGATGAGATTAACATTTGAATTGGGACACTGAGTAAAGCTGATTGAACTCCTGAATATTCTGCATGCACCTCATCCAACCTGTTGAACACATGTATAGAACAAAATGCTGAGTAAGGGAGAGTTTACTCTCTCTGCCTGATTGTCTTAGAGCTGACACATCTGCCTTCTCCTCTTGCCTTTACCCTGGGAGTTGGACTGGAACTATACCATGTGCTTGCGCAGGTCTTCACCTTGCTCACTGCAGATCTTGGGACTTTTTAGCCTCCAAAACCACATGAGCCAATTCCTTCTAATAAATCATATTCACATTATATAATAAATTATATATACATACATATATACATATATATTATTGGTCTGTTTCTCTTGAGAACCCAGACTAATACAAATGAGGATCTGTTACAATGCACGTTCTGATTTATTAATGTTGAGGGTGGAGAGATGGCAGCTCTAACTATGCATTTGCTACAAACCCCAGATGATGCCAATACTTGAGGAACAAGTAGCTGGGATTTCAAGCTTTTGCCTTTTTCATAACAGATTATGGAATTGTAGTGATGCCTCCATTAGTATAACGTATACATTTTCTGTGAACAGTAAACTTTAGTTTTAAAAACAAATTGAGATAACCTGTATTCCATGATTTTGCAGTTTGTTTCAAAAAAGGTAAATCTGTAAACCCAAAAATTACTTTACAATTTTATTCAGGAAATTCTTTTGTTGTTGTTGTGTATTTTTTTTTTTTTTTGTTAATCCTCATCTGAGGATATTTTTCCATTGATTTTTTTTAGAGAGAGTGGCAGGGAAGGGGAGAGATAGAGAGACAGAAACATGTGAGAGAGACATGTCAATTGGTTGCTTCCCACATGTGCCCCAGCCAGGGCCTGGGACAAGCCTTTAACCTAGGTACGAGCCACAACTGGGATAGAATCCGAGACCCTTCAGTCTGTAGGTCAATACTCTATCCACTGAGCAAAACTGGCTAGGACATGCTTCAGGAAATTATTAAAACCCAACAGGAATAAGACAGAAGCCTCACAAACTTTGCTCTGTCCCCATCACTTCTCTGCCTTAAAAGATATACCTTAATCCACATGAGCCAAGACTCCCCAGAGCCCTAGATATGTTCCACTCTGACTTCTCCCTACTGAGATAGTTCAAAGACTCTGTCAAGGTAGTCTTTCCCCTTACTGCCATGAGGTCAAATAAACCAAGGTTTGTTAACAAGCTGTCTGGTGATAATTCATAGAGTTGTGTTTGTTGTTGTTGTTGTTTTTAATCTAGCTTAATCTTTTTGAAAACATATTGAGAGGTAATTAAACACAACACCTATTGTTCCAACAGTGTAGATAACTTGATTTAATGATAATAAGAAAAACAATGATTATCTCTGCACAAATGTAGATAATAGCAACTAAATTAGGACAAATACCTGACCTACAGTGGATGTTAGATGCTATTTTTTTAAAGGTGCTTTAGAAAATAAATGATGTTAAGCCCAGCTGGCATGGCTCAGTGGTTGAACATCGACCTGTGAACGAGGAGGTCACGGTTCAATTCCCAGTAAAGGCACATGCCTGGATTGCAGGCTTGATCCCAAGTGTGGGGCATGCAGGAGGCAGCCAATCAGTTATTCTCTCTCATCATTGATGTTTCTATCCTTCTCCCTTCCTCTCTGAAATCAATAAAAATATAAATGTTAAAAAAAAGAAAATCGGTGATGTTAAAGTATACATTTAGAATCTCTGAAATGTTGTTCTCCATAATATATTACTAGATGTCATGTGCACATATATGCTTTGCATAGTAAGGAATGGAAACCTGAGACGAGAATCCCAAAGGCTCAGAGCAGAACTGGCTATATAATTGGTAGGGGCAGTGCAGAACTAATCTATGTTCAAAAATTAAAATTTCAAGATACATTAAACCAATCATGGGACCCTTTTAAATTTGGGTCACATGCCCAGGAAAATGGCTCTGGGTCACCACATCTGACACATTAAAACCAGAGTCTCCATTGCTGTAGGGTAGCCTTGTGGCTAAGAGCATGGATGGGGGCCAATCTACCTCTTTCAAATCTCAGCTTCACCGTTGACATTTTCATGGCATTGAGCAAGTTAAGTAACTACTGTGGGCCCAATATCCCCATGTATAAGTGATAAATGGGGATAATAATAATACCTATGAAATAGTGATGTTGAGAGAATTAAATCAGTTTAAAATATACAAAACGCTAAAAGGAGATAAACTGATGGGCCTGGGAGAATTATTTCTCCTCTTCATTCGGTCATTTAGCAAAAGTCTAGTTAAACAGAATCTCTGACTAATGGCATCAATATTACTATTTCAACTCTGGCACAGGAAGATTTATTCCTGTGCCAGAAGTGTTCAGTCCATTATTACATAGTTGGATGTATGGTCTATTTTTCATGGTGCATATTATAAGAAATCTGGGAACTGCAGATAGGGGGGATTCAAATTATATAATTACAGATATTGTTGAAATAATATTGTCTTTGTGCTAGAGTTTCTGGTTTCACAATGGTAGTGTAAACAACTGCAAGTGGTTCACATTATTAATCAGGTGGCACTGGTAGGCTATGCTAAACCAAATGAGAATGCCAGCAAATCCAAGTATTATGCTGAGAAATATATCCAAAGAATTTTGGTAGGAAAAAAATATTGGGGTGAATTTAATATAGCTCATCCACTCCATAAAGACACTCCATGGGAGGGCCCAGAAGACATTCTCTTACCAAGAGGGGTGTCTTCATCTTTGAAAGGAGATTTCATGCAGTTTTATATAGCCTGGTAGGATTCTCTGTAGTGGAAATGAATTCAATCCAACAGCATTCAAAAGAATGAGAGGACCCCAAGGGGGTAGAGATCAAATAGTGGAGTGTAACTCCTCAGCCAAGTGGGCGTGGTTGCCACAATAGATTTCAGAGCTGGCATCTTCACCACAATAGCCTGCCTTGAAGGGTCTTTGTAGAGTCTAATTGTTCATGACCCTAAGGACTGAAATAGTGGGCAGGCTCCCAAAGGTCATCTTTATATTAGCTACAAATTATTATTTTTTGATTGTGGAACTGAAAAATATGTGTGTGTGTATGTAGGATCCTAACTTATTTTCAGGAATGTGTGAATTCAGAATCTTAGAACTCATTGACTGAAAGGGAGATTAGATAACTACATGAGACTCTCCTCTAAGAAGTTGTGCTGTATGAACTTTGGTACTTCCCCTTAGCCCTTCTCAGTGAAAATGGGGGACATTCTTCAAGGTAACTATGCATACGGAGAGAGGAATGCTAAGATATTTAAAGGAATTTTAAACACAGGCTCTCAAGTATCACTTTAGATATTGTCACATCTTTATGTGATACAGCTGTATTATCTTACACATCATCAGAAATACAAACTAGGTGCCATTGCTCCACGTACTTTTCAACTTATTATTATGATTATGATGAATATTATAATTAATATGGTGAAAAACATGGAAACACTTTAGAAAACATGGCTTTGATTTACATTTCATCTTAAGAAATAGAATATTTTTTTATTCATTCATCTTTCCTTTTTATGTCTTGTCTAATCTTTTTGATTGGGTAGTTTGTCTTTTTAAATTTATATTTAGAAAAGTTTGATAGATTCTAGCTATTAATTTATTTTCAGCTATATTTGTACTAATTATTTTCTATAATTTAGAGATTGTTTTAATAGACTCTTTTCTAGAACAGCTTCAGGTTCACAGCAACATTGAACAAAAATTGAAGACAATTCCCATATACCCCTTGCCCCCCATACACAGCCTCTGTCACTATAAACATCCCTCACCAGGGTTGTACATTTGTTACATGTGATGAATCTACATTGGCACATCGTTATCACCCTAAGTCCATAGTTTGCACTGAAGGTTCACTTTTGGTGCTGCACTTACTATGGGTTTTGACAAATGTGTACTGTGTATCTATCCATCATCCTATATAATAAAAGCCTAATATGCAAATTGACTGAATGGCAGAACAACGGGTTGGTGGGGGCAGGGCCAGCAAGCAGGCAGTGCCAAGCCAGCCAAGGCGAGTGCCAGCAGGCAGAGGGAGGGGACAGCAATTGGGAGGGGTGGCAGCAACCAGCAGTGGTGGCAGTGGGGCGATGGAGGGCGGGGCTGGCCTCTCCCTGGCAGCACTGGCCCCTAATTGGCCTGGCGGTCACCTCCCACAAACAGAGGCCAGACTGCAGCTTAGACCTGCTCCCCAACTAAGTCATCAGTCAGACATCCCCCAAGGGCTCCTGGACTGCAAGAGGGTGCAGGCTGGGCTGAGCGACCCCCTCCCCCTGGAGTGCACAAATTTTCCAGCACCAGACCTCTAGTTATAGTATAACAGAATAGTTTCACTGCCCTAAAAAGCTCCTTGTGACCTGCCTCTTCATCCTCCTTTCTCTCCTTGCCCAAGTGTAGTTTATTTTTCTTGTAGAAGAGAGGCAAACAATAGAAAATACATGTAAAGGAGTAAATTGCTACTTGATGTTTTCCTTGGAATAAAATAGAGTGGGGTGAGTGGATTAGGAATCTGAGGGCAAGAGGGCAGATTGTATTTTGAAACTGCAGAGACTTGAGGGAGAAGAGGGAGTTAGTCCTGTGGGCATCTGAGGAGGAGCATTTTCTGCAAAGGGCCTAGCAGTGAGAGACCTAAAGCGAGCACACCTGCCTCTATGCAGGAATGACAAGGACACCAGTAGGACTGAGACAAGATTGGGGCTGAACAGGAGACCAGATTACTCAGGTCCCTTTGTCCAGCCATTCCATAAGCTTTGCCAAGGATGTGGGTGTCTTCTGGGAGAAATAGCAAGCCATTGGAGAGATTTGAGCAGAAGGATGATATGATTAGACTTATGATTTAAAAGATCATGCTGTATGTATTGTTGAGGATAGACAGCAATGCATTAAGTGTAAAAGTTACAAGATCCCTTAAGAGACTAACTGCAATCCCAGCGAGAGATCTCAGCACACTCGGATTGGGACACAGTGAAGTCAGTGAAATGTGGTTAGATTCTGCATATATTCTGAAATGAAAGACAACAGAAGCTCCTAAAGATTAGATGTGGAGAGAGAGAAAGAGAGAGAATGCTGAGTTCAGCATGACTATTTTTCTGAATTTAGCTTGGAAAGACTGATGCAAAGAACCTGGGAGTCTCTCTCTCTCTCTCTCTCTCTCTCTCTCTCTCTCTCTCTCTTTACCTCACTGGAGGATATTTTTCTATTGAATTTTTAGAGAAAGTAGAAGAGAAAGGGAAAGACAGAGAGAAATATTGATGTGAGAGAAACATATCAATTGGTTGCCCTCATGCACTATCACTGACCAGGGTCCAATATCTGACCAGGGCCCGGACCCTGGAGGAGCCTGCAACCAAGATACATGCCCTTGACGAGAATCAAACCCCGGTCTCTTTGGTCCTCAGGCCAACGATCTATTCACTGAGCCAATCTGGCCAGGGCAGAACCTGGTACTCTTTAATGTCCACTTCATCATTAGGAACACTCAGTGCCCAGTAGCACCTGTACCAGCAGGACTAGCACTAGTGATGGCAGCATCCAGGTCCAGTAGAGAAATGCTAACAGTGGAGCTCAGTCACCAGTAAGAGTCAGCACAACCTGACTCTTATCTATACTAATAAAAGGGTAATATGAAAGTGGTTGGGACCCCCTCACGTGTAACGACCAATCAGCAGGCTGCATGTGCATCAGGCATGGGTGGGCAGGACTTGCAGCATCGGGTACTTGCGTCATGCCATCACAATCCATCACCAGGAGGCCTGGGGAATGGCAGAGGCCACCGCGCGGCCTGGCCCAGGGGCAGCCCAGCGAGGCCTGGCAGAGGCCTCTATGCACCTCCGCATGCCTGCACCATGGATCTGGAGGCCTCTGCATGCCCTGGCCCAGAGGTGGGGCCCAGCGGAGGCCTCCATGTGGCCCAGATGTGGGCCCTGGCAGAGGCCTCCACACGGTGAGGCCTGGGTGTCCCTCAGCTCCGTGTGGCAAGGACTGGGGATCCCGCAGCTTCGCACAGCGCATAGGCGGGACCCCTGGCTCCGGTCTACCTCTTTGGGGCAAACCATTGAGGTGCCCTGGATGGGTGGGCACGGCCTACCTCTTTGGGGCGATGGATCACAGGGCTCCTGCACTGTGACAAGGCACAGGCCAGGCTGGGAGACTCCACCCCTGAGTGCATGGATTTTGTGCACTGGGCCACTAATCTATATATATATAAGCCCATAGCTATGATGTGCACTGACCACCAGTGGAAAGATGCTCAATGCAGGAGTTGCTGAGCTGCAGTGACTTGGCAGCTGCAATTCTCATGTGACACACCTGGAACCAGAGAGGAAGGAGCCTCATTCCAGGGTGGATCACCCGAGAACCGCCCTCTCACAATCCGGGACCCTTTGGGGGATTTTGGATAGCCGGTTTCAGCCCGATCCCCATAGACCAGGCCAAGGGACCCCACTGGTTCATGAATCTGTGCACCAGGCCTCTAGTTTCAGTATGATTTGTTTGTGTCTCAGGATATCTTGCTACTTTTTGTTTCTGCCCATGTCTTAACCACTATTAGATTTATAATATGTTATTTTTTTTAGTTATTGACGTTATTATGGATGTTCCCCTTCTCCTCCACCCCTTATCCACCTCCACCCAGCCCCCATCCCACCTCTGGCCTTCACCACACTATTGTCTGTAAGTGAAATTCATTGTCACTAGGTTAACTAGAATTGGTTTCTGTTATTCTAAAAAAAGAAAGTTGAGTTATAGAAAGATTCTTCTGAGTCTCTAAGCACAAAGACAAGAAGTAGATCTCATTCTGCTTGTGTGCAGTACCCAGTAACATAGTCAGGATTCAAATATACACGTTGTTAAATAAAGGAATATTAGTAAATTATTAGTAAAGATGTAAATCAATGGATGCAGTGAATTCATTCATTAAAAATATTTGGTGTGGCATTATCTTCTGATATGCCTAGGAATTTTATACCATAGAGCTCCTTATATATTGAAAACTATGTATTAGTTCAAGATAGGGTGTATATGGAAGGCAAAAGGGCAGTACATCCAATTAAAAGTAAGGGGGAAAAAGCAATCTGCTTTGAAGAGTAGGTGATTACCTGAAACCTGTATTCTGCATGTATTCTTGATATTCATACCTCATCTATTAGAGGAACAGTCTTACATGTGGTTTGCTCTCTGAAAGATCTCACTTTATGGTTGTGTTGTTCTGATTTGTATGCCACAAAGTTAAAAACCCAATTTTATAAATGTTTCCTGCTTTGTTTTATACATAGACACAAATGGTGTAATTTTAATGTGCTTTGATAACTGTTGAATGCTGAACATGACATATGAAATGATGGGAACTTAAGCTAATACTGTGATATTTATATGAATCTGGGTGGGAACTGGGCTGTATTTAAAGTTGGTTATAACAGTAGGTGACAGGGGCATAACAGTTTTCTTTCTCTTGTTGTCTATGTACTTCCCTAGGAATTTTTTCCTAAATATACACTGTTCCTTGCATTGTTTGTAGATATAATTCTCTTATTATATTGAAGTAAGAAATTGGGGAAGGTAAGCATTCTATTGTCTTTTGATTAAATTTCAGTATTTTAGTGGGCTTATTTCCCTTATCTGTGACCTTGAAAAGTGATTTGTTTTGTTTTTAACTTTTTACTCTCTAACTTATATGAGATTGTGAGACTAATAGGTACCTATGCTAGGCAATTAACACACACCTATGTAGGATAAAGCTCTGGTAAAGTTTTTTCACTGTAGGGTTCCCACTAGGTATATTTCAAAATGGTTATTACCTAGCAAAATTTTTATTAAGATAATATAGAACTATAAAAAATGCATATAAGCCCTTCAAAAAACAATGAACATGATATGATACTTTGATTTGTGGTCTGAAAATTATTTAAATGTATTTTCTATATGGTACATATGAATAGTCTTATCTTTCCATAATTATAAACTTATTCCATATTTCCCTAACAATAAAATTAATATAAAACATTAAAATAGCAAGATATTAAGATATTACAAATTACAGAAGAGAATACTGTTTTCTTAATTAATTGATCATGATTTTATAAACATGAGACACTACTCCATTGGAAGTTCATTTAAAACCACATAAAACACAATCATATATCCTATTTAATTCTGTTGATTAGCATTTACTTTTTAGAGTTTATTTGATTTTCATTGGGCTGACAAAGAATTTTAAAACCCATTTAAATACCCAATGGACTGAAAGCAGTTGAGAATCACAAATAAGAGGAGGAAATGATGCACTAAAATTTAATAAACTAAGCATGACAGTAACTAAAAAACATAAAAGAATAATACATTCAGCTACATCAAAAATAATATATATGAGGCAGCAATAAACACATATATAAAAGGGATACTATTTTCAAGTCATGAAATACAATGTTAATATAGCTTATATAGAGTGAGCATTTACAGATAAACAAGAACAAAGATAGATAAACACCCAAAAGAGTAAGTGGGTAAGAAGCTTACACAGCGTTTTATAAATGAAGCAATTATGGTAAATGTAAAAATGCCACTGTCTCTTGTTTAGGCAATGAGAGAAATTAAAACTGAATAAAGTAATATAATGTAATGTGGTTTTTTTCCTTTTAGATTAGAAGTCTTACCAAAGTTTAAATATTAAGTCTGCAATAGCATGTTGCAACATAAATATTTTTATGCACATATGGATGAGTCATTATAAACTTACTAGAGGCCTGGTGCACAAAATTTGTGCATGGGGGGTGTGTCCCTCAGCCCAGACTGCACCCTCTCCAATCTGGGACCCCTCAAGGGATGTCCAACTGCCTGTTTCGGCCTGATCCCAGTGGCCTAAATGGGCAATTGGACATCCCTTTCACAATCCAGGGTTGCTGGCTACCAACCGCTCACCTGCCTGCCTGCCTGATTGCCCCTAACCACTTCTGCCTGCCAGCCTAATCACCCCCTAACCACTCCCCTGACAGCCTGATTGATGCCTAACCCCTAACTGCCCTCCCCTCCTGGCCTGGTCACCCCTAACTGCCCTCCCCTGCTGGCCATCTTGTGTCCACATGGGGGTGGCCATCTTGTGTGTTGGAGTGATGGTCAATTTGCGTATTACCTCTTTATTAGATTGGATGGAGGACAGTGTTGCTATAAATTTGAACATTTAAAATATGCACATTGCTTGACCTACATGTCATACTGCTAGCAATCATCCTACATAGTTAATAAAATAATTGCACACAAAGGCATGTCAATATTTTATTACTACAGAATTTAGTATAGTAACAAAACATAATAAAACAAAATGAAATATTCTAAGTGTTTATTAATAAGGGCATACTGAAATAAAATAAAACATCCATCTGCACTAGCTCACTAAATTTTTATGAAAACTGAAACTAGGTATTTAAAAAAAACCCAACCTATTAACTAATGTATCTATTTTGAAAATGGTATATCAATTGGATCAGCAGCAAAGGTGGTGCCTGATTTCCAGAAGCACAGCAGCGGTACAGCCTGGGGAGCTCGGGCTCCCACTACCTGGTGCTCTTTCCAGGGAAGTCAGAGACACAAGTTAGCAGTGGAAATTCAGTCCTCCCCCAAGTGGTCCTGAAGCTATGATGTAAAATCTCCTTTGTTCCTTTCTGTGTTCCAAGCCCAGCTGTCCAGTTTTCCTGTTAGTATAAGTGACCCAGTACATAAACTGCATTTGCACTGATTGCCAGAGGGAAAGGGGGTGGGGGAGGTGGAAGAGGGCAAATGGGGAGATAAATTGTGGAGGAAAGAGACTTGACTTTGGGTGGTGAGCGCAGGATGCAGATGACGTGTTATAGAGGTGTACAATTGAAACCCATGCCATCCAAATAAATTCAGTTTACAAAATATAATTTTTTTTAAAAAAATCTGCTTCAACCAATGTCTGTTTGCAAGCCAGAACTGTGACAGACAGAGAACACATGCAATGAAGTGGAAGAGGAATTTGTTCCACAAGGAAGATATTCAGACTTTCCATATCGCAATCTAGATAAGGCTCCAGCACACCCTTGCTTATAATTGCAAAGATGTCCTTTGTGATACTTGCAGAATTTAGCATAGAAATGGTGCCAAATATTAGCTCTACGTTCAGAAAGGTTCTCAACCATATGGGTTCCCTACAGAGAACACAGCTATGGCATAGTAAGACAGTTGTCAACTTTCTGAGTGTTGATACTATTGCATATTGGATAAGGCAGTTCATAGAACTGTCAGTTTATGCAGAAACTCCAAACCAATGCAGTGGTGTGCCTTTATACAAAGCAAAAGTCACCTTATGATACTGGATGTGACGCAATTAAACAATAATGCTTTCGGCCTCAGCTACTTAGGGGGCCTAGTGATATTCCACAGGCAGCATTAAGGTGCCTACATTTCTCATCATTGAGAAATGTATGTCTGTTTTAAAACTCAAAAGGGGAGCTCCACTGAACCAAGAGATTTAAAAATTCTCTTCCTGCAGTCATAGTATCTGGAAAAAAAATATTGCTCTGATAAAAAAAAATATAGGCACCCAAGAAAACCATCCTTTGTAAACACAGTGTGCATTGGTTTGAGAGTGAGAGCAAGAGCTAGAGACAGCAACTGAGCATAACAAAAGCATAAGTGACGTTAAAAATGATAGAACAAATCAAGTTCTACCAGTAAAAACCTACAGACTCTCTTTTTACAGGTTTTTCTCTGAGCAAGTATTCTCAGGTAACAAAATAAAACAATTTAATGAGAAGAATTTAGAAAGAGTAAATAATTAGATACTCAAACATAAATGTGAGAGATATAATAATAGTATTTACTATGTGCTGGACATACTTATAGCTGTTTTAAATTAAATGTGTTAGCTTATTTAATTTTCCCCCAAATCCTCAGAGCCATACAATTATTCTCTTTAATTTTCAGATATAGGAACTGAGGCATAATGATTCTGAGTCGCTTTCAAGGATGCACAGGTGGTAAAGGGGGCAGCTAGGGTTCTAATACGTGCTCTAATTCTAGTGCACACGTGACCCTGTGTAAGACCATATGAAGGCATGGAAAAATCTGTAAAATATTAAGGTACAGGATGAAGACACAGATAGAAAACATTCTTTTTATATATAATGAGGCATCAGATAAGTCATATATATACTAGAGGCCCGGTGCACAAAAATTTGTGTACTGGGGGGGGGGGGTCCCCCAGCCCAGCCTGTGCCCTCTCGCAGTCTGGGAACCCTCGGGAGATAACGACCTGCTGGCTTAGGCCTGCTTCCGAGTGGCAGAGGGCAGGCCCAATTCCCAAGTGCAGCCCCTGGTCTGGCTCAGAGCAGGGCCGATTGGGGAGTTGGGGCACCGCCCCGTCATGCACAGAGCAGGGCGGATCGGGAGGTTGCAATGCCACCCTCAGTCACGCTCAGGGTAGGGCTGATTGGGGGGTTAGGGCACCGCCCCCTGTCACATTCAAGGCAGGGTCGATGGGAAGGTTGCGGCGCCACCCCCTGTCACGCACAGAGCAGGGCCAATCAGGGGGTTGAGGAGCTCCCCGCTGTCACTCACAGAGTAGGGCCGATAGGGGAGTTGGGGCACCACCCCCTGTCACACACAGAGCAGGGCGGATCAGGGGGTTGGGGTGCTGCACCCTGTCACACTCAGGGCAGGGCCAATGGGGAGGTTATGGCTCTACCCTGTCACACACAGAACAAGGCCCGTGGAGGGGGGTTGGGGCACCACCTTCTATCACCCACAGAGCAGGGCTGATCAGGGGGTTGGGGCGCTGCCACTGTCACACTCGGGGCAGGGCCGATGGGGAGGTTATGGCTCTACCCTGTCACACACAGAGTAGGGCCCATGGGGGAGGGGGGGTTGGGGTGCCGCACCCTGTCACACACAGAGCTGCGGGGCAATCAGGGGATTAGGGAGCTCCCCCCTATCAGGCACAGAGCAGGGCAGATAGGGAGGTTGTGGCCCCGCCCCCTGTAACACACAGAGCTGCAGGGCGATCAGGGGGTTTGGGCGCTGCCCCCTGTCACGCTGATCCTGGTGCCGGGAGCCTCGCTGCTCTGATGATCCCGGTGCCGGGAGGCATATTACCCTTTTACTATATAGGATAGAGGCCTGGTGCATGGGTAGGGGCTGGCTGGTTTGCCCTGAAGGGTGTCCTGGATCAGGGTGGGGGTCCCCACTGGGGTGCCTGGCCAGTCTGGGTGAGGGGCTGAGGGCTGTTTTCCCGAAGCGAGTGACTGAAGCTCCCAACCGCTCCTTGTTTTCTTTTTTTTTTTTTTTTTATTCTGGACCAGCTTTAGCTCTGAGGCCTTGCTGCTAAAAACATTGATACAATGTTGCTAAAGCCCGCCTGACTGAAAGCCGGTTTTTGGGGTCTTGTTTATCTTCTATGTTTGCAACATAGTACATAGATGCTTAGAGTTGTAGCTCAGAGGCCGGCAGCGCAGGCGGGGAACGTTGGAGTCCTCCTTCACTGCAGCAAGCAAGCCTCATGTTCACTTCCAGCTGCCTGGCTGCCAGCCACCATCTTGGCTGACAGTTAATTTGCATATACTCACTGATTAGCCAATGAAAAGGATAGTGGTCGTACGCTAATTACCATGTTTCTCTTTTATTAGTGTAGATATATATCTATATATATATATAGATATATATATATATTCACATACATACCAAAATTCCATGAGAAACAGCATCAATAGCCTTAAAGTGAACTACGAATACATCATAGAATGTGTTTTTTAGTTTATAACACAGGTATTTGGTAGAAACAGTCAGCTCTGGGATTTTCTATTGAACATGGTTTTGCACAGGAAAGAAAAAACAAACAAACACATCACTATTAAAGTACACTAAAAATAAGATTATACAAACACACACAGTAATTCAAGAAATGCTAACTTGCAATTAGGTTTATAAGAACATGACAAATGAAGTCGTTCTGTGGGAACATTTTCTTCATTTATTCAGTTAGTATTGTTGGAGCTACAACTGTGCCCATGCACTTGGGATTGCCAGTGAAGAATTTACAAAAAAATCAAGAACTAGATACTCTAACACAAATGTGAGACCTAATAATAGTGAATACTTACTATGTACCAGGCGTGCTTATAACTGTTTCAAAGGTATTTAATTTTATAAAAATCCTATGAGATGTACAATTACTATCTTTAAAATCCTGCAGTTCTAGACTTGTAGTTTAATAAGAGACAATAGAATATCAATAATTCATATATAGTGTATCACAGGTAATTTTCAAATGGATGAGGTAAAAAAAATATAGTTAATGGTAAAGGAAATTGGATATGAGGGTTGAATTTTTTTACAGGAATATTTGAGCAAATCTTAAAGAAGATAATAGAGTGGGCCATAAAAAAAATATCTGGCAAAATATTGTGGCATTGATGGCAGCACAAATACCCTAAGGCAGGTGAGAATTTTGCATGTTCAAGGAACAGCAAGAAGGCCCGCACAGCAAGTGATAAGATGAAAGGGGCTAGAAATACGCTGAGAGAAATAACGGAGGCTGAATTATCTAGGTCCTTGTAGGCTATTTTATGACTTAAACTTTCACTCTTACGTGTACGAGTGCCATTGCAGGGTTTTGATTAGAAGAGGAATATGATCTGAGTAAGATTTTTAAAGAATCATTCTGGTAGTTGTTGACTAAGTAATGTGTGTATGTGGGGGCGGGGGGTGGTGGTGGAGGAGACAATGAGAGAAGCAGACATTGCAATTAGGAATCTATTATACTAATTTAGGAAAGAGATCATCATGGCTGTAATCAAGGTGATTGTAGTGGAAATATACCCAATAAAAAAGGGGTTTAAGAAAGGCAAATAATGTAGAATGAAACAAAATAATGTGGTATCCTGAAAACCAAGGGAAGAAAGGCATAAAGGAAGAGAGAATAATCAACTGCTGGTAGCTCAAATAAAAGGAGATCCAGAACTGATTATTGGAACCAATAATGTGGAAAATGTTGGCTTTTGAAACAATGCAATTTGTGTGGAGTGCTGGGCAGGAAAACCAGAGGGGAAAAGATTTAAGAGAGCATGGGAAAAGCGTAATTGGAGAAAGCAAATACAGATAATTTTTTTTCAGGAGTATTATTGCAACATCAAGTTGTAGCTTATTAGGATATGTGATCAAGAGATTTTTGTGCCAAAACCGGTTTGGCTCAGTGGATAGAGCGTCGGCTTGCGGACTGAAAGGTCCCAGGTTTGATTCCGGTCAAGGGCATGTACCTGGGTTGCGGGCACATCCCCAGTAGGAGATGTGCAGGAGGCAGCTGATCGATGTTCCTCTCTCATCGATGTTTCTAACTCTCTATCTCTCTCCCTTCCTCTCTGTAGAAAATCAATAAAATATATTAAAAAAAAAGAGAGATTTTTGTTTTGTTTTGTTTTTACCTTTTTTAATGAAAGAAATTAAGAAAGTTTTGAAAGATAATGAGAATGATCCAGTAAAATGGAAAATTTAACATAGGGGAAAAAAAATGGAAAAAATTGTTAGAGGCACTATCTTAAAGTAAGTGAGATAGAGTGTATTGAGTGCCACAGAGAGATTGGAATCATCTAGAATCATGGAGAGTTCCTTCTTGATAAGAGGTAGGAAGGGTGAATATGTAGCTCGGACTCTGAAAGATGGGGAGATAAGGTGTTTCAAATCTGAAAGGTGGGGAGATAAAGTGTTAGAAGTTCTCTTCTGTTTGCTTTAAATACATAATGGAGTAAGAAATAATGCCACTAACTGTAAGTATATGTATGCTTCTGCATATGTGGGTGATAGTGTGGTTGTTCATGTGTATATTGGTGTTTGGGAGAAGAATAGAGGAAATATGTCATTTTAATATTACATTTTATTAATTAAAGTTTATATGTAGCCTGATAATATCCTCAAAACTAGCAAGTAGTAGTAGCTTTCTTTCCTAGCATTATAAGAACATATGGAAGCCTATTCCATAAAATTTTAATCAGAGAATAAGAAAATTGTTGGGGAACTTGAAAAATTACCTTTAAATCCTTGACCTTAAGAAAGTCTGTTCAAACCATCCTGAGAGAAAAATTGCTATTTTGTTCATATTTAGTTATATTCAAACTGAATCCACAATGTTTACTCTTAAGGTTCATTTACATATTAATAATTTCTACTAGTTTTATGGCATATTTTTATGTTGTAATAAAAATTTGACATGTTATTCCTGTTTCCATTAGAATTTTAAGTATTAGACACATATGCAGATAAAAAACTCAGAAATCAATAACTTCTGAGCACTTTATGATAGAGAATATTATCACTTAGGGTAAGCAAACATTACAGAAATGAAAATTATGAAATTCTCAATGATTTAGATTTGCCAAAATAAAACCAACTATTCTTGGAAATTACATAGCTATAAAAATGTTTTCAGAAATGGAAGAAGAAAACATTTGATCTACCATGATTGAGCTTATGTGATATCAATATAAAATATAGAAGTATTAGACATTCCGAGTCTTCTTCATTCATTAATACATTTTCATGTATATGTAAGATGCATTTTAGAAAAGTTCTTTTATTTTAATTTATCTATACCTAAAATTAAGTTTACTTAATTGAACAAATACTTCAACACTTTATATACTTGAAATATCCAATTATATTAATCCTTCCCAATTCTTGATTTTGTGCTAAACAATTTGCGTGTGGGTGCCTGTGTGTGTACGTGTGTGTATAATTACTTTAGACTAGCAATCTGGTACACTTAAACATTGAAATCTTGATAATGTTAAATGTAGACGGACATTTGCAGTAATTTGTGCTAACGATAATAATAAAAAATAAATTTTAGAAAACTATTCCTGTCATCCATTCATTCAATCAATTAAGAAATTAAGAAATTTTTATTGACTTCCTATAGCATACCAGGTCCAGTGATGGTACTAGGAATATTAAAAAGAATAAGCGCAATCAATCTATAACCTCAGAGGAAGTTCATTTTAGCAGACAGTTTCTATACCAATAGCCCTAGGCTAAACCAATTATCCAAATGCTTTCTTTGGCTGACAGACTGTCAAAATCAGTGAATTATATTGTGCAGGCCATGCACTCACAAATATTTTATTGACATCCCCACTCTCTGTTTTTATACTTAGCCTGGCCCAGACATCTATGAAACCTGCTTAACATTTGCACTATGTGCTTTCAAATCCTGGTATTATACATGAATACAAGATCATGGCCATAAACTGGATTTGAAGGTCACTTTACAGTTGCAGGTGGTATTTGTTTCTAAATATTAGGGTTTTGGTATACCCAAAATAATTAATTTACTCTCTAGATTTTAAGCCATTTGAAAAATGGGCACAAGAATACAGGTATAAAAAGATCAAAGTAAATCAATGTTAGAAAATATGACTTTGTGTTCAACATGGGCTTAGAGTTTTCTTCTCCTGAATTAAAATTACTGCTTTTTAAGAGATATGTCTGTTGAGAATATGTTGAGAATGTGAATGAGGAAAATTATATAATACAAGAGTCTTACACAATTAAATACCCAAAGTAGTATACTGCATAAATTATTTGAAATTCTTTCTGTCCAAGATATTTGTCTATACTTCTTCACTTGCTTAATTATTATATCATTTATTTATAGCAAATATGGATTCAAAGATATCAATTTTGTGCCTTGGCTTATAATTCAATACTACTTTATTTTATTTCTCAAGTCCCAATTTTGGCTATTGGGAGCTCTTTCAGTTGGCTCTGTGTCACTTTGACACAAGTTCCATCAATGTAATTTGTTTTTCATAGCACTTTCTTACTTCCTAGCTCTATAAGATGCTCCGGGCTCATGTTTTCTGTTTCCCAGAATAAGACATTGTCCCAAACATTGTAGTTCTTTTCATCGGCATATGGAATTAGAAATCAATACCTGTATTTGAGAGCTTGGTGTGTTCATTGATACTGGACTATGATTGCTTCTAGGACCTCTCAGCTAATAGATGAGTAGAATATATTCTACCCATGTATATCTACGTATCTGTGAAAACTTCTATATGTAAACATCTATATCTGTATTAAGCTAAACATGACCTCATGCTATGTTTCCAACTCCAATCCATTACTGTATGAAACATTCTAGCCTATTCCCAATATTTATACATAATGTCCCACTCCAGTAGTAAAAAATCTGATTCCTACTATCAACCATCCATTTACTTAATTATTGAATTCTATCATACATGGATAGTGTTATTAGAATCTTAAACCATGCCATTTTAGGAAACAGCTTCATCAAGTATAGTAGTTTTGTATAATATTTATGTACAGTTTGTTTTTTTTTTACCTTTGCTCTTTCAGACTACTCATTTGTAAAACTACTTAGATAAGCACATTCTTCTCTCATCACCTTCAGTGTGGTTGTTTTATATATTTAAAGATGATTTTGTCATATTTTACATTCCAGTATGGGATTATTTGACATGCTAAATTATATTTTTAAATTTGGATTTATTAGGGTTTCTCTGTGATTGAAAGTTCTATGGATTTTGACAAATGCATGTGCAATATATTCACTATCCTATATAATCAATGCCTAATATGCAAATCGACTGAACGGTGGAACAACTGGTGGAATGACCTGTCACACTGACCACCAGGGGGCAGACGCTCAACACAGGAGCTTCCCCCAGCCCACAGGCCCCAGGCCAGCCAAGGCAGGTGCCAGCGCGGGGGGGGGGGGGGTGAGGGAGGGGGGTCCTATTGGTTCTGATCACTGGCCAGGCCTAGGTGCCCTACCCAATCACGAATTTTGTGCATAGGACCTCTAGTCATAGTATAACATAATATAGTTTCACTGCCCTAAAAACTCCCCGTTGTCAAGTTTTTGATCCCTCACCCTTAAAACCCTGGCAATCTGTAATATTTTCACTGTATAAGTTTTGCTTTTTTCAGGATGTCATGTAATTGGAATCATACAATATGTATGTAACCTTTCAAACTGGTTTTATTTACTTAGCAATATGCATTTATACATCCATCTTTTATTCACACCCTGAATGCTCACTTTTTATAGTCGATGAATAATATTTTATTGTATGTTTATACCGGAGTTAATTTTTTTATTCATCTATTAAGAACATCTCATTTTGTTTTGCAACAGGAAGTGCAATAGTCAATTTTTATGGTAAGACCCTGTTTGACTCTATAAGACACTTCCAAACTCTTTTCCAAAGTTTTTGTGCTCTTTTGCATGGTCACAATGAATAAGTGTTTCTGTTGCTCCACATTTTTCCCCAGTAATTGGTGTTGTTGGAGTTTTGGGATTTTGCCCATCTTATTAGTATATGTTAGTGGTATTTCATTAACGTTTAATTGGGAATTCTCTAGTGACAAATGCTGTTGAGAATATTTTCATATGCCATTTGCCATGTGTAGATATTATTTGATAAAATATCTGTTCTGATTTTATGTCCATTTCTAATCAGTTTATATTCTTAAAAATATTTTATGTAGGTTTTAAATGAAGTGCAGTATTGTATTTCAAATTTTACTTTAAATTTCTCCGTACTTAAGTAAGAGGTTTTTCAGTCCATTTTTAAAATTTTTTAAGCTAGATGTAAAGCAACTTCTAATTTTAATTTTTTTGTTATTTCTACAACAAAGGTGGTTATATTATTATATGTTTACCATGCAAATAAACCCAGAGAAAATTGAATTAAAAAAAAGGGTAAGTAAAAGAGAATCATAATAATCCATAAAAAGACATTTAAATAGATGCAATGAATTCCTTTTATATCATTTAATTAACTTAGAACTCTATAAATGCTAAAATTATAACTGCACTCATATGAATGTATTAACCTTCAGGCATTTATACAGGTGCCTAATTTTTACACAGCAAGATATAAATATCAATTTAGGTGTCAATTAATTGATTTAAATATCTTACATTTGAGTAGCTATTTTAAATCTGACACTTAATAAACACCTATCAAAATTAGGTGAAGTTTTGATCTGCATTTTCTCATCTATTTTGAGTCAAATTTTATTTGCCATTTATTCAACTTCTAATATGTGTCAGGTGCCATGTGTTGTTCTCATTCCTCCTTAAAAAACATTTCTCTAATTTTTCACTCCTATCAATTATGATCAATTCTGTTGCCAGATGTTTATTTGTTTCTCAAGATAAACTTGAATGAGGTAGTTCCAGAAATAATGTAAATAGTTAACATTTTTTCTAGTATCTTTGAACTTTATTTCTCACAATCAATGTCTACTTTATTCCAATTAAGCTTAACTTTATTCCATCACCTCTGTATAACTCAGTGTTAAATTAAATTATACTACTGTTGCATCATTTTCTTTTATAACAGTGATTTGAGAATGATTCATTCTTGATTCTCTTAGTGAAAAATTAGCCACTAATATTCTATGGATAGGTATATCAACTATATATATATAAGTCAGGAAGCTTTTCAACTTGGTTCAATATTTGTTAATTATTTCATTATTGTATTTATGTGCTTTAGATAAGATCTTCTGATTAAATTAAAACAAATATGATTAAAAATTAAAGTGCTAACATTTACCAAGTGTTTTTGAATCTCAAAATGATATTAACAAAACATTATTGCTCAGATTAACACAAAATAAATTTGGATTACTTATTTAAACAATATATTTTTTACATAAATGGAAATATAATGGCAATAATTCATCACTTAACCTTTCTCTTTCCAAGAATCCCTCACAGTTGTGTAGTCATGCACCACCTTAATTGATATTTATCCAGCTCTCTTGCTCATTATTTCAATGCAGTTCATGAGAGGCAAAGGTTAAGTTGTACAAACTGACTTAAGTGTAAGTTGTATTTTATAATACACCATGAAGATATCTCACAGACTATTCAAGAAAATCCGTTTCAATTATAAATTATTTTATTTTGAATGCTTTTGACACACATGTTTAAATAAAATATACAGAAGACACCTATTTAAAAGCTCTGGTTTGGGCTCTGCTCATACTTTACATTGTATCAATTAATTTTTTTTCCCTCTCTCAAGAGTCAGAGTTGCCAACTGTAAACACACAACCACAAGAGTGCATCTCTGAAATGTAGTCACATTCTTTCACAAACACAACTGTATGCTCATTCCCCTGGGGTAAGTTAAATGTGGTTTTGAATACTAAAGTCATTCTCTACTCTCCCACTTGAAATGAAAGATCTCTGGAAGGCAGGGGTGAGGAATGGGTGGGAGAGATTAACCAGGGAATTTATATGCATAGCCCACAAACACAGGCAATAGTGTGGTGAAGGTTGGGAGGGGCCGGTGTGGGGTGGAGAGGCTCAATGGGAAATAAAAAGGGGGACATCTGTAATACTTTCAACAATAAAGATAAATCGAATAAAAGACAATAATGATCTTTTGTTGTTAATCCTCACCTGAGGATATTTTTCAATTGATCCTTTAGAGAGTGGAAGGGAGGGAGAGAGACGGAGAAACATCAATTGTGCCCTACCCATGATTAGAATTGAACCCAGGACCCTTCAGTCCCCAGGCCAACATTCTATCTGCTCTATCCACTGAGCCAGGGTGAAAGTAAAGATCATTTTAAATTCTTCTTTCCAAACATTGATGGAGCTATTTTTATTATGACCCAGTTTAATATTGGATTATACAATAGATGGATCATTTAGGACTAGAATAAAGATATATTTCTGATACAAAGCATTTACTGAAACAATACCACACATTTAATCATATTTAGAGCAGATAAGAGGGGGATTGTTTAAAAAATATTCATATCTTATATATACTGGACAGTTTCTCCCCACTCCCACAAACACCAAATCATGTCATTTTGCCCAACTTTCCTATATTTTTAAATTTTATTTTATTGATTTTTTTACAGAGAGGAAGGGAGAAGGATAGAGAGATAGAAACATCGATAAGAGAGAAAAATCAATCAGCTGCCTTCTACATACTCCCTACTGCGGATGTGCCCGCAACCAAGGTACATGCCCTTGACTAGAATTGAACCTGGAACCCTTCAGTCTGCAGGCCAACACTTTATCCACTGAACCAAACCGGTCAGGGCAGTTTCCTGTATTTTTTAAGCCGATCATTTTATCTACTCTTTTTTTTTAAATTAAATCTTTATTGTTCAAATGATTACATTGGTTCCTCTTTTTTCCTCCCATAATTCCCCTCCACCCAGTTCCCACCCCACCCTCTGCCCTCATTCCCCACCACTGTCCTCATCCATAGGTGCATGATTATTGTCCAGTCTCTTCCCGCACCCCCCACACCCCTTTCCCCGCCAAGAATAGTCAGTCCATTCCCTTTCTATGTCCCTGATTCTATTATAATCACCAGTTCATTCTGTTCATCAGATTATTTATTCACTTGATTCTTAGATTCATTTGTTGATAGATGCATATTTGTTGTTCATATTTTGTATCTTTACCATTTTCTTCTTCCTCTTCTTAAAGGATACCTTTCAGCATTTCATATAATACTGGTTTGGTGGTGATGAACTCCTTTAGCTTTTCCTTATCTGTGAAGCTCTTTATCTGACCTTCAATTCTGAATGATAGCTTTGCTGGATAAAGTAATCTTGGTTGTAGGTTCTTGGCATTCATCACTTTGAATATTTCTTGCCACTCCCTTCTGACCTGCAAAGTTTCTGTTGAGAAATCAGCTGACAGTGGTATGGGTACTCCCTTGTAGGTAACTGATTTTCTTTCTCTTGCTGCTTTTAGGATTCTCTCTTTGTCTTTTGCTCTCGACATTTTAATTATGATGTGTCTTGGTGTGGTCCTCTTTGGATTCCTTTTGTTTGGGGTTCTCTGCGCTTCCTGGACTTATAAGTCTATTTCTTTCACCAGGTAGGGGAAGTTTTCTGTCATTATTTCTTCAAATAGGTTTTCAATATCTTGCTCTCTCTCTTCTTCTGGCACCCCTATAATTCAGATGTTGGTACGCTTGAATCTGTCCCAGAGGCTCCTTACACTATCTTCATATTTTTGGATTCTTTTTTCATTTTGCTTTTCCAGTTGGGTGTTTTTTGCTTCTTCGTATTTCAAATCTTTGACTTGATTCTTGCGATCCTCTGGTCTGCTGTTAGGAGTCTGTATAATATTCTTTATTTCAGTCAGTGTATGCTTAATTTCTAGTTGGTCCTTTATCACAACGAGGGTCTCACTAGATTTCTTGAGGATCTCACTACATTTATCAGCGGTTTCTAGAAAATTCTTGAAAAACCTTAAAAGTGTGGTTTTGAACTCTATATCCAGTGGTTTGCTTTCCTCCATTTCTGTCATTTGTGTCCTGTTTCTTTGTCTCGGCATTTTTTATGCTTCACTGTGTCAATAGAGTGGCTTTCTGTGCTAAGGATCCTAGAGGGCCCAGTGGCTCAGCCTCCCCAATTACCTGAGGTAGACACTCTTGGTGCACCCCCTTGTGGGCTTTGTGCACAGTCTTGTTGTAGTTAAGCCTTGATTGTTGTAGGTAACACTGGGAGGATTTGACCTCCAGGCCAATTGGCTGTGAGAATCAGCTGTGTCTACGGTGAGAGAACTTCTATGCTGAAGACACCCTTCTGGGGCAAGATTTGCTTCAGTGAGGCTTTGGTGCTCACTGAGTCTGCCCCCTGGGTGTGTTCCTTATGGATCTGAGGAGTTGTAATTGGATGGTCCCACTCTGACCACTGGGTACACTGGCTCTTGGATCTAAGGAGGTGCTAATCTAGCATCTGCCTGAGGCTACCCAGCAGAAGCCAGCTGTAAAGCAATGCAAGTTGTCCTGGGGCCTTGGGGCAGCTGCAGTTTGTTAAGTAATTTTCAGATTACAAAGGGCAGGGCCTTTCATATGCAAAAACCTCCGTGCAGGGCTTGGGTGGGGTGGAGTCCCAGGGGATCAACAGGGCGGGTGGAGCGAGCAGTATGGCTGCTCTCAGTCTTGCCTTCAGAGGGCCTGGCAATCGCTGCGAGTGCCTCCGAGAGAAAGCTGCCCTCGAGTTCCAACCGATGCCAGACAGTCCCGTTTCTCCCCTATGAGTTTGGGTCCCCAGAGACTCACCTGGAACTGGAGCTCAGAGCCTAAGACTCCCTCCCGATTGAAAAAGACAATTGTGTCCCCAGCCTCCAGCTTTCTCCACATGCACCTCCACACCTTTGTATTTTACTTCAGCACCGCACCTCCTCTGAGTCTCGGTATGCTTTTCTCTTTCCTTCTAGTTGTAGAGTTTCCACTTAGCCAGCCTTCCTGTGGTTCTCAATGATGTCCGTTATGTCTTTTAGTTGTATTTTTGAAGTGGTTGTGTGATGCAGCAATCTCCAGTGTTTACCTATGCCGCCATCTTGGTTTCTCCCTTATCTACTCTTTTTGAGAGAGAATTTGAAGACTCTCACATTGATACAAATAATAGATTCTCTTATAAAGTAAAATTAAACCTATAGGAAAAAACATGATTTTATATCCAAAGCAAACAGAAATAAAGTTGTTTTAGCTTTATTTATTTTTTTTTATATTACTGATGCGGAATTTTTGGACTGGAACCCAGATTCTTTGTCCACCAGAGTGGAAGAATGACTCCATGAACAGAGGGTAGTATCACAAAGGTGGAGATTTATTGAAGAACAAGTACAAACTCCCAGGTGGGGAGAGGGAAAGAGTCCCATAGAATGGACTCCCATGTGGGGAGGGGGAAAGGGTCCCACTGACTTCCTGTTTCCACTGTTTATAAAGGCTGCAGTTCCTGTTTCCTGATATCCCCTCTGACTAGTCAATATTCCTGTTCGAATTGGTTACTATAGTGACTCCTGCTGCCCTCCTCCCTCATTGTCCTCCTATTCCTTCTGGACTTTCTTTCTTCTTTATTTTGTAAATATAGTATAGACCTTTTTTGGCTACTCCCAGTTCCCTTGTCTTATGGAAATATATCTATTGCTGCTCCCTTGTCTTATGGAAATGTAATTGCACCTGGCTTCCTTGTGTTATAGAAATGTACCTTCTCCCAATCTATAGCCCTATGTTTTATACAGAGACCCCAATTCTAAAAATCCTCTAAACCTGCCTATAGTCCCCTAAAATTCCTGTTTCATTACCACATTTTGCAAAATAATATATACACTATATATAAACATTAGACATTTATAGTCTCCTATACATTTTTTTAATTTAATAAACAATATTAAAGAATAAAAAAATAGGAAAATCATTGTAACAAGTGTGATAGAGAAATGATTACTGTCTTTAATACACGAGTGTTCAAAAATATATAACCAATCATTTCCTTCCCATTAGAAAAATAAACAAGTGTAATGACAAGATTTTATGTGGGAGGAGAAATACAGATAGTGAGTAAACATAGTAAAATATGCTTATACTCATTAGGAAACAATCAAGAATAGATATTTTATAAGATATTCATAAATCAAATTAACGTAATTTTGTTTATTACTAATACTTATGGTTAGCAGGATTGTTAAGAGATAGAAATTTTCATTGTATGGTGGAAAGCCTTCTGACAGTAAATATATTTGTGTTTTTTTATTCAGAAGTTCTCTAGTAATTTATCCTAATGATGCTAAGAAATATTAATACATTAAAAATGTCCATCACATTTTTCAATGGCACAATATTGGGAGCATCACACATGCTCCCAATACTAGGAGTTTTGCTTAATAACTATGGTGCAATTATATGATGCCTATCACATTGCCATTAAAAGTAAATATTTAAAAAGTATTTAAGAGTATAAAAATGATAGTATAATAGTAATAAGGCAGAACATAGAACCGTAAACACAATATTACCTTAATTTTTATGTTGGTTACATTAAAATAAAATGTAAAAAAGGGAAGTCACCAAAACTTAATATTGGTTACCTCTTTGGTAGATGTGCATGTTTTTGGTAGATGTGCATGTTTTTGGTAGATGTGCATGTTTTTAATATACATATTTATTTGTCATATTTTCAACAATGACATAATATATTAGTTAACATTTAAATATATCATATTATTGAAAGAGAATGAACTTGAACTATTTTAACGACTTTATTAGACTAGTTAAAATTGATAACATAGTTCTACATTTTCAATATCAAATTTTCAATATATGACTTAGCATTAAAATTTTGTTTCAAAGTATAAACCTATGTAGAGAATAAGTTACTTTTTATTTTACTTATTTTCATTTTTTTCATCTTTACCCAAATGACAGATATGTCATTTTATTTGTAAACTAGAGGCCCAATGCACGAAATTCATGCACAAAGGGCTGTACCTCAGCCTAGCCTATACCCTCTCCAATCTGGGACCCCTCAGGGGATGTCTGACTGCTGGTTTAGGCCCAATCCTGCAGTCGGACATCCCTCTCACAATCCGGGACTGCTGGCTCCTAACCACTTGCCTGTCTGCCTGGCTGATTGCCCCCTAACCACTCCCCTGACAGACTGATTGATGCCTAACTGCTCCCCTGCCAGCCTGATCACCCCCAACTGCCCTCCTCTCTGGCGTGGTCACCCACAACTGCCCTCCCCTGCTGCGACCCACCTCATCCTCCGAGACCCGCCTCCTCGGTACAAGGTGGCAGAGATGCCAGGACCGGCCTCCTCTGTGCCACATGGAGCTGCGGGACTCCCAGGCCTCACTGCGTGGAGCGGCTGCCAGGCTCTGCCTCTGCTATGCGCATGACCATCTTGTGACAGCCATCTTGTGATGGCCATCTTGTAATGATGTGAGGGGCGTGACGGCCACCTCAGCTATTATTAGTATAGATATTTTATTATGTATCAATAGAGAATAATTTACTTCTGAAAATTATAAAATATTGTGTATATACATAGATTTCACAACATTAATGAAATCAATTTCCACTTTCCTAGACTGATAAAAATGCTTTAGTAGATTTTAGCTATTTGTTTCTCTGAAATGCTATATGTAAATAACATAGATATGTATATATATTATATGCCTCAAAAACTTCATTCATACAATTAATAATTGCATGCCTTGCCCTGGCCAGGTGGCTCAGTTGGTGGAGCATGGTCCCCTACACCAAAAAGGCTGAGGTTTCAATTCCAGGTTGGGGTACATGCCCACGTTGTTGGGTTCAATCCCCAATAGGGTCACATAGGAAGACAGCCCATGGATGTTTCTTTCTCACATTGATGTTTCTCTCTCCTTTTTCCCCTCTCTCTAAATGTCAATGACCATATTCTCTGGTAAGGATTAAAAAATAATAATTGCATACTTTGATGTTGTGAAAAAGGAGCCTTTTGTTAGAGTCATCCTACAGAAGTGTGGAGATATATACAAATACATATATACACAGTTTGGGATTAATTGCCTACATTTTATATAACAGCTGTTTCAAATGCAAAATTTTCATTTCAAAATTACTTTTAGAAATGAGAATATATGACATAACTCAGCTATATGGTTTTTTGCAAGTCACCATTGGACGATTGATGGCATTTGCTTTATTATTTTATCAACAATCCCAGCTGTTCAGCTTTATCAGTTAGGTTATCAGCTTGAACCATGTTGGCATTTGAACTTGAAATCTAATGACTAAACTATCATGAAGTAGTGGTTTGCCATCAATAAGACTGAGCCCTACATTATCAAGCTTGTGATTCTTAAAATACTATGGTTGTGAGTGTGTTTCTCAAGACAAATGATTTATTTATTCTTATTTGTGTTCAAGCTATCTAGCAACATCTACACTAATAAAAGAGAAACATGGTAATTGGCGTACGACCGCTACCCTTCCCATTGGCTAATCAGCGTATCCTTATGCAAATTAACTGTCAGCCAAGATGGCGGCCGGCAGCCAGGCAGCTGGAAGCGAACATGAGGTTTGCTTGCTCCAGTGACTGCAGACTCCAACGTTCCCCGCCTGACTTGCTGGCCTCTGAGCTGGCAGTTTGAAACATTCTAACAAATATAGGCCGGGATCTCAGAGCTGGAGTTATACATTGTTTCGATTATAGAACCGAAACAAACCAGATACCTGCTCTCAGAGCTAGAGCCAGAGCTAAAGCTGGCCCAGAATAAAATCAAAAAGAGGAGCGGTTGGGAGCTTCAATCAACAACCGCCAGCCTGAAAGCAGCCCTCAGCCCCTCACCCAGACTGGCCAGGCACCCCAGTGGGGACCCCCACCCTGATCCAGGACACACTTCAGGGCAAACCAGCCGGCCCCCAGGCCTCTATCCTATATAGTAAAAGGGTAAAATGCCTCCTGGCACTGGGATCAGCGGAGCACGAGGCTCCTGGCACCGGATCAGCGTGACAGGAGGCAGCGCCCAAACCCCCTGATCGCCCTGTGGCTTTGTGTGTGACAGGGTGCGGCACCCCAACCCCCCCCCCCCCCACGGGCCCTGCTCTGTGTGTGACAGGGTAGAGCCATAACCTCCCCATCGGCCCTGCCCTGAGTGTGACAGTGGCTGCGCCCCAACCCCCTGATCGGCCCTGCTCTGTGGGTGATAGAGGGCGGTGCCCTAACTCCCCTATCGGCCCTACTCTGTGTGTGACAGGGGGGAGCTCCCCAACCCCCTGATGGGCCCTGTTCTGTGCGTGACAGGGGGGAGCTCCTCAACCCCCTGATCGGCCCTGCTCTGTGCATGACAGGGGGGAGCTCCCCAATCCCCTGATGGTCCCTGTTCTGTGCATGACAGAGGGGAGCTCCCCAACCCCCTGATGGGCCCTGCTCTGTGTGTGACAGGGGGCAGCGCCCCAACCCCCTGATTGGCCCTGCTCTGTGCGTGACAGGGGGTGGCGCTGCAACCTCCCCATCGACCCTGGTTTGAGTGTGACAGGGGGCGGTGCCCCAACCCCCCAATCAGCCATACCCTGAGCATGATTGAGGGTGGCATCGCAACCTCCCGATCCGCCCTGCTCTGTGCATGACAGGGGGCGGCACCCCAACTCCCCAATCAGCCCTGCTCTGAGCCCGACCAGGAGCTGCACCTAGGGATTGGGCCTGCCCTCTGCCACCCGGGAGCAGGCCTAAGCCAGCAGGTCGTTATCTCCCAAGGGGTCCCAGACTGCGAGAGGGCTGAGGCCCGGCTGAGGGCCCCCACCTCCCCCGAGTGCACAAATTTTTGTGCACTGGGCCTCTAGTCATAAAATAAAGGGCAATGAAGTCAAGTTTAATTTAAAAATAACAGATATGTTAAAAGAGAAATGCAGTGCTTTCTTTAGCATTAAGGTTGGAGGTTACTCTTACACATTGAAAGGTTTCTTTGCAGAGCACTTATGTGCCTCGCAAATTGTGTTTGCTCTGCCTCATTTTCCTGCCACATTTCTATGCGAAGTAAATGAATTGGTAGTAATGACTGAAATCCATATCTGATGAAAATGTTTTCATGCAAAATAGTTTGAGTGAATTATAGCTTATAGTACTTCTTTTACTTGATATAAACAAAGTGCTTTTCCAAGAGGTGTATAAGGAACTCAGATTATAACACATTCAGGGACTTGTTAATAGTGTTTCAACGCAAAGCAGGCTGATCTTTGCGCTAGCCTTCACTTTTCTCTTTCCATGTCTCACTGCGTGAATTCTTGCCTGATGGACAGCATGCATGTGCAACCAGGCTGTGGAAGCTCAAGACAAGTTAAAGCCATTCAACTTTTCTGAATGTCTGGATGACTATCCTCAAGGACATTTTGTGTTCAGTAGAGAATTACACTGAGAAGACTGGTAGAGCACATATTTGTTTGATTGTCAGACCTGTATATGGGATCCTTCATATATAATACGGTGTTGTGTTCTGCCACTGAGTTCAATAAAATCAACAGAGAGTTCCTAGCTAGACTAAGCATTTTATTGCTCTACCCCACCACTCCTGCAAAGTGATTTTGTAAAATTCTTTTATCAGGCTTTGCAGGAGAAAATGCTAAGACAGGTGGCCAGGAAGCACATTGCAATGCCATGAAAAACTTGATTATAGTAAACACTGTCCTGAACGAATAACTATTGTTCCTCCAAGAACATATATAATCTTATGGTCGCTATAAAATGTGTAAATGAGTAAAATACATTTTTATAGGAGTTTTTAACAAACCTCAAGACAAAATTATGGTGCATGAAAGTATGGAGGTAAAGGTCATGAATGTATTCAGTTTATTATTAACTAATTTCTGTACTTACTCTACTTTTTCTGTTTCTTTCCTATCTTATGAAATATAAATACAGACTATACATTTATGTACGGTTATATTAAACATTCTTTCTGGAATCATGTGTATAGTGAACAAATATATTCAGAATGTGAAATTTACCAAAATTACATGAGGGTGTGTGTGTGTGCGTGTGTGTGTTTTTAAAATTAATAAACTTTATTTTTAGGGCAGTTTTAAGCTCACAGAAAAATTGAGCTGAAAGTACAGAATTCCTGTATACACCCTGTCCATTTCCCCATATCCCAGTGTGCACCCCCACCTCATACAGCACACAACACACAGTCGTCTCTGCTATGGACATCCTGCTATGGACATATATGTATGTAGAACCTACAGTGGCACATTTGTTACATTCAAGGAACCTATATTGACCCTTCATCACCCAAAGTCCATAGTTAACATTGGAGTTCACTCTTGGTGTTGTACATTCTATGAGTTTTGTTAAATGTCCGACACCCTCCAGTATAGTATCATACAGAAGCGTTTCACTGCTCTGAAATCCTCTGTGCTCTGCTTGTTCATTCCTCTCTCCTAACCTCTGGTGATCACTTACTTTTTTGTATCAACAACAAAGTTTTGCCTTTTCCAGAATGCCATAGCCTTGGAGTCATATGGTGTGTATTCTTTTCAAATCTGTTTATTTCATTTAGTAGCATGAATATATGTCCTCCATATATTTTTGTGGATTGAGAGCTTATTTCTTTTTAACACTAAATAACATTGCAAATGTGGATGTACCACAATTTATTTATCTGCTCACCTAGCGAAGGGCATCTTGGTTGCTTCCAACTTTGAGCAATTGTAAATAAAGCTGCTATAAATATCCATATGCAGGCTTTGGTGTGCGCATAAATTTCCAGCTCCTTTGAGTAAATACCAAGGAGCTTGGTTACTGGATCAGATAGCAAGGGGATGTTCATAGTTTTGTGAGACACTGCCAAACTGTCTTCCAAAGTAGCTGTAGCATTTCGCATCCCCACTAACAGTGCCTGAGAGTCTCTGTTGCACCAATTTGTTCTAAATTGAGCCCATCATTCATTACCACCCCCTACCACCATAAAGCTTCTCCTGCCAATTACTCGTTACATCACAGAAAGACACTGTTTCCACTTGCTCAAGCCAGAAAGCCATGGATCTCCTTGAATTTCACCTTCTCTTCAAGGGCCTCATTTTCAATGTCATGGACTATGGAGAAGTCAAACTCTGAAAAAATGTATTAAATCTATATTCTTCTCTCCAATATGATTATTTTCCTCTGAATCAAGTAGTATTCTCCCAACTTGCCCTCTTGACTCCAACCTCATCTCCCCTCCATATATTATCCACACTGCAAAGTACAACTTCTAAAAGACAAATTACACTATTCATTGTAAAATAAAATCCAATAACTTTGCATAACCAGTAAGTGTCGTTATATCCTCCCACATTGCCTCACTTTCAAAATATTGAAATTCTCTTCTAAATGGTATCCCTTTTTCTATGAAGTCATCTGGCATTTGCCAGAAAAAAATCCTAATAAAACCCACAATATTGAGCTATATTGTAGTTGCCTGTCCTAAAGTTCATACTCCTGGTTTTCAAAGCTTCCACAGCCTGACAAAGTACTTTCATCATCCCCTTTTCTTGCTACTACATTATAAGTGATACTTTGTGTTTCTTCTACTCATCTATTCAGTATCCTCCAAATTCTTACATGTATAGTTCCTCTCTCCTTCACCTCTCTGAGACTCTTACTTGCCCAAAATGTGTTCCACATTGTACCTCTGCTTCTATGCACAGCCATGAAGCTTGAAAACTATTCCCTAGCCTGGCTATTCCAACAATGTTCTGCCATCCAGGTCATATAGGTTTTATTTTTCCCCTCAGCGTTTGAAAAATTAAATGAAAAATAACTATCTCAATTATTGTCTCTTAGTTGGGTGCAAAGACCTTTGCATTCATATTGGCAGAGGGCAAGCATTTGGTGATGGCAAGCATATGTCACCTAGATATGGCTGTAAGACATTACAACAGACCTTTGGAACACCATACACCTACCTATTTTCTGTAAAGTTTTCTAAATCTTCTTCAGTCGCAGCCATCTCCACACTCTTTCTTTAAATCTATGAAATACATACCTTTACTACAGACTGCCAATATCCTACATTTTTCATATCAATTATAATGGATTTTAGCACGTTAAGCGCCAAGCGTGTTTTGTCTTCCTTTCCATTATCCAATTTCACCGACATGCTGGTGGCCAGAGACTGACGTGGTCCGGACGGAAAGTATAGTGTCAGTCACTGGTGACTGACATGGCGCTTAACATGTTAAAATAACTTGTATTTGCCCTACAGGAGTGGCTCAGTGGTTGAGCATTGACCCATGCACCAAGAGGTCACTGGTTTGATTTCTGGTCAGAGCCCATGTCCGAGTTACTGGCCCGATCCCCAGTAGGGGGCGTGCAGAAGGCAGCCAATGGATGCTTCTCTGTCATCGATGTTTCTATCTCCCTCTCCCTCTCCCTTCCTCTCTCTGGAATCAATAAAAAAAAAATATTTAAAATAAAAAACTTGTATTTTTCACTTAATTATCTCTCTGAAAAGTAACAAGTTGAAATAAACATGTCTCACAGGAGTCCAGCAGATTATAACTCAACAATTACTTTTCACAGGAGGTATTTCTCTGAAATCACATGGTTTATTTAACATTTCATTCAAATTTTGCATGCTATTGTATAGCAAGATAGTATTGTTATTTACCAGATAAAGATATAAATCACTTACTATTAACTAAAGCAAGCAAACAAATTTATCCTTAGCCTATGTGTTTTTTATTGATAGTTGATGTGGTTTAATTTATCTGCTTTATAAAATATGAGTGTATTTATTGGTCTTTCTTGTATGAAAACATCAAAACTTATGATCAGCGTAGTACAGGGTTATAAAACTCATTTAAAATAAATTTCTAAATATATTCTGTGCTTTTAAGAGTAAGTTATACTTAGTATTGATTTACTATACTTGTAATAACTTTACTGAATACTTTTTTTTGTGGTTTGGACAATATATTGTTTGACATCTATATATATAAAAGGCTAATATGCAAGGTGTCCCCTCGGGAGTTCAACCAGTTCGATTGCTAGCTATGATGTTCCCTGACGACCAGGTGGCAGCACAGAATGAAGGAAGGCCCTGGCTGGCAGCCAGCAGCCAGCAGGTGGGGAAGGAAGGCCCTGGCCAGCAGCCAGATGACTCTGATGGGCCCTGATCACTGGCCAGGCCTAGGGACCCTACCCATGCATGGATTTCATCTACCTGGCCTCTAGTATATCAATAATTTCAAGTTTAATATTAATCCTTAGATTGAATTATTCATTTATATCAGTCTTTGATATTGCAAACTTCTTATTTTTAATCACTAGAACGTGTTTCCACTAATGCATAATTCAAACATTGTTTTTATAAGTTTATATATTTTGAATGATGATGTTTTGAAAAGTTTACCAAGTCAACCAATCACAGAAGCAAAATAATATTTCTTAATTATCTTTCCCCCATCTGCTGGGATGTGGAACTTAATATTAATTTAAAAGTTAAAATTATTTGTAGCAAATATATTTGATATATGTAATAATATTACTTCAAAAAAAAAAACTTGTTTTTTTTAAAGTTAGCTGTTTAAAAGCCCCTAAGGGCTGATGACGTAATCTTAAAGCATCATATTTTTTATGTAAACAACATTAGCTGATCAGATAAGTAACATTACATCTATCATCTGTTCTCCTTGAAGAAACTCATTGAACAGGAGCATGAGGGTGCCATTAGTAATGCTGATAATAACAATAACAAAAAAACAATAGAAAAAGAAAGAAAACAAAAAATTCTCCCTATAAAAACCCTATGAATTTCCCCCCCAGCTCTTTCAAGATTCTTATATCTCATGTAAGAACCTGATATCTGGAACTATATTTTTAAATTTTTTTTTTATTGCCATTATTATGGAATTCTTCTATATAAGGCAAATTTTCATAGGTTATGTTTTCCCTGTAAGCTATTTTATAGAGTTGGGAAAAATATATTATCATTCATAAAATGTATTACTTAATGATAAATTAATCAACCAATATGTTCTGGCTTGATACAATGATTAAGATGAAGCACAATTTATTTTTTCCAAATGTTGTTTCAGCTTACTGAGGTTTTTGAATGATGCATACATTTATATTTCGACTTGTTGAGAGCATTTGAACTAGCTGCTTGCCCATTCCTGCAGGTGACACTGTATGGAAATGATCTAGGTTAATATCATTTAGTTATTTCAGCCTTTGCTTTTCCCAATTATTTGTCTGTGACCATTGAATAGCTATTCTAGGTCAGCTTTTGAAGCAAAGGTGCCCTTGACCCTTTCTTCTTTTTTAAATTGCTCTCAAACTGAAAGATGTATTTGTGAAGTACAGCCCTTCTGAGATCCCACCTAGGAAAGAATAATATTTTATCCAATTGCTTGATTCTGTCTTCCTGTTAGGTCTGCACCATGTCTTACAAATTATGCCCTGCCTGAGCCTCCTCACATCCACAAGATAGTTGTACTAAATCTAGTGCTAACAGTTCATGGACAGCTTTTTACTCAAACATGATAAAACTTAAAGGAAAAAAAAAAGCTTAACTTCTTTTTACTTTGAACAATCACACAACAGTTAATTATATAGAACATTTCTAAATGCTAAGTTGCATATTAGATTCTCAATGACACTACCACACTGAGCATAGGGTAATAGGTAATTGGCTCAAAGTCAATATTTGTTGAATGAGAGAATAAATAGATTAATGCATTTCTTAATTCAGCACGAAGTACTTAATGTCCCAAGGTCACCAATGGTAGGTTAGTGATGTGCTGTGTGCTTTATGCTTATCTTTAAATGTTAGTTAAATTTGCCAGCCTTTGTTTTTTGGAAAACAGATGGAACCATAGATAAAGTATTATCTGGGATTGAAACTCATATATGCCTGCAGGTGATCAAGAAATAGCTGGATATCATATTTTGAAAGATTTGCAATATGTCATCTCTATAGATATTTATTTTAACTAGTGTGTAGGGCATATAATCTCTATGCCTGAGCTGACTACTTATGAGTTTTTCTTAGTCTATTATTTGAGGAACATATTTTATTATTATTAAACTAGAGGCCCGGTGAATGAAATTCGTGCACTGGAGATGGGTGGGGGGTCCCTTAGCCCAGCATGTGCCCTCTTGCAGTCCGGGATCCCTCCCTTGTTACTGCCCACCTGCTTGCTGCTTCCTACCACTTGGCTTGCTGCTCTTTAGTGCTGCCAGGAAGGCCTTGGGTCTGCTGGGTGCCGGGCCTGTGGGTTTGTGTCTCTGATACCCCCAGCAGCCCCAGCACCAAGGTGGCGGGCCTTGGGGCTGCTGGGTACAGGACCCCCGTTGCGTGTTTGTGTCTTCTATCAGGCCCCCAGCAGCCCCAGCAGCCCCAGCACCACCTAAATAACTTAAGGGAAACTTGTTTTAGTCTTCTTTTAAAAGCAATCTAGTTTAAAAATGAGTTGCAATTAAGACAGAACAAAGAACATGGTACCTAAGAGTGAGATAGACTGACAGAGGAGAGGCTGGGCACTGGTCAGGGGCTTACATGCCAACTGTTCTCCACCTGGGAAATGATGTAAAATCGGTTTCTTTAGTTTTCTGCTTAATCGTCTTCTCCAGCACTGAGGTCAGAGGAGCTGCCTTCCAGCCCATAGGCTGCTTCTCAGAGTCGAAAATTTCGCCATAGGTCTCTGCCTAGGACAGGACCTCTGCACCCCCAGGGTGCATAAACACACAGGGCTTCCATCAGGCTCCGCTGATCCCTGGGCTGGGAGGCCTCTCGGCTCCGCTGATCCAGGCAGCCGGGAGGCCTCTCAGCTCCGCTGATCCAGGCGACCAGGAGGCATCTCGGCTCCGCTGATCCCGGATCCCGGAGGCCTCTCGGCTCCGCTGATCCCGGGGCTGGGAGGCCTCTCGGTTCCACTGATCCAGGTGGCCAGGAGGCCTCTCGGCTCTGCTGATGCCGGGGCCGGGAGGCCTCTCGGCTCCACTGATCCTGGGGCCGGGAGGCCTCTCCATTCCGCTGATCCCCGGGCAGTGAGGCCTCTCTGCTCTGTGGCTTCAGGGCTGTTTGGCTTTGCTCTACCGCTTGAAGCCTGAGTATGCAGATTAACCGCCATCTTTTAGCTTCTATAATTGAAACATTGTATCTTTCGGAGCTGTTGCTTCAGGAGCTCAGAGCCCCGCAGCTGCAGGCGGAAACCTTGGTTTCCTCTATTGCTGGGGCAACCAAGCATCCTGTTCTCAGCTGCCTGGCTGCTGGCCGCCATCTTGGCTGACAGTTAATTTGCATATACTCACTGATTAGCCAATGAAAAGGGTAGCGGTCATAAGCTAATTACCATGTTTCTCTTTTATTAGTGTAGATTATAATTGCTCTCTATTTCAAATTGTTAAACTCCATTGCTAGATTTTTTTCTAAGAAAAGAAGCCATTGGTGTAAATCACAATAACTCTAAAGCATTATTTAAAATAAGAATTTTAAAATTAAAAAAAATGAATCTGGATGTATATTTTTATTTTGACAGGTGAGCATGATTAGGTACCCATAGATTATTCAAAAGCTCACCAATAGAGATAAAGATCGTTCTGGCCAATACATATTAAGTGAGAATTACTCGGCTGATTTGCAGGATACACTTTAAAAGGAAATTGGAACATGCAGCTTGTCCTTTGCCCTGTCTTTCCCTTATCCTTCCTACAAGGTTGTAATGATATTGGAGGTGGAATAGCCATTTGTAGCTACCAGGTGTTAATAACCCTTATGGTAATGAAGACAGGGCCTGAGAGGAAGCAGCATGGGTATTTCATGACTCTACCAGGACTATTTGCTTCTGGAATTCTTTTAGGTAAGAAAAATGAAAACTCCCATTTATTTAAACTAATTTTTAGTTAGGTTTTCTATTACTTGCAGTAAAAAATGCAATCCCTAACAATTGAAGATGTTAACATTTTTACAGGAACATATGATCTTACAAATACATTTAAAAAATTATTAGATTCATACAAATTTCTTGACCTGAAAGCTTTACTATGAATACAAATTTAAACAATATATTTTAAAGGTTAACACTACATTTAAAATTAGTAATATGAAACACTACATTTGAAAATGAGTATTATCTAAAAAAGTAGCCTCTTTTAGATAATAACCTAAGCTCAAAATGGAATCAGTTGTTATAGTGTTTCTCTAGCGACTTAGAATTTTTTGATATAATTTTTTCCTACCAAAAATAAAAATCAGTTTTTATTATTAAAATTATTTCAGCTTCCCATTATTTTTCTTTATTTTAACTTTCTCTAACATTTTTATAGTTACAATATTGTAAGTCATTTATTTTTTTATCTTTCATGTTGTAAATACACTTTAAAAAAAAAAGTACAGAGAAGAGAGTAATTAGGCTACTAAAATAAAGGCCATTGTGTTTAAGTTGTGATTTGGTTGTGTGTACAAGGATACAAAACTTTTACGTTTTTAATTTTCTTTGGCCAATGAATATCTTATAAAATTATTGTGAATTTATTTAGAAAGCTTTCACATATTAATTCAAGATTCAGACCATTGAATGTTTGGAATTTTACAACTCCTTTCTTTTATAGGTAACTAGTGGCCCAGTGCACGGATTCATGCACATTGAAAGGAAATGAATTGGAAGAAGTATTTTAATATTGCTATTCACCCTTTCTCTGTAATAGAAGTGTCAGATGAAAGAAAATTAGTAAAATACATATGAAAATAATATATAAATTGATTAATAAATAAACAATAACAACTTGATCGAACAGCAAAGACATGATATAAAAACAACAAAAACCATATTAAAACAACAAAAACATGATATAAAAACATTGATAAAAACAATGATTGATAAATTCATTAAACTTATTCTAATATCTCCCTTTATACCACTTTAAGAGTTAAAACACATGCCGAAACCGGTTTGGCTCAGTGGATGGAGCGTCGGCCTGCGGACTGAAAGGTCCCAGGTTCGATTCCGGTCAAGGGCATGTACCTGGGTTGCGGGCACATCCCCAGTAGGAGATGTGCAGGAGGCGGCTGATCGATGTTTCTCTCTCATCGATGTTTCTAACTCTCTGTCTCTCTCCCTTCCTCTCTGTAAAAAATCAATAAAAAATATATTTAAAAAAAAAAAAAAAAAAAAAAAAAAAACACTTTCATAGTGCTTGACTAATTTCCCTTGTGATGAAGTATTTACAACTTTAATGTCACACGCTCTTCAAACTTGAGAGAAAGCAACATATAACTGATCATATCCGAAAATGGGTTTAGGTAGGAATATTCCTACTCTGTCTAGACTTTGTCATTGTGATTTATTAATAGTCATCACAAATGCTTGCATCACAGGAAACTGTCTTCGAATTAATTTAAATGGGAGGCCAGTGTCAGATGGGGACAAATTAATTATTGGAATCAGAAACACCTCTCCTTCCTCAGATCCTGGTAATACTTGAGCTTCAATTATGTTAGGTCACAATCTTTTGATAATAAATCTAGTGCCATTACAAAGACCCCATTTACTATTAAGATTTCTCAGTAGCATGATGATTGCACCTGCTTTCAATTTTAATTTATGACACAGCATTCCCAAAGGAGTAATACTATTAAGAAATTTGATGGGAAAATTTTCCTTTTTGGCAACATCCATTGAATTGATGGAGTCATCACTCAAATATGTGTGAAAATCTCCATCTAGTATATCCAAAATTTTTTCATTTAACTTATGAATATGCTCATTTTTTGGACAAATAATTGCATATTTAGATATATTTTTAATATTATCTATAGATATAATATTTCCAAAGGTAGCTTCAATAATAGATACTTTACAAATCATTTTAGCTTCAGAGGTACATTGTGCCAATAGCTGGTCTTCAGATACATTCTGTCAACAATGATGCCGGCTTCTTTTGGCTTTAGAGGTACGTTCAGCCAATAATTGGTCTTCAGACATATTCTGTCCATGACACTCTTTCTTTTAGCTTCAGAATGTCAACAAAAACAACCAAATTCAGGATTGACAATAACAGGTCAAAACACAGGCATGTGATTGGGGCCATGCATGCGTGGGTCGACGTTTATTTTTAAATTTCCAGTGCATGTCATATGTACCAGCTGGTTGGTTGGTCGAATGGTTGAACGGATGTATATGGTTAGTCACTTAGCCTAACTATTAGATTCTCAAATTAATATTTTGTTAATATTGAAAGTTTCTTAAGTGACCAATTAATTCTCAGTTATCATTGGTGAAATTGTGCCATTTTTAAAGATAAGGACAAGAATTAGAGCCATCGTTTGAATAACATAAGAAGCAGTAGTCTGACACAAAATGTACACAATTTACCATGCTACAGACGTATGAAGGTCTGAAAATTGTTCATTGACTATGGTGTTTGTGTACTTTATTTCTCAGGCCCCTGCCCTATTGACTGACTCTCTTTGTCACAGACCTGACAAATTTTCAATCCCTGGCAGGCAGAAATTTTAGAGGAGATCACTTCAAGACAAGACTCATTATGACAAAACCAGATGAGATTGCTTTTGATATTAGAACCAAAAAACCAAAAAACCAAAATTGTCAAGACAATACTCTGTTGAAACTTAAATGTGTCAGTTTTCACAACCAGTTTTAGAGATGATGTCATTGACCCTATGTCTATCCGCTTCCCTAGGCCTTTCATTTAAACGACTCACAACAAAATGTGGAAGAACAGACAGTCATGTTTTTACTGACGCTGTCCAAGATAAGAGTTTTCATTTCTAACCAGAAAAATAAAAATAATTTCTAAATGTGCTGCTCATTTCTAAAAAAAAATATTTGGGAGTTTGCAAAAAGAATTCAGAGTCAGCCACAATACTACATCTATTTCATTATAACTACTGGAGGAGCCTCTGACCAAGGGGCTAAGGGGCCCTTGACAAGGGTACTGTTTTCAGATTGGGTGGTTTAAATACAGCAATGAGGATATATTGGCTGCATCTCCCTGTGACTTCCAGGGTTGTCAGCTGTTTGCTTCCTCCAGAAAACCACATAGGTAACTGATTACACAGGCAAAATTATGTTTATTAAACTAATTTTAGTGAGCGAGAACACCATTTTGTTGGTTGTAATTGTTTTTGGAAGATATTGGGTTGTTCATCAAAGATGTTTACACATCTTTGGGTCTGCACTCAAGTAGCTTAAAAGCTTTCAAGGTAAGAATGGAATAGAGTTAGGCCAAGTCAATGACATAATAGTGTAAAATTGAAGGGCATGATGAAATGAAAATTGTGAAGTAAATCTTGATGAGTACATTACTATTTCATTAATAATTTATTTGCTCAGCTTAGCTTTCTATTCTTTTGATAGGAAAGAGTTTGTCCAGATACACAAATTGGTTTGCTGACAATAAAGTTATGTATTGGTTTACAGCCTTAGCTTTCTGGGAAAAAATTTCCTGAGACAAATAGTTGTCATGTTGATATAGATGGTTTATATCAAACCACTTTTTATAAAACAAAATAAATGAACACACCAAAAATAATTTGAAAAATAACCCTAGAGTGTGAAAAGGTATTTGCAACAACTAAAACAAATAAATGATTACTACCAGGTATATATAAATAACTGCTAAAATCAGAACAAGAAATATAGACAAAATATATTTTGTAAAAGAAACCTTATCAGTCCCTAAAATGTGAGAATATATTCAGCTTTTCTAGAATCTGAAAAAATTAAAACAATGAAGTATCAATTAATGACTATAAAATTATCATAAATTCAAATTTTATAAGTTTCATAAAATAAAATATTAAAAACTGATAATAAAAATATACAGAAGCATTAAATCCCATAACCAATTGTGCAACTAAAAATTGGCTTTATCACTTACGAGAGCAGAGAAATAATATGAACACATCTATTTTAAAACAATACTACTTTAAGTAGATATACTGAAAACACTCTTGAGTGTATGCATAAGGACACATATTCAAGATAAATCAGTGACAATTATTTTATGGTGAAAAATTTAAATACACTAAATGATCATAGAATAATAAACAATACAATGTGAAATATTCTGAAATTTGAATATCTTACAGCACTTACAAATCATAAACTTGATCTCTGTATGTCTATATAGATGACTAATGTGTGAAACATAACTGTTAGAAGGATATTAGAATATTTTGCGGTTTATGTAAATATTTAAAATGCCAAATAATAACAATTTTGGACGTGTATCATATATTGTAATGAAACATAAAACACTAGAGGCCTGGTGCATGAATCCGTGTGCCAGTGGGGTCCCTCGGTCTGGCCTGCGGGATCGGGCCAAAACTGGCTCTCTGACATCCCCCGAGGGGTCCCAGATTGTGAGAGGGCTCAGGCCAGGCCAAGGAACCCCACCGGTGCACTATAAGGGCTGTGGAGGGATGCGAGAGGTTGGCAAGCTGGGGAGGAACCACAGGAGGGCTTCAGGACATGTCTGGCCTATCTCGCTCTGTCCTGATCAGCCAGACTCCAGAAGCAAGCTCACCTACCAGCTGGAGTGTCTGCCCCCTGGTGGTCAGTGCATGTCATAGCAAGTGGTTGAGCAGCCTTACCATATCATTAGCATATTATGCTTTGACTGGTTGAACAGACAACCAGACAACTGGATACTTAATATATTAGGCTTTTATTATATAGGAAGATTATACAGGTTGACAAAGCCTATAAGCCTAAACTTCAGGGTCAAAGTTTCCTTGGAGGAATGAAGGGAATACATTTCAAATGAAAATCTAACGCATTTTAAGAGATCTAAAAATATTGCTTAAGACTAACACTTGTTAAATCTGGATATAAGGACATGGCTGCTATTGCATTTTTCTCTTCGATTCTTTGTTTACTTTAAATATTTTATTATGTGAAATAAGGGTCATTGATGTGAGATAAAAAAAAGAAAAGGAAATTATCTTTGTATATATGGAAAGATGTATGTCCAAAGATGCTTATTGCTTGTTGCTACTTTGTAAGAAAGAACTATTTTAAACAAAAAATTATCATTAAGAAAAGCAAAATATATTGCTATATGTTATATATATAGATAGTCAAAAAATCTGCAACTATTATTAAGAACTATGTGGGGAGAGCATTATGCTAAGCGAAATAAGTCAGTCAGAGAAAGATAAATATCATATGATATCACTCATTTATGGATTATAATGAACAACGTAAACTGATGAACAAAAACAGATCCAGACACAGAGAACCATCGATCAGATGCTCAAACCTCAGAGGGAAGGTAGGGGAGAGAAGGGGTAAGGGGGAGAGATCAACCAAAGGGCTTGTATGCATGCATATAGGCATAGCCAATGGATACAGACACCAGGGGGGTGAAGACATGAACGGGAGTGGGGTGAGGGGGCAATGGGGGGATAAGGACACATATGTAATACCTTAATCAATAAAGAAAAATAAAGAAAATTGAAAAAAGAATTCTGAGATTATGCAATGTGTCATCCTATTTAGGTAAATTTAATATCTTTTTAAAAATAGTTATTGAAATATTGTTTAACGAGAATCTAATATGAGAATGAGTGTATATGTTTTTAAGCATTTGGAAGTAATACAAAAAGCTGTTTATGTGCTTTTAGAAAATAGGTGGGATTCTGGATGTAGAAAAATAGTTATGTATTATTCTTGTAATAATAATGAATAAAAAAGTTTTTCAAAAACAGAAATAAATACAGTAAAATTGGAGTATACATTTACAAGGGAAGCATAAGTAGAGGTTTTGGGCATTTTTCTAATTTTCACTTACAAAGGCATTTTCAAAGAGGAGAAGGCTTTCAGTTACTCTACCATTAATTAATAATCCATTAGAGAATTTATTCTGAATTTGTATAGAGAAAAAGACATAGAAACATAAGTAAGAATTTTTATAGGACACGTTGCCATGTCAAAATGATGTGCATGCGTTTACAGATACGTTGAATCCAGAGTAAAGAAGCCAAATTATTGCTAGATACCTAATGTAGTCATTTTCATACAAAACTATTTGTTAGTTTAATATAATTTGCCACATTTTAAAATAAAGTAACTATTTACTTCTTACTATTTTTCACTTGTACTTACTGCTGTAACATTTTTATTATGGAATTTATTATATTTTTTTTAACCAGGACCTTCAGAGAAGTGTGTTGAGTAATTAGCTCATGATAGTTTCAGATGCTGGGCTGATTCTCAGGTCTTAGTCTTCTCCCCTGAGGGACATTTGATCATAAAATTTAAAGGCAGCTTTGGTTCTGATTTTATAAGGAATATTATATTCAGTTCAACCTTCACAATCTAGATAGGAAAAAGATGAAAGGATTAGCTGAAATTGAACACCATGCCTACAGTCCAGGAAGAAATAAAAAAGTTAAACTTTCAGTCATAAATTATACATGAGAAGATATATGCTAATAGCATAATCTTAAGTCACCAGAATTTCTGCATTATCTGAAAGTAGAGGTAGTTGGTGAGTTGAATAATAATAATGGCTTTAAAAAAACAGTGAAGCCCGGCCAGTGTGGTCCAGTGGTTGAGTGTTGACCTATGAAGGAGGTCATGGTTCCTTTCTTTTTTTCCTTTCTTTCTAATATTTGTATTGATTTCAGAGAGGTAGGGAGAGGAAGAGAGAGATAGAAACATCAATGATGAGAGAGAACCATTGATTGGCCACCTCCGGCACACCTTCCACCTGGGTTCGAGCCCACAACCCAGGCATGTGCCCTTGACTGGAATCGAACCCTGGCCCTTCAGTCCACAAACTGACGCTCTATCCACTAAGCCAAACTGGCTAGGGTGCATGGTTTCTTTCTTTACCAAGGGAGATGCCTTGGTTTTGGGCTTGATCCCCAGTGGAGGGTGTGCAGGAGGCATCCGATTAATGATACTTTCATCATTGATGTTTCTATCTCTCTTTTCCTCTCCTTTCCTCTCTGAAATCAATAAAGATATAATTAAAAAAACAAAGAAGACCGTGAAAACCTAGGTAGAAAAAGTATTTTCTTAATTTTACAGTTCTTTATCATATAAAATAATTGCAAATTATCAATAGAAATGATAATGATAATTTCCAGGGTTTTAAATTGCATTTAAATTATTTTTGTACACAACATTCTTTGTAACAACTTTTATAATTGTTGCAAAAGTATTTGTATATATCTATGTATAAAAATCATTATAAGAAACATTTACTAATTACTTCTATTTTTTTAAAGAAATTATTCTTGGTATCACTTTACTGTCCTTTGACTAATTTTTAAAATATATTTGTTTATTTAAGTTCAAAGATTGCCAAATTCACTCTCACTCACTGTTATAGAGCATTTAAAATACAGATTTATAAAGTATATGATGGTGATTGGAGTTTTATAAGAAGTTGACAAATAAAGGCGTGGTATAGTAAGTATATCATGCAGTATTTGCAAAACATCTTTTCAATTTACCAAAAAAACGATATACTAGTATTGTCACATTTTTAAGGAAGACTTTTTGTCTTGGATCTTTGGGCTTTAAGTACAATGCTGCTGGTATCAGATCCATTTACCATTGATCAATGGCTTCATGCCTTATTGTATTTATTGTCAAAGTTGTTTTATTTGAGAAAGGGTGAAAGAGCATTGTCTACATACCACCACTCACTTCTCTAGTAGGTGTACCTATGTCCAGAATTATGGCTATGTGATGCCAACAGTTTATGCTTAAACATGAAAATATACTTTACTTCATTCATTACTAGCAAATCTACTATTTTTTAAAATATACCCTTCACTTTCAAAATGTTTTGGAATTTATGAGTAGACACAACTTGATCATGGGATAGAGTATATGACAAGAGAATGACAGTGCTTCAAGAATTATACTTCTATTTTTTAATATTTGAATGTACATGAAGCCGGAATCATAAAAAGTCAAGCGTCTAGAATCCAAATAAATAATGTCAAAGTCAATTTTGCCATGAACAACAAATGGACTTTGATTGATTTGATGCCATGCTCTTCAGTTTTTAGAAATGTTCATCATTGTGACAGGATAATTTAGTAAAATAAGCTGGGTTCTGTTCATTGGCACGAGGTATTTTTTTCTTATCAATTCCAAGAGGATAAAGATGCAAATGTGTTCTTTTGCCTCAGGGACTATCATATTTTACATCTGAAGGAAGAAATGGAGGAAATTTTTTTCTAATCCTCAAGTCCCTCCAGATTTCTCTTATCAAAACCTATCACTATTCATTTATTCAACAAAATTAAATGAGGGCTTAATAATTTTCAAACGAACTTATAACAGCAGAAAACAAAATGAGACATATGAAAAATAGAAGTTCAGCTTGTAAGTTACTATGAAAAATTAAGAGAAAACTTTCACATATAATATATATCTCTCTTATTTCATATTAAAATATTGGTGGCAATGAGTATAGTAACTGTTAATATGTTGTTTTACTGTGTGTCATGCCTTGGGCTACATAGCTTATATATATGATCTATACAATGCTCAAAATTATACTCTGATCATCTAATTGTGCAGCTGAGATAAAAGTGAAACTTTCAGAAGTGAAGTAATTAAAAAATAAATGCTAAAACCAAAAATTCAAAATCTGCTTATCTCAGAGTCAAAACTAATCATTGAGCTATTATACATATACATAAACATATTCAGATAGATCCAAGAAAAAAATTCCAGGTTGGTACAACAATACAGAGCTCTCTCTAATTTTAATAAGCTTTCAGGATTGTAAAAAAGAATAGGATATCCATGGCGGGGGGACCATGGAGGGAAAAAGGGATATTAGAACTTTAACTCAGAGGTGCAGTAGTGACTTTAGGTGAGGTTGGTTTTTAGATATTTCCTCCAGACTGAAAGGTCCATGTGAGATGGGATTTATAATCCACCATCTTTCATTGCTCCTAGGATTTATTGAGAATCAAGTTTAATACAATCAAGGAGTCTAGAGCACAGATACCTCACAAAGTCTATGTTTGACCTAAATAGCCAAGTTTTTCCCCAACTAAGAGGGGCCACCTGGCATTAAGGAAGACTGACTATTTGGAAACCCATAACATAGATGCTCACCTTCTATGTACACAATAGCATGAGACTCCTGAAAATATCACCTCCCCTTGATAGTGGGGGACAGACATTCAATTTCTTATTGGAATCATTTAAATTTTACTCCAGCTTAGTGGAATGATTTAAATTTTATTTCAAAAAGTAAAAAATAAAGTGGAATTTTTACATCTGAATGATGGGGTAAAAATCATACTTTCTAATATGGAGGCTTTATTACCAAATGATGAGTTATAATTCTTGCATTGAAAAACACCTAAATTATATTCCAAGTACATGAAGACAATTAATTTTGAGACACTGGTCATGACCTTGGTGGAGAATTTATATGTAGAACTTTTATAACTTTTAGTTACTGGCAGAATATCAATGAAATATGAAAAGAGAAATGTTTAACTTTTACTTCATAATGCTTTACCAGACATAAAGGACCATAGACTGATGATCAGAACCAATGTAGAAGAATGAGAAAATGGTACATGTGGTCTTTTACAGTTATCTGATGATATATCATTTTGGTAGATTGTCAAGAAAAAAAGAGAAGAGGAAGATACATTTTAAGTTTTCCATATGAGCTAAATTTAGAAACAAAGAAACAAACAAAAAACCACTTTCTTACAGGAAATATAGGGGCATATACAGGGACATAATGCCTAATGTTGCCAATGTTCTGGAAGAAAAAGTCACTTTTTTTTTCTCCATGGAAATACCACCCAAAACAGGTCTCACATGCAGGGACACGTTGGGAAGATCACCAGGATAATAAAGGAAATAACAGAATACCAGAACTGCTAGTGTATTACAGGGATACAATTCCTTTACTTAAGAGTGTGGGTGAATTTCCCGCCAAAATATAAGATGGCTCTGTCTTTTGGTTTTGTTCCATCCACCAAAAGGGTGGATTACAAACAAATATTTGGTAATACGCAATTACAATCGGCCCGAGTTTACACGTTTCCCGGAGCGCAAATCTATATGAACCTAGTTAAAGACGGCTCCCGCGGAGTATGCGCAATTCACGCGAGCCGACTTAACTCGTTTCCCCGCACTCCAAGTGTTAAATGATAGACACTTCAGTCTTCCTTGTGACATTCTGTTTTGATTCTGGAATATTGGGAAATTTCCAGAAAGTATTGTGTTTTCTGTTGTCAGGGTGGGAGTATGTGTGGGTAGGGAGGGATGACAATTTGATGGGATGTTTTTAGAAGTGGAGTTTTAAATTTGTAATCTAGATACAAGTACTCAAAATATAAAAATATTCAGTAAAGTGACTGAATATGAAAACACTTTAAAATAAATTGTTTTGAAGCATGGTAAATCTGTAATATCCTCAGGTTAATTTCCTAAAGTTTTACCTAAGCAGGAGAAATGTGATTATGTTTAACCGTTTGAGTCCCAAGCAGCGCGATCGCGCTGCTTGGTATTTCTTGACATAAAATAAAACAAGCGCTATCACGCTGTTTGGGACTTTTCGTACTCATTTAGAGAAAGTGCGGTTGCTCTGTTTTGGGATTCTTCGACAGTGTTTTTTCAATACCCACTGGGACTCAAACGAATCTTATGTTTTCTCGACATGAAATCTCAGCAGCGCAATCGCGCTGCTTGGGACTCAAACGGTTAATATATAAAGACTTACGGAGGGAACTGGACCTGGAAGGTTTAGATCCAGGAATATTAATCCCATATAGAATGTGCGTGTCTTCGGATACTATTGGGCACAATAATTCTCTTTAAGCTCTATTTTATTGAAAGGTTGTCCTCTGCTTTTACCACTTGCTGGAAATGGTGAAGAAAGAAACAATAGCACCTCTCTAAGTAAGGAAACCCATGGCAATTTCAGAGGCACCAGAAGACAGTGCATAAGAAGACTTGTCTCCAAAGTTAGAGTGTAAAGACATTTCTAACCCATCAGAAGCCAATTGCTTAGATGAGTGGATTCTGGTACCTTAACAAATAGTTAAGACTCAAAGGTTTGAGGCAAAATAAAAAAATGATTTTGATGAGGAGCTGTGACCCATAACTATGTGAGCATCTCAAAGTCAGCAACTTGAAGTTTAGGGAAGTGTGTATACTTCTCCTTACTGTAGGGAAAATAAACTTTTTAGTAACCCACATCTAGCAGGAGAGCCCACTTTTAGGAAAGGGGTAAATGTAGCTGGTGGTGGTGTCAGGGAGATACATTATTTTTAAGGAAGGTGACAGGAGGATAAAAAGGGTAAAGGGAGTCCAAATGTGAGGTGACAGGAGAGGACTAGATTTTGGATGGCGAGAACACAATAGAGTGTACAGATGTTGTTTTATAAAGTTGTGAGACTGTTGAATCTCAGAGGAAAGGCAGGGTAGGTGGGTGGGTGGGAAGAGATCAAACAAAGAACTTGTATGCATGTATGCATAACCCATGAATACAGACAATAAGGTGGTGAAGGCCTGGGGCAGAGGTTGGGTTGGGCTAGATGGGGTCAATGGGGGAACATGGGGAACATATGTAATACTTTCAACAATAAAGAGTTAATAAAATAAAAAAACAATAAAGTTGTATTCCGGAATTTAATAAAGTCAAGGAAAATTTAATTTAAGACTTAGGAGGGCTGAAGCTTGTTGACATGTTATTTAAAATAGTTTCAAAACAACTCAGAGGATATTTGTAAAGGGTTGGATAACGAATGCTAGAGCTCAGAGAAGAAAAACAATGTTGAAATAGAATCTTGTGAAGCATCCGCATAAGTGATATCACTCAGGGAGGATGAGAGAGACAGTAGCTGAGAGCAGCATCTGCAGTGTTCTGAGACAGGTCAACTCTGTGTTCTCACTCACAGGAATGGATTTTCAGCAGCTGTGGGCCATCTTTCCCCAGTTCTGCAGAATCTCCCACGGCACTTCTCTTGCAGGATTTTTTCCATGCTCCAGTCTCTATTTGGTGCATATTGTTATTTCCAAAAGTTTAGGTTTATTTGTTTGCTTTCCCATGGACGTTAGGCTTCCAAGGATAACCTGACCAGAAATCCCAGGTACTGGAATATCTGCTAATCAGGCCCCACCGTTACTTTTTATTTTATTGCATTTATTGGAATTTGACCTTAATGGAAATACAGAAGTGATCAGAATTCATAATCTGTCCTTGTGTATTGATCATCATAATGATTAATTAGAAAGTGAATGCTCCTCAAATTGCCACATGCATAGGGTCTGACACTGACACGATGCGGATACAAAGGGGAGAGCCCAGGGAGAGCCTGATCAATTTTCCCCTAGAAACCATATTATATCCATTCTTGGTCCACCTAGATGCTAAGGCACCTAGGGCCAGCTGCACAAACATTTCAAGGAGAAATGAGCCTTTGAACAACTTAATCAGAATCACTTAGAATTATACCTGGGGTATATATCCACACCACACACGTGGGCATTTTCCTATTGAGTTATTTTCTACTTTTGTCCCCTAAAATTTGAGTAACAAGTTAAGGGGGAGTCCTTGCATTTTTAAATGTGTCCATCAGGGATGTTTCATTACATAACTCTTCATCTTTGTTAGTCAGCCCCTAGATTAAGGGAATTTTGGGTTATAGATCTAGATCCCCACCCCCATTTGATTTTTTTTTCCTGTGGAACCCAGAACTCCACTACAAATTATATACTGGACAGAACATTCTTAGTAGAACTAGTAAACTTGCAAATTGAAATGTAACAATGACCCTGTTCCTATGTTTTAGAAGGATTTATTGTAGATCAAGAAAGTCAATATTTAAATTTTGTGTTAATAATTAGCAAAATGTGGCATACCTTGTCCTATATTTTATGATAAAATTTAAATCCTACAATGCTTTTTAAATAAATTTTGCATTTACTTGTGGACTATATCATTCTCCAGACTTTCTCTTGCATTAAGAATATTTTGCAGTCTTTTCAGCTGCTGTAAAACATATCCTAGATCACAAATTGTGTAATTCAGCAGGATTCTCAATAAAGGAAGAATGCCATCTACTTGGATCTGGAGTTCAGCCTGTTCCATCGGTATGATAATACCCTTACAGCTTCTCAGTCTGTAATACGTCCTCCTGCTGGTCCTCATTATTACCACTTTCAGCGATGCCTTTTCAGGCCTGTTGTCATACAGTGTGCAGCATCTCAGTGCTGGAAGGAGCATCATTATCTGCTCTGTCAATAAAAGCATAAGCATCTGACCCCAGAACCTTTCTAAGCTCATTCCCTGTGAGGGATTTTGAGAGGGGAAAAAAAGTGTGTGTAACTGGATCTATGAAAACATTTTTTTTCTCTCAAACTATATTCCTCTCTCTCTCCCCCACAAACTTATTATATAATGATACAGATATAAGTAAGTAAGTAAACAAATAAATAAATAAATATATGTGGAATGATGCAATTTGAATAAAAAATATTTTTATGTCATCATTCTTCAAAAAAAGTAAAAATAATTGAGATCACCATTTTGCAAAAAGGCACATTTTCCTGATTTTTATTATTTTTTATTATTTTTATGGACAGCATACAATTTAATAGAAAATAAAATAAGCCTATCTTTAGAGACATAAACAATCTTAAGTTTGCTTTCTGTTGTAAAATTGTAAGTAAAAAATAAAAGGAGAGGTATCTCAATCATATTTACCAAAATAGAAAAAAATATTATGTCTTTAAAAGATATAAAGTTTGTAATGGCTTTTTAGCAGCATCTGTGTAAAGAAGACAAATTGTGATTGTCTGTAATTAAATTTATAGATGTAGGAGTAACTGAAAATTGAATAAGTAGACAACTTGCTGACATTTCCAATGGCGATAAAAATAATTCTTTATGAAACTCTAGCACTCAACTCAAAGAAACACTATTTTGGACCAGAGAATAGAATGTGAACTGAAAATCATAATGCTTTGTAAAAAAAAAAGCTTGTGAAATCTAAGGTTTAGAGACTATTATTAATTATATCAGAGTTTTATTTTTATGATATTAATGTATATAAACTAGAGGCCTGGTGCACAAAATTCATGCACAGGTGCGGTCCCTAGGCCTGGCTGGCAATTGAAGCCTGAGCATCTGGCATGGAAGGCAGGTCCCAGCTGACCTCTTGGCCCTGAGCAGCACCTGGACCCCCAGGCCCCTGCGCGCCTCCCTCTGCCTGAATAACGGTGCCCGAGTCCCCAAGCGGAGATGCAGTGAGCATGGCCAGACATCGCAGGCCGGGGCACAGTGTAGGGCTCTGGGCCATCCAGTAGCACTGCATGGAAACCGGGTGAACAGTGAGTTCTTTATGGTCTGGCATAACAGACTGGCTCCTGTGCAAACCCACGGGGAGTCCAGGTGGCTGCAGCCTGGCTCACCCGGAAGAGGCCATGTGGATGAGGGGCAAGCTCCTTCCAGGTGCCTGGCATGCAAGCTCTGGTGTCCCAGCGGAGGGTAGCAGGGGGAGTGAGAGTGAGCTCGGTGGACATCCTGCATTCTCACCGCACCTCCATCCCTGCCACCCCTGCCCCCAGGTAACCGGCAAGAGGTTGCAGCACGTCACCAATGTAATATTTAAATAAGTCCATTTTGACTTGAAAAATATTTAATACATGTCAGCACTACCTATGAATACATATTTGAAAGAGTGAGAGACATTTGCATGGGTCAGAGGAAAATAAATATCTAATAAAAAGGAACGAATTGTTCAAAATATCTTATTTCACATATATCTATACAAATAAAAGGGTAATATGCTAATTAGACTGGACATCTTCCAGACATCCTTCCAGATGTCTTTCTGGACAAAGCCATGGTGGCAGGGGCTGAGGCAGAGGCAACTAGGGGAGATCAGGCAGGCAGGCAGAATGGTTAGGGACAATCAGGCAGGCAGGCAGGTGAGTAGTTAAGAGCCAGCAGTCCTGGATTGTGAGAGGGTGCAGGCCAAGCTGAGGGACCCCTCCTCCCACATGCACGAATTTCATGCACCAGGCCTCTAGTGTTTTTATATACATCTAGATATAAATGTATGTTTTAAATGTGTTGCATATCTGTCTTTTAGAGTAATGACTATGTGGCAGAAAACTTCTCATCTATGAAAGACAGCTCTGTTTTCTATTTAGGTCATAGTGCTCATTAATATTCTTCATAATCAAGTTATAATTAAAAAATTTTAGTAAATCTTGCATTGCATTGCTTTATAAATACACTTATCATATTATCTAGAAATCCATTGTCAGCTAAAAATGTTCATTTGTTTATTGCAACAATGCAACTTTATAACATATATTAAAATATAATTTGTATAGTGTTATATTACATTAATACCAATGTCAAGAATGAAGTTGACTCATTAATAAGAGTACATTTTGATACTGATTAAGAATTCTCTATTCTTTTATTACACTTAAATACTTGTTAAATTTTTCTGGGTAAACAGGAGGTATGTGGATAATTAAAATTTTCATATATATATGTATATATATATACATATAAAGATTATTTTATAGCAAAAGTTAGAATAGTTTTCTTTATTTTATTTTCCTGAAATAAACTTGGTCTAGACTAATTTATCCAATATCGAAATTATGCTAACTGAAAAATTTTCACCATATAAGAGGAAATCATATATAATATTCCAATTAAGGTCAAAATGTCCCCATGTTGTTTTTTTTAATATATTTTTATTGATTTCAGAGAGAAAGGGAGAAGGAGAGAGAGATAGGAATATCAATGATCAGAATCATTGATTGACTGCCTCCTGCATGCCCCACACTGGGGATAGAACCCACAACCCAGGCATATAGCCTAACTAGGAATCAAATTGTGACCTTCTGGTTCATAGGTCAATGCTCAACCACTGAGCCATGCCAGCTGGGCCTGTATCCATATTTTTAGCTAAATTCTCAGACTTATTATTATTTTAAAAATATTTATTGTTTAAAGTATTACATATGCCCCCTTATCCCCCAATGACCTCTCCCAGCCTACCCCGACCCCCACCCCAGGCCTTCACCACCCTATTGTTATGCATATATGCATACAAGTTCATTGGTTGATCTCTTCCCACCCTCCCCTGCCTTTCCTCTGAAGTTTGACAATCTGTTTGATGTTTCTGTGTCTCTGGATCTATTTTTGTTCATCCGTTTATGTTGTTTATTAGATATCACATATGAGTGAGATTATGATACTTATCTTTCTCTGACTGCTTTATTTCACTTAACATAATGCTCTCCAGGTCCATCCATGCTGTTTCAAACGGTAAGAGTTCTTTCATTTTTATAGCTGCATAGTATTCCATTGTGTAGATGTACCACAGTTTTTAATCCACTCATCTGCTGATGGACACCTGGTTTTTTATCCAAACACTATATTACAAAAGTTAAAAATAAAGTGATGTGCCCTGGCCGGTTTGGCTCAGTGGATGGAGGATCGACCTGCAGACTGAAGGGTCCCAGGTTCGATTCTGGTCAAGGGCACATGTTCGGGTTGCAGACTTGATCCCCAGGAGGCAGCCAATCAATGATTCTTTCTCATCATTGATGTTTCTATCTCTCTCTCCCTCTTCCTTCCTCTCTGAAATTAATAAAAATATATTTTTAAAAAATTAAGTGATGTAATAAGAGATAAATACATAGATAAATCATATCTGCAATAATGAGTACTCACTCTCATACCTGCAATGTATCCTATATAATAAAAGGCTAATATGCAAATAGAATGGTAGAACAACCAAGCAACTGGTCACTATGATGTGCGCTGACCACCAGGGGGGCACGCTTGGAACATGGCGGGCATTGGCCGCAGCTGGATAGTGGAGCAGGTGAGCGGGGGTGCCAGACCAAGGTGGGGTGTCAGTCGCTGTCATTGGGGTGAGCCTCTGGTGGTTACTGAAAATTCTTTGCTCTCGAATGCCACGGTCCCGCCCAGCACTCCACCTGCTGCCAGCACCGGCCTTGCTCTCACCTACTGCTGGCACCAGAGCTGCTGCTCCCACCCACTGCCAGCACCCGGTGCTGGCCCTGATCACTTGGTGCCATCAGTGGGTGTTAGCAGTGGCTGCTGGCCACAATCGCCCTTCAGAACTTCTCCACCTCCCCCTGTTCCTGCGGGGCAGTTGGGGCAGCAGCCACCACTCACACCTGCTGCTGGTGCCGGCCCCAAATGCTCTGCACTGTCAGTGGTTGCGAACAAAGCCCACACTCTCAGTGCATGGGAGCGGCAGCGGCAGTGGGAGTGGGGCTGCAGGCAGACAGGGGTCTGGGGGCCACATCGGGAGGGGCCAGGCGGGGGCGCAGAGGATGGGCCAAGACCTGCCCCTATGGCCACTGCAGCCTTGCAGCCCACAGTTTCTTTCAAGGTTCATGTATTCATGCACTGGGCCCTTATATACTTACAATATTTATGTGATTTAATGAGATTGTTGTTTGTCAACACAGGTACCAAACTTCCCAGAGTACTTGTGCAGGGAACCTGTCTTAGTCCTAGGCAGTAGGCCCTTGGGCTGTCTCATCTTTCCCTAGGCAATGATCCATACAGCCTCGCTCATTCTGACTCACTTATTAATTTCATTTCACATAATGAAATTCGTTTACTTTTACTTCAATGTGATTTATTTTTTGACATTAAAAAATCAAAGTCCAAGAAAATAGTATTTATAACAACATGGATCCTTTTTAATTTTTGTTAAGTTCCAAGAAGAGCATAGGAAAACATAGAAATAATTGGATAAAACCCTGACATATTAATTTTCTAAGCCATTTTAAGTGACTACGTGATGCAAAGATGCAAAAATAATTTCATTCTAAGGATGACACAAGATGTGTGGAATTTTAATGAGTGTTTCATTTTGGAAGCTGTATTAATGAACCTTTCTTTTTGGAAAGTGTTTCATGTTATTGGGGAGATTTAAATAAATTAATTTAAGACAAAATAAATATTTACCAAACATTTTGGACATAAAATGAAGTTGATTTAAAACTACTTTTATCTTTTCCAAATTAAATCTATTGTGTCATTTTTCCCAAAAATGTAAAACTTGAGCATGAGCTAAGCAACTATTTTAGCCTCACATATTTTGCACTGAGAATTTTGTTATATATTTGATAAGGTGGAACTCACATATTATTACTATACTAGAGGCCCGATGCATGAAATTTGTGCAAGGGGCTCGACCCTCACAGCCATGGTGGCTACCTCTGCCCTCGCAGCCCCATCTTTGTCCGGAAGGACATTGGAAGGTTGTTCAGCTGTCTGGTCTAATTGGCATATTACACTTTTTTTTTTTATTATAGATGATCAATAAATATAAAAACACCAGACTACACAAATGATTGTAGTATCATATTCTCTAAAGCATTTTTGGGATGATATACACTTATTTCACCAATTCCAACATTGTAATGATATAAAATATTTTTTTAATTTACACTTGCACTATAAGATAGATTATACATTTTGAACATATAGCAGCTTTAAAAACAATCAATAATTAGATGCTTTAAAAAGCAAACTACTTCTAAAGGATAATGTTTTCTATCATAAAGATATTTACATTCCTTTAAAATTTATTTCAAAGACTTGCTAAAACTTTTAGATCAATTTTATTTTATTTTTGTAAAATATATTTTTGTCAATTTCAGAGAGGAAGGCAGAGGGAGGGAGAGAGAGAGAGATGGAAACATCAATAAAGGGAGATAATCATCCATTGGATGCCTCCTGCATCATGCCCCACACTGGGGATCAAGTCTGCAACCTGGGCATGTGCCCTGACTGGAAATCGAAGCATGACTTCCTGGTTCAGAGGTCAATGCTCAACCACTCAGCCAGGAAGGCTGGACTGGACCAATTTTAGAGGCGATCTTAAATGAGCCGCTACCCTCACATAGTAAGCACTTAATTAGCATGTTGGATTTAAAAATCTAGTCACTTTCATTTCTATTCATGCTTTGAGTTTTCTTTATTGTTCTGACAATGAATTTTGTTTCTTTTCAGTATAAATGATCAATAGTAATAGCAGATTGTCAATAAAAGATAAAAGGAATGGAATGTGAAATGCTATCACTGCAGTCTACAAGACAGATATGCTGCTTGTGCAAGAACTGACAATAGATACTCTGCTGAATGTCAATGAATATTGGAACTGCATGAAAGATTCTATCTCACCCTGGGCAGTTCAAGTAATGGTTTCTTGGTTATAAAGAAATAACCAGCCGAAATATTGTTTAGTACTAATAAAACTTTCCTCACATCTCCTTGAGATATGCTAGTGAAAATGATTGAAAATTTAACGCATTTCCATAAGTTTAGAAAGACTTTTCACTATCAACAAATTACTTGTCTTTCCCAGTAGCAGGTATTAAAGCTGAATTTGTTTTGTATACCAGTTAGGTGCCCCTTCTCAAGGAGTTTTTAAATTATTAGATGCCCCAAACCTTAAAGCATATTCTTTCTTTTAAAAGTATTGTCAGTCAACAAGAGGTTGAAAATCACTGAAGTGAAATATTTAAGGTACACATGTTTTTATTTCAAATGAGAATGTTTTTATAAATAGCAATGCCTATCCTTGGTAGCACTTTCCCACCAGGTCTGATGTAACATTTATCATATTTTATTCACACTACTTTACCAACCCCTTCACAGCTGGCTGCTGGCAGAGCTGGATTAAGAGTCTGGTTTCCTTTTGCTCCTTGTGTGTCTCATTGACTATAAAAATAATATAAAATATGCCTAGTGTGCAAGGGAGACTGAAAGGTATAACATGTGTGTCATTAGCACAATACTTGGCATTCTGTAGCCTCTCAATGAACATTTATTGACATTTATTGCTATTTTCTCAGGACCTGGGAGTGAGTAGAAGGTACATAAATATACTCCTCTTTAATGGAAGTGGTGCACCAACACAGCAATATGCAGAGACAAAAGGTTGAGGAGGGCCAATGCAAGGACACAAATAGAAAGTAAACTTTTGCCCATCTGGTGTGGCTCCGTGGTTGAGTGTCAACCTATAAACCAGGAGATCAAGGTTTGATTCCCACGCAGGGCACATGGTTTGCAGGCTCTATCCTCAGTGGGGGGCATACAGGAGGCAGCCAATCAATGATCCTCTTCATCATTGATGTTTCTCTGTCTCTCTCCCTCTCTCTTCCTCTCTGAAATCAATAAAAATATTTATAAAAAAATAAAGTAAACTTTTGTTATTAACCTTTAAGTGCACTTTTAAATTCATGAACTATAGTAAACTGTGTTAAAAGCAGTATTATCATTATTAAAACCATGATTATATTTGATTTCAAATATAATTATTCAACTGAGAAAAGGATAAATCTATAACCCCGATGTACTAAAAATACAATGATTTGTGATTTTAATTCTAGAAAAAACTTGTTCTTTTTATTTTATCAACTTTATTTGCTTTAAAAATAAACTATATATTTTGCTAACAGAATTAAACTAACTTGGCATAAAAAAATAATGAAATTATTAAAATAACAAAGACCAGAAGGATCTCATGTGGAATGAAGATAAATGAATCACAGATCATTTGGTTAACTCCTTTCCCCCAAGTAATTTCACATGTGAGAAATTAGAAATAAGCTTTAAGATAATATGATATACCTTAATATATATAATAAATATTTTAATAACAGTGTACCATATCAATAAGTGTAAAATTCTTCAACGAAATAGATAATTTCTCCTATAATTAAACAAGTTATTGCTATAATGTGAAAATTTTTGTCAGCCTCCAAATCCATATTAGGAGGTGGAGGCTTTGGGAGGTGATTAGGTTATGAGGTCAGAGCCCTCTGGAATGGGATTGCAGGTCTACCAGAGTTCCCTACCCATGGTCGGCAAACTGCGGTTCGAGAGCCACATGCGGCTCTTTGGCCCCTTGAGTGTGACTCTTCCTAAGCCTTAGGAGTACCCTAATTAAGTTAATAACAATGTACCTACCTACTTAGTTTCAGTTTAAAAAATTTGGCTCTCAAAAGAAATTTCAATCGTTGTACTGTTGCTATTTGGCTCTGTTGACTAATGAGTTTGCCGACCACTGCAGGTGAGGACACAGTAAGAAGTCAGCGGTCTCCAATCTGGAAAATAATTCTCACCAGAACCCAATTTGCTAGCACACTGATCTTGGACATCTAGCCTCCAGAACCATAAGAAATAAATGTTTGTTCTTTATAAGGCAGCCGGATTTTGTTATTTTGTTATAGCAGCCACAAAAGACAAAGACAGTTATTAAATCTTTGGTATTTAATTGCTAATTTATCCATTTAAAAAAAATCATACTGGGCATCTTCCAATTATAAATACTTTTGAATAGCATTATAATGGAATGGAAACACAACATTACTAAACCCATGGAACGCAGCAAAAGCAATTTTAAATAAACAATCTAAACTTATATTTAGAGGAACTAGGAAAAAACACTCAAAGTTGGTAGGAAGAAGAAAATAATAAAAGTCAGAATATCAATAAATGAAATAGAAACTAAAAAATTAGAAAAGATGAATAAAACTAAGAACTAACTCCTTGAAAAGATAAGAAAAAGTGGTAAAACTTCAGCCAACTCATCAAGAACAAAAGAGAGAGGGTTCAAATAAATAAAATCAGAAATGACCAAGAGGAGAAGTCATGAGACATCATAGAAATACAAAGGATCATAAAAAGAATAATATAAGTAATTAAATGTCAACAAATTGGACAGACTGGAAGAGATGAACAAATTTCTATAAACATAGAATTTTCCAAGATTGAATCAGAAGAAAACAGAAACATTTTACCTTTCATTTCTTTCACTTTTTTCCCAACAATAATACTTTCCAAAGCAGAAAAAGGAGATCAACCAAAGGACTTATATGCATGCATATAAGGCTAACCAATGGACACAGACAACAGGGGGGTGATGGAATGGGTGGGGGGTGTACTGGGGGATAAGGACACATACGTAATACCTTAATCAATAAAGAAATTAAAAGTCAAAAAAAAAAAGAAGTAGGAAACCACTGTTTCATTTATGTCTTTGAAAATAAAACTTTTAAAAATTACCATAAAGTATATTACTAGTAAATTTTGACAGAGTCCTTTTATATAGATATGCTTTTATTCTCTTTTGCTAAGAATTAAAGCTATAAAAGAGTGCTGAATTTTACTGAGTATTTTTCTGTGTCATTTTTTATTTATATTTGATTTGTAATATGTTAAAGTACATGTTGATCTGCTAATACAGTATATCACTTTAATTGATTACTTGAGAATGAATCAATTTTGCATTTTATGAGGTAACTAGTGGCCCGGTGCACGAAATTCATGCATGGTGTGGAGGGGTGTCCCTCAGCCCTGCCTGCACCCTCCCCAATCAGGGATCCCTTGGGGGATGTCCAACTTCCCCGCCCCCCCGCCGGCCTTCTCATCCCCAACTGCCCCCCCCCCCCCGCCAGCCTGATCACCCCCCAACTGTCCTCAACCCCTTGCTTGCCTGATCACCCCCAATTGCTCTCCCCTCCTGGCCTGATAGCCCCTAACCGCCTCTGCCTCGGCTCCGCCACCATGGCTTTGTCCAGAAATATGTCTGGAAGATCTCCCGGTCTAATTAGCATATTACCCTTTAATTAGTATAGATAGTTAAATATTCACAATGTATTTTTTAATAAGTATATTAATTTTATCTATGTTTATAAGTGAGATTTATTTAAATTTTATTATTGCCTCCCAATTTTAAAAACAAAAACATAAAACCACATAAAATGACTGATGGTAAAATATTCCCTATATTTTCTATTGAGAACAGTTTGTAAAAGATATAGAGTATTTATATAATCTTCTTTGCATATTCTATTAATTTTTCTCTATGTATCTGAGTTGATGTTTAAATATTATTAATTTTTGTAGATTTTGACTATATTTTAAATTTCTAAATGGTTTTAGATCTATATCCCCTGTTTTTATTCATATAAAATATGTAAATGTATGTATACATTGTTTATATGTATATTACATACTTGTGTGTGTTTATTTTTGAAGCTCTAATTTAGTGTAATTTGTATTTCTTCAGAAAAATTTTATCTTCATTACTTTTAAATTAATTATATTTCTTATTAACCCCTAGAGTGCCAGGGAGCGCGATCGCGCTCCTCCTGTCTTTTGCCAAAAGTACTGGGAGCGGCGGTATCAAAGCTTCGAAATGGCGTCCAGTTCTAAGTCTGCTTTTATTTTTTTTTATAATATATTTTATTGATTTTTTACAGAGAAGAAGGGAGAGCGATAGAGAGTTAGAAACATCGATGAGAGAGAAACATCGATCAGCTGCCTCCTGCACACCTCCTACTGGGGATGTGCCTGCAACCAAGGTACATGCCCTTGACCGGAATCGAACCTGGGACCCTTGAGTCTGCAGGCCAATGCTCTATCCACTGAGCCAAACCGGTTAGGGCCTAAGTCTGCTTTTATTAGTGATGATGATATTGCTAAATATGTCAATGTAGCAAAGGTTTTCTTAAGTTTTTGAATATGTAACTTCATTTACTTGTGATTCATAATTTTTTTCCTAAACAGCTGTAATATCAGCAAAAATGCCTTGGCAATTTTAGCATAGTTCCTAGGATATTGGTTGGCACTCAAAGGATTAATCTTACTTAAAATATCTAATTATATATAGTCATAATCCATTCATTGATCAATATTGTTTATGCATGGTTTATACATTTCTTCTAAAATTTTGCAATCAATTCTCTCAAATTTATCTCTGAACTAGAGTGTGAATAATGAAGAAGTAATGTATTAAAACTTGGCTTACAAATTCTTAATATATTTGTCTGGGGTCAAATCTATTTCTACCACTTACTTGAGAAATAACCTTGGATAATTTATTGAATAGATCTGTACTTCACTTTCTCATTTCTAATATACATAGTAAGGATAATTATATGCCATTTTCATAAGGATGATTAGTGGAGATTAAATAAAATAATTCTAGTAAAGCACTTATTAAACTTCCTGTTACATAGAAAGCAATGAAAAATTATTTATTATAATTAATATTTCAACCAATAATATTGTTAATTTTCTCACAAAACATATGTGTTACCTGTTATATGATCTATATACAGTAGGTCCTTGGGTTACATCGGAGATCCGTTCCTATGGCGCAATGTGATGCGATTTCACTGTAAGTTGGAACCCACCTACAAAAGCACCTACGTCACTCACATGGAGCACATACACAGCAGTAATGAAGTGAAAGCAGTAAAAAAAAATTTAAAAGAAAGATAACAATTCCTGATCTTTACTTTTGGTAAATAAATAATAAAAAACATAAAGCACATATGTACATATGTCAAAATGATGGAAATTTTTTTGTCCCTTTTTTAATTGTTTTATTGCTTAAAGTATTACAAAAAGTATTGCATATGTCTCCTTTTTTTCCCACCCTTGAAAATCCTCTGGCCTCCCCTACCCCCAGTGTCTTATGTCCATCGGTTATGCTTATATGCATGCATACAAGTCCTTCGGTTGATCTCTTAACCCCCTCCCTCTTGCCCCCTTATGAACAATAATAGATACAGAGGCAGAGCTGCCTCAAACAGATTGTCAAACTGCAGTGGGAAGGCCGGGGAACCTTTTTTTTTTTATAACTAAATGGGAGATGGCGATGTAACCATGAAACTACGTACATCAAGTCTGATGTAATCCAAGGACTGCCTGTATCTAAAAGGCTAAGTGACCATCCAACCATCAGACTGTCTGACCGGCCAGTATATGACGCGCACTGACCACTAGGGGGAAGACGCTCAACGCAGGACCTGTCGAGCTGCGGTGACTTGGCAGCAGCGGTTCTCAGATGACGTACCCTGGCACCAGAGAGGAGGGACCCTGACTCCTCGCGGAGCTGTGTGATTCCACTTTTGGCTGTGGGTGCACGAATCCGTGCACAGGCCACTAGTTTAAATATAATAAAAGAAGAGGTCATTATATTGATCTAGGATTGTGAAACTTCAGCTTTATTGATAATTATGCAAATTTTAGCTATTTTACATTTATTTGATGTCATCACACTAAGGCTTGTTTTCTTAATCTAAAAATGACAGGGTTAGACTAGATCGGGGGTCAGAAAATTACTGCACATGGGCTAAATATGGTTTGTTACCTTTTTTTTGTAAATAATTTTTATTGGAACACAGTCACACCCATTTTTGCACATTGTCTATGAATGCTTTTACACTACATTGGAAGAGTTAAGTGGTTGCCCTTAGAGCTGAAAACATTTATTATTACTCCTTTTTCTAAATTGTTCACTAGATTTTTTTAAGGTCCTTCGGTTCTGATATTCTATGACCTATATATAATAGTATTTCTAAATAAGCCAACATATTTGGAAAGGAGAAATAATGGAAATGTAGTATAATTATATCTTTCTGTTCCTAAGGAAACAAACTCCACAGATTCTTACTGAGAAATCACAATCCCCAGAACTCTTAATTTTAATCAATTATTTACAAGCTATAGTGGTAGGTAACTAGTGGTGGGTGTAGCACTTGTTCTAATCTTCTGCCCTGCCCTTGCAGCACCTTTTCAACCAAGTTTACCATCTACTGCCCCTGTAATCTCTATTAGTTCTATTTCTTATTTGACCAACTGCGATGCTAGATCACCAACCAGACTTTTTTAAAGTTCATATCTAGAATATAATGCATTGTGTACCTGGGTACTATGTCAGACCCACATGGTAACTATCCAATTTGAGGCTAAGATTATATCACACTTTGGTTTTATAATTTCATTTTGAAGTTACTTTTTTCCTAAAAATTGGTAGCATTGACTGGGAAATTCAAGGAATCTATTTCTCCCAAACTGAAATTGACTCTTCTTGATCATCTTCAACCTTCCAACAAAGTTGATCTGTCTTCCATCAATTTTATCCTCTTTTCATTCTCATTCTATAATGTCTTTGGTAGCTTAAAAATTACTGCTGGCAGGTGTGTAAGTGCTTCTATGCCATACTTGGGCAGAAATTGGTGTACATTGTAAATGGGCTTAACCAAGCCTTTCCTGTTCCCTTAAGATTGTTCTAAATCTCATCAGATCTGATTTATCAAAGTAGTTTTTGAAGTGTTAGAAGCCAGTTAAATTCTGGGGAAGTGTGTGTTGTTCAAAGCACAAGTTTCAGAGTCCGATTGATCTCTGTTCAACTAACAATTCTACTCCTTGTGTCATTCATTTTACTAAATCTCAGCCCTCCTTTCCCACTTTTAAATAGAATTAATAATTGTTATTAAAATTAAATTCAGTGATTCTTATAATGTGCTTAGCACCATGGCTGGCACATACTAAAAATTCAATAAGTAGTGATTACCGTTATAATCTTATTACTCAGTTGTTCAGGAATTGACAGGTTAAATTATCAACACCATTCTAGAGTCCCTAATAGTTCTGCATTAAATAACATGGCTTTCTAAGATAATTGGCTTAAATAGATGTATATCAATAAAAAGAAAAATATATATTTTGTCTAATGAAAAAAAAGCAGAAATTCACAGTCACTTGAAAAACATATAATAGATGAGAAGTGTGAGTTCCTCCTTACATTATGGTCAAAGTCAGACACATTTTGACTACCTTGCTGTCTGAGAATGGGCTCTAAAGTGATCAAAAGATAAGCATAGTTTAAAACAAAATAGTAAGGTTTATAAATAGATAAAGTAAATGAGGTTATGGAATGAGTTTCAAAATAAAAAATAAATAAGAACGAAATGAAACTGAGTCATATAATAAGATTTATAGTCTATATTATTCAATGGATAATAACAAATGTTTTTCTTTTCTTTTTTTTTTTTTTTACTTAGAATGGAAGATAAAAGGGATTACACTGCAGCATGGAGGGTCTAAGCTATAAATAATGAAGGATTTCCTCACAGTTAAGGGTGTTAAACATAAAGGTAGGATACCCATGGAAGGAAATCCTTTTCAAGGGAAAAGATTTTTATCATCCAAGGTAGTTTAAATGTGGTCTTGCCTGAAGGTCAGAAAATGGACTTGAGAGCCTCGCAGGGTTCCATGTAGCCCTGTGATTCTCTGAATAAATATTTGAGTAAATGTTATTACATTTTTACAGCGGCAAGATTTTGTGCTTTCAGGAAGTATTATCACCCATATTTTAACATCATCTTCACAAATTCACTTTTATGGTATTCCCTGAAGAGATATTTACAACTTTTACAAGTGAATTTCCTATAGAAACTCTAAATGCAAGCAAACTCTATTCCATATTGCCTTTATCTGGAGTTGATGCTGAGCTCAGTGGGCATTAGAGTTTTTAAACTAATACATTTCAGAAGCATTGAGAAATAAACTTTCAATGGCTTATGTTGATCATAAAGCTTCTAGCCCTTAGAGTAAAAATACCATTGCATTCCAAGGAAATACTACTTGATATTCCTTAAACTCTAAAAAAAAAAAAATGTTAGGAAGTAATGTTTTTGTTGTGACAGGAGGGAAATACAATCATGGGATGTAGGAGGAGAGGAAGAGCCCTGTGGTAACTGATTGGAATTGCAGGTATCAATATGAAATTGCTACTATATATGTCAGGGTATTTATTTATATACTAGAGGCCTGGTGCACAAAATCCATGTACAGGTGGGTCTCTAGGTCTGGCCGGCAATCTGGGCCAATCAGGGCCGTCTTACTCAGTCCAAACGGGCCGATCAGGGCTGGACCGATCAGAGCCTGCCGTCAGGGGGGAAGTACAGGGGGAGGGACTGCGGGAGGTTAGCCAGCTGAGGGGAGGGACCATGGGAAGCTGGCTGCTGGCCCCAAGGAGTGAGCTGGCCCTAAGCCCCCCTGGGAAACCGGCCGCATCCGCCACCACCTGCCCCCAGTTCCCCATCCCAACCTGGGCCTGATGGTCCCAGCGGGGTCTGGAGAGGAGGCAACCGTTGCCAGGTCAAGTGTGGAAGGAAAGGATGCTGGGTGCCAACACCACTGTTGGCATCCTGTCACCACATGGTTGCCTGCCTGCCCCTCCTCCTCCCCTCGCCAGCGCGTGGTCACTGCAGCAGGCAGGCGGCCCCCAGGGAAGGGAGAGGACGGAAGCAAGACAAACCCTTGTGTTGAGGGCTGACTTTCAATAGATCGCAGTGAGGGAGCTGCTTTGCTATGTATGAAACCCTGACCCAGAAGCAGGTCGTCTATGAACGGTTCAGCTGACAGTGGTCAGCAAACTCATTAATCAACAGAGCCAAATATCAACAGTACAACGATTGAAATTTCTTTTGAGAGCCAAATTTTTTAAACTTAAACTATATAGGTAGGTACATTGTTATTAACTTAATTAGTGTACTCCTAAGATTTAGGAAGAGCCATACTCAAGGGGCAAAATAGCCGCATGTGGCTCGTGAGAGCCGCAGTTTGCCGGCCATGGGTAGAGCACCAGGGGCTTATGGGGGCTGCCAGCTAGGAGGAGGGACTGCGGGTGGTGGCCAGCTGCGGGAGGTTGGCTATGGGAGTGCACTGACCACCAGGGGGGCAGCTCCTACATTGAGCATCTCCCCCCTGGTGGTCAGTGCCTGTCATCACAACTGGTCAACAGGTCATTTCAGTTGTACTGGTCATAATGGTCTCTTAGGCACATATATGTGTATATATGTATATATATATATATATATAGAGAGAGAGAGAGAGAGAGAGGGAAAGAGAGAGAGAGAGAGAGACAGACAGACAGACACACACACACACACACACACACACACACATATATATATATAGTAACACATATATATTTGTGCATGTGTGTGTGTGTGTCTGTGTGTGTATAATGTAGTTCTGCCCACTGAAATAGCATAAAAACAATGAGACACCAATATCAATGAAAAACAGATTACAAGGTCTTTGGAAAAATAGATTACAAGGTCTTTGGAAGTATTAATAATTCTAGTACTGGGCCAGGGAAAATACACAATATACTTGAAACATCTCATTGTATCAGAAAGTCAGAAAGTGCTAAAAAACTGATAGGATTTGAGTTGCTAAGGTATCTCTGATCAATGCGGGGAAATGTCTCCAAGGCAGGGGAAACCGCAGGGAGAAGTGAGCTAATATTTTACACATGCTATTTTCAGCAGGGCCTTTTCTGCTCCAGGCCATAGGGTGAGGAGATGGTGAAGAACTGAGGCAGAGATCCTTAGTACAAAGAAGGGAAATCACCAGAGCTTTGGCAGTCTCATGTGGAGGAAGACACAATACTTAGAAATTTGCCAGTTTCCAGTAAAAAGGGTGGAATGGCAGCTGAATCTGTGCTACATTTCCTCTCAAGACTTCTGCCAAATGCTGAAACTGAACATTTCAGTAGAGGAAGGAACAAAGCAGAAAGCCTTTGAAAACTTTACAATATTGGGCAGTCTCATAGAAAGACAAGGAATAGATTTTTTAATTTGCCTGGGGAAGTAGCCCAGAAAAACATCTCACCCTCTCTCAGTTCCCTTATGATTAAGATGATCAGCCCATGCTATAGTACAGGGGAGTAAACTCTTGGAGGAAAATAACATCATACTGAGCCAATACATTTTTTTTTCAGTAAAAATGTATCACATTTGATCATAGGTAATCAATCAGAAATAAATTATCAATGAGATAACCGAGAACAATACACACACACACACACACACACATACAGCACACAAATACACATTAGAAACAGATATACAAATGCTCCAGACTCAAATTAGAATGGAGAGATGCAGTAAGTGAACCTGAAGCACTGCCTACATTCTCAAAGATACGATGCCTGGACTTGCCTTGGGATTCTGTGATAGTTTCACAGTGATCAGTCTGCTTTCACTCTTGCCATCCCTCCTCCCCAGGAGTCATAATACACTTTTTGTAAGATAATTTTTGTTTCACTGCTTCCCTACTTAAAGCTCTGAAGAAGAGTTTTTTGTTTTGTATATATTTTCACACTCACCCCCCTTACAACATGGTGTACTTAGGCCTCTTTCATTTAGCCCTTCTCAACTTTTCCTCCCTGCCCCTTCCTTCTTACTCTGCTCCAGACACTCTGACTTATTTTTGTTTCTTGTAAATGATAATTCTGCACTTAGAGGCCTTCCCTGAAACTCTCTAGTTCTCCAAATATTTATATGGCTAAATTTGTCTTGTCTTAGCACATATGTGGACCACTCTAATGATGCTCATATTTTACTAACTGTTAATATATGATATATATGTATATGTATATGTATATATATATGTATGACACATGTATGTTTATATGTATGTGAGCATAAAAATGAACATATACATGTGTGTATACACACATATATACTTATACATTTGTGTATATACCTATACACATATATCTACACTAATAAAAGAGAAACATGGTAATTAGTGTACGACCGCTACCCTTCCCATTGGCTAATCAGCATATCCTTATGCAAATTAACTGTCAGCCAAGATGGCGGCCGGCAGCCATGCACTGAAGCGAACAGGGAGGCTTGCTTGCTCCAGTGACTGCGGACTCCAACGTTCCCCGCCTGACTTGCCAGCCTCTCAGCTGCAACTATGTTGCAAATATAGAAGCTAAACAAAACCCGAGAAACCGGCCATCCTGACCACAACATTGTATCAATGATTGCAGCAGCGAGGCCTCAGCTAAAGCTGGCCCAGAATAAAAAAGAAAAAAAGAAAAAAGGAGCGGTTGGGAGCTTCAGTCACCCCAGCCTGAAAACGGCCCTCAGCCCCTCAGCCAGACTGGCCAGGCACCCCAGTGGGGACCCCCACCCTGATCCAGGACACCCTTCAGGACAAACCAGCCAGCCCCTACCTGTGCACCAGGCCTCTATCTTATATAGTAAAAGGGTAATATGCCTCCCGGCACCGGGATCAGCGGAGCAGCGAGGCCTCCCGGCACCGGGATCAGCGTGACAGGGGGCAGCGCCCAAACCCCCTGATTTCCCTGCGGCTCTGTGTGTGACAGGGGGCTGGGCCACAACCCCCTGATCAGCCCTGCTCTGTGCCTGATAGGGGGGAGCTCCCCAACCCCCTGATCGGCCCTGCTCTGTGTGTGACAGGGTGCGAAGCCCCAAGCCCCCCCCCCGCCCCCCCATGGGCCCTGCTCTGTGTGTGACGGGGTAGAGCCATAACCTCTCCATTGGCCCTGCCCTGAGTGTGACAGTGGCGGTGCCCCAACCCCCTGATTGGCCCTGCTCTGTGGGTGATAGAGGGTGGTGGCCCAACCCCCCTCCACGGGCCTTGCTCTGTGTGTTATGGGAGAGAGCCATAACCTCCCAACCCCCTGATGGGCCCTGCTCTGTGCATGACAGGGGGGAGCTCCCCAACCCCCCTGATGGGCCCTGCTCTGTGAGTGACAGGGGGCAGTGCCCCAACCCCCTAATTGGCCCTGCTCTGTGCATGACAGAGGGTGGCACTGCAACCTCCCCATTGACCCTGCCTTGAGTGTGACAGGGGGCGGTGCCCCAACCCCCCAATCGGCCCTACCCTGAGCGTGACTGAGGGTGGCATCACAACCTCCCGATCCGCCCTGCTCTGTGCATGACAGGGGGCGGCACCCCAACTCCCCAATCGGCCCTGCTCTGAGCTTGACCAGGGGCTGCACCTAGGGATTGGGCATGTCCTCTGCCACCGGGGAGCAGGCCAAAGCCAGCAGGTCGTTATCTCCCGAGGGGTCCCAGACTGCGAGAGGGCACAGGCCGGGCTGAGGGACCACCCCTCCCCCCCGAGTGCACAAATTTTTGTGCACCGGGCCTCTAATACATATATATGTACATATACATGCATATATACACTGGGATCTTTCTATCTTGTAGTTCTACCATTTCAAAGATTATTAATTCTATCCAATTGCAAGGAAGAGAGAGAGAGAGAGAGAGAGAGAGAGAGAGACCAAGACATTCTTTTTGTTCAGACTCCATTGGAATCAGCCTGACAGTTTTTGTTTGCATTAATGATTAGTTTCAATGTAAAGACTACAAAACATATTATGAGATGGTGAGCACACAATGCAATATGAAGATCATGCATCTTAGAAATGTACACTTGTTACCCATATAATCTTATTAACCAATGTCACCCCAATAAATTTAAGTTAAAAAAAACAATGCAGTACTGTATAAACATTTTTAAAAGATATAATTATATTTAAAAGTGCAAATATAAACTATTGAATTACAACAACATTAAACTCAAGTCCTTTATTTTGTAGCTAAAGAAACAAGTATAAAATTTATGCAACTGAGTCATATAATGAAACAAAACTGAGCTGTACTTACTCCTCATTTTAATGATTCTACAACCATTGGATTTTAAAATAAAGGATTATTTCATTTGCCCCAAATTGCCATTTTCCTTTCATGCAGTCTATTTCTTATACAAACATTTTAAATGTAGAAATGAGACAAAATAATATTGTGGTTTTTGAAATGGAAATAGTAATAAGAAAAGTAAATTTAATGGTGGTTAGTTTTCTGAAATGAAGTAATTTAAACTTTTACCACTTCAATTGTTAAAGAGAAAATAAGGAGTGATTGCAATCCTGAATTTGGTTTCAATGAGAATAAGAGGATTTGAGAAAAACAAATAGGAAACTGCTGTAATCTTGAAAAAATCCTGTCAAGGAATCAAAACGTAAAACATTTGTAAAATTTCTATTTAAAAAAATCAAACTCTTTAGTTGTAGTTCACAAAATGCCTGTAATTTGCTCTATTTTATATACCTTAACCAAGTCCTGGGTTAAGTAATTCTGCTTTAGCAATCTATCCCTTACCTGCAAACAGTTAAGTATTTATTGGTCTCCAGGCCACTCTTAGCTATTTAGAAATCTAATTTGTCAATTTAGAAATAATAATATTGAGAAAAGAAAAGGATTCCAAACTCTATGAAATTGTTCAGTTAGAATATGGTCTTAATTCAATCACATTGTTTTGTAGATCCATTTACTTCCTTAAAATTTGCAAAAGAGTAATATTTGTACTTTTCTATTTATGAACAGCATATAGCTACAATTGTCAGAATTGTACTAAAGAAGCCAGATGCCTCCTTATAAATATATTATTGTATTTTACTTATTACTATAGTCATTATTATATTATTTTAAATTGATAATATGAGTCACATAAGACAAAAAATGTTCTAATGTCAAAGGAAGACTAAGATAAAATGTTTAATATAGTAAATATACCACCCCACTGACAACAATATGGGATTCAATGTTATATTTAGAAAAGGAAATGACTACCATTTTAATTAAAAGATGATGAGCTGGTTACTATTGCTGCCTAGGAAGACTGTGAATAAGCTGGGAGTTATCATTATAATAACCTTAATTATCATTTTGGAATCTGTACAAATTATCTGTGCTTTACCTCAGCTGATGACCAAAGGGAAACATTCTCATAGTGCTACGTTGCAAATTCAGTGCCAAAAAAATGCTGCAAATAAGACATTTTGTAGCAATTCCATAGACTTTCTAAATATTTTGAGACTGCTGATCATTATGCATGTAATCTTTCTAAATATATAGCTTTGAAGTTTTATTACAGATCTACAGAATGGACAGATGCAAGTCTCTGGGCCTCAGCAGCTAACTGCAATTTCATTAGGAGGAAGAAGGTATATAAAAATGTGTACTCTGTGGGTGACAGTTTTTACATTGGAAGACTAGCTCTAAAGTGCCATTACATGTTGTTTTAATTGAATTAGAGTAAATGTAAACCATTTTGTTAAAACTGTGAGAGTTTTGAGTTTTCTGTGTAATAAGAAAATCAGTCAAATTGTTAGTTTGTCACTGTTGCTAAGTCCTCTATTGTTCTGCCTTTTTTATTAACCCCTAGGATTTATCAAGATTTATTTGTGAGCACACAACCTTCAAAATCCAGTTTTCTTAAAGATTTAATTGTTTATTAATAATTTTTAAGTACCTATAATTTTTACGCAAATATTTGAAAGGACAATGGCAAGTAATCCCAATTAATATACATTTAAAATTACTCTAAACTGCTGGTGATAAATTTCCTTGTAAACCATCTCCCATATTTTACATTTATACAACCTGAAAGCTCACAGATCATTGGCTTTATATAGTATGCAGGAAATTTAACAGTGATAAATACCTGGTGGTCATTTTATTGGTTAGTAAGGTTTTCTCCTTTCCCCCAGAAAATGGAATTCCAGACCATCTGCAGCTTTGTGTCTTATTTTGAATCTTAATTCTGTATTATGAGTAGAGGCACTGACTGCCTTTGTTCCAGATTATTTTTTCAAAGATGTTTATATAGTGAGCAGCCATGGAATATAGACATAAGTGTCTTTCTCCAGAGAAAAGGGCAGTTGTGTTGTGTTGTGTGTGTGTGTGTGTGTGTGTTTTAATTGCCCACTATAAAAAAGACAATGTCCTCCTGAAATGCAAAGGATAGGCAAGTTTAATGCCCAATTTTAGAAGATTCAGATTTTCTGAATTCAAGGTTTATCTTCCCTCCTGGAACCTTCTGTGCATGCAGGCATCTCCTCATTCTCTTTGCAACATCCTGTGGGAATTGGGACTAAACCAACAGTTGGACATCCCCCTCTGGAAACTAGTGCAAAGGCTTACATTCTGACTACTGTGTTTGCTCGGAGTCATAAAGTCCCTTGTTTCTGATTGTGGTAGGCTAACATGATAGCTGCAAGTAGGGTAAAAACCTTAGACCCTTCACATTTCCTCACAGTAGTCAGGATTCTAGAAACTGCATTCAGAAAGAGAAGGGTGGGAGGGAAGAAAGGAGAGAGGCGGGGGAGACTATGGGGAAAGGGAAGGAAAGAGGGAGAAAGGAAAAAAAGAAAAGGATAAAAAAATCACAATAGATTGCATTAATACTGAAACTAGGAAAGGCTGTCTAAGAAGCACTAGCTAGATACATAATACTTTAACTCAGATTAAGACTGGTGTTTATTAATTGCAGACCAGAATACTGTGTTCAGTTTGGGTTGCTTCTCTTATTGGTGGAGTGCCATGATTACAATGTCGGGCCTCTGCTTTGATCTCTTTCTATTTAATATTAGCTACTAATTACCCATTACTGGTAGAAGTGGAACTCTTGCGGTGCCATGGGGAAAGGCCCCCACGGGAAGATGAGGTATCCTGGGAAGCTTTATTGTTGATGTAAAAGTAAGGGAGTTCCCCTCCAAGGTCCCATCTCCCTCCATCCCAGCATGGAAAATGTCCAACTTTGTCTTCAGTAGGTCTAAGATCTAAGCCACTGCCCAGAGTCTCTGCTCCATATAAAAGCACATTTCAGCCCTAACCGGTTTGACTCAGTGGATAGAGCGTCGGCCTGTAGACTAAGGGGTCCCAGGTTCGATTCCAGTCAAAGGCATGTACCTTGGTTGCGGGCACATCCCCAGTAGGGAGTGTGCAGGAGGCAGCTGATCGATGTTTCTCTCTCATCGATGTTTCTAACTCTCTATCCCTCTCCCTTCCTCTCTGTAAAAAATCAATAAAATATATTCAAAAAAATATAAAAATAAAAGCACATTCCAGCACAGCATCTGGCTAGGTTTGCTTGTGTTCCCAGGTGCAGTCCTTTGTGTGTTAGGTCTGCATGGCCATGGTCCATGCAGCTGCTAAGGCCATATGGCGGGCTAGCACATAGGCAAGTGCAGGTCACAAAGCAAGAGAGTGCAAGGGAGCAGGAGCACAAGTAGCAGAGCAAGAGACAGAAGACTCTTTGTCTGAGGATTTTAACTGGGAGCTTAACTAATGAACCCTTCAGGATTTTGCATGCTTGCATTGGCTCCAACCTCCTGGCCAATGATCTTTGTTCCTCAGGCTAGACTGACAGGCAAGCGCCTTCTCTATGTCGCTCCAACTTGACTGCACATGTGCCCATTTCCCCTTTGTTAAATTCCTTCCTGGTGGTTCCCTGGGACGAGTGAAGTTGTAGATTCCTGGTAAAGCTGCCTAGATCTCCATGCTTACAATGTCTGGCCTCTGCTTTGCTATCTTTCTATTTAATATTAGCTACTAATTATGATGATAACACTTTGGTTTAGGGAAGATATGAAAAAATAGGGAGACATAAATGATGATAAAAGATTATTTTATGAAAAGCAGCTGAAAGCCTGTATGTGTGCACTTTAAAGAACAGAAGATTGAGAAGAGCCATAAAAAGGTGAATAAATGTTTGAAGGATCATCTTGCAAATGTGATAATAGAAAATATCCTGTTCCCCCTGCATAAGACTAGGGCAATTAAGTTGAAACTAAAGACATACTTGAATGTACCATAGACCTTTTCATAAAGGTCTGCTCGTTGCTAGAATAAGCTGTCCTGGAATATAACAAGTTCTGTTTTCTGATACTGTGTTCATGCATAAAAGTTTGAATATAAGACCACTGTTTCTGCATCTGTAAAACAAACAGGCTTAAGGAAGTGGTCTCTGAGTCATTTGTATCTCTAAATCATTCTATGAATTTCCAGAGACATTGAGAAACACAGGTGATAATCAAGGACAGACTTGAGATGTCAAATTATTGGGTCAAGAAAATTAGAATTTAGATACAAGACTTGTATATCAAAAATAGGAATGACTCCAGAAAGATTCTATCTTCTTTTTCTCTGTATTTTTATATGTTTTTTTAAATCTGTCCTAAACTTTTAAAATTGGAAAAATAAGTATTAATTCCAGCAGCTCTCTATTATTTATTATCCTTTGAAGGAATTTCATGGTACATAATTATTTGAACTAAATTATGTGTTAGACAGTAGCAGGCAGGATAGTGTTTGAACAGGGCTGCAGATGAAGTAGGATGAGAACCATAAACTTAGAATGCTAACTTTGCTTTCTGCTGTGAGAATGATGGCTTTAGAATATTAACTGTGACATGTGGTATTCCAGCGAGCGGAGTTCTGAGTGAAGAGTTGGAAAGAACATTTACCTCTCATCTTTTATGTCACTAATCTCATGAAAGAAAAGCAGAATTGATGTGGAACTGATTTGTTGGCTTCTTGTTGTCATAGTTCAGAAAATGCAATATTCTACCACGAAAATCCTCTCACTGCAGCCAAAGAAGTGTCTATACATTATTAGAAGAGTAAAATATAATTATACTAACCTTCCTTTGTATAATAATCTTAAATTAAGAAGAGCTAAAATAAAATTGTTTGTATTACAGCCTTGGCTGTTGTGGCTCAGTTGGTTAGAGTGTTGACTCCTGCACCCAAGAGTTGTGGGTTTAATTCTCAGTCAAGGCACATACCCAGGCTGCAGGTTCCATGCTTGGTTGGGGCATGCATAGGAGGTAACCAATTGATGTTTCTCTCTCATCTCTCTTTCTCTCCCCGCCCACCCCACCCCCATTCTCTCTCTCTGGAATCAAAGAAAAACATATCCTCAGGTGAGAATTTTAAAAAATTGTTTGTATTATAAGTGACTTGATCATTGAAGAAATGCTAATTCAGACAGTATTAGAGAGCTTTATGACTTCCATTTTTTATTGTTAATTTAAATGTAACTCATCATGTTAATTATGGTCAGAGGAAGGCATTTGGATATTCTAAGCAAGAGCTTAGAATTATATTACCAAAAATAAAAATCACTTTTAATGACAACAATGTTTGGCCGTCTATACCCATCAACAGAATAAAGAACAGAGAAATGTTTCATAAAGCCTTGATTTTGATACAAAAATTACATGTATACTAAATGTATTTTAATAACTTTAGAGAAATAAATTTTGGTTGTTTAAGCCAATAAAGATGTGGCCTCTCTAATAGATAAATTAAGCTCTAATGTGTCCTTGCAAATAATTTCCTACAAAATTAACTGTTGCACTCTGTACACCATCTTTAACACCTGGTAATGGCCAAGTGTAGTGACAGCCACATAATACAAAGGCAAAAACACACACACATACACACACACACACAGACACCACATGTGAATGAGTATGATATGTCTTTATTAGCAAAATAAAGCATTTCTAAATTCCATAAAAATAAAATATACATTCAATAATTTTTGAAATAAAAAGGAAAACAAATATAAAGGAAATCAAGCAATGAGCAAAAAAAATAAATTAAAAGTTTAATATACTTGAGAGATGCCAATATATGTTATTGAAGCTGCTTGCTCAAAAAAAAAAAAAGAAATGAAAAAAGGAGAGTTTGTGCTATGAAATAGCAATGTGATATCTCTCAGCTATAGGATAGAACACACAGCAGAAATCCTAATGAATGGATTATTTCAACCATCAAAGAATAATTTAAAAAAAATGTCAGTTGTTTGTTTGTGTTTTTTAATCCTCACCTGAGGATATTTTTTTTCCATTGATTTTTAGAGAGTGGAAGAGAGCGTGAAAGACAGAGAGAAATAGCCGATGTAAGAGAAACACATTGATCGGTTTGCTTCCTGCCCTCGCCCCACCTAGGGCTCAGGCCAAGGAAGGGCCTGGCATCAGGGTACGTGCCCTTAGCCGGAATCAAACCTGAGACCCTTCGGTCAGCAGGCTGATACTCTGTCCACTGAGCCAAACCTGCCAGGGCTAGTTTTTTAACAAGTAAAATAGTTATTAAATATGTATCATATACCAGGAATTGTTCTCAATGTTGGGCATAAAACAAAGACCAAAAAGACAAATTCTCTTATTTTATGGATCTTATATTCTAGTAGGTAGTTCAAATGCAAAAGAGAAATAAATAACATACTGATATAACAAAACATCACCTAGATAAGTGCTATAAAGACAGTTTATGCAAAATAAAATACTAGAACATAAATCAAGGAAGGTCTCTCTGAGGAAATGCCTTCTAAGCAGAGATCTAAAAAAACAGAGTGAGCAGTTATATAGATATACATGGGAAGAGTATTCCAGACAGTGAGATTGGTAGATGCCTAGTTGGTAATAAATACCTTAGAAAGATCATGGAATTTCAGCAGGCAGGGAGCTTAGAGTTCTATGACCATAGGGAATATGTTAGAAGATGAAATCTAAGAGAAAACAATGCATAGCTGAAAAAATAGGACCTTCTATTCTATGATAAGCATTGGGGATGTTATTCTAAAAGACTGGGAAACCTATAGAGGCTTAAGTGTCCATGTGTGAGGGGAAGAACACAAATTGATTTACATTTTAAAAATGATCATTAGATGCAGTCTAATAATGGATAAGAAAAGATTCATTTGGAGGCTATATCACTAGTTTAAATGAGGTATGATGATGGATTGGTCTAATAGGTAATGAAAAGTAGTCTAGTTTTGAAGTTAATTTGGAAATAGCTATGATAGGGTTTGATGATTTTTTTTATGTGTTGCTAGAGAATCAAATCCCTCCCTCACTCATGGGAGTGGAGTTCTTACAATGTCTTTAGAAAATGCATTTTCTGAGACTCTCGCAGGATAATGAGGTGTGGTAAAATACTGCATGTGCATGGAGTTACATTCCTCAGATTCCAAAGTCCCACACCCCTTAATCCAGTCCTGAAAAAGGTGCAGCTGGGGTTCCAGTAGAGCCAGAAGGAGAGCCAGCATCCAGAGCTTCTGTTCCATGTTGGAGCTGCCTCCAGTTCAGCACCAGCTAATTAAAGCCCATCAGTCCATTACATGTGGGTTCCACCTGCCACTGGGCCACATGGGCACAGGAGAGTGTGCCCTCTGCATCAGGAGTCCCAAGAGGGCCAGAGGGCCAAGGGCCAAGAGAGGGAACATTTCTTTAATGTATATCCTATATAATTAAGAGCTAATATGCAAATGGTGTTGCGCCCTCACGTCCTTGCACTCGCCCTTGCACCCTTGCGCCCCCGTGCTGGGGCCAGGGGGCTTCAGGCCAGGCCAGGGGACCTGAGGCCACACCCCCCGCCTTGGCACTGGAGCCAGGGGACCTGAGGCCATGCCCCCCGCCCTGGCACCGGGGCTGGGGGACCTGAGGCTGCAACCCCTGCTTGGCATCGGGCCAGAGGATATGAGGCTGTTCACCCCGTGCTGTGGGGCTTGACAGGGGTGGGGCCGGCTGGGTCTGTATCTCGTGCGATTTTGAGGCGCACATGGGTGGGCGGGAACCTGACTCTGGGTCCCGCAGCATGCATGCCCGGACTCTGACAAAAAGGAGATCTTCATATACATTTTACTAATTTTCTTTCATCTCTGACACTTCTATTATAGAGAAAGGGAAAATAGCAATATTAAAACATTTCCTCTAATTAACTCCCTTTTAATGTGCATGAGTTTTGTGCACTGGTCCACTAGTGTAAGTGTATCCTATATAATAAAAGAGAAACGTGCAAATTAACCATCCCTCCTCTATGCTCAAGCCATGTCCACCAGCCATGCCCACCAGCCAATCAGGAGCAAGTGTGAAAATTAACCAAACTAATATGGCAGAGGCCACAGAGCTGGAGTGAGCAGGAGGCTTGGGTTGCCTCCGGCGATGGAGGAAGCCAAGCTTCCCGCCTTCCCTGGCCGGCCCTCAGCTCCACTCAAGGCTACAAAGTTTCAATTATAGAAGATAAATAAATACCAGAAAAAAAGGGAAAAGGAGAGGCTGGGAGCTTGAGTCGCCGGGGGCCGTGAACAGCCTGAAAACGGCCCTCAGCCCCTCACCCAGGCTGGCCACACCACCATGGGGTAAGGGTCCTTGCTGTAGGTCTGGGCCAGCCTGCAAACAGCCATCAGCCCCTCACCCAGGCTGGCCAGGCATGCCACAGGACCCCCACCCTGATCTGGGACACCCTTCAGGGCAAACCATCCTCCCCCAACCCATGCACCAGGCCTCTATCCTATATAATAAAAGGATAATATGCAAATTGACCCTAACAGCAGAACGACTGGTAATGACTGGTCACTATGACACACAGTGACCACCACGGGGCAGACACTCAATGCAGGAGCTGCCCCCTGGTGGTCAGTGCGCTCCTACAGGGGGAGTTCTGCTCAGCCACATGCCAGGCTGACGGCTGCCAGCACAGCGGTGGTGGTGGGAGCCTCTCCCGCCTCCTCAGCAGTGCTAAGGGTGTCCAACTATAGCTTAGTCTTGCTCTTCGCTGGCAAGTGGACATCCCCCAAGGGCTCCCGGGCTGCCAGAGGGATGTCTGACTACCAGCTTGGGCCCGATCCCCCAGGGAGTGGGCCTAAGCCAGCAGGTGGACATCCCCTGAGGAGTCCCAGACTGCGAGAGGGCACAGGCTGGGCTGAGGGACCCTTCTGAGTGCACAAATTTTTGTGCTCCTGTGCACCGGGCCTCTAGTATATTTATAAATATAGATAGATAGATTTTAGAGATGGTTGATCAGCTGCCTCCTGCATGTCCCCCACTGGGGAACAAGCCCTCCACTCTGGGCATGTGCCCAGACCAGTAATTGACTTTCTGGTTCATAGGTTGACCCTCAACTACTGAGCCAGGCTGGGCAAGAGGGAACTTCTTTTGTTCAGAAGTTTAAATATTCAGGTTTTGTGCGCTTGGAGTGGCCATGCCTATTCTGGGACTAACTCCTAGATGTGACTGACGGACAGGTAGGGGCCTTTTCACATCACTCAGCTCTTACTGCATATTCTCTAAACTGCCTTTGTTCAGTCCCTTCCCCCAGTGATCAGTGGGGAACAGACTTGGAGAGTGCCAAATTAGCAAAACTGCATGGATGGCATGCCTATATCACCTCGTCTTTCCTTTACTCCTTTCCTGTAAAATAATAACCAGATTATTACAACAGTATCATAGGGAGTGTGGGAGAAAAATGAGGTCCAGCATGGCTCCAAGCTTTTTATCTGAGGAAATGTCATGACAATTACTAGTGTATTAAAGACTAGAAAAAACCTGTTGGGAGAAAGATACTGGAAGTTTGATTTTGGACATGTTAGGAGTGAGATGCCTATGACGCAATGATGCGGAGAAAGAAAGTAGTAACTGTGAAATATGCGTCTGGATATAGGGAAATATCATGGCTGAAGACATAAATTTGAGAGTCCTGGTGTTAAAGGTCATGCAGCTGGATGAGATCCTCTGGAGAGTGAGCTGATATAAGAAAGAGAAGAGGTCAGGAGCATTAACCCTGGGGCATCTAATGTTTGTGAGGTCAGGAAAATAAGATCATTCCAGCCAAGGTGACTGGAAAGAAATTGCCAGTGAAGTCAGAGGAAAACTAGGAGAGTGTTGTTTCATCAGAAGCAGAAGTTGAGAAAACCTTGCAAAAGAGAAGAGCGATGGTGCCAAGCGATCTTGAGATTGAGAAAATGAGGAAAAGTATTTAATGCAACAACAAATTATTCACAATGTTCATGTGGACTGGTTTAAAAAAATTATAGGTATGGAACCCTGGAAGGAGAAAAAAATGAGTGGGATGGGGCCTCCACTCTCTCTAAAAGAGCCCATCTTAACATCAGCTCAAAATAGCCTTGAATCATTGAAGTATCCTGATGCTCAAATGGTGATAGTTACTCTTTCTGAACTCTATTCTGAGCTAAATATTCTGAGATGCTTATATTCAGAGGTCTACTCAATAGTTATTCAGACACAAAAGTTATATCAAATGCTTAACACTTTTCCAGATGTTTCATAAGGCCATTTGAAAATGACTGGATAGAATAGAAATAGAATCACATTAGAAGCTTTAAAATTCTAGATTCCTAGACTCCACCAAGAGAGATTTTACTTCAATTGGCCTGCAATTCGCAGCAGGCATTGGTAATTTTTAAAAATCTCTAGAGAATATATTTATACTAGAGTCCATGTTATGAAGCAAGAGTAAGAACAAAAAAGAAAAAAAAGGAAGATAGATGAGAATAACATTTATTATATGCTATGTGTCCAGCATAGCACTGTATTTTTTAATACATTTATATTCAACTTTACATATATAAGAAAACCCAGGATATATTTGAGAGCTTAAGCTTAACACCTGCGGGTATTTGAAGTCAGTAAGATTTAAATATCTGATACGCTAATCTCTATCTTGCATTTTAACCTTGGTTCACATTTTAACTTTCATTATTTCTGTTTGTACTAAACTTCACAGCAGTCTTCTTCTGCTTTTTCTTTTGGCCAGAAGCACAGATAAATTCTCTAGTCCATATGCCAGATACACATGTGGTGAAGGCTTTATGAGGAATATTATACTGAATTAAAATAAACAAACAAAAAATACGACATTTTGCTTGTACCAAGCTGCTCTTGTTCTGCTGCCGGCATACTTTTGTAACTGCCTAAGTTGTAACATAAAAACAGCCATTAGAAGCCAGCTATTCAATTACACCCCTTTACTTGAGGAAATTTAACATTCATTGTCTTTTAAAATGCAACTTATTATGAACAAAAGGTTATTAAAATTAGACTGAAATCTTCCAAATTTCTCTTTTCTCTGATATTCAAACCTGTAGTTGTAAGGTTGTTCATGTAATACCTCCCTGAATTCATAGTACAGTATTTAAGACTAGTTGAAAAAATGAGATTTTACAATGATTAAATATTGTAAGGAAAGTGGAAGAATAAAAAAGGAAGCAAGGTTAATCTAGGAGGGAGATCGGAACATTAAATATCTATATATATAAAGGCTAATATGCAAAGTGTCCCCATGGTAGTTCGACCAGGAGTTCGATTGCTTGCTATGACATGCACTGACCACCAGGGGGCAGCACAGAACAAGGGAAGGCCCCAGCTGGCAGCCAGAAGGAAGGCCCTGGCTGGCAGCCACAAGGCTCCTATCAGCCCTGAGAACCAGCCAGGCCTAGGGATCCTACCAGTGCACAAATTTTGTACACTGGGCCTCTAGTATTCTAATTACAATACACTGACTGGAAGAAGGTAACGAATTTAGTGTTAATATGTTAAGGAGCCAATGCAAACACCAGAAAGTTGTCACTTTGTTTATTTATAGTACACTTAAAATAAAAGCACACCAGATGTTTCATGGAAGGGTAATATGCCTAGTCCTAAAATGAGAGGGAAGTTTCTCTGAGAACTCTTATAGTGAAATACAGTAAACAATTTAAACTGAATTGTTCAAGTTCAACATGCATTTCATAGGTCTCTATCTGATAAAGTAGACTAATGACATCAAGCCAAAGAGATTCAGTAAAAGTGACTCTTAGGGAGACTAAAGCAATACAGACAATAACATTCTATTACAATTTTTCTTAATTGAGTTCTAAATTTACTCCTCAGATTGTACACTGTGTTGAATGTCAGAATAACCATGATTAAATGCCATCCATGCCTCAGGTATAACATGGAATTACATAGGCCAGACTTATAAATATGCACTCTGAATAGAATTGCTGGAGCACTGTTAAAAATAAGTCCAAGTATTTGTAATTGTACTTGCTTTTCAGAATCATTTTTTAAAATATATTTTTATTGATTTTTAGAGAGAGGGAGGGAGAGGGAGAGAGAGATAGAAACACCTATGAGAGAGAAACATCAAACTGCTGCCTACTGCACCCCCCCCATCCCCTTCCCACTGGGGATCCAGCCCACAACCCAGGCATGTACCCTGACTGGGAAATGAACCTGGTCCATGGGCTGATGCTCAACCACTGAGCCACACCAGTTGGACCAGAATCATTTTTATTATTCCAGCTAGCAAGAGAAAAAATATCCTTTAACTGTTATTGTGTAGTTCTTGGTTGGGGCCCTTGTAACAAAGGACAGATTAAAAAGAAAAAGGCATACACATTTATTTCAGATTAAGTTTTATGTGACATGGGAGCCTTCAGAAGAAAATGAAGATCTGAAGAAGTGATGGAAACTAGAGACGTCTTAGGTTAGGTATGATGAAAAGTGAAAAGTTGCCCCACCAGTATTGCTCAGTGATTGAGCATCCACCTATAAACCAGGAGGTCATGGTTCTATTCTGGGTCAGGGCACATGTCTGGGTTGCAGGCTTGATCCCCATTGTGGGACATGCAGCAGGCAGTGGTCAAAGATTCTCTCTCATCATTGATGTTTCTATCTCTCTCTCCCTCTCTCTTCCTCTCTGAAATCAGTAAAAAAAATAATTTTTATTTTTTAAATTTTTTAAATTTTATTGTTTAAAGTATTACATATGTTTCCTTTTTCCCTGATTGACCCACCCTGGCCACTCCCACCCCCAAGGGCAAGCCCCCACTGCCCCAGTGTCTTTGTCCATTGGTTATGCTAATATGCATGCATACAAGGCCTTTGGTTGATCTCTAACCCTCCCCTCCCCTGCCTTCTCTCTGAGGTTGAATGGTCTGATCAATGTTACCTTGTCTCTGGATCTATTTTTGTTCATCACTTTATGTTGTTCATTATATCCCACATATGAATGAGATTATATGATATTTATCTTTTTCCAACTGGCTTATTTTGCTTAGCATAATGCTCTCCATGTTGCAAATGGTAAGAGTTCCTTCATTGTGTAGATGTACTGCAGTTTTCTAATCCACTCATCTGCTGATGGGCACTTAGGCTGTTTCCAAATCTTAGCTATTGTAAATTCTGCTGCTGTGAACATAGGGTTGCACATATCCTTTCTGATTGGTGTTTCTGGTTTCTTGAGATATATTCCTAGAAGTAGGATTACTGGGTCAAATGGGAGTTCCATTTTTAACTTTTTGAGGAAGCTCCATAGTGTTTTCCACAGTGGCTGCACCAGTCTGCATTCCCACCACCAGTGCACCAGGGTTCCTTTTTTTTCCACATCCTCGCCAGCACTTGTCATTTGTTGATTTGTTGATGATAGCCATTCTGACAGGTGTGAGATGGTACCTCATTGCCGTTTTGATTTTCATCTCTTGAATGATTAGTGACTTTGAGCATGTTTACATATGTCTCTGGGCCTTCTGTACGTCTTCTTTCACAAAGTGTCTATTTAGGTCCTTTGCTCATTTTTTGATTGGATTGTTTATCTTCCTTTTGTTAAGATGTATGAGTTCCCTGTAAATTTTGGAGATTAAACCCTTATCTGAGATAGAATTGGCAAATATGTTCTCCCATTCAGTGGGCTTTCTTGTTGTTTTGTTGATAGTTTCTTTTGCTGTGCAAAAGCTTTTCATTTTGATGTAGTTTCATTTGTTTATTTTAATAGAAATATATTTTTAAAAAATGACAGCATCCAATACAATAATAGCTATCCAGTATGAATGAATCAAAATTATACGTAATTATTTTGTGAGATCACCAAAAAATATATTTTTGGTGTGTGTGCTGCAAAATTTTATTAATTTGCTTATGTGTGCCATGATATGAATAATGTTAAAAATTTCTGCTTTATGAGCTTAAAGTGGAAAAAAACTTTTTATATACACTGCCAAAATTAATGCTAGTACTAGTATTCTGAGATAAATGATAATTAAATAAATGTTTTGGTTTTACCCTCTATGCTTTGTCATCAGTTGGAATGTTACCATTTTTATTTTTTAAGTTTTATTGTGAAATTCAGGATATCAGCATCCACTTGAACATTAATTGACATATTGTTTTTATGTGAAAATAGGAGATGTATAGTTGAGATCTAAACATATATATATATTTATGTTTATAAAAATCTTTTTCAAAATTTTTTTCTGCCGTAACTGGTTTGGCTTAGTGGATAGAGCTTCGGCCTGTGGACTGAAAGGTCCCAGGTTCGATTCCGGTCAAGGGCATGTACCTTGGTTGTGGTCACATCCCCAGTCGGGGGTGTGCAGGAGGCAGCTGATCGATGTTTCTCTCTCATCGATGTTTCTAACTCTCTATCCCTTTCCCTTCCTCTCTGTAAAAAATCAATAAAATATATTTAAAAAAATTTTTTTTCTGCCATCTCATATAGATGTGGTTATAGAATCCCAATAACAAGGAAAAACACAACAAAATATCAAAATATCTTTTAGATAAATTATGCTACATCAAAATATAAACATATAATATGACCACAAAGAATGATGAAGTAGTTCCTTCTTAAATATTTATAGTATCCACTCTTACCAGACAGAACTTTCAAGTTTTACTTTTTACATGTTATAAATACTAGAATTCTTGGTAACACACGTATGTGTTTTTAGAAACTTTATTTTTAGAGCATGTTTAGGTCCACAGCAATATTGAGCAGAAGGTACAGAGATTTTTCATATACATGCTGCCCCCTCCCACGCATAGCCTCCCTCATCACCACCATCCTTTGCCAGAGTGGTACATTTGTTACAACTGATAAATCAACATCGACACATCATTATAATCAAAAGTCCATAGTTTACATTAGGACTTACTCTTATTGCTGGACATTTTATAGGTTAAAATAAATATAAAATGACAAAGCAATCATTATGGTATCAAATATTTACTTTTTCTAAAAATCCTCTATGTTCTAGGTAACATTTCCCCTCCACACACCCCAAACCCTAAAACACACACACATATCTTTATACTGTCTTAATAGAATTTTGAGAATGTCATATTATTAGAATCAGGCAGTATGGGGTCTTTTTAGATTGGCTTCTTTCACTTAGTAATATCTATTTAAGTTTTTTCCTCATGTATTTTCATGGTTTGATAGCTCATGTCATTTCAGCACAGCAATATTCCCCTCTCTGGATATACCACAGTTTACTTATCCATTCATCCCCCTGGGGGCAGTCTTTTGTGTTCATTCCAATAAATCTTGCCACTACACCTCATCCTCCTGTGCCTGTAACCTTGAAATGTGTTTGCTGCCAAGCCTTGAAAGAATCCCATTGCCCCAGGCAACAACAGGAATTCTCATTCAATGCTGCTGGGAATGCAAAAAGGTGCAGCCACTTTCCAACAGTTTGGAGATTTCTCACACATCTACATATTATATATATAATGAGCCTATTCACACCATTTTATTTTATGGAAAAATACTAATTTTCAAGTTATTGAGGCATAAAACAGTACTCTATTTTTGTCTCATCTTATTCAAATTTGAATAAATTATAAGGTAAACATTTTATGGTCAATGACAATAATGATATGTTTTGTAATTGTCTTGAGTGAGAGCAGTGCGTAAGAAGGTAAAACTGAAATTTTATAATACCTTAATATATGACATCAGAAAATTAAGTTAAACATAATTGAGGTAATGATAAAAACCTCCAATAATAATGCTTGTAATCATTTACTGATTTGGCTTGGCTGCAGGTTGACTGAACCAGAAAAGTAATGTGAGCACCAAAAAGACAGTGCAAGTTTAGGACCTGTTAATTATGACAATACATAAGGCAAACGATTTTATAGGAAGTTATTATCTAGTGAGTCATCTTTTATTATTTACAACTAAGCACTCTAAGAAGTATCCACCAAAACAAAGGAAAAATAGGTTTGGGGTGTGATCAAGGACTGATTTGAAAGAGATAAAATACTGAATGGAATTGTCTCATGTATCTTTGACTCTTGAATAGATCTGATTTGACCTTCATGTATATCAAACCCAAGAAATACAAAGATGATTTATAACCTCTTGTCTCCAACCCAGCCCTTATGAATGTTCTCACTCTATATCCTTATAGCCTTGCTAGTTTAACTCTCATTTTCTCTTGCTACAACTGTTAAAATAATACCCTATATCACCTTTCTTCATCAAGTTTTTAATAACTCAAATCTATCTCCTACTTACCTACAGGCTACATTATCTCAAGAGGCAAATTTGATCATGTCTCTTCTGAAATATCTTCAGTAGTTCGCTATCTTCTCTGCAGGATGAGGATCAATCTCTTTAGCACATAAGCCTTTAGGCATGAAAGGCTTACAAGTCTCAGCAACATTGTCTCAATGTTTTGTCCTTTAGTTTTTACATCCCTGGCCTGGTTGTGGCTTATACATTTGAACCTTTATTCATGCTATTCTCTTTTTTAGAAAAACTTTCCTTGCCTGTTCATTTGGCTTGTTTTAATAGATGACAGAGGAACATTTTTCTCAGATGATCCCCGGGTAGGAATACTAATAAGTGCCTGTGTTAATCTTCACACAGCACCTTACACAACCTCTGTCATTAAGTCCACATTTTATTATGTATTTTTATAGGAGTAAAATATTGATTTCTTTGATTTTCCCAGAATTTGAATGTTTTTAAAATTAAAACCTGAATCTTGTTTATGTTTGGTCCCATAGTGTCTATTAGCATTAAGAATATGTAGCATATACTAATGATTAAGAAATAATTATTTTGTAATTGTAGCAATGTAGGAGACTGATAGGAATATGAAGATGAAATTAGATGATATATTTGAAAGCATGTTACAAATTTCAATGGGTCATCTATGCCTTAGGTATCACTGTGGCCACCCTTAGAATATTTTTAACTATAAAGGGGAGTTAATATTATGTTATACATATTTTAGGGATTAATTGCCTATATTCCACAACATAGAAATAAATTTAGTGACTTTACTTACAAAATAAAGTGTAGTACAGTTTGATGAAATTTTGGAAACAATATAGTTATACAACGTAATGTTGCTTTTAAAATATAATTTTTTTATAATTTAATTTCTTTTTGCTTTAGAAAGAAATATCATTGCAGAATAAGTTATCACATGCTTTTGTCAATATTTTGTGACACTTCTATTTAAGCACAACAATATTTTAGAATATTATTAGAGTTCCACCTTAAATAACTATGATGCCAAAAATATTGAATCTATCAGATTTGTAATAGCTTTTAGAAATAAATAATTTGTTCTATGTGTTAATTTAAAACACCAAAATATGACCATATCTCTACATTCAAATTACATCACCACTTTTAGGCAGCAAGCATTGTAAGATAACCTTTTGACCCATTTTATTAACTGAGGGAAATTAATTATAAAATTACATGTGATATTTTGATACTTATAATTACAAGTTCATATTTGAATCTCCCAGCACGAACACCAATAATTATTTTCCAATATAGTAAGTTAAAAGATACAAATTGCTTCTAAGATAATTTTATTTTTAAAAAAATATATTTTATTGATTTTTTACAGAGAGGAAGGGAGAGGGATAGAGAGTCAGAAACATCGATGAGAGAGAAACACTGATCAGCTGCCTCCTGCACACTCCACACCAGGGACACGCCCACAACCAAGGCACATGCTCCTGACCGGAATCGAACCCGGGACCCTTGAGTCTGCAGGCCGACGCTCCATCCACTGAGCCAAACTGGTCAGGGCACTTCTAAGATAATTTTAACAAACTTGTGTAATATATATATATATTACACAAGTTTGTTAAAATTATTTATATATATATATATATATATCTTATTATATCTTATATATATCTTATTATAAATTATATATATATCTTATTTCATAAGAAACAAAAGCATGCTTATCTAAAAGTGTATTTAGTATAACTATACTATATAATTTTATTGCATCATAGAAATTTTATTTTAAAAAATAAATATGAATTTTCTCCATTATTAAAGAAATATTTTCATTTCATTTATATTGTACATAATCAATAAGTAGTTGTAAAATTTCTCAACTTGCATTAAACATTATCTATTATGTGTATATATTTTCATATATTCAATATTTAGAACAGACATTTTAAATTTTCCAAGGAGTAAATATGGACATATTTATACATACAAGTGAATAACAATTCAAGACTATGGGTGACAATACATCTCTCCATATAGCTAATATGTTTGATTATGTATTGAGTGTATAAAAAATTGCACTTAAAACAGACATAAAGCAAATTAAGCCAAACTCCTCTCTAGAATTGTTTGTGTTCTGATTTTCTCTGACCTTGAATAGTACTAGTCTTCCTATTGCTTTACTTAGTTTCCACCCCTTTTTCTTCTTTCAATTTTCTTTGAAACCAAGGTCAGACTTGCTATATCAGTTCCCTACAGAGTAAGAAATGGCTTATGAGAAAGTACAAATGCTATTTGGGATTAGTGATAAAGTTTAAAGAGAAACATCTAAAGACAAAAAAGTTGGAAAAGCCCAAAGGTTTCATGTGCAACCCTTAAAAGAAAAAAATAAAGAAAGAAAGGTCACACAGTTACTGAAACTATATGAGTTGATTTCAACTTTGATGGAAAGTTCTTTCAGAGCCTGAGTAGAGAATTACAAGTAATTGCAACTTTAAGAGAGTTCTTGCTTATTGTTACATCAGAACTGTATTATATATTTTACAATATCAAACATTTTCACCTATCATATCCCTTAAGCTGTTCATGTGTCCAAAATCTATTTATTTTAACAGCTGTTATAAAGTCAATGATAACAATTCAATTTTAAAACTTTTATGGTTCTTATATGTGAATGAGCAAGGGAATGAGAAGCAAATAACAGTGCTCTTTGCTTCTGATGCCTAAATGTAAGCATTATGTTGCTTTGTATTTGCAAGGTGTACCTTTATTAAATGCCTGAATTTCAGCCTCTCTGGGACCTTATATTTTAGGATTCTCTATTATAAACATCACATAGCTGAAGTTTTTTAATCCATTCTGACAATCTTTGCCCCAAAACCTCAAGTTTTAGACCTTTACATTTCTTAATTTTGCTGAATAGCTAGACTTATTTATATTGTCTCATTATGTACTTCACTCTCCTACTTTAAGTGTGGGATTATTCCTTCCCTGAATGGTTTCTAACACAGTAGTGTATTCATATGGACCTGAAAATAGATACACCATTAATTAAAAGTCTACTAACTACTTTACTTTTGCTTGAGCCTATTATGGTAAATTATATTATTTCCTAGCAATAGAAAACTATTCATAGTTTTCTAGTTTTATTTTAATCACATTATTTTTCATTGTACTATATTTTTATTCTTATCTTTTTAATTTCTTAAGTCAGTTATTTATGTTTTTCTCCCCTTTGTCTTTTGATCGGTATTTTAACTTTATTAACTTTAAAAAAATCTAATTCCAGCTTTCATAATACCGTACATATAAATATGTTAATTTTATGTATTTATTATTATTATTTGATTTGCCTATTCTCATTTTATTGCTGCTGTTTCTACACCATCTTTAGATAAATTTCATTATTTTTACACATACTTCAGTTGCATTCAACATATTATAATATACTTATTATGACACCATATATTGACTACATATTGCTATTATTAGTTACATTATCATAGTTTATTTTACCATTTGTTGATCTGTGTTTTAAAATAATTTATGAATTTCTAAAAATAAATTCCTATTATTATTTTAGTATTTATATTTAGCTAATTCCATTCGGATTAGAGGACCGCTTTATGTTAGTTCAGTTCTTTCAGAGTTAGAAGAGGGTAAAGGGAGTCTAATAAATGTGACAGAAGGAAACAACTTTGGGTAGTGGACACAATGCAATATACAGATGATGTATTATAGAATCATACACTTGAAGTCTATCTAAACCTATTAACCAATGTCACCCCAATAAATTTAAATTAAAAAAAGAAGTTTTGAAACTTTCTGAGGTTAGGGATTCTTAAATTAAATATTGTTTGCTTGTGAAGAATGTTTATTCTTCCACTGAAATTTGTTTCTTTATATGACCAATAGGTAAAATTTGTTAATTATATTCTTAAAATATTTTCTATACTGACATATCTCTACCTAATCTCTCTTCATGATGAAACAAGCATTAATTTCTGATAATCTGTTTTCTTTGATATTAATATAGTCTTCTGAATGTTTTTAGTTTTGTTTGAATTTGTAAGCAATATATTTTTTATCTGTTCTTAGGAGTGGTTCTCAACCTGTGGGTCACGACCCCTTTGGCGGTTAAATGACCCTTTCACAGGGGTCGCGTAAGACCATCATGCATATCAGATATTTACATTATGATTCATAACAGTAGCAACATTACAGTTATGAAGTAGCAATGAAAATAATTTTATAGTTGGGGGTCATAACTGAGGAACTGTATGTAAAGGGCCAGAAGGTTGAGAACCACTAATGCGTTCCTTATGAGCCATACTTGTATTCTTCAGTTAAACAATTATTTTCTTGTCAAAAGATAATTTAATAAAATTATTCTTATGTGAGGTCTTAAATTTAACCATCTAGCTTGTATCTTCTATAATTTTCTCTATTCTATGTGATTTGTTTTTTGCCTTTTTCTGGATTTATTTTCTTATCTTATCACTATTTTGGAAGTTACATTCTCTCTTAATTCTTTTATGGTTACCAGTAAGATTGCTATAGTATTCATTATATTCTTCAAGTTAAAAATTAATAAAACTTTAGCTCTTCATATAAATATAAGGATCTCAGTATAGATTAATGTTTCCCTTCCTAAAGTATGCACACTATTATTATTGTTTTATACGGTGAGTGTTAATCTATAGTTTTTTATATGATACTTGTTTTAAAGTCCTTGCTTCTCAGACCTTCCATTTGAGATAATTTAAATTTTGTCTGAAGTACTTTAAATACATTGATAAGTGTATATTCATGATGAGTTCTCTTAAGTTTGTTTACTTATGCCTCCTGCTCTCTTCCTCCTCCTTTTTCTTCTTCCCCTCCTTCATCTCCTTCCCTTCCTTTTCCTCTTCCTAGTCATTTTTCTCTTCTTACTTCTTTCTCATTATCATACTCATTCTCACTCCATTTTTCTACTTGCTCTAAATATGTCTTTATTTTTAAAGTATTTTTCTGGATAGAGTATTCTAAATTTGCAGTCATTTTCATTTTGAATTTAATTTTACCAATGTCACCCCAATACATTTAATTAAAAAAATACTAATAAAAAGAAATCAGTATTTTATACTCTGTTGGCTTTATTACTGCTAATAATTTAGTTGTAAAAATAATTGACAGTCTTTGCATTTCCTCTCATTCCTTTCTTTTCTGCAGTTTCACTTTGATGTTTTGCAGTTATCCTGTTTTATATTAATTAGAATTTTGATGTCCTTCATCATTTAAAAACTAGAGGACCAGTGCACAAAAATTTGTGCACTCAGGGTGGGTCCCTCAGCCCGGCCTGCACCCTCTCGCAGTTCAGGACCCCTCGGGGAATGTCTGACTGATGCAGCGGTTCTCAACCTGTGGGTTGTGACCCCTTTGGTGGTCGAAAGAACCTTTCACAGGGGTTGCCTAAGACCATCCTGCATATCAGATATTTACATTATGATTCATCACAGTAGCATAATTACAGTTATGAAGTAGCGACAAAAATAACTTTATGGTTGGGAGTCACAACATGAGGAACTATTTTAAAGGGCCAGAAGGTTGAGAGCCACTGGACTGATGGCTTAGGCCCATTTCCCAGGAGAACGGGCCTAAGCTGGCAGTCAGACATCCCTCTGGCAGCCCAAGAGTCCTCGGGGGATGTCAAACTGATGGCTTAGGCCCATTTCCTGGGAGAATGAGCCTAAGCTGGCAGTCAGACATCCCTCTGGGAGCCCAGGAGCCCATGGGAGATGTCTGACTAATGGCTTAGGCCCGCTGCCCGCCACTGCACTGGCCAGCCATGAGCCTGCTTCTGGCTGAGCGGCGTGCCCCCTGTGGAAGTACACTGACCACCAGGAGGCAGCTCCTGTGTTGAGCGTCTGCCCCCTGGTGGTCAGTGCACATCATAGTGACCGGTCGTTCCTGATCATTCTGCCATTAGGGTCAATTTGCATATTACCCTTTTATTATATAAGATTAGCCAATGTATTTCCAAATATTGCTGCTCACTGATAAATATCTTAGAAATTCAATTAATCTGATATTAAATATTTTCATTCTATCTTTTATATCTCTTTCCTTTTCTTCTTCTATATTGTTTCTCTTTACTATGTTCCAAGTAATATTTTATCTTCTGTTTCACTAAAATTCTCTTTAACTGTATCTAATCTGCTAAACTTATGCTGTTTATAATTTTTATTATGCATTTTTTTCTAGAGATAGTAAAAACATTTTGTATCAATATAGATACTTTCTATTTCTTCAAAATATATATTTTAAACTTGGTCTTTTTTAGGCGTAGTAAGTCTAATTGTTTTATAATCTGTGTTGAATAATATCAGAAATTTTATAGATCTTTCACTTATTTTTATGATGGTTCTCTTTTATTTTAACTTACATTCTTGTATCCCAAGTAATCTATGATAATATACTAGCTAAAATTCTAGAAATACTATTTTTTAGAAATAATATGAAACCTATTTATATATACTTTCATTCAGAGTATGTTTGCTTTTGCTCCTTTAGACAATAAGGGTTATTTGAATCTAAATTCAAATTTTCAAGTAATGGGCCTCCTGCTGATGTGAAATTAAGTGACAATTTCTCAGAATAACTGTTTTGTATTTTCTCTATTACCTCTGAGTTTATGGCATTATACATTCTCATATTACATTTGAAGGAAAGTATTTTATTATATTTCTATACCTTCAAGAGAACTATACTTTTTAATTCTAATCACCTTGCATTGATGAACATATCAAAATGAATTTAAAGTTGGCAGGAATGGCAAATGCCCTGAAAAAAAAGAAAAATACAGTAATTAACTTCCTGTGTTTTTTCTTTTCATTATTGGCTACATATTCCCCTAATATCTTTTCATCTTAATATGTTCAAAAAACACTTTAAGAATAAGTATTTTATTAAGCATTTTTTATATTTTTATTAGTGAGATTTTTCTGAATAAACTATTAATAACATATATATTAAATATCTCAATTTTGAGGAAAATCAGTTCATATGTTTATATAAAAGGACTTATTTATTTCTCAGTTTGAACATCATCTAAAATATACATATATACATTAAGTTTAGATTTGTTTTTTAAAATCTGTAAACCTTAAATTTCTGTGTCATAACCACAGAAAGATTTATTTTCTCTTAAGTTAAAGAAAAGTCTAGATAATGGTAGTCCAGAGATGTTGTGATATTATGATATCAAGGATATTAAGACATGCATTATTTTCTATTTGATCACTGATTAATACTATTTTACATTTATTCATGGAATCATTTCAGTGTTTTGGTGTTCTTATTAGAAATAAAGCATTACAAACATGGGGAGAGAAAAATGGCAGTATTAGTCTCCATTCCCATAACTTTCACAAAAGTCCTTCCCATAACATTGGCTTGAACTTAGTCACTTGGCCTGTGCCAACTGTGAGGGACATTTATCAAACATAGTCATTACCTGGATCCAGGGTGACCTCAGTAGTGTAGGACTTCTGTTGGAAAGAAGGAAGGGAAGACTAGCTTAGACAGGTGACTGGTCATCTCTGCTACTGAGAAGCTTATGAATAATTTCCACTTTCTCTAAATCGATGTCAGTTATTGGGAAAAGACTTCACTACTTTGAAATATATGATTTATTCATACTTTTCATACAAAATATTTTTAGTTATCATAGAAATACTTTCATGAATAATTACTGATACTTGTCAATCAGTGTTGCTTGTCAGTGAGTAATGAAATCTCCCACTGCTGAGCACACTATTCACTCATAATTACCAATTAAAGAAATGCTAAGATATAAAATGATGTTTAGGATAAAAATATTTTACCAATTTACCAAAAGTTCCAATTTGAAGTGACTTGCCTTGACAGGTGATGAATAAAATCTCATTAGAAACAAATCAAATGCTTCGCCTCTGCATTATTCTGATCTGAACCCTCTCTTTTCCATTAATGTTAATATTTCTAAAATGCATCACGGATCTTGATAATTTAAAAGGCATTATGTGAGAAAACATCATTCTGGAACTGAAAAAGCATTATTGTTGTCTTGACTGTGTTGACATTATCATCAATGAGGTAATGGCCTGAGGCACCAAAGAAGTTGTTCTTCCTGTTTGCATCATTTATACTTGCTTTCTTTAAAAAAAAAAATCAGTGACACCCAGAAACATCTTAAAAATAATATCTGTCTCTCTGAACCCTCTATATTGTCTTTGATCTAGTAAAGCATCTTAATCAAACATTAAGAGAAGCACAAACATTTAAAGTCACTCAGTGATTGCAGCTCAAAGAAAATATTCTGATAGAATTGATCTATTTTTTGATGGAGTCATGTTTCATTTTTTAAATATTTATTTTCAGTTTTACTGAAATATAATTGACATATAGCATTGTATAAAGTTTACCATTTACAACATAATAATTTGATATATGTATGTTGTGAAATGATTACAATTCTGAGTTTAGTTAACATCACCACTTCACATAATGCTACAATGAACATGGGTGTACAGATATATCTTCAACATTGTGATTTCATTTTCTTTGAATATACACTTAGAAGTCAAGTGCTAGGTCGTATGCTAGTTCTATTTCTAACTTTTGAGGAACCTCTATACTATTTTCCATAGTGACTGCACTAATTTACAGTCCCACCAACAGTGTGCAAGTGTTTCCTTTCTCTACACCAACAAATTATCTATGTGTTTTTGGTAATGGCCATTCTAACAGGTGTGAGATATCTAATTGTGGTTTTGATATGCATTTTCCTGATAATTAGTGATGTTGAGTACCTTTTCATATTCCTCTGGCTATTTGAATATCTTTTATCAATAAATGCCTATTCAAATCTTTTGCCCATTTTTATTGAATAATTTTTATACATTTATTATTATTTTACTATTTAATTGTCTGAATCCCTTAAATATTTTGCATATTAACCCTCATGAGATATGTGGTTTTCAAATATTTTCTCCCATTACATAAATTGCCTTTTAATATTTTATTTATTTTTTGAGGTACAGAGAAGTCTTGTTTTCTCTATGGGATAAATCTAAGATATGTTATAAGTCCCCTATAATAAAATAATAATTCAGGTGTCATAATTGCAATTTCTAAGCCTCATAATCTGGGAATATTCCATCAGTTACTGACATCACATCGGTAATTATAAAATGAAATAATTTAATAATAGAAGGCATTCGTAACTTTCCAAACCTAATTAAATAAAAAGATGGGACCAATGTTAGAGAATGAAGTAATGCTACTTTTGTGGCTTCAATCAGGAGAACTTTTGATAGTTATTCAAAAAGTCACAAAAGATGAGAAAACAATGAGATAATTCTAAAGCAGAATTTTAATGCCATATTATTTCACTGGATATTTTGTGGATGTATATATTGTTTTGGATAACTAATAAATCTCATCTCACCCTGGTTTTATTTGCTATATCAAAGAAATTTTTTAAAAAAGGGTGGGGTGTATTCAAGATTTAGATTTTTTTAAGTGAAGAATTGATTTCAAGTGATAATTCCTGAATGACTACAAATCCAATCCATAGAGCACGTGGCCTTTATATCTGACCTCAGTGGGGCTAAATACTTGTATGCTGCTTAAGATGACCAAGTATTAAGAACTATGCTTACATTCAGTCTTTGCAATGTCTCTATGTGTAATATCTCATTTTGTCAAGTGAGCAAAATGAACACCAAAAATAATAAGTAATTTGACAACTACACAGCTGCTAACTGTCAAAATCTGGACTTGAATATATTTTGAATGGCTTTAGAGTTTATCCTGCTATACTAGATTAAAAAATATAAAGCTCTTTATTACCTAAAGAGCATTTGCTTCAATTGATATCATCTTAATTATGGTCAAAACCTATTTATGTTTTAAAATATGGGGTGGGAGAGCAGGAAGAAAGAAGGGAAGAGAGAGAAACTGCAAGAGCAAGAGGGAGAAAGTCTATTATCATTAAGCATGATTTTATTGTTTGATCTAATTACTTTGGCACCAAGTGATAGCTTCAAAAATTAAATTCAAAGGATAAAAAAGTTAAATTTTGGGGAAATTGCACTGTAGGCATGGACAATAATCTTAAAGTCTCAAAACCATTGAAATAATGGCTTCTTGATATTTTCAGCTGTGTCACACTTCACCTCATATTACTGTTTTGAATCTCTTTGTTTGGAAACATTTTAATTATTAGTTATTTTTTAATATTGACACGGAAATATCCATTTTTGTGAAATATATGTTATATACAATTTATAGGTGTATATAATTTATATTGAAGGGGAATATAAGACATTTGGGGGACTAGCAATCTGAATCTGTGCCAGTAACCAGTATTCTGATGCACACTCTTGCTAGTAGATAATTAGCTCCATTCTTATCTGTGAAGCTTGTTCTGCCTTGCAGAACCTGTTTCCTGGAATACTCCCATTGTACAGAGGCCATAAATCATGAACCATATACAATCCCCAGAGGGGGTTGGCAGTGCTGGTGCCAGCCAGGCCAGGCCTTTGGGTGTAATTTCACTTCCCCCATCCCAACCCATGGGAGCTGGAAAGCCCGTGAAAAGTATGGAAGCCTGATCCATATTTGGGGGACAAAGAAACTAAAAGGGATAAAAGGAAGACTACCCCATATTCATCACTCAGGCTTTGGAGGTTGATTCCCTTGAGTCACCGTGCTAGTGCAATCTGCCTTCTTCATTAAAGGCTCCTCTTCTGAATTCTCTGAGTGCCCGCCTGATTATTCTCCTGTGCGTCTGGCAGCTTATCTATAACAATATATTCATATAATTCACATATGTATATATTTCTCACTTTTGTCTTTAAAATGGGTCTTAGAATGTTTACTATGATAAAAAATAAACAATATATATATATATATATATGTATATATATATATATATATATATATAATAAAAACAGGAAATTGATCAGAGCATATAGAGTCTACTTGTGTCATAATGAAGGTGATAATGACAGTATTAAGTATGTATTATTGGCAATTTGGTGATGATAATGTGGAGAATATATTGAAATGGGTAAACATAGATTCAGGGAGAAAAATTAGGAGGCACTGCAGTAACCAGATGATATATTATCCAAGTAAATGTATGGACTTCTGGGAAGCAGTGGATGCCAGAGATGATATCCGATTTCCCATAGAGGTAGAATGTGGTATAGAGGACACAGAGAATTATCTGAGAGATATTTAGGTTAGAATATTATTAACTTAAGAAGTAGGAAAGGGAGGTATTTTTTTCTATGTTCTGTTCTTGTCTGGTTTATAGTCTGTAACTTTAGTGGGACCTAAGGAAGAACCTACTAATCCCAGCTGGCTAAATGGACTGACTGGGATAGGGTTTGGTTAAAACACACACACACACACACACACACACACACGCACACGCACACGCACACGCACACACATGCACACACACACCAAACAAACAAACAAACAAACAATAAACAACAACATTGCAATTAATTTAATCAATTTGATGTCTATGACACTGACTTTCATACTGTGTTATGAGATTTAGGATCTGTAAGTACACTGTGCTACTGGGGAGAAAAGTCCACTACCTATTTAGTTTATTATCTTTTTTTGTTCATTGGAAAGATTACATTCATTTCATAGTTTTAATAACAAAGGTTATCAGCCTTGACACAAAAACAAAATGGAATTTCCACTAGAGCACTACATTCCTTACAACTCTTAAGTGGCTCACCTTTTGCTTCCAAACCTATTTTTTTTCAGTTTGCTATTCAATAGTCTAATCTATAACACACTTCTCTCTCTTTGCACACTTAAATTTATAGTGTAATTATACTTGAATGCCTGTGCTCATTTATGCTTGCTCCTCTCAGTAATTTTAAGGACACACAACTTTGTCCTACTTGCTACCTGGTTTTATTTACACTTTTCTTTTTCTTTACTCTTTGAAGTTATATAAATTGTTTGATACACAGAAAAGCATGAAGAGATAGATATATAGATTAAAAAACTCAGAACTTCTCAATCAACTGTTTAAATATAAGACAATTGACATTATTAATAGTATTGAATCTCCCTGTATGCAATTCATGTGTTTCTTACATTCCACGTATACACAGAATATTGAAGGCAATCTGGCCTAAGTCTTATTGACATCTTTGTTCCTGCAACATCCAACATAGAATTTTATCCATAGATGATATTCACTATATAATTTTTAGTTGAATGTAAGAATATCCAGGCTGAAGAAAGTAGTAGTAAAAAGGAAAATAAAACTTTAGAGCTGAAAAATAAGGTATGTTTATTTTTGCTTTCTGATTTTAAGTATTTTGTACAAGTTATTCACTGAATTTCAAGTGCTAGTAAGTCAGCAGAGAATTTAGAAATAATAGCACATACTTGTGAATTTTCCAGTTTTCTTCATGTTCTAGTTGTATACCATTCTAGTTGGAAAAAAATCTTGATATTTCAATCTTAAGTTCATTAAGACATATTTTGTGTCCTAACGTATGATCTAACCTGGAGAATGTTTCATGTGCACTTGAGAAGAATGTATCTTCTGATACTGTTGGATGAAATATGCTGTATATGTGTGTCAGTCTCATCTGGTCTAACTAGTAGTTTAAGACCATTTCCTTATTGATTTTCTGTCTAGGTAATCTATTCATTGTGGAAAGTGGGGTATTGTAGTCCCATACAATTATTGTATTGCTATTTCTACCTTCATATCCGTGAATATGTGCTTTAAATATTTAGGTACTTCAATATTGGGTGCATAAATATTTATAATTAGTACTTACTTGGGATGAATTGATCATTTATTATGTGATTACCTTGTTTGTCTCTTGTCCTTTATTTTCCATGCAACTGCATCTTTGTTTACTATAGTTCTCTGGGACTTGTGAATGCAAGCCTCATCAATTTTCAGAAACAGTTGCTTTTGAGGGTCTTCCTTTGGGTGGGAGCTTTAAAAGTTGGGGTGCTAGGGGTGTGGTTCAAGTCCTACTTTACCCAGAGAATAGTGGGAGTTGGGGGTTTTCTCCTGATTGTATATGCTATAGTTGGGGTTTATGTTGAGAATGTACATAAGCCTTTTTTTCCATTTCAATGTGGGTATCTCTGAGTTGCCTGATGTATAGGATTTCTCAGCTAGTTTCTGGATTTCCTTCAGAGGGAATTGCTTCTTGTGTAGCTGTATGTTCAGTGCTCCGTAGGTTGAGAAAAACTCATTAGTCTCTAACATCACCATCTTAGTCTGGAGTCAGAGTCAAACCTTAGTTATAGTATATATTGAAAGGAGCTGGTCAAAGGTTAAATAAATGTAGTTGAAAGCTTGAAAGTCCTTGATATTTTCAATTTTACTTTTGAGAAGATTATGGCATTGTGATGTAAGGGTAAAATTACTACACTTCACAGGATATGCAGACTTTATCTATTATCATAGATTTCAAAAAGGACATGAGAGAAGGTTGACTTTGAAAAGCATTTATTAGTGCAGCATGGAGGATTATATAGCTCTCAAGTTAGCTGAGCTGTATTGAACAACGGAAGGAGTTTCATGTTTGTTCTCTTTACCAGTACCAAAGGAGTAAGTAGTATGCTTTAAAAAATAAAACCTTCTTTGGTGTAAGTCAAGATTTGAGCAGAAGTTCTATGCACCTATTAAAGTAATGTTTACACAGCTCTTTCTTCATGGGAAGTACATCACTTCTGGGCTCCTTCTTAAGTATAAAATAAGCTATAAAAAAACATCAATTCCTTGCATATCTGTAATCTTCCATTATATATATATAAGCATTAATTTTCACAGACAGTTTCAAAGCTATAAAAATTGCTTGAGTTTAGAATTATCTTTGATTTTTTGTTCCCCTTCACCTTATTTTAATGCTGATCAGCACCATTTTTCTAAAATCATGGGTACTATAGTTTTGCATAACTTACAGTTCTCAAAAAAAAAAAAATGAAGGTGTGAAGATCTATAAAGAATAACTGATGAGTCCTAGCTGGTTTGGCTCAGTGGATAGTGTTGGCCTGGGGACTAAGGGGTCCCAGATTCCATTCCTGTCAACGTCACATTCCTGGTTGTGGGCTTGATCCCCAGTAGTGGGTGTGCAGGAAGCAGCTGATCAATGTTTCTATCTCTTTCTCCCTCTCCCTTCCTCTCTGAAATAAATAAAAAATATATATATAAAATTTAAAAAATAACTAATGAGGTAGATAAAACCTAACTCAGTTGAGGAAATTATATTTTTGTCATGTAAATTACTGAGCTATGGTTCAGTCATAAAGAAAAACTTTATCAGACTACCTTCCTGCTTCAATTAAATTAGTTTTAATACCAAACCCTTTAAAAAGAAAAAGTAGGCCTACTCTTCATTGTTTGATAGGACCAACTCTCTTTCTTAACAGTTAGCATCAGGGTGAAATATAGTTTCGTTTCTAGATTTATCCAGTTCTCTTTTTTTTTCCCCTCTCAGCTTCAAATGCACTCTTTAAAGATGAAAAGATTTAACTCTGTGAACTTATTCCAAGTCACACAAGTTTGACTGTCAAAATAAACTGACAAACAAAATAGATCCAGAGACATGGAAGCTTGCAACAGACTGAGGGTCCTCAGAGAAAAGGGGTGGGGGAAGTGATCAACCAAAGAACTTAAATGCATATATGCATAAGCCATGGACACAGACAATAGTGGGGTGAAGGTGTGAGGAGGAGGGGGACCAATGAGGAGAGCAGGGAACATCCGTAATAATCTCAGCAATGAAGATACATTAAAAAAGAAAACAAAATTGGATTCACAATAAGTTAATGCAGCACAAATTTCTTTCTTCACATTTACTTACATATAATATATACATATATGGTTATAAAATAACATGTCTCTATAGATAGATACACTAATTAAAAGTTAACTTAATTTTCTATATCTGAGCTGATATTTCTTATAAATCCCCAACTTCCTGAGTAGGGAAAAATCTCTGTATCCCCTAGATATGGGAATAAGTGTGCAAAAATGGCAGGTTTGGCACAGCAAAATAGAATAAGTTCAGGAGTAGACCAGCAATTATTATCATTTTTATGATAGTGATGTTATTTGGTTCTCTCTTCGGTTTTTTTTGGAAAACAGAAGTAGATAGCATAGGTATTAATTAAATGATGATTATGCCTATCCAAATTTTTTTAGGTGCTTTACCTATCAACATTTACTAAACAACAATATTGTTTCTGACCTCTATGTAAACTGGCTAAGGATGGTGATAGTGCAGCTTTCTGCTGCTTATAGTTCATTCCCTGCACTTAGTAGCAGCCAGGTGCATTGAGTTGTCCCTGAGGGGAAAATAGAGTCCTTTCATCATGTTTTCTTTTCTCTTAATAACGATCTATTTTTATAAACTTGTTTTCCTTTCCCATTTCTTTACCCTTTCCTGGTTTTTTTTCTATGCCCGTTTCTCATGACACTCATGAATGTCATTTTCAGGACAAGGACCTGAAGAAAATTACATATAATCTCATTTTTCTATATCTGATTTTTCAATTCCTGAACTACTCATCCAAATTTAATTTTGTTTTATAACTAAGAGAGAAAAGTCTTACTGATTTTTCTTTGTGAAAGAAGAATGAAATAGTTTAGAGTTCCCAAGGGTAGGGTTAACTTTAAAAAAAAAAATCTAGACTTAATTACTTTAGAACACTTTTTGATTCCCCTTCCATAGTTTCCCCTATTATCAACAGCTTCCAATAGTATGGAATATCCTATATAATAAAAGGCCAGTGACCATAAGCATAATGACTGGAACAACCGCTCAACCAGTCGCTATGAGGTGCATTGATCACCTCTCAGTCCCTTCCCCCCTGATCCCCCGGCCTGCAAGCTCTGATTGCAGCATGGCGAGCAGGGAAACGCAGGGAACCAGGGTGGGTGGCGGTGGGACAGGTCTGGGGACTGGTGAGAAGGCAGAAGATGGCTCTGATCACAGACTAGGCCTAGGGACCCTAACCGTGCACGATTTTGTGCAAGGGGCCTCCAGTCTATTATAATTAACAAACCAGATATTGACATAGTACTGTTAATGAATGTCCATAGTTTTCATTAAGGGTCACTCTTTGAATTGTAAAGTTCTATGAGTTTTGATAAACATAAAACATAGTTTATTCACCACAGGGGTGTATCATACATAATAGTTTCATCACCCAAATATTCCTCCCTATTCCTTGGCTCTTTTGATCATCTCTTCCCTTCCTCCCTCAAATCCCTAAGAAACACTGTTGTTGTTGCTTGATTGTTTGTTTGTTTTTACTGTCTCTGTGGTTTTTTCTTTCAACAATGCTGTATTGTTCGAATAGCACAATATGGAAACTTCTCAGACTGGCATTGTTCACATAGCAATATGAATTCAAGTTTCTCCATAACTTTTTGCAGTTTGCTAGCTCACGTATTTTTATTGCTGGGATATACCACAATTTGTTTACCCTTTAATCTTTTGAAGGACACCTTGGTTGCTTCCAGTTTGGGACATCTATGAATAAACATGTATATGAAGCATTTTGTGTGTACATAAATTGTCAGTGCAATCAGGTAAATAGCTAAAAGTATGATTACTGTACTGTGTACTAAGACTACATTTAGCTTTGTAAGAAATTGCTAAAATGCCCTCCAAGGAGACTGCTATTCCATTTTCTAGCTAGCATTTAGTGTGTTTAGCATTCTGTAATTCACACAGTATAATGGAGTATAGTGGAATCATATAGTTGTTTTAATTTTCAATTCTCTAATGACATACAATGTTGAACACCATTTCAAATGCTTATTTTTCATCTTTATATTGCCACTGGTGAGAGGTCCTTTCAGATTATTCATCCATTATTTTCACTTTTACAGTTGAAAATATAACTAACAAAGCCCTACTATTGCAATGGCTGTTCTTTCTTCACCAAACTGCAAGGTTATCTTTGTCAGAAATTATTTGATAGCATATGTATGGGACAGTATTTTAAATCTATATTCTATTAAAAATGTGACTTAAATGGCATTGCTTTAGCATTTTTACTATTAAATTTTTATGTATGCATATACAGTATGTATTATATAGTTAAGAATTATATAGTTAAATGTATTTACGCTGAAATGCTCAATATTAACTATTGTAACATTTTGATGAGTAGTTTTCCAGTCCATAACACACAAATGAGCGCTGCCCCCTATCACACACACACACACACACACACACACACACACACACACTGTATTTATAAATCATCTCCAAGCTCTAAACCAAAAATAATTTGTCATACCTTGGGGTTTTCCAATAAATATCTGTATTTTTACCCTAACTTTGGTTTGAAAAGGAAGTATTCTATTTTTTAATAAATTATATTCTTAGCTTTTTATTTTATTTACTTAGAGGCCCAGTTCATGAAATTCATGCATGGGGTGGGTCCATCAGCCTGACCTGAACCCTCTCCAATCTGGGAGCTCTCAGGGGAGCCCTCTCCAATCCAGGCACCCTGATGGCTTGGACCCACTTGCCATGGTTCTCTGCTCTCTGCAGGGTCTGGCTGCTCCACGCCAGCTGCCTAGAGGCTCTCGGTGGCCCAGAGGCTCTCCGTGGCCGGGGCAGGACACTTGCCTCGATGCCACAGTGATGAAGCAAACATTATGCCAGGCCGCTCACACTGCCCACTCTCAGTGGCCGCCCCCCACCAGGACTGGGGGACTCTGGCGGGCTGAGGAGGCTGGGCGCTAAGGGTGCCATCATCTTTATGAGAGAGTGGCGGTTAATTTGCATATTACCCTTTTATTAGATAGGATAATGGAACCTTGATTTTTATTTTTTATTTATTTTTATTTATTTAATTTTTTTAAAAAATATATTTTATTGATTTTTTCACAGAGAGTAAGGGAGAGAGATAGAGAGTTAGAAACATCAATGAAAGAGAAACATCGATCAGCTGCCTCCTGCACATCTCCCACTGGGGATGTGCCCGCAACCCAGGCACATGCCCTTGACCAGAATCGAACCTGGGACTTTTCAGTCCGCAGGCCGACGCTCTATCCACTGAGCCAAACCGGTTTCGGTGGAACCTTGATTTTTAACTCTAATGAGAGTGAACTTAAGCATTTGATCATATATCAACAAGGCTGCAGAAGGATGGAGTTTAGGAGTGAAGACAGCATGCTGTACATATAAGAAAGTCTAATGAAGCAGGACTTTTCAATACTGGCCACTTTGGTACTTTGGGCTGGATAATACTTTTCAGTGGGAGGCAGGCCTTTACATTGTAGGGTGTTTAGCAGAATACCTGGGTTTTACCTACTAGGTGCTATAGCACTCATCCATTGTGACAACCGCAAATGTCTCTCGGTGTTGCCAGATACATCCTGGAGGAAGAGGGTATTGCTCTATCCTAAGGAAAGGGCACATATTTCTTTAGCTGTGGACTCATGTCATTAACCTTCCTCCTATATTCATTCATATGGGCCAATTGAAGGCTGCAGGTGGACTATTCAAAAACACATTTGAGTTTTTTTTTTGGAGGTAAGGAAGTGAGGCCCATATTCCATTCTTCTGAGATTGAATGAATGTCTTTGATAAACTCATCATGCTCTAACCACATAATCTGATAAAAAGAAAGTGTGTTCGTAATATTTAACAGTACTATATGTTACAGGACAGATTTTGCAGCTAAGTGCATTTCTGATGCTACTTTGCAAAAGTAGCATACCCTGCCACTTTGTAAAAATATTAATTAAATTATGTTGGGAAACCTTAGTCAAAAGGTCTAGTTCACATAGGAATAGAAGAGAGGTGAAGTGCTTATATGGTAATAATATAATGCCGGAGATGACAGGGAAGGCTGAATTATATAAGGCATCATCTCCATTTAGTGCACAAATACCATCAGGAAATACAATAAACTTGAGGGTGTTATGGCAATTATAGTATTCACAACATCTCAACTCATAGCAATGGCCTGTTGAGAGCTCTTAGTGATGGAGAAGATCAGAGTCCACATGGCCTGGTTGCTGGCTTCATTTGTTCACAACACAGTACAGGGAAAGTTTTCCTCAGGCAGTTGAATATCATAATTCTAGTGGTGACATCACTGAGTGGTGGAAACAGTGAATGAAATGGGGTATAGATCCTTTCAGGGAACTGATGAAGTAAACAAAATTCTATAAAGTAAGAGACATAACCATAATTGATACAACTTAGCTAAATATGCAGCCTTTCTAGTTTTTGCCCCATAAAACAAGGTATTCAGACCTGACCTGGCTGGTCCAGGTTATACCTTGGAATGCCTATTTTGTTTTGTTTTTCTTGAGTGGTGGGCTGTGTAGGAGGTTTTGCTGGAGAGAAAATACAAGCTCCTGATAATTTATAGACAAGGATCTCAGAATCATTTCATTAGGACACTAAATGAAATGGAAACACATTTGATTACTGAGCTAATTGCTGGATTTTGACAAAAGAATTACAGTAATCCACACCAAACAAGGATGATAAGCTGTTTAAACATTTGTAGTCCACTCTCTACTTAGATCTGGAAATTCAAGTAGAGAGATTTATGAATTTATTCATGGTGAGGTTAGGAAATGACATAAAAATAATTAAAGAATTTCTACTTTGCATAATTTTTATCATATCTCTTTACCAAGGTTGATTTATCTCTCATAACAGCTTAAGAGATTTCAAATCAAATTCCCATCTGTTTTGTAACTCTTGTATGACTTTGGAATTATCTGGTAATTAAAACAAAGACTTACTATCCTGGAATTGCTCATATATTTTTTGGTTACAACTTTAATAGTTTTATCTATCTTTCCTTAAATTGAATTAATTGTAAACTCTCGCTGAATTGTACAGAGTTTATTTTGGGGTGTGTGTGTGTGTGTGTGTGTGTGTGTGTGCTGGAGGTGCAACCTCTTTATCTGACTTCTGAATCACATGGAAAAATGGGAAGAATGTGGTATATTATGTAAGAAGACTTTTAATTTTGTTTTCTCTATTTTATATTAAGAAAGTTGAAACAGACTCATAGACACAGAGAATAGACTAACTGTTGCCTGAGGGGAGTGGCCTGAGGTACTGGGTGAAAACTGTGATGGAATCAAGAAATACAAATTGGTAGTTACAAAACAGTTGTGGAATGTAAAGTAAAGCATAGGGAATATAGTCGATAATATTATAATTACTATGTATGATGTCAGGTGGTTACTAGAAATATCAGGGTTGGGGGAGCACCTTGTGTAGTGTATGATTAACCACTGAAACTAATACAAAACAATATTGAATGTAAACTGTAATGTTTTCAAAAGAGATGGAATAAAATGATAGATGAGGATATAGCATATATATATGCTATATATATATATATATATATATATAGCATATATATTATATATTAACTTTTGAAGTTATATATTAACTTCAAAAAATGACAATGGCAATATTATTATCCATCAGAATAGAATTTAATGGCTATTTAAGGCAGCTATTTATGCAAATAAATTACACTATGTGTAGCAATAAAAATAAATCTCAAAAACATGATACTTAGTAAATAAAACAAGTTGTATACTAAGTGAATACTGCTTGAATATTGTCAAGTAGACATTTGGAAAATACTTTAAAAATACCTTTATGGTGATATTGTTTTTCTTGTTAGTCTAGGTCAACTGCACATCAATTGAATATGTTGCTCACCTTTCATAAAAATTCACTCTTAATTCTCTTCTGAGAAAAATCATATATATTTAGCATTATCCTTCTTCCCTTTTCTCAGCATAGATAATTTCTAAAGAAGATATTTTAAATAGTCCTAACTTTATTCTTCCTTTGAGACTTTTAAACACACTTCAAACACAGGGAATATAGGTGAGAGTTTTAAAAAAATGCAATTTTCTTTTAAGCTATCTGGTGGAGGATTTTTACCAAGGTTAACAAAGATTGTCTTTCCTTCTAATTTTGATTTGCCTAACATAAATAACAAACTTGTACCTCAAAACACTTAAGCTTTGTAAGGAACCATGGCACTATAACTTCAAGGTAATTATGCAATAGAAATGCCAAACTATAGCTCATTTAACCTTGAGGAAATTTGATTACATTATAATGCCATTTGCTTATTTGCATAATGGAAAATGTATTACGGTTTCGAATTGCACAATGATTTAGACATATGTTCATTATGGTATGCTTCTGAAATCGGTGCCAGAAATTGGATACAATGTTATTTATTTACAAATAAAACATTTAAGTAAATCATTGAACCAAAATTTGGAAAGTTAAAATGTATTCTTTATCACTTCTTTTTGTCATCAATTTTAATGATTTTATGTTATTGTAATATGACTGAAAATTCTTACCTTGTTTTCTTAGTATGTTGATAAACTTAATTTACATATCTTCAATTTCTCTATTATGTTTTATAATATTCTAATTTCTCTATTAATACATCATACATTTGTCTGTTTCCTATAGTATTTCTGGAAGCTAAAATGGTATTTGAACAGGAGGAGAGAAAATGCATGCTGCAGATATCAACATCCTGATCCTTACTGATATGTAAAGTGATGGAGCAATGGCACAATCACAAGCTCGCATGGGAAACAATATACTTTCTTCTTCTTTTTTTTAATATACTTTCTTTGACCTTTCTTAATCACATAACCAGCCACTCCATAACTGGAATTCAAACTACAATTAGAAACCCTCAGTGAAACAATGGCACTTCATTATGGAATGAATAGCATTTTCTGAGCTAGCATTGAAACTCCCATGACCAGATATACTAGTAATATTGTGGGGAAGGAAATGTTCAGATCCAGGCACAGTACCTGGTGCGTAGTGCTCCCAGCAGTGGAGTTTTATTGAATGCATTAGTTAATAAGGATACATTTTTGTTTCAATCTTACAAATGACTTTTTGGAGTAAAAGAGTTGTCTCACCCTATTATGAAATTCGGTTTCGGATTTGGAGCATTTCTTTGAACATATCTAACAGTTGAAAGACAGTATAAGAACAATCCTATGGAAAAGATTCTGTTGACATTTTGTTTTTGAAGGAGAAGTTTGTAGAGTAATGGTGGAAATTAGATACTAAAAAGATTTCTACAGCATAAGTTTTTCCATATGGTCATTTTGCCTGAAGATGGGTGAATTTTGATACCTTGAATTTGCCTGAATTTGCCTGACTTTGCCAAATAAAGTGAATAAAGTAAGATTTTACACTGATAAAGAACATTTAAGGAGAAAAATAAATATAATTTGTCTCTTTTGAGTTTTTAATTGGAATATTAATAATTCACACAGGAATATTAATAGAAAAAATCCAATATACTATTTCTCAAATAAATTTAAATATTTGCCTATTTAGTTAATTAATTAAATAACATTTTAGAATTGTGATTTGATAAGTGGACATAGAGTTTTATGCTGTATTTATTTTCCCATTTGTACATACAGTCTGTGAGTCAACATGCATTTATTAACACGTTACTTATGCCCAGAGAAAGGTCAAAATGATGGTGTCTCAGCATTGCCTTATGGATGAATTCACCCCATTGTCATCCCATGTCCATAAGTGTTCAATAAATTGATATGTTTATGAATACATAAATATGGAATACAATTATGTTGGCATCTTCACAGCTGTTCTACTTTATGGCAGATTTAGTGCCTCTTGTCTAACTCACAATGAGAATATTTAAGAGCTTTTAATTGTGTTGTCTTTTCATTATTTCAGGAGATATAAATGTGAATGAGAATCAGTATCAAAGAACACTATGTCAATTTTATATTTTTATATCTAAAAATTATATAAATAAAAAGCCCAAGCAAAGAAAACATTTCTTCTATTTCTTCTCAGGAATACTTGTATGTTCCAATATTGGAAAAGTTTTTTTTGTGTTTTTTTTTTTACATTTCTGCTCCATGGTGTTTTTATTTTAATTTTCTTTTTTACTTTAAATTCTTTATTGTTGAAGTATTACATGAGTCTTCTTTTTCCTCCATTGACCTCTCCCTGGCTGCTCTCAACCCCCAGTACTAGCCCTCACCCCCCTGTCTGTGTTCATTGGTTATGCTCATAGGCATGCATACAAGTCCTTTGGTTGGTCTCTTATCTTTCACCCCCACCTTCCTTCATAGGTTGGAGAGTCTGTTCAACGCTTCTGTGTCTCTGGTTCTATTTTTCTTCGTCAGTTTATGTTGTTCATTATATTCCACAAATGAGTGAGATCATATGATATTTATCTTTCTCCAACTGGCTTATCTCATTCAGCATAATGCTCTCCAGGTCCATCCATGCTGTTGCAAATGGTAAAAGTTCTTTCTTTTTTACAGCAGTGTAGTATTCCATTGTGTAGATGTATCACAGGTTTTTAATCCACTATTCTGCTGATGGGCACTTAGGCTGTTTCCAATTCTTAACTATTGTAAATGTGTTGCTATGAACATAGGGGTGCATATATCCTTTCTGATTGGTGTTTCTGATTTCTTGGGATATATTCCTATATGGAGGGGTCTCTCTTTTCCGCGTCTAGCGTGGCTAGAGAGTGGTCCGGTTCTTTGAGTAGGGGCGGCTGGGGATTAAGAAAATGAAAGAAAGAGACAGACACAGAGATGGAAGAAAAAAGTTGGGGCCCAGTGGGACCACTGCCCTCTTCTGATGGACAGGCAGGGATACAGTACGGAAACAGAGTGTTTATTTTATACCCCTAATACCAGGAAGTTTCACCAAAGGTCAAGACAAAGGAGCTTGGGTGGGCCCCAGTCATATTCATTCCCGGTGCTTGGCTGGATTTACATAATAAAACCCACTCCCAGGCACCTGGGCAAAAATGAAGGTCAAGCTGAGAACGCTTCTGCCTTTTTGGTAAGATGTGTATCCAGGACCTGGCTTTGCCTTTCACCCTGGATTCAGCTGACATTTATTAAAGAAATGCCCAAGTACCTTCTCAGGGACCCTCTACATTCCTAGAAGTGGGATTACTAGGAGTGTCATTTTTAATTTTTTGAGGACACTCCATAGTGTTTTCCACAGGGGCTGCACCAGTCTGCATTCCCACCAGCAGTGTACAAGGGTTTCCTTTTCTCCACATCCTCACCAAGCACTTGTCCTTTGTTGATGATAGCCATTCTGACAGGTGTGAGAAGGTACCTCATTGTCATTTTGATTTGCATCTCTTGGATGATTAGTGACTTTCAGGATTTTTTCATATGACTGTTGGCCTTCTGTGTCCACTTCTGGAAAGGTCCTTTGCCCATTTTTTTATTGGATTTTTTACCTTACTTTTGTTAAGTTGTATGAGTGTCCTATAAATCTTGGAGAGTAAACCCTTATTGCATGTAACTTTGGCAAATATGTTCTCCTATGCAGTGGGCTCTCTTGTTGTTTTGTTGATGGTTTCTTTTGCTATGCAGAAGCTTTATATTTTGATGTAGTCCTATTTATTTATTTTCTTAGTTTCCATTGTCCTACAGTGGTCGGCAAATTGCGGCTTGCAAGCCACATGCGGCTCTTTGGCCCCTTGAGTGTGGCTCTTCCACAAAATATCACGTGCCGGCGCGCATGTACAGTGCGATTGAAACTTCATGGTCCATGCGCAGAAGTCGGTATTTTGTGGAAGAGCTACACTCAAGGGTCCAAAGAGCCGCATGTGGCTCACGAGCCACAGTTTGCCGACCACTGTCCTAGGAGATGTATCAGTAAGCATATTGTTACAAGATATGTCTGATATTTTGCTGCCTATGGATTCTTCTAAGATTTTTGTGGTTTCCCATCTATGTTTAAGTCCTTTATCCATTTTGAGTTTATTTTTGTGTGTGGTGTAAATTGGTGGTCTAGTTTCATTTTTTTGCATGTATCTGTCCAATTTTCCCAACACCATTTATTGAAGAGACTATCTTGACTCCATTTTATTCTCTTGCCTCCTTTGTCAAATATTAATTGATCATAATGGCTTGGATTTTTTTTTTATTGATTTCAGAGAGGAAGAGAGAGAGAGAAACATCAATGATGAGAGACTTGCCCAAGTTGCAGGCTCAATCCCTGGTAGGGGCATGCAGGAGGCAGCTGGTCTAAATACAGAGCTCAATTCTCAATTTGCACCTCTTCCTTAGAAGAATAAAGGAACATATCCATGTGGGTTGCAGGTTAGAGATGGAAATATATTTAAGAAAACTGCTCTGTATACCCTCTGGAAAATATCATGATAAAAAACACATATTACCATGGGGAAAATGCTGTACTAATTCCCAAATTACATAGTATAGTGCTAGATCCTATATGGTTATATGAGTACATACAACAGTTTCTACTAGTTTCCTTTTTTAGTGAAACCAGAAAAAAAATCCTTAACCAGAAATAAATATACATTTAATTGAAAACTATCAAGAGTAAAATCTGCATATGTTTTAATTGTTTAACTGAAAATGTCAGTGATAGATGATGTTCTCTCCATTGATTAGCCTGCTTTAAAGTTGTATCCTTAGCCTAGCAGGCATGGCTGAGTGGTTGAGCATCAACCTGTGAATCAGGAGGTGATGGTTCAATTCTGGGTCAGGGAATATGCTCAGGTTGCAGGCTCAATCTCCAGTGTGGGGCATGCAGGAGGCAGCTGATCAGTGATTCTCTCTCATCATTGATGCTTCTATCACTCTCTCCCTCTCCCTTCCTCTCTGGAATAAATGAAAATATATTTAAAACAGTTTAAAATATGAAAATAAGAATTGTGTTTTCTATGGCTTATTATTATCAAGTGTACAATTAAAAACTTATGAGTTTAAATTATATGCTTCCTCAGTAAATTTATAGTGGTAAAGTCAAAATCAAAATTTTCTTCATTAAGTAAATTGTAATTGAGAATTGAGCTCTGTACTTAGCTCAAAGGATGAATATCTGATGTCCCCCCCCCCAAATGTATACACACTTTAAGAGCTGATAGCTGTAGATTTCATTACATTTTGAAAATGAAATATATTTTAGCAAATACTGCCTGTATAATGTGTATACATTTTTTGTGTGTGGGTGGGACACCCTGTATATACTGCAGCAGTGTTTTTAAACCAATCACATGTGAATCCTGTTACAAGTGCAGACTTTGATTTGGGGTTCTGGAGTGGAGCAGGAAAATCTCTATTTGGTCCAGTGCTGGTGCTCCAACTTCTTTGTGCATCAAAGTCCTAGAGGCTCTTATAGTGCATTTGATAAAACAGAGGTCTTAACAAGTTAATGTAAATGTATAAGTTTTATTGTGGAATTGAGAATTAAGGGTTAACATATCAAAGACTGGAAAACCAAATATTGCTGGAGGTGTTGGGGAAGGTTTTATAGTGGTGGTAACATTTGAATTGAGTCTGGGAGGATGTGTAGAATTTTGCTAATCAGATTGTTAGAGAAAAATACTCTCATTTCTGATAGAAGGAATAATAAATAAAATCAACACCTCATGAAGTCCAGGACAATGTCACACTCAGTGTTGTTTGTCACAGAGGTGTGTCGTGGGAACTGATGAGCTAGAAGGATATTGGGAGACTATGTTGGCCCAAATTGCAAGGGCCAAATAAAAAAAATGGGTTTTATACATTGTAATTTGCATAAACAAGAAGTTCACATATAGTGGAGTAAAAGTATTGCTTTATTTTTAAGAGAATAATTCTGAAAAGCATATTTAGGGTGAATTAATTAAGAAAGTCAAGTGACAATGAAGCCAAGTAGAAAACCCTTAAAACAGTTCAACTGACAGAAAATTTGAATCTACATTAAATCAGAAGTCTGGGGGATGGAAAAGAGTAGCCAATTTTAGCACATATTACTGTTTTAATAATAGTAACCGGTGACTGATTTGGTATGGGAATCAGAAAGTGGGAGCCATAAATTATAATACCAAATATTCTATTTAATGAGAAAGGATTAAATGATGACAACATTAGACATTTCACATCAATATTTTTATTCTTATTAAAACACAGCTACTACTAATCATAAACTCAGTAATTATTCTATCTCTGTGTTGTTAAATTAATAGATAATAATGATCGACTCACCTGTTACAAATCTGACTTTCTTTTTTTAACATCCTACTGATCAAAATACTTTTATGTTTAAAAATAGAAATGATGTTTATAGGCTTCAGAGTTTTTAAAAAGCACATGTTCAATATGTAATTAGAGAGGAAGATATTTTTGATTTTGTTACTTTATTTTCGTGTCACTTGTCAATTATTTTTGCCTGGGTCTTTAATAGTTTTATTTTCAATTGACAAAATCCCTTTTGATTTAATTGGACCATTTTTACTTTTACTGGATTCTATAACTGCGTGCTCAGCAATGAGAGTGAAAACACTATCAAAAAGTTAAGATACAAAGTTGTAGGCATGTGGAGGATAAGGGAGTTTATGGGTTTTGTAGATAATATCTAAGATTAAAAATATGTAATAAAATAAATTTAAAAGAATTCTACTATATACTGCTTCCATTTTATTTTATAGAGAAAAAGTTTTCATAAATCTTCATTGCATATTTTCTGAACTTAACTGTACTTAAATGACAATGTAAAAGTAAAAATATTTTGCACAAAATGAGTATAAATACAAAACATACCTTTCAATAGCATCCTGGAATATTTACAATAGCAAAGAGCTGACTTTTGGAAATGTGAGCATATAATAGTAAATTGTCACTTTCTCCAAGTTCATTGATATTGTCAAGGCATATTTAACTCAGGAGAAGTTAAATTTCATACTTGGTGATCTTATGAAGCATTCTTCTTACCCTGAGGTTTCAGCTAAAATCTCCCTTTTCATTTCTTTAAATAAATTACCATCTATTCATATCTCGTGGCTTCATTAGAATGTTCAGATGCTAACAATCAAAACACCACCTGCTTTGGAACTCTGTTTATATAAAAGTTTTTCTTCTGATTTGTAATTTGGATAATGGCTGATAATCTCTGTAGGCAAGCAAAGTTAGGAGTTTGGTCAATTCCCGTGTGGTATAACCAGATCTGTTTTATCACTTGGCTTAGAGTTAAATCGGTTGCATTTCATTAGACTGTTATTACCACTGGGAAAAAATTACACAAGGGAAGACAAAATGGAATAACGGCATGTGAATTTTAATAAGCAAAAGGAAAGAAAAACTATCTCTTGTAGGAACTGTGTGCTCCTATCAGTTTTACTCTAACTCCACTTGATGGAAAGCATCTCTCTCAAACCAAGTACATGGTATATTGTTCTTAATTCCCCTCTTCCTACCCTAGCCCCAAATGAATGCCCCCTGTATTCTTATAAATTATAATATGATTTTCCAAATCATAAAAAATAGGCCTTGAAGACATCTTTCATTATATCTTTTCCCTATTATTCATAATGCTAATTCCACTTATTAAATCTACATAATAGAAAAGTGTTGTGCTAAATACTATATGTATTACCTCTATATAACTAATTGCAAAAAAATAAAAAAAGAGATAGATCTAATAACACATTTAGTAATGATTGATTTATCAGGTTTTATCATGCCCGTATTATGCTATCCACATTTTATAGAGGAGGAAAGAGCACTTTGATTAGTTACTTACTTTGCCCTATTAAAGCACACAGCAAGTGAATGCCAGAGCTGAAACTTGAGCCATTTCTTTTCACAGTATTACATTGCATTTTTATATTTAAACTTGAGAATCTATAATAATGAAAATATAATATGTTAATTATACTGGATGTCCTTCCAGTCAACCTTCCTGACAAAGCCAAGGCTGGGAGGTAAGCCCAGGTCCTGGGTGCCAGAGGGAAGCTGGTGCTGGCTGGCAGCTGGGGGAAGGAAGGCCTACTCTTGCATGAATTTCATGCATTGGGCCTCTAGTATGTTATAATATTATAATATTTTATTCCTATATGACTCTTGAATTCACTTTCCTTTTCTACTGTACTTATGGACCCACGAGCAGAGTTCTGATAGTTTACATTTAACTTGCTTCCATACCTGATCTAAGATAGTCTCCATTCTTCCACCCTCATTCACTCTCCCACTCTGCTTTCCACTGCCAGTGAGAATTCCTCAGGTCAAAATTTTGCATTTAGTTAGTATAATGATATAAAGCATGAAAGTTGATGTTTGACTTGCAAGCGATTCCTTAATTTTTATTAAGTATACTCCCCATTTTTATTGCGATTAGATGTAAGATATCTCATACTATTTTTAGTGCTGTCAGCAGGCCCTAATAATAGGATGAATTTTGTGTTGGACTTCACACTTGAATTCTCTCCTATAATTTTTTCCTCCTTTTAAATAAATCCCATATACTCCACAAAGCACAGAGTCCTTCGCTTACATAGACATAATTTAAAAAGCTTTTGCTTCCCATATTCAACTTTCCCAAGTATAAACTTGATCTGGATCCTATAGTGAGTGCTATACATTTTCCTAAAATCAGCTATAGTTTATTAAGTGTTTAACATGTATCAAAAATCCTGATGATTATACTATGTTTTAATATTCACAATAATCCAATGAGTTATGAGCTATCATTAAGAAAAAAAGCAGCTTCCTTATGTTGTATAATTACCAATATTAAATTTATATCTAACTTATTTTGCATTATGGTTGACAGAAGCATTGATTATTTTTCTTTCTCCTTTTTGAATAGAAATGACTTTAGAAACCTTAGGATTCCTAGTCTTCACACCTCCTTTGAACCAATGTTTTAAAGTCACTACATTGTGGTCATAAGAGGAGAGAGGATTATTCATAAAGGAAATGGAATCCTGTCACATATACAATCTGGAGGTGCTTGATTTTCTAGACTTATTAAAACACTTTTATAAAGGGAAATATTTATTCTGAGAAATAATATTATAACACAGGGTCTTCAAGAAACCAAATTAATGTTACTATTAATAGATCACATAATGAAATCTTATCTTACTTGATAATTCATCAGAATGTAAATAACTAATCCATTGCTTCAAATATTTATTAATCAGATTCCCCACTTTCCTATGAGGGGTTGGGGGTAATAATGAAGAAATCAAGAGAAGATTGAGAATCAGAAAAGCAGCAATGGATGAATTAGGAAAGATCACCAAGAGCAAAGATGCATCATTAGAGACTAAAGCTAGGATAATCAACACCCTCATATTCCAAATTACTATGTGCTAATGTAAAAAACCCTAAAGACTCCATCAAAAAACTATTAGACTTAATAAATGAATTCGGCAATGTAGCAAGATACAAAATTAATGCCAAGAAATCTATGGCATTTCTATACACCAATAGTGAACTTACAGAAAGAGACTAAAAAAGCAATCCCATTTACCATCACACCAAAAAATTAAGATACTAGGAATAAACTTAACTAAAGAGGTAAAAGACCTCTACTCAGAAAACTACAGAACATTGAAAAAAGAGATAGAGGAAGACATAAACAGATGGAAGAACATACCATGTTCATGGATTGGTAGAATCAACATCATTAAAATGTCCATACTACCCAAAGCAACCTATAAATTCAACACACTCCCCATTAAAATACCAACAGCATATTTCACAGATCTAGAACGAACTCTCCAAAAATTCATCTGGAATAAAAAAAGACCCTGAATAGCTGCAGCGATCCTGAGAAAGAACAAAGTAGGTGGGATCTCAATACCAGATATCAAACTGTATTACAAAGCCACTGTTCTCAAAACTGCCTGGTACTAGCACAAGAACAGACATATAGATCAATGGAATAGAATAGAAAACCCAGAAATTGACCTGAACCAATATGCCCAATTAATATTTGACAAAGGAGGCAAGAATATACAATGGAGTCAAGACAGTCTCTTCAATAAATGGTGTTGGGAAAATTGGACAGATACATGCAAAAAAATGAAACTAGACCACGAACTTACACCATACACAAAAATAAACTCAAAATGGATAAAGGACTTAATATAAGATGGGAAACCATAAAAATACTAGAGGAATCCAAAGGCAACAAAATCTCAGACATATGCTGAAGCAATTTCTTCACTGATACATATCCTAGGGCATTGGAAACTAAAGAGAAAATAAACAAATGGGACTACATCAAAATAAACAGCTTCTGCACAGCAAAAGAAACTATCAACAAAACAATAAGAAAGCCCACTTCATGGGAGAACATATTTGCCAATGTTATCACCGATAAGGGTTTAATCTCCAACATTTATAGGGAACTCATACAACTTAACAAAAGGAAGATAAACAATCCAATCAAAAAATGGGCAAAAGACCTAAATAGACACTTTTCAAAAGAGGACATTCAGAAAGCCAAGAGACATACGAAAACATGCTCAAAGTCACTAATCATCCAAGAGATGCAAGTCAAAACAACAATGAGGTACGATCTCACACCTGTCAGAATGGCTATCATCAACAAATCAACAAACGACAAGTGCTGGAGAGGATGTGGAGAAAAAGGAACACTCATGCACTGCTGGTGGGAATGCAGACTGGTGCAGCCACTATGGAAGACAGTATGGAGTTCCCTCAAAAAGTTAAAAATGGAACTCCCATTTGACCCAGTGATCCCACTGCTAGGAATATATCCCAAGAAAACAGAAGCACCAATCAGAAATGATATATGCACCCCTATGTTCATAGCAGCACAATTCACCATAGCTAAGAAATGGAATCAGCCTAAGTGCCCATCAGTAGATGAATGTATTAGAAAACTGTGGTACATCTACACAATGGAATCTGTGCTGCTGTAGAAAACAAGGAATTCTTACCGTTTGCAACAGCATGGATGGAACTGGAGAGCATTATGCTAAGTGAAATAAGCCAGTCAATAAAAGAAAAATACCACATGATCTCACTCATTTATGGATAATTAAGACCATTATAAATTGACGAACAAAAATAGATACAGAGGCAGAGCAGCATGGAACAGACTGTCAAACTACAACGGGAAGGCCGGAGAGGGTTGGTGGGAGGTGGAGGAGGGGTGTAAGAGATCAACTGAAGGACTTGTATGCATGCATATAAGCATAACCAATGGACACAAGACCCTGGGGGGTAGGGGAGGCCAGGGGAAGGTCATAAGGAGAAAACAAAGGAGACATATGTAATACTCTTTGTAATACTTTAAGCAATAAAACAAAATTAAAAGAAAAAGTTGGACAGTGAAGAAGGCTGGAGGGGGAAAAAAAAGAGATTCACTTGAAATTTGGTGCTGGGGAGCTCTTTACAGTCAGTCTGGACTGCCAGGAAGATGAAAAAGTGGGTCCTAAAGCAAACTCAGCCTGAAATATTGCCAGAGGCAAAAATGACAAACCTGAAGCTGTCCTAATTTGGGCACAAATGTGAAGGCAGGATCTTTTGGAAAAGATAATAATGATGGAAAAATAGAAGGTAGAGGGAAAAGAGGAACACCAAATATGTGATGAATTGACTTCATAAAGGAAACCATAAGCATTAGTGTATAGAAGCTGAGCAGGTTTGTTAAGGACAGGACATGGTGGACAACATTCATTCATAGAGTCACCATGAATTGAAGCAAGCTCAACAATACATTACCTAGGGCCTAAGAATAAAATGAAGAAAAACTTAACTTTTGTGGATAACAAATTTTTAAAAATTCACCCACCTCATTTCAGTAATGAGGTGGTTGCAGGATATGTCTATAAATCAGTCACCACAGCTAAATAAAATGAAATTTCCATGTTGTCTTCCAAGACAGGATTTGGCCAACCATGCCCTGCAAACGAAAGGTCACATCTATATAGGGAAAGGGGCAAAGAAAAATCATCTCATCCAATTTCTTCTTTGGGGTAATAGAAATAACATCTTAAAATTGTAAAGATTTATAGTAAATCAGTAAATCTTTGTTAACTGTCAAATTTTCAATGTTTTAAATAGGTTCAAAATTCAATGTGGCATCTAGCTTAGATTGGTGTGCTCCTTTGAGAGCTTATTTCTGGTTCAAAATATAATCAAAGAGAATAAGACCAACGAGATTTAGTTCAAAAATATTGCATGTGACAGAACTGGAAAAGTCACTTAATGTTCAGTAGTGATTAGGCTTTTTTATTTTAAAATGCACCCTCTAAGGCTCTTACTGTTGATGATGAAAGAGTCTTTGTCTGACATTAAGTGAAGGAAACCATGAAGCTGGGAAGAAAGAAGGCATCCCAAAGTAATAGTGTTTTAAATTAATGATGAGAATGATTGACCTGGCCAGTCACGTAAGAAAATAGACAGCAAAACAAAACACTGTTTTTACATTTGCTGTTATTTCTTGAGTGTGTGATTGTCCAATTTTATGCTAATATTTTAAAAAATTAATTTAAAGAAAATTACCAGAAATTAATTTCTTTAAAATTAATTTAAAGTAAATCTCCAGCACCAGATTTCAAGTAAAAAAATCAGCTATATAAATAAGACTTTCAATGTACTTAGACCAGGTATAGCTCTAGATATATAATAATAAATTTGTAAGTTTCACAAAGAAAATAAGCCTCACTTTATATGTGCAAATTTTAGTAGTTTTTGGTGTGAGATACTTATATTTTATAAGAAAACTTTTTGTTTAATCATTATAAATCATTATATGAGACCTCTAATTAAAAATGCATAGAATAATCTGGTTCTAGAGCTAAGACAAGGACAAAACAAACAACTGTACACTATTGCTTTGCCCATCTCTAAATCTACCATAATGTCTACTCTGCTTTTGCTTTTTTTATTAGCTTTTATAACCCCCAAATTCAAATATTCACATTTATAATACTATACTGAATTTTTAGTTCTTATATACATCGCATTTATGTTAATTCTTTTCATGATCCACTTAGAGTTAGCTTTGGATAAGTCACTAACTTGAAGACTCATACATAATACTACTTTATACCATGCACAAATATATTTGTTTTGTCATCTCAAACATAAAACAGGCAAAGAATGTGGGATAGAGAGATCCCAGTGTATTTGCTATTTCTGTCTGAAATATATTTGAAAAAATCAAAATATTTCTGCCATTTCATCTAATTATATTATTCAAACATAGGCAATACTCTATATGATACTAATATGAATTTAATCAAATAAGAATTACATTGAATCACATGAAATTACCTATAGTAAACTAGTTTTGGTCTGCCTAATTGAGTTATACCTAATATTTATGCATTCACTTTGTTTAGTTTTGGTCCATAAACTTATTTTTTAATCCTAATCCATGGATATGTTTTTATTGATTTTAGAGAGAGGGGAAGAAAAAGAGAGAGGGAGAATCACTTATCAGTTGCTTCCTATTTGCACCCCTACCAGGGATCAAACCCGCAACTAGGTATGTGTCCTGACAGGGAATAGAACCTGCAACCTTTGGTGTACTGGCTGACACACTAAACAACTGAGCCACCTGGCCAGGTACATAAACTTATTCTTAAAATATTAAGATTAATTTGAAAATGTAAATGTCCAGAAAGAAGCTACTTGCAATGCCAATGTTTCTATGATTTATGTATAAAACATTCAATGAATGAATAAGTGTGAAATAGGAAAAGCAAAGTGTAACATATGTTTTCTTCCTACTTTTATCATTATCAATGTAAATTCAATCAGCTAATATCTAAAGCATTTACTAAAACTAAGACAATGTTATATCATGAATATTAAGAATCAGACATATTGTTTTGTACATTAAAAGGTTGAGATATAAATGGGACAAGACAGATTTCTAGAACAACTAGCCAGAAATTGTGGCATGATATATTCGCAGGTCAATTTATTTGACATAGACATTAAAAAATTAAGAAATACATGAATTGGAATAAGAGGTGGAATTTAGTGGTTGAAACTTCAAAGTATAAAGTAAAATTTGAAGTGGATTATTTTTAAATAATAATTCCTAAATATCAAAGAAAGAGACTTTAAGTTCTAAAATGAGACCTAGATAAATAAAGTGACATGTGTATTTCAAGAAGCTCACATTTGAGATACGGTTACAGCTCTTCCTGCCATGTATTCCATACAAAGCTATGTTCATTGTTTCGGGATTATAGGTTGTTTAATTTGGCACTATATAAAAATGTTTTTCTCACTTTAAGAGTATTTTAGGCTCACTATAACATATCTAGAAATACAGAAAATAAATTAGCCCATCAGAAGCTGGACCATGTTTAACACGTCTACTTTACATATGAAATAGTGGTCTCTCCTTTCTGTTTTATTTTCCTCTAAGACTCATTAAGAAATTCTAATTGCTATCTACTCATATTGCACATGCTACATTAGAAGACATATTTTGATTACAAGTAGGGAAAAAAACTGTTTCTGGCCAGGATGGTTTATTTTAAACTAACTTATTTTCACTATCCAAAGAGTCATTTAGCATGAATTTTTAGAAATTCTAATTTTAGTGGATAAAAATTAAAACAGTACTCCTTGGAAGTTCCCTTTCGTTTGTTTGTTCTTGAAATTCAGCATTAATTTATTTAACTTGAATGTGTGGTTTACTGTTTGTTTTAGTCCTAATTTATTCCCTAGAAACTACTAACATGAACTTTGAAAATACCTTCAAGAGAAGATTTTAAAAAGTGAAAAACTCACCCAGAGGAAAGACTCAGAACTCGGACTATATAGCTACATGATCATCAAACATCAGAGAAAATAAAGAAAAAACAAGGGATCAAGGAAAACTGGCAGTGCAGGATATTTAAAATGACATGAAAAAGGCACATTTTTGTTTCTCTTAGCAGCGTCTTTAATATTTTTAATTACATTTGACATAGAATGTCATATTAGCTTTATGTGAACTTTTTTTTCAAATCCAAGCCCTCTCTCAACACTGTTATTCAACATAGTTGGACTTTAACATAGAAATCCTAGTCCATAGCAATCAGGCAAGACAAAGAAATAAAAGGCATCCAAATCAGAAACGAAAAAGTGAAGTCATCATTATTTGCAGATGAGATTATGTTATATATTGAAAATCCCAGGCCCAACTAAAAAACTCTTTTATCGAAGGCGATGAATACCCACTCTCAAGAGCATATTAAAAGTCTCGTTTTCGGGGAGAAACCAAGATGGCAGCATAGGTAAACACCGGAGTTTGCTGCCTTGCACAACCACTTCAAAAATACAACTAAAAGATGGAACGGACATCACCCAGACCACAGGAAGGCTGGCTGAGGGGAAATTCTTCAACTAGAAGGAAAGAGAACAGCATACCGAGGCTCAGAGGAGGTGCAGTGTGGAAAATACAAAGGTGCGGAGGTGCGCGCGGAGCGGGCTGGTGGCTGAGGGCACGGTTGTCGTTTTCAATCGGGAGGGAGTCTCAGATTCTGAGCTCCAGTTCTGGGCGAGTCTCTAGGGACCCAGACTCAAACGGGAGAAGCAGGACTGTCTGGCATCGGTCGGAATGCCAGGGCAGCTTTCTCTCTGAGGTTTGCAGTGGTTGCTGGGACTCTGAGAGGCAGATCCTCTGGGGACGGGACTGAGAGCAGCCATAACTTCTCCCTCAGCCCGCCCTGTTGATCCCATGCGACCCGCCCCGCCCCGCCCCGCCCAAGCCCTGCACAGAACCATTTGCCAGATAGCCTCAGGCAAAGGCTAGATTAGCACCTCCCCAGAGGACAGAAGTTTTCCCACTGCAGACACAGCTGATAATCACCAGGGAGGTCAAATCCCCCTAGTATTAACTACAACAATCAAGGCTTAACTACAACAAGACTGCGCACAAAGACCACTAGGGGGTGCACCAAGAAAGCATAAAAAATGCGGAGACAAAGAAACAGGACAAAATTGTCAATGGAGGATATTGAGTTCAGAACCACACTTTTAAGGTCCCTCAAGAACTGTCTGAAAGCCACCGATAAACTTATTGAGATCTACAAGAAATCTAATGAGACTCTCGATGTTGTGATAAAGAACCAACTAGAAATTAAGCATACACGGACTGAAATGAAGAATATTATATAGACTCCCAACAGCAGACCAGAGGAGCACAAGAATCAAGTCAAAGATTTGAAATGCAAAGAAGCAAAAACACCCAACCGGATAAGCAAAATGAAAAAAGAATCCAAAAATACGAAGATAATGTAAGGAACCTCTGGGACAGCTTCAAGCATACCAACATCAGAATTATAGGGGTGCCAGAAGATGAGAGAGAGCAAGATATTGAAAACATATTTGAAGAAATAATGACAGAAAACTTCCCCTTCCTGGAGAAAGAAATAGACTTACAAGTCCAGGAAGCACAGGGAACCTCAAACAAAAGGAATCCAAAGAGGACCACACCAAGACACATCATAATTAAAATGCCAAGAGCAAAAGACAAAGAGAGAATCTTAAAAGCAGCAAGAGAAAGAAACTCAGTTACCTACAAGGGAGTACCCATACAACTGTCAGCTGATTTCTCAACAGAAACTTTCCAGGCCAGAAGGGAGTGGCAAGAAATATTCAAAGTGATGAATGCCAAGAACCTACAACCAAGATTACTTTATCCAGCAAAGCTATCATTCAGAATTGAAGGTCAGATAAAGAGCTTCACAGATAAGGAAAAGCTAAAGGAGTTCATCACCACCAAACCAGTATTATATGAAATGCTGAAAGGTATCCTTTAAGAAGAGGAAGAAGAAGAAAAAGGTAAAGATAAAAATTATGAACAACAAATATGCATCTATCAACAAGTGAATCTAAGAATCAAGTGAATAAATAATCTGATGAACAGAATGAACTGTTGATTATAATAGAATCAGGGACATAGAAAGGGAATGGACTGACTATTCTTGGGGAGGAAAAGGGTGTGGGAGATGTGGGAAGAGACTGGACAAAAATCGCGCACCTATGGATGAGGACAGTGGGTGGGGAGTGAGGGCGGAGGGTGGGGTGGGAACTGGAAGGAAGGGAGTTATGGGGGGGAGTGAGGGCGGAGGGTGGGGTGGGAACTGGAAGGAAGGGAGTTATGGGGGGAAAAAAGAGGAACAAATGTAATAATCTGAACAATAAAGATTTAATAAAAAATAAATAAAATAAAAAAATAAATAAAATAAAAAAACTTTAATCAATGAATTCAGTTATGTTGCAGGACATAAAATTAATAAGCACAAATCAGTTGAATTTCTGTACACTAACCATGAAATATCTGAAAAATAAAGAAAATTATTCCTTTCCAACAGCATCATAAACAATAAAATACCTAGGAGTAAATTTAGCAAGTATGTGAAAGATCTGTACACTGAAAACTATACGACTTTGTTGAAAGAAATAGAAGGAGACACAAACAAATGGAAGGACATCCCCTGTCCATGATTGGACAAATTAACATTGTTAAAACATCAATGTTGCCCAAAGCCATCTTCAGATTTAATCTAATCGCCATCAAAATTTCAATGGCATCTTCCAAAGGAATAGAAAAACAATCCTGAAGTTTGCATAGAACCACAAAAGACCCCAAGTAGCCAAAGCAATCATGAAAGAGAACAAAATCAGAGGCATCACACTGGCTAATTGCAAACTAAATTATAAAGATATCATAATTAACATTGTATGGTACTGGTGTAAGGATAGATATGCTATCCATGGCCAATGTGGTTCAGTTAGTTGGAACATCATCCCATACACTGAAAGGTCGCAGGTTTGATTTCTAATCAGGGCATATAACCAGGTTGACGGTTTCATGCTCAGTCAGGTTCATATGGGAGACAACAAATAGATGTCCCTCTCTCATCTCTCTCTCTCTCTCTCTCTCTCTCTCTCCCCCTTCCCATTCCTCTCTCTCTGGAATCAATAAAATTCAAGACTAAGAGAATGGTCACAGACCAGAGGACATTATGGAGGTATAATATCTAAATGAAATATAGTAACCTGCATGAAATCCTACAATAATAACAAAAAAATGATGAAATCTGAGTAAAGTCTAGAGTTTAGTTTTTAAAAATCATTGAGTCTAGGTGATAGTTATAAAGGTGTTTATTGTACTTTTTAAAAACTTTTTAAAGCTGTTTACATAAAAGCTCATATAGGTAAAATTATATATTCTCATTGACTACCATAATAAAATTATTACTACTACTGTGGAGAGAAAAATTTGCCTCTAAGGAATTATTACTGTATACCATAAGACTCAGTAAACTTATTATAGTATGTATTACTTAGTGGAATTAAAAACCAATATATTTATGAGAAAACAACTATGCATTTTATGAATATCAACATTAAAGGAATATGGCACTGAGGTTTGAAAATAATTAATGTTCAAGATTGTGGGAAACTGTTTATTGCCTTCACTATCTGATAAGCATAGACAGAAACCCCCCCCCTCCCCCGAAGGCCGGGTGCCTTTGAAGCCCTAACAAAGGTCTGAGCTAGGCGCTACCTCTGTTTGTCCAGACAGTGGTAGCTGAAACTACTCCCCATTTATTATGTAAATCCTTGCTGATGGGCTAGTCTGCCTGTTAATGAGGGGTCGCCTGCCTAAGGGCTATGCTATGAATGCATTCCAGATCAATAAAAGCTTGGTGAGGCCTGAGCACCGGAGGAAGTCCTTCCCCTTGAGTTGGACTTGCCTGCCTGGTCCCCCAATATTTCAAATTATCTCTTGTCTTTTCATATTCATTTGTGTGCAGCTCTGCTTCCAGTTCCTGAACCCTGACCCACGCGGGACGTGGGAAGGAAGTGTTCTAAAAACCCTACTGTCTAATTCAGACTTAGTTTGTCATGTATTTTAAGTTTCATCAGTACTATTGATCTATTGAAAATTATTCTGTAGACCACAATTTCCTCAATTGGGTGAGACAGAATAGTGATCTAGAGATATTAATAGTTACACAGACAGAAATGATTCTTATACAAAAATATACATGAAAACTTAAATTTTTTCCTTTGAAATATTATCATACACAAAAGCATTTTTAAGACTCAGGGATATCTGCCCATGGATAAATCTACAGTATTTAGATTTGATTTATTTGGTATTTTCAAGTTGTATTTGAAAGGGCAACAATTATATTAGGCACAAAACACCATTATATAATCTACACTAATAAAAGAGAAACATGGTAATTAGCGTATGACTGCTACCCTTCCCATTGGCTAATCAGCATATCCTTATGCAAATTAACTGTCAGCCAAGATGGCGGCCGGCAGCCAGGCAGCTGGAAGCGAACATGAGGCTTTCTTCAGTGACTGCGGACTCCAATGTTCCCCTCCTGCCTTGCCGGCCTCTGAGCCGGCAGTTTGAAACATTCTAACAAATATAGGCCGGGATCTCAGAGCTGGAGTTATACATTGTTTCGATTAGAGAAGCGAAACAAACCAGATACCTGCTCTCAGAGCTAGAGCCAGAGCTAAAGCTGGCCCAGAATAAAATAAAAAAAAAGGAGCAGTTGGGAGCTTCAATCAACAACCGCCAGCCTGAAAGCAGCCCTCAGCCCCTCACCCAGACTGGCCAGGCACCCCAGTGGGGACCCCCACCCTGAAGGGTGTGTGACCAGCTGCAAACAGCCATCATCCCCTCATCCAGGCTGGCCAGGAACCCGAGTGGGGACCCCCACCCTGATCCAGGACACCCTTCAGGGCAAACCAGCCGGCCCCCAGGCCTCTATCCTATATAGTAAAAGGGTAATATGCCTCCTGGCACTGGATCAGTGTGACAGGGGGCAACCCCCAAACCCCCTGATCGCCCTGTGGCTCTGTGTGTGACAGGGTGCGGCGCCCCAACCCCCCCGCCCCCCCACAGGCCCTGCTCTGTGTGTGACAGGGTAGAGCCATAACCTCCCCATCGGTCCTGCCCTGAGTGTGAGAGTGGCGACGCCCCAACCCCCTGATCGGCCCTGCTCTGCGGGTGATAGAGGGCGGTGCCCTAACTCCCCTATTGGCACTACTCTGTGAGTGACAGGGGGGAGCTCCCCAACCCCCTGATGGGCCCTGTTCTGTGCGTGACAGGGGGGAGCTCCCCAACCCCCTGATGGGCCCTGCTCTGTGCATGACAGGGGGCAGCGCCCAACCCCCTGATTGGCCCTGCTCTGTGCGTGACAGGGGGTGGCGCTGCAACCTCCCCACCTCTGCCTTGAGTGTGACAGGGGGCGGTGCCCCAACCCCCCAATCGGCCCTACCCTGAGCATGACTGAGGGTGGCATCACAACCTCCTGATCCGCCTTGCTCTGTGCATGACAGGGGGTGGCGCCCCAACTCCCCAATCGGCCCTGCTCTGAGCCCGACCAAGGCCTGCACCTAGGGATTGGGCGTGCCCTCTGCCACCCGGGAGCAGGCCTAAGCCAGCAGGTCGTTATCTCCCGAGGAGTCCCAGACTGCGAGAGGGCACAGGCCGGGCTGAGGCCCCCCACCCCCGAGTGCACAAATTTTTGTGCACTGGACATCTAGTGTTCTGTATAATACAGTATTGAAGTGCTACTATGGACAGAATTTTTGGGTTCTTTTTACTTAAGTACCAAATATATCTAGAATTCATTCATCACAATAAATTTTATAGAAAGAGTTGATATTTTATTTTTTTTAGAGCTTCTCAAAATAGAGTTGCATGTTGACCATAGGGATAGAAACTAGATATTGTGTAAGGTAGCCCACTGTTTTGAGATATCTTCTTTATTCTTGAAAAGTAGCATAAAGTAATCTTTAAGTAAGGAAGTTTATTTTTTAAATGAAGTGTGGTAGTTCTTGTTTATATCATGAATTTTCACAGTATATCAGATTTTAGGAGCAAGGACTCATTATTACAGCTTATTTTTCTTGAATAAGTGACATATGCATATTTGTGGGTGACCTATATTTTGGATTTAGGCTAATGCTAGCATTTTTCATTGTAATGGCAGGAAATATGGTAAACAGACTGCAAGTAGACATCCCCACTAGGGGCATAGTAGAGTTGTAAACCTAGATTAGGAGTCCTGAGTAAAGGAATTTGCTGGTAGACCAAGCACAGGATCCAAAGGGCTTATATAATACAGATTTTGTTTTAATAGTTCATAGCAGTATTTCCAGAAATTATGGTGAGAGACCCAGAAAAGGTAAATAAAGTATATTGTACTATTGAACATTTGCAGTTAGGTAGTGGGATGCTATTCTGAGGAATGAGTTTTATCAGAAAAAGGATATTAAATCTTTTAAAAATATTTATTTTTTTAAAGTATTACATGTGTCCCCTTTCCCCCCTCATTGACTCCTTCTAGCCTGCCCCTGCCCCAGGCCTGCACCACCCTATTGTCTTCTTAAATTGTCCATTGTCCAATAAGAATTTGTGGTTAAGGAATAGTTAGCATTTCAGTTATCACAATATGGCAAGGAAAAAAATTCTAGCAGCAAGAGCTGACAGTACCAGATCTGCCTAATTAGCTGTGGCCTGGATTACTGAGAGAGCAGACTTAGTTTCTAAAATACCCATAATATTATATTTTTATAATACATTGTAGTTTTCCATTTTAATGGAGCTGAGGCCAGGGGACAAGTTCTCAGTTCATTTCAGCTGTGGAGCCTGGTAGCCTCTGTAATTTGAAGTCCAGGTAATGGGTGACTGCCTATGGACAGGCTCTTATAATGAAGCTGGGAAGGTGACAGATCACACAGTGTTGAAATTTTGATGTCATTTTCTTAAGGGTGGTAATTAAACAAAGTGAAAAGAGGTCAATTCATGTTAAAATGTCTTATCGAATTATAATTTCTTTTGAATAACTAAGAGGCTTAGGTTTGGGGATGTGCTTAATGATTTTTGATGTTGCCTTTTTTTGTATGGTAGATTAGGAAAACTTTCAGGCACTTTCAGTCTTCTTAAATTATGAAGCATGAATGATAGAATTCATTATGAGATGTCAAAGCCTGAAGCATGGTTAAGTTTGCACTTACAATGTCATAAAGTATTCCCATAGCCAGCTGTGCATTACTTGTCCCATTATGTAATATTCACATTGGAAAGTATTAAACATTTTAAATAAAAACATCAAAACAATGCATTACGTAGACTTATGGTACTTATGCAATTACTCTGTGATTTAATAAAAGAAAAGTAACAAATGCAGTGTAGATTCTTGTGTACACATACACCAATCTTAGATTTGGTCTTGATTTGGGTTAAAATATAGTTTCTATACTTCATTCATTTAATTATTGAGAATCTGTTCATATCAAATAAAGTAGGAAAATAGAGCAACATTATATTTGGCAAATGTTTCTTATTCTAATATAGGATAAGTAACAGAGATAGATCAGAAATTGAGGCTACTGATACAACTAGAATTGGGGCACCAGGGTAACAATAGGAGGGCCTGAGGCAGTAGTCTGCATGGTAGTTCCTGCATTCATTGGCCAAGCATGTGTTTGCTTATTGTATGCTTGGTCTTCATAAACCTTATCAAGAGTGGTTCCTGTCAACATAACTGATTTTGTGCAGTGGTTAGAGCATTGGCGGGAGGCAACCAATTGATACTGAGGCCATGCAGGGCTCAGAGATATTGAAATTCAGGTTAGTCAGTGAGAGAAAACACTCCACTGAGACTTTCTGCTGAGTCTCTAGAAAACCATAATTCAGGACTAAGGAATTTTAATTATTTGCCAAAAAAAAAAAAAAAATTACCCTTTTAAGAAAGATAGCAAAACACAAAATCCTGCATTCTATCATTGACAATGCTTATCATAATATCTAAAATTACTGGGCATACAAATAAGCAAAAAACTCAAAATAATTCAGAATTCAACTAGCAGATGAAGATTTTTGGAGCAGCTATGAATTCTCTCTCTTCCCCCACCACACTCCCTCTTTCTTGATCTCTATTTTTTATCTTTTTATTTGTAAATATTTAAAGGCAAAGATAACCATAATGAACAAATGCATTAGGATTATCAACAGAGAAAAGAAAAATTAAAAAGGAAACAAATGAAAAATTCTATATCTAAAATGTACAGTATCTGAAGTAAAAAATAAATAAATAAATAACCCATTGAATTTCCTCTATAGGTAATTTTGGAGATATCAGAAAGGTTCAGTCAGTTTTTAAAGTTACATGAACATAAAGTATTTAATCTGAAGAAGATAAGAATATGTAAAATTATTGAATTAAGTTTTCGTGATGTATGGGACAATATTAAATAGTCTAGCATACATGAAACTAGAAACTCAGGAGAAGGAATACAATGGAATATGAAAAGAGTAATTTCTAAAATTTCCCAATTTTGAAAAAGACATCAACTTCAGGAATTACGGTTACCTCACACAAGATAAATGCAAAGAAAATCAGAGCTATGGAAATCACAGTTACTCTGATGAAAACAAACAAGCAAAAAGGTCGTTACATTACAATTTTTCTTTTCCTTCCACTAACTAGGTAGATCTGTGTTCAGTCCTTTATCCTTCTAGGTCATTCTAAATGCTGCCACTTTAAAAATTTCCAGAATAATAAAGTTTTTAACAATTCTGAAACACTACTACTAGGTGCAATGTTATAAGAAGTAAACCTGTCAAATGATCCTATATAATAAAACCTTAATATGCAAATTGACTGAACGGTGCAACAACTGGTCACTATGATGCACACTGACCACTAGGGGGCAGATGCTCAATGCAGGAACTGACCCCTGATGGTCAAGTGCACTCCCACAGGGAGAGCAGCGCTCAACTAGAAGCCGAGCTCACGGCTGGCAAGCACAACTACCATGGTGTGAGCCTATCCGGCCTCTGCTGTAGGCGGGTGGTAAGGAACGAGGGGTCCTGGACTGCAAGAGCCCTGGACTGCAAGAGGGATGTCTGACTGCCAGCTTAGGCCCTGGATGGATTGGGCCTAAGCTGGCAAGCAGACATCCCCAAGGGATCCCAGACTGTGAGAGGGTACAGGCCGGGCTAAGGGTCCCCCCCCCCCCAAGTGCATGAATTTCATGCACTGGGCATCTAGTGTAATAATAAAAAGGAGAAGAAATAATAATGTGGAAAATAATGTCATTTTAAAATGAAAATCACCCATAGGAATTAAAACACATTTAATAGAAGGAACCATTGGAGATAAAAATTTTCAAGATGGAGAGGATAAATGCTGGAAGTATTTCTGAGAATAAAAAACCAATATCACTGGTAGTAGGTATAGTAGTAATGGGTTAGCCTTGGAAATGAAAAAAAGGGTGATTCTTCATCTGACAATGTCAGGGCATAGGCAATAATAGGTACTATTTCAGAAGCAGTTTTATATGTAGGGTTGGGAAATTGGACAATTGATGCCCGACAGTCTCTATTTAATCTGGATTGTATAAAATAAGGTCATCACTTGAGATGATAAGGGCAAAGATAGAATTCAGACTTGAAAGGAGTGCTAACACTTTGAATAACTCTTACAGAATTGAAAAATTTACCTGGCTGTGGGTAACTATAAAAATTCTGAGTTGGTTTGAGTACCTTGGCTTAAAATAAAATATCTTAAATGTGTAATACTGTGCAGCCAAACAAAATTGTATTTTTCTTTCTGGCACCACTCAGTAGGCTGAGAAAGTGGGACCTCAATTTATTTTTCATATGTAGGAAGTGCACACCATACGTGAGAAAATTATGTTCATTTTCTAACCAGAGATCTTACATCAGAAGTTCACACCTTTTACTAATGAGTAGACTTTTTATACATAATCATCTGGAGTCATCGAGCCAATGAAGTCACTTCATGGAATGCACATGAGAGATGCAGTGTCACAGTTTCAGTGCCTGGCAGACAGTTATGAAAACACAAAGCCAGGAAATTCATGTTGATAGTAGCACTTGGGAATTAAGTGCTGAAATTCTTACTGCTTCATAATTGGATCTTGGCACCTCCTCTTAATTTCCTCTGGATAGAATATAGCACTACTAGCAGGTGGCATACTACAGTGTTACTTGGAGCTTTGGTAAGTGGCAAATTGCCACTGACACTACTGGTATTTTTTTGAATATATTTTTATTTATTTCAGAGAGGAAGGGAGAGGTAGAGAAAGACACATCAATGATGAGAGAGAATCATTGATCGGCTGTCTCCTGCATGCCCCGCACTGGGAATCAAGCCCACAACCCAGGCATTTGCCCTGACCTCGGAATCAAACTGTGACCTGAATCATGACCTTCTGGTTCATAGGTAGATGCTCAACCATTGAGCCATGACAGGCAGGGCACTGCTGGCATTTTTTTAGTACAGAAAATCACAATTCAAAATTGAACAAAACAAATGGAGTTAACATGAAATGTTGCAAAAAGAAGGAATGTCACCCTCAGTAGGAAACAAATTAGATTTTATGAAATACTTACATTTAAGGCTATGTAATAATGGATTTCATGTGGCTGCTTTTTTGTTGCTGCTGTTGTTTCAAATAAAAAGTGGTAAATGATAATTCTGATTCTTCAAAATATTTATAAAAAGACCAGAATTATATACAAGTTATATATCTTATAAATATCTTGCAGAAGGTGAAGATGTTAAATAGAAGATCAAACTGCTTGCAGCAATTTCTTTGTAGTCAAGGTAAAAAAGATTTAATGCTCAATAACAGAAAGGAGCAAGCCTTTTCCAATTTCTATATAAAGCCTGAAGACTAATTGTTAAACACAAGAGAGAGGCTCTAAACCTTAGTCCTAGATGGATGTAAGATTGGCTAAGGAATGGGATCATGAAGTCAAAGTATTCATTTGGATATGGTGGTAAGGAATTTAGTTCACTTTAAGAGGTATAATTATCTAATATTATTTGTAAAATTGTCAAAAAATCCTGCCTAACGATTTGTGTCATTGATATACTTAACATGATGAAATTGTTGAGTTTTAAATGAAAGTGCCTTGTAGAGATAGAATATTTACAATTCATTTCATAGCAGTTTGTCTTCCTTTTTAAGTGTTTATTGAGATAAAAGCCTAAGTGACCGTTATGACTGGACAACCAGCCGGTAGATATGATGCACACTGACCACCAGGGGACAGATGCTCAACGCAGGAGCTGTCCCCTGGTGGTCAGTGCAGTCCCACAGCCAACCTCCTGCGGTCCTTCCCCCAGGCTGGCCAACCTCCCACAGTCTGTCCCCCTGCCTTCCGGCCCCGATCGGTTCTGGGTGAGATGGTCCTGATCGGATCTGATTGCCAGCCAGGCTGAGGGACCCATCCCAGGCACAAATTCATGCACTGGATCTTTAGTGGTTTTATATTTTGAAATGGATTTGCTTCCCAGAATCTATAAATAAACCTTCCAACCAATGCTTTTTGTTTTACTTGCCCCACCAAATTAAATTTTCTAAACAATAGCCAGATCTTATTTGTAATAAAACAAATGTGTACATTTTTAAAAATCATAAAACTCATCTGCTTGAAATCATCTTCTAGCTCTCCCACTCACTTAGACCAAAACCCAACCCCTCACCATGGACTACAAGGGTCTGTGTGATGCAGCTCATGCTAACGCCTTCATACTATCCTTCATTACAATCCAGCCGTGTGGACCTAAAACACAGCATGCACATTCTGTACATTCTTATATTAGGGCATTCTCCATTGCTCTTCCCTTTTTCTGTAATTTTTTCATTCTATGTTTTTACATGGCAGGCTTTTCCCAATCATTTAGTTTTTAGCTAAATACATCATTTGTTCTTACATGTCCTCCATGAAATCATTTCCAAAGTAAAATGTATCCCTTCCCACAGAATCACTCTATCTAAATGCTCTTTTTATTTTTCAGTCACAATATAGTTACCTAAAATTGTCAGGGTTTTTTTGTTGTTAATTGTTTAATCTTTCTTTTAATATAATATAATCTCCTTCAAAAGATGAACCTTGTTTCCCTTGTTCTCACTATAACCACAATACAGGTAACCTTGTCAACAAGATCCCATTAAACACCTTGAGATCCCTCTTTCTTGTAAGACTATTGTTAGATTCTTTCCCCTTTGATAATATAGATTAAAGAACAGCAACACTCATCTTCATTCTTAGATATTTCTCTATGTAGTCTCAATATATTTCACTTGTAGTAAATGCCAAGAAGGAGAAAAGCATCATCATTATGGTGGGCCTAGCAAGTGACAAACTATATTTTATTTATTTATTTTAATATATTTTATTGGTTTTTTTTTTACAGAGAGGAAGGGAGAGAGATAGAGAGTTAGAAACATCGATGAGAGAGAAACATCCATCAGCTGCCTCCTGCACACCCCCTACTGGGGATGTGCCTGCAACCCAGGTACATGCCCCTGACTGGAATCGAACCCGGGACCTTTCAGTCCGCAGGCCGACGCTCTATCCACTGAGCCAAACCGGTTTCGGCACAAGTGACAAACTATAAATAAATTACTTTTTTTTTGTAAATAAACAACAACCCTAAAAAGAAAACATTAATATTTCTGTTTTAAAAGTAAGGTATAAGAGGCTGAGAGAAATTAAGTCTAAGTTTGGATACTGCCTCAATCTCTATTTCAAAAATTGTGGTATTTTCATTATACTACTCTTGTTCTTTTGCTAAAGGCTATATCATGTTAATTTTTTAATATTCTGTAGCATATATATCAAAGCAGAGATTGTATTGCTTATTGTAAACTATTCAGATACAAATTCAGGACAGCAGAAAGTGGTCTGATTCATCAAATAAAAAATATCAGCATATAAATAATTTGTGTTTATTTTTATTAGATACTGGAGGCCCAGTGCACAAATTCAAGCACAGGTGGGGTCCCAAGGGTGTGAAGGGTGGCCGGGACATGATCAGCCTGGGCCGGTGGTGGGACGCCCTTGCCAGCCCAGGTACGGATCCGTCCTGCTGACTTTTGGGTCAGTTGTCAGGAGCCATCTGGCAGTCACTTTTATATCCTTTTTTCCTTGTGGAGCATCTAGGGAGAGGAAGTGGCTGTGGTGCCCGAGGCCGACTTCCAGAAGGCTGGTGGGGTTTGTCCATCGGTGCCTGGCCCATTCTCAGGAGATTGGACCTGCAGGACTACTGAAGGATTGAGTGGCTGCCGCTGGGCTGGGGTGCCGCTGGGATGGGTCTCAGCTGAGCAGTGCTCTTGCTGTGGGAGCACACTGACCACCGGGGGCAGCTCCTGCATTGAGCATCTGCCCCCTGGTGGTCAGTGTGCCCTCATAGCAACTGGTTGTTTTGGTCATTCTGGCCATTCAGTCACTTAGGCATATATATATTACACAAACTGCTTAGTCACAAGGCGACTACAAGATGGTGTTCTATGTACTGTGAGAAAGAGGTATTATGCATATTATGTTTGCAGAACTCAGAGAGGACAAACAAATATACACTTTGGCTAAAATTTTAATTAATTTTATTTTTCTTGATTGATTTATAGAAAATAAATCACAAGTTAGTGATTTATTTACAATTTTAATGTATTTGAAATGTGATGCAATGGATTTTATTCACTCAATCCTCATTAAGCATTTTCTTCAAATAAAACATATTTACAAAGCAGGCTTTTCTCATTTTTTGAAGCTCTAAATATGAGTTAGTTTATAACACTAATAATGACTGGAGGCCAGTTATTTCTTTAACACCTGTTCTTAGCATCTTCCTCCCTACTCTTTATGGAATTCTTAGAACAATGAGAACAAAATCTGAGAATCCTGATCCAGATGATTATTTCTGGGATTCCCCTCAGGCTAAGATAACACAATAAAACACATTGTGATATAACAGCCTCATCTAGTTTGTTATTGCTAAAAATCTGTTTTTAACATAGAAGTTAAAGATAAAGTATATATTTGGCATTTCAGTGCATCATCTCTGGGCAAAAGGGACTATCCAAATTATTGATAAAGAATATATGAACTCTGATTTTTTTGTGGCTCACTGGTTTGACAATACAATTCAAGATCTGATTTCAGGAGTAGTTTGAAAGAGATTAATTCCATTCTTAAAGGGCCACACTCTACCTTTCTATCTCAGAGTCCTATAGGAAGCCCCAGTATCCCTCTGTTTACTGTCTGAGAGACCAGGATAACTATTTGAGTTTACCTGCATGTAGGCATAGTAATCCCAGATTACTTGAAATGGAAAGTGGAAGGAGAGGCACTAGAGATGGGGCACTGAGCCCATGATAAAAGGTATTGGAATGCTAGTTTGCCTGATGTTCTTTACTATTCATGATGTTGGGTTTAGCCATATGGGAGACAGTGATGGGAGAGAAAGACCTGGATCTGGGTTAGGGATCATGGGCTGAGGAAGTCTGTTTTAGAAATAAGCTTTGTATTTCTACTACAAAGGTTACCAAGAAAAAATTGATAGATTACATTTAGGAGCATACTTATTTAAATACTAGAGGCCCGGTGCACAAGTGCACAAAAATTTGTGCACTCTCACAGTCTGGGACCCTTGGGGGTTGACCACCTGCTGGCTTAGGCCCGCTACCTGGGAGATTGGGCCTAAGCTGGCAGTCAGACATCCCTCTGGCAGCCTGGGAGCCCTCGGGGGATGTCCACTTGCCAGCAGGGAGCAGGCCTAAGCTGCAGTCGAACATCCTTAGCACTGATGAGGAGGCAGGAGAGGATCCCACCACCACCGCTGTACTAGCAGCCATCAGCCTGAACAGAGCTCCCCCTGTGGGAGCACACTGACCACCAGGGGGCAGCTCCTGCATTGAGCATCTGGCCCCTGGTGGTCAGTGTGTGTCATAGTGACCAGTCATTCCCAGTCGTTCTGCTGTTAGGGTCAATTTGCTTATTACCCTTTTATTATATAGGAGTGCCTGGCCAGCCTGGGTGAGGGGCTGATGGCTGTTTTCAGGCTAGCCACACCCCCTTCAGGGTGGGGGGGGTCCTGCTGGGGTGCCTGAGCAGTCTGTGTGAGTGGCTGATGGCAGCTTGCAGGCTGGCCAAACCCTCATGGGGTGAGGGTCGCCGATGGGGTGCTTGGCCAGCCTGGGTGAGGATCTGATGGATGTTTGCAGGCTGGCCAAGCCCCCCAGCAGGGACCCATGAGGGTATGGCCAGTCTGGGTGAGTGGCTGATGACTGTTTTCAGGCTGGCCACAGCCCCTTCAGGGTGAGGATCCCTGCCCGGGTGTCTGGCCAGCCTGGGTGAGGGACTGATGGCTGTTTGCAGGCTGGCCACAGCCCCTTCAGTGTGGGGGTCCTGCTGGGGTGCCTGGCTAGTCTGGATGAGGGGCTGAGGTACGTTTTCAGGTTGACTAAGCCCCCCAGCAGGGACCCTCACCCCATGAGGGTGTGGCCACCCTGGGTGAGGGGCTGATGGCTGTTTGCAGGCTGGCCACGGCCCCCAGCCACCCAAGCTCCCAGTGGAGGCTGGCTGAAAGCAGGTATCTGGGGTTTATTTATCTTCTATAATTGAAACTTTGTTGCCATGAGTGGAGGCCACAGTCAGGTCAGGGCAGGCGGGAAGCTTGGCTTCCTCCATCGCCCAGGCAACCAATTCTCCTGCTTGCTCCAGCTCTGTGGCTGCTGGCCGCCATCTTGGTTGGGTTAATTTGCATATAGTCACCTGATTGGCTGGTGGGCATGGCTTGGGATGTAGCAAAGGTTTGGTCAATTAGCATCTTTGTCTTTTATTAGTGTAGATTAAAGAAAGAAGATCTTCAAAAATATGTGAACATCAACATTTATGTAAAAGAAAAAAAGTATCCTGTTATATAATCTAATTTAATAAACTAAATTTATTTTTAACAAACTATATCCTTCAGTAATGAAGGTATTATTATAGGGATAAAACAGCTGTAGATCTCATATTTGCAGATTTTTTAAATGCACCTTCTTTATTAGCTAAGATATTTATTTAGTTGCTTTATTAAGAGCAAATAATCGTGCCTTAGACAGGAAAAGGATTTCTTTTCTGAAGCACACCAATGTCTAGGCCAGTGGTTCTCAACCTGTGGGTCGCGACCCCTTTGGGGGTCAAACGACCCTTTCACAGGGGTCGCCTAAGATCATCAGAAAACACATATATAATTACATATTGTTTTTGTGATTAATCACTATGCTTTAACTATGTTCAATTTGTAACAATGAAAATACATCCTGCATATCAGGCATTTACATTATGATTCATAACAATAGAAAATAACAGTTATGAAGTAACAATGAAAATTTTGTGTTTGGGGGTCACCACAACATGAGGAACTGTATTAAAGGATCACGGCACTAGGAAGGTTGAGAACCACTGGTCTAGGCTGATAGGGCAGGGCACCTCAAATACTGGAGGTCATACAGCTAAAGGCTCCTTCTGCCTTATTTCATCATCCCTATTTGCAAGGCAGATGCTGGCCAAATAACACCCTTTCTCCATACCAGCTCTTCAGATGGAGGCAAAAGTGAAAAGGAGAACAGTTTTTCCTGAATGATATGATTAAGAATTTGTACAAATAATTTTCAGTCACATCACACTGAACAGGACAGAATTCCACATGAAGTCCTGAAGGGTGAATGGATATTGAGAGAAAACTATGAGGCTCTGTTGTTACTTCTTTAAAATGAAAAAAGAGTCTGCAAAATTATTTGCTATTATTTGCTTTATTCACCTTCATTAAACAAAGGGGTAAAAATACAAAAAAGCATTCCACTATTTTATGGAGTATGGTTTAAAAATTACTGAAAAATATTTTCTCTAAAAATATTGTATATGTGATGTTCAAAAAGACTGGTATTTTTATGCCTCTGGAATTGGTAAATATTATTTGATACTCCCATGCTGGCATTAAGTTCAAACTTATTTATAATTTGATTTTACAAATAATAACTTTAAATGCCAAAAGTAGGTAGTCTTGTCAAAAAGCATATAAGACTTAACAAAGTGATAATTAGAGTATGGACATATAATCTCTTTAGTTTTAGATCATTTTGGACCACCACACTCCCAATTCTCTTTGCAGCAAGTTATATCTTTTGATTTATGGGAATTTTGTCTTTTAGAGGATAATGTTTTTATAAAGCTTACATAGATATAAGGAAAAGCTAATAATATACTCTTATTATTAGTTTTAATATACTCTATATACTCATCCACATTCTGTTCTCTGAATCCTGTTGTTGTAGGAAGTATTCATCCTCAGCTCAAAAGTTCATCTGTTTATTCTAGTGTTTTACATTTTCTAAACTCTTTCAAAAATACCTATATCCCATCAACTTTTAAAAACATATTCTTCAAAACTTTGAAACAAAATTTAGTAACATAAAAAAATAAAAACTATCACCAATCATATGACAGCAAATTCTCTTAAAATAATAATGACAGCATATACTTTACTTTTTTTCATAGAAAGATGAACAAATGTCACTTACTTCTCATAATCAACAGGAAAGTATCTAAGGCAGTAAAACTATAACATTAAAGGGAAGGAAAACAATACAATGACCACAATTGTATTTCTAGAAAGAAAGTGATGCAGTGTGATTATACAATGCTAAAACCCGGAAAGTCATTTATTGTTAATCAATTATTATGCTACTAATCTGTAGTTGTTAGTAGAAATATAATTGCCTTATGTGAGAAATATTTTTCATCCCCTCTATTGACTTAATATGTTTCAAGCAAAAACTGTCTTTATGCAACATATATTTTAAAAAACTGGTATGGAGTTGCTTCCTTATAGTTACAGCTTTAGACACACATGCATATGGGGGTGGGCAAAAGTTGGTTTGTAGTTGTGAGTACATGAAACAGTTTATTCTTGTATTATTATTTATTAAATTATTGTATTATTTCTATTACAACTATAAACCTACTTTTGCCCATCCCTGGATGTGCCATATACATAGTATATGCGATAATGAAAAAAAAAATCTCTTACTTTACTAAAGTTTCTAAAGTATATTCCTAAAATCAGTTGAAAAATGGATAGAAAGGGAAACAGTGAGTCATTGATTGATAGATCAGTTGATTGATTGATGATGCTCTAAGTTCATGTTCTCCAAACCAAACATCAAGTATCCTTCTTTCAATATTTCCAGATTTTTCTATATTACAGTTGTCTTCCATATTCTCCAGAATCTAATTTCTCTACATATGTCACCCTCCTAATCTTTCTACATTTTTTATTAGTTCCAGCCGGTAGCTATGCCTCTAAATTCACTATCATAAAATGGTATAAAAATAGAGAGATTTATCTATATACTCATCCACATTTTACTCTCTGAATCCTGTGGTAGTAGATAGTATTTATCCTCTGCTCAAAAGTTAATCTGTTTACTCTAGGGTTTCTTTTACATTTTCTAAACTTTCTCAAATATCTGTATCCCATCAACTTTTAAAAACATATTCTTCAAACCTTCGAAACAAAATTTAGTAATATAAAAAAATAAAAACTATCACCAATCATATGACAGCAAATTCTTTCACACACCCTCCAGGACAGCCTCATCAAAGATGTATCTCCCTTACTTCTTCAACTCCCTTTTGCTTTACCAAACATAATTTTCCCCTCTGCGTAAAACAGCACTACTTCTTCAAAGATCTCTAGCTTATACATTATTTTTTTAACGCATTACTACTTACACATTTTTCTATTTGATTATCTTCTGCCTTTTCATCCACAAACAAATATAAGTACCCTAACAGAGGAACTTCATATGCTTCGTTCTCTGCATTCTCACCTTTTAGTTTCTTTGATATTTAGCTGCTCAATAGTTGTTTGCTGAATGAATGATCAAATAAATGAATAGTTTATACTTTACCCCTGGTGTGATAACTGGTAATGAGGGAATATTAAAATGGAAAAGATTTTCAGCAGCCCTAGCCTGTTTTGCTCGGACTTTAGAGCTTTGGCCTGCAAACTGAAAGCTCCTGGGTTTAATTCCGGTTAAAGGCAGGTACCTCAGTTGCAGGCTCCTCCCTGGCCGGGGGCCTGGTTAGGGCTCATGCAGGAGGCGACCAATTGATGTGTTTCTCTCACATTGATATTTCTCTCTGTCTTTCCCTCTCTCTTTAAAAATCAATGGAAAAATATCCTCGGATGAGGATTAAAAAAGATTTTCAGCAATCATGAAGCTGCATGCCAATATCATATGGATAAACTCAAGTTCAGAGAAATTACTATTCAAATGTCAAAGGTTTAATGAGAAATAGTTTAAGAATTTTAGGATGTTTTTAGAATGACTTTGAAGTTAGAATCTCCTTTATTTCCTTACTCCTTCAATTTTACTTCCTTTAATATTTTTATAAGACATTTCAAATCATTATATGAAAAGAAATGTGAAAAATAAGAATTGATTTTTTTAACATGTAAGTATTCTCACTATAATCACAGGTTTCAATAAATTCCATCTGTTAATTATTTTAGGCGATATTTGTTTTATTATTTGCATTTAGATGTTCCTATGTTTCTGTGACATAGGCAAATCTTTAAACAGAGAAATTTGAAATAAGTTATATGCTGTATCACAATAGAAGGTTGAAATGTGAAGATTACTTTTTTTATTTCACTGAATCTCTGAATTTTAATGAGCTTTGATGTAACAACTGTTGTTTGACCTGATTCAAGTCAACCTCTCATCCAGCTTATTTAAGTGTACTTTGTTGTTACCAAATAATTTAAAATATATTCTATTTTAGACAACCATCTGGCTCCTAAATTCAAAACTTTACTTGACTGCATTCCTAAGAAACAGACTTTTTGTTTCTTAGATTGTGTGTTTTCTGTTGAATATGAAACTTCTTGCAATTTGGCAAGTACTTTTTAAAACTTATATGACTATTTTTTCTTCATCTTGAATTTTACCTGAAGAAAAGTTAGAACTATTGTTAGAAATTCCATAATGCCAAATTTTAGGTTTTGCAAATAACTGTGACAAGAAGGAATGAGGGGGGAGAGAGAGAGAGAGAGAGAGAAAGAGAGAGAAATGTTTCAGAGGAAAAAAATTATTATAGTGTATTGTAACGATCTCTTTCAAAACAGGGTCAAATTCTCTACTGATATAATAAGCTGAAAGATGTCTTATACTTCAAATTTTCTATGCATCATTGATGTCGCCATCCTTCTGGGCAACATCTAATTCAGTGATGTTACCATTAATTAAGTTTAGTGGAAACTGAAAATTCTTGTGCTTCCCTCAATGACAGGGACGTTAATGTTAAGTATTGACAACAGATAACTGGAAGCTGTGGAGCAATAATGACTCTACAACTGGAAATGCATCATTTTATACTCTCAATTCTGGTCTCCAATGGTGGTTTGTATTGATGGTTTCCTGGAACATCTATGAATGTGGTTCTTGAAGTTTTCCATGTATTCCATAAGTATTTATCAAGTGTATATTGTGACATGCCCTGTGTCAAGAGTTGGAGATACAGAGTCCAATCATGCTGACACAGTATCTGTTCTCAGGGAAGAGTTTATTATTTAAAACCATACGAAATTCTGATTCAGGATTTAAATTCAGTATAGATAAACAAACAACATTCTCCTTATTGTCTTTAAATGTGCTTCTAATTATAAGCATAGAGAATTATTTTTAAAAAATAGAACAATATGGAAGTGTAAACACTACCAATTAAAAGTGCCAGCCCTGAATATTTTCATGCTTTCAGTAATTGCCCTTGACAATGTGCTGTTTATCCTTGCCAATATGCACACACATATGCATGTTGACATACATGCATGTATATATACATATATATATACACATACACAAATACACACATATATATACACACATATGCATACATATTGACATATAATTTTCAGTTTTAGCAAAATGGGTTTCTACTATATGCAAGTTATTGTTTTTCACTTGGCAGTACATTCTAAACTTCCATGTCAGTTACTAGAAATCTACTATAAGCATTTTAATAATTCATAGCGTTCAAAGGTGGGGTTACATCATAGCTAATTTGGCTCTGTTATATATTTAGTTTATGGTATCTACAGATTTTTTTTGGTGTTGTAAATTGCATGACAACAAATGTGCGTGAGTGCATCCTTGCATATTGTGTCTCCTTTCTTTCTATTTTTTTTCCCTTGGCAAATATTAATAATTTAATCTGCAGGAATTCACTGGTTGAATCCCTGAGATCTCTACCTCTCGGAAACTAACATCCTACAAGAGCAGACAGACAATAAATAAATGAACACAGGAAGTTGATTATCATAGACTGTAATAATGGCATGTTGAATGACCAAGATTTTGCTGAGGATGTAACATTTGAATAACTAAAGATTGACTTTTGGTGTTCAGTCTGGCATATAAGGAACTTGGACCTCATTTCTTTTGAACATACAAAAACAAATAGCTGAACAAACTGAAAATCTACAACTCTTCTTAAATCCATCAGATAGCTAATGTCTTAGGCAACTACTGTCCCCAAAAATAGAGACAAATAGGCAGAGACAGAGAGTCACAATTTAGTAGAGCAAAAGCCCAGGAGCAGAAAAGAATCAATAATAGGGCAGGAAAACCTAAACTGTATTTGACAAATTGATGGAGGCTCAGTGTGGACAAGTTTGAGACTTAAAAATTCCAGCAGGGGATGGTGAGCCTTTAGGGGGGAACCACATTTTTGTGAGTTTTATTTCCAGGAACTCTATCAGGTTCTCACAATGACTTTGGAGAAAAGTCTCCTCATGATTTTGGCAAGGACATAGTTGAACTGAACAACACCATCAGTATCTACCCATCTACTGTTTTATATATATATATATTATTGATTTCAGAGAAGAGAGAGGGAGAGATAGAAACATCAATGATGAGAATCATTGATTGGCTGCCTCCTGCACGCCTCCTACTGGGGATCAAGCCCACAACCCTGGGCATGTGCCCTTGACTGGACTCGAACCTGGGACCCTTTGGTCTGCAGGCTGACGCTCTATCCACTGAGCCAAACCAGCAAGGGCCCATCTACTGGTTTTAATTGACATCTGTTATGGAGATAATTTCCCTTAAAATTTGTATGTTGAAATAATAACTCTCAATGTGATAATAATAATAGTTGACTTTTGAGAACTGATTAGGTCATGAGACTGAAGCCTTACTGAGTAGAATTTGTAGCCTCATATAGGTGACACCAGAGAGTTTTCTTGGTCTCCTTCTGCCATGTGAGATCACAATGGTAAGATGGCCATCTATGAACCAGGAAGAGAGTCCTCACCGAAATACAATCATGCTGGCACCCTCACCTGACTTCCAGCCTCCAGATTTGTGAGAAAATTATGTTGTTTATAAACCAACAAGTCTATTTATTCTGTTATAGCAAGTTGAATGTACAAGACAACATCTATAGATTGTGCCATCAAGCAACAGCAGAATACACATTCTTCTCAAGATCACTAAGAACATTAGCCAAGATAGACCTTATTTTGGGATATGGAACACACCATTAACAAATTTAAAAGAAAAGCAATCATGCCAAAGATATTCACTGACTTCAATGGAATATTTAAATTAGAAATAAATTACAGAAAGCTGGAAATCCCCAAATAGTTGGAGATTAAATATTACACCTCAAAATAACACAGGGGTCAAATAAATCTCAAGAGAAATTTAAAAGTATATTTTTCCTTTTTGTTGACTTTATTGGGGTGACACTGGTTAATAAAATTCTACAACACAACATCTGAGCACAAAGATATTTTTAACTTGAAAATATAACTTAAAACTTGTGGGTGACGGAAAACCAGCGCTTAGAGGAAATTTAGAGCATTGAGTGTGTATATTAGAATAGAAGACAGATCTATAATGAAATCCAAGCTTTAACCTTAGGAAATGAGGAAAAGAAGAGCAAAGAGAAACACAAGCTAAGCAGTAGAATAGAAATAGGAATAGAACACAAATTAATGAAACTAAAAAGAGGAAATTAATAAAAAATATCAACATAATCAAAAGCTAGATACTTGTTAATATCAATGGAATAAAGACTAAGCCAGTTGTGCTAAATGCTGAGGTATTCTAAGCAGTGGGAACCAGTGCTAAGACAGTATGTAGCTGGAAATCCCCAAATACTTGGAGTTTAAATATCACACCTCAAAATAGAGGTGATTTTAAAGAAAAGTAAGGAAGTTAGTATGACTAGAACTCTAAATCATGGCAGAGTAAATCAGGAATTAGTTGATATGCTGTCCTGTAGAGACTAATAAGGGTTTTGCATTCATTATAAAGGCAATAGAAAGACCTTTAGGGATAAAAACAAAACAGTTTTATTGAGATATAATCCGCATACTATAAAATTCATCCTATTAATAGGTACAATTTAGTGGTTTTTAGTATATTCACAGAGTTGCACAAGATGACATGACCTGTTTAACATAATTTAGAAATTATTCTAACAACTTTGAAAAACATTGAGAAAAATTATGTTTAGAAAAAAGGACACCAGTAATGTAGTTTTTGCAGAACATTTGTTTAAAATTATAGTGATTTGGAATTTGGGGTGGTAGTCAAGGTAAAGAGAAGCTAATGTTTTTAAGACATAATATTATAGATAATATATTCCTGAAAGCACACTGCTAAAATAATTTATACATGTGGAGAGGAACCATCAAGCTATATTCTAAAAATTCAGTATCAAATTACACTCTCACCAAGAAGATATGAGTAATGGTTAGCAAATGGTTATAATCTTTTTTTTTTTAAATTTTGGTCTTTCACTTTAGCCTCAAAAATTTGTGGCTCATTTGTTTCCACTTTTATCTGTATTATTGCCTTCCTTCTACTTTGGGCTTTGTTTGTTATTCTTTCTCTATCTCTTAGGTGTAGGGTTAGATTGTTTATTTGAGATTTTTCTTGCTTCTTGAGGTAGGTCTGCAATGCTATGAATTTCCCTTTCAAGACTGCTTTTATTATTTCCCATAGATTTTGGATTGCTATGTGATCACTTCCATTTGTTTCCAGGTAACTTTTTATTTCTTCCTGGATGTCATCGTTAACCCATTCATCCTATATGATAATAAAGTGTAGTATGCAAATTGTCCCCTCAACTGGGAGTTCATCTGGGAGTTTGACCAGGGGGCGGGGTCAGCTGGGGGAAGGGAGGGAGTACCCGGCCGTCAGCCAACAGCCTCTAGGGACCCTACCAGTGCATGTATTTTGGGTACTGGGCCTCTAGTTATTTAATAACAAGCTATTTAGCCTCCCTGTGTTTGAATGTTTTTATTTTATTTTTTTATTGTAGTGAATTTTGAGTCTCATACCATTGTGGTCAGATGATTGATACAATTTCAATCTCCTTGACTTTGTTAAGACTTATTTTGTGGGAAAAGGGGCTGGAGGATATGTGGAGGTGAGGAAAGTCGGGGGGGCGGGGAATGGGAACAGAAAAGACTTAGCTTAGGGTGATGGGTACACAATGCAGTGTGCAGATGAATTTTTATTGAGTCATACACTTGAAAACTGTATGGTTTTGTGAACTAATGTTTCCCCAATAAATTCAATTAAAAATAATAATAAATTGATGGCTCTACTTTCCATAGTTAAAGTTTAATATCTCTAATTTTAGTATAATCCCCTCTTAGTCATAATACTGTCCTTTGCCTTTAAGGAATTTGTTCAAAGATTTATAATAGCTTTAGTCAACTTGTGTAATGATGAATGCCACAATTTATATACATTCTAACCAGAGAGATGGCTTTTCAATGTCATTTTAGTTCTTTGGATTTTATCTCCAGGAATGTTCTTCCTTCAAGCGTTGTCAAATTTCAAGAACCCAGGACTCATGTCACCATGAGTACTTGTCTGAGCATATGAAATAATAACCATTTGTCCTCCGATTACAAAAATGTCATTGGTGTTGGACGGACTCAGATAGAGGATTAAAAATATCAAAATGCAAACCAAATGCTCTAGACCCTCTACCAGTTATTATCTCCAGAGCTGATCATTTAAAAAATGTCACTCAATTTTTATTTTATTTAGATGAAAAATGAAAAAGAAAGATCCTCATTATAAGTCAAAAAGTAGTTATATGGACACCAGCTGTCAAATTACATTTGATATAAAATTTATTTTAAAAAATCGTAGCATTCCTTATTTTGCCATGATAAATCTAAGTTGCATTTACCAAAGGGACTAATGAGCCTGTAAATTGGATAATCTCTGTGTTGTTTTTTTTTCTTGATAAAACATAACTGCTGAATTGGAAAACAAAAACAAAACAAAAAAACAACAACACATTTTCTTTCAATAAATCCCCAATGCCTAGGTTATGCTTGGGTAGTAGGGGGAATTCAGTAAATATTTATTTAACAAATGGATAAAAGAATCAATAAAAATGTAAGGTTTTATTTTTTTTTTATTATTATTTTTCGCTTAAAGTATTACAAAGGGTATTACATAAGTGTCCTTTTTTCCCCCCCCGCCCTTGACAAACCCCTACCCTCCCTTACCCCCCAGTGTCTTATGTCCATTAGTTATGCTTATATGCATGCATACAAGTCCTTCGGTTGATCTCTTACTCCCCTCCCTCCTGCCCCCCAACTCTCTCTGGCCTTCCCACTGCAGTTTGACAATCAGTTTGAGGCAGCTCTGCCTCTGTATCTATTATTGTTCAAAAGTTTGTAATGGTCTTTATTATCCATGAATGAGTGAGATCATGTGGTATTTTTCCTTCATTGACTGGCTTGTTTCACTTAGCATAATGCTCTCCAGTTCCATCCATGATGTTGCAAATGGTAGGAGTTCCTTCTTTTTAACAGCAGCATAGTATTCCATCGTGTAGATGTACCACAGTTTTCTAATCCATTCATCTACTGATGGGCACTTAGGCTGTTTCCAGATCTTAGCTATGGTGAATTGTGCTGCTATGAACATCTGGGTGCATATATCCTTTCTGATTGGTGTTTCTGGTTTCTTGGGATATATTCCTAGAAGTGGGATCACAGGGTCAAATGGGAGTTCCATTTCCAATTTTTTGAGGAACCTCCATACTGCCTTCCATAGTGGCTGCACCAGTCTGCATTCCCACCAGCAGTGCACAAGTGTTCCTTTTTCTCCACATCCTCTCCAGCACTTGTCGTTTGTTGATTTGTTGATGATGGCCATTCTGACAGGTGTGAGATGGTACCTCATTGTTGTTTTGATTTGCATCTCTCGGATGATTAGTGACTTTGAGCATGTTTTCATATGTCTCTTGGCTTTCTGAATGTCCTCTTTTGAAAAGTGTCTATTTAGGTCCTTTGCCCATTTTTTGATTGGATTGTTTATCTTCCTTTTGTTAAGTTGTATGAGTTCCCTATAAATTTTGGAGATTAAGCCCTTATCAGATATGACGTTGGCAAATATGTTTTCCCATGAGGTGGGTTTTCTTGTTGTTTTGTTGATGGTTTCTTTTGCTGTGCAGAAGCTTTTTATTTTGATGTAGTCCCATTTGTTCATTTTCTCTTTAGTTTCAAGTGCCCTACGAGCTGTATCAGTGAAGAAATTGTTTTGGCATATATCTGAGATTTTGTTGCCTTTGTATTCTTCTAGAATTTTTATGGTTTCCTGTCGTACATTTAAGTCCTTTATCCATTTTGAGTTTATTCTTGTGTAAGGTGTAAGTTGGTGGTCTAGTTTCATTTTCTTGCATATGTCTGTCCAATTTTCCCAACACCATTTATTGAAGAGACTATCTTGGCTCCATTGTATGTTCATGCCTCCTTTGTCAAAAATTAATTGAGCATATTGGTTCGGGCTAATTTCTGGACTCTCTATTCTATTCCACTGATCTATATGTCTGTTCTTGTGCCAGTACCAGGCAGTTTTGAGAACAGTGGCTTTGTACTACAGCTTGATATCTGGCATTGAGATCCCACCTACTTTGTTCTTTCTCAGGATCGTTGCAGCTATTCGGGGTCTTTTTTTATTCCAGATGAATTTTTGGAGAGTTCGTTCTAGATCTTTGAAGAAGGCCATTGGTATTTTAATGGGAAGTGCATTGAATGTATAGATTGCTTTGGGTAGTATGGACATTTTAATGATGTTGATTCTACCAATCCAAGAACATGGTATGTTCTTCCATCTGTTTATGTCTTCCTCTATCTCTTTTTTCAACGTCCTGTAGTTTTCTGAGTAGAGGTCTTTAACCTCTTTAGTTAAGTTTATTCCTAGGTATCTTAATTTTTTTGGTGCGATGGTAAATGGGATTGTTTTTCTGATCTCCCTTTCTGAAAGTTCACTATTGGTGTATAAAATGTAAGGTTTTATTAAGCAAGATGATACACTTGTTTTAAAATGCATTTTAAAATAAATAATAGTGGAGTCAGCTTAGTGTACTAAAGCAAGTCTGATCAGCACAGATAGTTATGAGTTTATATTTCAGATCTTCTCCAGACTTAATTCTTGCTTTGTAAAACTGCCATAAGAATATCTATTTTGCCTGTTATGTATTTTTAATAGAATTGAATGTAAAGGTACTAGCACTTGTTTGAGTTTCTTATATGTTTTGGAAATCAACCTCTTATTGGATGTGTCATTCATGAATATATTCTCCAATTCGCTTGGTTGTTTTTTTTTTTTCTTGGTGTTTACTTTTTCACTATGTAGGAAATTTCTAAATTGGTTGAAATTCCATTGGTTTACTTTTGCTTTTGTTTCCCTGGCTAAAGGGGGCATGTTTCAAAGGATATTACTCAGATTAATGTCAAATAGTTTACTGCCTAAGTTTTCTTTTAGGAGTTTTATGGATTTAGTCCTTACTAGTATATTATGTCTTGAATCCATTTTGAGTTAACATTTAATATGATGGAAGAGTGATTCAGTTTCACTTTTTTTGCATATACGTCCAGTTTTCCCAAACCATTTGTTGATGAGACTGTCTTTTCTCCATTGTATATTGCTTTTCTGGGCTACAGCAGCAAACAAAACAGAAAATAACCGTGTTAACATCCTGTGAAGGTAGATATAACATAAACAAATACACACACATCAGTTAGTGCTGTGTTCTTCTATAAAAAACAAAACAAAAAAAGTAATTGAGAACCATAGACACTATTATTTTATTTGAGATAATTAGCACAATGGTTCATGAGAAGTTTTCCTTTGAATGGTGACCTTAGTAAATTGAAGGAGACTGCTAAGAAGGGATCTCAAGTGTTGAGGGAACACTCAAGGTGGAGGAAAGGGCACCTGACAATGCCTGAAGCAGGCACGACCTTGGAGGGTTCAAATAAGAGCAAAGGAGACTGAGTGTGACTGAAAAACTGAGTGGTGAAGAGATCATAGAGTTTGCAGACAACCAGATCCTGTAGTGCATTGTAAGAACTTAAATTGGTATAATTATTTTTGTTTTGTTTTAAATAAAACTGTACATCTTTTGAAAACTCAGAAACTGGAAGACTTTGGGGGAAGTTTGACTTTTGATTACATTACACTTACCTGAAAACAAAACATAAGCCCAAACCAAATTACCATGCTTAAAGTTACTCCTGAACTGTAATTGCCACGTTCACTAAGTAAAAATGATTAGCAGAATTTAATTACTCAAAATTGCCCCACAAATCCCACTTGATTGTTTATATTATAAACTGACACAAAAGAAAAGATGTATATTTTATTTTAGCACTTTTTTTTTTGAAATTCAAATGTGCTATTATACAGAACTACATGGTTGAAAAACATTTTAATCCTGTCTATAGGCAGTAGCAATGCATATTCAAAATGTTTTAAATGCTGTTCTATAATTGTATATTTTAGAGATAAGACTGAAGGGTGAGAAAAGAAGTAATTCTTTTCACAAGAAAGCTATAATTATGTATATTCATATTTAACCTTTGTAGATACTACTCACTAGCATCAAATTGTACCACAAAATTTACATTTTGATATACAACTTTTATATAATGTCTGTAATAACTATGATAATTTTTAACTTGCTACTATTGCTTATGTTTGTTTTTTCTGTAATAGTATTAGATCAGTATCAGTGCAAATTTCTAAGAACAAGGTGTCAGGTGGAAGCCACATCTTTTTCTACTATTATAATAAATTCAATCATATGAGTAAAGAAAACATCTGCTTTTTATTATAAAATTGAAAACACTGGAAGAACCAATCCTCAAGAGCCATTGCTGAACAGGAAGAACATAAAACAGCATAGACTCATGGGAGATTTAACTGATTGGTAATGGGCAGGGGAAGATCTAGCTATCCTAACTTTTCAGATCTTAGTGACAAATGAAATTAAAAACCTTCTCATCAAATAGTTTTACAATCTTGAAATCAGAGGCAGGCAGCAAATCATCAAGAAGAAATCTGCATTCTTTTCCAAGTAATTCTGTTTCTTTCATCTTTTGTCATTACCCTATAGCAGGGGTGGGCAAGCCCTGGCACGCGTGCCAAACATGGCACGCCAGTAACTTTTGCTGGCACGCAAAACCCTCTCTTATAATCTTCCATTTACAACTGTGAATCTTTGTTCTCAGTGATGAATTTTGTTAAGTCTCGTAATAGAAGTAGCCTGATGGATGAAAGTAGTAGCTCGTGCATATCTCTGAAGGTCATGGAATATAAACCTGATGTAAAATCTCTGTCATCAGTGATGCAGCAGCAAAAGTCCCACTGATAATATCAAACAGAGTCATAAAGTTTTCTGTCGGACTATCAGTGTACATGTATACATTAAAAAATAAATGTATTTTTCATTATCATGTACTGTGTTTTTGTCACTTGAATGAATTTTATTATTTCTTCAAGGTTCTTCACATACATACACCTTAAGAGATATCAAGTAGGCGAAACATGTTCTCAAAAAATTAGGGTTGGCACGCAGAAGAATTTTGAGTCAGAGATTTTGCTAGTTTTGGCACGCACTCACAAAAAGGTTGCCCACCCCTGCCTTATAGTAGGTCATGTATTATCAATAGTAACATTGTACAGGTTTAGGAAAATTGAAAGAAATTTTGCCACTCCAACATGTTTCTCAATAGCACATATACACAAATATATGTTGGACTTAAGAAACTAATATTGCTTTTATCTTTTAAAAATGTGTTTTGTGTTTTTTTAGATTTCATGTTTAATGAAATAAAAATATGTATAAAATGCTAAAATTAAGGCAAAATGATGAGAACTCACATTTTCCCAATGAATGGATCATAGTTTCATACATTAAGAGTTGTGGACAAGTCATTTTTGTCTTTTGGAAAGATGATCCATTGTTTTGCCCAAAATTTAATATCTGTTATCTCTTTTGTTTTCAGATATTCAAACCCCATTTATATTAAAAAATTAATATAAAAGGAAATGTAGAAATCTCACATTTTATTTCATACTACAACTGGGAATTATAACACATATGTTAAATATAAATACACACACACGGTATCATTATTATAATTCATAATTGCCTTTATTACTTATAGTGATATTTTTCTTTTCTGGTCCATATGACAAATTTTATTTTGCAAATACCTTGTTGAACATTATTATGTTGTGATTCACAGTTCATTTTCCTGAATCTGACGCTGACCAGCAATTCCCCCAGGGCTGTGGTATAATAATCTGCTGGAAAGGCCAACCTCAGTGCTTCTTATTAGACAATTTTCTTAGGGAAGGATGGATTTTTCCATCCTGTTTGGAACTAACCAATCTCTTACCAAGAGTAAATCTTTCTTTCACTGCCTTGTGGTAAATTAGTAATTGTAGCCTAATATATAGCATCAGATTTCTAAGGTTCTCAGTTATGTACTTACTTAAAATGATTACATACTAGTAAATTTGGACTTTTTCATTAATCCTGCTTCCTTCTAATTTGTTTTTCTTTGTTCCTTCAGAAGTTTTCATAACATAATTAGTGTGGAAAAAATTCACTGTGAATACAGCTCTTACATTTATCTATTAAGGTTAGCTGCTCCCTAATGAAGTTCTCAGTTTATTTCTCAAGAAAGATTTAAGTTTATTAAAATAAGTTAAATTGGTTATCCCTATTTTAAAATATTTGAAGGATTCGACACCTTCTTAAGCATAAGCCATTAAGAGCTGCACGGATATAAACAAATAAAAATGTGCTTTATTGTGATTAGTAATTAAGGCCAATGATGCTACAATGGACTTGCTTAGTGAGTAATATTGTGTATAATTTACTTTTATAATATTTTATTTACAGCATGATGTTGTGTCAAGTTACTTACTGAAAGTAATTTTGAACATACTATTTTATTGATATATAAATAATAATTCTTTTTGTATATTGCTTTTTGCCAATATTTCCCATTAAAGAAAAAGTACAAAGTAGAATACTGCTATCACACACACACACACACACACACACACACACACAAGAGATAACAGGAAAACACAGATCTAAAGTATTTTGAAAAGATTTACAATTGTGATACTGACACATGGAACGTACTTAAGGAAACATACAGTAAACTGGCTGAGTGGTTTTAGATTTAGAAAACCAAGCAACCAAAAATAAACCATTCATCACCCCAAAAACAGTAACTACAATGACAGGTCTAAAGAACCCTATGAGTATTTGAGTCTAAAAATATTTTCCCCCTGATCTTTCATGGTAGAGTTGGGCCAAAAACCTCTGCAGACTTCAAGAAGGATATAATTCATAATACCCATTTTTTCTATCACACTAAGAATAATGGGAGGCAGAACTGCTTAGTGATGGAGGAATGTTCCCCAAAAGAACAATGGACAAGTATACTCCCTTTAAAGAGCAGCATCTGACCAGTATACAGAATATTCTATACCCTTAAATATTTAAGAGAGGCTTCACATCAAACCACTTTGAGAAAATAAGGGAAAAAGAAACATTCTTAACTTATTGCATTATATCAGCATAATCCTAATATCAGAACCTTACTAAGATATTATAAGGAATAAAATTACAGACCAGGATTCTTCATTAAAAAGGCATACATCTTTAACTAAACTAATGGCAAAAAATATATATAAAAAATCAACATTTTAAAAAGAGAAAACATCATGACCAAATAGAGTCTATGTGAGGAATGAAAGTGAATTAACATTTAAAAATCAATCCATATAGTTAACAGAAAAGAAATAAAAATATTTCTACTAATAGAAAATGCTTTTAATAATATTTAACATTCATTTACAGCAAACTAGAAATGTAAGGAGAATTTTTTAGCCTGGTATCAGGAATCCATGTGATTTTGTGGTATGAACAGAATTCTTAGGGAGAGTACAAAAATAATAAATAATAAAATAAAAACTATATGTAAACTTATAGTACATACTAATGATCAGAAGGTTCTAATTTTAATAAAGTCTAATTCATCATTTTATGGTTACTTCTGTTATTTACTTTTATAATGTACATATTATTTTTGGAAAATGTATTTATAAATATATAAAAATAACTTGTTTAGGTGATAATATACATGGAATTTTAGAATTTATTTTAAATGAATTGCTAAAATTTAAAAGTGTTATTCATTTTTGTAAGCTAATTTTTCATCCTGAGATCTTGTTAAATTGTATTATTATATTAGTTGCCTTGTACATTATTGTGATTTTCTCTATTAACAATCATGCCATCTACAATTAATGACATTTTACTTCTTCCTTTTTGAGCAATATTACTTTTATTTCTTTTCTTTGCTCTATTACAATGGGTAGCATCTTAAGTTCAATATTGATTATAAATAGTAAGTGAGGATTCTCACCTTGTTCTCAGTCTTATGGAGAAAACATTTAATTTTTCAGTATTAACTGGAATGGAACCTATAGCTTTTTCTTAGTTGCACTTTATGGGGAAGGATGTTTATAGTGTTTTCCTGGATGGTGTAATTAAAATAAATAAAAAAATTATTATGTGCCTAAATAATTAGAATTTTAGTGAACTATAATTGGCCTTTGCAATAGAAAAGATCTGTCTGTATAAAATATAAAGCATAGCACAATGATTTTGGAATATCCACTGGTTTGTAAAATTTAACTCTGTACCAGAATTTTAGCACTATCTGGAAAACTAAAAATTTTCCCGGATTGGGGTGATTGATGTTGATTCCACTATTATAAATGGATCACTTAGAAATGAATATGCTATACATAATTTAGTCTTTTACTAACTAAAATTAATGAATTTAAAATAAAATGTAAATATTTCATATGTAAATTATAAAATCTTTTCCAGCAACTATTTTGCTATATGTTTAAAATAGGGGGCAAAGCAGGAAACACATGAGCGTGGTAAAATGTTGTTGTTAATTAGTTCTATTGAAATCTCTTAAAACTTTCCTTAACGTGGTCATGCCATCTACAGAGTGTTGCACCGACCTCTCCATAGCCTCTGGATTTGCTATTGCTTTTAACTTTGATCAGATAATAATATTTCTTCCAATGCTATTTATAGTTATTATTATTACCTAAACAGATATCTGGTGGCATATGCATATTTACATTTATCCTTACAATAACATTGTTTGATTTAATTACTAAAATGTCCTTATACCAGCCTTCTTTTGTCCTGGATATCTTAAATGTTTAAATTTGCTGTAGTAGCAATAAGTAAGTATAAATAAAACAAAAATGCAGACATATCTGCATAATTACAGATTTCAGGATTTAGTCTGTTTGATTCAGAATTAGTGCATTGGAAGCAAAGGATTGCAATCTGGTACCCCAGTTAGGACCTAGTAATAAACATGACTTAAAACACCTAAACTTTCCTGTTCTGTTTTCAAACAGAAAAACACTAAAGTGCAATCTTGCAGCAACCCTTTAGTTTTGTAAACTTTCTATGGTCTGATACATTGTGATTTTCACATATGTGCTTCTTTTGTATGTCTGAGCCCATAATTTCTTTCAACTTTTAATTACTTTTATTGAGAACGAATGAATTTAGTGATACTTGATAATGACCAATGCTTTGATATTCATTTTCTGTTGATTTATTGGAGGAGTTATAAGCATTATAAAATGTAGAAAACATTATAAACTTTATAAAAACATTAACATAATTTTAATATAATAGATAGCAAAAAAAAAACCCACTTTTAAATTTCTGCAAGAGATTATAGGCAGGATATTTGGCATTAATGTTTGGTTCTGAAAGTTAAGTAGTAATTTAATATATGGCTGATCAGAAATATTTTACCATTTTTATTTCATTTGATATTTTAACTAAGTTTTCCTTTATCTGTCGCTATCTTCAGAGTTTTAAAATAAATGCCACCAGGGAATTAGGAAGAATCTTGAGTGCCTCACATGAATAACAATATAATTCTAGTTGCCAATGGTGCTTTGATTAATGTACTGGAGAAAATCACTTAGGCTTCATACGCTGGAGTTTTAGACTTCAGTATATCATAGCTCCTATTATTATGCTTCTAAGTCCTGAGTGGAAGCTTTATATATCTCTTGATAATTCTGTGCAGAGCCAAGTGACAAAACAGTCGGAAAACATCTTGCTGAACACCACATCTTACATTAAAAAAAAGTCAACTGTAAGATGTTAGGATTATGTATGCCCACAAGATAGCAACTCACACACGCAAAAAAGCATAAATGTGGAGGATATATACTACCAATGGTCATCAAATGAATAAAACTATCTATAAAAATTAATGTCAGCAGAAAACTCTTAAAACAATTTCACATTATGGAAGCATCATCTTGATTAAAAAATATGATTTTTTAAAAGAATATTCACTAAATCCTGATTTTCAGTGCCAGCAAACACAGTCAAATCCTGTTTTTTGTTTGTGACATCACTGCTTTTTAACACACTAGTTGTGTAACAGTGTGTGGATAAACTGGTCTTGAAATCACTTTGGGAAATGATCACAACTGTATGTATTTTCTAGCAAGTGTTGATAACAAAAATATCTGCATACAGTGATTATTTTTGAAATACTATCTTGAAGGAAAGTTAAAAGTTCTTGAGATTTCCTATAAATAGAAACAGATAATTCTAAAAGCATTACAATTACATGTTTACTGACTCTAAAAATCATTTTTCTCCACCAAAGTGACCAATGAAAATGTTCACAGCCTTAAAATATAATTTGATATTTATCTTCACAAATTAGAATTATAAGATTTTTCACTTGCTCCTCTATGGGTCTTAAGTGTAGGAGTATTAAGAGAACTTGTAAACATTAAGAAAGCCTGGTAAAGGCTTTCAACAGTGATTTTCTTATAAAGCAAATAGAGGCACGGTGCATGAAATTGATGCAGGCAGGGTGTGTCCCTCAGCCCAGCCTGCACCCTCTCCAATCTGGGACCCCTTGAGGGATGTCTGACTGCCCGTTTAGGCCCGATCCCACCGAGCAGTAGGACATCTCTCTCACAATCCAGGACTGCTGGCTCCCAACCGTTCGCCTGCCTACCTGCCTAATTGCCCCTAACCACTTCCAACTGCCAGCCTGATCACCCCCTAACCACTCCCCAGCCAGTCTGATCGACACCTAACTGCTCCCCTGCCCATTGCCCCTAACTGCCCTCCCCTGCTGGCCTGGTCACCCCTAACTGCCCTCCCCTTATAGGCCTTGTCCCTCCCATCTGCCCTACCCTGCTGGTCCGGTCACTCCTAATTTGCCTCCCTTGCCAGCCTGGTTGCCCCTAACTGCCCTCCCCTGCCAGCCTGGGTCCCCCCAAACTCTCCTCCCCTGCAGGCCTGGTTGCCCCCAACTGCCCTCCCTTGCAGGCCTGGTCCCTCCTAACTGCCCTCCTCTGGTGGCCATCTTTGACCACATGGGGGCGGCCATCTTATGTGTTGGAGTGATGGTCAATTTGCATACTACCTCTTTATTATATAGGATAGTAAATTCAGAAATAATTCTGCACCACCACATCTTTCTCTGGTTTTTTATCATCATATCAAGTATATTCTAATAATAGTTAAAATTTTAATGCAGCATATAACATTCATTTTTAAAGTTTTAAAAATATAGTTAGCATGCAATATTATATTTATGTAAGGTGTACAACATAGTGATTCTACGTTTATATTCCTTACAATGTGATCAGCAAGATATGAGTAAAAACTATCTGCCACCAGACAATGGTATTATGACATTATTGACTGTATGCCCTCAGCTATACATTATATATCCATGAATTATTTTGCAGTTCTTTGACACACCATTTTGCCTACTCAGATAAATATTGATAATAGTACATGAACTTGGACAAGTAACTTCACTACTCCATATCCTATTTGGAAAGTGGGTTTATAATACTTTATTCCCATGAGATTACTGTGAGTTTTAACTGCATGTAAAACATTTAGAATAGTGCCCGGAACTTAATACGTGTGAAATGATTTTGACCATTTTTATTGTTATCTTGGAGAAGAGAGTTCCTGGATGAGAGGGTGCCAAAGACAGAGTCTAAGGTTCTAACAAACTAGTGTGAAAGAAAGGGCGTAATGGGAATAAAAGTAGTGATAGAAAATGAGTTCAATGATTAAGATTGAGGCAGGTCTGGTATAGAGTCTTAAAGATTTATAGCACAACTTAAAGGTAGTGGAGGATTTTGAATATGGGAATTTATAGCTTAAAATATCAATCTGACTTTTGGAGTCAATTGGCTTTCGGAGGTAGTATGGTAGCAGTAAAAGACAGTTGAGAGATGATGATGCTTAGACCAGTACAGAAGCAGTAGAGATGATAGAGTGGTCAATAGAATGCAGTAATAGCACTGCATATTCTTGTACATGTTTTATGGTCTTTGTCAGTCAACAGTATTTAATTAAGGTACTGCTATGTGACAGGCAGTACCCTCTTTATAAAGATATAGCAATGCACTTATAGAGAAAAGAAGCAATAGGTACAATCTGTATGTGCCAGGCACTTAATGTAAATCTAAGAGTAAAGAATAGAATCCTTGGCCTAGAATCTGAGAAAATATGACTAGGTAATTTTAAAACCTAGCAGCTCATAACATGAAATGCAGAAGGAACATGCAGTAAGGCACCAGCATACCATGAAAAGATTCAAGAAAATTTTCCAGAGATGTTTATACATACAATTTAACAGGACAGACTTTGCACTGTAATTAGCTCACTTCAAAATGAATAATAAAGATTTTATTGAATGATGTTTAGATATTTAAGCATTACTAAGAAGTTTGCACTACTATTTTTAAGTTATTTGAAGGAAGGGCCAATTCTGTGCTTCTTTTTTTCCCTATACAGTGGTGTCTAGCAAAGTGCTTGCTTTATTGTATGACTAGAGGCCCGGTGCATGAAAATTCATGCACTGGAAGGGGGGGGTCTCTCAGACCGGCCAGCCCCCTCTCACAGTCCAGGAGCCCTCATGGGCAGAAGGAGACCTGGTGATCAGGGGAAGGCGACGCCCCATCACACCTCTGCTGCTGCCACTTTTGGCAGCGCAAGCCTCGGCCGGCCCTGGTTACCTGAGCCTTGGGCAGCCCTGGGTGGCTGGGGGGCTGAGGGCTGGTCCAGCCTCACTGTGCACCTGCCACCCCCCTAGTGGGGCTGAAAGGACTGGGGGACTCTAACGGGGCTGAGGGGACTAGGAACCACCATTTTGTGGCTGTGGGCACTGCCATCTTTGTGATGGTGTGACGGTCAGTTTGCATATTCCCTCTTTATTAGATAGGATGAGTTGATTCACTTAATTTTGTATGTAGTCTATATTCTCGGGCATAACACCTTATCCTTTTTTCCCCTCTGAGAAGAACCTAATCAAATTCTTCTAGCAAATCTTCTACTGTATCCTGGATAACGGATACTGGCAGTTAACGATAGCAATTTTTGACCCAAGCTCAATGCAAGCCCTGATAAGAATAATATTTAACAAGGGAATGAATCATGGTTTCTCCTTTTATAACAGGAAATATGGTTATTTGTGTTCTTTCAGATCTGCAAAGAGGATCAGGTTGAATAATTAAAAGGAACTTTCCTAGTAGTGTGATAAATTCAATTACTTACATAAATAAAATGCAGAATTTTAAACACACAAGACAATACAATGGAGAGGATACATTGAAAAGCTCGCATGAATTTTTATAATCCTCATTATTTTGGATTGCTAGAACTGTCACAGGAGAATGGCTTCCTAAAGAATGTGGAGATGTTCCACAGAGCTTAGCATAAAAGTAATTGGGAAGACTTAGGTACATAATCAATTCCAAAATATCAATACAAATTTTCCCATTCTTTCTAAGTAATAAAATTAACTAGAAATATTTGAAAGAAAATGGAATGTTTTACAAACCAGAAATGTTCAGAAGTTTAAATTTTGATTTGATTTTGAATTCTATTTAATACGAATGTCTAAAATAATCAGAAGAATTCTTTGCCAGTAAAAAGCCAAAGGCATTTCCATAAAAATGCTGACCTCATAATAAGATTTATTTCCCATTATTCTATATCTACTCTAAAGTGTATCTTCTGGTATTTAAGAACATTGCATGGGTTCCTATGATTGTTATGATCTTTGGGAAATTACATAAACTTTTTGATAAAATAGAAGTATCAATGTCATAAGGTTCTTATGAAAATTTAACAAGTCATGAAGATAAAAAAACTTTTATCACTCATTCTGGCTCACAGTAGGTTTATTGATTATTAATAAACCTATCTACTTGCTCTTAGGAAACATAGTAAGATAAATATTTAGGATGAATTAGACCAGTGTTTTTCAATTTAGCATGGGCATTTGATACATGTGGATAATTTTATTTTATGAAAAATATCTGGACCCACCTCTAACCTGCTGTTTCATAGTTGCTGGAGGTAGCAGTAAACCAAAATTAACAATTTCTCTCACAGATCATTTTTAACCTATTTTGCTTATTGTTAAGCCTCATGGTCATCATGGATCAGGAACAGAGAGACAGTATCTCTGGTCTAATAGGTGTTCTCTGATTCTCTTATGGTCTTGCTTCTTAGCAATCACTTTCTGAAGCTGTATTTTTATGTGAAGATTGAAAGTTACATGTATGCATATATTCTCATGATATTTAGTGTGGTATGGTAGAAACAAGATTCAATTTTTTAATATATTTTTGTTGACTTCAGAGATGAAGGGAGAGGGAGGGAGAGATATAAACATTGATGAGAATCATTGATCAGCTGCCTCCTGCATGCCCCACACTAGAGACCAAGCCTGCAACCCAGGCATGTGCCTTGAGCAGGAATCAAACCCTGACCTCCTGAATCATAGTTTGGCACTCAACCACTGAACCACGCTGGCCATACACAAGATAGATTTTAAATAGACCAGCTTGGCCACTCATTATCAATAATTATTCTATCTTCTTGGCCTTGAGTATTTTCAATAGTAAAATTTTATAATGTGTATATTTTGTGAAAATTAGATTAGATTACATATATAATGTGCTTAGAACAGTACTTGTTATAGCTGTAGTTTATAGGTATTACTCTTCTTTCTCATTCTCCCTCCCCTTTGAATCCATGCCCTATCTCTCTAGTTGTATATTGTTAGCAAACTCTTTCTTTAGTTTGCATGTACAATTAGGAAGAACTCACAGGTTATCATAGCAAGGTGTTTAAACATAACTTTTAAAAGCAGTAATTCACTATCAAACAAAAGTCACTCTTTTAAGATTTCTGCTATTTAGTGATATATCATCTCTCTATATAAAAGCCTAAGGGACCGTTTTTGACTGTTCGACCGGTTGCTATGGCCCTCACTGACCACCAGGGGGCAGACGCTCAATGCACAGGCATGGAAACATGGAACAGACTGATGAATCTCAGAGGGAAGTGGGGAGGGAGGAGGGCAGGAAGAGATTAACCAAAGACATTATATGCATATCAGAGGCCCAGTGCCTGGATTTGTGTAGTGTACCAGTGGGGTTTCTCCGCCTGGCCTGCAGGGATCGGGCCGAAACCTGGCAGTCCAAAATAACCTGAGGGGTCCAAGATTGCAAGAGGGTACAGGCCAGGCCAAGGGACCCCACCAGTGCACGGATCCATGCACTGGGCCTCTCTCTCTCTCTCTCTCTCTCTCTCTCTCTCTCTATATATATATATATATATAACATTTGGTAAACAAGATTCCATAAAAGATTTTAAAAGCACTGGTCATAGTTGAAAGGCTAAATTATATTTTACATTAAAGTCTGAACTTTGTGATTTTCTTATTTTCCCCATCTTGATTCATACTTTTAAAAACCCAATATTACTTATTTTTTTGAGTCCTTAAACAAACAAAACATTCAAAGTTTAATATTTTAACACTTCAACAAGTGCTGCATCTATAAGCATGTGTTAGTTTCTTTAATATGTTTACTACATACCTCTTATTTTTGAAATTAATGTTCTGGATAAAAATCAGTTAGACTGTACAACATATTAAGCATATTTCTCCAAGGGTATAAAAAATTAAAGTTATAACTCTTAATAGCTCCTCTTAGAAAATTGCTCAGAGTGGTGTCTCATACTTAATGTACCATAGTTAATAAAAGGTCTGAGATAACTTATTTGAAAATTTGGCTTATTCTATACAGAAGGAAAACAACTCCTCTACCCCTTCAATAACCCCCAAAAGCATCAATCTAAAAAGTAAAAATGATTACAATTGTAGGCTGCTAATGGAGAGCATATGGGTTTGCATTTAAAAACAAATAAAATCAAAGTTAAATTGTTCTTTTCTTATGGAATGAATGAGTGACTATTTTCCAGAAATACTCTTGTTTTTTGGATATATTGTCACTTTAGAATATGGGAGTAATAAAAGAAAAGCAAAAGCATTTGTTTTACTGTAAGGCCCATATCAATTATTTAGTGAACAACAGTGCCTGAAAAGGAATATATGCAGATCCAAAGAGACCCATTTTTATCTCTATTTGTTGAAGAATGTCTGATTAGTTACATATTATACATACTCTCTATACCAAGTGCATGATTACAACAAATTTAGTATTCATAGCATCAGGCATTCCAAAAAAAAGACAAAGACTTAAAAATAGGTGCTAAGAACAAAGAAAAAAAAGGAAGACAGTTTCACCAGTCATTCATATATTCCAAATCTTCTGATCTTCAGGCAGCCTCTGCTCACTACACTACCCTTGCTTAGGAGATATACTTGAGTATACATTTAATGCTCTTTCAAGATGAAAAAAATAAGTTAATACTCTAATTTAATACCATTCTATTTTGAAAATGGTAAACATTTTGGTAGATAGTTGACATAGGGTTCTATCCCCTGTATTATTATATTTCTATTTATATGTCATAACTCATGTGGATTTTTAATGCTTTATAACTTTTCTGTAATCCATACATATAATTTATTTTTGTCTGTTAGGGTTTTGATGAACTATGAAATGTGAAAGCAAGCACATATAAATTATTTTGCAACAAACATTTGACAGAGGCAAAGCTATCAATAAATATTTTTCAGCAGAATGCTAATACTATGCCAAAACTAAAAGTTGAAAATTGCATAAATAATGCATTAGTGACTGTCTTTCCAAATTGCAAATAATCTCCTTTCAAAACATACTATGAAATGGCATATTCACAATGGATGATATTAAAGCTGAAAACACAGAAACATTTTATTTGAAAATAGTAGCATTTTATTTAAGGAATACAAATGATTAGTTATAAATAAAAGCCATAAATAAAAAGTACCAAAAACTCTCAGATATAGTTTAGACACATCTATCCAGGAATTTAGCCATGATGGTACATATTTCAGGTAGGTATTTATATCAGTACTGCATAACCCATGGACACAGACAATAGTGTGGTGAAGTCCTGGGCGGGTATGAGCTAGAAGGGGTCAATGGGGAAAAAGGGGAACATTTAGAATACTTTCAACAGTAAAGATTTGTTTTAAAAAGAATAAATATGCAAGATAATGGTAACTAGCAAAATTTAATCCAGTAAATTAGGAAATGAATGTTTAATAATTTTTAACCTCCAAATTTTTATTCATTTACATTTATCCTAAATTTCAATATCATAATCCATCATAACATCATAAATGTTGGAGTTAAAGTAGACAAATTATGTATTATCTATTGCCAATATTATTGCTGATTTATTTAGCATAGCATACAATTAACTAATAAATTAGTGTTTGAAGGTGGATTACAAATATGACAAAACAACTAACCTATCCCAGACACCTTAGGATATTTCATTTTATCTTTCATATCTCACGAGTATACTGTGATCTAAATCTCACACTATTTGACAAGATTTTTAAAATCTATTAATTATTTTATATTATTTATTAGGTACTTCTACATTTGGAGGAAAATCTACTTTATAATTTTGACTCACTGAATTCTTTTATTCAATACAATTCTAATTTCCAAAGATCAATAATGTGGCAGTTGTATATGAGAAAAATATAAAGATAACATGGAATTTGGATATCATGGATTTAAATTCTTCTACAGGTACTAGTATATAAATGTATATATTTATTTTTTTAACAATTCACTTTTTCTTATAATATGAAGTTTCTTTTAACACAAATAAATTAGAAATGCATTCACTTATATTGAGGTGAAATTGTTTTCTTGTAACTTTTTAAAATATATATTTTTATTGAACTCAGAGAGGAAAGGAGAGAGAGAGAGATCAATGATGATAGAGAATCACTGATCAGCCAGAAACCCTGGGAATGTGCCCTGACTGGGAATGAAACCTTGACCTCCTTGTTCACAGGTTGATGCTCAGCCACTGAGCCATGCTTCTGGGCTGAACAATTCACTTTTAATAAGAATTGTAATCCATGTAATAAGAATATTAATGGAGAAAGTTGGTATTAAGATACAACCTTCCAGTTACAGAATAAATAAATACTGGGGAGCCCTGGCTGGTGTGGCTCAGTTGGTTGGGCATCGTCCTGTGCACCAAAAGGCTGTGGCTCATTCCTGGTCAGAGCACATACCCAGGTTGCTGGCTGGATCCCCAGTGTGGGGTTTGCAGGAGGCAACCAATTGATGTTTCCCTCTCTCATCAATGTTTTCCTTTCCCTCTCTCTTCCTCTCTCTAAACAATCAATAAAAATTCTTTAATTAATAAAATTTAAAAAGAAAAAATGCTGGAGATATAATATACAGCATGATGACTATAAGTAACATTTCTGTATGATATATTTGAAAATTGTTAAGAGAGTAACAATTCCTTCATCACAAGGGAAATAATTATTTTCTTTGTTCCTTTGCTTTCTCTTTTTATTGTATCCATACAAGATGATGGATGCTAAACTTATTCTGGTAATCATTTCACAATACATATGTCAAGCCATTATTCTGTAAACCTTACACTTACACAGTGATGTAAATGAATTATACCACAATAAAACTTGGGGGGAAAAGAATATTAGTGATTGACTCTGTTTTCTTGTCAATAATAATATGAGACACTGGTTACAATGTTGAATGAGTTATCTACCAGCTATCTATAATTATGAACGTAGTTGATGTTATTATTAGACTTGTCAAATTTCAATGAAGAGGCACTACTTGATTCACACATAAATTATTTCAACAAAATATTCAATAGCTTGAAAAAAAAGATGTTTACTTAAAAGGGTCCATTGTCTCAACTTCAGCACCATTACAGCTACTAGCTAAATGAAGATTTAAGGTTAGACTTTCAAATTCAAAACCCACCCTTTTTTTTCTGAGAAGCAAACATGTAAATGAAGTTTACTTCTCACTATTAACCCATGACCCAATCTAATTACTCATGCTTTACAAACGCTCCTTGTTTATATAGTGGTTCATTAGATTAGTTAAAAAGTAACTAGAGAGAGACAATGATGAAAAGGTGAAATGAAGTTAAACACAGTTTCCACCTGAAGAAACCACCTTCATTAAAACGCCTTGTTCATCTGAAAGGTTTACCTCAAAATGCTATTAACTCTGATTTTTTGCAATATTGTAGCTTTTATTTTGCTGTCTTTTGATATCAGAAAGGAAAGCAAACCAAAAGTAAAAAAAAAAAAAAAAAAAAAAAAAGCTTCATCTGGTATTATTAATATGAAATACTTTTTTTCAAATTTATATTCAATTTTGATTCTATTTTTTCACAGAGTATTAGAATTAACACTTACTTTGTTAATGATTAGAAATGTTTAATGTTAGAATTTCTAATTTGTAAAGAGAAATTGTAAGGAAAAAACATCTTGCTAAAAGAATGTATAATTAATAATACATACAAAATTGGGTGGTCTTTTTCTTGTATGTGTATGAGTATGCATGCGTGCAGAATGAATTAGAAGCCATTATGTCTTCAAAAATAATTTTTTATCTTTTTCAAAAGCAGTTGTTGTTGAAACAACTAGAAAAGTACAAAGTACAGATAAAAAAGGAAAAACCCCTACACATGTAGAACATGTACATTTCTTAGTATATTATGATTCTATAAAAATAAAATGTTATATGCTACTTTGTATCAAGCTTCTCTCATTGAGAGATTTGTGGTGGATATCTTTAAATGTTATCTGATGTACAGCAAATTCATTATTTTTAAATATTTAAAACAATTTTTATTTACACAAAATACATATTTTTATTGATTAATGGTGACTTTGAGTCTAGTTTATAGTCTTAGTAAAAAATATTTCAAAAATATGCTTGTACTTTATTCTTATATATTGTTACTAGAGGCCCGGTGCACAAAAATTTGTGCACTGGGGGGGGGGGGGGGGTGCCCCAGCCCGGCCTGTGCCCTCTCACAGTCTGGGACCCCTCGGGAGATAACGACCTGATGCCTCAGGCCTGCTCCCGGGTGGCAGAGGGCAGGCCCAATCCCTAAGTGCAGCCCCTGGTCAGGCTCAGAGCAGGGCCGATTGGGGAGTTGGGGCACCGCCCCATCATGCACAGAGCAGGGCAGATCGGGAGGTTGCAATGCCACCCTCAGTCATGCTCAGGGTAGACTGATTGGGGGGTTGGGGCACCACCCCCTGTTACACTCAAGGCAGGGTCAATGGGGAGGTTGCAGTGCCACCCCCGTCACGTACAGAGCAGGGCCGATCAGGGGGTTGGGGCGCTGCCCCCTGTCACTCACAGAGCAGGCCCAATCAGGGGGTTGGGGCGCTGCTCCCTGTCACTCACAAAGCAGGGCCGATCAGGGGGTTGGGGCGCTGCCCCCTGTCACTCACAGAGCAGGGTCCATCAGGGGGGTTGGGGCACTGCCCCCTGTCACTCACAGAGCAGGGCCCATCAGGGGGTTGAGGAGCTCCCCGCTGTCACTCACAGAGTAGGGTTGATCAGGGGGTTGGGGAGCTCCTCCCTGTCACGCACAGAGTAGGGCCGATAGGGGAGTTGGGGCACCGCCCCCTGTCACACACAGAGCAGGGCGGATCAGGGGGTTGGGGCGCTGCACCCTGTCACACTCAGGGCAGGGCCAATGGGGAGGTTATGGCTCTACCCTGTCACACACAGAGCAAGGCCCGTGGAGGGGGGTTGGGGCGCCACCCTCTATCACCCACAGAGCAAGGCCGATCAGGGAATTGGGGCACTGTCACTGTCACACTCAGGGTAGGGCCGATGGAGAGGTTATGGTTCTACCCTGTCACACACAGAGCCGAAGGGCAATCAGGGGGTTGGGGAGCTCCCCCCTATCAGGCACAGAGCAGGGCTGATCAGGGGGTTGGGGCGCCTTCCCCTGTCACGAACAGAACAGGCTGGATAGGGAGGTTGTGGCCCCACCCTCTGTCACACATAGAGCCGCAGGGCGATCAGGGGGTTTGGGCGCTGTCCCCTGTCACGCTGATCCTGGTGCCAGGAGGCATATTACCCTTTTACTATATAGGATAGAGGCCTGGTGCACGGGTGGGGGCTGGCTGGTTTGCCGTGAAGGGTGTCCTGGATCAGGGTGGGGGTCCCCACTGGGGTACCTGGCCAGGCTGGCTGAGGGGCTGAGGGCTGTTTTCCCACTGGCAGTTGACTAAAAGCTCCCAACCGCTCCTTGTTTTCTTTTTCTTTTTTTTATTCTGGGCCAGCTTTAGCTCTGAGGCCTCGCTGCTGAAAACATGGATACAATGTTCCGGTCCGGGGCTGACTGACAGCCCGTTTTGTTTAGCTTCTTATTTGCAACATAGTAATAGTTGCTTAGAGTTGCAGTTGAGAGGCGGGCAAGTTAGGCGCGGAACAGGCGGGGAACGTTGGAGTCTGCAGTTCCTGGAGGAAGCAAGCCTCCCTGCTGGCTTCAGTGCATGGCTGCCGGCCGCCATCTTGGCTGACAGTTAATTTGCATAAGGATACGCTGATTAGCCAATGGGAAGGGTAGCGGTCGTACGCCAATTACCATGTTTCTCTTTTATTAGTGTAGATTTCAATTCCAGGATACAATTCTCAGAAAAGGAATTGCTGGAATGACAGAGGTATCAATATTTAATTTTACAAGAAATTGTCCCTCTAATTTTCTTTGAAGATGTGGATTTTTAACTTTTTTATTTAAACTATATAGAGTTTTCATATCGGGTTACATTTTAGGTTGAATTATTACAATTCTCTCCTCAAAGTTACATGTAATGTGCATATTGATGATCCTTTGCTAGTTTATCATTTTCTTTCTGATCATGTTTAATTTTTCTTCATTTCACTTAATTTTGTACGCTATTCTGAGCTCTGTTCTTACTGTATTTTCCACAGTGATTGTTCTTTCCTTATGTGTTATTGCCATAATAAGCTAGTTTATTGACATTAATAATAGGAAGAGAGCAAAGGGGGAGGACAGACATTATAAGCATGGTCATCCAGGCAGCTTTGCCAGAAAGCTTTAGCATCAGGCTCCCCAGGGAACCACTGGTCCATTCCCTGCAAATCAATGTGGGAAGGGATGGAACAAAGGCGGAGACCGGCAGATTCCCAGTGAAATCAGGGTGATGAAGGGAAAATGCTTGCCTATAGGTCTAGCTAAGGGGACGATGACTTGGCTACAAGCATGGATCACTGGAAGCACATGAAACCTTGGAAAATTAAAATCCTCCGACAAAGAATTCCCTCTCTCTAGTCCATGCTTGCTCTTGCTTCCAAGCTCTCTCTTGCTCCTCGACCCGCATTTGCCCGTGGGTTCTCTCTCCCTAGCCATGGCCTTAAGCACACGAATGGCCCATGGCCATGTGGACCCCACCTGCAATGGATTGCAACTGGGAACACCCCTAAACGAGCCAGATGATAGCCTGGATTGCACTTTAATAGTAATAGGCAGCAGAAATTCTGGCCAGTGAGTTAATTCTGGTCCTCCTGAAGACAAAATTTGACTTTTTCCATGGCAACGGGGATAAAGATGAGACCTTGGACTGGAACCCCCTTACTTTTACATCATCTATAAAGCTTTCCACAAAATCCCACACTCCCATGGGGGTCTCAAGAAATTCTCTTCCTCCAAAAACCCCATGAACTCGACTTCCACCGATAATAATGCTTTTCAATTGGTTTTTATTTCTGTAATGGCTTTATTTTATTTCTCAGACTTTTTCTAGAACTATTTCATTCTGTTACTTATTTTGCTTCCCTGGACATTTCCTGTGTCTCACTCATTCATTTTTATTTTGATAATTGCTTCATTATGTTGTTTTTTTAATTCACAATAATATGCAGTCATACATCCTCAGTGGTAACATATTAAGGTAATGTATTCTCTGACTTTTATTTATTTATTTTTATTAGTAAATATTATAACATATTTGATCTATCTATCTATCTATCCATCTATCCAATTTCTTTTTTTTGTTTTTATTCATCTTTGTATGAGTTTCTCTTTTCCTGGAATATTTAGAAAGTTCATATGAAGAGTAGCAAGTGACATATTCCTAACAATTATCAACTCTCCTTATAACACTGGATTGTCTTTATGTGTTACAGTCTATTTAACATTTCTCTTCTGAAGAAAAACAGATGTCACTGCAGGATATTCACAAAACAATATGTTTTTCCAACATTTTTTTTAAAAGAAGACTATTTTTTTAAACAAACCTCAAAGTTTATCATTCTTGTCAACGTATTAGCTATTCTTAATGGATTTTTTATATGTTTTCAACTAATGTTTGATAAAATGGTTGTTTACAACATATTTATTGTGATAAAATATGTGATAATTCATGATAGGTTAAAAATTTTCAATTTAATACTATGTATCATATTCAAATTTTATATATTTGTTTTCATATATGTATTTGAGTGTATGATATATACAGATAAACATATCTATAGTATGTAGATATCTATGTATGTGTGTGTGGTATAAGGTGTGTGCAGACACATGCATATATATAATACTTTGGGTACATATGTAATGTTAGTGGATTACTTTTGAAGGAAGATTTTTAAAATTTTACCATGAGCATATATCACATTATTTATTCACCAACTTGGTGCACAAATTCATGCATGGGTGGGGTCCCTCAGCCTGGCTGGCGATTGGGGCCAATCAGGGCCGATTGGGGGCCATCTTGCCCATTCCAGGGGGAGGGACCATGGGAGGTTGGCCATCTATGGGAGGTTGGCTGTGGGAGCACATTGACCACCAGGGGGAAGCTCCTGTGTTGAGTATCTGCCCTCTGGTGGTCAGTGAGTATCATAGCCACCAGTCGACTGGTCATTTGGTTGACTGGTCTTAACAGTCACTTAGGCTTTTATATGTATAGACTAGAGGCCAAGTGCACAAAATTCGTGCACAGGGGGTGTGTCCCGCAACCCAGCCTGCCCTGAACCCTCTCCAATCTGGTACCCCTAGAGGGATGTCCGACTGCCCGTTTGGGCCCGATCTCACCCAAACGGGCAGTCGGACATCCCTTTCATTATCCAGGACTGCTGGCTCCCAACCTCTCGCCTGCCTGCCTGCCTGATTGCCCCTAACTGCTTCTGCCTGCCAGCCTGATCACCCCCTAATCACTCCCCTACCAACCTGATTGAAGCCTAACTGCTCCCCTGCTACCTGGTCACCCCCAACTGCCCTCCCCTGCAGGCCTGTTTGCCCCCAACTGCCCTCCCCTGCCAGCCTGGTCGCCCTTAACTGTCCTCCCCTGCAGGCCTGATCGCGCACAACTGGCCTCCCCTGCCAGCATTCTTGTGGTGGCCATCTTGAGATGACATGGGGGCAGCCAAATTTGACAACATGGGGGCAGCCATCTTATGTGTTGGAGCGATAGTCAATTTGCATATTACCTCTTTATTAGATAGGATAGGCTTCTATATGTACAGATGTAAAATGATCATTTGTACTGCTGCTCAAAGCCAGATTGGATTCTACTATTTTCATTTCATTGGCAATAGCTCTGTGCTTTTTCAGCTTAAGTATATTTACCTAATTATTTCATCTTAGATTTTAAGATTATTCAATATACCTTATAACTGGTCATATATCCTCTTATAGGAGAAAAGAATAATACAATCTACCACATATGTATAAGAATGCTTTTCAATTGCTGTGTAAAGAAAGGTTATAGAAGTATGGCTATACATTAAATTGTAAATAGGTTCACTATCACAAAGGAGATGCTGATGAGAAAAGCACACCTACTATTGAAATGATCTAGGAATAAGTCAATGTTGAGTAATAATGAATTCAAGGTAAAGTTTTATTTTTAGGTCAAGAAAAGTGAGCAACTAGAAGAGATTTATGGATACAGACTAGACAGTGTTGGTGTTTAAATCTAGTTTTAGAGCAGTGTTCATGATAAAAGCCACCAAATACAAATTTCTTTTGGGAAGAGAAAATAAATTAAGTGGTTTTATAGAGGGGAAAATGTAAATGTGGAGAAAAATAAGATTGCACTTAAAGAAAAGATGTGTAATTTTCTACATGTATTTACTAGTCTTTTTCTATGTTGACTGCTTTCAAAATATGTTAAAACAAACCTGATTATTTGAATAAAATGTTCTCCTAGGATTCTTTACTTAACCTATTTACTAAGTATTCATCTCTATTACCTCTAAAATTCCTTCACACAAATGCATTTCACACCTATAAAAGGTTACCGCCTTTTCTAGGGCGTATCGGTGCCTAGTTTTCCTGATTCTAACCAAAACCTAAGTAGGTCGATGTCTTGATGAAGGCTCATTCCAGTGTCACCATGGAAACATCATTCCATCAGTGAGATAATGAGCTGATAATGAAGATAGCAATTGAATAATAGACTTAACACAAACAGTGAGAGATGCACTCAAGAGGTGATTTGCTGGAAAGAACAATAACAACCAAAATACCAGGTCATTCATGCGCAGTGATGGAACAAATTGTACATAATCTGACATCAAGGTATTATGTTTGTTCATTGTTAGCTTTGCCACTGATTTGTGATGTTCCCTGCATGATATGAAATAGAGTTTTTATTACCCCTTTGGCCTGTTGTTGAACTTTCAAGTCTTAGGAGTCAAAGCAAAGATATAACATATCATTGCAACATAAAGAATAAATAGATAAAAAATAATACACATTCCTAAGTGAGTCACTTAAAATAGAAGCTATTAAGGAAGTGGGACCCAAGCACCTCTCGTGCTTCATCTCTCAGAGCTGCTCTTAAGTTGCTAAATCTGTCGCTAAACTCAGCACAAGGGCAAACCGTACACATCCTGAAGTTACAAACATCTTAGAACAACAACTCCTGTGTGGACACATATGGACTTTACTTCTTTTTTTTAGTTTTTGTGTTTCTCATTTGCATATTGGGATTAACCAATACCTGCTAACCTAGCCAGGATCCTTCATTGTGTATGAAAAAAATTACATTTTTTTTTTTTTTTTAAGTTTGGCCTTTATAAACCCTGCCTTTCTTTGTTCTCCCCAGAGCACAGCTGGGTTGCTACCTGCATTTGCATCTTGGTCTGCAACACTTTAAGACCCTGTCAAAGACTTTTAATTTATTTTACAGCTTTGGATATTTATTGGTTAACATCTTTGGTGATCCCAAATCACTGATCTTTTCATGTGTGAGGTGTGTAAATTTTAAATTGCTGAAGCTTGTTTAGAAGGTTAGCAACTACTTTATGATAACAGCAATGTTCCATGGTAGTATTTACTGTTTATGAGAGTATGTATATTTGATTGTAGTAGCACTAGAGGCCCAGTGCATGAATTCGTGCTGAGTGGGGTCTGGCCAGCCTCTGGCTCAATGGGGGCCAATCGGGGACAGGCTGGCCAGGGGGAGGTTGGCCATCCAGCCCCTCTTTTGATCAGGTTTGGGGGGTCGATTGGGGGCTGTTTCAGGCTGAGGGACCCCTCCCCCCCATGCACCGGGCCTCTAGTCTTATAATAAACAGTAAGAGGAAAACACTTAAAATTATATATTTAAAAATCTACAATTGATCTACAAATTAATATCTACACTAATAAAAGAGAAACATGCAAATTGGCATTACTCCACTATGCCCACCAGCCAATCAGAGCGACTATGCAAAATAACCCAACAAAGATGGCGGTTAATTTGCATACACAGGCACGGAGCGATGACTGAAGGCTCTGGCTGGAGTGAAGACTGAAGATTGAAGACAGAAGACTGAAGAGGCTTGGCTTCTCCGCTGCACCTGGATCAAAGGCCTGGGTCCTGGGTGCCAGAGGAAAACCGGTGCCAGCAGCCAAGGGAAAGAAGGCCTATTGCGCGAATCTTCCTGCAACGGGCTTCTAGTTAATTCATAAATATTCTACTTTAGAACTTGTTGCAAAGTACCCTTAAAACATTATATAAAGCTGTTTCTGAGCCTCTTATTGGAAGAAAATTTATTGGAGCTGTGGACATCAATTTAGATACATATTGCAATTTGGCTAGTACTTAGTAGTGCAATTTTCTCTATTGTAGCAAGAACACTTAACATAAGTTCTACCCACTTAATAAATTTTGAGTACAATACAGTATTGTTAGCTATTAGCACTGTGTCATATTGTTAACTGTAAGCAGATCTCTAGAACTTCTTTATCTTGCATGACTAAAACTTTATACGTGTTTCAATTTCACTTAGCATAATATCCTCCAGGTTCATCCATTTTGCATATGTGACAGGATCTCTATATTAAATATTGAGTAATATTTTATTGTGCTTATATGCTACATTTTTTAATCCATCCATCCATTGATGGACATTGAGGTTATTTTTGTATCATGACTATTATGAATAATACTGGCTGCAGTGAACATTAGATTTCAGGTAACTCTTTGTGATCCTGATTTTAGTTCTTTTACATATATACCCAGAGGTTGGATTTTGGGGTCACATGGTAGTTCTATTTTTAATTTTTGAGGAACCACCATGTTGTTTTCCCTAGTAGCTATACCATTTTCTATTTTCACCAAGAGTGCATAAGGGTCAGTTTTTCCACATCCTTGTTAACACTCATTGAAACAGCATTGTACTGCCATACAAATAGACATATAGACCAAAGGAACAGAATAGAAAACTTACAAGAGTGCTAATAATACACAATGGGGAGATAATAGTATTTTCAACAAATGATGTTGAAAAAGCTGGACATCTACATGCAAAAGAAAAAAAATTGGATCCTTGTCTTTTGCCATACACATTCTACATTTGGATTTTTTTCAGAGTTGTCTTCAACTGTCATTTCACAGTGACTTTCACCTTTCTAACTGTAGCACAGTGGTAGAGGTCTTCTAGGCTCTCAGTTTGGTTACTTCTCTTGACTCTAAAGAGCAAGAGAAGATTTTATGTAGAGATTCTGTGGAGTCTCACCCTGCTAAATGGAGATGAAAGGATATTCAAGAGTGCCAGCTAATCCCTTTTGCCAAATAACAATGCTAATCTTTCTAGTTTTCTTTACCGGAGGTCACTGATGTTAGAAAAGAGCATTCTGAGGAATATCTCCTTCCTAAATCTTAGATCTGAAGTGTCCAAAGATGTATCAAATACCTTTACTTCCAGGTTTGTAGTCTAGGCAAGTCAGATTAAGATATATACCTAGATTCTTGCTTTTCTATCTGTGGCTTTTTCCCATAAGGACTCCTGGGACCAAGTCTGGGGGTATTTCCTTCTATCCTTTAAGTATCTGGTTGGGAATTTCCTTTTGTTAAACTCCATAACCAGATCCTAGGTCTTTATTTAATAAATGCAAAGAATAAGGAATATAAAAATATTTTATTTTTATAAAGGTTTATATTCAAAAGCTGAGTAATTTTTTATTCTTAGCCCTCTTTCAAACAAACTACTTCCAATCATGAATTTAATTAATGAATTCTTTAGGATATTTATGAATATGGAGGTAATCCTTAAGGTCAAATGTCCCTAACGATCACTTTGATAGCCTGGGCTTTAGAAGAATGAGTATTTTGGGAGAAAGTTTCCAAAGTTTTGATTAGAATCTCAAAGTAGTTGAAAAATGTTTTAAATTTTGGTCTAAATTGCTTAATCTCATAAATTTCATGCCAAGGAATAATTTAGGTGAAATAGCTATAGGATGTCCATGTTTTTTGTAGTTGTATCTGAAAAATGATCAAGCTTAGGAAAATGAATGAGCAGCTTAGTATTATAAGGTGGAAGAAAAAAAAAAAACCTTAGCCACCAACTCTGGTATATCAGAGTATGTTGTATATTTGAAATGTTATTACCTCAGTAGAGTTTTAATTTGACTTTTGCATGTGAACACCTCTTTTCAAGCACTAGCTCTGCCATTTATTATCAGAGACATGTCACATAGTCTTTCTAAATCTCAATGCCTGCATCTATATAATGGCCCAAATAGGCGATATGAGAACTATGGGAATAATTTTTTATATTTAGCATATAATATGTTTGCATGTATTAATATTAAGGATATACTTATCTGGGAAAAATCTGCTGATTTTTGAGTATAGAGAAATTTTTAGAGACACAAAGTGTTACATATTTTTGTTAGTTGCTAAATTAATAAATTAATGAGCTCTAATATAAAATATAAACAGAATATTATATTCAAATAGCACTTTTTGTCCAGATTAAAGTACAAAAATATGATTATTTTTGGTAGATAACACTAAACATCAACTCATTTTCCTTACAGTAGAATTGAATTTCAATAAAGATGTATGTATATATTAGATATATATGACATGGAGTTTCTTAAAGGTGATGACATTTTAAATGGTTTTCCAAATTTGAAAATAATTTTTTTAAAAAAATATAAAGGTATAATTTATTTTCTATACTAAATAAAGCAAGTTCTAATTAACATACAACTTTTCTTTAAAGTGCCTTAAACTATGCTTTCTATTTAATTTTTGTCACTAGATGGCATACTATATGTAAAAATAAAGAATTCATTAAATTATAATGAGAGTAAGTTAGGACAGATAAACACAAATATGTAAATTGTCAGAGAATACCATCAAGTTCAAGTAACAATAGCCAGGAAAACATTAGAATTTATTATTTAAGTCCTTATTTCAAGGTAAATTTTGTCACAACAATTTAATGATAATCAGGTGGAAAGTAATCTGAATTTTCATTTTTAAGCATAAATGTAAAAATGTCATTAAATTTTACTATAGAGAAAAATTCAAAAGATTGTCACACTAAGTGAATATCAAATGAATGAAAGTAACTTGGTTTTTAAAGCAATCCCAATTTAAGAAAGAGGGAAATATATAGTTGTGGCATGTAGCAAATATCAAATAATTTCAATCACTCACTTGTTATTTATTTTTAAAATTCTGATGAGAAGATATATTTTTCATTCTAATTTACTCTACATTGTTTGCTGTCACTGTCATAAAAAAGAATGAGGTGAGAATTAGCATTTTCATTATTTACTGATGCATATATACTTCTCTAATACTAAGTTTTACAACAAATTGGTTTGCTGTTGATCTCTTTCATTGCTTTAGTTGAGCAATGCTCAGTGGAGACAGCTAATCTCTATTCTACGTGTTGTAGCAACATCACTACTTACCTCCTGGTTGGGGAAGAGCAACTTCACTGGGGCTAATTGTAACCTAGCTGGTTGTTGGCTAGAAGCTCTGCTGGGACCTATTATCTGGAGTCTAAATTCTTATTCACATGGTTATGTGGGCTTTTTCCCCCCAGCATGGCAGGCTAGATTTCAAGATGAAAGGCACAGGACTTGAGTAGCCCAATGGAACCTCCTCTTTAGCTGAAAGACACTGATGCTGCTGTGGGTGACAACACTGGCTATATTAACTTCATGCTGTTCCCTTGCCACATCAATGCCTGCATCCAGACAACACCATCAACCTGATGCACAGATGGCAGACTACCTGCACTACCACATCAAGTGCTCTAAGGCCTATGTGCACACATGTATGCAGGCAAAGACATCCGACTTCCTCAAGGTGCTGAACCTGCTCACCCAGATGCCCAGAAGAAAGAAATGAAGACAATCACTGGGAAGACGTTTTCATCCCTCTAACTCTTGTGACAATCTTTTGAATTTTTCTCTATTGTAAAATTTAATGATATTTTTACATTAAGGAAGGGGCTGGCAACTGAAGGCTGGAACACTTACACCTGGATAATCATAGCTTTTAATGTTGCACCTCTTCAGGTTCTCAAAGGATTCTTCATTTTGGTTCCATTTTGTACACGTCTGGAAAATAATCTGCAGAAAGGACCTGTACTTGCAAGCACTTGATGGTTCCCAAGAAATCCACTTGACCAACTGAATTCCTTTTCTTTAGCTTCCTGCCCTCATTCCCCTTCCCTCCATCCTTCTTCCAAACTCTCTTGCTTTGCAGTATGTTACTGGTAATGAGTTGCAGGATAATGCAATCTTAACTTGTTTTCTCCTGAGTATTTGCGTTCAAAACTCCTGTATGTAAAGAAATACAGTTGGGGTCATTAATAAAGAAAATCTTTCTATCTTAAGAAAAAAACAAGTCAGCTGGAATTGTTGCAGAGTGATTTCCACTGCGTTCTACTGAACTGTCAGGGATCCAGGTGCGCAGTTCAGATTCAAGTGGGTAGAGAAATAGATCACACATTTCAGCGAGGGAAGTGACAAAGAATTTATAATTCTCTTTAATCTGCAACGTTATACCCACTAGCCATAATTATTTGCATAACTCTCGCATGTAAAAGTATCTTTCTTTTACAAGTCATGAAGATTTTCCTCATTAGCCATCATACTCAAATCAAGAATATTTTCATGTATATCAATTGATGCAGGTACAGGGGTGGGTTTTTAGGTGTAGTTCCTATTGATCTACAAAACCATGCAGTGAAATGAAAAATGTTGTGTCCTCCATCCACCCGAATAAAATGTCAGGGGTCAGGAGGGTGCTATGCACAGTTGCATTCTTTGCAGCTGCCCAGATTTCTCAGTCTGCGTCATACTCATGGATGGCCAATGGTTTTGAGGCCACTCTTTATTTTTAAACTAGAGGCCCGGTGCACAAAAATTTGTGCACTCTTGGGGGGTGGTCCCCCAGCCCGGCCTGTGCTCTCTCCCAGTCTGGGACCCCTCGGGAGATAACAACCTGCTGGCTTGGGCCTGCTCCCGGGTGGCAGAGGTCAGGCCCAATCCCTAGGTGCAGCCCCTGGTCAGTCTCAGAGCAGGGCCAATTGGGGAGCTGGGGCGCCGCCCCGTCATGCACAGAACAGGGAGGATCAGGAGGTTACGATGCCACCCTCAGTCACGCTCAGGGTACGGCCAATTGGGGGGTCGGGGCACCGCCCTCTGTCACACTCAAGGCAGGGTCGATGGGGAGGTTGCGGCACCACCCCCTGTCACGCACAGAGCAGGGCCAATCAGGGGGTTGGGGCACTGCCCCCTGTCACTCACAGAGCAGGGCCAATCAGGGGGTTGGGGCGCTGCCCCCTGTCACTCACAGAGCAGGGCCGATCAGGGGGTTGGGGCGCTGCCACTGTCACACTCGGGGCAGGGCCGATGGAGAGGTTATGGCTCTACCCTGTCACACACAGAGCAGGGCCCATGGGGGGGGGTGTTGGGGCGCCGCACCCTGTCACACACAGAGCAGGGCCAATCAGGGGGCTGGGGCGCTGTCCCCTGTCACTCACAGAGCAGGGCCAATCAGGGGGTTGGGGTGCTGCCCCCTGTCACTCACAGAGCAGGGCTGATCAGGGGGTTGGGGCGCTGCCCCCTGTCAGGAACAGAGCAGGGCCCATCAGGGGGGTTGAGGAGCTCCCCCTGTCACTCACAGAGTAGGGCCGATAGGGGAGTTGGGGCACCGCCCCCTGTCACACACAGAGCAGGGAAGATCAGGGGGTTGGAGCACCTCCCTCTATCACCCACAGAGCAGGGCCAATCAGGGGGTTGGGGCGCCTCCACTGTCACACTTGGGGCAGGGCCGATGGAGAGGTTATGGCTCTACCCTGTCACACACAGAGCAGGGCCGATCAGGGGGTTGGTGCGCCGCACCCTGTCAAACACAGAGCCGCAGGGCGATCGGGGGTTGGGGAGCTCCCCCTTATCAGGCACAGAGCAGGGCTGATCAGGGGGTTGGGGTGCCTTCCCCTGTCACGAACAGAGCAGGGCAGATAGGGAAGTTGTTGCCCCGCCCCCTGTCACACACAGAGCCGCAGGGTGATCAGGGGGTTTGGGCGCTGCCCCCTGTCATGCTGATCCCGGTGCTGGGAGGCATATTACCCTTTTACTATATAGGATAGAGGCCTGGTGCACGGGTGGGGGCCGGCTGGTTTTCCCTGAAGGGTGTCCTGGATCAGGGTGGGGGTCCCACTGGGGTGCCTGGTCAGTCTGGGTGAGGGGCTGAGGGCTGTTTTCCAGCTAGCGGGTGACTAAAGCTCCCAACCGATCCTTTTTTTCTTTTTTTTTTTTTTTTTTTATTCTGGGCCAGCTTTAGCTCTGAGGCCTCGCTGCTGAAAACATAGATACAATGTTGTGGTCCGGCTGGTGGAAGCCCGGCTGACTGACAGCTGGTTTCTGGGGTTTTGTTTAGCTTCTTATTTGCAACATAGTACATAGTTGCTTAGAGTTGCAGCTGAGAGGCCGGCAGCGGCAGGCGGGGAACGTTAGAGTCTGCCATCACTGGAGCAAGCAAGCCTCCCTGCTCGCTTCAGTGCATGGCTGCCGGCCGCCATCTTGGCTGACAGTTAATTTGCATAAGGATATGCTGATTAGCCAATGGGAAGGGTAGTGGTTGTACGCTAATTACCATGTTTCTCTTTTATTAGTGTAGATGTCCCTTTCCCTTTCAGTCCAAGTGTATTAATGTTTGTTTGTATTCAAATTATAAGAAAAAGTTTATTTAGAAAGTTACAGAGGTTGTAGAAGTGAGCCAGTTGGACTGTGTAGGCTCAGGAAACAACTTACAAAGGCTGATGAAGGGCCCTTGGAGCTTAGGAGTCAAAAAGGCATAGGCAATGTGCCTAAGGAGAAGGGAAGGGTTGGGGTGTGCTCCTCAGAGACTGAGCTCCTGCTGGGTCCTTTGCCTAGAACAGTGGTTCTCAACCTTCCTAATGCCCCGACCCTTTAATACAATTCCTCATGTTGTGGTGATCCCCAACCATAAAATTATTTTCGTTGCTACTTCATAACTGTAATTTTGCTACTGTTGTGAATCATCATGTAAATATCTGATATGCAGGATGTATTTTCATTGTTACAAATTGAACATAATTAAAGCATAGTGATTAATCACAAAAGCAATATGTAATTATATATGTGTTTTCCGATGGTCTTAGGTTACCCGTGTGAAAGGGGGTCGTGACCCACTGGGGTTGAGAACCACTGGTCTAGAGGGTTTTAAAGCCGGAAGTATAGGAGAGAGCTTAGGGGAGGATGTCAATAGAACATATATCAGCTTTATGCTGATGAGCCAAAATGAGATTTATTACCCTTACTTCATCTGTCCATGGGTATAGTTGGCACAAATGGGATTAACTGGATTTCTGTTTTCTATTTCCCTGAGTAGGATGAGTTTAGCTATTTACCATCTAGTTGGTGAGAAGTGGGAACCATTTACTCTTAAGTGTCCTTAGTTAAGGAAGATAAGATTTTGAGATTTACTAGATGGCTATAAACTGCTTGGCCATTTAACTATGTCTAAGTTTTCTTATCCTGTTTGTTCTGGTTTACTAGCCTGTCTCATTCCACCCCAAGAGACTGCCATCCCTGAACTGTTTATGTTGATGAGAGAGATTGGTCAGTCTTTAGTAACTGCTTCCTGCTGACAAGGGTGATGGTTTCAGCTTGTGTAAGGTATGGGAGTCTCTCCCTGCCTGATCTAAAGGAAACAGGGGAATTGGATCTGATACTAGAACAGAGAGCTGTTAGCTGGTTCTTCCAAAGTAGGGGTAAGCTGAACTCCCCAAAACATCACCATGTTGATATGGAATGGTATCCAGAAGCGAAGTTGGTAGAATGCTCCATATGTCATTGACTTGATTGAATTCAGGAGGCTGTGATGAAGACCAGCTTCACAAAGTAAGACCTATATTGTATAAACAAGCAATCAGATATTTAATAAGGGGTATGCCTATGAAAACAGAAGGAAAAATAATCCAAAGGTTAATGAGCAGAGCAAATAATAAACCAGTTTCTGAGTCTGTAAGGCTGCCAATCAAGAATAGTTTTAGATGAAAGGCTCAAAGTTTCTTTTCCTGGAATGAAAGTAAGCAGTGACAAGCTCATAAATTCTCCTTATCTGGAGTTTGAATGTCTCTGGTGATATAAATTCTGCATGATTTAGAGAGCATTAGTCACTAAGATTGTTTAAGTATGAACTGTTGTGATGATTTTCAAGGTTATATAAAATCTTTTACCTGTAATTTGCAAGTGCAAAGCTCTTGCAAAATTTCTTTTTTTAGTTCTCAATAATTTCAAGGCAAATGATCAGAGAAAAACGAAACACTCATTTGTAGCCAAATATTCAAGAAAACTAAAAAAAAAATCAAGATTCAGTTCAGTCTGTGGGTGACAAATACAATTTTGAAGACAATTAACTGAATTAGAGTCTCATATTCACAACTGTGTATTATATATTCTATTGAAATACAATCCACGCCCCCCTCAAATTACCCTCATTTTTATCAAAGAACCAAATTAGGATGAATTTATTTGCTGCTTAAATCCAGCTTCAATTTGGCCTGATTATTTGCATAAACACAAAAAGAACATTAATTGATCATATAGGCTCTCTTGAATCTTATTTGCTGGAATCTCATAAGGAATCTTCAGATTGAACTTTAACCCCTCAGGGTGAAGAAGCCAGGCCACATAGCTGCCATCAGGCTTTGACTATAATACCTATAGATTTGGGTGAATTCCTCAAGCTCTCAAGGTCAAGTGGATTAATCTTTTGAAAAATGTGAGTTCCATTTATGCAATTTACATTCAAATTATCAAGATAAAATCTGAGACAAGCCCCTATTTTTTTGTCCAAGAGAGTCCCTTCTTTACCTTAGGTTATATTTGAGGCTGTTGTTGGACCATATTGTTTTAATGCCTAGAAGCTCTTTTGTCAGGCTGCATGGGTCCTGGTGCCACATCCTTAAAACTCTCTGAGGTCTTAGCAAAGGGTCTCACATGACCCACAATTGATTTTTTTTTTTTTCTCAGAGCTCACTTTACTGGATTCAAAGTCACACTGGATTTAATCTTTTACCTGAAGCCCTGTATTACATTGATTACTATCTTATTGTTGTTTCAAGGCTTGGAATGAGAAAGATTTATTTTCATACACAGTGCTGCTGCTTAACTTTTCCTTTAAATTCTACCTAAAACCTGAAGAGTTAATTTTTGCTCTTTTTGCAGTTTTGCACTTTATGGTGAAATGCTCAAGGAAGCCATTTAGCAATTCCAGCATTCTTCCTAGAAACCTTCTAAGCCATATCCATGAGTTCAACTGAATAGCATTTCTATTTTCCAGAGCATCTCAAGGAACAGAACTGGCAAATCTTATTTCACTTCCCTCTTACATTCAATCACAATAGCACTATCCTTTCAGCCTTCGCCCATAGTGTCCTTAAGAGCTTTCTCTGCCACTCAAGTATATCATTCAAAAGTATATCATTTCTGGAACCAAATTTTGTTTTAACTATGTGTGGTTGAATAAAAAACCACTCCAAGTATTAATAGCTTAATAGAACAGCAATTACTTATTTTGCTCATGATTTTGTGAATTAATCAAGGCTCTATGGGAATAGCTTCTCTCCACTTTATATTAGCTGAGGTGACGTGACTGAGGCTGGATGATATGCATCCACATGGTTGGCAAGTTGGTGATGGTTAGCATAAGGAAGTTCAGCAACCTAGTTTGGGCCCCTCAATTCTCTTTCTTTTGTCTACTTGTGGTTCTTCACAACATGGCACCTGGGTTCAAAGATGGAAGAAGAGAAACTTCCACTCTTCCTAAAGACTAGGCCCTAAATTGACATCATATAATTTACATCACTCTTGTATTTTACAAAGCAATCATAAACTTAGCCCAGTTAGAAGCAATTTGAGAAATTGATCTAAAATAGAATGAAAAAAGTTATTAAGCCATCATTATCATCTCACCACAGCTAGTAGTAATATTCATAAAATAATGACACATATGTTTCTTTATAAATAAACTTTTTATTTCATTTTGGAGCACATTAAAATTGTAGAAAGTTACCAAAGATAATACAGATTGTTCACACAAAATCCATACCCAGTTTCCTCTAGTTTTAACATCCTATAGCCCTATGAAACTATTGTAAAAACTAGCATTGACATACTAATGTCAACAGCTTTAGGCTTTATTTGGATTTTACCTATTTTTCTGTTAATGTTTTTTTTTTTTTTCTGATCCAGATTCAAATCTAGGGTTTCACATTACTTAGTTATCATATCTTTCCAGTCTGGGACAGTTTCTTAGTCTTTCCTAGTCTCCTATAGCTTTGAAACTCTTTAAAATCACTGGGCAGAATGTAGGATGTACCCAATTCATGACTGTCTCATTTTCTTTTCATGAGTAGATTGAATAAAGGTTTTTGGAAAGAATACCACAGAGTATTCCTCTCATCACATCATTTAAGGTGATATGATATTAACATGATATCACTAAGTGCCATGGTCGACAAACTGCGGCTCTCGAGCCACATGCGGCTCTTTGGCCCCTTGAGTGTGGCTCTTCCTAAGCTTTAGGAGTACCCTAATTAAGTTAATAACAATGCACCTACCTATATAGTTTAAGTTTAAAAAATTTGGCTCTCAAAAGAAATTTCAATTGTTGTACTGTTGATATTTGGTTCTGTTGACTAATGAGTTTGCCAACCCCTGACTAAGGTTATTAATCTTCATCACTTGGTGAAGGTAGTGTTTACCAGATTCATACATGCTCTATAAAAATTACTAAATTTCTCTTTCTATAATATATTCTTTGAAAGGAAATCACTATGTGTAGCCCCTTCTCAAGAAGGGCCTAGAAGGCAATTAGGTTCTACCTCCTGAGAAAGGGTATATATATATATACAGACATGGGCAAAAGTAGGTTTATAGTTTTTCATATAGAAAAAGATTAATAAATAATAATACAAGAGTAAACCCTGAGTCTCATGCACTCATAGTTGTAAACCTACTTTTCCCCACCTATGTATATTAATGTAGTTCTTTTGTAATGAAGATTTGGCTCATCTCCACAAACTTATTCATTTATCTAATCATTTATGTATATTACTATAGACTCATGAATATGTATATCCTATTTTGGGTTGGAACCCAATACAAGATTATTTATTCATTGTTCAAATTGATCCAACTTTGTTTACAGGGTGCTTTTTCAGGTTGGCCAATGTGTTCTTTTAAACTACCTTATTTTTAAATTACTGTAATAAACTTAAGAAATTTTAGAATAGATTTAAATTTACAGAGGAATTGTCAATATAGTACAGAGAGTTTATATATTCCCACAGCTGGTTTTCCCTATGATTTATACCTTACATTAGCCTGCCTGGCACATTTGTCAGAATTAACTGAAAACCATAAGATCATATTTTATTAATATTTTCTCAGTTTTTTTTCTTTCTAATGTCCTTTTTCTATTACAGGATTCCATCAACTTAGTTGTCTTGTCACTGTAGACACACTGAGATAATCTGTAATCAACCCCCCAAAAGTGCATAATCTTGTTAACTATTCTGTAATGCAATCTCTGCCTTACTTTTTTCCACTCCATGTAATCTTCCTTATGTTCTCTACTTAATTTCAAATGTATAAAATAAGCTGCAAGTCTTTTATTCTCCAGAGCATTTGAAATCTTGCTCTGAGGCATATATCTCCAGTGAGGGCCAAAACACTCTTATTAAAATTTATCTAGAGATTTGGACACTCTTATGTCTAAAAATGGTAATGCCAGAATACCTTGTGCTGTGTCTAACCAAAAAAATAAATAAATAAATCAAACAGATTGGGAGAATGGACACTTGGTACAAAATATTTGAATGTATCTCTTCCCCATACTCACCACTACCATGTTTAAAAAAATACAGGTTTTATACACCTGAAATATTTATGTGGGGTAGGGACAATTTGCTTTCCAGTTTGTAAGCATGGAACCTGCAACCTGCAGGGAAATAAGTAAGGATTAGTGAAGCAAAGAAAGAGGTCGATATTATAAATAGGAGCATGCAGCATGTGCAAAGCCCTTGAATCAGGAAAGTGTGTAACATTGGAAACATAACTAATGAATCTACCTCTTTTATATTTGCCTTTCTGCTTCAGCCTCACTTTGGCAGAGAGTTGAATATGAGATATGAGATATTATTAATAAACATAATGCCTTATTATGACTATACTTTGAAGAATGTAAGAATACCTAGTGCCTTCCAATGATTAAGCCAGAAGTTTGTTTGCTTTGTATATGTGTTTTTGGTCTCAGAGAAAGAGATGTTGGCAAGATGGTATCAGGATAAAGACTGGCTGGTGTTGTTCAGTGGTTGAGCATCAACCTATGAACCAGGAGGTCATTATTGGATTCCCCATCAGGTCACAATGCCTAGGCTGCAGGCTCAATCCCAGTGTGGGGGTGTGCAGGAGGCAGTCAATCAATGATTCTAATCATTGATGTTTCTATCCTGCTCTTTCTTTCCATTCTTTTCTCTGAAATCAATAAAAGCATATTTTTAAAAAAGAATGAGAAAAGTATAAAAATATAAGGAGGAAGAAGGGTCAAGGCCATACTTACCACTCCTGTGTTAAGTAAAAACTGAATAGCAATTGAAGAGTGTAGTAGTAGTTGTAGTACTAGTAGTAGCAGTAGTAACAATTAAATCAGAAATGATTGCATTTGAGAACTTACTGTGTTTTATTTTCAATAGAGGACCTCATTCTAACAAACTATTGAAAACTACCCCATTCTATTGAACACTATTAACTATAAACACATTGAGTTGGATAATAATAGTACATACAGTTTACTATAAATTTAAGTTTAGAGAAGTTTCTGTCTTTTTTAATGTTACATATCTAAAAACTTATGGAAATGAGAAAAAAATGTAAATAAATGGTTTGAACCATTCCACTGCAATCTGGTTCTCGATGGACTATAGAGATTTCTTTTAATTCCTCTGCTTTATTTTTTCTGATGATGGATTTGAGGTCTCCAGGTTCTCTCCCTTCATTTTCTCTTAATTCCTTTCCAATCAGTCCTTTATCTCCAGTAAATCTGATTTCCTCAGTGCCACCAATCTTATCTAATAAAAGAGTAATATGCAAATTAATCATCATTCCCTCACTCAGTCACTCCCTCACTCCATCACAAAGATGGAGGCAGAAATGGAGCTGGAGCAAGTAGGAGGCTTGGGTTGCCCCCGGGGCTGGAGGAAGCCAAGCTTCCCGCCTGCCCTGCCGGCCCTGAGCTTTGCTCAAGGCTACAAAGTTTCAATTATAGAAGTTAAATAAATCCCAGATACCTGCTTCCAGCCCGTGGGCATGGCCAGCCTGAAAACAGCCATCAGCCCCTCACCCAGGCTGGTGAGGCACCCCAGCTGGACCCCCACCCTGATCCAGGACACCCTTCAGGGCAAACCAACTGGCCCTGACCTGTGCACCAGGCCTCTATCCTATATAGTAAAAGGGTAATATGCAAATTGACCCTAACAGCAGAACTACTGGGAATGACTGGTCGCTATGACACACTCTGACCATCAGGGGCAGACACTCAATGCAGGAGCTTCCCCCTGATGGTCAATGCACTCCCATAGGGGGAGCTCTGCTCAGCCACAAGCCAGATTGATGGCTGCCAGTACAGCTGTGGTGGTGGGAGCCTCTCCCGCCTCCTCAGCAGCACTAAGGTTGTCCAACTGCAGCTTAGGCCTGCTCCCCACTGCCAAGTAGACATCCCCCGAGGGCTCCCGGGCTGCCAGAGGAATGTCTGACTGCCAGCTTAGGCCCAATCCCCCAGGGAGCAGGCCTAAGCCAGCAGGTGGTCATCCCCCGAGGGGTCCCAGACTGCAATAGGGCATAGGCCGAACTGAGGGACCCCCCCCCCCCCCCCCGTGCATAAATTTTTGTGCACCGGGCCTCTAGTTATATATAGTTTCCTAAATTTAGTCATCTATTTGCATCCTGAATTTATTTGATTTATCAGAAGCAAGTGACAAAGCTCTTTTCCACTTTCTATACTTTTTTTTTCCCACTGGACTTCCAGGACTGAATACTCTCTTGCTTTTCTCCCACTTCACTGGAATTGCTCCTTGGTCTCTGTTGCTTTCTCTTCTTTTTGACTTTTAAAATTTAACAGACCTATACTTACATGACAGGGGAGATAACATAATCAGTAAGATGGTTTTCCCAGGGCTGGACTTATCCATTGCATCCTGATGTGCTGACCCCTGTGATTTCCCTAAATGTGGGAAACTTGACTGCATAATTTGTGGTAGCATAGGACTGTGTCTGTGCTCTCCCCTGGCAAAAAAAAAAAAAAAGAAAGGGAACAGGCCTAAGACATAGTCCTTGGTGATCTCATCCATCCTTGTGGCTGAAACACCAACTGTACACTGACAACTCTAAAATTTATATCTCTAATCCATATTTTTAAATAAATTTCCATTCTTAAATTCTTATACTTACAACATACATTTATCATCATCTTGTTTTCTCTTAGAATTTTTAAAAATATATTTCTATTGATTTCAGAGAGAAAGAGAGAGGTAGAGAGAGAAAGATCAATGATGAAAGAGAATCATTGATCGGCTGCCTCCTGCACGCCCCCTACTGGGGATACAGCCCACAAACAGGGTATTATAATTTTTAAATTTAACATGTCCATGTATAAATTCAGAATCTTCTCACAAGAAATCTTATGTACCTGCAGCCTTCACTATTTGAGTTTATGGAACATTCTCCCTTTTAGGCCATACAATCATGCAAACTTCTACTTTATATTAAGTTCTAAGTACTTTTTTCCATCACTACTTCTACCACTCTAGCCTGAACCACCATCACCTCTCACCTGCATTTACATTCTAGCTTTCTATGATTTCTCCCTAATACCCAAGATAAATAAACCCCCAAAATGCAGCTGCCAAATTGAATCTTTTAAAACATAAATCAGATTACATCACTCTTCTACTTAAAACTCTGCGTGGCTCCTCTTTACATTTAGTATAAAAGCCAAGATATCTATAGTGTCTATCAGTAGGGTAACCACATAATTTATGATGCAAACCATATTAGAGAGTGAAAGAAGGAGTTACAGTAATTATAACAGAACACTAGACACAAAAATAAATTGGTCTGGGCAACTGGAATGTTTTATCATGCTGCTGCTAATGGGCCTCACAATTTGCCCCCAATGCCTTTCTGATCTCCTTGGCCATCACTCTCCTCCTTTGTATTGATTCTGTTCTCATTACATGGGCTTCTTTTCTCTTTTTCAAACATATTATGCAGGAAGGCACACATCTACCTCAGGGACTGTGTTCCTACTCTGTTTTCTATGCCTACAATATTCTTATCTTGAGGATTCACTAGGATTACACCATTTTCTTATATTCTTTGCCCACATCTCGCCTATTCTAAGGAGCCGACCCTGACCATGCTATTTAATATGGAAATGCATCCCTCATCAATACTTGTATAATGCTGTGAAACTTATACTGCATAAACTATGCACATAAAAGTACTTAGTATACAGTAAATCATAAATGCTAGCTATCATCAGTTGCATCATCACTAGATATTCCTTTAGTAAGTCAATAATTTTTTTAAAAAATTATAAAGTATGGCAGATACATTTTTGGATTAATTTACATACTAACCTATTTATTAGCATGCTTAAAATATCTAGAGATGAATTTAGATATGAATGCAAGTCATTTCTTGATTTTGAACAGTAATACTAGGAATGCTGTTAGAATCAGGACAGTCCTAACTCTGACACTTATTTATATATGTGATTTATAAGGCATTTATTCTTTAAAATATGAACAGAATTTTACAGAATATTTTCTTGAGCAATCAAAACTTTTACAAAACATCCTTTAAAAATTTGCATAGCATTTTTATGAAATAAAACAAACAGTAGTTTAAAGTGGATTTTATCAATGGATATTTTTAAAAAATGAATCTAAATATACCCATCAATCTAGTGAAGAACACTTATCATCAAAACATCTTCCTTTTTTATTTGTAATTTCAAATAAATGCCACCACACAATAATAATAAATAATAAAATAAATTAATAATACTAGCAAACTTAGCATCTTCCTCCATTCAAATATTTTATTTTTTTAAATATATTTTATTGATTTTTTACAGAGAGGAAGGGAGAGGGATAGAGAGTTAGAAACATTGATGAGAGAGAAACATCAATCAGCTGCCTCCTGCACACCCCCATTGGGGATGTGCCCGCAACCAAGGTACATGCCCTTGACCGGAACCGAACACGGGACCTTTCAGTCCACAGGCCGACACTCTATCCACTGAGCCAAACCGGTTACGGCCATTCAAATATTTTAAAGAATGGAAATGAGCATTTTATAAAATATGCTCTTAGAATAATAAATGGCATTTATTTTATATATATATATATATATATATATAGTTGTATATTTGTTGTGTACAATGTATATTAAATTTAAATGACAAAAATCTAGTCTGATATATCCATGAGCATGTAATTTATAGGTAGAAGCATAAAGACATAAGATTGAAAGCAACTTTATTAAATATCAATATATTTTATACATATTAAAACTTTTAATCAGTGATTATTTGTGTGTGTGTGTGTGTGTGTGTGTGCGCTCGCGTGCACAAACATCACTGGAGATGAACCAAATGTGTCATTAATTCTTTTAACAACATGGGATCATCTGGGTTCTCATTCCAAACTATTGTGCAAAGTTCTTTCTTTTTAATGACTAAGTGAAGAAGAATACAGTATTTCCATTTTGTTCTTATAGATATATTGTTTAGAGATCAGTTCCTTATAAAAAATATTTTTATTGATTTCAGAGAGGAAGGGAGAGGGAGGGAGAATCCTTGATTGGCTCCCTCCTGCATGCCCACACTGGAGATCAAGCCTGTAACCCAGGCATGTGCCCTGACCTAGAATCGAACTATGACCTCCTGGTTCATAGGTCAACACTCAACCACTGAGCCACACCAGCCAGGCAGAGAGGTCATTTCTTAGGTAGGAAAATTCATTTAATATATCATCTGAAGACACAGAGTGGTATTTGATTAATACAAAAAAGTCCCCTACAATTTTAGAGTGTAAGAGTGCTGCCACCTTGATCTTTGCATTCATCTTCTAATTGAATTTGTTTTATAACAGTAGAATGTCAAATTTCTTCTCTTTTCATTATGGTTCAAAAATAAAAACTTCTAATTCTCAACTGTATCAATTAACCTGAAAGCAGACTACAAAGATGCTTTTTCCAGGCTTTTAAAATGCCTTCTTAAAAGATGATGCAATAGTTTGGACAGTACAATAAGAAAAGGAAAGAATGACAATTTATTCCACATTGCATCATTCTTCTACGTGATTTTGTCATTCTTTTGTTTTCTTAGTTCTTGTTCTTTTTTAGCCTAGGTGGAAATAATCAATGTGTAATCATGAGTAAGGATGAAACAATTCTTAGGATGATAAAATATAAAAAAATCCAAAATAGAAAATAAAATCACTGTAATTCTATAATTTATTTTAGGTTCAAAATAGAATTTAATGGACTCAAATGAAAGTTGCAAGATAAACTGACTTATAGTCTATCTAAAATAGGTAAATTACCTTTTTGTTTTTGGGTAGGACTCTAAAAATACACATAAGTCATAAAATATGATTCCTTAAAAACAGAACTGCCTAAAAAAACTCAAAAACAAAAATCAGTCCAATGATCCTAATACTATACCAAACTGAATCAACTTGGTATATTATTTATGATCAATAAAAATTAATCTTATTATCCCTTTCTGGTAAGTGATTCCTTATTTTATTGAACACTGAAGAAAGAAAGTTTGGGGTATACGAAAATAATAGAAAGAAGAAAGCAAAATAAGAAAGATTTGTATATTTATATTTAAAGAGTATAAATAGTAAATGAGTAAATAATTTTATATGTGCATACATATATCCACATATGTATACATATATTATATATGAATTTTATATACATGTAAATATATGTAAGATATATACATATATAAACATATATGGATACTATTTCCGCTTTGAGGATTGATGACAAAAAATCCACATTTCACACATGCCATTTAATATATTAGGGTGGCCCAGTCATTGTGGCTCAGTGATTGAGTGTTGACACATGAACCAGGAGGTCAAGGTTCTATTCCTGATCAGGGCAGAAGACCAGGTTGCTATCTCGATCCCCAGTGGGGGGTATGTAGGAGGCAACTGATCAATGATTCTCTCTCATCTTGATGTTTCTATCTATTTTTCCCTTTGCCTTCCTCTCTGAAATCAATAAAAACATATTTTAAAAAAGATATTAGGGTAGTTTGCCTATAATATCTGCTACTTAAACAGAATTTCTTTGAGATTGTCAGAGATTAAAAAATAATCATGAGTAGGATCTGTTATTTGGGAAGAAGATAGTACATTAGGTTGAAACTATTAATTTTGAAATGCATTAATTTTTGACAATTGAAGCTAACTTTACTGATATAAAATGGTGTAGTACAAGAGAAATCACTGCCAGAGCATGAGCTAAAATCTGAAAACATAAATTGTAGCTATTACATTTTATGTAGACATTTCTGACCCTAGTAACTTTTGTCTGTAACTTTTGATATGGCTATAAGCTATCCTCCAGAAATTAATTTCTGATAAGTCTAATTAATACTCAGCCATATTAGCAAAGAAAGAAGAAACAGGAATGATTTTCATTAACACATTTATTTCACTTTAGATTGGCATTGCAGTTTGCATCATGTGACTGCAAATGAGTTCTTAAATGGCCAAGGTGTTCTTTTAAGGGCATTTCAAGCATGTCTGAAATGTTTCCTTCATTTCACTGAATAAGCCTTGCAGGTGATTATATGATATAGCACTGGAAAATTTATTTTCTCTCATTCCCAATAGTGCTTTTTGCAGTAACATCTAAATTAAACAGTGATAAAGTTGACATAAGGAGGAAAATAAAATCACCAAATATTATAAAGATAAAAATGTAACATTTAAAAAATTCTTTGAAGTTGAAATTCAATTTTGATATATTTATTTTACAAGGAATCAAGAATCACAAATATGTTTTAATCACAAACAGCACCTGTGTTAATTCACACATATTCTATACTGAATAGGACAATTTATTTAATAAATTAGACATGTAAACTTATGTCCAACATACATATATCAAGTGTGTTAATAATGAAACTGAGTATATTTTTATTTCTGAGTATATGTGTGTGTATATGTGTATGTATGTGTGAATAAACTGACAAAATCTTTGAGAGAAGCAATTTCAAATCTTATTTAGTAGGTCCCTCATATTCTTTTTAATTTGGTCATTTGGAAATATATATATGTATATATATATATATATATACATATATATATATATATACATATATATATCCTCAAATCCTCTATGATGCCTGATATTTGTTTTAGTTGACCCAATGGCAATTTAGACACCTTAATTGAGTTTAAAAAAGAGAGCTACCATAGGAATATAGGGTTTAACTTTGATTTACTCATAAATCGATCATTAATTCAGTCAATTGGTTGATATCTTTTGACAACTATATGTCAAACACAATGTTGACAAAATTCCAGGAGAGACACATAAATGCTGTAATTTGCCACCTAAACTAGACTTTGATAAGATATCACATTAACTAGTATGTATTGTCCCTCAAATGGAAAGTTGTTTTTAATCTTTCATAAAATGATATATCTAGAAAATAGATTTCTTTTTAAACTGCTTCTTTTTATTTTTATCCATGAAGATATTTGGAAAAAAAATTATTTAATTATCTTTTAGTATTCTCCAAGCTTGTTGGACCATCATCCCTGCAATTTAAAAGGGGATTTGCAATAACAATTGTTGCAATTAATTGAATGTTTGCTTTAGGATAGACATCAATTTATCTGCCAATAATTTAATCCTCAATTGCAGTTTTATAAAATAGATACTTTCCCTCTTTTGGATGAGGAAATAAGGCACGGAAAGATTGTCTTACCTAAAATCACAGAAACACAGAGATTAAGTTAATACATTCAGAATTCTAGACAAGCCTTTTGAATCTACAGGCCTCTTTCTTAAACACTGTGCCTTACTGTCTTCCACCTGTGAGGTATAGGAACACACACTCTGACATGGACAGTTTATTAGCTATATTATACATTCTTAATAAACATAATAAGAAACTAATAACATATCTGTCTATCTACAGAGAGCTAATTAGGTTGAAAGGTATGTGAAAGTTCTAATACTACTTTCCTGTGCCACATGCTCCTCTTGGACACTCCCTAAATGCATTCGCTGCATGCTTCCTGGAAGCAGTGCTGAGCAGAGTTTTAGCTATAAGATATTTGTCAGTGATCAACACCTGTGAAAGAAAGCAGGGAGCAAGTCCAGGCAGAGGAAGAATATTGGCTGTGATAAAGTTCTGAGAACTTCTTTGCAAAAGGGCCTTCATTATTTCCCCACATCAGGTTGAAATAACTGGGCTTTATTTCCTCTCCAGCTTCAGTTGTGTCCTTAGCTCATTGATCTGATGTTCTATTAGACAGGAACCTTCTGGATGGGGTTCTATATGATAGGACCAGTGTATTCTATTGTCACTGGTCCATTTCTGCAACTCCCTTGCTGTTCAGTGGTTGCCCTGGTACACCATGATTGCTTTTCGTGAGATCTAGTGCTGTCAGGTGCTTATTGAATCTCTGTGGGCAGACAAAGCAAATCCATAGCCATAATAAGTTTATGGGCCTGTGAGAATGAACTATTGACTCTAACAGACTGGAATAATCCCAATGTAGTAAATTTGCCAACAAATAGACAGTTTATGTCCTTGAGGAATGGTACTATGTCATGGATCTCAGAGTGGTGTCTGTTTTTGGTAAGTTGGGCATTCAGCAGTGACAGAAGTTAGATAAGTTTGATAAATCTAAGTCATATGTGGGTCCATGCATCACCACTCTCTCTGGCACCACCGCTGTCATTCTAACTTTTACACCCAGTATGATAATTGTGACCCTCTAGCTCTGAACTCAATCTTACGACCTGCTTTTAATTTGCAGGGCTCAATCATATTCAGTCAGTCAAGTTTTATGGCAGTTTCTCCTATTGTCAGTACTGGTCATGAAGAAGAAACACCAGTGATCCAATGATACTGGTGTCTCTTTGAGCAGAATTTTCCTTAAATCCTTAGTAAATGGCGTGTCTTTCAGCTTTCCCATTTAATTGTCATAGGATGAACTTAATAAAAAATTTGAGATGGATTTTAGGGTGTGTATTAATTTTGCTAGGGTTGCCATAAGAAGTACCACAGACTGGGTAGTTTAGACAATAGAAATTATCTCACCTAGAGGTGAAAAATCCAAGATCATGGTGTCAACAATTGATTTCTTCTTGTTTACCATCTTCCTCCATGTCTTCACATGGTCTTTTCTCTGTGCATGTCTGTGTCCTAATCTCATTTTATAAATTATGCTGGTTTAGAGCCTACCCAATGACCTCAATTATTCTTAATTATCATTTTAAAGATCCCATCTCCAAATATAATCACATTTGCTTTAGGAATTCAAAATATGAATTTTTCAGAGATACACTATATCCTACCCATAACAGGGTATGACATATTCGTTAGAAAGCAACATCTTCATAAAGAAAGGGGCAGCAGACTTAGGCAAAGTAGACCTTCTTGTAAGTTCAGCAAAGACACAGACAACTCAGTAAGAAGCTCTAGAGCTAGTAATTTCTATCCCAAATTTCCAGATGGATAAACCTGGAAGATATGACTTCAGAATAGGTATATCTCTGCGGCTGAGGATAACTCTAAAGAAGCTAACAGCCAGTGGCTGTCTGCTATTCACATTCCCTGCATCTGGGCATCATTTTGTTTCTTGATATTAGATCTCAGTGGCACATCTCTGTGTCTACCACACTCCACTTTGAAGATGCTAATTATATTTAAGTAAATAAATATTCCCTGACTGCTTAATATGTTTAAAGTATTGCTCTAAGCTCTGTAGGAGAATAAAATGACGGTTTTGTCATTGTAGGTGACTGGATTTTATCCTATATCTCTAAGCATTATATAAGCTAACATGATAAAATGTATTAATTAGCACAAGAAAAGTGTAAGTAAAATTTGAAAGACTGGAACAGAGGAAAAGAATAATTATATTCCAGTGTGGAAATTCACGGAAACAATGATTTGTGAGATGGGTTTTATATAGCTAGGGATGTTTAATATTTTGTATTTTAAAATAAATGTTGAAATAGTTCAAACATAGAAAAGTAAAAAACAGTATAATAGGCATTCATGTACCCATGATCCAGATTTAACCATGGCAACCATTAATGTGCCTGTGGTGTATGTGTGTGTGTGTGTGTGTGTGTGTGTGTGTGCATCTAGCACTCTAATTCTCAACTCAGTATATTGGGTGTAATATCTGTCTCTGCTTTCCATCATTTCAGGAATCCTTCACTACATTTCTCTAACTTACACCAGCATTACATTTTATTTCTAACAGGGAAATTACACTATACTAGAGGTCCGGTGCATGAAATCCATGCACAGGGGAGGGTGAGCCCTCAGCTCAGTCTGCAACCTCTCACAATCCGGAACCCCTCAGATAGGGTCCCTAGGCCTGGCCAGTGATCAGGGTCTATTGAGGCTTTCCTTCCCCCGGCTGCCAGCAGCTGGCCCCGCCCCTGCTACTGCCATTGCTTGCCATCTATGCAGCACTGCCCCCCTCCCATGCCTCAGGTTGCCTCCCTCTGTGGGTGACAGGCATGGGGTGTGATCCCTTGGCTGGCCTGGCCCTTTCTCTGCAGGTGATCGCTGACTGGCCCTGCACACCCACCATAGCATCTCTGGCTAGTGGCCTGGGCCTCCCTCTGTGGGGCAATCGATTGCGGGATCCCCAGATCAATCACCCCACAGAGGGAGGCCCGGTCCACCCACCACAGTACCAACAGTTGGGCTTCCTTCTGTGGCCAATGGTCGGGTGACTTGGAACTCCCTCTTTGGGGTGATCATGGAGCCCCCTCCCCCTGATTGATTGCCCTGCAGGCCAGTGGCCTGAGCCTCCCTCTTTGGGGCAACCAATCACAGAGCCCTCCTATTGGTCTCCTTGCCTTGGCTGGCCTGGCACAAGTGCGTGCCACAGCATAGTTGTCTGGAAAGTTGTTTTGCTATTCGGTCGTTTGGTCAATTTGCATATTATGATTTTATTATTATAGATGTTCCATGATGAAAGCTTATGTAATAATATAATCTGGAGAATATTATATACTGAAAAATATACACAGAGAGAATAAGTTGAAAGCTGCCAAGCCATTGAAGAATTTCTAAGCCAAAATCAGGAAAAGGGGGAAAGCCTAGAGAAATGAAATCTAATTAGCAATGTTTTGTTGCCTATTGGGGCTTTTTCTCACTCCAAATATTGAATAATGTGTATAATACAGTCATTGGTTTGGTGGAATAAAAATCAGAGTTTAGGTCACCACAAGATAGAGGTGACCTTGTAAATATCCAAGGATTTGGACAGAAGTCTCAAATCCAAATGCCCAGTAGTAAGGATGAAGTGGAAATAGATAAAGCCTTACAAGGATAAAAAATGAATAGTGTCAAGGATGTGTATACAAATATGCTTAGGAATCAAAAGAAGATTGCTCAGTGGTGGAGGGAGGGAAGGGAAAATATTAAATGTGAGGCAAGGATATATCAACTTTAAAGGAGATCAGAAGATTTCTCAAGTGCAGTAATAGAATCCAGAAAGCATTAGAAGGATGTTTTCAAACATTTCAAAGGAAAATACTGTCAAACTAGACTTAAATACTAATTAAAAGAAGTCCTGTAAAAATAAAGGTAAAACAAAATTCATTGAGAAAAACAAAAGTGAAGAGGAGAATTAATCACCAGGAGAAGATATATACTAGAAAAAAACTTTTTTTTTTTCCTTTTTACTGAAGGTATATGCCAATATGTTGGAAAATTTTTGTGAGTGTACTTTTCTAGGACAAAACAATGTCCAATGTTGAACACACAAGATCTAAAATCCTGAGTACAACAGGACAATTAAATAAACTAAAAATAAATTAGTAAAAAGACACCAAGAAATATAAATCAAGATGATAGAGTATGTAAAATAATGAATATATAAAATACACAATAAATAACATTATAAGGGGAAAAATAGACAAAGCTGAGCAGATTTGCAGACATTGACAGAACAGTAGGTCAAAATGTAAGTGCCATTTATAGGTACACCAAAGACAAATTCAATAATTACAAGAAGTAGGAGGGGACTTAGAGAACTTTTTTCAGACTTATAAATAGTATGAAGAACTCTGATGAGCTAGACTACATTTCTGGTATGAGAGTTCTACAGATATCAGAAATTTAAATTTGATTTTTTGAATTTAAACTTGAAATGTGCAATGGACATGATCTAATTTTATATTAATGACCTTGAATACAGGGCCAAGTATTCTTCCAGATTGAATTACAAAAGAAAAAAATGGTACATATATAAAAAAAAATTGAATGGTGTTTGGAACAACTAAGAGAAAAGTTTGGGCTATATTTGGCAACTGTGCATCCAATGGGAGTTTCAAGAGATTTTTGGAGGAAAAAAATATATTAAAAAAGGATTAAGATGATTTTTCTCCTAGATAAAATAACCACAATGATCTTAAAATTCAAAGGAGCTTCCAAAAATACATAACATTTAGACTAAAAATATTTATACCCTTAAAAACACAACATATTAGGAATTAAGGCCATCAAGTGCAGAGATAAATTTAAAAAGAATAAACTGAATAAAATGAGACACACTCTCAGACATATACTCACACACACAGGCACACACACATGTACACACTAACTGCAGAAGAAAATAAATGTACTGATATATGAGTTTGTCTACTCAGCCCTACGTACTGATAGCCTTCAAAGTTCTAAGGAAGCATGAATTGCTTCCTTAAATTTCTAAAACTACCAAATTAGCACTCTAGTGGGATTAGTAATAAATATGCTAATATGTGAAATAGTTTAAATGACAATAGATACCTTTATTTTATTAATAAGTCATTTGATATGTTATAGTAAAATAAACATTAAATAACATAAGAGGACTATGGGTTGTGTGGGGAAACCATGGAAGAAAAATAAACTGGTTTAAATTATAGGAATGGACTGACATACCTTGATGTGAGGTTGGGGGATGAGAAGAGTTAAACCAAAGCACTTATATACTTACTAGAGGTCTGGTGCACGAATTCATGCATGGGTGGGGTCTGGCTGCCCCGCCCTAATCGGGGGCTGATCTGGCCAAGCAGGCCAGAAGGAGGGGTGGTGAGCAGTTGGCCAGCTGGCCCCACCCTCAATCAGGTTGAGGGTCCTGATTGGAGGTGGGGCAAGCTCAGGGGGAGGGGCTGCAGGTGGTTGGCCAGCAGGCCCCGTCTCCAGTTGAGGGCAGGGCTAGTTGGGAGGGGGCATGGGAAGTTGGCCAGCCAGCCCTGCCCCCTGGTTGAACTCTAGTTCAAACTCCCAGTTGAGGGGACAATTTGCATATTAGCCTTTTATTATATAGGACTGGAGACCCAATGCACAAAAATTTGTGCACTTGGTGGGGGGGGTCCCTCAGCCCTGCCTGTGCCCTCTCACAGTCTAGGACCCCTCGGGGGATGTCCACCTGCTGACTTAGGCCTGCTCCCCGAGGGATTGGGCCTGAGATGGCAATCAAACATCCCTCTGGCAACCCAGCAGCCCTTGGCGGGTGTCCGCTTGCCAGTGGGGAGCAGGCCTAAGCTGCAGTCAGACATCCTTAGTGCTACTGAGGAGGCAGGAGAGGCTCCCACCACCACAGCTGTACTGGCAGCCATCAGCCTGGCTTGTGGCTGAGCAAAGCTCCCCCATGTGGAAGCGACTTACCACCAGAGGGCAGCTCCTGCATTGAGCGTCTGCCCCCTGGTGGTCAGTGTGTGTCATAGTGACCAGTCATTCCCAGTCGTTCTGCTGTTAGGGTCAGTTTGCATATTACCCTTTTGCTATATAGGATAGAGGCCTGGTGCATGGGTGGGGGCTGGCTGGTTTGCCCTGAAGGGTGTTCCGGATCAGGGTGGGGGTCCCACTTGGGTGCCTGGCCAGCCTGGGTGAGGGGCTGATGGCTGTTTGCAGCTAGTCATACCCTCTTCAGGGTGGGGTTCCCCACTGGGGTGCCTAGCCAGCCTCAGTGAGAGGCTGAGGGCCATTTTCAGGCTGGCCGGTGACTGAAGCTCCCAGCCTCTCCTTTTTTTTCTTTTTTTTCTTTTTTATTCTGGTATTTATTTACCTTCTATAATTGAAACTTCGTTGCTGTCACTGAAGCTGAGAGCTGGCTCCAGCTCTGAGGCCACTGCCTGCTGAAAGCAGGTATCTGGGGTTTGTTTAGCTTCTATAATTGAAACTTTGTTGCTTTTGGAGCTTAGAGCCGGGCCACAGCAGGTGGGGAAATTTGGCTTCCTCCATCACTGGAGCAAGCAAGCCTCCTGCTTGCTTCAGCTGTGTGGCTGCCAGCCACCATCTTGGTTGGCGGTTAATTTGCATATCACACTGATTAGTCAATGGGAAGTGTAGGGAAGTTATGGTCAATTACCCTTTTTGTCTTTTATTAGATAGGATATGCATAGCCCATGGACACAAGCAACAGGGTGGTGAAGACCTAGAGGGGTGAGTAAGGGAAGGGAGGATGTGGGTATAGGGGGTTAAATAGGAGACACCTGCAATACTATCAACAATAAAAATATACCTTAAAAAGAAAATATAGTTACATCAAGGACTTCCACTTCTGAGAATAACAGACTAACTGTAGCAAAAACCACTATAAAACTTGACTAAGACATAAAAATAAATGTTACAGAATTGAAAGTACTCTTAGGACAACCCCAATCTTCCTGCCGGCTCTCTGTTCTTGCTTCAGCTACTCATTGTACCAGCCCCAGCTTACAGTTGTTGAAGGGGTGGTGAGGGACATAGAAGTCTTGCAAATATTGGCAATATATTCACTTAGAAAGCCTTGGGTTTATTATGAGTATGTTGGTGGTGAGAGTATGTACTGATTTATATTTGTATAATTCTAAAATTTGGTTATAAATAATGTTAATGCATTGAACCATGAAACTATCTTATGATAGAAATGAATGTGGAATCTCTTTTTACTGGTGCATTAGTCTTGGTGATATTTTTTTTTTTTCACTTTAGGTTTTTCTGAGAGTAGCTGAAGGTATTGTTTTAAAATAATGAGGTTCTAGACTTTTTGAGCTGTACAGTTGGACAAATTCCAAACTGCATGTGATGATAATTTAGCTTTCTAGTTCATGAAAAGACTGTGGAAGAAATATAAAGAAGAAATGGATTGCACCTTTACATAACTATTTAAATTATCATTCATACAGCACAATTTGAGAAACAAAAAATAAAGAGTAAGATCAGGCAGCATTAGTATGCTATTGTGTGTTTATATGAAGTCAGTTTATATCAGGTGAAACTGAATTTGAGGGATGAACACAATTACCAAATCACAAGAGGCCAGGGGTTTCAATTAGGGCAAAGGAAACAAAGGAAAAAATAAACAAATGGGACTACATCAAACTAAAATCTTCTGCACAATAAAATAAATCATCAACAAAATGAAAAGGGAACCCACTCTATGGGAGAACATTTTTGCCAATGATACACACTTGCTTTGAGATAAATAGCTATTTGTTTTGTTAGAATTCCAAATCAGTGAGCAGTGGGAGTGGATTCAGACTTTTTCATTCAGACAAAAGAATCTCTGAGTGAGCAAACCGTTCTTTAAAAAGCAAGGAATCAAGGTCACTCAGAGTTACCTCCTCACCCATTTCAGTTATAAGTGGCTCTAATACCACTTGGAAGGTGACTAAAAGAACCCTTTTCCTCAGAAGCCTAATTGTTTTCATTTTGTTTTGATTTATGAAAAGTTTTAAATAAGCCCACATATTTACCTGAAGGAATTGTCAGACTCCATAGCCTTCGTGAAGACAGTTTCCTTTCCCAATTAAAAGAAATATTTGTTCTTTTATCTACTTCCACAGAAGAATCCACACAATTTATTGTCTTTATAAAGAAGCTGTGACTATCTACACTAATAAAAGAGAAACATGGTAATTGGCGTACGACCGCTACCCTTCTGATTGGCTAATCAGCGTATCCTTATGCAAATTAACTGTCAGCCAAGATGGCGGCCGGCAGCCATGCACTGAAGCGAGCAGGGAGGCTTCCTTGCCCCAGTGACTGCAGACTGCAACGTTCCCCGCCTGACTTCCCAGCCTCTGAGCTGGCAGTTTGAAACATTCTAACAAATATAGCCGGCTGGGATCTCAGAGCTGAAGTTATACATTGTTTCGATTATAGAACGGCAAACAAACCAGCAGCGGAAGCCTCAGAGCTAGAGCCAGAGCTAAAGCTGGCCCAGAAGAAAAAAAAAAAGAAAAAAAGGAGTGGTTGGGAGCTTCCCGCCAGCCTGAAAGCAGCCCTCAGCCCCTCACCCAGACTGGCCAGGCACCCCAGTGGGGACCCCCACCCTGAAGGGTGTGTGACCAGATGCAAACAGCCCTCAGCCCCTCATCCAGGCTGGCCAGGCACCCCAGTGGGGACCCCCACCCTGATCCAGGACACCCTTCAGGGCAAACCAGCCAGCCCCTACCCATGCACCAGGCCTCTATTCTATATAGTAAAAGGGTAATATGCCTCCCGGCACCGGGATCAGCGGAGCAGTGAGGCCTCCTGGCACCAGATCAGCGTGACAGGGGGCAGCGCCCAAACCCCCTGATCGCCCTGCGGCTCTGTGTGTGACAGGGGGTGGAGCCCCAACCTCCTGATCGGCCCTGCTCTGTGTGTGACAGGGTGCGGCGCCCAACACCCCCCCCCCCCTCCACGGGCCCTGCTCTGTGTGTGACAGTGTAGAGCCATAACCTCCCCATCGGCCCTGCCCTGAGTGTGACAGTGGTGGCGCCCAAACCCCCTGATCCGCCCTGCTCTGTGTGTGATAGAGGGCGGTGCCCCAACTCCCCTATTGGCCCTACTCTGTGTGTGACAGGGAGGAGCTCCCCAACCCCCTGATGGGCCCTGCTCTGTGCGTGACAGGGGGGAGTTCCCCAACCCCCTGATGGGCCCTGCTCTGTGCGTGACGGGGGGGGGGGGGGGGGTGGCGAGGGGGGGGGCAGTGCCCCAACCCCCTGATTGGCCCTGCTCTGTGAGTGACAGGGGGCAGCGCCCCAACCTCCTGATTGGCCCTGCTCTGTGCATGACAGGGGGTGGCACCACAACCTCCCCATCGACCCTGCCTTAAGTGTGACAGGGGGCGGTGCCCCAACCCCCCAATCAGCCCTACCCTGAGCGTGACTGAGGGTGGCATCACAACCTCCCAATCCGCCCTGCTCTGTGCATGACAGGGGGCGGTGCCCCAACTCCCCAATCAGCCCTGCTCTGAGCCCGACCAGGGGCTGCACCTAGGGATTGGGCCTGCCCTCTGCCAACCAGGAGCAGGCCTAAGCCAGCAGGTCGTTATCTCCCGAGGGGTCCCAGACTTCAAGAGGGCACAGGCTGGGCTGAGGGACCCCCCCTTCTCCCCCGAGTGCACAAATTTTTGTGCACCGGGCCTCTAGTAATAATAATAAAAAACTATGTTTATTATGCAGTTTTCACTACGGACAGTAACCCCATCACAGTTAAAATGATGTCTTACCATTGTGTTGCTGATAACTTTTTGAAAGAGAATCAAGAGCATTGATAAAAAATAACTCCTCTTTTGAATATATCAGCAATATTCCATCTGAGGCTTATAAACAAGTAAATAGTAATCATCCTACAAAATATGTTATATGGTAAAGATTCAGTATCATATTCTCTGGGCTCATTGACATGCATCTCTCAGTGTGATAGAAAACCTCAAGAGTTTGTTTTCTTTTGTTTGTCTTTATTTTTCCATAATGAATAGACAGCTTTGCATAGAGGCTTCAGATTGAATGAAAACAAATCAAACACAATGGTGCTGACAGGGGAACTCCCTAAAATGATTGTTCCTGTTCACATTTGGACAAAGATAGATGGTCTTCAACTGTAAGGATGAAAAATAAACTTCATTATTCTCACAGATATCTTGGAGGTACTTATAATCAAAGCAATGAGAATAATTAAAATTAAAAAGAATGAAAAATGGCTATGGCTCACAGAATTTATAAGCACTAACTTTCTTTAAAGATTGGTAAGTACTAGGTACAGTGTAAGCTTTATGTGTATACGTTTTTCTTACTTGTCCCAATGGCATAAACTGACATTTCTATATGATTTAAAAAATTCATATTTGAAAAGAAGGTACCATTTATTAAGATGCTATTGTTTGATCACAGAAAGATAAAGAAAAAATAGATTGTTTTCATTAACAGTATTCACCACAAAATGACACACCTTTATATAGTTTGATATAGTCTTTGTTTAGGGAATCACACTAAATTATATTTTTATACATATCAAAACTGATAAAATTCACTATTTTAAGATATATAACCCTAGCTGGTTAGGCTCAGTGGATAGAGCATTGGCCTGCAGATTGAAGGGTCCTGGGTTCAATTTCGGTCAAGGGCACATGTCCAGGTTGTGGGCTTGATCTCAAGTAGGGGGCGGGCAGGAGGCAGTGGATCAATGATTCTCTCTCATCATTGATGTTTCTATCTTTTTCTCCTTCTCCCTTCCTCCCTGAAATCAATAAAAACATATATATTTTTAAAAAGATATCTACTTAACGAGGTACTTCGAATTTAACAAGATTTTATATTTATTTCTTACAGCATATCCTTATCACACTAATACTTACAGTATGCTTCTCTTGGTCTGCCAGATAAATAAAGCATTTCACTGGGTGATATTTTGTCACCTATAAGAATATTCAGCAGTAATATGGTCAATCAAGAAAACTGTTAGAAAGGCTTTATTTAAAACATTAAGCTGCCTTATTTTAAAACACACAAATAATATTTTCTGTTAATAACAAACAGGAGAGCATATCTAAACTTCCTCTCTCTCTCTTTCTCTCTCCCTCCCTCCTTCCCTCCCTCCCTCCCTCCCTTCCTTCCTTCCTTCCTTCCTTCCTTCCTTCCTTCCTTCCTTCCTTCCTTCCTTCCTTCCTGTATTCAGTTACTGAATGAATGCACCTACCTCCATTGAGTAGTTATTATGTGTAAGACTCTGTGCTGATGTCTGAGGATATCCTCCCATCTTACCATTTTGGGATTTAGCGTTTTAGGACTTGTAAATTTTTAATCTTCAAAGTCAATCTTGAATTAAATGCAATATACATATTCATGTATTTTAATATTTGATGTAAAATTTAAGACTATTTTTACATACAGTTTGCATATATTCTTTTGCGCCAATAAATAAGATAAAAACACACTATATTTCACTCTTAATTAATGGAATAGCATGATTTAGACAATGCAGAAGTGTATGCATTTCATTCATATAGCTCAAATATAAACTTTCATTCATATTCAAATATAAACTTTACAGTTATGGTAACACAGTTACTAAAAATGTAGTGTTCAAATACAGTGAACAGTAGAAAATCAATATAAAAGAAAGTAAATCTTAAGTAATAATGTACGAATTTTATAATGCTTTCAGGCAATCACTGAACTCAACTTGTGTTGCATAACTTTATATGAGGCTCATATACGTTGAGAAGGTTGACTTATTTATTTGAAAAGTGTGCAGACCTTTCTTCAAACTATTCTGCTTCAAGAAACAATCAATGGTGCTGCCTGTACATGACAGAATTAAGCGATGAATGGATCTCTAAACATCTATGATCACAGAACACAAACAAAGAAGTATTTGTGAGTTCACTTGAAGAATGATAGCTAAATCACAAAGGAACAGCAATGCCTGGAATCTTTGGAGGAAAAAAATCTTATGTAGTGGTGAAAATTAATAACTAGAACTATGCTTAATTTGAAATTATAAGGTAATTGAAAAGTTATGTTACTGTGTGGTGGGTAACAGCTTATGAAAGAAAAAAGGTGATAAATTCATGTTCCATGGCAGACATTCTCAATAATTAGATATAAAACTTTTCTACACCTGTAACAATTATTTCAATCATTTTCAACTTCATCAGTGCAATTATCTATACTACCTTATGAAAGTGCAACAAATTGTCCACTGCCTCACAACAAATATTCCTGCTCTACTTTTCTGAATAGCAAGTATGGTCTTCTAACATAATAGAAAGATTTCTTATTTACTATATTTATTTCATGTTTTCTCTATTATACTACTATCCTCACATTGGCAAGTGTGATTTGTCCATTGTGATCACTGATTTATCCAATAATCTTGAACACTTCCTGGCACAAAATAAATTTTCAATAGTTATGTAATACATCTAGCTAACCACGGACACTGTAACCCATAAGAAAATGGACACCTGACAGGTAGCTGGAGGTATTTTTTGTCATTTGTTTTTACTAAATGTGAAAAATTTATAGATTAGTTAATTTCTCTATGAAAGATTGCAAAAGAACAGGCAGAAATTTATATCTCAGTTATTGGTGTATAGGGTTTACCTAGACTACAGTATTTCTTGGTCAGTGAACTCATTGGCACTTGCTCACATCTTTGGTATTTTAATTATCTGCTTCTTGTTCCATCTTATTTTGACAACATATTTTTACTTTCATATCAGACTTCTCAGCTTTGGTTCACTCTACCACTCAGATTAACTATATTTTGATCTTTGATAGATTTTTCTTTTTGGTCCTAGAAGAATGTTATCTCTAAAAAGGGGGTGGGGAACCTTTTTTCTGCCAAGGGCCATATGGATATTTATAACATTACTCATTTAATATAATTCACTTAATATAAATCTATGTAGCTATGAAAAAAAGCTTCTATTGAATTTAAAGTCTCTCTTGCAGTTACCTTAGCAGGACCAGACCAAATGATACTGCAGGCTTTATTTGGCCCCCAGGACAGATGTTCCCCACCCCTACCCTAGAATATAGCTACTCATTGTATCCTATTGGACCTGCTTCACTTACCTGGCAAACCATAACAATGTCCCCAATTTTTTGTTTTGGGAAGGAAAACAGACATGGAATGATCCTGGTTTCCAGTTTGAAAATGTCACCTCTATGACATTAAGGAGGATAAATTGGAGGAATACAAGATGTGAAGTAAGATTTGAAGATGCTGCCTGTCAACATAAAGAATATTAGTGAAATATAGCAAAAAAAATCTCTAGAATAATTAAAAGATTAAATCACAAATTCTAAAATGTATATTTGATGGGTGAGAAAAAGATATTAGGATTTCAAAATTAATCTTAACTTAAAATAGTTAATCTCTTAATATAGTTTTAGTATCTGTAAGGTTAGTCTAGTTTACAGCACGTTAATAAACATTCTCAAATATTAGTATTTTAACAAAATTAGCATTCATTTCTCAGTACTAAGTACTCTTTGTGATGCTGTTTGCCATATGACAGGTTAATATTCCAGGAGTCTTTATCCCAAAATTAGCATTCATGTTTGTCATGACAGAGAAATAGTGGATGGAGAATTACATAAGAGAAATAAAAATTTCAGCCTGGAAGTGATACATATTTCCATTTCCCTTTCTTTTGCCAAATAAAGTAATGGTTGCACTTAATTTCACACTTAATTACCTGGAAAGAGTCAAAAAGTCTAAATGTTTGTGAATACTAGAAATAGCATCTATTGGCTCTGTGCTAGGGACCAGAATACAAAGTTAAGACACTTTAAATTGATTGATATATTATCATATGAGTCATCTGCATGGAGGTGATAAGAGGGAAAAATAATTCGAGGTCAAAGATGAAGCATTCATTACATGCCATGTTAAGAAGAAGATATTGCCTGGCTGGTGTGCCTTGGTGGTTGAGCGTCAAGCTATGAACAAGGAGGTCACTGTTTGATTCCCATTCAGGGCACACGCCCAGGTTGCTGGCTTGATCCCCAGTAGGGAGTGTGCAGGAGGCAGCCAATCAATGATTCTCTGTCATCATTGATGTTTCTATATAGCTCTCCTCCTCCCTTCCTCTCTGAAATCAATAAAAATATTTTTAAAAAGAAGGAGATATCTGTGTGATATGAAGGTAGAATTATCCCAATAGGAAATTGAAAATAACAAGCTCTATTACAAAGTCAAGGCTATGATCTCACATTTTAATCCATTATTGTATTGGAGGAAGTCAAGATTTTGAATCATTTTATCCAATTATAGGATATAAATTTAGACAAGAATAAATGAAAAGAAACAGTGGGAACTACATCATCCATCATTATCAATGGCTTCTATTAATAGCCTTCTTTTCAGAAAGATTTAAGATAAAGTTAAAATATTCCCCTGATCTTTCAAATCTTTTGATGTTACCTATTCATTACCATGTAGTTTACAAGATAAATAGTTTTCCACCAAGAATCCTTGGAATTTAGAAATAATGAGTGTCTTTCCTCTTAATGGAAATATCTCCCACAGTGACAATAGCTAACTAAATTTATTTATTTTTAAAATTAAAATAATTGGGATGATATTGATTAATAAAATTATACAGATATGAAGTGTACAATTCTGTCATACATCATCTGGCTCACTGGTCAAAAGCAAATCTTTATATATGTATATATAAAATTGATTTTTAGCGAGAGAGAGGAAAGGCGAGGGAGAGAGAGAGAATCATTGATGTGAGAGAGTAACATCAATTAGCTGTCTCCAGCACACCCCCTACTGGGGATGGAGCCTGGAACTCAGGTGTATGTCTTATCCTGGAATGGAACCAGCAACCTTTTGAGCACAGGACCACACCCAATCAACTGAGCACATTGGCCAGGGCAAAGTCAATTCTTCTGTCACCATATATTTGACCCCTTAGATGACCCACCGCCCCTCTTCCATCTGGTAACCACCAGACTGTTGTCTGTATCTGTGAGCTTTTCTTGTTTGTTCATTTGTTGCTTTCTTTTACAATTGGCTATCTAATTTCCAAAACATATCCTTTTTATGAAAATGGAGAAATATAGTTTATGTTGTAGCATTTTTCTATATTCCAGTTATGAAATATAGCAAAAATTACTCTTTTATAAATAAATGTTTACCATCACTCCCTTGTCATTTGATTTTAGATATTGAATTATTTATCAGCATCTGTTCCTTAAAACCAGATTATATATTTAGTGAGGTCTCTGTTTATATGTTGTTTTCTCTGTGAGAAATAAATTATTTCTCCGTCTGAAGTGTTAGATGTTTACTAATAAGCTGTTTTCTCAATAGGTTTGGGCTTTTGAATGTTAAAATTTTAATTGTCCCTTTTATTATCACATTAAGTTCATTTCAATATTGTATAAGTTCTTGGATTTTGGATAGTTTACTACTTATGATGTCAAGCAACACTTAGATACCCTTTGAGTTTATTTTTGCAGTAACTATCAAACAATATTTGTTTTTGTTTAGACAGTGGTGCTTTTGCTTATATGCTTGTTTCTCATATGTATCTAAGTATACAATAAGTATATTTCAACTGCTTTTTTTGCTAAACTCTGACATCTAGTAATCTTGCTTTTTAGTTTTCAAATAAGTATGTTATACAATTAAGTTAATAGTTATAAAAATTAAGTTTAAAATTTATAAGTTTGTTGTTTTGGAGTTTGGATAAGCATTTTTATATTAAATTATTAGAACACACGGATACAAAAAATGAATGTCTGATATGAAGTATAGAAAATAGAGTATTAAACATAATTTCATCTGTTATTTTCATACTTTTTCATAAGTTTCTAAAGTTCAAAACAGGTCATGAATTTTTATGAGAATGACACTGAGCTCTCTGATAGCCCATTTTTTATATAAAAATGTAGTATTTATCCCTTAAACCATACCACAAAACAGTACAGCAACTACCCTATATAGAAAGACTAAATATTTTAAGAAGTGTATTGATGTAAGAGCATTATGTGAAGTCAGATTGTACAGTGAGTATAGATTGATAATGCCAAGATGAGGTGGCTTTCCATCAGAACCACTCAGACCTACTGAACATTCCTACAGGAAAGAAACACTAAATGGATGGTTGCTCAACACAGAAGTAAAAAGCAACACAGACAACAGTATGGTGATTACCAGGGAAAAGGGTGGTGGTGGCGTAGTAAAGAGTAAAGGCGGTCAAATATATGGTGATAGAAGATGATTTGTCTTTGGGGGGTGGGTACACAATGTAATATACAGATGATGAATGAAATTTTACACTTAATACTATATAATTTTATTAACCAATGCCACCCCCAATAAATTTAAAAAAGTGATATATTATAAAGGAATCTTGGAAGGGCTTAACAAATCCCCCCTGGAGTTGTGGAATAAGTGCTATTTTCTTTTCCTTGGAAATTTTAGTGGGCATGTGTTGGCTTGGATAGAGAGTGTTGATTCAGAGACTGGGTGCACTTCTGTCAATGGAATATCCAAGGATACATATGTATTTTCTAACTTAAGCCAAGACTGGTAGCTCCTTAGAGTTTCTAAAGAATCTCATTTAAGAGAATTTGAGATCATCACCAATAAGAAGTCAAAGAATGGGGCTGGTGGTAATCCTGAGAGAACAAGGCCATGCCATGGATTTTGACCGGCATCATTTTCCACTGGGTCTTCTGAATAATCTATGCCTACCGTTACATGTGGGTAGCTGCCATTAAGAGGAATTCAGCACCCAGGAGATAACTTCAAAAATAACTTTCTACACAAAACTTCTCTTTAAACCACTTACCCCAGCTGTGTCTTAACCTTTAAGGAGCAGAAATAGATTATTCCGCAATATTTGTTGCAGGTTCCTAGAATCAAATTGAGGTTTTAATTTGGGGTGGAAAGAGCTTTGAAAAGCATGCAGAATCAATTTTTTTTTTCTGTTAGACAAGAACTTGACAATTTCCCCCCACCCCCCTAAATGCCTGAAACTGAGCATGCATTAAAAATGGGAAAATGAGGCCCTGACTGGTTTGGCTCAGTGGATGGAGTGTCGGCCTGCGGACTGAAGGAAGGGTCCCGGGTTTGATTCCAGTTAGGGGCATGTACCTTGGTTGCGGGCACATCCCCAGTGGGAGGTGTGCAGGAGGCAGCTGATCAATGTTTCTCTCTCATCGATATTTCTGACTCTCTATCCCTCTCCCTTCCTCTCTGTAAAAAATCAATAAAATATATTTTAAAAAATGGGAAAATGATTCTTGTATTTGAAACCCAGTAGCTGTGGGATCTGATGAAAGTTTTTCAAAGGTAAGCCTAGAAAGGGTTAATGAACCTTAGGGAAGGCAAAAATGGGGAGAGAATAAAGCATATCCTATGTGTATCCCGAAGATATGAAACTCTAAAGTAAACCATTTACTCCTGGAAAGACAAAAAGATAAGACATAGTGGCTCTCATTTAAAACTGTGAAACCCTCTTCATAGGAGTACATGCTGCCAGCACGACTGAGTGAGGGAAACAGCAAGGAAAAGTGATAACATATGTCGTTGAAACTTCACCCAGTGTCAGCGGCTTTGCATATGATTTTAAAAACTATTATGATGTTCGATACTATGCTACACATGGAAGTTTTCTTTTTTTTTTAATGTACTTTATTGCTTTCAGAGAAGAAGGAAGAGGGAAAGATAGAAACATCCATGATGAGAGAAATCATTGATCAGCTGCCTCCTGCAAGCCCCACACCTGGAACTGAGCCAGGAACCTGGGTATGTGCCACTACCAGAAATCAAACCACAACCCTCTGATTTGTAGGTCGAGGCTCAACCACTGAACAACACTGGCCATGCCATATGGGAGTTCTCTTTGAGAAGTAATCACCAAGTAACAACTACCTTTGCTAAAGTGACTAATACAGGAGTGGGCAAAAGTAGGTTTACAGCTGTTCCTTTGGAAAAAGATGCAGGTAATAATTATTACAATAGCGTTATTAATGCAAAAGAACTCGAAAATGTAAGCTTACTTTTGCCAACCCCCATACATGACAAGATTATTATCACTAAATTATTATTGTGGTTATGCAATTTTTAGGATGAAAGACTGACTGACATATGCATTTATGCTCTAATAAAGTATATATCTTTCAATATTCATAGAAAAAATAGCTTGAATCTGGCATATTCATTGAGTGAAGTAATTCAAACAAAGGCAATTAATGCAGAATATAACAATGTTCTTTTATATTTGGAATACATAGCTTATGAATAAATAAGAAGATAATATAAAGAGAATGATGTGAATTACAACACAGAGGTAAGGTTAAGTGAATACATGGAACTCTGTTTATAAGTATAAAATAACTACAATGTCCACTAATGGGATAGTTGAGGTTGTATACATACCCCATTCCACATAAAATAAGGGAAAGTAATATCAATAACAAAAATAAAAAAATAAGTGGAGGGGGCATATAATTAAGCTAAAAATAAATCAAATGGGGACATAAAATAAATAGTGGTCTAGGATACAAGATGAGAGATTCAGGCTGAAATATATAAAGATTAAGGGCATGTGCTGGGCGGGGGGGCAATTTGGAACAAAAGGAGATATATGTAATACTTTAAACAATAAGGAACTTTTTTTTTTTTTAAAAAAAGACGTGTCACTTAGCAATGTAGCACAGCATTACAAAGTGTCCCTGACAGTAGTGGTGCCAAATACTTGTGGACTGTATGAATATTGACTGCTTCAGAAACTTGACCAAAGTGGTCATAAGAACACAGGGCAAAATAATAATGCGGCATCCAGTAACTCAGATACTCATAGATTGGACTGGAGCTATAAATCTCAGTCAATATAGAAGGGTGGAGGGGAGAAGTGAAGTGAAGATGGGATGTGTTAGGCATAAAAATAAAACAATGCTACTGAGATGACACTGAAAATACTGCCTCTCATTTTCTAAAAAACAAAGGTGAAGTAAATAGCTTGAAATATAAAGAATCTCCAAAAATGAAAACCATCTGGTATTAAATTATGAATTTGTTAGTTAATATCCAATTTGGGAAAAACAAGGAACTGCTGTTTCTCTGAAATATTGAAAACATTATGCAAGCATATTGAATATATTATAAAGCATATCAGCGAAATTAGTAATGGAGTCATTTAAGAAGCAGTCAATTGATTTAAGATCCACTCCTCAGAATATTTTTATATTGGAAAAATAAGATGAGTTCTAAAACTAATGCTACTATTTTCAATAAATAATATAGTGCGAAAATATGGCAATGAGTTGACTTTTGAAATAAACATGAGAAAGAAACATTAAGCCAAAACAACAATATGTGGTTTATAAAATATGAATCTTAACCATCAGTGTATGTATGTATTTATGTATGCATGTATGTATGTATGTATGTATACATATGTACATTCTCTAAAGAGATAAATTCTCTGTCACAGACCTGTCTGGGGCTACTATGCCTAGAGAAAGCAGAAATTGCTATAGCTATAGTCAATCTGTATGCTAAGTGTAGCTCAGACACCAATTCACACTGACCTTGTACAAGTTACTTAACTCTTCTTAAGCTTTCTCATCTTAAGTGATAAAGACCTTATCTAGAGGTTAGATATGGGTATTGATTAGCTAATGTGAAAGTTCTGTGCAGATGGAAGAAACAGGACATAAAGGATAAATTTAAGTTCAACAGAGAAGGAGACTTTAGTTAAGGCTTCTAATGTCACATACACATTTTCCTTGGTATTAAAAATAAACAAATTGAAAAAAGGTGATATGTAACAAATGCATGGATATGTAATTTTTAAAGATAATAGTTTTTAAACTATGACAAATATATTTCTATTGGTTGCTATTAATTTTCTTTAAAATTACTCAAAATAAATAACTGGCACTTATCTATCAAAACTCTCATGGGATGAGATTAAATAGAATTTTGACATAAAAATATGTATTTTAGAAGTAGAAAATTTTCAAAATGTATTTAAAAATCATGAATTATAAATGTTTAAGATACATTTCCAGGGTTTACCAAAGTTAATATTAGCTATGTGATGATAACCTAACAAAAAATATTAGGGCAATTTTGATATAGTCTAATTATTCAATATCTAATTTGAAACATAAAATTTAAAGCATTAGCATCTAAAAAAATAAGTATTTTTTATAAAGTCACATGAAATATTTGCAGACATTATTTCAGCTGCTAGTATATGTGCTATAACCATTGTCATCAGCTTTATAAAATTCAAGTTATAAATGTATAAGTTAAAATATAAATATATAAATTATCTTGTACATCTTTGTATATCAAGTTAAATATCAAGAGATGCATCCTATATAATAAAAGAGAAACATGCAAATTAACCATCCCTCTGCTCTGCTCAAACCATGCCCACAAGCCACACCCACCAACCAATCAGGAGCAAATATGCAAATTAACCCAACTAAGATGGTGGCGGCCACTGAGCTGGAACAAGCAGGAGGCTTGGGTTGCCCCGGACAATGGAGGAAGCCAAGCTTCCTGCCTGCCCTGGCGGGCCCTGGGCTCTGCTCAAGGCTACAAAGTTTTAATTATAGAAGATAAATAAAGCCCAGAAACAAAAAGAAAAAAACAAAAAAGGAGAGGCTGGAAGCTTGGGTCACTGGGGGGCATGGCCAGCCTGAAAACGGCCCTCAGCCCCTCACCCAGGCTGGCCACACCCCCAGGGGATGAGGGTCCCTTCTGGGGGGCTTGGCCAGCCTGCAAACAGCCATCAGCCCCACACCGAGGCTAGCCAGGCACCCCAGTGGGTATCCCCACCCTGAAGGGTGTGTAGCCAGCCTGAAAACAGCCCTCAGCCACTCACCAAGGCTGGTCACACCCCCATGGGGTGAGGGTCCCCACTGGGAGGCTTGGCCACCCTGCAAACAGCCATCAGCTCCTCACTCAGGCTGGCCAGGCACCCCAATGGGGACCCCCACCCTGAAGGGGGTGTGACAAGCCTGAAAATGGCCCTTAGCCCCTCACCCAGGCTGACCAGGCACCCCAGCGGGATCCACACCCTGATCCGGGACACCGTTCAGGGCAAACCAGCTGGTCCCCACCTGCGCACCAGGCCTCTATCCTATATAATAAAAGGGTAATATACAAATTGACCCTAACAGCAGAATTACTGGGAATGACTGGTCACTATGACACACACTGACCACCAGGGGGCAGACGCTCAATGCAGGAGATGCCCCTGGTGGTCAGTGCACTCCCACAGGGGGAGCTCTGCTCAGCCACCAGCCAGGCTGATGGCTGCTAGCACAGCAGTGGTGGCGGGAGCCTCTCCCGCCTCCTCAGCAGTGCTAAGGATGTCCGACTACAGCTTAGGCCTGCTCCCCGCTGACAAGTGGACATCACCCAAGGGCTCCCAGGCTGCCAGAGGGATGTCTGACTGCCAGCTTAGGCCCGATCCCCCAGGGAGCGGGCCTAAGCCAGCAGGTGAACATCCCTCGAGGTGTCCCAGACTGTGAGAGGGCACAGGCCGGGCTGAGGGACTCCCCTGAGTGCACAAATTTGGTGCACTGGGCCTTAGTATTATATAAATGAGAAATGAAACAAAACTGTTTCCTTAGGATTAAAAAAATACTTGAGTCCCATGAATTAGTTATTCCATTTCCAGGTTTTTCTTAATACCAACTTGAGCCTGGGAACATCAATAAATGCCTTTGAGCTTTTCCGAAATATATTTTATTTCCACTTTTGGCTCATGTTTTTCTAGGTTTCAAGTAAATGTGAAACTTAATATTTCTCACCTTCTTATTGATTTACATAATGGATAAACCAATAACAGAAAAGAACAGTGCCCTAAATACTTAAGGAATTAAACTATGGGGTTAAAATTCACATTTTAACACATGTTTATGATAAAATAGATTCTAATTATCTAAAATTATTAGGTAAATAGATATCCACATATAATTAAAATATCTGCTTTATTTTTCTGTTACTATATTTAGAGAACTGAATCCCTTTGCAAGGTCTTGTTGAAACAAAAAATATTGAAAATATTATGTTTGCTATGTTTAAACTTTTTTGACATCTAACAGTTTGAACTTAACATTCAGTTTTAAATGAATGTTGATGTCATTTTTATAGCTTAACTAGCTCAACATTTTCAACATTAAGACAGATCAGTGATAGGCTAATCTGCTTTCATCTCAAGAGTCTATTTGTTTTGCTTTCTGGAGTTGGTGTACCCTAGTGATTAAAATGCCTAGCTTTAAAATCATTCCTGAATTTCTCAGCTTATTTTACCTTAAGCAAACAATTCAATCTCTTTAGCCTTTTTTCTTATGTGATGGAAATAAATAAAATAATAATAATAGGTAGGCCATAAAATGGTTGAGAGAATACTGAAGAGAAACCAAGAATTAAGGAAAATGTTTTCAACCTATAGTAAGTGTCCTTAAAATGGCATCTATGTTATAGCTATTATTATCTCTTTATTACTACTGATTTATAAATATGAATTTATTTTCAGTTTTCTTTGCATTTGGTTATGTGATTTTAAAAACTTTGCTGAATTCTTTCACGACATAAGAGTATTTTATTTTAATAGCCCAGAGAGATGAAAATCACGTGGATATTTCGCAGTGCTTTTTCATCTGGTACTCTGAAATAGCCTTTTGAAGTTCCTGCATTTGCTTGTATCTAATATTCAAATAGTCTTTCCAGATAGCAAATTACTTCTTTGCACAGTTAAGGTTATTTTATAAAAGAGGAAAAGAGTATTCTATGAGGTTTTCTACTGGTAATTGCTAGTTTGATTAAATTAGAAATGATATTTTAAGCAATTATTTTTTTCAATAAGATTACTAAAACAATGTTAATTAGCCTGTGATTTATTTGTGCTTGTTTCTGTTTCCATTTATACACAAACATAGAAAGAATACTTCTGAGATTGTAATTTTAAGATTTTAAGAATTGCTATCCTAAACCCTTATACAAGTGTAATAAAGGGAATTGCATATTTTTCTGTTAGATTTTCACAAAGGATGATAGTGTTCTTAACCTGTTAATCATGCTGAAATATAACACTGTGATTTTGTGTGTGTATGTGAGAACTCTTATGTACTGTAATATTTATTTTCATGTGGTGAAATACATTTGTATTTATATAAATTTGTTTGAAACTAATTGGCCTCTCTAGGCACTAAATACTTTGATGAAAAATTATTCATGGGTTAAGTTTCATGAGCACAAGAGAGAAGTCTGCTTATTGGTGATCACTCAATATTTCATCAGGGTTAGTTTGAAAAAAATTCAGATATATCAGTTGGCAATTTATCAAAAAACTAAAACTGGGTTTCTGCTAGCTCTTCATGTTTCAACTTTTTATCTTACTACTAGGTCTCACATTTAAAATTGGAATGGTCCCTTGCTAATCCTATATTTATAAAACCCTAATATGCAAATCACCCAAATAGTGGAATGACTGGTTGCTATGATGCATACTGACCACCAGGGGGCAGACGCTCAATGCAGGAGCTGCCCCCTGGTAGTCAGTGCACTCCTATAGGGGGAGAGCTGCTCAGCCTGAAGCCGGGCTCACAGCTAGGGAGCTAGTGGCAGTGGCGGGAGTCTCTCCCGCCTCCGTGACAGCACTAAGGGCCCCTCGGATGTCCAACTGCTGGCTTAGGCCCACTCCCCATGGGCAGGGACACCCTATATGTAAATTTTGAATATAAATAAAATGTATTTTCAAAAACATCACATGACTTAGCTAAGACTATAAAAATTGTTGACAATTCCAATATTATTTAAGCAGTTTCATAGCTAATAAAATGATAGAAAGCCCCTTAAGTCATTTTATTTTTTTAACCTGGACATAACAAAAAATATGGTGATAACCCTTTCTCCCAACAAACTATAAACCTGACTCATATCTGAATATACATGAAAAAGTACATCATTTATAAAATAGAAGTTTTAAAAGAAATGCACTATCAGCAAGTATAGTTTATTTTTTTTCTTTTTATTGAATTTATTGGAGTGATACTAGTTAAAAAAATTATACAGGTTTCAGGTGTACAATTCTATAACTCATCATATGTACACTGTATTGTGTGTTTACTACCCCAAGTCAAGTCTCCATCTGTCACCATTTATCCCCCCTACACCTTCCTCTACCTCTCCCTGGCACCCTCCCCTCAGCAGTCACCACACTGTAGTCTGTGTCCATGAGATTTTTCTTTCCCTCTTCTTTTTTCTTGTTTTGTTCAATTCCTCCACCACCCCACCCTCACCAACCAAGTACACACACACACACCCCCACCCCCTGCTGCTGTCAGCTTTCTTTCCATCTATGAGTCTTTCTCTATTTTGCTTGCTAATGCATTTTGTTCATTAGTTTCCACATATGAATGAAATCATATGCTCCTTGTTTTTCTTTGACTGACTTATTTCACTTAGCATAATACTCTCCAGCTCCATTCATGTTCAACAAGTGTTGGCGAGAATGTGGAGAAAGGGAACCTTCGTGCATTGTTGATAGGAATGCTATTTGTGCAGCCACTGTAGAAACCAGTATGGAGTTACCTCAAAAAATTAAAAATGGAACTGCCTTGTGACCCAGCAATTCCACTTCTGGGAATTTATCCAAAGAAACCCAAAGCACTTAGATGAAAGAATATATGAACCCCTATGTTCATTGCAGCATAATTTATGATAACCAAGATTTGGAAGCTTCCTAAAGTGTCCATCAGTAAATGAGTGGATAAAAAAGCTCTGATACATTTGCACATGGACTACTACTTGGTCATAAAAAAGCAAATCTTAATCTTTTCAAAAGTAGGTTTATTTCAGATGTAGCAAGAGTCTTACCAATTAAACTAATGATTATTGTAATTTGCTACATATGATCATTCAAATAATGGTAAGAAAATGGATTTTGATGACACAACAATTATTTTTCATTTCCATGAGTCCAATCCTAGACTCATTTCCATGAAAATCATGGCATAAATAGGGATTTCTATTTTACTAATCACAATTACATTGTTCTGTAAAGTATGTTAACTTTATTTAGTTAACTTTAACTAAATAAAATGAAATAATTAACAGGTGTAAGTAGGAGAAAGAGAGTAGTATCAATATAATAGATTGAATGGTGATCCCCAAAAGACATGTCCAAATGGATCTTGTGTATGTGCCTTGGTAGGAAAAAGTGTCTTGGCAGATACAATTAAATAAGGACTTGAAGATGAGATTATTCTAGGTAGTCATCCTAAATCTAATAATAAGTGTCAAGAGAAGATAAAAGTGGAGAGACCCCACTGAGGTGAAAATGGAGGCAGAGATTGAAAGAATACATCTATAAGCCAAGAAATGCCAAAGATTATTGGCAGCTGTGAGACTTGAAGGGAGTCATGGAACAATCTATCCCTCAGAGCCTCCAGAATGAACCAACCCAGCTAATACCATATTATTTAAATAGCTTATTGCATAAATACATAAATTGTAGATAACAAACAAATCTCTTTTGCAAAAGAATTCCATATAATTTATATATCCACATTGCTTATAAAGACCAGTATATCTACTCCTTAAGTGTGGTTGAATGTAGTAACTTGCTTTCAGAGCAGTATAGAAAAGAAAAAAAAAGAAAGGAGAGAAAAGGAAAGAACAGACGTAAAATAAAATAAAATAAAATAAATAAAAGAAAAAATAAAATAAATAAAATAAAATCTATACTAATAATAGTGTAATATACAATTGGTCGGGATGCCATCACAGTAACGACTGATCAGCAGGCTGCCTGCGCAGCAGGCGTGGGTGAGCGGGGACCTGCAGCGTAGGAGACCCGGGCGGGGCCACTGCGCCCCACAGGGGTCCGCAGTCCTTCAGAGAGGCCTCCACTGCAGGCCGGGCCCTGTGGGTGGGGACTTGCAGTGTTGGGGACGGGGGTGGGGGAAACAGGGCCTGGCAGAGGGCAGCCTGTACTTCCCACAGGGAGGCTGTAGCTGTGAGCGGCCCCAAGCAGCTGCGCCAGTCCTGACTCCTGGCCCAGAGGTGCGCCATCACAGAAACAGCCATGGTGACGGGCCAGATTGATGTCCTCCTGGCTGCGCCACACGGGTTTGTGGGTCTGAGCAGGCACAGGCCTTCGTTGCATGCATCCTCTCCCCCCGTCGCTTGCGAACGTCCCCCAACGTGCTGTCATCCATGCATGCTCGGGACAGTCCTGGACCACAGCATGTGCATGTCCCCCCGGCCCCTCCGCCACACTTCCAGCAACCCTGGTGTGCCTACGTCCCCCACATGACATGCACACATCCCCTAACATCCTTTGGAGTGTGTCTGGGTGCTCAGGGCGGGTGGCTGTGAGATGACAGTGAGAGGGTGGAGTGGTGACACCCTGTTCCCACGGAGGTCAGTGCAGTGATGAGATCGCCTCTGTGGGGCTAATGCAGGTGCTGACATGGGAGCAGGTGCGGACAGACACACCTAGTGGTATGGGGCAGCCCTCGCTGAGGTGCCTTCGGTCAACATTCGAGGTCGGGAACCCAGAGGAAGCGAGGAGTTCCGTCCTCTCAGTGAAACGGCAGTAGAGTCGGGGTGACTGTAGAGGAGGAATGTGCACTCGGGGTGCCGGCGCCCATGAGCAAAGGCTGCCCTGACTGAGCCTCGCTCGCTCGGGGCCTAGCGTGCTTCTGCCGGGCAGAAGGTGACAGGACATGCTTTTCAGAGTTAATGAGAGAAAACATTGATTTTTCCACTGCCCGCGAAGATGGTAAGTGGAGTGGGGAGACATGCAGGGAATGAGCAAGGTTCCCTGTCTGGGGGTTCCAAATCCGCCATTGGTTCCTTTCACCGCTGACTAGAGATATACAGGATGTCCCCCCAAAATGTATACACACTTTGAATATCTACTATTTCCAGTGGGTTTAAGTATGAAAAGAAAGAAACAACAATGGAGCTGTCATCTGTTAAAAGTGCAGGCCTAAACCAGCAGTCGGACATCCTCCAAGGGGTCCCGGATTGGAGAGGGTGCAGGCCAGGCTGAGAGACCCCCTCCATGCACAAATTTCGTGCACTGGGCCTCTAGTAAGATAAGATAATAGAGAAGAAAAGAGTTAATTTATAGTAGAGAATTCTAATAAATACTGCATTAAGTCAGATGATCAAGGTTAACATCAACAGTGCTAAATCTTATTGATAGTATATACCTGTGATATGATGTGTTGAGAATGATACTGTAATTTTCCTACCAAAAACACATTATATTAGTGTATTCATGAGTAATATATCATACAAAATTCAATTGAACATGTTTTACAAATGCCTGACTGGTATCCTCAAACAATGGTAAGGTCATCAAAAGAAACACATATTTTGCCCTGGCCGGCTTGGCTCAGTGGATACAGTGTCAGCCTGCGGATTGAAGGGTCCCAGGTTCAATTCTGGCCAAGGTCACATGCCTGCGTTGCGGGCTTGATCCTCAGTGGGGGGCATGCAGGAGGCAACCAATCAATGATTCTCTTTCCATTGATGTTTCTATCTCTCTCTCCTTCTCCCTTCCTCTCTGAAATCAATAAAGAAATATATTTTTAAAAAAAAGAAACACGTATTTTATAAACCAAGAAAAACCTAAAAAGATGTAGGTACAAAATATAATGTGATATCCTGGAGGGGATCCTGAAACAAAAAGGGATAAATAGGAAAAACAGAGAACATGTAATGGGCATTTGGTTATTAATAATTTATTAGTATTGGCTCATTAATTGTGATAAATATACTACACTAATAACTACACTAATAAAAGAGAAACATGCAAATTGAGAAACAGCTACCCTTCCCATTGGTAGAGAAAGGGTAGAGAAACAGCTACCCTTCCCATTGGCTAATCAGGGCGATATGCAAATTAACTGCCAGCCAAGATGGCGGCCAGCAGCCAGGCAGCTTGAAGCGAACATGAGGCTTGCTTGCTTCAGTGATGGAGGACTCCAACGTTCCCCGCCTGCCGCTGCCGGCCTTTGAGCTTGCAGTTTGAAACATTGTTACAAATATAGAAGCTAAACAAAACCCCAGAAACCTGCTTTCAGCCAGCCGGGATCTCAGAGCTGGAGTTGAAACAGTGTTTAGATTATAGAACCCAAAAAAATCAGATACCTGCTTTCAGCAGCCGAGGCTTAAGAGTCGGAGCTAAGCCTCAGAGCTAAAGCTTGCCCAGAATAAAAAAAAAGAAAAAGAAAAAAAGGAGCGGTTGGGAGCTTCAGTCACCTGCCAGCCTGAAAACGGCCCTCAGCCCCTCACCCAGACTGGCCAGGCACCCCAGTGGGGACCCCCACCCTGAAGGGTGTGTGACCAGCTGCAAACAGCCATCATCCCCTCATCCAGGCTGGCCAGGCACCCCAGTGGGGACCCCCACCCTGAAGGGTGTGTGACCAGCTGCAAACAGCCATCATCCCCTCATCCAGGCTGGCCAGGCACCCCAGTGGGGACCCCCACCCTGATCCAGGACACCCTTCAAGGCAAACCAGCCAGCCCCCAGGCCTCTATCCTATATAGTAAAAGGGTAATATGCCTCCCAGCACCGGGATCAGTGGAGCCGCGAGGCCTCCCGGCACCAGGATCAGCGTGACAGGGGGCAACGCCCAAACCCCCTGATCGCCCTGTGGCTCTGTGTGTGACAGGGGGTGGGGCCACAATCTCCCTATCCACCCTGCTCTGTTCCTGACAGGGAAAGGGCCCCAACCCCCTATCAGCCCTGCTCTGTGCCTTATAGGGGGGAGCTCCCCAACCCCCTGATCGCCATGTGGCTCTGTGTGTGACAGGGGGCAGTGCCCCAACTCCCCTATCGGCCCTACTCTGTGAGTGATAGGGGGGAGCTCCTCAACCCCCTGATCAGCCCTGCTCTGTGCATGACGGGGGGAGCTCCCCAACCCCCTGATCCGCCCTGCTCTGTGTGTGACAGGGGGCGGTGCCCCATCTCCCCTATTGGCCCTACTCTGTGAGTGATAGGGGGGAGCTCCTCAACCCCCTGATCGGCCCTGCTCTGTGCGTGACAGGGGGAAGCTCCCCAACCCCCTGATGGGCCCTGCTCTGTGCGTGACGGGGGGAGCTCCCCAACCCCCTGATCGACCCTGCTCTGTGCGTGACAGGGAGTGGCGCCGCAACCTCCCCATCGACCCTGCCTTGAGTGTGATAGGGAACGGTGCCCCAATCCCCCAATCGGCCCTACCCTGAGCGTGACTGAGGGTGGCATCGCAACCTCCCAATCCGCCCTGCTCTGTGCATGACAGGGGATGGCGCCCCAACTCCCCAATCAGTCCTGCTCTGAGCCCAACCCGGGGCTGCACCTAGGGATTGGGCCTGCCCTCTGCCATCTGGGAGCGGGCCTAAGCCAGCAGGTCGTTATCTCCCGAGGGGTCCCAGACTGCGAGAGGGCACAGGTCGGGCTGAGGGACCCCCCCTCCCCCCTGAGTGCACAAATTTTTGTGCACCAGGCCTGTAGTAAGTTGTTAATAATAGTGGAAATTGGGTGGGGAGTAATGTGTACTCTACCATCTTTCAAATAAACATATGAACTGGAAAAAAAATTAGCAAATTATAAGAAGGTTATTTTTAGAGCGGTTTCATATTCACAGGAAAATTGTACAGAAGGTACAGAGTTTTCCCTTATACCCTCTGTCCTCAAACATGCATAGCCTCCTCCATTATCATTATAAGCCATGAATCTACATTGACACATAATTTTCACCCAAATCCATGGGTTACATTAGAGTTTGCTCTTGGTGTTATACTTTCTATAGGTTTGGAAACATTTTTAATGACAGATAGTCACCATTGTAGTATCATACAAAGGAGATTTGCTGTCCTAAAATTCCCCTGTGCTCCCCTAGTCATCCCTCACTCCTCCCAAACCTTGGCAACTACTGATCCCTTTACTGTCTCCCTAGTTTTGTCCTTTTCATGTTGTCATATAGTTGGAATCAGACAGTACATAGACTTTCCAGATTCTTTTCTCTCACAAGGTAATATGCATGTAAGTGTTCCCCATGTCTACATGACTCGATAGCTCATTCCCTTTAGGGTTGAATAATAATCTATCGCATGGATGTGCCATAGTTGTCTGTTGTTTTTTAATCTATTGCCCTACTGAAGGACACTGTGGTTGCTACTAAGATTTTAAAATAATGGCTAAAGCTCCTTTAAACATATGGGTGCAAGTTTTTGTGTGGAGATAGATTTTCAACTTTTTTGGGTAAATATCCTAAAGTGTAGTTTCTGGATCATAAGGAAAGAGTATTGTTAGAAACTCTTCCAAAGTGGCTGAAACATTTTGCACTCCCAGCAGCAATGAATGAGTATTCTTGCTGCTCCACATTCTTACCAGAATTTGGTATTATAAATGTTCTGGATTTTGGCAATTTTAATAGAATTATGGTGATATCTCATTGTTGTTTTAATTTGTATTATGAAGTACAATGTCCAACCTCTTTTATCTGTTTTCACAATTATTTAGTTTTTGTAATCAATCTCAAATTTCACATTCATGACATGAATAATATCATCTATTTAAGTTTGTGTGAATATGATCGTGTTTGAAAGATTTTCTATAATTTCACATGCAGTGCTTTGTAATATTTGTGCCAGGCTATATATACTACTTTTCTACAGTTGTTAGTTCTTGAACTTTACATAGTAATATTTACCAACAGTGTAAAAATGTGAGCCCTGCTAGCAATTCTTATAGCAGGCAGTTTACAGAAGATGGCAAATAAGAGTAGTCATCAGCTGTATTGTTTTGGCAATATTCCTATATTTTCAGTGGCATGCAATCTTTGTTCTTATGAATCATAGCAAATTCCACTCCTTGGATGTTTGCAATTGCACTTTTCATGTCAGTTACTGAGCTGCTAGAGCTTGCACAGAATTAAATGTCAGATGAAATCAGCACAAGTGTTTAATAGCAGGAAATAAAACCAACTAGGATGAGGGAAATTCTTGATATTGTTAACCAGCTTCAATAAGTGAATCTATAATACAATTTAAATGCATAGTCTCTGTAAGAAAACACCAGGTTTAATAACATAAAGATTATCTCCTTGTTATTTACTGAGCATCCCTTGTATTTCAAGGTAAATATATGTCTACTTGACTTATTAGAAAAATTTAACTTACTTTTAAACATTCTGCAATTAGTTTCTAGAAACCAAATTTAATTGTATAATTCAAATTAAATTTGGTTTTGTATTTTAAACATTTCATGTTTCTAAATTAATTGTCATCATTATGACCTAATTCAGAACTAAACATTATTTTATAGATAACATATACATAAAATGTGTTTATTAAAGTATTAAAATTAACATAACCCTCAATCTATATATACTTAAACTTAATAAATGTATTTACATGCCTTCCCTTTGGAAAACCATGATGCTTATTCAATGAAGTATTTTAGATATTAGTTTGTTTCCTCATCTACCTAACTTTAAAGATTGCTTCACAGACAGACTGAGAGATATAGGTACTATTGGGAACAACTAATATAAGAAAATATGATTTTGCTATGGTTAGAGGAAAATAATCATGTAACATATTGCATTAATTACCTATCACTATGTGACAAATTACTTCAAGATTTAAAGAAATATTAAAGCAAACATTTACTTTTATTACATTTCTATGGGTCAGATATGTTATTGTGATTAAGCTTGACCTTTGTCTCTGGCTTCTTACAAGGCTGATGGTAAAGTTTCTGCTGAATTACACTTGGGGGATCATTCATGCCCAAGTTCACTCACGTGTTTGTTGGAAGGATTCAGTTCTTATGGCTTCTTGAACTGAGAAGCCCTGGAAGCAGATAGCCTGTCTCTCACTGGCCCGTGGCCTGAAGCTGCCCTCAGCTACTTGCCACTTGTTCATCTTCATGGGGCCGCTCACCACATGGCAGCTGACTTCATCAGAATGAACAAGTGAGAGGCACATGTTATCATCAAGATGGAAGTTACTTTTTTTTTTTTGTAATTTAGTCCCATTCCATTACTTTTTGCCTTATTCTGCTTGTTAGAAGCAAATCATTAGACTGAGCCAATAATGGGAGGGGATCACAGAAGGGCATGAGTGCCTCTACACAGATTTTAAACTTCCTTTTAAAATGAACTTTATGGGAAGGCTATGGAAAAATGAACTTTAACTTTTATCTCCCATAACTTAAAAATATATGTCTAAATAAATTTTAAATAAGCAGAAACAGGGCATCACTTAAGAAAAAGCAGAATAAATTATTGCCTTTTAGAAAAATTAAAGTATGCTACATAAATTCATCCAGTCTAGGTTAAAATACTCAGAGAAAACACAATTCTCATAACAAAAGAAAATATGTTGAGGAAACAGAATGATAGCATAGAAATAAAAAGACTATATCAGCATTTAAATTACACCAAAGAGAAGAAATAATTTAAATAATGTAAACTTAATTTTGGAAATACAAAGACATTCAGATTGAAGTAGGACACCAAAACATTTATGTGAAATTCTTCAAAATAGCACAGAAAATTTAAAGAAAAAATAATTTACAAAGCTACTATAGGAACAGCAAAATAGAAGATTGGTATCCAAGTACAATCATCTCAGAAAAACCTTTATGTGAGTAAGTACAAGTCACTTTTAATAAATACATAAATAGAGCTTAAGCTATTGTTAACTTAGTGGATTGAATATATATAACACATAAAATAATTGCCTTTATAAATAAACAGACAAAACTTAAGCCACTGTAATTTATCACTCTCAATGTTTTTAGGAAAATTTTATTGTTATACTAGAAGCCCGGTACATGAACTTCATTCACATGGGCTCGGGGGGGAGGGGAGGTTTCCCTCAACCCAACCTGCACCCTCTCGCAGTCTGGGAGCCTTTGGGGGATGTCCGACTAATGGGTTAGGCCCGCTTCCTGACCTTGAACTTGGCTTCTGGCTGAGCGGAGCTCCCCCTGTGGGAGCGCACTGACCACCAGGGGGCATCTCCTGCATTGAGCGTCTGCACCCTGGTGGTCAGTGCACATCATAGTGACTGGTTGTTCCACTGTTTAGTTGATTTGCATATTAGGCTTTGATTTTATAGGATATAAACTGAAGATAATGTAATTAATTAATAAGACAGCATATTTAATGGCTTAACAGAATGCCTGATAAAAAATTGCAGCTCATTAACTGAGAATTAAAAAAATAAAGTTAAGTAATTCTTCATATAAAACAGTAAGTGGTATGTATAAAAGATAAAGGCTCAGAAAAAGCAGAATAAATTAAGTGATGCCATTTTTAACAGTTTGAAAAGGCAATATGGAATGATCAGGAAAATATGAGGGCTTATTGAATAGGTAACATTTTTCTTAACAAATGTAGCTGAACTAGATTATATAGTTGGACATTAAGAATACAATAGCCATCGCCAAAACCGGTTTGGCTCAGTGGATAGAGCGTCCGCCTGTGGACTGAAAGGTCCCGGGTTCGATTCCGGTCAAGGGCATGTACCTGGGTTGCGGGCACATCCCCCGTGGGAGATGTGCAGGAGGCAGCTGGTCGATGTTTCTCTCCCATCGATGTTTCTAACTATCTATCTCTCTCCCTTCCTCTCTGTAAAAAATCAATAAAATATATTTATTTTAAGAATACAATAGCCATCTTCCTGTAGTGAACATGATCTCCGTTGACTAGGCTTGATCCTCAGTACCTGGTGTTCACGGCCTGTATAGTCCCCTCCCCTGAGTGTGGACAGGACCTGTGCCTTTCTTCTTCCAAACCGAACATAGGGAAAATGACAGGGTTTTGAAGATGTAATTAAAATCCCAAATCAGTGGTTTTATGTTAATCAAAATGATTCTGGGTGGATCTGACTAAATCAATGGAAAACAGGAGAAGAGGTCTGGGACCCTCCCTGAGACGAGAGAATGCCTCTCATGCTGGCTTTGCAGGATTAAATTTCCATGGTCTGGGAGGGTCTATGGAAAGGACATGTGGCATGGAACTGTGGTGGCCTTTACAAGCTGCCAGGAGCTGCCAGTGATAATCAGCAAGGAAACAGCTCTCTCAGTTCTATAGCAGCAATTCTGCCAATGACTTAAGGGGGCTTAGGAGCAGATTTTCCCTATTAAAGCTTCTGATGATACCACAGCTCAGCCTATACCTGAATATAGCCTTTTAAGACCCTAACTGTGGAGCTCAGACTCCTGATCCACAGAAATTGTGAGGTAATGTGTGTTGTTTTTAGTTGATAAGCATGTACTAATTTATGTAGCAATAGAGAACTAATACCGTTCATAATGTACTATTAAAATTAGATGATGATCCCGGCTGGAGTGGCTCAAGGCTGAGCGTTGCCCCAAGAGCCAGGAGGTCACTGTTCGATTTCAGGTCAGGACAGATGCCGGGGTTGCAGGCTGGATCCCCACTTGCAGGCATGCAGGAAGCAGCTGATGAATGATTCCTCAATGTTATTTATAGATGATATATATGTTGTAGTTTTGTATACCTTAAAAGTTCTTTTCTACTCCCTGGAAATATGGAATCTAAAAGTAACAATGCTTTTCTATGAAAGATCTTATGATTTTTTCAAACATGGTTTTCTAGAGCTTAATGCTCCAGAGGAGCCTTCTAATGCTAAGCTGATTCTCTCTCCTTTGTAACCATCTGCCCAAATCAGAAAGCTTACAGGCTTCCTTTTTATCCTCATAAGACATGACTTTTCACTGAGAAATGTTTTGTTTTCTTTTCCTTTCAATATTTTTGTCCATTTTTCAGTGGGTTTTCTAGTATTAAAAAGTTAACTATAGGCATTTCTATACACCAATAGTGAACTTACAGAAAGAGAGACTAAAAAAGCAATCCCATTTACCATCGCACCAAAAAAATTAAAATACCTAGGAATAAACTTAACTAAACAGGTAAAAGACCTCTACTCAGAAAACTACAGGATGTTGAAAAAAGAGATAGAGGAAGACATAAACAAATGGAAGAACATACCATGTTCTTGGATTGGTAGAATCAACATCATTAAAATGTCCATACTACCCAAAGCAATCTTTAAATTCAGCACACTTCCCATTAAAATACCAATGGCCTACTTCACAGATCTAGAACGAACTCTCCAAAAATTCATCTGGAATAAAAAAAGACCCCGAATAGCTGCGGCGATCCTGAGAAAGAACAAAGTAGGTGTGATCTCAATACCAGATATCAAGCTGTATTACAAAGCCACTGTTCTCAAAACTGCCTGGTACTGGCACAAGAACAGACATATAGATCAATGGAATAGAATAGAGAGCCCAGAAATCGACCCGAACCAATATGCTCAATTAATATTTGACAAAGGAGACAAGAACATACAATGGAGTCAAGACAGTCTCTTCAATATGGCATTGGGAAAATTGGATAGATACATGCAAAAAAATAAAACTAGACCACCAACTTACACCACACACAAAAATAAACTCAAAATGGATAAAGGACTTAATATAAGATGGGAAACCATAAAAACATTAGAGGAATCCAAAGGCAACAAAATCTCAGACATATGCCAAAGCAATTTCTTCACTGATACACCTCCTAGGGCATTGGAAACTAAAGAGAAAATAAACAAATGGGACTACATCAAAATAAAAAGCTTCTGCACAGCAAAAGAAACCATTAACAAAACAACAAGAAAGCCCACTGCATGGGAGAACATATTTGCCAATGTAATCACCGATAAGTGTTTAATCTCCAACATTTATAGGGAACTCATACAACTTAACAAAAGGAAGATAAAGAACCCAATCAAAAAATGGGCAAAGGACCTAAATAGACACTTTTCAAAAGAGGACATTCAGAAAGCCAAGAGACATATGTAAACATGCTCAAAGTCACTAATCACCGGAGAGATGCAAATCAAAACAACAATGAGGTACCATCTCACACCTGTCAGAATGGCTATCATCAACAAATCAACAAACGACAAGTGCTGGAGAGGATGTGGAGAAAAAGGAACCCTTGTGCACTGCTGGTGGGAATCCAGACTGGTGCAGCCACTATGGAAGACAGTATGGAGTTCCCTCAAAAAGTTAAAAATGGAACTCCCATTTGACCCTGTGATCCCACTTCTAGAATATATCCCAAGAAAACAGAAACACCCATCAGAAAGGATATATGCACCCCTATGTTCATAGCAGTACAATTCACCATAGCTAAGATCTGGAAACAGCCTAAGTGCCCATCAGCAGATGAATGTATTAGAAAACTGTAGTACATCTACACGATGGAATACTATGCTGCTGTAAAAAAGAAGGAATTCTACCATTTGCAACAGCATGGATGGAACTGGAGAGCATTATGCTAAGTGAAATAAGCCAGTCAATGAAAGAAAAATACCACATGATCTCACTCATTTATGGATAATAAAAACAATTATAAACTGATGAGCAGAAATAGATACAGAGGCAGAGCAGCATCGAACAGACTGTCAAATTACAGCGGGAAGCCCGAGGAGGGTTAGGGGGCGGTAAGAGGAGTAAGAGATCAACTGAAGGACTTATATGCATGCATATAAGCATAACCAATGGACATAAGACACTGGGGGGTAGGGGAGCCGGGGGAATGACAAGGGGAGAAAAACAAAGGAGACATATGTAATACTCTTTGTAATACTTTAAGCAATAAAAAAGTTAACTATTTCTTTATTTCAATTTTCATTATTAATTTAATTAATGTATACCTCCCTACCCACCCAATTTTGCACTGCCGGAACTATTAATACACGGATTTGGATGTTTAAGTCCTAAAGTGTCATGACTTTGCACTCAATATTTTATTCCCTTCTATTCTGCATTCCAGTGTAATATCTAAAGTTGACCTTCCAAATCCCAGTCAGTATTCATTATTACCCATTCAGTTCCTTTATTGAGTTTTTCCTCATTATTTGATGACCGTACATTTTACTTCCAAAAATACTTTTTTTTCCAAGCTTATTTATTGATTGCTTCCAGAGAAAAATGCTTATGGCTATTTTTATTAGAAAGTCTTGATTCTTCTCTGCATTTAGATTTTTTTTAATTGGTAGCTCATTGTCCTAATTAATCCACTCATTTCCCACCTCTTTTGAAAATATCCTGCTTTTTCTCATATGTCCGATTCTTATTTCTTTAAATCTGCCCCTTTTAGGAAAAGGAAGTTTAGATTGATATCTACTGATGGCTTGTTTAGCATCCTTCAAGAATCATGTTACTCTTCAGTATTCAGAAAAACAATAATATATTTTTTATTTCAATTGGCTCCTGTGTAACCTAAAAAAAAATAGGGAAGAAATCTTATTTTCATTTCCCCAAATTCCTTCAGAAAATAAATAGAACATGCTTAACACAAGGCAATTGATAACTAAGAGTAAACCTATTAATCACTGGTGACAAAGTGAGCAAAGCTGTTGTAGTAAACATCTTATGTGTTGAAGTCACACATTTGTCCTAAGACAGGATACTCTAATTTTCCTGGCATTTTTCTCTGGGATGATGGAGGCTATCAACCATTAGAATGTTAATTGCATATCCTGGACCATATATTCTGACATTATTTTGTGTCTCTGTCAAATCTGTTTGTTTCCAGAAAGCAAAACTGGCACATTAATTCTAAAGGCTGTCATCAAGATGAGCAGAAAGTTCCATGAGCCAACCCCACCCTTATTGGTCATTATCCCAATATCTTTTCTTATAAAGAAAAATAGGGAAGAAATCTTATTTTACACCCTGGAAATATGGAATCTAAAAGTAGCAATGCTTTTCTATTAAAAATCTTACAATGTTTTCAAACATGGTTTGAAAAGAAAGCAAGTGCTTTCTTCTCATATGCTTAATTAATTTTAGTGTCAATTCTGTTATGCAGATCTGAATTATTGTCTAATTGACTTTAATGACAGTGAAAAAGAAGTTAATAAATATTACTGAGTTTACAGCATGCATAATTCTTTTACATTATCCTTTTTAAAAATCATATTCACAACTTAAAAAAAACTAAAATGAATAAACTAGATGTTTTACCTATTTCATTATGCAGCCAAATAAGAGTTTATAAAAATGATCACTTCCCTATCAATTTTTTTTAACTTAATCCCAAACTAGTGAATTGTCAAGGGCTTTGTCCAATGGGACATTTTATATGTGTGTTGGTTGATTAGGGTATTTGACATGAGTATTTAGGTCCATTTGAAAGCCTTCCAGCAAATGATGAACTTCTTCAGTTAGGAGATTAGCTATGGTGTTCCTTAAGTGGCATGATCTTTTTTAAGTTGCTTTTCACAAGTGAAGCCTGAATGTAGAGCTCATGGTTAGCTGCTCAGTGTATTAATCCCTGGAGAAGATCCCAAATGCCTTGTGTTTGATCTCCTTGACTGTTCCCCTAGCTGCCAAATCTTTCAGACTCTGAGCAGTGTTAGGGTTGTTTGTGTCTAGTTAAATTATTAGTTCCCGGAATCCAATAGGAAAGAAAATACCAGATGATTCAGGATATTTTACAAACCTTCTAAGTCGCTTTTTCTTCTAAGTTTTATTAGTGGCACTCAAATGTGTGATGTGGTAAATGTCGTCTTCTGTTTGTCTTTCTGCCCACATTAGCACATTTCAGTGCCATATTTCTCAGTTCATTTCTAAACAGACCCTGGCAAAGGGATTTACCAGCCATCTTCTATGGGAATAGCTAACCCAGAATCTAAAGCTCTTTACTTTCTGCCTTATTACCCAGCTTGCCTTGTTTCCAGTCCCTTCTGTTCTGATCTTTGAATGTTTTCAGGGCTCAGTTTAGAAAATCTGCTCACTAATCCTCCAGGTTTTCCCCTTTTGCCTGATTTGAATCAAAGGCTATTCTGCACAGATCAGCTCTGTTCACCATCTGTTCCCATCTGCTTTACGTCTTCCAGAAATTCCTCAAAATTCTGGTTCATTGAAGACACCCTCTCCTATGTCCTACTGCTGCTAAGATTTTTTTGTTAGTATTTACAAATTTCTTTTGAGAGAATGATAAAAAAGTGTGCTAAATAATCTACTTTTATTTATTTATTGCATTTTTAATATTTACTTATATATTTTTAAAATATATATATATATAGATAGATAGATAGATTTTTTACAGAGAGGAAGGGAGAGGAATAGAGAGTTAGAAACATCGATGAGAGAGAAACATTGATCAGCTGCCTCCTGCACACCCCCTACTGGGAATGTGCCCGCAACCAAGGTACATGCCCTTGACCAGAATCGAACCTGAGACCCTTGAGTCTGAAGGCCGAGGCTCTATCCATTGAGCCAAACTGGCCAGGGCAATATTTACTTATATTTTATTAAATTTATTGGGGTAGCATTGGTTCATAAAATTATATAGGTTTTCAAGTGCACAATTCTATGAGACATCATCTGTATATAGCATTGTGTGCCCACCACCTAAATTCAAGTATATGGAGATGGAGGTAAATAAACCACTTTTAAAGAAGGCAATTAAATTTACCAATCCCATCCATGCTTCTGTCTCAATTTTGATTTATTGTCTCTTCTGTTTTGTCTTTGTATCTGCCCCATACTGTTGTACATAATGAAAAGCAATGACACGTCTCAATTACTCGTGTTCATAATTTTTCCTGATGAAAACATTTTCATCATTTCAAAGTATGCAAAGATATTCCATTGAAAAACATGGAATTTTTAATTTAACACCAGACTTTCTCTGTACTTTCAATTTTATTCTACATGGCTCAATGATTGAGCATCGACCTATGAACCAGGAGGTCACAGTTCAATTCCCAGTCAGGGCATTAGCCTGGGTTGCAGATTTCATCCCCAGTGTGGGGTGTGTAGGAGGCCAATCAATGATTCTCTCTCATCAGTGTTTCTATCTCTTTCTCCCTCTCCCTTCCACTCTAAAAATCAATACAATTTTTTTTTCTTTTCTAGTTGGCATTTTATCTTTGCCAATAGAGGACGCTGGAGAAGCATTGCAGGAGGAGAGGGTCTTGCTTTCTGCAGTTTGTGGCTTTCTCCAGAACCAGCCTCCTGCACTGCTGTCAGCTTCTCCAGGATTGGGCTTTAGCAGGGCCTTGTGGCCAGCAGCGCCCAGCCAGCAGCTTAGCCATAGAACCCACCAGGGGCAGGTTCACCAAGGTCTTCCTCCAGCTGTTGCAGGGCTCACAGCTTCTCTAGCCGCAGGCTCCCACACCACTGATCCTGGTAGCTTCTCCAATGGCTGGCTCCTGCAGTTTGAAGCAAAATTTAAAGTTTATTATTCTGACAAACTTAGTGGCATTATACATTAACAATTTGTTATTAATGGCCTGATATAATTTTAAGAGAATAAATGAAATCTCATGTTGTTATATGCCTACATTTTATCATATTTTTTGCAGTATTAATTAAAAAATACTAACTTTAATTGAATGCTATAATTCTAAGATGGGAGAGTATTAGACATCCTCATTATATTCATGTTAGCATTCTATAAAGTACTAAAATACTATTAAAAGCTAAACTTTTCTTATGAAGACATCTGTGAAAATGAATGTTTGACTCAACATGGTGATAGTTTTTTCTCTAAATTTGCACACTTGCTTAGAGAGGAATAAGTATATGAGATGTCTACAATTTTAGACCTTTTGCACTTCAAGTATTTCACAGCAAAAACTCTTATAGGAATTTGAAGAAACTTATAGTTATTTCACAGTTGATTTAACTCAAAAATTGCTGAAAAAATTTAGCTCAAAAATTTTTTGTAGAGTAATTCTCATGTTCATGTCTCTACAATGCTATTTTTATGTCGTTGTTAAGTACTATCCTTAACAACGAGTTATATATCTGGAAAGTTATTCATAAATAATGAAAAAGTAAACATTTGCAGTTATTGACCAATATAACCTCTGAAAGTAGCATTAAAATAGGATATTTGTATGCTAATTCATATTTTTTCTGCTTACTTTTATGATAAAATTATTTTGTTTATAATTTATACTAGGGACACTAAACTTGTTTCTCACTTACAAACTTGTCACCCTCCTTAAATATTCCATCACTTCTTGCCTTCACTATTGTCTCAGCCACTAAATATATTTCACTTCCCAAAATGTGAGTTTTGTTTGCAGAGTTTCAAGCTCAGAAGTTTATGTAGACTCAGAGGCTAACATTCCTAATGGGCTGTCATATTGGAAATTTTCACATAGTGAAGATGCCTAAAATTCAATTCTTTTGGGATGGTAGGTAAAATAGTGTGCAGAAGCATCCTGAAGAGAAATAGAGAAAGATCTGCTGCACTTATCTTGTGGCTAAGTGTTCTGTAGATCTATTTTTTGATTCGCATATATGTTTTTATTTCAGAGGCTTTAATTTTTAAATGAGTTTTAGTTCCTAGAACCAAATAATCACATAATAATCTTAATATAAGTCATGTTTCAAATTTTAAGGAAGCTCAACAAATAGATTTTTTCCCTTAAAGGAATCTGTTAGGAAAATATAAAGATCTTAGTACATATATGATTTTCATATTTGTAATATATGCATTCAAGCAGTGTATTTGAATATATGCATTCAAACAATGTTCAAGCAATCTTCATTTTTATTTATATCTGTCAGTTTCACATTTGCTCTACCCCAAAAGAATTATCTTAATACATAGCTTAGGACAGGATGCAGAAGAATAAATTTGCACATAGAAATACTTTGTAGAAACTGAAAGCCCTAAAGAAAACGAAACAAAACAAAAAACCAAAACATGTCTTAAAACATCTTAATGCTTACATAGCCTTTCTTCATAAGTTGGTCTAACCACAATTTTTCATGTCACAGTTAATGGCCCACCATCCTTCCAGATGCAGATGACCAAAGAAAACAAAATATTAAATAAAACAAACAAAAACTAAAAATATAATTATCTCCTTAATTTTAACATCATATATCCATCCAATCAGTCAGATCAATCAAAAAATAAAAATAATCTTTGTATTCAATTTGAATACTCCTCACTAAATCCACAATTCTCATTTTGTTTTAACCTCATTATCTCTCTCTAGAAAATGCAATACCTCCTAATAGGTTAATCTCCCTCACTTTTTCACCTTAGTCTTTTCTAAATATAATAGACTGCTTCTGTTGAATCATGTCAGGTCATTCTGCTGCTCAGCACAAACCTGTCAAATGCTTTCCCTCTTATTTATGTTTAAAACTAAATATCTTTAATAGCTTAAAAGGTCCAGCATGACCTAGTCTTGTAATTTATAATCATGGAATTGGGATTTAAGAAGGTTAGGTTTTATGTGGCTTTAGATATAACAAAAATTTTTATATCTAAAGTGCATATTGAAACTTACTTGTTGAGTGTGATTAAGGTTCATTAGAATATGTTACATTAATTTCTTATCAATTCTATACTTTAAATTTAAATTAACTCAAAATAAAAGTAAATTTTAAAAGACAAATGCTACCTCTAATTTTGTTAGATGGAAAACACCAACTAGCAATGTATTTTAAAACCAAGTAAAATATTTCATTAAAAGTAAACTGAAATATTCATATGGACAGGACAATAGAGTTGAGGTACAATGAAGAACAAAATTATAAGGGTGAAAATTGAGGAAGACCTTGTAGGAAACATTCAAAAATATGACCATCATAATAAAATTTATTAGTAATCACTGTGGATAATAATGCAAAGTAAAGAAGCATTTCTTTACTTTGATGGTTCATATAAAATGAAGCATTTCTTTTCACAGCATTTTACCAGTATTATGGATTATTGAGTTTAATGTTTTGGCTGGAATTCAAGGAAGGACAATTTCTTTTTTATTAATAACTTTGGAATTCTAGAAGCCAAGATTGTGGTAATGAAATTTTATGTTTCAGGTAATTAGCAATTTTTGAATAGAATACAAATACACATTCAACTTTTTTTGTGTCCCAGGCTCTCTAGTTCAAATCTGCAGAATATGTGAATTTTCATTACCTTTCATCACCATTTTTCTATCCACACTTCCTCTTTCATCCATGCAATCATTTTTGTTGGGTTATTCATTGAAACTAATCCACTTCTGATACAATGACATATGCAACAATAATTTCTTCTTATAACCACAAAAATCACTACTTGAGGTTCTTCTTTGTAGAAATTTTGTATTGGTAAGATCCATTGAAAACTCCAGACTATAAAAATCAGACATCTGTGTCTGAAACTTAAATATGCTTCTTTCATTATGAATAAGTTTTCAGGGGATGTCTATAGACTTACTAAACTTTTGTTTACTAGCCTATAAAATAGACACTGACTTGAGCAGATGGCTGTGGCTTCTAGTTCATATATCCAAGGTGCTGGACACATGCTAGGAATTTGATATGGTCATGTGCTACTTGACAAAGGGGATCATTCTGAGAAATCCATCATTATGCAATTTTATAACTGTGCAAACTTCATTGAGTGCACTTACACAAACCAAGATAATCTAGCCATCTACTGTAATTGTACCTGCTATACTTTTAGATGACTGGCAGCATGATAGGTGTGTTTACACCAGCATCACCACAAACACCTGAGTAAAAATACATTGCGCTACAACATTAGGAAGCCTACCACGTCACTAGATGATAGGAATTTTTCAGCTCCTTTATAATTTTATGGGACCACATTTGTATATGTGGTCAGTCATTGACTAAAATGACTTTATGAGGTAGATTACCGCTAATAGTATAAATCACTGGATATGTACCTTTCCTTTTTGTTTTCTTTCCTCAATAATGACTTAACTTAAACATTAGAAAATAGTTTTTCCTATGTTCTAAAGAATAAATAAATGTGTCCCTCTTAGGGGTAAGGAAGAAAATAATTAATGTAATATGGAAATAAATGTGCTCTTGGCTTTTAAGATGTACTATTTTAGTTTCTAGTGGAGGATTATTAATATATACTCAAGGAACTGATCAGTTCTTCCCTTGGGCTATGCCTTCTTCTATATAGATAAAAGCCTAAGCGACTGTTACCACCAGACAATCAGTAGCTATGATGCACACTGACCACTAGGGGGCAGATGTTCAATACAGGAGCTGCCCCCTGGTGGTCAGTGTGCTTCCACAGCCAACCTCCCACAGCTGGCCAACCTCCCACAGTCCCTCCCCCAGCTGGCCAGCCTGATCAGCCACAATTGGGACTGGGCGAGATGGGCCACAATCAGCCCTGATCACCAGCCAGGCCAAGGGACGCCCCCGCCCCTGCCCCTCCCCACCTCCCCCCGTGCACAAATTTGTGCACCAAGCCTCTAGTATATAAATATTTTCATAAGTATTAGCAGTTTCTCCTTATGGGAGTAAGCATGCACAGTTTAGAAGTAATTGTCCCTTCCCATGAACTTTCTGTGTGATAAGTTATATCAACTTTATATATATCAAGTCTTATGACACATAAATGGGAATCATAGTATTTATTGTTTAGATTGTTGTAAGGGTTTAAAGAGACAACCAGTCAATTTCCCAAAAATAATTTAGCTTTTTTTTTTTTTACTTTTTTTTAAGCAATCATCTTCAATTAGCCACATTTCTCCCTCAGTAATTCTTTTTGTGTGATTTTTTTTCTTTCATTTGGAATCTATTTATATGATGCCACTTTTTTAAATATATATTTTATTGACTTTTTACAGAGAGGAAGGGAGAGGGATAGAGAGTTAGGAACATCGATGAGAGAGAAACATCAATCAGCTGCCTCCTGCACACCCCCTGCTTGGGATGCGCCTGAAACCAAGGTACATGCCCTTGACCGGAATCGAACCTGGGACCTTCAGTCCCCAGGCCGACGCTCTATCCACTGAGCCAAACCGGTTAGTGCATATATGATGCCACTTGATGGATCTTTAAAAATTATAGTTCAGCCCTAACTCGATGTTCCTAATCTCTATCCCTCTCCCTTCCTCTCTGTAAAAAATCAATAAAAATATATTTTAAAAAATTATAGTTCAAGTTATATCTACCTTATCAGGATACAGAAATTAGATATAACTAATATATAGTCAAAAGATTGCTACACATTGTTTCATTATTTTAGAACTACTGGTTTCCTTCGATTGCCTTTAAGAAATATTAAACACATTTGATAAATTAATCTCTTTTTTATTTCCAGAAATATAATTTTAAGTGTTCCCATATTAGTAAGGGATCATACTCTCAATACATATCTTTATACTTTGTGACATTTACTTTATAACTCATACTTAAAATCACTGTTGTTTTTACAAAGTGACTTACTAACTATGAAATTCTTTAACTTAGATATTTTTATGGAAGAATTTCTGTGATTATCAGTTTATGATTTTTGTTGGTTTTAATTACTCTCATTAAATTGATATGAAAAATCCCCAGGCAAGTTTTCAAAATGCCAAATAATTAAAATTTTAATGAATTCATTTGCAAGCATGTCCACCAAATGTTGAATATTCAAACATTCTTAAATCATTCGTTTTTTTTATTCTAACAGTTTTAAATCATAACATTAATTAAAATTATAACTAACATCTATTGCATGCTTACTCTTTATCAGGCCTATTTGACATATATTTACATGCTTAATACTCACAACTCTATGAAGTAGAAACTGATTATTATTTTAATTTGCACATGAGGAATCAGATCTGGCAAGGTTAAATATAGTGTATAATAATATGATGTTATTGAGAAATCAGAGGGTGAACTAAGATCAGATATTTTTATTCCAAATAAGGGTGGAGTTTTAATATTTAAAAATTTAATAGTTATTTTATGGTATGGTAACATTTAATATAAATGTTCAGAGCTAACATTAAAATATTTAAATTCATATTTAGCTGTATAGCCAAAGAAAACTTATTGTAGCATTTAGTTTAGTCTTTTAGCCTTCTTATTAATAACTAGAGGCCCAGTGCACAAATTTGTGCATGGGTGGGGTCCAGCCAGCCAGCTCGGATGGGGGCTGATCTGGGTGGGGAGGCTGATCAGGGGAGGGGCTACCTGAGGGGAGGGGCCATGGGTGGTTGGCAGGCTGGCCCCACCCTCTGGTTGAACACCTGGTCAAAGGGACAATTTGCATATTAGCCTTTTATTATGTAGGACTAGTGGCCCAGTGCACAAAAATTTGTGCACTCGGGAAGGGGGGGTGTGGGGGGAGTGTCCCTCAGCCCGGCCTGCAACCTCTCCAATCTGGGACCCCTGGAAGTATGTCCTACTGATGGTTTACAGGGATTGGGCCTAAACTGGCAGTCAGACAACCCTCTCACAATCTGGGACTGCTGGCTCCTAACCACTCACCTGCCTGCCTGCCTGATTGCCCCTAACCACTCTGCCTGCCAGCCTGCTTGCCCCCAACTTACCCCCACCACCAGCCTACTCGCCCCAAAATGCCACCCGCCAGCCTGATAACCCCCAACTGCCCCCTGTACCAGTGTGCTCACCCCAACTACCCCCCTGCTGGCCTGCTCGACCCTAACTGCCCCCCCTGCTGGCCTGCTTGCCCCCAACTGCCGCCCTGCTGGCCTGCTCACTCCAAATGGCTCCATCTTCTATTTCACTTGTGTCCTTTCCACCCCTAAGTTAAGTCATGTCCTTAATATGTGGTTATGAGATGTCTCTGTGACTGAGCTGGGAAACCTTTCACGTTTCTCTTTCCTTTCCTTTCATCTCAGGATAACTGAGCTCTGCGGTTTGTGTGGGACCAAAGGCCCTGGGAATACAATGCTGAGCCCTCTGAACTCATTTTATTCTTCATTGTATTATTTGATTCCGGGGGCTGAATTAAACATGAAAACAGAAGAAAATATGCCCTTAGATATACAATCTGAGTCATTACCCAGAGATTTCTGCTGGAGTTGACACTGAGGCATGAGACACATGTGTTTATTGGTCAGTTTCCTCAACTATGGAACGAAGGTTGATCCGGCCCCTCGGATCCTTTGGAGGTTGGATATGATGCATCCAGAGGGATTAACTGGCAGCTCTGAGAGGAAGATCAGAAGTCAACAGACACTTGTTTCCTTTACCCAGACAGAGTTAGAACAACACAACTCCTTTTATCATAACAGCAGCAAGGGCCATGCCTGTGAGAGGAGGAGCAGGGAACCAGGGCTACCCCCTTGCTCCTTCCCCGCCCACCCTCCCTCCATCCCTGCACTGGTCCAGCTGCTATGCTATTGTGGAACCGCTCAACTCAGGCTCTGGCCCCGCCCATGTCACAGGAGGAGCATGCGCAGTTTCTTGCAGACACAGGAGCAGCTGTGGAGTAGGGAGGTGGCGGTTATTCCCCTGAGCAGGTGCTGAAGTCCTTGTTGAAGTCTCCACTCCAGAGCCTGTGAGTCGGAGTCCTGGGAGGCTACACAGTGGAGGCACCACATTCCTTTCAGTAGAAACTAAAGATTGATAGGAGCCTGCTGGCTGAGGGGAAGGACCAGGAGGTCTGCCTTCTGCCCACTTGCCAATCCCCAGTCCCGCTTTGCTGATCACCCCTCCTGAGCCCCGCACTGCCTGGGGCCGCACACAGGGCGGGGCCTCTGCAATCGCTGCACCCTGCCTGAGCCCCTCGCCTCCTGGGATGCACACAGGGGCCTGGATGGCGGCTTCTGCTGCCCCACCCCGCCTACAGTATGCAAATTAGCTGCCATCTTTGTTGGTGCTCAATTTGCATATCGCTCTGATTAGCCAATAGGAGGCGTAGTGAAGGTATGTTCAATTACCATGTTTGCCTATTATTAGATAGGATTATAATTAACAGTAGCTGAATATATATAATATGAAATCCACTATTTGAAGAATTGTATATATCTACACGAATAAAAGAGAAACATGCAAATTGGTGTCATTCAGCTATGCCCACCAGCCAATCAGAACGACTATGCAAATTATCCCAAAATAGCAGTTAATTTGCATACGTAGGCTCAGAGCAAAGACTGAAGGCTTCCGCTGGAGTGAAGACTGAAGACAGAAGACTGAAGACTGAAGAGGCTTGGCTTGTCTGCTGCGGCTAGACCAAAGGCCTGGGTCCCAGGTGCCAGAGGAAAACCAGTGCCAGCAGCCAGGGGAAGGAAAGCCTATTGCTCGAATCTTCATGCAATGGGCTTCTAGTATTATATAAATTAATATCAGTATACATTCTCGCTTCCTATGATATATGTAATATTTTTCTTTCTGTATTATAAGTAAGATACTGAAAATGTCATTATTAAAATATGGTATGATCAATTCTTACTTAAGACCAAAATTTCAACAACTTATCTAAATTATTTTACCTTAAACTTATATTTTACATATAATTATACATATTTTGTCTTTAGATACACTTTGGCATTTTTCTAACATATGTAAATATTTGAAACTGAAAATGTTTCTTTATACCAAATAATTATATGTACAAACATTGTCTTTTACAAAGCTTCTCTTGTTAGCAAGAGGATACAAGAAATATGGATGATGGATAATGATCTCTAAAAATATTAATCATAAAATGATATAAATATATAACACCACATGCATTTAATCATCTTGCTTAAAACAACAACCTAGTACTCATAAATAGAATTTGATTTCCATTAATATAGAAATCAAATTTCTGATTCCACATCAGTCTTTTTGTCTACAGATGATCCAATCAATTGCCAATTTATCCAGAATCTCTCTCAATGGCTTCTGATTTCTTAAGATAATTTGTCCCTACAGGGTGTACACCCACCTACCATCTGCCATGTCAAGTTTTCTCTATCCATTACTTAAGAAAAATGATTTGTACAATTAAAAACAACGTGTTCTGTTCAAATTAGGATATGTTGACACATGGTGTTTGCTTAAATTTATGAATATGAAATCATACATTACCCTTATTTTAGAATTTCAACACAGATTAAAAGTAAATTATCTTAAAATTACATAAATCTAATGCACAAAAACAATTAAGAGAAGCTGGAGGAAACATAATATATCCATATAAATCTTGAGCAAGAGGGGATTTGAAATATTCTTGAAAAGTATGATGCACAAGTTGCTTTAAATCCAGGAAAACACCTCTTGTCCATTTTTACAAAAGTGATGTAGATATTTACACAGTGATTTATAAAAAGTTTTATTTCAGATACACTGCATACATCACCAGAGTTGTTTTAAAAAAACAAAATGTTAGGAACACAAGTTTAAAAATAACACATTAAGGTGTCATAATTGAGCTGTCACATGATGCATTTTTATTTGAAAACATGTGTCAAAATAATAATAGCTTTATAGATTAGAAATAATAAATATTGTTGAAATGTGCTCAATTAACTGGTTTGTGCAGATTTTAAGATAGACCCAGCAAAACACTTGACTTTAGAAGGCCATAGTTTCTTGGTTACTCAGATTGAGAATAAAAATCTTCCTATCATTTAAATAACAGGATCTAAAAATATTTCACTCAACAACAGAACCCAAGAACAGATGTCAACTGAATACAAAGGCAACAAAAATTATTTTTTATGTTAACCCTAAATGCTTGTATGAGACTTTTACTTCTTTATTCCTCTTATTTTTCTGAGATCAATTCCTATTTCCATATAAAACCCTTTCTCAAATTTCCTAGCTCATATCTCCTAAGACATGGTTTCATGATACCATAATCTTATATTTGAAGGCATTTATCCCAATTCAAATTTAGCATTTACTTGGGAGATTTTTATATTTAATGTCTGTGTTCTCATATGTTGCTCACCACTAAAACTACCTGAATCAAAACAGTTAATGAATGATAAGCATCATGTTCCTGCTCCTATCAATTTCAAGATGTTTCAGGGACCATGTAATTGAATGTATATTGTATTTAGGAATACATTCAAATGTATATTGAACTTTGGAAACAGTAATATGCACAATTTTAAGTTTTAGTAAAGCACAACACTTGTAAATCAAAAGTAAAATTAAAGACTAAATTACTTAGTAGGTGTCATTTAAGATATTCAAGAATGATCTTCTCATATTCCAACAGGATGCTTTCAGCTTGCCAATAGTTCTGAACACACGTAACATGCAGAATATTGAGACATTTCTTAAAAGGCAAGACAAGTAAATAAACAACTTTTTAATGATTTTTCCAATAATTTCTCATTGCAACAAAGAGGCTGTTTACAAAATTAAAAACACAAATTATGTAGAGCTTTTAAACACAACAATTTAAAGCTTCAAAAAAAAAAAATACCCAGAACTAAATTCCTATGATGAAAATCAGGGATTATATAACTACACATACCTATGCTTACTAGATTTTCATGTATTTTCATGCAGCAATTCTCCACCACATTTTAAAAGCCACAGTTGAATTATACAACCTGAAATAAATTCTAAATATACCTGATTTAGTGTTTTATTATTAAGAAGTCAAGCATTTTAAGATTAATTTCTATTCTGATTTGAATTTAAATTATTTGTTGAAACCAATATGTATGTAACATTTACATATGTAAATATATATACATTTTCTTCCTATTTTTCTTCAAATAATGGTGGCCATAATTTTAGTGGTGACTGGAACAAACATCATTTATGATATTACATAAAATATATCTCTACCTTTTTTAAGTTTCTAAAATCCATAAATACTTGAAAATCTAAAATATCTCTTTCATCATCTGCATTCTGGAGGGATCAACATTAGCACCCAGACTGAGGTTTCATTTATATGCAGAAGTGCTGCTAGCCATTCTCCCTGTGCCAAGTGGAGAGTACTGTCATGCAGATGTTTGTCATATCTTTCAAGGTCAACCAACACTGTATTCAGTCTCCAAACTTCATGCAGCCTCTAAATAAGAGATAATCCATCTGTCATGGTTCTTGATTCAATTTCTCAGGTACTTCCAAAAACTGTCATTTTTACATCATCCTGTTCCCAGGGCCCACATCTTCATTTTAGACACATGTGTGCACTCTGCATCAGGTGACACCTGAGTTCTAGTCATTGCCTTCTTGAGCTCTCAGTGAGACCTAAACCCTAATTAAACTCATGGGAAAGTATAGCGTATTATTGATTTTTAGGGCAGTATAACTATTGTGCATGATCCTGTAATAGTCAATGCACAATGCTATGATTTGTTGAAACTCATACAACTGTACAACACAAAGCATGAATCCTAATATAAACTATGGCGTTAACATTAATTCATTACTGGAAACAACTCTACTATAATAAAAGAAAATGTTAAAAATAGGAGAAAATGGGAATTGGGGAACTGGGGGATGTAAGAATTCTTTCTATTGTATACTCCTAATATTTCTGATTTAGTAAGCATAAAGATCTTGATTATCTTGTGGGAGAGGAAGAGGGAAGCAGCATTGCTTTAATCTAATTCCTTCCTATTGTAGGCTGGGTCAATTTGAGCAAGATTACTTCCATTTAGAACAGTAACCACTGTGATGCTGCCGGCTTTTTGTCTTGAGGAGTGATTTTAATGAGTTAAATTTTGCAAACAAATCTAGCAAAGTTAAAAATAACGATCCTCAAAATCTCTGAATAAAGGATTAATTTCAGTTCCGTCAGGAAGACTCAGTTGATTTATGACAAATCAGTTTTGACCCTTTAAGCAAACTGATATAGAGAAGAGAGCAAATCCTAAAAGTCACTGTTGATTGGGCATGTTGCTAGTTTATGAAGAGCTAGAGATAATTCTGCAGAGTATTTTGCAGAGACAGATAAAATGAGGCAGTTTTTGACTCTGGAAAGAAGGAGCTAGAAATGAAGCTTTAGTAGAGGATGCTGATAATACCACTGTTTTTTCACCAATTCCCAGAATAATGCTGACAAAAGAAAGTTTCAGGATATGATATTAAAGCCCTGTATTTTAGATTCTAGATCTTTCCTGTAAATGTATAATATATAAATAAGAGGCACAAAGAAACGAATTTTAACAAAATCCTGGGTTATGATTCTCCTATAAAATCCTTGATATAATATTCTTCCAAGATCACATTATGTACATACTGGATCAGATTAAATTTGATCAAGAGTATATACACCGTGATTTTCTCATAGCCATGGTATCCTGGAGCAATCTGTGCAATGCATTAACATACAGGTAGCTGTCAGATCCAAGTGTCAATGGTTAGAATTCTAGAGCTATCATATGGTATGTACTTAGACTCATCCAAGTGCAACAATTTAGCTGGTTTTCTGGGACAGAGCTGGCCTGGAGACAAGGACATTATGATAGTGACCATGGTACTTATTTTTGGTCTGATTTATCCAGGTAGTTAGTAAATCTGTCAACACTTTTTACATTATAATCTTTGTTATAATGAGTCCCTAATTTCTAAGGATTCCTTCAAGAATTGGAACTTGACACACTCATGTATTTTATATATACTATGACCATTCAGTGGACCTGGGATTGGTAACCTTGAATGTTCAAGATATGGGGATGTGCCAGGGCAATTTTGTTGTTACCACTAAGAGAAAAGAGGAGATGGACACTCTAATTTTGTACCTATTGTACATTGAACAAGGGAAAGTATCCTTTTTCACCTGGGAAAATTAATCCACGCCTGAGCTTGTTTAGTTGACCAGAGTATTCTCCCACAATTATTAAGATGGAAGGAGGACGTCATACCAGCTATAAAGTTTCTGCAGGTTGTACAGCCAACAATGCTTTGTCATAGGTTTGGTCTTTGCTCATTTCTAAAACTAGTTATGCTGCTGCTGGTAAATTAAACTTCCCTGGACTTTGTGTTCCTGTAAAAGCCCTAGTCTCTGAGGCATAGAAACATGCGCTATAAAATTAGAGAGCCTCTTTTTACACTTCTCTAAGAAACATTTTCACATGCTGTAAGGATTAGATCTGTATGCACTGGTGTTAGACTTGTTTCCTATCTCAGGATAGGCCCCTAGGTTAGCCAGGATAGACTGCTTAAGGCAATTCCTTAGGGATTTACATTTCAAGTAGAAATGAACCTGGAATGGGGAAACTCCTCTAAGGGATGTAAACCAAAACAGTGTGGCTAACTGCCCCCTGGAGAGATTATTTACACACCGAAGGGTTGAGATAGGATTCAGTCCTATTACATTTCAGGGGGGAACAACTGCCTCCTTCCCTTATAGGTGGAAGGCATTTTATCCTCATCCCTCACCTAGGGAATTGCCCAGCTGTTCACCTAGTTTAACTGACCAGTTTGCTCCAAGGGTACTGACAAGGGCAATGGCATACTTACTGTTTACTGTGAGATATTAATCTCTCTCCATCTACCCTATGCACATAGGATTAAATTAATAAAGAAGAATATTAAAAATCAGTAGGTACTATCTTTCTCCATTGCTTCTAATTTTATTTCCTTCTGTTCTTTTCTTAGGGTTCAAAACTCCTCAAAAAATATTTTATACTTCGAGACATATTTTACTTAATGTCTCGAAGTATAAAATATATATATACTTCGAAGTACATATAAGCCTGAGCACCAACCCAGATCAATTTAATCAGAATTTTAGGGACTTGAGTATGGTATTTATTTTTTCTTTTTCATTGAATTTATTGGGTGGCATCTATAATAATAAAAATGTAATATGCTAATCAACTGAAAGGCCATCTGGATGTCCTTCCAGATGATCTTCCGGACAAAGCTGGGGCTGCAGCCACGGGATCAAGGCAGCCGCCACAGTTGCGAAGGCCTTCTCTTGCATGAATTTCGTGCATCAGGCCTCTAGATGGTTAATAAAATTAAATAAGTTTCAGGTATCCAATTCTATAATACATGTTTATTGCATATGTATTCACAACCCTAAGTCAAGGGTTATCCCCACTATACCCTTTGATAATCACCATATTGTATATTTTTAGCATGTTATTTAAATTATGTAAGCCTATTGATATTTTTAGATATGATACTGATTTTTTTAAAACAATAAAGTATATCATTGGAGTGTTTCTTCTATGAGATTGGAGATTCTTGTACTTTGTTAGTTTCACATCCATAAACCAGTAACTCTAAGATCGACATGAATTGTGTGAAATAAGAAAATACTTAGTTTCACCTCTGAAGAAGTGATAACAATTTTAATTGACTTTAGTTTGGTATAACAATAACGTAATAAAAATTTAGTCATACACTTGCCAAAGAATTTATGGTACATATTCTGAATTTAATAAATGAGAGAGCCCTTTATTCACTAATAAAAACTGTTAGTACTTAGAATTAAAACTTGGAAATGAAGGAATACTTCAATTGCTAGTGAATAGATACACATATACAGCACTCCTCTAAATATCAGTATTCTTGTGTCTTTACCTTGCAAATCCAATATCTTCTATTATAGGATTTTTTTTTTTTTTAAATATATTTTATTGATTTTTTTACAGAGAGGAAGAGAGAGGGATAGAGGGTTAGAAACATCGATGAGAGAGAAACATCGACCAGCTGCCTCCTGCACATCTCCCACTGGGGATGTGCCCGCAACCAACGCACATGCCCTTGACTGGAATCGAACCCGGGACCCTTCAGTCCGCAGGCCGACGCTCTATCCACTGAGCCAAACCGGTTTTGGCTATTATAGGATTTTTTAATAAATCTAAGCAAACAAGGACTCTTATGGAGGAATGTGGAGGGGTGTCATACTACTCTGTTGACCTTACCATTTTGTTCTTTGTGAGTTGCCAATGCTGCCACTCATTGTTTTTTAACTGCTGCTGTTCCATGCTTCTCTCTGTCTATCTGGACTCCCTTCTCTAATCTGCTTGCATGGAGGTTTATTAGCTCTTGTCCTGTTAGGAAAGTGTTTTTGTTTGTTTGTTTCAGCCACATCCCTCTCTTCATCAGGGAACACAAGCAATGAAATGATGAGCAATATTTGAGGCTGGAAAAGCAAAGCCCCCCACCCCCCCCCCCACCCCGTCCCAGTGATATTTAGACTCCTTGGTTAGTGTATGCCTGACTGAAAAACACGTTCACACATGATAACTTCAAAAAAATGTCTGAATAACAATGTGGAGCATAGAAATCCCAGTTTTCATTCAAATTAAAGTGTATAATTTCTCATCAATGCTCAATGTCCCTTAATATTAGCAAACTAATTGAAAGCTGAACTGCCTGGAGTAGTTCTAAGAAGTAGGGTGAACTAATTTGTATGTCTATTTAATAGAAGATCAGCTGTTAAAGACAATGTATTCTATGGCACTAGCATATTAGAATAACTATTTTTCCCCTGAACCAAGGTAAATATTTGTTTTATTAGATAGAAAGGGCCACTTCTATTTGGAAAATTAGGAGGGCGGGGGGGGAAGGAAAATTTTTTTAACAGAATGAGCTAAAGAGAACAGAAGTATTTCTACTTAATCTGTTATGAAGGATACAAATCTACCTGTATTTATACAAAGGGCATAGACTTTATTGTGAAGTTACCATGGGCACAGTGAAGATTACATAATGAATATTTTGTTTCAAAATGATTTTCTTATGCTAAGATCATTAAAGGGAATATAAAACATTGTCAAACATGCAAGTATTTATGTTTGAAAACATAAAAGTATTATTAAAATAGAGATCTTATATTTTAACTTCTATTGTTATTAGGATGGCATCTACCATAAAATAATTGAGGAAAACATTTATAGCTAAAGAGTCTCTAAAAAGGTTCTAGAACATAAGAAATGTTCGTCTATAATGTCATAGCAGTTCTAAAATAACATATTATTTATTTTTATCTGTTTTAAATATTTCATACTTATTTCATATTAGGGAACAACGGCATATTCATAAGATTGGTTTAGAAACTGCAAATCCTTATCCTACAAAAGTTAACAGAAATCTTATCTTTATTTTTGTGGATAGGTAATTTTACACATTTTTTCTCTATGAATAAGAATTTATATTCCCTTTCCTCCCACCTGTTCCACCAAAGAACACATTGTCAGTCTAGGAATTAGAGGGAAGACGCCCTCTTAAGACATTGATTTATCTAAAGTTCATTTAATAGTTTATTTTTAAGGAAATGAGGACAATATTTCTGGAGGGAAAGTTAAATGTTATAAATTTTTCTCACATCTACTAATAAAATAGATAAGCTTTTATTTGCATTCTGTGTTACAGACCATCTAGCTAGACTGTGGAAGTTATGTTGTGATTTTCATAAGTTTACATCTCTGGATAGTTGCAAACTTGAATTTTAAAATTGAGTGTGTAATGTAGCAATCAGACCACAGTAGTTGCATTTTATGGAACAAGTACTGCACTCTAGGTACTAAGATAAATGTTTTTATTCATTAGCTCAGATCTTCCTTAGACAACATCATATATTATGCACTAAATTCTTAATATAATGGTAAGAACTCAGAAGCTGAAGGAGTTTAAGTACTTTACCTGAGGTCACATCTTAAGAAGTGGTAGCAAAGGCTTAACAATTATATCTATGTGACTCCCACCCTATTTTTCATACTCTAGCTTCTGCTTTTTTCTTTAGTAGGACAAATTATAGATCTTACATATTTTAAAAAGAAACGTGGAGACATAAATTTTGTACAAGTCCAAAGGCCAGAAAAACTGAACTCCAGTGTGCTTCTTTTAAGAAATAAATGTTTATGTGTGATAACCTCCTCTGAGCAGGTGACTGTGTCATTAATCAGCATTACGCCTTAGCTGCTATAGCTGGGTGAGGGTTAGTGATGTTTTTCAGGAACTTAAAGCAATTTGCACAGAGAAATCCATTTTTTAACGGACACTGCCAGGAGATATTAAAGTTCACCTCCTATCCACCCAACGTGCAGAACTTTGACTGAGCCATATCCACACATAGAATCTAAGCAACCAAAAGAGCCCATAAATGTACAACCATTACAACTACATAATGGGATGCTTGCTTAAATGGACAGCTGAATTTACTCCTACTCTTTAGTTGTAAGAGCAAGCAGCCAACAATTTGCAGAGCTTTCTTTAGACATGTGGACAATTTGGCACTTAAAGAACTATGCATTCCATAATATAGTAAACAGTCATGATTTCAGTAATAACTTCCTTGATATAACAGACTGACATTGTTACACAGATGTAACGAGAAAATGAGAGCAATGAATTAGATTTTACCAGAATGCAGTTATACTGAACTAATTAATGATTTTACAAATTTCTCGTTGGTTAGATATTAAACCCACTGACTATTCTTCTGTATTTAGGAAGAACATATAATTTATCATCCAAACCAGATTTTTTTGTGATAATGCAAAGAATCCCTAGTCATATTTCTTAAAGGCAGCAAATGAAAAGTAGGACTCTCCTGGCTAAAGCAGGAATCGTGATCACTTTATTTACAGTTGCTACATATAAGTAAACATAACTAGAAAATAGAAAGACACTTTGGAGTTGCAGAGATCAAGTTCCAACACTGCTTCTATATTAGTTGTGTTACTTTAGGTAAATTACTTAATTATTTTTTGTTTAAATATATTTTATTTTTTTTTTTACAGAGAGGAAGGAAGAGGAATAGAGAGTTAGAAACATCAATGAGAGAGAAACATCAATTCAGCTGCCTCCAGCACACCCCCTACTGGGGTTGTGCCCACAACAAAGGTGCATGCCCTTGACAGGGATTGAACCGGAACCCTTCAGTCTGCAGGCCGACGCTCTATCCACTGAGCCAAACTGGTTAGGACTTACTTAATTATTTTAAACTGAAAATGAAATGAAGAAAATACTTAACTTGAAGGGATGTGAGAATTAAAAATTATATCTATAACATTACTAATACAGTGATAACATGCGGGCAATACTCAATAAGAGGATATATTTTGAATCTTAGTCCTATTGTGTAATTTAATTTATTATTATCAATCTATTTGTAATATTAATGTAACTCTGAGTGGTGGAATCTCAGGTTTTGCAACCTAAAAACTTGTAAAAACCCTCTTCCTTTAACATACCAAACATCTATCCTCAAATTGGTCAAAAGCAAATCATACCCCTTAAACATTCTGTCTTCACAAGATTAAATGTGTACAAATATATTGCCTTTAATATCAAATTTAATGAAATTTTATTTTGACTTGTGAAAAACAATAGTGTTTATATTATTAATATGATTAGAAGAAACTTAATTAATTTGATTTGCTAATAACAATAGCAATTCAGGAACATCCAAAGTCTGTTGCTGGTGAATAACATTTTTTATGATGAAGTTATGCTAATAAATATGATTAGAATTAGTGTGCTCTAATAAAGCTCAATTCATCCTCTAATCTCCAGCAATATACTCGTTTAGTATATAAATAAGATCAAGTTTTATTTTTATAGTTAAGAAGCAAGAGAAAAACAATGAAATTCAGTTAATACATGAGGTATCAGAATTTAGAAATATAGATATAAGGTGTGAAAGCTGCACAACAGAAAAGCAGACTTTGTCTAAAATTTTCAGGGTTTTACTTAGTTTACCTATTGTAAGCAAAAACCATTGATCTTTAAAACATGGTAATAAATCTATATCTACATTTGGACAAGTCTCTATCTAATCTTTTTATTTTTGCATATACTATATTCTATTTACCACTCAACATTTAATAACATGTTGTATTTGTAATTTCTGTACTAAGAAATTGAATTGGTTGCATTCTTAATTAAAACATTCTTTGTTACCTTGTTTTTAATCACCATAAGCTTAAGGATCAACATTGTAACAGAAAATGTAAAAAGACTACATATCATTTTCCTAAGATACAACTATTATAACTTGTGCAATCTCATAGCCTTCACACCTCATAGTGAAATACAAATGAGAGGTGATTTGTTTTTCAAGAAAGTTTTTTAAATATATGCAATTTAAGACCATAGTTTCCTCATTTTTCACAGTGCAATCTATTTGCCAACCCTTTTAACCTTTCCCAGTCCAAGACCCTGAGCAACCAAGTCACATCTTAGTGTAAACAAATTAGTTTTGACACCTTGAGACATTTAATTATTTGCAACAGTGAGTCAGATGAAGGTGAAGTTGAGAAGAACTTCTCAAGCTTTGGGAAGATATATATGCTCAAAATACCATCGTAAGATATCTAACCCTGAAAATTAAATTAATAAGCATTACAAATATGCAAATACAGTTTCGCATTTTTAGGAAATCAACATACTGCAAAATAAATAGAAATGTAAGGCTTCATAGTTAATCATAGTGTTTGCATCCTTCCATTCAGACATTTTTCTGAGGCACAAAATCTGAGAGGGAAGTGAATATAATGCTCATTCAGCACAGCCATTCATTTCACAGTTGACCAAACTGAGTTCAGAGAGGTTAAGTGATTTGCCAAGGTCACTTGCAGTAGATATTAAATTCAGAGAGAGACACATAACCTGGATGTACTAATGCCAAAATTGGTATTAATTTGATTTGCTAATAACAATAGCAATTCAGGGACATCCAAAGTCTGTTGTTGGTGAATAATATTTCTTATGATAAAGTTATGCTGATTAAATTTATATAATTAAAAAATGATACATTCAATCTGTTCTATAGCTATACCGATTTACATGGCTATAACTGGAGAATTCAGTAAATTTTAATCTATTAATTATTTTTATATACTAATAATTACTGAATGTTTTAAATGAACTAATTCATGAATATATATACATATGTGTATGTGTAAAGTTTGTTTTCCCTCACTGTTTTTACATTCTTGAAAAAAAAATTCCTCCTTCTGTTAATGATAAATAAATGAATTTTATACATAAATAAATATTTCAGTTGATACTTATTCATATTTATACATGTAAAGTAAAATGTCCTAAGATAAAATGTTAATCATTTAATTCAAAATATGCAATGAACACAGATATTTTTGTATTTTAACCTGTTCATATATTTAAGATATAATGCGAAATATAATGAATAAAATTTTTAAGTTTTTTTGTATTAAAGTGTATGGGAAATAATTACCAGTCTATTTATATCATCCTTATAAATGTGATATAACTGTATTCAACTTGAAGCTGTTAAAATAAGTCTATTTACACATAGGAATAAGTAGAAATAGAAATATATAAATATTATATGAAACACTATAAATCTATGGAGAATTATGCTTCTTATACATATTATTTTTTTCTGTCCATAATTCCCACATGAATATTCTGCATGAATTATATTTTCAATATTGAAATATTGGAAGATTTCTTTAAAAGTGTCCAAATCCAAAGTTACTAGTTATCTTAATAATCACATCCCCTACTATTTTCTATATGAAAAGGGGTAGTTGCTATTTTAGAACTAGTTTAAACTTTGATTGTTTTCTAATAATTGGACTCACTTAGAGTCATTTTAATTTTCCCATTTAAACAAAGTATTTTGAACTTTAATAAAAATCCTCCACGATAATAAGAAAGATAGATACCTAACCCCTTTGTGTGATGCATACCTGCATGTTTGTTTTGTAAGAGATAAATAAAAAAGATTTTCATGTACAGGAAGCTTGATATTACCTATCTGTTTAACCATGCATATCTCTATATATTTATTCTTTGTCTACTTATTCTATTGTTGATTTAAAAAAACTCTTAACAAGGTTATAACAAAAATTACTTTAATTTTGAACAACAGATTATTTTGTGGTTAGTGAAAAAGTTTTGCTCAAAGTTTCCTCAACATTTAATTAAAATATTTTGGTGTTTCATAATTATTCTGTTTATATAGTATCATGTGTTTTGTTTTTCTATGTAATTATTGTTATTAATTTCTATTAATGCAATTTTCCATTTATTTGTTTGAAAAATTCTATGTTCATAATTAATTTTAACAAACATTTATTTTTCTGAGAAAGAAAATAGGGAAACTTGTCAACACGTTATACAACTAGGAATAATAGTCAACATATTAAACAATGATGGGAGTATTCATTTTTCAGATAATAATTAGCATCGAATACCTCAAAACAATAATTGACATACATAAACTATTTTCCTTGGAAATCTGAGTAATTTGTAGAAAGTACTTACTTAGCCTCTCAGCAGTTTCTGGTGGTAGATATTGTATTGCAATTATAATGTACTTTTTATAAACAGCATGATATAGAGTATTAGTACAGATAATCTGTACAGAGTTATACATTTACAAAGAAAGCTGGGACCCAGTGACCAGGTAGCTCTGTATTTTTAGTCACATATATCACTTGTTTGCTAAGGCAAGCAGTTAACCAAGATTGTTTTTATCCACTGTCTTTCTCCTTATTAGTTTAGTTTTCCCCAAAAATATAGGAACTACTTTTGCATTTTTTCTGTTCTCTTTGGTCTCTTCCTCAGGAAAAAAGTTAAACCAGAAAATGGGACAGAATTATTTTTCTCTGTATGTACCCAAAATGTGTTCAATGTGTGTGCAAAACTTTTTTTAACAACAACATTGATATGCTCTATTGAGGTATAATTGACATATCTATCAATGGTTTTTAAACTGTACTTATTGAAAGAGAACATTTTGGTAAGTTTGACATACTATACATATGTGAATTCATCATCCCAATCAAGATCATGACCATATTCATTATTAAAATGTTTCTTCATATTTCTTTGTATCTTCTCCATCCTACTCTTTTTCCCTCACAACAGTGATCTGGTCTGTGTTCTACTGCTATATTGCTTTAGGTTAGTTTGCTATTTCTAGAACTTCATAAAAATTGAAACAAACAATATGCACTACTATTTTGTTTCTTGCTCTTTCGCTAGTAAAGTTATTTTGAGATTCACCAACATTAATATGTGAGTTAACATTTTAATTGGTAAGTTGTCTTCCATTGTACAGATATACCAGAATTGATTAAACTCACCCACTTGTTGATGGATGATTGAGTTGTTTCTAGTCTTTGGCTTACATATAAAGATTCTATAAACATTTGTGTACAAGTTTTTAAGTGGACATTTGTATTGATTTCTATTGGATAATTGCCTAGGAGTGAAATGACTCGATCATAAAACAGGTGTGTGTTTAACTTCAAAAATGCTTTCCCAAATTGGTTGCACAATTTTAGGTTCACGGCAATTCAGTGTATGGCAAATTTGCAACCAGGGAGAAATTGCTGTAATAAATGTCATTTTTGCCCTACCTGGTTTGGCTAAGTGGATGAAGTGTCAGCCTGTGGACTAAAGGGTCCTGGGTTCGATTCTAGTCATGGGTATATGCCTGGGTTGCGGGCTCAATCCCCAGTAGGGAGTGTGCAGGAAGCAGACAATCAATGATTCTCTCTCATCATTGATGTTTCAATCTCTCTCTCCCTCTCCTTCCTCTCTGAAATCAATAAAAATCATTTTATTAAAGGTAAAAAGGACATTACTTTATAATTCAAATTTATTTATAGCTAGATTAGTTAACATATGTGATTGAAAATGTATGGGGATGATCCAATAATTAAAAAAAATTATTGGTGGTGATTTGAATTTGCCTAACTAAAATGACCGTGGAAAGTGAATACTGTTAACTCACAGGTATAGAAATTTAGTGTAAATAAATAAAGTTAGGGGTTGTCTTTTTCACTTTATAAAACACACCACAACTTCACTTACTTCACAAATAATTACATGTGCTTTCTGGACATGGCCTTGTATTATGTTCTACTGATAAACATGGGATGATGGAAGATCATGGGCACTATTTATTTATTTATTTATTTATTTATTTTTTGGTATCAGCCAGATGTAGCACTTAAAAGATTATATTTTGGAATTCTAGCTTTTCTGAAATTAAAGGTGAACTTTTAAAAGCTGTAACACCGTATATATGTACCACATATTTTGTATCCAGTCATCTATCCAGGACACTTGGATTGTTTCCACGTCTTCGCCACCGTGTATAATGCCGCAGTGAGCATAGGGTTGCATGTATCTTTGTGAATAAACGTCTTCAATCTTTTCAGGTAAATGCTCAGAAAAGGGGTTGCTTAGTCATATGGTAGCTCTATTCTTATTTACTTATTTTTTTAGTAATCTCCGTACTGTTTTCCATAGTGGCTGTACCAGTTTACATTTCCAGCAGCAATGAATGAGAGTTCCTTTTCTCCACAACCTCTCCAACATTTATTATTACTTATCTTTTTAAAAAAATATATTTTATTGATTTTTTACAGAGAGGAAGGGAGAGGGACAGAGAGTTAGAAACATCGATGAGAGAGAAGCATTGATCAGCTGCCTCCTGCACACCCCCCCACCGGGGATGTGCCCACAACCAAGGTACATGCCCTTGACCAGAATCGAACCTGGGACCCTTCGGTCCGCAGGCCTAGCCACTGAGCCAAACCAGTCAGGGCCTCTTTTTTTTAAAACATATATTTTATTGATTTTTACAGAGAGGAAGGGAGAGGGATAGAGAGTTAGAAATATCAATGGGAGAGAAACAGCGATCAGCTGCCTCCTGCACACCTCCCACTGGGGATGTGCCCGCAATCAACATACATGGCCTTGACTGGAATCGAACCTGGGACCCTTCAGTCTGCAGGTCGACGTTCTATCCACTGAACCAAACCGACCAGGGCACTTATCTTTTTTTATAATAGCCATTCTAACAGGTGTGATGTAATATCTTATTGTAGTTTTGATTTGCATTTCTTAATAACTAATGAAGTTCATCATCTTTTCTTATATTTGTTGGTCATTTCTATTTTGTATGTAGCCATAAAAATGACAAACAAATATAAAAAATATAGAATACCACCATTTGTGACAACATGTTTGGACCTTGAGAATATCATGCTAAGCGAAATAAGCTAGAGAGAAAAAGTTACGGGCCATAGGATTTCACCTGTATGTGGGATATAAAGCTGAAAGCAACAAATGAATAAACAAAAAAAAAAATACAAAAACTCATAGACACAGACAATAGTATGGTGGTTAACAGAGGGAAGGGGGTTTAATAAAGGGTAAAATATATGGTGATGGAAGATGATTTGACTTTGGTTGTTGGGCACATATGCAATATACAGGTCCCATATCATGGAAATCTACACCTGAACCTATGTAATCTTATTAATTAATGTCACCCAATAAATTTATTTTTTAAAAAAGAACTTAAACAAATTAACTGAATAAGAACTTTAACACAAACCAACTTTGAAAGTACTGTGCACCGCTTTATTTTTTCCAATATATTATGGAGGTCCTCAAGTGCATAATTAACATGGATTTTACTAACTTTCTCTTGAAGTTGGCATCTCCCCTTCTATTTTTTGAAGAAGCCACTCAGGCAGTCTGTCTTAGAGAGGAGCAATCTCTCTTCCACATCCAAACTTGAACATAATGTTACTCCTGAATTGAGCCCTTCACCTCCAGGCAACTGATTTATGGCTATACTATATTACATATATATATAATTCTAAGAGGTAGTAAATATATGATTCTAACATACAGTCTAAATATAATATATGTGATTCTTATTCAGCCACTTGCACAAGCTGTCATAGAACTTGAAGGGAAGATGAGTCTACTCATTGAGAGCTAAGACCTTCCAAAGAAAGCATGTGTATTTCTCCCCACATCGCATTGTTCACTGAAAAGTACTTGCATTTTGCTCTCCAGAAGTTTTCAAAAGGTAAATCTGAACCTCATGGGTTTGAAATAACTGTTCTACTATTCTATTGAAGTGGAAACTGTGTTTCTGTGGGCCAAGAGAGAAGAAATGTGTTGTAGAGAGTAAATAGAAGAGGAAATGGAATGAAAATTAGCACCTTCAGTGCTTTCATTAAGAATTAGAAGCACATGTATATTAATAAAAGTGTAATATGCTAATTAGACTGAACATCCTTCCAGATGACCTTCTGGACCAAGCCAGGGCTGCAAGGGCTGAGGCAGAGGCTGCCACCACAGAGGGAGAGGGACAAAGCAGAGGTGGCCTCCATGGCAGTGGGGTCCGAGCCCCTTACAGAAATTTCATGCTCTAATATGTTATATTTAGTCTACATGTTAGAATTCGATATGTAAAATATTCAAATATAAGAACTTTTAATATATATTTGAAATATATACTAAGATATATGTGAGAATTATATAAATACTAGGGGCCCAGTGCACGAATTCATGCACCTTGAAAGGAACAGTGGGCCATGAGGTTATAGTGGGCCCAGGAGCGGGTCTTGGCCCATCCTCCATGCCCGGCCCAGCCCCTCAGGCCACAGCCCCCAGTCCCCTATCTGCTGGTAGCTATCCCACCACAAATATTTCCATGCGCTGCCCAGATCGTCCCTTAGGAGCAGGGGAGGTAGAGAACCCCTCATGGGTGATTGGAGCTGGCAGCCACCACTCGCACCAAATGATGGCGCCCAGTGATCGGGACTGGCGCCAGGCGCCTACAGCAGGTGTGAGCGACGGCTTCAGTGCCGGCAGCAGGTGCGAGTGGGGCTGACACTGTCAGCGAGTACAAGTGGCGGCTGCTGCCCTGATCGCCCTTCAGGAGCAGGGGAGGTAGAGAAGCCCTGAGGGGCAATCGGGGCCAGCAGCTGCTGCTCACACCTGCTGACAATGCCGAGCACTCAGGGCCAGTGCTAGGCGCTGGCAGTGGGTGCGAGCAGGGCCGGTGCAAGCAGTAGGTGTGGGCATTGGCAGCAGGTGCAGCTGCCCAGCAGGTCTGTGGTGTGTGGGAGCAAAGAATTTTCAGTAACCACCAGAGGCTCGCCCCTATGATAGTGACTGGTGCCCCACCTTGGTCTGGCACCCCCGCTTACCTGCTCCACCATCCTGCTGCGGCTGATGCCCACCATATTCTGCACTCTGCTGCCTGGTGCTGACTCCTGCCATGTTCTAGGCGCAACCCCTGGTGGTCAGCACACATCATAGTGACTGGTCATTAGGGTGTTCGGTTGTTCCACCATTCAGTCTATTTGCATATTATGGTTTCATATATATAGATAATGTATAAAGTAAGCATAATTTGTAAAGGGCATTTTAGTACAGATAGTTCCTTAACTTTTTTAATTAAAGATCCCTGTCTGAAAGTGTTATGGTTATTCAGGTTTGGGACCATAAACTAAATTTATGCCCTTTATCAAAGTATACATGGTAATTAGAATATAGTGATCAATTAATAAAATGTAGTCTCTATATAAATGTGTTTATAAAGGCTTCCAATTGATTTCCAGGGTCTCAAAAACCAAGAGTTGAATCAGCAATTTTAGTCTTAAAATATATCAAACAAAACAGAAAAAACTAGCAATTTTTGGTTTTATTTAGTTAACAACTAGCATTAATTTGGCACTTTATCTGTTTTGCAATGTGTGAATGGTCTCAAGAATCCAAGAGTGGAGGAAGAGAAAATTGAGCCTTTGTCTAAAATATTAGAAGTTTTCCTGATTATTCATAGAGAGGGGGGTAAGAGATCAACCGAAGGACTTGTATGCATGCATATAAGCATAACCAATGGACATAAGACACTGGGGAGTAGGGGAGGCCAGGGGATTGTCAAGGGCGGGGAAAAAAAAAGGACACATATGTAATACCCTTTGTAATACTTTAAGCAATAAAACATAAATTAAAAAAATAAATAAATAAAATGTTAGAAGTTTTCCTGATTATTCATACATGATAAATTAATTACATGCCTTAAAATTATCAATTGTATATTTCCAAGAACATTTTATTAGCCTACCCTTTAAGTGTAACAAGTATTAGAAAAATGCATATCCAATTATCTCTGCCCATTGCCATGGCAGATGTCCGATTTAATATTAAATTAATTACCAAATGCCTTTGCTTTCTGACAGTTGGATATTTTAGACTTCAAGGCAAATAGATTTTGGAGCAATGTAATAACAAGCTCAGAAATGTGAAGTGCAGCAGAGCTGAAAAGTCAAAAATAAGCAGGCTGGGCTTTCAATATCTCTCAGAATAGTTCCTCAATCATAAATTATTGTGTGAGAACAGTAAAATGTGCAAAACATATATGCTACAAATATAATTCACTTTAAATCATTTTTTAATTTTGATATATCATTAATAAAATGAAATTTCAAGCACATTATTTTGCAAATTGATTTCCAGTTAAAATTATTATATTTCTGAGTGCCATTACATTTCTGTACAATTTGAGACAATAATTAGCAGTAAACATATTGAGCTTACTTATTTTATAAGTTTGGTTATTATTCACTAGAGGCATTTCCAATTTCCACTGTTTCCAAACTCTTATTATTTTGGTCAGTTCAAAGTTAATAGGATCTTTTTTTATTCATTTGTCAATTTGCTTTCAATATGAATCAGACATACCCTGATGATTATATTTCATATGAATTACTTTTCACAAATATTAGCATAAGTTCATCTGAATGAGGTGAAATTTTGAAGCTCAGCTATAAGCTTATTTACAGTAAGTTCATTGTTTATTAACTTACATGAATATTGCTGGAACAAAACCCAGGAAATGACTATCTTTGTGCCTGTAAATAGCCTATTTTAGCCTAAATACAGTTAAACTTAACTACTCATTCTCAAAAACATCTGAGTACTTGACTTAATTATTTTAAACCTTTCTCACAGAAACTTTATGTACTTCAATGTGTGCATCTTTCTATTAGGTACTTGCATGAAACTCTTAAGGAAAAAATGAGAAAAATAGTTGCAAAGTTTATTGTGACTAATATATTTATTTTTATTTAAATATCTACTTCAACACCAACATTTTATACTTTGTTAATTAGAAATTCCTTGTGGTAGAGCTAGTAGTAAGAATTCTCTATTCTATGGAGCTAGAGGCTTTTAAATATATGTCAATTATGCATTTAGTATGTCATTAGATGTTTGCATTCATGTATTCCTCTTTCAAAAGTCTCTCTATTTCTCCCTTTCTTGGAGCACCAAGTTCTTTTCTTTGAACGTGGTCAATGCTTAATATAAGCTTGTTTAATAAAAACTTATTATGAAAGAAACATACGATTTAGTAAATGTTTTATAACATAGGGAAATATTAACTTAATTACCATAAATGCTTTAGTTGAAATTTTAATAATAAGTAAATTTCACATGTTATGTTCTTCAAAGTTAAAAATATAATATATGTCCTGGCCAGGGTGGCTCAGTTAGTTGGGCATCTTCTCATGCACCAAGAGGATTAGATCCCTGGTCAGGGTAAATGAAGGGGTTCTAGACTCAGTCCTCAGCAGGGGGCGTGCAGGAAGCAGCCAATCAATGTTTCTTGCTCTCATTAATGTTTATCTCTCTCTCTCCCTCTCCCTTCGTCTCGTTTTAAATAAATTAAAAAACATATTTAACTTTGTGTGTGTATATATATATATATATATATATATATATATATAACATTGTATATGTATATATACAAAAACATTATATACATACATATATATGTACGTATATATATATATATATACAAAAACATTGTATATATATATATATATATATATATATATGTATCTGTATTATTTCTACAGAATACACTGAATACCTTTCTATAAACAGCATGTTATTTTTTATTTAGTCTTTATTTACATTACATATGTACTATAAAGAGTAGAGTTAGTTAAGATAGATACACTTATGAGATTGCTCTATATTATAGCAATTGGTCATGTTGTCTCTATTTGTAAAAATAGGTGCAAAAGAAATGTTGGAGAAAATAAAGTTCACATAAACCCAGAAATTGTTCAAGGTCAAAGATAATGAGCTACAAATAGCATAATATTTTCATGCCATGTCATTTGAATGTAAAATATAATTTCTCATTTGCAAGATAAAACACATCACAATCTATGATCCATATAACATGATCCAAAATAGTAATGAGTGCTTGTGAAATCAAAGGTGGTGATAATATTTTGTAAAAAGTCAGTATAAAGCAGCAGCTATGATTGAAACAAGTTATTTTGAAATTTGTAATCCCTCCACAGAGGGAAAATGTAGAGGACTACTACAGACTTCTGGAAGACACAAATTATATCAGTGAAGGCGAACCTATGACACACATGTCAGAGGTGACATGCGAACTCATTTTTTTGGTTTATTTTTCTTTGTTAAATGGCATTTAAATATATAAAATAAATATCAAAAATATAAGTCTTTGTTTTACTATGGTTGCAAATATCAAAATATTTCTATATGTGACACGGCACCAGAGTTAAGTTAGGGTTTTTCAAAATGCTGGCACGCCGAGCTGAAAAGGTTCGCCATCACTGAACTATATACTAGTATATCATATGATAGAGCAATACTATATGATGTCATATTAATGGAATACTATTCGGCCATAAAAAGAAGTAAAGTTCTAATTAAAGAAGTTCTCTTTAATTAGTTCTCTCTAATTAAAGAGAGAAAATGATCATTTATAAGACAATGAGAGGGGCCTGAGAAGAAACCAACCCTGCTTACACTTCGATCTTAAATTTCTAGCCTCTAGTACTAGATTAGATTTTCAACATTATTTAGTGTTAAATTACAGTTAGGACTATATTAGGAAAAAAATCCTAAATCATGAGTTAATAAGAAAAAAAAATGTCTTGGGTCCAGAGTGATAGAAATGTGTTTGTACAATAGTGAATCAAAGCATTTTACAGAATATCAGATTTAGGTTTTATTTGAAATGATACTATCTGGTTGAAAAATTAATGCAGTTGTCTGTATCAGCCACTTTACTCTTCACTAGAATAAAGGATCCTGAGACAAGTACTTTCTCTTTTTCATACACTGATGTCGTTCATGTACCAAAGCAGTGTGAATACACAAGAAATCTCTCAGTAAATAATTTTTTGAAAGAATTAAAGTAATGAAGGTGAAAATTGTAATGATCCTAACATTTTTGGATGCATACACATAGCAGACCAGTTCAGGATTTTATATTTGTTAAATAATTAGAGGCCCAGTGAACAAAATTTGTGCACTGGTCGGGGGAGACCCTCAGCCTGCCTGCACTCTCTCGCAGTCCAGGAACCCTCACTCCTTACTGCCCGCCTGCTCTCTGCTCCTTACTGCTTGGCTTGATGCATCTGCCTCCTGGTGGGGAGGGCTCCAGGGTGTGTTTGGCTTATCTCAGTCCCTATTGGCTGGACCCCAGCAGCAAGCTAACCTACCAGTCAGAGCATCTGCTCCCTGATGGTCAGTACACATCATAGCGAGCTGTTGAGCAGTCTTAGCATGACATTAGCATATTATGCTTTGATTGATTGGACAGCCTACTGGATGACCAGACACTTAGCATATTAGGCTTTTATTATATAGGATTCGATTAGTATCTAAGTGGATATTTTGCACCACATTAATATCCTAAAAGTTAGCTTTGTAGAGCCACAGTGGAGTATCACGCTGAAATTTTTATATAAATGAGAAAAGATAGCTGACAAAAAGAGCTTTTATCATAAATATATCATTTGGATTAAAAGACATTTCATGATTATACAATAACTTCTCTCTAGAGTCATAAATGGGCAGTGTTGGTTGTCTGACAACTGCCCCAAAAATCAAATGGAAAAACATCCCGAACATAAAACTAAAAATAGTGCCAGTATTCAAAATTTATTTTTATTATAAAAGTTTAGTGTATAGTCATAAATCTATTAGTCACACTGGAATTGCATTACAAAACATTAAAAAGAGTATAATGAAAGACTTAGACTTTAATGTATTTTTCTAAATGGAACTATCTTTTATATGGTTGAATTTAAATCAGATTTCTATGTTTAAAATGTTATGAAAATTAAGGGTCCAGGGTTCAGATTATTATTATTTTTAATATCTTCAGTATCTTCAATTTGGTTTATCCTTCGCATCTGTAACATACTAGAAACTAAAGTACAAAATTAAGTTATTCCCTTTTAATGTAATACATGGTGTCAGAGAAATATCTGTCTGTCTCTTCTTTACATATAGGTACACATTAAGGTACAACACAGCCTACATCCCAACTTCAAATTATATAATACTGTACTTGGGAAGAGTAATTTGTATTGCTTGCTCTAAAACTTAAGCTCAGAGAATCTTTCCATGTATTATTGTTTATCTAAATAGTTTATTGAATGGTAATAAATATCAGAGGTCTTATCTGAACACCTTTCATAGTTAAGAGAACATTTTTTATGGTGCCCTTCTTAACACATGGAAGAATTGATAGTTTTGCTTATTCTACTTTCAAACAGAATAGTAAATGGCACCTCAGACAAGAACTCTATGTTTCCATTAGCTTCTTATAGATAATACCTTTTTTGTTCATAGTTGCCTCTTATTTTATTTTTAGTGTTTGAAGGGATTGTGGTGCTAATTTGTTTTCATTTCTGATATTTATAATTTATAGTACTATTTTAAGAGTAATAAACTGTGCTCTAGCCGGTTAGACTCAGTGGGTAGCATCAGCCTTGTGGACTGAAGGCTCTTGAGTTCAATTCTGGTCAAGGGCACATGCAGGGATTGCAGGCTTGATTCCCAGTAGGGGGTGTGCAGGAGGCAGCCGATCAATGATTCTCATCTTTAATGTTTCTATCTCTCTCTCCCTCTCCCTTCCTCTCTGAAATCAATTAAAAATATATTTTAAAGTGAATAATAACTGTAATTGATGAATAGCTAAAATCTCAGCATGGACAAGCTTATGACTTGAAAACTCCAGGAGGCCCCAACATATTCAGGAGTTTTACCTATAGGATCCCTACCAGGTTCTCCAAAAAAATATCATAGAAAAACACCCTCAATCTTTAGGCAGGAGGTAAAGAAAGGCAGCTGTTTTGAAATATATCCTCATGAAGCCTTGCCCTTAAGTGAAAACATTTTACTAGACACAAACAGACTTGGACAAAAGAAATACTAAACTCTAGCCCACTCTACCTTTCTTGTCTCACCTAAGGGGAGGTAAAAAACTAAGAAGCACTTGAAAGTCACAGCTTGAGGGCACCGGCTTCCTAGGAGAATCAGACATAGTCATAGAAATACTTCCCCTCCCCCTGCACCTTACTACCATATCAGTAGGGTTTATGTGTAATAAGATGATTGCAACAGAAAGAAGTATGAATCTCAGATCTTATTTAAGGATCAGTACCCTGGTGCACGGATCTGTGCACATTGAAAGGAAATTAATTACAAGGTGGCGGGTGGGGCAGGACTGCGCAAGACAGCCGGACATGTTCTGGGGCGGTGCCGTGGCTTGAAAGGCATCTGTGGAGTGAGCAGGGTCCCTCCAGGAGGTGGGTCCCTCCATCTGGCTTGCGGGGATTGGGCAAAAACTGGCTCTCCAACATCCCTGAGGGGTCCCGGATTGTGAGAGGGTGGTTCTTGGATGACGCACCCGGGAATTGGGCTCCCTCCTCTCTGGTTCCGGGGTGCATCACCCGAGAACCGTCATTGCCAAGTCACTGCAGCTCTGCAGCTCCTGCATTGAGCGTTTGCCCCTGGTGGTCATTGCACATCATAGCTCCCTATCAGATGGTCAGATGGTCGCTTAGCTTTTTATATGTATAGATACTCTCTAGGGAAACCCAAGATGCAAAAGGGAAACAAACAAGGACACCAGGGAAACTTAAACCTCTGATTCTTGTAGTTGGATAAAACAGTACTAGTACACACCACCCAACCCCTAGTTCGGTAGACATAAAATTTCAAACTAAAGGCCTATCCAACTGAGTTTCTCTATACTGTACATAATATCTGATTTTGAACAAAAATTTAAAAGTCATTCAAAAAGACAAACGTACAATCTGAAGTGATAGAGCAAGAATCAGAACCACATTTCAGGGGTTTTGAAGGGCTTTTAGAATTATTGGACCAGATATTTAAAATAGCTATGATTAATGTAGTAGATGGAAGAAAGAAAAAAGTAGACAAAGGAGAGAACAGATGGGTAATATAAGCAGGTAGATGGAAATGATACAAAAGGATAAAAAGGGAATATCAGAAAATCAAAAATGCATTATGGGCTCATCAACAGACTGAATGCAACCAACCTTGAAATGAGCCTGAAGATATGTCAACAGAAATTTCCAAAACTAAAATGCAAAGAGAAAAAGAATGACAAAACAGAAAAGACTATCAAAGAGCTGTAAATAATTACTGAAACTGTAATAAAAGCATAATGGGATTACTGAGAGAAGAAAGAGAAAAGAGCAGAAGTATTTGAAGTAATAATGACTGAGGATTTCCCAAAATTAATGGCACATGTCAAACAATAGATACAGGATGCTCAAACAGCAAGCAGGATAAATAACCAAACCAAACAAAATCTAAACATAAGCATGTCATATTAAAACTACATAAAATCTAAGCCAAAGAAAATTTTTTGAAAGAACTCCGGGGAAACAAAACACCTTGCCTTCAAGGAGCAAGGATAAGAATTTCATTAAACTTCTCTTCAGAAACAACGCAAACAAGAATAAAATAAAATACTTTAAGTATTGAAAGAAAAAAAAATATGCCAACCTGAAATTAAAAATTTAAAGAATGAGGGAATTTGTTGTCTGTAGACTTTCCTTGCAAGAAATGTTAAAATAAATTCTTTAAAAGAAAGAATATTATATAGGTCAGAAACTCAGATCTACATGAAGGAAGAGTAAGCATTAGAGCAGTGATGGCGAACCTTTTGAGATCGGCGTGTCAAAATTTTGAAAAACCCTAACTTAACTCTGGTGCCGTGTCATATATAGAAATATTCATAATTTTTTTGATATTTGCAACCATAGTAAAAAGAAGATTTATATTTTTGATATTTATTTATATATTTAAATGCCATTTAACAAAGAAAAATCTACCAAAAATATCTATAAAATGAACAAAAACAGAAAAACAATGTACATTTAGGAAAAAGTAATAATAAAAACAATGATAATCAAATGGTACAAAAACTAGAAATTAGTGACTTTTTTGGTGCTGAAGTTTGTCTGCTAATTCTTTGATTGCAGGTTCATACTTGGTGCACTTCAAGTCCAAGCAAGTGCCACTAACTTCATCTGTTAGCCAGTTTCTTTTGTTCGTTTTAATATTATTTAATGCTGAGAACAAAGTCTCACAAAAATATGTTGATGAAAAAATTGTTAGCAAAGCCATCGCTAGATTTTTTATGTCACTAAAAGTGTCAGGTACTCTCTTCCAAGCACTCAAAATTTCTTGTTCATAGTTGCACTCTTTTTCATTATTCAAACGATTTTGTTCCAGATTTTCAAGTTTTGACCTTAAGTTGACAAACACATGAGTCCAAATGCTACCTTGAAAATCTGCAAGTTGCACCTCTAAATCGTCAATTTGCAACCATTGGAAATCCTTTAGTTCCAAAGTACTGTAAACAACTACATCCTGATACTTAATTATTTTAATGGTCTGATTTAGGCTTCTAAATCGGTCAAATCTTTCCCTGAACTGTTCAAATAACAAGTTTATTATACTCTGGTACATAAGTATGGACTCCATTACACTAGTTGTAGTGGCCTTCTCGAAATACTTTTTTATCCAAGGAAAATAATTATAAGTTTTAGTTTCAATATCTTGCTTGAAAATTTTAAGTTTACTTTCAAAAGATTTGATGTATCCAAACATAACGTCAATACTTTTGTCAAAACCTTGTAATTTTAAGTTCAGTTCATTCATATGAACAGAGAGATCTGTAAAAAACATCAAATTGCTGATCATTGATCTGAGGAAAGTTTGCCAGATCCTTATTCTCAATAAATACCGTAATTTCTTCAAGCACTCCACACATCACTCCAGTACTTTACCTTGACTCAGCCATCTCACATTATTGAACATCAGTAGTCCACTGTAGGTTGAATCAACTTCCTGTAAAAGTGCAGAAAATTCCCGCTTGTGAAGGGGTCGAGAAGCTATAAAATTCACAATTTTTGTTACACGTGACATTAAATCATTCAATTCTGAGAATCCCAATTTGGCACACAACACCTCCTGATGGATAATGCAATGAAAATGTACAAGTGGATGTCTAATAGCTTCCATAAACAATTTCAGGAATCCCATATTTTTTTCCACCATATTTGGTGCCCCATCTGTCGTGACTGACATAATTTTAGAGATATCAATGTTTAGGTCACTGAATGTTTTTATAACAACCTTACATATTTCATTTCTTGATGTACTTATTGGCATTGATTCTAACTTTATCAACTCTTCTCTTATTGTGAGACCATCAGAATATCTAGCAATAATGATCAACCGAGCATTTGACGTGACATCAGTAGTTTTATCAAGAGAAATGGAAAAATATTTACAACGATTTACATCTTTTTATAACTGATGTTGTACATTTTTGTTAAGATCTATTATTCTGTCTTTGATAGTATTTCTACTGAGTGCTAACTCAGAAATTCTTTAAATAATATCATCTTTATTTTTCATATCATGAAATAGAGCTGGTGCACATTTTAGAAATGTTTCCTTAATACATTCTCTGTCACTGAGGGGTTTTCCATGCTGAGCTATGGAGTGAGCAATACAGTAACTTGCTGAGGTTAAATTTGTAGCGCATCTTATAAATTTAATGATGGAATTTGATTGACTTTTATAGAGGTGTAGCTGTCTAGAAATGTATTCCTTCCTTTCATCGATACTTTTTTTAAGAGCTGACAATGATTAGTTTCAAAATGTCTCTTTACATTCCATGTCCTGCTTACTACCGTTTCATTACACAGTATGCACAATGACCTGTTGTTTCTGTCGACAATCCCGTACATCTCAGTCCATATGTATTGAAAGGGTCGGCTACTGCTACTTCCACTTCCTTTATCATTCAATCTTGCTTTTTTATTTTTTTGATTCTCCATCACAAGGCTGCATAAATAAATAAATATAAATCAAAGCATTTTTTATAAAAGGTTGATAAGTTTCTTACCTATTAACTTTTTGCAGTGTTGTTACACCGACCCTTGGTGCAAAACAATTCAAAGATAGTATGTATAACCAACAAATATATGGTGCTGTAATCAATTATCCGACACGCAGACTGTCTCGTCGAGCACTGTTGCACTGTATATCTTTTTCTTCTAACCCTCCCACTCCTGTCTCCTAAGGAACATGGCGATCAAGTGTGTCCGTTTGCCGAATTCACCTGAACGCACGGGAAGCGTAACTGAGGCACATGTTGACAATAACGAGGCCGTTTCCAGAATTGGGCATTTTGTCACTCGAGTAAAAATAAAATGTCATGAGTAAAGATTAATCTCTTTATAGTGCAGTTCTTAACCTTTTTATATTAATGTCAATATTGGAACAATGTATCTTGGATGTTTTCACTATGTATCTTTGCTACGCAACACCGATGTACATGTTTACATCCAATTTTAGAATTGCATTATTGATCATGAGTAACGTGAGTAATAATATTACTCGAGTGATGCCCAACTCTGGCCATTGTGAGAGACAAATATTTGAATTATGCAATTTTTTGTTTCTGTCGATGCGTGTCACCCAAAATGAGTTCGCATATCACCTCTGACATGCGTGTCATAGGTTTGCCATCACTGCATTAGAGAAACACTAAAAGAAGGCAAGATATTTTAAAATAATTTTATCATTACTTGATTAAATACAGACAAGTAAATACAACAACATCTGTACAAGATTTAAATTAGGAAAATTGTATAATCTGTTAAAGAATCAACTCCTAAATAAGCCAGTCAATGAAGGAAAAATACCACATGATCTCACTCATTGATGGATAATAAAGACCATTATAAACTTATGAACAATAATAGATACAGAGGCAGAGCTGCCTCAAACTGATTGTCAAACTGCAGCGGGAAGGCCAGGGAGGGTTGGGGGGCAGGAGGGGGGAGTAAGAGATCAACCAAAGGACTTGTATGCATGCATATAAGCATAACCAATGGACATAAGACACTGGGGGGTAGGGGAGGCCAGGGGATTGTCAAGGGCTCGGGGGAAAAAAGGACACATATGTAATACCCTTTGTAATACTTTAAGCAATAAAACAATCAAAAAAAGAATCAACTCCCTAAATAAATAGACATGTATGTGATATAATAGGAACACTCAATATTAAGATCCCAGTTCTTCCCAATTTGATCTATAGATTCACTACAAAACTAATGCAAATTTCAGCAAATTATTTTATGGATAAAGCAAACTTACTAAAGTTTATATATAGAGAGGCAAGATCCAAAGTAGTATTGAAAAAAAAACAACACATGAAGTTAGATTAGAGGATTGACAGTATCAGACTTTAAGTCTTACTGTAAAGCTAAAGTAATCAATGTAGTGTGGCATTAGCAAATTAATAGACAAACAGATCAACAGAAGATACTAGAGAATTCAGAAATTGATTCTTAGAATATAGTCAACTGATCTATAACAAAGGAGCAAAGTCAATTCAATAGAAAAAGGGTAGTCTTTTCAACAACTGTTGCTTGAACCACTGGCCATCCTCATGCAAAAAAAGAATCAACTCAAAATGGATCACATCCTAAACATAAAACATAATATTCACAAAATTATAAAATTCCCAGAAGTGAACATAGAATAATTTCTAGGTGTCAGGTTTGTCAATGATTGTTTACATACAACACCAAAAGCACAATAGGTGAATGAAAAACTTGGAAATTTTGACCTTATTAAAATTAAAAATATTTTTGTCTGCTATAATGTTGTACAGGGAGTGAAAAAACAAGCCACAGACTAAATGAAAATATTTGTAAAATGCATATCTGCTGAAGAAATATTATCTCAAGTATACAAGACCACTTAAAACTCAATAATAAGTAAACAAACAAACCAAATAAAAATTGGGCAAAAGATCTTGAACAGACAAAGAAGATATACAGATGGCATATAAGCATATAAAAAGATGCACAAGTGATATGCTATTAGGCAGTTGCAAATTAAAACATTTAGCTATCACTGTACTTTCATTAAAAATGGCTAGAATTAAAAACAATGACAATACCAACTCTTTCTGAGGCACTAGTAACTCTCGTGCATTCCTGGTTGGACTGAGAAATGGTACAGCCACTTCAGAAGACACTTTGGTAGTTACTTACAAAACTAAATATACTCTTATCATATGTATCTGCAATCATACTTATTAATATTTACTCAAATGAGTTTAGCAAGATTCATGTTCATATAAAAGTGCACAAAAAAATGTTCGTAGCAACTTTATCCATGTACCACTTGGATGCGACATGGCTAGGCAAATTGTGGTGCGTCCATAAAATGGTCTGTTATTTATTAATAAAAATCAATAAGTTATCAAGTCATCAAAAGACATGGAGGACAACCTTAGATGCATATTGTCAAGTGAAATTGGATAACTACTATATAGAATTCAATTTCTGCACAAATACTAGAATAATATTTTTAAAAATACAAAGAGAGATTAGCATTCCCTTCCTGTCAACACTTCTATGTGATTGCTCTACACTGAGAATACAATTCTAAATCTTAAGACTTGCAAGCCTTAACTCTTCTTGATCCTGGCTGCAAATTTAAACTCATTTCTCACCATTTTCCTCCTGTTCACTATATGCCAGATGCATTGAACTGATTACTCTTCCTTCAGTCTGCGGAAACTACTTTTGTAGTAGTTTTTTAACATCTGCTCTTCCCTCTGGTTGGAATTGTCTCTGCTCACATAGTTTTACTAGTATGTCTCTTCATTCACGGTGTTTGCTTACTTACCCACACTGGTAAGATGAAATAAAAAATAATTTATCAACCATAGCAAGAAGAAAATATTTTAGTGGTGTATGCAAATGAAAATTATAGATATATTTCAGAATTTCACACATAGAATGACCTATTAATAGGCCTATTAAGTTTGCCTTTGAGATAAGCAACAGTTTTTATTATGTCTTGTACAAAATTTAGGACATGCAAATACTGACATTTCTTATCTATCTTAAATTAAATTAATTGGGCATCCTGTATTTTTATGTATGAAGTGTACCATCTCCACATTTATGCTTTTTCATTAGTATCTGTGGAGTACAGTGAAAGTCTCTTCCAAACCAAACATGTGCTTCCTGAACTTTACTCTGATTGCACCATCTAACTCACCTGCCACAACTGAACTAACCACTACACCAGAGGGATGCCTTCTACTGCTTGGCTCTGGTCAGATTGTATGCAATATCCTGCATCAGTCTCTATGGAAAGGGGTGTTGGACTTGCTCCAGATTCTATCCCTGGCAAATCCAGAAACAACATTCTATTAGAAACAAGGTTAAGTCTATCTAAATAGCACAGCTCTTTACAATTCCAGAGGATAAACTAAATTTTGGAAAAATAAGCATAATGTATTGTCACAAATAGCAATTTAATTTTACTTTAATTGACTCATGTTAATCACATTATCCAGGCTAAATAGAAGAAGAAAAAATCAATGCCAATAATTACTTGCATTCAATAGCCATACAGCTTAATTGCAGTGAAAAAAAATAATGATTCAATAGTGATAGATTTAAGAACTATTGTTTACATGGTCACTAATTAAACTATAGAGTGAAGAAAACAGACATGACAAAGTTGTCAAGTTAATGGTTTAGGCAATTTTACTTATGGATGACAGGAGAAAGTTTCATTCAAACATTTGTACTTCATGCACAAATCTCTCTCTCTCTCTCTCTCTCTCTCTTTCTGTCTCTCTCTTTCTGTCTCTCTCTTTCTCTCTCTCTCTTTCTCTCTCTCTCTCTCTCTCTCTCTCTCTCTCTTTCTTGACTGCTATGTGTGTATAGTGCAAATCATATTTCAAGATTTCAAAATCTCACCGAAACTGGTTTGGCTCAGTGGATAGAGCGTCGGCCTGCGGACTGAAAGGTCCCAGGTTCGATTCTGGTCAAGGGCATGTACCTGGGTTGCAGGCACATCCCCAGTAGGAGATGTGTAGGAGGCAGCTGACCGATGTTTCTCTCTCATTGATGTTTCTAACTCTCTCTATCTCTCTCCATTCTTCTCTGTAAAAAATTAATAAAATATATTTTTAAAAAAAGATTTCAAAATCTCAAATTATCTATGTCAAAAATGTGGTTGCCCTTTCTTGCTAAAATTAGGAATTGGTAGCCTAGGATCTTAAGTCTACATGTCTTTCATTTTGCAGTACTATAGATAAATAAGTAGTAAGCACCATTGCACTTGTAATGCAAGTAATATTTGCTTTTACAATAATATTTTATAGAAAGCCATAATTAAAAAACTGTAGAATCAAGTTATTGGAATACCCAAATGAAACATGACTGATTTAATTGCATTCAGAAATGATATATCTGATCCTATCTAATAAAAGAGTAATATGCAAATTGACCATCACTCCAACACACAAGATGATTGCCCCCATGTGGACACAAGATGGCCAGAAGGGGAGGGCAGTTGTGGGCGATCAGGCCTGCAGGGGAGGGTAGTTGGGAGGGACCAGGCCTGCAGGGGAAGGCGGTTGGGGGGGACCAGACCTACAGGGGAGTACAGTTGGGGGGACCAGACCTGCAGGGTAGGGCAGTTGGAGGGGGACTCAGGTCTGCAAGAGAGGGAAGTGGGGGGGGGCAGGCCAGCAGGGGAGGGCAGTTGGGGTGACCAGGCCAGAGGGGAAGGGCAATTAGGGGCAATTGGGCCAGCAGGGGAGCAGTTAGACATCAATCAGGCTGGCAGGGGAGTGGTTAGAGGCAATCAGGCAGGCAGGCAGGCAGGAGAGCGGTTGGGAGCCACAATCCTGGATTGTGAGAGGGATGTCCAACTGCCCATTTAGGCCCAATCCCACTGGGCAGTCAGACATCCCTTGAGGGGTCTCGATTAAAAAGGGTGCAGGCTGGGCTGAGGAAATTTAGTGTACTGGGCCTCTAGTTTACAAATAAATAACATATGACAGGATATACTTTAAGGCCCTTTAAATGTTCTCACCTACAAGCTTACATATCAAAATTCACGTTATTAGCTTATTCTGTGTTTGTTATTCAAATCTGTCTGTATCTGCTTTCTGAAGCAGAAACTCCTACCCTTCTTTTTCATTCTTAATTTGTAAGAGTAAATTGTTTTAATTTTCTAATTATAAATTCTGTCAGAATGTAAAACCTTTAAAAATATAGTTAATCTCTCAATTTATTGTTAGACTTCCTTACCCCATTAAGAAAGATCCCAACTATGTCTTGGTTGAACTGTATTACTTTGAAGGTCTTTGTTTGGGAGAGGGCATAATCTACAGGAGTTATTTATGGATTTATGTTCCTTAACATATTTGGTGTTTTAGAAAGCTGCTATTTTAAAACAATCTAGAGAACTTGTTAATAACATTATCCAAACATTGTTACAATATTTAGTAAAGAATCAATTGGTTTGGGGTCTTTGTTTGTTTTTTCACAACAAAAAAACCTCAGGAGTTCTCTCTACACTTAACAACTAAAAAATGAGGCATGATGAAAAAGTCTTTTGAAAGGGAACTTCCTAGTCAAAATGCTGCAGGGTTTTTCTCCCAGCCCAAAGCATTCTTCAAAACTCACTGGGAATGTAACCTTTCTTTCTCTCCAGAAAGCGAAACTCCACAAATCAGTTATGTGTAGTCCATGCTGAGTTTAAAACCATTTCACTGATCCAGAATATTTAATAGCAGGAGGATTTTTTTTCAGTGATATATAAGGTTTCTTAAGGATTCTATTTCAAGAAAAACTGAGATTTTCTTAAGCCATGCTTATATTTCAGCTGCTAAATATCTGAAAGTGGAAAAGTACTAGAGTTCTGCATTTCATTTTTAGCTTTTGTTTGAAACAAAGTATCCTGGGTTACAATAGAGATTGAATTGTTGGCAATGTTGAAGACACAAGATTGAAAAAAAGAAATAAATAAAACTATGATTATCAGAGAAAGAAGGACATGGAGAAATTGTCCTAGTGAAGTATGAAAGTAAAGTAACTAAATAACAACAGAGACATTTACTATATACATGACACACAGGTCTCAGTGGAACAAGCTTGGAAAATTAAAATTGGTATGAAATCCTGTATTTATCCATTTATGATACTGTAGGGGGAAAACTGCAACAACAGCAACAAAAAAACTCCACATCTCTTCTTCACCACAAAATAATTACCAGTGTTTTTTTAAAAAAACACCAAAGCAATATCTTCTTTGTGTTACATGAGTCAGCCAGTGGCTGTATTCCAGTCCCTTTGGAACCTGAGTCAAGGTTGACAGAGGATTCGCATTCTAATAATACCTCCAGGTCAATACAGGCCTTCAGCATTCCTTTCTACTGAGGAAAAAAGCATTACGAATTACACAATGCCTTTCTTTATACACAATTTGTTATACTATTTATTAAACCCACGTTATAAGTGATTCTGAGTTAGAGTATCTGATTTATATATTTTTTTCAATATAGTTTACATTCATTTGTATTTTTTTTTCTGGCCACAATACTTTTTGATACTTCAACACAAAAGTGACATATACCTAATGTCCAGACCCCATAGTTAAAAGGAAAATACTGAGAAATACATTCAACTATGTTTCCAAAGAAGAGAGTAGAAATAGAAGTTGTAATAAGCACTAGGCATGTAAAGGCAGGGTTGCATGGGTAACCCTGAATGCTAGGGAGTCAAGGTAAGCACAAAATAAAAAAAAAAAAAATGGTGAGCATAAAATTCAAAGTCTTGGGTTTTTGTTATAAAATAATGCACAAAAATATATACTCAAGAAACAAGGAAAGTTAGAAATTCTTGCAATAGGCATGGTAGGGATTTGCAGCAGATTAGGCAGAATTGCAGTGACAAAAGGAATCATCACTCAACTAAAAAGAATTAGTTTGAATTTCCTATTCTGTTTTTGAGATTTTGTCTAGCATCATGTGTTATGATTCATATTATCATCGCATGTACCATGATTGTTATTTCTGCTGACTATAGCTTTTGTGGATCTTGCCTGACATTTTGTGAAAAGTGGCAAGCAATTGGTGTTTAGATGTGGATTTGAAAATCTTAAATAGATTTTTATTTTTAAAAAGTGCACAATCAAGGTTACCTATCCAGCTTCCCTGATAGGTGCTTTAAAATATAACAGTGTATTTTACTTTTTATCCTTTGAAATGCATAATAAAAATTACAAAGACAGAATTTATTTTCTGTTTAACTGGATTAAATTTACCAAGAAGTAAAGGCCAATCTGACTTTTTGCAAAATAGCCTCTGTGGGAGGCACTGGTCCTCTTCAAAGCTCCACTTAGAACTTATGAAAATGTAAGGGCATCCGCACTCATAGAATACTGGGACAGCAGATCAGTCCCAAAGGCCCTGATTTCCCCAGTCCAAAGCTAGTGCATGAAGGCTTATATCAAATTCCCCTGCTCACATCCTGGGAAGGGCTAATGTTTTCTCAACCATAAACATTCAGGTGAGGACAATTTTCTACCATGTCATGTGATAGTAACTTCAAGTCTTCAACTCTTGGCTCCTGATAATTGCAGGTATGAAGCTTGGGAGGTAGAAATAAAGGGCAAGAGGCCAAAATTCTTCCAAATAATCTTATTGCTCTATCTCCACCTCTGATCACACCGGCTTTTGAGCTGGTGTTTCCCCTCAAATGCTGTTTAAAAAAGCTGCAGGAGAACGCTCAGTTGAACTTCCCCTTAGTTGAAAATACAACACTGCCAGATCCCTCTGTGCTGACCCAGAGGCAATGTCCACCGGGTAACATGAGAAAAACTCTGATCCAGAAAGACTGCATCTACCGCCAGCCATTTGCTCTTCTGTGTTACCTACATTAAATATCTCTTTTCTGGGGGGAAGAAGGGGGGAAGGACATCTGTAAAACTCTCAATAATAAAGATTATAATAAATAAATACATAAATAAATAGATACATAAATAAATAAATATTTTTCTTTGTTTTATAAAAGAAAATGTTTTTACTGTCAAGTAGTACATTTGCTAAGGGCTAAAGTTGAACACTTTGAGGCTTGTTTTTCTTTGGCGGGGTGGGGGATGTCCTTACTCAAGGGCTCTAGTTATTGTATCAAATTTATCATTATTTAGATCATTTACCTGTTCACAAATTGACAGAGTCAAAACTTTTATTTCTATAGTCTCTTCTAGCACTGGAAGTTAAATTCTGTGAGTTTGAATAGTTTATAATAAACTTCTGAAAGACATTTCAAAGGAAATTTGAAAAGATAATCTTAGTCATGCAGGGTTTTTAGTTTGTTTGTTGTTTACATATAAAAGCAAGGCTCCACAGTCTATATTTTCATGACAATAAACACTTCATTGGTTCACTTCCTTGACTCCTCAGCACCCATCTCACTCAAATGGGTACTCTCACATAACTTTGGATTTTCCACTGTCGTGCTAGTTACTGATTTGTGCATAAGCATAGGTTTTTCAGATGTGACTGTTATATAGAAATCTTGTGACTATTTTTTCTATACTGTAATGAGAATCATCTTAATACAGCTTTTCTAGTTCTTCTGTGTAGGTCCACAAGTTACTCTAATAGAGGCCCTTCCTATAATAGAGGTCTCACCAAATTTCTTTCTAACATGAAGAATATAGTTAAATATCCAGAAAATGTGGTAACAGATGCAAACATCTCAATGGCTTTCTAATGTGATTTGTTTTTGTTTGTTTGTTTTTGTTTCTCCACTCCTCCCAAGAAAGTGGCACACAATCAGTATCTGTCCATTTCGACTGCACAGAGAGGGTGATGAACTGAGTCTTATTTGTCTCAGGATACTGGACTTTCAGATGCCATAGCCAGAAATGCCCTTGGCAAATCAAGATGAATTCTGGATTCTACTAACATTGATTTTGAGTGTGGAAAAATCGTGGGGACTTCAACCATAGTGACTCTCATTGTTTCTACTTTACACCAATGTTATGTAACAGAGAAAAGTTACATTCAAGCCCATGAAAGATTCATACTCAGTACTTTCTTCTTTCCATGAGGAATTATTCATAGTGCTACTCAGGTACAAATTTTAACTCACTTTTAAAACATTTTTTTTTTTACCATCAGATGCTACTAATTTTATAATCATTTATGCTCTTCTGCAGAGTGGAACCATACCCAGAGTTTTTAAACATAGCACCTTAATTGATTAGTTATGAGACTTTGGATAAATTATAGAAACGCTCACATGAGTTATATCTGCTTACTATATGTGTTAAACACGTTGATATCTGTAAGCAATTAAAAAATGCCTACCATATAGTAAATGTTATAGAAACATTGATTGTATTCATAAAATAAAAACTAATATAACATTTTCTTTTAAATTTTGAAAACTCACTTCTCCCTATGAATTGCTGACATAGTTATTTCTTTAAAATATTTGGTTCTTACATGAAATTTCATATGGCCATAGCTTGTTACAAATTTTAGTTTTCACAAAGTGTTATATGTTGTTATTAAACAAATATTGCCCAGGTTATTCAGGGAATCATGCAGGGATCATTCAAAAATCCCTCTTGAATGTGTATCTATTTATATCTTTCTTGCTCATGACTTTTACTACTACATTTATGCTGACATCTTCTAAATCTACTTTCATAATCTGCTAACCCAGTGCTGCATCTCCCTCAGCACCATTGTTTTCATGTCATTTGAGTGTGGAATAGATGTCACCTGCAGTAACTCTCTTAATATGAGCATCCAGAATAGCTGCTTGTAGGCATTTTTTGTTACACTGGTCTGATGCTCTTCATGACAGTAGTTTATCTCAGCAGTATGACTTTTTTCTTGTACTCTACTACCGTATAGAGATATTTTAAAATAAATATATACCTTATTTCTTGATGCAAAATTTATAGTTAAGTTTTATTTAAATGAATAGTTCAGTTTTCATTGGTTTATTAACATTTATATAGCTCCAGAATAATCAAATTATCACATTTTAAAAAATGCTCTGGTTGCAATTTCATAAGCATCAGAGTTCTTTTTGTTTGTGTATTTGTTTTAAATGGCATAATAAGTTGCCTTTATTTTGCACCCACGGATCAGAGAAAGTTGGCTTGCATTGAACTTGATTCACACCTTCTCCATTGCTGTCTACACAATGTGTTGTTTTTTTCCCCTCTCTCTCCCAATTCTCACTTACATGTTGAGCTCCACCCTCTCTATTTTCCATCCTACAACCACCAAATGCCATATGTCCAAGCTCCTGCATGAAAGCAGTAACATATTATTCTAGAACAGTATGGTTGTTTCTGTGTCTTGTCCACAGTGAATAATGCTGCAATGAACATAAGAGTGCAAAATTTTTGCAAATGAATATTTTCAAACTTTTAGGTAGATACCTGAAAGAGGGGTTGATATAACTCTTGGTACAGTTATATCTAATGGAAACAGATATAACTGATTTCCCAAATAAAAATACATGAGGTAACATTTGCATAAACGCCATTAGAATATAGCCTAATGAATAAAATCTCAGTAAAGCTTCAACCCAAGCACTTGCTGAGAATAATCTAGGTAATTTTTTTCTTAATTCTAATATTCAGATTTTTTTTCTGGCACAACTGACTAGATCATTTCAGTAATCACTGATAGGTAACTATCCTTATATTAAAAAACATAATCATATCTGACACTGGTCTGCTATGATATTGCTCTTATTTCGGAATGTTGCCATACAACTTCAATTCTAAAAGTCAAGGTGTTTTTTTAAAAGATTGAGTGTGATGAAATAAAAATATAAAAAATTTCTATGTATTTTTATATGCCTAGGAGGGGGCCATTCTATATCAATGTACTCTGTCATGCTTCAGCTATCAATTTTCAACATTTCAGTCTAATTGCTTCAGATGCCATACCACAATTTGAACATAGAGTGAGAATCTTTGAACACAATGAAATTTTATTACCTAACAAACATAATTATTGCTCCTGAAATGTATATTTTTTCACTATTAAAATAATATTTATTCCTTTCCTCTTTTCACGTTTCAAATGGAGAAATTGTAGTTATGTTTTATATTCAATCAAACTATGAAAGAAGTTAAAGTCAGTAAAACAGACCTTATAGTTTTAAATTCTTATTTTTTATGTGTATCTTTTAAATGTAAAACTAATGTTTGGAGAAGAGATTTTACTTCTGAATGAACAAAATAGAACTTCAAAGGAGTATTATAAATGGAAAAAATTTATTAAAATTATTTGGAGTTAAGTATGTGATTATCTCATGTTTGCTGAAAATTAACTTGAAAGATCTTAACCAATATGGCTCCATTATTCCATTAGAATCATTATTTTATACCTTGACAAATGTACAAAACCCAACTTTTCACATACTGCACTAGTCTTACTTGAAAGTGACTACTACCTATAGTTGCTCATGTTGACATCACATGATAATCACCAATAAAACTCTATAAACATTTTATGAAAGTACACAAGGTAGAAAATTGTTAAGATGAGCAGTAAGAAAAATGTTAATATATGTTGATCTCTGTCACATAAAGGAAATGAGTTGCTTTAGGAATACAATAATTTAATATGTTGTTTTACAAAACATTGCAAATTATTTAGTAATAAACATATGTCTTTCAAAACCCAAGGTAAAAGTAGTGTGTTTTCTAAAAATAATATTTTATTATCTAAGAATTGGTGGATTTATTAAAGGGAAATAGAAACCACAGTATTTAATTATCCAATTCTCCATTTTCAAATATATATATATAATATATACATTATATATATAATATATACATTATATAATATATATTATATACGTATATATATAATACTGTTGGGTAAGACAACAATTCTCTTTTTATTTTGTTATCATTGATAGAGTATTGCATCAATACACACCATGTTGTTGTTGCTTTACTCTCTTTGCACTGTCAGGTTGTGACCAAGGCTTACTACACTTATCAAAAGGCATAAAAAATTGCCACCACATGTGAAGACATTTGCTAGGAGAATTTGGGTACACATATACATTGATTCTTTAAATTGTCATTTTCATTAGCTTTAAGCTACTTTCAAAAAATCAGTGCTTCTTCTTCTCAAAATGAAGACAAAAATTCATCCTCATTTTTTAAGATTTTGATAAAACTCATTGTCAGCAGTAGGGCGAAAAATTCTCCAAAGTTCTTTATATAATTGCTCCATAAGCTGTCAAATATTTTACCTACTTACTTCAACTCTGTCTTAAAAATGTGTCATCTGTTGACATACCTTGTCATTTTGCTGCCATCTATTTGTCTTTCTGTCAAGTATATCCTCAGTAATCTATTACTTATAATGGGAGTCCACTTCTACAATGGAATATGTAAAATAACTATTCTGATTACATATACATTTAAGAATGTTTTCATTTATTTTTATCTCTATAAAATTAGAAATGCAATGGCAAGTTATTGAAGTAATGAAAAACAGCAATCTCAAGATGTGCATTATAAGTGCATTAATATCTATCAAGGCATTTCCTGACTTCACCTAGTACATGGAGGAATATTTTCACAGGACAGTCTATTTACTTGTTAATTCCTACCTTGCAATTTCATGAAAACTGAACATTTTTATATATGAAGGATTTACTTATGCTTTGACTACTCTCCATCTTTAGAGATTATTACTGTTTTATAAGAACAGAAAGAAACAGCTAAACTACATTTGTTTACCCATTTAACTGGCTGGGGAAAATAATATGCTAATTGAACATTAGCAGTAAACATTATCTTGTTTATTAATTTCTAGATTTATAGCTTCATGAAAAAAGCCCTCCTTTATCACTGCAACATGCACTTTTAATCTAATGGCTAGAAATCATTTATTTGCTATAAATTAAAAATGTCTCTATTATAAATATCCCAAAATAATATGCTCATAAGAAACTCAGCCTGAACCCATCTCCCCATTTGTCTAATTGAGGAAAACCTTAATGTGTAGAGGAAAAGACACAAACAAAACTGTCATCTGGGTGCAGAATAGACATCTTTGGCAGCTGAGAATAGGGTAGGAATAGATGCTGGGTGGAGCTTTACATGTGGAGGAGAGACAGTAACACTTGTGAAAGGCATAGAATTGAAAACTGAGTTCATGGTACATAGGGACCTGAGGCCTAAATAAACTATCAAAGAAAGCCCCAATCCCTGCCTCTCCTATACACAAACCTAAGTGCTTTTAATAAAAATAACAGTGAAATACAGCTTATAAGACTATAGAGAGGCAAATTCTAATAATATTAACATGAAAAGGCAAAGGTTCTAGAATAATCAGAATAATTGTTAAATAAAGAAAAAATAGAGTGGGATAATTTGTACTGCCTGAATAATTTTTTTAAATATATATTTCACTGCTTTTTTACAGAGAAGAAGGGAGAGAGGTAGAGAGTTAGAAACATCAATGAGAGAGAACATTGAAGCATCAATCAGCTGCCTCCTGCACACCCCTCACTGGGGATGTGCTCACAACCACAACCCTTGACCAGAATCAAACCTGGGACCCTTCAGTCCCCAGGCCGAATCTCTATCCACTGAACCAAACCAGTCAGGGCATGCCTGAGTAATTTAATTACTATAAATATGCAACAATTGAGGCAATGCATTGGCAAAGAATAAACCATAGGTGAACAGAACAAAATGTAGAATGCAGAAATAGATGAACTCAAAAATGGTCAATTACCCTCCGGGTTCATAGGTCGACGCTCAACCACACCAGCAAGTGTCCTCTAATACTTTAGACAACAAATTAGATAATCTTATACTACTGGTGTTATTTAGCAATGTGTTTTGATTATGTTTTATTTCAAGATGCTAGTTCACAAAAAAGTTTTTAACATATATACATATTAAATACAATTGAAAATATATGCCTGTAATCTGGTAAAGATCATTGTTTTGTTAACTAGCATTGTGATGACATCAAGTAAAGTAACAATAAATGGATCATTCATTATTTTAAACAAATGGTCAATTGATTTTTAGCTCAGAGTGAGATGACAATTTAATGGAAAAAGAATACTCTTCTCAAGTAATTATTTGAAAGCTCATATGCTATAACAACAAAAACAAAACTATGAAGTTCTATGCAGGCTCACATTTTATACAAAATTTAAGTCAACATTTTCATAGACTTAAAATCTTTAAGTATTACACACCTAAAAAAAATAACAAAGGACAAAATCTACATGATCTTAGATTTGGTGATTAACTTAAAGATTCAACACCAAAAGCTTAATCACTAAACAAGTTGATGTCAGATTTTATTAAAATTGTAAACTTTGTTTTGTAAAAGACAAATAGGTGAGGACAGCCCCAACTGACAGCCAATATAGGAAAGGGACCCTCATCTTATAAAAAGACACCAACAAATAATTGGATTCTGTCAGCAAAGAAAATGAATTTGAAGTGGATTTTTCTTTCAAGTTTCCAAAGATTTTACACTGATTTCACCCTTGTGATTCCTTGACTGGAGAACCAAGTCACAACTTAAGTTCTGACCTACAGAACTGCAAGCTAATAAATTTGCATTGTTTTAAACTGCTAAATTTGTAGTCATTGTTTATGTGTTAATATAAAACTATTACAGTGCCAAATTCATAAGTGATGATTAAATTAACAAACAAACAAACAAACACACTGGAGAAAAGAAAATCATCCTAACAGAATTCCTAATAATAAATGTGGAAAGAGTGTGGGAAATAGAAAGTCATTATTAATACCAGAGTAATAGTTGTTGCATACACCATCCACAGTTGAATGATGTTGAACATTAAGAAGAAATACAATATTTGTATAGCTTCAAGGTATCTCCTCCAAATTATTTATTAATTACTGTGATATTTGTGCCATATGTCCACATATTCTTTGATACTCTTCTCTCCAAGAATTGGAATTTAATTTCGTTTCATTGGAGTGCAGGCTTATTTTAGCAACTGAGTTACAACAGCAGAGTAAGGTAATAGAAAAAATAGCAGTATTAGTGTAGAGAAATGTGGCGGATACCAAGTAATTAAGATTAATATCATGAACCATAAGTCATATTGCTAGCACATTCCTCCTGATCTGAAGCCATGAGATCATCTCATCTCTTTAGTATTCCTCCCCTAAGTCCCTAAATCCAGAATAATCATGAGAAAATATCTTAACAAACTTAAATTGTGGTACATTCTTAAAAAAAATACCAAGAGTGGTGGTTTTTTATCATATTTCCATTTAATTTGCCAGTCTGCCTTTCAGAGAAACCAGATGATGGATGAAGGGGGGAAAGTGCATACACTACCCAGATTTAATCATGTAGTAGGACTGATTGCAGCTCTGTGTCTGATATTTTTATCAGTGTTAGAGTAGATTAATAAGGTCTCAGGTACCGGGAACATGAATAATGAATCCCCCCTAGCAGAATCTCCAGCCAGGAGTCCTATTTCATGAAGAAGTGCATGCAGAGATGGAAACATAACCATGGGATCTACTAATTAGATCATCTACTGCACCATCCAGAAACATCAATATGAAACTATGTTCTTTAAGAAAGTTTTATATAGATCTTTCCCCATTAGTGGTAAAGTAGGAAGGGCTCCAATTACTATTAATTTTAGTGACTCAGATGGACAACAGTGCTATGGGACTCTGAAAATTCAAAGGTACTAGTGCCCAAAGAGGAATGCACTATTACCAGGGAACAAATAAAGGATGTCAGTGTATAACCTGTTATGTCATTTCCATATCTTGGCTATTATGAACATGGGATTTCAGATGTCTCTCTGAGATACTGATTTCATTTCCTTTGGTATATACTCAGAAGAGGGATATAGAACTTTTGACAATGAAGGTTTAAAACATAGCACCAGGTAGACCTGTCTAAGAGATAGCTTATGGTAAAGGGAAATTAAATTGGATAGTGGTTGGGGGAAATGATGAGTACTAATTGATAGTACTGAGATCATAAAGAATGATGGGGACTGTTTTACTGCCCAGTTATCTTATTTGGGCATAAAGGCACACGCAAACCATTGAGAAGCTATGCCATGAACTGCTATAGAGAATTAGATTTGTGTGACACAGTGGTGGACTCTGGTGGCCATTAAAATACCCGCCACAGAACAACTACAGGAAATGTAGTTGACCAAGTAGCTGTTCTCTAAAATCTTTCTTCAGGTTTATTATTATTTACTTACTAGCTGTACCCGGCCACGCGTTGCTGTGGCTCAGTCTGGTTAAATGGAAAAGAAAGAAAAGAGAAAGCGCGCGTTTCTAATATGTTTAATTTCACAATGCTTGTGGGTATACAATATTTTTTGCTGTTCCATTGTCTGTGCAGATATAGAGATTATCTGGTTTGCCGACTCTAGAACACGCAACATATAATTGTCCATGTGAGAAGCAATCCGTGTCTAGATCTAAACTGCACAATTCTAAAGATTGGCCCTGAGCTTTGTTGATGGTGATTGCAAACGCCAATCAAATTGGGAATTGCAATCTCTTAAATTGAAATGGCATATCCATTGGAATCATAGGAATGCGAGGAATGATTTGAAAGGTCCTGTCAAGATTGTTGCTTCTACGACGTTGCTCTTTAACATTTCTACTGCAAGCCGCGTGCCGTTGCAAAGCTTTGGCTGGTTGATATTTCGCAACATGATAATTGGCACGCCGATTTTTAATTGCAGTACGTGTGGTGGCATCCCTGGCAGATCGAGTGAATTCAAAAATTCTGTTGGATAATTAACCGCTTCATCTGCTTCCACAACAGTGTCGACGGACTTGTATGTGACTGCCTCACTTTGAATGTTAGACTGAATAATATTGTTAAGTTCGTAGACGTCTTTGTTCTTGGCTGCAAGAATAGCTTGTTCACTCAGCCAATCGTGATTCTTATAATTGGTTTGAATATTGGGAAATACTTTTTCAACCAATTCTTCTTTTGACGTCACTAAATTGCAGAAGTTATGAGGCAATAAAATCTGTTCTGAGGTCAGATCAACCGGCACCTTTCCGTTCCCAATTTGCAGCAATTGATGTGAGAATATCTCAGTTGATCTATCGTTTTGCAGCTGGACACACATATTTGTAGTTAATTTTATCTACAATTTATAATTTAAACAGAAACATCGAAATGGAATCGTAAAATATTTAGTATAGGGTGTGTTGCTTTTACGTCCAACAGATGGCGCTGTGTTTCAAAAAAGCAGGTTTTTACCTGTCACAGGTGTGACATCTATATAATAGTAGGTATATTGGTATATAAAAACACGCGAGTATTTGAATTCAACGTTGTGTCAAAATCTCAAAGCAATCGGTGAAGAACTTTCGGAGATTTAAGATTTTGAACAAACAAACATTTACATTTTTATTTATATAGATTTTAAATATGTTTTTATTGATTTTAGAGAGAGAAAGGGAAAGATAGGGAGAGAGAGAGGGAGAGGGAGAGAGAGAAACATCGATGTGAGAGAGAAGCATTGACTGGTTGCCTCCCACAGTACCCTGACCATGATCAGACCCACAACTTGGTCATTTGACCTTACCAGGAAATTAACGGGCAACCTTTTGGTGTATAGGATGACACTCAACTAACTGAGCCACACCAGCCAGGATGACTCCAGGTTTGTTTGAAGTCTATGTTTTCCACATATTGTTCCCAGAATGCTGAAGTACAGCAGGACATTTATGCAGCCCTTGTTTCTGTGAGAGGTGTGATTTCTCAGGTGTTGAAAGTTGGCTCAAGGACTTCCTGTTTTCTCTCACATAAGCATTTGAACTAAGAAAATCCTTCCATGTTTAATTTAGACTTAATTTCAGTTTTTTTAGGATCCAAACTAACACATATTAGATAATTATATTAGACTGGAGGCCCGGTGCACGAAATTCATGCATTCAGCAGGGGAGAGTGTCCCTAGGCCCAGCCTGTGCCCTATCGCAGTCCAGGAGCCATTGGGGGATGTCTGATTGACGGCTCTGTGGGGAGCAGGCCTAAGCCAGCAGCTGGACATTCTTAGCTCCTGCCACCACCACTGTGCTCACCAGCCATGAGCCTGGCTTCTGGCTGAGCAGCACCCTCCGCTGTGGGAGTGCATTGACTACTAGGGGGCAGGTCCTGCATTGAGTGTCTGCCCCCTGATGGACATCATAGTGACTGGTTATTTCGCTGTTTGGTCAATTTGCATATTAGCCTTTTATTATATAGGACTAGAGGCCTGATACATAAAATTTGTGCAAGAGTAGGCCTTCCTTCTTCTGGCTGCTGGCACCAGCTTCCTTCCGGCACCTGGGACCTGGGCTTCTCTCAGGCTGCCGGCACCTGGGGCCAGGGCTTCTCTTGCAGAGGAGGCTTCTCCCACTCACCACAGTCCACCAGTCGGTGGCCTAGGCCACCCTCTTTGGGATGATCATGCAGCCCTCTGATTGATCGCCCTGCCAGCTGGTAGCCTGGGCTTCCCTCTGCGGGGTGATCATGGGGCGATGGCTGGGCCCCCTACCAATCGCATCACACCTGTCTTGGCTGGCCTGGCACCAGTGGGTGTCATAGCATGGTCCCAGATGGTCATCTGGATAGTCGTTCTGCTGTTCAGCAGTTTAGTCGATTTGCATATTACACTTTTATTATATAGGATTTCAATCCTGTCCTATTTAAGCTCTAATTTGCATTTCCCTAGTTTTTATTTAGTTAAGCATCGCTTATTATATTTTTGGCCCTTTATATTTTCTCCTGTGTAAAACATGCTTTTATAAAATTGTACATGTTCCAGGTACACAACATGATTTTATATATATATATTGGAGACCTGGTGCATGAAACTCAGGTATTGAGGTATTGATATTTAAGGATCTTATTCAAATTACTGTGTGATTTTATTCTCTTAATGAAACTTTGATTGGTATACACTGTCCCTAGGTAGGCCTGGCTGGGGAACAAGGCCAATAGAGGCCTTCCAGCTGCTGGCCAGGGCCTTCCTTTGTTCTGTGATGCCCCCTGGTGGTCAGCACACATCATAGCAAGCAATCAAACTCCCAGTCACTCGGTTGAACTCCCAAGGGGACACTTTGCAAATTAGCCATATATAATATATATTTATATATTGTGATAGATAAGCATTCTGTTAGCTACAACTGTACCTTCTCCTGCCAAATCTGATTACCAACAACCTTGGGCAATAACTTTTGCACATTTTGTTCTTTTCTTAAATATTTTCTCTCAGATGTAGAATCTTTGTTTGCTTTTCTATTACCATTTGTAGTTAATCAAGTATTATAATTAATAGTTATTGATATTTAAGGATCTTATTCAAATTACTGTGTGATTTTATTCTCTTAATGAAACTTTGATTGGTATACACTGTTCTCTATAATCTTTAATATTTACTGAAACCATTAAGAGTGTTCTTAATTTTAAAAAAATCACATTTATTTACTGTATCTTTATATTATCACCTATTATTTTGAATTCTTAAATTATTCCTAATTATTCTTAATATACATATTTGTATATTTGCATACAATTTTATAATTATGTTATAGTTCTCAAAATTTATCCTTGTAGAAGAATACACTGATTGTAAGAGAGATTTTACTTTTACTGATAATAAAGTTCTTTTTCTTTATAAACTCATTTATATAATAATTTGTTGCACAAACAATTATATTCCCATTTTATCTTGTATAATTCTGCAATATATATTTTTTCTTGCGTATAATTTTCCCAATGGGAAAGAGTGAGACACACACCATGTCAACTTCTTGGGTGATTATGTACTTTATGGAGAGGAACATGTGTTTCTCTATGTGCAGAGGGTATATTATGCAAATTAAGATTTGAAATATTTAGCCTATATTTAAACATGAAGTTCTATGAATCCCACCAGTATTCCTAAATAAAAATTCATTATTTTTCCTAAAATTTCTTACATTTCTAATTTGTACAAATTGATGCAAATTTCTCTAAACTTTTCTAAAATTTGTTAAAGATTTTGGAACATCTGGATTTTTTTCCAACTTAGTCAGTCAGTTCTGCTGAAATTCTCCTGACAATTTTCAACTTTCTTAACAATTGTAGGTTTTTAAAAATATTAAACTGTTTTCCCTTAAAATTATTTCTGATCCCTTCTTGCTACTTATTATACTTAAGATCCATAATTATGCTTACAAATATTGAATATTTATAAACTATTAATTAGGTTTTTCCCTTGAAGGTATATTTCCAATACTAACTGACAGCTTATGTACATAATGAGACTACATTTCTTTTGTAAATAGGTCATAATCAGTTAAGGCTATTTTTTCTAATTGGGAACTTAACATAAAAATAATAATTCATTTTATTATTATTGTTATTTGTATTATTTTGGTTCAGAGAAGTGGTATGAATATATCTTAAAGGAAAATCAAACCTAATTTCCTCAAAGAACTTATAAGTGGTACAGAGATAATGACAAGATATGACACCACCTTCAGATCTGCATTTGTAAGGTAGCTGAAAGACCACCTATGAACAAAGATTGTTTTAGATATTAAATACAAATAATATAGTCCAGGAGCCTTAGACAATAAATGGCATTGCACCCCTTTTCTGCTTTGGATATTATCATGCCTTACCTACATAATTTCACTTACCTTTTTGTACTCACCATTGCCTTTCAGTAATTAAAGGTTTATCCTGAGAACACCTTGCTCAGATACATACAGAATCTTTTGTATTATGGCTTTGCCATCCTCTCCCTGTACCATGGGGATGCCTATAGGAACCTGCTCAACCATCTGGCACATGTCCTGTGGAACTAGAGTTGATTGACAGCTGGGCTGAAAAGAACTTTATCACTATCCTTGGAGATGCCTGGATGTCTGGGTTTTGACTCTTGGCTAAGAAAGGACAAGACCTACAATGTGCAGTTTATACTTGAAACCCTCTTAAATGACCTCCAAATCAGTTCTTTGCTGACATTTGGTCATTGGTGAAATCAGATAAGTCAGCTTTTCTTAATTAATTGGTCATTGGGGTATTTAAAACCCTCACTAGGAAGTTCTGCTTTGAGTTCTTTCTTTTTTTAAATATATTCTATTGATTTTTTACAGAGTAGGGAGAGGGAAAGAGAGTTAGAAACATCAATGAGAGAGAAACATTGATCAGCTGCCTCCTGCGCACCCCCTATTGAGGATGTGCCTGCAACCAAGGTACATGTCCTTGACCAGAATCGAACCTGGGACCCTTCAGTCCACAGACTGATTCTCTATCCACTGAGCCAAACCGGCTAGGGCTGCTTTGACTTCTTTCAAAGCCAACGGTTCTTGTGCAGCTGTCAATGATTTGATCTGGAGAGAGAATATAGCCCATGTGTGTGAATATGGGCCTCTGGGGGACTTGCACATAGAATGGGTCTGGGATCTTGGATAATTGCCTGCACTTTTGTGTGTGTGTGTGTGTGTGTGTGTGTGTGTGTGTGACCTTATCATTTGCCTTTAAATACAAGCCTTAGGAGAGAAAACTCTGTGGTGTCTGTTGAATCCATTGAAATATCCAACTAAGGGATATCTTTGCATGCACAAACCTGGAAATGGGAAGGATGTAACAACTCTGCCCAACATTTGACTGATGAGCAGCAGTAGTGAATAGATCCTGTTCCCCTCATTTGTGTCTCAGAGGGACAATTATGTAATGTGAAGTAAAAGGTTTCTTAGGCTAGCCCCAGCAACATTGATCCCCATTTTGCCACAGAAATAACTAATTCATTATTCATCTTTAGATTGACTTTTGTTTCTTCTGTTTTATTCTTACCAGTCTCCACACTCCAAGTCCCTGGGATCAATTTCACAAATGAATTACTTCTCACAAACTCTGAACTCACATTCTAATTTCTAGAATAAACTCAAGCTAAGATGCTCTAATAAATTAACTTTGCTATTTTCTCCTATTTTTTTTATATTTAAGACATAATGGTCTTACTACCAAATGCTAAATATATAAGGCGTTTGAAACAAAACCTATGCTTTTGCAGCATGCAGTAATTATTGAGCTCCCATGTAAACAAAAATTGTGCCCATTTCTCAGATAAGACTCATTTTAAGATTAAGTAAGTTATATTTTACTTTTTAGCCTTCACTGTTCATTCTCTGTGCTACTGAAAAGTTATGGGGAATAATTGATTTATAGATACTATCCAAGAATTTTCCTGAAATTTAGAAAGTCCTGCAACCTGAAAATGAGAAACACCACTGAATGCTGAGCATAATTCATCTTAAAGGTTTAAGGTTCTTCTAAGCTACTGTTTTCCACCAAAGGATCGACCATGAAAGTATCTGACAAGTACAAATTGTTGCAAGAACAAATTTCTCTGCACCTGTCTACATAGAGGTCCATCTCCACAAGGGCTGCTCACACCATTCCCTACAGAGATGGAAAGTGAAATTATTTGTAATAGTGTTCCCAGAATTCTAGAGTAGAAAACGTTTGTCAGGAGCTACAGGAAGAAATGATAACCTTATATAATATCCTGCTTTATAGTCTTTTCAGGCAGTTAAACTCATTTATCATTAGTAAAGAACCTTGCTTAAGGTTTATCTGGTAGCTTTTCTGATGAGCAAATTATGCAAATAGCAATGCATTTTCATGGAAAGTTAGAGAACAGTAGCAAACTGTCTAGAAAAAGCCTTCATATACTAAAAATCAAAATGCCATGTGTCAGGCATGATTAGTACAGAGTCGTGTACACAACTAGTATTCTCCAAATATTCCTTTACAAACTATCTCCTCTTTCCTCCACCTGGCTTCACAAAAACTAAAATGAAGAGGAATTACTGAGCAGTGAAAATCATATAAAACAAAGTGTGAAGCAATGGGTACTTCATCTTGAGGTCATGATCTGGGCATCTTAGCAGCAGATTGGTACTCAAAAAGTTTTAAAGATGTTAAACACTAGGGTGATTCGTTGGATCCTCTCTATTTATCTCCATTGTTTTTTACTTTTTTTTTTCAATCTTCCCTAGTCTCCTTTAATGATATCATTTCCTGACAAATGAATCAAAATAGTCTGAAGTTTGATGCATTCATTAAAAAAACAACAACAACAACAAGTGTGAGTAGTTTAATTCAGAGATGATCCCTGGAAACCCTGACACAAAAGCATGGCTGTCATTGGGAGAGGGGAAAGGTCACCACTAAATTGGATTCCTAAGCAAGTGTCCACTGGGGGAAATAAAAGTGCAATCCTAATAGAGATTTGGAAAGCCTGTACACAACACTCTCCAGTTATATCACCCAAAGAAGTCAGGGTATTTATTTACCAATTCTTGTCAGTCATTGGTTGGGCAATGTCGTGTAATTCAATATCTATTCTGGCTTGCTACTCGCATTGACAATTTTGGTTCCAGTGCCCAGAAAAAGCCCCTAGACTAAGGAATGCAGCTGCCACCAGTTGGAATTCCAGTGGATGAACCCAGAAATAAGAGCCAAGGACATATGTACTAGGTACTGAGAGTATCTACATAATTCCTTAGGACAGATTAATGCCATTTGACTATATCTTAACATTCTCAGTACACATTGCCTTCCAGGAATACAGATAACTGTGCACACCAGAAAGAATATTGTCATGAAAACAAAATCTGTGTTCAAGGACCACAACCCATAGGACAATTTATATACACTTGTTGTCCTCAACTTCTCTATTCAATGAGGGTGAATTGTCTTGCTTTATTGCCCGTATGAAAATGTATGCAGAAACTACTATGAATTGAAAGAAAATTAAAATAAAAAGATTATTTTTATTAAAAAAAAAAAGTTAAAATGAGTGAGCAAAGTTCCCAGGGACTTGGAGGAAAGCAAATTACTATGCAATTATTTAATTTATGAAGTCCATAGTGAAGCTAGTAAAGGTTTATGATCAGAATTATTTGCCAGATTATAAATGATTTTTAAGTAAGACATCAAATGCATCTGATAAATTATGTTTTCATTGATCCACAAATATTTTGATGTCTGGATTCGTCTTAAGAGGTAAAGAACCATTAAAGATACACTCAGCATGTTGCTAAAATCGATATCTCTAATTTGCATCACAGCATGTAATAGTCATGATAATTAAGCCAACTGGTATTATTACTTATGTCAGAGACTGTGGTATTTCCCCCATTGAGGGGAGAGTGGGGGTGAGTCAATTAAACTTAATGCTAGAATTATTTGCCTCTAAGGCAGAATTCATCAAAACCAACAGTGAGGTTCAAAATGACCAGTAATAAAAGTAGCAAGAGAGATGATTACCCATAAAGCTCAACTTAATGGACTCACAGAGAAAATAACCATAGTCAATTAGAGCAAAATAGTAGAATGGCCTATATATGTGTTGTTATGAAAGCAAAACAAAACAAATTTCACATATTTATAAAACTTAATAATTTTTTTCTATTACAATTTTTGTCATAAAATTAACAGGTACACATATTAAAAGATAATACAAAGAGAAGAATATATTTTCTAATTTCTGAATCTAGCCCAGGTTTCAGAGGGCAGTCCACAGTTTTTTGTTTAATTACATAAATGGTGGAATTGCTAGTTTGAAAGGTATGGGCACTTATATTTTGGATTGCCAGGCAAAAAAAAAATTATATTGATTAACACCTTTCATAAGCAATACAAGTCTTTGTTATCCTACACTCCTACAAGTGTTAATATATTTTCAACATTACTGCTTTTGTCTACTTAGTCGGTGAAAAACAGAAACTCATGCTTTAATTTAATTTTTAGTGATAGGTGATGTTAAATATCTAAATTTAAAATCCTAATTTTATTTATTGGTTTTGAATAACATTTTGTTCATTTGCATATCACATTGCCTAACTTTTATTCACTGAGAAAAATCCTTTGGGTATTGATCAACTAGAAGAAGAAAAAATTAATATTATATGTGACCCACGTATTAGTTTTAGATAAATGAAAGTTTTTCCCTCTACTCAGTGTTAGAGTGTTAAGAGTTTTTCATAAAAAAAGTATCTTAACCACATTTTCATTATGAAGGAACATTAAGAAAAAAAGTGAAAAAGCTAAGTAAAAGCAAGAAACTTTCCTAAACCCATTAAGAAGATATAACCACAATGAATTACTAAAATTTAATTTTAAACACTAGTGAATCTGAAATTGCTACTTTTATGATAGGCTCCTTGTAGATTTCTTTCCAGTGACAGCTATACTTCAGTAATCACAAAACTATTTGCTGCTGCCATAAAGCTCTTGCTTAGCCATGATCACATGCTGTTTCAATTTTCTAGCACAGAATCAGATATAATGATTCTGTTCCATCATTTACAATACTCTTTTTAAGGACCTTAAGGATTATTGTTCAAATCTAACTGAAAAGGAATATTTCATAACTTGTAAATAGCTGATTTTGTTTCTGAGAGCACTGATTATTCTTTTGGAGAATTAGTTCAATATGAGACAAAAAAACAAAGCAAAGGGAAATGAAAAGGCCAAACAACAACAACAACAAAAGCACTTATTTATATAAATAAAGGTTTAAAGTTTAAAATGATATTAAAAATCTATAAATCTAATCCACATATATTTTTCATGTAATATAAAAAGTCCTTCTTCTATAGTATATACTCCTGCCCTAAACCAGGCACTCTTTTTAAATAGTATATTATGGTCTTGCATGTACCATGATTCTATTTTTCTGTTACCATAGCATGGAGGGCTTTACAAGTACATTTACCTATTCATATAAAAATCTTGACTGCCCATCAAGATGTATCTTCCATTGCCAACTACAGCACAGTGTCTTTCTTGATTTTTAATGCAATTAATTAAGGTTTTCCCTTTCATTTCCATAATTATTTGCTTATAACTAAGAGAAAATTTTAATATATTAATATATGTTTAATATTTTCCTGCCATTCTTCTGAATTATCAGTACCAAAATTTTGAAGAAAAAGAAGAGAAAGCTAATAATTTAGATGAGTTGGAAAATATATATTAAAAATCAAAGGTCCTTTGTTAAGTACAATTCCACTCTTAGAATTTTGCCCCATATGTATATAAAAATACTCATATGTGACTGTTTATAGAGGCTTTATTCAGATATACTCCAAATGCCCACCTACAAAAGAATGGGTAATCAAATTGTGTTATTTCTATACAATGGAGCTAAATACCATACAATCCAACATAAAAAGGAACACACTTCTAATTCATAGAAAAACTAAGATGAACATCACAGACAGTAAACTGTGTGGAAAAAATAAGAAAATAAATGTAAATATTATATGATTACTTTTATGTGAAGTTCTAAAACAGATACAAATAGCCAGTGGTAAAATATTCAGTAACAGGATAGCAGTGGGTAACTAAGAATTGGTACATGAGAGCCTTTGGGAGTGGTGGGAATATTCTGTATGTAGATAAAGTATGGGTACAACAATGTATGTACTTATCAAAAATTATTAACTTATACATTTAAGATGTATGCATTAAAAGTATTATAACATTTTTAAAAATCTATGAAATATTAAATTCTATTTAGTATCTTTACTTTTTTCTGTAGTACAAGTTGGCAAATCTGAAAGCATTTTCTATATATTCAAGGCATTAGATATGTAAATACATGCAAAATAATTGGAGCCAGAAAAGAGCTACAAGTATGGAAAAAGAGAAGACTAAACTATACTCTGTGGATTGGAATTAGAGTTATCCATATGAACTCATAACACACACACACACACACACACACACACAGTGAGGGACAATACTCCATTCATCTTCTGTGTTTTTGCCCATCTCCTGAGAAAAAGTACTGAAAGCACTTGTTCCAAATAACTTTCCAAAAATGTTCTTACAGCAAACAGACTGGAGAGGTGATGAACACATTGTCTCTCCGACTTCCTCTGAGGAAGAAGGTAACAAAGTCTCACTGCAGGTCAAAGTTCAGACAGATTTGTTAGCAGCCCCTTTATAATACTGGGGTTTTTTGGTTGTGACATAAACCTCTAAGTGGACAGAATCCACCTGGACCACTTGAAAATCTCCCCTGGGGGGCTTGGAAGCAAGAGAAACCAATGGGAACATGAAGCTAGTGCTGCTGCCAGAGGAACAAAGTCCCTGATCTGGGAATATCCTGCCTTCTCTGACCGTATCTATGACCTGTGCAAGCTAACTTAGTTTGCAAGTAGATTAAAATTTCAGAACTCACAGTTCCTGATAATACCCATTTATTTTCTGAAATTTTCTCATGAGAGGGCCTAAAATCAAGGACATCAAATTCTTGCCCACACCTAGCATGTAGATCTTGATCTCCTATATTATTCAATTAAAAAAAGGCTTTTAAACAGTAATGAATCCAGTGCTGGTGCAGGGGCAGGAGAAAAAGAACGTGCTAAGGAAGGGTGGTGACAGCCTGGCTGGTGTGGCTCCGTGGTTGAGTATCAACCTATGAACCAGGAGGTCACAGTTTGATTCCCGGTCAGGGCATATTCCCAGGTTGTGGGCTCACCCACCAGTGTGGTATGCAGGAGGCAGCTGATCAATGATTCTTTATCATTATTGATGTTCCTATCTCTTTCCCTCTTCCTTCCTCTCTGAAATAAATAAAAATGTGTTAAAAAAGAAGAATGGTAGAAAATTCTAGCTAAGTGATTAGATTTAACATTGACTTTGGGACAAACCAGTATCACTTGCCTCTTAATATTACACACTGAGAGAGACACATGATTTTAGTAATCCTAGTGCCTAAACCATACAACTAAAATTTAATCATGAGAAAATGCCATTGAGGGACATCCTACAATATAATGACTTATGCTCTTCAGAAATACAAAAGTTACAAAGACAGAAAAACTCTAAGGGATCGTTCCAATTTATAAGAGATTAAAGAGACCTCACAAATACTGATTTGAAAATCTTGTTTAATCCAGTGTTGGTCAATGAAGCAGATTTGAGAATGATTAATTTGAAACACAACAGGGAGAAATACTTTTGACACACTTGTATTTACGCATGAGTGTATGGAATGAAGGTAACTGTCATCCATTAAGTTATTAAGAGTCTCACAATAAAAGTTTACTTATCAAGATTATTCTTAACATCATGAACAAAGTCATAGAAGAGTAAGTTTTAAAGGAATTCAGAGAGTATCCTAAATAATGGTCTCCTAATGATTTTAAGTACATGCCAAGTGTTTCTTAATTTCAAAATTGGCAGTCTTAATTGCATAATTAATAAAGCATTTTAAGTACCCTTAGGAGAATGAGTTTGTAAACATTATAGATTTTCACAAGGGTGACACTTTATTACAGTTTAATTACATTGGAGATGTTTATAGCAGAGCTCCTATGAAGCCAAGTCTCCGTGCAGTTGGGAAGGTCTTGAAAGTCTCTATCATGATCCTCTTTGTGAATATAGACATGAAATAAACACATAACATCTAAGATTGTGCAGCTCACAAAGATATAATCTTTCCATGCCCAGTTACAGCAGCATCTTCTACCACCACTCAATCCCTTTCCAATTAAAATAGGATGTTTAGAAATGTTAGGTTTTAAGGTTACACTGTTTATTTATAACATAATATTTTAATAGTTATATTTTTTACTAAAGCTTTTATTAAAAGCATCTGGGAGCTGAGATTGAATTGTTTTTAATTTTTTTTTATAAAGGAATGTCTGCTGTCCCAGAAATAATGTGTTGTGCACACCTGACACTGTAGATGTACTTGCTTTAATCTGCTTTGGTTTGTCAGGGGGATCAGATGTCTTATCACCCTCCTATTGCTTTTCTTTCTCATCTTCCTGAACAGCCTTTTGCCAGCATCTATCTCAGGTACCAGAGCTGGTGGATACTGTGCTTCTTATCACAGTGCACTGGAGCAGGGAGCAGTGATGCTCAATAGCACTCTTTGAAATGTTGCTGGCTTAGGACAGAACTGATAGAATGGAATCCCTGGGAAGGCGCAGTCCATCACGTCTTAGAATAGTCTTATAAATAAAAGTGTAAACAAGGTAAGCTTTACCCAACCTCGGGTTACCAAAAAATAAAATAGTATTTAACTTTAAATAAGCAATTATCCCGTTGTTATTATTCAGAATATTCTATAATATGAAAATCACTGTAATTAAAATTAGTAAATCTACTTTGGAAATATCTATAAATGTCACTTATAGTTGGTAGGCTCTCATACATATTTTTATCAATTCATAGGTAGATTGGTTTAATCTATACAAAACTAACTTTACTGACATTTATTTAGAAAATTTTAATGAGTGATATTTTTGGTAATTTTATATTTGAAATTAGGTATGTAAATTTCTTATAGATTATACAAAGTGAAAACTCTGTGTAAGATGTAATACTAGTAAGTAAATAAAATTGTGTAACGAATATGTGTATTTAAAGTGTACAGAAAAAAATATACCCTGCCATGTTTATTGAGAAATTAATTTCAAGTTATATTTTATATTTCTGAATGGGTCAGAAAAGATTTCTCTAACCCTTGTAACTCTATTAGGAATTAATATCTGCATGTCCTCAGGATGAATTTAGCTAGAAATGTCAAAAGAGCAAAGGACAGCTAATGGTATATTATAAAGTCATGGGTGAAATGTTAATCAAGGCAATTCTATAGAGAAGATATGTGGTGATTTGGGAGCATATGGCAAAGATATAAGGAAGATGACTGGTAAGCAGGAAAAACGCTTTTTAATGAAAAATAATACTAATATTGATAAATTAAATAACTGATAATTTAATCTCAGCAAATGTGTTGCTAATATTTCACATATGTTATCTCATTTAATTCTCACAAAAAATGTACTTAAAATAAACAACTACCCAGCCACAGTGGCTCAGTGGTTGAGCATCGACCTATAAACTAGGAGGTTACGGTTTGATTCCCAGTCAGGGCACATGCCTGGATTGTGGGTTGGATCCCCAGTGTAGGGCATGCAGGAGGCAGCTGATCAATGTATCTCTCTCATTATTGATGTTTCTCTCTCTCCCTCTTCTTTCCTCTCTGAAATCAGTGCAAATATATTTTTTTAAAAATAAACAACTAAAGAAATACTGGGGAAATTTAAGTAAAGTATCTATATTCCCATAATAGTTTTGAAGTCAGTATTTATTTTAGACTTAATTCACTACTTAGCGTGTGTTCATAACTGCGATATTAGACTCCTTCCCTATGTAATGCATTATACTGTGCTGTCTCCTTTTAGATGAAATGATTTTCTAATTTGGATCTTCATTACAGTTGTCTTAATAGAGCAAAGCAGAATAAATATAATCCAAGTTATTTAATATATAGATTTTTTTATGGTTTGGGAAAATGAATGTGTACTAACAATTTAAATTCAACTCAACATATCTTCTATTTTTTTTTTTTCTGCCACAGATGTGGTATAATCCAGTGCTGCCTAGTCAGCACTGAATTTCTACAGCTGAAAGTGGCTAGAGAAATAAACACAAGACCATGCCGAATGGTCATCCTATAAACTTGTAATCACCAAATTCAAGTTGATACTTACTAGCAATCATGACAATTTCCTAGTCTATTGCTCTGCTACTCTCCAGATCATTTTGTGTCCTTCCCTTTCTTCTTTCTTTAAATGTCTGTCATATTTTTTTTATCACCTTGTTACTCAGATATTTTTGGTGTTTTTTTTTATTCCATAATGGAAAAACAGATAGGAGTTAAAATGTTTTTTTTTTTTCAAAGAATCATTACCACATCCAATAATTCACTTCTATTTGCATTCATTTCTAACTTCTCATTTATTACTATGATGAAGTGTCCAAGTTCATATCCAAAGCAATCCTTTAATTTTTTTCACAAGATCCAGTGCTATGTTTTTAAATGCAACACCTCAGTGATTTTTTTCTCTTTTCCACATCAGAAAATTTCCCCCTGCTTCCTGGATCAATATGATCAGCATAAAAACATTCTTTCACTTCTTTCGTTAAAAACACCAACCTCCAGCACTACTCCATTTCTCCAGTTCCTACACATTCTTTCTTGAAGGATCAAGCATTTGTTCCTGTCATCCACAGAAACTGATATTTTTTTTCCTTTGTCTGTTGGTCAATTCTCAGTCCACATTTAACTTGATTTAGCAGCATTTAGTAGTTCCATCTTTCCTCCTTAAACTTCTTTTCATAACATAAAATATTACACTCTCTTGGTTTAATTTCTAATTCTCTTGATGCTTTTCTTCTCATTTGCCCACTCCTTTTCATTGCCAACAATGAAGCATTCTAGAACTTAGTCCTCTGACATGTGCATATATATAGAATAAAAATGGAATGATTCATGATCAATAGAAATATATAGATGTATAAAACCCCTAGCATCAATTGAAAGGAAAACAAACTCAGGAGCATTATTAATAATTAATTCATTAACAATTATATTATTATAACTGTTTTCTGATATTTTGTGAATTAAATGTTAGAGTTAAACATTGATATTGCTTATTTAACACATTTTGGAGGCTACTTTGTAGCTTCTTTGATTCTATCTAAACATATCCATGGTGTACAATTCAGAGACTAAAAATCATTTACACAAATATGTACATTAATATATGTGTATCTATATTACTTTATTATCCATATTTTTATGTTAGAATTGAAGTAACAGAAATAGTTTGAAAAAATATTTGGGGAGTATTTAAATGTGATTTCAACACCTCACAGACAATGTTGTAAGTTAAACTAAAACATTTGTTAGTGTAATAAAACACCCTCAAAGTAAGTTCTACCATAGTATTTCAGCCATGATTTGGGTTGGGCTCTATTTGAGATTATTTAACTAGGCATTTATGTAAGTAAAATGTCAGGTAATTAGAAATATATTTAGAAATAATAAGCTTGTTTTTTCCTAGAAATATTTCTCAAAAATATTATATACTTATTAAAAAGGAAAATTGTGAAATATAAAGAGCATAACAAATAGTCTCAGATGAACACTATGTGAAAGACTAAAGGATCATATGCAGAATTAAATATCATATTATGTATGTACTTAAGTATCAATAACATATGCAGATAATATAAGTATTATATATGATTAAGAAAAGCTAACCTTGCATCAGATTACATTAATACTGCTTCCTTGCTTCAATGCAAAGAAATTTTGACTAATGCCTTTCATATGAGTTTATAGTAAGTAATTCTTCCTCAGACTCAATCTTGCTGTGCATTTTTTCATTTTTCCCCTTCTGTTTATTTATTTTATATTAAATTTATTGGGTGACATTGCTATGACAGTTTTATAAATTAAATTCATACTTTATTAAGATTAAACTTTGTTCCTATTACTTTAGCTTATTAAAAAAACAACCTTAAGAATAAAACAACCAGCCTACATTACTCTTCCTTACTTTATATTAATAGCAGATTTGATCATTTTACTTTTTATTTTATCACCTACAATAACAGTGAAACAATTTAGTAGGCAATTATCAAAAAAGGCCACCAGTAAATACCACAAGCAAAGTGTGTTTAAATTAAGACTTTTGTCAGATCTGTCCAAAGATTGAGGTTGTCATTTCTATCTGACCCTATTTAAAATGAAACATACACTTTACATTTATGCAATAGTTTATTCACTCAACAAAATATACTTACCACCTACTATGTGTGAAAGAGCTCTAGGTACAAATAAGGTCCTCCTATCATGGGCTTTATATGCAGTTAGTAGATATAAATATTTTGACCCTAATATTTACACTCTCAATTCTTTTACATGGAATCTTAATATTCATTTGGTTAACTTTATTGATTTGCAGGCATTTTTCCCCTGAGGCTGCACCGCCCTCCCCCGCCCTACCCCGCCCAGCACCAGGCTGGGGGACCTGAGGCCACGCCCCTCACCCCCCCACTCTGCAGGGTTTGACAGGGGACCTCAGGCTGCACCCCCTGCCTGGTGGGGCTTGACAGGGGTGGGACTGGCTGGGTCTGGGTCTGGTGCGATTTTGAGGTGCACGCGGATAGGCGGGTACTTGATTCTGGGTCCTGTGGTGCACCCCAACTCTGACAGGAGGGAGATTTTCATATACATTTTACTAATTTTCTTTCATATCTGACACTTCTATTAAAAAGGGCAAATAGCAATATTAAAATATTTCATCTAATTAATTCCCTTTTAATGTGTACGAATTTTTAGCACCGGGCCATTAGTATTATTATAATAATTTTTTTAACATTAAAGGCTTTGTTGTCACAACAAATACTTTATTCAGTAGACAGATAAACTATGACCTATTTCACAGCTATGAAGTAAAGATAGAAGTTTTAAACAGGTATCTGACTCATCTCTTTAGTTAAATATACTTTGGAAGTGAATTCTAGAAACACCTGCATTTCTAAAGAGATTTACCAGTGCAATGAAGTTTAACTGCAATTGTCAGATGCCTCTAAATTGGGTTGTACCTGACTGAGGCCTGGGGAATGATCTTTAAAATAATTCTACTAAAATTATTCCAAACCCCAGGGGTACAGTTTCTAAAGGAATTGGATTGTATTTCATTCCAAAATAAATGACTTTCTTTTTCTTCATGGTTTTTGAAACCACCTGCTATTGTAGATCAGTATTTTATTTGCTTTCTTTTTTTCCCCCCTGAAAAGAAGATGCCAGTTATTGTCATTGCAGGGTAGCCACTCAATACATATTTAACAAATTATGCTCTTTTGTAAATTTTGCTGATGATACTTGTTTAGTTTTGCTTCCCATTGAAAAGTTAGTTGGGCAGGCATACTCGCTACTGAAATAAATGTCTAGCATAGCATGGAAAGCTGAAGACAGCCAAGTGAGTATCTGAACTCAGATGTAAGTTCTGGAGAAGCTGGGAGAGACATTGCATCTAGTGTGATAGAGCTGAACGATGACATGGCTGTTGTAAACGCCAGATGATGTGGGAAGGGCCATGAGTGAATGAGAGAAAGCTATCCAGAATGTGTGCTGGATGTTAAATTTAGAAGAATGTCCTGCTGGAGTTGATATATAGTCTTTCTTACTAAACGAATAAATACACTTATCCAGGTAAGTAATTTATTGGTAGTTTATCTGTTCAAAATACATGTACTGAGCACCTAGTATATGTCACTGGCAGATAAGGCATTGAACCTGACAAAAATCTCTCTACTCAGAGATCTTACATAATATTGTCATTGCACATTAATTTCACTCAATTAGTTAAATATTACATTACATATTAATACCAGGACTTATTTGGCTTTAGATGGCTTTAGGTTATAAGACCTACAAAAATTCCTGTTGGAAAATTTGCATTACTAAAAATATATCATGATTATGGTGGTATTTACATAGATAATCTGTCAAAAGGCATCAATATATGTAGTTATAATTTATAATTAAGCTAGGCAATTCAAACTATAGAATTAAAACTAAACTTATTCTATGTACATTATATCTTCTATTTTAAATGTATTTTTATTGATTTCAGAGAGGAAGGGAGAAGAAGAGAGATTGAAACATCAATGATGAGAGAGAACCATTGATTGGCTGCCTCCTTCACGTCCCCTACTGGGGATCAAGCCCGCAACCCTGGGCATGTGCCCCTGACCAGAATGGAACCCAGGAACCTCCAGTCCACAGGCTGATGCTCTATTCCCTGAGCCAAACCAGTTAGGGCTACATTATATCTTGATGAAATATTTTAATTTATATACTATGGTAATTACTTACAGGTACACACCTAAATTTCACAAGAGTATATATATTTTTATGGGAAAATAAAAAGAGACATAGAGAGAACAAGCATGAGAAGGAGGTGTAGTTTGATACATTTTGGGAATTATAGGTCAAGGATTAATATATTGTTGTATTTTAGGAATACCAATTTGATTTAAAATATGGTTATTTCATCTCTTTGTGCCCTTCAGATCTCCAGGATGACATTACTGAAGTCATTAATAGATGGCCTTCTATGAACTTTGGAAGATTTTTATAGAATTAAAATTCTATTGTCCTGCTATAGTGACATTTACCTTCCTTTGAAACTTTCATTTTTAGGAATATTTTATAAAGAGACACTTTTCTTGCAAAGAAATGAAGAAAAATAAAATTTCTTCTGCTTATCTGACTCATTAATTTCTGTTATATCCTTTAACATGAACAAAAAAGGCATATATTCTACTGGTGATTAATGACCACATCAGTTCAAAATAAAATTTATAGATGAAACCTCTGAAAGCAACTGGCTAAGTCAGTGCCACAATGTGTAACTGATTGGGATTAAGAGAATGTCAGGGCAGAAAATCAGGAATTGTAGAGGCTCTTGACCTGACTATTTTTGACTGATTCAAACAGACTGCTACTGGCCCAGAAACAGAATTCTCATGATTAACCTGAGATAGGAATATTCAAATGTCACACTGCTAAAAAAATAAAGAAGAAAATGTTTCTGTTGTTTGTGTTTTAAATAGTAAAATGAAGCCTTTATGTCATAATTTAGTAAAAGTGAAAGCAACACTATGAATATCATGATAGAAAATAGAGAAAAAAGTCAGAATCAGTAACTTAAAACAAACTTGACAAAATATGAATAATTATGATTTCTAATAAGACCAACTTCTTATCACAACTCTGTTTCTATATACTTGTGCTTTCCCTTTATTCCTATTCGTCTAGCCCTCATTCTTATCCTATAAATATGGACTTACACCTAAGAATTCAGTTCATGTTTTATCTCATCTAGGAAGACTTCCTAGCTTCAACCTCTAGCTCTGAGCCAAGGTACCCTTTTATGTTGTGCTCTCAAAATACACTGCATATGTTCCTTGCCCTAGATAGATAGTGTTTGGTATTGAAGTTGTTTCTTTACTTATTTATGTCCATCACTAACAAAGAGTTCCTTAATAAAGAAATTATCCAAAAAGCGACTTCTAGAAAGACTTTTCTCTTATTCTCTACCATAACAGGTGTTTAGTCCAATTTTAAGCATATCATAATTTATTGTGTATTGATTTACTTTCACTTATTTTACAATATAGAGTGTTCTCTATGACTGTGAAGACCTGTATGCCTAGTTTTTTTTACAGTACTTGGACCATAGTACACACTCAAATATCTACTGAATAAATGAATATACATCATGACGTTTTATCACCATTGTCCATCAGACACCATCTTTTCTAAAACATAATACACATGTTAATAGAAAAAAAAGACTTATGTAAAATATTAAAAAGTAAAAATGGACATTATTATAACATGTGAGATTTACCTATTTGGATATGTAAATTAACAAATATTATAAAAATACAGGCAGAGAATAAACCTTATATCTGTATATTGGGTTGTATTCCCTATTTTTATCTACATTTTATTTACCAGTGCTTGACTTCTTCATTACAAAAAGGTCTCAATTTTACAGATGTCTTCTACCAAAATCATAGAGGAAAACAACTCTGAAAAACATTAACATGCATTAGAAAATATTTATTCCAACCTTATTATATTAAAAAAGGGTAAATTAGGCTCACCGATATGATAGGCTTTGTTCAAAGTCAAAATGTAGCTAATAGCAAAACCAAAGCAATAGCATGTATTAGCAAAGCACTGCTGTTGACACAGAAAGAAGCTAGGTAAATAGTGATGGGAGCACTGGAGAGGAAGTAACCCAATAGGCGGAGTTACTTCAATGCCCCAATGGAGCGGGGAAGAAAGAGTATGCTTCAGAGGCATGAACTTTAAAATGCAGCGGTATTGCTATGACAGGCAGCTTGCAGACAACCAATCAGGATCTAGCAAGGCTGTCTCCACTCCCTAATTCAAAGCTCTCAGGATTCCTCTTTACCTCCTTCTCTCCTTTGGCGGAGAGCACAAATAGATACCTGAATTCCTATACAGGGGAGCACATCCCCCATCGCCCATGTGGCTTATGGTCCTGTGGGCCTCCACACATGGACTATTAGACTTGAATTAGCTTGGATGCTGAACTACACCTGATTGTGACATGGAAAGAAAACTCTGGACACTGGGCTGGTCCTGGAACCCCAGCTATACCTTTTCCAGGACTGGCTTTTCCCAATAAACTTTGGTTCCATTAATCATTTTTGTCTGTGACTTCATTCATCAATTTTCATGAGACAAGAACTCAGACCCAAACACCCACATTTCTGGTTTCACTATTAAATTTTATACACACATGCAATATATAAATAAAAATATATTTAATGTATTGTGTGTTTTGACTTATGAAGAAGGGCATATTTACTTTGTATATATGCTGACAGAACTTATGGAGAAGGCCAGAGAGGACAGATCAGAGCAAAACAACCAGTGGCTCAGATTTTTGCTATAATTTTAATAGTTCTCACATATGTCCCTACATGGTTGGTTATAACAGACAGGTAAAGGAAAGAGAAAAGGTAGTAAGGAAATAAGAATACGAGAGAAATGCCATAAAGGAGAGGGGATAATAAAAGAATGGATGATAGGAAATGTGCTAAGATAGAATAATTGATTATATGTGAAAAGGGCCACAGTCTCTGCCAAAAAAAATCATAAATCATCTTGCAAAATGGTGACCCATTGCCTGCACTCAGTATATTTAAATTCTCTTCTCTCTGATCAAGAGATTATTTCTGCCTGAGCTCAGTAAAACTACAGCAGTAGCTACAACTCATATTTATATCGTAGTTGAAGATATGATTTTTAGAATCTCCTAGCTGTGGATTTCACATTATCTTAGAGAGACACCAAATGACCTCACCAAAATATCATAGATAGATAAATGGATATTTGAGATGTTTGCTATTTTTTTATTATTTAAATATATTTTAGGTAGGTAATTTCTGCACAAACATTTCTGGCAGATTTCAAAAAAAATTAAGAAAAATATTTTAGAAATTATAATAGAAATAAATATTTTCCCTTTGAAAATTTTTACAATCTTATATACCCTCTCTAGATTAATCTACTGTATATAATAGTATTCATTGAAAATCACAAGAAATAATCATTATAACATGGTCTTTATCTTTATGGTTTGAACATTTTCTTTTTATTTTATATTTTTTTAGATAAATGCAAGATTGTGTTATATTTTCAGTGAATCAGAAATATTTGGATGGTAAATTTGATATATTGCGTGAGCTTTATTTTCCTTCTCTAAGTTCTTTTATTATAAACTAGAGGCCCGATGCACGAAATTCGTGCAAGGGGCTCAGTTCTCACAGCCGTGGCTTGCCTCGGCCCTCGCAGCCCCGGCTTCATCTGGAAGGTCATCCAGAATGTTGTCTGGAAAGTCATTCAGCCTCCTGGTCTAATTAGCATATTATGCTTTTATTGTTATAGATTAGTTATACTGATTACTTAATGGGAATACAAAAAACAATACCTTCTAAGTATAAGATAATGAACACACAGACAAGATTGTGAAGGTATTTTTTAATGCAATAGTGAATATGCATATAAATGTGTTTTTAAATTCTATATAGTTTGCATTTGTGTATAATTTTAATTGTGGGTAATTATTAATTTAGTAAGTTCTTTAATGAACATTCTTTTTAATGGCTACTTAATTCCTTCATAAGAATACACCATGGGTCAGATAAAGATTTTCATATTGCCACGCTGAAAATAGAAAATAACATACACCGCAAATTGTAACAGTAGCTTTCAGTGAGTTAGGAGATTTTGTTGATTTTCTGGTTTTCTTTTATGTTTTTCTGTACTTGGAACATTAAAAAAATAGTCAAAATAATTTAAAATCGATTTCATTTATATTTCTGTGTAAAACAAATTTATATTAAAATATAACTAAATTTTAGAAGGGAAGAAAAGAAGCAGGGCCCATCTTTGGGATTAAAGTAGCTAAATTTTAATAGGGAAAACATTTTTTTAAAGTGTGTTACAAAAAGTTCTTGAATTAGCATGACTGATTCTGAGGATGGGTGAAACAGAGCATAGAATAAATCTTCCCTAACAAAATACCAGCACTCCAAAGGATTACTTCCATGCTCTATTTCTTTCAGTTTGCTGCTGTGGTCTATCATTGTACTACAGATATTGTTCATAGTTATTCCAAAATGAATTGTCTAAAATGTGTCTAACTGAAAAAAAGTCTATCAAAATTGAATAATTCCTGACATCACTAATGTCAAATGGTCAAACTTTCACAATTCAAATATACTAAAGGGGAATGAAAGATATATTTTATATATGTTAATCCCTTCTTACATGGTTTATGTAATTAAAATCTCTGGCCTGGCCAAACATTTTACATGGCTGAGAAAAAAGTCCACTATTTGACTAACTTTAAACCTGTAGTGTCACTTTTTATACATTTATATAGCATATAAATATTTGCATATAAAACTGGATCATTTAAAAAAAAAGTTAAGGTGGATGAAATGGACAAGATGTTAAAATGTGTGACAGTAAATACTTTACCCCTTCTTTTCCTTCCAGCTGTTGCTGTCCAAATGAAAACTTACACTTGTGTTCAATTTATTTTATTGTATAAATGTTTATTCTTTGTTAAAATAATGTTTGGTATTCCTTAATGACACCTCTGCTTTCCCCCCACTGTCCTGATATTTCCTGCCATAACTAAAGATAGCAAAACTGATACCCCAACTGGAAATTTGTCTCTGCTATTTCTACGGCACAGTGATATTGATCTGTCTAGTCACTTAAATTCAATTCTACCTATTAATAGGCATATACTTTGACAAATTGCAAATTTAGGTACAGTCTCTCGGAGTGAAATCACCCATAGATGCACATGTATAAGCCACCAATATGTGTAGCCATTACAATACACGTCATCAAATCCACACTTAGGATTGCAGCCTCAGAGTACAAATGCCCTTATTTGCTGAAATGCAAAGCAGTAGCGCCATGGGTCTCTGTAACATTGTTAAACATTTAAAAAGTCTGCGTAACTAGTAACCATGGAGATCTCCACAGAAACAAAGCTTTCAAATTAGGTGAGAGAAGAGGTCAAATGGAGGATTGTAATTTTCATCTTGTTTTACCTTCCTAGATTGCAGACATGAAAGCAACACAAATTATCTTCATGCAATGAAAGACAATATTAATTGAACACACATAAAATTGGGTTGCCCTGAAAAGTAGACCTTCAATTAAAATTATCAGGAAAACTTCTATAACATTTATATATTCAAACAGAACTATTATGCATTTTGTATTATGTGTGACTCATATTCATTCTCATGCATTTGAAAGCCGACAGTATAAAATCAAATCCATGTTGAATTGATATATGAGAATAAATAATAATTTGTATCAAAAACCAATACTTAAAATGCTGCAATAAAAAATTATCTTAAATTCTTTGACCCAAAATATCTACTTATCTAATAACTGGAATATTTTCTAATTCCTATAATAGTTTAACACTATTATCTTTAACTTAACTTACAAATATTAACAAGTAGTTTTTTAGTCATAGACTATAACCTAATTTTAAAATTTCTCCCTCAAGTATTTTAAAGTTTCTCTCTTGAAATCTCACCCTGAATATTAAATTTTTTTATTTCACAAAAGGATCAAATCATCCTAAATCCAAATATAAGCATATATCCTTTGAAAAATGCCAGATCTGTCACAAGATTAAATCTTAAAACCATATGCTTTATTAACAACAGATGTGACATTTAACAAACTGTGCTTTAATTAGCTTCAAAACACAAACTAATTCCCCTCTCAAACTACCATATCCATTATATCCAGATCAACTATTGCCCAAGATCTCTTCTACTTTCCAAATAATTGTTTTGAAATGCTGACAACTCTAATTGCTTTGAATATTGTGTCTTCTATTACCTGAAACATAGTGTAATTTTATTTTATTATTTATATTTCAGTGACCAGGATTGAAGTTTTTGAATACCAAGATAGAAAAATATCAAATTTTTGTCATGAAAGAGATCTTACTAACTCATTCAATCAATATAATATCTATACTAATAAAAGCATAATATGCTAATTAGACCGGACATGTGTCCAGATGACCTTCTGGACGAAGCCAGGGCTGCGAGGCGAGCCCGGGTGCCAGGTGCCAGAGGGAAGCCGGTGCCGGCAGCCGGTGGAAGGAAGGCCTACTCTTGCATGAATTTTGTGCATCAGGCCTCTAGTTAAAATATAATATATTTTTTTAAAAAATTAAAGTGGCATAGCCATAGCTTTAGAAGGTATGTGAATGCATGTGTTTGCTAACAGATTCAGTATTAGATGATATCTGAAATAATCATATACAGCCCAACTAGTAACATAAAATATAATTCTAAAACATTGTTATTACAACCATCGAACTGCCTTTAATAAGGAGTATTTGTGCCAAACATATAAAAAGAGCAAACATACACATGCACACACACACACACACACACGCACACACACACAGATTACCAGAGAAAAGGGAGCTGGGCTTCAGTAAAGGGTACAGGGAATCAGATATGTGGCGACAAAAGGAGATTTGGTTTTTTGTTTTTTTTTTTTTTTAAATATATTTTATTGATTTTTCACAGAGAGGAAGGGAGAGAGATAGAGAGTTAGAAACATCGATGAGAGAGAAACATCGACCAGCTGCCTCCTGCACATCTCCTACTGGGGATGTGCCCGCAACCCAGGTACATGCCCTTGACCGGAATCGAACCCGGGACCTTTCAGTCCGAAGGCCGACGCTCTATCCACTGAGCCAAACCGGTTTCGGCGCGACAAAAGGAGATTTGATTTGTGGTGTAAACACGCAATTCAATATACATATGATATACTATAGAATTGTACGCTTGAAATCTATATACATTTATTTACCTATATCATCTCAATACATTTAATTTAAAAATTTATTTATTATTTATTTATTTATTTTAAGGTCAGTTAAAAAGAGAGAAGGCAAAAAAGTCAAAAAAGATGGGTCAATTAGATCCTAAAGATATGAACTGAAGTGAGGATTAGATTCAAGTTGAAGTTCCTATTGAACAGGGGAAATATTTAATAAGAAAATTTCAATAAATGGCCATTTATAAGAATTCCAGAATAGCCCAGCCAGCATGGCTCAGTGGTTGAGCGTTGACCTATAAACCAGGAGGTCATGGTTCGATTCCCGGTCAGGGCCCATGTCCAGGTTGTGGGCTCAATCCCCAGTGTGGGTTGTGCTGGAGGCAGCCAGTCAATGATTTGCTCTCATCATTGATGTTTCTCTCTCCTTCTTCCTTCCTCTCTGAAATCAATAAAAAAAAAAATACTTAAAGAAAAAGAATTCCAGAATAGCTAAATTTACATTTGTTCCTGGAACTCTAACTTTATAAAACAGAATTATATCTATATCTACAAATGTATATGCTATAAGTTCTTCCTAAATGAAACTAAAATTTCAATGGTGATGCAGACTCTACCCTAAGGATTCTTAATATTAACTTAATTTTGAGTAATAATGAGCAACAGACAAAAAACAGATGACCTATATTTAAGTGATAGGTCTGAAACTTAATCATTATATAATCACAGGTTTGAAAAGTCATTAAATTCAGGTGAATTTCAATCTCTTTAACTATAATATAGAATTAATTATAATAATATAATCTACTTTATGCAGAATATATAAAGACTTCTTACAATTTAATACTAATAAGACAAATAAATTAGTAACAATGTGGCCAAAGAATATATACACATGACCATACAGGCATGAAAAGATGTTAGTTACTAAGGAAATGTACATCATACCACAATCAAATACTACTTCACTTTCACTGTGATGGCTATCATTAAAAAAAAGAGATAGTAAGTGTTGACATGGATGTAGAGAAATAAGAATCTTCATTCATTGCAGATGAGAATTTGAAGTGATATATCAGCTCTGGAAAATCATTTGGCAGTTCCTCAAACTCATAAACATACAGTTACCATAAGACTCAGCAATTCTATTTTTACGTATATGCCTAGGGGAAATTAAAACATATGTTCACACAAAAATTTGTATATAAACATTTATAGCAACATTGTTCCTAATAGCCTAGAAGTATAAACAAGTCAAATAGGTATTACAAACAGAAATAGTAAATAAAACGATAAACACAAATGAGGTAAATCCATACAATGGACTACCATTCAGCAATATAAAGAAATTAATTACTAATATGTGCTCCAACATGCATAAACCTTGAAAATACCATACTAAGTTAAAGAAAGTCCTAAAAAGCCTTATTTATATGAATGCATTTATATGAAATGTCTAAAATAGGCAAATCTATAGAGACAACAAATCTATAGAGCTAGTAGGTAGGAAAGATAGGGAGTGTTTGCAGAATTTCTATTGGGGGAGATAAAGTGTTCTAAAATTAGATTGTGATGATGGTTGTACTTACCTGTGAACATATTAAAACTTTGAATTGTAATTTTAAATAAACTGTTTAGTATCTAAATTATATTGTAATAAATCTGATTTAAATATAACCATATAGTTAATAAGATCTGAGATACATACCAAACCTTTCTGACTGTAATCTAATTTATCTTCCTACTGTTTAACTCCTAATATTTAATTAATATTGAACATACATTTTTCATGTGCTTATATACATTATGAGTAGTCATCTTTATATACTGTACCAGTTTCTCCTGTGTCCCCTCACACAATAGCTATCACGCAGTCAATCACAAGATTGTCGACTTTCTCTAACAGGTTTAAGAAGCATTTGGAAGCATACAGCACAAAGTCTAGTGTACACTCGATGCAAGAAATATATAAGTCCCGTTCACAAGCCTCCATTTAAAAGTTATCAAAGAAAAAAAGGAAAAAAGATAAAAAGTTATCAAATAAATGTAAATAAAAATAACAATAAAATAAAGCATCTAAAAGCTCCCCGCTTCATATTGGAAGAGAAATATGAGCAGGGCCAGCGTGGCTCACTGTGGGTCCATATACCAAGAGGCTGAAGTCGCTGGTTCCATTCCGGATCAGAGCACATGCCTTGGTTACAAGCTTGATCCCCAGTAGGGGGCATGCAGGAGGCAGCCAATCAATGTCTCCTTCTCATCAATGTTTCTATCTCTCTCTACCTTCCTTTCTCTCTAAAATCAATAAACACATTTTTTAAAAGAGAGATAAAAGTATCCTCAATATAGATAATGCTTTAGTTAGGGATGCCAGAAATATTTGTATTTGTTGTTATGGCAAATAAGAGTAGGGTGCAAATATCAATGTTTTCTAGAATAAAATAACTGAAATTCAAGCCAGGAAAGTATATACAAATGAATCATTAGAACAAGGTTGTTATCAATATTGGTATTTACATTCATGTTAATTCCTAGGGCTGCCATAACAAACTACTAGGAACTCTGTGACTTAAACAACAGAAATGTATTTTCTCACATTTCTGTAGAGGCTAGAAGTGTGATATGAAGGTGACAGTAGGCATGCTGTTTCTCTCAAGGAACTAGGAAAGGATCTATTTCAAAACTCTCTCCTAGTGTCTGTTCATTGTTTTGCTTGTAGCAGCATAACTCCAGTATTTACGTGGTGTTCTCCCTGTGTGTTGCCTGTGCTCAGATTTTCTCTTTTTATAAGGACAATGGTCATATGGAATTAGGGGCTCACCCTACTACAGTATGACCTCATCTTAATTACATCTGTAATGATACTATTTCCAAATAAGATCACATTCTGAAGTACTGGATGTTAGGACTACAACATGTGATTTTTTTACACAATTCAACCTGTAAAGAAAGCATCTATTTCTAAGTAGCCATTCAGACTACTGAGGCAAAAAATAGAGAAATAATCACCTTGATTGGGTGCAAGAGGAGTGGTTTGTATAAAAAAAGAGAAAGGTCTCAAAAGCAAGGATTTAAGTCATTGATTCATAAGGATGGGTGACATATAATGATGGCTAGCACCTAATAAATTGAATGCTATCCATCCTTATATTAATCTTAAACATCTATATGTTGAACTTTGATTTCTAAAATATATCCCCCAGTCTTGATTTGCAATGTAATGTGTGATCAATATTACATAAAATATGGCAAGTGTTTTGAGATAGGAAACTATTTAAAACTATTTTTATGATAAACTTTAAAATAATAATTTAAATGAATTTTAATTCCTGAAGAAAGAATTGTATGTAATTATTGTCTTGATATTGGGAATAGAAAAGAGCAATTTAATTTTTTATTGTCACATAATATGTTTTCAGACAAGAAAAAAATACATGTGCAATAAATCACATTTTAGAGACAATGAATATAAGAATATAGTTCATTTTAGAGAAATTGCCCTTTGTTTTATCAGCAAAGGCAGTGTCAGTTCAGATTAAATGTGGTATAAATCCAGTTATCCTATTTACTTTAGATACTGTTTCCCTTCTTGGTCTCAAAAATGCACGCACAACCATTTTGAAAGGGATGTATGTTGATCCCTACATCTTGAACTACCAAAATCATTCACTTTCCTTTATATAAGTAGTTCATTTTGAAACAAAAAGAAAATCCTCACAACTTGAAAAAAGCTGCTAAAACTTTAAAAGTGCAACTAAGTTTAACTAAAACAGGGTATTTTTATCTATACTAATAAAAGCCTAGGTGGCCCTTACATCATCACAAGATGGACACACTCACGTCATCACAAAATGGCCACCACAAGATAGCCAGCAGGAGAGGGCAGTTGTGGGCAATCAGGCTGGCAGGGGAGAGGAGTTGGGGGCAACCAGGCCTTCAGGGGAGGGCAGTTGGGGGCGATCAGGCAGCAGGGAATCAGTTATTATCAATCGGGCTGGCAGGGGAGCCATTAGGGGACGATCAGGCTGACAGGCAGAAGTGGTTGGGGCAATCAGTCAGGCAGGCAGGCAAGTGGTTAGAAGCCAGGAGTCCCGGATTGTGAGAGGGATGTCTGACTGTTGGTTTAGGCCTTATTTCTGTGGGATCAGGCCTATACTGGCACTCAGACATCACCTGATGGGTCCCAGATTGGAGAAGATGCAGGCTTGGCTGAGGGGTACCCCCTGTGCACGAATTTCATGCACTGGGCCTCTGGTATATATAATGAAAAGGCTGTATTAACTATTGGAACTGCTCCCTTGATGTTTTCCAAAATTTTTTGTAATCTACTGATTTTGATATTAAGTGAATATATAGTGAAGTATTTTTATTTTTTTATTTTCTTTATTTTTTTCAAATTTCTTTATTGACTAAGGTATTACATATGTGTCCTTATCCCACCATAGCCCCCCCCCGACCTCCCCAACTCTTGCCCTCACCCCCCTGTTGTCTGTGTCTATTAGTTATGCTTATAGGCATGCATTCAAGTCCTTTGGTTTATCTTTCCCCCTTACCCCCATCTTCCCCTACCTTCCCTCTGGGATTTGACAGTCTGATCGATGCTTCTCTGTCTCTGGATCTGTTTTTGTTAATTAGTTTATGTTGTTCATTATCCTATCTCAGTGGTCAGCAAACTGCGGCTTGGGAGCCACATGTGGCTCCTTGGCCCCTTGAGTGTGGCTCTTCCTAAGCTTTAGGAGTACCCTAATTAAGTTAATAAAAATGTACCAACCTATATAGTTTAAGTTTAAAAAATTTGGCTCTTAAAAGAAATTTCAGCCTAAACCGGTTTGGCTCAGTGGCTAGAGCAGCTGTGAGCAAACTACGGCCCGTGGGCCGGATCCGGCCCATTTGAAATGAATAAAACTAAAAAAAAAAAAAAAAAAAAGACCATACCCTTTGATGTAATGATGTTTACTTTGAATTTATATTAGTTCACACAAACACTCCATCCATGCTTTTGTTCTGGCCCTCCTGTCCAGTTTAAGAACCCACTGTGGCCCTCGAGTCAAAAAGTTTGCCCACCCCTGGGCTAGAGCATCGGCCTGTGGACTGAAAGGTCCTGGGTTTGATTCTGGTCAAGGGCATGTACCTGGGTTGCAGGCACATCCCCAGTGGGGAGTGTGCAGGAGGCAGCTGATTGATGTTTCTCTCTCATCGATGTTTCTGACTCTCTATCTCTCTCCCTTCCTCTCTGTAAAAAAAAAACAATAAAATGTATTTTAAAAAATAAAAAAGAAAAGAAATTTCAGTCTTTGTACTATTGATATTTGGCTCTGTTGACTAATGAGTTTGCAGACCACTGTCCTATCTAATAAAAGAGTAATATGCAAATTAACCATCACTCCACAACAAAGATGGCAGCACCCATAGCGGCTGGGCAGGATGCTGGCAGTGTCACCCCAGCAACATGAGCGCAGCAGGCAAGCCAGGCCGCAGGCAACAACTGGCAGGGTCTGCTGGGCTGTGGCGGAGGCCACCCGCAGACAGGCAATTGGGCCCACAGGCCGCACCCAGCAGGGCCTGCTTGCCCATCACCATGGTGTGGAGCAGGCAGGCCCCACAGAGAACCATGGGGAGTGGGCCCAAGCCACCAGTAACACATCTCCTGAGGACTCCCGAATTGGAGAGGGACCCCCCCCTCCCTGCCCACTGTGCACGAATTTCGCGCACCGTGCCTCTAGTATTCCATAAATGAGTAAGATCATGTGATATTTGTCTCTCTCTAACTGGCTTACTTCACTTAGCATAATGCTCGCCAGATTCATCCATGCTGCTGCAAATGGTAAGAATGCCTTCTTTTTTACCGCAGCGTAGTATCCCATTGTGTTGATGTACCAAATTTTTTTAATCCACTCATCTACTGATGGGCACTTATGTTTCCAAATCTTAGCTATGGTGATTTGTGCTGCTATGAACATAGGGGTACATATATCCTTTCTGACTGGTGTTTCTAGTTTGTTGGGATATATTCCTAGAAGTGGAATCACTGGGTCAAATGAAGGTTCCATTTTTAGTTTTTTGAAGAAACTCCATACTGTTCTCCACAGTGGTTGCACTAGTGTGCATTCCCACCAGCTGTGCAAGAGGGTTCCCCTTTCTCCACATCTTTGCCAGTACTTGTCATTTGTTGATTTGTTGATGATAGCCATTCTGACAGGAGAGAGATGGTACCGCATTGTCATTTTGATTTGCATCTCTCGGATGATTAGTGATTTTGAGTATGTTTTCATATGTCTCTTGGACTTCCTTCTGTCTTCTTTTGAAACGTTTCTATTTAGGTCCGTTGCCCACTTTTTGATTGGATTGTTTATCTTCCTTTTGTTTAGTTGTATGAGTTCCCTGTAAATGTTGGGGATTAAATCCTTAGCGGTGATAACATTGGCAAATATGTTCTCCCATGCAGTGGGCTTTCTTATTGTTTTGTTGATGGTTTATTTTGCTGTGCAGAAGCTTTTAATTTTGATGTAGTTCCATTTGTTCATTTTCTCTTTAGTTTCCATTGCCCTAGGAGCAGTATCAGAAATTGCTTCGGCATATGTCTGCTATTTTGCTGCCTGTTGATTCCTCTAGTATTTTTATGGTTTCCCATCTTACATTTAAGTCCTTTATCCATTTTAAGTTTATTTTTGTAAATGGTGTAAGTTGGTGGTCTAGTTTCATTTTTTTGCATGTATCTGTCCAATTTTCCCAACACCATTTATTGAAGAGACTGTCTTGACTCTATTGTATATTCTTGACTCCTTTGTCGAATATTAATTAAGAATAGTGGTTTGGGTTGATTTCTGGGTTCTCTATTCTATTGCATTGATCTATATGTCTGTTCTTGTGCCAGTACCAGGCAGTTTTGAGAACAGTGGCTTTTTAATACAGCTTGATATCTGGTATTGAGATCCCACCTACTTTGTTCTTTTTTCTTAGGATTTCTGCAGCTATTCAGGGTCTTTTTTTATTCCAGATGAATTTTTGGAAAGTTTGTTCTAGATCTGTGAAATATGCTGTTGGTATTTTAATGGGGAGAATCTATTGAATCTATAGATTGCTTTGGGTAATATGGACATTTTGATGATGTTGATTCTACCAATCCATGAACACGGTATGTTCTCCCATCTGTTTATGTCTTCCTCAATCTCTTTTTTCAGTGTCCTGTAGTTTTCTGTATGTAGGTCTTTTACCTCCTTAGTTAAGTTTATTCCTAGGTATCTTAATTTTTTTGGTGCAATGGTAAATGGGATTGCTTTTTTAGACTCTTTCTGTAAGTTCATTATTGGTGTATAGAAATGCCATAGATTTCTTGGCATTAATTTTGTATCCTGCTATATTGCTGAATTCATTTATTAAGTCTAATAATTTTTTGATTGAGCCTTTAGAGTTTTCTATGTACAGTATCATGTCATCTGTGAATAAGGATAGTTTTACTTCTTCTTTTCCAATTTGGATGCCTTTTATTTCTTCTTCCTGTCTGATTGCAATGGCTAGTACTTCCAGTACTATGTCGAACAGGAGTGGTGAGAGTGGTATAGTGAAGTATTTTTAATTTGAAATGTATTTCAGGCATAAAGCTTTCCTTTGAAAGATAAATGAATAAGAGTCATTTGAAACTCAACTTGGTAATCAAGATGTAATAAAAGGCCAGAATTCCAGTGCTTGTAAATAAGTAAATACTAAATTTCATATTTTTAGGACTTACCTACTAATATTTTAAAGTTGATAGTATACACTTCTGTTACTTGTTAATATAATCTACACTAATAAAAGAGAAACATGCAAATTGATGTTACTCTACTACACCCACCAGCCAATCAGGATGAGTATGCAAATTAACCCAACAAATATGGTGGTTAATTTGCTTACACAGGCATGGACCGAAGACTGAAGACTCAGGCTAGAGTTAAGACTGAAGACTGAAACCGGAAGAAGCTTGGCTTCTCTGCTGCGGCCAGACCAAAGTCCTGGGTCCCCTGGAGCCGGCAGCCAGGGTAAGGAAGGCCTATTGCGTGAATCTTCGTGCAACGGGCTTCTAGTATAATTATAAACATAGAAGGCTATTGTATTGTGTGTTCATCATTTAAAGTCATCTCCTTCTGTCACCATTTATCCCCACTTTATCGTCTTCTACTTGTCCCATCCCCCTTTCCTGTGGTAATCACCATACTGTTGTTTGTGTGAGATTTTTTTTTTCTTAATCCCATCACCTTTTTTACCCAGCTCATAACATCCCACCCCTCTGACATCTGTCAGTATGTTCTGTGTATACTAGTATATAAGTCTGTTTCTATTTTGTTTGTTAGTTTATATTGTCCATTAGATTCCACATATGAGGAAATAATATGGTATTTGTCTTTCTCTGATTGGCTTATGTTATTTAGCATAATACACTCCAGGTCCATTCATACTGTCACCAAAAGCAACATTTCCTTCTTTTTATGGCTCAATAATATTCCATTGTGCACATGTACCACCACTTTTTTATCCACTTATCTACTAATGGGCACTTGGGCTGCTTCCAAATGCTAGCTATTGTATACTACGATGCAATGAACATAAGGCTGCATTTTGAAATGAGATACCTGAGACATATAACAAAATAAGTCTTATTCATCAAATCTCCTTTCATTACTTAGCAATTTATAAATTGAGCACCTAAACGTTTTAATTGGCAAGGACACAACAAGGTAATTCTGAAAGGGCTAATACATGAATCTACTAAGTTGTTAGTTTTAAAATTATTTCATTTTTTTAATATTATCTTAGTTGACTTTTACTTTATTTTAAATAAAAAAAAGTTAAGCTATTTTTACATTTCTACTTCAGAAATATTGCCAATTACACTTACTAGAGAAATTCATCATTTGTGCAAATACTGCTTTTTTTACTCCACATGTGTTAATTTCAGCATCTCTCATATAAAAAAATAAACCTGTATGTTTACTTAAGAGCATATAAAAAAAGAAAACAATAAAATTTGTCATAGTGTTTAAAATGACACCTATTACTTTGAACAGTCCTTGATGGATCTCTGCAGAGTCAGTGAGGGCCTGGCAAGCAGAGTATCATTCCATAAAATTAGTTACTCACCGACAAAAACTGTATGCATTTGCCAAGTAATGAAGGTGGGTCTTCACCACTTCCTTTCATTTTAGCAATCAGTTTGAGAGCTGTACTAAAAGCAGCATAAAGTTCGTTGTCCTCTGGCACAAAATCAGACAGCTCATTTAAATTTGGCTGTGTAATAAAAATCATACATACAATAAGTGCTTTTACATGAAAATATACCCAAAGTAAAAATGTTTTATCATGAGTTAGAAAATCATTTTAAATATTAATTTTGAATAAATGCCTCAATTTAACCAGTAGAAGGGGCTTAATTTAAAAGATTCTGCATGAGTCATTCACATTTGCTTAATTTTTAGTTCAAATATGCACAGGTTTGCTTTAAAAAAATAGTTAACATTTTTTCTGTAAATATTTTGGAGAGTCATTTTGGTGAGTTGTTATGAACATTATCACAATTATTTCCTAAAAACTATCTTTTCACTTTGGTCCTAGTATTATACTGAAATACAGATAAGAAACTTAGGCATTGAGTTGAATTATTTGCTCAAGAGTTTACAGAGAGTAATACTGGAGCGAGGATTTAAATCCAAGAAATCTGCTCTGCTCACTGACCATATATGATTAAATATTACATTGTTTATACAGATCACAGAGGATATGTGTCTGTACAGACAGATCTATTAAACTTTATTAAACTTTTAATAAATAGATTTTTAATTGTCAAAGTGGTCTGTTTGTAAAGGAGATGGAATTTTTCCTTTATAAAATTGGCATTACTTTGCCCAAACCCCAAATAAAGTGGGAATATCATTTAATACAATCATTCTGAAAGGAATTTTGGCAAATTAATTAAAAGCTTTATAAGAAACATAACTTTAAACCCAGAAATTCATCATGTGGAAAGTAATTATAGATTTTAAATGGGCAGTGGATTCAGAGATGGAGAATCATGAACGTAGATTGCCTACCAAAAGACACTGTAACATTTCACGGTGCCCTCCAAAACACAACACAATTGTGGTGATATCCAATTATTAATTAAAACATAGTATAACATATTAGACAAAGAAAATTTGTTTTATGGTGAGAACATAACCACATAGTCGTCTAGTCTTTATGGAAAACTTTATGACCAAACCCTTAGATCCAGAGTTTGTTCCCAATGAAATCAACCAGTGTAATTGTAATATACGACCCACTTACGTCCCTGTTCCTTTTAGCAAATAAGACAAGAGTTTTGTTCATGATTAAGATTCTCACAAATACTCCCATTTTTTTATCTAAATTATTGCAGTTCATACATAGGAGAGATCTCTCTAGTTTTGGGTTACCTGGAGCCTCTGAAACAATTGATCCCCCACAAACTTGTGGGGTCCTGGAGCATAGAGTTTGGATTATTTGTGTCCCAGAGTTTCATGCTGCCTCTACATGTTCTGCAGTATCTGCAACAGCTGTAAGGAAGCAAAAGCGTGACCTCAACTACTCAGAATTAGTATATATATATACACACACACACACACACACACACACACACTATACATATACCATTATTCTAGCTTGGAGATGCTTTACTTCTCTTATCTCAGTGGCAGCCTAACCCTATCTCTAGGCATATTGTTCTTTTTTTAAAATTTTATTTTATTGTTTAAAGTATTACACATAGTAATACATATATCCCTTTTTTTTTCACCATTGACCTTCCCCAAGCCTCCCCTACCCTCTGTCTCAGGCATATTGTTCTTTATAAGGTTTCTGAAAAGGGTTAACTAGCTAGCTTAAGACAGAAAGGGAGGGGGTCTAGAGAGGATAAAGACATCTTGGCCTGACTAATTAAAACAGCCATAGAACAAGGACAGAGATATCTCTGGCCCGACCACCTGGGGTAATAAGTCTCTGGCCAAGAGAAAAAAGAAAAAAAAAAGAGTCCTCTAGGTACCTTAAGATAGACAAAAAGTAACTCCGACTTGAACAGATAAGATGAATATGTGAAGGACAAAGAAAAGACACAGGATATCAGGAAAAAGGAAAGATATTTTCACAGAGGATAGAAGAATGTTGTAAAATAAGGGGAAAGAAGGAGGGTGAAGCAGGGGGTCCCGCGGGGGTGAGGCCGAACGGAGTCCTAATGAAGCATGCCGGACTCTGGAGACCGGTTCAGTGACGCAGATCTAAGTTTATTGTGTGAGTGCAGCAGTATATATAACATTCCAGACCAATCAGAAGTTTACAACATCCATAGGGCAACCAATAGTAGGAAAGATCAGGGTACTATGTAGGGGCTCCTGGGGGTCTTCTCAGGCGGGCGATGCCACTTCCTGGTGTGCCGAGGAAGCTTGTATAGGCGGAGCGTGCTCACCCCATTGCATCTGCCGCAGCACTGAGATAAATCTCCTGAGCTCTCCCCACAGGAGGGGAGCACCACTTGGGCTTTGGCCTTGGCAGTGACCAATGAGAAAAGCACTGGGGTCCCAAGTTGGGGAAGAGTCCAATTAGAAAGGGTGATGCTCAGACAAAGAGCCACAGCCTTTATAATGCCTTAAGACAAAGAAAGCAGCAGCCACAATTCTTAGGCAGGAGGGACAGAGTTTTAGGATTAGGAATCAAGGATTAGGGTTTTAGAGACAGCATCTGCTTGCAATAAAGTTTCTGCTCTTCTCACCTATAATCTTTTGTCCATGGCATCATCCTTTGAATCCATCTGGGCAAGAACCAGGAAAGAAGTCACCCTTATGTCCTGCTCAATAAAAACCCGTAAATAATTTCCTTGATCAGCTCAGCATGCAACCTCCCAGGCCATCTGACTTTGTCCTTTCCTCTATCTGTACTATTCATCCTGTTGATGTAGAAATTGATTAATCTTTCACTTCTCTCAAGTCTTTACTTAAATGTCACCTTCCTTCTAAAGTTTTTCTGATAATGCCATTAGTGCTCATAAATACCTAAATGTTCTTATTTTCTTGAATACATAGAAAACCACACTAACTAATTCAATTACAGTTTGGCAGGGCTATATGACTAATTTTGGTTGTCTGGTAAGAAGAAATAAAGAGTGTCATGTCTAGAGGCCATCATGTTACAGAGGCAGTTCTAAACCTTAACCAATATATTCCAGAAATAAGTTTTATTTTCTTATGGAGGCAGAATTTGGACCCCTGTGTTACATCTTAGGAGGAAGTTGCCATGGAGAGCTGCCAGAAATACCGAAGGATTTGTATGAGTGGAGAAGACACATTTATATGTTAAGCCAATTAAAATTTACTTTTTTACTATAATTTGGCCAAACTGTATACTTTTCTTAAACACGCACTTAAATTGTAACCCATTCTCTTATCCTCCCTTCCTTCTTCTAATTTGTTTATAGGACTTATCATCTACCGGTAACTATAATGCACATTGACCACCAGGGGGCAGACGCTTAATGCACAGGCATGGAAACATGGAACAGACTGATGAATTTCAGAGGGAAGGGGGGAGGGGAGAGAAGGGAAAGAGATTAACCAAAGATTTTATAGGCATACTAGAGGCCTGATGCACGGATTCGTGCACCAGTGAGGACTTTTGGCCTGGCCTGCACCTTCTCACAATCTGGGACCCCACAGGGGTTGTTGGACTGCTGGTTTCAGCCCAGCCCCCACAGGCCAGTCTGAGGGACCCCACCAATGCATGAATCCATGCACCAGGCCTCTAGTATCATATAATTTAAATACTATTTTAAAAAATTTATTGTTTTTTTAGAAAGAGAGAAAAACATTGATTTGTTGTTGTTCCACTTATTTATGCATTCATTGGTTGATTATTTTATGTATCCCAACCAAGGATCGAACTCACAACCTTGGTATATCAGGAAAACACTCTAACCAACAGAGCTATCCAGCCGGTGCTACATATTATTTTTAAAAAACGTTTTTACTATTTCCACCAGAGCTTCACTAAACCATAGCCACAGAGGACAATAATTTTTCAGTTTTTTTCACAGCTAATTCTTCACAACAAAGCAGGTGCTCAATTAATATGTGTAGAAAATGAATTAATAAAGATGTCTGGATTAATTTAAGATTTAGTCAATTGAATGTGTGCTTATGTCAGGTGTCTAGTGTTTATATAGATATTTTAAGAAACAGTAGTTATTTGCATTTGCTGTTTAATTCCTCATATCTTGAGCAGATATTTGTGATAATTTAATCAGGATAGAAAATATTTTACATCTGTACTCTTTCTTGGAAGTTTCTAAATCCTGAAAATTTAAACTTAGTTAACAAAGAAAATGTTATACTACAATGCCGGTGGTGGTGACCTGAGAAAAAGGAGAAGATCAAAGAACAGATAGACCTGAAGAATTTAGGTAAATCACATTATTGGACTTGTAAATAGAGGATGTTACTTTTAAAAGGAGTTAGTAGAGCTGAGATTCTTACATTTTAATCCTGCTAAACCTACAAAAATCAATTTCAATGAATAAAGGGAATGAATCCTAATAACACTTTACAGAAAATTCTTATCACCATATCCAGAATTGCTCTAATTTTTAATGCCATTGTAGTGGCAGCAACTGAGATAAATAATCTATTGTGGAAATTTCAATGAATATTTATATTCAAGTATTAGGTGGTTTGAGTAATCTGGTTTCAATATTCACTGTTACTGTTGCCAATAGATTATAATGAGAATTGTCTATTGAATGGCATATGCATATTTATGCCATCATTTTCTTTTCTGGGTATAATGTGCATCTTTGCCAGCACATAAATTACATTTATTACTGTGAAGATTGGAGATGTTTTGAAGTCATTTGACAAACAATAGAGCACACTTTCTTAATATAAATCAGGACCTTATCAGGTAATCATCAATTCTTAGTAAATAGTTATTTTAGTAACAAATAGCAAATGTCAAAGCAACAGACATAATCAATAATATCACTAATAAAATTTCTTTTAAAAAGTATAAAGTTGCATGTTTTCTCATTTTGTTAAAATGGTTGTTTATTTTTTACATACATTTACCTAGCTGATAGGATTATAAGTTTTCTTATATATTATACTTCCTGTGCATAAAATCCTTCAAATAGTTTTGAAAATTAGATTTGAAATAAGAAAACATTGATACCTATGTAGATAATACATTAATATTAATTTAAGTTCTATTTTAATACTAGTTTTATAAGATGCATATAGACTGAGGTTGTGAACTAGTTATTCAAAGGTTTTTCATATTTTACATGAAAGCTGATATAGGAAAAGAAAGAAACTTTTACAAGAAAGAAACTTCTTCCTCCAGCAGTGATATCAAATTGGAAACTTGCTCTGAAGGAACTCTACAGTCCTATTTTTAAGTCTATTTTGTTTTGTTTGTTTTTTAACAGGACTATTTATTTTATATTTATTTCTTATTGCTGCGCTAACAAATAATCACAAATTTAGTGGCTTAAAAGAGCACAAATTTATATTACAGATATTGTGCTCAGAAGTCTGAGATGAGTCTTATGGGGCTAAAATAAATGTTGGTAAGGCTGTGTTCTTTCTGGAGGTTACAGGGAGGAACTTGTCTCTGTCTTTTTCAGCTTTTATTTATTTATATTTTGTTTTTATTGATTAAGGTATTACATATGTGTCCTTATCCACCCCCCCTCCCACTCATGCCCTCATCCTCCTGGTGCCTGTGTCCATTGGTTAGGTTTATATGCCTGCATACAAGTCCTTTGGTTGATCTCTCCCCCTTGCCCCCACCCTCCCCTACCTTCCCTCTGAGGTTTGATGGTCTGATGGACACTTCTCTGTCTCTAGATCTGTTTTTGTTCATCAGTTTATGTTGTTCATTATATTCCACAAATGAGTGAGATCATGTGATATTTATCTTTCTCTGACTGGCTCATTTCGCTTAGCATAATGCTCTCCAGTTCCATCCATGCTGCTGCAAATTGTAAGAATTCATTCTTTTTTACAGCAGTGTAGTATTCCATTGTGTAGATGTACCACTTTTTAATCCACTCATCTGCTGATGGGCACTTAGGCTGTTTCCAAATCTTAGCAATGGTAAATTGTGGTGCTATGAACATAGGGGTGCATATATCCTTTCTGATTGGTGTTTCTAGTTTCTTGGGATATATTCCTACTTTCACCACTCCTGTTTGACATAGTACTGGAAGTGCTAGCCATAGCAATTAGACAAGAAGAAGAAATGAAAGGTATCCAAATTGGAAAAGAAGATGTAAAACTGTCATTATTCGCAGATGGCATGGTACTGTATGTAGAAAACTCTAAAGACTCCATAAAAAATTATTAGACTTAATAAATTAATTCGGCAATGTAGCAGGATACAAAATCAATGCCAAGAAATCTATGGCATTTTTTCATACACCAATAGTGAACTTACAAAAAGAGAGATTAAAAAAACAATCCCACTTACCATTGTCTTTTGCAGCTTTTACTGGCTACTTATATTCCTTGGCTAGTGTACCCTTTCTCCTTCTTCCACCTCTACTTCCTTTTTCAACTCTCCTTTTCTGACATTCCTTTTTTCTTCTTATGAAAAGTATTGTAAGTAGACTAGTCCCACTTTTATGACTCAGGATAATCTTCCCATACACTTTAATTTAGTCATAAATGCAAAGTCCCTTTTGGCAAGTTAGGTGACATGTTCAGATTCTGGGGACTAGGTCTTAGGCATTTGGTGGAGGCCATTATTCCGTCTACCTCAGGATCTGAGGTCACTTGAGCATTTCCTAATAATAGCAACGTCAGTGTGTCGGTGCGTGTGTGTGTGTGTGCATACCGGTACATTTGTGTGTGTGTGCATGCGTGTGTGTCTGTGTGATGTGTGAGAAACACAAGTAGTATATCACATCTCCCTTTGAATAATTCAGCTGGCATTCCACAGAGTTCAATAGGTATATCATTATTCATAATCATGGGAAAGAGCCGACTTTCCTCAAAGAATGAAATGTTTAAATGTCATGTTATAAAAGAGAGATGAATGATTAAACAGCACAATATTATTCAATCTAATGTATATGAGTATTTTGAATGCTTTGTGGCTATAGTTATTTTATTTTAATTCATTTAAGGAGTGAATTTTATATCATTTTATTAAACACAGAAAACATTTAGAAGCATTGCCTAGTTACTATATTTAGGGACAAACAATTATTTCTAAAACAATGCTGCTCTTACCTTTCAAATTAGAGTTTTCTTCCTTTGAATATCTGTTCTTTCTAATATGCAACCTGTATGATACAGCTTCGGAAAATAGTAAAATGGTTCTTATTTTAAAAGTGGGTCCCTTAATTTTATTTTCCCAAAAGCTTTGTAACACTTAAGGCTTCCTGCAAAACCAACTTTGTGAGGGATATTAATGATTGTTCCTTTAGAACTAGCTCAGCTGCTTCTCGGCAGTGCTTTCAGAAATATTTAGGAACTCCTAGCAAGGTGGATTTCTAAGCCTGCCTTATTCAAAGGTTGTTTCTATTGTGGTTTTAAAATTGAGGAAAATATACCTCATTAAACTTCTTTCCTGAGATATGTTATATTTTTGTCTTAAGACTGTTTCTCAGTTCAGCATACGTATTTCATGTATGTTTTCAAATGTGAATGTCCTAAGAGGAGTGTGGTCTTTATTTCACTGCAGATGAAACTGTGATTTTTTTTTTCTTTAATGACTATCTTCATCCTAAACAACAATTTTGTAATGGCAATTCTGATTAAATTAGTTCTTGTTACTCATAGCAATTTGTTCAATGGTATCTTTTATTTTATTCAAATTCAAGGTGTTCACTGAATTTGACAAGAAAAGAGAACTCTCAGTGCTTTGGTAGAAAATTATCAGAAGGAGGTAATAAATAAGACAAAAAATAAAAATCACCCACATTTTATTGATTAGAAGTTTCAATTGCTAGATTAAGTTGATCATTCTTTCAAGAATCTGGGCTGTGAAAGGAGTATAAAAGGGGACATGCAAGAAGGCGTACGTGGCTGTGAAGGGGCTGTGTAGGAGAACTTAGTTTCTTTGGCTGGTTGGTTGACATGGGTTTGGATTAGTTGAACTTATTAAAGTTTGTGCTTGTTTAGTTTCATTGTCTTTTGGGGTAAGAGAGATATAAAGCATGGTGAAACTCATATTAGTGACAAACCAGATGAGTTAACTATTACAATAAATATTATGTCTGTAGAAATGAATAATATACCAACATAAAAGGTCAGAAAAGAGTTTTTTTATTATCTATTATTAATATTACATGAAAAGTGAGTTTCCTGGGGAGATGAGAAGAGATGGGGCAGGATGCTGCAAGAAGCTGAAATATTACTGACTGTCATATTTCTATCACTACTCTAAAATAAAGCTGTAGCAGTATAACAAACTGCCCAGGAGAATCATAGCCTCATTAAATTTGGAAGTCTTTGAAACCTTGTGCCAATGCTAGCTACTGCAAGAATCAGAAATCCAGCTTGCCTCCCAGAAGCTGGGGAAATACTTCATTTCCTAAAGAACCAGCAAGTCAACTAGGGGGCAATTAATATTTGTAAATGTTATATGCACAGTAACTAATGTATTTATTATCATATCAGATCCTTCAAATAAAAGGCTTTGTTAAAATTTCTAAACAATAATAGGGTGACTAATTGTTTAGGTTTGCTCAGTACTGTTCCAGTTTTAAGACTTAAAGTCATGTGTCCGAGGACAAATCATGGATGGTTGCTCACTCTAATTACATATATCCATATCTATAGACATATTGATATAAATATTAATTCAGCATACATTTTCATCATCCTGAATCACTGAAGTCCCCAATTTATATTCTCTCAAATGTCATAGATAATTGCTTGAGATTATCAAGGTTTAACTATAGGTTCAGGTCTCTGAAACATACTTGTCCTATTGTGACCTTCATCTAAGAGAATAAATAATAAATTTCTTTCGCATTAAATTACATATGGAAATATAATACTTATGTACTACAGTGCATCTTGGAGTAGAAACAAAAACAAAAATAAGTGAGAGAGTGAGAGGCTGGAAAGGGCTTTATTATCTACTAGAGTCTATGTACCATGACCAAGAACAGCTATTGTGAAAATGAAACATTTTTTCCCAAGCATTTTCCTTCTGTGGCAGTATCCCCTGAATTCATACCTCTATCATGGTGGAAGAGGTGACCTTCAGGCACATTGGTGATGCATTGGCGGTGATAATTTGGAACTTATTTGCCTGGTATAAAGTAATGATATATAGTTACAATGACTTGGAGTTCCTTAGAGATTCCACTGTAGAAAAATGGATATAATTTGAATCTTGGTTGCACCCATCCAATTTTTCTATTGTTCATTAAGCAGCACTGGTGGTGAGTTATGAGAGAAAATCTATAAATATTAATATCTTATGTCATTACAAGTACTAGTTTCCAGCTTATTATTCTCAAATATTTTTTCTAAAAGTAGGGTTCTAGTAAAGGTAAAAAATTGTTCAACTGCAAGAATGTATTAGAAAAATAGATTAAGCGGAATAATTATTATCAATGAATCTCTCTCATCATTGATGTTTCAATCTTTCTATCTCCCTTCTCTGAAATAAATTATAAAACAAAAATAATAAAAATTAACATTTTTAAAATTATTAATTAAATATGCTAGTTTTTTGGTGGAATCTTTAGGGTTTTCTATGTACAATATCATGCCATCTGAAAATAATGATAGTTTTACACACTCCTTTCCAATTTGGATGCCTTTTATTTTTCTTCTCATCTGAGGACTGTGGCTAGCTCTTCCAGTACTATCTCTATATATAAAAGCCAAGTGACTGGAATGACTGGAATGACTGGTTGCTATGATGCGCACTGCGGAGTCCAACCAACCCAATTGGGGCCCCTATCAGCCCCCAACCCCGATCAGGGGTGGGGCCAGCTGGCCAACGTCCTGCTGCCCCTCTCCCCGGCCAGCCCTACCCCAGGTTGCCCCCCCCCACACTGATCTGGCGTGGGGCCAGCCAGCCAAACTCCCGTGCCCCCCGCCAGGCAGCCCCCATCAGGGCCGGCCAGCCAGACCCCAACCATGCATGATTTTGTGCACTGGGCCTCTAGTGTGGAATAAAAGTGTTGAAAGCAGACAACTATGTCTTGTTCCTGTTCTTACTGGAAATGGTTTTGGTTTTTGAACATTGAGTATGATGTTGGCTATAAGTTTTCCATATATGGTCTTTATTATGTTGAGGTATGATCCCTCTATTCCCACTTTGCTGAGAGTTTTTATCAAAAATGAGTGTTGGATTTTGTTGAGTGCTTTTTTCTGCATCTAATGACCATTTTCATTTTAATATTGCCTTTTATGTAACTTTCTACATCAGTAGCCTAAGATATTTTATTAATCTGTACCAAAATTACAGTTTCAACCTTGACCTTTGGCTTAATAACATTTCTCTGAAATATACTCAAATATAATTTAATATGTGAGCATTTAGAATGAGTATTTAATATAAGTTAGGATTATCCAACAATAAAAAATAAGTAAGTTAAAGAATTTCCTGATTGTTTATTCAGCATGATTTCAAGAGGAGTTATTAAATAATAAAAAGTTTGAATATTGGGAATCAGCAAAACCATTATTACAATATCCACCGATATCTCTTCTCACTTTTCTTTTTATGGTTGCTTCTTATAGAAGCAATTTAGACAACAGAAAAATTCAACATTAGCTTAAAAATAACAGCATAGCAGAAAATAATGCATAATTGGATGTATTTTAAGAATCTGATTTTTTGAATTTGCGCAGAACTGGAGTATATTTATCATTGTCACTACAGGAAAGTACAATTAATTAGAAGATTTTAGTTTCTTTAAAGCAATTTGATCTTGGGGGAAAAGATGTACTTTAGGTGCGATATGTCTGAGCTGACCTTAGTTTTGTAATAATTTTGTATTATTTTATTGTTCTGGCATTTTATATCATACATGAAATTGAAAAACTTACAAGGAGGTGGTTCTTTGAATCACCTTCTATATAAATATTTAAATATACTTTTATATAAAAACATATGTTATTTATTATACACACTGGACACACTGATAAAAATTCATTTAAACAAGAAACCTGTATCCCGGCTGTTCCTGTCACGGCCAGTGCCAGGGAGGCCCAGTCAAGCAAGATGACTCTTCAATCCTCAGGTCCTCTTACGGCCTCTATTCCAACATCAGTCAGCTATTTCTACCTTGACCCTGATCTTTGGGCATTCTGCAAGCATTTTAAATTTAACGTGGCTACTACTGAACTACACTTCTCTCCCACAAATTAACTTCTCCTCTGACCTTTAGGTTTCTGTTCTTCCATATTCCTGTTTATCCAATGTCGATAATTATTGTTGATACTCTCTTCCTTACGTACAATCTGTTGGCAAGGTCTGTGCAGAGTTTACTTAAATCTTTTATTTATACACTCTCACTTTTCATTTATGCCATTCATACTTTAGTCTAGGCACCATGAATGTCTAGCGTGTCACCAAAGTCTTCTAATGTGTCCATGAACTTTGTTTTTTTCCTCCCTCCTCCAGCCTGTTCTGTATACAAACTTCAGATTGATGTTTCAGAAATGCTCTTTTGACTGTAGCACTTCCCAGTTTCTTCCAACGCATCCTCACTGACTTTGAGATATAATCTAAGCATTCAGGGAGCATCCAAGTCCTTCTTTCCAGATCTTTTACTAATGTCTATAGTCAGCTGTAGAATATCTGATACATTTTTATTTCTTCAAATGCAGCTGTTGGCTTTCTGCCTCCTCATGTTTGTTCATGACATTTTCTCTTCATGAATGACAGCTATCCCTAACATCATCTACAGAAATCCTGCAATACACACACTAGATGTCAACTCATTTTTAAAATTCTTTTTGATATCATAGCTCATGTACCATTGTTTGGGAGTATGATATGTGAGGAAGTATATATTTAACTATGTGGCAAAATGTTAGGAGGTAGAAATTGCTTCCCATATCCCCCAATATCGATTCTAATGTTGTGCATAGAGTCATTCAAAACATTTGCATAGTATCAAGGAAATATTCTGAGAAATTATTAAGGCCAAGATATAAAGAGGAAGAAAAAATGCTATATACTAATTTTGTAATGACTGTTTTATAAATATAAATCAATATATATCAGTACAAATAAGATACTGTTGCTATAAAAATTATAAAAACAAATGATAAAAACCCATTTTAAGTTATATCTATAACGGATTCAATAAACTGGTCAAAAGTTTGTTTATTTTAAAAATGAGTGTTGTTAATTACTTCTTTGAGAACATGGTATAAAAATGGCGATAATACAAAGTTATACGACTTGGTATAATTTTTAATTTTATTCAAAATTAAAATAATTTTATTCTGTTTCATTGTGATTGTATTACATGTCAAATAGAAAGTATTAGGATGAAAGGTATGAGTATAAGTAAGAAAGTTAATTTATTTTATGGTAATACCAGCTCCAAAAGACAATCATTATGAGTTTTGGTAATTATCTTTCTAAACATCAATTATTATTTCAAATATATATAATCATACTAGAGGCCTGGTGCATGAAATTAGTGCATGGGGCGGGGGGGCGGGGGGGAGTGGGGTGTTGCTCAGCCTGGCCTGCACCCTCTCCAATCTGGGACCCTTTTGAGGATGTCCAACTGCTGGTTTAGGCCTGATCCCACAGGGCCAAAACCGGCCATCGGACATCCTTCTCATAAGCCAGGACTGCTGGCTCCTAACTGCTCGCCTGCCTGCCTGCCTGATTGCTCCTAATCGCTTCTGCCTGCCAGCTTGATTTCCCCCTAACTGCTCCCCTGCTGGCCTGATTGATGCCTAACTGCTCCCCTGCCAGCCTTTTTGCCCCCAACTGCCCTCCCCTGCCAGCCTGATTGCACCCAACTACCCTGCCCTGCTGTCTTAATTGCCCCCAACTTCCTTCCCCTACCAGCATGATTGCCCACAACTGCCCTCCCCTGAAGTCCTGGTCATCCTCAACTGCCTCCCTTGCTGGCCTGGTCGCCCCCAACTGACCTCCCCTGATGGCCTGATTTCGCCCCCAACTGCCCTCCCCTGATGGCTTGATCTCAACCCCACCTCCCCTCCGCTGCCGGCCTGATCTCACCCCCAACTGCCCTCCCCTGCCATCCTGATGGCATCCAAATCCCATCCCTTGCCGGCCTGATTTTCCACAGCTGCCCTCCCCTGCTGGCCATCTTGTGGTGGCCTTCTTGTGATGACATCATGCGTGACTCCACCTAGGCTTTTATTATATAGGATAACAGTGACTTTTATAAATTTTAACATATTATGAACAAATTTTTGTCAATATATATTTTTAAAATATTTGCATACAATATCATTGTATAAAATATTTTTGAAAATGTTTAGAATTTACTGCTTTAACACATAAGTAATCTTTTAAATTTGCTATTAGTCAAAAACCAATGGCAGATATCTCCTGGGGAAAATATTAAGTTGCTTCAGTATTTTCAGTACAAATTAAATATATATCTACACTAATAAAAGAGAAACATGGTAATTAGCATATGACTGCTACCCTTTTCATTGGCTAATCAGTGAGTATATGCAAATTAACTGTCAGCCAAGATGTCGGCTGGCAGCCATGCACTGAAGCAAGCAGGGAGGCTTGCTTGCTTCAGTGACTGCGGAATCCAACATTCCCCACCTCACTTGCCAGCCTCTCAGCTGCAACTCTAAGCAACTATATACTATGTTGCAAATAAGAAGCTAAACAAAACCCCAGAAACCGGCTTTCATTCAGCCGGGCTTTAGCAACATTGTATCGATGTTTTCAGCGGGGAGGTCTCAGAGCTAAAGCTGGCCCAGAAAAAAAAAAGAAAAGAAAACAAGGAGCGGTTGGAAGCTTCAGTCACTCGCTTCCGGAAAACAGCCCTCAGCCCTTCACCCAGACTGGCCAGGCACCCCAGTGGGGACCCCCACCCTGATCCAGGACACCCTTCAGGGCAAACCAGCCAGCCCCTACCCATGCACCAGGCCTCTATTCTATATAGTAAAAGGGTAATATGCCTCCCGGCACCGGGATCAGCGGAGCAGCGAGGCTCCCGGCACCGGGATCAGTGTGACAGGGGGCAGCGCCCAAACCCCCTGATCGCCCTGTGGCTCTGTGTGTTACAGGGGGCGGGGCCACAACCTCCCTATCTGCCCTGCTCTGTGCCTGATAGGGGGGAGCTCCCCAATCCCCTGATTGCCCTACGGCTCTGTGTTTGACAGAGTGCAGCGCACCAACCCCCTGATCGTCCCTGCTCTGTGTGTGACAGGGTGCGGCGCCCCAACCCTCCCCGCCCAGGCCCTGCTCTGTGTGTGTCAGGGTAGAGCTATAACCTCTCCATCGGCCCTGCCCTGAGTGTGACAGTGGAGGCGCCCCAACCCCTGATCGGCTCTGTGTTTGACAGAGTGCAGCGCACCAACCCCCTGATCGGACCTGCTCTGTGGGTGATAGAGGGTGGCGCCCCAACCCCCCCGACGGGCCCTGCTCTGTGTGTGACAAGGTAGAGCCATAACCTCTCCATCGGCCCTGCCCTGAGTGTGACAGTGGAGGCGCCCCAACCCCTGATCGGCCCTGCTCTGTGGGTGATAGAGGGTGGCGCCCCAACCCCCCTCAAGGGGCCATGCTCTGTGTGTGACAAGGTAGAGCCATAACCTCCCCATTGGCCCTGCCCTGAGAGTGACAGGGTGCAGCACCCCAACCCCCTGATCTGCCCTGCCTTGTGTGTGACAGAGGGCAGTGCCCCAACTCCCCTATTGGCCCTACTCTGTGAGTGACAGTGGGGATCTCCTCAACCCCCTGATCGGTCCTGCTCTGTGCATGACAGGGGGTGGTGCCGCAACCTCCCCATCGACCCTGCCTTGAGTGTGACAGGGGGCGGTGCCCCAAGCCCCCAATTGGCCCTACCCTGAGTGTGACTCTGGGTGGCATCGCAACCTCCCGATCCACCCTGCTCTGTGCATGATGGGGCGGCGCCCCAACTCCCCAATGGGCCCTGCTCTGAGCCTGACCAGGGGCTGCACCTAGGGATTGGGCCTGCCCTCTGCCACCCGGAAGCAGGCCTAAGCCAGCAGGTAGTTATTTCCCGAGGAGTCCCAGGCTGCGAGAGGGCACAGGCTGGGCTGGAGCACCCCCCCCCCCCCCAAGTGCACAAATTTTTGTGCACCGGGCCTCTAGTATATTTATAATATTCTATGGGCCTAGTGCACAAATTCACGCACAGGTGGAGTCCCTCAGCCTGACCAGCAATTAAGGCCTATCAGGGGGCTGGCCAGCTGGGGAGAGGACCCACAGGAAGTTGGCTGTGGGAGCACACTGACCACCAGGGGTCAGCTCCTGCATTGAGCATCTGACCCCTGGTAATCATTATGTGTCATAGTGACTGGTCAACGGTTGTTTCCGGTCATTCAAGTTGTTCAATTGTAACAGTTGCTTAGGCTTTTATACATACACTAGAGGCCCAGTGCACAAAAATTTGTGCACTCGGGGGGGGGGGGGGATGGTGGGGGCCCTCAGCCCGGCCTGTGCTCTCTCGCAGTCTGGGACCCCTCGGGAGATAACTACCTGCTGGCTTAGGCCTGCTTCCGGGTGGCAGAGGGCAGGCCCAATCCCCTATCACACTCAAGGCAGGGTCGATGGGGAGGTTGCAGCACCACCCCCTGTCACACACAGCATAAGGATATGCTGATTAGCCAATGGGAAGGGTAGTGGTCGTACGCCAATTACCATGTTTCTCTTTTATTAGTGTAGATATATTTATAATAATTATATATTCAGTACAAATCATACAATATATATATATATATTCTTATATATTTATTATATTTTTTCTTTGAATTATGTATATGCCAGGGAGTTATGACAGAGTCAGAATTCTGATTAAGAAGTGAAACCCATTCTTAAAATTTACCATTTATTTTGAGTGGTGAAATAAAGAACCTTTTTGCTTTTTGTGTTGGAAGAATATTTTCCTTTAGGATAAAACTATATCTTATTTTCCTAATATAAAACTATATTACTCTTACTAAAAGGAACAAACTTGGAACTCAGAGAATATGCTCATATAGTATTCTTTCTGAATCATAAGTCCCAGAACAAGTTTGAGCAAGTTATTGTTTATTGATATTTACATTTAAATACATAAATAAAAGTTCATTTAGTATAATAGAGTTTAAAGAAATGTACTCATCTAGAAATGGAAACTATTTGCATATGTAATTGCTACTGTACATGAGCAAAGCACTTTCTCTAACTATCTATTGTGTCTGAGGTTCAGGGGAACCTATCAAGGAGTTAAGTCATTGCCCTTGTTATCAATGACTGTGTGTATTTGTACCAAGTAGCTTCCAAATGCTCAGAACAAAGATATGTAGCTCAGTTTGTTCATTTTAGAAGCAGAAAATTAATTTATTCTACTTATCAACTTCTTGTGTTAATGGAATAAGAGATGAAAGAGTAATAATTAAGTTGGCTTAGTATTTAATGAGCACAATGAGACAAGTGAAGAAGCTATTGTTTCTATACAGAATGAAAGACATATAAAATTACTGTGGAACACATTTGAAAGATTATAAACCAATTTAAAGAATTAGTTTGACAAGAGTTTTAGAGAATATGGTAGAGAACCAGAAAACATATGAATAAGAGCAAACTTACATATATGCTTATATATGTATAAATACATATACAAATATGAATATGCATATATACATCTATACTTACATATACCAGTTATATAGGAAACATGTTTGTACATATATAATGTGCAAATACATATATTTATATATACTCATAAATATATATGTAACATATGTGCCTATATGTATATGTATCTATATGCATATAAGTGTCAAAGAAAAGTCTGGGTTTGTGGTATCTATACTAATAATAGAGGAATATGCAAATTGGCCAAGACACCATCACGTAATGACCAATCAGAATGGGGGTGGGGCCATGGCGGAGAGCTCTCAGCACACCTGGGCCAGGGGGTCCGAAGGGCACAGAGAGGAGGAAGAGCAGATAGACAGTTAGGGGGATCAGGCCAGGAGGGGAGAGCAGATAGGCAGTTAGGGGGATCAGGCCAGGAGGGGAGAGCAGATAGGCATTTCGGGGGATCAGGCTGGCAGGGGAGAGTAGTTAGGCAGTTAGGGGGATCAGGCCAGGAGAGGAGAGCAGTTAGGCAGTTAGGGAGATCAGGCCAGGAGGAGAGAGCAGTTAGGCAGTTAGGGGGATCAGGCCAGGAGGGGAGAGCTGATATCTGGTATATGTAAGTATAGATGTATATATGAATATATTTGTATATATGGTATGTATATATAAGTATATAGGTATATCTGCATATATAAGAGCAAACTTACATATAGGCTTATATATGTACAAATATATATATACTAGTGAGTTGGGTGGTTTCTTTCCCAGATTCTTGTCCGGCTGGATTTGAAGAATGAAGCCACAGACACAAGGTGGTAGATGAAAAGGTGGAAACTTATTGGAAACAAGTACAGACTCCCACACAGGGAGAGGGTTAGGGTTAGGGGTGGCCCATTAAGCTCCTTCTTTCTAAGATGTATAACGGCTGCAGTTCTTTGTCTCTTGGTATTCCCTTCTGATCAGTCACTATAGCAGCTTCAAAGCTCAAACCCCACATGCCCCGCCCCCCCGTTTTTCTCCCCCTTCAGTGGTAAAATTCTCTGTCTCCTGTGAAAACCTGTTCTCCTCTTTCTCCTCTTTGTCAGCATTTCTCTATCCTCTGTGAAAGCTTGTTTCCTCCTTCTCCCCATGCCCTGTGGCCTGTCCCTGTCTTCTGTGAATGGATGCCTTCCTCTCCCCTTATCCTGCGGCACCGTTTGCTCTGTGACTGGATGCCTTTTGGCAGCTCCAAGCCCCCACTTACGGGCTCCAAGCCTTCCTCCCCCATGGACCGTCTTTATTTCTAAAACTCCCTAAACCATCCTGTTTTACCCCTTAAACTCCTTTCAATAGCTAAATTGGAAAATTACTAATTTTATTTCTAGTGAATATAGCCTTTGAAAAATTAAAAAAAAGTAACTAAGAATCTCTATATAAAGTCCACAATCGAGAACACAACTCAAGCGGAACTTTGTTCTTCTTGTACACTCTTCCATTTTCTCCAGTGTTTCCAGCTTATTCAAGATTGGATATTCCACGCTGTTTTCCAGTGTACTGTGAAATATTTTTGAAATCTGTCACAAACTTCAAATGAAATTTTATACAGTGAAATTGAATTTGTTTGAAGCTGTGTACAGCTTTAAGAACTATAATCACAGAACTGTAAACATTTATGTGCTTTAGAGTTACCTCGTCCAGAATGCCAAATTTAAATTACACTTGATATATTTCATCTTGATATAAAAAGGTATATCAAGCAGCGTCCATTCAAGTCAGAAACACATTACTTGCAGAAAAACACATTTAATATAAAAAACCTATTAACTAGTAATAGGGAATTAACTATTAAGAGGCAAGAGAGAACTCTGTAGAACTTAGGAATAGCAGAAGTAAGAAACAGACACGGCTTCTAGGGTTGAGGGAGAATATTAAAGAAAGAAGCAAGCTAATGACAGTGGCTTCACACACACACACACAGGCACACACACGCGCGCACACACACACACACACACACACTGACTCACCCCACGGGAGAGGGTGGGGCCCTGGTGCACTGGATGGTGGGAAGTTTTGCCCAGTGCTGCAGGTCAGGTTACCATGTGAGAAACCCCAAATGGTGTGGGTCGCTGAGAAGCACCCACAGGACTGCCAGTGAGATTGACTGGGAAGCCACCAGATGAGTTTCACACCATAGGAGAAGGCAGCAAAGCACTGGAACAGGAAGAGAAGCCCCTTCATTTCGAGGTGACCCTCTACTGCCCTCTACTGCCAGAACCTAGCTGTGTGGCAGCCAGCAAAGGAAAATGATTTATTAAAGGATTCAGTATGATAAAGCAGGGTAAAGAAGGGTGGATTTGGAGTTGAGAGGCAGTTGGTAACGGCCATAGAAGTAAAGGATGGAAAAGAATCAGTTTATTGGAATGTATGTGCGATAATCCACTAGTTTTGTTTGCTGTTTTGTTGGTTTGGGTATGGAGGCATTTGCCCTGGGTTATATCTCTCCACTTATTTAAAGGCATCTTCAACATGTGAGGAATACTAAACTCTTGACAACACATTTATTTTTAATGAAAATAATGACCTCTTCTCTCTGGATATATACATTTTATGGTTACAATTTATTTTTTCACACATTATATGAGATATGTGTAGGATATATCCCTAGTCTTCCTTTCCTGATGAAGACAGCATAGTTTGTGGGGGAAAAATAACCATGTCAATCTTAGAGTCAACAGGAAGCAGAGTTAATACTTTAGAATAAAACAAAACTCACTCTCTATTACTAGGTCACTGCTGTGTGTCTTGACAAGATTATTTTTTTGTGTTTTACCCATAAAGCTTTGATGCTCCATGCCTTTCTCATGCTCAACCAAAAGAGAGATATATTAGTACCAGAACTCAGGCTATTGATTCCTTGTTCAGATTTTTTTCATTATGTCTTCCATTCCCCAAATACCATTAATGGTGTTTGTTATATAAATGAGTCAAAAGAAGTGAAGGTTATAAAGACCAATGTGAAAATATTCTGCATAACTTTAAATATTCTCACAACCATGTGTATTATAGACCTGTAAAAGTTGCAAAGTGACTATTTCTGTAAAAAAAAATGTTTTTGGAGCAAAGTTTGAACTTTTCTAAACCAGATCTGACCTAACTTGCTTTACACTAAAAGTAAATAGTGGAATAATAAGCATTATCTCCAAGTAGGAGCTACTGAAATATTTATATTTTCCATTTGGAATAAAATAAGATATACTAGTTCTGATTGCTGGATAGCATTCAACTCCATGTTTATATTTTTTCAAAATATTTACTACAACAATAAGATAAACAGAGGATGCCATCTTTTCTTAAAATCGTTAAGTTTTTTACAAAATGTAAACAAACGTTTCTATTAATCATAGATTAATCATGAAATATACAAAAGGAAATGTGTGCATTCGAATTTGTGGCAATAGTTACTGTTGCAGAACCCATCCAATTTTTCACTGCTTCTCTGTTTATTTTACCAGTTAAGGATTTAGGTTATTCATATATGCTGCTTTTTTCTAGCTTTATCCTATAAATTAATCTATTTCTATCATTTGTTTCATTTATAAAACTCATTCTGCCATGTTATTATAACTTATTTAGTCCCTGGGTTTTCTTTCAATGGAAACCAAACTTGAATTTTAAGGATGATTATATATTTAAATGAATATTTAACGTCATGTTTTCTAATCAAACTTCATATCATGATCATCCATAATCTAATCTCAGTTATCTCCTTTATTTCCTACTAGAGAGAGGCCCAGTGCACAAATTCATGCATGGGTGGGGTCCCTCAAGGTGACCTGAGGGGATTCGGCTCCAGCTCGCGCCCCCAGCCTCACAGTCCCGCAGCCCCTCCTGGCACCACGCTGTGGCCTGGTGGTGCCCCCTCACCTGCTCCACCATCCTGCCTGCGGGATGATCCATCATGGCCGGGCCACCCACCTGGCTCCCTCAGCGCCTGAGAGCTGGGCAGTGGCCCCACCCATTGCTTCCAACTCCAGTCACCATCTGCAGGATGATCAACAGGGCGATTGGGCCCCCGCTTGCACTCACCTTAGCCTGGCACTGCCCGCTTACCTGCTCCACAATCCTTCCAGAGTCCCGCTCTCTTTGGGGTCCATAGGGGCCAGCAGTGCCTCCACTGCCGCCTGCTGCCAGCACTGCGTCATCGATGCCCGCCATGTTCCGCGCCTTCCCCTGGTGGTCAGTGCATTCATAGGGAGTAGTTGAACTCTCGGTCAAACAATTTCTATATTAGGCTTTTGTTATATAGGATTACTATCAACCAAGGCATTAAAATCCTGCCAAGAAGACCTTCTTTCTTTTCTTAAATATGTTTCACCCCTAAGGTTTAGATACACCATTTTCTTCTTCTGGGATGATCTTATTTCACTATGTCATATAGTTGGGTCTTTCTCATTTTTTAAGTGTCAGATGAAATATCATCATCTGAAAGTATTTCCTTGCTATTCCAATAGAGAGAGAAAAAAGCATAAAAACAAAAAACATTCAATTCCCTCAACCTTGGACTTTTGTCTCTTTCTCATCAGCATCCAACTCTTTTAAGTTGAAAGTATTTTCCTTTTTATTTCATGTATTACCATTTTCACAACACCGGAAAATATAGTCATATCTGATTTCTTATTTTGGGGTCTCAAAAAGATCCTATTACATCAAAAGAAAAAGTAGACCCTAACATGATTGAGAAAATGTAACTCAAAGACATATCTATATAGAGAGATGTTTGGACATGATTTTTACATCTTTATTATTGTCAATTCAGTGATTTGGAGAAAGAGATGTAATATAATGCAATTAACTGGCTCTGTACTCTTGGAAACAGGTCATACAAATTTGCTGATTTGGGTATGGTCAAGTATTTAAGTATTCCTCTCCCTGTGTTTTGTCAATAGCAATTTTTGCAAAGTCATCAGTATTCTTACCATTTCTCTCATTTTTCTTATTAAAAATGAGTTGTATAAATAGTTTCAGTAACTCAGCCATTTTGGTCTCATTAATTTCTAGTCCTTCCTTATTAATTAGCAGCCTATTTTTATATTATTGCTTATCCTGAGGATTTCAAAACAATTCACATTTTTAACCATTCTGCCAACATGAAACTTTTTCTTCCTTTCATTTATTTTATCCCTGAAGCTTTTGCATCTACTTTTTTTCATTAATGTGAAGAATACAGCTTTAGTTTTTTTACTTTAAATATTGAGACGAGTTCTTAGTAAAAATATCTTCTTATTTATAGCAACAACCTACTGGCAACTGGAAAAAAAATCCAAGGACAGGAGTTTGTGTACTCTTTAACAGAGAATTCATCAACAAACTGTTCACATTCACTGACCTGATTATTTCTTAAAACCAAAACATACTCACACACACAAACCTCATAGACAAACAACAGCATGATGATTACTAGAGAGAAAGGTGGGTGAGAAGTGGTAGGAGAGGGTAAAAAAGGAGATAAATGGTGATGAAAGGAGACTTGGCTTGGGGTGGCGAACACACAATTCACTATAAAGATTATATATTATAGAATTGTACCCCTGAAGCCAATATAATTTTTTTAAGTCAAGGTTACCTTAATAACTTCAATTAAAAAAGATATAATGGCAGTAAGAAAAAATAATTTTAGGTCTAATCTGTATTGAAATAATTATTAGTTCAATCGGCATTGAATAAATAAATAACCAGACAAAGAAACAAATAAATAATTGTTGACTGTGCCATTCTATCTCCCAAGAATATATGTGTACTGAGTATACAGGCATGATCTTCAACGTACCCTAATGTACCTTCTTCATAAAGAATGGTTCTCTTAGGTCTTGCTTAACAATAAGTTTGATTTCTAGACAATAATGAAATAAACAAAGAGAATAAGTCCTGAACATTTAATTACTATTGTTTGGGATGGTTATGTCTCAGCTCACATTTTTTAGGATATTTTTTCTTTCTATTTATAATCTTGATTGCTTATTCTTATTGTTGTTTCTTAAATAAAATAATTGAGAAAATCTGATACTAGTACTGCCTTCTGCTCTGTGAATATTTTTGTTAGCAATAAAAAGTGTTTAATATTAACATTATATATGATAATTTAATAAATTTATGACTTAATTTATGAATATATAAGCCCCAACAAAGCTCAGAGGTTAAAAACTGTCTTAAATGGTGCTCTAGTTTGATTCTGTGATCATAGCAATTTGATTTTAATTTATCATCACTGTGCCTTCTTGTTCATTATTGTCACTCATGAGTTTTACACTTATATTGTGGTAAACTTACTATTTCATTTTTGGTTCTATTCATGTATTTTGTGTTTTCATTTAACATATCATAAAACTGACATTTTTGGGAAAATTGCAGTTGCCTGAGTCTTAACCAACACCCCATAAAACTCCTCATGCTCCGCTTTCCATATCACACTACTCCCCACCTCTGGCAACCAATGATCTTTTCTCTGATCTCTGTAATTCTATCTTTTCAAGAAGGTCACATAAATGGGATTATTCAGTAAGTAACCTTTTGAAACTGGCTTATTTCACTCATAATGTCTTCATGCCTGGGAGTTAAGAAAGAGCTCTTGGACATGATACTAACAGCAAACTCAATAAAAGGAAAAAATTTATAAATTGCACTTTATAATTTTTTTTAATTTGCTATGTGAAAGACATCGTTAGTTAAAAATGTAAGCTAAGGATGGAACATATTTACAAATATTTTATAAAGCTTTGTATCCAGAACGTTTTTAAATAAGCTTGAAACTCAGTAGTAAGAAATATACAACTTATTTAAAAAGTGGACAAAAATCACGGATGGAATAGTTTTTTGTGAACCAATGTTAGAAAATAATATGCAATGTGAATTTTATTTTTAAGGTTTCCAAATATTGATGGTTTTTGATGATTTCATTCAACTTTTCTTGGTCCATTAAATAAAGTCCTTTGTTGCTTTATGAAGCCACATTAGAGCAGCTGAATGGATGAGGACATTTTTTTCCATTTATTTATTTAATTTAATAAATCTTTATTTTTGAAAGTGTTACATATGTCCTTTTCCCCCCCATTGCCCTCTGCAACCCCCTCGCCCCCCCCCTCCCCCCCCGCAAGCCTTCACCACCTTATTGTCTATATCTATGGGTTAGGCATGTATGCATATGAGTTCATTGGTTGATATCTCCCCCCTTGTACCCTCCCCTGCATTCACTCTGAGGTTTGACAGTCTGTTTGATGTTTCTATGTCTCTGGGTTTATTTTTGTGCATCAATTTATCTTGTTCATTAGATTCCACATATGAATGAGGTCATGTGATTTTTATCTTTCTCTGACTGGCTTATTTTGCTGAACATAATGCTCTTCAGTTCCATCGATGCTGTTGCAAATGGTAAGAATTCCTTCTTTTTTACCACAGGGTAGTATTCCATTGTGTAGATGTACCACAGTTTTTTAATCCACTCATCCGCTGATGGGCACTTAGGCTGTTTCCAAATCTTAGCTATTGTATATTGTGCTGCTATGAACATAGGGGTGCATATATCCTTTCTGATTGGTGTTGATGATTTCTTGGGATATATTCCTAGAAGATGAGTCACTGGGTCAAATGGCCGTTCCCTTTTTAATTTTATGTGGAAATTCCATACTGTATACCATAATGGCTGCATCAGTTGGCAGTGGACTAAGGTTCCCTTTTCTCCACATCCTTGCCAACTTGTCATCTGTTGATTTGTTGATGGTAGCCATTCTGACAGGTGTGAGGTGATACCACATTGTTGTTTTAATTTTCATCTCTCTCATGATTAGTGACTTTGAGCATTTTTCCACATGTCTCTTGGCCATCTGTATGTCCACTTGGAGAAGTGTCTATTTAAGTCCTTTGCCCATTTTTTAATTGGATTGTCTGTCTTCCTTTTGTTAAGTTGTACGAATTCTTGATATATTTTTTGGAAATTAAGCCCTTATCAAATATATCCTTGGAAAATACGTTCTCTCATACAGTGGACTCCCTTTTCATTTTGTTGATGGTTTCTTTTGCTGTGCAGAAGCTTTTTATTTTGATGTAGTCCCATTTATTTATTTTCTCCTTTGTTTCCTTTGCCCTAGATCCAGATACATGGAAGCATGGAACAGACTGAGGAGCCTCAGAGGAAAGGTGGAGTGTTGGGGGCTGTGGAGAGATTAACCAAAGAATTTGTATGCATATATACATAACCATGGGCACAGACAATAGAGTGTTGAAAGCCTGTGGGGGTTTTGGGGATAGGGTGGAGGGGGTCAATGGGGTAAGAAAGGGGACACCTGTAATATTTTCAACAATAAAGATAAATTTAAAAAATAAAATTGAAAAAAAAATGGACATACTTGAGGATGGGATACAGAAGACCTGTATTTTGTATAACGAGGGCACTTAAATCTCGTTATACAAAATAAATCTCATAAGCCGTTATATTATTTCCTGATGTATTCTCTCTCAGTGTCTTCATACTTCCATCTCCAATACATCAAAATCTATAGGTATGATGATATTTCTCTTATATAAGTTACAACACTTTTTAGCAGAAAAGCTCATATTTACAATAACCATATAAGGAGATGCACTAGATTGCTAGGGCTGCCAAAAGAAAATAGTAAGGAATGGGTGGTTCAAACCACAGAAATTTATTTCCTGACAGTTCTGTAGTCTGGAAGTCAAATGTCAATCTACTGACAGTGTTGATTTCCTCTGAGGCTTCTTCCTTTTATTTGCAGATGATGGCCCTCTGACTACTTCTTATCCTTCTGAGTACATGTGTCCTGATGTCTCTTTCTGACTGTCCTAACTTCTCATCTCATAAGGACACCAGATTAATCTACTGCTCACTCTATTTGTTTCATTTTCACTTAATTATTACCTGAAAGTTCTCATCTCCAAATGGGGTCATATTCTGAAGTACTGGGAGTTAGGATTTGAACATATGGATTTTTGTGGGGGAGGGGGCACAATTGAGCCCATAACAGGAGGCATAATAGCTATACATGTGCTATTGTTCACACTAATATGTTATTTGGAAATTTGGAAATGTTTGCTTATTTTATATTTTAGCAAATCCATTAAGGAAATTAGTTTGCTCAATCTATCCATGGTGGCTCCCCCAGCATCCTATAGAAATGTTTAATTCTGACATTAGTTAATTGCAAATAGAATAAACAAATATTGTTAGGTTTAATCATAAAGGTAAATTTTCGAAAATGAAAATCCAGATGCATATTTAGCAATTAGATATCCAGAATTTGGCTTAGCAATTAAAATATTTCAATATCCTACTCTTATTCTCAAACCTTAATTCTATGAATAATTGAGAATTCACTCTATTTAGATAGATTATTTTATACATTTTGAATAGGAAAATTAAAAATGTATTTAACAACTGGCTAATATTTCATATTAAGCTATGGATCTCTTATAAACTATTTCACAAAGTCATTTTTCCTTGTGTATATATATTTAATTTAGAAAAATTTAGTGATAAAATTGAAACTCAAAAGTGAACTAAGTCAGTCCACCCTTCACAGTGTGAAAATTATTAATCCATGGATTTTCTTATAAATTTTCTCACAAATATACTAATCTGCATGTTAATGACTAGGCTAAGGTCCCAGAATAGTAATTTATTCATTTGTCTCAATTTCCTATGGTAAAATATATTGATTTTGGTTCTAGTACAGTAGTTAAAAAAATTATAATACATATATATTAAACATTATAACTAACACTGATTCTTTCTAAACTAATCCATTGTCAACTAATGAGTTCATAATTTTAAATAAAATTAAAGAAAATATTTTTTATAGATGAACATGTAATGTATGTATGCATGCAAACTGTATATACTTGCACAGAGTTTTGGGACTTGGCTATATATGACCAAGGAAAGTACATAATGGAAACTCAGAGGCCTGACAGAGCAGCTACAGGTGAGAGGATATTGCCTCCTGACACACACAGTGACAACAAAAGGCCCTTGACCTAGACATTGGGTAGTAAAACAAAGAACAAACAACCTTGAAGAGAATTCATAACATTTTTCTTGAGCATGGGCCAGAATCCATGCTTCGGCCTCCCACTGTGGACTGTACAAATTGCCATGCAGGGAAGCAGACCTTAAAGGAGAGGGGCTGCTTTGCTAAGTGGGCTGGGATTTGTAGGGCAAGGTCCAGAGATGAGAGACAGGGAACAGCAGAGAAAGAGCCCTGGTTATCTGCTTAAGGTTTCCCCTCAAGTGCTTGCCTGAAGTCTGACTTGCACACTTATAAGGACAGAGACTCTAAAAGGACTAATAAAAATAGCTTCCGACACGTTAGACACGTTAGACATGAAGAAAGATTTCAGAAGTAATAAAGTGCTATAGAGACATTGGAGCTATGACCTAGTTAGAGTGGTTACTGAAAAATCAGACAGAGGCCAAAAACCAGGACTACAGGCTTTATTAGAGGAGAAGGACATGCCGGGCTGTCTCGCAAGGGGAGAACAGCAGCACGTGCAGGGGTGGGCACGCCTTTTGAGGGACGGAATGGGAAGGGGTGGGGGGTTTAGTGTACTCGGCGCACACTGATTGGTGGCTTACTGCATGGTCCATATAGGACAAGGGTTTAGGGTATTTGGCAGGTGTGGATTGGTGGTCCAATGTATAGTCCATATAAGGTACATGGTTAGTCACTCGGGTATTTCTGGGCTGCAGGTTACGTCATACTCCGCATACCTGTTGGGGGAAGGGAGGATCTATCAGTTACTTTTCCAAATCAGTTTATTATTGAAAACACTATCTTATCATTAATTTATTAATAAATTAAATAGTAATAAAATAGTATGAGACCATTGGGGATCATTAAATACTGATTTCATATAAGTTGTTAAAGAATTACTGTTAATAATATTGGGAATTACTGTACTGTTGTTGTTAAAATGTCCTTGTTATTAAAATATGTACAGAAGCACTTATGAGAAAAATGACATGATTAGAAGTTTTAAAAATATATATAAATTACAGCAATATAGATAGGAAATAAATGAGAACAGAAGGATAAACAATATAAGGAAAAAAGAAAGAGAGAGAGAGAGAGAGAGAGAGAGAGAGAGAGAGAGAGAGAGAAGGAAAGAAAGAAAGAAAGAAAGAAAGAAAGAAAGAAAGAAAGAAAGAAAGAAAGAAAGAAAGAAAGAAGAAAGAAAGAAAGAAAGAAAGAAAGAAAGAAAGAAAGAAAGAAAGGAAGGAAGGAAGGAAGGAAGGAAGGAAGGAAGGAAGGAAGGAAGAAAGAAAGAAAGAAAGAAAGAAAGAAAGAAAGAAAGAAAGAAAGAAAGAAAGAAAGAAAGAAAGAAAGAAAGAAAGAAAGAAAGAAAGAAAGAGAGAAAGAAAGAGAGACAAGGAAGAAGGAAGGGTATTTTTGTTTAATAGCCCAAAACAACAGCTTATTGATTTGGTCACAATTTTGTGGATCAGCTATGCTGTTCCTGTCTGGCCCAATTCACCAATCTAGATCTGTTTTGTTCACTGGTTGGTCTCAGAGTTCCAAATGCAGCAAAATAAGACAAAATCCAATATGCAAGTTATTTTAAAGACTCTGCTAGAGTTATGTTTGCTGATGTCCTTTGGGAAGAGCAAGTCACCGGCCAAGCCCAGATTTAAGGTGTGGAGAAATACACTCCACCTCTTGTTTGAGGAGATGCAAAATCAAATTGCAAATTAGGGATTATAAACGGAGTGAAGATTGTGTAGCCACTTTGCAATTAAAAGAAAATTCAAGGGAAGAAGGGAGGAAGGGAGGCAGGGAAGTAAGGAAGAAAGGAAGTAATCAAGCAGACATGACAGATGTTGATAACTGTTGAATTTTGGGGTTGAAATAGGGTGTGTCTCTCTATTTTGTATATTTTGGAAATTTTTAAAAAATACAGAAATTAAGAAAAAACTTGCTAAACAGAAAAATAATTCGACAACCATTTAATTATGTTCATCAGTTTTTGTTAATTCTCCTCAAATGTTTAAGTCCGAATAAATTCCAGAAATGTTTAAAATGAATGAATCAAAATAAACTTAAACTCGCTTTCTTATATATCATTCTTATGTCTTATATATTATGGATATTGCCATAATAGCAAGAGATCATACTACAAGATTGTCCAAATGAGCTGCCTCTATTACATTTCTATAGAGTTTAAAGGCTAAATATATAATTGAGAGATACCTTTGGTAGTAAAATAATAACCCAAGGGATATTTATATGGCTTGACATTTAGAATTTTAATTACATTAAAGGTAGAGAAGTGTTTGCTTCATTTGACATCTTACTACCGCACCTAATAGTGCAGAGAGAACAATGTTCATTTTTTTCTACAAGTTGTTGATCTTAGAGGGATGAAGTGTTAGTGGCAGAAATATCTGTCAGCCATAAAGAAGCATTAAAATGGAGGAGCTGCTTTTGAAAATTAATATCATATTACCAGGTAAAATAATTTGTCAAACTAACTAAAGTAAGTATGGTTATAGAGGGAAATATTATAATACTTTTAATTAAGTAATTAACATACTATAAATGAAATTTTGAAATGTATTCCAATATCCTACTATAGTTCAATATTCAATATTGGAATAGGAAAAGTATTTTCTTGAAATTTTCTCTCATAATAGAATTCACATTTACTTTTTCCTAGACTAGACAGAACAGGCTTTTGGCTGCCTCCCCTTCTTTTTTTTTTTTTTTTTTTACTGCCTCCATTGCTCTTTCAAGTGGCTGGCTTCTTCAGCTCCTACTCTGAGACATATAAGGCATAAAGAAAACCAGGGACCTCACATCAAATTTACCTTGTGCTCCAGTCTGACTCCTGGACAGAGCCTATTTTTAGCTTTGTTTAGTTGCCATTATTCCTGGAACATAGAGGAAAATTACATCTACTACTCCATCTTATCAGAAGTGGAAGTCTGTCCTATTATTTTTAATCATTGTTACTTACACAAATGAAAAGAGAGAGAATTATAGTGATTTGAAGTGTCAGTTGAAATTCTGTAGAAGACCCACTTTCTCTAATCATGTGTCTCACATAGTCTATTTCTAAAATTTGAAGTCTGCACTAGAAAGAGACAGCATTATGATTATAACTTGAATAGTGCTAATTCCTTCTAAATTGCTTTACATGAGGTCTGTCAATAAAATGTAACAAATATAAAAATATTTTATTTTCAAATATTTGCTAATGAGGTATCTACAAAATGTCATTTTAGAGATGGCTATCTAACTTAAATGCTGTTTTGACTACCTTTCTCCCTTTATCTGATCTTTTTCACTGTTGATTTTGTTACAATTACCTTCGCTTCTATTCACTGTAGTTCTTAGTGGCAGAAACAGCAGTCTGGTTTTAGTCATCACTAATAAAGCAATGATGGCCCTTAATCTAGTGTGTAGAGCCTTTTATTTTCATAGAGAAGCAAACAAAAGAAAATGATAATTATCAAATTCGCTTTTAAATATATATGTATGTATGTATTTGTAATTAATTAACATATACTATAAATGAGATTTTGAAAATTGATTCTAATTTTCTTCTATAGTTCAAGTTCTTCAATATTGGCATAGAACAGTTATTTTCTAAATATTTACCTCATATATGCAAATAATATTTCATATTTATATGTAGTTTGTATCAGGTGAGTTCAGTCCATGGATAGCTAACAGAAATGCATTGAGAATGTTGAAAGTTTTGAATGAAACATTGCTTTTATGAGAAATGTAGCAAATTGACAAATCTCAAGGGGGGATGAACAAAAATGAAGATATTTACTATAATTTTAAGAACAGCAGCCAGAAAATTTCTCAGTAAGAAACCCTGGAAGTCAATAAAAGCAAATTAACTACTGAAATGACTCTGGCAATCTGGGGAATTCTAGCTTTACTGTCACCTTAGAAATGAAACTCTTATAATCAACAACAACAAATTTTTTTTTTACACATTCTGTACACTTACACAGATGGGTAAGAGGATGCATTAATCTAGCACATTTGTCTATGTGCACTGAAAATAGTTTCCTTTTATTAGAAATCTAGCTGTTAAAGTCTATTTAACATAGTCTCATTTGGATTTCTAATAAGATGGGAAAAAATCAATAAGCATATCCTGTGGGCGAGGATTTAAAAAGAAGTCAAATTATATAGAAAAGAAGCTAAATCAAAATCATGAAATATACTAATATCATTTAATGTAATTCCTAATGAAATTATATAGCTTCACTAGAGTAAGAATAATATGATGCAGAATTTTTTAAATTAATTAAACATCTTGACTTACAGGTATAGGGATCTAGCAATATCTTCAATGCATCAATTTATGCTATCCTTCTATGTACAACTAAAGTTGAGCCATTCATTTAATTTTCCACAATACACTTTTATTGCTATTATTTAACATGATGACCTGGAATTAGCTTCCCAACAAGGTCAAAACACCACAAGTATAAAGTTATTTTATCTCTCAATTAAAGTAATTAAAATAAAGAGGTTGTTGACTATAAAAAGCTTTTCAGATTAGAAAATGAGTTTTATAAGACTTGTGTGGATTTGAAGTATCATCTGACTTTTCTGGTCATTCTGAAATATCTATAATTAGACAAAAACTAAGTTGCATTGAAAATAGGTTAGCCTCATTGAATGGAACTCATAAGAATACAAAACAGAGAGAAAATAACTGATGCAGAGTTACAGGAGTTGAAGAAGAATAAATGTTTTATTACTAGTACTTACACATGTGCATTGCATGACAAAATCGAGAACATAAACTGAATATACAATTTTTTTTCAATTTTATCTTTCTCTCATATATAACAACTACAAAAAGAAATACTTATATTTGTAAGTTGTACAACAACTCAGACATTCCTGTATGTATACATGATATTTTGATATGATCTCAGAAGGCATACACACACAGAATTTAGTAATACCGGCTTCTTTAACATTGGGATTTTGTCTACCTAACTACATTATATAGTATTATTAAGACAAAGATGACAAGGTAAAGTGAATATACACACACATATACTATGTGTTACAAATTTTTGAGTTTTATATATGCATTTACTTACAAATTGTATTAAAACACTATATGCATACAGTAAAGTGCTTGGGATGCATTTAAGAAGGCCAGACAGAAGAAACTTTGGATGAGAATGACAGATGGTAAATGCTAGTAGTCTAAACAGCATCAAAAGTATTTAAAAAGAGCACACATTCAGGGTTCACTAACTACAGATTTAGGTTAGAGTTATTGACTATTTGAATTAAAGTAAATCTTAGAACTGAGGAATTTTTTTCTGAACCACATAGATAAAAAGGAAGGGAGAATATAGGTAGAGGTAGGGAGAAAGGCGGGTGGGCAAAAAAGTTTATTCAAGGATACTATACAATAATCTAAAAAGTATTAATAATGTTATCTACAGTGATGGTTGGCAATAGCATCCCATAAGGACAAGGATTAAGACAGGCGGGGAATACAGGAGGCAAGAAATTCAAGGTAAGAGAAAGTAGCCATAAATGATCCTTAATTTTTTCTGTATGACCTTTTATTTAGCATGATATTCTCAAGGTCCATTCACTTTGTTGAAAATGACATTGCTTCACTTAGCATAATGCTCTCCAGCATTATGCTAAGTGAAATAAGCCAGTCAATGAAAGAAAAATACCACATGATCTCACTCATTTATGGATAATAAAGACCATTATAAACTGACGAACAAAAATAGATACAGAGGCAGAGCAGCATCGAACAGACTGTCAAACTACAGTGGGAAGGCCTGGAAGGGTTGGGGCGGGTGGGGTTTAAGAGATCAACTGAAGGACTTGTATGCATGCATAAAAGCATAACCAATGGACACAAGACAATAGGGGGTAGGGGATGCCGGGGGGAGGGGAGGTCAAGGGGGGGAAAAAAGGAGACATATGTAATACTCTTTGTAATACCTTAAGCAGTAAAACAAAATTTTAAAAAAAGATAATGACGTTTCATTTTTTCTAAGTAGTATCCCATTGTATATAATACTTAGAAACAGTATAAGGAAATTGTAGTATGTTAAAATGTTATATTTTTACCTTATTTTAACTTGTTCTTTCAAAATCCCTTTTAAAAATATCTAAAAAATGTGAAAAGGGTATGGAAATGTGGCAGTATATGTTTCATAACCATATAAATCTGGATTTGAATTTCTGCTGCAACAATTGAAAGTTTGAACACCTTGTTTACTTTCTCAGTGTCGCACTTTTTAACTGTAAAATTGCAATACAATGTTTATAATACAATTTTGAGGGAAATTCAATTTTAAAAATAGAATAAAATTACTTAGCTCGATACCTGGCACAAAAGGAGAGCTTCATGAGGTTAGTAGTAAAGAGTTTTTAATTCAACAGCTTTATATACGATTTCATGGGCTCAATGCATTAATGTATAACCTTGTAGTTTCTCAGTTTTGTTACCTGCATGTAATCACCCTGAATGTTCTAAATTGTGCAGACACTTTAACCAGAATTCTTTTAATAACAACAAAAGAGAGAACTTTACTGCCTCTTGGGCTTCAGTACCATTCACAGAGGGCCTCCGTGGTCTCACAACAAAAGCCCAATGGTGGTAAGACTTTTCTGTTTGAATAAATTGGAAACCACGGGAATCAACACAATTCATCCCACTATGTTCCCTCCAACCTTTTGTGAACACTTTTATGTAGTTTATTGATTGTGAAAACAAGTGAAGCAGAGAAAAAGAAATAAATATAAACTTCTTGATCTGTACAGAAACAAAATACATTTACTCATGTCCAGGTTCATGGTTAGGGTCTCTCTGTTTACACATATGTGTGTATATAAAGCAAAGCCATTATAAAGAAAATAAAATGCCCTCTAAATTACTGATTTTGAAGAAAGATGTATCATGGAATGCTTTGGGGATATTCATTTGGAAGAAATCTGATTAAAATTCAAGCAGAAATTAAGATGAAAACTAAAAATTAAAAATATAAAAGATTTCTGGGATATGTAAGAGGAAGGTATATATATATATATATATACATATATATATATATATATATATATCCACTTTATTAAAGCTAATGAATCAGAAAAGAGTAGTAGAAGAATGATAATATTAACTGAGAAGAAAAAGTAGTGCAAGATGAAGTTGCACTTAACATTTTCTGTCTGAACTAAACTATGAGCTTTACATATTGTTGAAAACAGTCATACATGTCTAAACACAAATATCAAAAAAAACTATCATAAACGCCATAGTCAATGGATTCTCATAATAATAGTTTATATGTCAGCAATAATTTGCACTTTAACATTATTAATTTCATAATATATTCAGCATATTTTAGTTTGAGAATCTTCTACCCCTTAAAGAGGAAATTAACTTTCTAGCTTTCATGAATTCAATGTTTATTTCTCCTAATGAATAGTTATTCTTTCATAGCGACCAACCATTGTGCATTAATTTCTCTTTTTGTCTAGCTATATAGGATTATCTTCTCTTTTATGTCTTTTTATTAACGTGTTGGACCAAAAGGAATATAAAAATAGAAAATGAGATTTCATCTGAAAGTAGTATTGTATGACTTTCCTAATAAACGTTGAATGAGAACAATACTTAACTCTTAAGTTTCTAAGAAATATTTTACTGAATTTTCTATAACTATCAAGTTTATTGTTAGCTCAGGCTAGACTTTGATAGTTCAATGACATCCAGAAAAACTAAAATTATATGTCACATACTAAAAAAAAAGTTAGCTTTCTTTTTTAAAAAATATATTTCTTCATTGATTTCAGAGAGGAAGGGAGAATGAGAGAGAGAGATAGAAACATCAATGATGAGAGAGAATCACTGATTGGCTGCCTCCTGCACACCCCGCACTGGGGATCGAGCCCTCAACCCAGCCATGTGTCCTTGGCCGGAATCGAACCTGGGACCCTTCAGTCCACAGGCTAACGCTCTATCCACTGAGCCAAGCCAGCTAAGGCTAGCTTTCAATATAATATCACTCCACATAGTCATTATTAATGACTTCAGCTTGGCTTTATTAATCCATCTGTTAATAAGTCTGATCTCTACAAGAAATATTACATATCCACTCTTCAAACATCTTGTCCAGATTTACCAGTAATTCCCACCTAATCTCACTGCTAGACAACTATCTTGCTTATGTTTTCTCTTTGTTTAAGAAAATTTTCAAGTGTGTTCTACAGTTTCCCTGAGTTCTAGATGTCCAAAATGGGCGCTATTCAATAATACATTGTTTATTTCTTTCCTTCTATTACTGTCAGAATTCTCCACTTCCCTTCTACTCCTTTTGTGAGATTGCCTTCATGCACTGCTTGTTCACTATTCCTTTCCTCAGGGTCGGCTTCTGGGGAAATCCAACTGAAGATACATGGATTCCAATTAAATGTATGAGATTTGATTTTGGGTGGTGAGCACACAATGCAATACACAGATGATGTATCATAGAATTGTACGCTTTTAACCTTTAACATTTTACTAATCAATAAATTCAATTACAAAAAGTAAATTTACAATATCATTGAAAAAGTCAACAGTTGTATGAACATATATATTTTTAAACTAACTTGTTTTATTTTCTAAAATATTTTTATTGATTTCAGAGAGGAAGGGAGAGGGAGAGAGAGATTGAAATATCAATAATGAGAGAGAATCATAGATCATCTGCCTTTTGCATGCCCCACACTGGGGATTGAGCCGGCAACCCAGGCACGTGCCCTGACTGGGAATCCAACCATCACCTCCTGGTTCATAGGTAGATACTCAACCACTGAGATATGTCAGGTGGGCTAAATTAGCTTGTTTTAAATCTTTTTTAATCAAAGCAAAGTTTGTGTTGTGGTTTTTTGTTTTGTTTTGTTTTGGCCTTCCATGAGCTATCATAGTGAATATAAGAAATATATACAGTCTTTACAATGTCAAGAGAAATGAAACACTAAATTATAATTTAAAATTACATTTGCCATCTTTTGGTACTAGATATCTATATAGCAAGACCACTTGCTGAACAAGCAAGATCTTTAAAACTGCTGATAATGGCAGCTGGAAATCATTTACATAAAACTGTGCCACTTATATGCTGTGAAAATTAGCCTTTATAGCAAACTGAGAAAGGAAGCATTGGGGCTTAGAAAGCACAATTAGAATCCATATGTATATATCTGTTACAATTTAACTCCCTAGTTTCATTGAGTCAGTGGGTTATGCTGATGATTGGCCTCCTTTTCATGATTACTTCAGCATGCTTAGTTTCAAATATTTAACCCAGAATTATGAATCAAACTGCACTTGGAATAAAAATTTATTTAAAATTAATCCTATATAATAAATGCCTAATATGCTAAGTGTCCGGTTGATGGGTTGGCCGTTCAACCAATCAAAGCGTAATATGCTAATGGTATGCTAAGTCTGCTCAACTGCTTGCTATGATGTGTACTGACCACCAGGGGGCAGACGCTCGACCAGTAGGTTAGCTTGCTGCTGGGATGCAGCTGGTCGGGACTGAACAAGAAGTACTGGACACACCCTGAAGCTTTCCCATGGTTCCTCCCTGATGGTCAACCTCTCGAGTCCCTCCCCAACCCCGATTGTGCACCACTGGGGTCCCCCGGCCTGACTGGCACCCTCTTGCAATCCAGGACCCCTCAGGGGATGTTGGAGAGCTGGTTTCGGCCTTATTCCAAAGGCCAGGTCAAGGGACCCCACTGGTGCATGAATTTGTGCACTGGGCCTCTAGTTTAAATATAACTAAGGTTACTCCAAATGAAAACTCTTAAAATTTGCAACAATTTACCAAATTGCAAGGGTACTTTAGTCCAGTCACTTAATAATTAAGTTTTCTTGACTTTAGAATAAAGTTTGGACTAGCCTGATATATAATACACTCCAAGTGTATATTTGTTTAATTGATTTTTTAAAAATATGTTTTATTGATTTTTTTACAGAGAAGAGGGGAGAGGGATAGAGAGTTAGAAACATCGATGAGAGAGAAACATCTTGTACGCCCCCTACTGGGGATGTGCCCACAACCAAGGTACATGCCCTTGACCAGAATCGAACCTGGGACCCTTGGGTCCGCAAGCCGACGCTCTATCCGCTGAGCCAAACCGGTTAGGGCAGTTTAATTGGTTTTTAACTGAATAAAACCTTGATACATTATATGCTAAATCTATCAATCTATAAATCAATTGTTTATGTCTTCTGGTTTAATTTATATTTTTATAATATTTTTAAAAACCCACCCCTCCTTCTTTTTTAAAATATCTTATACTTCTCTTTAAACTCAGGGTAATCACTAGCAGTTATTTTTTTCTTACATATAAATGTTGAAGATGTGGTTAGAGGGGAATGAGCATAACAATGGCACTGAAATATAGTTTTTGTCTTTGTTTTCCTGACTGATCATCTAATAAAACAACAATATTAAGAAAGTAAACCTTGCAAACATTAAAAACCAACTTGCCTCAATCTCATTTATTTCATCTCTTATATGTTAGTCACTTGCTTTTCATAACTAATAATTTAGTACTTGTTATTATTAATGACCATTTTTCTTGAGCCATTCTTACAATGATGACTTTAAAGGCTGCTAGAAATAAAAAGGAGATAGAGTAGTAATTCCTACAATATGCACTATTTGAAAAGTACTTGTTGTAATTAAAAAGAAAATTGAATCTATAGCAACACCCAAAGATCTTACCAAATGATTTCCTGATCTTTATGGCTGATTAAAAATAAAAAAGAAAGGAAAATAAAAATAGTCCTACCCTGGCAGATAGTTCAATTGTTTAGAGCATAGACTGATATCCCAAGGTTGCAGGTTTGATCCCCAGTCAGGGGATATACAAAAATCAATAAATGCATAAATAAGTGAAACAACAAATCTCTCTCTCTCTCTCTCTCTCTCTCTCTCTCTCTCTCTCTCCCTCTCTCTCTTTCTCTCTCTGAAAAAAAAAATAGTCATGACTTTGGTAAACAATAGCAAAACTACTATTAAAATGTAAGAGAATAAAAATATTTTTGGCAATTTTGTCACATATTGCACATGAACTTTATTCTACTCTTACTAATTTATCCTTAATCATAAACTCTGATTACATTCTACTTTACATTATAGAAATTATTTTCCTTTTTTAAACATTTATTACTACAATATTTTGCTATTAGATTAGGTTATTGTGTCCTTGGTCGTTCAAACAGGATCTTGGAAATACAATAGAAAAAACAAATGCCCTTCTGTTTTCCTTTATTTCTTGCTAGATGCACTGCATTTGGCATTCCAGATGTCTCTACAAGATCTATTATCCTTTAGGCTATCAGAAATTTTTGCTATGTATATTATTTCACAGAGAAATATTACAATTCCTGTATTTTATTTTTCTTTGTATTATTTACTACCTCTTTTCATCAACTAAGTTTGGCAAGTATCATTCAGCACCATATATCATAGAAAGAAGGACATAAACATTAAACAGCAGCTTTCATTCTAGGAAAAAAAAGTTGATTGCTGGAGCCATAATCAAGTTGCTCTTTTTTTTTCAGGTTCTCTTTTTTATTGAAATTATTTATTAAATATATGGACAGTGCTCTAAAATCAGTGGGCCTGTATCCAAGTTATAATTCTGCCACTTGCTTGCTATGTGATATTGGACAAAGTCACCACTTTAAATTTCTAATTTCTCATCCATAAAATTAATAAGCTGATATGGCAGGTGGAAAGTACATATACATTTTTTTTCTGGTTTAGATAATTCTCTTACTGAAGAAAATACACTTTATTTATTTTTTGTTTGGAGAAAATACACTTTAAATTCCAAATATATTTGCTTAAATACAGTAATAAGTATGAATAAATAAAAAATGCACTTAATAAAAATTTTATGCCCAGTATTGCATTAATGAAGCTAAAAGAGCAACACAAGATGTATCTTGAATAGCTTAACAAGCATGGAATCTCATGGACAAAATAAATCAATCTAATTATAATAAAAGATTGTGCATATTAATTGACATAAGGTATTGTACTGCAACTTTAAGTAGCAGGTGTTTAGAGGAGAGTGAATATTGAAGGCTAGGATAATCTAAGAAATAACTAAAAAAATGTGTATTACTTTAAGGTAGACTCAAAGTACATGAAGGGACTTAATAAGTAGCACAGATAGAGGTTACAATTCATATACATAGAGAAAATGCCATTGGTTGGATCAATACTTATTTATTTTAAATCTTGTTTTAATTTTATCCATTCTCATATTATCACATTTACATTTTCCTGATTGAAGTTAATTAGGTTTAATTATTTACAGATACTTCATATTTTCTTTCATGAAGTGACCATTCTACTCCAGCCCATTTTTCTATTGAATATATTCTGTGTTTACCCATAAAAAATATTGATATTTCAAACATGATCCAAGTCCTATATATCAGAACTTCAGTTTCTTACTTGAATTTCAGTTTTAGTTTATTTTCAAATTCAATTTTTTTGCATGCTTGGAAAAGCTAAAATGTTTATTTCTTGATTATGAATGAGAAAAAATTATATTCGTCATGATAGTGTATTACATGATTGTTAGGATAATTATTTCCAAGGAATTCTAATTGATAGTACTTGGATTTCATTGGTAAGAAAAGTGTTCTATTTGTCTTGTTTATGACTAGATTTTGGAAAGAAAACTGTTTCTCAATTGTATGATTTTAGTGCTACAGTTGAATTAGCTTAATTTGACCTTAATAATGAAAGGCCTGCTCCATACTCACCTGTGCCTAGAGAACATCAGAGAATTTGCTCCTGTCACATTTTCCCTGCCCTGACTAGCTATTATATATGCCATGCAATCCAGGACAATCTTTTCCTTTGTGCAAGCTGCAGTATCAAGGATTTATGGCAGCTACTCCCACTAGTGAGGGGAGAATAAGACTCAATGTATTTTAAAATTGAGTATAAATCAAATTTGGTGAAAGGCAACCTGGAGGAAATGTCATACTCCTATAAAAACATCCGAACATTTGTGAGGATTTCTCCTTATACCTTCCCCAGATGGTGAAGAGCAGAATTGAGAGGAAGGAAAATTACAACCCATAATTTCAACTGACTTCATAGATCTCATCATTAGTGACAACTGAAGTAGCTAAATGCATTTTGATGTGATTTGGAACAAATCAACCTTCTTCTTTGCAGTCATTTTTGTTGTACACAAAAAGGAAAGTTGAAGAAGAGAGAGTCGTGTGATAAGTGTATGTGCTTTGATACCTAAGGCCTATGTCCAAACTCCATGTCTTGTTGCATGCTCACTTAGGATACCTATTACAATCACTCTGCCTCCCATCTCTGTCCCTTGGGTATTGCTATGCAGTCATGCATTGCTTAATGACAAGTATATGTTCTGGGAAATGCATCAGTAGGCAATTTTGTCATTATGTGAACATCATAGAGTTAGAGTGTACTTATACAAACCTAGATGAGTAACCTACTGCACACAGAGGCCATATATATGGTATAGCCTACTCTATGCTACAAAACTGTATGGCATGTTACTATACCAAATATTGTAGGCAATTGTTACACAATGGCAGGTCCTTGTGTACCTAAATATGGAAAAGATAAAGTGAAAATATGAAATAAGTGATAAAATAATATAGTATATGGCTCTTACTATGAATGGAGTTTGCAGAACTGGAAGTGACTCTGTGTCAATCAGTGGTGAGTGAATGTGAAGGGCATTCCTAGATATGTATCCAACAAATTTGAAAACATATCCACACAAACTATTCATATGGATGCTTATATCAACTTTATTTTTAATCAACAAAAAATCAAAGAAACTAAGATAGCTTTCAATAGGTAAATAGCAAATAAGCAAACTGTTGTAAATATTTTACAGTGGAATACTACTCAGCAATAGAATAAATTAGCGATTAAGCCATGCAAAACGTAGGTGAATCTAAAATCCATATTATTCCTTTAAATAAGCCAGTGTGGAAAGGCTATATCCTATGTGATTTGAATTATACAACATTCTGGAAAAAGCAAAAAATATAGAGATGTTAAACAGATTAATGTTTGGCAGGGGTTTGTTGATAGGAGAGGGTTGAAAGGTGAAACACAGAAAAGTGAAAGTATTTAAATTCTGTTGATACTATAATATAAGCAGACCTCAGAGATAGTGTGGGTCAGGTTTCAGAACACTACAAAAAAGTGACTATCACAATAAATAGAGTAACACAAAATTTTTGTTTTCCCAGTGCATATAAAAATATTTACATTATTCTGTAGTCTATTAAGTGTGTAGTAGCATTATGTCTAAAAAAAGTACCTTCTCAATATCAGCAAATCAATGATAATAACATCAAAGATCACTGATTACAGATGTCACCATCATGAATATAATAATAATTAAAAGTTTGAAGTATTGCAAGAATTATCAAAATGTGACACAGAGACATGTAGTAAGCAAATGCTATTGGAAAAATGATGCCAAAAGACTTTCTCACTGCAGGTTTGCCACAAAACTTTCATTAAAAAAATGCACAATATCTGTGAAGCACAATAAAGCACATAACCATAAAACGAAGTATGCTTGTAGTGTTATATCACACTATTCGCTTGGGTAACCCCATAGGTCTTTACAGTTAAAAGAGTGACTCCTCAATGTATATAAATTATATAGCATATTTAGGGATTAAGAGGAATCCCAGCAGGCAATGAATATTGTAACAAAAAACTAATCCTATATAATAAAAGCCTAATATGCAAATTGTTCCACCAGGAGTTCAACCAGGAGTTCGACCGCTCGCTATGACATGCGCTACCACCAGGGGATGGCACAAACATGGAGGGCATTGGCGATGCAGCGCTGGCAACAGGTGGCAGTGGAGGCTCTACCAGCCCTGATGGGCCCCGATGAGAGTGGGGCCACAGTGGGATGGTGGAGCAGGTGAGTGGGCAGTGCCAGGCCAAGGTGGGTGTGAGCAGGGGTCCGATTGCCCTGAGATCACCCTGCAGATGGCGACCAGTGGGAGCGGGGCCACCACCCAGCTTTCAGGTGCTGAGGGAGCCAGGCAGGGTGCCCAGCCATGATTAATTGCCCCACAGGTGGAATAGTGGAGCAAGTGAGTGGGTGGCACCAGGCCATGGTGGGGTGCCGGGCAGGGTTGCAGGGCTGTAAAGCTGGAGGTGTCAGCTGGAGCTGTGAGTCTGGGGACATGAGCTGGAGCCTGATCCCGGCAGGCCTCCCTGAGGGACCCCGCCCATGCAAAAATTTGTGCACCGGGCCTCTAGTTGTATTATAAATGTATGGAATCTCCTAAAGTTGAGATTGAAGTAAAGACTGTGACCTATTTAACTTTGGAAATGAGTGCAGTCTGGAATAGAAAAGATAGAAGAAACTGTATATAAATGCTGTAGTTGATTCGCTTATTTAGTTGTTTCCTATGAGAGTACAAGTTCACAATTCTAAAAACGCTATACATGTGTAATTAACAAAGGGAGGAAGCAGAATTACCTATGTAGCAAGTTTTAGAGTTGGAAACGTCAGCATATAGGCATGTTTAGCTAATATAAATACAGATATATAGCTTGTTAGATAGATCTGTATATCTATGTGTTAGTATACATACTTACATACCCGTTGTTCTGTCAGCTAAAACCACCTAGAAGTAAGGACACTCCAGTAGCAGTGAGCACACTTGGCACCCACATATTGGTTTCTAATTCTTATCTCTAAAAACTGGACCAGAGTTCCTTGGAGAAATGGCTGACTTTAGGATTGAGGCAGGAATCACACAATTCTTGCCTAATTGATCTCTAGATTCAATATTATCCCAATCAATATTAAGCAGTCTTTTATTTATTTTTTGGAGGTATTGCAATCTGTTTCTAAAATTCATATAGTAAAGCTAGTTCCTAGGATAGGCAAGCCAACATAGGATAGGCAAGCCAACATTTTAAAAGAAACACAAAGTTAGAAGGGAACACAACCTTATTTCAAGATTTACTTCAAGATTCATTATAGTAACACAGACAGTGCTATTGACATAAAAATAGACAAATGTGTCAATAGAACGGAATAAAGATTTCAGTACTTACTGTATACACAACTGTTTTTTGACAAAAATGCAAAGGCATTTTTTTTTGGAAAAAGCATAACTTTTCAATAAATGGTTTTAAACAATTGAGTAATTATATGTCAGAGAAAATGAACTTTGAACTGTATCTTGCATCATATACAAAAATAGATTTTCTTTATCCTCACCTCATGGTATGTTTTTATTGATTTTAGAGAAAAAGAAGAAGGGAGAGAAAGAGAGAGAAACATCAATATGAGAGAGAAACATCATTGGGTTGCTTCCCGTACAAGCCCATGAACCTGTGAACTCGGTATGTGCCCTGACTGGGAATCCAAACTGCAACTTTTTGGTGTATGGGATGATGCTCCAACCAACTGAGCCACCCAGCCAGAGCAATAAGTGTTTTTTTTTTTTTTTTTTTTTTTTTTTTTTTTTTTTTTTTTTTTTTTTTTTTTAAGTCAATTAATAAAACCTTGTTCCAATGCGTAGTAGAGTGCCTTGCCCAGGATAGGTGTGCGATAATATTTCCTCAGTGTTGAACAAATCAATATTCCGATTTGAGAGAATATGCCTGGTGTCTTGAGAATTTATTCTGTCTTGTGTGTTTGTTTTGCTTGTGAATACCTGACCTCTGGGTGCATCTTTCCCTAGACTTGAAAAGCGCAAGGGACCAGCAGCTCAGTCATTCTTTTGAGCCCTTAGACATGCATTCAAAAATCTTGTGAAGATGTGATAATATGTATGATGAAGAGCTTAAAAAGACCCACTATGTGTTATTTGCTGTAAAATCCTGCCTTTTCCTGGTTTTCAAACTGATGCCATTTCAGAACGGTCTTTTTCGATGTGTGGGGGTATCAGATAAGGTATTTGTATCTTTGCTGATAAGCATGAAATATTTAGGATCGTTTCCACGTGTAATTGACTGACATTTATACTCATGTTTAAATAACTGGCGTTAGATATTTATTTTGTCTATGCCCATATATTAATTTAATCATCTGCATTATCTTTATTAGGTTTATTTTCATGTCTACTGTGTGAAAAATGAAGTCTGCAAGTATGTTTTTTAAAGGTTGTGCTGTTTTTATCTGTAAAAATTTTTGACGTGATTGAATATATAGTACAAAAGAACTCCCTTTTGCATAAAATGTTTCAGTACATAAGAGTAAATGTGTTCCTGGGAACAAATATATTAAGTGCATAAGTCTCTAGATACATTTATATATGGAAAGTGACATAGTTATTTAGATATATGGGTAAATTGCTCTAGATTAACAAACATAAAATCCATCAGAAGACTATATTTTTTTATTCTAAAAATTCATCTCAACCCACACAATTTGAAATGTGGCACCTATCTCATCATCTATTTTTGTGTTGCTTTTTAAATAATCACCAAGGCACTAGAAGTACTGAAATATTATGGTTTTTAATTTGAAAAATTATCTCAATCTTGAGGAGATAAATGTGTCTATAGTGTTAGAAGAAATATGTTTTCAACCCAAAACTCTGAAGGTGCAGGAGCATGTGTATCTGTCTTCTCAGTTTATAAAACAGTTGTTTCCAGAGCATTTATTTATTCATTTAACACATCTTTAACAAGTACTTATTTTGTATATATAAAAAATGCTTCACACATAGAACAGCTTTGCCCTAAATGTATAACAAAATACTCCTGGGATGCTTTAAAGTTCACACGTAAATATGGCATGAATTTTTTTCAGTTGTATTGCAAATTATAGAGTCACTAGAGGCCCAGTGTATGACTTCATGCACCAGTGAGGTCCCTCGGCCTGACCTGCGGGATTGTGCAGAAATTGGCTCTCCGACATCCCCCGAGGAGTCCTGGATTGCGAGAGGGCGCAGGCCAGGCCAAGGGACCCCAGCAGTGCACAATCAGACTGGGGAGGGACATGGGAGGTTGGCCAGCCAGGGAGGGACCATGAGAGGGCTCCAGGGCTTGTCTGGCCCTTCTCGATCAGTCCTGATCAGCCGGACCCCAGCAGCAAGCTAACCTATCAGTTGGAGTGTCTGCCTCTGGTGGTCAGTGCACATCATAGTGACTGGTCAACCAGTCAACTATCTGCTCCCTGGTGGTCAGTGCACATCATAGGGAGCAGTTGAGCTGCCTTAGCATATCATTAGCATATTATGCTTTGATTGGTTGAATGGACAACTGGATGACTGGACACTTAGCATATTAGGCTTTTATTATATAGGATTATTATCTCTATAAATAATAGGACTAAAAATCATTACATTTCAATGAGAAGTAAATTATATAAAACAAATCTGTATCGCCTAAAATTCAAGATAGAGCTTTAGTAGTTTAAGCAATACTAAGGGATCACTACCTTTGACTACTAACTAAGCAAATCTTGAGCTACTACCCTATTTATGAAGAGTGACCTATCTATCTATGACAGCATGGTAGAAAAGATAACTTACAAAACATATTTTACATGTTTTAGCAGGAAAGTATTTAATATAACAAATTAGATACTTACAACACCATTAGAAAGTGCCAGGAGAAACTGACCTTTCAGGAAATCATGAAAGACCAGAATCATAGGAAGCCACTGCTGAAAAATCTCTCAGCTGCATTTTAGCAGTAAAACTTACCAAACAGCTGATGCATAAAGCCACATCTGCCATTTACACATGTCTATCTTCCCTTGTTTAGGTAGAACAATGGTTTTTCCTTCTCTTTCCCATAAGTCTATCTACTCTTAAGGGAAAAAGTTTACATAAGGGCATGGGTAACAGAAGTAGGCATTACTTAGAACTACTTTAGAAGATGTCTACCACAAATATTTTTCAGGATGGCTTTTAATTGATCCACTCAATATTTCACATTTGCACTTTGAACTGTGCGGACACACCTTAAATTAGAATGTGTAGCGCTAACCGGTTTGGCTCAGTGGATAGATTGTCAGCCTGCGTACTGAAAGGTCCCAGGTTCGATTCCGGTCAAGGGCATGTACCTTGGTTGCGGGCACAACCCCAGTGAGGGGCGTGCAGGAGGCAGCTGATCGATGTTTCTCTCTCATCAATGTTTCTAACTCTCTATCCCTTTCCCTTCCTCTCTGTAAAAAATCAATAAAATATATTTTAAAAAAATTATAATGTGTATTTTGTTTCTGATATATTATACATCAATTCAAGAATCTAATTGATTTAGAAGACAGTGAATTATTTGGCATCATCTATATATATAAAAGCCTAAGTGACCAGCTGGTAACTATGATGTGCACAGGCCACCAGGGGGAAGACACTTAACGTAACAGCTTCCTCCTGGTGGTCAGTGCACTCCCACAACCAACCTCCCACAGTCCCTCCCCCTGGCCAGCCAGTCCTGATCTGCCCCAATTGGCCCTGATCTCCAGCCAGGCCAAGGGACCCCACCCGTACACTAATTCGTGCACCAGTCCTCTAGTTAGTAATATTATTTATTCAATTCTGCTATTTTTCAGTTTCTTGAAGCCACTAACCTCAGTCAAAATATCTCTATTTGGTTTTATATTCAGCATAATGTACACTCCAAGTATAAGCTATAGCCAACAAGATGGACTTTTGCTGGTGCAATGGCACATTATACCTAAGGTCAATTTTTATCACATAAAGATTTGTGAATGCTGGACTGCTCAGATGTTTTTACAATGACCCAAATATATATTTTCAGATGGTTTCCAGTTTCTGGTCTAGCATGTAAGGAGCTTAAAAGTCATCACTCTCTTGTAACAAGTAAAGAGCTAAACAAACTAAAAAATCAACCACTCTTCTTAGATCTGTCACGGGCAAAAAAGTGAGGTCATGGGCAAAGTGCTAATCCCAAAATTAGACAGACAGGCAGATACAAAGAATCATATGGAATTAGAGCAAAAATCACCAGGCAGAAAGCACCACAGGAATGCTGTCAGAGTAGGAAACCCAGAGTTGTAATTGACACATTGCTGTAGGCTCAGAATGGTCAAATGAGTTAAAAAGTCTAGAGGAATCCATTCAGAGGGGAGCCCTCACACCTTGTAAATCTTACAAGCCTTTTACCAGGTTCTCACAGAGAAGATCAGAGAAAAAGATTTCAAACTCTTGGCAGGGAGAGGGGGAAAATACCCACTTGGAAATATACCACAGCATTCTGTTTTTCTTGACAAGGCCTTCCCTCAAGTGAAACTATTTTATTAGAGACTAGCCAACTTGAAGAAAGAAAATACCCAGCTCAGGCCTCACTAGCCATCCTGTCCCACTAAAGGGATGAGAAAAAACAACCAAACAAAAAACTAAGACACACTAATGAAGTTTACAGTCCAGGCCTCAGGTTCATCAAAAGACCAAGTCTTAGTCATAGAACTATACACCACTTCCCTTCCCTCTACACCTTACCACTGAATACTAAAGGCCTGTTTATTATAGCTGCTTTCAACCTGTATAGCATGTCTATGTTTCCACAAAAAATTATAAAGAATAATAAGAGACAAAAGACACTATTTGGTGAGAAAGAGATATAGCAAGCAGGAGGATCAGATCCAGGTATGGCAAAGATATTAGAATGATCAGATCATGAATTTAAAACAACTATGATTAATACACTGAGGGCTCTATGGAAAAAGTAGATAACATATAAGAATAGATAGAAAATGTAAGCAGAGATATGGAAATTCTAAGAAAGAAAGAAAAAGATATGCTAGAGATAAAATAAAAAAACTATAATAGAAATAAAAAAAGGCCTTTGATGGATTCATGAGTAGACTGGACAAGGACATGAAAATAGAAATTTTCACCACTGGAAAGCAAATAGCAAAAAAAAGCCTGAAAAAACCCCACAAAAACACAGAACAGAATATCCCAGAAATATGGGAAAACTACAAAAAGGATAACAAAAATGTAAAGGGACTACCAGAGGAGAAGAAAGAGAGAAAGAAAAATAAGCAATATTAAGCAATAATGAGTAAGAATTTTCCCGTCATTAATATCAGACACCAAACCACAGATTTGGGAAGCTCAGAAAATACCAAACAGGATAAATGCCAAAAAACTACACTGAGGCATGTCATATTAAACTTGCAGATAAAAAAATATAAAGGAAATAAATCTAAATTAAAGAATTAAAGAGAAAGAAGAATCTATAACATTAAGTTATGTTTGAATTAGCTTAAGCTCAGATACATTTATCTAATTGTGAGAAAGCTTGGTCCAGAGAGATTTTTTTCTGTAGTAGATAGTTTATAACAAAATTATTAAATACGTAGTCATAGTATTAAAACATAATGAAGAAAAAAGATAATTAGGTAAATTATTTGGGCAAAGGGAAACCATAATGGCCACATCTCTAAAACTTAGTCACAAAAGGTTAGTTGCATATGGCTTCTTGACATTATAACCCATTTAGATACTTTGGAGGCTATAGTTTTCTGCCTATAGATACTTAAGCAAAGATTTGAAAATGGACTTTTTGATATCTGGGGTGAGCAGGGGGATAATGCAGGATGAGGGAACAAATGGACTAAACTCTCTCAGTAAGGAGCACTGACATTTAAAAAATAATGAGGATAACTATGTGACTTGAGAGGAATAAATGAAAAGGAAAATAATAGATGATATAATAAATGTGATAACTTGCAACTATATCATGGAAGGCCTTTTATACAGTTCTAAAAACTTCAACCTCTATTCTGAGTGAAATGGAAATCCACTGCAAGATTTTGAGAAAAGGGAGGAGATAATCTGAGTTTTGATTTGACTGATTCCTCCAAGAGTTGTGTTGTGAATACAGTGAGGGGAGAGGCATCAGAGGAGGAGTTAGGAGACTGAGGGGTGATAACAGTGGATACAGAGTGCTATGATTTTAGATAGCAGACACATGTGTGTACACATACACATGTGCGCATACACACACACACACACAATTGAATTGAAAAAGAGAGCAAGATATATATAGTTAACATATTTTCATGTCATTGAATGTTTTCTATATCATTGTAATATTTTAATCTCATCCTGTCAGCCTAATATTTTAAACATTATGGTATTTTTTATCTTTACCTGTTAAGTTAAGAGTCTCAATTTATCTATGAATCTCTGCTAGGAATAGATTAATAGAAGGAAATTTGCTGGTTCAAAGGATTTTCACAATTTAAATGGTTTAAACTTTATCCAGAGGTCCTCCCAAAGAGTATAACAATTAAATTCTTAAGATAAATATTTAAGAATGCTCAATATTTTGCAAAATCCATAACACTCAGTGTTTGGGGGCAGGGAGGTTTACTATCTTCCCCCCAATTTATAGGCAGGTAAAAATTATGAGAATATTATTTTAATTTTGCAGTTTTTGGCTTCTCAAGAGTTAGAGTATTATTCATACTTCTTGGTTTTCTTTCCCCACCCTGATATTATGCATGAACAGACACACACACATCAGTTTCTGTTGCAAGGAACATGGTAACTTGACACCAGTTACTTAAAATTGAATTAAAGCTCATCTCTCTATTACTATAAACAAAATAAAACAAAAATATACAATATGAAAAGACAAAACATTATTTTATGAGCAAGGTGATATTCTTTTGGATAGCTCTGCACTAATTTTTAACTGTAAATCTTAAGGTTTTTCTTGCTAGAATGATGATTCTTTTGTGTGTTTATTTTGAGGATGATTCCAGAGAGAAAGGAGCATTACGGGTATTAAATTCCATGATATTACAGAGATTGCACAATAACACATTCTAAGACATTATGTATAACTAGAGTCCCGGTGCACGAAATTCGTGCACTGTGGGGTGGGGTTCCCTCAGCCCAGCCTGCCCCTCTCACAGTCCGGGAGCCCTCAGTGGATGTCCTACTGGTGCTGCCTGTGGGGAACTTTCCTGCTCTGGGATCACCATGGCGATCCCAGGAGCATGCCCATCTGGGTGCCACCCGCCCTCCTCACTTGCCTGCTCTGGGATCGCCATGGCTATCCCAGGAGCAGGCCCACCTGGGGGCTGGCCGTCCTCTGCACTTGCCTGCTCTGGCGCCACATAAGCCCGGCCTCCCAGGGCCGCACACAGGGTCCGGATGGCGTCTGGCGCTGGCCAGCCCTGCCCGCAGTATGCAAATTAGCCCCCATCTTTGATGGCGGTTAATTTGCATATGGCGCTGATTAGCCAATGGGAAGTGTAGCGAAGGTATGGTCAATTACCCTTTTTGTCTTTTATTAGATAGGATAACAAAAGACATAAAAGCTGAGTTTATATATAGATGAGGGTTTGGTAGGGATTTCATACATAGCAAGGCTAAGAGTCACATGGGATCATAATAGATTCTAAGTCAAGTAGAACCACATCTATATATATAAAAGCCTAAGTGACCAGGACACCGGAATGACCAGAACAACCAGAACAACTGGTCACTATGATGTGCACTAACCACCAGGGGGCCTACAATGCAAGAGGTGCCCCCTGGTGGTCAGTGCATTCCCACAGCCAACCTCCCATGGCTGGCCAACCTCCCCTGGTCCCTCCCTGTGCCGACCAACCTCCTGAGGTCCTCCCTCTATCTGGAAGGCCCTGGTCAGCAGGAAGGCTCTGGCCAGCAGGAAGGCCCTGACTGAAAGCCAGAAGGAAGGCTCTGGCCAGCAGCTGGAAGGCCCTGATTGCTGGCCAGGCCTAGGGACCCCACCCATGCATGAATTTCATGCACCCGGCCTCTAGTCTATAATAATAAAAGGGTAATATGCTAATTAGACCAGACATCTTCCAGACGTCATTCCAGGCATCCTTCCTGACAAAGCTGGGGCCAAAGAGAAGCCAACTCGGGTACCGGGTGCTTGCAGGCAGCCTGAGGGAAGCCAGCCCGGATCCCTGGTGCCTACGGGTGGCCTGAGGAGGGAAGCCCAGGTCCCGGGTACTGGAGAGAAGCCAGTGCCGGCAGCTGGGGAAAGGAAGGCCTACTCTTGCTCGAATTTTTGTGCATCAGGCCTCTAGTTTATATATAAAATAATATGAAAATGTCAAGGAAATGTCTTGTTATACAGTTTTCTTCTTTTGATGCTCAAATGGATTGGAGAATGTATTTCAAGCTTTTAGCCAAGAAGTGGAGTGAGTGCTTACTTCTACTTGGAGGAGAAGAAATTCTTTGTGTATGATGTTCTTTCCTTTTATCTGATTAGCTAATTCAATAACCATAAATAAGGTAGAGAAATCTATCTCAGGCATATCCAAACCCAGTAATTTATAAAATTGATAAAAACAATGTAACATATTTTTATATATTTTTAAATCTTTATTGTTGAAAGTATTACTTATGTCTACATTTTTTTTCCCTATTGACCACTTATAGCCCGCCCCTGGCTCCCCCACCCCACCCTCCCGCCCCAGGCCTCCACCATCCTATTGTTTGTGTCCATGGGTTATACTAGTATATATATATGCGTATAAATTCTTTGGTTGATCTCTTTCCATCCACCCACCCACCCCCACCTTCCCTCTGAGAATCCTCAGTCTGTTCATGCTTCTAGGCCTCTGAAAATATTTTGTTCAATAGTTTCTTTTGTTCATTAGATTCCACAAATGAATGTGATCATGTGATCCTTGTTTTCCTCTGACTGGTTTATTTAGTCTAGCATAATACTCTCCAGGGCCCTGCATGCTGTCTCAAAGGGTAAAAGATCCTTCTTTTTTACTGCTGCATTGTAGTTCATTGTGTAAAGCATGCAGACCCTACTTAATAACAACTCATACTTTTTGAAACAAAAAAGTTTCCCAAAGATGACCAGGTAAGTCATACGGTAGAGTACCAAGTAGTATATGCTAGCAATTTAAAGGATTATTTCCCTGGAACAAAAATTCCTCTTACTTTTCCTATCATTGTAAACTTCTTTTTCAAAAACCTTAATTTATGTGGTTTAGATTATTATTTTTACTTGAAAACCATTATAAGCCAATAATAATAATACAGAACTAACTAACTAGTGATAATCATAAATAAAACATATTTTTCTGCATTTTAAGATTTCAACTACTATATCTTATTTTTATTTCTGTTAAATAAATTCATGACCTCACATTAACGACTCATCATTGTGTATGGGCTTACTTTTGACATAGGTTCTTCTTTATTTCAGTAATTAAAGTCATTTAAAAGTTTTAATTAGAAAGCGCACTTTATGGCCAGTAACAGAGAAAGGAAAATGCCACCTCAAGAGAGATGCTTTTTTACAGTGTGCCTACTGTGACAGAAAATTACAGTATATCCATTTTTTTAATTTGGCTCCGTAATAATGGATTTCCACCTACACATGTAAGGTTTTCCCTATTTTTTAAAAGCTTGATGCTTCGGTGGAAATACATGATATGCTGCTGTGATAGTGTTTTGCTATAAACTAGTATTAAATTGATATGGAGAAGTCAGGAAATGTTAGAACCAGAGGGGGCCAGGAAACTACACAGTTCTACTGCATTGAAGGTAGAGTTGCAATTATGTGGTATCAGGGTTTGTCTTTAAACGACAGCAGTTGCCTAATTACTTTTTGAGATCTGTTTATTCTAGTTTTTTCTTACTGTCTAGGTAATTTAGTTTTCTTTAACCACTTGGAGAACCACATTGCTATTTTTTCCCCAATTCTATCTTTTTACAGGAAAATTGTGAAAATGGTACAGAGATTTCCCTCATGCCCATACCTAGTTTCCCTATATTATTAATATCATGCAGTGGTATGATATATTTCTCACAATTAATGAGCTGACACTGATATGGCATGATTGATCAAAACCATTATTTAAATTTTTGTAATTTTTATTTTTTCATCATTTCGTCTGAGATGCCACAATACATGAAGTCATTATGTTTCCATAGGCTATTGTGGCTTTGACAATGTCTCAGAAATTCTTTGTTATTGATGACCATGATAGTTTTGAGGCTCAGGGGGTTTATAAAACATCCCTCAATTGCAGTTTTTCTGATGCTTTTTCAATGTTTGGACTGAGTTGATGTGTTTTAGAAAGGAAAACCACAGAGGTCACATAATATTACATAATATTAAAGTCAGGTGATATATAACCCCTTGAATTAAAGCTCTCTCTATTATAATAGAGAGCAGGAAAGTTCCCCACAGGCATAATATTAATTATATATCACCTGACTTAAGTGGTATTTTTTTCAGTTTTGGTACTGTAAATTTATTATTTTTTTTTCACCCTTTCCATACTGACCTCTTTAGAAAAAGGTGTCATTAAATGTAGCCCACAATGAGGGAGTTTGCTTCACCTCTTTGAAGGTAGAGTATCTATATAAAATATTTGAATGTTTTCTGCACAATAATTTCATTTCCATCTCCCTATTTTATTCATTTATTCAAATATTTCATACTAATGTGGACTAATGAAAATTTTGGGGGAATTTTGGATTATAATCTTGTACCACTTCATTTTGTTGCTCACATTGTGAGATTTTTCTGGTGGCTCTTGTGTCGCTTCCACATTTCTCCCTCATTGTTGGGTGTTATTTTGGGGGGAAGGTTAGTTTTTATAGGGTGGGGGAGAATAGAGGAACTTTACATTCCTGCACTACAAGGTCCCACACGCTCATTGTGTAATCTCCTACCTAACCATGGAATCAGCCATTTTACCAAGGAGTCCTGATTCCTCTAAATTGAAAAAAAAAAAATTAAATTAAAAAAAGAACTTGTATTAGAAGCTAAGGTGTGGGTTCTAGGTGTGCTCATTGATACTGTGACTGCTTCTAGGATCTCTGAGGTGACAGAGCAGGAAAATACATGTGTATATACTCACCCATGTACATACACATATCTGTAAATAGCCCTATATGTTAACAGCTATAGGGAACATGCTGCTATCTCTAAATTTAATCTATAAGCACATGGATCATTTTAGCTTCTTCCCTCGGCTTATCTATAACTCCCCAGTTTAATAACCACAAAACTGGCTCCCACCATCTGCCATTAAATATTTACATTATTATATAATGTTGGTAGACATATATAGTAATTCCAGAATTGTAAACTTGAGCTTCTGTGGGAAATATTATTAAGTACAATAAATATATGTCATTTCTTTTGTCTTGACTCTTAAAAACTCCAGTCATTTCTAAAAGTTACTTAGGTCTGCTTCTTGTGTCCCCACCCTCTGCAGTGAGGTTCCTTCCTACATTTTTAATACAGTTAGATGCTTTGGTCACATTCCGCCCTCCATCTTGGGATTCACAGACCTTATGAAAGACTTTTTGAAAGGTCACACATTAAGTTTCAGTCCTTATACATTGCTGAGTACATACTGTTCCTCAAAATTAACAAAATCAAATAGCACTAATCCCACCCCTATTAGAAACTAGCCCTTAGCAGACACTCTCATTGGGCTCCGCTATCCTCTATCCTCCTAACTAATAAGAAGGAGATATAGGGCTTTGGTTTATTTTACATCACTTTCCTTTTATTCCTCAAAGGTCACTTACCAAATCTTCTTGGCTAGCTAAGTTTTCCCTTTTATATTTCCCATTATAATTTCCAAACCTCTATTTGGGTTGGTATTTCAAAGTATGACTCAAAATCTGCATATATTTCTATTGACATTTTTAATTTGATAAATAAAAGACATCCCAAAAAATGCATATACAATTGAACAGCTGACAGCGCAATTTTGAAAATGAACTATATTTTAATAAACACTGCTTTCATAATTATATGTATACTAATTATATGCATAAATGTATACATTTTTGGGACACCTTATATAATAGAAGGATAAGAATTCTCACTTAATAATTTCACTAGAGGCCTGGCACATGAAATACATGCATGAGTACGGTCCCTAGGCATGGTCTGCAATCGGGGCCATCTTCTCTGGCTGCTGGCAGTTGGTCCTACCCCCTGTCACCACCCACCCCAGTTCCCCATTTGCCACTGGGTGATCGGAGCCTGCCTGCCAGGGGAAGGGACCAAGAGGTTGGCCAGCAGGCCCTGATTGGGCAATCGGGGCCTGCGGGCTGGGGGCAGCTCCTGCATTGAGCATCTACCCCCTTGTGGTCAGTGCACATCATAGGGACCAGTCGTTCTGCCATTCAGTCAATTTGCATATTACCCTTTTATTATATAGGATATCACAGAGTCTTATTATAGAGAGATTTCTGCATTTTAATCTTCTTTTCACGGCTGGACATATTGTATAATAATATGTAAATCATGAGACTAAATATGTAGTTGAATTACTAGTATATACCATATATTAATAGGAACAATATGTTGAAAAATATAGTTTGTGCTTAAAATACAACCATTTTTTAAAATCTAGCTCTGATTTTTTAAGAGCTTTGCCTCATTAATTTGTTCATTTTGATATATAGTTATTCTATTAAATCATTAACTTAAACATTTCATAAGGGATTACATACTACAAAAAAAACCTTCAATCTTAAACCCATTAAAATTTACCAATTTTGTCATGATATAAAACCTTAAAAATCTGCTTCACATGTTGATAAATGTAGACAGAGACTAATTAGGTGATTTGCTAAATTTCAGATGCAACTTAATGCCAAAAAATAATATGGAAACATATTCATGTTAACTGCATGTTGCTTTTCATTTTGTTCAACAAAGAAAGAAATTTTTAATACAAAAACTGAAAAACAACCAGGAAAAAACAATTCCAGATGGATGACTATGCTGACAACTGCACTAACAATCTGTCTCTTTAACTCAGACATTAGCTTTGCTCCCAAGGCTAAAAAGATTAGTCATTCTTGAGCTAAAACTTGTTTTCCTAACACATTTTGTCTATATTCTTAAAATGCTGTTAGGCTTATGCATAATCAGCAATCATTCTTACCTTGACCTGCCTGTACCTTAGTTCTTGCTCATGCTACAATCAGTCTTCACCGAACTTTATTTCATTCTCCTAGAACTGTCAGATCCTTTACCCTATATGAATTGTAGTGTATGTAGTTTAAGATTGACTTTTTCAAGATGTGAACCTTTCAGAAAAATTTAAATTTATTGTTCTGGAACCCAAGTGAAATAATTTTGGTAGATATATTTACTTAAATATATTTTCAATTTGCAACATTCCTTTATTTTTTTTTTAAAAAAAGAATTAACTCTAGGTTTAATTCAGACATAGGTATGTGTGTTCTAATAATTATTTAAATCTATATTCAAAGTTGGGTATAAATTTATGTTATAGCATAATTTTGTTTTGTATATAATTTTAGTATCTATAATAATAAACGCATAATATGCTAATTCGACCAGACTCCTTGTGGGCATCCTTCGGGATGACATTCTGGATGAAGCCAGGACTACGAGGGAAGCCTGAGTCCCGGATGCCTGTTGGTGACTAGAGGGAAACCTGGGTTCTGGGTGCCAGAGGGAAGCTGGTGCCAGCAGCTGGGGGAAGGAAGGCCTACTTTTGCACAAATTTTGTGCATCAGGCCTCTAGTAAAATATAATGCCTAATTCTATTTGATGTTCCCTAATAGCATTTAAATTATTAAAATTAACATTTATTGCATTATATGAGCTCTATATACATTTTGTTCAAAGAATTTTTCAAATAGCATTAATTCTACTCTTATTAGAAACTAGCTACTATCTATTATCTATTATTTATATATTGCCTGTTATTTATTTAAGAGAATATGGAATTTATTATATGTCAAATAAAAAATAATTCCATCTAATTAAGGATGCAGAGAGCTCCTGTTACTCTAGGCTTTCCCACCCTAACTCCATAAAAATATTTTGTTCACACATAATGTCTAGTGAAGTGTAAAAGGAGGCAAGCTATATTATATTATTTAAATATTATTATTTAAAATTATCAACTCAAACACTTGGCAATAAATTGAATAGCATAAAGTTGTTTTAACATTAAATGAGCAATGTTTTATCTACCTATTGTCTATTATAATAAATAGTAATTTGGATCTTGATTAGTGCAACTTTCTGGAACTTCATAATATTTACATAATAAGTCGGTTGTCTCTTTGAAATCAAATTACAGATTTCTTTTTGTGTAACTTGAAATGTAAACTATCCAGAAATTCAAATAATATGTTGTACCCAAAGTCGTGGATTTGGGGGTTTTTTGCTTATAAGTATAAAAAAAGTAGAATTCAAACTTTAGGACTAAAAGTCAGAGGTACATTTAAGGTAATTCAGTTCTGAAAAAGATTGTTTTCAACTCTATTTTTTATCTTCTAGCTTGTTCAAGGTTACTTTCAAAGTTACTGAAAGAATATGTATAATCTATCTTCTGAGGACAAAAACAAAGAAAGCATATAAATATATATTATTTATATCTTGATTCATATATTACATATTAATATATAAGTATACTTTGTAAGTAGATGAATATCTGTAATTTATATTAAGAAATATCAGTAATTAGAGCAAAGCTACATTATTCATTCAGCATTAGACAGGAAGATTCCCAAATGACCATATACTCGGTATTCAATAAATTATTCTTTATCTTTTAGCAATTAGGTATATTTGGCATGTAAATGCATCTGTTCTATTAATCTGTATTCAATTTTGAAGTTAAGTTTTATCTGGACCAAAAAAATAAATAAATAAACATTTTAAAAGCAATCACATTCAAGAATTTGAATATTGCTTTAAAAAGCATTTTTTATCAGTGTCATTTTCTTACACTTCTCTCATAGAGTTCCTGTATAAGGCATCTAACAAGTAATCTTTAATAGTTCCCTAACCAAAATGTGCCCCACATTTAGTTCTCCATGTATTTTTTGAAGCTACATTGTGAATGCACATGCACAGACTTTTGTGGTAGAAGATGGGTTCTCATTGGCAACTCGGGTAGCTAAATTTATTGCTAACACTGTTCTCCAGAGAGGGAAATCTCTACTATCAAAAAATCCTGGTTGATTTAATGAATTGATAAGTTAATAATCACTTAGTACATATAAATTAAAATGCTAATGTATAAAAACCCAGTGTCCATAACGACCAACCAAAGGCTGATTGAACACCGGAAGTCAGTCCTGCTGTCAGTGCTAGGTTGCCCTGGTGACCCAGCACTGACTGCCCCTCGCTGGGGTGCAGCAACCCAGCACTGACTGCTGAGGGGGCTGCAGATCAGGCCTGGAGAGAGGCCCAGAGAGAGAGGCAGGGTCTGATCTGCAGCCTCCATGGCAGCTATTGATCAGCCATTGCCTCTCTCTTTCTCTCCTGGCTTCACCAGCAGCTATGCCTCTGTTTCTCTCCAGGCCTCTGTGAGGGCTGCTGATCAGCCCTGCCTTTCTGATCAGGCCCGGAGATAGGCCTGGAAATATTGACTGACATAGAAACCGACCAATCAGAACCAAATCTGGGTGAACTGTGAAGAGTCAATGGCTGCCTAGGAGGAAGAGCTTTTGACACTGACTGGCATAAAAATCAACCAATCAGAACCAAATTTGCCAGCAGGAGAGGCAGTTGGGGGCAGATCAGGCCTGCAGGGGAGGGCAGTTGCGGGGAGATAAGCTGGCAGGGGAGGGCAGTTAAGGACAATCAGGCAGGCAGAGGGGTTAGGGGCAATCAGGCAGGCAGGCAGAGGCAGTTAGGTGTGATCAGGCAGGCAGGCAGGTGAGCGGTTAGGCACCAGCAGTCCCAGATTGCAAGGGGGATGTCCAACTGCCGGTTTAGGCCCCATCCCATAGGGATCCAATAGGGATCCTATAGGGATCGTGCCTAAACTGGCAGTCAGACATCACACAAGGAGTCCCCAATTGGAGAGGGAGCAGGCTGGGCTGAGGGAACCCCCTGCTCTGTACGCAAATTTTGTGCACTGGACCACTAGTCAGGTATAACTGTTTAGGAACTAATATTTATGTAAAGGATGTTGACTGGTTATTATGGCTTATTGAAAATGGCAATGAGGCATGGAATATCCCATTTTAAAAGAAATTTCAAAAATTTGGTCCAGGTACTTTATTCATGAGTCTCAGAATGTTTAAAACAAACAAACAGAAAGACATGTTGCCGACAAATACCTTCCCCCATGCCTTCATTTATTAAAGTAGATCAAGCAAGGAATGGAACAAAGGTGGCCAGGGGCGTGGTGTGGGGGAGAGAGAAAGAGAGATCTTCTCAATAGAGACTATGTAAGGATGCTCTGAGACAACTCTTAGAGACTAGGAGAATGTTCCAGAAAGAGAGGTTAGCATTACAGCTGCATGTTTGTTAAAATGAAAGATTTGCAGGCCCACACTGGTAAGGAATTTCTTAGGAGAATGTCCTTGTTACAGACCCTGAAATGTGGGAGCTGTTATTAACACAGGAAATGGTGTCCATTTAGAATGAGCTTCTAGGAGTAATTGGTAACAAAGGGGTGTGAAAAGACCATGATGTAATGTGCTAGAAAAGATGTTGGGATAGAACCTCAACTTTTACAGTGAATCCTTTTAAAGATATACGGTGATTTATCAAGAGGAAAGAAACCTTGGACATGCTCAAGGTTTGCAAAGATGTAGCATGGTCTGATTGTTTTGGTGCCTGCTGTAGGTTTATGTGTTGAAATGAGCTTTTATACCCATATTGACCTTACTGAGTCAGACAAAAAAATGTTTTTATAGAGCATTCTCATGCAAGAGGATTTTCAGTGCTTATAGCCATCGTGTAAGGCATTGTTTCAGACCTCTGATGGCAAACTGTAAATCATAGTTTAAAGAATTTCTCAGAGCCACAGATAATAAGAATTGCAAATGAGTTTTTCAATACAGAATTATTGGTTATATTCCTTTTTTCAATTACAAAATTGCCTCTCTTTTATCCTTGTTAATAAATTTACAATCATCTATTTATTTTTAGAATAGAGTTCAAATGAGCCATAAATTTCAACATGAAAAAAAATAGTTTAAATTTTCTATCTTTATTTTAAGTTTTTCTGAGATGTAATTCACAAGACATAAAATTCACCATTTTGGACAGTAAAATTTAGTTGTTTTAGTATATTCACAGAATTGCATAGCCATCATCACTATATAATTTCAAAAGAGTTTTTATCAATCAAAAAAGGAACCTGTGGCTATTAGCAGTCACTCTCCATTCCCTTCAGCCCCAGCCTTTGAAAACCACTTATCTATTTTCTTTCTCCCTAGATTGATCTATCTGGACATTTCATATAAATGAAATAATAATGTGTGTGGCCTTTTGTGTCTGGCTTCTTTCACATTTCTTTCCACGTGTCATCTGTGTTGTAACATGTATCAATATATCATTGCTCTGTGTGATTGAATGATATTCCATTGAAGGGAAATACCACATTTTCCTTATTTACTCAATATGTGGGCATCTGCATTTTTCCACTTTTTGCCTATTATGAAAAATTCTGCTTTGAACATTCAAGTACACGTTTGTGTTCACATAAGCTTTCATTTCTATTGTGTGTATACCTAGGAATTAAATCACTGGGTTATATATTCTATATTTAACTATTTTGTTACATTTAAATCCCCACCAACAAAGCATGAATGTTCCATTTCTCCCTATCTTTACCAATGTTTACTATTCCTCATCTTCTTTTATTAAAGCTATGACAATGTTTACAAAGTGGTGTCTCATTGTGTTTTTGACTTGTATTTCCTTGACTAATAATATTAAATATATTTTCATGTGTTTATTGGCCATGTGTATATCTTCTTTGGATAAATGCTTATTCAAATAATTTAACCATCTATTAATTGGATTAGTTTTATTTTCATTGTTGAGTTGTAATGGTTATTTTCTCCGGTTCTGTATGTTGCCTTTTCACTTTCCTCTGTTGAGGCACAAAAGTTTTATATTTTTTATTCAGCCCAATTTATCCATATCTCTCTTATTAAACAAATTGTCTAACACAAGGTCATAAAGATTTTCACTATGTTTGTTTTTCAGAGTTTTATAGTTTTAACTTTCACATTTAAGTCTTTGATCCATTTTATCAAATCAAATTCTCTTTTCACTCTTTAAACTCTGTTCCAATAACTCTGTATTCATATCTATTTTTGAAGTTAATGCATTATGATGCAACATTTCAAACATAATATATTTAGCAGTATGCATATTTTCTTCTACAACCTTAAGTAAATCCTCAGAGTTCTATTTATAGCTTGAGAAATGGCATAAACCATTTTCATTAGTATGCATATGCATATAAATATGTATTATGTATTGATTTTTCAAGTAATGTATTACTATTTTAGTCAAAGCATATTTATATGTGCAAGGTCAAAACGTCCTTTTTCTTCTTCTTTTTTTTGTTGTTTAAACAATAGAAATTTATTTTCTTACAATTCTAGAGGCTATAAATCCAAGATCAAGGGTTGATTTATCCGGAAGCCTCTCTCCGTGGCTGGCAGATGGCTACCATCTCACTGTGTCCTCAGATGGCCCCTTGTGTACGTGTGTGTATTCTTGATGTCTCTTCTTCTTATAAGATTACCAATCCTTTTGGATTAGGATCCTGAAAAAATATTTTTTATTAGGTTCCAGTTATATTCAAGATCATGTCGCCGAAACCGGTTTGGCTCAGTGGATAGAGCGTCGGCCTGCGGACTGAAGGGTCCCAGGTTCGATTCCGGTCAAGGGCATGTACCTGGGTTGCGGGCACATCTCCAGTGGGAGATGTGCAGGAGGCAGCTGGTCGATGTTTCTCTCTCATCGATGTTTCTGGCTCTCTATCTCTCTCCCTTCCTCTCTGTAAAAAATCAATAAAATATATTTAAAAAAAAAAAAAAGATCATGTCAACTTTTATTTTGCTACTTTATTGGACTATGACTATTTGAATATATATACTAGTATATATATATATATATATATATAATCCTATCTAATATAGAGGGAATATGCTAATTGACTGTCATGCCCTCAAAGATGGCAGCGCCCACAGCCAATAAGGAGGGAATATGCTAATTGAATGCCCTGCCCTCAAAGATGGTGGCACCCACAGCTACAAGATGGTGGCGCTCAGTCCCCTCAGCCCCACCAGGGTGACAGGCATGCGGCAAGGCCAGGCCCGCCCCCCGGCAGGCCTGACCACTCTGCGTGCCTGCCTCTGGAGTCCCCCAGTCCCCTCAGCCCCCCAGCATCCCAGGGCCGGCCCGAGGCTCAGGTAACAGGACTGGCTGAGGCTTGTGGTGCCAGCAGTGGCAGTAGCAGAGGTGTGATGGGGGCATCGCCTTCCTCTGATCACCGGGTTGCCTCCTGTCCCTGAGGGCTCCCAGACTATGAGAGGGGGAAGGCCGGGCTGAGGGACCCCCATCCAGTGCATTGGGGGTGACCGTGCCTGTAGTGGAGGGCAGTTGGGGGTGACCAAGACGGGGAGGGCAGTTGGGGGTGATCGGGCTGGCAGGGGAGCAGTTAGGCATTTATCAGGCTGGCAGAGGAGCAGTTAGGGGGCAATCAGGCTGACAGGCAGGCAAGCGGTTGAGAGGCAGCAGTCCCAGATTGTGAGAGGGATGTCCGACTGCCGGTTTAGGCCCTATCCCTGTGGGCCTCTAGTCTTTATGATGTTTGAAATATATAATTACTTTTTTTTTCTTGTTGATGAGAAAAATGTAACCTTTCCCTATAATCTCAAAATTATCATTCAGGCCAAAATTCTTGAGTTATCTTTCATGTTTCTATTTTCCTGTCTCACACAGGGAATCTGTTACATATCTGGTTCACTGTACTTCCAAAATTTATTCAGGATCAATCTATTTCTGCTATGGATCAACTCTACATCTATTATTTCCTTTTGAGCCTGTATTATTGTAAAAGTTTACTAAATGAGCTTGCTGGCATTAACCTGCTATCTAAGATCATGGTATGGTCATAAGACAAAATTCAGAGTGTTTCCTTGATTAGAAGATAGTATTTATGTCACTCACAGGATCAAATTTTGTTTTGACCTACTTTCTGGTTCAGAAAAAAACTGAAAGATTTTATATTGATCTAAGTGACTTATATTAGCTAGGCCATGCTATTTCTCTTGAAACATGGTAAGAGGCAAAGAAATTGTGATCTATTTACTGAAAAATGTTCTAATGCCTCTATTTTACTTGGAAACATCACTCATTTGACTATTTCTATAATCAACTTAAAATAAATAGTATTTTAATTAATTACATTTATTCCATCAGCATTTATCTCCCCTGTACCTTCTTCCTCATCCACTCACCCTCCAGGCCCCCACAATCACCACACTGTTGTCAGTGTATAAAAGCATAGTTTTATAATAACTTGATTTTCCATTTCTATTTTAATGCAAATTTATCATCCTGTTAATATAATGATCTTGATTGAAGACTTTGGTGAGACATTTTAGCTGGCAACCTCTTTGTAGCTCTATAGCTTTGTTCAGGCCCTTTATATTTTGAAACTGGCTTTTTTTCATATGTAAAATAAGGAGAATAAGAGCTACTTCCAGTGCTATTGAGTATGTTCAGTTAGGTAACATATATACAATATCTACTGGAGAGGCTAACACTCTACAGGCAATTGATAAATTATACTTCTCTTTCTCTTTTTACAAATTTCCATCAAGTGTTATGTTTTTAATTATATCAATGCTGCTTTTGTGACTCTAATATCAAATATTATATTTTCTTATTAAACTATTATATTATCAATGTTATATTTTCTAACTATCTTCATAATACCACACTCTTGATAATGAGAGAAAATGTTTTCTTAATATTTATGAGACCAAGTTCATTTATATTCTTGTCTCCATAAAGGATGGATGAAAACAATAATCTTTTTGTTTGTAGAAACATGACACAATCTTATGAAGGTTGATTGAAGCATTTGATTTAAGAAAATTACCTTCCCACATTAAGAAAGGTGTTTATATGACAACTTCACTGTTAACTATCAGGCATTGTAATTTCATCACTCTGCCAGCTGTTTACATTTAATATTTGCATAATAGAATGAATAGTTGCTATAGTTATTGGTCTCGATTTTTATCCCTATTCCATGTGGACACACTTTTATCAAAATAATCACTTCTTTCATGAGCTTTCTGTTGGGTCTAATTTACTTTTCTTTTGAAGTTGTATGGTAATGAGAACATAAACTTTTCCTTACAAGGTAAGTCTGTTAGGAATTATAAAAGCATATCAAGTTTTATTCTAGTGACACACAGAGTAAAGATGATTTGATTCAAAATCTAATAAATATTCAGCATAGTACAAAACAGTTTGTGCTTTACGATTTGTATGAGGTGTTCATATTTCTAATAGTGTGCTGAAGGTGCTATCTTATTTTAAATGGCAGTTAAATTAAATGTTTGCCCTAAAGTATTATTCATCACTCGTATTCTTATGTATTTGTCTTTTACATTCATCTATACATTTTAATAGTAACAGCATTTTAGCATACTGTTCAATATGACTTAAAATAAGTATTTTTGTGTGTATATGTGAGTGTGAATGTGTATGTGTGTATGTATCTTAGCCAAGATGTACCAGTCTTTCCATAAGTTGATTACCATAGGCTGGCCTAAATTCTTAATGATTGTCCCTAACTGCCTTAAATCTTCCCTAGGGAAGACTAAAATTATCTCTATAATTTTAAAAACAATATATCCAGAATTCAATAAAATACTTAGAATAATAGGAAAGAGGAACAAATTACCAAAATTGTGTGTGTGTGAGAGAGAGAGAGCAGGAAGAAAAAGAATTTAAATGAAATAAACTCTTAGATGTATAAATAATTTGATGAAATTCAACATTTATTATGCACACTTCACATTGAGGGTCAGCAATTTCCTGAGGGACATGATAATACTTTAGTTCTGTAGTCCACACAGTTTCAGCCACAACTACTCTGTTCAGAGAGTGCAGCATAACAACCCAGAAAACATGCAGACAGTCACTCTTATGCTCCAATGCAACTATAGTTATGAAAAAGGCCATAGTTTGCTGACCCTGTTCTTAAAAATTATGATTTATAAGAAATTATGTTAATCAGATAAATGGTATTTATTATTATAAACTTACACCAAATACCATATTTAACCATGAATTATTATTTTTTCTTTATTGATTAAAGTATTACACATGTGTCCTTATCCCCCCCATGACCCCCTAACCCCCACTCATGCCCTCACCCCCCTGATGTCTTGTCCTTTGGTTAGGCTTATATGGTCTCTGGATCTATTTTTGTTCATCAGTTTATATTGTTCATTATATTTCACAAATGAGTGAGATCATGTGATATTTATCTTTCTCTGACTGGCTTATTTTGCTTAGCATAATGTTTCTCCAGTTCCATCCATGCTGTTGCAAATAGTAAGAATTCTTTCTTTTTTTCTGCAGCATAGTATTCCATTGTGTAGATGTACCACAGTTTTTTAATCCACTCATCTGCTGATGGGCACTTAGGCTGTTTCCAAATCTTAGCTATGGTGAATTGTGCTGCTATGAACATAGGGGTGCATATATCCTTTCTGATTGGTGTTTCTAGTTTCTTGGGATATATTCCTAGAAGTGGGATCACTGGATCAAATGGGAGTTCCATTTTTAGTTTTTTGAGGAAACTCCACACTGTTCTCCACAGTGGATGCTATTTATTAAAAGCTTATCTCCTTGAGACAGTAAAACCTCAAGGAGGCTCACATTTACCCTTCGCTGTAACCTTAGCAGGAGCCTTCCACATGTTCTGCTTAAATACAGTAGCTACTAGACCTATATGGTGACATCTATTTAATTTTAAATTAATTTAAAACATAGTAAACATGAAAAATAAAAGTATCACATTTATTACCACTTAAAGATAAGTTGGAGGGTGCAGCTTAGTTTAAGAGCCAAATGGCCCTGCTAACTGAATTCCAGATTTTGATAGATGTACCCGGCTAGGCTCATGCAGAGCTGGATCAGAACCTGGGCACATTTCACAACACAGAGTAGATTAAAAGAAAAGTGTGCACCCAGGAAACACAGAGCTGAGCTAGGTATGCCCATTGTTTTAACATACCCATCAAGAAGAGGTCAGTTTATCTCCCTCTCTTAGTCCGTTCAGGCTGCTATAACAAAATATCACAGACTGGGTGCTTTATAAACAACAGAAATTTATTCTCACAGTTCCAGAAGCTAGAAGTCTAAGATCAGAGTGCCAGCATGGCTGGGTTCTGCTGATTGTCTCTTCTGGTTGCAGACTATTAACTTTTTGCTGTGTCCTCACATGGTGAATGGCATTAGGGAACTCAATCAGGCCTCCTTCATAAGGGCACTAGTCCTATTCAGGATAATGAGATAAAGATAAACAAACAAAAAAAAATAAACTATATATGGGCTTATAAATAAATGGTTAAAGAAATTACCCCCTTTCTAGATAAATTGGTAGTATAATAAAAATAAACTGTATTTTTCAAAGAAAATAGCTTTCTACATAAATTGTGAAAATACATACTCTAGTTTCATATTTATGCAGAAGGAGCATAACGCCTTTTAGTTGCTTAGCTTGAGAACATGTAAGTACATCTAAAATGATGAACCAGTTCATCATGCTTATATATTCAACAATACCATCTTTTTGGAAAAACTAAGCCTCTGGCAAAAGACAGTTTAACTTTAAGGCACTTGTGTTATTAGTTCTTCTTTCAATTAAAACTTTTCCTTCTCTGCAATGTTGCCTGAGGGAAAAAGAAAAACCTATCAGGAAAGGCAGAAAGTCCTCATTAGGTTAGACATTTCAACTGTGTAGTCTCTATTATATCCCAAGCATTTAGCATAGTGCATGACATAGCATAGATGTTCAATACATAGTCATAATTTTCTTGACATTTAACAATAAGTTGCAATTAATAAAGTATCATCCCTTCTATTGCACATTTTATTTTAGTACGTTCTAAGATCCAGTTCTTAGAAGCACAAATATTACTACTTCTTTAAAATCCTGAGTGCACGGGAATGCAGACAGAGGGAATGTCAGACACAGGTTCTAATTCTGTTTACCACTTAATTAGCTTGGGCAAATTACATACGTTCATTTTACTTTTGTAAAACTAACTTTAAATAGATAATAACTGTACTAATGTCCTGTTTCTGTGCTAACCAATTATCACACATTTAGTAGTTTAAAACACAAAGTTATTATATTACAAGTCAGGAGTCAAAGTCAATATGTTGACAGGATTTCTTCTAGAAACTCTAGGGGAGAATTAGTTTTGGCTTCTGAAAGCCACTTGCATTCCTTGGCTTATGACCCCTTCCTCCAGTAGAGCATCTTCAAGTCTCTCTCTCTCTCTCTCTCTCTCTCTCTCTCTCTCTCTCTCTCTCTCTCTTTCCAGATAAAAAAAATAAAATAGCATAGAAGAATAAAATAGCTAGAATGACATTGAACATACAAGAGCTTCAGGAATTCTGTACCCATAAGACTTTCTTGAGGAATCTACTATAGGATGTTCTTTATTCAACAAAGACAAGAATGTGAAAACTCTAGCAAAAGAACTGTTCAGAACATTTAACATCTATGTATCAACCTACTTCAGACTAAATAAAAGATGGTTATAAAGGTGAAACACTAGTGCACAAATGCATATGACAAAGTAATGTAACTAAAAAATATAGGATAATGGAGAGGAAAAACAGGGCGGGAGAATAATCTCATTGATTTTTGTATAGGAAATAGGTGAGATTTAAAGTGTACCATTTTAAAATGACAAACTAGTTTAAGACAAAACAGAACTTAGGGTCTTAAAGTATGATTGCAAAGAATTACAAGTAAGTGCTCAGTTTTGTGGTGAGTGTTCTGCTCACCCACTGGAACAAATTTCAAACCTTCTTAACTATCAATTTGTTTAAAAAGAGAGAATAATATATATCTGGTAAAGAAACAAGGCACATATACTATATTGCATATAATCATAAAATAGTATGATGGAATGGAGACCAAATGTGTCAGTTATATTAGTAAACATGAATTTCCAGAGGTCACTACAGAAAAAGAAAGTACTCTTTGTGGCAAACACTGCTGGTCGCCTAGCCCACATCATCTCTCAGATTCATCCTTCATTTCCCATAATTGCGTGGATTCGGTGGTGACCATATGACCCAATACAGAGACAGTAGGTTATAAAGCAATCTGTATGGGATGTTCAAGATATTGTTATTATTGCTATTGTCTAACTTTGTTGTTTTAAATTTCTGAGTGAAATAGCCAAAGATTTTTTTAAAATTACATTTTACCTGTTGTAATTGAGAAGCCTAAAGCTTCAAGGAACCATTATAAGACTATAGAAATAAATGGCACAGTTAAGGATGTTGAAGCAAAAAGGTAGTTGGAGGCTACAACATTTACAACACTGAGAAGAAGCCTCCCTCCAACTCTAGACTACCTACTTCAAACCATGTGAAAAGAAAACAAAGGTCACTATTTGTCCCTAGCCAGTTTGGCTCAGTGGATAGAGCATCAGCCTGTGGACTGAAGGGTCCCAGGTTTGATTCTGGTCAGAGATAGCAGGCTTCATCCCAGGTCCTGGTCGGGGGCACATGAGTGCAGGAGGATGTGTTTTTCTCTCATCGATGTTTCTCTCTGTCCCTTCCCCTTTTCCTTCTACTCTCTCTAAAGGGAGAGGGAGAGACAGAGAGAAACATCAATGTGAGAATGAACAACAACAACAAATTCCTTTTTGTTTAAGCCCTGGGAGTTGAATAGATGTTACCTGTGCTATAGCCAAATATAGTTTTGAATAATATAGTTCATAACTACAACCACCTTCTCTTTTAGATGTTCAATTTTATAGATATTAGTTAGAAGATGCAGTGATTTTAATAAACTATAACTTCTAAGGAACATCAGTATCCTGTGAAATTTATATGAAACTCCCTTCAACTAGCAGCAGTGATATTTCCATGAGATGTCTTAGTGCTCAGTTTTGAGGTGAGTGTTCTGCTTTTCAAGAAGCAGAGTATATTTAAGGTGCCCTGTGTTTTCCTTCAACACTAGGAATTACCACAAATAAGAATTTCAGTTCACACACTGGTTTATTTTGGAAAATTCGCCTTCACTAACTCCATTAGCGTCACTATGACGGGTATTAATCACTGTTTTCATATAAATTACTACTGTAAATAATTATTTTACTCCATTCTTTACAGACTATTACCGGAAGTGTGTATATCTTCATTAAGAGTACTTCAAAGCAATTTAGCCAAGAGGACCAGGGAGCAAAACCAAAGACAATATTTTCCTTCAGATGCCTGAATAATTATATTGTGAAGATAAAGTTTGATTTCTGTATTCAAAACGCATACTAAGATCTATTTGAAATTATAACTCTGCTTAACATGTGTTAAAATGAATTTTTCTTTGTATATGAGACAGTGAAATATCTGAAATTTCTAGTCATTCCTATCTCTCAGGATTTTTCTCTTACCTGATTTATTTCCTTAACTAAACTCAAAACATAAGAATTAAAGGATGTGCTTTAACAAAATCTACATCCGGCAAGGTTTAGATCAGTGGTTCTCAACCTCCCTAATGCCGCGACTCTTTAATACAGTTCCTCATGTTGTGGTGACCCCCAATTTCATTGTTACAAATTGAACATAATTAAGGCATAGTGATTAATCACAAAAACAATATGTAATTATATATGTGTTTTCCCATGGTCTTAGGCGACCCCTGTGAAAGGGTCCTACGACCCCCAAAGGGGTCGGGACCCACAGGTTGAGAACCACTGGTTTAGATACTTACAAATTTATAATGTCTACTGTATTTCCATTCATTTACTTTATATAGCCGATAAAATTAAAATTGAAATAAAGAGGGGAACAAAAGACTCTAAAGCAGGAGTCACAGTACAGTTTGGTTAAAGTATATGTCCCTTTCAGTATGGAAACTGTGAGCTTAAATAATAGCAAAATTGAAGAAAAATTTATGATAGTTACAAAGATATTGGGATTTAAATAGACTTCAGCAATTTTAAAGAAGGAGCAATAGAGTTGCACATGGCATGCATTGAAATACATTAGGCTTTGAGAAATGGAGATTACTTAGGATTTGTTAAGGAAAATTGAAAACTATAAAATCTATTGAGAGAATAGATTCTATTCTTTTTAAAGAGGTGTTTAGATTACCCTGAATGTGTTTCTGTGTATGGTGAATAATACATACCTCAGCATTTTAGTGCACTTTACAAAAGAAGAAAAATGAAAGAAAAAGGAGAATGACAGGTATGCAATTTGCAAGGTAATGAAGTCTCAATGTCTCTCTTAATGAGAATATTTCATTTGCTTAATTAATGTAGAAAAAATTGCCAAGAACATTTTCCTTGAAGTATGTTCTCCATCTTTCCTTCAGTGTGCATAAATTGATATTGAAATATGATAACAGGTTTTTATGACATTTGAGATAATAAAATGACATTTGAAATAAAGAAATGTATTTATTCAATAATTATTAAAAATTTAGCTAATTTTCACTAACTTATTCATTGACATAAATACTTCCCAGTATATTTATGGAAATACTTTTTTATTTTATATTTTTAATATATTTTTGTTGATTTCAGAGAGGAAGGGAGAGGGAGAGAGAGAGATAGAGACATCCATGATGACAGAATCATTGATCAGCTGCCTCCTGCACACCCCACACTGGGGATCCAACCCACAATCCAGGCATGTGCCCTGACCGGTAAGCCAACCATGACTCCCTGGTTCATAGGTTGATGCTCAACCACTGAGCAATGCTGGCAGGGCTGGAAATACTTTTTTAATAAGATGAACTAAAAGGAAGCAGTGTTTTTCCTAAAGAATAAGTTCTCATAAAAATAACCAATTTCCAACTTCTTTAATTATACTTCTTTTTCTATTTTAACACAACCGACAGCATGGCCTAGTAAGTAATCCTATATAATAAAAGGCTAATATGTAAATCAACCAAACAACCAGTCGCTATGACACACACTGAGCACCAGGGGACAGAGTCTCAATGCAAGAGCTGCCCCCTGGTGGTCAGTGCACTCCCACAGCGGGAGCGCTATTCAGCTAAAACAGCCGTGGGCAAACTACGGCCCTCAGGCCTGATCCGGCTCGTTTGAAATGAATAAAACTAAAAAAAAAAAAAAAGACCATACCCTTTTATGTAATGATGTTTACTTTGAATATATATTAGTTCACACAAACACTCCATCCATGCTTTTGTTCCGGCCCTCCGGTCCAGTTTAAGAACCCATTGTGGCCCTTGAGTCAAAAAGTTTGCCCACCCCTGAGCTAAAAGCTGGGCTCATGGCTGGGGAGTGCGGGGTGCGGTAGCGGGAACCTCTCCAGCCTTCACAGCGGCACTAATGATGTCCGACTGACAGCTTAGGCCCACTCCCCAGGCCATTTGGACATTCCTGGAGGGCTGCCAGACATCCCCAGAGGGCTCCCGGGGTGCAAGATGGTGCAGGCTGGGCTGAGAAACCCCCTCCCCTCCCTCCCCGGTCCCGCCAAGTGCATGAATCTCGTGCCACAGGCCTCAAGTATATTATGATGAGCAGAAAGCACTTCTTAAAACACTTTGGCAACTGCAGCACACACATTTGACATCCTCATTTTCAAATATGTAAGTCACACATATTTTTCAAGACCAAGGTAATATCCATTCCTCTTCCAAAAAGATATTCTGGCTGATATTAACTTGCCCTTTCCTGAGATTTTTACAGCAAAATAGTATTTATTATTTTTACTAAATACTGTAGGCTTTTACATATTGGTTTGATCCTTCCTAATATGTACAAAGATTTTAAAGTCAAGACTTAAATTTAAAATTTTATATGTATTTATTTTGTACATTAATACATTCAAAAAAACTCATAACATGTTAATAAGTTATGAATGTAAGATGAAGGACAAAATGAAAAAATAAGCACATGGATAAACCTCCAAAATTAAAATGATAAATACATCCTCATCTCTTATTTTATTTTATTTTTTTACTCATTGAGATCCATTATACATTGAATTTTGTTCTCTATTCTTTTGTTTTTTTATATATTTTTAAAAATCTGTGATTATATAATTGTGCAAAATATTGTCTCATTTGTAATTTTTAAATTTTAAATGATATGATTTACTAGTATACTACTATTCTAGCTTCCAATTTTAATCCAGACATTATTATTCTATGAGATATTGCTACAGATCTATAGAGTTTTGCTATTAGTCTTAATTTATTCATTTATTAGTGATGAAGTGTTTATATATTGTTGTTGTAAACCTTATTTTACATGTCTCCTGGGGCAAATGTGCATAGGTTTCCCCGGTTATATACTCAGGAATGGAATTGCTGGGTGGATAGTTTAAGTGACCACATTTTTTAACTTGTGATATCAAGTTAACATTTCCGCTAGTAATGTATGAAAGTTGACCCAGATTCCCAGCATTATGTATTATTCAGATTTAAATTTTGAACAATCTGGTGGACACATAAGGTTACCTAATTGTGATACAAATTTGCATTTCCATGTTTACCAATGTAGTTGAACATTTTTTCATGTGAGTACTTTCCTAGTTCTATTTGTAAAATGCCTGTTTATATTATTTACCGATTTTTCTATTTGGTTGTCTTTTATGTATTGACTTATTAGAATTTAATAATGAGCTCTATGCATCAGGCTAATGTTAGTTATATATGCGGCAAATATCTTCTCTCAGCATGTGAATTATCTTTTCATTCTCTTTAAAGTGTGTTTTAATTAAAAGTGGTTTTTCATTTCAATTAGTTTGAATAATTCATTCTTTTTTTCTTTATGATCAGGGATTTGGAGGTCTTAAAAATCACTCCCATATACACTTGCTTTAAAGGTGTGTTATAGCCTGGCTAACGTGCTGAACCTTGACCTAAGAACCAGGAGGTCATGGTTTGATTCCCTTTAAGAGCACATGCCAGGTTTAGGAGCTCCATCCCCAGTAAGGGGTGTGCAGGAGGCAGTCAATCAATGATTCTCTCTCATAATTGATGATTCTCTCTTTCTTTCCCTCTCCCTTCCTCTCTGAAATTAATAAAAATATATTTTAAAAAATAACATTTTTAAAAAATATGTTGAGATTTGATGGTTTTCTTGATATCACAATGAATCTATAAATCAGGCAGGTGAAATGAAAATCCATGAACATTGTATGATTCATTACTTAGGCCTTTTTTACTGATTTTAATTAGACTTTAAAATTTGTTCAATAAGTATGTATCTTAATTTTTGGTAGTATTATAATTTTTGTTTTTTTTTTAAATATAGTTTTAATTGTTTTGGGTAGTAATCACAAAGTCAATTTATTTGCCTATTAACTTTAAGATTATTTTAGCTTAAGTATACAACTATATAATTAGAAAATACTGCCATTTTGGTTCGTCTTTTTTAGTCCGTGTAGAATGTATTCTTGTATACAGAGGCTCACCTTCTGGACTGGATAGTCACAATGAATGAATGTTTCCTTGCTGGCATTGTAAACCTCTCTCTCTCTCTCTCTCCCTCTCTCTCATCTCTTCTATAGGGTCTCATTCTGAGATGGAAACATGTAATTTTAATTTATTAACAAAAATCATAAAGAAAATGTGTTTCAAAAGTGTATGATGCAAATATGATGATAAAAACATAAATATTTAAGTCTGCTATGGAAATTTGGGGAATACTTTTTGTACAAAAATGTATTTGACCTAATACTTAAAGGATGAATATACTCCCAAGGTTAACACATGGGAAATGTTTGTTAAGATACTAAGTCATATTAAAAAACCATAAGTATTTGTAAATTCCAGTTTGTAAAGTTCGAAGTGCATGCAAACCCTGCGCCTTCCTTGCATGGTATTTATGCTGATTCTTTCCAAGATTGAAGCAGAGCCTCTGGAAATAACTGTATTTCAAAATACAATTAAAAACAATTGAACAGCCAAATTTAGAAACAGAAATCGACACAACTATAATAGGTGCTATAAAACAGATGAAAGAAATGGAAAAACAGTGAGTATTTCTCAATGACCTTAATAATCTGAACTGATGCTAAGATGAGTGAAGAGGATGAGAAGTTTATTTGGTTCTTCCAGTTAATTTTCAGTAGCAATTGTCTTTGAAGTTCCATTAAAGTCTAATGTCTCTTTACCACCTGTTCACAACTGCTGAGAACAATTTTCTGTTTATAATGTCCACACATACTTACACTAAGATACATACAAATAACTGGTTTAATAGGACCCCCATGTGGAGAAATGGAACAGACACCCAGACTTCTAGGTATTGGGTAAAAAGTCTTAAGAGGAAACTACTGATTTTTAAAGATTAAATATTAGACCCACATAATAGTTGCTTAAAATCCATGTGATTCAACTCCAGGTGTCGCTGGACTTCAATGTACACTGTTCAAGTCCCTTTAGATCAACACAGATGCGGTAAATGATTGTCAGGAATGGTGCTGAAACTTAAGATCAAACCAGTTGATTTTATATGCTGTGCTTGCTGAGGGGTAACTGCTAAAATAGAGATATTAAATTGACCTGCAGTGTAACATCAAAACCATTTTATGACATATTTAAAACTTCTCAATATTCCATTCTTGTAATTGCTCTGACTTTTGCACTCCATTTTACTTAGTGACACTCAGTGAACTGAATTGCTTTGGTGATGAGAAAGCAGCAAGGAAATTCAGTGAACAGTTAGATTACATCCCTTGTAGCCTAGTTTCTGAATAATCTTTTACCGTGATTATATAATCTTTTCATGGTATATCCACCATCAAAATGGAAACTATTCATGCGTAATATAGTTCCCTACCATGTATTTATAATATTTATAGCTAAGATATTTAAAATAAATTATACGATTTTAATTTGAAATTTCTTTATTACTGGCCCTAGATTTACTGCTTTTAAATCCGGCAAGTTGAAAAATTTTGTACATAAATGCATATGTTTCTCTTAGTGATTATAATTTGTGTTGCCTTTTCTAGTCACGTGGTTAAAGTATTAAGGGCTTATGACATTTCTGCACTAATCTGTCTATTCAGGGTAAATTTTATTTTAAAAAAAACAATATTTTACAGGAAGATGTAAAAAGTAGGTTCCCTGAAATTGAAGGCTGTATAAATACACCATTTTCATGCTTGCATTTAAAGCTCCCATGCATGCTGAGATTTTACATACAGGTTGTAATTTTTATATTTAAGCAGATGTTATAAGGCAAGCCAGCAACTGCACCAGTGAGTTGCTAAGCCACCAGAAAAAAACAAACTGTTCTAAGCATAAGAACCAGTCAAGCTGTGAGCTGTGGAATCCATAAGCTGTATATAAAATGAGGTCACTGAATCATGATCTCATTCTGAACAGAATCATTTGGATAAATATGTACAACAAAATGACTTGTTTGAAGCTCAAATGTTGTTGGTGAAAATTACACAGTGCAGGACATATGCATATGCATAAAGATAAAATGATATTTTTCATTAGATCAGTGTACTTCCATATGCAAGGAGTTGAGTGCCTGTCCTTATTTTTGCTTATCTGGAACATCACCATTTCAATGATAACAATTAGAATGTACAAAGTACCAATGCATTTTTTACCCTGACACATTTCAGAAACTGTTTAGAAATGCAGAAGGATACAATATTACTGAGATAATCTATGAACAATAATAGCAAGGATCCATTTTGATTAGCAACATTAATGGAGAGCTACTATAAAAAGAACAGACTTCTATATTTTTTTGAAAAGAATAAATTAATTTTCTCTTGCTTTTAAAGTTAGATAGCTTAAGCATGTTTTGTAAAGTATGAATTCAAATCCTGTTCAGAAGACAGGTTTCCTGTGAGACCACAAATAAATACCCATCTTAGGAAATGCAGAGTGGCATAAGGGATAGGAAATTTACAAAGCATTTGAAAGAAATTAAAATGAGCTTTTGCATTATTTGCTTGCTGGTACCCAGGACATAAAAGAGAGGCTAGAGTTCAGTAACAGGAAGGCAAAGCTGAAAGGACTCGTTGGGAATCAAAGTCTCATCCTGAGCTTTATAATAGGAAAATTCACCACAGTCCTCTCAAGTACCAAGTCAAGTCAAAAATAAACTCAGAATGATGGCACATTTTTAAAAAATGACAATTATTTGAAAACCTTAATATGACAAAATTTTCTGTAGAAAAAAAATCATGAAACTTACTAATTTAGGGAATGAACCAAAAAGGATTAAACTATTTGTAGAAAGTGGAAACAAGTAGAGCATCATTTCTTCAAATAGATATATATCTTTTATTTCACTATGGTAAATGTTACAAGAAAGAATGCTATATTAGAAAGATAAACATATGATTTACAGGACTAAAAACTCTTCAAGAAAATAGGATATATAATTTTTTATAACATAGATCATTCATTGTAATTAGCCTCTAAAAATCTTAAAAGTAGACTTCATATGATTTTTTAAGAGATAATAAAATATGGTTCATGTAGATAACTGTACAGGACTAAGTATTTCTGTAGACTAAGAAAGAATCCTGTATAATAAAAGGCTAATATGCAAATAGACCAAAGGGCAGAAGGACCAGTAGCTATGATGCGCACTGACCACCAGAGGGCAGATGCTCAATGCAAGAGCTGCCCCCTGGTGGTCAGTGTGCTCCCACAAGGGGAGCGCTGCTCATTCAGAAGCCAGGCTCATGGCTGGGGAGCACAGTGGTAATGGCGGGAGCCTTTCCCGCCTCTGCAGCAGCACTAAGGATGTCCAACTGCCAGCTTAGGCCCACTCCCTGGAGAGTGGGCTCCCGGACTGTGAGAGGGTGCAGGATGGATTGAGGGGCTCCCCCGACTTCACGAACTTCATGCACCAGGCCTCTAGTATTCAATAAAAGAGCCCTGGTTCAGCCACTATGGAAAACAGTATAGAGGTTTCTTAAAAGATTAAAAATAGAACTACCATAAGATCCAGCAATTCCATTTCTGGATATCCAAAAGAAATGCAAGAGTTAAAAGAGATATAAGTATTTCCATGTTCACTTCAGTATTATTCACAGTAGCCAAGATATGGAAACAACCTAAGTGTCAATCGACGAATGGATAAATAAATTGTGATACATACACACACACACATATATGTATATACATATATCATATACAGATAGAGATAGATGGAATATTATTCAACCAGGAGAAAGAAGGAAATCCTGCCATTTTCAACAACATTCATGGAACATGAGGGCATTTTGTTAATTGAGATAATACAGTCAGAGAAAAACAAATACTATATGGTATCATCTATATGTGGAATCTTAAAAACTGAGAGTTTTTTACCAGTGGTTAGGGCTGCAGAATGGAGGAATCAAAGAGATGTTGTTTAAGTATACAGACGGGGGACTGATAGATAAATACATAAATAAATCCTGGAGATCTAAGGCACAGCATAGTGATTATAGTCAACAATACTGTATTATAAATATCAAAGTTGCTAAAAGACTAGATCTTAATTGTCCCCACAATAAAAAAAGAAATGATAATTATGTGGCATGATAGGGGTGTTAGCTAATGCTAGGTGGTAATCATATTGCAATATATAAATGTATTGAGTCAACACATTGAAAACTTTAAACTTACACAATGTTATATGTCAATTATATTTCAATTTAAAAGAAAAGAGTCCTGAAATTGGATTTCTCTGACTCTTACGGAAAGTTGAGCCTTTATTTAAAATGATAATTGATTAAGCCAGTTTATATGTTGCTATGTGGTCTCACTCTCTGGCAACATAGTGCTAATTTTACAATACTAAAGAAAGTAAAGATTACATAAGAGATTTATTTATTTATATTTATTTAATTACTTCAAATATACAAGTGACTATCCAGAGTTTTGGAAAAGGCAATAACTCCTGGCTTTATAAAATATTATATAGCTTTTAAAATAAGCTGTAATGCCTGGCCAGTGTGCCTTAGTGGCTGAGTGTCAACCTAGGAGCAAAGAGGTCATTTGTGAATTCCTGGCTGAGGCACATGCCTGGGGTTGAGGTACGATCCCCAGTTGGGGATGTGCAGGAAGGAAGCAGCTGATCAATGATTCTCTCTCTTTGATGTTTCTATCTCTCTCTGCCTTTCCCTTTCTCTCTGAAATCAATAAATATTTATTTTAAAAAATAAGATGTAACATATTCCAAACTGTGTGTTTGACAGGTGAGAAAACAAAACTATAGAAGTGTGTAATTACATACCCATAATAAAATATAAACTTAGCCATTCATAATTCATGTATTCAGGCTTTCAAACAAGTGTATCCCCTGGTACAAAACAATAAACCCTTGTGAAATCCAATAATTCAAATAAAAGACCATATTTTAATGATTAACTCAGAAAATTCACCCTATTAAGCAATGTTAACTTCTTAATTACTAGGAATTAAAATGTTGGAAAATTAAAATAATATTTACTGGTTTCACATATTACTGAGTAGTTTATGAACTATGAATGCAGTCCATTAACTGCTCTAATGCCTGCTTTATTTTCCAAAAATGAGAGAGTAGCATAAGGACACATTAATCACTGGAAAAGAATATCTTACTCTATACCACTAATAAATTATCTAATAACTTTACTATTTTAAGATCATGAAAAACATGCATTCAGGCTACATGAACTTTTAAAAAATATATATTTTTATGATATCAGAGAGAATGGGAGAGGGAGAGATAGAAACATCAACAATGAGAGAGAATCATTGATTGGCTGCCTCCTTCATGCCCACACTGGGGATCCATCCCACAACCCAGGCATGTGCCCTGACTGGGAATCGATCCATGACCTCCTGGTTCATAGGTCAGTACTCAACCATTGAGCCACACCAGCTGGGTGAATTTTTTTTTTTAATGTGTGATCATGGCTTCCTAGAAACATAATTAAGCAAAAACAACTGAAGAAAAAAAGCCTTAAGCATAAGAGAAGTGAAGTTTAGATGAATGAACTATATAAAATCTGTTGTGACAAAATGGATTTTCCAAACAAAAGTTATTGGCCCTAAAAAACTTTCCTCCATGTTTTCCATCTTGGTTTACTTTAAAACTGTGTTGTTGTTGTTTTTTTCTAGGTATATCACAGATTCACTTTCTTCACTTCTTTAAAAACAAACAAACAAACAAAAAACAAACTGAAATCGCTGTATTTGTTCTCTTTCTGCTTATAAAGAGAGCTGCTTAAATTAGCACAATTGAGGGGGGAGGCAAAAGTAAGTTGTGAAATATCTGTTCTTTTTTTTTTTTTATAATTCTTATATTTCTATTCTTTTTATCCATCATGGCTCCTATTCTGTTTGATCACTACTACTGGATATTTATCCCATGATCTGCTCATGTCCAATACAACATTATATTTTGTTTATGATGTTGTATATTTATTAATGTCTTCTGTCTTCTTTTCTTTTTCATTTAAGTCTCATCAGCAACTTACCACATTTTTACACCCTATTTTATTTACTTGCAAAACAAAATTCTACAGAGATGGCCACTCTCTACTGCTTGAAACAGTCCCTTCTCTTGGCTTCTAAATCACCTTAGACTGCTGGTCTTTCTCTAGATACTTCATCCAAACTCTACATATTAATTCTTCATAGGGCCTTTTTCTTGATGTCCTAATTTTGTTTTTTGACACTTTTTCCTCTAAATGATCTTCTTAAGTCCCATGGCTTTACATGTCACACAAGAGGTGTGGGGGGAGGGAGCTATTAGATTTATATCCCAATATTCTTTTGTATGCACCAGATATTTTATTGAACTTCTTATTTCTAACCTTTAATAAATAAAACTCCTCATATAGTTCCTATTATCAGCTCTTCCAAGTCTTAGTAAAATGGCATCATCTCCACTCAGTTGTTGAATCCAGAACTCTGGGATTAATTTTCTTTTCCTTTAATAACATTCAAGTTCCAATACATCAGCATGTCTTATCATTTTTACCTACATATATAACAGAGAACTCTTATCTCCATCTTCATTATTTTCACCAAAAACAGTGCCTTGAATACTGAAACCCTTTCTTTTTCTTTCTATCCACTTCTAAAAGTATAGGAAATTTGTTAAACTGAAAAAAGGTACTGAATTAGTAAAAAAGTGATCTAAATCTACTAACTTTATTTTAATCATTTCAGGATAACTTTTTACATATTATTGTGAGAATTAAACAAGTAAAAATGTTTTCAGGTAGCAAGTTCTTTTCGGCAGTATCACACATATGTAGCTAATAAGCACTATGCAAAATCCATGTGCTTACATATACTTACAAATATATAAAGTATCCTCACTAATGTATCTTAGCGCTAAAGTTGTAATAAAATTTACGTATTTTCTACTAAGCACTCCTAAATTGCCTTGATTAGAATTGCTAAAGGTTTTCTATTGTACATATCTCAACTTTTATTAGAGCATATTTTTAAAGGCTTACATTTATATCTATTAGTATTTATACATATCTACCCTTAAATGTAATATACTATAATAGTTTTAGAATAAAAAAATCAATTATGACACATTTTAATCTGTAAATATTCTGTGAATTAATTTTAATTGAATTAAAATTAACTGAAGAAAAGCACATTTTGATACTATAAGAACACTTATTGATTAAAATGTTAGAGATAACAGAGTTAATGCAGATTTTATTAACAATATATTCACTAAAATGTTTGATAATTTAGATGAGAGGAGAAAAGGGAAGTGAATATATAATTAATATTGGCATTGTGACTGTGTCACAATTACAGAAAGAATGAGGACTAATTAGCATGTATAAAACAACAATTGTTTCAGTCTATAATAAATTTGGAGTCATAATCAAAGAAACGATCTCTCTATAATCACATCACTTGTAACAACATTTGATTAAATTTACACATTTTCTGGCATGCCTGGTTTCATAGTTTTCCATTTTAAATGTGCAGAGGGCTGGCTAAAAAGTGAAAAACAGCAAGGAAAATTGGAAATCTAACTGTTTTTGCTTGCTTACTTGAAGTTTTACTTTTAAACATGAGGGAAGATAAAGGATACTAGAGGTTCCTCTACCACAAAGAAAAAAAAATGTTATGGTTGATTAGCCAACAATGTATCTATTCTCCTCATCCTTTTCAGGAAAGTATTCCCAGTTTTTTTTTCAGATATATGTCATAGAATTCAGATGAGGTGGATCTGAAACACAGCTGTAAAAGTGAATCATGCCCAGCTGGTATGGCTTGGTGGTTGAGTGTCCACTCATGAACCAGGAGATCACAGTTCAATTCTCCATTAGGGCACATGCCTGGGTTGCAGGCTCGTTCCCCAGTTGGGGGAGTACAGGAGGCAGCTGATTATAAATATATATATATATATATATATATATATATATATATATATATATATTGAGTAGACAGATTATTATGACCACCCCATCAGTACTTCATTGGGCCACCTTTTGTCTTCAATACTATGGCGATTCTTCTTGGCATTGACTCCATGAGATGTTGAAAGGTGATGCGAGGCATCTGACACCATGCCTGATGAATAGCACTGTCCAATCCTGTGAGATATGATGCTTGTGGAACCAGCTGCCTGATGGCTCTTTTAACTTCGTCCCACAAATGCTCAATTGGATTGAGATCTGTGATTGTGGGGGCCACCTAAGCAAGGTAAAGTCTCCCTCCTGTTCTTGAAACCACTCCAGCACAATACGAGCACCGTGGCATGGCGCATGGTCTTGTTGGAAGAAGCCATCTCCATTGGGATACGCCATCAACATGATAGGATGAACTTGATCAGCAATGATACTTAGATATATTGTACTATTCAGACGTTGTTCCATATGAATTAAAGGGCCCAAATCATGCCAGGAAAACATGCCCCAAACCATAACACTGCCCCCACTAGCTTGAATAGTTGTACTCATGCATGTGGGGTACATGCTTTCATGCTGTTTCTGCCAAATTCTCACTCTGCCATCTGCATGATGCAACTGGAAATGTGATTCATTGGACCATATGACTGTTTTCCAATGCTCAACTGTCCAATTCTTGTGTTCCTGTGTGAATTGGAGATGTTTTATCTTGGTAACTGCAGACAGCAAAGGTGTTTGAACAGGCCTTTGGATTCCATATCCCATACAATGCAGTGTATGGCTAATTTGCCTACAAACGTCAGGTGGTCATAATAATCTGGTCACTGAGCCTGAATATATATATATATATATATTTAAAAGTGAATCATGACTGGATAGGCACCTATGACAATCTCATCCCCCTTCTATTGATCAGTTAGAAACAGGTGTGTGTCAAAGTACTGGCCAACTCTTCAATAGCTGATCATTGTATCTTTATTGCTGAAACTCTTACAGATGTACCTTCTTTTACCCCATTGATTCCCTCCACCCCAGACCTGCCACCCCCCAGCCCTTCACCACACCATTGTCTGTGTCCATGGGTTATGCATGCATGCATATAAAATCTTTGGTTCATCTCTCCCCTCCCACCCAACCCTTGCCCTTTCCTTAGATCATTCTTAATATGAAAAAAATCCATCATTATTATCAATAGATGAGTTGATGTTTTCTGTTATTTGTAGATAAGTAGTTCTGATTTCATAAATTAAAATTATGAACTGAAACTCAAGAAAAAAAAGAAATGTTTTCTATAAACCTCATGTTTATTTAGTCTGGGTTGGTGGACTGTAAGTGACTTATGTGCGTAATGAAATATGCAGAATTTGATAACATCTTCCTCTCTGAAAAACTTTTATTCTAATACTCCTTTCTTATGAATCTCACACTAACACTGCATTTAGTTTATAAAACCTGAAGTTGATTATTCTAAAACATGTGGATACTATGTTTGTTAAGCATAACCTTGTAATTTAGTCAGTTTTGCCAGATTAAGCAGCCTGCTATTCAACAGGCCTGGAGCAATGTCACACAGGGCGAGCTGAGGTGGGTGCTAATGACAGGAGGACACGAGTGGGAACTGAAGTGCATTCTAACAGTGCAACTCAAAGGGCAAAGGCAGTGTGAGCACTGATTGACTGGGAAGACAGAAAAAAATCATGCAAATAAGGAAGGAATGACTGACAACATAAAGTCGTCTTTCTTTGCCCAGCACTGTTTCTGTTTGACGAATCATTAATCGCACTCGGAATTCTCTGATTTCCTGCTGTGCTCCCAGCCTCCTGATAGCCTTTTTATGTGGTGTCATTGTTCAAGGGAACTTCGTGGATTTTAAACATATAAAGTCATTCCATACACTGCTTCGTTAAGAATTGATATTGATTGTTTTCATGAGAAAGAGAAAAGCTATTTTTAAAGGTATGTATTCTTATTTGAAGGAAGCATTTCTGGAGCTGAGAAACACATAGTTAAGCTTAATTTTCTTTCTACAAATGGTGCTGTTCTTCCTACATTTAGGCTCAATCAACCACAGTGATATATCTTACCACAGATGTTGTCCTTGTAATACCAATACTACATAGATATTTCTAGTGCTTTTCCTTCACTGAGAGAGATATTAAGGATTCTGCTCCCTGTTTCGCTCTCCACTTTCATTTGAAAGTCTAATCTATGTTTGTACACAGGATCGAAAACTAGCTTACTGCTAAATGCAAATCACATCTTTGATCGAAAACAACCCCAAATCAGCTTTTTCTTTTTGAAACTCTAAAAACTTTAATCATGTTAGCAAATACTTCTTTGAAAAACTATGTATTAAACACACATACAAACATCCCTTACATCTAAAAATGATGGGTTTATTTGCCAAATAGAAAGTGAGTTTTAAGTTTGCACATATATTCTATTGACTCCTTTGTATTCCATCAATTATCAGAAGGCAAATTCAACCAAAATATACCTTAACAGAGACACACTGGGATTGTCACTGTCAGGCAAAACTAAGCAACCTGACAATGTCCCCGGTGAAAAGGGGGGTGGAAGTGAGGATCTCTCTTAAGCAGGTGTTCTGGGGGGCCACTTTCTAAGCAAAACAGAGTGATTTGAAGGAGGAGGGGGGAGTTTATCTTTGCCAAGGATTCTAGATATATGGGGGAAAATCCCATTTGAAAACGCTCACCTGTACCACTAGGTGTGTGCAGATATTTTCAATATTCAGAAGAGCCAGGTTTTCTTGTGGGTCCTGTCATTCAAATGATTCGTTCTTAGTGTTAGCTCTACGATATGCAATCCTCTGTTAATCATTCTTAGTTCACAGAGTTGAAGACTAAATAACACATCCAATTTACGCATGCATTCATTCATTCATTCATTCACTTACCAAACCAAAGTTTCTTTGGTTATTTCTGTATGAGAGACAATGACATTTTGATTTCTGGTCTCATGGATTCTCAAGTGAGGCAGATAGTAGTAAAATTATTTGATTCTAATTATTTTTAATTTAATTACACAACTAATAATTTAATTTTCATAAGAGCTAAGTAGAACATATATGCAGCATTACTTCACAGCGTATAATAGAGACCTCAGCCTATGGGTCAGGTAAGAATTCCTTTAGTTACTTACATTTCCATAGCACATGCCACCACTTTATGTCGTTTAGGAACTTGGATGTGTGTTTGTAATAATGAGACTGTAAGCTCCATGAGGGTAGAGATTTCAGTATTTTGCTCACTGCTCTATCTTCCAGTATCTAAAATAGTACATGGCTGTGAAGGGATGGATGAAGCTAGCACAGTGTTTAATATGTTCATCAATTCAACAATGGCTTTCTTCCATTATCATACGAAATAGAAACTCACTTTTTTTAAAAAAAAAAAATCAGTTTTAACAAACTTCAGAAGCAAGAAATATACTTTTAATTTAGTCATTCAATATCCTTTCAACATTTATTGAGTGTCTACTGTTGCCAAACACTGAGTTACTGAAAGGAAACACACACACACACGCACACTGTGTCTCTTTTTTTCTATACTCAGAGAACATTTCACTTCTCATACCAAATGCCCAGTTTTCCACAACAACCAATGCTCTACCTCTACAGACACCAACTGGTTGTCTTATAATTCGATTAAGGCAGGGACGACCTGGAGTTGAGACAGACCCCATAGGTTAAAGGCCCAGTTCCACAAACCTTACTCCTACTTAAGATATGAATCACAAAATTCGGATTCCTAAGTTATTCTTTTCTCTGCATGGCTACAAAGCAAGGATTCCCATAAGCCCCTCCTCAATCCTGGACAAGAATAAGTAACATAATATGTTTAAGACACTACATTAATAAAAGCTGCCATTGATTGCCTATCTAAAAAGAACTCATACTTGAATTTGAGTTAATTTATTTGTCTCTCGTCATTTCTACACCCTGAAAGAAAAATGTCATCTTATTCTTCAATTATGGATTCATTCATTTAAGCTGATTATCTCTGCCACACTTGAAAAAGCTGGTGATTTAGTCCTAGGACTGTCTACTTCTTAATTTTTCTTTAGATGGCCTTTGCTCATATACAATCCAGACACGTGTTACTTATTTTCCACATAATTTGGGATTTTTCAGGTTTTTTTTTAGTTATTGATTTTTACTTTAACTCCATTGTGGTCTGAGAACATTGTTTGCATGATTTCTAATTTTTAAAAATTCTGTAAAAATGTGTTTTAAGGCCTAGAATGTAGTCAGTCTTGGTGAATGTTTTTTTTTTTTCTTTTTTTTTTATGAGCTGGAGATGAATGGGTATTCTGTTTATGCTGGCTAAAATGTTCTGTAAATGTCAATTAGATCCAGGTGGTTGATGGTGCTATTCAGTCCCACTGTATCCTTACTGATTTTCTGCTTGCTGTATCTGTCAATTAGTGAGATAGAGTCTTGAAATCTTGAACTATGATAGTGAATTTGACTATTTCTCCCTGCAGCTTGCATTAGTGTTGTGGCGTAGCAGTAGACAGACTGGGTGGCTTAGACAACATACATATATTTTCTCACAATTCTGGAGTCCAGCAGTCTGCTTGGCTTCTTCTCAGGCATCTTTCCTGGGCTTGCGGAGATTGCCTTCTCACTGACTTCACGTGTGTGTGTGTGTGTGTGTGTGTGTGTGTGTGTCCCCTAATCTCCATTTCTTATCATGACACCAGTTTTATTGGATTAGGACACACACAAATGACCTCATTTTGAGGTAACTACATCTTTGAAGACCTTATTTTCAAATACAGTTATGTTCTAAGGTGCTGAGGATTAGGACTGCAACATATGAATTTGGAGGTACACGTTTCATACCATAACACAGTTCTATCAATTTTTACCTCACATATTTCAATGCTCTGTTGTTAGATGCATACAAATACACATTGGTATATCTTGGAAAATAGACCCTTTTATAATCATGTAATATCTCTTTTTGCTCTGATTATATTTCTCTATCTGAAATCTCTTTGCATTTTCTGAAATTAATGTGGCTAACTCCAACTTTTTTATGGTTAATATTAAAATGGTACACAGTTCTCTATTCCTTTACTTTGAATAGGTTTGTACCTTTATATTTGAAGTGGGTGTGCTATAAAGAACATATAGTTGAGTCTTGCTTTTTTGCCTATTTCCAGTCTGTTAATTGCTGAGTTTAAGCCATTAACATTTAAAGTGATGGTTGATTTTTTGGATTACTTTCTATCATATTTGTAACTGTTTTCTCTCCATTGCACTTGTTGGTCTGTTTTTAGTTCCCTGTTTTTTTTTTCTCTTTTTATCTTGTTCTGAGTGTTTTATATGATTCTATTTTTTTTCTCCTCTCTTTACACATCAATTATACTTCTTTGAAAAAAAATAATATTGTTGATATTTAGAGAAAGTGGAAGGGAGAGGGATAGAGAAATAGAAACATGGGTGAGAGAGGAACATCATCTTAATTGGCTTCCTCTTGCCACAGTCCCTACTGGGGATTGAGCCTGCAACCAAGGTACATGCCCTTGACCTGGAACCCTTCAGTCTGCAGGTAGATGCTCTATCCACTGTACCAGACCAGCTAGGGTTGAAAAAAATTTTTAATGATTGTCTTACATTTTGCAATATATTTCTACAACTAATCTAAATAAAATTTCAAATACCTATACTACTTCACAGATAGTTTAGGCAGTTTATGATCAAGTGTTATTAATTCCTTCTTCCCATACCTTACTTATTTAATGTTACTCATTTAACTTATCCTTAATCTATAATCACCTAATACATTGTTGCTCTTACTGTTTTGAATAGTTGTCTATGAGAGCAATTAAATAAGAAACATGAAAAAATATCTTATTTTTTTAAATTCCTTCTATAATGTCCCTCTTTGGTTATGTACATATGAGTTTCAGACAAATTATTTTATTTCTCTGTGAAGAAGTTATTTTAACATTTCTTGCAAGACAGGCCCACTGGTAACAAATTCCCTCGTTTTCAGTTTACCTGAGAAAGTCATTTTTCTCCATCACTCTTGAAAGATAATTTCATTGGATAGAGAATTCTAAGTTGGAATGCTTTTTCTTTCAGCACTTTATATAAATAATTTGCTCCACTCTCCTCTTGCTTGCACAATTTTTGAAGAGAACACCAATGTAATTATCATCCTTGTTCTTCAGTGGTAAAATCTCTCCACTCCCAAAGTCTTTCAAGATTTTTTTTGTTTTGTTTTTGGTTTTCTGCAGTTGGATTATGATATGCCTAAGTATAGTTTTTTTTGTTGTTTTTTTTTTGTTTTGTTTTTCACAAATCCTGCTTTGCTCTAAGCCACTGGATTTGTAGTTTAATATTTGTCAACAATTATATAAAATTCCAGTCATTATCACTGTAAATATTTCTGCTGTTCTCTAACCTCACTTCTTCTTTTAGTATTCCTATTATGTGTATGTTACACATTTTGTAATTGTCTCATGCTTCTTGAATATTCTATAGTCTTTTTTTCATTCTTATTTTTATTTTTCAGATTTGGATGCTTTTATTCATATATTTTCAAGCTCACTAATTCTTTCCTCACTATGCACAGTATTCTGACGATATAATCAAAGGCATTCTTCATTTATTTTTACAGTGTTCAATTTCTAGCAATGTTATAAATTAACTTTCAGAGTTTTCTTTATTCTTCCTGCATTGTTTATGTGTTCTTGAATACCATCCACTTTTTCAATAGCGAGCAGAGCATATTTTAATAGTTATTTTCAATGGAGGTCTGATAATTTAAAAGATGTTAGTGTGGTTCTAACACTAGCTTTGTTTCTTCGTACATACAAAAACTGTGTTTTCTTGAATTTTAGCATACCTTGTCATATTTTTGTTGAAAGCTGGATATGATGTACTGGTTAATAAAATATATATATATATAGGCCTTTCACATGAGGTTTTATATTTATCCGGTAGGAGTTAGGCTGTGTCTCATGTTTGCTGCAGCTGTCTGTGCCAAGGGTTTCAATCTCCCCTAGTGTCTTTATTTATGCCTCCACTGTTACCTTGGGGTTTCTCTAGAAACTTCTTCGAAATGCAGTCTGTTTCTAATGGCTCTCTCAGTTGTGATCCATTGTTATGCTGGAGTCTCATCAATTCAGCGGTAAAGTATTGAGCTGAGGAAGTCTTCTATAATCATATAGAATAAGTCTTAGTTTTTTTTAATGGGCCAGAATCCCTATCACCTTCAGATGAGTTTCTTAGCATCTTTTCTCCCATAGGTGTGACTGTGACTAAAGGTAGAAAGTCTCTTGTAAATGCCTTTTTCCTACACATATTAGCTTCTTCACTGTAAAGCAGTTTTCCCTGAGGGTAGGATTTTGCTACTGAGAATAGAATGTTCTGCCCACAGTCAAAATGGTATTTTTCCCTTTTTCATACTAAAAGTAGGAGGTTACTATTCTCTAAACATCACTATGAGAAACTTCTGGGCTCTTATATGTAAAACCCATGACGACGTGGAAGCAATCATATGACTGATTAGGAATTTTTAACTCTTAAGCTAGTCCATGCTCAGCCACCAGAAATCAATTATAGTTAAACTAGAGGCCCCATACAGGAAAATCATGCAAGGGTAGGCCTTCACGGCCCTGGCTGCCTCTCAGCTCCGCTCCCTGCCGGCACCTGTCTTGGCCTGGTGCTGCCTGCGTCTGCCACCACACACCCCCGGTTCCCTGGTTCTGCAGAGCCCCCCCAATTGATCGCCCAGCAGAGGGCCTCCCTCTTTGGGGCAATAGTGGAGCCCCCCCTCCCCATCGGGAGCTCCCTGGCCAGTGGCCTGGGCCTCCCTTTGCTGGGTGATTGTGGGGTGTTGGCAGACCCCCTGACCAATCACATTGCACCCACCTTGGCTGGCCTAGCGCCAGTGCATGTCATAGCGTGGTTGTCCAAAAGGTTGTTCGGATGGTCATTCTGCTGTTAGACAGTTTGGTCGATTTGCATATTACACTTTTATTATTATAGATGTTCTTACCAGTTACTGACCCCAGTGCCTTCTCTGCCCAGTATGTTTGATTCTTTGTTTTCAAGTTGCTCCAGTTTTCAGAGCATCAGTTTGCCCTGAATTTTAGTTTGTTCAACTTTATCCCCATTATAAGTGGGTAATAACTTCCAAGGTCCTTACATGTCGAAGCAGAGATCAGAAGTGGGGACAGCCTACTTCAGATGCTCACATTTTTACTGGCTATGTCTGAATCTCACATCAGCAGAAGTGTTGGGTGGACAGACAAAATGTGACTTTTATTGTAACCATCAAAGTAATCAGTGATGAGAACACATATTAACTATTTATATGTGTATAAATAACCAAGTTTCTATTATCGTGAGAACACCAAAGTAAGTGGTAAGTAAATAGCTAAAATTTTGAATATCTCTATTTTGAGATTAAGGCAAATTATAAACAATTCTCTGGGTTATATCATATTGATTGAAGATTTGATTTATGGATCCCTGTCAATATGCCTGTGTTTTTTACTAAAGATGCCAGATATGATCAGGGAAAGACAAGTACCATATGATTTCACTCATATGTGAAAATAACAAGCAAATTAGAGACAGACTCATAGACAGAGCAGGCTGACAGCTGGTGGGGCGGGGAATGTTGGAGGACTGAGTGGAGGGATTGATCAAAAAATAAAAAAAAATAGCCCTAACTGGTTTGGCTCAGTGGATAGAGCTTTGGCCTGCGGACTAAAGGGTCCCAGGTTCGATTCCAGTGAAGGGCATGTACCTTTGTTGCGGGCACATCCCCAGTAGGGAGTGTGCAGGAGGCAGCTGATCGATGTTTCTCTCATCAATGTTTCTAACTCTCTATCCCTCTCCCTTCCTCTCTGTAAAAAAATCAATAAAATATATTTTTAAAAAATATTCATGGACATAGACAACAGTGTGGTGATTGCTGGGTGCAAGGAAGAGAAGGTGGAGGAGGGTACCGGAGGGGTAAATGGTGATGAAGGGAGAATTGACTTGGAGTGGTGAAAACACAATACAGTTTATAGATAATGTGTTGTGGAATTGTGCACCTGAAACTTGTATAGTTTTTAAACCACTGTCACCTCAATAAATTTTTTTAAAAAAAGAAGAAACAAAAAGAAACTTACATCTTTCAATTTAAGTACTATATAGATGAACAATGGCAAAATGCACTGATATATGAGGCTGTATTAGGCTGGTTTTGGGCGTAAATAATTCTGACAAAATATATATAAGAATTTGTAACCCAGCTAGTGTGGCTCAGTGGTTGAACATCAACCTATAAATCAGGAAGTCAGAGTTCGATTCCAGATCAGGAAACATGCCTGGGTTTTGGGCTCGATCCCTAGTAGGGGGCATGCAGGAAGCAACCGATCAATGATTCTCTCTCATCATGTCTCTATCTCTTCTTCCTCTCCCTTATGCTTTGAAATCAATATTAGTGTATTAAAAAAAGAATTTGTATACAATGAAATGAGGGCACATATACAAAATATATCACCATTTTTCTAGTTTTTCAATGTATATATTTTCTAGGGATTGAGTTCTCTTCATGATAACAATTCCTAATTTATTTGTACAAAGCTTAGCCGAGTCACTTCACCAAAATATTTTACTTCTTTAAAAATCTAATTGCTATCCTAATATACATGTATTGAGGCTGCTTTCATTTACCAATTAGTTATATTAGAAAAGGATGATTATTTTTATACTCTTTTCTGCCCTAATTTTAAGTCTTTGGCATTCTTTTTAATACTGCATCTGCATTCTCAGAATTTGATAGTAGTAGAAATTCAAATTGGAACTCTACTGTGGAAATTAACTAGCTAGCACTGAGTTTTGTGATTTTGAGGCTTTGTTTAACTATTTAGAAAATAATTTGCAGTACACAGAACCTGAAATGTTATGTAAAAAAATGAAAAATAACTCAACATATTTTGACTTTTAAACATAGAATTTATTAATAAGGAGAACTTCTAAATCAAGCTTTGTGAAAACTTGTGTGGCTTAAAGATTTCATTAAAACTGTGTCTAAAGTGATCTTTTGGAATCTCTTGTTGAATATATTCAGTAGACTGACATGGTACAAAGGTAAAATCTTTTTGAATTAACTCAAATTATCATAAAACACCATTTTGACTCTAACATTTTTAATTCATGCATCTCCATAGATAAGAAGCAATTTCCTGGTAAAGGAAAAAGCATAACATGTGTAGCTCAAATATTGGGGTTGAAGTAAATATTCGTTTTTGTTTTTCAGCGTTCAAGTACTATTTTTGTTGTTCCTGTTTTGTCATAACAACAGTAATCAAAAAAAGACCTTTTATCTGTCAGCTCACAGCCTTAGTAAATTGGTTGCAGTAAGGTGTATGAATAATTTGGAATCAGAAAATCTTTTTTAATTTTCTACCAAGGTAGGTTTAAACTTTTAAAAACTATTTATTAAACTGCTATAGTAATTACAAATTTTGGGTTATATTAGCATTTAGCCTACCATCTACATAATATCTTTTAACTAATCTAGAGGGGCTATAAACAATATGTGTTAGTGAATTATAAAATAAATAATCCAAACTCTTTTTTCAACTTTATTTTCTCTCCTGTTGTTTTCGCTGTACACACAGTTGTGACAATTTTGATGAATGATTTCGATGTTCCACTCTTTTGCTTTTAGTGTCACTGTGTACAATGATGCTGTGTTTCTCTATGTGTCTTGTGAGAGTTCATGAAACAGGCTTAGATTTGGTTAAACTGTTGACTGCTGTAAGAAATGTGCCATCAGAGGACTGAACGCTGGTCAGTGCATGAAATTTACTGTGTCCTAGGAATTTTAGGGCTGTGTGTAGAAACCTGTCAACATTATTTGTTGATAACAGTGAGATTGGTGATTTATACATGTTTATGGAGAGACCACTGGAGGACTGGTTATATAGCAAAAACATGTTGACATGATCAGCAGAATATAAGAAACTCTGGCTAAGTCTTCATTGGTTCCAAGGTTTTCTGTGTGGATGTTGTTAGTTTCTAACCTGAGAGAAAAAACATGGCCTGGTAAAACTCTTAAAAGAAGGACAATTCAAGCTGGTGGCCTGTTTGGACCCCTTCTGTGTGGCACACTCAGATTTATGCATCTGCTTACTTTAAATGCTTCTGGTATACTCTTCCTGCAATTTTTTGCACATTTGTAAGGATTGCCTGTGAATCTTCTTTAATTTTTAATATGCATATTTTTATTGTTGATAGTATTACAGATGTCATCCATCTCCCCATATGTGAATCTTCTATAATAATTAAATCTTGACTGCTACTGATAGATTGATAAAACTTTACAGCTGAAAGGGTTTTAGCTAGCTTTTATCTTATCCCATTCACTTCAGGAAATAAGAAACTAAAGCAACCAAAGTTAAATTTTGCCAAAAGCGTATACTTTGTTGGACACAACACTGAAACTGCTTCTTCCTCTATTGAGCATAGACCCTTTTAATTCATCACATCTAATTTAAACATTATAAAATTACACCTAACTTATGTGGGCCTTTAATGCTTTCTCAAAGCTAAAAGTATAGAAATAAGCCATTGATTTGTTAATATCAATCGGTTATGTTTGTAACATGCTTATATCAATTCACGTAATTTACCTGTATATCTTTTTTTTATTTATTGTCTAAAGTTTTACATATGTCTCCTTTTCCCCCGACTGACCTCACCCCCCACCACCAGCCATTCCCACCCCAGGCAAGCCCCCACCTCCCCAATGTCTGTGTCCATTGGTTATGTTAATATGCGTGCATACAAGTCCTTTGGTTGCTCTCTAACACCTCCCCCCACCTCCCCTGACATTTGTCTCTGGATCTATTTTTGTTCATCAAATTATGTTGATTATTATATCCCATATATGAGTGAGATCATGTGATATTTATCTTTCTCTGACTGGCTTATTTTGCTTAGCATAATGCTCTCCAGTTCCATCCATGCTGTTGCAACTGGTTAAAGTTCCTTCTTTTTTATAGTGGCATAGTATTCCATTGTGTATTTACCATGGTTTTTTAATCCACTCATCTGCTGATAGACACTTAGGTTGCTTCCAAATCTTAGCTCTTGTAAATTGTGCTGCTAGTGTTTCTGGTTTCTTGGGATATAGTCCTAGAAGTGAGATTACTTGGTCAAATGGGAGTTCCATTTTTAACTTTTTGAGGAAACTCCATACTGTATGTTTTATATAAGGACCTCAGGGGACATCTGCATTGTACACTGTGATTAGTATTTACATAAATATTTGACACATAATTTGTGTTTATGATTATCAAAGTTAATCACGTCTAACATGCATAACACTGAATTGAATGAAGATGTATGATCACCTTTTACTAAAAAATATGTAAGATTTATCAATATTTTTATAGATACCAAGTATAAAAGGATGTTTGTTTTTTATGCCTTTAGGAGAATTTAGAGCCAAATAGAGGAGACAATAGTAAAACCTTACATGAAAATTATTATTTATTTAATTGTCTTTTCAAATCTTTTTATTGTAAATATGAATTTTCTCTCTCTATTTATATACCTTCTTAAAAATGTATGCCAGAAATATATGATACCTTAATGTAAGATTCAATGATTTAAGGTATTAGCCAAATACTATCCATCTTTAAATATTTCCTGAGAATTTGACTTGATTCTTATGGATGTACATTTTTCTAATAAAACTAATGTCTCCCTTAGAAATAACCCTATATAATAAAGAGGTAATATGCAAATTGACCACAACACCCTCACAAGATGACTGCTTACAGGGGGGTTAGTGAGGGACAACCAAACAAGTGAACAAGCAGGCGCACAGGGCGACCAGGCTGGCAGGGAGGTTAGTGAGGGACAACCAAATGACTGAACAAGCAGGCTGCATGGGGAAACCAGACTGGCGGGGAGGGGTGCAGTTGGGGGTGACCAGGCTGGCAGGGGGAACAATTGGGGGTGATTAGGCTGGTGGGGGGTCAGTGAAGGGCAACTAGGCCAGTGGGGGGGGGGGACAGTTGGAGGTGACTAGGCCAGCACAGGGGGCAGTTAGGGGCAACCAGGCCAGCAGAGGGGGGCAGTTGGGGGTGACCAGGCTGGCAGGGGGGCAGTTAGAAGTGACCAGACTGGAAGGGAGGGGGTAGTTGAGGGTGACTTGGCTGGCAGGGGGGGTAGTTAGAGGCAATCAGGCTGGCACACAGAGGCAGTGAGGGGAGGCCAGGCTGGCAGGGGGGGCAGTTAGGGGCGGCCAGGCAGGCAGGCAGGTGAGTGATTAGGAACCAGTGGTCCAGGATTGTGAGAGGGATGTCCGACTGTCCCCAGGATTGGGCCTAAACTGGCGATCAGACATCCCCTGAGGAGAGAGTGCAGGTTGGGCTGAGGGGGACCCCCTCCATGCACAATTTTTGTGCACTGGGCCTCTAGTTTTCAGATAAAATCCCTGTAGTTTTCGTTATGTAGCTTGACAAAAACACTACAGAAATGAAGATTTACCTGTTGAACTTATAAATGAAAGAACAAAAAATAAATCCCAAAGGGAAAGAAAAAGAAGATAAGAGTGGTAGGAGAATATAAAAAAAAAAAGGAGGCAAGAAAAGCATAAATAGAATATTTGTTTTGCAATAAATGATTTAGGTGGTCAGGGAATATTCATAAATATAAATATTTGAAGAATGATAATGAGCAAAGAATAGCAACATGATATTATAGTTCTATAGACCATATCTGCATGCTTTAAAGATCTGAACAATATTTTTGTTAATGCAAAATTTGCCTAAATTTTCATCCTATCTTAATGCTTAGTTTTGTGTAGCTTCCCTTTTTTAAAATAATAAATAATGTATATACATAAGATACATCATTCCTTTCTTTGAAATGCCAGAATGTATTTCATAACCTGTATATAAGATGCTTTTACATGATATTAAATACAATGCAAAAAGAAATCTAAACTCTTAGCTCAATGGATTTAAATCTTTTTCTATTTCTTTTCCTTTAAAATATCTCCACAATATAATAAGACAAATTCTTTTTAGTGCTTTGAATTTTACTAAATTCCAAATTCTCTCACATTGTGATAATGCTAAACTTATGTCATTATGATAGAAATTCTTGAAAGCTTAATAACCTTGTTTATTGAACACTGCAATTGAGAATACTTGATAATTATCTCAATCTATGCTAACAATATTTGTCAGTAATACTTTATTTTCTCTTAATGTTTTAAAAGTTTTAAACTAAAATGAAAAAAAACTGTGATATAATTGTGAGTACTGTTGCAATACTTAATTAAGCATCTGTTTAAAAAATAATAAAAATGATATGAAATAAGGCCTATAGCTAAGAGAGTACTATTTTAAAAAATCAATTATGCTCTGAAACATAGGAAACTGTTTTTCAGAAATTACAACAAAGCAAACTGCTGGTAACCATCCTACTGTATATCCATTTCTCAAAATAGAACAAGCACTTTCACACACACAAAAAAAAAAACAACCCCAAGTCATTCATTATACAATGCCCTCAAGGCATAGATTTTCTCCAAGTGAGATTCTCATTTCTTCTCTGTAAAGAAAATCAATTTCAAAAATAGGGAGAAATACTTAACAACAGCAATTCAGTTGTTTTTTAAGCATACATACTGACTATACAGCATATAAATATATGGATAGTTGAATACCATTGATATTTATAATTTAAAGAGTTAAATATTTTCACCAAATGTTTAGATGCACATTTTCAATAGTGTTCACTGTGTACCATAGCCATATACTGCAAGTAAATAATATACAATAATAACATTGTAATATTTTCAAATAAAAATTATTCAAACTTTTTATTTAAGTGTGTGTTATGAAAACAATTTCATGAGCTAGCATGTTATAACGGATCCTCCTCAAGCTACATAATCTTTAAAATATCTAAAATCATTCTTTTAAACCTAGCAGTTCCACGCAAGCCCTTTGTTCTTTTAGCAGTAAAACAATGTATTACTTTAACACCTATTGGCAATTTTTGTAGTTTAGTTTCCCAGATAGAACACTAATTCAGAAGAATATACATTTTCCTTAAATATATGGGCAAAGTTGGACAAATGAAAGCAAGCTCAATAGAAGATGAATGTTGCAGCTTAGCCACTCCAGGCTGCTCAGTGGACCAGGACAGTCAGGCACCACGTGTATGAGGGGGTGATGGATCTGGAGCCCAGCTGCTGTTGCAGGAAACCCATGAGAATGTGGAGGCAGCACAGAGCTACTGGCAGGAGCCGGGCCAGATTACAGCCCAGGATTACAAACCCCAGTTCCGTAAATGAACCTCAACTCATTATGAGGGTGTATATGTAGGCTCAAAAAAATGAATTCATAGTATTACACATAGACACTATTGTTGATGATCAGTTAGAGTCTGTGCCCAGCGAGACAGATGACTAGAGTCCTTCCTTAGTACCTCATGAATGGACAACTGGCTTTAAGGGGTGCAGTCTGAGCAGTCGAAGAAATATATCATTCCCAATGGATTTGGAATCCTCAGGTGTTCTCTACTCCAGCACTCCAACCTATTTCTGGGAGCAGACATTAACATTCAGAGTTGAAACTGTGGGGCAATCAGACAGACGAGACAGTAGAGGAGTGTGTACAGAAATCAGAATGAATGTAACTTTGCAGTAGGACCAAGCAGTGTGCATTAGTGCATATGGTGCCGCTTTTGTAAATGGAAAAGAAATGACTGATCACTTGTGAGGCTTTACTTCTGGGTCCACTGTCATATTTGACATTGAAGCTGTGGCTATAGGATCCACCAATAATAATGAAGATGATGAGAACTAGATTTTGAGACTTGTTTACTTGGAACACTAGAACTGAACACCTAGAGAGGAATAGTCTATTCTTATAGACTGCACTGATACCTTTAGTTCCAGTAGAGTGAAGGTTTAGGTAAACACTTCTGATTATTAATGTTTAGATGTGTTCTCTGCTGGGAACATATAAGGTAGATAAAATAAAAGTAGAGTCAATGCAAGATGAACAAATTCTTCTTTGGTTCTTTGTTCTTACTTCTACCAAGTATTTTGAAGACAAAATTAATTTTTGGACATTTGACAAATCTTCAGATATGTCAAAATTGTACAAAAGAGCATCATTTTTATTTATATCACATATTACATATTTTCAAATAGCTCCACGTGTGTATTTGAAATAGTATAGTGAAGTAAGTGCTGACAAGATATTAAGAGGTTATCTCCATATTAGAGATGGAAAACTGAGGCTTAGGTTTCAAGGCTGGTCATACATCACAGACTGAAACAGACTCAAGAACACAGAGACCAGATTGATGGATGCCAGATGGAAGGGAGGCTGGGGAGGCTGGGTGAAACAGGTGAAGGGTTTGAGAAGTACCGATTGGCAGCTATAGAATCGCCTCCCAGAATTAGTCTCCTTACCTTGTTCTCTCCAACCATTTTTAGATAAGCGTGGGAATTTTTTTCAGCTCTCCACAAAAAGCCTCATTATTTGTGTAGAACAGTGGTTCTCAACCTTCCTAATGCCATGACCCTTTAATACATGACCCTTTAATATTGTGGTGACCCCCAACCATAAAATTATTTTCATTGCTACTTCATAACTGTAATTTTGCTACTGTTATGAATAATAATGTAAATATCTGATATGCAGGATGTATTTTCATTGTTACAAATTGAACATAATTAAAGCATAGTGATTAATCACAAAAACAATATGTAATTATATATTGTGAAATATTTATTTCTAATTACAAATAAATGAAATTTTGTCTTGAAGCATGGTGTAGCATGGATAACAGTCTTAATATAACAACAGTAAACTACATTGCTACATTTTGCGACAGTATGTGTAAAAAGCCAACGTCAGTTCGAAGGTTGAGATTGCTTCTTTCTCACCAGATCAGAAATTCTCGGGGCAGTCTTTGCAAGAGCACAATGAAGATCATCTTCCACAACAGGTCTACTTCTGTATTTAGACTTGATAACAACAAGCTGGAAAACCCTGTTTCACAAAGATATGTTGTTGGAAATGGGAGAAGGCGCAACACAGTCTCAGACAGAACAGGATATGACTGCAAACACTTGATCCAGAATTCTGTAACTGGCATTGTAGAGAAATCAGTTCTTACTGCATCATTGTTAATAAGTTCACTGACCTCCTCTTGTGCTGTCTCAGGAACATCTTCAACTTTGACTGTGAATGGGCTTCTGGCAAGTGCAAATGGAGTCTCAGGTAGATTTGGAAAGTACGACGAAATTTCGTCTGCAAGCATGTGCAAGTGTTCTTTCACAGAAATTATCATCGTAATCCTTTTGTCTGGTTCAATGTCATGTTTCTCAAAGAAAGCAGATAAGGTAGGCAACATGTACATTTTATTTTTATCCAATTTTCTTTATTTGCCAAAGCGGAAGTTTCATTTGGAATGATCAGATCTTTTCAGACAAATCAAGGCAAAGCTCAGATGCTTACTATCAAAATGGCATTTTAGTTTGTTCAGCTTCATTTGGTCCTTGCAGTGCTAAATTTAACTCATTCAAGATGGCAAAGATGTCAACCAAGTAAGCTCTTTTCTGCAGTTCACTTTTATTGCTGAAAAGTGCTTCGAACTGTGGTTTTGCTTTCTGATTAAAAAACGTTTTGAGTTCATCACGAAGCTCAAAAACACGTTTTAAAATTTTTCCTCTCGACAACCATCTTGCTTCAGTGTGAAATAGCAGAGCATTGTTTGGCACATCCAACACGTTGCACAGTTGGGAAAACAGTCTACTGTTTAAAGTGCTCACCTTTACAAAATTGACACAACTTATGACGCTTTTCATTACTTCTTGAAACTCTTGTGGCAGCATCTTCGTTGCTAATATTTGCCGATGAATAATACAGTGAATTCTGATGACTTTTGGTGACTCATTCTGTACCAAACGTTGAAATCCAGATCGACATCCTAGCATAGCTGGAGCACCATCTGTGCAAAGACCACAAACCTTTTCCCAAGAGATATTGTGCTCTTTCAGAAATGAACCAACTGTGTCAAATACATCATGTGCAGTAGTTGTGGTTTCAAGAGGTTTGCAAAAAAGAAACTCATCTTTAAAGTCACCATCATTAATATACCTCACGTAAACCAGTAACTGAACAGTTTGCAACGTCTGTAGATTCATCAAGCTGGATACTAAATATTGGAAGTGGAGCAGATTTAATTTACTGGATTACCTGATGAAGAATATCACCAGACATGTCATCTATTCTTCTGTGGACGGTGTCGTTAGAGAAGGAAATTGCACTCAATTTCATAACAAATTTGTCTCTGATCATAACTCGAACAATGTCTTTGGCCACTGGCAACAGTAAATCCTCAGGAATGGTGTGAGGTTTCATAGCTCTGGCGATTCTGAGTGCCACCAAATATGAAGATCAATGGCTGCTACGTTTTGTTTGTGGTACTTGCCACCAGTGTCAAGTCTGGTTTTCTTGAGTCCATCAGCTTTGCTTCTAAAATAGTTGGTATCCTTGCCAGCAAAGCTCATCGCTTGCTTTCAAAATGGTGTTTTAGTTTGTTCGGCTTCATAGATTCAGCTGATAGAACTTTACAACAAATAACACATTGTGGTTTCTCAATTCCTGCTGTAATTATTGAGGTAAAACCATACTGTAAAAAATCCTCACTATATTTTATTTTCTTGACGTTCTTCTCTACACAATCCATTGTCATGGGATGGTTTGCTAAAGAAAATAATATATAACAATAGTTTCAATAATACAAAAGATGATACATGGGATAGTTCAGTCAATACAGTTCATTAAAGTTTCCTATGATTTACCATTCTGTTGTTTTTTTTACATACCTGTTACTATCACAAGGGGGCAGTATTCACATCAACCACAGCTGAATATAAAAAGACCTATCAGCATCCAGATTAAGTTCCCATGGTACAGATACTTTTTTTTTTTGCAGTAGTTGATGATTTTACAGTACATGATTTTACATTTACCCAGTAATTATACATGAAGTGTCGTTTTACCTCCAATACTGCTGTTTTCAACACAGTAGCTGCTTTTAATAGAGTAGCTGCTTTCAACACAGCAGCTGCTTTCTACACAGTTGCTGCTCTCTACACATGTGTGACTGGTCCACATAAGTACATTATGGCACCAACCCTGTCACATACGCCTGTATTTGTACGAGGTGTATGTGATGGGATTGGCGTGATGATGTCATCATGCCTGGTACTAGTATGTAGGCATATCTGCATGTGGGTGGACCTGCCTGGAGATGGATAGAGGAGCGGTGTCTCTGTTCCTAAGACCATCAGAAATATGTGTTTTCTGGTGGTCTTAGGCGACCCCTGTGAAAGGGTCATTCGACCCCCAAAGGGGTCGCGACCCACAGGTTGAGAACCACTGGTGTAGAACTGCTCATACACACTTGGTGCTGTGTGAAACCTTAGCATTGTTTCTAACCAAATGTTAAGTGAGAAATTCTATCTTACCTCTGTTTAGTGTCCAAATTGGTGCATTTTGTAGAACACTCTTATTGACATCCAGTTGAGCAATAACAGATTGTCAAACGAAGCTCAGAGAAACAATACAGTATAGATATCAATCACTATTTTTTGCTTGTAAAGAGAATGTAAATTAATTAAGTTTATAATCCCCCTAGCATAATGTGTTTGTAGGCAAGGGAAAAAAACACCCTTTTGTATCTCTGTTTGGTATGTTTAACAAAAAATTAGTCCTATGTTCTTGGTGACATCTTATTTTATGTCTGTAAACTATAAGAATGCCCATTGACTTATATTCATGTATTTAAAGCCACTATGCATTATTTAGTCATTATAAATTAAACATTATTAATATTTGAGTTCATCACTAGTCTACATCTTTTTATGTGAAAAAAGGTGAATCTACATTGTGCAGCTAGAAATGTCATCTACCCTCTTTACAAGTTAGTGTTTTTGCAATAATTCTGAATTATCTCCTGAAATTATCTCCTCTGTGATGGTTGGGTCTATTAGTCACATGACTTTCCAAATTGTTAACCACTTAACATAGTGTGCAGCAGTTAAGCAATACATGAGTTAGTCCAGACCTCAGCTAGATGTCTTCGTTGTCAACAACAGGGACCATATTTCTGCTAAAATTTATAGATCTTTTTCCACCTTCTGAATTTCTGATTATTTATATACCACCTCCTTTGGGTAAATATATTCTGTACACAGGTATGACTCCATAAGTATAATCATCTATATTCTGCATAACATTGCATTTATTCTGAAATATGCCACTGTATCTAGTAAAACAATGCTGTATCAAGTATGGTAAATTTTCTGTCAATTCTCACACTGGCAAATCGAGATCCACTGTTGATTTTATATCTTGACCTATAAAGTCTCTTTTCTTTATTTTTCTTTCACTTACTTTGGAAGATAAACAAAATTTGGCTTTCATTTCTAGATGGCAATTTTTTGAACTCTTAAGACAACACTAACCTGCAGGACTGGAAGAGGTTCCAGCACCCTCAGTCAGGCTCAAGAGAAAAGCAAACAAACAAATATCGTCAGAAAAGTTCTTTGGAGAAAATCCACGGGAACTTCAGGTACAAAGAGTAAAGCCTCAAAGAACTTTGGCATTTCATTTCACATTTAAAAATTCCTTCTGTTTAAGGATTGACTCAACAAGAAGAAGGCTCAATTAAGGAAAGAGTCATTTTCAACTGAATCAGTAGTAAGAGTAGAGAAAATACAACTTTAAACACCACCACAACAGTAAATGATGTGCTGACAGCATCTGAAGGAACGGAGAAAAGCAGTCTGGATAACAACGAGGGTGAAAGGTCAATTCAATCCTCTGCCAATTTCTGCATTTACTACTCTCCACTCCCTAGTCTATGACTCTCAGATTCCTGCATTCCCCGCTGTTCATCTCTACATTCAGTTCATACTTCCTAGAGTTCTCACATGTTCCCACCCATAACCTACCTGGAATTGATAACTACAAAGATTTTATTATATTAACACCACTCAGATTTTGCTCTCTGTGCTACAGCATATATTTCACCTTGAGCCACTTACACTTAGGACACTTGCTTCTGGCTCAAACTCGGACTTTCTGAATTCTATATTGTCATTGGCACAGTGGGATAATCAGAAGAATTCTATTCTTAGACTAGCTTGAGGAAGTATGCAGGCATCAGCTAACTTTTGTGAGAAATTTTTTATTCTTTGGAACCTCCTCTTTCCCTACAGGAATACACATGGAGATTGATTAAAGATTTTTAGTTCTCACCCTAACCGGTTTGGTTCAGAGTATCAGCCTATGAACTGAGGGGTCACGGGTTCGATTCCAGGCAAGGCCATGTACCTCGACTGCAGGCTTGACCCTGGCCCAGGTCGGGGTATGTGCAGGAGGCAACCAATCAATGTGTCTCTCTTACAGCAATGTTCCTTTCTCTGTCCCTCTCTCTCCCTTCACTCTCTTTAAAAGTCAATGGAAAAATACCCTCATCCTTGAATGAGGATTAACCAGAACAACAATAGAAGATTTTTATTTCTCCAAAATAAAAGAAAGAAAAATAACATTAAAAAATCTTAAACCTACATTTTCCAAATTTTCAACCATATATAATATATATATACATATATATATGTATATATGTAATTTATAATCATAGTTGGTTTCCATATCCCTTATCATTACCTTTGCACTGTATTTTCTGATAATTTCCCAGAATTTTGTTCAAGTTTAAGATGGTAAATTTCTTATTTTTTAAAAGATATTTTCTTTTAACATGCAAATATATTTAATATCCGTTTAATTTTTGTAAATTATACTTTTGCTCTTATTTTAATTTTATTGAATTATTGTCCTAAACACTAATATATATGACATTAATCCTTTTAAGTTTATTGAGACTTAAATTTTGGCTTAATGCAGTCTATTTTGGTAAGATTTTATGTGTGCTTGGAAAAATGTGTATTCACAGTTTGTTAATTTTTCATTTTTGATATTTAAGTAGTTAATCTATCTGACAGTGATTTACATATATGATGACAGATAAAAACAACAGTGTTGTCTTTTCTTTAATAATAGTAAACTGTTTATTTCATTTTTTCTTTATGGAAACATTGTGTTTTTGTTTTTTTTACTTTGTCAAAATTCTATTCAAGTACAGATCTCACATGGAGGTGGGGGATGTGGGTGTCTCTTCTTCCCATTGTCATTTTGTTTATCCCTTTACAAATACTAAAGTGCAGAGCTTATAATTGTTTCAAAATATGTCTTTATATCATTTAGGGCAAATCTACCCTCACTGCTCTTCTTCAAATATTTGGTGGTTATTTTTTGACACTTTAAGAATTTAGGTTTTATTTTAGGGGCACAATGCACAGCAAAATGGTTAAATTATCTCGTTTCCTTCCAGAGAAGTGAGTTCATATGACTCGATAAAGAGATCAACCAGAAGCGTATGGAGGAAGCTGTTTATCTTTGAACATATTACTGCTGATGAAAATGTTATGCAGTTTAGCATCTTCATTTTTTAATGGGCATAACATGTAGAAATGTTCAGGATTAATATGTTTATTTAATGTAAACATCACTTACTAAGATTTCCTTCCCTTCTCTTCACACGTTTCTCCTCCCCCACACTAGCTCAATCCCACTTTTGTATGTGTCCATAAAGTCTGACTTTTTCTTCAAAGATATTTTACAATTATAATAATCAGTCACTTGAGTTTTCTTTAATGTCCACCTTCCATTATTTAGTATGATCAACTTGACTATATAGCCTATATCTGGTTCATTATATTCCCAGTGATAGCATAGTGATTGACACAGGATATATAGCATATGGAAAATATGAATGAGCCATAATTTTCCCTATACTAAATTTATTCATTTAATAAAAAAGTGTCTCTCATACCAGACACTATCTAGGCACTTAAGATATATCAATAATCAAATTAAACAAAAAGACTTGCCTCATGTAAGTTATATTCTAGTTGTACGAAACAGAAAATTAACAATAAATGCAACCAGCCCTGGTCAGGTAGCTCAGTTGGTTAGAGCATCATCCAGAAATGCCAAGGTTGCAGTTGGACCTCCGGTCACAGCACATATAAGAAGCAACCAAGCCCTGACTGGTTTGGCTCAGTGGATAGAGCGTCGGCCTGCGGACTGAAGGGTCCTGGGTTCGATTCCAGTTAAGGGCATGTACCTTGGTTGCGGGCACATCCCCAGTAGGGGGCATGTAGGAGGCAGCTGATAGATGTTTCTCTCTCATAGATGTTTCTAGCTCTCTATCCATCTCCCTTCCTCTCTGTAAAAAATCAATAAAATATATTAAAAAAAAGAAGCAACCAATGAATGCATAAATAAATGGAGCACAAATGTTCCTCTCTAACAATCAATAAATAGATAAAATTATTTTTAAAAACAATAAATGCAACTAATTTATGTCAGATTTTATGCTGGAAAGTTAGAAGTACTTTGGGAAACTAAAATCTGTGCAAGGAAATGGGATTTGGGAATGATTATTTGAGGTGAGGTTTATAATTATTAATCGGATGACTCTAATAGTAACTATAAATAGAAAGTGAAAATCTGTTTTTTGCAACAGTATGGTTCAACCTAGAAGGTATTGTTTTAAGTGAAGTCAGTGAGGCAAATACCATATGATTTCACTTATATGTGAAAATAAACAAACAAACTTGAAACAGACTCATAGATGCGGAGACCAGACTGATGGTTGCTAGTCCGGAGTTGGGGTGGGCATGTTGAAAACTGGGTGAAAAAAGTGAAGAGATTAAGAGGTGCATACACATTGGGGCCCTGGCTGGTGCTACTAAGTGGTTAGAGTGACCATCCCAGTCAAGGGCATGTACCTGGGTTGCAGGTTTGATTCCCTGCCCCAGTCGGGGCACATGCAGGAGGCAACCAATTCATGTTTCTCTCTTTTCTCTCCCTCTCTCTCTCTCTCTCTCCCCCCCCCCCCCCACCCCTCTACTCTAAAAAAATCAATGGAAAAAAAGTACACATTGGCAGTTACAAAATAGTCACAGGATGTCAAGTACAACCTAGAAAATATAGTCAACAATATTATAGCAACTATGTATAATGCCAGGTGGGTACTGGAAATATGGGGGAGAGGGGAAACTTTGTAAAGTATATGATTGTCTAACCACTATGCTGTACATCTGAAACTAATACAAGATAATACTGAGTGTAAAATGTAATTGAAAACTGAAATTTAAAAAGAAGGAAAGTAACATTTTGATCAGAGCTAAAGGAGTTAGTCATGGAAACTATTTCAGGTACCCACAATACCCCGTTGACAAATCCCAAGGGGAGCAAGCCTTGAATGTTTGAGGAAAAGCAAGCCGACTAGTGTTGTTAGACCTGAATAAGCAAGAGGGGGATAAGTGGGAAATGGATAGAAAGTCACTTACTTTAGTGAGTAATTGAAGAGCATACTGGCAAAGTTCACGCAATTTTTACTTTGAGGTTTATTCATTTGGATAAATTTCTCATAGGACAAGAATCCACGGGCATTAGGTTTCTTCTACCGAGTTCAGCAATTCTGGACAATACTTGAACTGAAGAAACGTAAAATATCCAGACTACTTATTTTATCAAGCATGAACATCAATCTTACTGAACCTGTAGATGTAAGTTGGAAGACATTTATAACATAATTACATTAATTATATTGTGCATATTTCAAATCTACTAATAATTGATATATGACATTTGTTTTTGGTCAGAAAATATATATTAATGTTTTCTTAAATAAAAAAGTATCTTCAAAATAAAAAATACAGTTAATGCAAGTGAGTAATCTAACTGAAAGGTTGAGTTGTTATCAACAATGAAATGAAAATAATATCTTGAAATTAGTAATAAAACCAAACAGAATGTTATATAGTTCACAGACCACAGGGAAATAAAGCTAAAAGGTCAACATGGAACAGTTATAACTGAGATAAGTTTTAATAAACGCTATAATATGAAATTCTTAAATAATGCAGAGAAACTATGTTAAAAGAATTTCATATTTCTCTTCATATAATTTTTATTTGGTCAGATAGATGTGAAATATGGTTAAATTCAGTAAAGTAAAAATAAAATTTCTTATCAAAATTTTCTTAAAGAACAAAAAATATTTATATATATTTTCATTTCTTTAATGCAGTGGTTCTCAACCTGTGGGTCGCGATCCCTTTGGGGGTCGAACGACCCTTTCACAGGGGTTGCCTAAGACCATCGGAAAATACATATATAATTACATATTGTTTTTGTGATTAATCACTATGCTTTAATTATGTTCAATTTGTAACAATGAAATTGGGGGTCACCACAACATGAGGAACTGTATTAAAGGTTCGCGGCATTAGAAAGGTTGAGAACCACTGCTCTAATGAATGTTGCATGCCAATATATATTTATATTATACCAATTTATAAATATTTTTGAGATATAATTGAGGCAATTGTATATTAATTTTAATATAATATAACTATAGATAACCATATTATATGACCATAAATTATAAAACTTCTAAAAAAATGCTACATTTTTTGTTTCAGATTTTTATTAATTTAAACAAGACAAGGCTTATGTACATATACAGAATTCCTAGAAGGATTTAAGGCCTATAAAATGCATTGTAGTTCTGATTTTAAGGGGGCGTAATTTTTCTAACTCTGGGTACTCAGATGAGAAAATATATTTAAAATACCATTAGAAAATGATTTGATTTTTATATCCTTATGAGTAAATTATCACTTTTTATCTTTTATCCTGTTCACATATATATATTTAATAATATTCCAGGTTGTGGATTTTTTTTCTCTCACCACTATAGTTGTAGTTCATGTAAAATTGCATTTCTAATGAAAGTTAAAATGTTTGCAAAAGATGCACAGTATTAGCCAATTTATTTCACAGTCCTTAATCATTCTCTACACAACACAAATCACCTAACTCTCAAACATGAGTATTTCTCTGTTGTGACACAATTTCCTTTATGAGAAAAGAATTGCTTATACAGGTGATTTGTAGAACTAGTACCAACATAGAAAATACCATAAAATTCTATGACACAAGGGTGTATACTAGTCTGAAACATAACATTTGTATTGAAATTTAATCCTGCAACTATAAACTCTGGCTTAATGTTTTATTTTCATAAAAAAGACCTAGATTAATTACGCAATTATTGTGGTTATACATGCTAAATCATTAACTTATAGAAAAACTAGAAGCCCTGTGCACGAAATTCATGCATGGGCGGGGGGGGGGGGGGGGCAAGGGGTCAGGCCTAAACCGACAGTTGGATATCCCTCTCACAATTCGGGACCACTGGCTCCTAACTGCTCACCTGCCTGCTTGCCTGATCACCCCTAATTGCCCCCCCTGCTGGCTTGGTCTCCCCCAACTGCCCCTCCTGCCAGCCTAGTTGCCCCCAAATGCCCCCCATCCACTGGCCTGGCCACCCCTAACTGCTCACCCACTGGCCTGATAACCCCTTACTGCCCCCCTCTACCTGCCTGGTCGCCCCTCACTGAGCCCCCCTGCCAGCCTGGTCTTCCCCAACTTCCCCGCTGCAGGCCTAGTCACCCCACGCAGCCTGCTGCTCGGTCATTTGGTTGCCCCTCACTGACCCCCCTGCCAGCCTAGTCACCCCACGCAGCCTGTTTGGTTGTCCGTTCGGTTGCGATGGTTGCTTAAGCTTTTATATGCATAGATGTCAGTTTCTAATTACTTGGATAAACTTATTTACTAATCTAACAGCAATTCTCATTTCCTTGCTGTTCTTAGGGTTGTTCCATGATAAACATGTGAACCAAAAACAGCCTCCAAACAAACCAGAAAAGCAAAATAGTGCAAATGACTCAGAGAGGGTGATGGTGAGAAGGAATCATAGTAGGTATGATTTGAGTGAAAAGATGGTGATCAGGTTGATATCATGTGTCAAATTCTGTGCATATATTATTCTACAGCCCTTATGTCATTGGGTCTTTTGGAAGCAGACACTGAAATACAATTGGAATTGCAGCAGAGTTATTGATGGGTAAAATCTGAGAAAGATGGAGGAGAAAGCAGGGCAGTCCTTCGTACCTTGAGGCAGATCTGATATCCATGTACAGAAAAGGGGCAGGCCAGGATTTGGCAGGAAGAGGCTCAGATAGTAGTTCTCTCATCTATAGGATAGTGATAAACTTGCCTATTTCAAAGATATTTTCTATTCCTAAGTCATTGCTCTTATTTCTATAAAGGTAGTGTATGTGTATATGTGTTTATACATATGTGTTTGTGCTTCACACATAGGTTTTTTGAAATTGGACTCCAAAATTCATTTACTAAATAATTTTCTAAATTCATTATCCTTCTCAACGTTTTTCTTAATTTTATCTGGACATCAAAAGCTCTATTAGTTTCATTGGCTTCAGCAACCTAACTTTTTTTTTTTTTTTTTTCAGAAAGGAAGGGAGTGTGTAAAGAGATAGAAACACCAATGATGAGAATCATTGATCGGCTACCTCCTGCACACTCCCTACTGGGGATTGAGCCTGCAAACCAGGGCATGTGCCCTGACCAGGAATCAAACTGTGACCTCCTGGTTTATAGGTCGATGCTCAACTTCTGAGCCATGCCGGCCAGCAGCAATCTAACTTTTTTGTTAATAGAGAATCTCTCAGGGCCGTGTCAATCTTGGAGGGCACCATATCCTTTGAGGGCCTAGTGATTTGTACAAAAGCTTTGAGGACAATCTTTTCCCCAGTGTCCCAGTTGATTGCACACGTGACACTGATTTGTGAGCCAGTATTTTGATAATGGACACTGAGGAAGGTGCAAAGGGAGAGGCCCAGATGTTGTTTAAGATTTCTGGCCTTAAAATTAAGGCTACTAACTTGGCAGATCTGTTTTTGGTCTTATAGTCACTTTAGAGTGAAAAGGCAATGAATACAGAGCATTAGTATAGACTGTGAAAACTCAGGTAAAGGAAGATAGAGGGGAGTAGTAGGAGTCACATCAGTCTTAGTCTTTTACATTTGGCACCTCTGTGTCTTTCACTGTTCATTAGCTTTTTGCAATTAATCTTTCAGTGAAGCGGTTTGGGAATTTTCAAGAATTTGGAAGCTCCTGCATGCCAATTAAAATAGGTACCTCATTCGCTTTGTTGAGTTGGAAACTGTTGCTTTCAAGCGTACTTCTTAAATAATCTTGTCTAATTGGAATGTTTGCTATAATGGCTTTTTGATTCCAGGAACGACCAGATTGACCAGTGGCTATGATGTGCACTTTAGCAACCAACCAGCCTGAACCGGGCCCTGATGGTTCCCCCCCACCTCCCGCCAGCAAAGCCCTGATTGGCCTACAAAACCCCAATGGGGGGTGGGACCAGTCAACTGGCCGCAGGCCTCCCCCACTCCCCGCCAGCCGAGCCCAATGAGCCCCCATCAGGGCTGGCCAGCAGGACTCCCCCTGTGCACAAATTCACGCACTGGGCCTCTAGTAAAGTATAAACAGACTCATAGGTATGGAGAACAGACTGACAGATGTCAGAAGGGAGTGGGGGTTGGGGGTTGGGAGCTGGGTGAAAAAGGTGAAAGGATTAAGCAAAAAAAAAAAAAAAAAAAAAAAAAATCTCATGGCCACAGACAACAGTATGGTGATTACAAGAGGGAAAGGGGGTAAGAGCAGGTAGAAGAGTAAAAAGGGGGGATAAATGGTAAAGGAAGGAGACAACTATGGGTGGTGAACACACAATACAATATATAAATGATATAATATTGAATTGTACACCTTAAGCCTATAGGCTTTTATTAATCAATATCACCCCAATAAATTAAAAACAGGGAAAAAAGTCTCTTTTGTCTCAATGCAAGAAAAAAAGAATTTCTATCTTGCCCTCATTATTCATATTTATTATTTTAATTAAAGCATAGTACTCCATTGTATCAGATTGTCTTCACTCTAAAACAGAGATTTTAAATTATTGTTTTAAATATAATAGGTGTAAGTTCCTTTGTGTCTGGAAATTTGTCTAACTCTTCAATGATTTTAACATGGTGCTAGTACAGCGGTTCTCAACCTGTGGGTCTCGACCCCTTTGGCAGTCGAACCACCCTTTCACAGGGGTCGCCTAAGACCATCCTGCATATCAGATATTTACATTAAAATTCATAACAGTAGCAACATTATAGTTATGAAATAGCAACAAAAATAATTTTATGGTTGGGTCACAACATGAGGAACTGTATTTAAAGGGCCAGAAGGTTGAGAACCACTGTGCTATTACAATATAACAGACAGTTTATAGCATAGGTCTTATTCTTGTCCCAATCAATACCCCAGTGAATTTGATAAGTAAAATTCTTAAAACATTTTTAAATGTATCTTTATTATTAAAAGTATTACATATGCCCTAACCGGTTTGGCTCAGCAGATAGAGCATCAGCCTGCAGACTGAAGGGTCCCAGGTTCGATTCCAATCAAGGGCATGTACCTTGGTTTCCAGCACATCCCCAGTAGGAGGTGTGCAGGAGGCAGATGATCGATGTTTCTCTCTCATCTATGTTTCTAACTCTCTATCCCTCTCCCTTCCTCTCTGTAAAAAATCAATAAAATATATTAAGAAAATAAATAAAATAAAATAAAATAAAATTATTACATATGACCCTTTTCCCCCCATTGACCCCCATATACCTCTTCCCCCAGTCCTTCACAATAGTTTTTTATACTCTATTAATCTACTAGAGGCCCAGTGCACAAAAATTTGTGTACTGGGGGGAGGGTCCTTCAGCCTGACCTGCCCCCTCTCACAGTCCAGGAGCCCTCAGGGGATGTCCTACTGATAGTTTAAGCCACAGTCCAGCCTCCCTCTGTAGGAGGCGACTAGGTCAATCAGGGGAAGGTGCTGACCCCATTACCCCGCTGCTGCTGCCACTGCCAGCCACCATGGCTGGCCTGCCTTCAGCCCTCGCAGCTGTCGTGGCTGCCTTGACCTCAGCCCTCACAGCCAATGAGGCTTTGTCCTGAAGAATGTCCAGAAAGACGTCTGGAAGACATTTGGTCTATCTGGTGTAATTAGCATATTACCCTTTTACTAGTATAGATATGTCTATTGTTTTCAGCCTACCAACAAACATTATAATTATTAAGGATATTAGAGCTCAAAAAATAAGAATAATTTATTCATACCATCTCTAGTGTCCTGGCCTTGAGAAAAGCTTTTAGATTTGGAAAAGTTCTTAGTCTAGTATTTCCTGAGAAAGGTTCCCAAACAATTGAGATCATGACAATTGAATGAAATCTGTAGAAGTTGATTTCTGGTGAAATCTCTAAAATTTAAGTTAAATCCTAAAGATCATTTAGTTATTATCTTTCTTCCAATTTGCTGGGATTTTTTTTTTAACTTCAGATTATATATCCTGAAACATGACCTTCCTTTGAATTTCCAGTGCACTTAATAAGGTTTTTGTAAATCAGCTGAGTTTTATGTATTTTAATTCTATATGCTAGCTCAAGAAATCTTTGTTTTCAAACTGTGAATAGTATAGAAGGATTCACATATTTGTTTTAATATTTGAATAATACATATGTTTTCATCCTGTGAATAGTACATATGGATTCACATAGTTGTTTTAATATATGAATAATACATATTTTTATATTATGCAAGGAGAGAAATTAATTAGAACACTGTTTTCTGTCTTGTTCCTCTCCTACAATGTACTCAAAAAGAGAGAAAGAAAAAGTTGGAGAGAGGGAAAGAGCGAGAGAGAGATTCTGACTGTGACAATTTTTATGTTTGATCTCAAATATTCTGGTGAATGCATTTGAAAGAAATCTGCTGTCTTTGATATGATGCTGTATTATTTCCCAGGGTATATTCTGCCCATTTCCTTAGATGTCCTGCCTCCATATGATAAACTAATTATCTCTTTCTGGGGGTATAATGAGCCAATAGGTGTTTTTTTTTTTTAAATTAATTTTACTTTTAAAAAGCTTCAATTCCTTTGTAAATAGTTTGGGGAATTTCTACTCATGGTCTGGGTAGAGAGACCTCATTATAGTTTTGCTGAAAGTGTTTCCTCTGGCAATGTTCTTATGTCTTGATAAGCTATCTAATGATATCTTTTCTAAGATATTTCTATTCTTCTATCACATATTTATTTTAAAAGTTTGTATTGACATTTTCTTAAACAGATGAATCATGTATTAATTTATTTGTTATAACCTAAGTCTTTGTAACCTGGGGAAATTAAAAGTATGATGCTTCTATGTATATTTAAACTATCTATTTCTGAACAAGCTACTAACCTGCTTGTTTACTCTTTGAAAGTGGTGGTACTGATGGCAAATATATCTTACTAAAGGTTTTGTATAATTTCACATTAATAAAGATTAAAGAGAACCTAACATTAGGTTAAAAGGATTATTATGTAAGGTATCATTTTGGAAAAATTTATTGACATTAATGATGCATGTTACCTGAACATTCACATAGTTGGTTTGTTTTTTTAGTTGAAATAATCAAAATTGATGATTTCTGAATAAATTTTCTGAGGAAATATCAAGGTCTTTTATTTGATCTAAACAGGTAAAATTTGATAGAAGCAAGTCAGGGTCAATTTTTCCCTCTTTTGGTGTATAATAAACCAAACTAGGCCCAGAAGCATTTCTTATAGCTATTGTTTTTTTTTTTCCTGTCCAACTTGAAACTACAATCCTGATTCTATCATCTTACATTAGATTTCCTCTTTTAAACTATGTACACATTTATAAATACCATATTCATTCTTGTGTCTCTTTTCTTTTGTAAATATTATGCTCATAAGATTTTGTGTGTAGCAGATGTTTTGTGTAAATTTGCATTGGGGAATAACATTTCATTATATGAATAGAGCACAATATATATTTATTCTATTGTTAATGGATAGTTGGTGGTTTCTAATATTCTATAATTTATGAATGATACTTTTCTGTAGGTCTTCTACTTATCTTTTGATTTCATTTCTATTGAATATATACATGTAAATAAATCCAACAAAAGTCACTGGAATGGAAAAGGAGATACTTCATTCAAATAATAGTTTGAAAACCAGGGAGATGCAGCCTCTGGTAGAAACCCAAAGTGTGCTCAACTGAAACAGTAATTTCTTATAAAAATTATTTCCTACCCATAGTTCCCATGATAGTCCATTTCATGTAAATGAGGTTTACAAATTATGCAGTTTGGATTGGTTAGTATAAATGCATACAAAAAATGCATCTTGTATAGTTTGATTCATCAGGGCAGGTCACAGTCTATCCGTTGGTTGAGAACATGGCGATGACAGAATAAAGAACTTCCCTGTAGTGGTTCTGTTATGCTAAATAGGCAGTATAACCAGACAGGGCATAGTGTGCAAAACTAAGAATTCAGTGTGTGGTTCTTCCTGACACACAGAGTACGTAAGTGTCCCTTGTCATTAAATGGACACTAGATTTTAATTTTCAATTTAACCCCAGTTAACCATAGGGAATCCAAGTCCGTCTCAATAGATAACTTCCTTCTTGTGGTTCACATTAGATAATTTTCTTCTTGGAGTCCACATACTTAGAGGTAAAATTATTTGGACAAGGATGTACATGTGTTTAGCTTTAGTAGACATTGCCAAACAATTCTCTAAAGTAGGCGTAAAAATTTATATTCTCAGAATAAAAAAGAAAAAAAAAACTGCCCGAGACATTACACTACCAATATTTCTTTAGAATATCAGTGTAGGATGTTTCCCTTTGAGAAAGACATAGGCACATTTCTGGATATTAAGTGAGTATGTAAAGGATGAAGCGTGTGTGGGTGAGGTGGGGTCAGAAGAAAAATGTAGTAAGGAGAATCCCAAGTTTGCCCAGGCCTTTGTTCACTGCAAACTTCCCCTCCTACCTTCATCGTAGTGACAACAGGGCCCTCTTTAGCATTATCTAATTGATCTAATTGATACCAATATGGACATTTAACCAAGCTGGTCTTCTTTTCCTGGGGACCTTGAATTGAATTGAGGTCTATTTTGTTATTACTAGCATCATGACCTAGATGAGAACTGTAGGAGTTAAATTCTGTCACCCTTTATATGGACTGCAAAAACAGTTTTGATGTTCAGAAATAAGAAGGAATGGCACAAAAATGAAGAGGTAAGTAAAATATAATGTGCTATTTTGCATCAAATTTTTTTTATTTTTTTCAAATTCTTTGTGTCTGAAGTCTCTGACTACATATCTTCTGTTCTCCATACTTTAATTTTGTCATCTTGTTGCAATGGTTCTGACCTCCATTTCTACTTAAACAGGTCTCAAGAAATAATGGGAGGAAATAATTTATAGCAAATTATGATTCATTGATAAAGCTTAACAATTTCACTGCTATTTACATGTAGCAAAGCCATAATATGTTTTAAAGTTTTTACCCCACATCAGAAAAATATATTCGTTGACTCCTTTCCAGTAAGAAAAAGTTGAAAACATTTCTAATGGATCCTCTGTCACTCTACAGAACAGATGTTACATTTCCCAGCCTATACTTTGAGTTCAATAATGATTTTAAAGGAAGCAATATGATGTTTTTCGCATACAAAAATAACTGAGCAAATAAATTAATCATAGGATTGTGTAGCTTAACAACCACATACTAAATTAGTAGTTATCAAACCCATTAATATCAGAATAGAGACTGCTACCAAGTTTAGAATTCTAAATCCTAATCTGTTTGGGCAAAGGAGAAGGGATTAGGAGTTCTGTTCCAGCCAATTCTAGGCTCACCCTTCTGTGAGGCTTTGTTAAAATGGAAGGGTCTGCTGTCCACAGTGTGAGAAACACTGTTCTAAAGAAACATAAAGGACTTCTATTTTGTTGTAGCTCTTGCCATGACTATAGCTACCAGGCTCAAATTCTGTGGGAGGCTTTTCTTTCCTAAAGCACTTGTTTATAGCAGCACTTACCTTTGTTCTTTTCCTTTTATTTTCTACTCACCTCCAGAACTCTATGAAAAGTTCAAAATATTTAACAGAGTTGTAGCCTGCCAGGGGCTTGATAGCATGACCATCGATCAATAGTGACAATTCCCAATTTTTATTTTATCCATTACAATGATGCACATGAAAGACATTTGTTTTGTGATGTATTAAATAAACTGTGATAGATTTGGTTTTCTTCTCAAATATAAGGTATACTACACACTGAAGATAATCTTCTAAGAATATAGTCATTTGAGTATGCATAACTTGGCAAAAAAAAGGCATCAAAATAGATGAATTCTTAATGTATGTGTGTCTGAATTTTATCTCATCCAAATATAACTTCCTTGACCTATGTTATGCCTTATATATAGACCTATGTTATGCCTTATATATAGAAATATCTACAGTATGTAGAAAATATACCCAAGGGTAAATGTCTGAAATAGCTAATTACTCTCTTCAATATAATTTATATTTAATAATATGAATAATACAGATTTAACATACAAATATAATAATCTAAGGAAATATTCATATAAAATAATTTCTAGCTCAGTATTTATTAACTATTGATAGTCTACAACATTTAAAATAGTCAGATATGAATTTATGAATTTTAAGGTCCTTCAAACTTATTTTCTACTTTTGGACCTCCCTGACTTCATATTACCCTTCCAGTACCCTCTAAGCCCTTGAGTACGTCTTTGAATATGTTATACTTCTTTTAGTAAGTTCATACTTGTAGCACTTATTTCTTCATTTATATAATGACTCCTCAAATAATTTTGAATACTTGAAATATCTAATTATTTAGTTGTGTACTGATCAAGATTACTCTCTAGAAAGTACATACACATTAGACTAAGAAATTTAAAAGTGGGGTCCCATAAAGAAATGCTTCGGAGTTCAGAGTAGAAAGGTTTTTAAAGCTTTGGAGATGAGCTGATTTTTGAACTTGACTTTAAAATATACTTAGAGTTTGGATATAAAAGTATTGTAAAAAGAAAACACATATGTAAAATAAAATAATCATATTTTGTTTCTGCTTTAATCTCTGTTGGTAAAAAGATCTGAGAACATTTAACCTCTCCCATCCTCAATAAACTTGTGCAAAACAGATAACGTGCCATACTTCAATCATAAACTTTTCATTTTAGATAATAAATATACATGGATACCATTAAAATTGAACTTCAGATGAACAACTAATATTTGTTTTAGGATCTGGGACATATTTATTATTAAAAACTATTTGTCGTTTATTTAAAACTCAAATTTACCTGGGTAGCCTATATTCTGTCAACCATATCCTAACTTCAAAATGGCCATCGCTTGCTTGCAAAATCAGACACATGCAAAACAAAGATAATAATTTCTGGGGTAGCATTCTGGAAAATGATATTGTTAAATATTAAATACTCATTATTCCAAACATTTGTGCAGTCTGGCAACTCTGTGGTAGTCCTTCTATTGGAAACTTGGAAATACAGAGCTTTCCAAGAGGGTTAAAGTTTTTTTTGTTTAAAAAAAGTAGTAAAAACTATGGTCAGATGTTTAAGGAAGAAATTGATGAGACAAATATAATTATTTAGAAGTATTTACCAATAGCATTTTCACAGAAATAGAAAAAAAACACAATTCAAATATTTGTATGAAATCACAAAAGACTCCCAGAGCAATTTTGACAAAAAAGAATACAACTATAGGCATCACACTTCTTGATTTCAAACTATATCACAAAGCTATCATCACCAAAACAGTATGGTAGTGTCATAAAAACAAACACATAGATCAATGAAACAGAATAGATACCCAGAAATTAACCCACCTATATATGGTCAATTAATTTATGACAAAGGACCTAAGAATATGCAATGGGGGAAGAGTGGCCATATCTGTAAGGAAAACATATCAAACAAAGGAAAATAATATATAGTTTATATATACAGAACATATATGCAATAAAAGCTATTCAAAATTCACATAATAATGACTTTGGGTGGAAAGAGAAGAGAAGGCCCAGGCATATCTGGATCTATATAATTATACTGACAATTTCCTAGTTCTTGTGCTGAGTCATGGGCTCACAATTATTAATTTTATTATTGTGCTTAATAATTTCCATATAGGTTGCTTGTAGGCTTAGGTAATATCTAGGAGGTTTAGGTGTAAGAACAAAAAGTGAAATTCCAAGGTTAGTATATTCTGATACTGTTTCTACACCTGAAGGAATGAGGAGAGGGTGTGGTTGCCAATACCAGGAGACAGAGAGAACTGGTGGACAGAGAGGTCTGTGAGGAGAGTATTACAGGTGGTAATAACTTCCATGGAAAGGTATAGCTGGCCTGCAGCAACCTCTCAAGAAGTGAACGAAAAGAATACATTTCCTGATCTCACGCTCCCTCCCTTCGGTCTTCTGGTACTCTTCCTTGGTTGGACTTGAAGGAGGAGATGGGAAAAGGAATCCCTGTCATGCAGGCGACATGGCTAAGCTTCTCAGAAAACAGACCAAGGTAGGAAAAGGTAGAGTAGGTATGTGTGGGACAAGTGGAAGATTTTCGGCACAGTGTCTGGCAATTTGAAATGGCCAAAGTCATGGCATAAGCTTGGGCATGCAGAGCTTCCTTTTCAAAACTCATTTTCCTCTTTAGAATGCAATTTGTATTGCAAAATTGCCATGATTCAATAGCATATGGATTTTATCCAGCCTTGCACACAATGTGAAAAGTGTTTAGAAATATAAACTAAGGCTTGGAATGGTTCCTGCTTTCTAGCTCTTTAATTTTTATTTTAAGTTTCTATGCCCTTCCCAAAATGAAGAGTTGACTTTAAACATGAAAATATATGAAAATGAACAAACTAAAGATAAAACTATTCTATTTAATTAATCCAAAGTCCCCTTTTCTAAAACAGAAAAGTTCTATTGGGTCTTTAAGGGGGAATTTAAATTTGCCATTACCCATGGCAGTCAAGAAAAATTAGATGTTTCATTTATCTTCATAAAGAACAAATCCGTTGAAGAGTGACCATTCTATGCATAGCTAATTAAACTATTATTTTAAATCCATGCTCCTGTTGTCACCAAACATCATTAACGTCACTTAAAATAAATATGCCATCATTTTGATGAACTTTCACAATATCCACTTTGTAGTGAGATTTAGAATATTTTTTACATGCATATTTTTTGGTACCATACCATCTGTATAGTAAAGAAATGTGAGTAAAGTTTAATGAGGGTAAAACAGTAGTGAAAATTAAAAGTTTATCTAGCTCTTACAATGTCTTGTTATTGACTTTAGACAAGTCATTTAATTAATCTGGTCTGCAGGTCATCTTTAAGAAGAGGAATTTAGATTAAGATTCCTTTGAATCTTAGTACATCAAAGTTTTCTAACCCACATACAGGGTCCATGTTTAACACTTCTAAGGCTGATGCTACTCCTTTTTTGTTTTATTTTCTTTTTTTTGTTATTTATTTTTAATCTAATTTTTATCATTAAGTCTTTTGGTTGACATTTTTTAAAAGTACAAACTAAACAACTGTTAAGTATATCGAGTTATTACAGAATGTAAGCTACTGGTCATTATTATGAAGACATGTACCTTTGAGAAACTTCAAATTTGCTTTCAAATTGTTAATAATGATATATATGCATATATATGTAACATATTATTTACATGTTCTATAGCATTATCATATGTGTGGAAGTTTGGTAAAATTAAAAGTTGGTTAAAAAATTATCAATTTTCTATATTCTCTGATTGTCAGAGTCAGATGATAAAGGTCACAACTCTGTCTAAATTGACCAACAGATTTAGTACCAATCAAAATTCCAGCAGAAATTTTTATAGATAAATGAAATTTCATTTTAAGTTACATGAAAATGCACAGGAATTAAAATAGTCAAACAATTTTGAGAAAAAAAATATCATTCTTAAATTCAGCATCTGATTTTTAATTACCTCTTAGTGAAGGTAATAGACATAGTTTGATGGAATGGAGGAGAGAGTCCAGAAATAGACCTATGAGGATATGGTGAATTTAATTTTGACTAAGATACAAAACAATTGAATGGAAAACAACTGTCTTTTTAAAGGGTACTACACTTTGAAAAATATGAATCTTGACCTAAATTTCACACCTCTATAGAAAAATGATTCAAAAACAGATCACAAGTCTAAAGGTAAATTGTATAACTATAAATATTTTGGAAGAAAACATATAAATATATTTGTGGCCTGGGTTTAAGCAGAGACTTATTAAACATTACATCACACACTCATAATAAAATGATACACATAAAAGCAAATGATAGATTGGACTTCATCAAAATTAAAAATGTTTGCTTTGCAAAACCACTGTTTTTGAGACAAGCCACAGTCTAGTAGAAAACACTTGCAAAACACATGTTTGAAAAATGATTTTTATCTAAAATATATAAAGAACTTTTAACACTCAACAGTAAAAAAATAAACAATCAAATTATGAATGGGCAAAAAGTTGGAACAGATACTCACTAAACAGAATATATTAATGGCAAGAGCATATACAAATATAGTCAACATTATTAGCCATTAGGAAATGCAAATTAAAATCATGAACAGCTACTACATATCAATAAGAATGAGTTAAAGGAGAAATGCAGTAAATACAAAATGCTGACAAGAACTTGGAACAGCTGGAACCTTCATATATTACTGTTGGAATGCAAATAGTACAGCCACTCTGGGAAAATGTTTGTCATCTTCTTTTAAAGTGAAACTTAAATTTAACATATGACACTGCAATTTCACTTACAGATATTCTCCATAAAAAAATTAAAACTTAATCTTATAGAATCCAATACATACATTTACATGGTGACTCTATTCACAATTGCCCAAAACAGGAATTAAAGCAAACACCCTTCAAATTAAGAACAAACAGTGAAACAACCATACAATAAAATTACACTCAGCTAAAAAATGACTGAACTATTGATATACACACAAAAATTGGGATGAATCTCAAGGGCATTATGCTGAGTGAAACAAGAGAGTCTGTTATTATATAAACTAGTGGCCCAGTGCACAGATTCGTGCACATTAGAAGGAAATTCATTAGAAGAAAGATTTGTGTGGTAATTATATAACTGCAAAAAATTACATGTCAAAATAGTATACATAATATAGTATTATAAAATTAAAACATGCATGTGATTGGCACCAGTGAGAGCCTTATATAACTCGAGCACATGCACGAGTCAATGCTTATTTTTAAATTGCCAATGTGTGTCATATGTACCAGCCAGTCAGTCAGTCAGACGGTCAGAAAGACACATAGTTGGTCATTTAGTCATATATATATAGTTTATTTTATATTTTTAAAGATAAAAATTATAGTGGTGGGAAATAGATTACTGTTTCCCAAAGAGCTTGAGGATGGGATTGTAAATATATATAAAGTTGTTTTGGATAAAGGAACCTTTCTGTATTATGATGGTAATAATGGTGTCCTAAATCTATACATGTGTTAAAATTTTTAGAGCTTTACACACCCATACACACACACACACACAAATACACACACACACAACTCAATTTTGTTATATATGAATTTTTTAAAATCTTAAACAATATCAACAAAGTTGGTAACAGAATCTTGGGTCATTTAATGTAGAGGCAGATCGCTCTACTTAATTGAACTAGTGGTAATGACTATGATGACTAACAGTTTTTAATGCTAACTGTCTGGAAGATGTAAACATAATTAAGTTATCTTCAGTATAGTCATTATTGGAGTTGAAAAATTCACTAGAACATATAAGAATAGAGATTTGCATTGTTAAAGCATGATATTGGTTAAGTTGAATCTTTACTACACAAATGATCTCCTGTACTGTTTTGGATAAATAAGAAACTAATACATTTAAAATAAGAGCACATAGGTTATTTTGTTTAATTGTTTTATAAAATCACAGTGGCTTATTTTTTTATCTACTTTGCTTTTCTGTTTAATGTTCTCCCCCACAGAAGTATACCCCACAGTTACATGAAAAGGGTGCCTTTCCTCTGGAAATTCTGAAGTGGAAAGATAAAGTAGTAAATGACTTATCAAGCCTCTGGCTTACAAAGGAAAAAGACTTTGAACAAGCAATTTTGAAAAATACCTTGAACTTCACCCTTGTTTAAATACATGAGAATTTGAAACTCAGTTAATGCTTGGTAGATTTTTATTATGAAATAATATTTGGGCCTAATATTTTTTTTTACTTTCATTAAAAAATAATACAACTTTGAACTTCTTGTATTTTATACTTGGAAGTGGTTTTTGTAATATAATTCTAGTTACCATTAGTCAATCATTAACAAAATCACTACTGCATTCTTCATGTAAAACAGTTGTTTTCTATAATCTGAATACAATTAAAGTACATTGCATAGAATGCACTCACCTTGCATTGCCTATTTGATAATTTTTTAATTGTTATTGAGCAAAAAACAAGCAGCCTAAAGAAATAGATTTAAAACATTGGGCATATATGGAAACTATTTTCTTATATTTTCCTTTTATTACTTTTATTTTTAAAACATTTTGCTTTACTATTAAAAGTAGGAAAATAAGTAAATAAAAAATATTTAACTTAAAAAATGAATGTCTCCATTATATGAAACAGTATAAGTGTAACTTTAAAAATTAGTAAAATATGCCGAAGCCAGTTCGGCTCAGTGGATAGAGCGTCGGCCTGCGGACTGAAAGGTCACAGGTTCGCTTCCGGTCAGGGGCATGTACCTGGGTTTCGGGCTCATCCCCGGTGGGGGATGTGCAGGAGGCAGCTGATCGATGTTTCTCTCTCATCGATGTTTCTAACTCTCTATCTCTCTCCCTTCATCTCTGTAAAAAATCAATAAAATATATTTTTAAAAAAATTAGTAAAATAATTTATGAAAATATTGTTGCATTACACATTTTAAATTCTGCATTCAGGTTTTAAAAGTATCCTGTTCAAGGGTAAGTATGAATTGAAACAACTTTATCTTTTATTGAAATTTCCTAACAAAGTGTTACTGTCATAACTAGCTATTTTATTAATATCCTATATAATAAAAGCCTAATATGCTAAGTGACTAGTCGTCCAGTCAGCAGTTCAACCAATCAAAGCGTAATATGCTTATGAATGCTAAGTTTGCTCAACTGCTCGCTATGATGTGCACTGACCACCAGGGGGCAGATGGTCAATGCAGGAGCTGCCCCCTGGTTGTCAGTGTGCGCCCAAAGGGAGAGTGCTGCTCAGCCAGAAGACCTGAGCCAGACTCACAGCTGGCAAGCACAGCGGCAGTGCGGGAGCCTCTCCCACCTCCACAGCAGTGCTAAGGATGTCCGACTGCTGACTTAGGCCTGCTCCCTGTCAGTCAGACATCCCCCGAGAGGTCCTAGGATGTGAGAGGGCACAAGCTGAGCTGAGGCTCCCCCACCCCAAGTGCACAAATTTTGTGCCCTTGGCCTCTAGTTAATAACAGAAAGAAAGCAAAGGGGAGGCCAGATATTGTAAGCATGGTCATCTGACCAGCTTCACCAGGAAGCTGCAAATTTACACTCCCAGGGAACCATGGGTCCATTCCCTGAAAATCACTGGGGGGAGAGGTCCAACAACGAGGGAGATGCACAGTGAAGTTGTGATATAGGGAAGGTACTTGCCTGTCTGTCTAGCCTGGGGAACCATGGTTTGGCTAGGATGGTGGAGCCACTGCAAGTGAGCAAAATCTTGAAGGATCCATTGATTAAACTCCAGGTTATAATCCAGAGATAAAGAAGTTTGCTCTCTTGGTCCTCTTGAGACTCTCCAGCTTTCTTGCACTCACTTGCTCCATGACCTGCACTTGCCTGCCATGTAGCCTAAGCAGGCACAGGGCCCATGGCCTTGTGGACCTTACACGCAATGGACTGCATCTGGAAATAGGAGCTATGATAGCCAGATACTAGGCTGAACTTACATTGATATGGAGTAGAATCTTTGGGTAGTGACTTTGATCTTAGCCTTAATGAGGACAAAACGGGACTTTTTCCCTGGTGAAAGGGAGGGAGATGGGACCTTGGAGGGGAACTCCCTTAATCTTATGTCATCAACAAAGCTTTCCATCATAACTCACCCTCTTGTGGGGGCCTCAGGAAATTATTGTCCCCATGGCTCCCACAAGAGCTCCAACTCCACCAATAACAGATGAGGGAAAAAGGACACCCCACTGACAACAAAAGGACTTCAGAAAAAGAAAACAAGACTTCTAATGGCATAATGTATTAAAAGGAAAATCACTGTGGTATATATCCTATTTCTGTCTCTAGAAATAATAGTAAAACTTTTGCACATTACTTAGAGACAAATCAAATATTCAGATCTGGGACCGCACCTTCCATTCAAAGTGCCAAAATTTAATTCATGCTTAAACATCCCCAGCATTGCATTTATATAATAAAGTCCAGCTAATAGGTAAAAAAGAAAACAATAAAACAAAACAAAAAACATCTGCAGCATTAAATTTCCTGATCCATTCTAATCATGTTATAAATATTACAAGGATAAATAATTTGGTATATGAAAGAACTTTTACTTCATGTTCTGGCAAGAGGTGTGTTTCATACTAATATTCATGGCAAAATTTAATATTTATTTTCTAAGGATAAGATTTAAGTAACATTTTGTTGTATTACAGCCACCACAAGCATCTATTAGGCATTAAGGATTCTTTAATCACATTGTTTCTCTGAAATAGATCCAAATATTAAATGTCATTGTGTTCCTTGCATAATAATGTGAAGCCTCTAAAATGGTACATAATAAGAAGATAACATATTGAGAATAACTTATAGCACAATGGCTAATTTAAAACCTAGGAATAATAATGAACCCTAGTTTTTTTTGTTTTAAATATATTTTATTGATTTTTTACAGAGAGGAAGGGAGAGAGATAGAGAGTTGGAAACATCGATGAGAGAGAAACATTGATCAGCTGCCTCCTGCACATCTCCCACTGGGGATGTGCCCGCAACCCAGGTACATGCCCTTGACCGGAATCGAACCTGGGACCTTTCAGTCCGCAGGCCGACGCTCTATCCACTGAGCCAAACCGGTTTCGGCTGAACCCTAGTTTTGAATTTAAATATGATGAGTTTTATTCCCTTAAATTTAATGGTTTCTAGGTCTCTATTTTTGCCTCCCTCTTATTTTATTATAACAGCACTTATTATATTTATACCAGATATCTTTTTTAAAAAAAATTAATCCCATGTGAGGGCATGCTTAGAGAGAGAAAGGGAGATTGACATTGAGAGAGAGAGAGAGAGAGAGAAGCATTGATCAGTTGCTTCCATAGGCTCCCCGACCAGGAATCAAGCACAACCCATGCATGTGCTCCAACTGAGACTTGAACTGGCAACCTTTCAGTGCATGGGACCATACTCAATTGAGCCACTTTGGCTAGGCTATCCCATATATCTTCATTGCTTCAACTCTTCTAGTTCTTCCCTCTCATAGGTAGTGTGGTATGATTTTGACACTAAGTATACACTCAAACTCTAACTTGTATTTGTAACTTGGTCTTGTACTTTGAGGATAATCTAGATGTAAACTTTTGGAGTCATTATTAATGACTTTCTCTTTCTTACTCACTTGTTGAAATTTTTAGAATTTATATCTATTTTTTCTTTCTTAATGCCTTTTTCATCTCTGCCTTCCTTTCTATTTCCATGGCCACGTTCTTAAATCAGAGCTTTAGAATTACCTCCTTAACTAATTCAATGTTGTAACTTTTCCTTCTCACCCATTCTCCAAACTGTATGAATCCTAATTTAAAAATACTTCTAAAAAATACTTCTTCTAAATTATATCTTTCAAAGAGACTAAATATGTTTTTGGTAAAAATCAATAATACATTTAAAAATGTAATGAAAATGTCTCACAACAATAACACCATAAAATTAATAAATACCTAGGAATTATATTGTGAGATGTACATTTTAAACTTTACTGAATATTAGTTGTGCTATATATTACTCTTGAAATTATTTAAATTCTTTAAGATTTAGCTTCACATATAAAAATAGGATTGGCCCTGGCCAGGTGGTTCCATTGGTTAGAGTGTTGCCCTAATATACCGAGGTTTCTGGTTCTATCCCTGGTCAGGGCACATACAAAAATTCTCTCTCTCTCTCTCTCTCTCTCTCTCTCTCTCTCTCTCTCTCTCCTTTCTGTATCAAATCAATAAATAAAAATAGGATTGATGGTTTTTCACTCAAAGGGTGGTTCTGGAGATAAAATAAGCAGGTTACAGAAGCTTGACCATATCTACAACTATTCAAAACATAACTGCCTTCATAGATAACAACTATAGCTTTCAATCCTGTTTTTCTGATGCTAGGGCTCTTGACCCCTGTCTAAAGAAGCACTATTCTTTTGAACAACTATAAGAACAACTTTTTAAACTGTGTAGCAATGTAAAGGGTTTGAAATAAAATTGGGACTATGCTCAACTTTTCCTTCCTGTAATTCTCATGCCAAACAATAATTAAAATCTATTGGAATGTTTTGGTTGTTTAAATACTCAAATTCTATCGTCCTTTTATTTATTAAAATGACAGTTCATCTTCCATCACCATATATTTGGTTCCCTTTACTCTTTACTAGTCCCCCCATCCCCTTCCCTCTGGTAACTACCATACTCTTTTCTGTGTTTATAAGTTTCCATTTTATATCCCACATAAGAGTGAAATAATATTGTCCTTAGCTTTTTCTGTCTGACTTATTTCTCAAGGCCAATTCATGTTGTCACAAATGGCAGTGTTTCATTTTTTTTATGGATGAGTAGTATTCCATTGTATATAGGTAACACATCTTCTTTATCCAATTATCTATCAAAAGACACTGGTTATTTCCATGCCTTGGTCTCTGTGAATAATGCTGCAGTGAATATAGGGGCACATATTTCTCTGTGAATAAATGTTTTCAAAGTTTTTGGGTTAGATATCCACAAGAGGGTATGGTAACTCTATTCTTAATTTTTTGAGGCACCTCCATACTTTTTTTCCATAGTAGCTGTAACAGTTTACATTGCCATCAGTAGATGATGAGGTTTTCTTTTTCTCCACATGTATTCAAGACTTTGGGTGGTGGGTACACAATGCAATACACTGATAATGTATCATAGATATGTACAATTAAAACCTATACAATCTCATTAAACAATATCATTCCAAAATATAATTAAGATTTTTTTTTTAAAAAAAAGAAGTGTAAATTGATAGTTACAGAATAGTCACATAGATAGCATGGAGAATATAGTCAATAACATTCTAATAACTATATAGCATGTCAAATAGGTACAAGACTTATAGGGGTGACCACTTAATAAGTTATACAATGTCTAATCAGTAGGTTTTACACCTGAAACTAATATAATAGTGTACTAGTATGTCAACTGTAATTTAAAAATATAAAAGAATAATTTAAAGTAAATAAATACATATCTACACTAATAAAAGAGAATGGTAATTGGCGTACGACCGCTACCCTTCCCATTGGCTAATCAGGGAGATATACAAAATAACTGTCAGCCAAGATGGCGGCCGGTAGCCAGGCAGCTGATGCGAACAGGGAGGCTTGCTTCCTTCAGTGACAGAGGACTCCAACGTTTCCCGCCGGCCTCTGAGCTTCAGTTGGAAACATAGTAACATTTATAAAAGATAAACAAAACTCCAGAAACCTCCTGTCAGTCAGCGGGGATCTCAGAGCTGGAGTCGCAACATTGTTTCGAATACAGAAAACAAAGGCCAGAAACCTGCTTTCAGCCGAGCCTCAGAGAGAAAGCCGGCTCTCAGCTCCAGTGACAGCCATAGAAGGTAAATAAATGCCAGAAAAAAAAGAAAAGAAAAAAAAGGAGAGGTTTGGAGCTCCAGTCGCCCGCCAGCCTGAAAACGGCCCTCAGCCCCTCACCCAGACTGGCCAGGCACCCCAGTGGGGACCCCCACCCTGAAGCAACCAGATGGCGGCTAATTTGCATACTGAAGGCAGGCAGCAGGCAAGGCTGTCTGCGGTCTGGGACCCGGATCTGTGACCCTGCCGGGCGGGATCAGCGGAGCCGCAAGGCCTCCCGGCACCGGGATCAGCGTGACAGGGGGCAGCACCCAAACCCCCTGATCGCTCTGCAGCTCTGTGTGTGACAGGGGGCAGCACCCCAACCCCCCCCCCCCACGGGCCCTGCTCTATGTGAGATGGGGTAGAGCCATACCTCCCCATCGGCCCTGCCCTGAGTGTGACAGTGGCGGCGCCCCAACCTCCTGATCGGCCCTGCTCTGTGTGTGACAGGGTACGGAGCCCCAACCCCCCTGATGGTCCCTGCTCTGTGTGTGACAGGGGGCAGCGCCCCAACCCCCTGATCGGCCCTGCTCTTTGCGTGGCAGGGTGTGGCGCCACAACCTCCCCATCGACCCTGCCTTGAGTGTGACGGGGCAGTGCCCCAACCCCCCAATCGGCCCTACCCTGAATGTGACTAGGGGTGGCATCGCAACCTCCCCATACACCCTGCTCTGTGCATGACGGGGCGGCGCCCCAACTCCCCAATCGGCCCTGCTCTGAGACTGACCAGGGGCTGCACCTAGGGATTGGGCCTGCCCTCTGCCACCCGGGAGCAGGCCTAAGCCAGCAGGTCATTATCTCCCGAGGGGTCCCAGACTGCGAGAGGGCACAGGCCAGGCTGAGGGACCCCCCTCCCCCCCCCGAGTGCACAAATTTTTGTGCACCGGGCCTCTAGTATATATATAAAAGCCTAAGAGAGCAGCTGACTGGCTGACTGGCCAGTAGCTATGACACACAATGACCACGAGGGGACAGATGCTTAATGAAGAAGCTGCCAAGCTGCCGTTATTTGGCAGCTGCGGTTCTTGGGTGAAGCACCCGGAACCAGAGAAGGAGCCCGATGGTGGGGTACATCACCGGAGAACTGCCCTCTTGCAATCCGGACCCCTTGGGGATATTGCAGAGCCGGTGTCAGCCCAATCCCAGCAGGCCAGGCCGAGAGACCCCACTGGTGCATGATTTGGTGCACCGGGCCTCTAGTAAATAAATACACAAATAAAAATAAAATGGCAGTTCAGAAGAGTAAGAAAGGTTGGGGGCTGTTTATATTGGAAGGAATCATGATAGAAATATTTTTGGAAACTATGTGGTGGTACTTTGGGAGAGATTTAGAAAGATCCTTACTCTTGGCCCTGTTGAACTTGCTTATAAGAACTAACAAAATAAAATTATTTAAAATATTTAAAAATGTATACATTGAATAATTACTTTTAAAATTCAATATATGAAAAATAAAAATAGTTGATGGATAGCTGATCATATAAATGACAACATTTTTAAAACTATAAAATATGCATAACCACTAATTATGAGTACCTTTAACAACATGGACATTAATATTGGTACACACACATGCACTGGCACACACACCCACACTATTAAAAAGAGAGATTTACGCTCTCTACTATTATTCATATCCAAAAGATGCATGTGTGCGAGCTACAGAGCAATGAGAAAAAAATGAAATTGTTCCCTAACCGGTTTGGCTCAGTGGATAGAGCGTCAGCCTGCAGACTAAAGGGTCCCGAGTTTGATTTCGGTCAAGGGCATATACCTTGGTTGCTGACACATCCCCAGTAGGGGGTGTGCAGGAGGCAGCTGATCTATGTTTCTCTCTCATCAATGTTTCTAATTCTCTATCCCTCTCCCTTCCACTCTGTAAAAAATCAATAAAATATATTTTTTAAAAAAATGAAATAGTTATGTGAGGAAGTGGGATAAAGGAAGTATTTTAATTTTGTTTCCAAATTTTGTTTCCATAAATGTGTAAAGGTATTGTAGTATTTAAAATTCACTTGATATAATTAAATAAAACAACACTATAAAACTTTTCACAACCATAAAGTGCTCCACTTATAACCACTATGAGGTTGATTTCTCAAGGTTTTGTGGTTCTAAACAATATTGTTCTCTCCTACACTTCCAATGACCAACCCAACCCACTTTGTAAAACACTTCTAAAATATATTGCAATACATTGGGCAAAAATTATGGACCTGCCCCTCTTTGAGCTTATTAAGAAACTCCCACAGATCAAGTATATTCATTTTAAACTTCACAGACTGATATTAACTTCTTTAAAACAGCTTCATTTCTTACCATCTCAATGACTTATTTTTCCTTACGATGTGGGCTCAGTGCTTTTCTTTTTTTCTTTTTAATTTAATGTGTATAACAAGCTATGATATAGCTATGATATAGCAGTTCTCCAGTGATGAACCCCACCATCAGGCTCCTTCTCTGGTTCCGGGTGCTTCACCCGAGAACCGAGAACCGCAGCTGCCAAGGAATTTTGCCCTTCTGAGTTATCTTTTCCTGTTTCTAATATCTATTTTTCCACTTACTTTAGGAACTTTTCTAATAATAGTTCTCAATAGTTAATATCTATCCCATTCGTAACTAACACTAAGTATAAAGTCCATAACATTCATTCGGTATAACTATTCTTTGGTCTTCTTTACAGAGGAAATTTCCAACTTGCTTGCAAGCTTTAGGGTGGCAGACAACCAGCCTGGCTTCATTTATACCTGTCGCTTTGCCCCGATAAAGTGGAATCTCACTACATGTGACTGAAATATTTTGTGGTTCAACCTAATAACCCTCAAGCTAATGTACACCTTCAGTTGAATCCTTATCTGTGTTGTTACATCATCTTGCAAATCCCTGAAACCCTTTATTCTGGTTACCTTGTGATCCCTGGGTGATTTGGCTACAATTTGTAATCCCATTGATTTCTAGAGTTGTTTTGTCTCACTAGATGGATATCCTCATCCTGGAGGTTATACAAGAGTAAAATGCTGCTCTAGATCAGGGAGCTGGAAAAAAAATCATGTTGTAAGAGTAGATGTGTTTATTTTCTAGGGCCTCCAAACAAATTCTCAAGTTCGATATTGTAACCTCATTTTGATGATATTGACTCATTACAGAAATCTATATTATATTTCCCAGAACTGTTCCTACCATCTGTATCCTGTTAATAGTCAAAATGTCTTAGCGTTTTTGTCATTTTCAGTTGCATTGCTTCTTTCTTGACATAAATTTTTGTTAGTATTTTTATAGAAAATAATAACTGCATTGGAGCCTGGCCACGGTGGCTCTGTGGTTAAGTGTCGACCGATGAACCAGGAGGTCACATGCCTGGGTTGCGGGCTCAATCCTCAGTGTGGGGAGTGCAGGAGGGAGCCAATCAATGATTCTCTCTCATCATTGATGTTTCTTTTTCTTTCTCCCTCTCCCTTCCTTTCTGAAATCAATATATTTATATATATATATAAAAGTACTTGGAGACTTGAACCCTATAGTACAGATGACTGCCTGAAGGAAATAGAGGTCTTAACAAATGTAATCCAAAGGTCATACAAATTTTTTAATGTTTTAGTAATTACTACAGATCCTTTTAAAACTTGAAGTAAATATGTCACGGTTCAAATACCAGATGTAAATTGGATTTTTCATTCTCACTTTGCTGTTGTTTTTGTTTAATTTAATGAAGGTTACTCTAACAAGGCTAAGCAGAATTACACTATGTTATATTGAAATTTACCAGCTGGGGAAAAAAAAGACTTATTCAACTAATATAAGGTTTAATTTTCAAACATATTGGCTCTGTTTAATTGAATGAAAATCCACAACTGCTTATGAGAAAGCATATGCCTTTCTTCTTTGGGTTTTTAGTGTCCCCTCTAGGAAACCCTCTGACCCTAGCATTCCCCATTGTTTCTGTTTCACACGGGGATTTCTCCTGACTCTGCTACTTTACTGTGAAGGGAAGCAGTTTGCAGTCCTAACATATGCCTTTTGGGACATGGATTTTAAGCTGATTTTATTTTAAAGACAAAAAGAACAAACAAACAAACAAAACCTTTCACCTCCCCACTAAGGTGAAATATAAAAGACCCGTTCCAAGAAGGGAGATATTATCACAGAAACTATAGTTTAATATAATTAAGTGCTTGATACACAGAGAGGAACTTAGCAAGACCCATTTTATTCAGTGTCGTAGCTGCGTCCCATTGTGAAAGATGGCCCAGCAAGAACTAGTTTACCAAACATATGCTTTTTCATCTCCATGTAAATTGCTTAAAATAAACTTTGGACATTTTCTCCTATTAATCTGTCTCTTGTTAATATAATTATTAGCCCAGCTAGAAGAATTTAGGTGGGAGGAAAGTTGTATATTTTGTGCCCCCACACTTCCAGGGGTGAGAGGAGTGTTAAAGTGCAAAGCACATTTGAAAAATGGTCACTGATATTGAATAGAGAACATTTGAGAGTTTTTTTTTTTATCATAAAAGGTACATTCTTGAGAAAATCCAATCCTGTATTATTAGCCTTTGGATTGGTCTGAGATAGTCTTCCAGATATTCTGTGATCTTGGTAACGGAACATTCTTTCCTAAATTTAGATGGTTCTCTATGGAGTTTATCTAAGCATGTATGATAACATACCTTTGGAATGTCAGAATAATATCCTTTCTCCAGACCTCTTGGCCACAAGCTCCCACCAGAACAGAAACCACAGAACCCCTCATTGTTACCTTGTTCTGCATACCATCTCTGCGTGCTCTAAATGTTGACTTTTCTGTACCCACCAATGTAAAAGACATATTTGTCTCTTCATTTTACTTTTTATATGATCTCAGAGATTCCCTCAATTTGCTTTTTCCCCATCTCCCTAATCTACCACCAATAGATTTTCTATAACATCCTTATATTTCCTTTGATTGCAATGTATAAAATAAGGTACAAAACTGCCATTCTCTGGAGCATTCTCTCAATCCATTTAGATTTTGCTTCTCAGCAACTGTTAGTAGTTTGGCTCAAATAAACTCATAAAAATATTCTATTGGTTTGGATGTTTCTTACATTCACAATGAGATCATTTAAATTAAAAAAATCAATTACTACTTGATTGGTTTGAAAATTAAGGATTAATGAGATAATGGATTACCACTGAATACTTTGATATGAGATCCTTGTTATTTGTCAATATGGAATGTCAGGTAAAAGATACTTCTGCCTCAACTCTATATACACTAAGTGAATGTGTATAGATAGAGATGAGAAAGAAGTATCCTTTTAAAGATTTAAGCCACATTAAACAAACACATATCTATTTTTATGACATGCCTCTTATAGAATTCTTTGCCTAAAATTATTTAGAAGTACTATAACATTTAATTCCATAGTAACAGTATAATTATTACTAAAAAGTTTCAGATGAGAAAATTGTTTCTCACAAAGATTAGACTTTAAATATCATACTCATAACTAAATAGCTAATAGAATGCGAAACAGTATTTCAAAGCTATGTCTAAGTATAATTATATTTTAAAGGTAAATTAAAATGCTATCAAATAAATAAATACTATGCTTCATAAAGTGAGAGACAATAGTAAAGCCAGTCAATCTGAATTTATAACTTATGTTGAAAGAATCTCTACATCTAAATTGGAAACAGTATTTGAGAGGTAAGTCACAACATCTTGACATTTTAGTGACTGCCCATAGCATTCTTTTCACCCAATCAAGACAAGTCAGAATGGGTTTTACCATAGGAAATAGATTACTTGATTAGGTCGAGCCAAGTTGAACCAATTCCTGTTATACAATAAAAGTAAACACTGTGATTTTCTTAACTTAAGTGGATATTGACTTCTACTATGGTGAAGATCAAGATTTATTATCTCAAATGATAGTCAACAGACCTGCTGACAACTATTGACTTGGGGTAAATCACAGCAGGCCACTGAACCACCATTGAACCTGAAGAAAGATCTTGTATGTCTCTCCCAGCAGGATAAGGCCAATCTTATATCAAAAAGACCAGCCTCCCTAGACACAGAGGTCATTAAAAGCTACATTTCTATTTATTTTTTTGTGATGTTCCTCTAGTGTTTTTGCACATGTAATACAGTTACCTGTAGCATTAAAGAGTCGTTGATAAAAATGTCTACAGTGGTATACAAGCCTTAATCCTTTAGCAAACACAATGATTTATCAGTCACCTGAAATGTTCTGAGTTAATACTGATATGAGCTTAATAATGATAAACCCAATTTCTAAAACTGTAAGATTCAATTATACATCTTTTAGAGCATTTAATTAGCAATATTAGCATACTGTTTTATTTTTTAAAATTATTAGATAAAACGTTATTTTAAGTGGGAACAATTGTTTAAAAATTGTATCTTAAAAGCAAAATAATATATTATTTCTACTTTATTCCAAAATGCTTTTTGAGACAGAATAAAAGGTAAAAATATATAAATTGTCTATCAGCATATGTGCACAAACCTGTCTAAATTTAGGCAAAAAATAAGCCACAATGGAACTAGATGAAGTAAACACTTTGCAGCCTCCTAGTTTTTTGTTAAAAAAGAAATATATTATTCCTAATGCTGAGGGAAGGCAAAAAGACAAATTCAAAACACCAGGCAGTAATTCATGGACTGTATGATAAAAAAAGATAAAACAAATATTTAAGTAAGCACAAAATAGGGTAAATGTAAAACAAAATGAGTATGGTAGGCGAGAATCCTAAAATAGCCCCCAAACTTCCTATTAGTTGAATATATGCACATTCTCCCAGTTATTCAATCAAATCTAATGTGCTTCTGTGAAGGATTTTTTATATGTAACTAAGGTATTAAGATCCCAACTCAGTTGACTTTTAAGATAGGGAGGATATCCTACTGTGTTCAGGATTCGTGTATTTAACTATTACTACTTGGCTTCACATCACCAGACCGATGCGCACAGCCTTCTTTTCAGTGGCATGTTATTTTTGCTGTTTGACTCCTCCTGTATGTCTTAATTTCTTGGGGTTGACCCATATGGATTCCTCCATCTCTCACCAGAATACGCAACCAACTGCTTATACATCTATTATGGGTTCCATGAAAGTTTTATCCTTTATTGCAGATGGATTCTATATATACTATCCTATGCTAGTAGTAATTCTCTGCATTGCTACTTATTTTAGTTTGGGAACTCGTTGTTTGAATCTACTTGATTTCCAGCAGTTCATGGGAGATAATGATATGACCTCAGACTTAGTTGATGAAGGAAAAGAATTAATCAGGCAAGAGAAGAGGAAAAAGGCAAAGGCAAGAAGAAGGTGAAAATCGAAGAAGAGAATGGCAAGAACGATATGGACACAATAGAGAAGATTTTTTTTTGCACTGCTTCTATTTATGTTAGACATAAATTAGAAGAATTTATAAAATGATCACTTTTCTTCCAGAATAAATGCAGAGTGTATGTTATGAATGCACCTCCAGGTTTAAGTTGCTTTGTTTTGTTTTCCAATAATAAATAAATAAATACAATTTGCTCTTAAGTTTTGGATCCACCTGTGCCACCGCAGGGTTCTGCGTCATGGCTGGCCTTTTTTCCCTTCTCGCTCCTGTGCGAAGTATTAGATTGTACGGGGGTTGCCAACTTCCCTTGGCTATCTTTTTGGGGTGGCATCCGTTCATTAATTAGGTCCAGACCTCGGGCTTCTTCAAAACTCTGGATCCTGTGCTGACGTGAAAACCCTCTGATGGCTTCCTGGGCCTCTACCCCTTCTACTGTGGCTGTGTCAATAGTCTGCTTTCCCCTGAGAGGACACCCAGAGGGAGTGTCCCTGTAGGAGTCAGGCCCTTGAGAGTCAGCACACTCACACTTTCTTCCCGAAAAACTGAAAAGACCCGTGCCCTCTTCCCAATGGCTCTGATTCTATTCTTGATGATCTCCTTTCGAACTGCAGTGAGTCCTTCAATTTCATCTTCGGAACTCAACTCATCATCAGAGCATATGTTGAGAATGTTAACCAGCATCTCTGTGACTTTTTCCCCAACAAAAGGCAAAGACCACGTGAAAACATCCATAAAGCTTGGAAGCCAGTAGGGGTGTAGAGAACAGAAGTATCCAGGTGAGAACACAGAGAGAACAGAAAAAGCAAGATATAAGCCTGGCATATATAAGTGCAGGCAAAGGACATGTAGAGAAAGTAACTGACAGTATAGACAAGATACATGACTATTGACAGGGCATGCACTGGGAAAGGAATTGAGACCCATCCAGAGGAACTGTATTTCATTAAGACAAGTAACTCTCCTTCCCTGGGACTAAAAGACAAGGATTGATTTTTATAAATTTTCATTTGAAAGAAGGTAAATGGAATGCTGAATCATTCAAACTTGACAGGCTCAGTTTTTACCTGAAATAGGAGTAATTTTTTTGCACTGAAAATGAGAGCCTATGAATGGGTGAAACCTTGACGAGAATGATTTATTTTGGAAATATGACTGAGGAATTTAACAAGAATAACAAAGAAATTGTCAAATAGTCTCAAAAATCAAAATTTAAGAAATGTTTCTTATTGTGAAGAAAATTAAAATATCTTTATGTATGTATAACTGTCAACACATTAGCCACACATCTACTTAAAATAAAGCAAAATACATTTTATAAATACTTTGTTTTAAAAACATTTGTTGAAAGAGTGTTTACTGAAAGTGCCTTTTTGAAATCACTGTTTTCTCTGACAAGCATTACACAAATTAGAGGGCTCTTGAAAGTAGAAATAATACTTTTTTTTTTGTTTTTTTAATCCTCACCCAAGGATACTTTTTCCATTGATTTTCAGACAGAGTGGAAAGGAGGGAGAAGAGGAGAGAGAGAGAGAGAGAGAGAGAGAGAGAGAGACAGAGATTGGTTGCCACCCTGACCAGAACTGGGGATTGAAGCCATGACCCTTTGGTCTTCGGGCCAATGCTCTATCCACTGAGAAAACCGGCCAGTGTGAATAACACCTTTTGAGTACCATTTGTACTATCTGAATTAGACAAATGGAAATGAGGTCAGTTTATCTTCTGCTGACCCTAGACTCCCCTTAAAGCATTTGCCACTCATTTAGGGCGGAGTTGTCTATTTAGATACATCCTTCTGTGCATTTAAGAGAGAAATATTTTTAGAAATTTTGAGGAGAAAAATGTATGGACTCATTCAGACAAGAGCGCAGTGTGAATTGATGATTATGTCACCCTCCTTCCTTACACATGCTTTATGGTTAAGGAGCCTGCCATTACTCAGGATTGATTCAATAAATATGCATTCAGTCCCGACTGAATACAAAATTCTGAGCTTGGTCCAGTGAATACATCAAGAACAGAAACAAAACAAATAATCAAGCGGACCTACAGGGTCCCCAAAGCTCAGTGAACACAAATCTTAGTATACAGTTCTTTGGAATAAGTGCTAGAAAAGGAGTACAACTGAGATCAGACGGGAGCGTGTAAGAGAAGAGCTCTAAAGCGCTCAAGGGCTCCAAAAAGTGAGAACTGAATGAGTCATGATCAGCCAAATAAAGAGTGGACAAGGGGAGAATGTGAGATGACAGAGGAAAAAGTAAGTATAATAGCTTAGGGAAAAAGGAATATGGTCACTGGACACTGTGCATTTGAAAAATTAAGAGCATTTTGCTATGACAGAAGCATAACCATGTACAGGGGAGGGGAAGCAGCTCTATGCATCAGTTGGGATCAGGTTATACAGAAATTCTTGGGCCATTGTAAGACACTTTAGGAGTAATTCCAAAGCATAGGTACTGATGGGTTTTAAGCAGTGGTGACATAATCACATTCATATTTTAGAAAGAGTAGCCTAACTGAACTGCAGAAAATCGATTGGGTGTTATTAGATTGGACTACAGGACCTAGATTAAGAGTTTGACACAAAAAAATATTACAAAGTCTGAGACGTTGTAGCGGCCTGAACCTGAGTATTAGTTTTAGAGACAGGAAGAAGTGGGAGGATTTGAGAGAAGGGATGTGGTGCTTATTTCAATGTAGCAAAGGGATTGGGGGTGAGTGAGAAAATAAATGGATTTTAGTAGAGCTAGTGATCAAGGTAACTATCAAGTTAGTTGAAAGCATAGAAATTTTACAATATAGCTGCCATCTATTGAAATGGGTCTGATGCATTGAAGTCTAAAATTTACCTCAGGGGAATTCTGAGCATGTTCTCAGCATTGCAAAAGCTGGGAAATATGAAAATATGTATTTATTCCTTGCCAGTGCTTTATCTGCACCATTATGGGTGGTCAAAACACATTTGACTATTATTACATTTGAGCTGGTAAATGTGTAGTAAACAAAGAGTTATGCTTATCTTATTTCAAAGAAATATCCATGAATAGTTTCTGTAAATTCTAGTTTGAGTTATTTCTTCAGTATTCTTATTTGCTTTTTAGGTGTTTTTCTCTAAGACTTTATTGTTTGGAATTGTATTTTGACACGTTGTTAGTCTTAATATTTTCAGAGATGAGGGAAGCAGTGCAGAATGTGTCTATTAATTCTCACTTTTTTTAGAACACTGATCTCTATTAACAAGGCTGCAGGCTTTACCTTCCCTAACTCTCATCAAAAAAGTTTAAAATATTGGTTAATTATGGCACCAATAGGACTCTCAATGCTCAGAATGTTCAGTGCAGTGCATCTGTTCCCTAGTTGTGACAGAAATAAATTTCTTTCAAGAAATTGTTTTGTACAATTAACTAGCTCCATTATTGATTTCTTTTTCTCTATGGTTACTAAAGACATTGCTTGAATAGATCATATTTCCAAAATTTAAAAAAATATATAATTTTTCTTCAGAAAAAATATTATAAAATCCTTGAAATTATTTGTTAAAGCTAAGGATAATTCAATGCTGATTATGATATATTTTTAAACTGAAAACAATATTTGAATAATTTTTATTAATTTAGTTGATCTTTATGGTACCTTTGACTAATAAGTTCTATTAGAGTAGAAATGATTTTAATTACTATATTCTCACTTGTCAACTTGACAAAAATTACTTTAAATGTAGATTATTACTATGAATAAATCTACCTATTGCTTTATTTATAACATATGATTGGATAAAATTATTGCAAAATAATTTTAAAATATTTTGCTCCTTAAACAATAATAAAATTACTTTGCCATGCCATGCCAAATTAGCCACCAGGAGGTAAAATCAGTTGGTTGGTTAAGGCTTGTTGAGAAATATACCTAAATTTAATGAGAAAAATTAAAAATTGGAAAAGACATGCTGAAGAAGAAACAGATAAAGAAATATTTTCACAAGATAATTTGCTTTAGAAAATGCTAAAGATCAAGGGGAAAAACAACTATATGTTCTTTTTAAAAATAATCTCCTAAGATAAAAAAATAATAATAAAAGTCTGTTAGAAATAATTACTCTCTATGAACAGGTGCAGAATACTGAAATTGTTATTGCTAATCTGTTGAGAATTACATTAATGTGTCACATCTTTTAGCAGGAAGACCAGAGGAAACGTAAGTGAAGGGCCAAATAATTACATTACATTTACATTTTTAGATACTAATCTGAGGATATGTTTTCATTGATTTTTAGAGAGAGGGAAGGGAATGGAGAGAGAGGGAGAGAGAGAGAGAGAGAGAGAGAGAGAAAGAGAGAGACATTGATGTGAGAGAGCAACATTTGTTAGTTGCTTCCTTTACATGCCCTGACTAGGGATGGAACTCACAACCTTTTGGTGAAGGGATAATGCTCCAACCAACTGAGCCACCCTGCCAGGACACATTTACACTTTTTGAGTTTTCTTTATTTGATCTGTAAGGTTTACATATTCTAGGTTTAGCATATATGTCTCTTTTGTAATGAATACTTTACTCTTTAAGTAATTATGTGCTCCAACATTAATCTATTAATCAGAAAAACAACAACAGAGATTTATAATAAGAGCTTGACATCTTACAGAGTAATTTGTGGCAGTTATTTTAATTCTTCTTTCATCATTCACTTTTTTCTTTACTCCTCATTCCTCTCAGTTGTGACCTACATTGATCCTTTTGATATAGTTGCCATTTAATATTAAGTGTTTCCCACATTTTTCTTTTTGGAGATTCCAGGAAAAACAAAAGTTCTATAATTTTGTGACTATATTCTAATTCCTGAGGTTACATGATAGGAATCCCATCTGTCCCAATTCTGGTCTCTCTGAAGGGAATATTATACACTTACTATGAATCAGAGCAAAGCTCTTACCTTAATTTGCCTACTTTATAAATGTCTTAATTCTTTATTTCTAATGACAACATTATTTTTTCTAAAAAATAATTCCTAAGATTGTAAATGTTACATTTATTATTTCTTATGAATATGTGATTTAGATGCATTGTATTTGCTAATCTTCCTGTCATATTTATATCAAATGTTGTATAGTCATTTTATACACAAGAAAAATAAAGTTTAGAGAGGGTATGTAATGTTCTTAAGGTGGTACTCAAAATCATGTCAGTGACATGGAAGTTTATATGCTTAACAACCATGTTTTATACATACTGTCATAAAGACTATATTACCAAACCTATAGCAATTATCTTAAAGAGAAGATAATTTTTTATATCACCTCAAAAATATCAGGCATGGGATATCATTGCATTAGGTTCTCTTGGGGAAATGATAAAATGGGGTTTAGATTTTATAGCCAGAATTAAGACAGACTCTAGAATAGATTAGTATTAAAGTAATCATAATCATTAAAAGTTACAAGTGTGCTACTATTTAATTGTTACACATTTCCATTACTCTAGCCTCTGTTGTGAACTTATATATTTATTTCTATGCATTTATATATATGTGTGTGGCTAAATGCAGTGTTGAAGGCAAATATTACCATTAACTAATTTTACTGTTTTTAAATGTCTGTCATCAAATTCTGAATGTTTTACATTATAGAGCAAGAACAAAATTTCTTATCACTTGCACTTTTTAGATTATGTCTCAATTCATTACAAAACATATTTTCTACACTAAATGATGTCTACTTATTGAATTATTTTCGCATTTATTAAAATGCCTTCCTCCACCCCACTTTAGGATGCTTACATGGATCATTTTTACATCCTGGGAATAAACATACACAGCAAGGGCATATAATAATAATAACTCTTATTATTATTACATTAAATGTGCACTTTGAATTTATTTATTTTCACTTACTATTATTTATAATTGGTACATCTATATTCACAGATAAGTTGGCACACTTTTTTTCATTTAGGTGTTGTTTTTTTTGTTTATTTGCTTGTTTTCGGTTTGATGTCAAATCATACTAGCTTTAAAATACAAGTGGGCCAACTTTTTCTATTGTCTGGAATATTTTTAATGTAAAAATGGTTATATATTTATTTGAAGTTTGATAAAGCTAATTATAATTTGTAATTATACAAATATCAAGTTTTTACATTTTGGTGGGTATACAGATGTGGTGGGATTTATTATCATAGCTTTACCGCTTCAATATTTTTAGTTCACTGGCCTAACCCTTGTTAATCTTATATAATAAAAGACTAATATGCAAATCGACCTAACAGAGGAATGACCAGTTGCTATGATGCTCATTGACCAACAGGGAGCAGATGCTCAATGCAGGAACTGCCCCCTAGTGGTCAGTGCACTCCCACAGGGGTAGCACTGATCAGCCAGAAGCCTGAGCTGGGCTGATGGCTGGCGAGCACAGCGGAGGTGGCGGGAGCCTCTCTTACCTCCACAGCAGCGCTAAGGATGTCCGACTGCTGTCAGTTGGACATCCCCCGAGGGCTCCCAGACTGTGAGAGGGAGCAGGACGGGCTGAGGGACCCCCCCCAAGTGCACGATTTTATGCACTGGGCCTCTAGATTTTATATATTTTTCCAGATATTGCTAATGTCAATAGTTTTGAATAACTATATATATTAGTACATACACATGAATACATACACACATTATATAATTATATAACCAAACTATTTTTCAATGTATTTATTCATATAAATATGTATTTACTTTATCTTAATAGTAAGAAATACATGTACATGAGAAACAAACAAAATTTACAAAAGATGTAGAGTTAAAAGTCAGTTTGCCACATTTACGCTACCAATCTGTCCTGTTGCCCTGCCCAGGGTCATCTCTAAGATATGTGGGGCTCCATGGAAATATGTTTTATTGAACATGTTTCAGAAATATTTTTTAAAAATTAGGTCTACATGTGATAATAGTGACTTAATGGTGGAAATTTAGAATAATGAATAGAAAAGATCTTAGGTGTTTGATTTTTGTCCAATCAGTGCCTTTAAAGATCCTTCTAGGCACCATCTCTTCCTGTTCAGGTCCAGGAACTGTCTCTTGGTGTTCTCTATTGTCAAAGGGTCATTCTTGACTAATTCCATCTGACCTACTTAGAGAATAATGTAGCCACACTATGACTGGCATTGCATGGCTCTTTAGAGCCTGTTTCTTTATAGAACTTCCATCTTCAGTTCCCATTTATCATTTATTTAATTCTGGTTAAATCATTACTCACACTCTGCAATCATGCCACCTGTGAATCCTTCTATTTCCTTTATCAAAGGTTGTTACTGTGCTCCTTGATGATGACCGTGGGGGTAGGCCTTACCCAGAGTATTCAGAAAAATGTGAAGGAAGAAACCTTTCATTTTCTAGCCATGCTAAATTTGCCATTCAGAAGTTTGTATCATAAATAGAAAAGAACATGTCTTCTCTTTAACTTCTCCGGAGGCTATATCTGACACTACCCCTGTCTCTACAAAGCATCGGTGGGCGTCTAGGCAAAAGCCCAGTGAATGGGGCAGGTAGAGTGTCCTCGACAAGCCTAAGGAGTGTGTGTCCCTCTTCAGACACAGCTTGAGATCAATCATTCAGGAGAATAAAATATCACCATATTTATGGGTGGCTGGAGAGGACATGAACTCAAGAGCTTGTTAGCCACCTCATGGCACACATAACCTAATTTACTAAAATTCTGCAGCACTATAATTTCCAGGTCTCAGAGCCCATAGGCAGACACCATAAAGGTGGAGTTTGTAGAAGAAGGATGACTGCTCTGGGTGCCTTCAGAAGAGATAGAGGAGGTAATGAACACCTGCCACTTTCTAGAAAGCCACCCCCACCTCCTGGGAACTATCAGCTGCTTATTCCTCCCGGTGGGAATTGGGGAAAGTGAAAGGCTGTGCAGAAGCCCACTCGGTGCTCATGTCTGAGGGCTGACAGTTGGGGATAGCCCATAGCCTAGAACTCCTGTGTCCTGAAGCAGGGTCACCAGACCTAGCAGATCAGCACCATTCTGGCCTCCCAGTCCCAAGTTATCTGAGGGGGAAAAATGCCTCATGGACCCCAGGGCAGTTCTGCTTGTCATCTCACCTTTGGAGACTTGGGGGTAATGACCATGGAGAAGCACATACAGCAGGTCCACAGATCTTTGGAGCATCTGGGTGACCACACACAGGGTAATGACTGGGAGCATATCCCAAATCAAAGTAAAGTACCATACAGAGCCCATGTGGTTCTTGATTTCTTCTTGGGACACACATGGCAGCAAGCCCCAAGCACTGAAGAGGAGCTGAGATAGGGCCCAATTGCTCAGGGCTGGGATTGTAATGCTCCTGCCCAGTGTTCAGTACTCTACTCTTCCAGAGGTATTCCATGCATATGATATATATATATATATATATATATATATATATATATATATATATATATAAACTAGAGGCCCAGTGCACAAAATTTGTGCAGGGGGGGTGAGAGTTTGTCCCTAAGCCCAGCCTGCACCCTCTCACAATCCGGGACCCCTTGGGGGATGTCCGACTGCCGGTTTAGTCCTGATCCTGCTGTGGGATTGGGCCTAAACCAGCAGTCAGACATCCCTCTTGCAATCTGGGACTGCTGGCTCTTAACAGCTTGCCTGCCTGCCTGCCTGATTGCCCCTAACCACTCTGCCTGCCTGCCTGAATGCCCCTACCCACTCACCTGCCTGCTGATCGCCCCTAACTGGTTGCCTGCCTGCCTGCTTGCCCTTAATTACTTCAACCCCCTAATCGCCCCTAATTGCTCTCAACCCCTGGACCCAGGACCCAGGTTTCCCTTCTCTCGCCAGCTCCAGGCAATCAGGATTTGGGCTTCCCTCCCTCTCGCTGACCACAGGTACCCAGGACCCGGGCCAGCTTTGCCCTGGCCGGCCGCAGGCTCCTGGGACCCCGGGTGGCTTAGCCCAGGCCCCGGCTTTATCAGGAAGCACATCCGGAATGACGTCCGAAAGATGTCTGGTCTATCCAATCTAATTAGCATATTACCCTTTTATTAGTATAGATATATTTACATAGTCATTCTGAAACATACACGCACATTGTTTTGTACTTGGCTTTTTTTCACTTAATATATTTGATATGCTTCCCATATAGATATGGAAGAAAAAAGAGGAGGGGAGTCTCATTCTTTTAAGGAGCTTCATGGTTATAAACATAATTAAATTTTATTTAATGCTTCATTATTTAATAATACATTTATGTTGATATTAAATTCAATAATCTGTCATTACAAAGAGAACCATAGTGAATATCCTTTAATACAAAATACTTTGTGCAAGTTTATAATAGCTATAAGATAAATTCCTGTAAAGCAGTAATTTTCAACCTTTTTCATCTCATGGCACACATAAACTAATTACTAAAATTATGCAGCACACCAAGAAATACATTATGTCTTTTGTCAATTTGACAAAAAAAGGTTCAATTTTGATTTATTTACAAAATAATAATAATAGTTATTACCTACACTTTTAAATCCAAAGAGAGTTTTTTAAAAGCCAGGTGCTTATACTTGTATATAAGGATTTCTAGTACCAAGAATTAACCAGTTAACGCACCTCATTGTGCAATGCTACCAATGAGATGCAACTCTATTATATGACCTATATATTTATGGTTCAAGACGGGGCATTCACACTGGATGGCTATTGTTGTGTTGGCTGCTGTTTTTTTTTTTGTTGTTGTTTATTTGTTTGTTTGTTTGTTTTTAACAATCTAAGGAAAAAGAGTCAGTGCCCCTAACTAAATTGTCAGGTATTGCACGTTTTTAAAAATTCTGTGGCATACCAGTTAAAAATAACTGCTGTAAAATAATATACTGCTACAAAATTATGTTCATTTAAAATTTGATAGAAAATGCCTAAATACTATTTTTGTGAAGCCAAACAATTTATATTCTGACTTTTTAAAAAATAGGAGAATATCTGCTTCTATACACTTACACATAATAAATATTATCAATCTCAATCTTCATTCTGACAGTGAAAAGATACAATCTTATAAATTTAATTTAAATTTGTCTAATTATAAATTATGTTGTGCACCTTTCTAAGATCCACTGAAATTTACTTTTCTCTGAACTGTAGGTTTATACCTTTTTCCATATTTTAAAGTGGGTTGTTCTTTTTATAATAGCACAGCCATTTATCTCTGGTAAGTTTTACAAGCTCCCATGACTCCCATTGCAGTGTTTTCACTCTAATTTCAGTTTTATTTATAGTCAGTGATTTTTGCTTTGGAGAAATTGTATTTTATGCTTCTCTGTGTGGTTTCTGAGATAAAGAATTCTTCATATGAGAAATATATCATTCACACAAAACATATACAAGTGTATATTTATATAAGTACATAACTTCATGTGTTTTCTTATACTGTTAGGGCTTCTAATTTTTCTATTTTAAATGTTTGATTTAACTGCAATTTTGATATAAAGCAGAAAGATTTTCTGTTGGCATGCAATGCCATATTTGTTATACATCTTGGTCAATTAGAGTCTTCAAGTTCTTTTCATCCATATTAGACATTTTTTTTAAGTTTTACTTTTACATTCTAATATATTGGTAGTTCTTCATTAATATATTTGGAGATAATCATATTAAATATTCTAATAACTATCTTTATAGTTTGTTATTAATTAAGCTAGCTTTGAAAGAAAAATAAAACCTATTCACTTTAGTTCTAACTAAACAAAACATGATTAGAATGAAGCGGCTAAGAATAAATGAAGATATAAAGGGTTCATATGGTTTTAAAAGTCTCTGCTTCAACATAAAATTTAATTGTAGAGTATGAAAGCAATATCATAATGCTTGCTTTTGAAAAGTAGAAATTCAAGGGTGGTGGTAATAAAATGTGCATTTGGCTTGAATCAGAAGTTTTGTTGCTACTTAATATGTGACTTTGTGTCTATGCCTCAATCTCTTTGAAGCTCACTTTGCTCATTCATAAAATAGAGATTAGAAAGAAAAACACATCATACTTCAAAAGGTTAATATTAAGTATTCAAACCTTTTAATCTGTTTTGTCCATTCTGCTCTACTTTGGGAGATGTTATATTAAGCTGAAAGAGTACAAGATAAATAATATGCGATCTGTGAGAATAAAATGTCATGTAGGGGTCAAAAATGGGCCCCTAAAAAGCATATTATCTTCCAAAAGCATGCATTTAATGTCATGATCTTGAACATATGGCCAACTCTCTTCTCTTTAAATGATTTTAGTTTTCATTTGGCTACCTTCCTTCTATCAAAGATTGTTCTTTCAAGCACATGCTTCAATGTCATTTTTTCCCCCTTCTGTTAGCCTCCCAGAGATGGCCTAGTGAATCATCATTTACCAAAGCTCATTTTTATTTTCTTTACAAAATATAACTAAAGAACTAGAACCTAATTATACTATTTTAACTATATACTCTTTTAAGTATTTACAGAAAATTAACAAGTATTTATGAGGTTCTGCCAGGCATGTGCTAACACTCACTAGGGACAAACATGTGGCTGAAGTAGACAAAGGATAGGTATAATTTCTGTTTTCATTGGGCTTCAGTGAATGACATAAATTTCACTTACTTAATTACAAGGCAGTATAAGTGTAATGAGATTAAATGCAGAGTCTTATAGTAGCTCATGTAAAGTCATGAGCAAGTAGAAAGAAATTGGGCATAAAAGCCCTATTTATGTTCAGTATAACGGACCACTCATAATTATCCAATAAAATAAATAAAGAAGGCAGTGGAAAGAGAGGAGAAAAATACATGTGCCCAGTAACGGAAACAATATGAGAACTGAAAGAAATTTTGAGTGCCTGAAATCACACTAAATGAAATAGAGTTAAGAAACATTAATTTTTATTTTAGAAGCATATGTGTAGTTTATTTGGAAACTGTATATGTACGGTAGGCTGGTGGATAGAGAGGCAATTTTTGAGACTATTTTAGAAATTTAAAAATAATGATGTGTTGAATTTAGGTGGTGGCAGTAGGAATAATGAAGAGAAAACAGATGTTTAAGTTTTCAGAGTTGATTTATATAGGAATTGACTGCTGGGGGTAAAGGAGGAAAACACAAACAGAAACATTTTCAGGTTTCGGGCTTGATCACTAGGCTATGCTTGTGCATAATTCATTGGAGTAGAAATATAAAAGTAGGGAATAATTTCAGAGAGGTCCTGAAGAGCACAGTTTGGATGTTTAAAAACACAGTTAAGTAAAGCATTTCAAAGTAACAATTTGAGAGTGGGCAGTTTTTAAATAGTATATTTAGCCACTGGAATGCAAGACCTTATCCAGATAGAAGGTATAAGATCAAAAGGAAAAGTAAATAAACAACAAACAAAATCCACTGAGTGATACTTACATTTTGTGAAAACGCAGAGGATGAATGTCCACCAATAAAGAACAAAAAATAGAGACTGAAAATGTTTAAGGGTATATGTCATAAACATCGGTGATAAAATGTGTCCTAAAAAGGTAAGAGAAGGCAAGAGCCCCAAATACCATTGAGACATGAAGAACAGTGAAGGGTGAAAAATGTCTCTTGGATTTAGCATTAGTGAGATCATCATCAGTGGTATGGTAGTACAGTGGCCAGACTACAAGCAAGGAAAGAATGCAGGTAAGTTTTATCAGCAACCAAGGACACAACGATCGGATTTGGTGCTAAAAGGAAGAAAAAGATAGGAGGAATTGGTGGAGTAGATCAGGGGTTGAAATAGAACTTTTTGTTTTGTGCCTTTCTTTATTTTTTGTTTTTTAAAGATGAAAACAATGTAGGCATCTTAAAATGCTAGAGAGCAAGATTAAGCAGAGAAGAGGTGGTGCTGAAGAAGAAAAAAAGACAAGCCACTGGCTGAAGTACCTTAGAAACGTATGGTATGGGATACAGAGGTCAAATGGAGGGATGGACTTTTACAGGAAATGGGATTTCTTTTCTATTGTATCAAAGGGTAAAGAAAGAAAGCTGACAGTTAAATGTTTGGTTGAGGAAGGTTAATGTAGTACAGATGTTTTAATCCTTATTTGTTTTTGTGAATTGATTAGAAAATCTAAATATTCAGAAGAGAGTAAGATTTTTGAAATGGACTCTGGGAAAATGTGATAAATTGTTAATTATGAGAATAAATAGATTGCTGTTCAACATCATCAATTATCTAGGTAGTTTCTGCCTACTAATTTATAGCCAGGCCAGTGTATAATCCAAGATTTTGGGTTTACACATGAAAATTCAGGTGGGAAGAGTATGAACTAAAGAAGAAACACATAGCTTGGTAGTGTTTAACAAAATGGCCCAGGGAATCTAATCTAAATTGAAAAGGTAGTTGAGATAGGAAAGTATCAATAAATATGGAAAAAGTAAAGGAATTACATGATAAGGAGCCTTTGATAAGTCAAAGAATACATTTGGAAGGACTGACTAAAAAAGCTAGAAATGTAGAGATTATACTCAGAATGAAAAGTCTTAATTTAAGTTACTGTTATTGTAGACAATCGGGGAGTGTCAGGGAGTCATCCCCATTGGCCAAGATGATGAAGGGGGAGATTCTTACATTAAGCACAAAGGCTAGAAAGATGAATGGATAGGTCTTGAGCAGGTCAAAATCTAGCAGTGTGATTGGATAGAGAAAGAAATCCCTCCTCTCCCTAACCCTATAAAACCATGGGTTTGAGCAGGAAGGGGAGATGGTCTTTGGGACTGGAGTCCAACATTCTTCCAAGTTTGAACCTGAAAAAATCTATTTCCTTTTGCATCAGTGCCTGTCTCTCAAGTTTGGCTTTTACTGCCACAGGCAGCCAAACCCACTTTGTTGAGTTTTATTACTATTTTCCAAAATAAAAGTTCCAATTAAAATATTTTATTTTCAAACTGGAGGTCCTGTGCATGAAACCATGCACAGTGGGGTTCAGCAGCCCTCCCTGATCAGGATGGGGGGGCTGATCAGAGGCTGAGCCAGCCTGGGGGAGGGGCCGCGAGTGCTTGGACAGCCAGACCGCCCCTGATTGTGGTGGGTGGTGTGTGTGTGTGAGGGGCGATCGAGGGCAGGGCCAGCCAGGGAGAGGGGCTGGCCATGGGGAGTGGCTGGCCAGCCCCACCCCCGATCAGGGGGTGGGGGGAGGGGCCCCAGGCAGTTGGCCATCCTTGTCCCCTGGTTGAACTCCTGGTCAAACTCCTGGTCGAAGGGACAATTTGCATATTAGCCTTTTATTATATAGGATTATAGTGCAGAGTATATAACTGTTACACCATGAATAACAAATGTGAATGCTTAGGGTTCCCAATCAACTTACTTATTAAACACTAGTGGCCTGGTGCATGAAAATCATGCACATTAAAAGGGAATTAAGTAGAGGAAATACTTTAATAGAAGTGTCAGAGATGAAAGGAAAGTAGTAAAATGTATATTAAAATAGTATATAAATTTATTAATAAATAAACAATAACAAAATGATACATTGTGTCGCCAACAATGGCTTCTTTGGGCTTCAGAGGTACTTTGTGCCAATAGTTGGCCTTTAGACATATTCCCAACTCCCTGTTGCCAGGGTCTGTGGTGTGGGTGAATGGATTCCTGGCTGTCAGGGTGCTGACAGCCAGCTGACCAATGGCCGATTCTGTGAATGATAGGGCTCCCGCCACCTTGCTGTGTGGGTCTTGGGTGCAGGTATCAGGCTCCCTCCTCCCTCCTATCAGACTCTGGGGCTTGCCGCGGGACCCAGAGACAAGTCCCTGCACACTTGTGCAGCCTCAAAATCACTTGATACCCATATCTGGCTGGCCCCACCCAGAACCAGCTAGCCACACACCTGTCAAGCCCGGCCTCTCCCGTAGCCTCACCTCAGGGCTGGGTGGGGATGCACACAGGCAGCGTGAAGTGAGTGCTGGGCAGGCCTATGCAGGCCTGCACTGGGGGCGGAAGTCCCCGCCCCTGTCCTCCCCCAGCAACTCCTGCTTGTTGACCGGTCACTGGTCACTGGTCGTCACTGGGACACCATTAGGACCAATTAGCATATTCCCTCTTTATTATATAGATGTGAATTTGTGCTTTGTTAAGACAAATGAAAGACCTGAAGGTATTGAAGGTTGCTTTGCATAAAGATTTAAAATAAAAACTTGCAAACCCCAGGAACCAACACTTTTCTAGAGATTCCTCACAATCACCAGTTACCTAAAAATCCAAATCTAATCATGTTGCTTTGAAACATCAAGTAGATTGCCATTTTTCTAAATAACTGTCTCAAATCCTTAGCCTTTTTCTAAATAACTGTCTCAAATCCTAAGCATGTAATGCAAAATATTTCCTGATTTGGCATTTATCAAACTATTTTTTGTTCTGTCTCTTACACATCAGCCTTGCTATAGTAGTACCGTACTCAGCTATGCTTTTGCAACTTGACACTTGCACTTTCCTTTACCTGCAAAAGCTATTCTCTCCGATGCCCAAATGATAAATGTGTGGACATTTTAAAGTCTCAATTTAAATATCACTCCTAAAACGCCCCCATAATTCTTCCTTGGCTTTGCCCCCCTGAAATCTCCTTAAGCAGATATATTCTATATTTTATGCCTTGAATACATCACACAGACAAGTAGTGCATTTGGAGATGCATTATTATTTGTATAGACCTCCCATCACTATGAGAGACTGAAAGCACCTTTTTAAACAATGTTCTGTTAGGAGATAAACTGAGGCATACTAAAATTATTAGGAGTTTATTTCAGCAAAGTTCTATTTGAATAGGGAAACATCCAATCTAGGAGATAGAAAGGAGTTCCGAGGAGCTGTTCAGAATTTACTAGTAAGGTGTTTATGGGAAGAAAAAAGCAGGCGCAAGGAAGTTATACTAAGTAAACAGTGGGTCCGCTGTTCCAAGGTCACTTTTCTTTAGGGGATACTGGGGTCTACCAGGCACATTGTCTAAACAGTGCTAATCCTGTGACGATTGATTGGCTGGTTTAAGATTCCATGTCTAGGAGAGCAGAATCTGAAATTAAAGTAAGTCTCTGGTGACTCCCATTTATGTGTGTTATCTTTTTATTTTTTTCTATCAGTTTGCATATAGTTGGTGCTTAACAAACAACTAAATGTTTTATTAAAACTAAAAGTGATTTTGCCTCCTGTAAGGACAAACAAAAATGAAAAAAAAAAAAAATAGGCTTAATTCTCCCTGTGAAGCGGAGGTGGGGGGACAGAAAGAAAGAAGGGGAAGAGAGTGGCCAAAGAACACAACAGTACGTAGAAAAGAAGAACATCTGTCAATAAAAAGTGATTTAAAAGAAATGCAATGAAATTGCCACAATATGATTCACTTCCTGCCAAATCCAATGCTTAGAGAAAGCTCTGAGACTAAGGCCTACCTCTTTTTTATAAAAAGAGAGATTAGCGAAAGTCAGGGGTTGTTAAATACATCTTTGTGCCAAAGTAAGACAATCCTCATGCTGCAATCAGAAGGCTTGAAACCGAATTGAAAAGGGAATTATTTTCTCCCTCATGTAATCCAATGTAATTTAAAGCTGTCTCTTTAATATCTGAAATCATCTCAATACCAATAGTGGCACTTGTCCAACATATTTGGAGAGGCTGCCCTAGGAAAAACCCTCTTAATCCCAGACTATGGATTTCATAACAACTGAATCTCCCCTGCATCTCTACTCCTCACTGAACACAAAGCATGATTCACCTAAATTCAATGAAAACTATCAGTATCTGTTGGAATATTTATTAATTCAAGACAACATAGTGATGGATTCAAGTATGGTGAACAAGTGTATTTAGAGACCATGTTTCATGCAAGACTCTCCAGAAATTCAGCAAACCTGAGGAGCGGAGTGGGTATTTTAAAGATTTGAGTTTTTAAAGAAAAACGGGTCCTCAGTCATATATAGTATTTCAAATTAAATTTCTTGAACTGAGCCCTTTGATGAGTCTGTAGCTTTCTGAAGGCATCGTGATTGCCCAAAGAAGATTTGTGCTTTTCTGTAAAAGTCGCATTCACACTTGAACACATACAGAAAGACACACACGGATAGTGCCCTGGGCAGAGAAGGAAAACAGCAGATTGAAAAACAGAAAGTAGACAGCAAGTTATCAAGAAAATATATTCCCAACATAAGAACTTCAAAAACAGAAAAGGATGAAAAAGTTTCTAGAGTCCCAGTTCCAACAGAGTGCACAGAAAAGCCTCTTTCATTGCAGTATTGTTTATTACAGTACAGTTTCCCCTCTTGGGACCAAAGCAATAGACGAGGCCTCCAGCATACTCACAAAAATATCTCAGTTTTCAAAACAGGCTCAGGCTTATCTCTGGACTAGCCTATCAGCAGAAACTCACAGTATGATTTTCAGGGTGTTTGGAAAAAGCCCCTTCCCCACAGTAATTATTGACCATTTCTCAAGCATTGATATACTTAAAAATTTTTGCAAGTTCTCTCAATCTGGCTGAGCATGCTTTACCTTTATCTAACCTAGTTAACTCCGATTTCTTTTTAAAGCCATTCCAAATCATCTCCTTTGTGGCAATGCCTAGGCTTCAACTTGTTTTGCCTGTGTTACCACATCCCTTTGTTACAGGGCTTATTTCCTTTTATAGTTTTTACTAGAGGCCCGGTACATGAAATTCATGCACTTGGGTGGGGTGGGGGAGGTACCTCAGCCTGGCCTACACACTCTTGCAGTCCGGGAGCCCTCGAGGAATGTCCAACTGCTTGCTTAGGCCCGCTATCTAAGCCAGCAGTTGGACATCCTTAGCACTGCTGCAGAGGCGGGAGAGGCTCCCGCCACCGCCACTGTGCTCGCCAGCCGTGAGCCCAGCTCAGAGCTCCTGGCTGAGTGGTGCTCCCCCTGAGAGAGCGCATTGACCACCAGGGGGAAGCTCCTGCGTTGAGCATCTGCCCCCTGGTGGTTAGTGCGCATCATAGTGACTGGTCGTTCTGCAGTTCAGTCAATTTGCATATTAGCCTTTTATTATATAGGACACGATTGCTTCCCCTACTTATGTAAAGGTAGCATTTTGAATTTTCTCCTAATAGGTTCAAATACCAGCTTGCCTTTTTAAATAGTTTGGGAGCTTTGGGAACACATACACTTTTTTCTAATTCCTGTTAACAACTTTTTAAAAAAATCCTCACCCGAGCATATATTTTTATTGATTTTAAAGAGAGAGGAAGGGGGTGGGAGGAAGAGAGAGAGAGAAACATCAATGTGAGAGAGAAAAATTGATTGGTTGCCTCTTGTACACGCCCTCCCAGGGATAGAACCCCCAACCTAGGTATGTGCCCTGACCAGGAATCAAACCACAACCTTTTGGTGTATGGGATGATGCTCCAACCAACTGAACCACCCAGTCAGGAATAACTTCTTTAAAATTGTATTTTATCTTTTTAAATTTTAAAGTCCTGTTTTCTCAATAAAACAAAAATGATATCATTTATATTTTTTTCTGTAAAGTAAATAAAACAATGTATACAAAATAGCACATATTTGAGACTAGATAAATCATGGTGATTGGTGTTATTGTTTTTTTAAACTGAGTTACTCTAGGAAAAAAGGTCACTTCTTATCCTTTAGAGCTACCAAAGTAACTGTATTTAACTTATTTGGCATTTTTTATCCTATTTAATAATAGCCAAACATGGTAATTGACCGTACCTTCGCTACACTTCCTATTGGCTAATCAGCTGTTAATTTGCATATACCGGCTGGGAGCGAAGCAAGCCAGACGGCCGAAAACAGGCCGGGCGGCAGAGGCAGGAGCAAAACAAGCCAGGTGGCGGAGGGAGGTGGGGCGAAATGAGCCGGACGTCGGAGACGGGAGCGAAGCCCACCTCAGCAGGTTTCACTCCCTTCTCTGCTTCACTCCAACCCTAGGAAGCCCTATTCTTGCAGGAATCTTTCTGCAACAGGCCTCTAGTGTTATATATTGGTATATAGTTCCAAGTGTTTAATTTTATGAATAATATTAAAGATACAAATAATTGCAAGGCACAGGGAAACTTTGAGACCTCTAATACCACTCCCCAGACTTTTTCTTTCTGGAACACAGAGATTAATAACATTCAACATTAAGTCTTTATAATTTCCAAAATAAGTCTAATTTGAACCCATTTCCCCTTCTGTTTTCTACATCACTTTAATTGTTACAAATTATTATTTGCTCACTTGCACAACCAAGAGGATCCACTCACACAACTGCAAACTTAGCCAAAGTGACATGTTTGCCTTTCTCTTTCAGAGGGATATGGAATTTACCCAGACGTACATACATACATACATACATACATTTATAGATAAAATAAGATTATGTAATATTTTATTCCTATAATTAAACATAATGGCTGACATGTATTAAGTACTGATTTAAATATGGAAATATCTCAATTTTTCTGTATCTCACTTTGCACTTCTTAAAGAGAATGCATTCAATCAATTTTAGCTATAGCCTTAACTCAAATTTATAACACCTACTATTTGCCAGAAACTATGCAAAATACTTTACATATAGTTTCTCCTTTAATATCTAGATCAGTTATACATAGTGAATATCATTATCTCCAGTTTACAGAAAACTGAGTCTAACCTAAGTTGCTCATATTGCCTAATAGAGTTAGGATTCGAATCCATTTCTTTCTGAATGTAGAAGCAGAATATTTAACTAGCATGATAATACCAACTTTCTCATTAAAATGCATAAAATCCGATAATAATAGAATAATGTCTATTATTTTACTGCAAATGTGTTTATTTGATGGTTTTCCTTTGTGTGTGATATAAAGGCATTTTATGTATGCAAAGGAACAAGTATTCAAATAGTAGAACAAGAAAGAAAGGGGAGGAAGTATGCCAAAATCATCCAATCTAACCTTTTTTCTCTCTCATTGCCTTAAGGTTAAATCACTTTGAAAATGGACTTTTTTTTAGAAAACAAGTAGATTTACATTTTTATTGTATAACATGCATTACATACACAAAACATACAGATAAAGAAACTTGCGAACTTGACATGCAGGCTCAGTACATGTGAATTAAAGAGGACAGATTATTTTCAATCTTCTTTTCCTACCTAAAATGTCTGGATTGTATAAAATAAGAACTCAAAATTTTTGATGGACTAATTTTTTTTCATTCAAATTATTAACTCATAAGAAATTTTTTGTAAAATGTTCAGGTGGAATCTCAAATATACTGTATTTGATATTCTATTTATTTAGGCCTCTCTCTCTCTCTCTCTGAAACTATGAATCTCTGAAACTCTCCACACTACAAGGACAACAAGAATTACATATGCATTTAAACTTTTAAAAATAGAATTTGAAAGATTATTCAAGGTTATTTTTAAGTAATACATATTTACAATAACAAAATAGCATTGAGAGATGGGAGCATAAGGGTAAAGTGATTTAAAATTTAAAGTGAGATGGGATTAGGGTGTTAGCTAATGCTCTCTGGTGATAAACATATTGCATGATATGAATGTACCAAAACAATGTTATACACTTTAAACTTACACAAAGTTATATGACATTTATATCTCAATAAAGCTGAAAAAATTTAATAAAAATATAATTTGAAATGAAAAATTACTTAGTGATAATATTTATTGGTAGAGCACAAAAACCATTTTAGAAGTGAAAGTCACATTATTTCCATGTATTGGCTATGTTTTCATATATATTTTGATGTGAATGTATTTAGTACTTATAAGAAAAATATATAGTGAAGAACATTCAAACTTGAGTTTCCAGTTAGTGTCAGATAATATGATAGGATGTGATTTTTATAATTTCAGTTTTCTAGTAACATCTAGAAAACAGTTTCTTAATATTTTAATTACATATAGACACTCATTTCTTGTCATTACATTCAAGATGTTACATGTATATGGCTTTGAACATATCTTTGTGATAGCCTAATTAACATATATAAATCTTAGTTAATAAGAACTTTAATATGCATTACGTATGGAGCCTGATATCTCTCTATTTGTAATATAGAAATTTTCATGACCTCTTCTTACAGTATCTCACTGATGATATTACCATTTCCAGGACTAAATGTAACTAAACGAGTAACTAACCTCAGTGTAAACTGTTTAAGCCCTGCTAATGTGAGCTCTGTCTCCCCTTCCTCAGTCTGCTCCCAACTTTAGGTAGCAAACATACTTCAGCGTCATTTAACCCGGTCTAATTTGTTTTCCAATTAAAAAAAAAAGTAAGCAAAAAACAAAATTAAAAAATGACTGTTTGAATTCATGCCAATCTTCTCCCAAATACTTATTTAAATAAAATTAATTAAAACATATGGAACATAAACATCTATAATAATAAAAGCGTAATATGCAAATCAACTGAACAACCGAACAGCAGAACGGCCATCTGAATGACCACGCTATGACATGCACTGGCGCCAGGCCAGCCAAGGCAGGTATGATGCGATTGGTCAGGGAGCCCTGCCATTGCCCCACAATCACCCTGCAGAGGGAGGCCCAGGCCACCCGGCTGGCAGTGCTGTGGTGGGTGGGCGAGGCCTCCTTCTGCAGGGTGATTGATCTGGGGGCCCCACGATAGATCGCCCCAAAGAGGGAGGCCCAGGCCAGCCAAGTGATAGCACCCCATGCCTGTCTCCTGCAGAGGGAGGCGACTAGTGGTGGGTGAGAAGAGGCAGTGCCACACAGATGGCAAGCAGTGGCAGTGGCGGGGGTGGGGCCAGCTGGCTGGCAGCCAGGGGAAGGAAAGCTCTGATAGGCCCTGATTGCAGGCCAGGCCTAGGGACCCTACCCGAGGGGTCCCAGATTGCCAGAGGGTACAGTCTGCACTGAGGGACACGCCCCCCCCCCCCCCCCCCGCCCCCTCACTCCGCCACCGTGCACAAATTTTCTGCACTGGGATTATAATTTCTTTAGAGTATACAGTTAGATTTATCTTTTGGGGAAAAGTATTTACGATACTCTCAGAAATTAACAAAAGTGTCTCGGACACTTTTACATTGTTATGTATCATCACAGTTATGTTTTGATAATTTTAGAAATTATAGAAAGATTCAGTGACACAAGTAATGGGAAAGAAAAAATTATAAAAATCTTAGTTGAATCATCAGGACTTCAAACCTTACACAAATCAATTACTTGACATAGGCAATAGGTCGATGAATGATTTTTTTTTTTTTAAGCAAAATGAGTAATTGAACCAGATGATTTCTCACTATATATTTTTTTTTCTTTCTGAATAACCTTTCATATAATTTTTTAAAAAAGAGTTGGGGTACAGACAATGCAAATATACCATTTAATTTCATAACTGTTAATATTTGAAAAATAAAAAATATCTCATTTATATAGAAATTTACAGTTTAGTAATCTTTGCTGACTTCACTCTGCTGCTTAAAAATATTCTCTAGTTTCCTCAATACTTTAAGGCAAACGATGCAACAGAAAGGACCTTTTTCTTGATACAACTGTGCCCTATTATTTTTTGACCTAACCGCTTTCCTTGTCTTCAAAAACTATCTTTGTTTGTATTGCTCTAAAGCCATTTCCTCTCAGCTCTTATTATCCATTTATGCCTCCAGTCTTCATCTTTTACAATTGCTTCTCTTTCCCTACCTCTCTACTGAAATTGCTCTCTCAAAGGTCATTAACGAGTTTCTTTATCCAAAATACAACATACACTTCAATTTCCTTATCTTCCTCAAACTCTCTCTACTGTTTTGCACTAGAAACTCCTTTCTTTTGTTTGTCTCATTTAGTTACAAGGGAAGGATATGGTTAGATGTCTGAAATTTTGTCCACACATCCAAAATAAAGCATTGTAATGATAGTCAAGTTCTTCATACTATTTCTAGAGTAGGTTTAAGGACCTCAACAAGAGGAAGTGTTTTGCATATTTCTAATACTAGATTACTGAATAACAATAAAATGACAAGTATGGTCTATTTCTATCTTACTATTGCTGTTGTACTCTCGGCCACTGATGGGCAAATTTATCATATCATGTAAATGGACTCAAGGAACACTGACCAGACTCTGAATTTATTACCTTCAAATGAGATGTCTATCCCTGGTCTAAACAGCTTAGGTCAGGAGGATGACATTGTCACATGGTAAAATAAATACCTATGAAGTGATGACTACAGATAAGACTGCATTGGTTATTTTGGACTCTTGTTAGATAGGCATCAGGACTGGCACTAATCCAACCACTTCTTGCTCTCAAAAAGCTCTAACATATATATATATATATATATATATATATATATATATATATATATATATAATTTTACTTGCAATATCTTGATGTTTTTGTTGTTGGTTTTTTGACATCCCTGACACATTTCTATCTCTGTCCCAATCTTTTTCATTGAAAATCTTTTTCCTAATATTCCTATGAATAGTTGCTTTAAGGTTTTGTCCTTGGATATATATTAATTGCTCTTTGATCTTTTTTGAGACATAATTCTTATGAATTCAGTTATGACATATTTTATATAGTATTCAGTCTATAATTTTAGCTTCAGCTACACTCTGAAATGTCAAATCCACCTTTCCTACCACTACCACATGTCTTCACTTAAGTTGTTGAGAGGGTCTTGGAAAATGCAACTTTACGCTAACCAACATATAAGGAAACCAATTTGCCATAAACTAATTTGCATAAATAAGAATTAAGTCCCTGTAGCATATTTCTGGTCATAAAATTTACCACACTACCAAAAAAGACCCGATATATATCTTTGGGCAAAAGAAACAAAAGAAAAATAAACAAATGGAACTATATCAAATTAAAGGTTTGCACAGCAAAAGAAATCATTGACAAAACAAAATGACAACTTACAGAATAGAGGATGATATTCACCAATAATGCATCTCATTATTATCCAAATAGGGATATTAATAGGGGTTAATATCCAAAATTTATAAAGAACTCATAAAATTCATCATCAAAAATAAATAAATAAAATAATAATCTAATTAAAAATGGGCAGAAGACATGAATAGTCACTTCTCCAAAGAGGACATACAGATGGCCAATAGACATGAAAAGATGTTCAGTGTCATAATCATCTGAGAAATGCATATTAAAACCACAATGAGATATCACCACACACCTGTCAGAATGACTATTATCAATAAACAAGTATTGGTGAAGGTGTGGAGAAAAGGGAAGCCTTGTGCACTATGGATGGTAATGCAGATTGGTGCTGACACTATGGAAAACGGTAGGATCTTCAAAAAATTAAAAATTGAACAGCCCAGCCATTGCATTTCTGGGTATATACCCAAAGAAACTTGAAATACTAATTCAAAAGAATATATGTACCCCTATGTTTATTGAAGCATTATTTATAATAGCCAAGATAAGAAAGCAACCGAATTGTCCATCAATAGATTATCGGATTAAGAAAGTAGTAGTATAGATATGCAATGGAATACTACTCATCCATAAAAATGAACAAAATCTTACCATTGGTGACAGCATGCATGGACCTAGAGGGTATTATCTAAGTGAAATAAGCCAGTCAGAGAAAGACAAATACCACATAATTTAACTTGTATGTAGAATCTAATGAACAAAATAAACAAACAAAATCAAATCAGACTCAGATACAGAGAAAAGACTGACAACTGTCAAAAGGGGGGGAGTTGGGTATAAAAGGTGAAGGGATTAAGCAAAAAAACAAAACAAAACTTATAGACATAGACAACAGTGTGGTGATTACAAGAGGGAGAGAGGTAGGGTGAGGTAGAAGAGGGTAAAGGGGATACAAATGGTGATAGAGGAGACATGACCAGATGGTGAACATACAATACAATATACAGATAATGTATTCTAGAACTGTATACTTGAAACCTACATGTTTATTAACTAATGTCACCCCAATATATTCAATAACAATTAAAAACACAAAGACTCAAAACCCTTCTAGTATTAAATGTTGAAATAAATGTGAACATACATAAATCAGGATGCATACATGTATACATGCATTTAAGAATGGTTAATAAAAACAAGTGAGAGAATTGTTTTCCAACTGGCTTCTCATTTCATGTCACTGGTGGCTGGAGTGTATCCTGGCATCTCAGGGTGAAAGACAGGATCCAATTCTGGATCCTGCCTTCCATCAAGGGTGCACTCAGACCCACACCCACACTCATTCAGACTGGCACAAGTTAGATATTCCAATAAACCTAACATTTGAATCTCGGAGATGTGGGGGCGGGGGGGGGGGAGTGGAGACCCTATAGAAAACACATCTAGTCATGGGGAAAACATGCAAACTTCAAGAAGACTGGCCCTGCCCAGGAATCTTTGATTTTTTCCTCAACCTTATAATGAAAGAACATTATTCAAGGACCTATGATATTGTTTTCTCTACTTGAATGTTCACCATATTTCTGCATACTAATTTTGAAGCAAACTTCTTGTTTCTAATAGCCACTAAATTAATTTCTCCTTCTGACATTTATATTTCCATTAATGAAATGACAGTTCAGTTAGTTACCAAACTTTAACACTGGACTACATTTTATATTCTTTTCCCACATTCCCTATAATTAATCAGGTGCAAATACCATGTATATTACATTGATGTTATTTCTTATATAATCTGTACCGTTTTCTCAGGCTCACCACCAAGTTCATGCCTTCACTACTACTCTTAGCTAAATAAGCTAATATATTCAATATCTTCCCTCTCTACACCATCTGTTCATCATTGTCACATTAATCTTCCCACAAGAATTTGGTTACACCAGTCCCAATTTTAGTCAAGTTCCAGCAGCAAACAGATGGCACATTCAAACTGGGTAATTTGAAGATAGTTTAATTTAAAAAAAATTAAATAGGTGTTGGATGCATGAAGAAAGAACACAGGGGATAATGTCATCCCAAGGGATTTGCATCCCATTGTTTTTCCCATAATTCTACCTGATGGAGAGAAAGAAGGAAGTGGTTATTGAAACCCAGAGATAAAAAGGCTATGTGGAAAGGCCACCTATCATACAGGAGGTAGCCAGCCTCACAGGAAGAAAATTTAGGAATATAACCCACCTCATTCTCTTTCTGTCTCCCAGATGTTCCCTCATTGGTCAAAACCAACTGGAAGCCCAAAGGCAAGGAATCTCATGCATGTGGTCCAGATAGGCCTTCCAGGGTATGTTGCTGAAGGGGCAACTAGAGGACACTTTAACCCTCTTAAATATCCAACGGATCCTTATTGCCTCCTGAGACAAGCACAGTGTTTGAAGCCTTTCAGTGAATGGCCTAAATCTTTTCCGTTAGCTTTATTAGCTTTATTGGTCTAATTGGTTTACAGGAATAATCCCTGTATTTTCCTATTTCACTGCACTATATGACTTGATCTTTATTGAAATGACTTATTTCTTCCTTTGGCACATCTCTACCATCTGGAAGAGATGAGATGTATGCTTTGAGACTTGCCTTACCATTTCTCATTCACATTTCTTCCTCGGTGTATATATAGTATGCATAACTTCAATTTCCAGAAATCTAACTTCTGTCTTATTTAAACATGTATTATATTTCAAGTTGTCCTTGAGGTAGGCAGAATTCTAAGATGCCCTGCTATGACTCCCTATTGGGTATGCCCTATGAATGTAAAAAGGCAAGTGAATATGATGGGGTATTACTCCTAAAATTATACTACCTTATATGGCAAAGAGATCATTCAGATATAATCAGCTGATTTTGAGTTAATCAAAAAAGAAGATTATTTTAGTTGGACCTGATGTAATAAAGTGAACCCTTAAAAGAAACTGGGCTCTTTCTTATAAAGGAGATTTAAATTATGAGAAATTCTCCTGCCAACCTTGCAGCCTTAGAGAGGGACAATGCAAAGAATGATGAGCAGCCTTTAGAAGGTGACAATGGCTCTCTGTTGTCACCTAGCAAGAAAACGAGAATCTCTGTCTTATAGAACTGAATTCTGCTGATAACCAGTGAGCTTGGAATAGGGTATTGACCTTCGAGTAAGATTGCAACCCTATCTGATACCTTGCTTTTAGCCTGGTGAGACCACGAGTAGACGACCCAGCTAATCCATACCCAGACTTCTGATTAGTGGAAGCTGTGAGATAATTTTCTTGTTGTTTTACGCCACTAAGTTTGTGGCAATTTCTTACACAACAATATAAATTAATATAGACTTCAATTATGCCTTTATCTAACTCAACTTCTTAAATTTTATACACTTCCTTGAAAGCTATAATTGTATTCATCTTTCATAAGATTCTCCATAATTTGTTAAACAGGTGGCATACAATATATGTAAAGCAGCTAGCAATCAGAAAAACCCCCAAAATATTTAAATATAATATGATGTATTTCAAACCATGTTTATGATGGAATGTTTACATTCTCTGAAATGCTGGAAATACATTGTATTTAAACCTTATCTGGATAAGTTGATCTATTCTATAAAGAATGAGATCTTTGTGTTCAAAGATTAATGTTGTTGTAGGGCTTGACTTATGCAACCAGTACATAATAGACGTCTTAGAGTGGGTCAGGTAGTAGTTTCCCAAATGAATTCAAATAGATTGTTAGAGTATTATGGTGCCTTAAATTCATTCAGCTCATTAGCTTTGTAAATTACAAACAATAGTACCTCTTAAATGACCAAAATCATGTTCTTATAATAAGTCAGTTACAGAGTGTAGGTAGAGATTCAAGCCTTATGTTTTACCACACAGAACAAGCTCTGCCGCCTCCTTCTACACCCTGAAGAGAATGATTGGCCTAAATAAACAGAGGGTAAGCCATGGGTTCCTAGGTGTGTTCAAAAAGCTGATGAAGAAAATAATCTTGGATGAGTTACAGCAACTGTGTTTTCAAGGTAGCAAAGGGGTGTCTGGATTGAAAAGGATAGATTAATGATGTTAGAGATGAACAGGAAGATTGTTTTTAGTTGTTTTTTTTCTTCTTCTTCTTTTTGTGTTTCTCTGATTTGCAGTTGAAATTTTTTTTTCCCAAAAATCGAGTTGACTCGGGCTCTGAAGAGATAAAAATATCAAAAAGCAGCTTTCCATTCAGGTACATCACATAAAGAATAGTATTTGATTTGATAGCATCCAGTGGTCAAGATAAGATACTTCAAAAAAGAAAGCTGAAAGAGAGGAGATTTGGAAGGAGAAGGAATTAGTACTTCATAAGATGGATGATTTTAAAGTTAGCATTTTCTTTCTACAAACGGAGTGAGAACAGAAGGCAGATGCTGTCTGATTATCGCAGATTCAGCTAAAGGAGGATGTCATTTGTTCCTCCAATTTCCAGGAACTGCATAAAACAGTCATAAGAGGAGCACATTCTCCTTGCCTGCGCCATGTTAATCATCATTACATTTTCTCTGATCACCACAGAAGGAAAAGTTACAGATGTCAAGGGAGTGGGGCAAACATAAAAATAAAAGAGAAAAGTATGCTCAAGACAGCATTCTTTTCTGCAGATGAAGCGAACAGAAATTAAACGTTCTAATTTTGTAAATAAAATATGAAGATGAATCCATTTTCTTGTTAGTCACATTCTAATAAAATAAATTAAAAATAAAGTGAAGCCTGGGCAGTGTTGCTCAGTGGTTGCACATCAATCTATGAACCAGGAGGTCATGGTTCAATTCCAGGTCAGGGCATAGGCCCTGGGTTACTGGTTCAATCCCCAGTAGTGGCAGTGCAAGAGGCAGCTGATCAATGATTCTCTCTCATCATTGATGTTTCTCTCTCTCTCTCTCTCTCTCTCTCTCTCCCTTCCTTTCTGAGATCAATAAAAATATATTTAAAAAAATAAACTGAATATCTCTTTGACATCATAATCTACTTTTTCTCAGAATAAAGGGTTCTCTTTGGTTTCAGTTTTGTTTTTGGGTTCTCTACTGGAGGGTTGCATTAAATTTGGACTCTGACTCACAGGTGGTATATTGGGAAATTATATTTATATTAACTCAGTGTGATTCAGAAACCCATTCCCAGTTGACTTGATAATATATTGATAAATCAGCTGGATATTAAAGATATCCAAAGCTTACCTCAGGTTCACTTAAAATAAAGATGTGGCTTTCCTATTAAAAGCACAACTAATATTTTAAACTTTTTATAAGCAATTTGAAAATGTAAAATAAATTTCAAAGGTTACTTTTAGATTATTTTTAAAGAGACGTAAGTGCAGGTCTTTATCTTTCACCAATCAGAAACTTCAGTGTGATGACGTTGCTGCATATCATGACATATCTTCCATTACACTGCTATTTAGTCAGACTCTAACTAAGAAAATGTGTTCTGATCTTTACTTTTACAGCAATCTGGAAATACTATAAACACACTTAAAATTTACCACTTTAAGATGAGTGGCACACCTTATTGAATTTCTCAGAAAAAGTCATCATCCCTCAGACTCCCTTCAACGTGTAACTTAGATATAGTGGACCAGACATGGTTTCTAGATCCTGATGTTACCAAATAAAATAAACTGTCATTATTATATTTAGTGAAATAAAGAAAGGCTCAATTCTCCTATATCAAAGGAGAAGAAAGTTGATAGAAACATTTCCTACAGAACCTGGAGTAACTCGTTATACTCTATTCTTGATAAAGTAGAGAATATTAGTCTATATAATTTATTTATTTTTAAGACTTTTTTATTGATTTTATTTTTAGGGGGAGAGAGGAAGGGAGAGAAAGAAAGAGAAACAGGGATGTGAGAGTTAAATATAGATTGGCTGCCTCCTGTACAACCACTACTGAGGATCATGTCCACAAACCCTGGCATGTGCCCTGTCTGAGAATTGAACTGGTAACCTTTCAGTGCATAGGACAATGCCCAACCAACTAAACCATAATTCATTTTTTTTTTTTTTATGGTTAAGAGCTTTCCTACCCGAGGAGTGTCTACCAAGGAAAAGAATGAATATATCACTTCCCAGGAACACATGAACAGCATAAGGTGTGCAGACTTCTGATTCTTACAGCCCTGATAGAAATGTTTTGGGCTCTAAAGAAAAAACCTTAGCTAACCTTGTGTATAACTTTGCAGTTCTTTAAGCATTTTTTACATAAAAAACTATCTTTACTTCTTCATGTGCTCTTCTGTTCTGTGCTCAGAGGGCTTCCACTCACAAAGCATATGCTATCACTGGAGAACAGTAGAATCATGCAAGGCAAGAGGCTCTGGGTTTGCTATTAGTCTTATTTAATGGAATTAATACGAATTTTGGAGTCAAAAACATCTGAGATTTTTTATTCTTTACTTTGTGCACATTTCATAACATGATATCTTAAGCAAATGCACACAAGCACAAAATAATATTTTCTATTTTGTTTTTGCTATTGTATCCTCCCCATTTATGTTGCTCTTTTTAAATAGTATTAAATACTTTATAATAAATAAATTGTAACAGCAATGTGTGCACATGGTTAAAATCAACAGTTTTGAAAGGTACGAAGAAAAATCAAAGACCTCTCTTTTTTCCATTCATCACTCTATTCTGTACCAATCCCTGAGGTAAGCACTTTAATAAATTCTAATTATTTTTTATTCTGTTTATCTCTGTAACTCTAAATAAGTTTTCTATTACCTCTATTTCTGAATTAATTTACTTAAGATTTATCTGTTAACTTATTTTTTGGATGATTGATTCGCTGAAAAGTCCTTTTCCAGTCCCAGTATGTCTTTAAAATGCACTTTCAAGTCATAATTAGGGATATAAAAACTCGGCATCAGGTTTTGCTTATTTTTACTTTTGCATTTGTATTCTTTCTATGTTGATATGGAGAAATTAAATTTCCTCTGAACATGTCCACCGCATCCTGCAAAAGGGTCTGACTTCCTCTGTAATTTGGTCACCTTACTTTCTATTACTGCTGTATAAGTACCTGCCTGATAATTAGACCAGAACTTGTTGGATACTATCTCTCTATTTTTCCTTATGCCTGAATATATAAATGGTTATTTTTAAGATATCTGATAGTTTTATAGATGACTTTTCTTCCTTCTCCTGAAGAATTCCAGAGTCATCTATTTATCCTTGGTGTTAGAAAATTTACAATTATGTTTTTACACATACGGGCATTTTCACATTTATTGCATACCTTATAGGTCTGCTTGAATGTCAAGATGTGGGTCTTCTTTTAACTCTTCAAACATGCAGTGCATTTTTTTCTTTTATTATATCCATAGAAATTTTTCTTTAAATGTTCTCAAAATGTTTATTATTTTGTTAGTAATCTTAATCTAAATTATACCCATTAAAATATAATAAATTGGGGATGATACACAAATCTCCCCTGTAGAAGAATTTCAATGGTGTAAGCCATATTGATAGCATGTGATAATAGTAATACTATGAAAATATCCCTTTATCTCTGTTATACACCAAAAACCCATACCTTTAGTCTACTCATGATAAAACATCACAAATGCCAGTAGAGAGTTATTTTACTAAATATCTGACCCATGCTGTTCAAAACTGTCAAGGTCATCACAACTAAGGAAAGTCAGGGACTCAGTCACAGCCAAAACAAATACCATATGATTTCACTTATATGTGGAATCTAAAGAACAAAATAAGTGAACAACAAAATAGAAACAGACACATAGACAGGTTGGCTGGGGCTGGTTGAAAAAGGTGAAAGGGATTAAGGTATACAAATTGGGAGTTATAAAATAATCACAGGGATGTAAAGTACAAAATTGGGAATCTAAAATAATAAAAGAGTAATATGCTAATTAGACCGGACAGCCGAATGACCTTCTGGATGAAGTTGAGGCTGAAAGGGCCTAGGCAGCCACTGTGGCTGCAAGGACCAAGGTAAGCCACAGCGGCTGCGAGGGCAGAGCCCCTTGCACAAATTTCGTGCATTGGGCCTCTAGTATAGTTAATAATATTGTAATTACTATGTCTGGTGCCAGCTGGATATGTGAAATAATGGGGGGAATGATTTGTTAAATATATAATTGTACCATCCCCAATTTATTATATTTATTATGTTATATACTAGAAACAAAAAAGATTTGAATGTAAATGGTAATTGAAAAATAAAATTATAAATAAATAAATATACATTATGTTTATTTTTAAAATAGGTTAACTTACACAGATTAAAAATGTATAGACTAGCCCTAACTGCTTTGGCTCAGTGGATAGAGCGTCAGCCTGCGGACTGAAGGGTCCCGGGTTCAATTCCGGTCAAAGGCATGTACCTTGGTTGCGGGCACAACCCCAGTGCGGGGTGTGCAGGAGGCAGCTCATTGATTTTTCTCTCTCATTGATGTTTCTAACTCTCTATTCCTCTCCTTTCCTCTCTGTAGAAAATCAATAAAATATATATTTAAAAAAATGTATATACTAATTAATCCTAAAAATTTATAAATTGAATCAGAGGAAGTTATAGTGCCTTTATAAGATCATTGTTTTGAAGATAAAATAATATTCTTATTCATAATGATAGTATCAATACCTAAAACAATTATTTGTTGATCAATGAAATAAGCATTTTCTCCTTTTCACACTTAGCAAATACATACATACATACAAATCCACTAGATCATCCTCACCACTCACTGAGTTTGTGATAACAATAAATCAAAGACTCAGCGTGCCAGGCAAAGAAAAGGGCTTAATCATAATGAGAAGTCCAGGTTCTAGGTTGGGTTCAGGAGTTAAAAAGTGGGAATGTGTATTCAATTGCCTACATAATAGATTCTTTGTTTAGAGACTGATAAAAGCAACATTACTGAATAAAATATTAGTGTTTGCTGTTTTTTTGTTTGTTTTTATTGAATTTTGGGGGTGACATTGATTAATAAAATTATATAAGTTTCAGGTGTATAATTCTATAATACATCAGCTGTATATAGTATTGTGTACTCACCACCCAAGCCAAGTCTCCTTCCATCATCCTTAATCTCCCCTATACCCCTGTCCTACCCCCCTTTCCCCTCTGGTAACCACTATACTGTTGTCTGTGCCTATGAGTGTTTTTTTTATCCCTTAAGTACCATTTGATTTCACTCACATGTGGAACCTAATGAATAAAGTAAACTAGCAAACAAAATAGAAACAGACTCATAGATCATGTTTGGTGTTTTGCATGCTTTATCCAATTGATGCTTATGCAGTATATCCAGTGCTTGCTTTAAATAATATATAAACTTAAAATACCCTGTAAACCTATTTATTAAATGCCCACTGTACATTGGAGTAAACTATGAAAGTTTATAAAAATATACATATATGTGTACATAGTCATATTTTTATAAATATTCATTCTTTATATGCATGCATTAAAAATATATGCACACACACTTCCTATGTACACATCCTTACTTTGAAACTCAAAATCTAATGGGTAATACAGAGTGCAGGCAAATGAAAGTAATATAAAGAGAGAAAGGGTCTCAATTCATCCAGAGCTCATCACAAGAAAATGTACCTAACCTATTTGGAAAAATATCACAGCAATAAGTCCAAGGAGTAGAGATGAATCAAAATTTAGGATTTTCACTTTAAAGGTGGAAATCTAAGGGGGCAAAGGTTTAGGCAAGAAAGTTGTTGAAGTTCTGGATGAACTGCTATTTCTGAATATGGGACAAAATGACTCTTTGAGGAAGGAATTAAAATAAGGGAATATAGGTATAGTAATTATTGAGTTTAATGTGTTTAGTGGCCTGAAAGTGAGATCATAGATGAATGGGAGGTGGTTATCAGTATATTAGGGATTAAAGCTTTTTTAGTGTGAGGCTGTTTTTAATGATGTCAACACTCCAGGGTGTATCTCTTGTAATATATGTTTAAATGTGAAGGACAATATGGCCGAATCCAAGTTGGTAGGCCAGTTTTGATAAAACCCCAAATGAATAGGGTGTTCATATATAATTGTTTACCTGCAACAACCTGGCTTATGTCATGTCATAATTATCAATAACACTCTCTGTCACTCTCAAATGTTACTAATTTGAATATAACTTGCATGATCATCCTAACTTTGAGCCAGCTGCCAAACTCCACAATGATTAAGTGGACTGGTCATGAATCCTTTAGAATGAAGGATAAAGGAAAGAAGTGGAGCAGAATTATAAATTGATATTTTGAACAAGAACTGAACAAGGACTTACATGAGGGAGGAAGAGTAACTGTTTGGAAGCCATCCAAACTTATTTCCTATTTCTTCTCAGCAGAGCTGTTTTAGTACTAGACTGGTTTATGCTATGATCTTATAGTGCATGCCTTATACTTCATCATGAACTATATGTATACTATGCCCTAACTGAAATAATATTTTTCTCTTTACCTTCTTTAAAACAATTCCCTCAACTGTCCAAATCCTAGTTCAAAATGACCTCAATAGAATACTTTTAAGTAATAGGAATATGTCGTAATCCAAACTCTGTGATTTAAGAGACCTGCAGCATTTAATTTTTGTTGATCCTGTCTTGCAGAATATACACCATATCCTGGTGAGCTTCCAGAAAATTAATAGTCCCCAATGATTGTTGAAAACTGCAAAAGTAGTTTAGTGAGATATATTTGAGCTGATGCTTAGTATCAAAGGTAAACATATATTCAACTCAGTATTGAGGTGTATTTAATATATTCATGCATATTCAGCTTTTTCCCTTTCGTCAAAAGATAGAAATGACACATGTTATTCCTGGGTTAAGAGGTAGATTTGGCCGAAACCGGTTTGGCTCAGTGGATAGAGCGTCGGCCTGCGGACTGAAAGGTCCCAGGTTCGATTCCGGTCAAGGGCATGTACCTGGGTTGTGGGCACATCCCTAGTGGGAGATGTGCAGGAGGCAGCTGGTCGATGTTTCTCTCTCATCCATGTTTCTGGCTCTCTATCTCTCTCCCTTCCTCTCCGTGAAAAATCAATAAAATGTATTGAAAAAAAAAAGAGGTAGATTTGTGTGGAAACTCTTAGGCTTATAAACTTCTTTGTAAATATGGCCACTTTTATGTGTGGCCACATACTTATATCTAGGTTAGCGCCTGTATAAGAAAGGTTTTTCATTAAGAAATCATACAATAAAGGTTAAGAAATAAAGATATTTGGTGGTGGTTGTTGATGTTGAAGGCTTTGATTAGGGGAAGACCACACTCTTTGCTATTAAACTTTAACCTTTTATCTTTGAAAGTCTTTAGCCTTGTGTTTATTTTAATATTATACAATAAGTTGCCTATAGTCAGTAAAACTTAGGAAAAAGAACTTGCCAATTTGTTATGCTGGTTACTAAACCTTAAGAAAATTATATCTGAATTTAAGAAGAAAAAAATGTCATTTAGCACTATTTCAGTACTAAAAATCCCTTCACAAACACTATAAGCAATACAAATAATTTTTTGTCATCACGATTAAAAATTGTACTGTATTTACTAATTTGTTATGGTAAATCAAAACAAAACAAATTCTGGTGGCATTATCTTCCTTCCATGAGTCAGTAGAAAAGCATTTTTCATATTGGTATATTTTCTGCTATGTGGACATGTTGATAAATAACCTGATCTAATTTATATCAACTATCTTCAAATACAGATAGTCTATACAATAATATAAATGCAGTCTTATATCTTTGGAAAAATAATTTAAAGAACATTAATATCATGAGAATTTTTCTCTTAGAAACTTATTTTCGCTATTTTATTGATTCATGGATGATTTCTATGAGGGAAATCATTTCACTAATTTTTATTGGAAACAATTACTTTTGACCAAAGTTAAAAGTAAATGCATAGCCTTCTTCTAAGAAATTAAAATATATAGACAGACTACATTATGTAGAGATATTATCTTTTAATTATAATCATCTCTACTTAACCTACAATTCTATTTTATTATTTTTAATTTAGATATAATTTGAAACTCAAATATTATGTGTATTCATTTTTCAGTAGAACCATTTAAATTATGCAAATGAGAGGTCTGGCTGGAAATTTTTGAAGTGAATCAAATGTGTTATAATTTTTAAATGAACAAAGGTTGGTGTTTAGAATTTGTCAGGCATTATTTTCTTTCATAACTTTATATTTCTAGTACTTCTGATATTTTAAATAAAATTAACTGGAAATAATCATCTAAAAGTTTTTATTATGTAGTGCATAAAAATGTAAATTTTAAATAGTAAAACAGTTGAATACATTTTAACATCAAGTAAACTTCATCATCTAATCCGTTTTATTTAATCTTTTCACCTCTATGAATACATATCTGTTTGTGTATTTGTATCTTTTTTAACCACATACATAGTTCAAAAACCACTGATATAATCACTGTCATCCTTATATTCTTCTTTTTTTTGTTCCCCATCTAAATTCTTTAAGTATAAGAATTATTTGACTTTTAGCTTCTCAATAATGCATTTTGCTATTCACAATTTTTTCCTAATCACTCATAAAGTTTATAAACTATTATGTGTTCATATAAACTGGTCTTTGGCCAAATTGTTAACAATGCCAAAATCCTGAATTTAATCTTGATAATCTTGACATTTTGATAGTCTGGCTTTGGGATGGGAATTGGAGATGCTAATTCCAAATGTTATTCCCAGAGAAACCATTGTAAAATGTAAAATCTAGTAAAAGAAGCAAGACATGCTTTGGAGAGATAAAGCCAAGATTAAAATACAGGGGCTTTTTTTTAAAGGGCTAGTAGCGTATCTTTCTATTCACATGTGATATCTGCTGTGAAATTGTATCTGTCAATTATATGTGGTTAATTGTATTCTTTAGAATACTTTAAAAAACATTTAAATAAAAAAAGATATTGCTCATTATCTTGTCCTATAGAGTTGTAATTGGCTATTTTATCTACTTATTTAAAACTTGGTGAAAGTAAAGTTGTAAATTAATAATCTTTAAGCTTTCCTCAGAATGTTGACAGACATTGTGAAATGCCATTATTTGTTTCTACTAATTCATATCACTTTAGAAAATATTCAAAATAAGTGAATAGCTGTATAAATTTAAATGACTAAAGTAATATAGGTAAGTAATTAAGCACATATGTTAGACATGTCAGACAGCTAGACTTGAGAATGAGTCTCATTTCAGCCATGTTGTACTTGTGTATTATGGTTGGGTTTTTGACACAATTTAAAATGGAAAAATAATTGTGTTCTAAAGGTATTTTTTTAAAAAAATAATTACCTTAAGTGATGGATGATAATCACTTAGCCAAATGCTGATACATGTTTAACACAAATATATTTTATTATCATCATTATTATTTGAATTTTTTTACTACCACTATTACTAATTTTATTATCTGTATCAATCCTGGGTTTGTTTCTATTGATTTTTTAGTTAAGATTCATATTCCCATGCACGTTTACATCATTTGTATGTTGTACTGTGTGTTCACCAACAAGAGTCAAGTCTCCTTCTGAAACCATTTATTCTCCCTTTACCCTCTTCTACCTGCCCCCACCCGCCTTACCCTCTGGTAATAACCATACTGTTGTCTGTATCAATGAGGGTTTTTCTTTGCCTTTAATCCCTTAACCTTTTTCACCCAGCCTGCCAATCTCCCTCTCCTCTAATAATTGACAGTCTGTTCTCTGTATCTTTGAGTCTGTTTCTATTTTATTTATTAGCTTATCTTTGTTCACTAGATTCCACATATAAGTAGAATCATATGGCATTTGTCTTTCTCTGACTAGCTTATTTCATGTAGCATAATCATCTCCAGGTTCATCCATACTATCACAAAAGGTAAGACTTATTTCTTCTTTTATATGGACAAGTAGTATTTTATTGTGTAAATATACCACTGCTTTTTTATCCACTCATCTACTGATGGACACTTGGGCTGCTTTTAAATCTTATCTATCATAAATAATGCTTCAATGAACATGAGACGGCATATATATATATATATATATATATATATATATATGCTTAACCTGTCAGTCAGACATCCTTGGCGCTGCTGCAGAGGCAGTAGAGGCTCCCACCACCGCTGCTGCACTCGTTAGCTGTAAGCCTGGCTTCTGGCTGAGAGGTGTTCCCCCTGTGGGAGCACACTGACCACCAGGGGGGAAGCTCCTGCGTTGAGCATCTGCCCCCGGTGGTCAGCATGTGTCATAGCAACCAGTCCTACCAACGTTCGGTCGATTTGCATATTAACCTTTTATTATATAGGATATTTTTAAATTAGTGTTTCAGGTTTCTTTAGAAACTAGAGGCCTGGTGCATGAAATGCAGCCTGGCCTGCACCCTCTTGCAGTCCAGGAGCCCTTGGGGGATGTCTGACTGACTGCTTAGGCCCGCTCCCCACCTTAGCACTGCAGCAAAGGCGGGAGAGGCTCGCACCACCACCATTGTACTTGCCAGCTGTGAGACCAACTTCTGGCACACTGACCACCAGGAGGCAGCTCTTGCATTGAGTATCTGTCCCCTGGTGGTTGGTGCGCATCATAGCAACCAGTCCTTCTGCAGTTCGGTCGATTTGCATATTAGCCTTTTATTATATAGGATAATATATGTACTATATCTTAAATATTATAGTATATGTATATATTCTAGAATATGTATGTTTGGGGTGGAGGAGGAGAGAAAAGAAAGTAGAGACATTTTGGGAGTAGTATTTGAAACACTTCTTGCTTCTAGTTACAGTCTAATTGGTGAAACAGATATATTCCTTTATTTCCTTTGTTATCTCTTCTGATCAATCATCTATTTGAGAAAGTTTACTTATTCCTTAAAAATCATATTCTATGATTCTATTTAACTTAAAACATTCTATTTCTTAGATAAATATATGAGTTGATTTTTAGGAATTTTAATACCTCAACTTTTTTCTTCTTTCTCAAGATTACTGTGGCTATTTAGGGTATTTGTGGCCCCATATAAATTTTTGGAATATTTGTTCCATTTCTGTAAAATATGCCATTGGTATCTTGATAGGAATTGCATTGAATCTTTAGATTGCTGTGGTGTTTGCTGTTTTCAGTTATCTTTAAGAATGCTTTATGAGTGTATCATGTCAAACTGACAAGTGAAAACAAGTACACCAGATTTTGCTGTGGACCTGTAGACCATAACAGTATCCCCACTTTGTATCTGGCTACATGTTCACACATGTAGTGTAATTTCTCTTGGAGTGAGTTACTTTGGAGTCCTCTGGCCTTTTCAGACTCTCCCCGCTGGTACTGCCAGTAGGAGTTTTAATAATAGAAATATTTATGAGAGTTAAATATCTAAGCTTTTCTAGCTTCCAGTCAAAGTAGAGAGAAACCAATTTATTTCAAGATAGCTGCTACAGTAGCTGATAGATGGTAAGAATGATTAATATTTAAATAATTCAGATTGGAATGCGTTCCCTATTAGTGAAATTTATTAATAGTACAAAGAGCCATAAAATGTCCTACTTTCCAATAAATGCCTTTGCCAAATTGTGGTAATGTAGATTGAACACTTTTAGAAACATTAACTGTTTTCACTTGACTAATGTTGGATATTTTAGAAGTATGCATATTTTATTGTTTTCAATAATTCGAAAGGTGAATCATTTAAAATTAATGTTTTCTGCCTTTAGAGAAAACTGAATCAATTGGGCTATCATAAACAGGTTTAAATATTTTGGGGAATAAATTTTATTTCCTTTCAACTATTTCCTTTAAATTTTTTAAAATGTCTTAATTTTATACAATTCATTCATTCATTCCATTATTTGAGCACTGAGAATGTGCCATAAACTGTGATAAGCAGCAGTAGTGGCATTGGTGAAATTTGATATAAAGAATCTGGATATTAGATGCAAAAAAATATATGAATACTTAATATTCAAAAATAGTTCTGAGTGTATGCAGCAGAAATAAATTCTAAATTTAATAAAATATAATGTTCATAAGCTAAAAGACTTTTATATGTATAGATCAATAATTCTCTCTAGCTTCCAGTAAAAATTAATGAAAAGTAGAATGATTCTCATTATTGGGAAACTTCTAAACAGAAATAGAAAATAAATAATAGTACAAGAGCCAAGTCAGAAATAAAAGTTTTCTTCAAAGATGTAAAACTTATGCTGGCCTCAGATTTCTTCACAGTAAATCTGTGTAGAAATTTGTTTATTCTGCCTTTCAAATAATTGAACAAAATATCTACTGTTTATCTCATAAAAGGACATAGTTACTGGCACTGTATGAGATCCAAGGATGAATAAAACACAAGCTCTGCATTATGTTTTGCTTAATGTGATGAAAGAGAGACAAACATGAAACAATGTAAGGCAAAGTAAGTCTGCAATACAAAGTGCTAAGAACAGAGGAGAGAAAATTAATTTCAAATGAGAGATTTTGGAAATGATTCATGGGAAAATAACACTTCATCTTCCCTTCCCTCATCTTTCTTGACACTAGGGGAATTCAAAGGGCATTCCTAGCAGAAAGCACAGTTTCCATGGAAGAACTGAGGTGGAAATCACAAAGCTTAGAAGGATGGGTTGGTAGGACCTTTGGGCCGTAGGGGGTGGGATTCTCCCTGTGACTCAAGCACACAGCACTGTCAGTACCATTAGGCTTCAGGGGAGGAAGCCTCGGAATTAGATTGGTTAGAGTTCCCTTGTATGCAAGCAGGCTTTTTGTTTACCCCAGTCTCGGGATCCTTACTACTATGTTTTGTTTGTTTGTTTTCATACCCTGGTGTCAACCAAAAGGCAATGCATTAATGAATGTAGAAGCTGAAATCAAATGTGGAATAATCTGACTGCTGTAATAAATAGCTCAAACAATTCATTTTTATAAAAGAAGGAATCATGGGCACATTTCAAACAAAGGTTTGATATCAATGAATCCTGACTTCTGATAGAGATTAATATGTAAAGTCGAAAACAAACTGAAATGTGTTCCCCAGACAATTATTGGGAAACAGAATTGATAAAGGTATGATGCAAGCGTTGGTCTGATGAAGTAACAGGGAAAGATATTTCAGAGAGCTTATTTTAAAAGACACAGATTAGCCCAGCTGGTGTAGCTCAGCGGTTGAGCATCTACCTATAAACCAGGAGGTCATGGTTCAATTCCTGGTCAGGGCACATGCTCGTATTTTGAGATCAATCCCCAGTAGGGGCATGAAGGAGGCAGCCGATCAATGATTCTCTTTCATCATTGATGTTTTTATCTCTATCTCCCTCTATTTTCCTCTGTGAAATCAATAAAAAATATATTTTAAAAAATACAAACGTACAGATTAAGTACTGGGCATACTTGGAAATATGTGAAAATGTGCATTAAAATAATAGCAATTTTTTTTTACCACTTATTTATTCAACAACAGCCCATTGAAGTGGGTTTTATTTTTAACTAGAGGCCTGGTGCATGCATTAGTGCACCGGTGGAGTGCCTTGGCCTGGCTTGCTCCATCTCGAAGTCCGGAACTCCTCCGGGGATGTCAGATACCTGGTTTCGGCCTGATCCCCGCAGGCCCAATCTAGACAGGAGGGAGCCCAATCCTGTGCATTGAGCATCTGTCCCCTGGTGATCAGTGCACGTCATAGCGACTGGTCAACTGGTTGTTCGGTCATGCGGTCATTTGGTCATTCGGTCACTTAGGCTTTTATGTATATAGATGTCTACCCATTTAAAAGTTGAGAAACACGTTGGTCCAAAATGCAGTTATTTGAAGAAGGTCAAACAATAAATTAGGTCCAGGGGAAGAATGTAAGAACCTAGACTGTCTGTATATTTTTGATAACAGCTTTTTATTTTCTATTATATATAGTACACCTTGTTATTGCAAAAACAAACAAAAGAACAAAAGACAGCAAAACCTTTACTGAACCGTTTCAGTATATTCTTAAACTTCACTTGCAAACTTGCATAGTAATATCAGACTGCCATACTTTTTAATGGTAAGAACATTTAGTTAAACAAGAATGGCTCAAAAAAGAAGTGCTGTATTTTTATTTAAAATATATTTCTAGCCATAGCCAATGTGGCTCAGTGCATAGAGTGTCGGCCTGAGGACTGAAGGGTCCCAGGTTTGATTCTGGTCAAGAGCACTTGCCTGGGTTGCAGGCTCAATCCCCAGTAGGGGGTGTGCAGGAGGCAGCCAATCAATGACTCTCTCATCATTAATATTTCTATCTCTCTCTCCTTCCTTTCTCTCTGAAATCAGTAAAACCGTATTTTAAGAAATAAATAAAATATATTTTTACTTTGTTTTATATTTCACTGTGAGTATGGTACACAGTCTTGAAGGGAAAAGAGAAGATATATCTACACTAATAAAAGAGAAACATGGTAATTGGCGTACGACCGCTACCCTTCCCATTGGCTAATCAGCATATCCTTATGCAAATTAACTGTCAGCCAAGATGGAGGCCGGCAGCCAGGAAGCTGGAAGGGAACATGAGGCTTGCTTGCTCCCGTGACTGCAGACTGCAATGTTCCCCGCCTGCTGCTGCCGGCCTCTGAGCTGGCAGTTTGAAACATTCTAACAAATATAGACCGGATCTCAGAGCTGAAGTTATACATTGTTTCGATTATAGAATCGAAACAAACCAGATACCTGCTCTCAGAGCTAGAGCCAGAGCTAAAGCTGGCCCAGAATAAAAAAAAAAAAGGAGCCGTTGGGAGCTTCGATCAACAACCGCCAGCCTGAAAGCAGCCCTCAGCCCCTCACCCAGACTGGCCAGGCACCCCAGTGGGGACCCCCACCCTGAAGGGTGTGTGACCAGCTGCAAACAGCCATCATCCCCTCACCCAGGCTGGCCAGGCACCCCAGTGGGGACCCCCACCCTGATCCAGGACACCCTTCAGGGCAAACCAGCCGGCCCCCAGGCCTCTATCCTATATAGTAAAAGGGTAATATGCCTCCCAGCACCAGGATCAGCGGAGCCGAAAGGCCTCCTGGCACCGGATCAGCGTGACGGGGCAGCGCCCAAACCCCCTGATCGGCCCTGCTCTGTGTGTGACAGGGTAGAGCCATAACCTCCCCATTGGCCCTGCTCTGTGTGTGACAGGGGGCGGCGCCCCAACCCCCTCCCCCCCCCACGGGCCCTGCTCTGTGTGTGACAGGGTAGAGCCATAACCTCCCCATTGGCCCTGCCCTGAGTGTGACAGTGGCTGTGCCCCAACCCCCTGATCGGCCCTGCTCTGTGGGTGATAGAGGGCGGTGTCCCAACCCCCTGATCCGCCCTGCTCTGTGTGTGACAGGGGGCGGTGCCCCAACTCCCCTATCAGCCCTACTCTGTGAGTGACAGAGGGGAGCTCCTCAAGCCCCTGATGGTCCCTGCTCTGTGTGTGACGGGGGAGCTCCCCAACCCACTGATGGGCCCTGCTCTGTGGGTGACATGGGAAAGCGCCCCAACCCCCTTATGGGCCCTGCTCTGTGGGTGATAGGGTACGGAGCCCCAAACCCCCTGATGGGCCCTGCTCTGTGCATGACAGGAGGCAGCGCCCCAACCCTCTGATCAGCCCTGCTCTGTGTGTGACAGGTGGCAGTGCCCCAACTCCCCTATTGGCCCTACTCTGTGAGTGAGAGGGGGGACCTCCTCAACCCCCTGTTGGGCCCTGCCCTGTGTGTGACAAGGTATGGAGCCCCAACCCCCCTGATGGGCCCTGCTCTGTGCGTGTCAGGGGGAGGCGCCCCAACTCCCCAATCGGCCCTGCTCTGAGCCCGACCAGGGCTGCATCCAGGGATTGGGCCTGCCCTCTGCCACCTGGGAGCAGGCCTAAGCCAGCAGGTCATTATCTCCCGAGGGGTCCCAGACTGGGAGAGGGCACAGGATGGGCTGAGGAACCTCCTTTCCCCTCGAGTGCACAAATTTTTGTGCACCGGGCCTCTAGTATTAAAATAATCAGCTTGGGAAATGTTATTCTGAAAACAAGGTGCCTCCTCCACTACAAGTTATTATTTTCATCCCAATTTCCAAATGCCACCCCTACTCACACAACTTTAATATGTTAGCTTTGTAACATCTTTTCAGAAATAGCATCTCTACCTTGGTTTTCATGGCATCATTTTACCTACTGCCTCTATTGATCTTGAAGACTCCACTCATATGTTTTCATCACCAGGATCCCTAAATAATATGCTTTCCCCTTAAACGTAGCTTCTGAACAGTAAAATTTCCTCTACATATTGAAAAAGGCAAGCTTTATATTTAAGGTCTCCTATAAATTTGAAAACTTAAGGCTCTCAGATATTCTATTACAGAATAGAACTTTCTGTAGAAACTATTTTTTTGTAAAGGAAGTACCTGATAATTGTGCAGTGATCTGAAAGTTTTATGTTGATCAAAAATGTTTTAACCGTATTTTATAGAAACTGTTGGTATTTGTCAGAGTACTGTAAGTCTTTGCTGCAAAAGTCTGATAACTTTTAGATTTGCATGAAAGTTCCAGGTTTATGTATATAAACTTTGTAAATATTTAAAAATAAATTTTCATTTGCTCAGTGAAGTTAATATGTCCCAGTTAATAGAAATTTACTTAACTGAAATAAGGCTCAGTAAATTGACTCCTACATGGCATTTTTTATATCATTAAAAATATCATTAGTTTAGCTAAGGAATCTTACAATATTTAGCAAAAATATTTAATGTACTGATTTTCTTTGATATTTTTCCAAACTATGAACCCTTTAAATGCAGAAAATTATATTGTATGGGAAATATTATACATAATATACTTAATATAATTTTATTTGAAAGTATTTAAAGACAATTGGGTGAAAAATTTTTTTCTACCATAAACGGAAAAATCTATAGGGTAAGAGGTCTAAGTTTGACCAGAAACAAATATCATTTTATAAGCTGTGATAATAAAATGTATTTTATGAGCAATATAAACATGACCTTAAATATTCTTGGTTTCTTCTTACTCAGATATTTTTTAAAATACCTAATCAATTTTTTAGGGTTGAATATTTATTTCTGAAATTTAAAATGAAATAAAAATAAAAAGCATATCTAAAACAAATGATTACAGTAGATTTAACTATATACAACTAAACAATAAAATATGTATTCAAAGAAATCTATTAATATAGAATTATATATTCCCAGATCCTGTCATTAACTTCCATTTTCTGTTCATGAACAATTAGTGAAGCTCTTTGACCCTTGTGAATATATTGATGTCTTAGCCTTGGTTTTTACCCATTCACTTTTGATGCCCGGATGTAACACAGAATATCTAAACAAAGGATCTACTTCTACATTTTGTCTGGTGTATGCTTACATTCTGGTTCTCTCACACAATCTGTCAATAGCTACCATTTATGTGCCAGACACGGTTCTAGTGAGTGAGAATCCAGTAGGGAATAAAATAGACAAAATTCTGGTGTTCTTAGCACTTACATAAGAAAGCATAGTGTGACAGTTGGGAGCACAGATTTTGCAACCACTTGGCCTGGATTCAAATCCCAACTCCTTTATAATTTTTAGCTGTGTAATTACAGAAAGTTACATAATCCCCTTGTGGTTCAGTTACCATTTTTGTAATATGAGAATAATTTTAAATCTCTCAGTTAGTTGAATGAGTTACTCTAATATGTGCTTAGAACAATAACTGGCATAAAGTAATCTCTCTCTCTCTCTCTCTCTCTCTCTCTCTCTCTCTCTCTCTCTCTCTCTGAAGCTGAGGGTGAGCAAGCTGCAGAATAGTAGTAGTTAAGTCTTTTTGTGTGTTTGTTGTTTTATTTAATTTGAAATACATTGATTAAACAGCCATGAATATTCTTTACTCTTTTCTCATCTAACCAAACCATGGGTCTCTCGAAAGAATACCAGTGAAATCCTTGACTAGTGCCAGGGATGATTATAATTCCATCTCTTGTGATATTGCTAGAAGTGATGAGGGTGTTCTTATCTCTGGAAGAAGACTGGAACTCAAAAAATCATGATGGTTCAACTGATTTTGTCATTGGGCCCAAGCTTTTCAAGTCAACGGAAAACCTCCCCAAATTCCATTTCTTAACTCTTCCAACTTTCCTTCCCCTCTCCCCTTCATATTGTTAGAGACCTTGGAAGGATGAGTAAACTAATCTGGAGAATGATTTGAATGGTGTTAATGAGTCAGGTCTACATAGAGAGGTTTTGAGTAAGCTTAAGTCTTTCATGTAGGCCTTCTCAAGCATCATCTTACATAATGCTGGCAAATTAATTATCCCCAAAGAAATTTTAGCTGAAAGTTAAACATATTCAGTACACTTCCCTTGTCCACATACTAAAGTCCAATCTTTTAGTCAAAGTATTCAGTTTCCAACATTTGACCATGCCACTTGTACAAATGTGACTGAGTTACTTTTTAACTCAAATTGCCTGAAATTGGACATTGAACTTTCTAAAGCCACCATGTTTTGTATGAAATCTGCACCACCACTCACTATGTTCCTTCTGATTAGCATTGTACCTTCCACTGCCTACAGCTTTTTTAGGTTCCATGTAAAGTGTAAATGTCACTTTCTTAAAAAAATCTGCCCCAGACTCCTACTTATTTCAAATAATATACTGTTCATGGTTTGGGTAACCCTGGTGTGCTTCTTATTTGAAATTTCTTAAAAATGGAAGAGCTTAGTAGTTAGGAACATAGACATTTAAATTAATTGATTTTATTTCTGGATGCACTTCTCTTTTATATCGCTGATTGGTTTTTTTTTTATCAAGTTACTTAATATTCCTGACCTTTATTTATTTTTTCCGCTGTAAAATCTTTATCAAATGTTTTTATGCATAACACAGTCTCTGGTGCATAACTGGTACTCAGATGAATGCTATCTTTATGATTGTACATTGTATATTCATATGTATCCTTATAGAATTGCCCATACTAAATTTTAAGCTCCATAAGGCAAAGAAATAACTTGTCTTATTCTTTTGTACTCGAACCATTGCCAAGTTTTAAAGCCTCATAAAGAAAAAGAAAATGTAATATCCTTTGCTGTTTGGAATAATATGCCCACAATTAGAATATCTATTTATTTTTCAGATATTTTGGCAGAAAATGGGAGGATGCTTGGAGGTCATTTGGGACCTTGAAGCATAGATGAAATCTCAGAAGTTAGAAATGTACCTATTGACTCTGTGAATAGAGCACATTTAATGTGATGAATAAGGCAATATATTTCTTTTCCTTTCGATAAGGACCTCATAAAACCTGCCTTTTCTATGCCGAGGAAGAAAACAAGTACCAATACACACACACACAAACACACACATACACACACACACACACACACACACACACACACACTTCTGTGTGCTCTCTTCTCAAGTAGATCAAATCAGCTATCACAAAAAAACAACTAATTTTTGCATTATATTTAATTATATTTAATTAAAGCTTTAACTAAATCTTATAAACTTTTCCAAAATTTCAAATAAGCAAAAATAGTAATTGAATTATCTTAAAAGATATGTCAGAAAAGAAAAAAGAAATCTCTTCTATCATGGTGTAAACTCTTCTTGTAGTTTATATTTATACACATCCAGTTACAAAATAGGTACAATTTCAGATTGCCTTTCTTTGCCTTTGGTCTTAACCTAGTTCTGAGAGGAATCTAATCTTATTGCTAGAGTTTACTTTAAATGGCTTTGTTGTAATAGGTTTAGAATGGCTTTTACAATCACCATCAGTTTCCATGATTACTTATCATTCCACCTAAACTAACAATTGCAACTCCCTTAGCAGTATAATGGAACACATCTCAATGTACAGGAAACCAGCACTATCTCTGAAATTGAAGTATTAGAAGAAGGCAACATACGCACTTATATTGTGAAAGGATTTCAGGCCAATGTTCTTGATAGCAGCCACTCGGTTAAAATAATTCAATGTATATAATTAGTTTCTTTTGTTCTGTAAATGTGTAATGATTTTGAAAAACTAGATACAGTTATTTTCTTGGCCATGCATGTACCAGTACACATATGGAGGAAGCAATGATACTAGAGCATCATGTTCTGTCTTAGTTCTTTATAGGAGTATGAAACTGTGTCCTAAGTTATGTGCCCAGGGTTTATTTTATTTTTTTTTAAATATATTTTATTGATTTTTTACAGAGAGGAAGGGAGAGAGATAGAGAGTTAGAAACATCGATGAGAGAGAAACATCGATCAGCTGCCTCCTGCACATCTCCTACTGGGGATGTGCCCGCAACCCAGGTACATGCCCTTGACTGGAATCGAACCTGGGACCCTTCAGTCCGCAGGCAGAAGCTCTATCCACTGAGCCAAACCAGTTTCGGCAGCCCAGGGTTTTAAAGTTCTCAGATAGATTTTAGGTATAAAGCTGATTTATTCCTTTTATCCCTTTTTCATAATTTTGTTTATAGGAATGTATATATTTTACAGGCAGATATTTGCATTTATTTAAATTATGATTTATGTATTAATATGTGTCAGTAGAATGGAAGACCAGACACTGGAGCTGATGGCAATGGTTAATGAAAACCAGGTCAATGCAAAGAGAGGAGGCTTAGCAAAACTTTCAAACCTTTCTCATGGATACAGCAGATTATTTTTGCAAGATTAAGTAGGTTAACATGAGATTATGTTATCAGTGAGGTATCCCCTGTATCCCCAACTGTTGCTGGTGGAAGAGAGATTCTTGGGGTGCTTCATGAATAAGAACTTCTTGAGGTTTCCACAGGAGGATGAGGTATCATGGAAAGCTTTATCTCTGGAGAATTAAACCCCCGAGTTTCCAAAGTCCCATCTCCCTACATCCTGCCGTGGAGAGCTAGGATTAAAGTCCTTGCCCAGAGTTTTTGCTCCATGTTTGCACAGTCCAGTCCAGCATCTGGCTAGGTTATAGTAGCTTGTATTCTCAGCTGCAGCCCATTGCATGTGGGGTCCCAAAGGCATTGGGCCATTTGGCTTCTAGGACCACAAGACTACGGAGGGAGCACGGTCAAGTGTAAGGAAGCAGGAAGGAAGCATGAGGAACAGAAGAGAGAGAATTCTTTTTTATTGTTGTTAATCCTCACCTGAGGATATTTTTCCATCGATTTTTCGGATTGGAAGGGAGGGGAGGGGAGAGAGAGAGAAAAACATTGATGTGAGAGAGACACAATTGATTGGTTGCCTCTCCTAAGTAGCCTGCCACCAAGGTACGTGCCCCTGACCCCAGTCACACCTGATGACCCACATAGAACCCAGGACCCTTCAGTCCACAGGCCAGCACTCTATCCACTGAGCCAAACCGACTAGGGTGAGAGAATTCTTTGTCTCGGGGATGTTACCCTTCCAAGATTTTAAGCATTTGCAGTGTCTTCATCCCCTAGTCAATTATCTTTGTTCTTAGTTAGACTGTTAGGCAAGCATAACAAGTGCAATAGTCTGCATTCCCTAAAAGACCCCTTATTAGATTGTCTTCCTGTAACTCTTTTTGCAGAAGTATTTAACTTGTACACAGTGTGCAATGGGAGTAAGTCTCCCCAGAATGCACCACCCTGGCCTATAGATTATTTAGAGCTGAATACAATTAAGGCCTAACAAACTCAAGAAGAATTTTTTTGTTTACTAGTAAATCTCCCCCTTCCCTTCCTAAAGAGATTCCGATCGAAACCTTGACATATTCACCTCAGCATATTTGCCTTAACACATCTGAATTAAATGTGGCAGTCAGCAAGGATCCAAGCAAAATTCTGTTCCCTAGATTCTCATTGTTCATGTGTAGTCCTGAAAGAATTTATTTACCAAATGCATGCTCTTTCTTATCTACCTAGGAATTGCCTCCCTCTCCTTTCTTAGTCAAAAATGACATATATACCGCATTTTGCCTCACTGTCTTTGGAATTTTCATGCTTATGTGAATTTCCCATGCTCACGTATTAAAATTTCATTTTCTCCTATTAATCTCTTGCATGTCATTTGAATTATTGAACCAGCCAGAAGAACTAAAGGGGTAAGGAAAAGTGTCCCTTGCCCTGAAAACACAGACGTATATACATAGCATTTACTTAAAATAAAATCATTTAGCTGATAAAACAGAGACATGTTTGGGAATGCAATAAATATTAAACTACCACTTTTTACCTAGTAACTGTTCTGAGGAAGGAATTTTGATAGTCGGTTTTTGGAGATGTGAACATTAACCCTCCACAAGAAATGTTTAGCAGTTTTTTTAAAAGCTTTCATTAGTTATGTTACAAAATGTTCAAACTATGATATGTACCACCAAAGAATATATTCTAAAAAGCTTCTAAAATGTTTGAGGTAGTATAAATATCCATTTATCATCCCCAAATTTATACCTTCTAAATCAGAATTATTTTTCTGCATGCTGATATGTCATTATTCAGTAGGACACCCAAAATTACATAAAGAAAATACATTTTATCACGAATCCCATTGTCAATAGATGGCAATAATATTCTTTGCAGTTGATTCCTTCCTTCTCTTTAGTTACCTCTAACTGCTAAAAATTTCATAACACAGTAAGGTTATTTATATCTGAAAAGTTCTGTATTTCTACCATTATAATTTTTCATGTCACTATAGGCCAGGTATGGGGGAGGTATAGCATGACATTGCTTTATTAATGCTGACACTTCCCTGTGGATTGAGGGAGTTTTCATACTGTGTATATATAGAAGCATGTTATTAGCATTCAGATGTGGCTCCTCCATCAACTAATCCACTTCAAAATATTTGCATGAAATCAGATTTGCTTACCAGTCAGCTACATATAAAATATAATTTACAGACTTGGGTTCACATTAGTGGAGTTTAGTTATTTAGAGCATAGAAGAATTATCAGTCAGTCTCATTTCCAGGGAAGACAGGCAGTGAATTCCACAGGCACTGTCACTTTGCCAGTCCTGAGTTTATTTATACAATGTGCATTTCAAGTGTTTAAAAATATGTCGACCTTGGAGTCTTACTGATAAAGTTGGTAACATTAAGTTTTGGAATGTGTCATTTATAAAATCTCATGAAATGATGGTCTCTTTCTTTTCTTGTGAAATTTACAAATGTGAAAGTTTAATTTCATTATATTTGAACAAATTTGAGGATGAAGGGAAGCAGAGTTTATCACTCTAAAATATGCCCTTTGGGGGGGATATTGATTATTTTAAACTGGTGTATTTTTAAGAAACAAAAGATTCAAGCAGAGCCTTTTACCCTTCTTACCTGCTTAAAGGAATTCCTGTAGAAAAGCCTGCTTCAAGAAAGGAAACTACCACCTTAGCATAATATGAACTAAATGTGGCAGACAGGGAGGAATTTAACAGTCTGTCTGTTAGATTCCCCTCTGTGCCCCATTGTTTATCATGGTTCAGCAATAATTTATTTACCAAATTTTTGCTTTCTTATCTGCCTGTGAATTGATTACTTGCCCTTCTGAACTTTCAGACATCTGTCTCCCTCTCCTTACTCTGAATGGCATATAAGCCTCAATTGTCCAGTTAGGTGGGGTGGGTCCCCTGATCTTACAGAGCATATGTCAAAAGATTGATTATTTTCTCCTCTTAATCTGTTTCATGTCAATTTGACTATTGAACCAGCAAGAAGACATAATTAAACTCTTCATTATTCATGTTCACAATTTAGACATGGTGGCTTGTTGTTGGTCCTTCTCAAGAATTGATGGAAAAGTAAATACGAGTGAGTAGGAGCTGGAATCATAGGAATGAAAGAATTTATGTGTGTTTTCATTTGTATGTATGTGCTTTTACTTTTACATATCTATGCTAAATGAGTACCACTTTAAACTTCAAAAAATATTTAGCATACCTAAAGAATATTCATTCCCTATAGAAATAATCCTATATAATAAAAGCTTAATATGCCAAGTGTCCAACCTACCATTCGACCGTTCGACCAGTCGCTATGAGGTGCACTGACCACCAGGGGGCAGACTCTCAGACCGGTAGGTTAACTTGGTGCTGTGGTCCGGCTCATCGGAACTGGGCGAGATGGGTCAGAAATGCCCTGGAGCCCTCCCGCGGTCCCTCACCCGACCTCTAAAATATTTCTTCTAATTAATTTTATTTCAATGTGCACAAATCCGTGCACCAGGCTTCTAATAATTTATAAATGACAAACCATATGGAGAATCAGAGACTTAAATAATAAAAATAAACTATGGAGAATAAAGTACTTAAAAGCATAAGTAAAAATTAATAGAATATGGGTTTAAGAAATATATTTCTCAGCATGAATCACTAATGGAAATTAACCTGATAAAGAAATAAAATATGTATCTAAATGCAATTCAACTAAAAGTTAAAATAGAAAAATTCAACAAAATAAAAGAAGAATGTCAATATTTTACAACTTGATACGATATTTTGTTTGATTTTTATTTTATACTAGAGGCCATTTGTGCACTCGGGCAGGTCGCTCAGCTCAGCCTGTGCCCTCTCCCAGTCTGGGACCCCTCGGGGGATATCCACCTGCTGGCTTAGGCCCCCTGGGGGAGGGGGCCTAAGCTGGCAGTCAGACATCCCTCTGGCAGCCTGGGAGCCCTCAAGGATGTCCACTTGCCAGTGGGGAGCAGGCCTAAGCTGCAGTCTGACATCCTTAGCGCTGCTGAGGAGGCAGGAGAGGCTCCCACCACCACCACTATGCTGGCAGCCGTCAGCCTGGCTTGTGACTGAGCAGAGCTCCCCCCTGTGGGAGCACACTGACCACCAGGGGGCAGCTCCTTCATTGAGCGTCTGCCCCCTGGTGGTCAGTGTGTGTCATAGTGACCAGTCATTGTCAGTTGTTCCCTGTTAGGGTCAATTTGCATATTACCTTTTTATTATATAGGATAAGGCCTGGTGCACGGGTGGGGGCCAGCTGGTTTGCCCTGAAGGGTGTCCCAGATCAGGGTGGGGGTCCCGCTGGGGTGCCTGGCCAGCCTGAGTGAGGGGCTGAGGGCCGTTTTCAGGTTGGCCATGCCCCCCCCACCCCCTTGGCAACCCAAGCTCCCAGCCTCTCCTTTTTTCCTTTTTTTTTTTTCCCCTCTGGGCTTTATCTTCTATAATTGAAACTTTGTAGCCTTGAGTGTAGCCCAGGGCTGGCAAGGGCAGGAGGGAAGCTTGGCTTCCTCCATCACCAGATCAACTCAAGCCTCCTGCTCTCTCCAGCTCTGTGGCCGCCACCATCTTAGTTGGGTTAATTTGCATACTCGCTCCTGATTGGCTGATGGGCATGGCTTGTGTGTAGCAGAGGGACAGCTAATTTGCATGTTTCTCTTTTATTATATAGGATTTTGTTTACCAATACTTCTTTATTTTTAGGAAGTACTCATCATCAACATTGGTATACTTGAGAGCATTCATTTGAATTTTTTTTCCTTTCTACCTCTTCTTCAACAAATATTTATTGAGTTTCTGTTCTCTTGCTAGGCACCATTAAAGACAATGATGATGCAATGATGAATACGAACAGCTTATTTTCATGAAGCTTATATTGTAAAAGGAGATAGAGATTATAAATTGTTATATAAGTATGATGTATTTCCTAGCCCAGGCTAGACTATTCTACTATATCCTATCCTGTGTTTACACTCCTATTCATAATTATTTGGATAAGGCCATTAATTTTGAAATTTTTTAAACTTTCTAGTATTTGGACATATTTATTCTGTCATTTAATGTATGTAGGTACATGTGTGTTTTTAAGTTTTTTTTCTATGTCATGTTTTATTTGTTTTATGTTTACATTACAATATAATAATAAGTTTAAAATTAGCCTATAAATGTGAGTAAAATAAAAAACAAACATAATCTTTTAGTGAGAATATTTCATTTCTGGGCCACATCTATTCATATATCATAGTTGTAATATTAAATACAGACTAAAAACTCTGAAAGCTGAAAAATATGGGTTTGCAATCCTATCTAATAAAGAGGGAATATGCTAATTGACTGTCCTGCCCTCAAAGATGGCAGTGCCCAACATCAATAATGTGGGAATATGCTAGTTGACTATCTCACCCTCAAAGATGGCGGCACTCATTAGCCAATAAGGAGGAATATGCTAATTGACTGCCTCCAGGTAGGCCTGGCCTTGCCGCACCCTTGCCTCCAGAGATCCCCAGTCCCCTCAGCCCCCCAGCTGCCCAAGGCCAGCCCAAGATGCAGGCAAGCCTTGGCTGTTGGCTGCCCCACTGCCCAGGGATGGCCTGAGGCACAGGTAACCAGGTCTGGCTGAGGCTTTCACTGCTGGCAGTGGCAGCAGCAGAGGTGTGATGGGGCGTCACCTTCCCCTGACTCCTGAAGGTTCCCGGGACTGTGAGAGGGGGCAGGCCGGGCTGAGGGACTCCCTTTCCAGTGCATGAATTTTCATGCACCAGGCATCTAATATCTTATATAGTAAAAGGTTAATATGCAAATCAACTGAGAGGCAGAATGACCAATTGCTATGATGTACTGGTTGCTATGATGCACACTGGCCACAAGGGGGCAAATGCTCAATGAAGGGGAGTGCCACTCAGCCACAAGCCAGGCTGATGGCTGGCAAGTGCAGCGGTGGTGGCAGGAGCCTCTCCTGTCTCCACAGCAGAGCTAAGGATGTCCGACTGATGTCTTAGGCCCGCTCCCTTGGGTCTAAGACATCAGTCGGACATCCATTGAGGGATTCCAGACTGCTAAAGGGAGCAGGCTGGGTTGAGGGACCCCTGCCCCTCCAAGTGCATGAATGTCTTGCACCAGACCTCTAGTTATTATATAATGTAAAATCTCTAGCTGTGTTCTCATGTAGGCCTATTTTGTTTTTAACTTGAAGGTCCTCTAATGGCACTTAAAATTAGACTGCTCATGTTATATCTTATTTAAATGATATTACAAAGGTGAAACAAGATTATTGGTCCATCGAATTTTTACTCTTTATTTAAATCAGCATTTTTAACTTTAAATATCTGATTGAAGATCTTGAAATTCTTGGAATTTTTGCCAAAAGGAAACTCACTCTGTAGTGTTAGATGCAAGCAAACCCATATACTTACTTAGAAATTATCACAATTCTAATGTTAAATCAAGTAATGTTTGACTTTAATTAAAAGGAAATGTGTTTTAGCTGAGGGAAAGAAAGCATTCCCCAAGATATGAATGCTAGAGATGCAGTGTTTATTGGGTGAAATTCTAGACACACACACACTCACTCTCATATGCAAGCAATTGAGTTTAATCAAATGAAAAGCTAATATATGTATAAATAAAAATTACTTGATTTATAAAATTGAGAAATAGTTTTTATTATTTTTGGTGATCAGGATTTAAAACTTTATTGTACAAGTCATAGCTTAATGGGTGTCTTCCTACTTTCATGATTATCTTAATAAGCATAATATATCTCCTATCTGAAAATAAACTTTGGGATTCCTTGGTATCTCATGCCATACTTATATCTTAAGAAGTAAACTATAGATAATTTTAATATTATTTAGTAAATTTAAAAATTTTATATTAAAGAGTAAACACATCTGAAAACTTCTCATAACGAATATTTGCTGACACAGTTTACATACTGACTGCTCATATGTAGATGCACGTAAAATTGTTCTTGCCAAGATTCTCACATCCAACTAGACTACTATAAATACAAGTGATATAAGCATAATCCATATTTAATTTCTTTGAAAGAAACAAACATGTTATCAGGATCTTTTCATACAATTTATTCAATTTGCTAACTGAATGAGGGTATTTATTGACATATGGTGATAGTTTAGGAATATCCATCTCCTCAGTCCACTTAAATATAGTTGTATTATTTATTTATTGTCATATGCATATGATATGGCCCAACATTTATTTGTTATATTTTAAAATCTATTTTTATTGATTTTAGAAAGGAAAGGAGAGGAAGAAAGAGATAGAAACATCAATGATGAGAGAATCATTGATTGGCTGCCTCCTGCATGCCCCCTACTGGGCATATAGCCCGCAACCCAAGCATGTGCCCTTAACAAGAATGGAACCTGGGATCCTTCAGTCCTCAGGCCGACGCTCTATCCACTGAGCCAAAATGGCTAGGGCTCAACATTTAAAAAGTATTTAAGATCACATTATTTTCTCAGTGCTTTTCAGTGTGAATGAGATAAAAATAAGATGTGGTGTCATAGATAATTATGCTTTACATTTAATTTGAGTAAAATTGGCATCCTCTGAAAAATAGGACCGTAGCATTGTAAATGTAGTCAGTATCTAATGTGCTAGTCTTATACTTGTAAGAAAATTAACCGGTAACCAATATATGATATAATACTAGACAAGGGAAAGCTTACTGCCAGTTAATGAAAGGAGGGAGATGGTGAAAACATTAATTTTTACTTTGTTTAGGGTCAGCCTGAAAGAAAAGAAAATGTTTATATATGGAGAGCTGATTGAAGTTCCAGATCTAATTATCTTGTTTCTAATGGTTGCAGGAAATACTGCCAAATTTATTATTGACTTTGTAGAAGAGTTCTGAGTACAAATTTGACATAGGACAGCTGAAGCAGTGAGAGAGGTGAAGCATCAATATCCCCAAACAACCTATTCTCCATATTGAAATGTATTTTGTCTAAGATGGGAAAGCTTTAATGAAGTTGAAGATGACTGCAAAGTGGCTTACCTGACAGATGAAGCAATAAGCCCATTTTCTCTCTGCAGCTAAAAGCTTAAAATTACCCATCTGTCATCTCTCTAGTGGGTGGGGATTATAATGGAAGGTGGGGAGCCATCTTAATTACATAACTGTTCCAGCTCCAATTATATATCATGTAGAGTTTAAAACGTATTATCTCTGTACAATAAACTGAACATATATAACAGTGGTACTACTCACTTTTATCCTTGACATCTATATTTTTCCCATTACTAATTTTTCTTTAATGTAATTTTTTAGCATGCTTTAACTTGATGTGATTTCTCCCCTCTTTATTTTTGCTATTAAATTAATAAATACACAGTGATTATTTGCTGACAATGACTATGTGCCTGATCTCATATCAGTATATCTCATATGAGTTTTTAGGAAAAAGGGAATGAACATGATTTAAATTCAAATCTCTGTTTTTCTCAGTTGTTTTTCTTATGAAAATTGGTCTCTGTCACTTTGTATAATAGGTCTCAGGTGTCCCAAAGAGCTCCAAGAAATATACGCATTAATTGATGTGACAGTGAACAAAAGATGCTCATAATTTATTTCAATATTCTTTGTTTGGATTTCAGAGGCTGTAAGTTCAAACATGGTACTATTTTGTTTTGTTTTGTTTTTCCCTTTCACTTGACCCTCTGGATGATAACCTTGAGCTGAGACCTTCACAATTGAGTATGCGACAGGAATATTGAGTTTGTCAAGCTTATCAAAACACTTAAGGAGGAAACCTTTCTTTTTTAATTTTCTACATAAAATGGTATCTAAACAAGATCATCAACATAGATAAAAACCATTAAAAAGAGGCATGGAGAAAGGAGACTTTGACTTGGGGTGGTGAACATACAATACCATGAACAGATGATGCATTGTAGAATTGTACCCCTCAATCATGCCTAATTTTATTAACCAATGTTACCCTAATAAGTGCAATAAAATATATTTTTAAAAGACTTGGAAAGGTGATATATGCAAAGGGATATATTCTTTTTTTATTTCAGTGTGAAACCTAAACCCCCTAAATATTGCCATTTTTATATGGCCTTTATTTTAATGTGGAACACATATCCCATATGTGTATATCAGTTAGTTACCTCTGCATAGCAAACTCCACCAAAACATCCTAATATATAAAAACCCAGCGTCCATAACGACCGACCGAAGGCTCGACTGAACACCAGAAGTCAGTCCTGCAGTCAGTGCTGTTTGCCGTGGGGACCCAGCATTGACTGCCCCTGGTGTGGGCGCAGTGACCCAGCACTGACTGCCGAGGGGGCTGTGGATCAGGCCTGAAGAGAGGCCCAGAGAGGGAGGCAAGGTCTGATCCACAGCCACTGTGGCAGCTGTTGATCAGCCATTGCCTCTCTCTTTCTCTCCGGGCTTTGCCAATAGCTGCACCTCTGTTTCTCTCCAGGCCACCATGGAGGCTGCTGATCCAACCTGTCTCTCTGATCATGCCCAAAGATAGGCCTGGACACGCTGACTGGCATGAAAACTGACCAATCAGAACCAAATCTGGGTCAACTGTGAGGAGTCAATGGCTGCCTAGGAGGTGAAGCTTTTGACACTGACTGGCATAGAAACCGACCAATCAGAACCAAATTGGCTGGCATGGGAGGGCAGTTGGGGGTGAGATCAGGCCTGCAGGGGAGGGAAGTTGGGGGCAATCAGGCAGGCAGGGGAGGGCCGTTGGGGGAGAGATCAGACCAGAAGGGAGGGCAGTTGGGGGCGAGATCAGGCTGGCAGGGGAGGGCAATTAGTGGTGATCAGGCAGGAGGCAGAAAGGTTAGGGGCAATCAGGCAGGCAGGCAGAGGCAGTTAGGGGTGATCAGGCAGGCAGGCAGGCAGGTGAGCGGTTAGGAGCCACCAGTCCCAGATTGCAAGAGGGATGTCCCTGTGGGATCTGGCCTAAACCGCAGTCAGACATCCACCAAGTTGTCCCCAGTTTGAGAGGGTGCAGGCTGGGCTGAGGAAAACCTTCTCCATGCACAAATTTTGTGCACTGGGACACTAGTTAGCATCCTATCTAATAAAGAGGGAATATGCTAAATGACCCTCATGCCATCACAAAGATGGTGGTGCTCACAGCCAATAAGGAAGGTATATGTTAATTGACTGTCCCCACCCTCAAAGATGGCAGTGCCCACAGCCACAAGATGGCCAGCATGGGAGGGCAGTTGTAGGCGACCAGGCCAGCAGAGGAGGGCAGTTGGGGGTGACCAGGCCTGCAGAGGAGGGCAGTTAGGGGTGACCGGGACATCAGGGGAGGGCAGTTGGGGGTAACCGGGCCGGCAGGGGAGCAATTAGGCGTCAATCGGCTGGCAGGGAGTGGTTAGGGGATGATCAGGCTGGCAGGCAGAAGGAATTAGGGGCAATCATGCAGCAGGCAGGCGAGTGGTTGGGAGCCAGCAGTCCTGGATTGTGAGAGGGATGTCCGACTGCCCTAAATGGGCAGTCGGACATCCCTTAAGGGGTCCCAGATTGGAGAGGGTGCAGGCTGGGCTGAGAGACTTCCCCCCCTCCCAGTGCATGAATTTTGTCCACCAGGCCTCTAGTATAACAATAAGTATTTGCTTGGCTCTCATTTGGATCAAGTGTTAGGGGTGGGGCTCACCTGCTGCAGCTTATTAGTTCCCTTGCTAACCTGCGACCCTTATTTAGTGCAAGCATTTTGTTCTCAGCAATGGCTGGAGCTCAGGTGGAAATGGACAAGTCCTCTTAAAGCCCAGCATAAAACTGGTGCACAATTGTTTTAGCCAGATTCTATTGGTTAAATAAGCTGCATGACAAAGAAATATACTCTGTCCCTTAATGGGAAGAACTGAAAAACTACCTGACAAAGAATATGAAATTATGAAGGAGTGAAAAGGTGAGATTAATCTGATCAACCACAGTAAGAATCTATCAAGTGCTCATATTCTGAGAATTATGCTAGTTCAAATGGGAAATAAGAAACATAAAATAGGGTTAATATGCTGAAAGAGTTTATAATCTACTTCAGTGGATAACAAATTGTTTAGGGATAAAAATAAATTAAATATTGTATAAATACGACTTCTGTTTTGGTCACCCATCCTACTTTTGGAGAATTTCCCACAATTTATATAAAAATTGTATTTCAGTGCGAGGCAGATCATGCCCTCTGATATAAAAGCTGAAAACAACAAATCGATTTCTCAGCCCCCTAGAACTTAGGACCTTCTCATGGGATTTAAGCTCGACCAACAGGGAGGTAGGGATGGAAAGGATGTCAGGAATTTGAATTTGGAGCTATGCCTCAACAGAGGAGGGATGGTAAAGAATACTTTTCAGTAGAAGGGGTGGTGTTTCCAAGGACAACAGTGGTGCTGTCACCTGCAAAAGGGTCCAGGAACAGAGGAACTGATAATAGAGGTGTGGCCACTATGATTGGACAGTTCGAGTTATCTTTCTAGGATGGATTTTGGCTGCTATATTTTTGTGTTCTTTTAATCTCTTTATCATTTATATCATTCTGATATACCAGTTTTCTCAGCTATATTCTCTCAATAAATTTACTTTTTTATGGTCAAATAAACAGAGTCATAATCTGCTGTTTAAAACTACAAAGACGAACTGATATTTGCACAGTGTATAAATGAAGAGGTAAAAATTTTATAGCCGTTCAAAATAAAAAGTAGCATTAGCAGAGGAGTCAGGGAAAGGTTAATGAAGATATGGGATTTCACTGATTCTCACAAGATATCTGTGGATTAAATAAAGAAAGAGATGTGGACTAGATACCCTGAGCAAGAAAAGTCACATGAATAATTTAATTTGTACAATTAATAAGAGGCAGTGCAGTAGTAACTAGAGAGATGGTTAAGCTGGCCCCTTCTAGCTCTCCTCCGTTCCCTCTGCATTACATTTCAATGTAATTCTCTTCTCACCAACACTATAATAACTCAGAGTCTCTGACTTCCATAGACAATTGTCAATTATTATTATTATATTAGGTGACCTCCAATAACTTTCATTATGTTTACCACTCTCACTTGTGTCTTTTGTGACACGCACCCTCTGGAGTGTTCTATCCCCTGACCCTCTCTCCAGCCTCCTTTCCAACTTTCTTCCTCTGTCCCACAGAGGCTGGTGTCCCTTGTGGTTCTTTCACAAGCATATTTTTGATGACCATTTATTCATTTTCTAAGATACTCTCATCAATTCCAACATGATAAACAACCATTTATGTGTGGCTGTCTTCCAGATCTACATTTACAATCCTGATCACATTCAAGCCCCTCAAATAAGTAATTAACTGCCTAGGACCATGGTAGGCAAACCGAGCCTCGCAAGCCACATGAGGCTCTTTGGCCCCTTGACTGTGGCTCTTCCACAAAATACCATGTGCGGGCGCGCATGTACAGTGCGATTGAAACTTCGTGGCCCATGCAGAGAAGTTGGTATTTTGTGGAAGAGCCACAGTCAAGGGGCCAAAGAGCCCCATGTGGCTCGTGAGTCACGGTTTGCCGAGCCGCAGTTTGCCCACAACTGGCCTAAGAGAACTCTCAGATTGGTTGCCCAAGAACCAGTTCCAATTAAGTTCAAACAGAATTTTGTTTTTATCTCCTTTTTGCCTTGTTGAATGATTTCACCAACATGGATATTTCTGACTTTTCTTTATTTCTTTCCAGTTGTCCACTATCACCACTACCCCCACTTGAGTTGAATCAACCATTAGGTCCTATTGATTTTTCTTCTGTAATATTTTTCAAGTCTGACCCTTGTTGTGTCATTTTTCCCATCTCACTGCCATTTTCTTTGCTCTGCAGGACATTATTTCTCCCTTGATTTATGGTGGGAGTCTCATAACTGGTAATCAAGTACAGTTTTTCTCCAAATTCATTGATAATACACCCACATCTTTTTAAAAATTACTTAAATATGATTACTATACTTTTGAAAGTTATTTAATGGGCTCCCAATTGCTTTCAGAACAAACTGCTATCTTGAACTGTTATAAAATATTTCTGTGACCTTTTTCTTCCTCACCTCTCTAGATTTAGCTTTCAGTGTTTCCCTTGAACCTCTCACTTCCATCATAATCTCAGAAACATATTATGCTCCTGCCTGAAATGTATCTAAAAGCATTTATCTAAATTTGTCACTTTTCACTAATGTCTCTATCTCTTGCCAATTACTTCCTCTGAATATGCCCTCCTGCTTCCACCAAATACATCCTAAAACCAGACACCTAATCACTACTCAAGAATCATCTTAGATCTTATCTCTTCTGCGAAGCCTTAAGTAACTCCTTGAGTTTGAGAAAGGCTTTTCCAGGTGATCTAATAACACTTTGAACTTACTCGTATAGGGGTATTAAATGTTACAAAAATTTGTATAATTATACAAAAACTGGACTCTAAATTGTGGTTATTCAAAATAAGGTACAATGAATTTAAACTTAAAAAGATTTTTTTTTTTATTATTTCAGAGAGGAAGGAAGAGGGAGAGATAGAAACATCAGTGATAAGAATCATTGATCTGCTGCCTCCTGCATGCCCCCTCCTGGGGATTGAGCCTGAAACCAGGCATGTGCCCTGACTGGGAATTGAACTGTGGCCTCCTGGTTCATGGGTCAACGCTCAACCACTGAGCAACACCAGCCGGGCAGAATTTAAATTTTTTATATGTTCTGTACACTTTCCCACCAAATTATTGGCCAATGCCAATCATCGCATAGTATTCATGGCTTCTTATTTTTGCTCATATTGTTTCATTAGCATCATTTTTACACATATCCTTAAGAAGAATTTATATTCATCACTATGCTTTCTTACATACTAAACACCTTTTTGATTACTAAGTCAGCTTTTTTATGCATTGATGCTACTTTATTCCATTATATATGTCAACTTAATAAATCTCTTTTAAAGTACTATGATATTTAACTTGTATTTAACTATGATATAAATATCAAAAAGATTTAAAATATCTAATTAGCTGTATTTATCAATATAGTAAGAAAAATTAATGAAAATCAAAGATATCCTTATGAGTCAAATTAAAGTACTCCATTGTCCATTTTGTTATGTACTCTGGAAATTAAACTTTCACATAAAAAAATGTTTTATTTTTGAATTATGATTTTATCTACTGAATTTTTTCCGGTAGCATTAATATTATTTATTTTCCTACTTTGATTTTACTTTCTCATGTATCTTGTGATCCAGATGTAATTTAGAATAACTTTTTAATTTTTTTATTCTTTAGTTACAGTTTACATTCAATATTATTTTTATTAGTTTCAGGTGTACAACGTTGTGGTTAAACAATCATATATTTTACAAAGTGGTCCCTGATGTTGTTTTTTATGATTAGTTTAAGTGTCAGTAAATATTTTATATGGAGACAAGACACAAGATACACTGTATATTTTGGAAGATATAATTTTCATGTAAAAGCCATTGCTAAAAAATGTTCATATATCAAATACTAATAAAGCCATTACCATATTCCAAGGAGTTTTTATATGCTTGATTTATTGATAATCAAAATATCTACATAATGGGAATAGATATGAAAAAAATGACAAAGATTACATGGAGTGGCAGAAAATTGGGGAAAGTCAGAGTAACAATGCATTTTGTTCTCTACTGTGGGTATAGAAAATAAGCAGGGCATAAAATTTGCCTAGAGTAGTTGAGCAGCTTTATATCTATACTAGAGGCCCTATGCATGAAATTCATGCAAGAGTAGGCCTTCCCTTCCCCGGCTGCTGGCACCAGCTTCCCTCTGGCACCTGGGACCCAGGCTTCCTTCACAACCCTGGCTTCGTCTGGAAGGACATCTGCATGTTGCGCTTTTATTATTATTATAGATGAATACATCCAACATTTATTCAGAATAACTTCACAAGTGTGTTTTGCTTCAATTTCCTTCTCCTAGCGCTTAGATAGTATCTTTCCAAATTTCCTTTCAAAAACGTTCACCCTTTTTCATATGCCTTAGTTATATTAAAAGGTATACATCAAGAGTTCTCTAATCCTCCAACTCAGCATGGATACAGAATCATAGGGTGACTGGCATAAGGCCAGAGCAATAAAATCGTATTACTTGATTATGTGCATGCCACTTGTACTGTGTACTCTCTTCCCTAATTAAAGTCTAGCCAATTATTTTCTGCCATTACACAAAGTAATACAAACCTTGATTAACTTTTTCTTAAGTGTAAAAATTCCCTTCCCCAGTCCCTCTCCAAATCAGTTCCCAAATTATTTTTTGCTAAATATTGTGATTATGTTATTCTGGCTCCCTTCTATACACAAATCAAATAGAAATGATTTTTCCTTTTGTCTTATGCAGCTGACTCTATTCTTGGATGTGATCCTCTTCATAGACTTCTTTTTCATGATCTTTTTACTTTTGTTTCTAAAATATCATTTTAGAAACATTGCAATGTTTGCCTGTAGGTAATAGCACTCTATCTGCAATGTTAAAAATGACACCAACTCAAGTGCTAGAGAAGAGAATTATCTATCTCAGGAAGCTCAACTTTGGTAGATTTTGTATTTAATCAGATGAAAAAGGGCATGATAGGGAAGAACTGTACATGAGTTTTGTATTGAAACAATTCAAATAAAGGCAAAGAAAATTATCAAAGAGATAGAAGTTAGCATTCTTTATTCTAAAGTAATAAGATATGATTAGATATAATCAACATATATTTGTAACTTAATAAAAGTCCCAACATTTTTGCAATTGAAGCAGATTAGATCATTTTATGAAGAATTATGGAGTTTTCATGGAGTATAACCATCACCGTGACAGACATGTCTGGACCATTCTATAAGTTGACAGGTGGAACTCATCCCCTTCTTATACACAAGCCTGATCCAAAGAATGCTTCTTTTGTATGTGATCTTAGGCTAACGAAATATTGTCACATTTGTCTGGCAAGAGAAGGAGGGGGTGAGACATAAATATTAAAGAAGCATTCTATATATTTGGGCATTTTCATTTTTAAAATATTTTTCATTTTTTAAAATTATAATTGGCATTACATTAGTTTCAGGTGTATAACCCAGTGATTGGACATTATATATAACTTACTTAATGATCTTCCCAATAAATCTAGTTACCATCTGACATCATATGTAGTTATTATAATACTAGGCACTCCCAAACAGCTAAACTATTGGACTATCTCATAAATTAGAGGCTGTGGTATCTCCCAGTACCATCGCCTTTAATGATCACAAGATTTATACAGGTTTCCCCAGCAATCCAAAAGAAGAGTATTCCTATGGAGCCTTTCCTAAGCTAGAATGACTTAAAGAGAAAAGGCAATTAGCATTAATCTATATGAAAAAAAAAAAACAATTTTACTGTCCCCATACCGCAAAACAACTACTGAATCATATAAAATATGCTTAATCACATTCAATTTTACTAAACACAAGGTCTCTGAGGCTTTTCTGACACCTTGGGACACATCTTGATAACAGATGCAGAAAGTACATTGAGATAAAGCACAGTTGCTCAGAGACACAGTTCAAAGCTGTGGCAGCTTGATGCTGAGTAGTTTCCTGGGAAGGAGTTTGGTGGGGCCACTCCCACTGCTTGGGGTGTGCTGCTGCCTCTATAACAGCTCATTGCAAAACAAATGCTAAATGCTGTTTCCCCCTTTGTTCCTTTTTTTTCCCATAAAAGTGAAAATCCTCTTCAGATTTCTTTCAGTTAGAGAAATCAGGTACTAATGTAAGTTTTTTTTTGTTTTGTTTTTTTTTGTAAAAGCAAAGTGGTGTCTATGAACTTTCAAAAACAGAAAGTGTCTGTATTTAGAATCATCTTGCTAAAGTGCACTTTTATTGCTCTCTAGAAAATATCATGGTGAAAGGAAAAATAAAACTGTCTCTTGTCTCTATGAAACAGAAATGAATATAATTCTGATATGGAAAAGATATTTCAGTGGTAATTTCTCATTAATGTTGCTAATATTGAAGCTCTTTTCCATGACATGGAGTCAGATAGCTCCTGTGTGCTTTCAGTTAATTTGTTTTTACCATCCTCTGCCTCCTCTGGTCAATAATCCATCAATAATTTATAGTCTGGTTTATATCTCAGTGTTCCCACTTACAGCAAGATGGCATTCTAAAGGAGCTTCGGTAACTGCCTTTTCATCAGCCCATGACATACCTATTCTTTTGTGGAGTAATTGGTGAGGGGTTTGGATATTCAATTTTTCATGAACTAATAGTTATTTATAATGTGCTAGCTACATAGACATTTACTAATTGGTCAATTCTCAACCATTGCTAACAGTTGCTCTTTTCTCAAGCACTGCAAACATAACAAGCATCCGTGATACTTCCTCTCAAAAATGGGTTTGCTCCCCTCTCCGTGAGAGTCCCATCAAATAAGTTTGTGGTGGGACACAGATATTGGCATTTTATCAAATACTGTAGGTGACCCTGGTTCAGGTACTACTAGGGCCACAATTTGAGAACAGTTATGAAATATAATATCTGCCTAGCTGCTGTACTTTGGTGGTTGAGGGTTGACTTTGAACCAGGAGGTCACTGTTTGATTCCCAGTCAGGGCATATGCCCGAGTTGCAGGCTCGATTCCTGGTAGGGAGCATGTAGGAGGCAGCTGATGGATGATTCTTATTATTGATGTTCCTATCTGTCTCTTCCTGAAATCAATAAAAATATATTCTTCTTTGAAATCAACAAAATATATTCAAAATTTATTTTTTAAATATAACATGTTGCATAGTATTTTGTATTTAAATTTTTCTTTCAGAAATACTCATTGCTTAAAAGAGTATAGACAGTGGTGTGTTAAATTGTTCCCTAGTAATATTTTGAGGAACTTTTTTGTGTGGTAAAGTATTCCAGCACTAATTTTCTATTTATCTCTTTGCTTATCATATATATAAAAGCCTAAGCAACCTCCTGACTGTTCAATAGTTCAATAGCTATGATACCACTGACCACCAGGGGACAGACCCTCAATGCAGGAGAAGAAACCACAGGCATGGAAACATGGAACAGACTAATGAATCTCAGAGGGAAGTTTGGAGCAGGGAGGGTGAGAAGAGATTAACCAAAGATCTTATATGCATACTAGAGGTCCAGTGCACAGATTCATGCACCAGTGGGGTCCCTTGGCCTGGCCTGTGGGGATTGGGCCAAAACTGACTCTACGACATCCCCTGAGAGGTCCTGGATTGTGAGAGGGTGCAGGCCAGGCCTAGGGACCCCACCAGTGCACAAATCCGTGCACCGGGCTTCTAGCATAGAGAAAAATAAGTGTGGGCCTGGGCTTCTCTCCCCTGCCACCTACAAAAATTATTTTAAAGTGTAGTTTTAATTAAGAAAAAAACAATAGTATTTATTCAAAGTCTTCTAGGTGGGAGACATCATAAAAAATTGAAGGAAAAAGGTAAACGTGCAATGTCTTTGTCCTTATACAGTTTATAAGCTAGTGTGGGAAACACTCTTAAGCAAATAATCATGCACTTGACTTAAAATAATTGTGATAAGTGCTATGAGAGGAAAGTATACATGGTACTTTCACATGTAAAGGGATATAATTTAGGAAGGCAAGTAGTCTTTTTTAAGGAAACTAAATATTCTGAGGATGTATAAATAATCCAACTGAAGAAAAGAAGAATAAATAGCATTCCAAATCTGGAAAACAATGAAATTGAAAGCAGGGAATAAATTAGATAAAACTAATGTGGTTTAAATACAATGAACATAATTGAGATGGAAAGAATGGGATTGTTTTGGTTAGTAAAGTCAAATTAATGTAAGGTCACCCTTTCTCCCTTCTTTCTTCCTTCCTGTCAATGTTTTCTTTCCTTCTTCCTTTCTTTTTTATTTCTTCCATGTCTAGTTAAGGAGTTGGATCTTAATGTAAAAGCAATAAGGACTAGTTGAAAGCATCTAAGTATATAAGTGACAGAATGTGTTTGGCTTTGAAAATAGCAATATGAAAAAATAGACTGGGGATGGGTCATCTGGTGGTAAAATACAAGGTAAAGATATTAGCAGGAAAGATAGGTGAAAATTATGATTTTTAAAGGGGAGAGCAAAGGAAATGGAGAAGGATCAAATAACAGAGATGTATTTTGTAGATAAATTTGACAAAGTTTAGTGATTGATTTAGGTATTTATTTTTGATCATTCCTTTTGATCACCCATCTGTAACATCCAGGCATTTGGCTTAAAAAACAATATGCATAGAAAAGTCATTTGCTGGTCTAACAAACATGGATAGAGGGGTATATTCAATGTTGTTGGTTCTAGAGACCAGAGCTCAGTTTTGGACAAATTAAATTTCAAGTTTTTGTAAGACATGTAAAATATGGAGACCATGTGTATATTTCTGGGTTTCTATACAGTCTAGCCTTAAGAAATTGTTTTGAAATTTATTAGTATATTTCAAACTTCCCCATAGTTGGAAGAGAACCTAGTGCTCACCTAGGCACCTGCTTGAGGTATGGCCTTTTACTTTCAAGATCAAAATCTAAAACATTTTTTTCTTTATGTCTCACTTAGAACCATCATTTCTAAACTTACATCACTTGAGAACTGAGTGGCCAGATAGCAGACGACCTGAGGACACTGGTGACCATACAGAAAGCAGTACCTTAATGTCAAAGTTAGTATATACCAGTAGCTCTCCCATTGGGATCACAAGTTAAAGGGCTTAGAACCCTTGAAACTTCTGCTGTTACTGCCACCACCTCAGTTGAGACATGCAATACTTAGGGTAGACTAAGATTTATTGTCTAAATGACTTTGCATAGTATTGATTCAAATTTCATCTTTGCTATAAATTAAGCCAACATATTATGATTTTACAAGTATCTTTTTTTCACTTTTTGTTGAATTCATTAGGGTGACACAAATTAACAAAATTATATAGGTTTTAGGTGCCCAACTCTATAATATGTTATTTACACACTGCATTGTGTGTTCACCACCCCAAATCAAGTCTCTCCCATCACCATCTATTCCCCCTATGCCCCCTTCTAAGTATCTTCCAATTTAATTAAATCAAATGTAAAATTGAATTTTTAACTACTCAAAAGATATATTAGATTATTCATTTTATTTACTATTTCACCATAGCGTACTTTAGTACTTGAAGAAAAATTTGAATATAATTTAATTAACAAAACAAACCAAATGTGCCCTTTTAATCAGATCATCTGTAAACCAGTGCAAAAGGAAATAATACAAATTGACCCATAGGCTTTTACTAGTACACCAATCCTTAATTAAATACCAGCTTTGCTTCCAGAAAAATTATGATCAAAAAGCCTTTGGTCATATGTATCATATGTATATGTGCCTGAGTTGGAGAGTTATAAAAGCTAAGCATTAAATTACAATTTTTCATTAATTTAAGAGAATCCCCCTGACACTGGGAGGAGGCAGATAAAAGCCAAGGACTTTTCTATTTAAAGAGTACTTGATCCTATGTGTCTAGATGATTTGTCATGCCTAAGTGCTATGGAAAATGCATACATTCATATATGAATACATCCTAAACTCGCTAACCCCAATGAAGCCTCTATAGAAAAAATTAGGCTATAAATTTGGTAATGAGATGTAGTCATCTTCAATTAGGTCACTTATTATATCCTGAATTAATACTTTTTAGGTGAACTCTTCTTCCTATTTTAAAGAAATATTGTCTTCAAATGGTTTTATAAAGTAGATGAGAAAATAGCATGTGGCCTTAGTGGTATCTGGAAGCAAGGGATTGCAGCCAACCCTGAAGAAGTGAGGATCGCTGGGGACAGCAAAATGATCGCAGGAGGGACCGTGCAGGAGGCAGCCGATCAATGATTCTCTCTCATCATTGATGTTTCTATCTCTCTCATTCCCTCTCCCTTCCTCTCTGAAATCAACACAAATATATATTTTTAAAAAAGTAAGGATTCAGGGCCTAGAAAGCTGTGTAAACAGACTCTGCTTAGTTTCTTCACTAATTAGCATCAAAGCCTCAGTTTGTTTGTCTTGTCATTTACTTTTCATGAATACAGCAAATTTAAAAATAGTTTTTCTTTGTGTTAAATTTTACTCTTGCCTTCTAAATTCTAAAACATGTCAATATTTTCATATAGAATCTATTGACATAATAAGTACTCAATTTTAAACTAGCACATTTACTTGCCTTGTGTTAGTTATTGAGATGTGTTCAACATACTTATACGTTGCTTCCTATTATTGTTTGTATATATTAATTTTGATATATCTCATGACAAGAAACATGTTTAGATAGAGAAAAAACTGTTATTGTTACAACTATATTTTATTTTTGATGCAGAGGCATTTTATACTAAAAGAAGAATGAGCCTTTACCTGTGCTATTAGGCTGATTAACTCACAATTTTTGGTGTAGTTGGGTTTCATGCTATTCCACAGGCACAGAATAAACCTCCATTGTAAGAGTTAAAGCTGCCTACATCACTCTACATTTTAGAGTTTATAAAAGAAACATGGAGGGTTTTTATGACTGATATAATCATAATTATGTGAATAGCTAACTGTAGAACTGAAGCAAGTATAAGGCAGTTTTATAATACTCCTGACATTTCAGTTTCTATCAAGCATTATGACATGGAAAAAGGAATATGAAACAATAATTTTCCTTAAAGATATATGTGATGACTTACTTTCTAAGAAAAAATGGCTACTAGAAATAAAAATTGGGTTCTATGTTCAGGGAAAATACTATTTTAAAATGTGATAAAATCATACTCAATACCATAAATCTTAATGGCTACCACACATTTCCAGGTATCATAAATGATCTCATAGAAAGAGAAATTATGTTTAAAACACTTTTTCTTATTAAATAATGGCCATGAGTCCCTCAGGAATTCACTTGATATATAGAATAGGTGCTTTGTGAATACTACTGGATGCTTTTTTATTGAAAGTATGGTTCATTATTTTGATTATTTGAAATATTGTATTGCACTCTATTTCTCTGTGCTATATTTATAATGTCATATATTTTAGCATGTACCGTCAACATTATATTATAAGACTAGGTGTAGGGGAGATAAAACATTCAATTACATATACATCATTTTTCTTTAACTTTCTGAGAATACCATAAAAGAACATTCTAGTATAAGAACCAAAATTTGTATCAAACAAACTAGAGGCCTGGTGCATGAAATACGTAAACAGGTAGGGTCCCTAGGCCTGGCCGGCAATCAGGGCCAATCAGGTTCCCTGCCTCCCCACCTGCTCTTGCCCTCTCTCCCTCAATGCCCCTGCCACGGACGCTGGTTGCCCGCCATGTTCCGCGCCACCCCCTCGTGGTCAGTGTGTGTTATAGCGAACGATCAAACCCTGATTCTCTCGGTCAAAATCCCGAGGGGGCATATATATATATATATATATATATATATATATATATATATATAACAATGAGTAACCAAGCAGCCCACATAGAAGGTTGGCTGGATCAAAGTGTATTAGGAGAAAAGCATAGACAGTGGCAAAAGTAAGTGAAGTGTTTTGACATTTTAGACAGTTCACAATAATCTGTCAAACCAGATATTAGAATCCAGGAAAGACAGCCTGACCCTTCAGCTGCAGGGCTTTTAAATTGCATGGTAGGAAAGCTTTTACCCCTCTACTGGCAATATCTATAGCAATTAACTGCTATTCAAATGACCAACAGGTATGTGAAAAGGTGTTCAACTTTGGTAATTATCAGGGAAATGTATGTCAAAACCACAGTGAGATATTTTGAAATGGCTATCATCAAAAAGACTGGAAAACAAATGCTGGTGAAAATGTAGAGAAACAGTAAGCATGTCCTTTGTTAATGGGAATGTAAATTGATATAGCCACTATGGAAAAGAGTATGGAGATTCCTCAAAAAATTAAAAATAGAACTACCAGCTATTCTGCTTCTGGAGATATATATATATATATATATATATATATATATATATATATATATATATATATATCACATTATCCCAAAGAGATATTTGCACCCCCGTGTGCATTGTAGCATTATTTACAATAGTCAAGACAGGAAAACAACCTATGTTTCTATCCATGGATGAACGGATATAGAAAACATGGTGTATATATACAAAGTAATCTTAGTTGACCATAAAAAAGAAGTAAATCCCGCTGAGTTAGAGATGATTAGGCAGTTTATGGTAAGGGCTGTGGGGAGGGAAGATAGTAGATAAGGAAGAAATAAACAAGATGGCCAGGATGTGAGCAAGGTAGGCAGAATGTGCCACCAGCTGACCACAGAGCTTTCCTTCCTCTTGAACCCAAGAGCGGAGACTAAAAGCGAGGAGATGAGGGCAAAAGGGGATTGGCTGGTGGTTTTCTGTTTGTTTGTTTGTTTGTTTGTTTTTGTGTGTGTGCGTTTAAATGCCAATAGAAGGTAAGAGCAGGAAAATTTAAACCCCTAGACTAGTGAGCTTCTGCTGCAACACGTTTGGGTTCTGCTATTGGAAGCTTTTTTGTAATAAAAACTTTGCTTTCACTTACCTCTTTGTCTGTGGAACTCATTCTTTGCTTTTGTGAGACAAGGAACCCAGATCTAACTCAAATTTTGAAATCAATGTCATTTGTGAGAACATAGATGGACATTGAAAGTATAATACTAAGTGAAGTATGTGAGACAGAGAAAGAAAAATACTGTATGATCTTGCTTATATGTGGAATTAAAAAAAACAACTCATGGAAACAGATATTACATTTGTGGTTTTCCAGAGGCTGGGGGGTAGGGCTGGGGAATTGGGTAAAGTTGGTTTCAGGTGCAAACATTGTAGTAATCGTTTTTATGAATTGAGCAAATATAATAAAGCCTCCTAACATGTAAATGGTAAAAGATATGTAGACCTTTGTTTTCAAAGTAATGTAAGGAACTCAGTTCTGTCAGAATAAAAATACATATTTTTCATTGCACCTATATGCTTTACTCCCTATGCAATAGGATCATTCTATGCATTTTCACATTCTATCTAAAATAATATTTCTGGAGATTTTATAACAATTAATTACATTTATATATAAATATGGTTAATTAATATAATAAAAATAAATAATAACTATAAACTACTATGCCTTCCTTTGTTTAAAATGTGAAATATGATTTGAAGCAGACTGAAAAACAGTAAGTCCCATGTTGATAAGGTTAAATCAGCCCTATTCTATTAGATACATTTTTTTAGGCGTGGAAACTGAGCTCAAATCATGATCTACACAAAAAGAGGTGATAAATCCTTGTAGTCTTGTACTTGAAATTCTTAAATACAAAATAACTCAATCAATATTTGTGATACAAAGAATAGAAAACATATTGCTTAGAATTCATAAGCAGTGACAAAAATACCTTCTCAGTCTTTATAAATGATTTAGCTGTTTACATTTTCTTCTTCATTATATTGTCTTATAAGGCAATTTATAAACTTGGTAAAAACAGTGCATCATAGTGTGAAATTACTTTAGAAACCGTTCCTAGAATCCTATCAAAATGATAGATTCCACTGGGCCATTTATGAATTCAGGGATGCCTTTCATGCAGCTGTGTGATTAGTTGTATGTCATTGACACTATAATATTTTAAACAATTTTACAAGAATAATTTTGACAATTTAGGAGTTGTGATGTTTTTTCCTATGATAAAAGAACACTTAATTTTAAGTAAGATGCATTTAGTTTTTTTAAAATATTTTACTTTAGATTAAATTTCTTAGACTGCAGAAAGCTGAATCAAACACTCTTAAATAAATATGTGATATATATATATATATATATATATATATATATATACTAAATATTTAAAATATAATCATCTGCAAGAGAACTAATATGATGTTGAAGATTTGCATTGTGAATGCATTATTTTCTTCCTGGTGTGAAGACGGTTATTTCTAACTCAACAGTTTACATGTAAATGCCCTGATATGTCGATCCAAGTGAGCACTACTGTTACTGCTACCCAGTTAATGATTATTGTTTTCATTCAAACTTGAATGAAAATAAAGGTGATACCTTTTGGTTCTCCTTATCAATTTCAATAATTTTTTACTATCTGATCCAAATTTTAATTTTTTCTGGGTTATAATTTAGTGGCATGCAGCATATTTACCAGAAAAGCAGTATGTAACAACGACAAGGTTAGAAGCTTTGGAATCTGACAGATCACTTTGTTCCACTGCCTTTTTTGTTGTTAATCCTCACCTGAGGATAATTTTTCCATTGATTTTTAGAGAAAGTGGAAGTGGTGGGGAGAGATAGAGAGAAACATCAGTGTGAGAGAGACACATCAATTGGTTGTTCCTGCACCCGCCCCAACCAGGGCCAGGGATCTAGCCCGCACCTGAGATGTGTGCCCTTGATAGGAATGAAACTCAGGACCCTTTAGTCTGCAGGCCAATACTATACCCACTGACTTTTTTTTAGGTATTATTAGTTCAGGCAAATGGCTTCGTATCTTTAAGCCTTGGTTTCCATGTCTTTTATCTGGATCACTGTGTTAAATTTCTATAAGAACACAGTGCCTGAGACAAAATAGATACTTAATAGATGGTATATAATATTTTATTACTATCCTTATATAGTAATAAGCTGTGAAGAACATATATTTATATTGGTAAAAATGTGCCGATGCTGGCGTACTTATACAACGTTCTGAATTCATTGGACTAATGCCAGGAAGAGTCTGACTTTGATTCTGATGTTTGACTATTAACAGCTTTCAAGACCCATCATTCCCAGTTTCATTCTGGTCTACATTTGGAAGTGCTGATAAGAAAGGCCAGGCGCTCCCTCCTTAGGCACCAGCAGGAAATTCGAACCAAGCCCTAGTCAGATGAGAAAACCCTCATTACAACCCTATTGTTTAATCACCCTAAAATCCCAAATCCATTCCCACTCTCTGTCTTCTCAAGGCCTGTTTTGAGCTGCTTGGAAGTGTTCTCTGTTCGCCCAACACCTTATTATGTGAGTAAGCTCCTTCTAGTGCTTGGGTGTCATCAGTCCTGCCATTGAGACCAAATTCTTCGGGGGGGCGGGGGGGGAGGGTATGTGTGTGGGGGAGTCTATCTGTGTCTTTGGAGTTACTACAACTGATTTATGCAATCTGAAGTCTTTCTAATCCTTTTCTCAATTGTTTGTGTAAGTAATGGACTCAGTAGTGGCTTATGGTAAATACATTTCAGATAATGATATTATTTTCATTGATTTCTCAGTAGAGAGGTCCCTTCTTACCTGTGGTTTTGCTTTCTGTGGTTTCAGTTACCTGTAGTCAACTGTGGTTCATAAATATTAAATGGAAAATTCCAGAAATAAACAATTCATACATTTTAAATTCTGTGCAGTTTTGAGTACTATGATGGAATCTCAAATTATCCAGCTCTGTCCCACCCAGGGGATGAATCATCTTTCTGTACAGCTTTTCTCTGCTGCTGTACATATAGTTCCCTCCCATTAGCTACTTTGTAGCCATCTCATTTATCAGATTGACTGTTGTGGAATCCCAATGCTTGTGTTCAAGTAATCATTATTTTACTTAATAATGACCCCAAAGTGCAAGATTGGTGATGCTGGCAATTTAGATATGCCAAAGAGTAGCAGTAAACTCTATCATAGATATGCATGTATAGGAAAAAAACATAGTATATATATAGAGTTCTGTGGTGTAAGGCCTCCACCAGGGAGTCTTTGAATACATCTTCTGTGAATAAAAGAAGAGCTGCTGTATATTCCAAGCTGTTTTAAATATGGATTAATTAATTAATTTGTCACTACATCTATATATCATAAACAGGATTATTATCCCTTATTTCATAGGCAGGGGAAGAAGGGCTGGGGAACTGATACAGTAAGTGACAGAACTGAGACTTAAACCTAGGCTGCAGATCCCTTGTTCCTATACATGAATCTACATTGTTTTCTATGATGCCAGAAAATCCTTAAAGTGATATTGAGGAAGCCATTCAATCAATGAGTGAGGTAGATGGGCATGCTGGTGTGTATATATCATGTGGTTCCTTAATTATTTTCAGGATTTAGGATAGCTAAGGATATCCTGAAAATACTTCATTCACTAAACCATTAAGAAATACTTTGATAGAGCACCACTATCTAAAACAGTCTTTTGGGGGCTTCTTCTCCTCCTCCTCCTCCTCCTCCTCCTCCTCCTCCTCCTCCTCCTTCTTCTTCTTCTTCTTCTTCTTCTTCTTCTTCTTCTTCTTCAACAGAGTTAGAGTACTGGGAAGAGATAGTACAGTCAAAGAATTACAGTGAACATAACAGAATCCCAAGGGCCCAGAGACTATTAGGATCTAGAGTATTGACTAAACAGATAACTTAGATTCTTTTGTGAGTATCATATGTGCTAGAGGGTGGGAGCTTTGCTCCAACAGAGTTCAGAGAGCAGTCAGGTTAGAGAAGTCCCTGGGGCCCCAGTGTTCTTGGGAATGTCAAGGAATCCCCTCTAGGGGCAACAACAGTACAAATATTTTTATCAGCAGGTGTTTCACTCCCTGTTTGTCCATTTTGTCAGTATTGTCTCTTGTAAGAAGTTTTCTATGACCAATTGACTCAGGAGAAAAAAGTTAACCCTTAAAAATAGATGACTCTGTTAGATATGCTGGCACCAATAGAAATTCAACTTCTATGACATTCGACCTTGAGTAGATTTTCCCTGAAACATCAAAGAAATTGGAAATACTGCCAACAGCTGAATTTTGAGAGATACTTTTCTTTGTCTAGGAGAATAAATGTTGTAATAGATTGGCGTTTTCTAAACATTCTACTGCCTTACCTTTTCTCACCCTCTTGTAGTTAGGTAGTTAGGATGATGTGATAAAGATATCTGGCCAAAAGGGTTATGAGAAAAAAAAATAATGAATGTCAGCATTGTCTTCCCTTGCTGTGGCAACTGAGCAAGACTCATGCTCCAAACGATGCAGCTACAAGACAGTGAAGCTTCCATAGTGTGTGGTTCTAAGGAATTTTTAGAGCAGAGCCCCTTTTGATCTGTCTACCTTCCTAAGACTTGTACCTATAATAGGAATAAAAAGGAAACATCTGCTCTGTTAAGTAATTGAGATCATAATGACACAGTTGTAATTAGCCCACGCCTAATCTGGCCAATGACTTGTAATCACCCTTCCCTAACCCCTTAGACTTCACTGGGCATACCTATAATATTTGGCCTTCCCTTTGTTCCTTCCCATGTGATTAACATCTGGGTTAATCAAAATGGAACCAAGTTCATCTGGTAGTTATTAGTACTACCAAAGGTGTCTTCAATGGAGCATGTTTGGGAGATAATGTTGGCTGTGGTCAAGGCTGCATGGCCTGTGGAACCTGCTTCTCTATCTTTAGTCTCAATATTTAGTCTTAATTCAATAAATTCCTGTTTTGGTTTAAGTAATTTATTGTCAATATCTAATATTTCAACTGAGAACTTCTGACTAATACAGTTTACTTATTTTGAATTCAGGCTTGTTATCAAGAGAAATTAATCTAAGGGGAACATTGATCAACCAGGTTCAAATAGAAAAAGATAAAAAGTCAAGCACACAATGAGATCAAGGAATACAATTCCTGGAAGTGGGAGTGTGAAAGAACTAGAAAAATAGGAGGTTAATAAATATTAAATATCAGGGTCTTTGACTTAATCCCCTATTCTTCCAGTTCTTTCATACTCCCAATTCCAGGAACTGTATTCCTGATATAAAGTGCAATTTCACCAGTCAGGGAGATAGAAAGTTCTGAAAAGAGGTTAATGTGAAAGAAATTTACTGCTAAAAGGGATAATTTCAACAGAAATTTTAGAAAATCTTAGACTATCATTTATGACTCATTAAATAATCCATTCATTCGATAAGTAATCATATTTCTCTCAGGTAGCAAGCACTATGAGAAATGCAGGGAATATACGGTGATTAAATCATTGTCTTTACCTTCAAGGGATTTTATAATCTAGAGAAGGTGACAAAAATGTAAAGAACCAGTTAACATACTAGATGATAAATGCTTATTTAATGTGAGCTGTAGGAAGGCATATGCTAACTGAATTGAACTTTGAGTTAAGGCAGATGAGAAGTGTTAGAAAAGATGTTGGAGAAATTTATCAAGAAGGAAGTGATGTGAATTGGACCTGGGAATGCAAAATAGGAAATTCTGGAGTGATGTATGGGAGCCAGATTAGAAGGGACATGAAAGATTTACTGGATCCATGGGCCCACACAGTCATTTCCCCAATGGATTGGTCCATGGATCCAGGAAGCCTACTGTAAACTGAACTTTAGCTTGATCAATTCACAGTGGACTTACTAGATACAGGACTAGATCCTAAACTAAGCACCAGAAATGTATGCAAGGCTGCCTGCTAAGCATCTGGGGAATGGGGAATGGGTAGCTGCTAATAGCTGAACTGAAAGAAATTAACCATAATTGATGGTCCAAGCCTTCCCTGGAAGTTGCAAGCCTTCAATAAATGTCAGAGTTGCAAAATAGTTACAGATTGTGCCAGTGCAATTGTTTTCTAGGTAGAGTGACTAATTTTCAGTGCTTCCTACTCACAGAATCCTCTTGCCTAATCTACTCATTGGACAGTAAGACACTATACCCTTTTGATCAGCTTCCCAACTCACTATGGACCAATCTTTCTTGACTGTTCACTTGGTTATGGTAATTATGATCTTCTGAATGCTGATGGTTAAGCATTATCCTTTGGCTCCTATTAATATGGAGCCTCAACAACCCCATCAATATACATGACCTTACCTAACATGAGTCATGGTCTGCAGAGAGAAATCACCAACCTTCCTAATAATGCTATTGCCCATCTTACCAGTAAGTTCTGATGTGCTTTGTGAATGTTATTTTCTCTTGGCCCCCCATGGAACATAATTTTTGGTGCACCACAATTCACTACCAAGTCAGAGTAGTATTTGTTGCTAATTAGTAAATTATGTTTTTTCCCTTTGAATGATAATAATCATCAATTTAGAAGCTTATTAAAAAACTATACCTTCAAATTTTTTGTATATCCCTACAACATACTTTTAATGACCCTATTATCTGCACATCAGCTTGTTTAATAAATTATTTTATGTGCTGCTGATGGTCAATCCATTTCATTCTAATGGCCTTTCATTGCTTCCTCATTAAAATATAGCATTACAGATCCATTATATTCCAATGGCTAGTCATTGATTTCCTTCTTTTATTAAAACCACTCAGCCTCAACAACAGGAAGCCTATTCAGGATGAATCATCTCATCCTCTACAAAATGGGATAAAATATCCCTAAATTTATTTTGTGCTTGAAGAACACAATGTACCATTTAATGGACCTATAATAAAATGTTTTCTCTCTTTCTAAAAATAATATACTTTTTGGTATGAACACAGGTTTTCATAATAATGGTTCCCACCTGTCCTTTGTGAATTTGATATTACTATGGCCAGTGAAAAGACACATTTCAGCTTTTACTACTTAGAAAATACTGTAATTCCTGGTTTTGCAGAATGTTTATTTCATGGTTTATATAATCAAAACAAATGCTATCTTTTTTGTAATTCAGAATCTACTCTTCTACTAAATACTGTATATATTCTATGTAACTATACATATGTATGTATATTTATACATACACAGAACTTCATTATTCTTGAAGAATGATTTCTTAATTATCATACAAAATTTATCTTTCATGAATACCACCAGGAACCTAAAACGCTAATTTATACAATATCAAGTATAAGTTTTTATCTAATTGTGGAAACTACCTACAGCTAGAGGTACTCCATGCAATCTTTATTATTTCTTCATACATTTTGATCTATAGCATAAGAAGGTAAAATATGTTTTTTTCTCTTTATAAGAATATAGATTACTAGATCATATAGTCTTAAATGAATAGTGAGTTTTGCCTTCTATGTATTACGGTGAATTCAAGTATGCATAATCAATATATATTAAAATGTGTGAAACTATCATATAATAATAATGAAATTATGAGTACTAGTAGGGAGTTTTTTTCCTTATTTGTTCTTTAACTATTAATGATAACCCTAATTTGATCTTCAAATTATTATTCAAATTATTTTTTTCAAGTAACCCTGAATCATATCATTGCTGGTACAAGTCTCTTCAAATCAGGCCATCTTGGGACCAGATGTCTTTACACAGCTTTTAATATCTGCTCAATTTCTCTGTTTAATTTCTTAATTTCAGTCATTGCCAGGAGTGAATTTTTATCAATCTGTGATCATAAAATTGCATGAAAAATAAGTAAACCCTGGTCTAATGCTGACACCAATTCTGATTCTGACACCCATTCCAATGTTTGCGTTTTTTCCACACCACCAATTAATTAATTCTGGCACTATCTATCTGGAAGGGCCAAGTCTTACAAAACCAAAGCTAAAAGTGATATGTTCCTTAATGAAGATTAGATTTGTTAAATGGTCTGGGAAAATAAAGATTGTTGGCATACCTTATAATTTCACACTGTACAGATAGAGTCTATACACGTACCACAACAGAAATATATACGTGGGTTTCTTTGTCAATGCTTTGAAGTCAACTTAGATCTGTTTGAGAGAACTTTCAAATTGTTCCCATGCCTCCAGTCTTTTACAGACTCTTCTCCCCATGTCCATGTTCTATGTAGTATGATAAATGTTGTTATGTTACTCTCTTGCTTTAAATGTTTGCTTATTTTTCTTTCCTACCTGCTATGCTTTCCTACTATCTGAGCACATCTCTGAAATGCCCTAGGAATTCTACTTACATGTATCTTCTACTACCTAATATGTTCTGCTAATGCCTTTTTAAATGTCTTTCCTGGTTTCAGATCCACTATTATTTCTTATGCTCTTCATGCAAATTTGTCACAATTCAACATAAAGTACCCAAGATGGCAGATTTCTACCATAATTCACCATCAGATTTCTAACATGCTTTTGATACCTTAACAGTGAGCTGAAGTTCTTCCTGGGATCTTGTCTCGAGAAGTTGAAGAATAAAACATAAACTTGCAGACAAAAGCGATTAATGGAACCAAATTTCATTGGGAGAAGCCAGTCCTGGAAAAGGTATAGCTGAGGTTTCCAAGAGGAGGCCATTGTCCATAGCTTCCTTTCCATATTTCAGTCGGGAGTAATTTAGTATCCAAGCTAAGTAAAGTCTAATAGTCCATGTGTGGAGGCCCACATGGCCCTAAGCCACGTGGTCACAGGGATGTGCTCTCCGTCACAGGGACGAACATCAGGAACCCATCCCATGCCAAGGAGAAGAGAGAGGGCTAGAGGAAGTGTGCGCCTTTTAATTTAAAGGGTGGGTGGTCTTTAGAGCTCCTAATTGGTCTTTTCAAATAATTATGCCTTAGCAATATCCTTTGGATTGGTTTATTTGCCTTACTGCCTTGTGATTGGTTATCTGCACACTGCCTATCTTAGCAATATTCATACATTTTAAAGGTCATGCCTCTCTTATGAGTGCCCTTCCTTCCCCACCCAGTTGGGGTGCGTTAGGTTAGTCCGGTTAGTCACTTCGCCTAGTTGGGTTCCTGGTTCTACTTCCTTTCGTGGTCCCACCTCTATCTACCTAGCTTCCTGCTGTCTCCTCACTTTTACCACCACTTTGCCTTTCATTGTTGATTCCTGTTATAATCAGCTGCCACTAATTCAGCAGGTCCATGTTAGGTAAACAAATAAATGAACTAGAAATTATTCTCTCCAGGAGTGGGCCATTGGAAATGTCAGCTAACTTAAAAATGAACCCTCTATCTTGCTATGTAGGCTCAACAGTTTCCGGAGGCAAGTGCTCTCAATTAGTTCAATTGCTTCCTATATTTGTATTTTTACAAATTTAACATCATCTTACCAAGTATTCTTAAAAGTCTGACTTTGAAAAGATATCTGAAGTCCAGAATTGGAGAGATCAAGGACTGATACTGGGAGCATGGTGGGTACAGGAAAAGATGAGTTCCTAAAGGTTTCCATCCTTCTGGTGTGGTTAGGAAGTTTAATTTTGGCCAACAGGCAGCCCAAGGATGCAGAACAAGAATTTTTGGGTTCAATCTAAATCTTTCTTTTTTCTTTTTTTTTTAATTAGTAAATTTTATCACTTTATTTTTGTAGTCTTAATTAGCATTTGAACTCATGTCATCTTTAAAATGCCTTTTATTTATTCACTTATTTTTCTTTTCTTTGGACCTCTTTTCTCTTTTTTTCCTTTTTTTTCGTTTATTGATTAAGGTATTACATATGTTTCCTTATCCCCCCATTGCCTCCCCACTCCCCCCACTCATGCCCTCACCCCCCTGGGGTCTGTGTCCATTGGTTAGGCTTATATGCATGCACACAAGTCCTTTGGTTGATCTCTCCCCCTTAACTCCACCCTCCCCTACTTTCCTTTTGAGGTTTGATGGTCTGATCGATGCTTCTCTGTCTCTACTTTTTATGATTGTCCCTTTGTTGTCATTCTATTGGCATTTTGCCATATGCATCATTTTGTTGTTTAAATGCTTTTTATGAGTATATGTATGTATAAAATAATATAGTTTCTTGGAAGGCCTAATTTATTCCTCTCCACCTTTTCAAAATATCAAATATACTTCCTTACTTTAAGTATATCTTTTAATATAGTGTTAAATATTCAAAATTATTGAAGGTTTATTTTGGTGATTGAAATCTTGAAAAGTAATATTTTTAGAAAATATATTATAATTAGCTGTTGCTATAATCTGTTCAACAAAGAAAGTGTTTCCCAATATGCAACCATATATATAAGGAATACTTCATTCATACTCTAAGCCATTATTTAGTTTTTAAAATATGTAACGCTTGATTTGCATAAATGGATATAAATATATTTAAAAGACTAACATTGTCAACAAATAAATTACTCTATTTTTTTCATTTGAATTATAAAATTGAAAATTTCTCCAGAATATTAATAAAAAAATAAAAGTCAGCGAAAACCCTGAACTATGCAAATATTTACTTTAAACTCGAGAACTGTGTCAGTTTTTAGGTCTGTTTACATTGGTCAACTTTTTCTCTTTTTCTTTTTTATTTGTACACCTGGTAATTTTTACTGCCAGATATTTTGTATTAAAAATTGCAGGTTAATAGATAATGGAATATTCCTACAAAGAGGAATAATCTCATTTTCTGATGGGCAGTCTACGGGGGCAATATCACTTTAATCCAATCAGGGACAGCCTGACTTGAGGTTGGGTCACCAGTTTGGGAATGCTCAACAAACTTCTGTTTTACTACATGGTGTTTCTGCACGTCTTATATTAGCTTGACTCCCAAACTATCTTCTCAAGGGTACTTGTGTAACTAACAGCCTTGGCAAAGAAAGATACTATTTCTCTCCAGAGTAAAAAGCAGAGCGTTTTGCTATCCAAGATAATATTGATAATGTTTTCCTCAAGGACTAAAATTCCCAGGATTAGTAACAGGCCCCTCATAATACCTGCAGGGTTCTAAGATCAAAATGTCTTCCTCGTGACCCAAACTCACCATGTGTGCAGCACCCCCTGACCTGATTTGACATCTCCCTGGTGGCACTTGAGGGGCAATGAGAACCAGTGCAAATGTGCTGCTTGCTGTGCTCTTAGTCACTAAGACCTTTGCCTCTGGCTCAGGTGTCTCGGTGTTCTGCCAGCCTCCTGGAAACTGGAGCAGCCTAACTCAAGAGGTACAATTTCAGACCCCTCACCTCTCCTGACATTCTTCAGATTAAGTCTTCGTGGGTCCCAGGTGAGAATTTGGCAACTGTAGACAGACCCACCTCCTGAACTTTAATTTTAATTTTCTCAGCAATGTGAGGCTGCAGAAAATTTTGTTCTGCTTTTCATTGACTTTCTGTTTAGCCTCTTAACCTCTGGCCCTGAGCATCTTAAGGAATCAGCTAATGCTGTGAGGGGAAAAACCTGCTGAGAAAGAGTTCCTGTGTTCCCTCTGGATTTTGTCCCCTCAAGGCTGGTTACCTGAAAATCTCTAAATTCTAATTTTTTATTTTATCACTATGAACTCGCTCTAAGTTCTCTTGGCTTCTCTATCTTTATTTTTTTTAATTTATCTTTATTGTTCAAAGTATTACAGATGTTCCCCCTTTTTTCCCCCATTGACTCCCTCTACCCACCCCCGCCTCCTTTTCAGGCCAGGCCTTCACCTCAGCGCTATTGTCTGTGTCCATGGGTTATACATATAAGTTCTTTAGTTATTCTCTTCCGCTCCGCCCCCTCCCCCCCCCTCCCCACCACCACACACACTTCCCTCTGAAAATTGTCAGTCCATTGCATGCTTCCATATCTCTGGATCTATTTCTTTAAAATGTAATCTTCTGTCTACGTTTTTTGACTTGTACCTTACACAAAATTATGTGCAATGCCTGAGGTAAAAAGCTACTCATACAATGTTGCTTCACTTCTCTATATTTCATTCTTTCCAGGCTCTAGGCTCTTCAAGTTCTCTGTCATTATGAAGTGCCTTCTAAAGACTTTTTATTTTCCTTTACTTTACTTCTCTCTCTCTCTCTCTCTCTCTCTCTCTCTTTCTCTCTCTCTCTCTCTCTCTCTCTCTCTCTCTTCTCCCTCCTCACATCCCTCCATACCACCATCACTCTCTATCTTATTGCTTTTCTAGTGTTGAGTTAGGCCACTAAGCCAGGACAAGTGGAATAGAGAAACTGACACAGATGGTTAAATAGCCAAGAACTTTACAGCCATCTACTAAATCACAAAATCCTAACTTCCCTAACCAAGGACACTTAAGAGTAAATTGTTTACACTTCTCCTACCCAACCAGAGCTTAAATCCCCCTACTCAGGGAGATAGATACCAGAAATCCAATTAGTGCCATTTGTGCCACCCATACCCAAGGACAGATGAAGGTAAGGTAACAAATCCCATCTTCCATATCAGCATAAACCTGACTAGTATTCTAATGAGATTGTCCCCAACACTTCCCCCAAAATCCCAGCCTTTGGAAAGCAGACAAAATCCCTCAAGACAAAGAAGCCAGAGTTCCCTCCTTGGGGCACACAACTCAAATCTCCTCTTGGAGTGAATTTTATCTCTCCTAAACTCTAAGAGTCCCCAGGAGACTTGCAACCAGGGGAGCAATGGGCAGTGGTAGCTCTTGCAGGTAGGTCAATGGCAACTCTGCCCCTGCTCACTGCTTTCCTATAACGTCTCTAGAAAAGCCAAAGTAGCCCCGCCTAGAGTCTCTCTTGTTACTTGTTCTCTCCTAGGCCTTCCTTGTTTCACTGTCCCCAGCTTTAATAAACATACTCTCAAAATCACCTGGACTCATGTTGTGAAATCTTTCCCGCACAAAGTTAAGAACCCATACGCCACAGGCAGGCCTGAGGCACACCCCATCCAGGCCTGATTCCTGTGCAGTAACAGTTTCATCAGGACTGTTGTTCTGCCACAAGCTACTCTATTCCAGAGAGCTTCCAGTACTATAGCATTGATAGCATATATACGTTCTATCTAAAGATCACATTTAATGAACATTTAAGATATTTTTATTAATATGCCTCTGAAGAGCTAATTTTCTATCAATAGTACAGGCAGAATTTAATATCAACACATTGTTTCCACTACACAAATGCTTATTAAACATGGGAAGCAAACTCAATATTTTATAGACTAAAACAGTGCAAATATGAAATTTTATAAAACTTAACTCAGCTAATAAGCCCCATTTTTAATGATTACAAAAATATGATCTTGCCAATTCAAGGCCATCAATCATTTCAATTATAAGACTAGATTTAAGAATGGCTCAAGGCTTCATTAAATTCAGTGTGTTTTTTTGTTTTTGTTTTTTCCATTCAGTATTCTCCTGTGTTTGCTCAACATTCATATACTAGTATACTGTGGACAGCACCTAATATGGCATCCACTTCATGGGCATAACAAATTAAATGGCATCACTTATGAATAATCAGAGAATTTGATATCCTGCATAAAACTAAAAACTAATACAAATTAGGAAGAAGGTCTGAGGCAGAGGGCAGGGGCATACATCACATTTCTAGATGTATTAGTTTTCATGCATGTCACTCAGTAAGTGGTATTTCATTGAATATTAAATGGTAATTGGGAGCTGGGATTAAAAGAAATTTTTATATTTTGTTTTATTGTCATTTTAATTTTTATTTTTTGTTTTCCTTTTTCTAAAACAAAGATAAATTACATACGCAATTAAAAGGTAAGATATATACCAAGAACAAAAAAGTAGCCCGACCAGTGTTGCTCAGTGGTTGAGCATCGACCTGTGAACTTGGAAGTCACAGTTCCATTCCAGGTCAGGGCACATGCATGGGTTGCAGGCTTGGTCCCAGTAGGGACGTGCAAGAGGCAGCCAAGCAATGATTCTCTCTCATCATTAGTGTTTCTATCTCTCTCCCTCTTTCTTCCTCTCTGAAATAAATAAAAATATTTTAAAGAAAGAACAAAAAGTAGAATTATTATAAAATAAGTACATTTTAGTAATAAATATCAAAGTGTTTCTAGAGAATGATAGTTTTCTTTCAAGCTAGTATTTCTACTTCTTCGCTTTTAGTATGATTTTTTCAAAGACAGTAACAATAGAAAATCTTCTGTAAGACATTTTAGAAAATAAAACAATTTGTATGATAATTTTTGTCATAACATAATTAGTCAGGTTCTGTGTAATAGACACAGCTTCCAACTTAATTTTAAGTTCACATTTTTCTCTCTCTTAATGTATATATATTTTATTGCCACATAAAGTCTAACTAAAATTATTAAAGTTGTTTAATTCAAATTTAGTTTCCATTCATATTTTATTGTATATTTTATTACCTTAAAAACATAGAACTTATACTGATAAATAATTATTTCATGAATGAGAAAATAATAATAGTCTATGGCAGTTGTCCACTCATTAAAAGATAAATTCTAGTTTTTATCTGTGTACATACAGCTAAAAACAAAGTTGTAAAAGAAAATCAGTAGGTGGTATAAGGTTGGTTAAATCACCAGTTGGAAATAGAGATGGTGGGGTAGAAGAAAACAATGAGTAGCTTTGTTTCATACATCTTTGTTATGCTTTAGTTCACATCCTAAACATGTATGTTTACTGCAATAAATTGAAAACCAACTTTTATGATGCAAATATATTGTTAAAATTCAATTGAATATTTGAAATTTGGGATATTTTAATAAATTTATTATTTTATTCTAATGATATGAAATGTTATATAAAATTTTAATTTTAATATCCTGTATTATTTATGGTTATTGATATAAAATTTAACTGATAACCAAATCAGTGAGCCCTATAACTCAAATTTAATGTTTTCATATTTATAATTATAATAAAATTATAATTTTTATTTTTTATTTACATCAACCAATGCACTAAAGTCTCAACATCTGCCAGAAAACATGCTTTCCAATTATACTAGCTAATTGTTTTTGTGAGGATTCTCAGGAAAAATAATTTTCACTGAAGGAGAAAAGGTGCTCATATATTCAAATCAATCCCAATTAAATTAGTTTAAAAAACTCTTTACTTTTGCCAAATTATATTCTAAATTATATATGTGTGTGTGTGTGTGTGTGTGTGTTATTTTGACACCTCTAATATTTTTAAGATAACTTTCCATTTGTATTTTATTAATTGTTTGAATCTACTGCATATGTTTTAATAGTTATTTCAGGATATGATTGAAGGTAAGGAACATGGCAAGTTAAGTTACTGTGAATAACATCTAGGAAAGACAGCTAACTGAGTATATTAAACACAACTCATCACTGATTTTCACAGACAAATTTTTTACCAAAAGCAATCAAACTGTATAGATATGTCCAACACTCACAATATTTAGAAACGCTTGTACATGTTTTTCTCTCCACCCCCAATACAATTTATATTATAGTAGAAACTATAAGGAAAGGTAAGAAAAGTTTGCCTAACTCTGAAAATAAAAATAGGGACCCCTACTGGTCCTTCAAAAATTGCCTGTGTCTGGAAGATAAATTAAAAATTAGTTACTTTTTATTCCTTGAATTGAGAATTTTAACAAAAAGTTTATTCTTCTAGGCTATACAGAAAGAAAAGCTATATTTGTGTGCATTTTCACTATTTGACTAAGTTGTTTTTTGAAACTTAGGTGAATATAGAACTTCTCCAGATCACCAGTGAGCTAGAAAAGACCCTGTTTCAGAAACAATAGTATAAGCTACAGATATCTCTAAATTTGAGCTAGTCATATGACATTGATATAGGGAAACCTAAATTTGACTATGTTTAAGATAATGCATTACTTGTTCATTTTGTTATGTGCTACTTTTCTGTCATGAAAGTTGGTCCTTTGTGCTTTATTACAGAATAAAGCTGTTCCTTGCAGACTAATTACCATTGTGGCCTGGTCTTGTCCTGTTTCACGACAGTGGATGTATAAAAATAAACAGCTTTGGAAATGGGAAAAAAAAAAACACTGGAAAAATTAAAATGTCACATTTTAGTTGGTAATATCAATGATAAAGTCACCATCTTCATTGCTTGTTGAAAATTATGTGACTTCTATTTCAGAAGACATAAAAATCAGATTTTAAATACAAACACCAACACCTCAATTCCTTTTGCAATATACTTACTATGGAATAAATGTATTTACTTATTATATTTGAATAATGAGAATCTGGTTAAGAGTCAAATGAGAAAGGATTGACTATGGTTACTTTCATTGCTAAAACATTGTCCTCAATAATAGTAGGAGAAACAGTACATAGCTAAAATGTTCCCTGCTCAGGTGCAGGCTAGAAAAAAATTATTCAGCAATACAAGTGACTGCTGAATAACTGATTTTCTGTACACTACCATTTGTTTAGAAGAAAAAATGCTATATGTAGAAACCTTTGTTTTCCATTAATACATATTTAAAAATCAGTGATACATTTCCATTGATTCAGTGACATAATTTAATTACTGTCTTCATCCAAGCGGTGGACGGAGTGGGCTCAGAACAACTTATGATTTCAAATCAGCTCTGCCATCTAAGGCATTAGACTGCAAGTAATTGTTATTTCTTCGAGCCTGTTTCCCAATTTTTGAGATGTTAGCATTTAGACTAGGTGTTCTATAAGGTCTTCATCTCTTTAATTCCCTAATATTCTTCAAATCAAAATTGTGGCCCGTGGCATTTTAGGGGATTGTAGTGAACCATACCCTATGGTGACTCTCCAATGAGTGAGATCTTTGTCTAATTCCATGTGCATGTGGAATCATGACCTGTTTGAACCTCTTGAAAAGGGCAAAGTGATTGGATATAACTTCCATGACTATATTACATTGTATAAAACTCCATATTAGCAGGCTGTAGCATGAGGTTCTCTCCTTAGCCTTGAAGAACCAAACAGCCATGGTGTGAAATGTCTACGATGAGAGTCACGTGGCAGGTCATGGCAGGTGGTCCCCGGGACCTGAGGACAGTCTTCATTCAACAGCCAGTCAGAGGCTTGGCCCTCAGTCCCATTGCTACAAGAAAATGCATTCTGCCCACAGCCTCAGTGAGCTTAGGAGAGGAGTCTTCACTAATCAAGTTCCAAATGAGAATGTAGCCTGGTTGACATCTTAATTACAGCCTTGTCAGATCCTGAGCAGAGAACCCTGCTAAGTCATGCTCAGAATCCTGACCCACAAACAGAGATAATGTGTGCTGTTTTAAGTCTCTAAATGTGGGGCAATTTGTTGCCTAGTAATAGAAAATTAATACAGGTGGATAGTCTTAGATTTTTTTTGTCTCTTTGGAAAATTGCAATATTTTAACATGAAAATTTATTATTGTCTTATTTGTTTGAAATGATTATTGAAACAAATTGCCCTTAAAGTTGAAGCAGTAAGATTATATGGGGAAAATGGCTTTGAATTCAGGAAACCATTTTCTGATGTTACCTGTATGATCTTAGGAAAGTTTCCCATTCTCATTCTAGATTTCCTTATTGTAAAATTTGTAATAAAATTCCATTTCACTGAGTTATGGAAAGGATTGTGAAAATTCCTAGCATGGTGTCTTACACAAAGTAGGCTCTCAATAATTGTTGGTAAATGTGGTACGAATACCACATAAAACTTGAGAAGATATAGAAAAGTTACTTTTGTTTTCTGGACAAACAGAAAAATAATAAATCTTTCCAGTGTTCTGGCAACTCTAAATTAGGAGATGGATGCAAGTTGTTAGCTATAAATGAACCTTTATAGCAAAGAGCAATGGTTGCAATTAACAAGGGATGATAACCAACACTACTTTTATCTCTTAAGGAGATGGCCATTCTTTAATATGTGTCTTAAAAAAAAAAGGAAAGATAAGCCCTTAAACCTTATCTATGCCACTAAATTGTAGGGACTTTTTATCTGAGGCATTTTAAAAACTATTCTCTATCCTTCTCTTTACTTAACCAACATAATACAGGTGACTTCCACATTAGCTGTGATCTAAGATATTAAGATTAGAAACTTTGTACCATGCATTTTACAATGAATATACTTAACTAGGAATAAAAATAAAATAAATATATCTTTGAATAAAGTAAACATAATTATATATCTGAGGGAGGGGGAGCAGGAAGCTGAAAGCTTTTGGTAGATCAAACATCAATGATTTTCCATAGACAATATGAAGATATAGTCCACATTTTCCAGGGTAAATGGAAAAGTTTTGATTTATACAATGTAACATTTTCAAATGTTGAAAATATATAATTAACATTCTAATGTCTGCATTTATATAACTTTTGAATAAATAAAGTGTTGTCAATACATTTATATGACTTTTTGGTTTCAATAGTACCATTATTAAAAATGTGGTTGTCCCTATGCTATTGGTTTTCTTTCTAGTGCAAGTTAAACTTTCTCTACTTGAATATATAGTTTACACTGAACTAATTGTTTTTCTTATGACGTTGAAAAAAATAACCTGAAAATAAGTTAATTAATGACCTGTTCAGTAATCCATGGTGAAGAGAGTGTATGCACTTGTTCCTACTGGGAGTTCAAACACTTGATTCTCTTTTGAAGAAACAATTTTAATCTAGAAGCTATAAATTAAAAATTCATTTTGCAGTGAGCACAGGCTCCAGTGTTATACCCTCTCAGATATATTCTATATGGCTTATTATATCTGCATATGTCTGAAAAAAGGGTATGATGTGTATACACACACTTATATATGTATGTATATGTATTTACAAGATTCTTAGATTTTACAAAATTATCTACATATCTATATACTTTTCTTTTAAATTATGTTTAAGGAAATTAAGATATGAATTCACTGATAAGAGACTTGATTTTTCAGTAATTATGTTCCTTGGTCAGAGTCTAAACTGGATCTAATATGTGCAAAAGAACTTTAATGCATACTATAGATACAAACACACACAGGCACACACACATACACACACACGGGCCCATACACACACAAGCACATAAGTATAATAAAAGAATTAGAAATCACTGCAGATATAATTTTATCTGATTACTATAAATTCAGTATCTGTAGTGCATAATGATTAATAGCATAGATTTCAGAATTAAATTGATCAGAGAAATAATCCTGTCTCCAGAGTTTGCACAACATTAGGCAAGTTACTTGACTTCTCTAACCATCCTGATTATAATGAACTGATAGTGAGAAACTCAGTATTTGTTGTCTTTGATTTCTTTAAGGTCTCAGATATATTCCCTTTATACTAAGTATTGCACTGTGAATACTTAGTATATTACCAATGTATGAATCACATGGTTCATGTAATTTTATATACTGTAATTTTATAGAATGTTGTGTAAGGGGGTGTGTGTGCACGCGCGCGTGTGTGTGTGTGTTGATAGATAGGCAGACAGGTAGATAAAATTGTGTGCTTAGGATATGAGAGCAGGAAGGAAAGGTAACTGCAACACATTTAGTACAAGAACCTCAATTCAGGGGTCTAGAAATGTTATAGATAAAATAATGTTAAAGTCACAAGCAAATTTAGAGGCAGATATGGATATAGAGGAGAAGTTTCATGAGTTCCATTATACAGTGTAAAACAATATAAAAATTTTAAATAAGTAGTATTTATACCCCAGAATATTATAGGCATTCTCTTTAGAGATCCCACTTTTTTCATGCACAATTTCTTTGAAAAATAATTAAAATGTTAGGAATGCACTAGCTACTAATTTAGGAATAATTCATAATTACGGTATAAACTTCATGTTCAAGGGAAAATATTTAATTACTTAACTGAAATCTCTGTTTGGAATTAGCTTTTCAATGTGCCCAGATTGTCCAATCCAAGTGTACCCTGGACTCTATTCCCAGGTGTTTCCCATTCCAGGGAATAAAGGGAATGTCATTACTATCCATACAACTGGTGCAGGTGGGAATGTAGGGATTATCTTTTATCTCTCCCTTCCCCCCCATTCTCTTTTGCCAATTCACAAGCTAATACTCTTCTTTCTATCTCCACTGCTAAGATCCTGGTGTAGGCCAATGTAATTTTTATTGGAGTAGTGCAACAGCATTCTAGCTTCTCTCTTTTGCCTTTCTTAACTGCATTCTATATTTATTGGCAAGGAAACCTTCAAATATGAATCAGATTATGTCATTTCTCACTTGAAGTCTTTCACCAGCAAATCATTGTCCTTGAAGTAAAATCCAGAAATCTTTCTATAATATACAAGTCCCAGAGGATGTTCTTTCTAGTCCTTCAATTTTGTGTCTTTAATCTTTTTTGGCACATTAAACCACAGGCACACTGATACTCTTTCAGTTCCTTAGAGATGTCAAACTACATTCTTTCTTACTTCATAGCTTTCTCACTTGACCTTCTTTTTGCCTGCAATGCTCTTCCCCCATTCTTTGCATCATTAACTCTTCCCCATTTAAGCACAGTTTCTGACTATGGATTCCTGTGAAGCCCATCTAAACATAATATGCACTTTCTTTTGTTCTCATAATTCATGGTCTCTCTTTCTCTTTTTTTTTCTCTCTCTTCCTCTCTATGCTTTATTTCATAGCCAGTCACAACTTCAATGTAATTTATTTATCTTTCTTTTTTATTTAGTTGACTTTAATATGTCCATCCTATTTAAAAACCATGAAGCATAGCAGAAAGTATCTTACACTATTTTATCTTTACTTAATATGGTGACTGGTTCATGATAGGTTTTTAATAAATACCTATTAAATTTAGTCCTTTAAATTTCAAAGGTTTCATAATCTATGCTTTGTATAGTTTCAAAAGGGAAGTAGAACAGAATTGAATGATGGAAGAAGATTCTGTTGAGAGCTTGCTGTGTTTCCAGTGTTTCATAGTTCATTTATATCTTATCTCAACTGTGGAAGTTATTAGCCCTATTGGAGACAAAAAGTGAAACTAAGTAGTTTATAAAAATTTCTGAATTATTACTCATGAGTTGGAAAAAATGGAATTTAAAAATAATTCTACCTGACATTATGGTTCATTAATTTTCCTGATATAATATATTTCCCAGAGACCCAAGAATTAGTAAGTGAAAGGATAGGATTTAGGCCCAAGTCCTATAGCTTCAAACCATTCAAACCATGTATTCTTTTTTTTTTTTTTTTAAATATATTTTATTGATTTTTTACAGAGAGGAAGGGAGAGGGATAGAAAGTTAGAAACATCGATGAGAGAGAAACATCGACCAGCTGCCTCCTGTACACCCCCTACTGGGGATGTGCCCACAACCAAGGTACATGCCCTTGACCAGAATCAAACCTGGGACCCTTCAGTCCGCAGGCCGACACTCTATCCACTGAGCCAAACCAGTTAGGGCAAAACCATGTATTCTTTCCATTGCAAAACAGCTGCCTTATTTACACCAACTCTATAATTTTAATAAGTAACAGTAATGCCTCATATATAGGTACTAGAGGCCCAGTGTACGAATTCCAGGTAGGGTTTCTAGCGGCTGCCAGCTGCCAGCTGGGGCCTTCCTTCATTCCCCACTACCCCTTTGTGGTTAGCGCACATCATAGCTAGCAATCAAACTCCCAAGAGGACACTTTGCATAGTATTTTTTGCATATTTATTTTATATTTTAATGTAAAAATTAAATAGTCACAAAATTATTACCATTTTAAAAGATATAATAGTCCTAAAGGATTCAGGACTGAGTGACAAAAAATGACAACAAAGTAATTAAAATAAGTACAAAATAAATATACTCACCCAAAGTATATTCTGAAAATGAAAGAAAAAAGAACATGGTCCCTTCCCATAGGTTTATTAAACAAATATTTTATCAAATAAGCTAAAACTGAAGAATGTAGATTTAATCACTAGCATGCCTACATTCATTCTTTTTCATAATACATAAAGGGTTCATCAAGATAACTTACATTTAAGAATCTTAGAGATGAAATTTTTCTCTAAATGGAAGTATAATAATGGTCTGTAAATGAAATACTTAAATTAATTTTAGAATATTAAAATACCTGTACTCAGACCCTTAAGGAAAATAATTTGTACCTATTTGCCGAAACACATTAGTAATTGAAGAAATACGACATGTAAAAGTAAAATCTGATAAAGCAACAACAAAATCTTTGATCGAGGCACTTTTTAAAAACTCTGTGATCTTTGCCATTCTGAGAAATCTCAAATGGCCTAAGTTCTCAAACATTATCTTGTTTAAATGTCTGCACTTTTGATAATTATAAATATAGTAACATTAATTATTCATTCAAATAAAAGGGAAAATGTTTATAATGAGTAAGAGTTCAGCTAAATTTAACCTGTTTTAAATAAATATCTTTCTCTAAAAAAGTGCAAGTTCTTGAAGTTTATAATTTTGATTTTTCTGGAATACAACTTAGGAAATGTTTATTTCTATTTGTTTTGTTTCTACATGAAACAGTTATGTAAAACAACTTATCCCTGAGCTTGCTTTATAATATTCTGCTTGAAATAATATGTGTATGTCAGTTGATAAAGTTATTTTACTTTAAGCTATTTTAAAGAGGCATGCAGTGGATATTACAAAGAGTTTTTAATTGATTAAAATGAAAAAAAAAACCAACGTAGTGCTTTGTTGATATTATAATTTCAGTTCCTGGTCTAAAAAATAAAATGTCTAAAATAGAAAACATGATAAAGGCCCTTATACTTTGATTTTATTTTATTTTTTAACGTTGACATTAATGAGACACATAAGGTCCAGACATTCTTGTGTGGTAAAGTCCTTACTGATATAAGCAGAAAAAATAATGTAATATCTATATCAAAACTGCATTAGCAGTGAAAATGCATCATCAACATGACTCGTTTTTCAAATTTTACAAATTAAAAAAAAAATCTTGAACTTAAAAGCCTTGAACAGGGTGGCCTTAAAAATTGCTTTCTACCTTGCTGCATAAAATAAAACAGTAATTTACTTAACTTGGAGAAAATAAATTTTGAGTATCGTGGATTTGTTTTGTAAGAAAAGGAAGAGTCATTGATTCAAAGACTCTATCGATGCCATTGTGAACTTTAAAAATGATAACATTTATTTCAATATTTTGAAGTAGTTCCTGGCACCTACTGGATTTGCCATTAATATACAACTAGATGAAATTGATGTCTGACATTGCAACTAGACTTGGGTTTTTGCATGTTATTGGTCCACTGAATCATATGAAGTAGGAAACCCTACTGTGTACAGCTATTTATACAAATGTTGAAGGACATCTGTGTTTTCAAAATTGCAAAATATGTCTTTGCCTGGGGATTGGGAAAATGTCATTGGGAATTCTCTGCCAAGTTTGATCATCTCTATTGCTTGAGAATCTTTGCACATACCTGTGACTCATTGTTTTCTGTGTGGAACTTAGTGGTGTTGAAGGCTGTTCCAAAAGGACTGAAAAGATTATTATCTGATTCTTCTTAACTAACATTTTGAACCATTCATTCTGTATCAAGATTTTTGTTAAGCAATGTGAGCAGGATAGGTAGATACTGGATTTCATGGTTTCTGGTAGAGCTCCCTTGATTCAATTTTCACAGAGATAGTTTATCTTTTGTGAGTGAAGTAAATCTCTGCCCAGAAAATTTTACATTCAGTACAAGAATATTTCATGTTAAATGGATATCTGACATTCATAATCAATTGGAAGATATTTTTATTGATAGAATGAGAAATCTCTTTCCACTCACGACCTTGGATTCACCATAGTGGATGCTGTCATTCTGGAAGAAGGGCCTGACAGTCTTCGAAAAGTTTCCAATGTTGAGGAAAATACTTTTGCTAGCTGTATTTGGGAAAGGTAAATACTTGTCCATTTCTGGGAAAGCAGAAATTAGAAGACCTGTGAAAACACTGTAGAATTCGTATGTAGCACTTACTCAGGCAAATTTTAAAAACAACAGCAACATATGGTTGTGTAATTTTTTATATATATTGTTGGAAGATATAGAGAAAGAAATTCAAACCTTGCCAGGGATAACTTTATTGATTTGACAAAGTTAATATAATAAAATTTGAGGGCTTTATTGAAAATTCTCAGAGAATTTTGGTGATCCTTGACAAGAGACCACATCAATCTACCAAGGCAAACTAATATTGTAACTTCTTTGGAACTGGTTAACTTGGTGAGTCTCCATTTTAACAACTGTTGGGAAAAAATTTAAATTAAATCAAGCATCAATGATGAGTTGTGTTTTGTCATGTTACAGACTATTTTATAAGCAGCTGTGGTGCATTTTTATTACAAAGTACTTTACAGAGGATTATGATTTCATTTTTATTTCTCATTAATTGTTTAAAAATAAAAGTTAATTTTTACAAGAAGAATATGTATGTGAAATAGACATGAAGATAGTTGAATATTTTTGTTCCTGTGAAGAATATAATTTTTTTCTGGAAATGGTGATCATAAGTTTTATCTGTTTCTGAAAGCAACTTTGATCAAAACTACCATATATCTTATGTATTATAAAATAACTGTAATTATTTAGTGACAAGGGTAGGTACCTTATTGGAGACTGTACCAGTAATTCTGCTTTAAAAATTATGTGACCAAATATTCAGAGAAGTGATGTATTCTAAAAACAAAAACAAAAAACACAAAAAAACAGAATAAAATATTGTAGAAACTATATTTATTTTATCAATGTAAAAAATTGTACTATACCTGATATGGTCATTATGTAATAACTAGAGGCTCAGTGCATAAATTCGTGCACAGGTGGGGTCTGGCAGGCCCAACCCCAATTAGTGGATGAGGGCTGGGACTGTTGGGAGGAGGAGACAGCGGGAGGTTGGCCGGCTGGCCCACCCCGATCAGGGCCAAAACAGGGCCTAGATGGCTTGGGAGGGGGGCCACGGATGATTGGCCAGTGGGCCCCACCCCACTTGGGGGGGGCGATTAGGGGCGGGGCTGGCCATGGGGAGGGGCTGTGGATTGTGGTGCCGATCTGGGGTGGGACTGGTGGGTGGGAGGGGCTGCAGGTGGATCAGGGTGTTTTTGCCCATTGGGAGTGGGGCCAGCCAGTGGGTGGGGCTGCAGGAAGTTGGTCAGCTGGCCCCGCCCCCTATTGGTGTAGGGGGGCAACCAGGGGTTGCGATTAGGGGCGGGGCTGGCCATGGGGAGGGGCTGTGGATTGTGGTGCCGATCTGGGGTGGGACTGGTGGGTGGGAGGGGCTGCAGGTGGATCAGGGTGTTTTTGCCCATTGGGAGTGGGGCCAGCCAGTGGGTGGGGCTGCAGGAAGTTGGTCAGCTGGCCCCGCCCCCTATTGGTGTAGGGGGGCAACCAGGGGTGGCGCCAGCCAGGGGGAGAGGCTGCGGGGGAGTTGGCCAGCCACCCCACCCCCTGATTGGGTGATTTCACTTGCCTTAGTGGGCATCATAGCAACCAGTTCTTCTGGTTGTTATGGCGTTCCAGTCGCTGGCTTTTTGTATATATAGATACCTCACATTTGTTCATGCTTCATGGTTTATAAATTACTCTACTAGTAAGACATATTATCCTTTTTATTACTCAGAACTATAACTGTTACATTGGGATAATTACTTCCACTTTTAAAAATTTAAGACTCTAGTAATAGATTACAAAATTGTATTTGTTTGTAAAGACTGGTGGGTTTTCATTGAATTTTGTTCTTCCTTTTTTCTGAGACACAATTACATATCACTTCACAGCTTCCTTATAATCTAACTTGACTGAATTCTAAGCAAGAGAATATGAGTGTAAATGATGTGTGTAAATTCCATAAAACTTCACATACTTGCTTTCCATATTTGTGTTGTCACCCGGCTGGCTGGAATGGCAATGCTCAAGTGGCTCTCTGAAACCAAAAATCCTTATGTCTTTGATTAAATTTAGCTTTGACTACTGAATCTAGAAATTATAGATCTAGCATTTCCCCCAGATAATCAGTAACCCTATAGGCAGCAGATGACAGCCTGGGCCTGACTAATGGTCACAAGGTGTGGACTTCTAGCTGGCTAAAGAAAATCTTGACCTAATTATGTTTTAGTTTCTGAGCCATAAGGTGGAACAATCCCCTGGCTACTGTCCCATGAAACCATACATAAGGATGCCAAAACAGATATCAGCAATGTCCTCAAGACCCGAAGAAATGATTTATTACCCTTTCTGCACATCTGACCAATCAGGTCCCCGCATGACCCTGAACCCCTAAAGTCTTGTGATTTTGTCCTATATAATCTGTAACCTACATGTCCTTGGAAAGTCAAGTCTTTAAAGCATCCGTTTCCTATACTTTGGATTGGCCAATTCAATGTTAAACTATTATTATTTTTTAATACTGCAAAATTCTGCTTGTGCATTTCTTTCAATCTGTGCACACAGGCAGACAGACTCAAATATTGGGGCCCAGTAGCATATTGGAGATAGTAGAGTTTCCATCATCCTGGATCACTGTGGAGCAGAGCTTACTACACCAGCCTCCACCTTGTATCCAGCCCAACCAATATGATGCCAACTTGTACTCCTTTGTGAGCAAAGGATAAACATATATTGTATCAGGCCATTAGTGGAGCTGATTACTAAGAACAATCCAATGTGCTCCTATACACCTAAATGCCCCCCTATAGTGAAGTAATGCTAACAAGAAACTAAAATATATGGCATTGAACTAACAGTTTTGCAGTAATAATAAGGAAGAATATTGCCAATTTGAAAATGTTAGAGTACCAATTTGTGTTTATAGTTACTTGCTGCTTTTAGCAAGTTATTACAGAAAAATAAATGAGCTCAGAAGAAAAAAAAAAAGGTTTATATCTACCCAGACATTAAGGTATTCAGTAGATTGGAGAAGTCAAATGCTCTGGACCATAAGTAGTAGGAAATTGGATTAAAATGTGTTTAGAAAGACAAACGAGCAAGACCTCTTAGTTAATAGAGACTCAAACTTTTTGCAAAAAATGAGATTAAGGGTGTTGCTTCTTAACAAGTCTGTTGTTTCAAATGGCCTTAGCATGATAACATTAAATTTGGTGGATGAAAGAAAAAAGCAGATTTAAGAATTATGTAGCAAAGGATTTGGGTTGTGGTTATTTATCATGAAATTGGTGAGGTTTTACAATTACTAAATAATCTGAAAGTGAATAGCATAATACTCTTTTAGACTAGGAATATTTTTTGGATTTTGTTTATTTGTTTTTAGAGGGAGGAAGAGGTGGTGAATAAACACTCCTGAAGTGGGAGAAGTAGACTAGCTGTACTTAAATGCAAAGCCAGTTTAAGAATTTAGAGAAAAAAAGAATCTAATATCAATGCCTTTAAATTCTTTTATAGATTTTTTCTCCAGCACTCCTGATGACAGGGGATGTTATCAAGTTGAAAAACTTTACAATTCATTACTCTGTATTGAGAAGCAGTTATAAAGGTTGGTCTCTTGCATGTGAAGGCAGATAAAGGAATATTTTAATGTATTTGTTATTTATATTTTTACTTTCTACATATGCACAGAATGACAATGACAATGGTTCTCTTTTTTTAATTAAATGTATTGGGGTGATGTTGGTCAACATGAATAATATATAAGTTTCAGGTGTGGGTTTCTATGTTACAAGATCTGTTTATTGCACCATGTGCCCATCATCCAAAGTCAAATCTTCCCGTGTCACCATATACTAGGATCCCCCATTCCTCTCCACCCCCTTCCCTCTGACAACCTTTACACTTCTGTTTGTGTACATGAGATTCAGTTTTATATCCCACATATGAGTGAAATCATATGGTTCTTAGCTTTTTCTGACTGACTTATTTCACTTAGCATAATGTTGTCAAGGTCCATCTATATTGTTGTAAATGGCACTATTTCATCCTTTCTCATGGCTGAGCAGTATTCCAGGCAATGGTTCTCAAAGTGTGGTTCCTGCACTAGATAACTATGCACATCAATAGCTTCTTAATTTAATCAGTGCAAATTATAGCTTTTTATATATTTCTATACACATTTATCTACTGCATTTTACATTTTGGCAAGAGGTTGAATTACTAATAGGTTTCATTTATTTTCTCTATCTACTTTAGTCCTTTGAGAATCCTGAGAAGTTCAGCAAAGACTACATTTACAGAACTAATCAAGGCAGGCATTCAATACCTTTCTCTTAATGTATCTATGCTGGACTCCATTCAAATGGGAATTTTACTCTCAAAAGAGTTCTTTCTTATATTCTCATTCAGCAATCCTGAGAACAATTGATGTTTTGTGCCCATCCATTAGAGATTATATGAGAGAGTAGATTGAAATCAATCCTTCAGATATTGTCCTAAAGCCATTCAAAGGACTAATATATGAGGATCAGAACTTTAAATAAGGAGGATGCATTGAATTGGACACTAGTTTAAAATCTAAGGGAAATCTTTTGGCTTTTGATTTATTTTTCCTTTCTAAGAAATTCACTGAAGTGTTGTATTTCTTAATGACATCAATAACATCTGCCACTTTCATCTTCAATAAAGTGGTCAATATCAGGAAAGACAATATTATTTGCCAAAGTAAGTTATGTTTAAATTTTAATGTAGAACATACTTATATATTTAATAATTTGATAGTTATTTCATAAAATGTTTATTGTATTGAACTTCTTTGTACTATATTGGAGCCTATCATACTGTAATTACTATTCCTTTTTCATTTAGTAAAATTATTTGCAAAATAAACCAAACAGCTAAAATGCATTTGGTGAATATTAGCATTTATAAAGTATTCCAAGAATGAACATGTATTATTTCAAATCTATATAAATATATTTTATTAACTTTTCTTTGATTCATTAATCATTGTTTCCTCAAAAATCTAGGAGAGCTTTAGAGACTATAGAAATCCCTAAAAAAGGAAGAGAAGTCAAAAGCAGCCCCACTGAGCAGGATTGTAGGACTCCTGGCAGACTCCAAGCTGTCTAGCCACCCCCAAAGACAAAGGACATAGAAGAAAAGTGGGATTGAAATACACTGAAGCAGAACACCAAGCTGCTATTTTACACTTGAAGAGGGAGCGCAAAGAAGAAATTGAAAACCTACAAGTCATGGATGGACATGTCAGACATGTTTCAAGACTTCTTCAACATGCTGCCCTAGAATAAGAGAAATGTTACGGTTAAATTACATAGAAAAAGTGATTAATTGTGTCATCAAATACTAGAATTGAAATGTAGCACATTTAGCTTTTATGGAATGTTTTCAAATAGTTAAAAGAAACAACTGATTCAATAACCAGAGAAACTAACTAACTAAATAAATAAATAAAATGCTGAAAATGCTGGTCCTATTTCTGCAAGCTTCATTGTATAGCTTGAAAAATAAACATTGAAAAATAAACCCACGTCTGCATATGCCCCTGACCCTCCTTTCTCTAAGCCTTTGTGTAGTGGGCATAGTGGGCACCCTCAGAGCTCTTCAACTTCCCACATGACCAGAAGATGGGAGAGCTGCCCCTTGAGCCTCTGTACCAGGAGAAAAGGAACTTCTTCAATGGTTAGTCAAATCCAAGAGAATTCTGTACAAACAGACCTTGATCAAATAATTCTTATCTTCCTTTCCATTTCTCACATATTTAACTTTTCCACAATTGCCTCTCTTTGTTCAACCTAATATGAAAGAAAGTAGGTTTCACTAATGCTTTTGGTCTTCATTTCTTTTTAAGGGCTCCCAGGTCATGTAAAGCTCATATTACTCTATTTTTTCCTATTAATCTATTTTTTTTCAATTTAATGCTCAGGTCTAGCCAAAGAACCTTAGAGGATAGAGGTAAATTTTTACTTCCCCTACATCTTATATCTCAAATTTCCTACAGCTCAGATAACTAGAACACACTGGGGTTTAAGGCCAAAAGCTGTGGCTAACAATGTGTTAATAGTTCTCCCGATCCACTGGGCTTCTATCACATAAGAAACACTAAGTGATAGCAGGCAATTTGTGACAATTCAAGGCTTCCAGGTTAGTCATATCTTTCTGTCTGCTTCCATCAGATGTAGTAGCAATGTTCTTGATTATAATATTTGACATTTAACAACTGATCAACTGGCAATGCAATAGATTTATGTTCTACTTAAGGTAAACAACTTAGAAAGATTCAAGAACTATATTAACTAGTACTTGTGAATATAAGTTTTACAAATAAATATTATAATCAGGGTATGAAATGTTTCTCAAAGAAACAAAGTAGGCTTCTTAAATTAAGTGCTTTCTATGTCTCCATTCTGTTCCTTATACCGTCTCTCTATAACAGGGAAGAGGAATGCCTGGCTTGTGGGCCATATAGTAAGACCCACAAAATCATTTGGTCTGGCCCTGCCAAGGCATGAAGGACAAGTTAATTAAATGTTTGACCAAATATAGCAGGCTACTTTTTAAGTTGATAATTTTGTGTGGCCTGTGAATTATGTTATAAATATCCAAATGGCCCTTGACAGAAAAGAAGGTTCCCACCCCTGCTCTATAGTATCATTAACAGCGTGGAGAGGCCCTTGTCTCTAGTTCTAGTGGGAGTGGCATTCTTGTGATATACTGAGAAAATTAATTTTCTAAGCTTTACACTGGAGGATGAGATATAGTTGAAAGCTTTGCTTCTATGGAATTAAATCCATGAGTTTCCAAAGTCCCATTTCCCCTTGTCCCACCATAAAAGAAGTGCAGCTGGGGTTTTAGTAGAGCTAACATCGGAGCCAGTGTCCAGAGTTTCTTTTCCTTGTCTGCACAGTCTTACACTGTCAGGCTAGCTTAGCTTGTGTTTCCCTCTGCAGTCCTTCGTCCATTGCATGTGGGGTCCTCATGGCCACATGGCTATTAAGGAAAACATGGGGAAGTAAAAGGAAGCCAAGATTGAGCCAAGAAAGAGAGGGAGCTCCTTTGTTTAGGAGATTATGTATTCTCAAATTTTCATGCACTTGCAGTGGTCACACCCATTCTGGCCAATAATTTCTGGCAGGAAAATATCTTCCCTATGTCACCCAACTTTACTGGGCATGCATTTACTTCCCTTTGTTGGATTCCTTCCCCCAGTGTTTTGCAGGGACTAGGCCAGTGGTTCTCTGGGGAGTGCAAAGTTGCAGCTTCCTGGTGAAGCTGCTCAAATGACACACCTATAATGAATGTCTGGCCTTCCCTTTGCTTCTTTCCCACCATCATTATTAAGTAGTTAATTACAATGGTATCAGTATTTTTGTTTTTAGATATCACATTTTTTGTTGCAATCACAATTAATGAGATTAAAGTGTAACTTGAAAAACTCATGAAAGTGATTTTTTAAAAGAGCAATGCAAAATTTATATGAAAATTTACCACATAACTTTCTTATATGGAGAAAGTTTATACTTGCATACTGTATTTCTTATTACCCTCCAGGTTATGTAAAACAGCATTTTTTTATAGTAAGTAATGGTATATTTTATTTATTTGTTATTTCTAGGGCTTAACCTATATCTAATACAGAAAATGCATAATGATCTTGTGTTAAATAAATAAATGAAAGTAAGGATGAGTGCATGACTAAATGAGAGAAAAATATGTAACAGTCTTTGGAGTTCTGGCTCATATCTCAAAAGATACTACTATTCTGTGTCCTCTAATCTTAGCACTCAAAACAACCTAAGCATGTTGTGTGTGTGTGTGTGTGTGTGTGTGTGTGTGTATGTGTACTCAAATATCTATCTATCTATTTATTTATTTATTTATTTATTTATTTATTTACATATTCATTTATTATGTTTGGAGGTCGGTATCTATGTAAACATGTTATCTATATATAGAAAAGCCTAAGTGACCTTTATGGTAGAACGATCGAACAACCAGAACCACGGTCACTATGACGCCCATTGACCACCCTGATCACCTGATCAGGGCCTGCTGGCTAACTTCCAGTCTCTGAAAGCTTTTGAAAAACCTCTTTTTGGGGAGGCTTTTCTTTTCACCCCAGCGGCCTGCAATTCAAAGGCGCTAGCCACAGAGCCACCCACCACAAAGCTGCCCAATCTCTCCTGGCACCCCATTGGATTGAGTCTGGTGTGGCAGGGTGGAACACCCGGAGCCACTGTTCACAGGCGGGAAGTTGTGGGGTCGGGCATGGATGTAGGGGCCTCAGAGCTGGACCACCTGGCCCCCAGCATGCTCTCCACCTGGAGGCATCCAGCTGCAGACCTCTAACCCCATTAACTGGATCAGTAGTGGGGTGGAAAGCAACCTGGGAGGGTGAGGAAATGAAACTTGGGGCGAGTTCCATGGGTGCAGTCCCCGTGACTTTCCCCTCCCAGGATAATGATGCGCTCCCTAACCTCCCATGTGCCAATAGATAAATGTATACACAAAGAGGCAGGACCCCGAGAAGTTTCAGCTGGGGGACAAGGGGAGTTACTCACTTCTGACACCCCCATCCATTGCTTTAAGGCTGCGTTCTCTTTCCCTAATATATGTTGCTGAAGTACATGATGGTTTGTGTGTAGACATGTGATAAATGTGGGGGAAGCAAAGTTTTGTGCTTTAGAACAAAAGAGTGTCTTTGGGAAGGTCTCTGTCTCTCAAACACATACACACACATACACACACACACACACACACAAACACACACACACACTCCTTCTTCCCCTCTTCCCTGGCCTGGTGAATCTTCACGCAGAAAGTTAACCCTAGCTTCTCAGAACCCACTCTCGCTGGAGTGGCCTCTGTTTTGTTTTTTCTCTCACAAGGTTTTCTTCTAACCTCTAAATTGGCAGTTGGACATCCCCAGAGGGATCCCAGACTGTGAGAGGGTGCAGACAGGGCTGAGGGACCTCCCCCCACCCCGTACATGAATTTCATGTACTGGGCCTCTAGTAATGTTATAAGGTTATTGTGGCTCTTATATTTGATTTCTTAAATAAAAAATTTTGAGAATTTACTAAATGTCAATTCTTAATAGTTTATATTACTCATTTCAAGATATATATATATATTTAAAAGTTCTTTAAACTCTAATAAGATATTATTTTAAGTTTGGTTTTAGAAACTGATAATAATAAAAAGGCCTACTTTAGCTTGTGAAATATTTACCCATATGAAAATTAAGCTACTTTTAATGCTACTTTTAAGCCTGTTTAAACTGAAATGCAGGATGTGGCTTGTGATAGCTTAGCTATTTGTTTTTTATGATAAGGTTTTTCTGGTTTTTATTTTTATTTATTTTAAAATTTATTTTTAATTTTTAAAATTGCAGTTTACATTCAATATTATTTTGTATTAGTTTCATGTGTACAGCATATTTGTTAGACAATCATATATTTCACTAAGTGTTTCCCTTGATATTTCCAGTATCCAACTGGTACCAAAAAAGTGATTACAATATTATTGACTATACTTCCTATGCTGTATTTTATATCACCAGGACTATTCAGTATGGTTCATATCTATGCCTCATCTTACTTTGTAATATAACTCAATAATAATGAAATAACCTTTCAGGGCAACGTAGGTCCATACAGTCTAAAATCCATGTGACTAATTTGTGTATTAAAATACATAATTTTTATATGTGATGATTTGTAGAACCTTAATGAAGTTTCTGTGTAGTGCTGTTTCTTTTGACTTTGCTAAGTTCAAAGTGTAATGCTGATTCAGCATTAGCACATTTAGGTGCCTTAGGGCATTTTCCATAAAGAATGAACACCTTTTGGCACTTTTTTGTTTCTCCAAAATATCAGTTCTGATTCTGAGGGTCATGTGGTGAGGCCCATCTGTTTAATCAAGTTTCTGCCTGATGATTCAGGTAGAATGGAAAGTTGAAAAGTAACCATAGATTTCTTTAAGTATTGTAATTAGCCTCTTATATCTGCCCAGAAGCTACGTAATGAGCACTTTTTAAAATGCAGATAATAGCAGAATGTAAGTTTTGCTTGCTTAAGCTACTTCAAAAACCCCATGGGTTGAGTGTCTTCCTTCAGCCAAATTGGATCAGATTGGTTTCAGAGTGCCTTAATATATCACTAAAAGATGTAAGCCAATTTCTTTGCTTAGATGCTAGGAGCTACACTTGAGTGAGATAAAGCCATTGTTCAAAGTCAATCTAAAAAGTATATGCATTTTTAACTTAATTGTTTAGAGTGAATGAGCATTGATTTTTTTTTTACCCTTAAAGAAAAGACTCAAGTAAAGTTTTGTTTCTTCTTCTTCTTCTTCTTCTTCTTCTTCTTCTTCTTCTTCTTCTGTTCTTCTTCTTCTTCTTCTTCTGACTATATGTAAATAGGGGACCAGCTACAGGATTTTGCCATATATAAGTCTTTTAGGCAATAACTGGGCAATATAAATATGAAAATAAAACAAAACAAAGATTGTATTTGGGCCTATGGGAGGAGCAAATAAAAAAAAGATTTATACAATGATCCCTTTGAGTTAATAGTACATATTTCTAAGGAATTTTGGAGTATAAAATCAAGTCAAATTCATGACTAATTTCAAAATCTGGGTGGTAGAAATGGATTGATTAAAGGAAGGAATTTATTAATTCCTCTATGCCTGTCTTGTCTAATATTCTAGTTGCTAGCTACATGTATCTATTTAAATTAAAATTAAAGTTAAACTAAATAAAATTCAGTTTCTCATTCATGCTAGCTAACATTTCAAGTTCTCAATAACCACATGTGCTTAGTTGCTAAGATACTGAGCAGCCCAGCTATAGAATATTTCCATCATTACAGAAAGTTCTATTGGAATGAACTGCTGTGGAGTAATGACACTATAGAGAATTATTCCCCAATGTTTGGTCCCAGTGGGTCAAAACCAATCTTTAGCTGCCATCATTAAGCTGAAAATTCCTGCCCAGTTGGCTTAAAGCTACCCTTATAGACAGGGCTATTTTTAAATCACCTTGATTCATTTTCAGTACTCTTAAACATTGGCTATTTTTTCCTGTATATTTCTTATATCATTACCTAGTTTTTATTTGTTTTAATTGTCCCCTAGTTTATAATACATATTTTTATTAAGAGTAAATTTAACTGCAATTCTACTTTTAAGTGACCTTCCTGTGGAAAAAAAACTTAAAAGCTGTGACATGTATGTGACACATTTTATTTTTGCATGTTTCTTTAGGATTACCAATTAAATTTATTTAATGTATTTTACTTGCTTTCCATACATAATGCATTTTATAACTGTTTTGTATCATTGATTTTCATCTCATTTAAAAAAAAATAACTATTTGAAGCTAATCATTATGCCCTTTACTGTTATTTCAGTCACAACTATTTAATTTCTCTGGTTATTTTCTGTCTGACTTTGGAAATTATTTTTCTCTCTAATGTACAGGGAGAGGCAAAAGTTGGTTTATAGATGTTTGTATGAAAAGTAATATGATACTTAATAACTAGTAATGCAAGTATAAATTGCCCTGGGGTTTTGCTCAGTGAATAGAGCATCGGCCAGTTGACTGAAGGGTCCTGGTTCAATTCAGGTCAAGAGTGTGTACCTCAGTTACAGACCAGCCATGGCTGGGGTGTGTGCAGGAGGCAACCAGTTGATGTGTCTCATATTGTTCTCTCTCTCTGCCTCTCCTCCTTCCTTCCACTTTCTCTAAAAAATCATTGGGACAATATCCTCAAGTGAGGATCAACAACAACAGCAACAAATGAATAAACTCTGTTTTAACATGCTCACAATTGTAAAACTAGTTTCCCCCACCCTGTATTCCCTGGATTTGACAGCATTCTTTCACCTTCTTCTGTTGGGACTATGTTCTACTTTAAACATTTTTTTCCCATCATAATTAAGGGAAACGCCAAAATTATTTCAAAATAGAGAATGTAGTGTAATAAGTCCTTGCAACTCTCTTACCTAGCATGAAATGACAAACTCATGGTTAAACTTTTCATCTATGTCCCTACCCACTTATACCAGCTTTCAGGATTCTTTTGAAGTAATTAAAGTAATGCTATTATGCATGATTTTATTTATATAACATTCTCAAAAGGATAAAACTATAGAGATGAAGAACAGATTAATGGCTTCCATGGGGGAAGAATAGCATGAAGTTCTTGTGGTCATAGTTGATTTTTGTGGTATTTTTCACAAATTATTATATGGAATATAATTGCTTACAACTATACATGTTGCACACAAATGCGGATGAAAAAATAATAAAAACTGAGGAAGGACTCTACTCTAGTCAGCCATTTTTGTTGGATGTGGACCGGGATCAAGGCAGGTCTGCTTTAGGGGACTGGAATGGGTTTTGCAAAGTTCCCAGAAAAGCATTTCTGGGAATCTCACATAGGAGGATTTAAGGTATAGTGGCAGGATTTAATGGAAGGCTGTGCAGGGCATAGAGAAAGTAATGAGTCATAGCTAGATTATTCACCAGAAATGACCCACCAGATAAAACATGTTTAATTTTGTGTGGAGCATTCTGGAAAGCCTTTTTAATATATACCATTTGTATAAACACCTGACGAAGGTTAAGGAATGAGTCTAGATTATGCAGAGAAAGGATATGTTAGATCCGAGATAGGGTGTGTGGAACATCTGGTGTGATAAAAGATGAAGAAGGTCAGTGTGGAGAGAAAAGAGTTGATGATAATTTTAGGATGTTAGTAGAATGCAAAATATTATAGGCCTTGTTTGGTCTTTGTAAAGATTATTTGTTTTACTCTGAGAGAAATGGGGAGATACTATGTAGTTTAAATCAAAGAATCAATATTTGTTGTGGATAGACTGTAGAAAATCAATAGCGGAAATAATAATCCATGTCAGAGATGATGATAACTTGTACAGAATGATAACTAAACAGAGGTGGTAAAAGCAGTTAGATTTTAGATCTGAGAAATTTAGATTCATAGATTTCAGATACATCCATTAGATACATAATTTAGGTTTCAGATATTTAGATTTATCATGTTAGATCTCTCTCACACGATTTGCTAATTTGCCAAATAAGCAGTTGGAAATTTGTCTGGGTTTTAGGAGAGTGATCCAAACTGGAGAAATATTTTTAGGAGGCATCAGTATGAGGTTATATATGAAGCAGGAAAGCTGGAGCAGACTGAGATAATAAGACCTAGGCTGACCTTAGGGGCACTCCATGGTTTAGAGTTTGAGAAATAAGGAGGGATTTAAAAAGGAGAATGAAAAACACCAGAGATACAGCAGTAGAAATGAGTGAAGTGATGCCATAAAGCAAGAAGACAGGGTTTCATCAAGCTAGAGGGAGTGATCACTTCTGTCAAAGATTGCTAATATGAATAAAAATGGCCCAGCAGGTGTGGCTCAGTGGTTGAGCATCAAACTATGAACCAGGAGGTCAACGTTTGATTCCCTGTCAGGGCACATGCACAGGTTACAGGCTCAATCCCCAGTGTGGGGCGTGCAGAAAGCAGCCTATCAATGATTCTCTCTCATCATTGATGTTTCTCTCTCTCCCTCTCCCTTCCTCTCTGAAATCAATAAAAATATATTTTTAAAAAAGTGAAAACTAAAGTTTTATCATTGGCAGTTATTTCTGGTATTAATAAAATAATTGTGTTTAGTGGGGCAGAGGCCTAGTGTGTTTACAAGAAATGACGCATTAGGAGAAGCATGTTCAATTTTGAAAGGAGAAATTCATTCAAATATAGTAGAAAGATGGAATCATTGTTGGAAGAGCTGTAAGGTCAAGAAGGAAGAAATCACTGCTAATGACAAAGATCAATTAAGGAACAATGTATTTTAAAAGGCCTGGAAGCTAGGGAGGGTTTTCTGAGGTAATGTCTTTAAATTAGGTGGAGTTACTATCAGAGAAGATAATTAAAAACAAAATCTTCAGCCAACCCAGAAAAACTTCCCACAAATGTATAAGAAAAAGAAAACACTTTTACTATTGAACAATTTTTAAACCAGAACAAAATCTTAGCCTTTTATATAGCCAAACAGATACAACCTGCTGGTCAGTTTTGATCAAGGATAGCAAGGCAAACAAAAGCTTTATTTGGAATTGTGGGTTTTTTAATTTATTTATTGTAATCCAGGAGACACAGATTTGGATAGAAACCCAACTGTATTCTGAGGGAGAAAGAAAGGGACTGAGTTTATAAAGGCAGAATAAAGAGGGTTTTCAAAAGGACTACACAACTTGTTTTGAAAAAGCTGTGGTTGGTGCTGGCAAGTGGACTTACACTGTTATACATGATTAATTGCTCATGTGTATCGTTAGGTGAAAATGTTATTGTTTAATAGAGAGTGCAGTGATGTAGAGCCAGTTCCAGGAACTGCATCAGGATGTAGTTGTTTGGCTTAGCTGAGTTCAAAAGTTCAGTTTCAGACGGAGCGGGGAGAGCCAGCCTGCTTCCCAAAGGCCTTCCAGCTCCATTGTTGATGGCTCTCTCGACAATATCAACTCCATTTTGCTGTTTTTCTTTCACAAGCTCATTGAAGTATGTGTTCTTGAAATAAACAATAGCTAATCCTCAAGTAAGAGCACCTGATAGCACCATTTGTCACACGTAGTTCATCCTAGAGCAGGGGTGGGCAAACTTTTTGACTCGAGGGCCACAGTTGGTTCTTAAACTGGACCGGAGGGCCAGAACAAAAGCATGGATGGAGTGTTTGTGTAAACTAATATACATTCCAAGTAAACATCATTACATAAAAGGGTACGGTCTTTTTTTTTTTTATTTCAATAGTTTTATTCATTTCAAACATTTTAACAAGAAGAATGTAAACACTAATTATTATAATTTGAAACTTCAAAAACTGGAGGAATCATAGCACAATAACATGCCTTATATTGAAGATGGCAAAGGCAAAATAAAATTGCCTAACAAAGGAAAGGTCCAAAAGCCTTTCAAATTAAACTTAAATATAATAAAATAATTTAAAACTAAAACAAATAGAAAAGAACAAAATGTGTAAACAGTAAATTAAACATTTTCTTTAGTGCAGTGGGAAAAAAAACTGCAGTGGATACAAGCCCTAAAAGCTGAAAGTCTTTGTTGTTTTATTAACAAGTCATTGTGATGTACAGAATGTGGGAACAGGAAAAATTGTATTTGAGTAGAGCTCTTAATCTTACCTCAGAAAGGCTCTGATACTGTGCTCTCCAGGGGCGTGTCTCCCTACATCACCACGATAACGTGTCTACGCTTTCCCAGGGTGATGTCAGGAGACGCGTCCTCGGGCATTACAAGGAGCCTCTGGAAGATTGAGAGGTTGTTCCTTCTACTGAATGGGCACATATAAATCTGCCCACTCAGAAGAAGGAGCTGCGGCCGTGTTTCCCAACATTGCCATGTTAACACTGCTGCTGGTGAAGGAGTGGAGGGGAGAGCAAGAGAACCCTGGCTCTTTTGGCTCCGCGGTCAGAATAGAACAGCCGAACGGGCCGGATCCGGCCCACGGGCCATAGTTTGCCCATGGCTCTCCTAGATTCACCTGATAATTAGTGTGGCCTTCTGTGTCTGCTAACTGGCTTTTTCCAAAGGAAAAATAAACTTCTCATATCTTCATGACAGGAGGAACTTGGGCGATTTAGAGTGAGGTTCCAAGTGAAGTTAGAACCCTACCCTCCAACATATCTTCCTTGATGATTATAGTTCAAGGACATGGCTTCCAGATCCTGGAGAAAGACATTACCAAATCCTAAAGCAGGCACATGAGACTTATTTAGCTTTTAAAGAGATTTACATCATCATTGATGCTTCTATCTCCCTCTCCTTTCTTCTCTGAAATCAATAAAAATAAAAATATTTACATACATTTTAAAGAGGCAGATAAATAAGTTACATGTGTTTTAAAGTAAATGCCCTAAGAAACGGGAGAAGGATTCTTTCCTTATCTTCAACAGGGAGAATTAAGCTTCTTATTTCTAATGTGTTTTTGCCTTTAGAGATAGAATGTAATGTGGAATCAAATATGAGTCCGTAGTTTCTTATCAGAGAGCTTTGTAGCCAGATATGTTATAAAATATGAACATTTTGGATTATGGACAGGTAATGCTGTGATATATACTTCATGCATTAAGGACAACCCTGATAAGTCTTAAGTAACACCCTATAATAAAAATATTAAGAGGTCTGTAGGAAATATATGAATATTCACACTAATTAGAATAAGAAGACTCTAAATAGCTACACTAATAAATTTTAGTCAAATTTTGCCAGATGAATTTGGGTCAGTTCATGTCACGTTTTTGTCACCGGGTGATATACATAATCCTTTAGTTTGCACAGCCTTTTGAATTTGGCTTGTGGATAAAAGATTTGGGACTTATAAGGGTTGTAGGGTAGTGAATGAAAAACAGAAAATATAGTTTGATTCATAAAAAGGATTAAGAGGTCTCACACGAAGCCCTTTAAATTTAATGGCACGGTAATCAGCATGACTATGTGTTTCTCTCCAACCACATTCATCGCTGTATTATCTCCAAGAAAGCAGATATGTTGCCAGTGGAACTAGGGTTTTTCCATGGAGTCATAAGGAAAGTATTTGGGAAGCCCATGCATAGGAGGACTTGAGGCTCAGTGGCAAAGTTTATTGGAGGGAAAACAAAGGACTGTCCCCAGGGGTCGATGTCTCACCCAGGACCAGGTGGCTCAGCTCCGTCTCCCTCCTGGAAAAGGCCAGCCTCAGGGGCATCAGGCCCATACTTGTCCTCAGCAAGTCTGGGAGGACCAGGGCCCACAGATGCAGAACTTCTCCGTGTCTCATTTCCCCATATGCACATCTGCTGCCAAGGCTCAGTGGCACCCTGGCCGTGGCTGGCACATGGCTGTTATGGAGAGAGAGCACACACATGAAAGATCCTCCTCAGGCTTTTGTTAAGCTTTGATTACGTCATCTAATTCTTGGGAAAGTGCAGGGTTCCTTTCAAACTAACCAATCTCTTTCCTGGCTCTTCTCAGGTTTGTGCTGGGCCCTAGCCTATGTCTTTTTTGGATCCTGGAGGTTTTGTGTCCCTTATCCAATCTGATCAGTTTTCCAAGCTAGACGCCTGCTCTTTATGGTTGCCAGTCTTGGCTTCTACTGCACATGCCTCAGCAGAGGACTTTCCCCTTGATTGGTTCTCCCCCCCCCCCCTAATCTGAGGAAACAGACAGGTTGTTCTCTGCGGAGATAGGAAATCTCCTGCTTGGGGACTTAGTGCCTTTGTCAGAGGTTGCAGCTGCCCCTGGGGTGTCTGAAGCTGTACCTTCCAGGATTAATCAGGTTTAGGTTTAGCCCTTTCTGTTCCCTTCTCTTTCGTTAATATCTAACTAGCTGCCCACTGCTAACAGAAAGACTGAACCAGGCCTAGTTATTTCTAGAAAAATTGAGAAAGAGGGCAAAGGAATTGAATATACCTGTGAGAGAAATCGTTATGATAGGATATAGACTCTACGTTAGGTAAGGAGGAAAATGAGGTGTTGAGTGAGGCCGTATCATGGGGGTAGGTGGGTTAAAATTCTTCAACAGGTATAAGACTAGGGGGAGTATAAGCAGTGAGATGGAAAAATAAGAGATGATGTGCAGCTTGGGCTCCAGACTGAGATTATGAGGTTGCAGGTAGTAAAGACAAAATCAGTGGAAAATCCATGGAATTCAGTGACCCAGTCAAGGTGGAGGACAAGCTTCAGGTTATTGGAAAGAACACCTGCATGGGAACTGGAATTACAATAATTATAATAGAAGTAGGGCTGGAGAGAGGGACAGTAACTCGGGAGCCAAAATATTCCAGGAATGAGGAGAATTACCCTCTGCAACCAAGTGTAGCCGGCAACTTTCTATTGTCCATATTTAAATTAAATACTTTATTTTTTTTTCTTTTCCTACATTTCTATTTGGAAAGCTAATATTCTGGTTTTAATTGGCAGATTAGTTACTTGATTTTTGCTGAAAATGATTTCTTTCTCCTGGTAAGTTATTTTTTCATTAATATTATTAAAGTAGGATAAAATGTTTGAAACAACTAAAATTTATAAATCAAATAAAACATTTAAGGGATTTTGAAATTTAAATCTATTTTCATACATAAATTTGAGTTCAATTTTTTATACTATTCAAAGTGCTGCAAGTTATGCAACGTACATAATTTATTAGTTCAGCATATCCCAGGCTCTTTAAAAATGGATACCAAATATATATGTTCCTTTCAAAGTTTTAAACCAGTAAATATGGAGACTGACCAAGAAAGTTAATGACCGAGATAAATTCAATCAAATTTAGTTCAGCAATTTGTATAAATTGTCAAGATAGGTAGTGAACTTTCCAGTACGGATATTTAATATAGAAAGACTCATTGTTTATTTCTCTTCTGAATGGTCTTAATGAAGATAAATCAAATCACATAATAAATTGCTAGATCTGTGACCTTTGGGTAAATCCTGATGAAACTATTCACTTTCTTAAGTCAAGGATCCTCTACGTGCAATATTTTCTGCATTCTATTGTCTAAAATTGTGGAGTTAGAAAGTTGCATTTTCTATCACAATGCAAATATTATCATGTACATGTTTGCATAAATGATGTTGCCAAACAATTTTATGTCTCTTTAATAATGCATTCTTAAATTTGATTTTAAGAACAGCATGTGCTTATTGATCATGATGCATTATCCACACCCTAAGAAGAACATGATGGTTTGCATCTTCTCAGTTAATTTTGAATAATTCAAGAAGTTGTGTTTATTTTCATTAACTTCCCCCGCCCATATATCCCTGACAGATAGTGGCATATAATTAGCTACATGCAGTTATGAGCAAAATTTAAAAATTATAATGGCTCTCAGTTATACACATTTAGAATTTTCCTAAAATATTTATTTATATTGTACTTGTTATTATGTTTACTACAGAATTCTTTTCATGGGGATTATTTTACATAAGCTAAAAAATGTACTATTATAAAAATGTACTATTTTGTATAAACTCTATATGAAATAATTTCTGTTATAATTGGCAAAATATACCTTTCTTTAGACTAATTTCCAAGCAGTATATTATATTGTTGCCACTGTTATTTTTAAAGTATGAGATGAAATTTAAAAATTATTTTGACTGGGCTTTCAATAAAAACAGTTCCAAAATAAATAAAACAGAATCATTTAAGCATAATTTTATAGAAATATTCAAGAAATGGTATTGTGCTTTTTAAAGTAACACACCAAGCCCCAGGTTATTGCCTTGGAATTAAGTAGGCAAGCGAAGCTAAAAATCCCCAAAGGAAAGCATAGATGATCCATACATATAGTCAGCAGATTCAGACACAGAATAAGCTCAGTGATTTAATTCTGAGTTAAAATAGTATTTCTTAATTTCTAAAATTAAATGAACATTTAATTCAATGTGCAAAAATGCATGCTATGTAATTTGTACAATTTGAAACTTAGTCCTCTCCAGGTTATCCTTACCATAGTGGAATAAATAAAAATTATTTTGATGAAGCATATTAAAACAAAAATTTGAAAAATACATTGGCATTTTTGTCATGGATGGAAATAAATACTATAAATAAGTATAAAATGCAGCATTAGGAGTAAGTTGTAAACATCATAAAACAGAACTTTGATGAAGAGCTGTATTATTTCAGCTTGCATGTCATTTTATTTTATTTTTGGAGCTACTTGCAAATGTAAAAACAAAAGTGCTGAAAAATGTTCAAAATAAATTTACATTTGTGTAATGATAATAATTCATAGCTTACTTTTGTACTTATAGAATTACCTAGAGAGATATTTTACTCACTGCTAAATTGCATAAAGTTATGATTCATTTTTTGTTTATTCTCAGCTGAAACATCAGTGAAATGCCATATTATTATTATAATAATATACTTTATTCATTGCTCTAACTTTTTCATGAAGGGTTTCAAGTTATTTTAATCAAAATCAATTTGTTTTGAATTTTTTATATGAAAAACAAAGCAAAGCAAAAAATAACAAGACTAATATCTTCAATAAAATAGAATTGCATGCTATAAGTTAGAATTATTAAATTTCTGCCAAAAACAAAGCATACCTATATCTACGGATCTTTCCTCCCCCTCTTTCCAACCTATTTACTAACCTCTAACTGCAGTATAGTGTGTCCAAACTAAGGTAAGAAGAAATATTAAGAAAAATGATCATTTTTATTAAAGACCTTGAAACTAATGCCTTTCTAATTTTGTCTGCTTACATATTAGACTTACACCCTATACTACCTAATACACCTAGCTTGCTTGCATTTGCTTACTTTTTTCACATAAACTGATATATCCTGAAACCTCTAGAAACTAAATGTTAAGAAAACTTAAGATAATCCAAATGCATTAAGATTAGCTGGTTATTAATCTTTATTTAAACATAGATGATATATCTTCAAGTGTTTGAAGTATTATTTAAATAAATGTTAGTAACCACATGTACCCATCTTATAAAGGGGAACCCTTTAAAAATTAAAATAAAGATCAACTTAAATATCTTATATCACTATTAAAATCAACCCATTTTGCCCAGCTATATTTGCATTCATAGTTTGATCATAAAAAATTTAGAGGCTTGGTTTCTACTTTTAATTTTAGAAGCTGACATATGGGTAACATTTTATTTTCTGAACATATTATTAAGAACAATGGGAGAAACAGCAAGAAATGCAATTTAAGTTAATGACATAAATCCTGAGGGCTTGAAATGTGGGCTTTATGAAAACAAAAACATGAGATACAGTAATCTAACTTAGCTAAAATAGCTGGAAGTTGAATCTTCAAGCTTCAACAGTTGACCTCAGTTTTTTTAGTCCTTTTTAAAATAATAATTTAATAGATGTGTTTTGGTTGTAGTGATGTTATAGAGTTGTATTTGACAAATGTAGTAAATCTCTAGCTAAATATTTTTAAGTGTAGATATATATTTAACTTCCAAATTATTTTCTGAATGATGATTAGGTATATTTCCAGCTGTTAAATAAAGGTTTGCAGCAAATATGAGAAGCCTTTGTTTACATATATCTAAAGAATCCATACACATATATATTTATCTATACATATTTAAATATAAATATAATAGGAAGTAAAAGTTTCTCTTAAATTAAACATGTGCATTGCCGTCAAATCTGTATCAAATATGCTATTCAAAATATTCTTAAAATATAACAAAAACAAACACTATACAATCTTGTTTTTATCTAGCCATTCATTATGTTATTTAAAAAATTAGACGTATTTCATAAGAAGAATACAAAGTTATTGATGCCATAAAGATGTATATATTCGTATGTCTCACTTAGGCTATGAGGAATATGTGTTAGCAGGAAGAAATATAAAATAATGATTATTTCTTGCCTTTTCTTATGGCAACATATTATTGTTGCTATATCGCCATGCAGCCATTTATCACACGTGTGAAATATCACAATACAAAATTATTAATTTTACCCCTCAACTAACCAAACTCCATGTTTCAGCATTCTGAGATTTAAAACATATTGAGTATTTTAAAACTAAATTTAAATCTTTGGGGGGGAAAAACAGTGGTGCTTACTAAGGTATTATTTCAAGCAAGCTTTACAAAATTATAATAGGGTAGTCATTTGGAAGTTCAGCATGGAACTTACTTCCTATTGAGGGACCTAATTAGCAAACATTTTTGCTCACATTGTCTGAAGGTTATGATTAGAACACATTTAAAAAACAGCAGATTCAGATCTAAGTGAACAACAAGGTACATAAGGTGACAAAAGGTCTCCCATGAAAGCACAAGGCCATAGCCATTAAGTATCTTCTATGAGAGAAAAATCATTTAAAAATCAATGCAAAATCTTTTAGAGAGTCTGTGTTCAGTAAAACACTAATAAAACTGCCCGGAAGAATGAGAGCTTCTGAATTTTGTATGAAGTAAAATAGAAATTACAAGGAAAAGCCTAGTGAGGAAAAAATACTTGACTATCTAGATTTGTAACAAATAGAGTTCTTCCAATGCTTTAAAGTTGTTGTTACGAAGCATAGCTGCAAACACGATTATTTTTAGTATTAAATTTTCAATTTTGTTTTAATAGTGCTGATGGACATGTTTAATAAAGTGACAGAAGTTATACAATGACTTTATTTATATATTTAAAATTGTAATTTTCTAGATGACATAGTTATAACTATCTAGATGAATAAATCAATAGAACAAAATAAAGTCCAGAAATAGATTCACACATATAAATAAGGACAAATGATTTTGATAAAGTTGTGAAGTCAATTCAAAGGAAAAAGTATCGTTTTTCAAACAAGTCATGCTGTAATAATTGGACATTCATAAGTAAATAGACTTTGATGTATACCTTGCACTATAAACTAATATTGATTTTAAAAGGGTCATAGACCAAAATGTAAAGTGTAAGGCTATAAAACTTCTAGAAGAAAACATAGAAAATAACATTTTTGGCCTTGTTTTGGACAAAAATTCCTTAGTTATGTCACCAATAGCATGATCCATAAAGAAAATTTGATGATTTGATTTTATAAAAATTGAAAATGTTGCTCTTTAAAATAAAAATTGAAAAACAATTTTTAAGTCATGTATCTTGTCAGAACTTGTATCTAGAAACAGAGGTTATTCCAAAACCTCACTAATAAGAAAACTCAAGTAAAAGTGGGTAAAATATTTAAACATACAACTTACGAAAGAACTCTACAGATGGCAAAAACACTTATAAAATATATTCAACATCACCAATCATTAAAAAATGTAAATTAAATCACAATGGGTTAATACTAAATACCTATTAGATTGTGTTAAAGTAAAAATAGTGACTATCACAAGTGTTAACAAGGCTGTAGAGCAATTGTGATTCTCATATATTGGAGCGAAAATGTAAAATGATACTACCATTTGGAAAATAAGTGGCAGTTTCTTAAAATTTAAACATACACTTATTATATAATCCATATCACATCACATGTAGGTATTTGTCCAAGATAAATTATAGCATATATTTACACAAAGACTTGTACATAAATTGTTCATTGCAATTTTATTTGTGATAACCCCAAACTTGACACACCAAAATGTCCATCTCCAGATGAATGGGTAGATGAAATGAAATCTTTTACACAGTTCATTCTTTTTCTGGAAGACAAAAAAAAAAAGAATGAACTACGTAAAACAACATAGATAAATCTCAAAATAATTACAGTGAGCAAAAGGAACCAGATCAAAATAAAACAAAAAAAACAAAACAAAAAACAGAATGCTAGTACCCCCATTAGCTTTTTGAAAAATAAATAAATAAAATACAATGCTGGAAAAACATAATAGCTACAAGAGAATGAAGAAGATAGGGAGTGCATACCACCGCTCCCTTTAAGCTGTTTCCCACAAAGACAAAACCAGCAAACCACCAATGTCTTGGCACAAAAGAGGTTTCCCCAATCATGAAATAATTGGCCTGTACTTTCTTTTCTACCTTCCACCGGAAATTGTTCTTTTGGCCTGCGGGTCCAAAAACTGTTGTCAAAGGTGGCACATGGGACAAACTGGGGGAACAAGTCATTCCCAATTATTATTTGAGAATGGCTCTTAACTACATAAAATGTCTTTTAAAATCACTGAGGAAGCCAGTGACATAAATTGCTTTTGCAGACCTAGTTTCTCATGCCCTATGTCCCATTAGAAAGGAAACCTGGAGTGAACAAACTAGAAGTATATAAACAGTGGTTGTCACATTTGTTTTAGAGAATCAGTAATTTGAATAAATTCAGGTATAATTCAATTACAGTCCTAATAATGTAAAAACACAGACCACTTTCTTTAAAGATCAGACAATATAAAAACATCAGTAGAGATGTGAAAAAAAAAAAGTTCAAAGGAAGTGCACTATGTTAAGAAAGCAAACCAACACATTCCCTCATGAAACAGAAGGAAACTTAAAGAAACAAATAATCTTAATTGCAAGATTTTTAATACATTTTCCATGATCTTGGATCAGAAATGATCAGTTTCTGATGAAAAACCTATTGTGTACAATGCAATTGACAGTGAGTGACAAACTGGGTATTATTGACAAACAAGTCCGTGTTAAACATTATTTTGAGGAATACCAGAAAAAAATTTAATATACTTAGCAAAAATAGGAGAAACCAAGATGGAGGCATAGGTAAACACCGGAGATTGCTGCCTCGCACAACCACTTCAAAAATACAACTAAAAGACAGAACGGCCGAAACTGGTTTGGCTCAGTGGATAGGGCGTGGGCCTGCGGACTGAAGGGTCTCAGGTTCGATTCCGGTCAAGGGCATGTACCTGGGTTGCGGGCACATCCCCAGTAGGAGATGTGCAGGAGGCAGCTGATTAATGTTTCTCTCTCATCAATGTTTCTGACTATCTCTCTCCCTTCCTCTCTGTGGGAAATCAATAAAATATATAAAAATAAAAATAAAAATAAAAATAAAAATAAATAAAAGACAGAACGGACATCATCCAAAACCACAGGAAGGCTGGCTCAGTGGAAATTCTACAACTAGAAGGAAAGAGAAAAACATACCGAGACTCAGAGGAGGTGCGATGCAGAACTAAAATACAAAGGTGCGGAGGTGCATGCGGAGAGTGCTGGCGGCTGAGGACACGATTGTCTTTTTCAATCGGGAGGGAGTCTCAGGCTCTGAGCTCCAGTTCCGGGTGAGTCTCTGGGGACCCAGACTCATACCGGAGAAACGGGACTGTCTGGCATTGGTCGGAACTCGAGGGCAGCTTTCTCTTGGAGGCACTTGCAGCGATTGCCAGGGCCTCTGAAGGCAGAACTGAGAGCAGCCATACTGCTCACTCGACCGGCCCTGTTGATCCCCTGGGACCCCGCCCCGCCCAAGCCGTGCACGGAGGCTTTTGCATATGAAAGGCCCTGCCCTTTGTAATCTGAAAATTACTTAAAAATCTGCAGCTGCCCCAAGGCCCCAGGGCAACTTGCATTGCTTTACAACTGGCTTCTGCTGGGTAGCCTCAGGCAGAGGCTAGATTAGCACCTCCTTAGAGATCCAAGAGCCAGTGTACCCAGTGGTCAGAGTGGGACCATCCAATTACAACTCAGATCCATAAGGGACACAATCAGGGGCAGACTCAGTGAGCACCAAAGCCCCATTGAAGCAAGTCTTGCCCCATAAGGGTGTCTTCAGCAGAGAAGTTCTCCCACCGTAGATACAGCTGATTCTCACAGCCAATTGGCCTGGAGGTCAAATCCTCCCAGTGTTACCCACAACAATCAAGGCTTTACAACAAGACTGTGCACAAAGCCCACAAGGGGGTGCACCAAGAGTATCTACCTCAGGTAATTGGGGAGGCTGAGCCACTGGGCCCTATAGGACACTGAGCACAGAAAGTCACTCTATCGACACAGCAAAGCATAAAAAAAATGCCGAGACAAAGAAACAGGTCACAAATGACAGAAATGGAGGAAAGCAAACTACTGGATATATAGTTCAAAACCACACTTTTAAGGTTTTTCAAGAATTTTCTAGAAACCGCTGATAAACTCAATGAGACCCTCAAGAAATCTAGTGAGACCCTCAATGTTGTGATAAAGGACCAACTAGAAGTTAAGCATACACTGACTGAAATAAAGAATATTATACAGACTCCTAACAGCAGACCAGAGGAACGCAAGAATCAAGTCAAAGATTTGAAATATGAAGAAGCAAAAAACACCCAACTGGAAAAGCAAAATGAAAAAAGAATCCAAATATACGAAGATAGTGTAAGGAGCCTCTGGGACAGCTTCAAGCATACCAACATACGAATTATAGGGCTGCCAGAAGATGAGAGACAGCAAGATATTGAAATCCTATTTGAAGAAATAATTACAGAAAACTTCCCCTACCTGGTGAAAGAAATAGACTTACAAGTCCAGGAAGAGCAGAGAACCCCAAACAAAAGGAATCCAAAGAGGACCACACCAAGACACATCATAATTAAAATGCCAAGAGCAAAAGACAAAGAGAGAATCTTAAAAGCAGCAAGAGAAAGAAAGTCAGTTACCTACAAGGGAGTACCCATAAGACTGTCAGCTTATTTCTCAACAGAAACTTTGCAGGCCAGAAGGGAATGGCAAGAAATATTCAAAGTGATGAATGCCAAGAACCTACAACCAAGATTACTTTATCCAGTAAAGCTATCATTCAGAATTGAAGGTCAGATAAAGAGCTTCACAGATAAGGAAAAGCTAAAGGAGTTCATCACCACCAAACCTGTATTAAATGAAATGTTGAAAGGTATCTTTAAGAAGAGGAAGAAGAAGAAAAAGGTAAAGATACAAATTATGAACAGCAAACACACATCTATCAACAAGTGAATCTAAAAATCAAGTGAATAAATAATCTGATGAACAGAATTAACTGGTGATTATAATAGAATCAGGGACATAGAAAGGGAATGGACTGACTATTCTTGGCGGGGAAAGGGGTGTGGGGGATGTGGGAAGAGACTGGACAAAAATTGTACACCTATGGATGAGGACAGTGGGTGGGGAGTGAGGGCAGAGGGTGGGGCGGGAACTGGGTGAAGGGGAGTTATGGGGGAAAAAAGAGGAACAAATGTAATAATCTGAACAATAAAGATTTAATTTAAAAAAATATATACTTAGCAAAAATAAAGCAGAGATGGAGTAAATGATTCAGTATTCATGAAACAGCAATCCTGAGTGAGATAAGAACAGCCAGAGAAGCAAAAGTTAAAGCAATAAAACAAAAGATTCCTATAGAGAGCAAGCATGGAACTTTAAATAAATAAGGGATCCAGCAGTACCACTGATGATTTTAGAATGGTCACACTAAGTCTGGCCGGGTGGCCCAGTGGTTGAGAGTGATCTATGAACCAGGAAGTCACAGTCAGATTCCTGTTCAGGGCACATGCCCATGTGTGGGCTCAATCCTCAATGTGGGGTATGGAGGAGGCAGCAGATCAGTGATCCTCTCTCATCTTTGATGTTTCTATCTCTCTCCCCCTCTCCCTTTCTCTGTGAAATCAATAAAAATATACATTTAAAAAATAAAATGGTGACACTTTAACATTATTTTATTAAAGTTTTTCTTCCCAAATCTTAGATAAATTACAGCATTTGGATGGAAAAAAATACAATTTACCAATGAACAGAAAATAAATACATTTAAAAATCAGTTAAGAATTACAATAGACAGCCTGGCTGGTGTGGCTCAGTAGCTGAGGATTTACCCATGCACTAGGGGCACAGGTTTGATTCTGTATCAGAGCACATGCCCCGTGGTTTCGGGCTAGATCTCTGGCGGGGAGCATGCAAAAGGCAGTCAGTTGATGTTTCTCTTTCATTATGTTTTTTCTCTCTCTCACCCTTCCTCTACCTCAAAAAATCAATTAGAAAATAATAATTACAATAGACAAAATGATGTTGATTTGCATGTGAGAATGTGAAATTGAATGAATGCCAAAGGAAAGATTTCAGGATAATCCTCTGATTCTTCTGTGATGGACCAGTACAAATTCATTGAGATGGGTTATAACAAGAGAGGAAAAATGATGGATAGAATTATGTAGTGATTTAAAGTGGTCTAAGTTGATTTTATGTGGCACCTAGACTGGAATTTTCAGATGTCAGATTATGAATTATAGTTAGGACATCAAAAAATTATCCAAACAATATTTATAGAGTAAAAAGTTAAAATATTCACAAATTTATATTCAATCTCTTAATATTAATTCTTCTACTTGTTCAGTGCCAACTGTATCTTACTAATTTGAATTCTTAAAGAAATATCTCATGTGCCCTATCTGGTTTGACTCAGTGGACAGAGCCTGTGGACTGAAGCGTCCCGGGTTTCATTCCGGTCAAGGGCACATGCCTGGGTTGAGGGCTCGGTCCCCAGTAGGGGGCCCGCAGGAGGCATTTGATCAATGATTCTCTCTCATCATTGATGTTTCTATCTCTCCCTCTCCCTTCCTCTCTGAAATCAATAAAAATATATTTTTTAAAAATCATATGTAATCATAATAAGAAACTTTTATGGTAGGTGTCATTATTCTTATTTTAGATGAGGAAGCTGAGACTCCGGTGGATTAATTTGTGTAATAAAACATTTATGTTAGTGCCTGAGTTCTGATGCCCTTTAAGCTGGTCATCCTGCCATTAGTCATTGCTCCCTGTTGCCACTTCCACATGGAAACCTGAGTGTTGTTCCCATTGTCTTTAGGGAGCTCCATTGCATGGCACGCTCTGCCTTTCAGAATTTGACCTTCCTCATGCGTACAGCTTCCTTTTCACAGTGTGTTAGACCTTTCTCTCCCACAGGAACCCCAATATCAGATTTGACAGATTGTGTGACTTTGTCTGTGAGTATATATCTAGTAACATCTTTCTTAAATTCAGGATTTTCAAAGATCATTTTCTTATAAGAAATGCTTTCTTACTCTCTCTAGGTTCAGCTAGATGTCCTGTGTGTTTTATTCCCACCCTGTTCTTACATGCCATTATACTTTTTCACTATTTCACTACTACTGCTACAATACTTTCCACTGTGATTCTGTACTTTCCTCTTTCTTTGTTAATAGGTCGTAAAAGCCTTAAAAGTAGGTGCTCTTTCCAGTGTCTAGCACACTGTATGACACAATAAATGCTTAAATAGTATTTGTTAAATTAGTAGATGAGTAAATAAAGGAGAGCATAAAAGGAGAAAATTTATAGAAATTTATTATGTTAGAAAGAAAATTCTAAAAGATTGAAAATGAAAGCAAATGCACATTGAAAACATAAAATATTAAGTTAAACAGAAAATGCAAAAGTATTTTTACAAGTGGATAAATAAAAATGTGTCATTAGAAAGTCATATAAATTGAAATTATAAGATAATAAATGAGCAGCAATTTATATAAAGACATATTTCACAATTAGGTAAAGTGTTTAATAAACAATATGCAAAATTGTCAATCTCATCGGGAGTCAAAGTTTAATTTCTGTCAATTTTGCAACTATTATAACAAATTTTATTCGTTATAATAATTTTATTTGTTATAATAATTTTATTTGTTATAATAATGTACATTGGCAAGCAAGCCTTTCCATGAAGTTATAGAGGGACTGTCTATAAGGAATGGACTTGGTACAAATAATATGATTATTTATACCAGACCATTAAAACTCCAACAAACTTGAGCCCGCAGTTTTATCTTAGTAACGCATTGATTCTAAAAAAGCAAGCATTTATACCAACATGATCATCACAGGGTAATTTACAAAAAGAAAATTATAAATGACTTACATGGTCAATAGTAGCAGAGTTGTTAATTAATTATATATGCAATGAAATACTATAATTAATATTATAATACATGTTATCTATAAAAATGTAATGACTTCACAAATTCTCATGGTTAAATTTGCATATTACAAGTTAATTTAAATTAAACAAAATGCAAATACAAAGAATATAAAAAAATATATCTACAAAATAGTAAGAGGGATTATGAATCTTAATTTTTTATTTTAGTTTTTCTTATTTTTCTCCATTAAGCATATTTAATAAATCAAAACAATAAGCACAACACCTAATTAATAAAAGGAAAATACAATTATGGAAAGCAGCGACAGTTAAATAGCATGTCTATGAAACGTCTTCACATTTTAAATACTGACAAGAACTTCTGTGCTTATCACTCAGAGAAATATTGCAATTGTAAAATCAATCTATTCAGAGCCCCCTACTGCCCATGTTTTTAGCATTTAGTTAATTAAACATGTATAGGAGGGAGGCATTATAAGACCATTGAAATCATCAGTCAGCCTTATAATTTTTCCCAAATGGGTTAATAAACCCATTTTGGGGGAAAAAATAACTATAGTTATATCGTTTAAATACACAAGCATACAATGTAAATCTCACTGACCAAATGCACTATCCACAAATGTTACTAATGGTCATATGATCATGAAGAAAACATGAGGAAAATGATAGGCATGCTCTGCCCATTAGGGCAAAAGTGTTCTTCTGGGTTATGTAAGGTGATCCTATTTGTTACTCCCACAGAAGAGAATTCTGCATGAGAATACTGTATTATTCTGACAATTGATTAGCATTTTGATGTGCTCAAAATTTGTTTACATGGAAATGAAATATTAAGGCATTCAGACATTCAAAGTAATGGAACTATTGCACAAAAATGTGTTTATACATTTTTAGACAATCGGTTGCCAAGAAATGCACTCAAGATTATTTCTACCTTCTCTGATTATCACAGAGGTAAGCATCTACACTAATAAAAGAGAAACATGGTAATTAGCGTATGACCGCTACCCTTCCCATTGGCTAATCAGCATATCCTTATGCAAATTAACTGTCAGCCAAGATGGTGGCCGGCAGCCATGCACTGAAGCGAGCACGGAGGCTTGCTTGCTCCAGTGACTGCTGACTCCAACGTTCCCCGGCTGACTTGCCAGCCTCTCAGCTGCAACTCTAAGCAACTATGTTGCAAATATAGAAACTAAACAAAACCCTAGAAACTGGCTTTCAGTCAGCCGGGCTTCAGCCAGCCGGACCACAACATTGTATCAAATACAGAAGGTAAAGGCCAGAAACCTGCTTTCAGCAGCGAGGCCTCAGAGCTAAAGCTGGCCCAGAATAGAAAAAAAGAAAAAGAAAAAAAGGAGCAGTTGGGAGTTTCAGTCACCTGCCAGCCTGAAAACGGCCCTCAGCCCCTCAGCCAGACTGGCCAGGCACCCCAGTGGGGACCCCCACCCTGATCCAGGACACTCTTCAGGGTAAACCAGCCAGCCCCCACCCATGCACCAGGCCTCTATTCTATATAGTTAAAGGGTAATATGCCTCCTGGCACCGGGATCAGTGTGACAGGGGGCAGCACCCAAACCCCCTGATTTCCCTGCGGCTCTGTGAGTGACAGGGGGCGGGGCCACAACCTCCCTATCTGCCCTGCTCTGTTCGTGACAGGGGAAGGCGCCCCAACCCCCTGATCAGCCCTGCTCTGTGCCTGATAGGGGGAGCTCCCCAATCCACTGATCACCCTGCGGCTCTGTGTTTGACAGGGTGCGGCACCCCAACCCCCGCCCCGCCACGGGCCCTGCTCTGTGTGTGACAGGGTAGGTAGAGCCATAACCTCCCCATTGGCCCTGCCCTGAGTGTGACAGGGTGCTGCACCCCAACCCCCTGATCCGCCCTGCTCTGTGTGTGACAGGGGTGAGCTCCTCAGCCCCCTGATCGCCCTGCAGCTCTGTGTGTGACAGTGTGCCGCACCCCAACCCCCTGATCGGCCCTGCTCTGTGTGTGACAGGGTGCAGCGCCCCAACCCCTTGACCGGCCCTGCTCTGTGGGTGATAGAGGGCGGTGCCCCAACCCCCTGATCCGCCCTGCTCTGTGTGTGACAGGGGGCGGTGCCCCAACTCCCCTATCGGCCCTACTCTGTGAGTGACAGGGGGGAGCTCCTCAACCCCCTGATCGCCCTGCGGCTCTGTGTGTGGCAGGGTGCAGCGCCCCGACCCCCTGATCGGCCCTGCTCTGTGTGTGACAGGGTGCAGTGCCCCAACCCCCTGATAGGTCCTGCTCTGTGGGTGATAGAGGGCGGCGCCCCAACCCTCCTCCCCCACAGGCCCTGCTCTTTGTGTGACGGGGTAGAGCCATAACCTCCCCATCGGCCCTGCCCTGAGTGTGACAGTGGCGGTGCCCCAACCCCCTGATCGGCTCTGCTCTGTGTGTGACAAAGTGAGGCACCCCAACTCCCCCCCCCCATGGGCCCTGCTTTGTCTGTGACAGGGTAGAGCCATAACCTCCCCTTTGGCCCTGCCCTGAGTGTGACAGTGGCGGCGCCCCAACCCCCTGATTGGCCCTGCTCTGTGGGTGATAGAGGGCGGTGCCCCAAGCCCCTGATCTGCCCTGCTCTGTGTGTGACAGGGAGTGGTACCCCAACTTCCCTATCAGCCCTACTCTGTGCATGACAGGGGGTAGCTCCTCAACCCCCTGATGGGCCCTGCTCTGTGAGTGACAGGGGGTGGCGCTGCAACTTCCCTATTGACTCTGCCTTGAGTGTGACAGGGGGTGGTGCCCCAACCCTCCAATCAGCTGTACCCTGAGCGTGACTAGGGGTGGCATTGCAACCTCCCGATCTGCCCTGCTCTGTGCATGACAGGGGGCGGTGCCCCAACTCCCCAATCGGCCCTGCTCTGAACCCGACCAGGGGCTGCACCTAGGGATTGGGCCTGCCCTCTGCCACCTGGGAGCAGGCCTAAGCCAGCAGGTCGTTATCTCCCAAGGGGTCCCAGACTGTGAGAGGGCACAGGCCTGGCTGGGGGACCCCCCTCCCCCCCCCCCCCCGAGTGCACAAATTTTTGTGCACCGGGCCTCTAGTATAAATATAAATATATTTGTCTGTTGGGCTAAAAACATACCTTCTTTTGATTTAGTCTATGAAAAATTAGTCTAAAACCAGGAGCTATCTTCCTTTTTAGTAAATGATGATAAAATATTATGTCTCGAGATTACTGGAGAGTGTTGAGATTCAATTTTCTCTTTTATATAGTGGAGATGAAAAACTGAAAATATCATTAAATATATTTTCAAAGAGAACTTATTCATTATTATTCATTATTCAAAGAGAACTTTCTCTGAAATTTGTAAATTAGTCTTCTACAAAACTTTTCTCATTTATAGCATTTTATACACTATTAATTGTTAGAATGTTACTTTAAATCTATACTATCTGAAAACACATAATCATTCTTGATTAAGCTCAAAATGTAATATTTTTTTCCTTACCTACCTACTGAAATAAAAATGTTACATGAAGGCGATGAAGATAAATGTTCTTAAAGACAAAAAAATGCAACATTAAAAGTAAATTACAAGAAGCTGAAATGTGTGCAAACTGTGCTTGGTCCTAATTGTGAGAAGGGAATAGCAGCTTACATTTGGGATGTGTATTTGCTCTTTCAGTTCACAGTCTATTTAGTAAATGACCTCTTCCAGCACAGGAAATGTTACCACAGTGGCTCATAAGTGCTAATGTGCAGCCCACTCCCAATGCCACTTCACTCCTATTGTATCATGCTTAGAGCTCCATTGTTCATTCACTTTTCAGAAGATTTAAGTGCTAAATATCTTCAGCATCTTTTAGTATAGGTACAATTTTTCCTTCATCATGCAAAATATGAGAATCTACTGGGAAGCAAATAGTGAAAACTTCATTGGCATAGGAATTTTTTTAATATATGTTTTTATTGATTTCAGAGAGGAAGGGAGAGAGAGAGAAAGATAGAAACATCAATGATGAGAGAGAATCATTGATAGGCTGCTTCCTGCAAGCTCCCCACTGGAGATCAAGCTGGCAACCCAGGCATGTGCCCTGACCAGGAATCAAATATCGACCTTCTAGTTCATAGGTCAATGCTCAACCACTGAGCCATGCCAGCCAAGGAATTTTTTTTAATAATATTCCATGTAATAAGAACATTTGGCTCTTTAATATACATTACAAATATGAATTATAATATATTTGGTTAGTGTTGTTGGCTTCCCTTTTCTTTTGACCTTTTAAATTTGATCTATTGACATTTCCTCATTTTTCAAAATATCTGAGTGTCTAAAATAGAGCAGACTGATGTCATCCCTATATTTTCTGAACCTCTAGTTATTGGCAATTTGAAAAGGAAACCACAAGGAGATAATGCAATCTATTCTCTTTTTAAAAATGTATATTTTATGAGCTTGTAAGATATTCTGTTGATGAAGGGAAAGTGAATATTGCTTATTAAGACCAACAATGTAAAATCTCACAGCGATGCTCTCTGATGGAAATACTGCAAAAATAAAGGAGCCCAATTTGCTGTGCAATGAACTCTGAAACAACTACCTAACACATACATTCTTTTGTTTTCTTTAAATATGTGCTTTATTTCCCCAAGTTGAGTTTTAGAATTTTATTAATTTTAGCTTACACATCCTTCTGAAAGAGAATTTTAGTGTCTTCAATCTATAGGATCTTTGAAATTATTCTTAGCAAATCACAGATTAAAAAAAAATACCAGTATGTTTTATGCCTTAGTCAAAGTTGACTAGTTTTGGGTTTTAAATGTTTTTGAAGTGAAGCAGAACAAAGCCTGGCTAACACCTACATAAAATAAAACGTGTTGCCAAAAAGAACTATCTTTAGTTGTCAAGAAAATACAAACTTACAAAGTGATATGATGCAACCCAAATAAAATTCTCAATTTTAAAGATTGTTTTTCATAACACTTAAATATATACATGGTTTGTATAATTCCTAAAGAATATGTGGTCATAAAGTATCCAAAATACATTTTATAATAAAATGCTATGTACTCGTTGTTTTAAAAATTCACAATGAGATGACAACATTTCGAAATATGACCTAGTTTGAAATTCATACCATGACTTCTTCTGAAATATCAGTGGTGGTTTCTTATATTTAATTAGAAATTGCCATATTTTGTGGCTTTACATTTTACATATGATTTTAAAACATTTAGCAATATCATTGGTGTTCCAAAAAGGAAAATGTGGTATACGGGAAAACCACAATGTTATATATTATTCAACATTTGAGGTGGACTGCTTAAAATATTACTAAGCTGGATTAAAAATATTGATTTTTTGAGCTTCAAGCAACTGCATCAAAGCATACATCATACATATTTACTTGGTTTAATTATGAGTGCTAATCTAGGCATGCTTTATCATACAGAAAATAATTTGTGGTTAAATCTAATTGCTTTCCCAGCCATAATATTATTTTACATATACTGAATGCATAATACATTATGAAATCATTCAATATCATGGTCAGCTATGGGTAATAAAATTTTTAAAAAATAGTCTATTAAATCAAATTGTTGTTTTATGGATTTTTTATTATAGATTTATAACTTTACAAATAAGGGGAACTAGCCATCAAGTTAAATATCTTTGTGAAAATATAGAATACTTCAGTATATCTGAATGCATTCATTATTAGTTTATTTGTATTTTTGCCCTTTTAAAATACATATGCTATTAAAATATATCATGTAACATGGATGTTAACATGTTAATATTCATCTAATTATGTTAGTCATAATGATATGTTTTACTACACTAATCTGTTTATACTACAAATAAAGTATTTTTAAAGTTATTTGATTTCATTCCTGATGAACACAAATGTTAAAATTCTCAAAAAAGTTTGAGCAAATCAGATCCAACAATATATTTAAAAGATCATATACCATGATCAAGTGGCATTTGTTCTGGGGATGCAAGGCTGGTACAATATTCTTAAATCAATTAATGTGATACAAAAAAGTTATTTGATTTTACAAATATAATTTGTACCTTCCCTACACACACACACACACACACACACACATCCCAAAGGATTAATTTTGGGGAAAAATATTTTTAAGAGCTTAATTATTTTTATTATTTAGTTTAGAAAAAATCATACTGATTCTGTGAATAAAAATATTATTTAGACATTCATACTTGTTTTATTTAAATGTATAAGATTTTGAATATTTAGCTATTATATTTTCTTGTTATTTAAGCAATCAATTAGAAGCTGACATTATCCATACAGTATAATTAAAATACATTCACGTATGAATGATCTCACTTGGGTCTCAAAGATTTTATATATTTTTTCCTCTCTTGAATTTTTATAAATATTTAGAATTTCCATTTACAAATAAACTTCAAACATTGGTTGTCTGGCATCTAAACAATGAACTTTATTTATTTGTAAGCAACGGGTGGGATAACAAGGATGCAGAATACCTGTGGTTGACAGGACATGTCATACAGTAATGTTTTATTGCTTATTAGGCATTAGGCGACTTAGAAGGCAAGATTTTTCCATAATTACATGAGCAATTCCTCACTTACTTTCGTGACTTGTATAATTTGTACAATGCACTGATATGAACGAAAATTCCTGATCTTTTCAGTAAAATAGTGACTTTTTAAAAAATTGATTCAAGTACATTGGATGAGCAGCTATTAAGAAGTTGAACTTGCTGACCTTAAAGGACAGGGAAGTTAACACTACTTTCCTGTGAGGATTTATGCAGAACTTGAGAGAATTGTGTGACTGAAATGCTAGTAGGATGTTCTACACATGCAGAACTTTTATAGACAGGAAACCCAAAATTGGAAATTAAAAATCAGAAGCCAGAGGCCATACCAAAAGTTTGTTGGACCTTTTAAAATATACCCTGAATAGGACGTTGAAAAAAGAGATAGAGGAAGACATAAACAAATGGAAAAACATACCATGTTCTTGGATTGGTAGAATCAACATCATTAAAATGTCCATACTACCCAAAGCAATCTATACATTCAACGCACTTCCCATTAAAATACCAATGGCCTTCTTCAAAGATCTAGAACGAACTCTCCAAAAATTCATCTGGAATAAAAAAAAGACCCCGTATAGCTGCAACGATCCTGAGAAAGAACAAAGTAGGTGGGATCTCAATGCCAGATATCAAGCTGTATTACAAAGCCACTGTTCTCAAAACTGCCTGGTACTGGCACAAGAACAGACATATAGATCAGTGGAATAGAATAGAGAGTCCAGAAATTAGCCGGAACCAATATGCTCAATTAATTTTTGACAAAGGAGGCATGAACATACAATGGAGCCAAGATAGTCTCTTCAATAAATGGTGTTGGGAAAATTGGACAGACATATGCAAGAAAATGAAACTAGAGCACCAACTTACACCATACACAAGAATAAACTCAAAATGGATAAAGGACTTAAATGTACGACAGGAAACCATAAAAATTCTAGAAGAATACAAAGGCAACAAAATCTCAGACATATGCCAAAACAATTTCTTCACTGATACAGCTCCTAGGGCAGTTGAAACTAAAGAGAAAATGAACAAATGGGACTACATCAAAATAAAAAGCTTCTGCACAGCAAAAGAAACCATCAACAAAACAACAAGAAAACCCACCTCGTGGGAAAACATATTTGCCAACGTCATATCTGATAAGGGCTTAATCTCCAAAATTTATAGGGAACTCATACAACTTAACAAAAAGAAGATAAACAATCCAATCAAAAAATGGGCAAAGGATCTAAATAGACACCTTTCAAAAGAGGACATTCAGAAAGCCAAGAGACATATGAAAACATGCTCAAAGTCACTAATCATCCGAGAGATGCAAATCAAAACAACAATGAGGTACCATCTCACACCTGTCAGAATGGCCATCATCAACAAATCAACAAACGACAAGTGCTGGAGAGGATGTGGAGAAAAAGGAACACTTGTGCACTGCTGGTGGGAATGCAGACTGGTGCAGCCACTATGGAAGGCAGTATGGAGGTTCCTCAAAAAATTGGAAATGGAACTCCCATTTGACCCTGTGATCCCACTTCTAGGAATATATCCCAAGAAACCAGAAACACCAATCAGAAAGGATATATGCACCCAGATGTTCATAGCAGCACAATTCACCATAGCTAAGATCTGGAAACAGCCTAAGTGCCCATCAGTAGATGAATGGATTAGAAAACTGTGGTACATCTACACGATGGAATACTATGCTGCTGTTAAAAAGAAGGAACTCTTACCATTTGCAACAGCCTGGATGGAACTGGAGAGCATTATGCTAAGTGAAACAAGCCAGTCAATGAAGGAAAAATACCACATGATCTCACTCATTCATGGATAATAAAGACCCTTACAAACTTTTGAACAATAATAGATACAGAGGCAGAGCTGCCTCAAACTGATTGTCAAACTGCAGTGGGTAGGCCAGGGAGGGTTGGGGGGGAGGAGAGAGGGGATTAAGAGATCAACCGAAGGACTTGTATGCACCCATATAACCATAACTAATGGACATAAGACACTGGGGGGTAAGGGAGGGCAGGGGCTTGTCAAGGGCGGGGGGGAAAAAAGGACACTTATGTAATACCCTTTGTAATACTTTAAGCGAAAAAAAAAATAAAATAAAATATACCCTGAATAATAATACATACATTAATAATGAGTGTGATGGGAAAATTATAAGATAATTAGAAATTTTGTATTGTTATTATTACTAATACTAGAGGCCTGGTGCATGAATTCATGCACAGGTGGGATCTGGCCAGCCCATAACGATTGGGGCCCATCATTTAGGGTGGGGGGCCCATCGGGGGCCAGGCCAGCCAGGGGAAGGGGCTGAGGGAGGTTGGCCAGCTGGCCCTGCCCCGATCGGGCCAGTTGGCCAGCCCTAGTGCACGTCATAGGGACAGGTCATTCCATTCATTCTGTCACTTGGCTTTAATATATAGAGAGATAGGACATGCTTATATAATAAATAATAGATAAAATTAAAGACAAAAGGTGGTAAAATAAAATCACAGACTTTTGAAAAAGAGAAAGGCACTGAGTTTTGTTTTATAAACTGAAATATGAATTTGTGTTTTGAGTTTCTTGAATTCACATCCTGATTTCTTTTCTTACTACTTGCTTGATTTAGAGAAAAGTTCTTTTAACTCTCCTGAGATTTTTTTTTTATCAACTGCTAAATGAGATAATAATGCCTATGACTTATGGGGTATCCATCAGGATTAAATGAATATATGTATTCTTACTCTTAAATATTTTGAAATGTAAGTTTTCTGAAAACTTTATTGGTATGTGGAAAGATTAATTTGCATAGGTTAGAATTCTAGTGCAAACAAAGGAAACAATTAGCAATATAGTTATATAGTTTGATTTCATCTTATACATGTTGACAAAAAAACAGAAACACTTAAATGTGCAGTGGCAAAAATGTTATTAGAATTCAGGTTTGCTTTACTGACAATGAGTAGACACTGCACAACACTGTTTGAAGACAACAAAATAAGAGAAGGTTTATGCTTATTGGATTTGAAACAGTTTAATTATTTAATAAAATAAAGATAATTCATAATGACAAGAAAAGAGAACAGTTGGATTTAAAAGTCTATGCTACTCCATAGGCAATATTTAATTGCAAACCGAAATGTAGAATTATATGAATGCTGAATTACACATAAAAAGAATGAAGCAATTATTTAATCTTTTCCTTTCCTTGTGAAGTTGAACTGAACTTTATTTTTTAAAACAAAATGTATGTCTATACCATATTTCTTGGTATAGCTATAATACCGACAAACAATTGCTTCCTTATGATGACCTCAAAATCTTTGTGCTATAAATTAATCTTTTCTACCACTTAGTGGAAAATGGAATGCAGCTGCTTACCATTTTCCTCCTGATATTGATTTCTTTATGTGATGACTTTGATTAATTTCTTTTTTTGGAGACTTTTCCAAGGTTTCTCCCCCACAGAATGGAAGTAAAAGAGTATTTCTTTGATTAAACACTAATTTGTGAGGTCCACTCTAGGCTATCTGCTCTAAACCCTCTCAATGTTTCCACCAGATAATTAGAACTAACAGTACGTAAAACAAATATTACTGTAAACAAAGTCAATATTTTCCTAGTAAGCATTTCTAAGACTGCCTTAGCATACAAAGACTAAGTTTAGGTAACTCAGTTTCTATTCCAAAGAGCAGACCAAGAAAGAATAACAGCACCATGAAAACTGGAAAAATCTGAATAATGAGCTCATAAAGTGTATGATTTTGACTGAAGTAAATTCCCAATGAACTTCTCAAAATAATTTTGGTGCAAATTATACATGCTTTAGTTTATCTAAAGGAATCTCTTCTAATGGGATAAGAGCTTCAACCCAACAATATTTTAAAAGGTGTTTGATAAGATAATATATTTAAAAACAAAATAATCAATATTCAATATTTTGCCAAGTTTAAATAACTACTAATTTCTCATGAAGATATTTCTTACAGGTGAAAATAAGACAATATTCATTGATCTCTTTATTCAACCACGGAAAGGATTGCCACTTGGTTAGAAACTATTTGAAACCCACTTCTATAACTATGCTTCTTTCTTTATTGCTCTCTCCATTCTTCCTTCTTGCCTCTATCTCTCTTCTTTTATCTCTGCTTACCAGTTAATTTATTTAATATCCTTTGATTTGTTTGTCCATAAACTTTTGCATCACCCTATATGACATAAAATTACTTCCAGAAGCATTTCTATTAAATGTTTTCATATTTCCTCATGGTCATACATACATATGGCCACACACATTTCTGGGTGAATGGTCAAAAATTATGAACTTGACTAGTCTTCATCTATGCTTTATTGAGGCTGCATATGTTCCCCTTAGATCACTAACTAATAGGCCACTATCTTAGACTTCCCATCAAACCATGCTATAAAAGAAAGCAATGAATAAAGATTGCCTAACACCTGTGTTTTGTATTTCACAGGCATGTTTTCTTTCAAATTCTGAATCCCATTTTGAAGAGTGATTCTTGGTGAAGTAGGAAAAATGCTGTGCCAAAAGAGAGACAAAATCACTTGATCTCTTCTATTAATATCATCCCCGAATATTTCTTCCTGATGGAGAAACTGAGCAAATACACAAGAGACAGGTAAATAGAGTCAACACTGAGCAGCATAAACAGATAGTAATGCTGGGATAGAGATGGACAAAGAAATTGGCAGGGAATTACTAAATTTTGAAATCTAAGAAGAAACCAGACACCAAAGAGCACCATCGGATAGAAATTATTATAGATTCAGGAACGTAGTGGTAAGCCTGAGTACACTGAAGAGATTTTCATATAAAGTTACTTTGGGAAAATACGTCTGTGCCATGTGTTTTTCCTTGCTGCACTTTACAAACGGCACTAACCTCCAAAATATATTTCATATTAAAGAATACAATAGACCAATGTATATTATGTATTATGATTGCATATTATGATTTGCATTTGCATGCATTTTTTTCAGGAAGGAAATATCTATCTATGTACTAGTCTAACATACTTTATCTGTCTCTACACAAGATGAGGCAAAAGTAGGTTCACAATTGTTCATAAGGAAAATAATACAATAATTAATAAATAATACTACAAGAATAAACTGTTTTGTGTAGTCACAACTGTAAACCTACTTTGCCCCACCCTGTTTATACACCATTTAATGACTGCAAAATAAAGATGCTTATTTGTTTGATTGACTGAGTCTGCTCATGAAAATATTAATCCCAAAAATATTTAGATAATGGGTTCTGCTCTGTTTTCACAAAGCTCTGATAGAAATTATAATTTCTGTTGTGTAGGGCTGTGTGCTTGCAGTTCTGTGGACTTGCAACATAAATAAATATGCACAGCATATTGGGAAAAATTTAGAAATTCAGAGAAAGTTAAATGACATTCTTTCTTCTTCATCATTTAGAAAAGCTGTTGATTCTAAATAAAGAATTTTTAGCCTCTCCTATATAGTTAAGTTTCTGTCATATGTTCTAGAACCTCAAATTCAGCAAAATGTATGCAGGTTCTTATTAAGTTAGGCAACCCACTTAGTTTCAGGAATTGTTATTGTCGTTCCTGCACTCTGTGCATTTTAAATCATCCCAAAGGACTAAATATAACTGGACTGTCATCAGCCTTTTAAGTTCCTTGGGTTTTCTTAGGTATGACATGGATTCAGAAAATAACACCTCTCCTAATAAGACAAATTTACACTAATACAATTTTTAAATGGTTACAATTTAAATACTGATATTTTTTAACATTTTGAAACACAAATCCATCATTTCTTGGGCTATGCTTCCATATAATTAGTTATACAAAACTTATTTTATTTTAATAATATAGAAAAAAGCAAACACTTGAATCAAAAGCAAAATAATACTTATTTTAGTGCCTATAATGAAGAAGCTTTGCAAGTATCTCATTCACACAAGAGCCATGAAAGGTGATGCAATTATCCTAACGCTGTGGGTGACCAGTGATATGGAAAATGCTAATTATATCCAAGGTCACATAAATGGAATGAGTTATTCTGGCATTGAATGTCAGATTAATCTAGTCCTGAAGCTATAGTTAAAAAGCAAAAAAAGTATTTGTCATATGTGCTTTTTAAAATGTAGTTGGAATATAATAAGTTTAATTGTGGAGAATATTGTAAAACAATTTTGTTATTCGCAATAAATATATTTAAGAACTTTAGAAAGAGGTCCAAACATTAGCACTCTTAAAACCAACTACCTATATTTGTGCTCACAGCTCTCAGCTGAATGGTTACACATAGGTACTAACTGGTTAGACTTCCCAATATTAGGGACTCTGTTATATTTATTGGAAAATAAAATCACTAGGAAGTACATCATCTTTCTGGCATGTTTTTGTGACAGAATATTCCTGTATGTTTTAATGGAAATAAAAGGAGAAATAGAACTAATTATGACCTTTGATTGGCTTGGTATATTTCATAACAGAACCTCAGTTAGGTTAAGTTGATTTTTCACTTTTTAGGAACATTGTAGTAAACACATTAACAAAGTCTATAAATATGTATTAAATACTCACAAGATAAATACAATTTTAAAAACTCTACAAATATCATTTATATGCAAAGAAATTAGAGATATGATTACTTCATTAGGATTTCTACTTGGATTTAGGTATGATACATACTTAAAATAATATCCTATCTAATAATAGACAAACATGGTAATTAACCATACCTTCGCTATGCCTCCCATTGGCTAATCAGCATGATATGCAAATTAACTGCCACTAAAGATGGTGGTTAATTTTAATACATAGGCTCCAAGCAGTGGAGTGAAGCCTGACGGCCTGGGCCAGTGGAGCAGTGAGGCCTCACGGCTCCAGGGCTGGTGGAGCAGCAAAGCCTGATATTTCTGGGCCGGCTCTGGCCGGAACTCAGCCAGAGCGAAGGTCTGGGCCCCGGGTGCCGGAGCTAGGGGAACCAGTGCCAGCAGCTAGGGGAAAGGGAGGCCTATTGCACAAATCTCTTTGTGCAACAGGCCTCTAGTTTTATTATAAAATATTATATAGCTTACCTGCTTCAGGAATTCAAACAGCACTAAGAGTTTCAATCAGGATTTTCTTTTTTTTGCAAACATTGGTGTTTAGTTTTCCTTTTGGGCCACTAGAAAAGCATGCCATTAAATGTGCATTTAATAAGAAAAAAAATAAACTTATCTCAATAATGGTATTATTTTACCAAAAGAAAAACCTAGAATTTATTCCTGAAATTCTATATAATGATTAATTTAGAAAAGATATTATTTTGACATACTTGGAAGTTAGAAGAACCTCCTCATCAAGCTGCTTGTCCTTGGGTAAGGAGTGCCATAATGGGGAAGGCCATGTAAAGTCTTTGAAACTTCCCCCTTTCTGGCCAAGAGAGAAAAACACACAATATTTTATCTCCAAGTGGGGAAATGCAGCAATAAGCACTACCCTTAAAATCTACAGTTTGTAAAGGTGGTATTGCCTATCATAACTCTGCTTCACTGGTCTGACACGTGCAATAACTGGAAGGAACCTAGAGAATGTCTATAAACTACTGCTAGCTCATCAATGCAGAAGCTCTGATCACAACTGTGATGGCTGGTGCTGTTACTAGGAAGTATCATAAGGACTCAGGAATAGGTGTATGATCATTGATTTAGTCAATGTGTTAATTTCTATACTGATAAGAAAGCTGACCCCAAATAGTTCACATTTATATGGAACATACAATAATATTCCCTGACAGTTTTGCTCTATGAATATGGATAACTCTTCTCTCCTGTGATATGATTGAAATGGATCTGGACTTTCTCTACATTCTGTAGAACATTAAATTGGCCTACGATGTTGGGAACTTCACAATGATTGAGCAGAACAAGTAAGCCTGCTCATTGAGTTTTCTAAAAGGCTCAACAATTCCTCCTCTCCTCCCTAGCAATTGTAGCTAACAATCTCAAATTAACCAAGTTATATGAGGTAGTCTCTTTAATACAGAGATCATTTTTTTTTCTGAATCTCACAGAATTAAAATAATAACTCATGTGAGAAAAAACATGATAGAAAAATTAGGATGCTGAATGAAACTGAAGAGCTTTACTGTAAAGCTCATGACCTATTAATGTTTTAACAGGGTATGACATTTTGTAATAAAAAATTTACAGTTGTTCTCAATAAGTGTGCAAAAACTCTTGAAATGTTTAACTGTCATATTTCAAGCACTTTCCAAGATTATGAAATGTGATGTGTTCTTTTAAAGCAAGATTGTGATCTGGTAAATAATTATTAAAAATGCATATGACCATATGTCACAATTGTGTGTGAGAAGTTATGTGTTTAAGTTAATATTAGTGAATATTGGTCGAGAACGTTACAGCCTGATTTTCTGTGTATTATCTATAGAATATGCAGGATGTCTCAAAAATATATACACACATTGAATAATTATTAATTCTAATGGGTTAAATCTGAAAAGAAACATCAATTGAGCTATCAGAAAAAAAAAAGTGTGTATAATTTTTTATGACACCCTGTATATATCATGAATTGCACATGATTCTACTGAATTTTGTAATAAAGAATGATTTATTACTGGAGAAAAATTAAGTGTGCTTAGTCTTTCTATATAGAGTTATACAGATTATAATCTAATGTACTAAAATGAAGTTTTTTTTAATATTAGAAAATATTTGTGATGTCGTTTAAATGAAGATTTTAACTTTGATTTATAAAAAAAACTTTTGTTTCACTGATCATATAACAAGTGCTCATATAGGTGATGTATCAATATCAACACATCCCATTCTCATAAATTCCCTCTGAAGTAGATACCATCTTTATCTGCACTCAATCTATGAAGAAACTGAGGTATGGAGACATTAAGTGACTTGCCTGACAATACCCTGCCAGTGGGTAGCTGAGAGAGGGTTTGAACTGAAAAAGTGTAATTTCACAATCTGTCCTCTGGCAAAATGAATTCATTGATCTGTTTGTTCCCCATTCCAAGTTCACACTAAAATGACCAAAAATAACATTAAATTATTAAAGGAAATGGAAAAGAGAGTTTATGACAATAATTTTAAAGTGTTTGTACATGTTAGATGTCTGATGTGATCAAGGGATAAAATAACAACTGTAGATAGAACATACAAAATAATTTTATTTTCTTTCAAGAGAAAACAGAAGAGATTCCTTTTAAATAAATGTTAACAGCCGATATGAGAAAGGATTTGTACCGGAGTTCTGTCTATGTGCACTTTACTCAAAGAATGTGGAGAATTTAAAATTTGTTTAATATGAAATTGATCAGGAATGTAGTTAAGATTCATAGAAAAAAGAAAAAGTTCTTTTCACAGCAATTATAATTTACATATAAATGTGTTGTTATTTTAATATTTCTGAAAAAGACTACATTTATTTTTTTCTCTATCAGGAAAATTTTCGTATACATTTAATGATCCTCATAGTCATTCACTGAGTACCATGTTGAGAAAAAAAATTTAACCAATGACATACAGTAATATGATAGGAGTATATGAAGCTTTAAGAGTACTACAGAAAAAACTGTTTGGGATATAGCAATAAAAGTTAATGGCTACCTCTTTTTTTTCTCTTTTAAATCAAAGGCAATTCAATTACTTTGTATAGTAATGATTCCATGGAAAAAGGTACTTTCTAAATTACTAATTATGTTTTCAAATGTCTTTGAATGGACTCATCTACTTGCATTAAATTATATACTTAGATTTGACTTTGGTCTCTCCTCCACTAGTATTTGAACTTAAATAGAAGATATTTTGCAGAACTATTCCTTTAATTCAACCTATTAGCTTTACATTTATGAAATGGATCACAAAAGCAATCCCACCTCACTCTTTTTCTTTTTTACTTAATTATTCCTTCACATTCAATTATTCTGTTATCAGTCTCTTTCCAATAACTTCTAGAGGAGTGTCTCATTTTTCAAATTCTTTACTGGTAAAAAATATAAGATATAATACTATCCTATTGTGAATTTCAAATGTATAGCAGTTCACTTACATAAATTCATGTTCAAAATTTGTATTTTGAAATCAAAATTTTTAGGGGTGAAATAGTCAGGTTTAAGGAATTTTTAAAATTAAGGGGGGTCCATGGAAAAAGCACAGGCTGAAAAGCTGCAAAAGGTTACCTTTCCATAAGACAGGGGATTTGGGAGAGGCAGTAGTTACATTTCCATGAGATAAGGGAACTGGGAGTAGCAAAAGGTCTATTTTTACAAAATAAAGAAGGGTCTCACATGTCCCATGTGAGGTTTGACCTTTGAGCTCAGAAGTTGCTATAGTGACCAAATCAAAGGGGAACAGTGGCCAATCAGAGAGATTTCGAGGCACAAAAACTTCAGCCTTTATAAACCAGGGGAAAAAAGGAACTCGGTGGGACTCTTCCTCCGCAACGTGGAGTCTGCGCTGTGAGATTCTCCTCCTTCCTCACGTGGGAGTCTGTACTTGTTCTTCAATAAATTTCCACCTTTGCTATACCATCTTCCGTCCCTTGTTTCATTCTTCAACTCTGACTGACAAAGAGCCCGAGGAAACCATTCTGTCCAGGGGAATACTGCGTGTTCCTTCCAAAAATCCCATATCAACTTTTAAAAAGGACAGAGATAAGTGTTTTAATAAAATCCTTCACATAGCTCTGTCAATCTAAATGGTATTATGGCACAAATATCATTCTCTAGTTAAAAACCTACTTTTTATATTTCATCTTAGTATTTTAAAAGCAGTATTGACTTATTTTGCATTGCTCCCAAAAAATCTAAAAGGGATTAGAGACTCTTTGCTCTAACAAATGAGCAAGGGAAAGGCAGTAACATGTCTTTTTGAGGTTTAAAGAGTACGTGCTTAATAATGTCTCTCGCTGGTTGGAGGGTGGTGAAGGAGAGTGAATGGGAGTAATTGTGTTAATGGATTTGCTTTATAAAAATCTATGGGTCTCCCCTAAACTTTGTGCCTAGAACCCCTCCAGGTTTCATTTCACGTTTCCAATTGAAATATAGTCTATAGTTTAAAGATGCATTGGTGAGTAACCATTCCATAATATATCCATATATCAAACCATCACATTGTACACCTTAAATGTATGCAATTTTAATTGCCAAATATACCTTAATAAAGCTGAAAGGAAAAAGATAAATCAATCACTTAACTGACCTTTCCTGACATTCAATAAGTGGTGACTAGAGAGATTAAAAGGAATCTGTAGAAGTAATTTCTAACTAATTCACCCCCACATATTTATCATTTAATTACAACTTTCAAAATCATGCCTTCAGTTTCTTTAGATTGTTTTCTTTGTTGTCCTCCCTTTTATTGATTTATTTATTTTTTATCCAGTCAAATCTATCAGAGGGGGGAAGTTGTTCTTTATTTTAGATTTGGATAATTCTTAAAAAAATAAGGAAAATTTCTGAATGAATCACTGTGGCTTTTTTATAGTTATGTCATGAATAATGTCATCTGGTCACCAAAAATTTTCTTAGTAATAATAACAAATCACTCTTCTTTTTATGAGGCTTCATTAAAGATATTAACTATAAAAATTATATAAAAGTAGTTTCTATAATCCTATAAATAAAAGGCTAATATGCAAGTTGTTCCCTCAACCAGGAGTTTGACCGGGAGTTCGACCAGGGGACCGGGCGAGCTGATCAACCACCCACTGCCCCTCCCCCAAGTCAGCCTCACCCCCATTGGCAGCAGCCCCTCCCCCTGGTAGGCCCAGCCCAATTGGATCGGGACAGGCCCACCAGACCCCACCCGTGCACAAATTCGTGCATTGGGCCTCTAGTATCTATCTATATAAACAGATATGCTAATTAGCCAAGCATCACGACCGCTCAGGAGGAGCTGGGCGCAGATGGGCGGGAGGGGACTGAGTGCTGCCCCCACCCCAGTGGCTGTGGGGAGGCTGGGCTGGGGGTGGGCAGGAGCAGAGACACAACACACAGGAGCGCCTGCCCCCAACCCATTGGACACAACGCGATGGCCAGGGGCATGTCCCCACCCTCTGAACGGCTGCCACGTGGCTCAGAGCATGCCGCCACCCCGGATGCCGCAGCTGGTGTTACCCTGGTAAGGCGCAGGTCCCAGCCCACTGTGGGATGCCTCCTTGTGCTATTTCAATCGTGTGCCAGGTCTCTAGTTTATAATAAAGTCCTCTGAATTAAGTTCAAAGATATGATCAATGTTTTTAGAATCTTACTGGATCCCAAATTTTTGTTGATAAAATAATCAAAGGCCTATTCTTAAGTATTTTCTAGTAATTAAATGAGTTATTCTCTGGAAGACATGAGAAATTATTGTGAAATTTGTTGCTGAACTAAGAAAAAAGTTTCCTATGGCATGTGAAAGCTTTAGCAGTTAGGTAAAAATAGACACACATGTAACACTGTATTTTTTAAAAATAATTATTCAAATGATTTCAATTTGTATTAAATTTGAGAATCTAACACTTGGTAAAGAATTAAATAAAAGATACTACTAATGCAAAATTGGCCTTGTCATTAACCATCTGTAAAGTCATAGTTTTTAGAATTGATATTGTGCAACATTTCCATTAGTTTCAAAATGAGATTTACTAAAATATATCAATACTTTGCTTTTTACTGAATAATGAAAAAGGGGTAATGAAGCACAGTTTTATACCTAACCAAACAATAAATTGTCTTTTTAAAAAGCGCTAAATACTGTACTAAACTTTCATAACCAACCCATTTACTATCTGAGTTTTATGGGCTATTAGCTTAGACATAGTTGGCATGATTTTTTTTGTATCTTATTAAGATTTAGATATTAGGGGAAATAGGCAAAGATTAAGATTGCCTGATGTTTCCAAAATTGTTTTATTTCTTGCTATTCTCTGTGTTCATTCATGGTCACGACTACAGTCAATAATGAGCATATTTCTGAAAAATTAGGATCCAAGTTTGTTTCACAGCAAACTTCAGTGTATGCATGTTTCTCTGTAAAAGAAAAAATCTGAGGTCGATCAACCTCATCATTTTATTGTGTTACATTAACTACTTTGCACAAATCCATCCCAATTTAGTGAAATGGAACTTTTACAAAGAAGAGTAAAGGCAATAAAATTGCAATTGGCACTATAGCATTCATCTTTCTTTTTTTGTAGAATGATATCTTGGGAGCTTCTATTGTTGCAGTACATGTCCTGTGCCACCCAGAATAAAGTGGGTATTTTTGACATAATGGTTTTCTTTTTTTTTTATTCCTTTTTTTATCTTTTCTCCTGTCTTCTTTTCTTTCCTCCTCCTTCTCTTCTTTCCTTCTTTTAAGGAAAGAAGAGAAGATCTTTTCATAACTTTCAAAGCACATCCTATGCGTCCACATTGTCAGCCTTGTGTAGTGTCAAATGTGTCACCTAAATTCAAAACTTGAGTTGATATCCAATCTCAGGAAAAAAAACAAACATTCATAAATATGCAAAACTACCTGGAATTAACACAAAAACAGCAATGTCTAATCTTTTAGTTACATGACTGACATTCATCTAAGACTAGCTGACAAATATAGCTTTTATATTTATTTCCCCTGAATTGAACATTATTCAAATTGTCTGCTTATGATTAGCTAAAAACTTTTATATTTGGCAAGCCATAATCACACTCAATAATTGAAATCTAGAATACTCTTGATTTATTTTGACTTTCAAGAAAAAGTGATTTTGCTCCACAATCACTCAGTAAAATAAAATAATATCTGTATTTTTTAAGTATATGGAGATTAAAATTTCACTCACTTGAAGTTGATGGTAATCTTCAGTTATCCTCATTTGTCATATAAGTAACTATATTTCATATCCATTTTTTAATAATCAAGGTTTATGTGTAAGTTCAGAATTGGAATGATGTTTTTACATGCTCATACATGGGTCTTCTCTTGCTTTGTCTTCTCCCATAGAACATTTACCTAAGAAGAAGGTCTATCTTCCTTCCTTACCAAAAAGCAACATGGGAAACTGAAGTATACCAATAGAAAACTTCATGGAAAAAAGAGGCATTAAAGACATTTGTAACTGTGTTTTCATTTTTTTCAGCTATAACAGTTGTTAGAAATGTTGCAAGTTATGGTGTCTTAGCTGTTTGTTTTTTCCATAAGAGTGATATCAATATCAATTTCACATCATTGTTAAGAGGAACAAATGTAATGCCATCTAAAAATGTCTGGCACAGAGAGAAAGTTTAAGAAATATTAACCTTTTCTGCACATGTCTTCCTCTTTTAGTGTGCAAGTAGAGTGGTCACTATCTTCAAACAATAAGAAAAATTGATGCTGTTCAAAAAGATGTCCTTATTATTGAATTCCCTCGCTCCTTATATCTGAGAAGAACCAAAGGTCTTCAGTTTCTTTCAGAGATACCAATCCTCCTCCTGCTCCTCCTTCTTCTCCTACTCTTTCTTCTTCCTATTTTGAATACATATGAGTTATGCACTTAGTTATTTGATTTACATATAATAGCTGTGAAAGAACTCTCTCCCCGCTATTCATTTACCCTGGATTCTGCTACCTACTCACACTAAGGAAATAGAAGTTATATTTTCCAACAAAACTCAATAAAATCTGTTTGTAGGCTAATATCAGTCAGATTATTATTTTACTAGAGGCTCAGTGCACAAAATTCGCACACTAGAGGGGGTGTTCCTAGCCCAGCCTGCACCCTCTCCAGTATGGGACATCCCTTTCACAATCCAGGACTTCTGGCTCCCAATCACTAGCCTGCCAGCCTTATCACCCCCTAACCACTTCCCTGCCAGCCTGATCTATGCCTAACTTCTCCCCTGCCTGCCTGATTGCCTCCAACCAACCTCCCCTGCCAGCCCAGTCACCCCCAACTGCCCTCCCTTGCAGGCATGGTCTCTCCCAACTGCCCTGCCCTGCTGGCTTGATCACCTACAACTGCTCTCCCCTGTCGGCCATTTTGTGGTGGCCCTCTTGTGACCATATGGGGTGGCCATCTTTGACCACATGGGGGCGGCTATCTTTGTCCACATGGGGGTGGCCATCTTGTGTGAGGGTGTGACAGTCAATTTGCATATTACCTCTTTATTATATAGGATGGCCAGTGCGTGTTATGGCAGCTTCTGTGTTGAGCATCTGCCCCTTGGTGGTCAGTGTGCATCAAAGCTACCGGTCGGACAGACACTTAGCCTTTTATATATATACATGCTTCATCTTTAGACTAGACTTTTGAAGTCTTTCATTCTATTCTTACTAAGGTTCAGATGACACTGCCTAAAAATATATTTTGAAATAAGGAAGTAAAAAAACTCCAGATTTGTTCTTCCTTCTCACTATTGTTTTGGCTATTTGTAGATCTTTGTGATTACATATGAACTTTGGAATTGTCCAAGCTTTTAATCACTAAGATGCATTTCCTTTAAGGTTCAAGACATGGAATCTGTGTGGTTGCAGTCAATATAGTATAATCAGGCTAAGTCTCTAATCCTATTATTTGAACTTGCTTAAGACTATCTAGCTTGGAAATTCAATATAAAGTTTGGTGAGAATTTTACAGTGAAGTAAATTTTGCTAATTCTACCTTAAGGTTTTTTTGCTTGTTTCCTTCTTGTGAATACAGTCCTATCTTTATACTTCTTTCTGCTGAATTGTATATGCCTATTTTATAGAAGCTTAACATTTTCTTTTCTATTTGACAAATATAAAATATAATTATATCTGTCAATTATTTTCAAAATATTAGAACTAATAGAAGTATTTAGATTGAGATCCCATATCCATTTAATTATATATATATATATTCCACGTTCAAAGGCTGTTAAATCGCGTTGTTTACCCATATCTTCAGAAAAAAAATCACTTCTACTGTCATGGTAAACATCCTGCTTCCCTTTTTATAATGGTCTGGCCGCAACTTCAGTGCAAAATTATAGCTAATTTGCCTACAAACATCAGGTGGTCATAATAATCTGGCCACTCAGTGTATATTAGTCTTACTAGTCTACCGGGGTCCAGCCCGGGAGGCCAGGGGGTCCCAAAGGTGTGGACGGAGTCCGTGAAGAATGTTTTACACGGAGACAGCGTTCAGAACTCTCTAGCTCTCTTTATTCTCCGTGGATCTTCCTGTGCGTGGCTGAGGCCACAGAGAAAGATCCTGAGGCAAGCTGAGCCTTTATTTTATAGTCAGAGGTAAACAAGGTAGTGGTTTCCATAGTTACACTGTTCTTGTGAGTTTCACTTGTTTTTGTTCTTGTGAGTTTCACTTGTTTTTGTTCTTGTTCTTGTTCTTGCTGCACTTCCCTCAGCCCATTAGCTTCCCAGATAAGATCTAGGGAGCGTCATAAGGTCAAGCTGAATTATGCTTAAGAGGACTGTGCCCTCTAAGCTGGGACTTGTTTGTGACTTTGCCAACAGGTCAGTCCAAGGCTTAATCCTATATCAGCTCCCCAAACTAGTCTCTTTCCCTTCTTCTCTTTCTTCCCCTGCTCCTCCTCCTCCTCCTCCTCCTCCTCCTCCCCCTCCTCCTCCTCCTCCTCCTTTGCCTCTTCCTCCTCTTCTTTCTTCTCCTTCCTCTTCTCTCTCTCTCTCTCTCTACCTTTTCAAATGGATCAATCTAAAGAAAGCATTCAGTAGTGCTGATCTGTTCTGAAACATTCTTCTATTAAGTGTCTGTGTACATCTAAAGATGTCTATACTTCCTCTTTTAGAGCTTGTACCTCAAATACTTCTTGAAAAATTAAAGTAAGTACTTGAAGTAAAACAATTATTTTTGTTCATCATAGAGAAAACAAAGGGCCTACAAATAACTTTTTTTAATTTTCTGGTAGCCTGCCACAGATGAAGTTTACACTAATTAGAAATCGTCTGGAGGCATGAGAGCAGATTGAGCCTTCGGCTGGAAGTACTTCCTGACAGGTGGTTCACCACAAAGCAACATTACAATTACCTAACACACTGTTTGATTTGTGTAAACCTCATTACTACTCACATTATTTAATGAACTATGAGCATTCCTTCACCTCCCTACAGATTGCAGTGCCCCATTTTCATTTCAATTCAGGAATGAAGATTGCATGTTTTAAACCCATTTGCTTTCTAAAGCAAACATTACCTTGAATTCAAAATACTGAATTTGAATAGTAGTTTTAAAACATCTATCTAAAACTAATCAGTGAAACAGGCAGGCTAAACTTTGTTCATAATATTTAGATATTGCTAAGATTAAGTTTTTTGGCTTATATTTCCCATATGAATAAAAGTGAAAACCTGATTTTTCCCCCAATATGTAAGACTGTGTATGTTCAGTGTATGTTCCCATGTGTAGTGAGTTGGAAAAGTGAAGTAATTATTCAAATAATTCAAGAATCAAACCACAAAATTGCCTCAATTCTTAAGTATCTTTTTTTGTGTGTGTGTCCATGGAGTCTGAAAGTCCATTTGAGTGAAACCAAAATATTGTATGTACTTTAAAAAAGTCTAAACTTCTTTATATCTATCGTAGTCTAATATTTCATATTTTAAATGTCTCATTAATTTACTGCTCTGAACACATTAGTTTCCCAGAGGAGGGATTTTGAGTAAAAGAACCTGATAAAAATCAATATAGTGTTTTATAATTTATCCTATTAACATTATTTTATAAGTTGCCTCTATGTGCCTAGCATTGTGTTACATCCCTATAATAAACAAACACATGAGCCAAAACCGGTTTGGCTCAGTGGATAGAGCATCGGCCTGTGGACTGAAAGGTCCCAGGTTCGATTCCGGTCAAGGGCATGTACCTGGGTTGCGGGCACATCCCCAGTGGGAGATGTGCAGGAGGCAGCTGATCGATGTTTCTCTCTCATCGATGTTTCTAACTCTCTATCTCTCTCCCTTCCTCTCTGTAAAAAATCAATAAAATATATTTTAAAAATATATAAAAAATAAATAAATAAACAAACACATGACTTTTTATTGCCTAGAGTTGAAATTCAATCAGTTTTTAAGGTGGGCACAATTTGACCTGAAACTACTTTTTAGCTCTTTATCACTGAAACCAAAATGTGGGATTTGAGTTTGTTCTCTTGCAAAACTCAAGAATGGATTTGAGATAAAAATGATTAGCAGGAGCAAAGTTATTGAGAGATCCCCATACTGAAAAAGGTACAGCTGGGGTTCCAGAAGCAGGCCAGCATCCTGAACTTCCTTTCCATGTTACAGTGGGTGCAGTGCAGCATCCACGATAATTACAGGCTGTTAGCCCATCTGCAGAGTCCCACATGGCCATAAACTACGTGGGCGCAGGGGAGTGCAGGGGAGTGCATCCCTGCCACAGTCAGGAACCCACTGCATGAGAGACAGACAGAGAGAGAGAGAGAGAGAGAGAGAGACGAATCATGAGCTTTTTAAAAAATATATTTTATTGATTTTTTACAGAGAGGAAGGAAGAGGGATATAGAGTTAGAAACATCGATGAGAGAGAAACATCGATCAGCTGCCTCCTGCGTGCCCCTCACTGGGGATGTGCCTGCAACCAAGGTACATGCCCTTGACTGGAATCGAACCTGGGACCTTTCAGTCTGCAGGCTGACATTCTATCCACTGAGCCATACCAGTTAGGGCAATCATGAGCTTTTTAATCTTGGAGTATATACATGCCTTGCTAGCTCCTGATTGATACTTTCAAAGAATTCTGCTTTAATAACATTCTTGGACTTGTATGCATCTATATAAGCATAACTAATGGACATAAGACACTGGGGGGTAAGGGAGGGCAGGGGTTTGTGAAGGGTGGGGGGGATAAAAAGGGCACTTATGTAATACCCTTTGTAATACTTTTAGCAAAAAAAAATAAAAAATAAAAAAAAAAAACATTCTTGGGATTGGTTATATGTCTTAGTGTCTTATGATTGGTTATCTGCAAGATGTTTGTCTTAGCAACATCTATACAATTTTAAAATTTGTCTCCTGCCTGTGCCTTTCTTCCTGTTCAGATAGGTTGTCCTAGTAACTCCGCTCAGGTTCTACTATCTCCCCCCATGGTCCCACCCCTGTCTACCTAGCTTCCCTCTCTCCTCATCACTGTTTATCCACTTCCAGAAACTTTCATTCTTGTCAAATGGTTTATTTAAGAGTACTCCCTATACACTCCCCTATTCTAATAATGCCCTTCTAAAAGCATCCTCTCATCTTTTCTTCCAATATTCACTCATCAGCAAGTAAGCAACTGAGTCCAGTTTTGCCTGACTTCAAAGCCTGTCCTTTCCACACTGTCTCTCTATCATGTATTTCTATTATCAGAAGAATGAGCAGAATGTAATGTGAAGAATCCATATATAAAAAAGCCTAAACTACCATTATGCCTGGAGTAATGGCCGGTAGCTATGACACGCACTGATCACCAGGGGGCAGATGCTCAATACAGGAGCTGCCCCCCTGGTGGTCAGTGTGCTCCCACAGCCAAACCTCCTGTGGCTGGCCAACCTCTCGTGGTCCTTTCCCTGGCAGGCCAGCCCAGATCTGCCCAATCAGGACTGGGCGAGATAGCCCCAGGCAGCCCCAATCACTGGCCAGGCTGAATGACCCTATTCATGCACAAATTTGTGCACCAGCATTCTAGTTATACAATAACTCTGTGGCAGATTTTTAAAAAATACAACTTTTTCCTACTCCTTTTATAAAGTAATAGAATTAATTTCCTATCATTTGAATCTTTCCTGGCTTTAGTGTCTTGCTTGGTACATAGAATATATATGGCAAAAGTGACAATGTGTTACTTCCAATCTAGGTTACAAGATTCCCCAAAGCCTGATGTTCTAGGAAGCTCTGTGATACCACTTAAGAAGTCCTGCTAGGCTACCTGGACATTGGTGTGTGTTGAAGCAATATATACTAGGAAGTGAACTGAACAGAAGTCCCAGTGCAAATTTGAGCCTTTCAGCCACACCTACCAAGGAGCCAGACATGTAAATGAAGCTATTTTGCACCTTTCAGACCAGATCTACTGCCAACTAAAAACAACAAACAGATTTCATTCAATTCCACATGGAGGAGAAGAATCAACCAGCTGATTCCTGTCTGAATTCTTGACCTACAAATTGGAAGTTACAATAAAATGTGTGATGGTATTATATTATCACAGAGAAATTTATAAGCAAAGCAAACTCTTAAGGCCTTCACTCAGTGATACATATCTATTTCCTCTCATGATTAATTGGCCAGAAAAATGCCAAATGGGAAGAGAATTAATAACTCTGATGCTCATGATTATAACAAATGCCACCTTTTTAAATGAAGTAAGCTCTCCCTCTCCTAAATCTTTAGAAATTATCTAGTTGGCAATTAATCGTGTGATTCTGTTGGTATATTTTTATTGTTTTGAATTGTTATTTTAATATTTTAAAACTACTTTATCTTAATAATTTGTTGCAGAAGTTAAGCTAATTTTTGAAGCCTAAAGATACCAGAAGAAGTGAAAAAAAGAGAGACAATTCAAAGTAGCAGTATGAGCCAAGTCAATAAGGCAGTAATGATGATTGTAGGTGAATGTAATAGTAAGTAGATTTAGAATGAAATGTGAAAATTAGAAAAATAGAGGTAAATTATTAGAGAGGGGGTGGATAGACAAATGGGTGGTACAAAATAGTAGTAGAATTAGAAAATTAGATATATTTTTGGGTATATTTGACACAATATTCATTTTTGTAAATATTAGAAGATTCTAATGAAAATTGATGTGGACATAGCTTTCTCTAGCAAAGATGCATACTTTCATTGAGTTTAAAGATGCCAGAACTAGAGAGGCCTACTAGTATATGCTTCACAAATCATATGTTCTAGATGAAGGAAGCCATATGTCACCCCAAAATATGCCTCTTTGACATAAAATTTATCTTGAGCTGAAGGCAATTAAGAAACACTGGGGGTCTGAGAGGCAACCAAGTAGAAGTCTACAGGGTTCTTTTCATTTGCATAAAGACACACTTAGTATCTGGATTATTCCTGGACAGCTCACATCAAAGTGCCCAGCGGTGTCTTTCATTTCCATTTGGTCATGTAGCCAAGCAGTCAGGCTTCCTCATTTCACTTCCACAAAATAAAATTTCCCCCGCATTGTTAAATATTTTTTAAGAGCATGATTTAAATTTTTTTTCTATTGATTTTTAGAGAGAGAACAAGGGAGAGGGAGAGAAAGAAATATTGATGAGAGAGAAACATTGACCAGCTGCCTCCTGCACGACTCCCCACTGAGGATCGAGCCCGCAACCCAGACATGTGCCCTGACCAGAAATCAAACCAGTAACCTCTTGGTTCATGGGTCGACATTCAACCACTGAACAACACTGGCCAGGCTGAAGGACATGATTTTTAAAAAATAATTATATAATATTTTATTATATGGACATACCCACATTTAAAACTTGTTAAAATTTTATATGGTTTCTGATTTCTCTATTGACTTTGGTAACTTTTCATAATTTAATAGTTATTCTATAATATTTCACAATTATAAATAACAATGCAATTAAAAAAAAAAAAAAAAGCCTGGTGAAAGCCATCAATAAACAAACTGGCCCTGGGTGCTGCCAGGGGAATTTTGTTAGCTAGTTAGAACACCCCCACCCTCCCTTAACTGAATCAAGGTTCAAAGTCATACTTTCAGGCATCCTCAGTAATAAGCGTAGAGTTGTCGTTGTCCATTTGTAAAAGAACTGTATCTTATATACTTGAATAGTAAGAAAAAATATTAAGTGACTTATCTTTGAATTTCTTCAGTGAATTTTGAAGTCAACTAATTGAAATGTACCTATACTTTGAATGCTGACGCTCTGAAAAGATTGCTGTTTATGGAAATGTAATAGCTAAAACTGAACTGACATGAACTAAACTGAAAATATTCCATAAAACCCGTAAGTTGTCTCATTTTTTATAGAAAAATTCCATTTCCTTTCATGTGTGAAATAAAGGTTTCTTTTTCAATTGCATTTTAAGATATATACTAATGAAAACTTATGTAAAATGAATCAGAATTCCAGAGCATTGGAGTAATATACTCTTTGAATTTTCTTAATATGACCAAATGATTTTAATAGACATTTAATTTTCAGGTAGGACTTAGGAAAAATTGTGTATACTAAATTTGCCCCAGGTAGGGTTTTACACTTCCATTTATCTTCTTCTTTTCCCCTATTTACTATTATCTCCCCTAAATTCCAACATTAATAATTGGTGAGAAAATACTAAAAGCAGCTTGTTGGTGGTCCCTTTATCACCTGATTACTGGGGGATAATCCCAAGGGAAGAAAAGTAGACAGGTGACTTAGGCAACTACTTGCTAACATGGTCTTTTGGGAAAGTCAATAACAGACATTCCCTACCAGGAGGATCTATTCCTAAAAACTATTCTCAAATAGCTGCCCCTGGTAAAGGATTGTTTATGATAAGCAAATACAGAATAGGAGGCAAGGCTCCCTGAAGAATGTTTAAGCCCTATGCAACCCTTTGGTCTACTTGATATCAGAGAGTACTTGTCTGATATAAGAAAGAAGGTCAGGAAGGGTGGGTTGCAGGATGGGGGGTGCTTTCACTGTATCAGACCTCTCTCTGCTTTTTCTCAGCCTCTTGATTCCCTGGGTCCTTGATACCTCTAGTACATGAGTCTGATTTAGCAACTTAACTCATTGTAATAAATCAGCAGATCATAATATTATGCACTTTCCCATGATAGTACCATTGTCCTAAGGATACACATATGGATAAATGACAGATACTTTATTTTATTTATTGTTAATATTTTTATTGATTTCAGAGAGTAAGGGAGAAGGGAGAGAGAGATAGAAACATCCATGATGAGAGAGAATCATTGATTGGCTGCCTCCTGCATGCCCCCTACTGGGGATCGAGCCTGCAACCCAGGCATTCGCCCTTGACCTGAATCGAACTTAGGACTCTTCAGTCCGCAGGCCGACACTCTATTCACTGACACAATTCGGCTAGGATAGATACTTTAAATACATATATTATTTCTAATTCTGGAATGTCATTCCTTTGCAACACCAGCATAATAGATAAATGAAGTAAGAATTAAAAACCTTGTTTTTTTCTGTTTTATTTTAATAGGAAGTTTCCAGTTACCAACTCTTCTGAATATTGATTTTACTGTTCCCTCTGGTTTGATTCCACATTGTTTTCCCTTCCAACTTTCTTGACTTCATCATCACTATGGGGCCTTTTAGCTTTTTAATAGAACTTGTGCACATGGCGTTAAATATTTTTTGTGATGCACAATAACTAAAGTTCCTATAGGATTGGGTCATATGTAATATTTCTTTATACTAAGCACAATGCTAGGTCAATAATATATTCATATTAGATATTTGAATCAAAAAGTAGTTTTAGGAGTATATTCTAAATACCCTTCACATTCTTTAAAATAACAATTGCACATATTCTAGGTACATGTGAGTAGGGCAATCATTTCTGTGCGAAGTAGTGTGAATAATCCAACACCAAAAAATGTATAGAGAATGTAACTTTTCTATGTATATTTATCCTATATAATAAAAAGCTAATATGTAAATAGACTGAATGGCGGAACAACTGAACAACTGGTCGCTATTACATCGGCTGCGGCGGGATGGTGGAGCAGGTGAGCGGGGGCGCCACACCAAGGTGGGGCGCCAAACCAAGGCAGGGCACCGGTTGCTGTCATCGGGGCAAGCCTCTGGTGGTTAATGAAAATTCTTTGCTCCCGTGCACTGCGGTCCTGCCCAGTGTTTGTACCTGCTGCAGGTGCAGGCTGTGTTCGCACCTACTGCCAGCACTGGAGCCGCCGCTCGCACCCACTGCTGGCGCCCGGCCCTGGCCCCCATCGCTCAGCGCCGTCAGCAGGTACGAGCAGCAGCTGCCAGCCCTGACAGCCCCTCAGGGCTCTCCACATCCTTCTGCTCCTGAGGGATGATCAGGACCGGCAGTCACCACTCACACCTGCTGCCAGCACCCGGAACCGGTCCCGACCACTCTGCGCCGTCTGTGGGTGCAAGCCGCGGCTGCTGGCCCCAATCGCCCCTGAGTGCTTCTCCACCTCCCCCTGCTCCTGAGGGGCAATCGGGGCAGCAGCGCCGCTGGCACTCAGTGACGGAGCCAGCCCCAATTGCTCTGCACTGTCAGCACTGGGAGCGGTAATGGCAGGAGTGGGGCTGCTGGCAGACAGGGGACTGGGGGCCTCAGCCGGAGGGGCTGGGCGGGGGCGTGGGGGATGGGCGGAGACTCGCCCTTTTGCCTACCACAGCCTCCCAGCCCACAGTTCCTTTCAAGGTGCACGGATTCCTGCACTGGGCCCCTAGTATAGATTATAAAATTAGTTGTTTGAAAATTATTCACAACATGCCCAGCCTGTGTGGTTCAGTAGTTGAGCATCAACCTATGAACCAGGAGGTCACGGTTCGATTCCTGGTCAGGGCAAGTGCTTGGGTTATGGCCCAATCTGCAAGTTGGGGTATGCAGGAGGCAGCTGATCAATGATTCTCTCTCATCATTGATGTTTCTTTCTCTCCCCCTCTCCTTTCCTCTCTGAAATCAGTAAAAAGACATTTTAAAAAAGAAAAGAAAAGCATGCAAAACATAATTAATCAGGCAATGGACTTCTTAGTGAGTTGATGAAAACTGATTTGTACTGAAAGTTATTTTTCAAAGACACAAAAATTCTGTAGAGGAGGGGTACCTGGACTTAAAATTGTAAATGTTCCTATTTTTAGTTGTAAGGAAGGAATCTATTCAAATGTCACATTAATCATCCAGGAGTAAAAAGAATACAAGATTGTAAACAATCAGTATAAGTAGACTTTCTCTGAACAAGGTATATTAATATGAATTATAATTGATAGTAAATTCCTAAGGACCCTTCATTAGATTGAAAGAAGAAATAATATAGGTATAGATGAGATTATTCTAACATACTATTATATTACAATGTAGATGCTAAATTTTGAAAAATATTTAGATTTGGAACCAATAAAAGATGTAGAAAAAATATATAATCAATAATACTAAAGGAAAGATTTAATTCATTTAATTTTCTACTATAGTTTAAGGATTAAAAAGTATATTAAAATGTAGCAAAAAGGAAGTGATTTTCAGAATATGTTAGTATTAATTACAATCACTTCACTCTTTTATACCTACAGGTATATACTATAATCATGATTAATATTCAAGGTGGTTTTCTTGAGGCAATTTATTAAGCTTAATCTAAAAAGAAACTAAATTGCATTTCCTGTTGTGGTCAGAGTTGACATACCATAAAGAAATGTTTTCATCAATTTTTTTAAATAAGTTTATATAGGCTGATATATTTTCATTAACTTATAATTTCAAAGATTTAAACCTAAAGGGAACATTTCAATATGGCATAAGATAATATAAAATGTAAAGTAAGAATGTAGAAATTAACTGGCATATTTAAACTAAATTCTAGAACACAATTTCTCATTAATGTTTAACTTTTCTAAAATTATAACATTTTACAATACTAAAATCTGATATACAACCAGTGGCAGTATATGAGGGAACCTACACTGCCTTCCAGAGTTGGGTGGCTTTATAACATGTAAAGGGAAATTCTTAAGCACTCCTCCCTTCAAAAGGGGAGGGCTAATTCCTCTCCTTTTTGAATGTGGCTCAGATACAGTAATTAGCATCTAATAAGCAGGATATGGCAAAGTAAACTTATGTGGCTTTTACGGTTAGTTCATAATATGTGTATCTTCTACCTGGCTCTGATGGATGACTGCCAAGCACTCTATGGAGAGATCCACACTGCAAGGAAATGATGATGCCACCAACAACCTGCACCACCTGGTTAACCATGTGAGGGAGCCACCTCAGTAGAAAATCCTCTGGTCCCAGTAAAGATTTCAGGTAACTCTTGCTCTTGTATATACCTTGACTGCAATCTCATGTGAGGCTTTAAGCCAGAACCACTGAACTAAATCCTCCTAAATTTCTGCCACATGGTAATGGTAAAGATCACATACCAATATCTATCATCTATCTATCATCTCTCTCTCTCTCTCTCTCTCTCTCTCTCTCTATATATATATATATATATATACTAACTCTAATCATCTACATCTATATCTAGCTCTATCATCTATCATCATCTAGCTATCATCTAGCTATCATCTATCTATCTATCTATCTATCTATCTATCTATCATCTATCTATCTACCATCTATCATTATCTATTTATCTATCTACTCTTATTTAATCAATGGTATATTGGTGAATGTTTAAAACAAATTCCCAATGCTTTGGGAGAAAAATATCTGAATCTTAATTTTTGCTGATCCCCATGGTGTCAATATTTCCATGATGAGTTTAAGCTATCAACCAAAGTGATGTCACTAAACACAGACTTTGGAAGAAATACACACACCAATCACATAGCATTGCTACCACACAGACATTACAAATATAAATAAACTTAAAAGTATAGATAATAGCAAAAATTAAGTTAACAAAATTAGAAAATGTGTTTAAAATATATATTTCTTTGTTTTTAATGCAATTTGCTAATTATAAGTGTATATACTTTAATTTTAATGTTGGTTAAAAAAAGAGTTCATGAAACTCCTAAAATATAACAAATGGCATTTCTTATTTTTAAAATAGTATATTTAATACATGTTTATTTCTATGAGAGTAGATAATTGATTATATTTTGTGAGGCTTATGTGACCGCATCCTACAGCTTTTGATTTGTAATCCAATTATACCACATTATAACTATGGTATCAGTAGGCACCTAGTGAGTATTTTTGATGAGCTATTTCATACTGTGGATTTATAATTAACATAAAACAATATTGCTACTTAAAATTTGAAGTACTTAAAATGAATTCATCAATTAATATTTATAGTGCATAGTGCATGCATGATTTTGAATGTAATCTTGATGTATTTTATTTAAGGAACAAAAAAAATAGGCTTTAGCACAATAGGCCTTAGCACAATAATAGGAATTACTTTAATCTCCATGGGATTCCAATTCCAAGAATAACAAGTGAACAAAAATAATGACTTTCTTTGTATAATATCATAATATATTTTTGATAATTATATCTAGTTTGCATTATTAATACAATGACTGCTTTATTTTCATTTTCTTACAAAGTTCTAATCAAAAAATTTTGGAAATTGTCAATGTGTTCATAATAATTCATATAAATCAGTAACTCTGATGTTATCATTCATAGATATAGCAGTATACAACATTATAATTTAGAGTTTTTATTTCAAAGCTGGTTGGAATACAGGGAATTACATATATTTTTTGTTTCTCTTTTCTAGTCATTGAACATTATTATATGTCATGATATAATCTTCCAAGTACTCAAACTTTTCTTTTGGGAGAAAGTCAACCTAGACTTAAACATGATAGAGCAAAACATGTTATAGCCCCTTCCTAGTATACATGAGGAAGCTAAGACAGGTGTTCACCTGTGGTAAGCTGAAAAATATCTCCCAAAGTTGTTCATGCCCTAAATCCCAGAACCTGTGACTATACTACCAAACATGTCAAAAGGAACGTTCAGATGCAATTAAATGAAGGACCTTGAAATGATGAGGTTATTCTGGATTAGGTGAGTGGCTTTAATCACAAAGGTCTTTATTAGAGGGATACAGGTGTTGGGTTCCAACACCAGCAGGTCCAGGGGTTCCCAAAGGTGTGGAAAGAGTCGGCGAAGAAGGAATGACATGGAGACAGTGTTCAGTTGATCAGCAGCCTAGCCAGGTTCTCTAGTCAGGTTCTAGCCAGGTTCTCCAGCCAGGTTCTCTAGCCAGGTTCTAGCCAGGTTCTAACCAGGTTCTCCAGCCAGGTTCTGTATTCTCCTTTTACATCTGTATTTATACCAGTTGATTTTAATCCTATCCATTCTACTCCAAAGGTTAAGGCGTTTGTTATCTCCATTCCAAGGTCACTACTCCATTGTTCTGTTAAGCTACAAGGAAGTAACTGAAGGAGATTATCCTAAGAAAAGATTATGTAGTTTAAACATGATTGTTCATAGTTAAAGTGATTAATTACCCCACCTGACACTTAGTTAAGGGGTTTTATTCCCTTCCTTAGTCCTGTTAATCCCTAACTCCAAGGGAAAATCCCCACCTGGGGAAACAACCTTTCTCGGGGAGGTGGCCTTGGTTAGCTCCCTTGGCGCTAAGAAAGGGAGCAAACATATTAAGAACAGTATGCCATATACGCCAGGTCCCTTGAAACATATGCTGTGCAGATGTTTCTTCCCCACAGTGACTGTGTCAAGCAGCAAAGATGGACTGGCTTCCGGCAGACAGGAGAGTTGGAAAAGCCAAAGTGACTAGGAAAAATAGAGGGAGTAAGTAGGCTAAAGGACAGAAACAGAAGTCAGAGAAAGAAATCTGAAGATGTTACTATTGACCTTGAAGACAGAGGAAGGAACAAAAAAAGAAAGCAGATGGACTTTAAGATCTAGAAAAAGCACAAAAACTGCATCCAGAAAGAATGCAGTCTTTATGACACCTTTATTTTTGAATAACAGACACCTAGAGTAATAAGATAATAAATTTATGTTGTTTTGAGTCACTAAATTTGTGGTGATTTGTTTTAGCTGTATCAGGAATTAAATACATCACCTACATGACTTTTCAACTATCCTATGCACACTCTGACCTGGAACTCTGTACAATAAAATTTTTATTCAACAGCACTGTTACTTTGTCATTTAAAAATTTACCCCAATCCTAAATCAGGTCTTAACACACATGGAAAGGTCACTGTGTCTAGAAATCAATTTATTAGCTATATCAACTAGTAAAAGTCAATACATAGATCCTATTAAATGAGGGGGGAAAGCTATGACATGGAATTAAAGTCTTCATTGAGGATTGATTTATTTTGAAAGAAGGTAGACCAATTTATTTGAAGAACAGATATATGATATATACGAACAAATGAGTAAGAACCCTAGTAACTAAGCTAAGAAAGCCTCGTCATTCAAACTCAGCTACACATTAAATTTATAAGTGGAAAAACTTTATCTTGCCTGTTAATTACTATTTCATACAAAGCATATGATTTTCCTCCAATATTTGACCCATAATTATCTGTCAAATAAATTTCATCTACATATTAAATGATAAGAGAATACTTGAATATAAAGATGTGCTTTGAGTAATGTCAACCTCTTTTAGCAGAAAATATTGTTGATACTTCCAATAATCTTTCTTTAATGCAAAAATTTTCACAATATGAATATGCTAAATGTTTCCTGATATAGATTGCTATTATCATCAATGGACCATTAGGTTCATTTTATGAACCATTAAGTTAGCCAATGTTCCAAATATAGTGGAATGAGAGCCTTATGAAATTCCCAAAGGGGAATTGATAATTTTAAAAGAAATAGTCACTGAGAAACAGAAAGCCAGGATCACACCCAAATGTATGCAAAAAAAAAAGCCAAAAATGAGTCAAAAAATAATCTGAGTAGATTATAATTTAATATAGCAGGGGACTTTAAATCTGTAAAGAACTAACTAAAAGGAATGAAAATCATCAAGCTTATTTTAAGTCCAAATTAAAGCGATTATTAAATGGGATATAGCTGATTTAATTCAAAGGGATCTTTGCAGATAAATTGCAGGGATTCAGAGAACATTACATGATATTTTATGTGTATTTTGTTGGTATATGATATTTGCAAAGTAATCAGTGATTCTAAAATAGCTTGTGATACAGCCGGGTGGCTCAGTTGGTTGGAGCATCGCTCCCTATACCAAAAGGTTGCTTGTTCAATTCCCAGTCAGGGCACATACCTAGGTTGGGGTTTCGATCTGGGTGAGTGCAGGAGGCACCTGATCTCTCTCTCTCATCAGTATACATATCCTCGGGAAAGAATTACATTTTTTCTTAAATACAATAAAATAGCTTGTGGTTAAAACCACCACCAACCTGTATACATGCATATAAGCATAACCAATGGACACAGACACTGGGGGTGAGGGCACAAGTGGGGGGGGGGGGGCAAAGAGGGGATAAGGACACATATGTAATACTTAATCAATAAAGAAAAAAATAACTTGTGAATAATAGGTCTAGGTCAACTTTTATGGTTGAAACCTTTTTGCAAGGAGATCATTTTTTAAAATTATAATGACCTATTCCCACAATCATAAAAGTACAGGTCTCTTAAACTTCATTTTAACTAAAGTACCAAAAATAGATATCTTTTACACTAAATTGGTAGGTTCATAAATTATTAAATCTTTAAAATACCTCATATATTTATATCCTTCCATTTATATTTTAGGTATCATAATTTACATTTCTTAACATCTTACATTTCTGCTTTTGAAAATATGAATAAATATCTGAAAGTAAATATCTAGGCAATGTAACTATGATATTTTTTTGAAGTTCTATAATATATCTTAAAGACTGCCGAAACTGGTTTGGCTCAGTGGATGGAGCGTCGGCCTGCGGACTGAAAGGTCCCAGGTTCGATTCCGGTCAAGGGCATGTACCTGGGTTGCGGGCACATCCCCAGTAGGAGATGTGTAGGAGGCAGCTGATCGATGTTTCTCTCTCATCGATGTTTCTAACTCTCTATCTCTTTCCCTTCCTCTCTGTAAAAAATCAATAAAATATATTTAAAATATATATATATATATATATATATATATCTTAAAGATTAACAGATATTTTGCATTATATAACATATATATACTTACATATACATATGCATTATTTTAATTATGAAAAATTAAAGTAGAGAGAATCATATAATAAACATGTCTATATGGATCACCCATCTTTAACAATTATCCACTCATAGCTAATCTTGTTATATTTACACTCTCTTGTCTACACCTCTGGATTATTTGAAGCAATTCCAAGCATCATATAGTTTATCTATAAATGTTTTCTTGGCTTGTTTCTAAAAGATGTCTTTTGTTGCTATTTATCTCATCTCTTTTATGTCTATAATTTGTTTTATTCTATTTTTTCCTTTTAATTTATTATTGTGTAGTTTTTACTATTCTTTTAGTGTTTATTGTATGTATCATTGATTTATTGTCATCTGGTAAAATTTCATAGTTTTACCATTTCTGAGAGAGTTGTAGAACACTAGCTCTTTTAAAATTTGTTTCCCTCTAATCATATCTTTCCTCTTTTTGTCATGCATTGTTTTTTCTAATATTATTTGAATTATATAACATGTTATAATTTTTGTTTTTTTTCAACTGGTATTTATTTTTATTGACCCACATAATTAACTTCTGTGATGCTCTTTATTTCTCTCACTAGAAGGCTGGTGCATGAATTTGTGCATGGGCGGGGTCCCTCTGGGTGGCCTGCAGGGATTGGGCCAAAATCCACAGTTCAATGCCACCTGCAGCTCCTACCTGCCGCTCCCACTCATCCTGCCCCCACTGTGCCTGCCGTGTGCCTGCGCCCAATCAGTCCTGATCGGCCCTGCATCTGACGCCCTCCCAAGGGGAGTAGCCTGTGGGATCGGGCTGAAACTGGCTCTCCGACATCCCCTGAGGGGTCCTGGATTGCACAAGGGTGCAGGTCAAGCTGAGGGACCCACCAGTGCACAATCGGGCCAGGGAGGGACCGAGGGAGGGCTCCAGGGCATTTCTGGCCCATCTCGCTCAGTCCAGATCAGCTGGACCCCAGCAGTAAGCTAACCTACTAGTTGGAGCATCTGCCCCCTGATGGTCAGTGCACATCATAGTGACCAATTGAGCAGCCTTAGCATATAATTAGCATATTATGCTTTGATTGGTTATTCAGTTGTTCTGCTGTTCTGTCTATGTGCATATTACCCTTTATTATCTATATAGATAAAACCCTAATATGCAAATAGACTGAATGGTGAAACAATGGAATAACTAATCGCTATGACGTGCACTGACCACCAGGGGGCGCGCACAGAACATGGTGGGCAATGGCAGCAGGCAGCAGAGCATGGAACATGGAGGACGTTGGCGCCTTGGGGTGGTGGAGCAGGTGAGCGGGGGGCGCCAGACCAAGGCAGGTGCCGATCACTGTCATTGGGGCAAGCCTCTGATGATTACTGAAAATTCTTTGCTCTTGCAAGCCAGGTGCTGCCTGGCACTCACACCTGCTTCCAATGCCCAGCGCCCGCTCCGATCGCTCAGCACTGTCAACAGAGGCAAGTGGCGGCTGCTGTCACCCAATCACCCTTCAGGGCTTCTCCACCTCCCCCTGCTCCTGAGGGTGATCGGGGCTGGCAGCTGCTGCTCACACCCACTGCCAGCAACGGCTCCGCTCGCACCCATTGCTGGCGCTTGGCGCTGTCAGCCGGTGCAAGTGAGGTTAGTGCCATCAGCGTGTGGGAGTGGTGGCAACATGGCAATGGGAGCGGAGCTGCCACCAGACAGGGTCCTGGGGCTGTGGCAGGAGGGACCAGGTGGGGGCCGAGACCCGCTTCTGTGCCCACAGTTTGTTTCAAAGTGCACAAATTCTTGTACTGGGCGCTTAGTATAGGAAAACATTTCAGACAGAAACATGACTGTAAAGTTACCAAAAGAACTGTGCTAACTGTTTAAAGTGTAGTCTTGCTGGTGTTAAATTTCCATGATCATTGCTTGCTTAGAGAAGTCTTTACTTCATTTTATCTTTTATGTGATGTTTTCACTGGGTAAATATTTCTATACTTGTTTTTATTTCCTTTCATCACTTTAAAGATGTTTTTCCTTGCCTTCTGGCTTTCAATGTTTCTGTTGAGTAGTCATTGATCATATTGTTGACACTGAAGGAGTTCACTTTTTGTTCTGATTGGCTTTAATATTTTTTCTAAGATTACTACCAGGTTTATTTTATATGCATAGGTGTGGCTTTCTTTGGTTTTGAGGTTTGCTAACATCTTGAATCTGAAGGTTGATACATCTTATCAGTTCTGAAAATGTTTAGCCATTATTACTTCAAATATCATTTCTGCCATGTTATCTTTTTTATTTCTTTTAGACATTCCACTAACACACAAGTTAGATCATTTTTAATAACCCATCTGTCCCTTCTTTTCATTTATTAAAATATGTTCTGTATTGTACTTGGAGTATTTTTTTTATTGACCTATCTTCAAGTTCCCTGATCTTATATTTGCTATTATACCATACAGTGAGTTCTTAATTTCATTTTTTCAATTCTAGATTGTTCATTTTATTTGTTTTTATAGGTCCCAATTATCTTTTAAAATCCCTTAACTGTCTCTTCTTAATTTTATTTAATAATTTTTTCATAGTTATTTTAAAGATTGTGTCTGCTAATTCCAATAATTGGCTCATCTATATAGGCCTATATATATTGTCTGCTTTTTCTCTTGATCATAAGCCATTGTTTTTCTTTTTTTTCTCTCTTTGAATTCCTTGTCTTTTGTTATTGTTATTCTGTGTTAAAAATTATATGCAAAAAATATCCAGATAATCATCTTTCACCAGACATGGGTATCTTTTTTTTTTTAATATATTTTATTATTGATTTTTTACAGAGAGGAAGGGAGAGGGATAGAGAGTTAGAAACATCGATGAGAGAGAAACATCGATCAGCTGCTTCCTGCACACCCCCCACTGGGGATGTGCCCGCAACTAAGGTACATGCCCTTGACCGGAATCGAACCTGGGACCCTTCAGTCCGCAGGCCGACGCTCTATCCACTGAGCCAAACCGATTAGGGCCAGACATGGGTATCTTATCTCATTAAGTAATATAATCAGATGTTGAAGTTAATCAAGCTAGATTGCTATTTTAGTAACACTAAGTCCATCTTAATATCAACCTTCCTTTTAAGGCTGAGCCTCCCAGTACAATGGGGCTCTCTCCTTTGCCCTGAAATATTGTTGGAGATTAAGCTCTGTACTTCAGAGATTCCAAATTGGGCTCTCCTTCTTTCTGTTTCAAGAAGTTCAAAATTGGGCAATATCTATTCTTTCAACAGTTGTTTTGTTTTTTAAGTACTATAAAATATGGAAGATCTATTCTGCATTTTATAAACGTTCAATATATTTCCTCAGTTTCCTGTACAGCCACAAAACTCAACAAATGTTTAATGAAAAATATGGACTATGAATTTTTTTTCTCTCTCAAGTTTAAAATTGTGCCCATCAGCTTCACATAACCGCTAAATTTTAGGTTAATTTCTTTTTTCACCAAAGAGGTGTTTTCTCTTAAAAATCTCAGTCCTTAGCCTATCCCAATAATTCCTTAACCCAGAGGCGAGGATTAGCTTTTCTTGGAAAAGTTCTCTTCTGTCTAGAATATTTGCTTTTCGAATCATCTAGGCATTACAATTCTCTGATACCATTACAATACTATCTTTTAATTAAGGAGTTTTCTCAGATTGAATCATATTAAATTTCCTATGTTTTTAGCCTAGAAACAAATTGCCACAAGAACCTTAGCTAGCCATTGCCTATCACATTTTACTGATAATCAGTCTTAACATAAAAGTATTTTTTATAATATACTAGAGGCCCAGCACGTGAAATTGCCCAAGACCCAGACCTGCTGCGCCCCTGCGAGACCCATCAATGCACCTCCTGGTGACTGGTCATTTGGTCATTCCAGCTTTATGGTGTTATGGCCATTGGCCTTTTATAATATAGACTAGAGGCCCAGTGCACAAAAATTTGTGCACTCGGGGGGGGGTGGGGGGGGGGAGGGTGTCCCTCAGCCCGGCCTGTGCCCTCTCGCAGTCTGGGACCCCTCGGGAGGTAACGACCTGCTGACTTAGGCCTGCTCCCGGGTGGCAGAGGGCAGGCCCAATCCCTAGGTGCAGCACCTGGTCGGGCTCAGAGCAGGGCTGATTGGGGAGTTGGGGCACCGCCCCCTGTCATGCACAGAGCAGGGCGGATCGGGAGGTTGCGATGCCACCCTCAGTCACGCTCAGGGTAGGGCCGATTGGGGGGTTGGGGCACCCCCTCCTGTCACACTCAAGGCAGGGTTGATGGGGAGGATGTGGCACCACCCCTTGTCATGCGCAGAGCAGGGCCAATAAGGGGGTTGGGGCTCTGGCCCTTGTCACTCACAGAGCAGGGCCCATCAGGGAGGTTGGGGCTCCGTACCCAGTCATGCACAGAGCAGGGCCGATCAGGGGGTTGGGGAGCTCTCCCCTGTCATGCACAGAGCAGGGCCGATCAGGGGGTTGAGGAGCTCCCCTTTGTCACTCACAGAGTAGGGCCGATAGGGGAGTTGGGGCACCGCCTCCTGTCATACACAGAGCAGGGCGGATCAGGGGGTTGGGATGTTGCACCATGTCACACTCAGGGCAGGGCCAATGGGGAGGTTATGGCTCTACCCCATCACACACGGAGCAGGGCCCGTGGGGGGTGGGGGGGTTGGGGCGCCGCACCCTGTCACACACAGAGCAGGGCCGATCAGGGGGTTGGGGCGCTACACCCTGTCACACACAGAGCCGCAGGGCAATCAGGGAGTTGGGGATCTCCCCCCTATCAGGCACAGAGCAGGGCTGATCAGGGTGTTGGGGCGCCTTTTCCTGTCACGAACAGAGCAGGGTGGATAGGGAGGTTGTAGCCCCGCCCCCTGTCACACACAGCTGCAGGGCAATCAGGGGGTTTGGGCGCTGACCCCTGTCACGCTGATCCTGGTGCCGGGAGGCATATTACCCTTTTACTATATAGGATAGAGGCCTGGTGCACAGGTGGGGGCCGGCTGGTTTGCTCTGAAGGGTGTCCTGGATCAGGGTGGGGGTCCCCACTGGGGTGCCTGGCCAGCCTGGATGAGGGGATGATGGCTGTTTGCAGCTGGTCACACCCCCTTCCGGGTGGGGGTCCCCACTGGGGTGCCTGGCCAGTCTGGGTGAGGGGCTGAGGGCTGTTTTCAGGCTGATGGGTGACTGAAGCTCCCAATTCTCCTTTTTTTCTTTTTTTTTTTAAATTCTGGGCCAGCTTTAGCTCTGAGGCTTGTCTCCAGCTCTTAGGCCTTGGCTGCTGAAAGCAGGTATCTGGCTTGTTTGGGTTCTATAATCGAAACATTGTTTCAACTCCAGCTCTGAGATCCTGGCTGGCTGAAAGCAGGTTTCTGTGGTTTTGTTTAGCTTCTACATTTGTAACAATGTTTCAAACTGCAAGCTCAGAGGCCGGCAGCGGCAGGCAGGGAACATTGGTGTCCTCTGTCGCTGAAGCAAGCAAGCCTCATGTTCGCTTCAAGCTGCCTGGCTGCCTGCCACTATCTTGGCTGGCACTTAATTTGCATATCGCCCTGATTAGCCAATGGGAAGGGTAGCGGTGTGACACCAATTTGTATGTTTCTCTTTTATTAGTGTAGATATTTAGTAAATTTGAAAAATACAAAACAATTTCATATTTTAAATCCAATGAAATTATTGTTTTTATACAACAAATAGTTAATGCATGCCTTTTTATTATTCTCAGAGTTGTGTTACATTTCAAATATACAATAATTGGCAAAACAGACTTGGTTCTTACCTTGATGAGCTTAAACCTTTAATCAGGGAGACCTCTTTGTCCACAGATTCACACAATGCATAGTTAAAAAAAAAGTAGTTTGAGGAAAAATTCTGTTGAGCTATGAAAATATTTATAAAATGAATCTGATATTGTCTGAGGAGTTTAGCTAAAGCTTCTATGAGGAAGTGGCTTTTAACTTCAGAGTTGAAGTGTGCATTAAGTAAGATAAAGCTAGGATTTAACATGTAGAGAAATGCAGTTTAAAAATGGAAGTATATTTACCAAAGAATGAGGAACAATGATTCATAATCCTGTAATAAAATAAGGCACATAAGGTTATGGGTACACGTTGAATGCCATTTAATCTGGCTTTGGTGCGCCAGAGCATGCTCCCATGAAGTTGTTCATCTCAGCTCTGTTAGGGAAGGTAAGTTTATGCCAGCCATGAAAGAGGGAAACCTGTTATTTTAGACAGAGGAACTTACAGAGAAAACCATGACAAGTCCTTTAAGATGTTTGGAAATAAATTAGACAAAAACAACAACTATTCAAAGATCTTTTTTTTTTTAATCAGGAAGTTGACATAATCAGTTTAAGATTTCACAGAGATACTTCTGAACTCAATGTGCTGAAAGCTTTGGAGAGGGAGGGCCTACAATCAAGATGAGGTGACTATTCTAGGAATAGAAGGGAGTAATCAAAATTCCAGAGAGTATTGTGAATAGTGGCCATTTTGAGAAATTTTAGAAAACTGATGAGTCAGGGCTTTTGACTTGATTTGTTCTGGGCTGTAAGAAAGAAGAAGAATATAGGAAGTAAGGTAGAATGCTGCAGCTTGTCATCTGAGGAAGGCAGATTGAAATATGATATTGATAAAATCAATTTTTAATGAGACTGAAATTTAAAGTAGATGCCTATGTGGGCATTTGGTTGCAGTTGTATTGAGATAAAGGTCATTAGCATTTAGAAGGGTAAAATAACTAAACTAAGAGGTTAGGATATATAAGATTAATCAAAGTGGATGTTGAAGTCACTCAAGTGCATAGGAATTAGAAAGATGTACTAGACAGAATGACATTGAGAAAGTTTAGAGGGTGTGAAACTTTTAATATCAGATGAGAGAGTTGTAGGTGGGAGGAATGCATGAATTACCGTTTAGTCAGAAGATTATATCAGACATCACTTCACCATGTTAATTCTATTTATTTATGGCTTATTTGTATTTTTGCTTATATATGTTGTCACTTTTATTGTTATATGGTTATAAATACAGAAAGTATGCTGGCATGAAAGGAAATCACCAGACCACAACAAAACGCAAGAGAAAGGAAAACACAATTAGCTATAGTAGCAATATGATATTAATCTAAAGAGTGAGCTTTAACTTACATAAATATTGGAAATTGCTTTGTGAACCAGCATTCAATACAACCATGAAGGAAAAAGAATAAGGCCCTTTCATTGTACGTGGGGGAAGTAAGTGCATAAAATGTTGATTTTAGTTAAATGATGCTACATTCAAGAAACTTGGACTTTAAAAATGGCATAGAAAAGCAATGGAGGATAAACAGGGCATTTTAACAATATTTAAAAGCCATCCTAACCTATAAGTACTTATTAGGGAAAGATACACTATTGGAAAGTTATTTTATCTTGTTCAAAGTAAAAATAAAAAATTTGCATCTTACCCGAAAAAAAAAAATTATTCCCTGAAAGAGTGTTTCTGAAAATGAAGAATGTAAGGATTTGGTATATTTTTGCTTATCTGATCTTGTAAAAATTACATTCAGATATCCAGCCCAGGAAAAAATATTCCTCGGTGTATAAGAGGCTCAGAAAACAGTGGCTTCCAGAGCACCAATAGCTCCCAGTTATAAGTGACATCCATCCCAAATCAAACACATCCCTTTCATCTTCAGTCTGGAGAGCAGGAGCCCAGCTGCCCCTTATGTGCATGGATGCTATCTAAAGGATGAGAAGTGACTCTTCACTGTAATGAGACTGGCAAAACCTGCTCCAGCTAGCTCAGAAAAAATAAAAACAAAGGTTTTTCCTCCTCAAGTGATGTTAAATGTAGATTGTGTAAAATGTTTTATTTTGTCAGGACAAATCAGAACCAGGGATCATATGCATTTCTTCTTTGGCTCCTATATGACTAGATTTTTTTAAACTTGTGGACCAAGAATATAAATCAGAAAAGGAAAATATAGAAATGTTATCTAATGTCTTACTTCCCCCTGAAAAATAAATCTCTCTGTCATTTTATTTATATACTAGCGGCCCAGTGCATGGGATTTGTGCACTGGTGGGGGGCATGGCCTGCGGGGATCAGCCCACTGTGGGGGTAACGCTCATCTTGGTCAAGCCGAGTGGCGCTCCCACTGTGGGAGCACACTGACCACGAGGGGCAGCTCCTGCATTGAGTGTCTGGCCCCTGCTGGTCAGTGCACATCATAGTGACTGGTCGACTGGTCATTCCACTGTTTGGACGCTGGGCTTTTATTATATAGGCTATATATATTACTCATGAAGTTTCATCTATGTCTTACACATGTCATTACCTTTTGTCTATCCATAAAATGTCTGTCTACCCCTTTTCCCCAATCTGATTATTCTCCAATTACCTTCAAAAAATAGGTTCATAGCCACAGATTTTGTGTTCTGGATCCAGATGCGGGTCCAGTTGATTTTAGCAAGTAGTATTAGTAATTATTGAAATTTTGGTCAACACAGGTTGGGAAAGACAAGTTGTAGGGTATAAGTCAGTCAAAGCCAGACATGGAACACTCCAAAACATGAGAAAAGTACATAATGGCTACACAAAGTCTCTGGTCCCCTAAGTCAGACATTGTTAAACTCTTGATTACTCTGGCCCACTCTGTGAGAAGTACATGAAATTGACAAACTCAGTTTAAGCTCTCTGGTTTCAACCAATGCTTCATAAACTTTTTCCATTGGTCTGGAATTAAGTTTTCACTGGTTTGCAAGAGAAAAAATATGAAAAATAAGTATTAATGTGATTAGTTTTTTTATATAGAAAGATTTATTCAAAGACTGTCATGTGTTTAGAGATTATGCCCTGCCTACATTTGTGATGACAACAAATGATAATTTGAACTTACTTGTTTTATTTTTTCATTCTGTAAATTAAATATCAGAAATTATATGTTAATTTACTGATCTTTTTACTGATGTTTAGTCTATAAAAATTAAAGGACTTCATTGCCACTTAATTACACTGTAGATACAATTCTCTTATTGATAAAGGTATATCAAAGAATTTAGTAACTGTAAAAAACCTCATATTCTCAGATGATTTTTAATCCTTGTTCTTTTATTTATTCTCTCTAAAACATTATTAAGACTTACCATATGCCTGACACTAATATATATATATATCTCAAACAAGTTTCCTTCTCTAAGCTTAAATTCTACTTCAGGGACAATAAACAAGTAAATAGATTCATTAATTTATACACATACATAAAAACAGTGTATGCTATGCAGAAAATTAAAGGTAACATCCAGCTTTTTTAAATTTTGTTTTATTGCTTAAAATATTACAAAGAGTAGTATATATGTTTCCTTTATTTTTCCCCCTTGACTTTCCTCCAGCTTCCCCTACCCCCCAGTGTCTTGTGTCCACTGGTTATGCTTATATGCATGCATACAAGTCCTTTGGTTGATCTCTTACCACCCCCCTCAACCCTCCCCGGCCTTCTGCTGTAGTTTGACAGTCTGTTCTATACTGCTCTGCCTCTGTATCTATTTTTGTTCATCAGTTTATAATGGTCTTAATTATCCATAAATGAGTGAGATCATGTGGTATTTTTCTTTCATTGACTGGCTTATTTCACTTAGCATAATGCTTTCCAGTTCCATCCATGCTATTGCAAATGGTAAGAATTCCTTCTTTTTTACAGCAGCATAGTATTTCATTGTGTAGATGTACCACAGTTTTCTAATCCATGCATCTGTTGGTGGGCACTTAGGCTGTTTCCAGATCTTTGCTATGGTAAATTGTGCTGCTATGAACATAGGGATGCATAAATCCTTTCTGATTGATATAAATGTAAGACAGGAAACCATAAAAATCCTAGAGGAATCCAAAGGCAACAAAATATCAGATATATGCTGAAGCAATTTCTTCACTGATACAGCTCCTAGGGCATTGGAAACTTAAAGAGAAAATAAACAAATGGGACTACATCAAAATGAAAAGCTTCTGCACAGCAAAAGAAACCATCAACAAAATAAGAAAGCCCACTGCATGGGAGAACATATTTGCCAATTTTATCACCGATAAGGGTTTAATCTCCAACATTTATAGGGAACTCATACAACTTAAGAAAAGGAAGATAAACAATCCAATCAAAAAATGGGCAAAGGACCTAAGTAGACACTTTTCAAAAGAGGACATTCAGAAAGCCAAGAGACATATGAAAACATGCTCAAAGTCACTAATCATCTGACAGATACAAATCAAAACAACAATGAGGTACCATCTCACACCTCTCAGAATGGCTATCATCAGCAAATCAACAAACGACAAGTGCTGGCAAGGAATGCAGAGAAAAAGGAACACTTGTGCACTGCTGGTGGGAATGCAGACTGGTGCAGCCACTATGGAAGACAGTATGGAGTTTCCTCAAAAAGTTAAAAATGGAACTCCCATTTGACCCAGTGATCCCACTTCTAGGAATATATCCTAACATCTATCTTTTTATGGTGTGGCCATTTAAATTATATTTGAAGATAATTTATTTGTTAAAAATACTGTACAATTGACTTGAGGACTATAATGTGTTTTCCAGAGTAGTGCTAAGGACTGGAATTTTGTGTTATAGTTTCTACATTGTCTGTTATGATGCTGTGCATTAGCATCTTTTTATAGCAGTAGTTCTCAACTGGGACAATGCTGTCCTCTCAAAGAACATTTGTCAATGAATGGAGACACTTTCGGTTGGCACAGACTGGAAGCGGTGGGGGAGTAGCTGCTGGAATCAAATAGGTAGACACCAAAGATGGTGTTCAACATCCTACAATGTACAAGACAGATCCCATGATAAAGAATCATTTTGGCCGAAACCGGTTTGGCTCAGTGGATAGAGCGTCGGCCTGCGGACTGAAAGGTCCCAGGTTCGATTCCGGTCAAGGGCATGTACCTGGGTTGCGGGCACATCCCCAGTGGGGGGTGTGCAGGAGGCAGCTGATCGATGTTTCTCTCCCATCGATGTTTCTAACTATCTATCTCTTTCCCTTCCTCTCTGTAAAAAATCAATAAAATATATTTTTAAAAAAAAAAAAAAAAAGAATCATTTTGCCTGAAATGTCAATAGTGCCAAGACTGAGGAACCCTGCTTTATAGACACGAATAATAAAAGATATTCTGACCATTAATTTCTTGAAAACCTAGGTGGTGCCAGCTTATGGTAAATCTCTCTCTCTCTCTCTCTCTCTCTCTCTCTCTCTCTCTCTCTCTTTCCTCTTTCCTCTCCCTTTTGATTGCCTAGTGTCTGAACACCTTTACTGTGTTTGAGAAAACTCCTACCTATGATTCTTAGTGAAAGGCGAATAAGCTCCCCATAAGCTTAAAAATATCAGCTATTACATTTTCCTTGCAACTAGTACATAGTCATGTGGCATCGGCTCAACAACAACAATAGAATAACCCACCAGTAATTGGGGATGCAAGCAATGGGGATGGCCATAATCATTCTCTGCAGCAGCTACCAGAATGCCAACTTCCTGGAAAAATGGAGCAGTGGTGATAGGGCTGGTTGTATTGGCAGTTCAAACTGCTGTTTGGTGCTTGGCAGCTGCAAGGCTTTCATCACCAAACCTGCTCTGCACTGTGATTTAGGAGGTGGTTTCTGGATGCACAACCTGATGCTGTGGCCCAACCAGGAATTATGAGAATTTCCCAGTATCCGTTAATAAACTTTTGTTCTATTTTTTTTCAGCTAGAATGGGAATCAGTTTATTTCTAACAACAACAAAAAACATCTTGATAAAAGCTACTTTTTGCTCTTGCTCTATGGGCATCTTGATATTTATATTTTGTGACTATATCTTGAGAAGATATATATCAATGTATATATTTAATTTTATTTTCCTTTTATCTTTTTACTTTTTATAATTATATACACTGAGTGGCCAGATTATTATGACCACCTGACATTTGTAGGCAAATTAGCTATAATTTTTCACTGAAGTTGATAGAGGGCCAGACCATTATAAATAGGGAAGCAGGTTGTTTACCACGACAGTAGAAGTGATTTTTTTCTTAAGATATGGGTAAACAACGCGATTTATCAGCCTTTGAATGTATGGCAAATTAGCCATACACTGCATCGTATTGGATATGGAAGACGAAGGCCTGTTCGAAAACCTTTTCTGTTTGCAGTTACCAAGATAAAACGTCTCCAATTCACACAGGAACACAAGGATTGGACAGTCGAGCATTGGAAAAAAGTCATGTGGTCCGATGAATCACGTTTCCAGTTGCATCATGCAGATGGCAGAATGAGAATTTGGCGGAAACAGCATGAAAGCATGCACCCCACATGCATGAGTACAACCCTTCAAACTGGTGTGGGCAGTGTTATGGTTTGGGGCATGTTTTCCTGGAATGATTTGGGCCCTTTAATTCATGTGGAACAAGGTCTGAATAGTACAACATACCTAAGTATCGTTGCTGGTCAAGTTCATCCTATCATGTCGATGGTGTATCCCAATGGAGATGGCTTCTTCCAACAAGACAATGCACCATGCCACGGTGCTCGTATTGTGCAGGAGTGGTTGCAAGAACATGAGGGAGACTTTACCTTGCTTAGGTGGCCCCCACAATCACCAGATCTCAATCCAATTGAGCATTTGTGGGATGAAGTTAAAAGAGCCATCAGGCAGCTGGTTCCACAACCATCAAACCTCGCAGAACTGGACAGTGCTATTCATCAGGCATGGTGTCAGATTCCTCGCATCACCTTTCAGCATCTGGTGGAGTCAATGCCAAGAAGAATCACTGCAGTATTGAAGGCAAAAGGTGGCCCAACAAAGTACTGATGGGGTGGTCATAATAATCTGGCCACTCAATGTATAAAAGCATATAAAATACTGATAGAGTTATCTTTTTTTTTAGTAGCAAACCAAACCCATATACCATCATCCAGCTTATGAAAAAAAAATTTACCAGAGATTATGTGTTCTCTGTGTGACCCTAAACATTTGACCCATCTCTCTCCACAGAGAGAAAGCAACCCCACTGAATATATATGTATAATATAATTATCAGAGGCCTGATGCATGAAATTCATGCAAGGGTAGGCCTTCCTTTCCCCAGCTACTGTCACCCGCTTTCCTCCGGCACCTGGGTCCCAGACATCCCTCTGGCTGCCGGCAACTGGGACCCAGAATTCCCTCCACCTGCCAGCACCCAGGCTTCCTCTGGCAGCTGGGCAGCCAGCCCTGCCCCCCTCGTGCCCCGGCCTTGGCCTGGCACTGCCTGCATCTGCCACGACACCCCATTCCCTCTTGGTTGATCGCCCCACCAGCCGGTGGCCTGGGCCTCCCTCTATGGGGCAATCATGGGGTGATGGCAAGGCCCCCCAAACAATTGCATTGCACCCACCTTGGCTGGCCTGGCACCAGTGCATGTCAGGTGGTCGTCTGGACAGTCATTCTGTTGCTTGGCCATTTGGTTGATTTGCATATTATGCTTTTATTGTCTTTATATATAAAAGCCTAAGTGACTGAACGAGTGGTCAACTGGTCACTATGATGCGTACTGACCACTAGGGGGCAGACGCTCAATACAGGAGCTGCCCCCTGGTGGTCAGTGCACTCCCACAGCCAACCTCCCATGGCCCCAATAAGCCCACATCACTGGCCAGCTTGAGGGACCACACCCACGCACAGATTTGTGCACTGGGCTTCTAGTTATAGATATGTATATATATGAGAATATTCTGGTATATGTGTATATATATCCTGATATATGTTTATATATTCTTATATATTCAATAAATGTATTCTAATGTATATGTACTGATTTTTAGCATATCTGAAAAATGTATGAATGACTTTTGAAAGTTAACAAAGAGTTAAAGCTTCCTGTCATTAATAACAAAAATGAATTTGGATAATACAATTATGTTCCTTTTTGAAAACTAAAATCCAGTTTAGTGTTGAAATGCAGATTCGTCAATTACAATCTGAAAATCTACAATTCCTCAAGTACAATATAGAAACTGTAAATCAGAATCTTTGTCATTAGAAACTGGAATTTTAAAGACATATCCATCTTTTCCAGTGGTATATTTTCAATATGCAGCTCTCTCCCCTGTTCCCTCTCTTCTCTCTCTCCTTTTGCCACCTTCCTCTCAGCCTTTTTTAAACATTTTCCCAAATTATGAAAGACCCCGTTAGTTTTTTAAAATATCAAGATAATACAAAAACAAAATTCATTTAAAATTTTATTTTCCATAATTATCTGACATTAATAACTCACCATATAAGAATCAGCCCTCATTTCTTACAACTGCTTACTGAAGTTCATCAGTGTTTTTAGTTTTTAGCATACAAATATTTCATCTCCTTGGATAAATTTATTCCTAGGTATTTTATTTTATTTATTATTTTTAAATATATTTTTATTGATTTCAGAGAAAGAAAGGGAGAGGAAGAAAGAAATAGAAACTTCAATGTTAAGAGAGAATCATTGATCAGCTGCCTCCTGCCTGTCCCATAATGGGGGCCGAGCCTGCAACCAGGGTGTGTATCCTGACCAGAATCGAACCATGACCTCCTAGGTCAATGTTCAACCATTGAGCTATGTCGGCAGGGCAGTATTTTATTTTATTGATTTTTTGATGCTATTGTAAATGGGATTTTTTCTTAATTTCTCTTTCTGATAGAACAATTGTATGTAAACACAATTGATTTTTGCTTATTGATTCTGTATCCATCAAATTCACTGAATTCATTTATTAGTTCTAACAATTTGTTGGTGAAGTCCTTAGGGTTTTCTTTGTATAAGATCATGTCTTATAGATACTCATGTCTCTGTAAAAAAAGGCAATTTTACTTCTTTTTTACTGATTTGTATACTTTTTAATTTTTCTTGCCTAAATTATTTGTGAATTAGAATAATTTCAATAAAGTGCACCCTTCTCCTTCTTTCTGGAATACTCTTACTTTTCAAAACCATTCCTTAACTTTTATACAATCTTTAAACAGTTTCCTTAATTGCTTTTCTATTTATCTGCAGACATCATCTTTGTACTAATAACTTCCATGTTTATATTACCATCCTAGTGACTTTCTTTCTGAGATCCAGTTGGTTAATAACTCTATCCTAGTGTCAAATAAACATTTGAAGCTCAGCATTTCAGAAACTGAATTCATTTTCTTCCTATCTAAGCCAGTGCTTCATTTTTTTTCTTTGTTTCTTGTTTGAATGCATGAACTTCTACCTGCTTTCCCTAATAATAATGTTAGAAATAAGTCTCAAATCCACTCTCCTCATCTTTAATTTTTAGAATTCATGCTCCTAAATGGATTTAGTCCATCTGCAATATTGTAGTCTCTAAACAAAACTTTGTATATGAAATAATGCTTCTCCTAAATCCATATTCCATACAGCCATGACAGTTATCTTTACAAAACAAAAATATGAGATTTCTATGTTTTTTGTTTGAACTTCATCATTTGGTCACTGTGGAAATGCCATATCATATCTATCCAACATCTCCTCCTATAGTCCACTTAAGTGCACAACCCCTGACCTAACTTTATTCTGTCTAGTAGGTATACCCTTCTCATTCTTATTGGAATATTCCTGGTTTTTAAAACCAGTCCTTATCCTTTATTACTATACTACAGGCTAGGTGCACAAAATTTGTGCACTAGGGGTAGGGGTTCCTCATCCGACCTGCGCCCTCTCGCAGTCTGGGACCCCTCAGGGGATAGCCAGCAGTCAGACATCCCTCTAGCAGTCTGGTATCCTCTCACAGTCCGACACCCCTTTCTTCTTACTTACTGCCAGCTTGCTCGCTACCCCTTACCTCTAGGCTCACTGCTTAGCACTGCTGCTGAGGCGGGAGAGGCTCCCGCCACTGCCACTGTGCTCACCAGCTGTGAGCCTGGCTTCTGGCTGAGCGGCACTCCCCCTGTGGGAGTGCACTGACAACCAGCGGGCAGCTCCTGCTTTGAGCGTCTGCCCCGTGGTGGTCAGTGCACATCATAGTGACCGGTTGTTCTGCCATTCAGTTGATTTGCATATTAAGGTTTTATTGTATAGGATTATGCTTTGATTGGTTGAAAGGCCAACCAGTCAACTGGACACTTAGAAAATTGGGCTTTTATTATATAGGATATATAGCTATATGATATTTCAACTCATTCTTTTAAATATCTTAATATCAGCATCATCAATATTAGCCTTGCTACCATTAAAGCCTAAATTCATAACAAATTAAGCACTCTATACACATTATGTTATTGTGCTAATGTTAGAGTTGATAAAATTTAAGGTTAAAAGATTATATAAATTACCTAATATTACAAAATTTGTATGTAGTAAAAACAGCATAAAATTCAAACTTTTCCTGATTTTACAACCTATCATACTAACTTGATTTACAATACCACTTCCATAATTTCCATATACATCTATTATTATATATACCACATAATCTTGTACTTAAATTTTTTTACATGTATATCATTAGTATATTGTCCATCCAAGATTGGATATTCCCTTATAGTGTATTATTATAAGATATTTGTGAATATATCTCTGAATATACCTATATCCGTATATGGAACATCTGCTGAATCATTTGACTCTCTATAGCTATATCATATAAAAGAATAAAACATGGAAAATAGGAACAAAAATTACTGATGTATGGAAAGCGTATATACCTGTGAAAAACATTATAAAAAACATTAACCTCAAAATAAATTGAAATTCCAATTAATTTTAATAATATATTTTTGGGGACTTCCTTTTAATTTAAATACTAGAACTTTATATAGAATAAAAATTGCAATGTCAAAAATACTAATAAAAATTGGTATTATTTCTATAGGTATTAGGTAATGTTATTATAAACCAGAATAAAGAAAATGACATGATACTAACAAAAATAGATCATAGAAACAGAAAAATAACCATTCATAATCACTACTATCTGCTATGTATTTTCTATTTTAAATTCATGAGGAAGTCATTTTTAAAATAATTTAGGAATACTGATTATTAATTAAAAACTATTAATATATTTTTGCCACATGTTCCATCATTGCAGCTTAATCAAATATGCAAACCTAAAAATGAAAAGAAAAAAGATAAAATATAATATTGGGCAATTAAAATGCAGCAAAAATATATACATTTTTGCTAAATAAAAACTTTTGCACATTAAAAATATAATATAATGCCAAATAAATATGGAGAGAAATTGCAGAACATGTGATAATAAAGTGGTTAATATTTTATATAAAATTTACAAATGATGATAGGAAAATGCTACAGATCCTATAAAAACATTGACCAGACATTTCTAAACATCAAAATAAATTAGTTGATAAACAATTTTCAACATCTTTCAGAATAAAAAATCATATTAGCATAAAAAGAAGTCATTTATCACCTAGGACATTAGAAAAATTAAGTTGAAACATTTCAGTGTTTGGTGGTGCCTGAGTTCATGATGATAAAGATGTAATTAGGTAAGTTTTTTCTGAAAGGCCAATAGATGTCATATGTCTAGATTCTAGAACCTTAATTTATATGTTTTGATTTATATTTCTTCTTAAATTTATTGCAACAAAATAATTTGAATTATGGGCAAAAGTTTATATGCACAAATGTGAATCTTTGCATTATTCAAGATAAAAATCAAAAAAACATTAAATTTTCAGTAATGTGGATATATACAAATATCATTGTACATCTTAATAAAGAAATACTATATGGCTTTAAATGATCATTGAACATCATAATGATAGGCTCATGATACAGAATTAAACAATTAAGCATATTACAAAAGGATATTATTTGATGTTCATTATATTTTATTTGTATTCATATGTCAAATTTAATAGTAAGTTACTATACTTAATTTAGAATTAGAAATTTTGTTTTTATCTTTATATTGCTTTAATTTTTATAATATATAGTATTTTTATTTTCATTAGTAGAATTTTCTTAGAAATTATCTTTTCAAAGTACATGTATCTCTAAAAATGCTCAGAATTTAATAAGTAGAATAAACAGAACTGCATAAAATGTTACAACTATTCTAATGAACACTGTAAAAATAACATAAACAAAAGCTTATAAATGAAAACTTTAAACATATTCAATAAATGCCACAATGGCTAAGTTAATTTGATGCAGTTTTTATATGTTTTTCTAGTTTCCCAATGTTTTACATGTTGTTATCACCTAAATAAAAATGTTAATAGTGAATTTTATATCAAAGTTCATAAAAAAATTCAAGGATATGTGTCCTAGTTATTTCAGTGTGCTATAACAAATTACTGTAGACTGTGTGGTTTAAACAACAAACATTTATATTTCAAAGATCTGGAGGCTGGGAATTCCAAGATCAAGGTGTCAGCAAACTTGGTGTCTGCTTAAAGCCTTCTTTCTGGTTTACATTTGGCCACCTTCACACATCCTCACATGGCAGAGAGCCCAGGGATCTTCTTGGGGTCCTTTTTATAGGGGGCACTAATTTCAGTCATGAGGGTGTAGCCTCGTAACCTAAATACCTTTCAAAAAGGCATCTCCTCCAATACCATTGTATTGGAAATCTGAATTTAAACATAGAAATTTTGGGGTGGCAGAAATCTTTAGTACACAATGTGCAAAATAATAATAAAAAGTAAAAAAATAATGTTACACATGATTTAAAATTTTCAAGATATTAATTGTTTTTATGAATAATTATACAATAATGTTTTTAAATTATTTTTAGTATTGTCATTATTACAGATGTCCCTCATTCCCATCCCCCTTTTCCCCACTTCCACCCAGACCCTGCCCTCCCCTCTCTCTGGCACTCACCATGTTGTTTGTGTCCCAAGCTTAGTAAGTCATGTAGCCACAGGAGGAGGCTAATGTGTACTCTTTCAAAAAAAAAAAAAAAAAAAAGATAACTGACAATTGTGAATGGCCAGCAGACTTGAAGATTGTCACTACTATACAATGCTCATGGGCCAAATTTTATATAAGTGCCTTTGGTGCCTACACAATGATAAAACTTTTATATAAAATGTTTATTTCTCCGATAATTTCTAAGTTGCTAATTTAATATATTAAAAACTCTTTCCTATGTAGAAAATAATTCTACAGTGTAAGATAACATTAATATTTCAGAGTTCACAAAACCAATAATTTCCTCAGGTATCCACAATAGCTGGGTACGACAAATATAGTTTACCTGAAACTGAGTTTTATCTCCCAGAATCAGTTATGTGGGGACAGCACCTGTGACTGTTCTGTTCATCTTTCTCAATATTCAACTGAACTTAATTGAAATTTTAAAATAGTGTGCAGTTCAAACTACTAATGTTAAAAGTCTATTAGAATCTAATTATTTAAAAGAAGATTATAATTATAATCTAACTTATTCCTTTTATCAGTACCATGACTGTTTTTATTGAAGTTGGAACAGAAAGAAAAAAAATGCCTGTACCTGGCTATAGTGTTAGAAAATAAATGAAGAAAATACAAAATGGAGGATAATAAAAATTAGCTACATAAACATTAGAATAATTACAGTTACCAGAAATATTTTTAAAAATCAGCATCTCCATATCAACTGTATTTGGCACTCATGTCTTCTTTTTGATTTGGGAATAATATTTTTATAATGTTGGAAATGTTCACGACCTAGCATACTACAGCTGCAACTACCATTCAAATTTTCACACTGATTATACTTCCTAATTACAACTGGGATGTAAAACAGATTTGATATTAAGCTACACTGAAATGGAAGAAATTAAAACAGAGCTATACTTTGGAAGTAGTATATTCTTTGGGAAACTACAAATTTTAAGGCAGCATTAGCCAATTAAAAACACCAGGCTAGTTCTTGAATAAAGCATTAAAGCAAAAGGTTACTTTCACACTTGAGTGGTATATATCAAAACAAGCATTTTCCTAATGGGCATCCTTGTGGCAAATTAAATGAAAAGCTAGACTATACAATAAAAAGATGATCATTTGCACAGTTCATGCATTTTTAGAAGCCTTTTCTGTCTCCTCGGTCGGCTGTCTAATTTCAGCAATACATATTTCACTAATTTACTCATGTATATTTATCAGGCATTTGTGTTTCTAGTGAAAGTGTTCTCTCCATGACTAACTTTATCCTTTCAGGAATGAGCCTGCTAGAGTGTGACATATATAACACCGTGTAATTTAAAAATCTAATATATTCTTATATAAAGTGTGGATCCAATATTGCTTCCTCAGGACACAGTATTGTTTACAAATGAAGGAAAACAAACTACTCTTGCATTAGGTCCTGAAAATATATGCTGGGTAAAAGTAATTTGTCTGCTCCCAAAGTAATTCCGGACCTGAAAGTCAATTGGATAAAGGGTTAGCATAGAATTTGAGATGAGCAAATGTGGGGTAGAATGACCCAATAAGACTTTTGCACTTGCTCTTTACTGCTTCGGTAACACACTGGGTTTTTTATCTCCATGCCTTTGCGATACGGTTTTGATTCTGAATGCCTGTTTTTCTGATTCCCAGTATCTAGATTACATTCACCTTTTAAAGTCTAAATCAAGATGCATGTCTTTGTTGAAGTTTTCTGCGCCACATCAAAAAATAAACAAGCGTACTTTCATCAGAGCTTCCTATATTCTTTTTCAAACTACACCAGTTAATTAAGTGATATTTAGGAATGAACACACACATTGCAGTTGGATGACAACCTGAATTTTATCTTTGCTATTTACCAGCTGATGTCATCATCTCACCTGAAAAAGAAATAGTAATGATACATTAGGAGATAATGAAGATCACATATTTTAAAGCAGAACTATGTAAAAAACAGCTTTTATATTTTAAAATATATTTTTATTTTATCTTGTGCTTTGCTTTTTTACATAATTGCTTTATGACTATGTGTTTTCCAAGATGAACAAATATTGATTTACATTTCAGAGATTTTTGGCAGTGTGTGTGTGTGTGTGTGTGTGTGTGTGTGTGTGTATGCCCTGACTAGGGATTGAAACAGCAACCTATTGATGCATGAGATGATATCCAACCAACTGAGCCACACTGGCCAGGACAATTTTTGGTACATTTATTCTATCTATCTATCATCATCATCTATCTATCTACCATCTATCCTCTTGAGACCTGAATGGGTAAAATACCCAGGACATTATAGAGATCAGTGCAAACAGAAAATAATTGAATAATTGAACTTATTTAGATAGGTTAAAATATTTAATATACAAAGAGAATAGATCTTAAAAGTTCACATCACAAGAGAAACAATTGTAACTATATGTGAAGATGAATATTAATTAAACATATTGTGGTGATCACTTTGCAATAGATGCATATATCAAATCATTATGTTATATAAAGCTATTACAATGTTATATGTCGATTATATTTCGATAGAAAATTTAAAATCAAAGTGCATTGTGAAAGAAAACTATCCAGTAGAGCAGTAAAACTTTATTTGTTTAAGAAAAAAAGTGTAGAGTTGAATTGATAATCAAATACTTGAAATTATGCACAGAGAAATAATGAGTAAACTGCTTCCAAGTTAGAACAACTAGCAGAGGGCTAGAAAATAGCAGATAGTAAATATATGGTTTCTGAAAATTTGAAGAACTTAGTTAAGGAAGAATAAACATCAAGAATAGTTGAAATAGCCCTAGTCAGATGGCTCAGTTGGTTGGAGTGTCACCTGTGTACCAAAAGATTTTGGGTTCTATTCCTGTTCAGGGCACATACTTAGATTGCAGGTTTGATCTTTGGTCAGGGCATAGACAGGAGGCATCTGATTGATGTTTCTCTCGTTCTCTCTCTTCCTCTCTATCTAAAATCAATTAAAACACACACACACACACACACACACACACATCCTCAGGAGAGGATTAATAATAATGATGATGATAATAATAATACAAGAATAGCTGAAATAAGAAGAGGTAGCCTAATAATTATGAATTAGCAAAGGCTGAAAGTTCTTTTTATCCTAAAATAATGTTTTTGTGAGTTTGCCATAGTCTCCTCTTTCTGTCCTAGAATCTTATATTTATAGGCTATTAATTATCTTCAGAAACCCATAGTTAAAAGTAAGAAACAACCTAATATGGCAAAAATCAGAGAAACAAAATAGCAAATTCCCAAATTGTACAACTTGAAAGACTTTTTCTAGGCACTGTAGGGAACATTAAAATGAAAAATAACCAGTTACTGCTCTGAAAGTTGTAATTTGTAAACAAAATAAATAAATAAACAATACCAGTAGTTGTCAGAGCAGAGAAGTCCTAGGGAGATGGGTGAAAAAGGTGAAGGGATTAAGAAGTAAAATTTGTAGTTACAGAATATTCACTAGGACAACATAGGAAATATAGTCAATAACATCATAATAACTATGTGTGGGGCCAGGTGGGTACTTGAAATATCAGGGGGACTACTCCATAAAGTACATGATTTTCTTACCACTATGTTGTACACCTGAAATTAATACAGAATAATATTGGATGTATGCTATAATTGAATATATACATACATATATATATATATATACCTCCCTCTTCTTTAACTTGAATTTACACTTATAATCTAGTCTATAAAGCTTAAATGCTATTCATGAATTTGTCTTGTGTTGGCGTCAAAAATTGCTGAAGGGCATCAAAATCCAAAACAGACTCAAATCTGACACAACTAGAGAGTTGGAGGAAATCAATACTCACCGCTAAGCCTGCTGGGTTTACATTTTTACATTTTCCCTTGACCACAAAACATCTCAAGTAAAGGAAAACTTAATCTGCTTTTCTTTCCTCTGCCTTGTTTGTTTTATTATCCCCAGAACATTCTCTGGTTACATTTCTGAAAGACTCACTCTCTCAGTAACTTGGACAAATTAGGTGGAGGAAAGGAAACTTAAATTCTTCTGCAGAACTTTTTAGACTCAAGCTACACATTTCCACTTATGTTCTGATTGATGGCAGGCCCATAATACCACCCAGTGAGCCTGTTAGCAAATTTCACCTTGAGAGATTTATGAGTTGACTGCTGCCTATGAGGTACTAGGGATCTTCCCAAATTAGGAGGCACTTCATTTATGTCTTGGTCAGGACCTTTGCTGACTCCTAAAAAAAGGACATTGATTTATACTCTGTATTTTGTAAAGTCTCACAAGAGCAATATCAATGGACTGAATTTAAAAATATAACAAAAATTGTCCAACTACTATCTTTGGACAGATATAATTGTAATGTTTCTGAAGAAGATTGAACCTATGAAAAAGATCAATGGTAGGTGGCATGGATTCCAGTTAATACAGAGATAAGAATATTCTGGAATATGCTGATGCTTTTTGAGAAATGTTAAGTTTAATTAGAACAACAGCTCAGAACAAGTAGAATTAGAACATTAAAATGTTTAAGCACCATTTAACATAAAGACATCTCAAAATATTTTTATTACTCTCTCTGAAGTTTTTATTAGCTGGTGGAGAGCTATATTTCTTAATTTCTTAATATGTTAATGTCTTCACAAATCTAAAAGTCATTTTTGTACAGAAACGTATAAGTATTATGCTAAAGCTAAAATTTGAATGGGTTTGGGTTCAGGAAATCTTCTCTCCATCACTGTCACTTTGATAACCATTATTCTATGGTACAATCTCTATTTAAGTAATCAAGAAGTTAAGAGTAACCTTTCAAATTTAGTAGAATAATATTAAATATATAATATCACTAGGAGATAATTTCTTATAGATTGTGTGTGTGTGTGTATTTGTGGATGTGTGTGTGAATGAGAGAGAAAAGAGAGGAAAAAAAGGAAATTTTACAACTACTGGTTTATATATAACAATTAGTCAATATTCTAACCAATTAGAAGTTTACAAATCACCAATGATTTGATGTTAGAACTGATTTTTCAGTTAACTGAACTGAAAAATTTGGCATTTTTTTCTTGGTGATAATTAAATTATAATAATTAGCATGTATCGTTTGTTTGCACTATGATATCAAATTAAGTACTCTACAGGCACTATATCATTTACTGCTCACCACAATATTATGCAATAGTTAGGATGATTATCTATATTTAGCTAAGAAAACCAAATCTTAAAGAAATGAAACAAACCCTAAGGTAAGCCTATCATCCAAGCCAGCCCATGTTTGAGAGAGAAAGGGAAGCCATTAACAATTATTTATCTTACTCTGTTGGCTTACATCAGAATATTCCAGGTAAATCGAGATATATGGTCATCTTAAACATATAGTAAGTGGCAGAAATAAGGGTTAACTATAAGGAAACCAAGTTATTTTCAAACACATGATTTAACTTCATTGTGAATCTGCACAATCCAGACAGAGTAAAAGTTTAAGTGTCGCACAATTGGTTTAGCATTCTGTGCCAAAGTCCTAGTCAAAATTAAACATTTCTCCCTGCCACCCATATGTCTCCTTTCACTTTCGTTTACCCAGTACTAAAGCCAACCTGTATACTAGCACCTCTGAAAAAGTGACATGGTATTTCACTTGCATATCTCTGTGATGTTTTCCCTCCATCTTCAAATGCCGTATTTCTACCAATATATACACCACTCTTTTAAAAATATTTTTATGGTTGAGAGTCCTACAGATGGCTCCCTTTTTTTTTCTCTTCCCCCCCCTCACTTGGTTCCCACCCTGCCCCAGGCCTTCACCACACTATTGTCTGTGTCCATGGTTAATGCATGTAAGCTCTTTCATTAATCTCTTTCCCCCATCCCCCTTCCCTCTGAGCTTCGTCAGTCTATTCTACATTTCCATGCCTCTGGTTCTATATATACTAGTATATATTGATTTCAGAGAGGAAGGGAGAGCGATAGAAACATCAATCATGAGAAAGAATCATTGATTAGCTGCCTCTGCAGACTCCCTACTGGGGATTAAGCCTGAAACCCCAGCATTTTTCTTGACCTGGAATGGAACCCTGACCTCCTTGTTCATAGGTCAAAGCTCAACTACTGGGCCACACCAGCTGGGTCTGGTTCTATTTTATTCATCAGTTTATTCATTAAATGCCACATATAAGTGAGATCATGTGATATTTGTCTTTTTCTGATGGTCTTATTTCTCTTAGCATAATCACCTCCAGGTCCCTCCATGCTGTCTCAAAAGGTAAGAGATCCTTCTTTTTTAAAGCTGCAAAGTATTCAATTTGTAAATGTACCACAGTTTGTTTGTTTTTTATTGATTCATCTACTTATGGGCAAGTGGGCTGTTTTCAGATCTTAACTATTGTAAATAAAGCTGCTATGAACATAGAGGTGTTAATGCTTAAATAAACAATTATGCCTTTCTAGGTTCATCTCTAGAAATTTCAGAACATGTTATTTGTATTTTTATTATGATAATTACTACAATATTCATCCTATATAAATTTCTAAATCCTCACCTGAAGATTTTTTTTAAAGCTAATTATAGAGAAAGAGGAAGAGAGAGGGAGAGAGAGGAACACGGTGTGAAGGAGAAACACTGGTGGCCTCCATATACACTTCGACCGAGGGAAACTGAAACCTGGGTATGTGCCATGACAGGGAATCAAACCTGCAACTTTTCAGTGTATGGGACAACACTCCAGCCAACAAAGCCACAATGTCCAGGGCATATTCACCATATTTTATGTACACTTTATCTCTCCTAAATAAAATCTCAACTCTTACACATGAGTGAAAGGTTACAATATGAATAATACTATACATATGCTAGAGTCATCTTCTTAGAATTGTGTTCCCCTTCAGAATTAGCAAATTACACTGAACAAGAGGGTAACCATGTAAATGTGCAACATTTACTGCTTATAATCTAGATGGGCACAGTAGAACAACTAATCTGGGCTACACATAAAATTTTTGGTAACTATTTTATAAAACTATGTTACAAATTTCAATATGATTTTAGATATTTTGTTCACTCTGTGAGTTTTTCATTTTCAAACTCTATTAAATTATTTAATTTTGTTTAGTAAGTACTTATTTTTTGAAATGTATTAAGCTGGGCATGCCATGTTTTTTTTTAATCAGAAACTTTCTACCATGCATATTTTCATCTCATCAATATTTTGTAAATATCATGAAGGAAAATCATTTCAATATGCTTTTGCTTGAAAATGTACTCATTTACATTTACACTGACTGGTATTTGAAATTGAAAGGTAATATTGGAAGTTATTTATATGTCATTATAACTACATATAAGTTTCTTCTCAATGCCACTGACAGAGAAACTATTTAATTTGTTCCACATGGATGATGTTAGAGCCTATATTAAGCAGAATGATAGCTGTCCGTGTCATGTGCTATATTTCAGGACCTTTAAAATAATCACCTGTCCTAAATAATCTACCTGCTATATTTCCACAGTGCCTAGATTTCTTTCAATTAATGTCACTCATTAAGGTGTTTCTGAGAAAATGGACTTTTAATGCATTACCTTACAGGGTAAGCCCATTGGTGCAGATTCATCTTTATTTTAACAGTGTTTTGGCAAATAGCAGGAACAAGACAATGATTGAGTACATTTTGACTAAGAAATAAGCAGAAAAAAATATTCTAAACTGAAGAATCTTCATCAATGGCATAAATTCCCAATGACCCATGTTTTCATAAACCCAGATAACCCTGTCCTACCAGCAAAGGTTTGAAAGATTCAGTGAATTTGGAATGCATCCCAAATAAACTTACTGTGAGTCCTAACTGAAGCCACTGGCAGAGTACTGTGTTGTTCTGTACCTCAGGGAGAACCTCCAGACCCAGGGGAAGCCCATGAGCTCCAGGAGATCAGAGGCAAGATATAGGTAGGAAGGAACAAGACAGTTTTGACTCCCTCACATATTCAATCACATCTGAGTGTCCTGGGCAGGACATTTCCCACGTTCACTCCAAGTACCTCTGTTGATTTTCATATGTTAATGCTGAGTACCTCTGTTGAATTCTAGGAAATAGTTTTTCAGAGAGTCACCCAAAGCAGGGCACCCAGGCTGCTGGAAACTATATAGAAAATCAGTCATCAGACTTTCTGTCTTAAGAGAACTTGCTTTGATTTTTAGCAATGCATGTCTAGTTAGGTAATAAAGTGCTGCGAAAAGCTCATTTCATGACCTCTGTGGAGGAGATGTGATCCTCCCAGCAATGGGTTTCAGGAGGAATTTCCTATGAAGTGACCGCGTGGGGATTGAATGACTAACGTGGCTGAACCCTGGTAAGAAAAACATGGCAGTGTTGTCACTGTGGGTCTTGATGCAAAGAAACCTACTGGTCAAGATAAAAAAAAAGAAAGGTAACTGAAAGATACATGATATTGCAAATAAGCAGAGAAAAATAGACTCCTGTTCATTCTGGAGGCATAATTATATTTTGTTACATAACAAAAGTTTCTAGGACTTTTCAAAATAGTCAATTGTAACTCAGTTATACATCATACTCTTTTTTTTTTAAATATATTTTATTGATTTTTTACAGAGAGGAAGGGAGAGGGATAGAGAGCCAGAAACATTGATGAGAGAGAAACATCGATCAGCTGCCTCCTGCACACCCCCCACTGGGGATGTGCCCGCAACCAAGGTACATGCCCTTGACCGGAATCGAACCTGAGACCCTTGAGTCTGCAGGCCTACGCTCTATCCACTGAGCCAAACCGGTTCTGGCTACATTATACTCTTATATATGTTTTATTACTCCAAATTTTCTTGTCCATGAAAGGGTACTATTTCCCATTATATTCCCTTTTAAAATTATTAAACTGTCTTATATACATATATATATATATATATATATATGCATCTTTCAAAAATCATATTAAAAATGTTCCTCACATGATACTTCCTATAAGAAATCTTTTCAAATGAACCTAAAAAAATTAATCTCTCCTTCTACATATCTATAGTATAAGACTTTTACTCTATGAAGTAACCATTTAGTCTCTCATTGTGTTCCACACTCTGAATGGTTTAAGACCACACTTCCAATTGTTCCCATCATATGTTGCATAGGCAATATTTATAGTGGGATTTTGTTGAAAGTAATCTTTAAAATTTTACATATTGTTTTGGAAACATAGACATGAGATCTCAAATCACTAATCATTTAAAGAACACATTTAAAATGAGGCATATTTTGAAGGAATATACACTCTTCTATATTAAAAAATTTGGCTGGCCGAAACCGGTTTGGCTCAGTGGATAGAGCGTCGGCCTGCGGACTGAAGGGTCCCGGGTTCGATTCCGGTCAAGGGCATGTACCTGGGTTGTGAGCACATCCCCAGTGGGAGATGTGCAGGAGGCAGCTGATCGATGTTTCTCTCTCATCGATGTTTCTAACTCTCTATCTCTCTCCCTTCCTCTCTGTAAAAAATCAATAAAATATATTAAAAAAAAAAAAAAGAATCTTAAAAAAAAAAAAATTGGCTAATAAGTTAACTTGCTTTTTAAGTTTCTAGAAATATACATCATCCTGCACTCTAATCTCAATATAAATCCTAGCACTGCACTAACAATCTGTTCTTTTTTTATTTTTGCTCAACCATCTAAGTTTTCTCTCTTAAGTCTTCAATCTCTTTCCCTTTATTACTCTATCTCTCTCTCACACACAAATGCACATACATATAGACACACATTTTTTTTCTTACGTTTTCTTTTCTGTTTTTTTCATAAATTCCTTTCCTCCGCAACTTTATTCTTCTTTGATCAACTTGTCATGTACAGAAGTGAAAGATAAATACTTTGCTGGAGAAGAAAATTGGTTTCTGGAATCAGAACCTCTTTTCCTATAGCCATTGACATTTAATGGTAAAGGAGATAATTTTTTAAATATATTTTTATTTACTTCAGAGAGGAAGGAAGAGGGAGAGAGAGATAGAAACATCCATGATGAGAGAGAATCATGGATAGGCTGCCTCCTGCAAGTCCCCCACTGGGGATTGAGCCCACAACCCAGGCATGTGACCTTGACTGGAATCAAACCTGGGACTTTACAGTTTGCAGGCCAACACTCTATCCACTGAGCCAAACTGGCTAGGGCAAGGAGAGAATTTTTAAGTCCTTGTTAGGATGTATCATATTATATTCAATTATATGCCCTGGGGCCTAGAAAAATCATTGTTAGACTTAGCACTCAGGTGGTTTCTTGAAGGAATAAAAATGAGAAGAGAGCATTGTCACAGTATTAAAATATTCTTTAAGCAATTCTTCTGTTTTTACAGGGAAAGTTGGAGAAAATAATTGAATAAAAATTCACAAATTTTAAGTGTATAATTAATTTTAACAAAGGTAGTATAACCACTACCATAAACATGAGATGGAATATTTTCATCACTCCAAAAAGTTCCTTCACGCTATATTACAGCCAATCTCATTCCCTCACCACTGGCCTGGTAACCACTGAACTGCTTTCTGTCACTGGAGTTTTGCAATAATATAGTATATGGTCTTTTTATGTAGCTTCTTGAGGCAGCAGTGCTGTTCCCAGAAGTGGTATGGCATCAAATATTCCATGTGTGTAATTTATATAAACTGCACATATTTTTTAAACCAGTATAGATTTAATATAAAAAATTCCTTCCACATGAAAATTTAAAAAACAATCTTTCAATTAAAGAACAAAAACAAAACTTGAGTAAATGGGGAAATACATTAAAGAGTTTATTTTAAGAAAAAGATAATGTAAACACTACATAGTAGCCTCTAAGACATGCATTAAAGCAGATGAAGAAAAGTGTGGACTTAAAGAGAAACAGAGGGAATATGATATGCGTATAGAGAGATGGGGAGAGGGGGAGGATATTTATTTTAAGGATTTGGCTCATGCAGTTTTGTAGGTTACTACATCTAAAATATGCAAGGCAAGTCAGCAGACTGAAGAGCCAGAAAAGAGTTGACACTGTAGATGAGTCCCAAGGGAGTCAGCTGGCAGAATGTCCTCTTCCTCCAGGAAGGTCTTTTATTTTTTTCTACTAGAGGCCCGGTGCACAAAAATTTGTGCACTCGGGGGTCGGGGAGGGGATCCCCCAGCCCGGCCTGTGCACTCTCGCAGTCTGGGACCCCTCGGGAGATAACGACCTGCTGGCTTAGGCCTGATCCCGGGTGGCAGAGGGCATGCCCAATCCCTAAGTGCAGCCCTGGTCAGGCTCAGAGCAGGGCCAATTGGGGAGTTGGGGCGCCGCCCCCTGTCATGCACAGAGCAGGGTGGATCGGGAGGTTGTGATGCCACCCTCAGTCACGCTCAGGGTAGGGCCGATTGGGGGGTGGGGGCACCGCCCCCTGTCACACTCAAGGCAGGGTCGATGGGGAGGTTGCGGTGCCACCCCCTGTCACGCACAGAGCAGGGCGAATCAGGGGGTTGGGGTGCTGCCCCCTGTCACTCACAGAGCAGGGCCCATCAGGGGGGTTGGGGCTCCGTACCCTGTCACACACAGATCAGGGTTGATCAGGGGGTTGGGGAGCTCCCCCCTGTCATGCACAGAGCAGGACCCATCTGGGGGTTGAGGAGCTCCCCCATGTCATGCACAGAGCAGGGCTGATCAGGGGGTTGAGGAGCTCCCCCCTGTCACTCACAGAGTAGGGCCAATAGGGGAGTTGGGGCACTGCCCCCTGTCACACACAGAGCAGGGCAGATCAGGAGGTTGGGGCGCTGCACCCTTTCACACTCAGGGCAGGGCCAATGGGGAGGTTATGGCTCTCCCCCGTCACACACAGAGCAAGGCCCGTGGAGGGGGGTTGGGGCGCCGCCCTCTATCACCCACACAGCAGGGCTGATCAGGGGGTTGGGGCGCTGCACCCTGTCACACACAGAGCCGCAGGGCGATAAGGGGATGGGGGAGCTCCCCCCTATCAGGCACAGAGCAGGGCTGATCAGGGGGTTGTGGCCCCACCCCCTGTCACACACAGAGCTGCAGGGCGATCAGGGGGTTTGGGTGCTGCCCCCTGTCACGCTGATCCCGGTGCTGGGAAGCATATTACCCTTTTACTATATAGAATAGAGGCCTGGTGCATGGGTGGGGGCCGACTGGTTTGCCCTGAAGGGTGTCCTGGATCAGGGTGGGTGTCCCCACTGGGGTGCCTGACCAGGCTGGCTGAGGGGCTGAGGGCTGTTTTCCAGCTGGCGGGTGACTAAAAGCTTCCAACTGCTCCTTTTTTTCTTTTTTCTTTTTTTTTTTTTTATTCTGGGCCAGCTTTAGCTCTGAGGCCTCGCTGCTGAAAACATTGATACAATGTTGCGGTCCAGCTGGCTGAAGCCCGGCTGACTGAAAGCCAGTTTCTGGGGTTTTGTTTAGCTTCTATATTTGCAACATAGTTGCTTAGAGTTGCAGCTGAGAGGCCGGCAAGTGCGGGGAACGTTGGAGTTCGCCGTCACTGGAGCAAGCAAGCCTCCCTGTTCGCTTCAGTGCATGGCTGCCGGCTGCCATCTTGGCTGACAGTTAATTTGCATAAGGATATGCTGATTAGCCAATGGGAAGGGTAGCTGTCGTATGCTAATTACCATGTTTCTCTTTTATTAGTGTAGATTAGAACCTCAACTGATAGGATGAGACCTAACTACATGATGAAAGATAATCTGTTTTACTCAAAATCTATTGATTTAAAATTTAATGTCATCAAAAGCACCTCTACAGAAACATCTAGAATCATGTTTGACCAGTATCTGGATACCATCGCATATTCAAGTTGACATGTAAAATGAATCATCTCACTTTATATGAATAAAACACATGCATACACACACACACACACACACACACACACACACCAAAAACAGAAACCCACAATGATTTAATTACCAACAGAAAAAATGATGGGGAACATAAGACATTTTTGGGGTGCTAGACATCTGAATCTGTACCAGTAACCTGCCTACCAACGCACACTCTCTCTAGCTGATAATTAACTCCATTTGTGAAAGAATGTAGGAGACTAGCAGCCTGACTCTACCTAGTTAATCAGTATCCCTAATGCACATTCCTTTTAGCCTAGAGTCTAGTCACTGCCCTTTCCTTAATTATCTGGTCTTGTATGACCTGTTTACCTAAATACTCCCATTTTACAGAGGCCATAAGCCATGAACCATACACAACCCTCATAGGGGGTTATCAGTGTTGGCGCCAGGCCAGGCCTTTTTTTTTTTTTAATATATTTTATTGATTTTTTACAGAGAGGAAGGGAGAGAGATAGAGAGTTAGAAACATCGATGAGAGAGAAACATCGATCAGCTGCCTCCTGCACATCTCCCACTGGGGATGTGCCTGCAACCCAGGTACGTGCCCTTGACCGGAATCAAACCCGGGACCTTTCAGTCCGCAGTCCGACGCTCTATCCACTGAGCCAAACCGGTTTCGGCAGGCCAGGCCTTTAGTTGTGGTCTCACAGCCCCGATCCCGTGAAAGGTCCAGAAGTCTGATCCATATTTGAGGGACAAAGAAACCAAAGGGTATAGAGAGAAAGCTTCCTCCATATTGGCTTGCTCAGGATTTGGAAACAGCTTCCCCTGAGTAACAGTACTAGTACATCTGGAAATAAATGTGTTTTTTTTTCTGTATCTCCAAGTACTCCTGTGTATTTTTCAGTTGCCTGATAAATTTTGTAACACAAAGAGTAAGCCAAGAAAATCATGAGGAAGAAATGATAAAGATGAAAGCAAAAATTATAGAAATAGAGAAAATAAAATAAATAGGTATGATTAATAAATCTGGATAAGTCAGAAATTAGTGGGTTTTTTTTTAGTAAATTAAAAAATTAGACAAACCACAGGTAATATGTTCCAACCATCATAATATCTGAAAATAGTTTATACTGATATATTCCATGTTATACTTGTAAAAGAGATGTTTTAATTTTGGAAATTGGGCTTGCATTATTATTATTTTATTTATTTTTCAGTTTTATTGAGGTTTATGAAACTTACAAATTGAATGTATTTAAGGTACACAACTCAATGATTTTATAATGTATCCATTGTGGAGAAAATCTCCACATGCAAGCTGCTTAACATATCCATCACCTCACATAGTTACCATGTCTTTTATTGTTGTTTTTTATTTGTTCGTTTGTTTTGTATGTATGTGCAGGGGGAAAACACTTAAGATCACTCTTCTTAACAGTATACAGTACGTACAGAATTGTTAACTAGAGTCACACCATTGTACATTAGGCCTCCGGAACTTATTTAGCTCATGTAATAAATTTTGTAACTCTGATCAACTTCTCCCCAATTCCTCCTCTCCCCAGTTCCTGGTAATTCTGCTTCTAGATCATGAAGTATTTATCTTTCTACATTTGGCTTCTTTCACTTACCATAATGCTTTTCAGGTTTATCCATGTTTGTCAAAAATGACAGTGCTTTCTTCTTTATTAAGACTGAATACTATTTCATTACATTCATATATACCACCTTTTCTTTATTCATCTGTCAATGGACATTTAGTTTGATTCCATATACTTGTGATTATGAATAATGCTGAAATGAACATGTGAATGCAGATATCTCTTCAAGATAATGATTTCCTTGGGATATACACCCAGATGAGGGATTGTTTGATCATAAAGTAGTTTTATTTGTAATTGTTTGTGGAAATCTTTATACTGTTTTTATATGGCTATACGAAATAATCAGATTTAAAATGAACAAAGGACAAAAATATAAAATTTTCAAAAGAAGATGTATAAATGGCATATGAAAAGGAAATCTAATCATCAAGGAAATGCAAATCAAAACCCCAATGAGATATCAGCTCACACCTATTAGAGTATTTTTTATTAGAAAGACAAAAGGTAAGTCCTAATGAGGATGTAGAGAAAAAGGATGCCTGTAATAAATTGATATGGCATTATTACAAATTCTTAAAAAAGTGAAACTAAAAAAATGCACAAATAATTTTATTGCAATGATAATTAAAACTTATCTCACACTTTAGGTGTTCTAAATACAATTAGAATTAGGTGTTCTAAATACAATTAGAAATCAGAATGTTTAATGTATTGTTATAATAGAATGCAATATTCTGGATCAAAACTAAAATATTACTTGATATGGAGCAAATTTCAAGTAAATGTATGAGATTATTAAAAACCCAGTACCAAAATATAAGAAAAGTAGTCTTAAATAATTTAAAGTTTTTCTTTTTAATTCAATTGTCTGGTTTTTGAAAATATATATTTTTATTGATTTTAGAAAGGAAGGGACAGGGAGAGAGAGCTAGAAACATCAATGATGAGAGAAAACCATTGATTGGGTGCCTCCTGCACGCCCCTCACTGGGGACCAAGCCCACAACCCTGGTATATGCCCTTAACTGGAATTGAACCTGAGACTCTTTAGTCTGCAGACTGATGCTCTATCCACTGAGCCAAACCAGCTAGGGCCAATTTTCTGTTTTGTTTTAAAACTTTCAAAAATATAAAAAGTTAATGTTAGCGCTAATTACATATATAAAGAAAATCAGGTGGACGCTATCACTAAATCACATGGTTCTCTGCCACATTGATGGATGAAGAGAATAATGTCAATAGAAATCAAGTTTATAAACAGGTGAGTGCTACAAAGCATCAGTGCTGACTAATCTAAGATGCCTGATATTAAATCAATATGGTTGTCACCATTCATTTTTTAAATATTACATCATTGTCACCTAGGTACCATATGGTGTATCAGATGACAAGGTAAAAGAGTCCATCAGTATAAAAGTAAAAACTGCCACCATTAAATCAACTCCATTATAGAAGAAATGAGAAATAAAGATATGATTTTAGTATAGCAAACCAGATGTTCTTTCATGAGTTCATGAAGTTAAGAACCACATAAACCTGCAATGTAATTAAATGTATCATCAGGCCTTATAGAATCTAAGATTGGTTTGATTTAAGGAGTTGTTTTCAAAAATTTGACTCAGAGTATGTTTCTATCCTTTGTTCTGAAAATTAAGTCAGTTCTGCTGATAGTGTTATCATAAATCATAGTAAAAACCTGGTTTACAATCTAAATAAAAAGCTACCACAAGTGTTTTGAAGAAAAGTCTAAAATGAACTGATTGATGTTATCTTGTTTCCTGAAACACTGCAAATAAATATGTTTCAAAAATAATTCTAAAGTACATATAAAAAAAGTATAATTAGAGAAAGAGTTATTATTGGTAAGTTACACATATTTATATCAATATGAATAAATATTCATAATGAACTGAACTTTGTACAAATTGATCTTAGAATAATCTTTATTTTTAATGAGTATTCTAAAACTATTTATTCTCTAATGCAAGATATCGAAAACAGACTGAAAAATTAAACTATTTTTGCCCATGGGTAAAACATCAAGAAATTAGATATTATAATAATGTAAAAATATTTATTTTGAAGCACCATATCTAACAAAATACTTAGTTTTAGACAAACGTTAGCCTGTTCTTGGCTAGAAGGTGTAAAAGGTGTTAACTTTAACATATCAGTATTTTGTGGTGTATTCATTGGCAAAATATGTATATTTGTAAGGACATAGGAAAATACATTCACAAAAAAAAAATTGCAGCATTTATTTTTATTTTATATTCAAATGGTGTTGATGCTACAGACCAGGAAATACTCTTAAATGATCCACAAATTTAGAATTTTTTAACCATATAAAAACAATTTCAAAATAAAATCCATGGAAGCTTTATTTGGTTTACATTTTTTATATAGTTTAATACTGGGGCTTAAATGCATATAGCCAAAATTTAAATAAAATATTTTGTTTGGACTATACATTAGAAATCAGTAGATTAAACAGAATTACATATATACATAACATAGCCTGGTGCAATCCTACTAATAACATTTTACTGGACACACGAGACCATAACATTGAAATTTGAATACTTACTCTTCATTCACTGAGAGAATACCTATATGAGGAGATTTAATGTTCCTAAATGGCTTACAAAACATTTTATTTATTAAAGAGTGGGTTAAAAAAAGAATCCATGCCTTTCTTTTTAAATTTCTGCAAGTCTTAAAAGTTGCAAGAAAGTTTTTTTTTTCACTTTATTGGACTCTAATCAACTAATAATTTGAAATAAAATTATGCATTGTTTTGTAAAATGCTATAATTAAAACATCTATGATGTGAATTAAAAGCACGCACACAAAAAAAACCAGTACCTGCCCTGACCGGTTTGGCTCAGTGGATAAAGCGTCAGCCTGCGGACCCAAGGGTCCCAGGTTCGATTCCTGTCAAGGGCATGTACCTTGGTTGCGGGCACGTCCCCAGTGGGGAGTGTGCAGGAGGCAGCTGATCAATGTTTCTCTCTCATCGATGTTTTTATCTCTCTATCCCTCTCCCTTCCTCTCTGTAAAAAATCAATAAAATATAAAAAAAGAATTAAAAAAAACCAGTACCACTAAAAGAAATAATAACTTAAGTGTAGTAAGCAAAATTATGTTTAAACTAAGTACTTTATTTCCTCTTCTGGGAATGGTGGAGTATATTTTGGGTTGTAAGCAAAATAGTTGTATCATGTTAGGTGGAATTATGAGCTTATTATTCTCTTTTGTAAAAAAAAAAAATATTTTTATTGACTTTTAGAGAGAGAGGAAGGGGGAAGGATAGAGAGATAGAAACATCCATGAGAGAGGAAGTCATAATTGGCTGCCTCCTTCATGATCCCCACTGGGGATCAAGCCCACATCCCCGGCATGTGCCCTGACTGGGAATAGAGGGATCATATCTCAACATAATAAAAGCCTTATATGACAAACCTACAGCCAACATCATACTCAATGGGCAAAAACTAAAACCACTTCACCTAAGAACAGGAATGAGACAGGGATACCTACTTTCACCACTCCTGTTCGACATTATACTGGAAGTGCTAGCCATAGCAATTAGATAAGAAGAAGAAATAAAAGGTATCCAAATTGGAAAAGAAGACATAAAACTGTCATTATTCACAGATGATATTAATTTTGTGTGTCAACTTGACTGGGTATTCTGTTATACATTATTTCTGGATATAATTTCTGGATGTGATTAGTACTTGAATTAGTAGACTGAGTAAAGTAGTTTGTGCTCCCAAATGCGGGAGGACATGACCCAATCTGTTGAGGGCCTGAACAAAACAAGAAAGCTGAGAAAGGGAGAATTCACTGCTGTGACTGATGAGATGGGGCAACGATCTTCTTCTGCCCATAGACAGACTTACACCTGGTTCTCAGGCCTTTGGACTAGGACTGGAATTGGACCACCTGCTCTCTTAGGTTTCCAGCTTGCACACAGTACATCACAGAATTTTCAGCCAATCCCTTATATAAAGTCTCTCTCTCTCTCTCTCTCTCTCTCTCTCTCTCCCTGTTGGTTCTATTTTATAGGAGAATCTTGACTAATAAGTAGCTATATACTCAGTAGTGCTCAAATGCAGAATTAAAACATAGGCTCTTCTATCAGATGGATTTGGAAAGATTCTGCCTTTTGAAGTTCCCGTTAGGTGATCCCAAACAAAAAAACTTTTTAGTTTTGTTCATCTAAAAAATGGAGATAACATCACCTATTCCATAGGTTTTTCTTGAGGAGATTAAATGAAACATCTGTAAATTGTAAAATTGAGAAATATGTACTATAAAGTTCACTGTAGGGTGCCTGGCATATATTAACAGCTATGATTGCTAAGCTTCCAAAGCTACTTCTGGTTTAAAAAACATTATTTGGAGGCTTTAGGCCCTGATCTTTTTCCTCCAACCATTTTTAAAAGAAGTTTAGGGACTCACTTTTAAAATAGTGTTCAAGGGCATAGTGAGTGTTTGAAAAACTGATTGACAATTGAATATGCTAAAAACGTCTCTATAAATCAGATACTTGACCTATTTTCTTTATATATGAAACAATGCAATCTTATAATGAATAAAAAAAAGTGATTATGATAATTGATGTGTATAGTGACTTGCACACTTTTTATTGAATCTTTCCGTTGACAGTAATGTTCAAAAAACTGATCAAATATAAATAAGTGATTATTATGTATATGATACTCCTATATTGATCTAATATACTGTCTCCATCTTGAGATTTGCAAAACATTAAATCACTGTCATTTTCTTAAACATCAAATTGAAATATATTTTGTGATGGTTCTGGAGATATGTGTTTTTTAACAAAATATTGTGAAAGCCAGACAGAACAAAATAAAAAAAAATATCACAAAACAGGTTTACCACACACAGAGTTAATTTATTTATATAAACCACAGATATGAGTAGATAATCTTTGCATGTGGTATTTGGCTTTTATAGGAACTTTATGCTTTATTCCTAGAGAGAGCACTATCAAAAAGGCACTTGCCTCTCCAGAGAGGAAAATCTAAAAAAATTGTTTTCATTGTGTAACTCTGTTCTTCCTGGGTCTAGGACTTCATGCTTTTCTCACACAATGATAACAACATTTCCATTTCTTGAATTTTTGCTTTGAATTCATAATGCTCTAATATTCCCTGGAAGGATTTTCTTGACTATGAGATGCTGATAACAGTACCACAAGTAGTTTTCACTGTTACTTTCAGAAATATATTTTGGATATTAAAAATCCATAAAATCATAGAAATGTATACAGTACCTGCCATATTTTTCGATATATAGAAATGCTATCAAGCATTACATTGAGTATATATTATTTAATTAAGGTGGTAATTATATAATTCATTTTATCAGTTGTTACATTGTTAAAACTGCCAACACTAATTGGCACTTTTAATTGGAAAAAAATTAAATGATTCTGAAATTTATGAATTTCTCTGTGAAATGTAAATATTGTCATGTTGTTAATGGTTTATTCATAGGAATTATCATCACTTAATAATAGTTTTGTATTTACCTGAATGACTTCTTTAGGTCCAAAAATAGTACACACCAAAGCAAATTTACTATCTGAGAAGTAACTAAAATTGAGGCACACCAAATTTAAATTAGATATTTTTCAAAATTGAAGCCCTACATAATTAATATATAAGATTATTCTGGAAAATAGTAGGTTTTATTTACTAAAGACTTATGTCCTAAGCATACATATGACTCATGTGTAAAGTAAATGTTTTAAGTACAGGAAGCTCTCATACATTTGTAAAATGATAAGATTTCAAACTTTAGTATGAATTAATTGTTTTAGCCAAAATTATTGCCAACAAATCCTATGTAGAGGAAAAATAAAAATATCAACTAGATACCTCTCAGATTTTGTATTTAGAAGATATATGAAATAGGATTTCCAGAGAAGAAATACTACTATAAGCCTGGTCAATATATATCTATAATAATCTACACTAATAAAAGAGAAACATGCAAATTGGTGTCACTCTGCTATGCCCACCAGCCAATCAGAGCAACTATGCAAATTAACCCAACAAAGGTGGCAGTTAATTTGCATACACAGGCACGGAGCGAATACTGAAGGCTCCGGCCAGAGTGAAGACTGAAGACTGAAAACTGAAGCCTTGCTGCGGCTGGACCAAAGGCCTGGGTCCTGGATGCTGGAGGAAAACCGGTGCCAGCACCCAGGGGAAGGAAGGCCTATTGCACAAATCTTCGTACAATGGGCTTCTAGTAAAAACATAATATGCTAATTAGACTGGGCAGCCAAATGACCTTCCAGATGTCCTTCCTGACAACCTCCCAGATGAAGCCGTGTCTGCGAGAGCAGAACCCCTTGCACAAATTTCGTGCATCGGGCCTCTAATGATTATATAAAAAGAAAAATATATCATGAAGAATCACAATAAAACAGTAGTTAAATGTATGTTAGTAATGATATAGATGTTTCATGCTAATAAGTAAACATGTATTATACTTATAATAGAAGTGTTTTATGATAGAGTTAATTCTTTATTATAATCTCTTCCTTGAGAAAACTTTTAACCAAATAATAACTCTGGAAACATGTTTAGATGATTAAATGCCACTTTTTTTTGGTTTGAGCATTTTTATAATGTATGCAAAATGAAAGTTGACATTTTACAAATGTGCATGGAAGACATAGAATAAATCTATGAAGAAGAAAAAGATGTATTTTAGTAAATGATGCAGTTAATATATTCCATTGCTAATATCACTACAACTTTCATAATTGTATATAGGTTTTATTTATTGTCTAAAGTTTTACATATGTCTCCTTTTCCCCCAATTGACGCCCCCCCCCCCCCCTTCCCCAGCCATTCCCACCCTGGGCAAGCCCCATTGTCCCTAGTGTCTGTGTCCATTGGTTATGCTAATATGCATGCATACAAGTCCTTTGGTTGCTCTATAAACCCCTCTCCCCTACCATTTGTCTCTGGATCTATTCTTGCTCATCAAATTATGTGGATCATTATATCCCACATATGAGTGAGATCATGTGATATTTATCTTTCTCCGAGTGGCTTATTTTGCTTAGCATAATGCTCTCCAGTTCCATCCATGCTGTTGCAAATGGTAAAAGTTCCTTCTTTTTAATAGCGGAATAGTATTCCGTTGTTTTTTAATCTACAGTTTTTTAATCCACTCATCCGCACATGGGCACTTAGGCTGTTTCTAAATCTTAGCTATTGTAAATTGTGCTGCTGTGAACATAGGGATGCATATATCCTTTCTGATTGGTGTTTCTGGTTTCTTGGGATATAGTCCTGAAGTGGGATCACTGGGTCAAATGGGAATTCCATTTTTAACTTTTTGAGGAAACTCCATACTGTCTTCCGCAGTGGTTTTTAAACTGCCCAAAGTTCATTGCACACAATAATTTCACAAATTATAGTTAAGTAAAAGCACTACATTTTATTAGTTTTTCTTTATCGAACAAATAAAACATAAATGCTTAACAAATGTCCAGAAATGAAGAAGTGAAACTTAGAAGATATCTGATTGTAGAATTTTAAAAGTTTGATTTAACATTACATTTGAACTTTATCTCTTATTAGTTTCTCTGCTAATTATCAGGCTGCACCAACCTTGAATTAATTTGTACATCATGGGTTACTAATCACAAATGTTGACTCTTATAAAAGATTAACCTCTATGAGAACTTCATTTTGTGTTATTTTCTTTTTTCAGTGACTGCAGTAATATTTATTCATAACACTATCAACATTATAAATATAGAAAAAATATTTAACAAATGTATTCAATTTTTAATTTCTGACACACACAGCAGGCCTCTACAATACTATAAAAATGAGCTTTTTACATTTTATAGTTAAGGTAAATAAAGAAGCCTATTATACCAGTTTCTTAGGATTATGTTCCTATTGACATATTTTTGGTAAATATTCCCTTAATACATTGCTCTGTAATTTATTAGCTATAGATTCAGGAAATATAATGCTCAAAAGGTTTCATTAAAAGATACACTCACAGTTCTCTTTGGAAATCAAAACATCCAAGTTTATTCATTGGAACACTATTAGTAATAGCTAAAATATGACCAGAAGCATGGCTGAATAACCTAGAGCAGATGTGGCAAAATATTAATTTTTAAATCTTTAGGATGTGGTACATTTACAGAGGTGCATATTATACTTTAATTTTTAAAATGTTGACATTTTTATGTAATATATTTGGAAAAATAAGTTAGGAAAATTTCATTAAGCTCCAGAAAGCTTTGTCCCACACATTGTTCCACAAGCTTTTAAATTTCCAGCCTACTTGAAGCAAACTCACTGGAGTTACTGAAAGAAAGATGGTGGTTTAACACCAGAAAAACTTAGCCAGTGAACCCATTTGACCTATAGCAAAATGTTGGCAAATAAACACATGACTATGTATGTTTAATCAAAGTAAATAAATAAGCAAATTAAAACTTTTACAGATTATTAATTAACTAGGGGCCTGGTGCATGAAATTCCTGCATGGGGTGAGGGCGTCCCTCAACCCAGCCTGCACCCTCTTGCAATCCGGGACCCCTCAGGGGATGTCCAACTGCCAGTTTAGGCCCGATCCCGCCCCTCTACCTGCCTGCCTGATCACCCCTAACCGCCTATGCTTCAGCCCTGCCACTGCGACTTCATTCGGAAGGATGTCCGGAATCATGTCCAGAAGTTTGTTCAGCTGCCAGGTCTAATTAGCATATTATGCTTTTATTATTATAGATTGTTCATGGTATGTAGTGATACACATTAGGTTTCCTTTATGCATAAAATATCTTTAGTGTATTTTATATGTGCCTATGTATTTTAACATAAAAATTCAATATAGTCATTTACTTAGCTATATTCTTTCAGGGAAAAAGTATTTCTTTTTCATTAAGTACAAATAACATCTGTATTGAGATATTTTAAACATTGATTACAAAGTTGATAAAGTGTAAGTTACAGTCATTTCCCATTGGTCCTCCTTTATGAATATTACTTCTTCCGTGCATTATTATCATACATCAAAAAAGTGCTCATTCTAATTTGCTTCTCTTTTATATTGAGAAAATCAGAAATAACAGCATAGACTTTGGAAGCCTTTTCAGCAACACTGTTCTTTGTGCTTCAAATCCATTGCACATATGATTGAAAAATGTTCAAAGCTTTTATTCTAAAGGGCTTTCTTCTTTATATATTTCTTTCAGAGACATGCCATTACTGAAGTTTTGATTGCCTATGTAATTGTATGTCCTTCTTGTGAAAGATTTTACTGTCTCTGAAATCCAGAATCCAGAGTTGAATTTTGACTTTCATCGCATTAAAAATTTATAATGTGAACTGTATATGAGGATTGTAAAGTCAGTTTACTTTGAAAATGCTAACTTTATTCTGAATTAAATTTTATAAATTTTATGTGAGTAATTATTTAAATTCTTACAATAAAAATTTTAAGTGTCAATCTAAAATTGGTAGATAAATTTGGGGATGCATATTTTCTTTTCCTTTTATTCAACTTGTATGTATGTATTTATTTTTATTGATTTCAGAGAAGAAGGAAGAAGGAGAGAGAGAGATAGAAACAACAATGATGAGAGAGAATCACTTATGGGCCCCTCCCACATGCCTCCCACTAGGGACAGAGCCTGCAACCCAGGTGTGTGTCCTAGACTGGAATCGAACCCAGGAACTCTCAGTCTGCAGGCCGACACTCCATCCACCGATCCAAACCAGCCTGGGCTTGGGATGCATATTTTCAAGATTCTTGTAGAAGTGTGAGAAGAGAGAAAAAAAGAAGACTCCTATGGAAAACTGTACTCCTGTTAACCATGTTGTTTTTTTTTTTTTTCTTTCCTTTTTCGTAAAAGGATTATGCTGTATGCTCTCTTGCTATACATCTTTCTATACTTCCTCACATCATTGGCAGGGTTGGTCTTCGACTTACTTTTTTTCTGGATGTGACTTTTGACAGGTCTGAGAAGCTTTATAATAATTGCCTGGGTCAGTTCAGCCTCTTGTGTCACTTTTTTTCCTGGAATAACATGTTTCAAAGGCATAACATGCCCAGACTAGAGACTGCACTCGCCACCTGGGTAAGTTCCCTGAACAGGAATGGAATCCCCCAACTTCTGGTGTAGGGGACTGTGCTCCAACCACTGGTCAGGGCTCAAAGGCTGTGCTTTTTGTGTGTTTGTTTAATTTATTTTTAGAAAGTGAGGAAAGGAGGGAGAGAAAACATCTAGGTGAGAGTGAGACATCCATCTGCTGCCTCCTGCACGCCCCCTACTGGGGATTGAGCCTGCAACCCTGGCATGTGCCCTGACCTGAATCAAACCTCCAACCTTTTGGTGCAGGGGAGGATACTCAATCAACTAAGCCACACTGGCCAGGCCTAGGAAGTAATTTTTATTTATTTTTTATTTTATTATTATTTTTTAATTCTCACTGGAGGATATCTTTCCATTGATTTTTTAGAGCTAGTGGAAGAGAAAGGGAAAGACAGAGAGAAACATCCATGTGAGAGAAACACATCAATTCATTGCCTACTGCACAAGACCAACCAGGGCGTGGGCCAGAGAGGAGCCTGCAACTGAGGTACCTGCCTTTGACCAGAATCAAACCTGTGACCCTTTGGTCTGCAGGCCAATGCTCTATCCACTGAGCCAAACCAGGTAGGGATAGGCAGTATTTTTTAAATCTGGGTCTCAGTGTGAGAAGATATAGTCTGGAGCAAAGCCATAATCAACTTACAGCTTATGTGTGAACAAGGAGTAAGTGTTTATTGTTATAAACCCACTAAGATTTTTGGAATAACACACCACAAAATTATGCAGTAAAAACTAAGTGTATTAATAATGCCCACAAGCACTGTTGCCATTTTCACTATATTTCTGCTCCCATTTTGTGCCTCTCTATCTCTTGGGAAACATTTACTGTTCCAGTGGGTATCATTTATTCTTCCAGGCACATACACTCCCATTATAACTTGTCTTCGTCTAATTGGTAACAGCAATTTTTAACAAACCTTTCTCATTCCCTAATAAGCATAGTGTACTACTTCCAGTTCCATTGGCCATAGTCATATCTGTTTCACAGAATCATTTGCAATAAATTTCATCAAATCATTCAATACCGGAATATCTTTGAAGGTATTTCCAATAACACAGCTCTATTCCACAGGTGAATGATCTGTGAATATCCCTATATGCCTAAGCTGTGTAAATTGCTATGTAGAATTGGAGAAAAAAAATGTGTGTGTTTTTCCCCCAATGGTAATCACTTTCATCAATTCTGTGGTATCTATCTATTTTTATTGATATTTTCCTTTTCACTATTACTCTTCCTTGATGGATTTATAACTTATATCTGAATGGTAAAACATCATTCTGTGCTCAGAATTGTCCCCAAACTATTGCAAGTGAAGGGACATGTAAGTGATCTAAATCTCTCATTTTTCATAGCATATAATTAATAATTATTTTCTAAAGATTAACTAATTAAAATTTTATGGCACAAACTTAGTGTCTTATTTTAATCACATAAACATACAAGCAGAAATATTTATCGGGAAAATTATAAAATAATTATATTTCTGTTTTACATCAATAATAGTTATTTAAAAAGATATTTTAAAAGTTATTTAAAATGTGGCTTACTATTTTATATGAATTGACTTCATCCTCCCTCAGCAGACATATACCAATTCCATAAATATTATATATTTTAAAGCAAATCTGAACACTTTTAGTGAAATAGAAGAGAATTACCAATAAGCAACTCCTTACACTAAGCCTGTTCTTATTTTAATAAATGTCTTTGGGTTTTTTGTGACAGTTAATGAAAGGAAGTGGCATTTTCATAGTCCCCACCACTTAATGCATTTGCAGCCACTGTAGCATAACACAGTGGGAAGAGAACAGGCCTAATTGACAGACAAACATGAATTTAAATTCTGACCACAAATTACTTGCTTTGGGACCTTGGGTGAGTTGTTTAATTTTTATAAGCCTTAGGGTCCTCATTAGTAAAATAGTGGTAATCATATCTAACTCAACATACTGTGAGGATTAAATGAAAGTGGTATGTAGAAGAGATTAGAAGGGCAAGCAGTAGTAAGTGGTAGCTGTTCTATTGTAATCATTATCATTATTACTACTGTTATCAGAAAAGTGACAGGTGGTTTAAAAACAGTTCTGGGGTTTTTAAACCAAATCATCTCTCCAAAGACTCAGGATTAGTTGAGGGAAACAGCAAGAAAGAACATTTGACTGCATAGTATTAAAATTGCCATGACCTCCTTCACTTCTTCCTCTTGTCTGGTGATTTCAGCAGTCATGTCACAGGGGAAATGAAATGCTCTCAAACCAGATCCCAGAAGAGTGGGAGAGAACTGTACCCTGATCTAAGAACAGTATCTGACACAATTATTGTCCCTGGTTTATCACAGAGAGTTTAAAGTAAGTGTTAAATTATGCATAGCTATAATATTTGAGTATTAGGTTCTACAGTTATAACATGTTTCATAAAACAAGTGATAACATGTTTAAAAAATGCTAAAATGCTATTTAATTTTCATATTATAGGATGGAGTTCTAGAAATACAACTGCATTTTTTCTATTCCCCCACACTTTCCTTCTACACTCTACATTGAACCAATTATTATAGCAATAGTTGATAGGTTTAATAACCAAGTCCAACAATGATTATAATAGTAACTCATTAGAGAATTATACTATCAAAGACCTTTAGAAAAATATTTATTTATTTATTTATTTATTTATTTATTAAGATGGATATACTGGGTATATTGAATTTATTTGTACTAGCTAATTAGGGAGAAAGAATTATACGGAAAGTATCTGAAAATTAAATCTGCATGGAGGTATACATAGAGAGAGAGCTAATGGACTTAAAAGTTTGCCTCATCTTATCAATATTATCTTAAGCTGCTTGTGGGACATAGATTCAGCTAGCAAATCATCACCTCGGTAAGGTCAGGTTGACTCTGTCAACACATAAAATGAATACTCATCCCCAGATCCAATGTATCCTGAACTTGCCTTTTCCTTTTGGTGAATAAGAAAATGGAGGGTAAGCATCAAGAGTTGGTAAGAAGGATGCTTTGAAGCAGAACAGCAAGGCCTCCATTGGTATTGTGATGACATGGTCCATGCATTGCATGACCCCTTGTCCCTGAAACACCATCAGGTCTAATTGCCCACTGTGCTTGCGTACTAAGTAATAGCAAATGAGTATAAATAAGGAGATGTATGATTATAAGTCTTAGGATGAAAGGGTGCTGTAGCTGATATGCATGAAAAGGCAAGAGAAAAAAAGCTTTTGCTATTTTTCTTGTTTTAGATTTAAAACAGCTGAAAAAATCCAAAAACCAATGTCTTTCATCCCAAATAAGTTGTGCAAATTTGTCAATATGTGATTTCATTCAAAATATATTTATTGTGCATTTGTGCTACAAATGAAAAATTTAAGTCATGCATTTTTGGATATTATCTACAGTAAAAACACACAAATAAAGAAAAATGTTCTTAACGCCACTATATAGATTTAGCAACTGGTAATAACTCCAGGCTCCCCCCCCACACCTTGAATATATTCATGGGGGTTGAGAACACATGGAGACATGTACCAAAAAATTGTTACCAGATATAACAGGATGTAAAACCTCTTCCTCATATACTGCCATGATTAATGAATGCACATTAGGGATGGAGGGAGAAATATAGACTATGAACATAGGTTAGATGAGTAAGGAGATGGATGTAGGAAGTCCTTTCTCTCTCTAGCAGCATACAACTTAAATGGTTGATTTTAATGAAAATTAGACAATGAGGTAAAAATGTATGGTTTGTAAACTAAAAATAATTTATTACATTTTTGAGAACTGGAAAAATTAATATTGTTTCTGTAGATAGATATATCTATAACTTTAAAATAGCTGACTACCACTCAGCAAAAATCATTCTACAGAGCACATATTTTTATGTAACCAAAAACCAGTCTTTCAGAGGTTTCTTAAGAACAAATGAGCACTTAAAATTATACAAAAATTATTAGAGTAAGTAGTGAGTAGTATAATGTTTTGGCATAAATTTTGAGTATTAAGTTAAAGATATAAATCTCTGGCCAAAAAAAAATTCAAGAATTTAGTAAAATATCCTTTTGAAAGTTGAGAAAAGTCCTGTGAAAAAGTTGCTAAGCGAAGTAAGTCAGTCAGAGAAAGATAAATATCACATGATCTCACTCATTTGTGGAACATAATAAACAACATGAACTGTTGAACAAAAACAGATCCAGAGACAGAGAAGCATCCATCAGACCATCAAACCTCAGAGGGAAGGTAGAGAAGGTGAGGGTAAGGGGGAGAAATCAACCAAAGGACTTGTATGCACGCATATAGGCATAACCAATGGATACAGACACTAGAGGGGTGAGGGCATGAGAGAGGAGGATGGGGTGGCAAGGGAGGGATAAGGACACATATGTAATACCTTAATCAATAAGTAAAGGAAATTAAAAAAAAATGAGTTTTGGCAAGAAGACCAAGGCATTCCTGGATTTTAAATTGTATTAGAAAGCTATAGTAATTTCAAGATCTGAGGAAGACAGATAAATTATTTAATTACATTATACAGTCAAGTAATAGTAATATTATTTACTATTTTACAGTCAAATATAATATAGTAAGTACATTGAAAAATAAAACATTTTTTATCAATGGGTAAAGGACTGACTATGCAGTAATTGATCTTGTGACTACTAATGATTTGGACAAAAAACTTAAAGTTCCCTTTTTATCTCATACCAAATGTTAAAATAAATTTAGGCTGATTTAATAGTTGTAAGGAAAAATCAGAAAAAAAAACTAGACATGAATTGAAGAGAAAAAATACTCTATTGTTTTTTAGGTGGACAACCTTTGCAAATTCAGAATCAAATATAGGATTCACACAGCAGAATATTATGTTGATTTTTGAGCCCCAAATCAGGAGCAAAGCTTTTTGGTTTTGAATTCCATTTAAGGGATGTCTGTGTTCCCTATTTTTGTTGTATCTCAATTTTCCCATTTATAAAATTGAAATAATAATTTATTCTTCTGAAAGTTGTTGCCAAGATGTGAAGTTATTTGAATTAATACTTTAAAAATAAAATGGAGCCTGACCGGCTTGGCTTAGTGGATAGAGCATCGGTCTGCGGACTGAAGGGTCCCAGGTTCGATTCCGGTCAAGGGCATGTACCTTGGTTGTAGGCACATCCCCAGTAGGGAGTGTGCCAGGAGGCAGCTGATTGGTGTTTCTCTCTCATCGATGTTTCTAACTCTCTATCCCTCTCCTTTCCTCTCTGTAAGAAATCAATAAAATATATTTTTTTAAAAATGGAAACATTTATTATTGATAGAAAGTGTAATTTTTCCTAATTCAGCAGATCATTTTTACAAAAATTATATATTAATCAATACATTGATTTAGATTTGATTTGTTTCTATAAATATAGTACAAACTTTTGCAACTTGAAAAAATAGCCTTCTCTAGAACATTCCTTTTTTTAAAAAATAACCAGCACCATTGGGTAAAGAAGGGATTACAACTAGAGTGCAATATTGACTATTAAAAAAACAATAATAAATACAGTATACTATATGGCTTACATTACCAATCTTGAAATATTTATGTCATTGTACATTTAGATCTATTTATTTATGGAGTGAACACATTCCTTATTGTCCAGCTTTTGGAGAAATATTAGCTAAAATATCTTCTACCTCCACATTGATTCTTTGTAAGGTAACTAGAGGCCCGGCGCATGAAATCGTACGTGGGTATGGTCCCTAGGCCTAGCTTGGGATCAGGGCCATCTTCCCCAGCTGCCAGCAGCCGCCCCACGCCCGCTACCACCCACCTGGTTTCCCAGTTTTCCATTGGCTGATGGGAGCCTGATGTCCCGGGAAAGGGACCAAGAGGTAGTCAGTGCACCTCATAGTGACTGGTCGAGCAGTCGTTCTGGTCGTTCTGCCATTATGGTCGCTAGGCTTTTATTATATAGGATAAGATAGATAGTTATGGCTATTAACTGAATGTAAATTATAAAGATATGGATTTAATTAAATATAAGATCCTTAATGTAAATTTAAATACAGTAGATCTTATATGTGTCCTTTGTCCCACCTTTTAAAACTCTTAGATAGGTTAAATATCATGTGGAAGAATGACAATGTTATTACCAATGTTGTACCTTTACTAAAGATTACCATCTTTCCTGGATGGTGTTTCCCAATGGTTGAGCATCAACTTATGAACCAGGAGGTCACTGCTCTATTTTGTCAAGGCACAAGCCTGGGTTGTGGGCATGATCCCCAGTGAAACATGCAGGAGGCAGCTGATCAATGAGGTTCTTTCATCATTGATATTTCTATCTCTCTCTCTCCCTTCCTCTTGGAAATAAATAAAAATATATTTTAAAAAGATTATCATCTTTTCAAAGTTGAAAATAAATTTAATCTTGGCCTGTAACTGTCTTTAGAACTTATTTTTAAACTAAGATCAAAGGCCTTTCCATCTGTTTCTAAATAAACATACTCATTCTCACCTCTGAGCTCCATAAAAATTTAGGTACACCAGTGTGACTTATGGATTTACTTTCCCACCACTAGACAGACTTTAAGTCCTGAAAGAAGGGCCTGTGTTCCACCAATGAGTGACTTACTATTCTGATTAATTCCACTTCACCATGCATATAGTATAAAAACAATGTTGTTGGTTGAAATAGTATATAAATAGAATATTTATTGATAGAATAGAGTAAAATTGAATCATAAATAATATTTATTAATTCACCTCAGTTCTGTTCTCTGATTATTTGTCTGTATGCTTTTAAGGGCATTCCAGTGGTGTATAATAGAAAAAATAATAACTTTTGTTTTGCATATATTCTGCCATCAACCATTGATTTACAAAGTGACTTTATCCTTAACTCTTCTTATTTGGAAACAAAATAAAAAACCTGACCACTCTTAGCATAATGAACTGACAATGTTTTACATAGCAGATAAAAGGAAGCAGTAAACACATTTCAAACCCTCTCTATGCTACCTTACAGCTGGAAAGGAAAGTCCTGAAATGTTTGATATTGTGATAAATAACCTCTGCCCAGTCTATTGGCTATTACTGAAGCTCACTAGGGACCATTTCTAGCAAGCTACCATATGCTGCTCTCCTTTATATTACACACTAGAGCATACAAGCAATATATTCCATCCTGTTAAAGAATATATGAAGATTTATTGGAGTTGAATTTACTGTATCATTTGGTTTAAATCAAATTTATGAGATTTGCCAACCTTGTTAATTACTTTGGGAAATATGAGGAAAAAAATCCTCATTTTTTATTCTGGAGAGGTCAACTTATTCCAGTTTGAGATATCTCTCAAGCTTCTTCTTAGCAACAGGAACTTGATGTTCCATTAGCATAATTACATGCATCCTTCAGGCCTCAAGGAGGACTTTGATTCACTGAAATTTTATCTGTGTCTGACTCCTCATTAAAAAAAAAAGTAATTTCCCATAAAAAATCCTACAGGATCAACAAAGGTATGTGTCATATGGAGGATTAAGGACATTGGAAATGTCTGTTCTGTGATAATACATTTTTTCATTTCTTTAAAACGGAAACCTCTGAGGAAGAGATTTTGAAATAAGAAAATGAGGCTTAGAAGCAGAGGTCATATATACTTAACCTCTATTATCACCACCAACTCACAAACTATATTAATCTTGAGAACAATCAGATGAAATTTAGCAAATTACATGAATATTGGATAAGAAAGACATATCCATTGATAATATAAATAGGAACGGAATTGTATTTTAACACACTTTTTTCCCCTGCATTAATGCTGCTTGTTTTGGATATTTGTGACAGAGGAATCATTTTTTAAATAGCAAAACTAATCACTGCAAAAACATTACTGCCTTATAGCCAGCATATTGAGTTATAATTTTAACTATATCTGCTGCTTTGATGCAAACAATTCATCGAGTTTTGTTATTTAAAAAAAAGGGGGGGGATATAGAAAACATAAATTTCAAGATTTCTTTACCATTTGCATTCCTTCTTTTAAAATTATATATATATATATATATATATATTCATATATATTATTTATTGACACAACTGATACCTAAAAATCCAAAAGAGAATATTTTTTCCAAAATCATGTCAAAGAATGGAATTCATTGAAGAAATGGTATTTAAAATTATATAAATATATAAGCATACTTATGTGGAAAATCAGATATGACACATGATTGAAGATTGGTATATAATATTGTTATATATTTGAGCACAGTACACACTAAATATACTTAAATGAATGCATAATTAAATAATAAAATAAAGAAAAATGCGAACATGATCAGGTAGTCCAATTTTGAAAGATTTTTATAGTTGAGGAGAGAGATTAATGATTAAGCTAGGAAAATTGCCTGGCTGGTGTGACTCCATAGTCGAGAATTGACCTATGAACCAGGAGGTCAAGGTTCCATTCCCAGTTAGGATACATGCCCAGGTTGTGTTGTGGACTTGATCCCTTGTAGGAGGCATGAAGGAGGCAGCAGATCAATGATTCTCATCATTTATGTTTCTATCTCTCTCTCCCTTTCCCCTCCTCTCTGAAATAAATAAAAAATATATTTACAAAAAGATAGGAAAATCAAGAAAGAGATGTAAAATAAAAATTTATGTGTAAAAAGGGCAGACTCTGGGCCAAACACTGTGCTTGGAACTTTTCAATGTTATCTCATTTAATCCTCATAAAAATACTTTAAAGTGCATATCAATATCACCATTTCACTCAAAAATACTTTAAAGTCTATATCAATCTCACCATTTCATTCAAGGGAAACTGAAAATTGGACAATATAAAGGCCCTTTTAGATATTTTCAGAACAGTGTAGGACAAGAAAGGGGTATGCTTGCTTGAGTCGGATAGATGTTATTTGTAATAATCTTGAGGAAGAATAATAATAAGCATGCCTTTTAAACTTTTCTTGTACCTCTTTCTCTTTAAAAAAAAATTTTCCCCCTGAAAAGGCAACTTGAGAAATACTACCAAAGAGAAGCAAGAGCACAGAAGAGTTCAGGCTATTAAAAGAAGCTGATGCTTTAAATGAATCAATATATATTGATAGAGCCACAATGCATCCCAGGGTTCATAGTGACTCAATGTTCTGATCCAACTTGCTGCATTTCCTTCTTATGGAAAATGGGTGTAAGCAGATCATCCACACCAGAAGTTGGCAAACTAGGGCCCATTGGCCTGTTTTTGTAAATAAAGTTTTACTAGAACACAATCACATCCATTGTCAATTGCCATTTTGGCATCACAAAGACAAACTTGAGTAATTAAGGTAGAAAGATGGCATCAAGGATAATATTTATGTCTGGTCACTTACAGAGAAAGTTTGCCAAGTCTACTACAGATGGCTATTTGGAAAACATATATATACCGTTAGGTTGTTCCTTCGCTTTGTTTTTCTACCTACTAAAGGTCATAACACTGCCAATGTGGAAGCACTTAATCATTGCCTTCTGAAATTATTTTAATCTTGAAAAATTATTTTTGAAAGTTAATTTTTGAAAGAAAATCAGTTTATTTCTGTCCCTGTCTCTATCTTTATCTCTCTTTCCCCCCATTTGTTGTTCTTATAAGCAAATAAAACACCTCTTATCAGAATGTGGTTATCCCAACCAAAAATATTCTACTGACCTTGGACTCATCCCAAAGAAAGACTTGAGATGGTACAAATATTTACCTTGGAAATGTTAATTTAAGCTGCCATGGCTGTACAACAACAAAAGCCCATATCAACTTACGGTTTTGATTAAATTTTGTAAGATAAATTCACTTATGCTGTACATTAGAGATCCTTCAGAGAGGATAATCAATGCAAATACACCTAAAGATTGGTTTCAAATTCAAAATCTTTTCAACAATAGAGGAGAGATGGTGACTTTTAAGAGTGTTAAAAGTTAAAGTTGGAAGTCTTTGTTGTTTGCATTTTAAACTAGAATCATTATCAAAGCAATCAGGCAAAGAAATTCAATATCAGTGGTATTATTATTACTGTGATTAATATTACAAATGGAAGTGTTAAAGGTCTTTGCTTAACCAAATCCTAAATGCTACCTTGTGTTTGATGTCAGAACTATGGTGTAAGTTGTTGCCATTGGTTGTAGTTTCTGATATAACAAAAATAAATGTATAATTTAAGAGACAAAGTCAATCCAACATTGGACATAGCTTCTCCTTTAATATTGAGGAATAATAACTCAGCAATTTTATTCATTAGAATTCAACATGCAGTTATAATTATTAAAACCAATATATATCAATATCTGACAATTCTGTTGACAAAGGTAATATGTGATCAAAATGGATGTGTTAAGTTAATGATGAACTAAATGTAAAATGTTCAACTATATACATTTCAGCTATCTAATCTTTAGAGCCAGTTCAACTAATTGAATCACATCTGATTCCCAATCTGTGGAGTGGGTGAGGTATTTGATATGTCTGGGCCTCAAATACTGTTTTGTTGTTAATCTCATCTGAGGATATTTTTTCCATTGATTTTTTAGAGAGAGAGGGAGAGACAGAGAAAAAGAAGCAAGGATGTGAGAGAGACACACTGATTGGTGGTCGCCCACGGATCAGATCAAGCCTGCAACTGAAGTATATGCCCTGGATCAGAATTGAACCCGGAACTCTTCAGTCCTTGAACTGATGCTCTATCCACTGACCCAAACAGGTTAGGGCTCAAATACAATTTTTAAAACTCTTTATACCAGAGCGGAGACCAAGATGGCGGCATAGGTAAACACCGGAGATTGCTGCCGCAAACAACCACTTCAAAAATACAACTAAAAGACGAAACGGACATCACCCAGAACCACAGGAAGGCTGGCTGAGGAGAGACTCTTCAACTAGAAGGAAAGACAACAGCATACCGAGGCTCAGAGGAGGCGCAGTGTGGAAAATATAAAGGTGCGAAGGTACACACGCAAAGCAGGCTGGTGGCTGAGGGCGCGGTTGTCGTTTTCAATCAGGAGGGAGTCTCAGACTCTGACCTCCAGATCCGGGCGAGTCTCTAGGGACTCAGACTCAAACAGGAGAAGCGGGATTGTCTGGCATCAGTTGGAACGTGAGGGCAGCTTTCTCTCCGAGGTTTGCAGCGGTTGTTGCTGGGGTTCTGAGAAGCAGAGCCTCTGGGAATGGGACTGAGAGCGGCCATAACTGCTGCCTCTGCCCGCCCTGCTGATCCCTTGCGACCCGCCCTTCCCAAGCCCTGCGCAGAGCCATTTGCCGGATAGCCTCAGGCAAAGACTAGATTAGCACCTCTCCAGAGGACAGAAGTTTTCCCGTGGCAGACACAGCTGATTCTCACAGCCAGTCGGCCTGATGGTCAAATCCCTCTAGTATTAACTACAACAATCAAGGCTTAACTAGAACAAGACTGCGCACAAAGACAACAAGGGGGTGCACCAAGAAAGCATAAAAAATGCGGAGACAAAAAACATGACAGAAATGAAGGATATAGAGCTAAAAAATGCAATTTTGAGGGCTTGCAATAATGTGCTAGAAGCTGCCAATAAACTTGATGAGAGCCTCACGAAATCTAATGAGACCCTCGATGCTATGATAAAGAACCAAATAGAAATTAAGCATACACGGACTGAAATAAAGAATATTATACAGACACCCAATAGCAGACCAGAGGAGCGCAAGAATCAAGTCAAAGATTTGAAATGCGAAGAAGCAAAAAACACCCAACCGGAAAAGCAAAATGAAAAAAGAATCCGAAAATACGAAGATAGTGTAAGGAGCCTCTGGAACAGCTTCAAGCGTACAAACATCAGAATTATAGGGGTGCTAGAAGATGAGAGACAGAAAGATATTGAAAACCTATACGACTGTCACCTGATTTCTCAAAAGAAACTTTGCAGGCCAGAAGGGAATGGCAAGAAATATTCAAAGTGATGAATACCAAGAACCTACAACCAACATTATTTTATCCAGCAAAGCTATCATTCAGAATTGAAGGTCAGATAAAGAGCTTCACAGATAAGGAAAAGCTAAAGGAGTTCATCACCACTAAACCAGTATTATACAAAATGCTGAACGGTATCCTTTAAGAAGAGGAAGAAGAAAAAAGGTAAAGATACAAATTATGAACAACAAACATGCATCTATCAACAAGTGAATCTAAGAATCAAGTGAATAAATAATCTGATGTACCAAATGAACTGGTGATTATAAAGGAATCAGGAACATAGAAAGGGAATGGACTGACTATTCTTGGGGGGAAAGGGGAATGGGAGATGCGGGAAGAGACTGGACAAAAATCGTGCACCTATGGATGAGGACAGTGGGTGGGGAGTGAGGGCGGAGGGTGGGGCGGGAACTGGGAGGAGGGGAGTTATGGGGGGAAAAAAAAGAGGAACAAATGTAATCTGAACAATAAAGATTTAATAAAAAATAAAAAAAACTCTTTATACCATAAAGTGGTACTTTGGTCTTTGAACATTTAAGTATGAACTAGCAATTGAATCACAGTTATTCTCATTTATTAATTCTGAGTTTTAGGTGAAAAGTTTACCATGTCTGAGCCTCATATAGTTCATCTCCAAAAAAGGAATGAAAATATCTAATTATTAAGAATGTGTGGTTTAAATGATATATAAACTGTTTTCAGCACACATTGATCTGAAATAAACACTAAGCATACTTACCATCACCATCATCATCACTACGAATAACGAGGAATTATAAAACTGAAAGAGATGCTAAAGAATGCTAATAAGTGAGTACCAATCAAATTTTCCAAAGGAGAAAAAAATCATGAGAAATATAATTTTCTTGGGCTAAACATATACATATGCCTACTACCCATCTCCCTTTTTACCTCTACAATAAAGGCTGGAGAATGGAAAGGCTCGCTTTCTTGGCCTCTTTTACATTTCATGCAGTTCTGAATGAAGGAAAACAGAAGTAGGCTGCATTTATTTATTTAATTTTCCTTTTCTGATAAAAAAAAGCAGATAATGCTGGAATCTTGCCTTCCTATTCTTTACTTTAGAATTCCAATATCATCCCTGGAGCGTCAGCTACCACCGTAAGACAATAATGTAAGTTTCATAAAGAAAAGACCAAGAGCCCTAACTGGTTTGGCTCAGTGGATAGAGCGTCAGCCTGCAGACTGAAGGGTCCCAGGTTCTATTCTGGTCAAGGGCATGTACCTTGGTTGCGGGCACATCCTCAGTGGGAGGTGTGCAGGAGGCAACTGATCGATGTTTCTAACTCTCTATCCTTCTCCCTTCCTCTCTGTAAAAAATCAATAAAATATATTTTTTTTAAAGACCAAGAGAATATCTGAGTGAGAAATCAAATTTTGTATCTGTATGCTTACATAGAAATTAGTATGAAGTGTTTATGTGTGTGTTTATGATTATGCAAGAAACATAATCTGTGTATAATATATATGCATATAAATGAGAGATGTAAAAGAAATAAGTAGACCCATGTATACATTATTTAGAGATGTTCAATACATATTTTTAATTAAAAATAAGTTGCAGATTTATGACATTACTTTTTCTTTATTTCAGAGAGAAAGGGAGAGAGAGAGAGAGAGAAAAACAGCAATGATGAGAGAGAATTATTGATCAACTGCCTCCTATACTCCCCACACTGGAGATCGAGCCTGCAACTTGGACGTGTGCCCCTACTGGGAATGGAACTGTGACCTCCTGGTTCATAGGTCGACACTCAACCATTGAGCCAAGTCAGCTGGGTTGTGATATTACATTTAAACAAGAAAAAATCATGTGACCAACTAGACAAAAAGAGATATCGAAAAGCATAGTATAGAATAGTATAACTAGTAAAAATAAGTGTATGATGTTGTGTGTGTACACAGAATTATATCAGATTGTTAAATTTTTATATTTGATATAAAACTGTAGAGAAGGGTGAAGATGAGAGTGTACAGAAATAATAATTTTTCTCATTATACATCTTCATATTGTTAAACTTGCTAAAATGTGATTATTTGGACTATTGTTATAGAATAATTCATAAACTTTTATGGATTTTATCAAACTTCATATTAAATAAAATATTGAGAACTTATAAATGAAACTACATGAGGGAGAAGCAATTAAGTTTAGAAAATGTACCCAAGGTTTAATAATACTCAATTCAATGTATTCCTAGCTAACTGTTTTATACATTTTACTATAAATTATATTTTGTTGCTTATTAAAAGTCAGATGATAAATACTAACTTTTAAATTATAATGGTAAAGAATAAGACATAAATGAGTTTGTTTCCAATATTCTGTTTAAAATAATAATAGAGATAAATGTCCAGTTAAAATTTAACATAATTTAGGGCATATAAATTAGTCAAGAGATCACCTCTAAGTCTTGTAGGTGAAGTCCACTTTAATATTTGAATATTTCTGACTTCAAACATGACAGTGAATTTCATTACATAAACTGACCGCTTAATTCCACTGAGTTAACGACAATGCTCCTGAGTTAGATGCTCAAAACACGATTGTTTATTTCAAAAATAATTTTAATCTGTATCCATCAAAAGCAAGCATTTTTTTAAAAACTCAAATCTTTTAAAGCTATTTTGTTGGAATGTTTTTTAACAGACACTAAATAGTATTGATAAGGTTGACTTAGTCTTTGAATAAATATTTACTAACAAGAACACCTACACCATTTTAAATGTTAATGATAATAAGATTAGCTTCTTGAAAATAATTTTGATGCAATTTTGCTATAAAAAGTTTTAACAAACAAAAAAGTTTTATATAAACCTCAGTTACATTTATAGCAAATATTCAAAGTATTCAATGTGTGCACGTAGCAATATTTCTACTTAGAGACCACAAAACTTGATAATAGAAATTGGACGAGTAAGATTTTTGTGATTATGTTAAGCCATAGTGTAAAGTTTAATAATGTGCTGCCAGTTTTAACTTATAAAGGTCACATTGAACTCCAAATGCTGTTTAGTATGGAGAAGAATGTGACAAATCTGTGCCTCTGTGGATAAGCCAGCAAGAGAGCAAACAAATGGCCCAGCCATATTTTCTACTGACTATTGGCAAATGGGAGGAGCCTTAATGCATTGAATTACAGAAAAAATGCAAGAGTTTCCTAGTTAAATGTGAGTCATGGTAGCAAAATCTGAGGAAAAACATTCAGGATGTAGGTAGGTTGAGGATTGTGCCTGCCATAGGGAAAGGGACTTTGTGTGGGTGTAAAGAAATCAGGAGACCTTGATAACTGTGGGGAGTTAGAGTAACTAGAAATCTAATAGTAGATTAGAAAAGATCACTAAGTTTCAAAATTTCATTCTAACTCAAGAATAATTGGAATTCAAGGGAAAGAGAACAATGGAAGAATATATTCAATCCTCACATGGTGCTTGGGTTCCTGGGCCCTTCCAGAGATAAAGTTAAACGTAAAGCAAAAGCATGCGGCACTTCATCTCAACCCACTTCCACCTTAGACACTGTCAAGTTCATAGACAGTATCTGAGAGTTCGTTTTACCAGTGATGAATCAATAAAACCAAGGATGCAGGCTGGGCTCCAACTCAGCTGCACTTTTGGTCATGCCAAATACCCCCAAAATAAAAGAATGAACGCCCTGTGGAAAAAAGAAATATAATTTTTCTTTAGACTCCAATGTACTTTAATGAGTGCTATTATTTTTATATGTCAAATATGTAAAACAATTTCTTTTAATGTAAGTGATTCTAACTTGCGTTTCCCCCTTCGTTATTTTATTTTTAAAGTTTTTTCTCTTAAAAATTTAATATTGACATTATTGCAGGTGTCCCAATCCCCCTCCCCACCCTTTGTCCACCTCCACCCACCCTTGCCTCCCCCTTCCTTGACTTTCGCAAAACTATTGTCTGTGTCCATGAGGTATACTTTTAAATATTATTTTCATAACTTTTTGGTAAGTAATGTACATAAAATGTGACTTTAACTCTGAATAAGCTTTTACTGAATCAGAATTTGTATGAACTAAGGTTCTATAAATGTCACTTTTTCAGGAGATTGACATGAGGTCCAGCAAACATTACTTCTTAGGAAGCCAAATATGATGAATGAGCATAAATGATCCTATATAATAAAAGGGTAATATGCAAATCCACCAAACAGCAGAATGACTGGTCACTATGATATGCCCTGACACGGATGCCTCTCCCTCCTCCATGGCAGCGCTGAGGATGTCTGACAAGCCGTCAGTAGGACATCCCCTGAGGGATCCTGAACTGCTAAAGGGTGCAGTCAAATAGAATGACTATTATCACTTGTAGCATGCATACAAGCTGCATTATTATAAACAAACCACAACATAAAATCAGTTCACCTTATGTGTTTGCAATGAGAAAAAATTTGGCACAAACAGTAAACATACATGATTCTAATTAAAACTGAAACACATGGCTTTTCTTATAGATGTGACTGAAGGACATCAGTTTCTCTTTTTATTTTGAAAAATTTTGAAGCTGGCTTATTGCATCCAAACCCCATCAGCCTAACAAGTTCCAGGTATAAAATTCTATAATATATCATGTGTATATTATATTGTGTGTTCACTCCAATAAATTAAACAAAAATTATATTCAGGGAAATGCAAATCAAAACCACAATTTGATATCACCTCAAACCTGTTAGAATGACTATTATCAATAAGACAAGTAATAACAAGTAAAGAGGTTTTGGAGAAAAAGAAACACTCATTCACTGTTACAGCCACTATGGAAAACAGTATGGAGTTTCCTCACAAAACTAAGAATATGGTTACATGTGACCCAGCAATCCTTCTTCTCAGTATCTACCCTAGAGATTTAAAAGCATTTATTCACAAAATATATGTACCCCTATGTTCATTTCAAAATTATCCATGGTAGCCAAGACATGGAAACAACCAAAGCACCTCTAAATAGATGTTTGGATAAAGATGTGATCTACAACAACATAAATGGATCTTGAGAATATCATGCTAAGTGAAATAGCTCAGATAGAAAAAGTCAAGAACCATGTTATTTCACTCATATGTGGGACATGAAACTGAATGCAACAAGTAAACAAAGAAGAAAACAAAATCTCATAGACACAGAAAACAGTATGGTGGTACCAGAAGGATGGGGTTAAGGGGATAGTAAAGGGTAAATGAAGTCAAATATATGGTGATGGAAGAAGACTTGATTTTGGGTGGAGGACACACTAAGTCACCTCTAAGTGATTTCAGAGCATTTGAGCAGTCAAAACACAGTAGGGCTGGGCAGGTTATTGTTCAATTCCTGGTCAAGGCACATGCCCGGGGTTGTGGGCTCAACCCCCAGTAGGGGGCAGGAGTAGGCAGCCAATCCATGATTCTCATCACTGATGTTTCTATCTCTCTCTCTTCCTTTATCTCTGAAATCAATAAAAATATATATTTAAAACAAACTAACAAACAAGAAAACACTGTAGGATTAAGGAGAAGTATAATTAGTTCAATTCGAGATGCTTTGTGTTGCAGTTGTATGATTATTCTGATCCTTGTTCATTTTGGGTACTTTACCACAGGCAAGAATTTAAATATGTAATTTTAATATCAAATTTATAATGTGGTGATGCTAAAACAATATAATAAAATAATGTCTACTCCATTTGTTGTCCTTTAACGGTTTATTTGTACAATTCATAATGCTTAAAGCCATATCATTGTATCTTCAAATAAATTCAAACAACAATCTAGACATAAATATCATGTTACCATTTTTTCAAAACAAACCAAAGTTACCCTAAATAAATCAATCAAAACTCCTAAAATGTTTTTATATGGAGCCACTGAAGCAAAGTTCTTTGTAGCAAGCAAAATTGCCAGAGGCTTTTGGCTAATAACTGTTAAATACTTAATGACTCTTAAAAGCCTGTCTCCAGCTTTGGTTTATTCTTAAGTATCCAAAGCTTTGACCTTGAATCCATATCCATAATGATTCAAACTTGTTGTTTTGTCCTCATTTGTATTACTTCAGATGACCTTAAAAACTTATAAATACATGATATCACAGGTACAATCTTAAATAAAATTTTAGCATCTTACCACAACTGTTTTCTTTTAATAAAATTTAATTAATGTGTATATGTCTTCTTGAGTTTAAATGATGACATGGTAATAGATAATGGGCACTTATCCATCTGCATGATCTTGTAACAACATGTCTAAAAATAAAGTATTGCAGAGTATTTTTGCATATTTTTCAAATAATCATTATGCTCATTAGAATATTTATGAATAATTTTATAAGCACATTACACTTACATAATTCCAGTGATATAATGAAATAAGTGTAATTAGATTAAAATGTATCATTTTCAAGGTTAAATGCTATCCTATCCTTTTACATTCTTTGAATATAATTTTTAGTCACCATTTTACTTTACAGAGAAATGTTATTGTAAATTATCACTCTGATTTCTGGTACTTTCATGATTTTAGGTTATAGATGGGATGTGATGCAGGAGATCTAAAATAATACCAAGGCCATTCTGATAATATCATTTCTATAAGAGAAAGAAAGCTATTTCCAGAGATAACTTTTTAAATTTGAAGTACTTCTCTGCGTAAAAGAGCAAATATCTGATTATCAAACATTTGTTCTCATCTTTCAGTGAATGCTTTGCTTCCCTTTGAAGCTAGAGACCTGCATTCATTTCCTTGTCTCAGGAGAATATATAAGCCTCAATTGCTAGACTGTCTTTGAGTCTCATATTTTTATGGGACTCCCATACATACGAAATGTATTTGTTTTCCTCCTGTTAATTTGTTTTATTTAAATTTAATTGTTAGACATGCCAAAAAATCTAGAAGAAAAGAAGATAAAATTTTTCCACAACTACAATATCTAGTGGAAAGTCTGCTTAAGAAATATCACCAAATAGCTATTAGCTCTTTTGTTCTTGTTCCTTAGCTATGAAAGAACAAACAATTATCAAAATCATAAACAGAGCAATAGGCAAGCAAAAGGCCAAGGCAACTAAGTCTCATCTGAAAAAATATGAGAAAAAGATAATTTAGTATAGGACTGAAAATCACTTAATGCACTCAAAATATTGATAAGATATAATATGCTTAAAATGAAAATGTGCACATAAAACTATATAGGGCCCTTGGAGATTAAAAATTAGACAAGTAAGCCTTGCTAGTGTGGCTCAGTGGTTGAGTGTCAACTCCTGAACCAGAAGGTCATAATTTGATTTCAGGTCAGGGCACATGCCCTGGTTGCAGGCTTGATCCCCACTAGGGGCATGGAGGAGGCAGTAGCTGGATGATTCTCTCTCTTCATTGATGGTTCTATCTCTCTCCTCTCCCTTATTCTCTCTGAAATCAATAAAAACATATATATTCTTTAAATTAGATAAGGAAGCAAAGTGTTTAACATGTTGGGTGAAATATTTACAACTTGGAAGTTTATATTTAAGTAAAGTGTTCAGAAAATCTATATGTATAAAAGCCTCATATGCAAAGTTTCCCATCGGCAGTTAGTCCTACTGAGAGTTTGATTGCTTGCTATGATGTTTGCTGACCACCAGGGGGTGGCATGGAATGAAAGAAGGCCCCAGCCAGGAGCCGGCAGCTGGGGAAGGGAGGCCCTGGCCTGCAGCCAGCAGCTGCTAGGGGCCTTACCCATGCACGAATTTTGTGCACTGGGCCTCTAGAAAAATTAAGCTATTTTCAAACACAAAGTTCTCAAAATATTTTTCTCCTTTATATACTTTCCAAGGCAGATACTAAAGGTTATCGCCATCAAAATGATGGAGTAAACAAAGAAGGTGGAAGGTATGAGATTCAGAAAATAGCAGCTCTATCCAGGAGAACATAATACTTCTGAAATGGGAGAATGGAGACCCTGACATAAAAGATGGACACATTTTTAAAAAGAATAAAAAGTAACATTTAACAAACATATAAAATTCAGAAAAAGCAAATATTTTTTAAAGAAATTCAATTCAAATATAAAACTAATTATAATGTGGCCCAATTCCAATTAAAAAAAATGAAAATATAAAAAAGGAGAGAAAGAAAATTAGTTTGGTCTTGACTCTAGAAAATTTCTCCTTCAAATGTTCCAGAAGTCTAGACAAAAAAATGAAGCCCCAGTAATCTACTTGACCAATAATGAAAAATAATTGCATACTCACAATAAAATAAATGTCATTTATTTCTATTTCAACATTTAGAATCAACCTAGGGGAAAAATTCAGAAGACTTGGTGGTAGGAGAGAAAAAAACATTAATAACTTGGCAATAATAAAAACATTAAGTGTATAAAAGCAGACTCATAGATATTAAGCAAAGGTAGGAATAAGAAAATTTGAAAGTATGTGTATTATAATAGCATCATCTAACATAGGGTTTTTTGAAAGACCATGAAATAGAAGTGTATTGTTAATAATTTTTTAACTGTACAACTAAAAATATCACCAATCTATACTAATAAAAGGGTAATATGCTAATTAAACTGGATCGACCAGACGTCTTCTGGACATCTGTTGTCCTTCAGGATAAAGCTGGGCCCAGCCCAGGGGAAGCCGCACCGGAGGCAGGGAAGTCACCAAGGTCATGGTCCCAGGTGCCTGCGGCCAGCCAAAGGAGGGAAGCTTGGGTCCTGGGTGCTGGGACTGAGGCAGAGGTGATTAGGGGCAATCAGGCAGGCAGGCAGAGGCAGTTAGGGGCAATCAGGCAGGCAGGTGAGTGGTTAGGGGCAATCAGGCAGGCAGTCAGAGTGGTTAGGGGCTTTCAGGCAGGCAGACAGGCCAGCAGTTAGGAGCTAGCAGTCCAGATTGAGAGAGGGATGTCCGACTACCAATTTAGGCCCGATCCTGCATCAGGCCTAAACTGGCAGTCGGACATTCCCGAGGGGTTCTGGATTGCAAGAGGGTGCAGGTTGGGCTGAGGGACCCCCTCTTCCCCACCATGCATGAATTTCATGAACCGAGCCTCTAGTATGTTATATTGGAAGGAGCACATTTCCACCTTCCAAGGTACAAAGTCTTTAGAAGTAGACTAGTACTGAAAATTAAGGCACATCTTGAAAGAACTTTCCCTTAACTACCAAAATTTGAACCTCCAAAGTACTTTCTGCTCTGTTAACCAAACATATCCAGAACAATCAACACTCTTCAAAATCTGAGTTTTCCCTTTCTTTGCCTGCCACTCTAATGTTTCTGTTTTGAAATGTGCTGCAATATATATCAAATGCAACAATGCATTCATTCCTGTTGATAATGCTTAGCCTTTGATGGCAAATGCTTCTTTACTCAGATCCTCAAATGTAAGTTCAGATTCATTTCGAAATGAATCTGAACTTACATTTGTTCCATGTGGAATAGAAATCACTTAAGTATTGATAGCTTCATTTATCTCAGCTTTCAAACAGATTAACTAGTCCACAAAAGATTCAATAATAATGATATTTATAATTTTACGCTATAACATCAAGGGTCATTAGAAAGTTTCAAGGTGACATAAAATGACTGAATTCAAAAATACCAAAGATATTTTTGCTGTGTCTTGTTTTTATTCTGAACAATTATGTTATCTGGGCTGAAAAGAAATGGGGGCATTGGGAGAGTCCAATGAGATTTTGCTACTCATTGTCATTTTTCATTTTCAAGAGCTCAATGCATTATTTTCCTACTCATTGGATTTTTTAAAAAAAATTACTTTTCAAAATATCTCTATCGGTTCAAGAATGAACATAAAGAATCATATTTATGGAAATTTTGTGACACAAACTTGAGTGTACGCTCATCTCCAGGGCCTTCTGATACCCATGATGAACATTTTCCCTTCTGAACAGTTTTTCTAATAGTACAAGATATGGTTGATTGAAATATTCAGTGGGTGTTGTTTTTAAAAATAAGCCTGGAGGGCCTAGCTGGTTTGGCTCAGTGGATAATAATCCTAGAGTATTAAGAATTTACTCTGGGCTTAAGTTGTCATTTAAAAAGTTTCAAAATCCAAGAGATTGTATAAAACAAAGAGTGAGTCCTAATGTAAATTTTGAGTTTTAGCTAATAATAATGTATTATTAATGGTTAGTCAAATGTAACACAAGTAACACACTAATGCAGGATGTTAATAACAGGAAAATGTTTGCAGGGAGGAGAGGAGATATGTAGAAACTCTCTGGATTTCGTGCTTAATTTTTGTGTAAAACAAAAACTCCTCTTAAAAAAAGTTAATTTCTATAAATGTTGAGAAATTATTTTCCAAAATAATAGTAATTAGCTTTTGGTTTTATTCTAATTAGTTAATATTAACCCTGAATTTTAAAAATCCCTCATATCATTTTAAACAAATGTCTTATTTTAGAGTGAGGGCATATTTTATCCAGATTATTATAATAGTTTCTTAATATTAGTAAAGCTTACGAGTAATGGGAAAAGGAAAAAAATTGAATCTATTCTTATTTGCTTAGTTTGACAAAAAAAATCCTCTTTTATCATGTATTATTAAAAAGTAGGTTAGGAAAGTAAAAAATAAAAATGCCATACTCAAGCTTAGTACAATCACAGACTCTTATTAGAGGTGAGAACCTATAAAAGGAGGAAGACTTGGCATTTCATAATAGAGTCTCATTAGTTAATTACCTGATTTTATCAAACTTATCCTGTTTCTTACCTCTGACCCACTCGTACAGAATGCCACTAGATTTTTCTACCTAAGTCACAATTTCATTATTCAGTTGAATAATCCTACATTGATAAGTTTTTATTTTTTGTTTTTCCCTCAAACAATGTAAACCATCTTAAATAGTTGAGCCAAAGGGAAACCTGAATATAATAATGCATATTTTCCTCTAAGAACTCAAGGTCTCCAATGAAGCCAGACTCCAAGAAGAGACTGAAATTAGGAACTGGAAATTTCTCTATAACCATCTACTATCTTAGTTTCTCTCTCTTGCTTTCCTGGCTCCCTGAATTAATAGAGGAATACGACTATCCCATAGCTCCTCAGATGGATTCCTTTCTTTTTTTTTAAACCTCAATTCCTCCATTAGCCACAACTCAATCTGAAAATTCTAATTAAAATGTTAAGAGTGAGTAGCTATGATTGGTCTCGCTTAAGTAAGGAATGTAAACCTAAATCCATTAACCACACTCAGGGTTGGGGTGAAGAGTTGGTTATAGAATATCAATATGGTTAATAGGGTTCGGGGAACAGTTTCCTAAAGATAAATTATCAATATTAGTTTGGATTAATGTCTGCTATTTGTCATTTCCAAGATAACAGAGATATTATAATAAATTCAAATTTAGATTTTGAGTAACTCAACATTTGACTGGAGTAATAGGCATATATGTCACAAAATACTATGTAGTAAGGTCATACAAATACAAGATTTTCTGCTGTGAAATCTTGCACGGTTTCTAATTTTCTAATAGTTTCAACTTCTATGAATACTTAAAGTATTGAAGTACCTAATTCACTTTTTAATGTCTCTTCTAAACAGAAAAATTATAGTTCTCAGTAAAATATCTTTGTATTTGCTTATTTAATTATATATCCCCTTTATGAAAATTTCACTCTTAATTATATTATAAACCAATTTAGGAGTAATAACTACATTTTTATACCACACAAACAGCACATACTTAGATACTCAGTGTGTGAGTATGTGTATATTTGTGTGCAAAATGAGTTAAACAGAAGTGTAGAAAATTCAGCTACTGTTTATTTACATGGTAATTTTAATTATTAACAATACTTTTATTTTGGTAAGTGCCAATATATGGCAATATTTCTATCTGGTCTGGTAGAATTTAAAGGCAATCTGTGTTAAGTAAAAAACTGGAAAGAATTTATTATGATTTATTGGTATGTATTTAAGGTAACAAAAATATGTAACCTAAAGACTCAAATTACTAGAATATCTGCAAAGAATATGTATTGCCTTAAGGTGTTCATTAAATGTAATAAGCCTGTTGATCAGCTGATGAGCAGAAAGATAACTGTATTTATTATGTAAAATGTGGAAAATTTTCCCCATATGAGTAGTATATTTCCAATGAAACATTACAGAATGGGTCTTGTTTTACTAGTATATACATATTTTCTACTATAGTGATTTCATACACTGAAGCCAAACTGGGTAGATTTGAATTGAAATTGAATCTTAAACCACTTATAAGCTATCTATCTTGGCATAATGAAATAAATTACTTAATCTCTATGCTTAAGTTATCTTATTCAAAAAATGGTATATTACTAGAGTTTAACTCATTAGATTATTGTGGGATTAAATGAGTTAGTATATATAAAGTACTTAAAAGGATGTGTGTATAGGTATAGGTATTTACACACACACACACACACACACACACACACACATACACTATTTTGCGTATGCCTACATATACATTATAGATATGCATAGATATTTTGGCTTGGAGCATGTTGAAGTTAAATTAACACCCTCTGTATCTTCATAGCCGCCATATTTTTTAGGATAGACTTAAATTTGCTCTCTATACCAGTATTTTTGGTTTAGAAAACATTTCTTGGTATATCTATGAAGAAAAATATTGACGTTATTAATTTTGCTAAGAAAATGTGTGCTGTCATTAAATTGCATCATATAACTTAACAAAAGGAAGATAAACAACCCAATCAAAATATGGGCAACAGACCTAAATAGATACTTTTCGAAAGAGGACAGAAGGAAGGCCAAGAGACATATGAAAACATGCTCAGTCATTAATCATCTGAGAGATGCAAATCAAAACGACAATGCAGTACCATCTCACACCTGTCAGAATGGCTATCATCAACAAATCAACAAATGACAAGTGCTGGTGAGGATGTGGAGAAAAAGGAACCCTAGTGCACTGCTGGTGGGAATACAGACTGGTGCAGCCACTGGGAGAACAGTATGAAGTTTCCTCAAAAAATTAAAAATGGATCTCCCATTTGACCCAGTGATCCCACTTCTAGGAATATATCCCAAGAAACTAGAAACACCAATCAGAAAGGATATATGCAGCCCTATGTTCATAGCAGCACAATTTACCATAGCTAAGATTTGGAAACAGCCTAAGTACCCATCAGCAGATGAGTGGATTAAAAAACTGTGGTACATCTACACAATGGAATACTATGCTGCTATTAAAAAAAAGAAGGAATTCTTACCATTTGCAGCAGCATGGATGGAACTGGAGAGCATTATACTAAGCGAAATAAGCCAGTCAGAGAAAGATAAATATCACATGATCTCACTCATTTATGGAATATAATAAACAACATAAACTGATGAACAAAAACATATCCAGAGTCAGAGAAGCATCCATCTGACCATCAAACCTCAGAGGGAAGGTAGGGGAGGGTGGGGGTAAAGGGGAAAGATCAACCAAAGGACTTGTATGCATGCATATAAGCCTAACCAATGGACACAGACACCAGGGGGGTGAGGGCATGAGTGTGTGTGGCGGGTGATGGGGGGATAAAGTCACATATGTAATACCTTAATCAATAAAAAAATAAATTAAATAAATTGCATTGGCCAGTGATCAAATCAAGTAGCATTTAGGGTTTGCCAAGACTAAATCTTTGAAGGTTTATCAGATTGATTTGCTTCACATATATTCCTTCTAACAGGGAAATATGAGAGCTAGCATTGGGATTCAGAATCTTCTGAAATATCTTCGGTGTCATTGAGATGTAATAAAATAATCAGTGGAATTATAGTTCCTGTGATTCTTGAGCAAGCCAAAGGTAGCACTGCATAATAATAGTTCCCAATATCTTTCTTATACTCAACTTAAGGCCATAGGAAGTCATTCCTCAGATTATATCTGTCCACTCTTCAGTTTGGGAGGTCCTCAAGATTATACCTTCAGGTTCAATGATTCATTGAAGGGACTCACAGAACTCAGAAAAGCCATTACCTTCAAAATTACAGTTTATTAAAGAGAAATAATATGATTAAAATCATCAAAAAAGGGATACATGAAGCAATATTTCAGAAGACTAGGCACGGAGTTACCTATATCCTCTCCCAGCGAAATCTTTACTACTCTATCCCCCTTCTCATATTCGTCAACATGCAATGAGCATTGCCAACCAGTGGAGACTATCCTAGAACTGAGGTCCAGGCTTTTATTAAGAGTTCATTACTTAGACATGGCTGACTGATAATGTGGTTAATCTGAAGTGTAGTAAGGAATTGACCTCCCAAGAGAGGCCTGTCTTTGTCCATATTTCTGGAGGTAATCTCTAAACCTTTGGCACCTCCTGAGTGCTAGGAGTGTCTGTTTTTCATAATGGGCACTTTGGACCATAATTGACAGTGTGAGCTAATAAGATGACTCAGAGTGAGGGCTGGCCAGGCAAAAAAAAATCAATCATGTGGTGGGGACTTTAGTTCATATGATTTCTGTCTGACTTTGGGGAGGGGCCTGGTAGGCTTTAGATTGAGTTCAACCATTTGGACAATAAAGCAATCCTGTCTAGGCAATGAAGTCTACATAACAACTCTGGATACTGAAACTTGGGTGAGCTTTCTAGTTTGGTAATCCTCCATGTGCGTGTATCTTCACACATTAATACTAAGAAGGCACTTCATCCCTGAAGATGGTGGAAACTTTGCAAATGTAGCCATCCCATACTTTTTCATTTGCATCTCTTCCTTTGATTAGTTGTAATTTGTATCTTTTTTTCCTATAACACATGTGACCATGAGCATTCTAGCTTTTAGTGACTTCTGTGAATATAACAAATGATTGAACCTGAGATGATTTTGGGGAAAAAAACCAAACTTATAGCTTGTGTCCGAAGTCTTTGGCAGATTGGTGGAAACCAAACGTATAGCTTGTGTCCGAAGTCTTTGGCAGATTGGTGGTCTGGAGGAGTGTGCCCTTTATTTCAAGTTAGGCTAAACTCCTTCATATCTTAGTTTTCCAACCCCTCCATAGGCCAACTTAGTATCACCATAGCCATTGTTAACAGAGACTATCTGTTGTATACAAAAGTGTACTAGTGAACAAAGACACTCTTCGTAGGCAAGATATTAAAAGGGCTTAGAAGTTTCCTTCCAGTACCTGGTCAAGGTCAAATCTTTCTTTGAGGAAGGATAATCTTTTAGTGCAGATTAGAATTTTTAAATGTAATTGCTTCTCCCTTTCCTAGTCAAAGGAGGTCCTAGGGAACTGAATTGTGACCCCTACAAGATGCCCTAACTCTAAACGTTACTGTATTTGGAGACAGGATCTTTCAAGAGGTAATTTGTGTTAAACGAAGTGATATCCCAATCGCATATGATTGGTGTCCTATGAGCAGAAAAAGACACCAGGGATAAGTGAACATAGAGGAAAGGCCATATGAGGACCCAGCAAGAAGGGAAGAGGCCTTAGAAGAAATTAATTCTGCTAGTATCTGGACCTGGAATTTCTAGCCTTCAAAAGGTACATACAAGAAATGTTTCTTGTTAAGACACCCAGTCTGTGGTATTTTGTCAGAGCAGCCCTAGTAATCTGATATGTCTACCCAAATCCACAAAACTCTAAGCAAATAAATGTGAAATATTGCTCACCTTTTTAGGAAATATAATTAAAGCAACCTGGTATCCATACCACCCAAATAAGGGCAAATATTACTGTCATGTAATCATGCTACAATGAATATAATATTCCTACCCGCCAAAACCGGTTTGGCTCAGTGGATAGAGCGTCGGCCTGCGGACTGAAAGGTCCCAGGTTCGATTCCGGTCGAGGGCATGTACCTGGGTTGCGAGCACATCCCCAATAGGAGATGTGCAGGAGGCGGCTGATCGATGTTTCTCTCTCATCGTTGTTTCTAACTCTCTATCTCTCTCCCTTCCTCTCTGTAAAAAATCAATAAAATATATTTAAAAAAAAAAAATATTCCTACCCACTTGCACCTCAGGATTCACTATGAGAATCAGTATTATCCAGTCCCAATATCAGTGTATTTTAAAGTGTTCCTCTACGTTTTACCCATGTTTAATTTAAGTGAATTATGTTACCATAATATTGAAATATGCTTTGTAGGGAAGGCCATTATATTTTTGTTACATAGATATGCAATTTGCATATTTTATTTTTATATTTTATGTGCACCTTGATTTGTTAAAATAAAAACTATGACATTTTATTATTTTCTATTCTTTAAAATTTATAGCAAGACATTTAAATTGCTGGGCTTGATCCTTGATTTCTGTATATAGTATTACTTAACAAATATTTAGCTTCAGGTTAGAATTTGGCCTAACTGTTTCTATTTCTCAAGTGGCTCTTCTTTCCTTACTTTAGCATGATGAATCAAATTTATTCTTAAGAGTTAGGTAAAAAATCACTGACATTTAATGATAAAAGAAAATTTAAAGTTGAACATAAAGTTTATACCTATTACATAGGAGCCATGGGCCTTTTATATACATTATCTCATTTTAATTTTATGGTCAATTTTGTTCCCCAGAAATGTTACAATTGCAGAGCTATAAGGGAGAGTAAGGGAGTTCAACAACAAATGAAATCACTTTTCAACTGTGTGTTTTCAAAATTGCCTTTAAAAGTATTCTAATGACAAATATTGTTTACTATATCAAAGAATTTCAGGTCGGTTGTTAGGATCTAATAAGCATAACTGTGACAGGGTTTTTACTGAAAGCTTTACCAGTAAGTCCTTCATATACAACAAGAGGGAGGCCCATTGCACCAAAGATTCACGCACTAGACCCTCCTTCCCCTGGCTGCCGGCACCGGTTTTCCTCTGGCACCCGGGACCCAGGCCTTTGGTCCGATCGCAGAGGAGAAGCCAAGCCTCTTCAGTCTTCACATCTTCAGTCTTTAGTCTTCACTCTGTGCCTGTGTATGCAAATTAACTGCCATCTTTGTTGGGTTAATTTGCATATCATCTGATTGGCTGGTGGGCATAGTGGAGTGACACCAATTTGCATGTTTCTCTTTTATTAGTGTAGATGATATACTTATTTTTTCTCACTATGTCTTATTTGCAAGAGATAATACTGAGAGTTTAGGCAATTTTGTAATGTTTTAATTAAATGTGTGTCTTCTTTTTTTTCATGTGAATCAAGTAGGAATTCTTCCCCCACACATGTTGTCCTTTAATGAAACCAACTGTAAACTAATCACTGGGTTCTAAACGGCATCATGGCTGTACATGCAAACTGAACAGCATAGATGATCTCTTTATTTCAACTGCCTTAAAAATCAGTGAATGCTGCCACAAGGACAATTTGACAGCAGTAATTCATATCTTTTGTGAAGATACCTGTGCCAAGAAATAAACTGCATTTCTCCCCACATTACAGAGGCAGCGTATAGGAATCCTAGAGATTTGAAAATGGAAATGTACGTGTTTGAAAGCCTAACTTATATACTTGGCAAATTAAGAGAATATTAAAAACACACCAAGTCCTACTTTATCAGTTTGAGGTGTGGTGAAAAGACTTCTGAGCTGGGAATGAGGAGGGTGGGCCTCAGCTACAAGCTGCCATGGCTGAATGTCCTGGTCATAAGAACTGGCAGGACCTTGCTGGGAACAAATAAGTAGATAGACTGGACAGCACATTTTAAACAAAGTCTTCCAAAAACTAGGTAGACAAAAACATGAAGGTTGGGTGGGATAGACTTTTTCTCTTCTCCAGGTTACCTGTAAAACAAAAGGCACCTGAGACATTGAGGGCATACAATAAATATGTGTTGAATGAACAAAGGATTTCCAAAGTAAATATATCTAGGATCATATTATGCCCCCATCTCTTATGTACTGTATAACCTTGGAAAAAGTTCTTAACCCATTAAACATCAGTTTCTTAATCTATGACATCATTTGTCTCATAGAAATTAATTGAAATTTAATAGGCTAATATAGAGATATTGATATAGAGATCTTCATCTACATATAATATAGAGACATAGATTTGAGAGTAGGTAGCATAGTATAGTGGGCATTGAATATAGTTTCTTCTATAGTTTTACTATGCTTTCATGATCCTTTAAATTAAATGATTATTAACTTTTACCACCTTTATCTATGAATATAAAATTTGACGAATTTTACAACTACTCATGAAAAATTATGACTGCACATTAAGATTATTTAATTTTTCATGGAACATAGAATTCTGTGAATCAACTCAGTTAGCTTTTGTTTGTTTGTTTGTTTGTTTTGTTTTTAGTCAAAAGTCAAATCTGTAAAGTAATTTTCAGATTTAATCTTCTCCAGATGTTAAATCTTTACCCAAGTGGTTAGGTGAGGTTTTAGACTTGAGGATATAAGATTCAGTGAAGAAAAAAAACATTAAAGATTTCTCCTGAGAATTTTCCTTAATGAAGTGTAAGATGCTGATCTTTCATAATAGAAGAATTCCTTTGTGTGTGTGTTGTGTGTGTGTGTGTGTATGTGTTTTATTTCTTCTTATGAAATTTCATTTTTCTTCTTCCTTAAAAAGAAGTATACATATAAAACCAATTGTTTGGTTTTGGAATCCTCTTAACCATTGAGTGCACTTCTACTAGTATGTCCATTATTAATAACCTTCTAATTAAATATAAAATCTTGTATCCTATTGCTAAGTTAGTCCAAAGAGTTACATATCTTTAAATACAAAATCCTCCAACCTTACAACTTTAAAAATATCTACTTATTTACTATAACATTTGATATCATTAATGGATTATTGCAAACTTTCCTTTCAGGCCTATAATTTAGAATAATTCCCTTGCAAATTGTCCAAAACACCACCTCCTAGTCTTTTACTTTAAATCCAACCATATTATTACCTATCTCAAAAATATGTTAGTGCTTCTCTTAACAATTTTCACAAAAAGTACATTATTTTTGTAGTATAAAAATTCAACTATGTAATAAAATTATTTTTCTTTAAAACAAAAGTTTCATATTGAAATATTCCAATATTCTTAATATGTTTCCTTGGAGTAATGATAATAATATGAAAGTTATAATTGAAGGACCTTATGATCAAATCACTAATGAGATCAAATGCTAGCTACTAACAATTGGGATCAAGACAAAAGCTTGCAGCCTTGGGCTTAGCTGAGCCTTAAAAAAGGCCTTTAGCATTTTCAGTTAGCAGAGACCAAAATCAAATTTAATTTCTCATATGTTATATTGGTAACATATTTTTTGTTTTTATGTATAGTTTTGTGACTAGTCCTTCACTCAGTCTTGTCATTAGATAGGAACTTTATTATTATCTATAATAATAATAATAATAATGATAATTATTATTATTATTATTATTACTAGAGTCCTGTTGCACGAAAAGATTCGTGGAATCGGCCTTCCCTTCCCCTGGCTGCTGGCACCAGTTTTCCTCCAGCACCCGGGACCTATGCCTTCGCTCCTCCGGCCGGAGCCTTCTGTCTTCACTTTTCCGCTTTGTGCCTATGTATGCAAATTAACCACCATATTTGATGGGTTAATTTGCATACTCTCCTGATTGGCTGGTGAGCATAGCAGAGGGATGGTCAATTTACATGTTTGTCTATTATTAGGTAAGATTATTAGTGAAAGAATAAAAAATGTGTTTTCTTTGATGGCATAAGTGTGTGATCTAAGCTCATCACATAATCTAGGCCAGTGGTCGGCAAACTGCGGCTCGCGAGCCACATGCAGCTCTTTGGCCCTTTGAGTGTGGCTCTTCCACAAAATACCACATGCAGGTGCACATATATAGTGCGATTGAAACTTCATGGCCCATGTGCAGAAGTCGTTATTTTGTGGAAGAGCCACACTCAAGGGGCCAAAGAGCCACATGTGGCTCGTAAGATACAGTTTGCCGACCACTGACCTAGGCTATCCCTTTGCTGTGATAAATTATATTAAAGACAAAATTAGGGAACATATAATTTAATTGATTACTTAGTTTCAACAAGCAAAAAAATATTATAGTTTTGTGGGAATATAAAAATAGGCAATGTCTTCATGTTGTTGTTCCTTTAATAGTATGGCTCAACATAATACTAGTAATTGATAAATATTAACTGACAATATTTTTTTCTTTTTTTAAAAATATATATTTTATTGTTTTTTTTACAGAGAGGAAGGGAGAGGGATAGAGAGTCAGAAACATCAATGAGAGAGAAACATCGATCAGCTGCCTCCTGCACACTCCCTACTGGGGATATGCCTGCAACCAAGGTATATGCCCTTGACCGGAATTGAACCTGGGACCCTTCAGTCCATAGGCCGACACTCTATCCACTAAGCCAAACCAGTCAGGGCTTAACTGACAATATTAAAAATAAGAGTAATAATGATAATAGACTTCTGTAACTATTGTTTCTCATCCTATATAATAAAGAGCTAATATGCTAATTAGACTGAACAGCAGAACGACTGTCTGAACGACCATCAAGAGGACCTTCTAGATCAGCGGTTCTCAATCTGTGGGTCATGACCCCTTTGGGGTTCAAACAACCCTTTCACAGGGGTCGCCTAAGACCATCGGAAAACAATATATAATGACATATTGTTTTTGTGATTAATCACTATGTTTTAATTATGTTCAATTTGTAACAATGAAATTGGGGGTCACCACAACATGAGGAACTGTATTAAAGGGTTGTGTCATTAGAGAGGTTGAGAACCACTGTTCTAGATGAAGGTGGGCCTACAAGGGCCGAGGTAGCTGGGGCTGTGCGGGCTGAGCCTTTTGTTCGAATTTCGTGCATTGAGCCTCCAATAAATTATAAGCATTTTATTTTTATTAACTACTAGTTTTATGTATAAATGTGCAATGTGGGGTCCTAGGTGCAGATTCTTCTTCTGTGGGTCCTTGTCCAATGAAGATGAAGAATAAAATTTGTGGGCTAACAGATTTCTTTAATAAAAATGTGGAAGTTTATTGGAAGCATATACAAACTCTTTCTGCAGAGGGGTCCCTAAAGGAGAACCCCCTGGGGAGGGGTCCCCAAGTAGGAAAAGCCTGCTCTCTCTCTCTCTCTCTGATGTGGAAAATTCAACCTAAAAAATCTGTCTCATGTCCCTTTGTCTCCAGTTTATAAAGGCTGTAGCTCTTTGTCTCTTCATCACCTTTTCTAATTGGACCCTTCCTTAATTTAGGAACCCCCATAATTTTCTTATTAGTCATTCTGCTACATATATCAGTTTAAAGTTCAAAGCCAACATGGTGTTCCCCTCTTCCTCTCCCCTTATCTTGAAACATTTTTCTATCCTCTGTGAGTGCTCTGTGAATGTATGCCTTCCTCTTCCCTTATCTTGTAACTTTTCTTTATCCTCTGTAAAAGCATTCTGGCATCTTGGAGCTATTTATGCCCTTCACATATGCATTCCTCTCCCATGAACTCTCTATATTCCCTAACACTGCCTGTCCTGTCTCTAAAATTCTTTCAATTGTTAAATATTTATGTGCAAATAAATAAATAGATTATTGTGGAGAAACATGCTGAAATGAAGTTTAGTTTAGTTTTTTGTTGTTGTTGTTTTATCAAGAAATTTCTATCCAATCTGAGTAATTTTAGATAAAACTAAGTTTATTTTCTTTCATTTCTATAGTTAATTTGGTGCAGTATCAGATACTTTCAAAGCTTTAAGATTTACATTCAAAAGAAAACCTGTTTTCTTTAACTGGATACATGGGTAATTTTTACCAATTTAAATTGATGGTTTTTGTTATGCCCAGATTTCAGGATCCCCAAGAAACCACATCAGGGAGCCAGCCATGTCCGATGCAAAAGCATAAGAGTCTTTATTCGAGCTAGCTCGGCTCCCCCACCTTGCCGACACAGCAGCAGGAAGCAGAGAGAGATAACTCTGTGTGGAGACGGGTTATATAGGGGGAGTTGGAGGAAGGGGAGGAGAAAGGACTGTGCTCTGCCAATTGGCCAGGCACAAGTCGGTGTCTTGTTCCTGGGTGTGGCTAGCAGAGGCTTAGACTTCCGGGAAGAAGCTCCTTGCCAAGCACGTGGCCAAGGTAAGATGGAGCACTTACCCTGGGGCAAGGTGGAGGGCCTAGCCCTCGCCCTTTCATTCCCCCCTTTATCTTGGAACTTCCGGCTCAATCATGAGATGGACTGCTTTTCTATTCCACCGTTGCTAGAGGCCCGTACTGGGCATATCTTAACAAATGGTCTGGTGGAAGGGAAAGAAACCATTTTAGGTTTAACAACTTCTATTGAAATAGGATTTTTCTTCTTAAAATTCCTCCATGGCTATCAAAAAGCCAAATCAAGATTAATTTATCTACTGTCCTGATGTTTGCATAAACCCAACAAGAATGGTAACTGACTACCTTTGCTGGAATCTCATGGTTGAATCTTAATGTGCCCCGTAGGGCCAGGAAGCCACGCCACCCAGCTGCCATCAGGCCCGCCTGCAGTATCTGCTGAGTTAGGTGAATCCCTCACCTGTAGCAACTCCACCTGAGCCCACGCTCTAGGCTTTAAGCCCATCTCAGTAGCCCTCCTACTTGTTGCGGCCCAGAGTGTGTGGGGGTTCCGCAGGAACGCAGAGGCATCCCTACTGCTCCCCTTCTACTCTTACCAACCGCCAATAGTGGTAGGGCATGGGCCTGACGCTCCAGCGCCAGCCATCTTCAGGGCTTCCAAGCAGGATACCAGGCTTTCTTCGTGGCATTTTTACTGGCTTCAAGTCTTTAGAGCTCAGACAGGGCTCTTTAAAACATGATACTCCAGTCAAAGTTTTCCATTAATAAAACCACTATTAGGAACCAGTCTTATTGAATCTATGCAAAGAAATGTATTGCCATGACTTATTTAGCATTGCCAATATTTCAGAGGAATTATGTAAGGAGAAAAACATACTGATCTGCTCTAAGATTTTCTGATTTTTCTTTGCCAATTCCTTTTCATGGAGTTATAACAAAACAGTAACTGTTGGCATTAAACTTTCTTTCTATGCATAACCATGCCTTAGACCTTCTATTCCAAACAGGCCTTTCCCAGCTTTCTACAGTTGAGGTTTGTACTACCCCTGACATGGGCATGGTTACACAGGCCTGCAAGACAATATACAGGCTGCCAACCATCAACTGTCTCTCAACAGAGACCAAAACCTGATGGGCACCCTTCCCTGCCCAGTTGGGCACCTGCCCTCTTGGCAGCCAGACACCCTCTACTCTTGGGGTTCACCCCACACAGTCCCCTTCCAGGACAGTCAACATACATTCAAACCTGCAAGATAAATCAAAGGTCAATATAACATATCAATACAATGAAACATAATATTGGCATCATGGCCGCTTCAGGCAGCCAAATCCTACTAAAGTCTATTCTTGACCTTCCTATAAATTGTCCTTGTCTCTTTGTTCATGTCCATGAAGATGCAGGCATCATCTGAGTTGCGAGCAATGTTACCAGCATCAGGCAGGTAGCAGGTTGCGTTGATCTCGATCGACGCTCCATTTGGTAACGAAGTCTTTCCGGATCATGGATGGGTCCGCTGACTGGACGTGGGTGTGATGGACCCAGGTCGCACGTGCAGGGCTGCCAGGGCCTCGTCAGGCTCAGGACTTTCTGGCGGAAGGCTGAGGCTTCGGGGCTGGCTCCCGGTCGGCGTAGCACAGATGGGCACCAGACTGCAGATGAGCGTGAGCACCAGCAGGAGCATCAGGGCCCCCAACTTCACCTCCAGGCCCACAGGCAGTGGTGGAGCCGAGGCTACTGCCTCTGGGCGCCACACCAGGAGCTCTGGTTCTCCCCAGGGCCCCATGGTGGCCGGCTGCTCCAGTGACACTCAGACCTCGCGAGGGTCTCACTCCATTGCCCTCGCCAGGTTCCATGGTTTGTTTCTACCAGTTCCCTTTGTGGCAGAGCAGCAACCAGGCCTCTTTCAAGGGAGTGCACTAGGAGGGGTTATCAGCCCCTCCTTTGCTAGACCAAACCCTTTCAGTACATTAGACCAGCTTCATTCCCGCCTATCTTTACAGATTCCAAGGCCCATTGTCTTCCTTAATCAGTACTGGCCTGTATTATCTAATTCAGCACAGGCAGGGGGGAGGGCCCATTAAATCATTGCCTTGAGGAACTGTGAGCCCCATCCTTAAATGTCCCAATCAGACTAGAAAAGCCACAGATACCTTTTAAATTTACCCCAGAATTCCAAAATCCCAACCCAGCACAGAATATCACATAGCAAATCAAAGTTCCCAGCAAACAAACAGAGATGCTTACAAACATCAAATAAACATTTACACTTACACCTTTTCAGTGAACAAGTATCTTTACAGTCTTGGGCTCTTGAGCTGACAACAGGAACATCGCCCGAGTCCCCTGATGGGGGCCTGACAGGAACAGATGTGGGGGTCTTCCCTTTCCCACATCCCAGGACAGGATTCTTGACCTATGTCTCATTCAGATAGAAACGGTTTTCATCACAAACAAAAACAAATCCAAAACCAGAAACCAAGAAAACCAAGGCCAGAAGTACCCTCTGATGTTTCAGGGGTACCAAGGAAGGAGAAGTTAGGCAGTGTCCAGCCCTTCTCACAATCCACCACCAGTGACCAGTTCCAGCTTACTGGCCTACCACCCATTCAAAATTTCTTTCCTCCCATCACACCAAAGCCATGCTTTTCAGTTAGTTAAAACTTTTAGCCTTAATTTTTAGGTGACATGTAAATAATTAACATTCCTCAGATTAACAATACATTCAAATTTAACAAGGATACATATTTAAGCAATAAGGACAGATCAATTTACAGAAGCAGAGACAGCATGCAATCCAAACCACAGCTGTGGTTAAACAGATTATCTAGAGTCCTTGGGTAACCTAGGTTCAGCATGAAACCACAGTCTCTATCTGACTTTAGAAATTGGATTACTGATATCAGTCCCTTTTAAAGACTTTGACATAACCTTTGATTGTCCTTAGTTTAAGGAAAGCAGGGTTGTCTAGATTTAAGAGATTAGCTTAAAAAATAAATCCACAAAGCAAGCACATTTGCAGCCCCATAAAACTTTGCTTTAAAGCTCCACCCCTGACTAAATCAGAGGGCGGGGCCTTTGCTGTTTCAAGATGGCAGCCCCCAGGGGAGCGGCAAACCATGTGGCCAACATGGCGGCTGCCAAAGCTTGCAGCCCAAAATGGTGGCTGTACCAATAAGCAAAGGCATTTAGTTTCCACAATAACACAATTTTTCCCAATTCAATCCGAACCTTAAACTTTTAGCTGGCAAGTCAAAATATTCAGCATTTCTCAATCAGTCTAGAATCTAGCTATCATCCATTTTTTTCTTTGGGTAAATGATCAGTCTTGGGCTCCATCCTGCACATCTGCAAAGAGACTCTAGCTCAAAACTCTATCCAAAATCGGACAGTGCGCGCATTAGTTTTAAGCCAGCTTTTCTCTCTACACGTGCACAGAAATCCCAGACGCATTTACTTGGGGAGGGGGGTGACCTGTTTTCACAGATCCTCACTCAGATGCCCACCTGACCGAAGTCATGGAGCCACACAAAGGAGGGGAGAGGGCAGGCCCCTTCCCTCCACACTCACACACTTTCACCAGACATTCACTCAGAGTTTAAACAATAACAACTTCCCAACTCCTGAGGGAGCTCTACAGCCTCCCCCAGTCTCCTTGAAATGATCAATCACAATACCCAAAGGAGCAGTCTGAGTCCGTCCCATCGTCCCATAACATCCGTCCAGTAAGTCCACAGAAAACAGAAAAACACAGACACAGACAAACAGAGGGCCCCAAAGAACAGCCTTCCAACTCCATGGAAGCAACTAGACGATGGCCTTACGCCAAACCAGCGGGAGCGACCCGCCTCGTCTCAGATTCTCAGATTGAGGGGGTTCCTACAGACCTTCCGACTCCGCGGAAGCAAAACTACACCCCTCCAGATGGAGGGTCGAGGCGTCCCCCGACTCCTCCCGCCCTTGATCCCCCTGTGCGTCCACTTAGATCATTGCGGGCAATTACAGATTTCAGAAGTGAGCTCACACAGAACAGATACAGAACAAGTCCCTGAACAGAGGCAGTAGAAAACTGCCTAGGAATGGTTCTCTTCTACCTTTTTTAAAAGATAGGCCAGATTCGAACCCTTAGCCAGTCCGAGTTTTGACGGTGAGTACCATCTAGAAGCCATTCCTCCAGATACAGGAAAAGTCCCTTAGAGATAACATATATCACACAGAACAGAATACACAACACACAGACACTTACCGCGGCCAGTCAGACTCTTCGAACTGGGGGTCCCTGGATGGTCTTGAGAATCCCGGACGAGCCCCCAAATGTTATGCCCAGATTTCAGGATCCCCAAGAAACCACATCAGGGAGCCAGCCATGTCCGATGCAAAAGCATAAGAGTCTTTATTCGAGCTAGCTCGGCTCCCCCACCTTGCCGACACAGCAGCAGGAAGCAGAGAGAGATAACTCTGTGTGGAGACGGGTTATATAGGGGGAGTTGGAGGAAGGGGAGGAGAAAGGACTGTGCTCTGCCAACTGGCGAGGCACAAGTCGGTGTCTTGTTCCTGGGTGTGGCTAGCAGAGGCTTAGACTTCCGGGAAGAAGCTCCTTGCCAAGCACGTGGCCAAGGTAAGATGGAGCACTTACCCTGGGGCAAGGTGGAGGGCGTAGCCCTTACCCTGGGGCAAGGTGGAGGGCCTAGCCCTCGCCCTTTCAGTTTTCTAATGTATATTCAGTAGCAACCATCATGAACTTTGTTTTTCATAGATTACTAAAGATAACTCAAACATAAATACATATAATTCTTTTTAGCTCTTATTGTGGATTCTTATTAGTAAAATTTCCTAACTTACAGAATAAAAAATGGTGATGCATTCTGCCTGCTCATTATTTTAGAGTTCTTTGATGACTATTCCATGAAATAAACATTGGAGATCCAGTTGTTTATATGTTGATTTTTTAGGAAGGAAAAGAGAAAAAAAGAATATCATTATGATTACAAAGCTGCCTACTTAGAAATAGAAATAAACATTTTTCTAACCATCACCATAGAAGTGAATGTGAAGAAACTGTGCAATAAAAAGGAAATTTTAGACTATGTTCTCATCCATTAAAAAACAAAACAAAAACAAAACAAACCTTAAGCCTTAGCCAGCTTATATGCATAATCTAGTTATCTGCTACCTGTAACCTATTGAAAATCTCTTTATGAAGAGTCACTTTTAGATAATTTCCCCCATTCAACTTTAAAGACATTCATTACAATAGTCAAATTTTTAAGGAAATATGACTTTGTTCCCTACCAAATGCCACCAATTATATCCTATTTACTTTCACTGTAAGCTCTAAGACGCCTCCCTGTTACTCTTGAAGACTTGTTTCATCTTCCTGCATTTAGATTTTAGTTTGAACTAGTATATTTTATTATTCTCCTTTTTTGCTCACTATTAATTCAATAGTTAACCATTCTGTCAGTGTGCTTCTTTTTTACTATAGACAACAAAGGACATCTCTGTCTTTTAATTTTCTAAGAGCCTTTATGCAGAATTTTATTCCAATATTGCTGGTTATCTTTAACAATAGGACTGGTCTAAATTACATTTTTGTCATTATCTGAAGTGTATTTTGTGATTTTATGAAAACAGACAATTGGAAACATTTTCATAATAGTGAGATATTCATGCTACAAAAGTTACCTATAAAACTCTCATAATTTAAAATGAAAACAAACTATCAAATGGAAACCTTTAATCTGTATAAAGTCCTTGTGAAATAAAGATTTTAATTAATTTTGGTTTCCTCAAAATCAAGAAATACTCACTTTCTATTTAGTTTGTGAAACCAACTGATTCAAAATAGTAGACATTAAAATTTACCAGCTAAAATTCAATAACAATTGTTAAGTGACTTATGGGTAAGATAATTAAATCTCTCTCTCTCTTTCTCTCTCTCTCTCTCTCTCTCTCTCTCTCTCTATATATATATATATATATATATAATATGCAAATTGTCCATGATGCCGTAACATCACAACAGCTCAGGAGGAGGCTGTGCACGCAGGTGGGTGGGAGGGGACTGTGTGCGCGGTGAGACAAGCCACAGATGCCGCAGGCCCAGAGACAGGGGGGCCTGCCCAAGCAGCCACAGCAGCTTGGGCAGGCCGCAGCAGCCTGAGCAGGCCCAGAGTGGACATGGGCCCACAGAGGAGACAGGGGGCCCTGCCAGCTGCAGTGCACCAGCAGTACTGCCTCTGTGCGTGAGCTGCAGAGGAAACACCTTTTCTGATCACTCATTTGCTAAGCTCCTGGTATGCCACTGGCAGTGTTTTTGGTAACTTGGGTAATGAGAATCCAAGAAGGTGATCTAGGGTTTTTCCACCTCACTCCTGGAGAAAAAAATGAAGGTCCACTTCTGGAGGGGCAAAGAAATGTCATATTCTGCCCTAGCCAGTTTGGATCAGTAGATAGAGCCTCAGCCTGTGGACCACAGGTTCCAGGTTTGATTCTGATCAAGGGCATGTACCTAGGTTGCAGTTTCCTCCCTTGCCAGGGCCCAGGTCAAGGCTCATGCAGGAGGCAACCAATGGAAGTGTCCCTCTCACATTGATGTTTCTCTCTGTATTTCCCTCTCTCTTCCATGATCTCTAAAAATCAATGAACAAATATCCTCAGGTGAGGATAAAAAAGAAAAAGAAAGAAAGAAAGAAAGAAATGTCATATCCTATGAAAGAGACATCTTGAAGATGCCTAAAGAAAGTTGTTATTTTTTCATAGTGAAGGGTCTAGAGTCTGTGTTGATGAAAACACCTTGGCAGATGCGGCGGCTGGCAGTGGCAACAGCAGTGGGGTGATGAGGGTGGCACCTTCCCCTGATCAGCCGGGTAGCCTCCTGCAGAGGAAAGGCAGACTGCGGCTTAGGCTCACTCACCATGGGGAGCGGGCTTAAGCCATCAGTAGGGCATCCCCTGAGGTCTCCCAGACTGTGAGAGGGAGCAGGCTGGGCTGAGGGACCCCCCTTCGGTAAACAAATTTCATGCACCAGACCTCTAGTTATATAGTATTCAGACCTCTAGTTATATAGTATTATATAACTAGAGGCCTGATACAAAAAAATTCGTGCAAGAGTAGGCCTTCCTTCCCCTGGCCATTGGCACTGGCTTCCCTCTGGCACTGGGACCCGGGCTTCTCTCTTCCAGTGTACGGCAGGCACCTGGGACCCCAGCTAGCTTCCCCCAGGCTGCCTGCAAGCACCCAGGACCTGGCTGGCTTCCCTCTGGCCCGGCTTCATCAGAAAGGACATCCAGAAGATGTGTGGTCTAATTGGCATATTACCCTTTTATTATTGTATACTAGAGGCCCAGTGCACAAAAATTTGTGCACTTGGGGGAGGGGGTCCCTCAGCCTGGCCTGTGCCCTCTCTCAGTCTGGGACCCTTTGGGGAATGACCACCTGCTGGCTTAGGCCCGCTCCCCGGGGGATTGGGCCTAAGCTGGCAATCAGACATCCCTCTGGAAGCCCGGGAGCCCTTGAGGGATGTCCACTTGCCAGCAGGGAACAGGCCTAAGCTGCAGTCGGACATCCTTAGTGCTGCTGAGGAGGCCGAAGAGCCTCCCACCACCATCGCTGTACTGGCAGCCAACAGCCTGGCTTGTGGCTGAGCAGAGCTCCCCCTCTGGGAGCTCACTGACCACCCGGGGACAGCTCCTGCATTGAGTGTCTGCCCCCTGGTGGTCAGTGTGTGTCATAGTGACCAGTCATTCCCAGTCTTTCTGCTGTTAGGGTCAGTTTGCATATTACCTTTTTATTATATAGTATAGAGGCCTGGTGCATGGGTGGGGGCCAGCTGGTTTGCCCTTCAGGGTGGGGGTCCCCACTGGGGTGCCATTGGGGTGCCTGGCCAGCTTGGGTGAGGGGCTGATATCTGTTTGCAGGCTGGTCAAGCCCCCTGATCCAGTGGGGACCCTCACCTCATGGAGGTTCGGCCAGCCTGGGTCAGGGGCTGATGGCTGTTTTCAGGCTGGCCACACACCCTTTAGGGTGGGGGTCCCCATTGGGTGCCTGGCCAGTCTGGGTGAGGGGCTGAGGGCTGTTTTCAGGCTGGCCACACACCCTTTAGGGTGGGGGTCCCCATTGGGTGCCTGGCCAGTCTGGGTGAGGGGGTGAGGGCTGTTTTCAGGCTGGCCAAGCCTCCCTGGCTAAGGAAGCTCCCAGCCTCTCCTTTTTTCTTTTTTTTGGGGGGGAAGGGGATTTATTTACCTTCTATAATTGAAACTTTGTAACCTGGAGTGGATCTCAGAGCTGGCCAGGGCTTGGTTTCCTCCATCACCAGGGGCAACCTAAGGCTCCAGCTCCGTGGCCACGGCTGGCTGAAAGCAGGTATCTGGGGTTTATTTACCTTCTATAATTGAAACTTTGGTGCTTTGAGTGTAGCTTAGAGCAGGCCATGGCAGGCGGGGAACCTTGGCTTCCTCCATCACTGGAGCAAGCAAGCCTCCTGCTTGCTGCAGCTCTGTGGCCATGGCCTGCTGAAAGCAGGTATCTGGAGTTTATTTATCTTCTATAATTGAAACTTTGTTGCTTTCAGTGTAACTTAGAGCAGGCCACGGCAGGCAGGGAACCTTTGGCTTCCTCCATCACTGGAGCAAGCAAGCCTCCTGCTCTCTGCAGCTCTCTGGCGGTTAAATTGCATATCTTGCTATTTAGCCAATGGGAGGCGTAGCGAACGAATGGTCAATTACCATGCTTGTCTATTATTAGGTAAGATAAAAAGTCATCAATATGAGTCTTCTATCTAAATCTATGTATCTTTATTAACCATCTTTTATAGCTGAAGAAGTCCAAAATATTGATATAAAATTTATTTAATTCATGCTATCACAAAATCATGAAGCAAAGTTTTCAAAAATGTTAAAAGGTAAATTTCAAAAAAAGTTAAAATGATGACTCCTATATAGATATAGAAATAAAACATTTTAAGAAATTTATTTGAATTATATAATACTAGAGGCCCAGTGCACAAAAATTTGTGCACTCGGGGGGGAAGAGGGGGTCCCTCAGCCTGGCTTGTGCCCTCTCGCAGTCTGGGACCCCTCAGTAGATAACGACCTGCTGGCTTAGGCCTGCTCCTGGGTGGCAGAGGGCAGGCCCAATCCCTAGGTGCAGCCCCTGGTCGGGCTCAGAGCAGGGCTGATTGGGGAGTTGGGCCATCACCCCCGTCATGCACAGAGCAGGGCAGATTGGGAGGTTGCGATGCCACCCTCAGTCACGCTCAGGGTAGGGCTGATTGGGGGGTTGGGGCACCACCCCCTATCACACTCAAGGCAGGGTCAATGGGGAGGTTGCGGCGCCACCCCCTATTATGCACAGAGCAGGGCCAATCAGGGGGTTGGGGAGCTACCCCCTGTCACGCACAGAGCAGGGCCAATCAGGGGGTTGGGACACTGCCCCCCCCACCCCCCGTCACGCACAGAGCAGGGCCCATCAGGGGGTTGGGGAGCTCCCCCCTGTCATGCACAGAGCAGGGCCCATCAGGGGGTTGGGGAGCTCCCCCCTATCACGCACAGAGCAGGGCCCATCAGGGGGTTGGGGAGCTCCCCCCTGTCACGCACAGAGTAGGGCCGATAGGGGAGTTAGGGCACCGCCCCCTGTCACCCACAGAGCAGGGCCGATCAGGGGGTTGGAGCGCTGCGACTGTAACACTCAGGGCAGGGCCGATGGGGAGGTTATGGCTCTACCCCGTCACACACAGAGCAGGGCCTGTGTGTGTGTGTGGGGGCGGGGGGCGGGTTGGGGCGCCGCCCCCTGTCACACACAGAGCAGGGCCGATCAGGGTGTTGGGACATCGCACCCTGTCACACACAGAGCTGCAGGGTGATCAGGGGGTTGGGGCGCCACCCCCTGTCACACACAGAGCCGCAGGGCGATCAGGGGGTTTGGGCGCTGCCCCCTGTCACGCTGATCCGGTGCCAGGAGGCCTCGCAGCTCCGCTGATCCCAGTGCTGGGAGGCATATTACCCTTTTACTATATAGGATAGAGGCCTGGGGGCCGGCTGGTTTGCCCTGAAGGGTGTCCTGGATCAGGGTGGGGGTCCCCACTGGGGTGCCTGGCCAGCCTGGATGAGGGGATGATGGCTGTTTACAGCTGGTCACACACCCTTCAGGGTGGGGGTCCCCACTGGGGTGCCTGGCCAGTCTGGGTGAGGGGCTGAGGGCTGCTTTCAGGCTAGGGGTTTTGATTGAAGCTCCCAACCACTCCTTTTTTTCTTTTTTTTTTTTTCTTCTGGGCCAGCTTTAGCTCTGGCTCTAGCTCTGAGGCTTCCGCTGCTGGTTTGTTTGCGGTTCTATAATCGAAACAATGTATAACTTCAGCTCTGAGATCCCAGTCGGCTATATTTGTTAGAATGTTTCAAACTGCCAGCTCAGAGGCAAGTCAGGCGGGAACGTTGGAGTCTGCAGTCACGGGAGCAAGCAAGCCTCGCGTTCACTTCCAGCTGCCTGGCTGCCGGCCGCCATCTTGGCTGACAGTTAATTTGCATAAGGATACGCTGATTAGCCAATCGGAAGGGTAGCGGTCGTACGCCAATTACCATGTTTCTCTTTTATTAGTGTAGAGATGAGGGAACCAGGATAATGACATAACCAGTTCAAAATAACACATATTTATATGAAATAAAGGAATTTTAGATGAGTTGCAAATGGAAACAAAACTGATATTCCACAACGGAGTGGGATGGAGGAGTGTGGGGAAGCATGAGACTTGGTTGGAAAATTTGTAAGGAGGACATTCCGAGAAAAGGGAAGTGTGTAGAAAGCTACCTGCCCTAATTATTGGAATTCTACTTAGGGGAATGCCAAAGGGGTTGTCCCTAATTATTCCTTGACCTTTCCAAATAAGTCTGTGCACATGCAGGGGCTGGGTGTTTACTGGAATCGTTATACTTACTCTTTGAATGTCCTTCCTTAAAGGACATTACAAACACATGTGCCCTCCCGATATTACTTACCCTACTGATTGTATCTAAAAGCTAAACTTTGCTAAGATTTGGAAACAGCCTAAGTGCCCATCAGCAGATGAGTGGATTAAAAAACTGTGGTACATCTACACAATGGAATACTATGCTGCTGTAAAAAAAGAAGGAATTCTTACCATTTGCAACAGCATGGACAGAACTGGAGAGCATTATGCTAAGTGAAATAAGCCAGTCAGAGAAAGATAAGTATCACATGATCTCACTCATTTATGGAATATAATGAACAACATAAACTGATGAACAAAAACAGATCCAGAGACAGAGAAGCATCGATTAGACTGTCAAACCTCAGAGGCTGTGCAATGTCCCCAGGAAATTCAGGGATTTTTTCATATGAAATTTCAGAATCTCAAAATGTGGATCTTTAGTTGCATCAAAATATTCTAGGGTACCACAAATTGCTAATTTCTTAGTCCCATGTCAAATATATTGAATCCAAATTGGGGGTGGCACCTGGGAATTTATGTATACAAAATGATTTTCAGGCAATTTTGGGACCAAAAATTTCTAGGAACTTCAGTCTTACAAAGTTGCTCTGACCTCTAAAGTGAGTTTATTTTTGCTGAGTTTCTGATCTGTTTCATCAAATATTGCCCTGTGGGAACAGCTTAGTCAATTTACCTGTTTCTCTTTCCCCCTATTTTAAACTTGTTTCATTTCATTTTTATTTCCTATTAAAACTAATTAGCTACTAAGCAATTTAATTTTTATCTTTGTTAAAGAAAGACATTCATTAAGCTTGTTCTTATGATGTCCTAAAAAAAATAAACTACCAACCAACAAATAGACAAACAAATAATATATTTGAATATAAATATATCATGACATTGAAATCCAGCAGATCTCTGGCACACTTTAGAACTGTAGTTTACTTAAGTGGTCTCTACTGAATGCTTGGGGTTTTGGTTGTCAAAACTTGGTCTGGGCCCAGAGGGTGGTGGCAATGTGGTCCATTGGCATCTAGTTGACAGAGGCTAAGATAGCTAGTCAACATCCTATGGTGAACAGAATGGCCTTGTACAACAAAAATACAATTGGGTTTAAATGTTAATAATGCCACTATTTAGAAACCCTGGTTTACTCATATTTAAATGATACAAATAAAACCTACATAATAAAATTAGAGTTAGGCCTAGCCATAGTGGCTCAGTGGTTGAGCATCAACCTATGAACCAGGAGATCACAGTTTGATTCCTGGTCAGGGCACATGCCCAAGTTGCAGGCTCTATTGCCAGGTGGGGCATGAAGGAGGCAACCTATCAATGATTCTCTCAAATCTCTTTATCCCTCTCCCTTCCTCTCTGAAATCAATAAAAATATATTTTTAAAAATTAGAGTTAGTCTATGTATAATACATAGTATACAGAAAGTTATTCTATCATGGTGCTTAGTAATCACTGTTGGAAGCAAGGGGACTCCTACAGGGCTTTTAGATTTCCTCGGAAGTCCTGGCTTGATAGACACTTTTAAATGCATCACCAGTAAGTGGAACTATTATTGTCTTTCTCCTAATGAGAAAAGTGAGAATGAAAATGTTTTGTGACTTGACTAAGGTCACAAATCATTCAATTGTATGTGTAAGCCAGGATTGGCATTTCTGTTTTTATTTTTTTAATAACAACACGTTTTTTCAACCTTTATAAATTTTGCAAGAGCCAAGGATAAGTTATTCAGGTGATAATTAGGCCAAGGTATTAGGGGTAATGGTATGAGAGTCATTTTTTCAGAATTTACTTTGTATTGTTTCTCTAAATATTTTCAATGTTATAGCTTCATTCTTGAATTAAACTACTCTTAAATATTAACCAAGACAAGTGCAAAATGCTCTTTTCTATTGTTTTGTGTTTTGGGTTTTTTGTTTTGTTTTGTTTTGTTTTGCTTGTTTTTATTGATGGACACAAAATCAGTTGTATCTAGCAATCTACATATATTTCTTATTTCAGAATGTCTCTGATGTTTTACAAAAATATTATCCACAATCTTTTCTAATATATAACCCAGTCTATGAAAAGACATGAGTCATTCAGAATACATTTATTGCTTAATTTAAAAGATTGTACATTCTGAAATCTCAATGCATCTTACCTCAATGCCCAGCATTTTGTATTATAAGCAAAACAAGGACTTGAATGATCACATTCTGAACAGATGCATAGTGAAATTATAGTGAGAGAGGTTGCTCTAAATAAGAAATAGAGGTTGTACCAACCATCTGTTATATATGTTCCTCACTTTTATATTCATAACTCCCATGAATGTGCCTTTAATATTGAAGAATTTATAAACAGCAGCCAGTCTGACAAAAGAATTCTACATTAAAAACATAGAATTATAACTTTTTCTACAATTTCAGAAGCATTATTTTCAAAAGTCAAACTTCATGAAAAAATACAATGGAATTGAGTTATGGTAGATTTTTGTTTTGTTTTTAAAAATATGTATTTCTATTGATTTCAGAGAGGAAAGGAGAGGGAGAGAGAGAAACATCAGTGATGAGAGAGAATCATAGATTGACTGCCTCCGGGGTCTGAGTCCCCAACTCAGACATATGCCCTGAACTGTGAACTCCTGGTTCATAAGTCGATGCTCAACCTCAGATCCATGCCGGTTGGGCAGACTTTTTTTTTAATGAAGAATTAAATATTTTAGTTTAATTTAATATATGTAGATTGCTAGATACAAAATTTTAGTTTCTCTGGGCCTTTAATTTCTTATATTCTCAGCTTCATTGGAAAATGTGGATAGGGCAGTGGAAATGGTATATAAAAATCATAAATAATTAGTTCTAAATTAATTTTTAAAAGAAGTAAGTATAAGAGTAGCCACTTATTTTTGTTAAACTTTAATAATTAAAATATTCTTCACAATTAAATAAAATGGTCAAGAATTTTGCCTTAATTAAAAGTTAAAATCTGATATGTGAAATATTATGTACAGTGTTGAAAATAGAATTATCATTATGAAGAAAAACAGAAAAAATTAGATTATTCCTTGAAATAAAATCTGTAACTTTTAAACTTTATCATATTTTTAAAATTTGTTAAATTTTGCACATGGCATTCTTTGGTACATTTCACTTGAGGTAAGAATCTAATTCAGATTTGTGAGAGTTAGTTTTACATTTATAAAGAAGGTCACATTGAAAACTTTCAAAAATATCAAATCAATAAGCAAGTTTCTATGTATAAGTCATTTTTTACTCTCCTCAGTTCCTTTGCTTTATATAGGTCTTAAACAAATGATATTGTATAAACCATGATTTAATGAGTATTTAGAACTAGGAAAGTGATCCAAGATTTGTAAGATAATAGGAAGATCAAATATTAATACATTTGGCATCATCATCTCAGAAATAGCATCTAGAACAAAAGTTGTTAGCTAGAGAAAATTAAAAACAAAACACACAAAAACCTGTCAGCTAAGGGGGTGGTTCTGCATGGAAACTATCATTTTTAAACTTTTGTTAAACAGTATGTGATGTATTCAGCTTTTGAATGAATATGTCATTAATTTAAAATGTCACACTGTATAATAAACTAAAAGTTTAGAAGTATAATATTAATATACTTGCCTTAAAGCTAACTAAAGACTCAGAAACTCAGAAAAGTAGTAGTCTGAAAAATAAACTACTCTTGTTCTTGCATAACAAATGGTCTAATTGCCATTGGAAAGAGTTTTTGAAAGAATTTAAATTTCTCTTTTAATATGATATTACTTTCTACAGCCATAATAAATTTATTTTTTTTGTAAAAACATTTAAGAAGATATGTTACTTCAATTATTTATTTTTAAAATATCTTTGATCTAGCAAATTTATTGACTAATCGGGCAAGTATACCTATAAAAGCCTATGGACAAAAAATACCTAAATTTAAAATTTCTGAGAACAGACTTACTCAGTTTCTAAAAGAATAAAAATTTCCAAAAATAATAGACATTGTCACTGGGACACCTAATGTGTATTAATGATAACAACATACATTATTTGGTATATTGCTCTATTATATTTCTAGGTGTAACACTAAACAAAATGTCTTCTGTGTTTACATAGAGTAACTAGCTCAAATATATTTGGTAAAACCTTTTACATCACAATTTTCCTTTTGCTACCAATTTACTTGAAGTCTATAGAACATGTTGAAAAGTAAAGAGTTGCCTTTGTTGGGAAATCCATTAGTACTATAAGAATATAATCAATGTTTCTTGGGTGCTAAGTAAATTGTGGAATCTGAAGGGAACAGTCTGGATGCTTAAAATTAATGACTAAATGATAAGATGTGTTTAAGCTTAATCACTTTATTTACATAGTCATTGATTTCCTTTACCACTCTTGTCCAGCATGCCACCCTTGAGAAACAATTTTCATCACTAGCCAATCAGAATTCAAGTATAGGCCTGAGAATAAGGAGGAAAAAAAACATGTTCCCACAAGTTCTGCTTTTCTCATTATTCTTCATTATTCTTGATTTCTTTTTTACAGAAAACCTTTTGGAACAACTTTATGACCATTGATTGGCTTCTTGTATCATATTTTGCTTGTAAGATTTTTTTTTTTCCTGATCAGAGTTCAGCCTGGTGTGAAGTTACTATTTAGCATTTTAACCAGATAAGTGTCAATTCTAAAGGAACTGACTGTAAAGGGCTGTATCATAACATGCATCACTTACATTTCTGGCAGATTTTCAATGCATGTCATTGGAAAAAAACAAATCATGGCCCTGGTCCTTACAGAGTTTATAATAAAACAGGGGGAGCAAAGGGTTCAGCTATAACAATTTTCTAAAATTAAGTGCTAAATTTCATAGCACTCATAATAAACACACTTTGGCCCAAAGAAGCCTAGATTATAATACCTTTACCTAAAAACACAACATCTCACACTTCCCCAGCCCTTGATGGATAACATGGCAGAGAAATCGTGAGCAGGCCTGCCTTTAATGCAGTGTAGGCCATAGCTGGGGTGGGAAGGTGTTACACTGTCTAAAATTTCATCACTAAAACCTTTAGTTTAGCATTATCCTCTTTTGGTTCCTTTTTAAAGATTTAATCCTGCTGGAAGCAACTAAGACATTAAATAGTTCTCTTGTTTAAAATCTCCCTCATTTGGAAAGGAGTAAAGGAGGTAGAGAAAAACAAAACAAAACAAACAAACAAAAAAACCAGTTTCTCATAATTTGGAGTAGGACCACCTGAGAGTGAGTTCCTAGCTCTTGTGGCAAAGGAAGGATCTTGAGGAGATCGGGAAGGGGATTAGCTAACATGTCCCGTGAAATGCTAATGCTCCTTTCTCCTAAAAAAACACTTTCTCAGGTTATTCTACCAGGGTCTGTTCTGTAGAAACTGTTAGGATACAATCTTTCTGAATTTGGACAAATCCTCACAGTCTTACATCCATGTACTTTGCTCATAAAAGTGAGTAGAAAACCGTGGGAATCCTCTTTTGCTAGGTAGGAGTTTCTAGGGTAGGGAAGCTTCCTGTGTACCCCTCAGCACAGAGCAAGGGGTCCATGCCAAGGGCAGTGGGAGGGCCAGTTCAGCTCCCTCTGCTCAACCAACAGCCCTGATGGAGTCTGGGCTGTGAGCAGGGTGGCCCATTGATGTCTCTGCAGCTCTAGCTCTTTACTCAAACCCTCTGCAGCCTGATCCAACATGGTCACCTCCTTGACCTGTTCAGGTTGGTATTTAGGTTTATTAATTTAAGGATTCCCACCAACAGGCATAGAGAAATCGGAGAAAACCAGAAAGTCTGAGTAAAACCTAGGCATTTTAAGTGATCAGAAATTTTGTTTTTTCAAGCCCCATTGGAAATTTAAACAATTGGAGATTTAGTCAGTCTAGGCTTTTTTTTGCGGGGGGGGGGGGGGGGGACGCGCGGGGGCAAAATATATCACATGATTTAAGGATAAGTTATAGGAATCAGAATAGCAGAAATTGAGGCATATATACTATCAAGGAATGAAGAAGAAAAATATTTTCAGATAAGGATTAAAGTAAGATGGGAGTGATGAGGCAGAAAGCAGTTTGGATTGGCAAGAACTCTCTGGCTAATTAGAATGCCTCCGTACGGATGTGGTAGGATAAGTATAGATGCTGAATGGATTTTTATCCAATGCCTTTCTTTTATTAAAAATATCTCCCCTCCAGATTAGAAAACAGTACTGTTTATTGTATACATTTTTAAAGCAGATAATTACAAAGATGAAAATTAAAAGCCATCCTCAAAATCCTACTCCCTTAAATCACTCTTGATATTTTTGAATGTTCCAAATTGACCTTTAGAAATTATATACACATGTTAAATTTTTTTCCAGAAAAATTTTGGTTTAAGAGGATGTTCATGTTGGTATGTAAATAATAGTAAATACTATATCCTATGATAATAGTAAAAACTATATCTAGGCCTGCTTTAACAATGTGACATGGATTTGTCTCTCTAGACATGGGCAATACTAATGACACATTAGTTTGCGTTTGCATAGTGATTGTATTTAACATTTTTGATGAAATCTCTACTAATTCTTATAGTTCTTGTGAAGATTTTCTTCATACAAAAAGCATAATGTTTATGAATGATGACAATGTTGTTTCCTCCTTTTAATCCATTTACCTGTGATTTCCATTTTCTTTGTCTCATCTGTTGAGTAAGACCTACTGTAGAACAATGCTAACTATAACTTGGGATGAGGACAAGTTGTCTTAGAAATCTTCTAGTATTCTAAAAATATACAAGTGTCATTTGTAATCAACATTGTTCACCAACTACAAAAGGAAAATACTTTCCTTAACTTGATAAAGAGCATCTACAAAAACCTATTTAGACTATCCTACTTTTGAAACTTTTGCCCATGTCTGGGAGAATAGATGCATATCCTTATTTGGGAGGAGGCCTAGAAATCAAAAGATACTGAGTTAGTAGTTTTTAATTTTTCTAATTTGATACATAAAAAATATTTAGTGGGTATTTTAATTTTTACTTCATTGATCTCTAATAAAGCTAAACATTTTATTAGCTATGTTATGGCCTCTTTTGTAAATAAATCATTCATTAAATTAAAAAGAAAATAAACACACTTTGAAGCCCTGGAAACTTCCTAGTAATATTGGCTGGACTTGTATTTTAAAGTAGTATAGTGAGATAGGAAAAAATCAGAGAAGAATCTTGCATACAATCAGCAGGTTGAAATCCTAGCCCTGCTATGTACTACCTTTGTGAACTTGGACAAGTTTTTTAACCTTGAATCTCTTTGGTTTCTCATCTATAAAATATAAATAACATTGTACCTAGCTTATGAGACAGGTAAAGGGCTTAAATGATATGGTGCATATAGAGCAATTAGCATTCAACAAAAATTCACCTTGTGTAAGGGAACAACCATGCGAGAGATGAAGGCTCAGTGAGAAATAGCCAGGCTTGTGTGATGGATCAGACTTGACAAGACTTGAGATTTAACGGTGGCAATTCCTGGAAAGGTATGATTTTTAAACTTCATGGAGGATGTTGAAAGTTTACTCTGTCAGAAACACTGTCTGGAACTTGAAAATAAGGCCGTAAATGATGGGTAGGTAGCATATCACAAGGATTATTTGGGCCACACTGTCCAATAAGAGAGCAATAGACACATGTAACTGTATTCTTCATTTGAATTATGGCTTGTTTGAATGAATAGGTTCTGTAAGTTAAAATAGCACACCAGGTTTCTAAGATGGTATAAAAAATGTAAAGTATCTTCTTAATTTTTACATTGATTAGATGTTGAAATGACAATATCTTAGATATATTAGGAATGTAGTTAATTACTATTGATTAAAGTTAATATATAACTTTTCAAAGTTATATGCTAACATTTGATATTCTTCTAGTATTTTTCTGTTTAAAATTTTCAGCCTTTCTTAAATGATTAATTTTCACCTTCAATTCTATAAGAAAATAAAACATATAGATAAGAAATTGATGCTAAATTAGCAAAATATTTGAATTCTATCAATTCATGAGCTGAATATTCGTAGCATGTTTATATATATATATATATATATACATATATATATATATATATATATACTTAAACAAATTGTCTATCATATAATGTTCAAAGTTAAGCATCTTAGCCCTTAGGACTCAAATTTAACTGTTATTATTAGTGCGGATGAATAAGAACTTAATTTTCTATTTGAATAGTTAAAAGAAGAAAATGTTAGCATTAATGAAATAGAAATGTTTAAGAAATATTTGATAAGATTATCTTCTCTACATGACTGGCTTTATTTTCAATTGCTTTTCATCTTCATTATAATCCAAAAATATAATACTCCTTTACTTAGCAATAATGTGCATGTACTTCGGAAGATCACATGCCAGAAATTTTGGCTGCTCTCCCTGAACTTTAATTAGAGTCTTCAAACCCTACTCAATAGGGAATTAACCTTAATCCACTACATTTTGAATTCTCTCATAGCACACATGGCAATGATGACGCATAGTATATCCTGGACAAAAATATTTCATGGAAGTTATTGAATCAAAAGTGTAATTTATAGGATATAATATTAACAACCACAGTGAAAAAACCCATAATCATAAAAACGTATATTACAAAATTTTATAATTATTGTCTATTGATTCAATAAATATTTATTTTTAAATGGGTTTAATAACTATGTTCTTTTTAGATTATTTCCCTAGTGGAATACACTTAGTGAAGTAGATTTGAATGGGATGGCTAACCCATTATTGCCAAGAGGGCATCATGAGTTATTTTATTTAGAAACTGTGGCTATTATTAAATACATTTTACAAATGTGAGAGGGTACAGCCAAGAAAATAATAAGGTCTGTGTAATATACTTCTGAGTCTTTCTGCATTACCAAATTTTTTGTCTTCTAATAGAATAAAAAATAGCATTAACTTAACAATTAGTAGTCCTTTGGTTATCTGAATCAAAAAAAGTTTTTTACAATAATAATGTTACAACTAGATATTAACTAATTGGCTATTTTTGATTAAAATAAATTTCTGCTTGGGTTATCTATAGAGTTTAAGATCAAAAAAAGAGATGTCAATATTGATTTTAATTTATAATTTAGTTGCCTTAAAGAATCCAAAAGTTAAGTGCTATAACACTTAAAAGGCTTTGAAAATTGGCAATTAATTATTTCATTTTCACATAGTAACTTTTAATAGGGTACATTAATTTAAAACAAGTATTTGACTTACTCTTAAAATTTAGTTAAGCTTCTATGAACATATTAAATATAATATTTTACACCATTATATCACTGTGGAATAGGAATAGTACAAAACAAACAAATTAGATCTATCATAATGCAGTCTATGCTAGATAATCTCAAAAGATTGGTCCTTAAGTTAATACAATTTTTGTTTTCTGTTTTTTATAAAATGAAAGATAAAACACTATTTTTTATAGTAATTAAAATCTGTGGAAAAGAAAGATTAGATTAAATTTTCAACAACAAAGGTAATTTATGTGTATGTGTTTCTAGCAAGTGCTAAAATTAGAGGCTTCTCAATAGCTAAGAAAGGGTTGTACTGGTAAACAAACAAACAAACAAAAACAGCTCCTCATAGAATAGAACTACCACATCCCTTTCTCATATGCTTGTAGGTTGGTTACTGAGGAGGAGTTGGCATCAGCAAAAATGGAATGCCAATCTCTATTCATGTTTGTGCAATTCTCACCATATACCAAAAATGACATTTCATTTGAAAACCATATTACAACGTTTTTTTTCAAGAGGAAGCCTATTTAATACAAAATACAGTCCAACTATCCTCATATATTGCCTGTTAATTCAACCAGTATCATTAAAAAAGAAAAAATATATATATAATTTATATTTCAATATCAATGGTCAATAGTATACCTGGTAAATGCCTGATTTTTTAAGTAGCCATTTAGATCTTTTAGGCTTTCTTATTCTTAGAATTATCAGAATAGTTAGTGATTTCATAAAAATTGTAGTTTAAAATTCATGTACATTTCTTAAGGACTGTAAAGAAGCTTGATACATCAGTGAATGTCAATCAGCTCTTTAAAAAGAGAACAATATTTTTAAAATATTTATTATTGTATTTTAAAGCAATAACATCAATTGCATTGTGCAATAATTATGTGACACATAATATTGTATACATCTTAACCTGTAGGAAATCTTTATAAAACAGTTTTATTACATACTGTAAGGACATTTTTATCAGAGCATTTACTTTAGAAACTTAACACTGTAAGTACTTTCTCATCTCTTTGAAATATAAGCAAATTCTTTTGAAAATTAGATACTTTTTGGAAGCTTTATGAACAAAAATTGTCATTGTCCAAGACCTGGACACATCAAGGGAAATGACACCCCATCTCCATTTTCTGTTGGAGGTTAGGGGTTAGTGCATGTTCCGATTTGCCAACTTACCTCTGTCATAAGGCTATGAGGAGTTTGCTTTCCCTCTGGATAAAGCCTATTAACTAACACAGGTCGCAGATGGTCACCTCAGTTACCAAGTAAAGTCAGGAAGGACTATGTGTGACCAATGGTTCTATCAAGTCCTCTTACTCGAGGACTAGTTATTGTTTATCTTGAGAAGATGTATGCTAGGAGTTGAATCTCTTTGGCTATATAAAAAGGTGAGAATTGTTTTGTTTTGTTTTTTTTTATCTTTGCAATCTCTTAGCAGATAGCCTCTGGATTTTATTATTGAATAAACATTAACTTCTCAGATCTTTCTCTACTACCACTATGAAAAGGATTTCTTAGTTGGAAAAATATTTTGTTTTTAATCATATTTTCCCAGGATTAGCAACTATAAAGCTATCTCTGTAAGTTAGAAAAACAACAAACCAAGGAAGATGCTTTCCAGAATAGTGATATGGGAACGTGATTGTAAGTGTAGTGAACATTTACAAGGAAGTGATGATTTTTCAATCAGTGGCATAACGGTTTTTATGGTTATGATCACATTATTTAGGAAGTGTAAGAACCCACTGCTCCCAATGGAAGAAACAGAGGCAAAAATGTCACCTTTCATCAGTAACCCCATCTAAATGCATTAGTCAGTGTTTCATTCTTACAGTTACTCTCAGTTTCAAATCACTCTTTTAAGAAATAGATAGGTTTAAGGAGCACTATTCAAGATGATGACATAACTTTTCTGTTTTTTACACATTTCTTTGAGCATTTTGGTCTCTGGGATTTTAAAAACAAAGTATTTTTTTAAAACATGAAAATATTTATATATTTAACATTGCTTTCTATTTCCACAATTAGAATGTGTAATCTTCAAAACTTATTTAATTTACTTTGTAAGAAGTCTGTGATTCTATATACGTGCCTATATTTATCATGTGGTTTATACATTTTAATGATTTTTAAAAAAATTAATAGGCATTTTCTAAGATAGTCCATATCTAAAAATCCCTTGTAATTAGATAATAGAACAATATTTCTCCTCTAAATACTGTGTGAGAAATTGCCTTGCCCAACTATAATTTGTGACATTTGTTAAAAAGCTACCCTCAAAATAAAATATACAATATCTGTCCTTTCTCTATACATACATCTTATACACTCCTGGATAGCAGAACCTGAATGACAGATGAATACAAACTTGTCACATACACTATGAGTGTTTTTTTTTCTTTTTTAAATAAATCTTTATTGTTCAGATTATTACAGTTGTTCCTCTTTTTCTCCCCATAGCTCCCCACCACCCGGTTCCCACCTCCCCCCCTCCCCGGCCCTTACCCCCCCTCCCCACTGTCCTCGTCCATAGGTGTATGATTTTTGTCCAGTCTCTTCCCGCACCCCTTACACCCCCTTCCCCCTGAGAATTGTCAGTCCACTCCCTTTCCATGCCCCTGATTCTATTCTATTTACCAGCTTATTCTGTTCATCAGATTTTTTATTTACTTGATTTTTAGATTCACTTGTTGATAGATATGTATTTGTTGTCACTTTGTTGTTCATAATTTTTATCTTTACCTTTTTCTTCTTCTTCCTCTTCTTAAAGAATACCCTTCAGCATTTCATATAATACTGGTTTGGTGGTGATGAACTCCTTTAGCTTTTTCTTATCTGTGAAGCTCTTTATCTGACCTTCAATTCTGAATGATAGCTTTGCTGGATAAAGTAATCTTGGTTGTAGGTTCTTGGCATTCATAACTTTGAATATTTCTTGCCACTCTCTTCTGGCCTGCATAGTTTCTGTTGAGAAATCAGCTGACAGTCATATGGGTACTCCCTTATAGGTAACTAACTATTTTGCTCTTGCTGCTTTTAAGATTCTTTCTTTGTCTTTGCCCTTGGCATTTTAATTGTGATGTGTCTTGGTGTGGTCCTCTTTGGATTCCTTTTGTTTGGGGTTCTCTGTACTTCCTGGACTTGTAAATCTATTTCTTTCACCAGATAGGGCAAGTTTTCTGTCATTATTTCTTCAAATAGGTTTTCAATATCTTGCTGTCTCTCTTCTTCTGGCACCCTGATAATTCGGATGTTGGTACTTTTGAAGTTGTCCCAGAGGCTCCTTACACTATCTTCATATTTTTGTATACTTTTTTCCTTTTGCTTTACTGGTTGGGTGTTTTTTGCTTCTTCGTATTTCAAATCTTTGAGTTGATTCTTGGGATCCTCTAGTCTGCTGTTGGATCTCTGTATATTATTTTTTTTTCAGTCTGTGTATGCTTAATTTCTAATTGGTCCTTTTTCATATGGTCTCACTATATTTCTCAGAGGTTTCTAGAAGATTCTTGAGTAACCTTATAACTGTGGTTTTGAACTCTATATCCAGTCATTTGCTTTCCTCCATTTCTGTCATTTGTGACCTGTTTCTTTGTTTGAGCCACATTTTGGCTGCTTCCCTGTGTTGATAGAGTGCTTTGTGTGCTAGGTGTCCTATAGGGCCCAGTGGCTCAGCCTCCCTAATTACCTGAGGTGGACACTCTTGGTGCACCCCTTTGTGGGCTGTGTGCACAGTCTTATTGTAGTTAAGCCTTGATTGCTGTTGGTATCACTGGGAGGAATCGACCTCCAGGCCAATTGGCTGTGAGGACCAATTGTGTCTACAATGGGAGAATTTCTATGCTGGAGACACCCTGATGGGGCAGGACTTGCTTCAGTGGGGCTTTGGAGCTCACTGAGTCTCTCCCCTGAGTGTTTCTCTTATGGATGTGAAGAGTTGTAATCTGGATGGTCTCACTCTGACCACTGGGTACACTGGCTCTTTGAATTCCAAGGAGGTGCAAAGTCAGTCACTGCCTGAGGCCATCCAGCAGGACCTATAGAGAGATCTGCAGATTCCTCCTCTTTGTTTGGGGTTTGGAGGTGCCCAGATGAGGCTCAGAGGTGCCCAGATGAGGCTCAGTCGTGAAGCAATACTGTCTGCTGATGAGCCTTAGGCCTTCTTTTGGAAGCTCTGGGGTTCTCTGATCCAGCTGCAGTTTGACAGGTTTTTAGGTGGAGAAAGGCCAGGCTATTTGTATGCAAAAACCTCTGTGCACAGCTTGGGTAGGGTTGTAAATTGGGTGAGTCAGGGTCTCAGGGAATCACCAGGGCAGAGCAAACTGCAATGGCTGCCAGTCTGCTCTGCCCCGGATAGGTCCCTAGGTCTCTGTGTCCTGTGGCCCCATGCAGAAACAATGACCACTGCAAGTACCTCAGCAAGAAAGCTGCCCTCACGTTCCTGTCCGATGCCAGACAATACAGTTTCTCTCCATATGAGTCTGGGTCCCCAGATTCTCTCCCGGAACTGGAGTTCAGAGCAGTTGGGAGCTTGTATCTCCCTCCCGGTTGAAAAAGACAGCAGCATACCCAGCTGCCAGCCCCTTTTGCGCACACCTCCATACCTCCACACTTCCGTACCTCTGCACCTCCTACTGGACTCAATGCGCTTTTCTTTTTCCTTCTAGTTGTAGAATTTCCACTCAGCCAGCTTTCCCGTGGTTCTGGATGATATTTGTTTTGTCCTTTAGTTGTAGTTTTAATGTGGTTGTACACAGCAGCAAGTTCAGGTGTTTACCTATGCCACCATCTTGGTTGTTCTCCAAGTGTTTTTTTTTTTTTCTTGATTATTCTAATCTGATGTAATCTTTTCCTATTTTAAACTGTCATAGTATTTTGTGTCCAAACTCCATTGATCTTATTTTAAATTAATTTATGTACTTCCTTTTAGATGTTAAAAAAAATTTACTGGATTAAGGGCCATACTTTATTTATTTTTAATTAGCTTAGAATCTCACACATAGCAAGCATTCAGTGAGATTTTTTTAATTAAAATGCTATAATTAAAGTGCATAGGTGTACCACAAATTTAAAAAGGAAAATATACTAATGGAAGAGTAAAAGTGGAATTATATTTTGAATTATTTAGACTAATGAAAATGGCTTTAACTCTCAACCACAAAATAGTGCCATATGATCAATAAAAACAAGATCTTGTTTTGAAGTTTTAATATTAATGATATAAAATAGTCAAGTTTAATTTTTTTTTTTTTTAACTAAGTTTCACTGAACAGAAAGTGTACCTGGGTTAAAAAACTGAATTTGTGCCCTAGTTGGTTTTGCTCAATGGATAGAGCATTGGCCTATGGGAATGAAGGGTGCCTTCCAGGTTTGATTCTGGTTAAGGGCGCAAACCTCAGTTGCAGGCTCCTCCCTGGCTCGGGCCCTGGTCTGGGCGCGTGCAAGAAGCAACCAATTGATATGTTTCTATCACATCAAGGTTTCTCTCTGTTTTTCTCCTCTCTCTTTCGCTCTCTCTATAAAAAATTTTAAAATATCAGTGAAAAAATATCCTTGGGTGAGATATAAAAACATAAACAAAAACTGAATTTCTAATGAAATATTTAGATAATCCTAAGAAGTATATATTTTATGGATAGGTACTATAAAATATGCATTATAATAATGTTAAATGAAGCTTCATTGATTTTAAATTTAAGGGACTAAGAAAAGCGAACAATTTAAAAATAAGTAGGTTGGAAATATTAAAAATTTTATTTTTGCCATAAGAAATTTGCAAAATTAACATCCTGATCCTTCAGGAAAAAAGCTCATAAATTTGATTTTTTTGTGGAAGACTAGTAATCACAAAATAAATTTTATTCTATTTACAAACTCTTGCCTGCCAACCTTTCCAATTATTTAAAGGTTATTTCAAGATTCTCCTTTGCATTTATGGCTGACTGCAGTAATTTTGAAACATTATAATTTGATCTAATTTGGCATTTGGAGTTGGAAAAGAAATCATAAAGTAGGATGTATGGGATAGCAGCATGAACAGCGTGGCAAAAGGTCTCACCCAGAGAGACATCTATAAACTGGTCAAAAATTAAGTCGATCATTCATAGTCTTTGGAGATTGAGCTGGAGATTGACATACAACAAATTGGGTAACATTTATTCAACAAGATAACTGGAAACTTAGTGATAACAGTGGATGTCATAATAGTGTTTCAGTTTGGGTCTACACCTACTTCCACTGAGATCCCTGGTATTGAAAAGTTATTCCATCAAGTTCCAAACCAGTGGTAGATCCCATCTTCCCCAGCTCTATGATGCAAAAGCTCTATATGGTGGATGATAGCAGCCTGGTAATAGTCTTACTCTTCCACTCCCAACTCCTTCTCTCTAGGGAAGGTCTGGCAAGGAAATAGGTGAAGAATGCAGTCCCCCATGTCCCCACAGCTCTGTTGGGAGAAGCTATTCTGTGGCTCAGTGACAAAGTGGAAAAGCTATTCCAGGCCAGCCTAGTTGATTCCACCTCTGTGGAATTCCAGTTTCTACTCATGGGCGATGGATAGCTGGGTGGTAGCACCAGTTCCTCTTCTCACAGTTACAGATCCTACTCCATGGGTGGAAACCTTTTGGAACACACAGTAAAAGGTAAACTCTGCCTTCAAGCCCTGCTTCATAGAGCATTGCTCTGTCCTGTAAGGGAGAAGGTAGGGAGCACGTGGAGCAAGCCTCATAGACTGGTGATAACGTGCTCTACCTGAGGGAAGCAACTCTATTTGGAGCACATTGTGCTGTGGGGTGTGTTTATGAAAGCCATGGGGCAATCAACTGGCAATCTGTGGGGGCCGACACCTTGACATGACAGTAATAAAAGTGGACCAGCAAGAAGTTTAATTGAGAGTTGATGGAAATAGGCCATCAAAGAGGACCCTGTTAAAATTAGAGTCATCCCTAGTGGTCTGGGACACTGTGGCTACTCCCTCAGCATACAATTTCAAACTAACCAGAGAGGCAATGAACCAGCTAATAGGCCCTAGTTGAATGGAACCATAACTTGTAAACCCCTAAACTGTGAAAGTAGTCTCCTAGCCACACATCGTTCCCAAAATAAAGAGCGAAAATGTTATTGACTCTGGGAGCTGAAGCACAGGATCTTAAGCACACTGATCAATTAGTAGCTGACCACAAAATGGTGCTGACTCAGGATCAAATCTTAAGAAGTCAGGCTTAAAGATAAAAACAACTAAAAAAACAACAACAATCACCTATAGAACAGTAGTGGCTGCACACCAGAGAGGAAATAGACTTCACACAATTAGTCTAACCAAGTCACTAAACAAATAAGCAAGCATATAAATAACTGATAATAGCTGTAAGCTCTTAGGGAGGAATTAGCATCTAGAGTTCCTACAATATATTATCAAAAATGTCCACTTTTAACTTAAAAGTATGAAACATGCAAAGAACCATGAAAATGTGACTCATACAGAGGAATACAAACAGGAAGCATAAACTATTTTTGAGGGGACCCAAAAGTTGGACTTTCCACAAAAAGACTTCAAATAGCTATTTTAAATATGTTCAAAATACTGAAGAAACCATGATTAAAGAATTAAAATATGGCATAATAATAGTGACTCATCAAATAAAGAATATTATTAAATAATTAATACCAAAAAGTACTCATGGTCAGAACTTTGCTAAATGCAATAAAAAATAAAAATTATAATCTGGGAAGTTAAAAGATCATGATCAACATGATAAAAAGGATCTACAAAAAGTCAACACCTAACATACTTAATGGTGAAAGAATTGATCTTTTTCTCCTAAGGGTACACAAGGATTTCTACTTTCTGTTCAACACTGTACTGGGGGTTCTATTCAGGGCAAATAAGACAAGAAAGCTGAATAAACACATTCACATTGGAAAGGAAGAAGTAATATTGTCTCTATTTGTGGATGGCATGACTTTATACATAATAACTCAAAAGGAAATTATAAAAACAGAAAGAAGAAAGTTCAGCAAGATTGTAGGACATACAATCAATATGCAAACCTTTACATCTTTATAAAATAGCAATGAATAATCTGAATATAAAATTCAGACAACAATTTTATTAAAATAACTTTAAAAAGCATAAAGTCCTTAGGAGTAACTAAATGAAAGAAGTGGAAGACTTATTTACTGAAAATTATAAACTATTATTAAGAAAATTAAGCAAAACTAAATAAGCAGAAAAACATATCATGTTCATTGACTGGAAACTTAATATTATTAAGAAGGCAATACTTACCAAAATGAAATAATATACAAATTCCTGAAATTCCTATGAAAATGTCAACAGTGTTGTTTTTTTTCCAGAAATGAACAAATTGATGGTACAATCCTTATGGAATTACAAAGAATCCTGAATAAAAAATAAAAAATAAGAAAAAGGGCAGTGTTGGATTCCAACTCACATATTCCAATTTCATTAGTGAATACAAAGCTATAGTAATCACAACAATGTGATTTACTCTAAGGATAGCCATGAAGATTAATTAAATAGAACTGAGAGACAATGAAATAAACAAAACAACAATAATAACAACAACTCTTATATCTACAGATAATTGCTTTTTTACAAGTGTGGTAAGACCATTCAGTGGGGAAAGAATAGGTTATGTGTGTGTGTGTGTGTGTGTGTGTGTTTGTATTTATTTTGTTATTAGCAAATAATGTCAGGAAAACTAGATATCAAATAAAACTAATAAATAAAAATGATTTTGTGTCTGCATCATATGCACAAAATTAACTCAAGTTGATTAATGACCTAATGTAAGCAAAAAGATAAAAGGCTTAGAAAAAATATATGGGCATGTACAAACTATATAAATTGTATTTTATCAAAGTTAAAAGTCTTTTTCCTTTAATTAATAACATTAAGAAAGTGAAAAGACAATAAGGAATGGGAGAAAAAATCTTCATATACTTGCTAAGAAATTTGTATCCAGGGTTTACAAGTTACTATTACAACTCAACAATTAAAAGACAAATTACTGATTTTATGGTAGGCAAAATATTTGAATAGGTATTTCTTTAAATCCGTCATACAAATGGCCAATAACACATGAAAACAAGATAAAAATTATTAGATATTAGAAAAGTGCAAATCAATATGAGATGAGAAATAACTTCAGACTCCATAGGATAGTTATAATGAAAAGGAGACAAGAGCAAGTGTCATCAAGAATTTTGAGATATATAAACACTTATACATTAGTTCTGGGTTTTTAAATAGTACAATCACTTTGGATTTCATTTTTCCAGTTCCTCAAAATGTTAATCATAGAATAAACATATGACTCAGAAATTTCACTCCTAGGTATATATCCAAAAGACATGAAAACATATGTCCACACAAAAATCTGTATATGTCCTAGCTGGTTGCTCAGTTGGTTGGAATGTTGTCCCATACACTAAGGTTGAGGGCTTGATGCCCAGTCAGGGAATGTACAAGAATCAGCCAATGAGTGCATAAATAAGTGGAACAACAAAAAAATCTCTCTCTCTCTCTCTCTCTCTCTCTCTCTCTCGCCACCTTTCCTTCTCTAAGAATGTCCTCTGGTTCTTAGAACAACTAGAAAAAAACAAAACTGTGAATTGTATTTCTTTTGTTTAAGGTTTAAGATACTTTTTTAAAATTTTTTTAAATATATGGAGAAAGTTCTAGAGGAATAGAATGTCCTTGTCTATGATAGCCATCATTGGCTCTCAAGACACTTATTAATATGAGGCTAAGGAATAAAGTACAACGAACATTTGAAGAATTGGAACCTTAGAGGGATGTGTGTTGGTTTTTTTGGTTTTTATTTCCTCCTCAAAACTATATAATTGCCTCTTGAGTACTTCAAGAATATTTGGATCCCTAAAGAGAAATATTTTCTTTATCTAAATTACTATACTTTAGTGTGTCTCTTTTGCTAACACTCTACCTATGAATGTACTTTACTTTGTGTTGCCTACTATGCATAATTGTGTTTGTGCATGTGTGTGTACATGTAATTAACAACTTGGTGAATTTGGGACATGTCTCAACATTTAATAGACAAATTACAAGGAACATCAAATAGCAGAATCAACATTTAGTAAAGTAGATTAATGAAGACCAAATGTCTTTTTGTGTTCTTAAGCTATTAATAAGGTCAAATTAATATTAGATTTCAATTAAATTTTATATAAAAACCTTAATAAATACTTTCTGTAAAAATCCAAATAAATTTGTGATTTAGAGTTTGGATGGACAGTAAAGAAATTTAAGGGGAAAAATTCTCCAAGGTAACATTAGAGATTAGATTTTTGTACAACACATTAGATAATGGATTGTATGCTATTTATTTGTATATCTACACAGTACACATTATGGTGAAATATGTTTCAGTGTCAAAGTTTTAATGATTATAGATAGAGATAATTGTTTAGAGTTCTTATAGTGGAGTTGTACTTTAATAAATCCTCACAATTAGGTGATATTTGTGCAATAATAGTTGAGAGAGAAATAAGACAGTTGAATAGCAAATATCCCTAGATGTTCAGAATAAGAGTTAAGTATTAAGCATCAAGAAATACCTAACAGTGGCACATTTCTCAAGCTACAAATGTGAGGTATACACTACATATAAATAAAAATTTATATAATATCATATGAGGATGCAGTATTCCAGTTAATAAATTATATTGATTAATGAGTTGATTAAATAAATTGGGAAACTGATTTTAATTGTGGTTGTTAAAACTCGTGTAAATACTAAATTAGCAATTCATGAAAAATTCTAATTTTAAGTAAAAGTAGCTGCTTTTGAAAACTTGATATTGTTTTCTTAGTGACAGAAAGAAAATGTTTGGCTTATGTTGCCATGTTGGTATGTATAGGTATCTTTTATGCCTTTAGAAACTTGAGTATTACAAAAATAAGACTTACATTTCATTTATTCTTAACTCTCCAGATATGATTAGTGTCAATTTTAAAGGTTTATAATTCAGGAGAGTATCATTTTTTTACTTTTCTTTCTAAGTCACCTTAAAAAAAGGACACATAATTTACTCCATGTAAGGGGGGGGAAATTAAAGAGGAAGCAAGGAGTGTTTACATTTGTGGTGAGCTGATATTTAAAAATTTTATCTCTAGCTAGAGGCCCAGTGCACTGACGGGGGGGTCCCTTAGCCCCTAGCCTATGCCATCCGGGAGACCTCGGGGGATGTCTAACTGATGGTGTAGGCCCACTCCTTAGCTCTGCTGCAGAGGTGGGAGAGGCTCCCGCCACTGCCACTGTGCTCACCAGCCATGAGCCCAGATCAGGGCTTCTGGCTGAGCGGCACTCCCACAATGGGAGTGCACTGACCACCAGGGGGCAGCTCCATGTATTGAGTTTCTCCCCCCTGGTGGTCAGTGCGCATTATAACAACCAGTCGTTCAGCCCTTTGGTCGATTTGTATGTTAGCCTTTTATTATACAGGATTGTTTTGATTGTTAAGAATTCTCCTCCTTCACATTCATGTATCCCATGCATATTAACTAGGATATCAACTGTCATTGTCTTGCTCACAGACTTGAGTCTGCACCCAAAGCTTAAATCATGGAAGAGCAAATATTAATATCTATTTGAGAATAAGTTTGAATGCTTGCACATACTCTTAATTTCTACAACTATAAATAGTAATTCCTCTTATTAAAAAATTTAAAAATATGGTTACAAATTAATTTATACAGTAGCTATAAAATAATCATATATATAATTACAATATAAATTTTATAGAAGAGTCACTTGTTTTCATTAAATAATCTCATCATATTTTGCACACTTTGATTTTGATTTTAATTTATAACTAAGATGCTTTTATTTTTAAACAGATATTTAAATAAAATTTACTTACTGTAGTTGCAGATCAAGGAAACAGATTTTAAGCTCTGGCTTAATTCTGTGAAATAAATAGAATATTTTATAATCCCTGTAGTATTTTCAATGTTACTTCTCCTCAAAAAACATTTAAGCTGTCTAAAATTCTTATGAAAGTTATCAAAGCAAAACCTAACAATAATTATTTCAGTTCATCTTTTAATTTCAGTGTAACATAGACAACATAATTTTAACATTTTACATTGTTTAGCCCCAGACTATTGTCATAATCCAAACCATTTAATGTAAAGAAAATGTTGAGTTAAAATAAAAATTTCCTCAGTGTGTTAAAGTTTTCATCTGGATCCTGATAAGACCAAAGATTCTTGGGTGTCATTTTATTCTGGTACTTGCTGGAAGCCACATTGTCAAAAAAGGGAAGAGACAGGGATTTTCATACTGGGTAGTCTGCTGTATGTGGGTGTTTCTCTTGTGCCTTAAAGCACGATTATTCAAACAGGTAACTTTCCCGGGTGCTGATTGCCTGAGTTGTCAATCATAACTTACCTGAAACACCCCATTAAAATCACAGCATATGGAAAGTGTTATTTTTAATAAAATACTACCTTCAAGATTTTTTACTTGAAGACAAATACTGTCATACATCATGACTGTGTGCTCACAGTAGATGGGCATGAATGCTCGTTTTAAATTGCTTTGATTTAAGAAATATTTAGCATTACCTAGTTGCATTAAGTTCAAGTTCACAATTATAAACATGATTAATGTCTGCCCTATGGCAATGGGTGTAATGAAACATAAATTTGAGTTACAATGAGGTTGTTACAATGTGAAGATAAGACATGGAAGGACCGATGCCATTGGATCCAGTGGAATATCTCCTTTCCCAGATGTAGGAGGTCACTAATTGTCTGGAGGAAACTACATTCAGTGGTAGGATTTGAAGGACAATATGAGTGAAATACTTGGGTGTCTGGGGGAGGACAAAGTTTCTAAGGAGGGTGGATTTTAGGGGAAATTGAAAGTTGGAGGGAAGAAAAGTGTTTTAGACAATGGAAGTAGAATGTGAATCAACCAGATGAATAAAAATGAATATAAAATTGATAGAAAATCCACTTAAAATATGAGACGAGCTATTTAGTAAAATATAAGGCTGAAGAGGTGCGCATACTAGTAGATGGGTTGACCTGACAGATCTTTAGGTAGCATATATTTAGGAATTAAGATCTCGATTGGATGAAGAGTGAAGGGGTGAGAAAAAGGAGCCCACTGAGAAGAACCTGAGGTTTCCATTTGGGGATGCAATTTCAGATACTGACATAAGTGAAACAGGCTTAGTGGGGATATAGTCAGATTTTGGATATGTTGAGACTACACATGGGGGAATAGACTGTACTATTGGTATTCCTATTTCATATAAATAGTATGAAAATTAGAAGAGACATATCTTTTGGAAATGAATAATTATGAGAAAGGTGATGTTTTGGTGGATTCTGAGAGCATCTTATTCTGAATCTCTTTCCCAGAGAGTATTCAAGCTAGGATAGCATTTCAAAATCTTGTTTTTAACCAACACCAATTACCATTAAAACTAAGTTTATGCAATATTTTGATGAGATTAAAGTGCATGGTACCTCGTGAGATGGCACATGACATTTGTTTCAGCTTTCTGTCCTACAGAACAAAAATTTCTTTGTCATTTCCTCTGAGAATATATGAAAGCAAGTGGTAGAGTCAGGAATGGCAACTCTCACAATTATACAAAAATGATCCAATAGGGAAGTGTTTGCTTTCTGTCTTTCACTGTTTAGCTTTGCTCACTTAGAGGACTGATACATAAGGGAAGAATATAATTTACTGGAAGCCACAATGATAATTCCATGGAACTTAAAGCTGAGACTACACCTTACTGTTCGGGGCTCTTCATGACTCAGAACCAACAGGTAAATAAGGATTTTGTTATTATGCTGGGGGGATGGATACAGATTTATCCAGTGGTGGCATGGATGAGAATGTTTGTGACTCAACAAAGTGGCTCCAACTAACAGGTTTCTTAAGAAAATATTAATGTTAGACTATGATAATCCAATACTATCATTTCCAGGTATTTAAATTACTCAGAAATAAATCACTGACTTATCCCATTTGATGAATCTTTCCAACTGAGAGTTTTCTGAAGGCAAAGGACATGTAAAATATCCAGTGAAAGAAAGAAATCATAAATCCTAACTACAACCTTGTAGCTTGTTGCAGAAACAAGGATTTCTTTAGGTATCCATATTATAATCTTCCATCTATTTTCTATCATCTATATTCTATCTATCTATTTATTTTATACAAATTCTTGTTTCTGTTGCTTTTTAATGTTTTGTATAGTATACAGTTTTGGTGTGGATATATTTTTAAAGTTAATCCATAGGTTACAGAATGTAAAGGTGAGAATATTGACTTACTTATCAAAGGGATATACATTACCTAGAAATGGATATAGTGAATGTTGAAATGTTGATTCATCTCTTTTATAGTAGTGTGCTTTTATTTTTATGGGGCATAGCTGCATTATATTGGATAGTAATGTTTTCCTGTTGCTAGTGTTGTTGTTTGGAAGTTTACATGGATAGGTGTCTGGATATTTAATAGCCAGATAGGCAAGGTGTTATATAGTACTGGCATCAATTCCTCCTAGCAAACTGCACATACCATAAAGAAAACTCAACACTGAGTTTCCCCAACTTGCTACACCTATTCTAAAGTATTTTAATTTCCTTAATTGGATGTGGTTGCTGGAGGCATTCTATGTAGAAGCAATGTTTTCTGATAAGTCTACAGCTTCTATTGCTAAGCTCAGTCTTAGAAGTGCTTGCATTTATGGGGTAAAGTTTTTTTTGGTTTTTGATAGATGCTGATCTAAGTGCTTCATGATTGTGGAAGAAACTCAGAGTTCTTTTGGCAATCATGTTTTACCATGTAGCTTTTAAAGTTGACTCTGCTTTTAAAACAGTGATGGCGAACCTATGACACGCGTGTCAGAGGTGACACGCGAACTCATTTTTTTTGGTTGATTTTTCTTTGTTAAATGGCATTTAAATATATAAAATAAATATCAAAAAGATGAGTCTTTGTTTTACTATGGTTTCAAATATCAAAAAATTTCTATATGTGACATGGCACCAGAGTTAAGTTAGGGTTTTTCAAAATGCTGACACGCCAAGCTCAAAAGGTTCACCATCACTGTTTTAAAGCTTACACTGCAGTCTTCCTTCAACTTCCATGTTCGTTCTCTGAACAATGTAATACCTGTAGAGATCCCTTCTGCTTGAACTGGCCAGAATGAATTTCACCTTTTGAAGCTGCACACTGATCTGTGCAATGGAGACATCAAATGAATGAGAAACACTTTTTTTATTTCATGTATGTTATGTTTTTTCTCTTTTTGAAAAAGGGAAACTTGAGTCTGATGTGAAGAAGAACTCTGTCATAGTCAACACTACTGGGGAATGTGTATTTAGCCATTTGTAGTCTTAGTTAAGATTTGTCTTTATCTCTATTGTACCTCAAGTCCTTCAATGTATGCAGATAATTTATTAACTAATTAACTAAGTGTAATTTGAGAAATACAAACCCAGATACCTCATCTTTCCTGCTTCCATACTTATATTACATATGCACATACTGAATTACCCCAATTGGCCGACTCCTAGGTGAATGTACTTTATTTTCATTAACTAGATGTGATTGTTTGAGGTATTATATGTGGAAGTCTGTTATCTTCTAACACTAAAGGAAGAATCAAGGATCCCTTGCCCATTATTTTTCAGGGAAGGCCAGCAATTTGGGTGACTTTGTCTTACTGAAAAGTATCACAGTATCTGAGCTTTCTCTAAAGTTTCAATGTATTTGAAATAGAAAATCAAAAAGAATGAATGAATCATGGACAGAACAGAGATAGAGCATGAAATGAAGAGGGTACCAGCCATTTATTTCATTCTTTTAATGTTGAAACAGCTTAATACTTATATATTCAGGTAATAAAAAGATTCTGAATTATTATATCCATAATTTTTATCTCAAGGGCTACTGTCATTCCTTTAATGATCCAAAGAGAATGCTGTGCTAAAAAGTGCTTGATATTAACACTCTTTTCCTATCTCAGTGGTAGAGGTTTCCCAAAACCAATCTTTGTATGGACCTCTAGGATAGGAGTCAGGTGACATATAGCAACATATTACAACAGAAAAGAATGAGGAAATGTTTTATTGTGTGATGGACATCATCAGAAAGTATCATAAGTGAAATATTTTGATTTAGGGGAACAGATTAGGAGTATAGCTGGTAGAAGTAATAATCAGTTGAACTCAGTCAAGCTTTTCACTGCATGTTACCTAAGTAAGTTTAGTAGCATTTGTTACGAGCTTATACTGGAGAGAACTGAACCTAGGGAGTGGATAATAGCATGTTTCTCTGTCACCTTAAAGAAGTTCCTGGATGTGTCCAACTGGTTGGCTCAGTGGTTGAGCATCTTCCCTTAAACCAGGATGTCACGGTTTGATTCTTAGTCAGGGCACATGCCCTGGTTGCAGGCTCGATCCCCAGTAGGGGGCATACAGAAGGCAGCCAATTGATGATTCTCTCTCATCATTGATGTTTCTATCCTCCTCTCCCTTGCTCTGAAATCAATAAAAAACATATTTTTTAAAAAGAAGTCCTGGATTTTATAATGATTTCCCCACCTCACTCCCAGGAAATGGTGTGAAATTCAATCATAGTACTTTCTATAGATATGAATTTAAGACTGTAAGAAACTAAGGAAAATGTGGTCCTAAGTAACCAAAACTACATGATTTGAAAATAACTTCCCCAAAAAGCAGCCCTAATTAATATCTGCCAAAATCACATTTATTTACAGTAACTCAAGCTAGTCTTTGGAATGCCTGTACCCCAGAGTCTAGTCAAAAGCTCCAAAAAGAAACTGCAGGTTTAATTTGCCAAGGATTCCAAGTGGTTAGTTTAAAGGGGCAAAGGGTGCACAGGCTGCTGAGGTAGGAAGAAAATCGAGCGGCTCTTTGGATTGTGGTTGGGTTCCTTATCTTGGTTTTCCTATAATTGCCTTAGACAGGATTTTGCTTATTTGTTTATTCATTCTTTAAGGATTTACCTGAGCTTATGTCCTAAAGGGATTTGAGGCGCTTTGTAGAATTAAGTACAATGAGAAACATGAAAAATATATATATATATATTTTAAAAAATGAAAACCTGCTTGGATTCCTGTTCCTGTTCCTTCTCACTTCTGCAATGTCAAGTTTGTTCCTGACACAGGTGTTAGTGCCAATCCACTTCTTACTCACCTGGAAAAGAGGAAACCTTGGCTTCTTGAAGGTAAAATGTTCAGCCATCAGACGCAGTCTTATAACGTCATTGGAAACGGAGAAGAGCTTCTCAGCATTACTTCCTGAAGAGACAGCTGTTTTGTAGACTGGGATTGAAGTTCAGCATCCAGGCCTCTGTCTTGATCATTTTCTTGTCTTATTGTTATTGTCTAGTAATCCATTGTTTTGCTATAGTTGGGTCCTGCTTTAGAATGGCATCCTAATTTTCACATACTAACTCAAGGCTGCCAGATGAGGAAATTTAACAGAGGACTCTCGTTAAATCTGAACTTCAGATAAACAATAAATAGTTGTTTTGTTTTTTAGTATAATTCTATTCCAAATATTACATAGGGATATCCTAAAACGTCTGTTTCCTCTCCTTTAGAAAGACAATAGTTGTCCCTGGCCGGTATGGCTCAGTTGGTTGTGCATTGTCCCATGCTCTGAGAGGTCACCAGTTGGATTCCTGGTGAGGGCACATGCCCAGGCTTGATCCTCAGTAGGGGGCATGCAGGAGGCAGCCCACCTATGTTTCTCTCTCTCATCAATGTTTTTTTTCTCTCCCTCCCTTCCTCTCTCTCTAAAAATCAATAAAAACATACTCTTTTGAAAAGATAATAGTTATACATGATAGGCAAGATTATTGCAAAAATAAAGAGAGTTAATATTTTGTATGAACTATACTTGTACTAAAGTAATTACTCATTAATTACCTGAAATTTGAATTTAACTGGGTGTCCTGTATCTGGCAACTCAATACTAACTTCTAAAAATGTTCCCTGGTGCTGTCATTACTTGCTATGTTACCGACTATCAGAGCTGAGGTTGCTCTAGCCTATTGAAATGCATTTACCTGGTGTCCTCTTTCTGGTCCTCACTAATTTAGGTATATTTATTACTTCCCATCTTCTGTAGTTGGCTTCCTCTAGAAAATGACCTATGTGTCTACAAACTTCCTGTATTTGCCTGCTGCTTTGTGGGTGGCTGGTACTCTCCCATGGGCCTGGTCTCCTAGACCTCTCACATCTGGCCTGTTACTCTCGCTTCACTGACATTAAGTCCTTGTTTTGTCTGGGGCAGTTCTATTACAGTAAATAAATACCAGTAAATAGGTAACATCTACTTGGTTCTAGGCCTTGTGTAAGATTCCACAAACACATGTAAAGAGGAACAACACATGTGTCCTATCTTCGGAGATCTTGGAGACCTTCGGAGACATGTAAAGAGGAATAATTATTAGAAGTGATTATAATGTTAATAGCTACCCTTTCTGGATACCTACTACGAGACAAAAAACATCTGTCTTAATTCTTGCAGCAATCCAACCAAGCATGTCCATCACCTCTTTAAGAAAAACTGAGATTCTGAATATAATCAATTTTCCTAAACAAACACTATCTCAATGCCAAAGTTGAAATAGGGATCTAGATTTCTGACTGCAGATATCTTTTACATTGCACTGGCCCAGTCTCAGCTGAATCCATTATGAACATATACCATTTATTTTTTATGCCCAGTACACATACCTCCTCAGAGAAGGGGAACATAACTGGTGAGTGGTTATGTGGAATTATGTCTTTGTTGTTATTTCATGTGATATTGATGACACTGGCTAGAAAGGTTCACACTCATTAGGATTTCTAAATTTCTTCTTAACTTGTATGTAGCAAAATCAAGCGAGCATGATGGATATTCAGGCTCTTAAAAGAGAAGCCTATTCATATGAATGTGATGATCAAAACAGAAAACATATGCAATTCCTCCTTCCTTCACCTGCCCTGGATTCTAGGGCCAGTTGACTCATCAGTCATGGAGCCACAGGCTTGTTGGTCTTTCTACTATAGAAATAGTGATGCATGAAAACGAGCAGGCCTTTCTCTGTCTTCAATACCTCATCTCCTGCTTTGTTTCTAAAGCCATCTATCTTAGGGATGCTGTCTAGAAAGAAGGGTCATATTCTAGTTGTGGTTTCTGGAAGAATCAGGAGACTTGAATCTCTATGTCTACTCTTTCTTGCTTAAAATAATAGTGGAAATAGAGGGATTCAATGGCATTTGACTCTTTACCTCTTACAATTAATGAATGTTAATCTGCATATGCTCACTGAATGCCTAACATGTCCAAAATCTGTTCCATTTTCCTTCTTGCTGAGCAACTTCCCCTGCAGATAGCTCAGAGAGTGGTTTCCTCAGCCCCAGGTTTGACCTGATGTTTCAGCTCAGCCACTCACAACTCTCTTGGGATTAGGCCCTCAGTTCCCAATTCTACCTTCCCAACATTGAAGTTTGGTCTCTTGTGAATGGGCTGCCCTGGAATTAGGTGTCTTACTTTGGTCTTAGAAAAAGAGCTGAGAAAGCACAGGATTTGGACAGATGTGGCTACTCAGTAGGCAGGCACTAAAGGTAGAAAGAGGGGCAGATTCACTGGGGTGGGGGCAGAGGCATTCGGAAACATGTTCAGCAAGGATGTTTCTAAATATGGAAATACACTGGGAATTTTAGATGCCAGAAATCCAGGCAGCACTGATGTTCCAAGAGCAACAGAAATTCCAGACTGAAATTGCTGCTTTAAGAGGGTCTTCAGCAGGTAACTATTTGGGGATATTTTTAACCATATTTTTGGTGATGAGTTCTAAGGTACTAAGATATGTTTCAGTTTTAGAAAATATTTGAAGTAGATAACTGATACAAGTAACAGAACCCAGATTTGGTTTCTTCCTAAGTGACTTTTTTACATAATCTAATAATTTGCACAATTGGTGTGCCTGAACCTGAAATGGCCAATATTTTACTAGCACCATACTGCTTTTTTTCTTTTTTGCTTTAAAATACATTATGTTTTCATAAATAAACACACAAGGTACAAATAATCTATATAAAGGAAGGAGACACATTGAAATGTGACAATTTATAGGCCTTCTACCAACATCTGAATATAAAAGAAGAGCGTATTCAATATGTAAACATTGTTTTTCAAACACTTTTTAATTTATATTGCCGTCTCTCCCTTTCATGAATTGATGGCAAGTCTAGCTTACTATAATACATCTCTAAGCAATATTTTTCTTGACATAGAGGCATTGTCAAAAGAGAAAAATGGCAGGTAATTCATTCAGTGAATATTGCCATTGATTAACATGAAACTGTAAGTCATTCCCCTTTTGAACATCAATTAAGGAAAATTGTCCACAGTAGTGAGGAGCCACAATTCAAGTGTTGATATAATACCAATCCACTGTTTACTTCTTGAGGCTGAAAATATTGAGAGAATGAAAAGGAAGAGAGTTATGTAAGCACAAATTGAACATGTATACAGGAAATGCACACATCCATTAGAAACATAATATGATTATTCACTATAAATATTAAAAAGCTTTCTGAGGCTGTGAGGTAGTCATGGCAATGAACAGAAGCCTATAGGCTCAAGCTTTGAACCCAGACTTCACAATACAAGAATTGTAAAGGAACAGGAAAATAGGGCCTTTGGCTATTGGTGCTCTACTTCTCCAGGCTACTGCTGCACATTACCACCATTACTTCCCTGCCACTGCATTAACTCATTAATTAAGCGTGAGGAACCTCCCGTGACATTGTCGTGTGCATGAGAGTTGGGAGAATCCAAATTATCAAGGCTATGCTGGGCATGTCCCATTATTACATCCACATTTCAGAGTAACTAACTTGCCTAGGAGCCTGAGAGAACAACTTTGTTGATTGACACTAAATATGGAAGCCTTCCAGATATTAAAATGTTAAAAGAAGTTTTTTTTTGTTCAAAATCGATGGATCTCAAATACCTGTTAAGTTTGAGAGTCAGGCAGATATGTCTAAAATTGTTTAAAGAAGTCCGGCTATCAGCACTTTTAAAGTTATTGAATTGCAAAGAGAATGCAAAATGTCCAGGTTAGCCAGTTTGCTGAACTTAGATTTTAAAGTTAATCAAAACATTAAAGTCAACCTCTCCCTCCTTCTTTACTCTCTCCCTCCTTCTTCCCTCTCTTCTTTATTTTTTTAAAGTTTATCATTAATACTAAAAAGAAAATTATCCTCCATGTATTGATGCAATTTCTTATTCATTTTATATCTTGCCTTTCCTTGGCAAACTTTGTCTTGTATAACATCAGATAATTTATTGATGAGATCTGTCTGTCTCAAAGGGCTTTTCAGGGAACAAATTTTTTATCAGTACAAATTTCTAGTTAGTTGACTTTGGAATTGGATAGTGAAAACCTCTTAAGAAACTGAGTCTAGCTAGCCCTACCTGGTTTGGCTCAGTGGACTCAGTGGACAGAGCATCTGCCTGCAGACTGAAGGGTCCCAGGTTCAATTCTGGCCAAGGGCACATGACTGGGTTAAGGGATCAACCCCCAGTAGGGGGTGTGCAGGAGGCAGCCGATCATTGATTCTCTCTCATCATTGATGTTTCTATCTCTCTCTCCCTCTCCCTTCCTCTCTGAAATCTATAAAAATAAAAAATAAAAGAAAGAAACTGAGTCTATGTTAATGTGGTTGGGAACTCATCACTGAGTAGTGGGTTCTGTCACTGGCAATTTGTGAAAAGTGCATGTTCAATTAAGCCTTAGTATTTTCTTTTAGGAAGAACTTTCAAGCAAGTAGTGAAGCATGGCAGAATCCTAATATATTATATTCAGAAGAGAATGTAGAAATCATTTAGTCCAACTCTGCTGCACTCAAGACATGAATCCCTCTAAAACATTACTGAATAGTAATGCCTACAACTCTATTTGGAAATTTCCAATCAATTCTCTTAGATGGCCAATATTTTATTTTGACAGAAGAATAAAACAATTTATTAACAAAATTCTCCCATCTAAACTACAGAGTATAATCAACAAGATATTTTCAAATATTGTAGGTATAGCAAAGCATTTTTTTATTTCCACATTTAACTTGTAAGATTGAACAAATACTCATAAGCTTACCCTGATAATTTTTAGGAAAATTTTATTAAATAGTATAGCTTTTTTCCTTTTAATCATATGTTTCTTACATTATTTGCTTTATGTGCACCTGACAATTTCAGGATGCATTCTCAACATCTTATTGTAGAAAGAAGTAATTTAAGAAATCTCAACATCTTATTATAGAAAGAAGTAATTTAAAAAGTCACGATGATATAATGCAAAGAGACTGCCTGCCTCTCTATATCTTGGCTTCACATTTACTCATTTTGTGACATTTGGCAAGTTACCTAACCTCTCTATACTTCATCTATAAAGTACAGAAAACATTACCTATCTAATAACATTAATGTGAGAATGAATGCATGCATACTGGTACCCAAGGTGTATTAAACTTCCTAACCCAATTAATATCTTCACTAAATTCAACAAGTGACAAGGGCCAAACTGGGGTCAGCTGATCTTTTTATGATGACATGCTGATACTTGATGATCACAGTGATGATAATGAGGATGTTGATAGCTTCTTACTACTATTTTCCCAGAATCAGTATATATGCAAAGTATTTCCCAACTGATATTCAGTCAAATCTTGAAAGAAAAAAAATAAAACTTCCCTTTCTGTGATTTCAATAGACTCGAAGATGCCGAAAAAAAAATGAATTAGATTAAAATGGTTAAAAGCAGCTGAAATCCTTAAGCTACTCTGCCTATGGTAAGTAAAAGCATGAATCTGACTTACCCATATTCATTGAAAAGGTACATTTATGTATTTAATTCCCCGGGTGGGTAAGAGAATACTTCTTAGAGGTTACAGATGATGAGAATCATGGCAATTAAGCAAGAAGGTACTCAGGTATAAAGAGAGTGAGGCAAGCGTATGCTAAGCAAAGTGAAAACTTATCACAAAGGCAGAGGGCAAGAGAGAAGATAGAACCTTCTGCAAACTGAGATCATGCTGTGATAGTAATATGCATTTGGTGAGGATGTTGAAATTGAAAAAAAAATGAATAGGTGGCAGGTCATAAAAGGTATACTACAACCTGGTGAAAAACTTTGATTTTTATCCTGGAAAGAGTAAGTAGCCATTAAGTAATTTCCAGTAAGTAATTTGTCATCAGTTTTGCTTTTTTAGGAAAATTATTGTGAAAGCAGTTTGGAGTATGTATTAGAGACAGGGATACCTATAAAAGGGTAGTTATAGTAATACAGGTAAGAAGAGAAAATGGCCTGAATCACATTTGCTGGCCAACTGAATGCAGAGAATAGTGAAGGTTTATATTCTAGAAATAATTTTAAGGTAAATAACATTAGGACTTACAATACTGATAGATTTGTTTGACTTATAGTATTTAGCATCAGGGAAGAAGTGATTCTCATTGGGTCAAATCTCAAATATTGGGATATATATATATATATATATATATATCCTATCTAATAATAGAGAAACATGGTAATTAGCCATACCTCCACTACCCTTCCCATTGGCTAATCAGGGTGATATGCAAATTAACTGCCAGCCAAGATGGCAGCCGGCAGCCAGGCAGCTTGAAGCGAACAGGAGGCTTGCTTGCTTCAGTGACAGAGGAAGCCAACGTTCCCCACCTGCCTTGCCGGCCTCTGAGCTTGCAGTTTAAGAAACAATGTTACAAATATAGAAGCTAAACCAAACCCTAGAAACCTGCTTTCAGCCAGCCGGGTTTCAGCCAGCAGGACTGCAACATTGTTTCAATTATAGAACAAATGCAGATCCCTGCTTTCAGCCAGCCGGGATCTCAGAGCTGGAGTGAGCAGGACTGCAACAGTGTTACAATTATAGAACCCAAACAAACCAGATACCTGCTTTCAGCAGCCGAGGCCTCAGAGCTGGAGCCAAGCCTCAGAGCTAAAGCTGGCCCGGAATTTAAAAAAGAAAAGAAAAAAAGAACAGGTTGGGAGCTTCAGTCACCCGCCAGCCTGAAAAAGGCCCTCAGCCCCTCACCCAGACTGGCCAGGTACCCCAGTGGGGACGGCCACCCTGAAGGGGGTGTGACCAGCTGCAAACAGCTATCAACCTCTCATCCAGACTGGCCAGGCACCCCAGTGGGGTGCCCTGATCCAGGACACCCTTCAGGGCAAACCAGCCAGCCCCCACCCGTGCACCAGGCCTCTATCCTATATAGTAAAAGGGTAATATGCCTCCCAGCACCGGAATCAGTGGAGCAGCAAGGCCTCCCAGCACAAGGATCAATGGAGCAGCAAGGCCTTCCAGCACCAGGATCAGTGGAGCAGCAAGGCCTCCCGGCACCGGGATCAGCATGACAGGGTGCAGCGCCCCAACCCCCCAGTTGGCCCTACCCTGAGCGTGACTAGAGGTGGCATCGCAACCTCCCAATCTGCCCTGCTCTGTGCATGACAGGGGGCGGTGCCCAAACTCCCCAATCGGCCCTGCTCTGAGCCCGACCAGGGGCTGCACCTAGGAATTGGGCCTGCCCTCTGCCACCCGGGAGCAGGCCTAAGCCAGCAGGTCGTTATCTCCTGAAGGGTCCCAGACTGCGAGAGGGCACAGGCCAGGCTGAGGGACCCCTCTCCCCCCCGAGTGCGCAAATTTTTGTTCACCGGGCCTCTAGTATATATATATATATATCTGACACATAGACATGAGCAACAGTATGGTGATAGAAGTAAAGGGGGGTGAGGGGATCTGGAAGTGGATAAAAGGGGGGGTGTAAATGGGAACAAAAGGAGACTTGACTCTATAGGTAGTAAGCACAGGGTGCAGTATGCAGAAGATGTTTTATTGAGTTGTACACTGGAAACTTGTATGTTTTTATTAACCAATGTCACCCAGTAAATTAAATTTTAAAAGGCTATCGTCTTTTCAAAATAGGTTGTGCCCTCATACTAAATAGTTTTCTGTTGATTTGCCATTTTCTGTTAAAAGTGTTGTGTGTCCTTTCTAAACTGTGTTTGCAAACTGAAAGAGGGGGCTGATTTGCTCACTCTACATATCCTTAAAGGATGAACAAAGTGGTGAAATGTTCCTTCACATAATATATGGTCACAACAACCACTAAAATGTGATAGAACAACCAGCAATCCACATTCCACAGAGGGCCTGGAAGGACAGAAGATGCTGAAACTCTGATGGCTGCCAAACCAAAATTGAGATGGATGAAGCTATATATACGGTTGCAGGGGTTCATTCTTGGGACCTGGATACTCGTCAGAATTTCAACCTGCACAGGCTGAAGAAGGGAACATGAAAGAGCGATGAGAAAGGACACAGAGCTTTAACAGCATCGGCTTCTTTGAGTGCTCAAAGCTCAAATCACAAACTGCCTATCACATATAAATCCTAATTGACTTGTCATTCTAATAGTTCAACAAATATTTGGTGTGTTTGAATGCTGCTTACAGGGAATGCAGAGATAGAGATTTGATGAGGACAATCTTTTTGGAACACAAGCCATTGTAAGCTTTCTAAAGCCATGAGCAAAAGTGTATAGATATGCATGAAACTTTTCAACTGCCCATCTTTATGCTCTTGTCCTCTTGGAAAAATTGTTTTGTTTTTCTTTTTTACAAGCTGCACTTGCAGTTTGATGGAAGAAAAAATGGAAGGGAAAATTATAGACCCTGATTTATTAGAATTATCCTTGCATTTCAGTTAGATTGGCCAAACAGAAAAAGCTTTAGAGGCAAATACTAGAAAATGATAAAAAATTAAAGCTAACTTAGCAAACAGTCAGGATGTTATTTAGACAATATGTAGAAAAGGAAGAGAAGGAATTCTGACCTTTTATAGTCCAGTATCCTAAAATTTTATTGAGAATTTGAATTTAGAAAATTTACAGTTAGTAAGTATTTACTGCACATTGGACATTGTAGATTAATTACAAAATTTATTTTTATATTTGGATGAGGAAACAGAGAGACTAAATAAATAGCATGTTAAGGAGCACATGAGACTTGCTCAGAAAGTTTGTACAGAGGACATTCTGAGAAAAGGGAAGTGTGTGGAAGTCCACCTGCCCTGTTTATCAGAATTCCGACTTAGGGGAGACTTAGGGGAGTGTCGAAGGCAGTGCCCTTAATTATTCCTTGACCTTTTCAAACAAGTTTGTGCACTTGCAGACCCTCAGGTGTTTACTGGAATCCTTATGCCTAATCTTTGGGTGCCCTTGCCTAGAGGACAATGTAAGCACATGTGTCCTCCCAAGATTACTCCCCCTATTGATTGTATTTAAAAGATAAACATGATCTCAAACTGTAATAAAACCCCAGCGAGGCAGGAAATTGGGACTGCTTGGTCCCTTGAGCCAGGCAACCCCTTAGCCCTCTCTTTCACAGTGAAACTGTGTCATAGTAACCTGTTCATCCATCATTCATGGGCTGATGGTCATCCCCAGCAATAGCCCATGGTTATACAACTATGAATGAAAAGACTAGGAATCAACACCAGGTTTATCAAATGCCTTGGTATATTTATGAAAAATATATTCAATAGTAACTGTTCAAACCCCTTATATAAGACACTAGGGTATGTACAGTGGTATTAAAAGAGATGGAGGTAACATACAGTTGTGTTGGATACTGATCCTGGCTTTGGAGCAAAACATGTATCTAAACAACTATTGTGCTGGATTTTAAGTTTCATTTAAAAATTTAAAAAAAAGGTCATGTGGAATCTAATGAACAAAATAAACTGATGAACTAAATAGATCCAGAGACATAGAAGCATGGACTAGACTGATGAATCTCAAAGGGAAGGTGGGGATGGGTGGGTGGGTGGATGGTTGGGAGAGATTAGCCAAATAATTTATATGTATATATGCATAACCCATGGACACAGGCAATAGTGTGGTGAGGGCCTGGGTCGGGGTCAAGGGTAAAAGGGTCAATAGGGAAAATAAAGGGGACATCACTAATACTTTCAACAATAAAGATAAACTTTTTAAAAAATTTGTTAGATTTGACAAGGAAGTGCATGGCAAGCAAAATGGAGATGCTCAATTGGTTGGACAAGATTGTGCAGGGTTTTCAGTGCCAAGGAAAGAAGTGTAGATTTTCCTCTTTGGCCATCACAGTGTTGTAGATTTATGAGTGACACAATGACTCTCCTGTGTGTGGTACATTTAAAAAATTATGTTCCTATGCATAATATTTACAACGTCAATAGAGATGGAATGCGGTTAATTCTAATATTTGTTTCCAAATTCCTCCAAATAAAAGTTATGTAAATAGATTATTATTATCACTTTTAGCAATACTATTGGCTATATGTCATCCATATAATAAAGTAATTTTTAATAACATTGACTTACTGTTTAGTGACTATCTTCAAAGTATGGTAGTTTTAATTCTAATATTACTTTATTTGATGAGAATATCAAGAGGCCAGAATATCTATTATGTGTTTTTAAAACTTTCTATTAAATGGGTCACAACCAGGCACTAAAGAGATAAGCATTTGAATGAAGACTGGATTTTAATCAAGGCCCTTTTACTTTCCCCTTGTATGGTCTTGGGCAAATTACTTATCAGTTCTAATACTTAATTCTCTTTTATGTAAAATGCAGATTAGCACACTTATCTCAGAGGCCTTTGTAAAAATAATTGAGATAATGTGTATAAGGCACTCAGCCTACTGCCAGACTTTATTAGCCACACTGAATATTTAAATAGGTAATACAGCTAGAGTTCCTCTTTCCTCTGTTCTGTTTTTCCTCTCCTCCTTCTGCATCATCTTCCTCTTCCTACCTCCTTTCCATACTTCAGAAGCCTGGCGTCTACACCTGCTAAGAAGCAGGGTGGCTAATGACCGAAGGCCATGAAATTATTCTGTGATGTCTAGGCAGTTGCTTCCCCCTTAACTGCATCATTACTTTTCCTGTAATAATTGTTTCAATTATTACTAGGTAGCTGGCACCATAAAGTTATAAAATCGGAAGCATACTTATTTGCCAAAATGATAGCTTTAAACTGATTGGCATAACCCTCTGAGCAGTGCATACATGGGTGTGTTTGGAAGTAGCATGGGGGAGGTTTTGCTGGATTTCATGCACTGGAACTGGTCAAAGGGAATTTATATCATCTATACATTATTCCTTTTGAAAACCTTCTTAGGAATTATATTATTTAATTCCTTTCAAGTAAAATTATATGCAGAAAGTTCACCTATACAGTAGAATTTTTAAAGCCATCTTTTCAATGGACACTTCAGCTTACTTCTGAAGGACACACTTTAGAAAGCTTTTGATATGGGACATATATTATTTTCCTTGTGTTTCAGAGAATTGGGCAGCAGAGCAGGAAAGGATGCAAGGCCCTACAGGAATCTCTGCTAGACTCCAAAAATTAAACTAGGAGCTGTGTCAACCTGCTCCCTGCTTTACATCCATGTGGGACAGCCTACGAGGGTTCATGTGGACACGAAGTGGGGGTCAAGTGCAATTGGTACATCCTGTTGTTGGCAAGAACCCAGCAGAGCAGATGTTCTTTTGTGCAAGGATGAGCACACAGGAAAAAAATCAACATGAGGTCTATAAAAACTCTGAACCATAAGGAACAGGAGAATATTACCCTGAAAAAAATTTTTTGAAGGAAAAGCTTACTTCTGAAAAACATTTTTGAACAAACAGAAAATTGGTATATTGTATTCAAAATAAGATGTAACAAAATGTAGCCACTGCTTAAATACTACTACTGCTGCTACTGGTAGTAGTAATAAGAGCTAACATTTGTGTAGTCTCTACTATGTGCCAGGTACTTTACATAAAGCACTTTGCATGTATTTGAACATATCATTAGTCTAGAGCTGGATCATTTATCACAAACTGAAAACCTGTAATCAGGGCTCAGATAGGCTGGACATTGCCAGGCCCCACAAGACCCCGTTGTCATCCCTCTCTGTTGAAACCTAATTACACCTCCACCCTCACCAAAAACAACCACTATTACGCAACAGTATAGATTAGTTTCACCTGTTTATGCTTGGCTATTGTCTTTGTATATGTTCTTTGCCATTTTTCTCTTATCCGTTTTATGGATTTATGTGAACCCTTTATACATACTGAATCCAAGTGTTTTTGTTTGATATATGTATTGTGGGTATCTTTTACCAATGTGTGGGTTGTCTTTTCATTCTCTGACTAGCTACTTTTGGTGAACTTCATTTCTAAATCTTAGTATACTTGGTTTAACTTTTTTTTTTTGTCTTTTGGTTGCAGTGTGTGTGTGTGTGTGTGTGTGTGTGTGTGTGTGTGTCTAAGAAATCCTTAAGATTTGACTTTGGATGGTAAACACAAATTACAATATACAGGTGATGTGTATAGACTTGTACACTTGCAACCTATATGATTTTATTAACCAATGTCACCATAATATATTTAACTTTAAAAAAAAGGAATCTTTGTTTCTTCCAAAATTATTAAAATGTCTTCCTCTGTACTTTTAAAAGCTTTCCTGCTTTTCCTTTCACATTGAGACCTACATAGTTGCAAATGCTTCGTGTTTATGATGTTAGAAGTGTGTGGATCAAGGTAGGTTTCTCCCATATGGTTATCCCATTAAGCTGCTCATTTGTTGAAAAGATTGAGATTCCTGCACACAATTTCACTGTTGCCATTATAAGAAATGACTTGATAATATATGTATACATCTGTTTCTGGATTCTCAGTTTTATTTCTTTGGTCAGTTTGTCTATGCATTGTTTTAACTCTAATTATTCTCAGATAACTCTCATTATTCTCAGATATCTCCCACCTTCCCTTTGAGATTTACCAGTCTAGTCCATGCTTCTATGTCTCTGGATCTATTTAGTTCATCAGTTTATTTTGTTCATTAGATTCCACATGACCTTTTTTTATTTTTAAATGAAACTTAAAATCCAGCACAATAGTTGTTTAGATACATATTTTGCTCCAAAGTCAGTATCAGTATCCAACACTGCATTCATAGGTAACTTAATTCATGCAAAAATACAATAAATAGATACCATTCACACCCTCAAATTAGAGCTGAGGAAACTGAGACATTAAGATGTTGTTACTTTACAAAAGTGATTAATCAATGGCAAAGGCAATTATATAGGCTCTGATTTTTAAAAAAAAGCAACAAACAAACAAACAAAAAACACAAGTTGAGATATGGGTTGAATTGGAAAGAAAGTATATTTAAGAAATGATTTAAAGGAAACCAAAACAGCAGCAAAAGTAATTTACTATGGGATTAACAGGGCAGAAAATGTTCTCTCAACTGTTCACAAATCTCTATTACTTTTATATCTTGAGGTGCACTTTAATTCCATCTTTTGAAATCACATTTCTTCCTCAAGTATCATTCCCATGGAAAAATGAGAATGATTCAGACAATCGACATCCAGAGGTCAAATAAGATAAATCTCAAAAGACAATTATTGATATTAGCAAGATAAAATGTAATGAATTTAGAACAGTGGCTGAAGCCAGGTGTCTTCTCTTCAAGAGTTGATGGGAAGTGAGGGAATGAAAATATTTAAAAATATCTGGCTATGAAAAGCATTGAGGGAGAGTTTAGCCTTTAGATGGAGAGGCAGGCTTGAAAAACAGTGTATTCTTCCATAATTTTGTGTTGTTTTGTTCCTAAATACTTGGACAAAAAAGGCATTAATGCAGAAAAAGATGAAGCTATAGGGGATTTGTTTGTCTGCAAATTCTATCTGGGTACTTTATGTTCTTGTGCCACCTGGGCAATATAGAAACAAACTAAGCCATAGGTCACTTAAATTTTCTACATTTAAAAGAGACAAACTTTAATGAGAAAAAGAAAACAGAAATTAGTTTCTGAATTATTCAGAAATATCACAGGAGATAAAAACTGCTTAGTAGTTTCCACTGTGTAGATAATGCATCATGATCAATAAATAAATGCTAACCTTACCTTAAGAGCAAATATAGGAATGCATTATTAAAGAGGAATAAAATCGGTTGGTTTCATTATTCCTGCAAATTTAATGGTATGTATATGGCTTAGAAGCCATACTTAAATTTTAATACTCCCATTCTAATTGAACCAAAGACGAATCAAAAAGAAATTTTATATGTAGTTGCTCTTCAGAGACTTTATTAGCTTTAATCAAGGACATTTCTCTCGTTTTGCATATTGAAACTCTAGTCCTGCTTTGGAGCCACAAAATCTTGGGCTTTCCGAAGCTTCCACTGAAAAGAACATCCTTCTAGGGAATGGCTATTTAAGTCCAGCCGACCTGATGTTAGAAGGAAGATACTCTACACCTCTACCATTTATTTTACAATGATCCATTTTAATTTTGAAATATTGTGTTCATGAGAGCATAGGAAATACTTAAGTATTCGCTGTTGAAGACTAAGCAGGTAGGCTTAGTTCCCTGTCTTGTTTATCATGTTGTTTTTCTTCAGAAATAAATAAATAATTGCAAGTATTAGCAAAGCCCTATCCCCAGCCCTTTTTTCTGCCTCTTAGAAATAATCACTCTCCTGAAATTTGAAGTTTGTATGTATATTCTCACATATGGGGGAGAAACAACACCTTTGGCCCATAATTACACATTCATATAACCATATTTTATTGTTTTGTATTATATTTGGATAGTTGCACACCATACACAAACTCTTGAAAACAGTTTTCTCCTATTCTGTATTTTTTAACGTTGTTCATGGTAATATATGTAGATTTAGTTACCTATAAAATATATTTCATTATTTCAATGAAACATATCAATTCCCTTAACTAATCTGTTTCCACTTTTTCACCATTATGAATATTAAACAGTGACCCACCTAGACCAGGTAACCTTATTCTCAGGTAATAAAGTATCTCCAGGATAGAAACTTAAACAGGAAAGTGATTCTCAATGTGGCTGTAACAATTTGTACTTTCACCAGGAATGTGTAAACTGTTCTGTTTGCCCCACATCCTTGGAACAGTCAGTGCTATCAGATGCTAATGTTTGCAAATATGATAGTTTATAAATGCCCAAGTGAAAACCGATTGTTGGTTTGCACCTGATTATTAATGTAACTAAGCATCTTTTTTTTTTTTAATATATTTTATTGATTTTTTACAGAGAGGAAGGGAGAGAGATAGATAGTTAGAAACATCGATGAGAGAGAAACACCGATCAGCTGCCTCCTGCACATCTCCCACTGGGGATGTGCTCGCAACCCAGGTACATGCCCTTGACCGGAATCGAACCTGGGACCTTTCAGTCCGCAAGCCGACGCTCTATCCACTGAGCCAAACCGGTTTCGGCATGCATCTTTTCACAGCTTTATGGACCGTTGTTTTTATGTTTTAGTGAATTTCATTTCAATAGGCTTTCCCATTTTGATAGGCTATTTTCTAAATGTCATTAGACCCAACCTATTATGTTACATCTCTTTTCTATTTGTCTATTGTGTCCCTCATAAATATAGCAGACAAGAATATTTGAGTAACTGCTATATGCAATGAACAGTGCTCAGTGGCATGAGGGAGAAATATAAGCAATTCCTGGCTGAAGTTCTGTATTTAGAAACTTCTGGGCCTGGTGATGATTTGAATGAGATGGTTGAATATGTTGTGATAAGAAAGTGGATTTTCAGTTTCTGTTCTAAATTTTTCACTGTTACCTGCATTTTTCCATATCATTACACAGTTCTCACGAACAGAGTGTAGATCCTCATGAAGAGAGTTTTAAACAGCCTCAGAGTTCTCTTCAAAAAAATATCTTAAAAAAATGTATTGTTAGGAAACTAATTTCCAGGTAGTCAATTTGATTGGGATATTTTGTAATTTGAACACTGTTATAATATCCAATATATTTGGAAATTCTTCAGCCTTATTTCCTTAAAGATCTTTAATCTGTGGGCATGTCCCTTTTCCTCATATCCTTTCTCATTTGTTGGTGGATAATTAGTTCTGATGTCTTATTATCACCTAAGTTTAACCTAACACTTTAATTAAACACTTTACTTCCCCTGATTAAAACGCTATTTCCCTTGCCATCTTAAAATAGGTTTCACCATCTCCTTTATCAACTAGTTTGAAAATTATAAAAAAAAATTAGCTACCCACCTGTTCCTCATCTTCCAAATTCAGTTTTACCACATCTGGAATCTTCTACAACATGTCTTGCACTCAATGCATTCTTTCCATGGCTTTCTGGAGATTGCTGTAATAGTCTTCAATATGTACCATTCCTCTGTAGTCTTATTCTCCTTTAATGCTTCCTATTATCACAGCCACTTATTATTTTTAAATATTTTATTTGATCATTTAAACATAATGCTTAAAAAAATGAATGGTTTCCAACTCTCTACTGGGTGAACTCAAATTTTGTTGTAAGTTCTTCAATGAGCTTTAAAACCAGACTGTTATTTTAACCTTTTACCAAATCCATTATTCCAATACAGAAAATGTCTGCTTCAAGTAAGCCTGTTTATTCTCATTACACCTGCCCCGCCCCCCTTTTTGGCTATGAACCTGTTTACGCTATTCTCTTTCCCAGCTTCTCCAACTATACATATATTATACTACAATTATTTTAAATCGTCTTTAGATGCTACTTGTTTTAGGATATTTAACTGGAGTCCCAGAGTAAATTGTTCACCCTTTCATATTTATAGCACTTCTTGTAAAGGCATACATTCTTCTCTTTCTAATATTTCTTCATTTTCTGTTCTTTACTTTTGTAAAGTGCGACATAACTTGTAAACATTGGAATGTATTGTTATGGTCTGAATTATTTGTGCATTCCCGAGTCATCTGTTTAAACCTAACCCTCAAGATGTTTGTATTAGGAGGTGCAGACTTTGGAAAGTGATTAGGTCATGAAGGTGGATTCCTTGTGAGTGGGTTTTTTATCCTTACAAAAGTGGCCTGATGAAGTTCCCAAAATCCTTAAAACACATGAGAATACAATACAGATTTGACCCTGCAGGGGGCATCACCCCACTAGCTGACACCTTGATATAATGTTCCTAGCCTCCAGATCTATGAAAAATAAATTTCTGTTGTTAATAGGCTACCCAGTCTTTGGCATTTTATTACAGCAGCCCAAGATATGTTCACAAAACACAATTAGCAATAATACAAAGAATTATACATGTAGAACAAGTTGGTATACGTCCAAACTGTACAGTGATTTTTTTTATTACTTAAAATCAATAGTATAATTCTCTCTGTTAACAAATAAAGGAGAGAAATAATACAATAATCATTAGTTATAGAAAAGGCATTTTGCAAAATTTAACATTGCATTAAGAGAAAACTTTCAAAAAGAAGAAAGAGAAAAAAATTCTGTGTCTTAGTAAAGTGCAGCTATGGAAAACAAAAGTGAGGTAATATCATACGCAGCAAGGAAAATCAGAATGCTTTTTTTGAGAATCTGGAACAAGGCTAAGATTTCTGCTTTCATCATTCTATTCAGTATTTTACTGACTTCCCATGCAGTACATCAAGAAAAGTAAAAATAGTGATTGACATAACTCATGGAAATAAAAGATAAAAATATATTAATCCTTAGACAGTATCTTGTGCATTAAAAATATTAAGTAAATTAACAAAAAAATTACTAGAATCAAGTTAATTTTGCAATATTGCAGTTAAAACTCAATATACAAAAATGCATTGTTTTTCTAATGCTATCAATGAGTAAATAAAAAAATTCTAAAGAGAAAAACAAGACTATTTACAGTAGCACCAAAATATCAAAAAAGTATAATTAAATGTAATAAAATGTTTCCAAGATCTTTATATTGAATTATTCTGCTTATGTGTTTTTAAAAACAGGCAAAGTGTATCTCTGTTTTCCTTTCAGTAAAATGTCACTGTTTAGGAACTATGTCAACATACTTTTATAATATTTAAATTTGTTTTTAAATAAATTCTGTCAAGAAGTAATTTAGATCTTTGCTAGGCAACTCTAGAATAGATGTACTCCTAATTATAGTTCACTATATTTAAATCTACCTCATCTCTACCTAAATCTACTACATACATAAATATAATCTATTTTCATTTGCTAAATAAATAACTAGATTAAACAATCTTAAAATGTATGTGCACTGTTATAATTATCAGTGTCATGAAATATATACTTTAAATAGCTAGAGTCTCTCCCAGTAATTAAACAGCATGATATTATTTATTATCAGTGTGGACTCAACCATTAAAAGATATAATTCCAAATTCACATCCTAACAGAATTAGTTTTTATGTTTCTCATTTTTATTATATTTAAATTACATTCAAAAGAGTAATCAGCCAACCATTATAAACTGCATGTTGATTATCGTAGTCAATTTTAAGTCCTTGGTGTATAGTCTAATTGTATTTTGTGACTATATAATTAATTAACATACAAAACATGTTTTTGTAATTTCTTTAGAATAGATACATATTGCAGAATTTGAGACAAATTACATATTTTACTTCAAATGATTGCTTAATATCTCTCTCTCTGGCTTTAATAACTTGAGTTCAGAGGTCAAAGGCAATACAAATCAATCTTTTCAGACAATTGCTATTTTTGCAACATTTTATATGTTCTTCTGCCACCACCTTTCATAGTTTATATACCTGTTACTCAAACAGTTTTAGCAGTCATACCATCTGCTCTCCATTATGGTGACATCTTACTCATAACCTGGATTCTGCCATTACCAGCAGCAACTGTATATCTCTTCCAAAGTCATGAATTAACCATCCCCATCCAATCACAATTCCTGATACTTCCAGTTCATTTATGTAAAGAGAACCACAACCTTTAAAACTACCCTGGCTGAACCTGATGTGGGATAGTGGAGGCTGAAAGGGGTGAGAATTTACATGCAGAGAAGTACAGCAGCACAGCATAGCCCCAGTGGAGTGAGGAGGGCATTTTGCCAGGAAGCAATTTAGTACAGGGGGTTGAAGCCTAGGCAGGGTGAGGAGGGTCCACATGTGAGGTGGTGGAATTTAGGGTCACCCAAAGCAGGGTGACCCCAAAAAGTATCAATGGGTTGAGGACAGCATGCATACAGGATGTGGCAATAATACTATGTATTTACTAGAGCCAAGCAATATAACACCTAAATATTCATTCTATTTTTCTCCATTTTTACATTTGTCTCCCTTTTCATATTTGTTTCTCCTTCAAGCAGTAACAAAGCTGCCTCCAAGTTTCCTCAAAGTATGTACATATTTCATCAATTTCCTAGTATGAAGTTAAGCTCTTTTAGTGAGTGGAAATAAGGGAGTTTTTAGAAGATGGTAAAAATGGGTAAAGCTAGAATAGCTATTGAGGTGTTATGTTGTAGACTAGAGGCCCAGTGCACAAAACTCTTGCACTGGGGGGGGGAGGTGTCCCTCAGCCCGACCTACACCCTCTCCAATCTTGGACCCCCTCAGAGGCTGGGCCTAAACCAGCAGTGGGACATCCCTCTCACAATCCAGGATTGCTGGCTCCCAACCGCTCGCCTGCATGCCAGTCTGATCACCACCTAACCACTCCTGTGCCAGCCTGATCAATACCTAACTGCTCCCCTGCCAGCCCGATTGCCCCCAACTGCCCTGCCCTGTAGGCCTGGTTGCCCCCAACTGCCTTCCTCTGCAGGCCGGTCGCCCCCAACTACCCTCCCCTGCCAGCCATCTTGAGGCCACATGAGGGCAGCCATCTTGTGAGAGGGTGTGATGGTCAATTTGCAAATTACCTCCTTATTATATAGGATATTGGCACCAACTTATAGTTTCACAGTGAAGAATTTATAGCTCAAATACCATTGTTTTTATCATGACATGATCCAGAGGAACCATCAGTATAGGTGAAATAAACACCTGAAAAACTTACTATATTTTCATACACAGGGGGAGAGAATGTACACACAAGATTTATAGTGAGACAGAGCAGTGTGTTAAAACCACAGTGGAGTGAGGAGAGTATGCATACTAAGAGTGCAGGGGCCTTGTGGAAAAATGGAACCAAGAAGACCTTTTATTATAATATTGAGCAATCTTACCAAGTACCAAGTTGAATTTTAACAACTGTATTAAAATATAATGCACAGCCAAAACCGGTTTGGCTCAGTGGATAGAGCGTTGGCCTGCGGACTGAAAGGTCCTGGGTTCGATTCTGGTCAAGGGCATGTACCTGGGTTGCAGGCACATCCCCAGTAGGAGATGTGCAGGAGGCAGCTGATCAATGTTTTTCTCTCATCAATGTTTCTAACTCTCTCTATCTCTCTCCCTTCCTCTCTGTAAAAAATCAATAAAATATATTTTTAAAAAATATATATATATATATAATGCACAAACTATATACTTTCCATTTTAAAGTGTATAAGTCAGTGGGTCTCTGGTATGTTCACAGAGATGTGTAACCATCACATCTATTTCTAGAATATTTTTTTCACCCCAAAATAGAAGCCCCTATTTATTAGCAGTCATTCCATTCCTGCTATCTCCTCCAGACCAGTCCTGGGCTACTGCTAATCTATTTTGTGTCTGTGTTGTCAACCCATGGTTGTTGGCAATTCAGATGACAGCAGGAATCCCCATTTTGGGGTGTGATGAAGGAAACTTTAGTGCAAACAGCTCAGTTGTAATGCAGCGTGCCTGTGAAAGCAGCACTGTTGTAGAACAGCTCACTAGTGTTATTGCACCTTCGTTAGGTTGCCTCAGGGCCAGGAGACCCTGGGGCCAGGCTGTTCTTCATCCAGGCAGCTCTGCTCCATGATGGTTCCCTCTGCTTCACTCCAGTGAAACATCTTGTGTGTTTTAGCTCCAGCCAGGGAAACAGAGTCTTCAGTCTTCTGTTTTGGAAAGTATGCTTTCTGAGCCAGAGGGGAGCTAGTTTATATGGACAGAAGTCCCCAGCCCTGGTCTGTAATTGGTCCATTCTCATGCAAATGAGGACTCAGAATCTTCATAGTCTGATCCAAAGGCACAATCCTGATTGGTCAGAATAAAACTGCTCTAATTGGTCAGAGCTGCTAGCTCTGATTGGAAGGGGAAAGCCCCAATCCTATTGGTTGAAATAGGATTCCAAGAGACCTTCATAAGGGCTGGTTCAGATGGCAGAAACAGTGCAGGCAGTTCAGTACAAAGGCAAGCAGTTCAGCTCAGAGGCAGGCAGGTAAGGACAGTGGCAGAGAGTTTAACACAAAGGCTTCTCTGTGAAGAGGAGACTCCTGTGCAGAAATGTCTGCTAGTCTCTGATTTTTCATTTATTGATTTGAGCCCAGTTTGCCACCAGGAATCCTTATTTTGTCTTTGAGGTGTACAGTGTATGTGATTATAGTGGACATGTCAAAAGATACAGAAGCCTGTTTGGAAGGACTGCCACTGACTACATTTTGGAAAATGTAAACATCAATATAAATAACTAGAGTCCCGGTGCATGAAATCTATGCACGGGGGGGGGGGGGGGGGAGAGGGGTTCCTCAGCCCAGCCTGCACCCTCTCCAATCTGGGATCCCTCTCACAATCCAGGACTGCTGGCTCCCAACCACTCACCTGCCTGCCTGTCTGATTGTCCCTAACCGCTTCTGCCTGCCAGCCTGATCACCCCCTAACCACTCCCCTACCAGCCTGATTGATGCCTAACTGCTCCTCTGCCAGCCCAATTGCCCCTAACTGCCACCCCCTGCTGGCCTGATCACCCTTAACTGCCCTCCCCTGCTGGCCTGGTCACCCCCAATTGCCCTCCCCTGCAGGCCTGGTCACCCTTAACTGCCCTCCCTTGCCAGCCTGGTTGCCCCTAACTGTCCTCCCCTGCAGGCCTGGTCCCTCCCAACTGCCTTCCCCTGCTGGCCTGATTGCCCACAACTGCCCTTCCCTGCTGGCCATCTTGTGGAGGCCATCTTGTGTCCACATGGGAGCAGCCATCTTTGACCACATTGGGGCGGCAATCTTGTATGTTAGAGTGATGGTCCATTTGCATATTACCTCTTTATTATATAGGATGGTAGTGATAGACCATAAGCCATGGGCAGGGCTGGTTACATATACTGCTATGCCAAACATAAAATAAAAATGCAAGGCCCTTTGTTTCCAGAGCAGGTAAAAAGTGCCATGAAAGTTGCTAAAATGTAAAAATATTTCCCCCCAAAATTATTTTTATTTCTTATACACATAATAGGGGTATTATTGCTAATTTGAAATGTTATAATAAAAAATAACAAATTGGAAAAATAAATGTTTTTGGTATCATAATTTTAATAACATAAATAATAATAACTTACTAAGGTGATCTCTTGATTTATCATATGACTTTTTTACTCACCTTTCTGTTATTATGAAAATTTCATATTATACTTGACATTATACCTGTGCATCTTTCACATCATAAAAATTTATATTTTTAACAATATTCATTTTCAATCAATATTATTAAAAGCAACATCACTCATTCTTGGTAAATAAAATATTGCAAGTAATTTTTGATTACTTTCATTTTGAAAAAAGATTTTTCTACTGATACAACTCTTACTAGTCTTAAGAGTATTTTATAGGCTGTTGTGGCATTGGACAATTTTTCTGATAAATTATTTAGAAATATAATTTTTAATACACCTAGAGTTGATAATTCTCAAGAAATATTTATTCTAAAATAATTAACTCCATTCAGATTAGCTTTGTGCAAGTTTAATTTAATTTCATATGTAAATTTATACAATAACATTTTAATGTTTCCTCTGACATTTCCTGTAACTTGTAGAGGTCATATGAGAAACCAAAATTAGCTTTGTGATTTAAACATAATTCAAAATTTCTGTTTATATATTCTATCAGTGTTTCTTCAATAACAAGAAAAAATAATTTAAAATTGTCTTCCCTATAAACTATTGATTCATCTAAAACTTCATAGGAAAATGGTTTTCTTTTCTATTGAATGTAATGATTTTTAAATCTAATTTCTATTTATAAGTCTATAGTTACTTGCTTTGCCAATTTGAGGTAATTTTCAAATATAAAGATTCTAAACTCTTTTAAGAATTCTAATAACTCATTCTCATGCTTATTGCAATGCTAGTGTTTACACTTTTCTTTTGTACAATTTACTGGCAAAGTTTTCTGCCCCAATTGTTTACTCTATGTGTGACATATCTCCCAAAAATGACTATTTCTCTTTAAAAATACATAGGATTTACTTTTATAATGTTTACATTTTTCTAATTATAAAAATAACTTATTATCTTGGAAAACTTGGAGCACACACGAAGTAGCTCAAAGAATTTTTATTTTCCCAGCTATACTCAAAACTATCATTTACAGTAAAAGCTATTTTGAAAATTTCATATTATACTTGGCATTATAACTTGTGCATGTTTCCACATCATAAATATTATCTGAAAGCATGTTTTCAATAGCTGTACAATTTGCTTTTAAATGGATTTGAAACATTTATAGTCATTTCATTTTGGTTCCTTACACCACTTTGTGTCATGTGGGAAAAGAGAGTTCTTCTGATTCAGTGTTGTGGTATCACTTCAACCATTTCTTTAGCATTCTATTGTCTCTATTTTTTTCTCTCAGTGGTTATAGTAGGCAGAATTCTAAGTTGTCCTCAAGAATTCTTCCCCATTGTATACATGCTCTGTATAAGCATCACCTCTTGAGTGTGTGTAGTGCCAATGAATATGATGAAATAGCATTAATTAGTTAACTCTGAATTCATTAGAGGGAGATTACCCTAGTCGGGCCTGAACTAATCCAATACACCCTTTAATAAAGAGCAAAGCATGCTCTCCCACAGGTCTGGAAGATAAAGCAAACTGACATATTTTGAGAGGAGAGGGCACATGTTGAGGAACTCAAGGTGGCCTCTAGTTGCTGAGAGTAGTTCCCAGCAGATAGCTAGACAGACTAAAGGACTTTAGTTTTACAACCACTGAAAATGAATTCTGCCAACAACCAGTAAGTTTAAGGGCCTCAGCCACTATCTTAACTTCAGGCTCTAAGACACTGAGCAGATAACTCAGCTAATCCTCATTGGAATGCATGACTCATAAAATGGTAGGTTCATAAATGTTTGTTGTTTTAAGCCAAGATTGTGATAATTTGTTATGTAGCCATATAAAAATGAATACAGTTCCTTTTAAATTTCTATCAATGAATAGGTTTGATAGAAGTTCAGATGGGTTACAGTTTCCTTCAACATAGCCTGTTCTGAACCATGCTGCCAAATTTTGTGTGATCACATGTACATTTCATTAACTATACTGTCACAATATAACTATACCTTTTATTCTTTCTCAAAAGACAATGATCATAATAATCTCACTACAATTAGAGAAAATGCTTCACTTTTACTGTTTAATACTCGTTTTCCCTAAAGTTTACTAGTACTTCCCACCTAAATGTTAAATCTATTTTTTTATTCCTAATAAAAGGTAAAAAGTAAAGGAATATCCAACTATAACATAAATAATTAAATTTACTTATGGTGTTACAGAAGCCAAAGAAATACCAAGCACACTTCCTAGAGAAAGGGAGGGACCCCGTTTATTAACACTAGTGGACTCCAGGAATAATTTCCAAATCAGAGTGAAGTAACCTGCAGAGGGCTTCACTTTTTATAACCTTCTGGGGTCTTTGTCTTGCAGATATGGCTCCGCCCCCTTTCGTGGGCTTACAGGAAGGCCCCCAGGTGCTGGGGGTCTCCAGGCCATCCATATCCAATGATCTGTCCTGAGGCCATCAATAACGACCTCCCCCCGCCCCCCTAGGGCAATGCATTGTTCACAGTTTTTATGGCCTGACACGCCTTGCAAGACCAGCTTCCTCCTCAATGGAAAAAATAAGAAAACTAGGAAATGTAAAAAGGTCATGCTAAGAAAATATTTCTAGAAATACTGGTTTCATATTACTCCACTGATTTGTCTAACTTCTTGTTCACCTGGATTATGATGTCTGATTATGTAGCTTTCTACGATATTCTCATTTTAATGACCCTTCTAAGGAAATACTCTTCTTCTATAATGGCATAAGTTTAACTATTATTCTTAGTCTGTTGGCATATATATTTTTAATTAGTTCCAGTCAAGAGCATTTTGTAGTCATCAAGTATGAACCATTGGGGAGGGTGGAGAGATTTTTTTTCATATTTTAGTTTATATCCACTTATATTCATAACTTCTTAAATAAATTCTGAAAAAAACACATTTATTTACTCTTTATCTACTTAGGAGTTGTTTATTCTCAGACCTGATGATCCCTTTCCCCCCAAAAATTCAATGACTGTAAAATTCTAGAGATTTGAGTGATTGATGTTTCCCATGTTCTCATTTCTATTATTCTCTGGGTGACTTGCATTGCAAATTGTTTTAATCTCCAAGAATCACTTTTCTTAGTTTCTCACATTAAAATATTTTCTTTTAGCTTTGGGTTCCAGATTTCATCTTTGTGTGTGTGTGTGTGTGTGTGTGTGTGTGAACACAAATGTTTTATCTGGTTTCAAACAATGAACAAAATCTGTATCTTTCATTATTAATTTGATTTTTCTTTGTCACCTTGATTTTGGGATACTATATGTGCTTAGTCTCCAAAACTATTATTTAGAGAAACTATTATTTAGAGAAATTCATTTACTTCTACTAGTTTCTTCTGACAGGAATTTAAATATTATTTATTTTCTTATAAAATTATAAAATTATTTTGTTGTTTTTTCTTTCATTTTGTTAATACAGTTAGAATTATAGAATGTAGACTTTTCCCAATGGCTTCTTCCACTTAGTTATACATATTAAAGATTCTTTATGTCTTTTTATAGCTTGAGAGCTCATTTCTTTTTAGTGCTAAATAATATTCCATTGTCTGGATGTACCATTATTTATTAATTCATTCACAGTTTATTCATCTATTCACCAAGGGCGTCTTGGTTGTTTCTACATACTGGAAATTATGTATAAAGCTTCTATAAATATCCATGTGTGTGTGTGTGGGGGGGGGGGGGGGTTTGTGTGTGTGTGTGTGTGTGTGTGTGTGTGTATAAGCTTTTTACTCCTTTGGGTAAATGCCAAAAGGTACAATTGATGGATTGTGTGGTTAACTTCTGTTTAGTTTTGTAAGAAACCATCAAACTGTCTACCAAAGTGGCTGTACCATTTGCATCCTCACCAGAAATGAATGAGAGCACCAGTTGTTCCACATCCTCACCAGCATTTGGTGCTGTCAGTGTTTCAAATTTTGGCCATTCTAATAGGTGTGTAGTGGCATCTCAGTGTTTTAATTTGCATTTCCCTGATGACCTATAATGTGGAACAACTTTTCACATGCTTATTTGTTATCTGTATATCTTCGTTAATGAGGTGTCTGTTATGGTCTTTGTCCTATTTTTTAAAGTGTGTGTGCCTGTGTGTGTGTGTGTTCCTATTGTTGAGTTTTAGGATTCTGTATCTATTCAATAATAGTCCTTTATCAGATGTGTCTTTTGAAAACATTTTCTGTCAGTCTATGGTTTGTCTTATCATTCTCTTGACAGTGTCTTTTGCACAGTACAACACTTTAATTTTAAAGGAAGACCAGTTTATCAACTTTGGGATTTCATCTAAAATCATGGCTAACCATGAGTTCATCTAGATTTTCTTGAAAGGGAAAACTATGGAGACAATAAGGTCAGTGGTGGCCAGGGTGTGGGGGTTTGAGTTAGGGAGGGACAGATGAATAGGCAGAGAGCAGAGTATTTTTAAAACAGTGAAACTGTTCTGTTTAATTTTAAAATAGTGGATACATGTCATTATACATTTGTCCAAGCCCATAGAATGTATACTAATACCAAGAATAAAGTCTAATGCAAGCTATGGACTCTGGGTGTTAATGATGTGCCAATGTAGGTGCAACAATTGTAACAAATATACTACCTGGTGTGAGATGTTGATAATGGGAGAGGCTATGCACATGTGGGATCAGGAGGTATATGGAAAATCTCTTACCTTCTGCTCAACTTTCCCGTAAGCTAAAACATCTCTAAAAATATAGTTTATTAAAAATCATTAAATTATTTGTCACTGACAACTTTGTAATTTAAATAAATGTTAGACATTATTAATAAAACGTTTCCTGATTTTGTATATATATATACATATATACAGAAAAATTATTTTGCTATTAATTTTTGTTTTTATCATATTTATGAGACATTTTTCAAGCATATTCTTCCTGTAATATATTAGATATATTAACCATATAATTAAATTCTTATCTAAATGTTATGCTACAAGATAATTTTTTACTAATTGTCCACAGTGCTCATTGCTTGAGATACAGTCTTAGCATAACAATTCATTTTAATATCAAATTAAATCTCTCTATACTTCTCTTCTCAAAAGAGTTTTTGGGTGTGATTACACAACACTTCACATGGCATAGAAGTGAGTACAATTATTTATATGTACACACAGAAACACAAGAAATGTGTGCATGTTTTAAAAGATAGTGGAAGTAAGCCCTGACCAGTTTGGCTCAGTAGCTAGAGAGTTGGCCTATGGACTGAAGAGTCCCAGGTTTGATTCCGGTCAAGGGCATGTACCTAGGTTGCGGACACATCCCCAGTAGGGGGTGCGCAGGAGGCAGCTGATTGATGACTCTAACTCTCTATCCCTCTCCCTTCTTCTTTGTAAAAAATCAATAAAATATATTTTTTTTAAATAGTGGAATTAAGTATTTGTGGTCTAGTTAATGGCTACCAATGTCAATTCCTGGTTTTGATATTTTATGACAGTAATATATTACCATTGGGGGAATATGGGTGAAGGGTACAAGAGTATCTTTATACTACATTTGCAAATTTCTGTTAACCTATAATTACAAATGAAAAGTTAAATAAATAAATAGTTTAGTTAGATAATACATTCTTAATGATTGGTATTATTACGACCCCATTAATCTGTCTACCTCCATAAATGAAAAATTAAAACAAAAACTCTTATGTGAACAAAAATATTTATTACAGTTTTATGCAATGTAACTACAAATGTTAAATATATGTACATGGGTATAATTTTTCAAAGCCAGAAAAACTGACCTTATTTTTATACAGAGAGATTTTGAGGTGAAAAGAATTGTAAAAGCAAATTAGTATTTACAAACATCTCATTAATACCAAATAAGCCTTTAATTAAATATAATCCTAGTAAATCAGTCTACAACCTAATCAATTGACAGGACTACACTGGAAATTTACTCTTGCTTTTCTATTTACTTAGTAGAAACAGTGCTTTAATTAACAGACAAGATGTGCCTTATCAATGTTTAAAAGGAAAATTAATACTTCACTACCTAAGACACCTTCTAGATTCTTAGATTATTGATGATCTACCTGATGGTTGAACATTAATGAGCCATCTTTTCCCTAATGTCCAAGTTTCTCCCTAGTGAGAAGTCTGTTCTCAAGGAGACACATTTATTCTTTCGGGTCATCAGTGTGCCATTTAGTGCGTCATTAGTTTAATGGAGGAAGTCTGCTCTAGTGTACCAAATGCAATCCCAGCGGCCAAAAGTTGTTTAACCTAACAAATGTAATGATGGTATGGAATCTAGAGAAAAAAATGCTGGTTCCAGGAATGAGTTTGCCAAAATTTGTGTTATAACTTTCATTGGTATAAAGCCATTTAGATCCTCCAAGGAAACCAATTGCTGCTTATAGGTTGTGGTTCTTGGAAGAGATTAGTGATCTAATATGGAATAAAAACTTGATGTGGGAGGGTGAGTTAGAAAACAATTCTCCAGGGACCCTATAGCATAGAACTATAGCCAGTATTCTTTCAATATATCACCTAATAAGAAATGCAAAATATCTGTTCAGTAGTGTGTACTTGGAGTGATCTTGGTTAAAACATCTAGATACTCTTCATCATCATTTTAAAGATTAAATTATGTCTTATTTCATGATTTGATGTTCCATGTTCTTTTATAATTTATATATCTTTTAATTAGCAATGTTTTACTATTAGAATTTGATCCTTTCATTCAAAAAATTGAATGAAACATTATTTATTTCATTGAACATTTATTATTTTCTGAGCATGTTATTTTACAATAGATACAGAATGAATAGAATACGACTGCTTCCCTCAAATAAACTGTTTAAAGTCAGTTATATTTAAGTATGAGTGTTTATCATATGGTAGTCACAATGCTAAAGGTTTTTTTTATTACCCTAATTAACTCCTACCATATCTCTATGCTGCATCAGCTGAGGCCTAACTATCAGATTGTACCAGGAACAAAGCTCTAAATAAAGTTAGGTTTGTTGATGCTCACAACATCAAGGAGATGGCTCCCTTTGGAAAACCATGAAGTGTCTCGATGAGAAGGTGCTTAACGTAGCTGATTTTAGAGTTAGTTCTTGTGTAAGGTGACTTTAGGAAAGAATCAAAGAATTGAGGGTTACTCTGGATTGGTAATTGTCAAAAAGCAGAGATAATTCTAGGATTAGGTATGTTAAAGTACCTCGTTGAGAAAGCTGGAACAACACAAGATGGCTAAAGTTCCAATTGGCCAAGAAACAGAAGAACTCCATTTATCCAGGAAAGGTATCTATATATCAGACAAAACTAGGAAATATATACATAACATAAATTAACATATATAAAGCATTCATTTACCTGTTTAAAGAAACATGAAGTTATGACATCCCAGGAGCTCTTATTACAGCTAATACTCAGACCTGGTTTCTAATATCATCCTTTAAAATAGGAAACTAGTCTTGATTCTAAAACTGGGAAAGGGGACATTTAAAAGGAGCCCGGAGTATTTTGTACTAGCGAAATATGTAAGGGTGAAACAAACAAGCAAACAAAAAAACAGTGTCATTTAAGAAGGACATAGGGGCCAATATGTAAGAGCTGCCCTTGGCTTAAGGAGGAACAATTTTATCTAATAAGTAAGTAAATATATAAAAACGATGTTATTGGCTTATAACCCAAAGAATAAAATGACTGCCTATGAATCCATATGATATATGATATATAGGTAAAGACAGCAAGAAAGAAGCCTTTATACATATACTAGAGGCCTGGTGTATGGATTTGTGCACCAGTGGGGTCCCTCAGGGTGGCCTGTGGGGATTGGGCCAAAACCTGCAGTCCAACACCACCTGCCACTCCTGCCTGCTGCTCCTGCTCATCCCTGCCCCTCTGCGCCTGCTGCAGGCTCATGTCCAGTCAGCCCCAATCCCAATCGGGAGAAGGTCGTGTTGCTGCAGTGGCACTCGTGAGCCGTGAACTTGTCGGTCAGCTGAGTGGTGCTCCTGCTGTGGGAGAGCACTGACCATCAGGGGCAGCTCCTGTGTAGAGCACCTGCCCCCTGGTGGTCAGTGCACATCATAGCAACCAGTCAATGGGTCATTCAGTCATTGGGTCGTTTAGGCTTTGATAGATGATAGATGGATAGATAGATAGATAGATAGATAGATAGATAGATAAATAATTGATTTCAGAAAAGAAGGGAGAGAGAAACATCAATGATGAGAGAGAATCATTGATCAGCTGCCTCCTGTATGACCCCCACTGGAGATCAAACCGAAAACCCGGGTATGTGCCCTGACCAGGGATCAAACCCTGACTTCCTGGTTCACAGGTCGAAACTCATCACAGAGCCACACTGGCTGGGCGAGAAGCCATACTTTTATTTATTCAAGATGGGAGCAGATTTTAGGATAGGCTGTTAACTAAACCAGAAATACAGCACAGAAGTGAGGATGCAATTTTTCTGTGGTACCACAACATGGATCACTAGAAGCCCAGGGACTTGCAGGGGATAACAAGATTGGGCATGAAATAGCTGATATCTTCAGATACCTAAGACATTCAGGTGACATAGGCACATAAAAAGATTATTATGATACATTGTCTGATTTGACAAGGCTAGGTAAGGAGTATTATGGGAGAATAGAGGAAAAGTTCATTACCTAGCATGTTGGGGAAGTGCTGGGGATGTATTAAAGAAAGGGTCTGGATGAATGCCCTGAGAAAGAGGGCGCTGTGCACACAGGTCCCGGCCTGCAACAACAGGCTCTGTGCAGAGAGAACTCTGAGCCACTCTGTGCAGCAGGGCTGTGGAGTGAAGTACTGAGAGCAGCAGAGGATGATGCTGGAGAGACAGGCCGTTTTGACCAGTGAGGATGCCCTTCATCATCCAATTTGAATAAACTCTCTCTGTTCAGTATTGTATTATCCTATAAAACTGATTCATAATTTATTTCAACTCAAAGCATAACTGATCTTTATTTCTTGACGTCTGATATCTTTGGTGGAGAAAGTAAGGATTTTGTTTATAATATGATTACCTGATCTTATGTCTCAATTTTTAAAAAATCATCTCCACCACCTTTCACTATATATGTCAGGAATAGAAGGATTAAATAACTGTTGATTTTTTAAAATGAACTTGAAAATAGTTCAAAAAAACCCGTCTGCTCCCCCAAACTTATTTTTTATTATTAAACTAACACAATTTATGTAAGTGGACTGCTTCCCGAAAATCATTTGTCAGTAATGTGCTTAATAATCTGGAAGTCTGTGAAAATCTGACAAAACTGAGTGCCAAATATGGCAACTTTTCAATATGTAAAATATACTGGAATATTATATTTGTCAGTTGACTGCTTTTCTGAAAAATATTGAAAATGAAGTGATAGGGAATAAAAAAGGGAGTGTTTGTATCCTTATTACATATTTCATACTTTCTAAGGAGTGGAGAAATGTGAAAATAATTATTTTTGAAGAACTCATAGTAATAAATATGCATGAGCATTTTTCCAATTATTCTGGAAATTGCTTTTTGTAATTTATTTCAGACTTTGTATTAAGGTGTTATAATTACCAGATTACATGTGAGTGAGCTCTATCTACATAGATGTTTTTCCATGTCAGTTGGAAAATAGAAAATAAGGTCACTGAGTGAATATATCCAGTATGATCTCTGTTAAAATATGATATGCATTTTTTTTAGTGTAAATAGAATTAGTATTTCCAAAAATACAAAACTCATTCATCTTTTCTTTTGCAGATCAGAATTCAATTTGTGCTATACTTCTCTGTTTTCTCTTGTGGGGCTCCTTCAACTCCAAGAAAAAGAATAAAGCAAATTAGGTTATAGTCTAAAAGGAGATTCGTTGGAATGATCTGGCAAAAGACCCGATGTTGGAAATTGCATGATGGCTTTTGGAAAGGCTGACTCTAGGAACTAGCAAGTCATGAGGGACCAAGAGTATTGCTCCCTTTTCTCGCTCTTAATCTTGTTCTCCCTGCTCTTCACTATCTGTGCTGTCCATATCCTTCTTTGGTATAAGATTTCTTTCTGTTTCTCCCTTTTATCTGCTTTGTTCTTCTGTTGCAACTGACTGCCTTTTTTTGGACATGGCCCAGGCTTCCTTCTACATGACTTGAGAGGTCACAGATCTTATAGAGACTGACTAGAAACCTTAGGCTTTAGTTTCAAATTCTAGGGAGACACTCCATTCAGCATGTTTAATCAGGCTATTTGGACTTGGGAGGGAGGTTCCATTAAAAAAATTTGATTATGGGCCCTTGAGAAGGAGGTGTAGGATAAGGAAGAAAATGATTGAGGAGAAATATTTGTCATTTCTGGTAAAAGAAATATTTCTTGGGCTTCTGCACAAAGAGGATTTTTATTCTTGTTGGGGATGAAAATATTTTTTTTCCCTCCAGAATTTTCTAATTATAAATTTTACAAGCCAGATAAAGGGGCACTTGACCTCCCAATAGATGAGTTTCTGCATGATAATATCAGGAATTTTATTGGCCCTCATCTTATTGTACAGAAATATCAAAGCATTTAGAAGACCATAGGCCTGTGTTTGAATACTGACTTTAATTTACTAGTGTGTGAATGTCGAAAATGTTTTACCTTCTCTGTGCTTAAGCTTTCTAGTTTATAAAATGAGGAAAATTAATCCTACCTCACAGGTTTCAAACTCGTAATGCTTGAAAGAGCTTAGGTCCATAATCATTGTGTTGACACATTGAAACAGCCATGAGAAAGACTACTTAGGTCTTCTTATTATGTAGAATGATTAAATCTTCAAATATTTATTAGTTGAGGCACAATTAGCCATTTTTTTCACCACTTTTTCATCCTATTGGTGTGGAAGGGAATCCTGCCACAGACGTATGGGGATGGCCAAAACATGAGAGCCAACTCTGAACAGATGAGATCAACATCAGTTTATTAGTCACAAAATCACAGCCTGAGGAAAGGGACACCAATGTGGTGCAGGGGCTACAGGGATGGGTCCTGGAGAACAGAGTGAATGACCAGGGGCTGAGGAAGGCAGGCTTTGAAGTGTCAAGAGGGTGAGATGTCACCGGGGTTCCAGGAGTACATGATTGGCTTATTTGAATAATGTGTGGGGTGACAGAGTACTGAAGCCTGCTACTCAGGGATTAGCGGGAGCTCCCTTTGGTCTATTTGAAAAGGAGGATTGTTTGGCTAGAGGACTTTACCTGCAGGAGCAGAGTGGAGAGGGGAACTTGAGGTTAGGCCATTAAGGCACCGTATAATATGGAATCTTCTTTTCAGGCCATTTACCACAGTCACATATTCAGTTAATTGCAACTGATCAACAAGTTGATGAAGGAGCTATTTAGTGGTGACTTGATTGTGGTGCATATAAAACTGGCTTTGAAGGTTTTAGCAACAAAGACATCAAGATTTCTTTTGATGAAGAAGTCATTGACAATGATAGTAGATATTCATTTAGTATTTGGGGCCACTGACTTACAGAGTCTAGCAGTCTATTTAGAAAGTTCAGTAAGTAACATGATAGGTTATATAAATGTAGTTTAAACATTAAATAAAAAGGAAACTTTACTCAGATGTAAACAAAAACAGTATTATTTTAGCAAAAATTACACTTGTACCATTTTTATATTCTGGATAATATGAGGATTCGAATGATATCTCATAGCATTTCTTCTATCACCCCATTAAAAAATGTCTGCAACTTTTAATTATTTAATAATTTTAGTAAGCTATTTGGGATTTCCCCATTACATTATTTTAGGATTTCCTGTGTGCAATCTCTACCCTTATTTTTCAGTTTCTAGTTAAATTCCTAAACATTTTATGTAGGTATCTCTATCTTCACTTTTATAACTGTTTGTTTGTACTTCTGACATCCTGCATATATCTAACCTAGAAACCCTACCCAGTAATTGAAAGTTTGCATGTCAATTTAAGCTAGTATTCTTCTAACTAATTCTTCCTGCTGATGACAGTGACTTGTACTTCCTCTCCGTGTCCCATTGCTCGGTCCCAAGTACCACTCAGACCAACAACTCAGTCCTAGACATATTGTTATCATTCCATGCTTGACGTCTTCATTTTCTGGCTACTCTTTTTCACCATTTTCTTTACACCTAGTGTGAAACGACTATTAAGTAGATCAGCCGAATTCTGGTAGTTTCATCTTGATCCAGTGACCATAAGGTAAGGCAAGAAGGAGGAAACAATAGCATGCATCTGACTAACTCTTATTTGTTTTACCTAGTGAATTCTTGAAAAAGTACTTTCATTATTATTGCTAAAGAGTAATTAGACCTAGTAATTAGAAAGACATAACTAAGCCAAAAATTATTCATGTATATGACTTCTCATACCTGGCCAAGAAGTATAATAAATTCCTGCTAATACTTCAGAACTCATTATTTCAAGTGAGAATACTGATTTTGAAATTACATAAAAATAGAGAGACATTCAGGTCACCACTAATGTTGCTTGGGCAATCCTACCTGTAATTAGTTTAAATATATGATTAAAATAAAAGTATCTTGGCCTCAAAAATCAAATTTTAGGAAACATTTTTAAATTTCAGAATGTTCAAATGAGCTATACATATTGTATTTTCTATAGAATTTAAAACTTTGACTTCTGAAAGAATATAAGGATGTATTATTTTTCTGAAATTACTCCCAAACAAATATTGAAATATATATATATATATATATATATATATATATATATATATATAATTTTTTTAAATTCCCAGGACATTACATACAACAAGAGGGAGATCTATCAGCCCAGCCTGCGCCTTCTCGCAGTCTGAGACCCTTTGATCGGCTTAGGCCCGCTCCCGGGGGGATCATGCCTAAGCTAGCAGTCAGACATCCCTCTGGCAATCCAGGAGCCCTTGGGGAAAGTCCAACTAATGGCATAGGCCTGCTCGCCATTGGACATCCTTAGCGCTGCCAAGGAGACGGAAGAGGCTCCCACCACGGCCACTGCACTCGCAGCCTTCAGTCTGGCTTATGGCTGAGTGGAGCCCCCCCTGTGGGAGCACACAGACCACCAGGGGGCAGCTCCTGCATTGAGTATCTGCCCCCTGGTGTTCAGTGCATGTCATAGCGACTGGTTGTTCCCAGTTGGTCTGCCATTAGGGTCAGTTTGCATATTACCCTTTTATTATATAGAATAATATATAGATTTTGAGTAGCATTTGTGAGGCAATAAGTAATTTTAATGTTTCACCAACAAATGCAAGTCGACTAGTAAACACTGGGTTGTACAAGTTTTTGTCAGGCATATATTGTATTTTCATTTTCTTAATGGTATCTTCTGAAAAGTAGAAGTTTTAAATTTAAATTTTATTTTATAATTTAATATTATTAGCTATATTGGGAAATAAATTTATTATTATTTTAAACTCTAGTTTACATATTTTAAATAAGTTCACTGACTTTTTTTGGTAAAAAAACAAACAAACACAAACCATCACAAAACAAAACAAATATCTTTGTTTAAATTGGTGGTGTTATTAGACCCAATGTTAAACATGAAAATACTATCCCCCAAAATACTAATTTTATTCCAAATATGAACCTATATAATTGAGAACAATTTTGCAGATATAATTGATAGAGAAGTGTGAAAACCACAGTGTTCTAGTGGTGATCTGACTAATGAAGCAAAAAGAGAAGGCATCAAAACTCAAGTAGCAATTGCATATATAAACCAAAAGAATTAATTGAAAGAACATTGAATTAAAAACATAAGTGTTTGCTGTTTTCTAGAAGGTGGTACATTGGGTTGTTAACACACACACACAATTACACACATATATATTCATATACACACACAATTTCTAAGATATTAAGGAAAACTCCAGTGATATTGTCTTGAAAATGTTTGCTGAATCTTCTCTATTCAGCTACTGGCTGAATGATAAGGAAAAACAACCCATAGAATACATGCATACCTCCTCAGAGCAAGGCTACCACTAACATGACAAATCCTTGGTATAAGGGGTTTTGTTTCTTTTGTTTTTTTAATCCTTACCCAAGGAGTGAGGGCATTTTTCCCCACTCATTTTTAGAGAGTGGAAGGGAAGTGGGAGGGGGAGAAAGAGAAAAGAGAGAAGCATCATGTAAGAGAGACACACTCATTGGTTGCCTCTCCATGTTCCCCGAGTGGGCCAGGAATCAGACCTGAAAGCCAGGTATGTACCCTTGACCAGGCATGGAACCCACGACCCTCTGGTATGCAAAGTCTGACAGTGTTATGAGGGCAGTATTCTCTTTTTCAGTTTAATTGCCAACAAATGGAATTACTTTAAGTCTGTATGAAAATATGAAAGATTACATTGACAAAAAAACCTTACTGGGATTTTTTAGTGTTTTTAGGGTACATCCTAGAATGTACAAATGTAATGACTAGAAAACACTCTAGAGTAACTATCTTTCTATGAAAAATGCTTGGTGAACCAAATGTTGAAGTTTGTGATGTATGTTAATGTGTAAAATTAAAGATTGCAAATTGCAAGGGTTGTGTATTGAGATAAATGGCTATTATAGGGGATGTTTCTCACAATAATATTTGATCAACACAATGTACACCTGTTTTTTCAACAGTAAGAACTAGTTTTGAATTCAAATTTTTAAAGATGTAAATTGGACATCAAGATATCTATAATTTTTGAGTGATCTTAGCATTTCAAAGAAAGAAGAAAAGGTCTAAGGAAAATTTGTAGTATTAGAAAAACAGATTTTCTACATATTGTTATATGTTCTATAATTTATCAAAAACGACCTAAAAGTTGGATGAGAATTGATAATGAACATTTGTAAAATTCATTGTTGATTACCTTAAGAATTAATGTTTTGAACTTTGATCTCTATTAAAGGAGAACCTATTCATGAAATTATTGGATCTAGAGTTCATTACATTCATGGGAAAATAGTTGGAGTTTGCTACTCACAAAAGCCTGAAGATAACATTTTAGAATATAGTATCACTTGCCTCATTTTATATGAAAGTTAAACATGAATACCTAGAAGTTGCTTTAAAATCTCTTCTTTCAGCCCTACCTGGTTTGGCTCAGTGGATAGAGCATTGACTTTTGAAGGGTCCCAGGTTCGATTCTGGTCAAGGGCATATACTTGAATTGCAGGCTCAATCCCTGGCCCAGGTCGGGGCTCATGTGGGAGGCAACCTATCTATGTGTCTCTCTCACATAGATGTTTCTCTTTCTGTTTCCCCCCCTCACTTCCACTCTCTTAAAAAAAAAAAAGTCAATGTGTGGGGAGGCATAGGACAGGAATTGGCTGAAGGTGCCCCTGCCTTGACAATTCCAAACAAGTCTGAGCTCCTGGGTGTTTACTTGGACATGTCCTTGCTTAAAAGATGCATATGCTTTCTCAAGGATGTTTACTCTGTTGATAGTATCTAATAGTTAATTTGAGTTCAAGCTGTTGTAATAATAAAAGCCTAAGGGGGCAGGCAATCAGTGCTGTTTTGGTTCCTAAAGCCAAACAAGCCCCTTAGCCTTCTCTTTCACAGAAACAATTGTCAGAGTAATCTATTCATCTTCGCTCAGGGTCTGCTGGTCAGCCGCGGCATCAATGGGAAAATATCCTCGGATGAGGATCAACAACAATAAATAAATAAATAAATAAATAAATAAATAAATAAAATATAATCGTCCATTTCTGTCAACATGCTTCTGTGAGATTAGTTTCTTTGTCTGGAGGGTTATTAAAATAATCATAGTATCAGTTTAGAAATATGTTATCCCTTGTAAATACCATGTCATCATATTAACCTAGATTAAAAAAATAACGAAGAAAACTCATTTGACACATAAGACAATTTTCAATATTGATATAAACAGTGCTTGTTCATAGCATTTATATATACAGCTAATATGGGGATGATTATTTTATTCACAACTCTTATCTCTTTTTCTTTCTTTTTTATTGTATTTATTTAAAGTATGTTATGGTCCTAGGATTTCCTAAAAAGTACTTTTCTTCTCTCCTTAAATACAATGGTCTCCTAAGAGTGTTCTTCAGATAATTCCTTCATATAAATGTCTATTTACTTATTTATTTAATATCCATTATAATAAATATATCACTGTATGATAAAATAAAAATGCCATTAATAGGAGAGAAATTTTTTTTTTTTTTTTTTTCCTTTCTTTTTTTTTTTTTTTTTTTTTTAATTAAATCTTTATTGTTCAGATTATTACATTTGTTCCTCTTTTTTCCCCCCATAACTCCCCTCCTTCCAGCTCCCACCCCACCCTCCACCCTCACTCCCCACCCACTGTGTTCATCCATAGGTGCATGATTTTTGTCCAGTCACTTCCCGCATCTCCCACACCCCTTTTTCCCCCAAGAATAGTCAGTCTATTCCCTTTCTATGTCCCTGATTCTATTATAATCACCAGTTCATTCTGTACATCAGGTTATTTATTCACTTGATTCTTAGATTCATTTGTTGATAGATGCATGTTTGTTGTTCATAATTTGTATCTTTACCTTTTTCTTCTTCTTCCTCTTCTTAAAGGATACCTTTCAGCATTTCATATAATACTGGTTTGGCAGTGATGAACTCCTTTAGCTTTTCCTTATCTGTGAAGCTCTTTATCTGACCTTCAATTCTGAATGATAGCTTTGCTGGATAAAGTAATCTTGGTTGTAGGTTCTTGGTATTCAGCACTTTGAATATTTCTTGCCATTCCCTTCTGGCCTGCAAAGTTTCTGTTGAGAAATCAGCTGACAGTCGTATGGGTATTCCCTTGTAGGTAATTGAGCCTCTTTCTCTTGCTGCTTTTAAGATTTTCTCTTTGTCTTTTGCTCTTGGCATTTTAATGATGATGTGTCTTGGTGTGGTCCTCTTTGGATTCCTTTTGTTTGGGGTTCTCTGCGCTTCTTGGACCTGTAAGTCCATTTCTTTCACCAGGTGGGGGAAGTTTTCTGCCATTATTTCTTGAAATAGGTTTTCAATATCTTGCTGTCTCTCATCTTCTGGCACTCCAATGACTCTGATATTAGACCGCTTAAAGCTGTCCCAGAGGCTCCTTACACTATCTTCACACTTTCGGATTCTTTTTTCATTTTGCTTTTCCAATTGGGTGTTTTTTGTCGAATCTTTGGTTTGATTATTGTACTCCTCTGGTCTGCTATTGGGTATAATATTCTTTATTTCAGTCCGTGTATGCTTACTTTCTAATTTCTTTATCGTAGCATCGAGGGTCTCATTAGTTTTCGTGAGGCTCTGCACAAATTTATGGCAAGCCCTCAAAATTGCGATTCTTAGCTCCATATCCTCCATTTCTGTCATGTTTTTTTGTCTCCGCATCTTTTATGCTTTCTTGGTGCACCCCCTTGTGGTCTCTGTGCGCAGTCTTGTTCTAGCCAAGCCTTAATTGTTGTAGTTAACACTAGAGGGGTTTGACCACCAGGCCGGCTGGCTGTGGAAATCAGCTGTGTGGAAAACGTCTGCCTTCTGGGGAGGTGCTAATCCAGCCTTTGCCTGAGGCAATCGGCAAATGGCTGTGCGCAGGTTTTGGGCGGGGCGGGATCAACAGGGCGGGCGGAGGGAGCAGTTATGGCCACGCTCAGTCCCGTTCCCAGAGGCTCTGCTTCTCAGAACCCCGGCAGCCGCTGCAAACCTCGGAGAGAAAGCTGCCCTCAGGTTCCAACTGATGCCGGATAATCCCGCTTCTCCCGTTTGAGTCTGGGTCCCTAGAGACTCGCCCGGATCTGGAGCCCAGAGTCTGAGACTCACTCCCGGCAGAAAACGACAACCGCGCCCTCAGCCACCAGCCCGCTTTGCTCGCGCACCTCGGTACCTTTGTATTTTCCACACTGCGCCGCCTCTGAGCCTCGATTTGCTGTTCTCTTTCCTTCTAGTTGTAGAGTCTCTCTTCAGCCAGCCTTCCTGTGGTTCTGGGTGATGTCCGTTCAGTCTTTTAGTTGTATTTTTGAAATGGTTGTTTGCGGCAGCGGTCTCCGGTGTTTACCTACGCCGCCATCTTGGTCTCTCCTCACATGAATCGAGAAATTTTTAATATGCAGATTTTCAGAGATACCAAATCACACCACAGTGTTATCATCTATACCAGTGGTTCTCAACCTTCCTAATGCCGCGACCCTTTAATACAGTTCCTCATGTTGTAGAGACCCCCAAAGATAAAATTATTTTCGTTGCTACTTCATAACTGTAATTTTGCTACTGTTATGAATTGTAATGTAAATATCTGATATGCTATATGTGTTGTCTAATGGTCACGACCCACAGGTTGAGAACCGCTGAATTCTATACTAATAATAGACAAATATGTAAACTGACCATCCCTATACAATGCCCACAGCCAATCAGGAGTGAGTATGTAAATTAACCCGACAAAGATGGCGGGCCTTGGGCAGCACGCACGCATGCATGCAGGCGCCGAGCAGCTGGGGGCAGGGTGGGACACCCGCCTGCCGCTTGGTCAGGGCGACGCAGCAGGCATCCCTGGAACCCCACCTGCTCGGACCCTGTGGCCAGCGTGCACACACGCAGGTGCTGAGTGGCCGGGGTCTCAGGGATGCCATTGGAGTGTCCAGTCCTGTCAGCCTGTCCTGGGGGTGGCTGGAGTTCCAAGTCCTTTTGGTTTCTGCAGCCTCTGGACCGGAAGCAGAAACCAAGAGCAAGGGGAACACCAGGAATTCTGGGAATCATAGTTCTGGTGGCAGACCCGTTGCAGGATCTCCTGGACACTAGAGCAAAGTGAGCCTGGAGCAAGTTACTGTTGCGGGTGGGGGATGGAGGGAAAGCAAAGGTGAGAGACATAAGTAAAGTCAGAGTGTCAAGGAAAAATTAAAAGGAAGATATCCTGCAACTTCTAGGAAATCTCCAGCAATGGAGCTCAGAAAAAAAAAAAAAAAAGACCTCTATTATTCTGTGAGCACCAAACCAAACTGGGTTGGGGTCTCAGACAATTTGCTCATATGATTGCAAAGACAGACAAAAACTCCCAGATTGGAGAGGGCTCCGCTGAGGGCTACCAGATTGGAGAGGGTGCAGGTCGGGCTGAGGGACCCACCCCCGTGCACAAATTTCATGCACTGGCCCCTAGTATTGATATAATAGCCTGTATTAATTGTCTATTTGCTGTGCAATATATATATATATATATATATATATATATATATATATATATATATACTGTTTCTAATTTTCTATGGCTCTCAGGAATTTGGGCACAGCTTAACTGGATCCTCTTTCTTCAGAATATCTCACAAGGCTTCATTCAGTGTGTTACCCATGGCCCAGGTCTTTGTGAAGGCTCAACAGGGCAAGAATCTGCTTCCAAACTCCTGTCATGGTTGGTGGGATTCAATTCCTTGCAGGTTGTTGGATTGAGGTTACCCTCAGTAACTTGTCAGGTAGGTCTCTCTCAAATGTACCAGCTTACTTCATCAAAGCCAGAAAGGAAGAGTCTATTAGCTAGCTGGAAATCACGATCTTATATCATCTAAACAAGGAAGTATCATCTCCTCACCTTTGCTGTATTCTATTCATCAAAAACAAGTCACAAGGCTGGCTGACCCTCAAGGGTATGGGATTTCACAAGAGTGTAAATACCAGGAACTGAAGGTCACTGGGAGCATCTTAGGGTCTACTTATCAGAAAACCTATCTTTTCATTAAGACCTGGGAACACTGAGTTCAGTCAACAAATTATAAGGGAAGAACTTGGCTGTGGATAAAATGTGAAATTAATTCATTAAAGTTATGCTTAGAAAAGAACTTGTTCAGTGAGGGTCTTCTTGGCATACTATATAGATGGAGATGATGAAATTTCTCTATATTCTCTAAGAGTAAAACTTTGACAACCTTTTGTTACAATTCCGCAGAATTGAAATGTAGGGGTGACATATACAGGTGCTTAGTCATTCATCTTAAATGAAAGGCTTCAGAGACATTCTGGAATTTATTTTTTTAGTTAAAAGTATTTTTTTTCAATTTTTATTTACTGATTAGAGAGAGAAAGTGAGAGACATCGATTTGTTGTTCCACTTATTTATGTATTCATTGGTTGATTCTTATATGTGTCCTGGCTGGAGATCAAACCATTGGAACAGCATTCTAACCAACTGACTTACCTGGCCAGGACCTAAAAGTATTTCTTGTGCAGGTGAAACCCATTGCAAAGTGCTATATATCAATCTTAGAAATAGTGTCAAATTCATAATAGTTTCATAATAGTATTTTTTCCTTATATGATAACAGTATGCAAGATTTTTTGTCTTTCACTTTATATTTAGGTTTTTATTTATAAACTAAAAAATTTCATTTTTGTAATTTTTTAATTAAGATGCTTTTTCCATTGCACTTATGAACAAGAATTTTTCAGGATATTTTGGATGTACTTTAGATAATCATCATGGATTTATAGGAAAGCAACTAACTTTAATGCTATACTGTTTATTATGATAATTTTTGAATTTTTGTGGCTTATAGATATAAACACTATTATCTTCAAAGACTCACACTTATTTATATTTCTTATTTCATTGATTAGGACTTTAATTTAAAGTAAAATTTGTGAAAAAATGGCACTTTAAATTTGTTGTAACAGCGACGCTAAGTTAATATGTAAAAGATTATTCTCATTGATAATTATTTATTTAGCAAGTACTACTTGAAATAATTTTATTATTGTAAACTAAATAAGTTCAATGATGTTCACATAATTTTCAAGTAACCTTTAGCCCCAGCTACCCTCCAACATTCCTCCTGGATTCCTAAGCTCATTTGACAAAATACAGTAGCAAATGGATGTATCATTAAACAGAATTTGGTCGAGGACAATAGTAAGATTCATTTCTTATTGCACCCTATTGATGGACAGTCTTAGTAATTGCTGAATTAAGCTCAGATTTTATTTTAAAACTTTTTCTGGTCAAATCTGGTATTTTATTAAATATTTGGATCTTTCCACTCAAGCTGCCATTTTAGCACATCCTTCCTCTCTGATCAAATTATATATATATAATAAATTATATATATGATTTGTTTACATGTCTTACTTCTCAAAGAAGATCTTACACATCTTGCAAGCTTGAATCCCAAATAGCTAACAAAGTGTCCTGCACATAGTTGATGCTCAATAAAAACTGGTGGGACAGATGAAATGGCTGTAATGCAGTGATTCCATGTTATTGCATTGATGAATATTTAAGCTTAGAGTTTCAGTGAAGACCTATGTTATGTTTAATGAGCCAAGTTTTATCTTCTTTAAACTCAGAAACTGCATTCACCTTTCTTCTTATTCCATAAACCTAATATTTAATAGCATATTTCTAACTTTGTAAATAGTAGGATCAGATTGTCATTTGAATGAGCTCCAAGATTTCTTGTGCTAAATGTTACACCTTTGAATACACTTGTACTTCTTTGATTCACTTATACCATGGCAATGTCATTGGCCAGTAGTAATTCCAAGAACAATAAACTAAATGAGAATTCAGAAAATCTTTAAAAAGCACACATTGATAATAGAAGCTATTTTTTCATTCAGACAAGTTAATTTTCTCTGTTATACAATACATCCCAGAACTTTGGTTTAGATCTTAAAATAAATTTCTTTCTTAAAATTTAGAAATATTTAAAATTCAGAAATATTTTTTCAAGTATTTAATAGAAAAAATGCATGCATGTTTAGTTGTGACTAGGGATAAATAATGCTGTTGGCATCATATCAACACTTTGACTCTAATTTGACCTATGCAATTAAGATGTAAATTGTATTTTCCATAAGTGGTCCTTTATTTAATACTAGTGGCCCGGTGCATGAATTCATGCACGGGTGGGGTCTGGCCAGCTCACCCCAATGAGGCCCATCAGTCCAGGCCAGTGGGGGGTGGGGGGGGGCGTGTGGGGCCAAGGGCAGTTGGCTGGCTGGCCCCACCCTTGATCAGGGTGTTGGTAGCTGATCTGGGGCGAGGCCAGCCTGGGGTTCTAAGGCTGGAACCTATAGCTTTTCCCCAGCTGGATCTAATTATACTTTAAGGATGGCCAAAATAAAACCCACAACAGAACTGTTTTGTATTTCACATGCCATGAGATGAAGTTGTTTATGTGTTGTTTGCAAATGTATATCAAGATAGATGATGGCTCTTTAGTGATATTTGTGTTCTTCCTGGGCTCTGCCCTCGGTTTCCCAATATGATCTTTATGTCTGTTTGTTTAAAAGTTTTTCTGTTTTTGAATGTGCCTACCCTTCTCTGTTGCTCCTGGCAGCCTGCAGTCCTCTTTGCTGCCCCTTTTAAAGAGATATTGAAAGCTCACCTAATCTTCAAGTCACCACAATTTCACAATATACCCACCCAGCCTCTCTACATTCCTCAGCAAAGGGCTTCCATCCCATTAATGCTTAGGTCACCTTTTTTGCTAACTAGGAAGGTCTCCTGGGTCTGTGAGCTGTGGAGGGAGAATTCCACACCTTGGCCACAGTATTAGCAGAGTCCTCTGGAGACTCTGGTCAGGGACAGAAGGGACTGATAATTATTTTCTTGTGCTTTCACTAAATGTGCATGCACCAGGGAGCCAAGCAGTGATTTAGGGGTGTTGGGGTCCAATTGGGGGCCAGGCCGGCTGGTGGGGGGTTGATCAGGGCCCGGATCAGACTGGTTGGCTGCCATAGTGTGCCTCACAGCCACTGGTCATTTTGGTCATTCTGGTCATTCCGCTGTTCCAGTCACTGGGCTTTTATATATATAGATCTGTCTAAATTCTATGTAAAAAAATGTAGTTACATGCAGAAATAAATATATTAGAAATATAGTAGTGTGAAAATAAAAAAAGATGCCTATTTTTGTACATATAGTCTTGTGCTTAAATTTAAGTTATATTAAAATTCAGAAAGAAAGAAAAGTTGTAGGCATTTCTAATTGTGAGTTTTGATCAAATTAAGTCCGCCTTCTGTCTACCATTTCCTAGGACACTGTGCAGGTATTTAGAAGCTTGTGATGAAAGTGCATGCTGAACAGCTTTTAGGAGAAAAAACTTGTCACTTGGAGTTGAGTATCTGTGGAAAGGAAGTGAGTATCTCTACGTGTAAGTTTTAGAAAGCCAACCTGCCCATTATCTGCATTTTGATTCATTAATGAATGCATATTTATTGAACTCTATTGAACTCTTGCCATGTGTGAAGAATGTAGCAATGTTGTCAGGATTTTAGGGTAAGACAGGGCAGTGACAGGGCTGGGAAGGAATGCATAAGGCTGGAAATTAGCTGTGAGTTGAATTATGTAACACAAGTGTCAGGTGACATCTGGGAGGCAGCATCACACAGCTCTTAGAAGCTCCATTTTGAATCAGGGTTAAATTTCTGATTTGCCATCTATTAGTGTTGTTGCATCTACTATTTACTTAATATCTCTGATAACTTTATGCAATATGATAAGAATTGTATTACATTTGGTACCTCTAAGGTATAAGCATAGTATATGTGAGGGTTTATTATGCATCAAGGACAACAGTGCATTATTTTATTGATAATGACAAGTGATAGAAATGGCTATGATTTTGCTGCTGCCTCTGATTTTTCCATAGAGGGTAACCAAAGTCGGTTTTTGGGGTGTGTTCCAGATACTGAGATAGGATTAAATATACAAGCAGTTTAGCAATGAAACTATGTAGGAGAAAAAAAATGATAAGAGACTCTAGTGGAGTTTGGGTGAGTTCTCAGATAGTATGCAAATCCTATCAGAAGAGAAGGAGATAGATTGCCTTAGTGTCTAAGGGATGTTCAACTAGGTCAGGTTTAGAGGTAAAGTCAGAGGGGTTCTCTGTTTTCTAGGCTCAAACCTGCCTTAAGTATCCCTGCCCTATCCAGTCAATGAGAATGAACCTATGTGAAGCCTGACTGTGATGAATGTCAGAGTGCAGCCTCTGGGGCCCTCGGTTAATCATGCCCCAGTGGTTGAAGGTCTGCAAGGCTCATGTTCTAGGGAGGAACTGTACCTAGAAGAGGTATGTTGGATGGATTAAAGTGAGGACAGAGGAATTATTTAAGAGGAAAAAGAAAAGGTAGATATTCATGGCTTCTACTTTACAGAGATCCCGGAAAGGTATTGTACTCGTTTATTTCAGATTCAATATTCAACCCTTTTTGAGCCAAAGCCAATCCTGTATCACACATCATTTCTAAAGAATCCCTTGTCATTTTATAAGATGTTATAGTTTAGAAAGAGTATTTATTTGAACTCCACAAGTCTTGTGACATTGATAGTGGGCAGGATATCATTTGAGGAAGCTGAGAATCTTGGCAGGGAGGGAATGGAAGTTCTAGGACATGAGAGATTTGCCTTAACTCCAAACCTGGTGGTGTTTCAAGTGGCTCACTCTTATCTAGTGGTTGTAATCCCCAGGAAATGCAAACATAAGACAAAGACCAGGTTTTAAAGGTATCTTTAGAGTAAAGGTTATATTCAGTTGAGCTGGTGATGGAGCAAGTAGATCATGGTGTAGATTCTTTCTCATGACTGTTATAAACCTGGCAGGCAAACAGAAGTTTGCAAATAAATGTCATTTTGGTTTCACATTTTCATGACAGTAGTAAAGCTAATTTGGGAAATTTTAAACTTCCTCTTGAGGTTTCACAAATATGTTGCCCTCCCTCTTTCTGAATTGAGTAAATCCTATATAATAAAAGCCTAGTATGCAAATCAACCGAATGGCAGAACAACCAGTTGCTATGACATGCACTGACCACCAGGGGGCAGACGCTCAATGCAGGAGCTGCCCTTAGCCTGAAGGCCCCGACCAGCGGTGGCAGCAGGGGGTGGTGAGCAGGCGGTGCCAGGCCACCAAGGCAGGTGCCAGCAGGGGGCCCCCAATTGCCCCACCAGTCACCCTGCAATTTGGCCCTGATCGCTGGCCAGGCCTAGGAACCCACCCATGCATGCATTTCATGCACTGGGTTTCTAGTTCAATGATAAAACACATAAACTTACACACTGCCTGATTCTGTGGATGTTCTTGCCAGCTGTTGTGACTTTATTGAGTAATACATTATCAATGTGATAGTGTGTTTGTGATGATGAATTGCACTGTTACATAATTGGAACAACTGTGTCCTGATGATATATTAACTCAATAACCCTGTAACAGGCAGAAGAAAATTATTTTAGAAATTCTGATTCTACATGAAGAATCAGAATTTCTAAATAATTTTCTTCTGCTGGCAATTCAGATATGCCAAAGGAATCCATTAAGTGCTTCCTTTAAGTAAAAAGATGTGTACAATACAATAATATATTTGTATTATCATTGCTAATCTATTACTGTGCCTAAATCTACAAATTTAACTTTATCATAGGCATATTTGCATAAAAACATATTGTACATACACAGGCTTGTTACTATTTGCACTTTCAGGCAGCCACTGGGGGTCTTGGAATGTATCCTTGTGGATAAGGACATTAGCATACAGAGCCATTGGTCCTAGAGGAAATACAGACTTACATTCCTGTGAGCCTCTAGTCACATTTTTGACTATAATCAATGCATAATCTTGTATTCTGCATGTTTATATTTGAAGTTACCCACCTTATTAGATATGTATTATTGATTCATTAACTGAACTCACTACCAGCAGCACTATAACTCCTTCCTGAACTTCCTCTGTAAAGATATATCACAGCTGTCCTGCTGTTTGAACACTGGACAGCACTCAGGCACTACACTTGATGGCTATTTTGAATAGCAAAATCACTAACAGAAAGCACAAAAAAGTGGAAAAATTGGTACCAAGTAGACTCCCAAAGGAGACTTGTTTGTGGTGTGGGAGCTGAAACAAGAGGCAGAGCACTGTCTTGTGTGACCCCAGCTGGAAACATCTGTACCAGGAGGCCCACATTTTTCATTGCTTTGTGCATGTCTGTGAAAGTGACACAAGTATCGATCTGGGGGTTAAAGATACATCTTAACAAATGGACAAATTTACAAATGCAGAATCCATGAGTAAAAAGGATCAATGGTACTTCTACATTTGAAGTATGTTCAATACTTCAGTATCTATTAGTAATTTGTATGTTTAGAGAATTCTTGATGTCAAATATGAATTTTAGAAAAAAATACTAAAATCATAGTGCACTCATAAGTAAGAAAACTGGAAACCTGTAAGATAGTTTTAGTGGTACAGATGCAGATGAATTCATTAGTTATAACACATTGCAAGAAGTTGCTTGTAGAGTAACAAGTAAAATGTAAATTGGAGTTAAGATAATAAATAATTCTGATTCTGGAAATACAATTTTGAGACTTCCAACACATGGACAAATTTTCATGCTTTAAATGGTGTATCTTTATTGGTTCAAAACAGTTTTACATCCAAGAACATTCTTAGCAGAAAGCCAACATCTGATTATTCTAGTTCACTGCATTAAATATGCAAAGTAAAAGCAGAAATCTACAAGTCTTTTTCATATGCAACGTGGTCACTTTGATGTAAATTCTGAAAAAAAAAATCAGCAACAGCTTCTCTCCTCAGGATTAGGCTGAGCCAGGGCTTAAAACTATTACTAACTCATGACATTTAAGTACAATACCCTTGAAGCAGTAGGCATGGGAGGATGTTCTCATGTTAATAACTATTGAATTGAAAAAAAAATTGCCACATTATTACCAAATAATTAATAGTACGGGTAGAATGTTATAAAGAGAATAAGTTCATAGTTAGATACACCTGGCTTCGAAACCCATTGCCACTGCTATGAAGGTGAGTGATTTCAACTCCGCTAATGAGTTTCACTGAGCCTCATTTTCCTCCCAAGCAGTTGGATGTAGAATAGAATTATGATTACTGCTATTAGTTCTAGAGGAGCATTAGCTGCCTGAGGATCCCAGTTCTGCCACCTAGGAGCTGATTGGGGAAATGATTGTCTTCTCAAAATGCACCTCTCTCCTCTGCTTCAAGGATGTGATGATGGGATTACTCTGTGTCGGGCTGGTTTCAGTTGCAAATATAGAATCTATTCTAATTAGGTTGAACAGAAATAATTTATGCTAATGAGCTCTCAGAAACATTGCAAAGGCTGAACAAATAGACTATGCTTGTCTGATCAGAGTGTAATTTACCTTTAGGCCACAGTTCCCAAACCAGCTAAAAGCACTCTGTGGTGTTACTATGAAGGTAACCAATTCACAAGGATAAGTGGTAACTTAATTTTTGAGCCAAGCACAGGGACATGTTTGACACTGTGGAAACTAGTACCATTAAGTTGTTTTGATCTATTTAATAAATGGAACATAATATATGTGCTTGAAGAATACACTAAAAACATTACCTGAATTGTAGAGTTTAAATTCCTATGAGAACCGTAAAAATATTAATAAGACACTAAGGGCACTTTGAAACAGGAAGTTTTGTCACAGGGTATTAGATGGCTCACAGGTTCATTAGGAACGATGAATACATGGGCTCTACTCTGAGCTTCCAAGAATGTTCCACAAAGTCACATTGCATCAGTGATCCAAGCCACCAATGGCTCCTCCTAATTTGGTCAACTGTCATTATAGCTGTTAGCCTCAGAGTCTATTCACCTCGGCTAAATCCACATGACTTGCCTCTCTCCCCACTTAATTCTAAATTTAAGTTTCATATAAATGCATCTGATTGATGGACTGTAAATCTCATTGAGTCCATCCTGTTTAAATGTTAATTAATTAAAATTATATAAAATTCAATTCTTTATTCACACTAGTTCAAGAGGCTTACTTCAAGTATTCAATAACCACAGGTGGCTACTGGCTACTTCATTAGTACAGAAATAAGACCTTTCCAACATCACAGACTGTGCATTAGCTATGTCTGTCACAGTTTTATTTGGGTTCTTTTCTACTTATATTTGTTCTGTTTTCTTCCTTTGTTCCATATATTGGATTATTAGTATGGACTAGAATGTTAATTTCTTCATAAGAAAGCTTTTATTTAAACTCAGATTTCTGTCTTTCCAATTCCCATTATTAAAAATATATTTTTTTAGCTTCATCTCTGCCTCTTCCTGATTTACTATTATAGATCAAGTTTTCTCATCTTCTCCACTATTGGTATTCTGGGCTGGATATTTTTTGTGGTGGAGGCCAGTTCTTTACATTGTGGGATGTTTAGCAGCATCATTGGATTCTACCCACTAAATCCTAGTAGCACCTACCCTAATTGTGATAACGTAAAATGTTCACAGAAATTGCTAACGTCCCTTGGAGGAAAATAAAAGCACTGTGATAGAAGGCCCAAGAATATTGTACCTAAGACGTTTCCCTAGGATCAATCATGCACTGAAAAATGCACATTCTGGTTACCAAGGAATAGCTTGTTTTCATTTCTCATTTTGCTCAATTAATATATTTTTCTTCTCTCCTCTCCCTTCCTTCCCCTCTTCTCACCTCTCCTTTTGTCTCTCTCACCTATGTACTGTGGCCATGCCTTTTTTCTTTTTCTTTTTAATAAAATGCACAATTTTATGCTTAATATTATTGGCAATTTATTTTATTTTATTTTATTTTTTGCTTTGCTTTGCCTAAATTTGTGAAACCATGATTCCTGTCGCCTACAGAAAACTACCCCTTGGCTATAGGATCTCAGAAGTTTTCTATTTTATAAATATCTCACTGTAAGTTTTACTGATCCATTTTCCCCCTTCTCAGAGCAAACACAGAGTCTGTAGCAATTTTTCAAGATTGGCAGGAGTGGATCCTAGCATTATGTAAAAAATATGTAAATAGCTAATAATATGAGTCAGTCTAAAGGCAAATAAAGTCATCATCTAGAAGAATCTGCAGTAGGTGACTAAAGGCATATTGGAACAGTGCCAAACAGGTTGGTTAGAATACAATGATTTTCAAGTTTGATTACACATTAAGCTCACTTAGCAAACTAAGAAATGCTACCTAAATCTGGGTCCACTCCAAAGATTCTGACTAAATATAACTGAGTGGGGTCCAGAAATAGATTTAGTTAAGTTTCTAGGTGATTTGCTAATCTTTGCAAGATAAAAGTCACAGGGGGGATGTATGTGTGTGAGCTCCAAAATATGGATTTGTGCAATGTAGATGTTTCTCCTTCAATAGGCTTGGGTTGTCTGCTTCAGAAGTTATAGCTTCTTCAATCACTCCTATGATTATTATATGTCATTTTGTCAGCAGACAAGTCACCTGGAAGTGAAATGCTTACCTCTGTTTTAGGTAATCTGAAAGTGGGCAGGACCCCAGCATAATGGCAAATGGATATAGAAACTTGGATGATAGGAGGGGGTGATTCACAGATATGACAAAAAGCAGGGGAGGCTGCTTTGGGGACCAGGTTTCTGAGGGCAGAACCCCAGACAAAAACAAGGGCAAAATAAGGAAACTAGTAATTGTACAGCAAAGGTTCTCAATGATGAAGAAAGATAAGTCAATGAAACATCAGCAAAAAATGAAAAAATAGTACAAGTCCTGGAAGGCAGTAGGGTGGATATGAGGCCAAATCTTAAATTGCTTTGATTTGTGGCCTCCTTTGCTAGTAATCAAGTTAAGTCCTGAGCCTATAGTGAAGGCTAAATGACATTAGTTTGGGATAATGGGATTCTTGGAGTGAGAGTAGGTAGAGCAAGCAACCCTGAAATGCTTTGCAGCTTTTGACTTTAATGCCTCTTCTATTTTTCTATTTCTAAACAACATAGAACATGAGATTTTCCCAGGACCTAGTTTACTTTTCATTTTGAAAATATGATGCTTGTCATATTTTTATTTTAATGGTAAGATTAAGTTATTGTTATTTGTAGTAAAATGTCTAGATTTATTAAAATTATTCCATTTGTTAAAAAAAAAATCATGTTATTACCACCTAAGAGCATTTTCTGTTTTCTTAAGTTTTCAAGTAGAAACATTAAGAATCCATAATGCTCCTAAGTTAGTTTTGTATTGTTTTCAATTTTCCAAGGCAAAAATAGATAGTTCCCTCCTTGAAATTGGATTTAGCTTTATGCATTAAATAGTACATAAAAGATGGGACCAAAAAAAAAAATCTTAGAGGTAAACACTTTACTTATTCAACTGGTAGCTAGTTTTTAACCAGCTGGTTTTTACATTTGAAAGACTTTTCAACGAATCACTTTTGCTCACACAGTGAAACAATTGACATCTTTATTATTTTTAACATGAGTTTATCACATGATATTCAACTCTTTTATGTCAAATAGATACACTTCATATATCAAGACTTCCAGGGATTCCAGGAGGCATATAAGATTAAATAAAGATTTTCTTTGCCTACAAGCAGCTTAGGTGAACATTTTGTCAGAGGCCCGGAATTTTTTTTTAAATTAAATCTTTATTGTTCAGATTATTACAGTTGTTCCTCTTTTTCCCCCCATAGCTCCCCTCCACCCGGTTCCCACCCCACCCTCTGCCCTTACCCCACCCCCCACCACTGTCCTCATCCATAGATGTACGATTTTTGTCCAGTCTCTTCCTGCACCCCGACACCCCTTGCCCCGCCCCCGCCCCGAGAATTGTCAGTCCACTCCCTTTCTATGCCCCTGATTCTATTATATTCACCAGTTTGAAACTCTAGTTAGTACCCTTAGTGTTTGTTAGCCTAAGCCAGTGGTCGGCAAACTGCAGCTCGGCAAACCGCAGCTTGCGAGGCACATGCAGCTCTTTGGCCCCTTGAGTGTGGCTCTTCCACAAAATACCGACTTCTGCACATGGGCCACAAAGTTTCAATCGCACTCTACGTGCGCGCCCGCACGTGGTAGTTTGTGGAAGAGCCACACTGAAGGGGCCAAAGAGCCGCATGCGGCTCGCAAGCCACAATTTGCTGACCACGGGCCTAAGCTGTTTGCTCAGAACTTCCTACTTGTTGAATCTACTCAGTTTCTCCATGTTCATAGCATTCACTTTTCTTCCTTTTTGATTCATTATTCCTAAACTTTCAGCATTGCACAACAAATGAGTACACACTTGTCCTTATACAGCTTCTTTCTCATCTGGTGGAAGTACACTATGTCCAGCTTGCCAAGAGAAAATGTTTGTTTTTTGTTACTTGATAATTAGTATGAGAGTCCTGTTCTATTATAACCTCAAGACATACCTCTCCTGTTTGAGGAAAGAACAAAATAAAATAGCCATTTAAAAAAAAGAAAGAGCTCAGGTACAACTGTAACCTTTCCTATAAATGCCTTGAGTCTCTTACACCTGCTGTCTCCTCTGTCTGGAATTACCTATTAGCCACTTTTCATGGGCAGAATCCTTTTTATTATTCAAGGTCTTATTCCAAAAAATACTCTCTCAGGCCTTCTATGGTCGGCTAATTTATTTTATATTGTCTTATAGTATTTTCTGAAAACCATTAAAATTGTTTCATTCTTATATTTACTTGTTCATATTTTATTTTCTCTCACTAAAACTTGGTTCCACCATAAGAACAAGAATTTAGTTTGTTTTTGTTCACTACAGTTTACTATCAAGAAAAATGCCTGGCACATAGGAGGCACGTAATTATTATTTATTGAAGGAATGTGAATAAGAATATATTACTTCCACTAAATTTCAGTTCCCTCAACTTGAAAATGGTGATAAAGTCACTATCACATGATAGATGTGAGGCTTCAACAAGATAGTAATTTCAGATAAAATGTTAGTTACTATTAATGAGGCTTGGGGCAGAAAAAATTGCCAAGTAAATGTTCTCAGTGCCCACGCTAAAGCACAGGCTTTCTATATGGTTATCATTAAACAATTTCCACCAACAGTGTTTTACAACATGTGGCTGTCTATGAACTACTCATATCCAACCACCTGGACTACTTTTCTCCATCTTGACTTACCAAATCTCTGAAATGGGACATGAAACTCAGTACTTTTCGACAAGGCTTCTGACCTATTTTTTATGTAGAGTCTTTTAATTACTATCTCATATAACTTATTACCTGGACTAATGAATCTTCTAGGAATAAAATTCTTTTATAAAGAATTCAACTCTGTTAAATGGAAACAAAATAACCTCACATATCATGAGCTTTAAGGTTTGTACCGATTCATGTAGCTCCTATTTGTTTACAGTCAGGTGGAAGTAAATCTAACTCTTAAAAAGTATTGAAATCTGTGAAAATCACTTGTTTGGGAAACACTTTTTCTGAAATCTTTTCATTGCTTGTTTTTGCCTCAGGCAGCAAGCTCTTTCTCTGTTCAGATATGATTGATGTTTAACTTCTGTAAGGATTTTCCCTATTAAAATAGAAACAAAACAAAGCAAAATAAAAATCCTTTTGTCAGTCTTCTACACTTGACATTTTTTATTATTCTTTAAGAAAAATGAGCATCGTGAACTAACGTATACATTTATGCCTTTTATCTCTAAGGATAAAAGAAATAAAAAGTTTTGTCTCAAAGACAAGGACCTACAGTCACCAACACATTGATAGACAAATAATTTGTTATGTGTTAGGGCAGTTTGGGGAGTTCTTATAAAATTGAATCAAGACTAATCCTCAGGCACATGAAATGTAACTGTTTTTGAGAGAATCTGAAGGAGATTACATTATGTCTATAGAAGGGAGGTGTAGCTAAGGATTCAAGAGCATATAAATAATGATGCGCTAACAAGGAGCAACTACAGGTGTTGGAGCATCTGCTTCTTTTAAATAAAACTGTTATTCTACAGGTAAAGTCTGTGCCATCTTACCCAAAACAGAAATTATGGGCAGAGTTTTGAGTATTCCTTCACCTTCTCCCACCCCAATGTAACAATATTTCAGTACTCTAATTCACAAACTTCCTAAATTTCATCTCTAGAACATATCTCATAGCCATTCTTGGAGAGGGAATATCACTGAAAACTGAAATACATGAGCCCTAGCTGGTTTGGCTCAGTGGATAGAGCGTTGGCCTGCAGACTGAAGGGTCCTGGGCTTGATTCCAGTAAAGGGCACATTCCTGGGTTGCAGGCTCGATTCCCAGTGTGGGGTGTGCCAGAGGCAGCTGATCAATGATTTTCTCTCATCATTGATGTTTCTATCTCTTTCTCTCCCTCTCTGAAATCAATAAAATATATTTAAAAAACAAACAAACTGAAATACACAAAATTTTTTAATAGAACTAACTTGATGTAGAGTCACCACAATGCATTGTTTCTTTGCTACCCAGTAGCCATCCCCTTCTGGCTGAGGTCTACTTGTGTTTTTTTTTTTTTTTTAAATATATTTTATTGATTTTTTACAGAGAGGAAGAGAGAGGGATAGAGAGCCGGAAACATCAATGAGAGAGAAACATCGATCAGCTGCCACCTGCACGACCCCCACTGGGGATGTGCCCGCAACTAAGGTACATGCCCTTGACCGGAATCGAACCTGGGACCCTTGAGTCTGCAGGCCAACGCTCTATCCACTGAGCCAAACCGGTTCTGGCTCTACTTGTGTTTTATATGAGCTTAAGTGCTAATTATATCTTTGATAAAAGTCAGCCAGTAGGTTGTTAATTCCATTAATAGCAATATGTAAATATTCATTGTAATATATAATTTAATATAAAATGTCAATTAATATAATTATATTTAACTAGAGGCCTGGTGCATGGATTTGTGCACTGGTGGGGTCCCTTGGCCTAGCTTGCACCCTATCACAATATGGGACCCCTTGGGGGATGTCAGAGAACCAGTTTCAGCCCGATCCCCACAGGCCAGGCATATAAGATCTTTGGTTAATTTCTTTCCTCCCTTCCTCTCCCCACTTACCTCTGAGATTCATCAGTCTGTTCTATGCTTCCATGCCTGCAGTTTCCACTCCTGTGTTGAGCATCTGCCCCCTGGTGGTAAGTGTGCATCATAGCTACTGGCCGGTCAGCCAGTTGTTCGGTTGCTTAGGCTTTTATATATAGAGATATCTTATTTAATAAGACCTGAATATGCAAGTGTTCTATTCTACATCATTGTGTTATGTTGTCTTCTTTCTTCTGGTATAGCTCACCTGTGATGTACTTGATACATAAAAGTTATGTATATTATTATGTAAAAATTAGTCATATCTGATATACGTATTTGGAGTTTTATTTTATCTAATTATTACAATACTTATGAGTTCAGTAAGAAGATGAAATAATTTGCCAAAGGGTCTAGAGCAGCAGTTCTCAACTGTGGATCGCGACCCCTTTGGGGGTCAAATGATCCTTTCACAGGGGTCGCCTAAGACCATCAGAAAACACATATAATTACATATTGTTTTTGTGATTAATCACTATGCTTTAATTATGTTCAATTTGTAACAATGAAAATACATCCTGTATATCAGATATTTACATTACGATTCATAACAGTAGTAAAATTACAGTTATGAAGTAGCAATGAAAATAATTTTATGGTTGGGGGTCACCACAACATGAGGAACTGTATTAAAGGGTCATGGCATTAGGAAGGTTGAGAACCACTGGTCTATAGTGTTATAATTCCAAGTTCAAGTGTTTCCCGACTCTCCCCTTTAACTCAAATGACCCCTAATTGTTAGTTTTGACATTTCACTCTTTTGGCAAGATGGAGATTTTTCATTTTATTTTTTTGCCAATGACTATACACACAGAGCACATTTTATTTTAGTGTACAATTTCAATTAGGTAAATTAAATGACAGATGTAAAGCACTGGTTTCCTTTTCTAGATGATGAAGGAGCTATTTTAATATTTTGCCTATAGTGTGTTTATATATAGTTTTAGTTTTAGAAAATATCATTAATCTTTCTCCTTCCCTACATTGAATATCATCATGGAAGACTGAATATAAGTTATGCATTAATAAAATTTCAGTATCTAAGCAGGCTAATGAAACAATGACTAATATCCTCTGGAATAATTGTCACACTATTTACATGTTATTTAGAAACAAATTCCAAAGTTACATATATACTTCTGCAACTTTTCTATGTATTTCTGGTTAACATAATTGTCAAACTATGTCAAACTTTCATGATGAATTGCATAATTGGAAATTACAGTTTTTACATAGAAATTTAAGACTAACACAGCTGATGATTCAATTAAAACTCAATCATCCACTTAATTTCTCATAAGATAGACTTGATACATGCATTTAAAAGTTTTATTTTTAAAAAATCAACTATTAATTTAGGGGAATATCAACAGAAATGAGTTTTCAATGGCTAATATTTTAACATCATTCATATGAAATAACTAATATTCTATCAGCAAGTCTCATACAAGATCTCTACACATACAAGATCATTTATGTAATGATCGTGGTTAGGTGGTGCATATCCAGAATTCATGAACTAAAAAGGTTTTTCAAAGTAGCCACAGGAAAAGCACAATCCCAATGCTCATATGCTCTATTTAGAAAAGGTCTCTTTTCTTTCCTGTCTGCTTTCCTTTCAATTCTATGCTCTGATATTGCAGCTGTCTTTCCTGATTGCAGAAGTTTACTTCCCCATTTTTTAAAATATGGCTTTATTGATTTCAGAGAGAGGAAGGGAGAAGGAGAGGGAGAGAGAAACATTAATCAGCTGCCTCCTGCACACCCACTACTGGGTATCAAGCTCGCAACCCAGGCATGTGCCCTGACCAGAATCACTGGAGACCTCCTGGTGCATGGGATGACTCTTAATCCATTGAGTCACACCAACTGGGCTACTGCCCCGTTTTTCATATTAAGTTAATTTTTTTGCATTCTCTGTCTTTAATTTATGCTGCAGGATACTATTACTTGTAAATTATACGTTGTATTGTTAGTTTTCCTTGTTCATATTTATGCATTTGGAGATGATGCTGAAATAAACTGATTTAGTCTGTTTGTCCGATGGACACCAGAAACCTTTCTTTCATTCTTCCTTGAACCCCAAAACAATTAAACTTCCATTTCTACTACAAACAAACAAACAAACAACAACAAAAACTTTCTAAATGACACCAATGACCTTCAAATGACCAAATCCAATGGTCAATTTTATGTCAATTTTGGTTTCCTCCTTTCCTCACTGGAAGCTCCTTTTCCATCTCCTGTTGGTGGTTTCTCTTTATCTTCTTGACCTTGAAATATGGAGTTTCTATTTCTACTCACACTTAAGTGATCACATCTCCATAAATTTAAAAACAATCAATATGCATACATTTTTAATTTTTTTTCAGCCTAGATCTTACTTCTGAACTTTTGAATTTCACTTCTAAGCACCTATTAAATATTTTCACTTGTAAATCTAATGGGCATATCACATTAGCTTGTCCAAAATTAAATTCATAACCACACCTTGACATCTTATAGAGAAATTTAACAAAACCTGAACAAAAAGACTATTCCAAATATCTCCATGTTGTCATAAAATTTTAGAAAAGCAAAATAAAGAAAAGATCACAAAAGCTTAAAAAAATAAGCTGATAATCTAAAAAGAACAAGAATCAAATTATAATCAGATTATTCTCCAAGGACACTGATTGCAAGCAGGGAATGTAGTAATATTTCATATGTGTTGAAAAACGCTGCTTGTGTGTTCTGGGCTCAGGGTGATCCACCAGCATTGCTTGGTGCTTGCTAAATCTCAGGGGCATACAGGTAGCAGATACTAGTAGGTAGTTGTATGCTTTCCTGATAACTTATAGATAGCTTATTCTGAAGCTGATCTGAATGTACTTGATACCAACTCCTATTGCTAACTGTGTTTATGGGATGACTGCTTGACATTAGGTGACAACAACTTAAAGCAATCACTGGCACAGTGGCTTCTCAAACTCCGAAGGCCATCAGGACTTAAGGAAAGTGGTACATCTTGCTGTAGAGAGGGGGCCATTAGTCTCTAGGGAAATTGGTTGGGTATACCCTTTGCCCCTGGGGTGAAGGCAGGACCCAGACACAAGCCAGTTTCTGACCAGGCAACCTCCAAGATGTCAGGTAACTAAGATTGCTTATCTTCACAAATATAATATACAAAAAAAACCCCTACTAATTGAAGATGAAGTAAAATATTAACCATTCTAAAAAGCAACCTGACAGTATTTAGCAGAATTTAATATTTGTATTCCTTTCAGTGCAACAATTCTTTGTCTTATTTATATATACAGAAAATTTATCTGGCTTATATAATAGGCCCATGAGGAACCATGTAACATTTGTTTACTGAATGTATTTGTGGTATTTGAGAGCTGAAGGAAACCTATGCATTCATCTCTAGGGTAATGGATAAATTAAATACGTGGATAGAATTCTCTTTGATGCCATGTATTTAGAAACCACAAATAAGATGGATCTGAAACAACAGAGAAATATTAAAATATAATTTTGCTAATAAAAAGTAGGAAACAGAACAAGCAAGATACAAAGCACACTTGTATTGTTATAATTTTACATTTGAGACAAACCGAAAAAAATTACACATTTTACCAGGACATCATTATCTAAGAACATACATCAATCATATTAGAATATGTGCCTATGATGGACTTTGTGGAGCATTATGGGGAATATAGATTAGAGAATGTGGATTAAGAGAAAAATAAGTTAAAATAACTTCAAATAAGAATACATATATAAATGGTAATAATTTGCCATAAAGCAAGTGGTTTGAAAAATTGAGATCTGTGCAACTGTCATTCTCCTTATCAATCAAACAATGAAAATCGTTAACTTCTTTTAAACTAGGTCATGATTTCAATGAGATTATTTCCTATTTCCAAAAGGGGGGAAATGTTATGACAGAAAATGTTATATTATGATTTTCTTGTAAATTGAATAATTAGTAAAGAAAGTTTTTACAAAAAGACATCCACATTCCAATTAAGAGTAATCATGTTTTATTTTATTAAATGTTAGAAAAATTACCTGAAGGATTATGTTGAAAATTAGACTACTGATCTTGCTGATTTTGTTTTCTCTAAATTTACCGGTTTTATAAACATTGCCTGAAAATGTTAATCTTGTCTTAATACATTACATGTATCTAATATTATCCATATTAGCCTAATTCCCTTTCAATGAAATAAAAATATCTTTGAACTCATTAATACTGGGCTTCCAATCTAGGTTTACTTCTTCTAAATGTGTAATGTTGAATGTCTTACCAGTTTTCTCTTATGTGAAATGGAAATCATATATAATCGAGAGAGTGATTACAAATATTAACTTGGATTAACTTAACATATACAATTGTTGAAAAAAAAAAAACCCTACTAGAGAATGAACCCTCTACTCTTCTCACATCATGATGTCAAACAGCTACAAGTGATTCAGATTCCATTTGTGATATAACCTGAATGCTAAAATGTGAAGCTTTTAAAACACTTTATTGTTAAAACTATAAACTAAATGTGTGTTTTTTTAAATTGTCATTAATGTGACAATTTAACATTTTCTTATTTTTCATTATTGTAAACAGTATATAGACGTGTTCTACAAGTACCAGTCTGAAAGTTTTTTGATTTTATAGTTTTGCTGTGTTTTTCATGTTTTCCTGCTTTCATCCTGGTCACCCTCCTCCTCCTCTTCTTTTTGTTTTTCCTCCTCATCTTCTTTCTCCTCTTCCTCCACATTCTTCTTCTTTCTCTCTCTTTTTTTAAAGAAATATGGACCAACTTTATAATTCCCTGAATAACAGTCTCTATATGTGAAATATATGTGAAATTAAAAATTTACATTTATGATGTGTTCAGTTATTTATGTGCTAAAATGCATGAATCTTTAAAGTAGTACTTCACATTGCTACTACTTTTTACAATTTTAAAACCCCTTTCAATATATCACTTTTTTATGGTAATCCTATTTTCCTTATGTGTCCCATGAAGAGAATATAATTCTAAAATCTGTAGTGATTTTTTAAATATGTTTTTATTGATTTTTTAGAGTGAAGAAGGGAGAGGGAAAGATAGAAACATCAATGATGAGAGAAACATCAGTCGGCTGCCTCTTGCATGCCCCCTACTAGGGATCAAGCCTGCAACCTGGACTTGTGCCTTGAGCAGGAATTGAACCAGTGACCTCTTGGTTCATAGGTTGATACTCAACCAATGAACCACACTGGCTGGGGCTTCAAAGGTTTTTAAATCAGGTTTTTAAAAGACTAGAGGCAGGGATAACCTCAAGTCTTTGGATTAAAAATCCACTATTTGTCAGGAATATTGCATAGATGAAATGTTAGTTGGTATTACTGCCTTACTGAATTATTGAATGTTGCTGCTATTATTTAATTTTCTGACTTGCATACCTTTATGAATTCTTTTTTTTTTTTTTTTAAATATATTTCATTGATTTTTTACAGAGAGGAAGAGAGAGGGATAGAGAGTCAGAAACATCGATGAGAGAGAAACATCGACCAGCTGCCTCCTGCACATCTCCCACTGGGGGTGTGCGCGCAACCAACGTACATGCCCTTGACCGGAATCGAACCCGGGACCCTTCAGTCCGCAGGCCGACGCTCCATCCACTGAGCCAAACCGGCTTTGGCGTTTATGAATTCTTTAGTCACAAAGAACAATGCATTAAGATTTATATCATGCTATTATGTATAATATTATAATTTATTATAACTTAGAATGTGGCATCTGATTTTATTTTCCTTAATGTATTATTAATAGAAATTATCATGAAGATAATCTAATTACATTAAAGTTTTAGATAGGTAGTTCTTCATGCTTGGGATAATGAACCTATGATATGTGATTTGTACAAAGCATGAGACAACCAATCTATAGATGTAAAAATAACCTATGATACAGTGAACTATCTACACTAATAAAAGAGAAACATGGTAATTAGCGTACGACCGCTACCCTTTTCATTGGCTAATCAGTGAGTATATGCAAATCAACTGTCAGCCAAGATGGTGGCCGGCACCCAGGCACTGAAGCAAGCATGAGGCTTGCTTGCTGCAGACTCCAACGTTCCCCGCCTCACTTGCTGGCCTCTCAGCTGCAACTCTAAGAAACTATGTACTATGTTACAAATAAGAAGCTAAACAAAACTCCAGAAACCAGCCAGACTGAAAGCCAGGCGGACCAAAACATTGTATCCATGTTTTCAGCAGTGAGGCCTCAGAGCTAAAGCTGGCCCAGAATAAATAAAAAAAAAAAAAAAAAAAAAAAAGAAAACAAGGAGCGGTTGGAAGCTTTAGTCACCCGACAGCCGGAAAACAGCCCTCAGCCCCTCACCCAGACTGGCCAGGCACCCCAGTGGGGACCCCTACCCTGATCCAGGACACCCTTCAGGGCAAACCAACCAGCCCCCTACCCGTGCACCAGGCCTCTATTCTATATAGTAAAAGGGTAATATGCCTCCCGGCACTGGGATCAGCGTGACAGGGGGCAGCACCCAAACCCCCTGATCGCCCTGTGGCTCTGTGTGTGACAGGGGGCGGGGCCACAACCTCCCTATCCGCCCTGCTCTGTTCATGACAGGGGAAGGCACCCCAACTCCCTGATCAGCCCTGCTCTGTGCCTGATAGGGAGGAGCTCCCCAATCCCCTGATTGCCCTGCGGCTCTGTGTTTGACAGGGTGCAGCACACCAACCCCCTGATCAACCCTGCTCTGTGTGTGACAGGGTGCAGCGCCCCAACCCCGCCCCTCCCCACGGCCCTGCTCTGTGTGTGACAGGGTAGAGCTATAACCTCTCCATCGGCCCTTCCTGGAGTGTGACAGTGGTGGCGCCCCAGCCCCCTGATCAGCCCTGCTCTGTGGGTGATAGAGGGTGGCACCCCAACCCCCCTCCACGGGCCTTGCTCTGTGTGTGACAGGGTAGAGCCATAACCTGCTTATTGGCCCTGCCCTGAGTGTGACAGGGTGCAGCTCCCCAACCCCCTGATCCGCCCTGCTCAGTGTGTGACAGGGGGGAGCTCCCCAACCCCCTAATTGACCCTGCTCTGTGTGTGACAGGGTATGGAGTCCCAAACCCCTGATGGGCCCTGCTCTGTGAGTGACAGGGGGCAGCGCCCCAACCCCCTGATGGGCCCTGCTCTGTGAGTGACAGGGGGCAGGGTCCCAACCCCCTGATCGGCCCTGCTCTATGCTTGACAGGGGGTGGTGCCGCAACCTCCCCATCGACCCTGCCTTGAGTGTGACAGGGGGCAGTGCCCCAACCCCCCAGTCGGCCCTACCCTGAGCGTGAGTGAGGGTGGCATCGCAACCTGCCAATCCACTCTGCTCTATGCACGACGGGGCGGAGCCTGAACTCCCCAATCGACCCTGCTCTGAGCCTGACCAGGGGCTGCACTTAGGGATTGGGCCTGCCCTGTGCCACCCGGGAGCAGGCCTAAGCCAGCAGGTCGTTATCTCCCGAGGGGTCCCAGACTGCAAGAGGCACAGGCCTGGCTGGGGGACCCCCCTCCCCTGCCCCCCGAGTGCACAAATTTTTGTGCACTGGGCCTCTAGTTTGTAATAAGAAAACTGTCCATCAACCTACTAGTATACTGTTAATAAGCAACATTAAAGCAAAGCATTAATACTTCGAGAACTGTTACTCCAAAAGTAGGCATGCATAAAATGTGAACTATAATTATACATAATCAATTCTAACCAAAAGCATTTAAAGAGAAAAATTTAAAAAATACTTGTAGAAAATAAACTTGAAAAAAGAAAAATATACATTTATTATAAAGACTAGAGGCCCGGTGCATAAAAATTCATGCACTGGAGGGGGGGGTCCCTCAGCCCAGCCTGCCTCCTCTCACAGTCTGGAAGCCCTCAGGGGTGGGAGGTGACCCGGTGATCAAGGGAAGGTGACGCCCCCATCACACTTCTGCTGCTGCCACTGCCGGCAGCATAAGCCTCGAGCAGCCCTAGTTACCTGAGTCTCAGGCGCATCTGGTTAGCCGCCATCTGAAGCTTGCCTGCACCTCGGGCCGGCCCTGGGCAGCTGGGGGGCTGAGAGGACTGGGGGACTCCGGAGGCAGGCGCATGGCCTGCCACCCCAGCGGGGCTGAGGGGTCTAATCACCGCCATCTTGTGGCTGTGGGTGCTGCCATCTTTGAGGGCGGGGCAGTCAATTAGCATATTCCCTCCTTATTAGATAAGATAATTATTTATTGACATTTAGAGACTACTGATTACATATACCATTCATCAGTCTATTGTCAGAGTGAAACATTGTGCAGTACATGACTCACAGAATCTTTCTTGTGTGAATTCGCAGGACAACTTGTATCTTAAGAACTTGAATGCTGGTGGGCTTTTGCTTGCTGGAAGTTATGTAAAAGTGATGTCAAGATTTGTATTCATCTCACTTTTTAAATGTTTTTTCTTTTGGAATTTTACCTTTATGATTGACAAGTTAGAATATTACATCACAAAACAAATAGGGAAGAGGCTTAAAATTGTATTAGCAGCCCTGGCTGGATAGTTCAGTTGGTTAGAGCATCTTCCAGATATGCTAAGGTGTGGGTCAGGGCACATACAAGACGCAACCAACCAACGCATAAATACCTGGAACAACAAGAAATGTTTCTCTCTTTCTCTCAAATCACTAAATTAAAAAAAGTATTTTCAGTTCACTGAGACAAAACAGCAGTTACCAATTTTAAGGGTACTATAATCTATTTTAAAGTAGATTATTTTCAGGTTGTATTTATATGCTGAAAACAATTTCGAATAAATACTTTAAAGTTTTCAATATACAAGGTTTCCCCAAAAATGTATACACACTTTAACAGCTAACAGCTCAATTTTGAAATGGAAATGTATTTTAATACACACTGCCTTATAATTATTCAAAGCATGTGTATACATTTTGGGGGGACTCCCTATATTCAAGCGACTATAAGCTAATCTAAATAATTGGAATTTAATCATGGAAAGAAAATACAGGTATGGCATTCTGGGAAGATTGAGACCTTAACAATTTCTCTACCTCACTAGAACTCTGTGATGTCCCTTGACACTATGAGATGAGCTATAGTTCTGGGTGAATATTAAATTCAACATATCCTAGAAAAATCTTGGCTCTCTGAGATCCTTTGACTTATATAGGAAATGTCAACACAATGAGGACAGTGAAAACTTGAAAAAGTTTTCTAGGCCCTCCTCAACCCTGAGGCCTTAAAAGTGAGAAGACACAGGCACACACTTATTTAAGTGCCTTTAGCGGGTAAAAGGCATCTTATCCACAGGAGTGGAGAATGCTTTTCATGCCATTTGCTCACATTTAGGTGGTGCTGCAACAACCAAGCCTGAAGCCCACAAAATAATAGAAAGTGCAATAATAACAACAAATTGAAGGCTTCTAGATAACAAGATAAGAGTAGCACTTAAAACAATATTAATACTGGGTAAGGAAAACAGAGCCATTAGTGTTGACAGGCAGCAACTCGAATAATAACAAAGAAATTGAATAGATTCAAAGGCAGCATACTCATGTGGCAAGCACTTTTTTAGAACTAGGAAATATACAAAAATATGATTCCCCAAGTGAACAATTTAGTAAATGAATTGAAGAAGATACAATCACTGTTGAGACCAGAATTTTTGGCTTAAAATATCAAGTGGAGAGAAACATCTTAAAGCACAGGAGAAAAATAAATTGATAAGTCAGGAGCAAAAAACTCAATAGAAAATAGTATGAAGAGGCAATTCACAGAGGAACAAACCCAAATGGTGAATAACCATATGAAAAGACACTCTGACTAGTAGTCAAAATGCAAATGAAGGCAACAATGAATAAACATTTTCTATCCATAATACTAGCTATTTTAAAACTGAGATAATACTACAGATAAAGAATCAGTATATTTATCTTATATATACTTATAGTAATATAAATAAGTTTAAATCAAATGGTGACTTTTATTAAAAATATAAAAATACATAAAGGCTCTGAACCATCATTCCCATTTCTAAAAAATTATTTTATAAGATTAATTATAGCCGAAACCGGTTTGGCTCAGTGGATAGAGCGTCGGCCTTCAGACTGAAAGGTCCCAGGTTCGATTCCAGTCAAGGGCATGTACCTGGGTTGCGGGCACATCCCCAGTAGGAGATGTGCAGGAGGCAGCTGATCGATGTTTCTCTCTCATCGATGTTTCTAACTCTCTATCTCTCTCCCTTCCTCTCTGTAAAAAATCAATAAAATATATTTTAAAAAAAGATTAATTATATACAAATAATATATATTTAAACTTATATATGGCAGCATTTGTCAAAAAAGAAATTTAAAAAAATGACAAAAACACCCCTCAATATATCAATATTTCAGTGAATTATGATACATTTACAAGAGCAAATAATGCAAAGCCAAGAAAAAATAAATTTGAACTATATAAATGAAGGAAATACATTGTATTAAGAATAAAAATCTATTTGTGACCATATCAACATAAATGAATAGCTCTATATAACAATGTTTTAACAATGTCAAATAATGAGTGAGTATTTGAGCTAAGAATTTTATTTATGTAATTTATTTGATTCTCTAAAATTCAAATAATATATTTGAATAAACTGCAATAAATTAAAGTTTAGTAACTTAATATTATACAGTTGGTATATAACTGGTAAGAGGCAGAACTAGATTAAATACACACCCAGAAATATGATATTGAAAACACACACACATATATATATATATATATATATATATATATATATATATATAGTGTTTGGGCTTCTATAACAAAAATATAATCAACTAAATGGATATAAACAACAGAAATTTATTTCTCACAGGCTGGAGGCTATGAAATTTATTTCTCATAGGCAGATTTAAGTGTCTGATAACAGCTCTCTTGCAGATTGCAGACTTCTTATTGTAAACTCACATGGGAAAAGAGCAAGGGAGCTCTCTGTGTAGTTTTTTTATAAGGGCACAGATCCTATTCATGGGGGCTCCACCCTCATAACAAAATAACCTCTCAGAGACCCCACCTCCTAATACCATCATCTTGGGGGTTAGAATTTCAGCATATGAATATTTGGAGGACATAAACAATCAGACTATAGCAATATATTTTTGTAATTATATTAACATTATATAATACAGTTTTTAAAATGAATTAAGGATTTCGCATAAAAATTAAATTAGTAACAAAGAGAATTCAATAGTACATTAAAAATACAAATAAAACAAAGTTTCTTCAAAGTCAGAACTCTTACTATTATATATATGTATATGTATGTATGTATATATATATGTGTGTATATATATATATATATATATATATATATATATATATACATACATATATGTCTAATAGACCATTACGACCAAACAACTGGAATGACCAGAATGACCGGTCGACCGGTCGCTATGACAGGCATTGACCACCAGGGAGCAGACACTCAATTCAGGAGCTTCCCCGTGGTGGTCAGTGTGCTTCCATAGCCAACCTCCCATGTCCCCTACCTGTGGCCGGCTGGTCCCCATGGACCCCTGGTTCTTAACCCATACATAGACGACCTGCTTCTTGGTCGGGATTTCATAAGCAGCAGAGCAACTCCCTCACTGCAATCTATTGAAAGTCAGCCCTCAACTCATGAGTTTGTCTCTTTCCCATCCTTGACCTTCCCTACAGTGGTGGCAGTGCGGTGGCGAGAGAAGGAGGAGGGAGGGAGGCAGGGAACTGCGAGGTGGTGGGGCACCAATGGTGGTGTCAGCATCTGTTCCTTTTGCACCTGGCAAAATGACCATTGCCTCCTTTCCCGATCCTGCTGGGGCCTTTGCGCCCTGGACTGGGATGGGAAACTGGGGATGGGTGGCAGTGGAGGCGGCTCCTTCTGCAGGGGGCCGAGGGCCAGCTCCCTCTTTGGGACCGGTGTCCAACGTCTCGCAGTCCCTCCTTCCCGCCAGCCAACCTCTCGTGGTCTCCCTCCCCCTGCCTTGCATGAATTCCTGCACCGGGCCTCTATTATATTAATAGAGCTAACAAATCCATCAACAAATCTGTCATATGTATAGGGATATATGAAAGTACTAGAGGCCCAGTGCACGGATTTGTGAATGGGTAGGGTCCAGCCAGCCCGCCCTGATAGGGGTTGGGAGGGCCAATCAGGGGCAGGGCCATGGGCTGTTGGCCAGTCTGCCCACCCCCTGGTCGAATTGAGGGGACAATTTGCACATTAGCCTTTTATTATATAGGATTACTAAATTTCTATATATGTAGAGGAATAGGATAAAAAAACCCATATTTTTAAAACATTAAAATAAAACAAACAAATGAAAATATATTGAATATTTAAATAAAGAAAGACTATTTAATCCAAATGGTAGCAACCTAGTGGGGAATAATAGTTCCCATTAGATGAAAAAAACAAAACAAACAAACAAACAAACAAAAAAACCCCACAAAACACCAAGGAGCTTTATTTCTCTTTCAAATTGTGTTGGACATATTATCCAATTTAATTACAAAAGAGAAAGAAATAAAGAATAAAGTTATTTTAATTAGCAACATTTAAAAAATATATTTTGAGAGAAAAACCTTCTTTGACACAAGGAGAATTAGGTTATAAAATTCATAGTCTGCATATGTACCGACAAAGACAGAAGGTGTAACAAAAACCTTAGAAAATATTATAAGAAAATAGCATTATAGGCAAATATATCTCGTAAATATACATATAAAAGTCTTTACAAAATATTTGCAGAATAAATTAAGCAAAAATGATAACATATAACTGTCAATTGGATTGTATCTTAGGGCTACAAGTTTGGTTTAATATGTGATAACCAATTGATCTAATTCACAATATTTATATAAGTAATAGAAATATGACTAATGTCCTTATAAGAATTGGAAGAGACACAAAGAATGTATACACAAGGAGAAAAAGACCTTGTGAGGACACAGCAAGATGGGGGCCATTTGCAAGTCAAGGAGAAAGGTCTCAGGAGAAATCAACCCTACCAGCACCTTGATCTTGACCTTCCAGCTACAAACTGTGAGAAAAATAAAATAAAATTCAGTGATCACTTATGTTTTATAAGGCCTACAAATACCCTGGTTTTGTCCCTATCTACATTTTATCCTTTGCTTCTACCTCATCTTTCATAGATTCTTAAAATTTCTTAATATGCCAAGTAAGTTCTCACTTGAGGGCATTTAGATTTGTTGTACTTTTTCAAAAGATGTTATTTCTTCAACTAGGGGCCTGTTGCATGAAGAGATTTGTGCAATAAGCTTTCCCTTCCCCTGGCTGCTGGCACCGGTTTTCCTCTGTCACCCGGGACCCAGGCCTTCGCTTCTGCCGCTTGCTCTGGCTGCAGTGGAAAAGCCAAGCCTTTTCAGTCTTCAGTCATCTTCAGCCTTCAGTCTTCACTCCACTGGAGCCTTCAGTCTTCGCTCCGTGCCTACATATGCAAATTAACCACCATCTTTGTTGGGTTAATTTGCATAGTCATCAGATTGGCTGGTGGGCGTAGCAGAGTGACACCACTTTGCATGTTTCCCTTTTATTAGTGTATAAATTCATAACACATTCCTAAATTCATACAGCTCTTTACTCAAATACCACTACCTAACAGAATCCATTCCCAGGCACCTTTTTTATCCCTGTATATGCACTCATGCATATACATTCACTTTACCCCCATTTCTGATTCAGTTTCCTACATATAGGAACACTACATACTATTACATACTAGTGGCCCAATGCACGGATTCATGCACATTGAAAGAAAATCAATTAGAAGGTGTCCAGTGGGCAGGACTGGGCGAGATAGCCAGACATGCCCTGGAGCCAACCTCCCACAGTCCCTCCCCAGCCAGCCACATCTGGGGCGGCCCTGTGGCTCAAAGGGCGTCTGCGGTCTCCGCGGAAGCTCAGCAGTAAACCAGATTCAAGGCCAACAGTGCCCCCAGAAACAACATAACCCATGGCTGAAGGTGGAATCACACAGCCCTGTGAGGAATCGAGCTGCCTCCTCTCTTGTTCTGGAGTGCTTCACCAGAGAAACGCTGCTGCCAAGTCACTGCAGCGTGACAGCTTCTGTGTTGAGTGTCTGTCCCCTGGTGGTCAGTGCACGTCATACCTACTGGACAGTTGGACAGTCGGATGATCAATTAGCATTTTATATAGATTAGCAAAATATGTTTTATGTATCTTGTTTATATAATTTTATTTATGTATCCATGAGAGGATAAATTTTTGTGTTGTTTGTCTACAACAGTATCCCCAGCATATAGATTTACCAGTAGTACATGCAATATTATAACTATTAAATATATAGGTATTTAGAGAAGATATATAATATTCAAATATACGTTGTTTAAATAAATTAATTAAATTTTCTCTGTGCAATAGGTGGGGCCATAGGCAAGGTACATATATAACTTGCCTTATCTCCAGCTTAATCAGCAAGTCAATAGCTGAAGTAATTTTAAAAATGTCACATTTAACAACTGTTGTTTTTTTAAAATATATTTTATTGATTTTTACAGAGAGGAAGGGAGAGGGATAGAGAGTTAGAAACATCAATGAGAGAGAAGCATCGATCAGCTGCCTCCCGCACACCCACTACTGAGGATGTGCCTGCAACCAAGGTACATGCCCTTGATCGTAATCAAACCTGGGACCCTTCAGTCCCCAGGACGACACTCTATCCAATGAGCCAAACCAGCTAGGGCTTAACCACTGTTTTAAATAGAGTCCTAACACTAAGACATTCGACAACGCAAATAATTGAATATTCATAAAACTATAAAAAGCTAATTTACATTTGATCACATTAAACATAAATAATATAACATTTAGCTTATACTTTCTAAGTGAACTGGACACAGTTATTAAGGCAAATGCTTATTGACGTTCTTTCTTGGCCACAGGATCTATCGTCCTTCCCTGATTTGCTGCATAAAAAAATACCATTGTCAGTTTCTTAAAATATTTCTAACTTATTTCTCTGGTGAAGACATTACTCTTTCTCTTTTTGTCTCTTTATTCTCAAAATATAGAGATAAAGCCATTAGCTTTGTTATCTGAAAATTAGGCTCTATACCAGGAAAACACACACACACAACACAAACAAACCGAGTACCAAGACAGTCACAGAAGCATGGGGAAAATTGAGGAGGAAGGTCAGAAGATCCAAAAAGATGTTCTAAATATTATTGAAGAAATCCGTGGTCACAATCCACATTTCTGACAATGACCATCAGCTTCATCTCAATGATCTCCCTGCCCGTCCCTTCCATGACCTGCATTACAAAGTCCACCACTCTGTTCTGTGAGGAGACTGCAAGTCAGAAAACAGATGCCACACTGCCCCACTGCTTTCATTTGAAGAGCAAAGATCTCTGCAGCCATCATCATGAAGCACATACTGTTTTCTAGTCAATCATTTCATGCATTAAGCGTCAGCGATCACGGTTGACACTTGAATTGCTTCTCCAGTGATAGCACCCGCCCTCTTTCTTTCAGGGCTACAGTTCTTACCAGGAGTCTACTGTTGTGATTACCATTTCTCAGAATTTAATTCCTCTGCATCAGGGTCCAGCAGACAATGGGTTGATGATTTCTGGGCACAAGCTTTACAGATAATTGCTGCCTAAAAACTATGAGCTAATACATTGCTGTCAATTCTTGGTATTTTTTTTTTTCCCTGAATTGCCCAATTCCACTTTATTCTTGAGGCTGGAATGTTATTTTTAAAAAATATTTTTAATTACAGTGACATACAATATTATGTGAGTATCAAGTATACAGCATAGTGATTAGACATGCATTTAATTTACGAAGTGATCACCCCAATAAGTCTAGTACCCAGTTATCACTGTGTATAATTATAACAATGTTATTGACTATCATTCCCTATGCTGTACTTTATTTTCTTTTGACTATTTTTAAAACTGCTATTTTTAACTTTTAATCCCTTCACCTTTTTCACCCATCTCCCCAGTCCCCTCCCATCTGGCAACCATCAATTGGTTCTCTGTATCTTTCAGTTTGTTTCTGTTTTGTTAATTTATTTATTTTGTTTTTTAGAATCCGCATATAAGTGAAGCCATATGATAATTGTCTTTCTCTTCCTGACCCATTTCACTTAGCATAATACCCTCTAGGTCCATCCATGTTGTTGCAAATGGCAAGAGTATATTGATAAGCACTTTGCCGGAGCTGACCAGCAGCCCCTGAACGATGGATGAACAGATTACTCCAACACAGTTTCAGTGTGAAAGAGAGGCTAAGAGACGGCCTTGATTGCCTGCTTCGTGAACCTTTTATTGTAACAGCAATTTGAGATAAAATTTATCTTTAAGCCGAAACCGGTTTGGCTCAGGGGATAGAGCATCGTCCTGTGGACTGAAAGGTCCCAGGTTCGATTCCGGTCAAGGGCATGTACCTGGGTTTCGGGCACATCCCCAGTAGGAGATGTGCAGGAGGCGGCTGATCGATGTTTCTCTCCTATCGATGTTTCTCTCTATCTCTCTCCTTTCCTCTCTGTAAAAAATCAATAAAATATATTTAAAAAAAAATTTATCTTTAAGATACAATCAGTAGGGGAAGTAATCTTGGGAGGATGTATGCAAGGGCACCCAAAGATTAAGATTAAGGATTCCAGTAAACACCCAGGGGTCAGCACATGCACCGACTTGTTTGGAAAGGTCAAGGAACAATTAGGGGTGCCTCCTTCGACACTCCCCTAAGTCTCCCCTAAGTCGGAATTCCAATAAACAGGGCAGGCGGACTTCCACACATTTCCCTTTTCTCAGATTGTCCTCCTTACAAACTTCCCATCCAAGTCTCGTGTGCTCCCCAACATCACTGAAGTTGCTCCCATATCTTGGATATTTTAGGTAATTCCACTTCTGGGTATTTATCTGAAGCAATCCAAAGCACTAATTTGAAATGATACATGTAACACTATGCTCACTGCAACATTATTTACAATAACCTAGACTAGTTTGGTTTTGAGGACTCAGCACAACTCAGAGTTTTTCCATCATCTTGTCCTAAAACCAGAGCATTTGTACAGTAATCTTACCATAATGGGAGTACTTAGGGACCTGACCCAAATCTTGCCTCCCTCTCAACAATTACTTATTGTCTTCATAATATCTCTAATCTTTAATATCTGAGAGAAGAATGTACAATTGTAACTTCCACAACCAACATTCTGTTTGCTTTGACAATGGCTTCTTATTTGTTTGAACATTTTATATATATTTTCTCTGTTACTTTTATGATCTCTCTGCTTTTCTTCTCTTTATTTCCCTCTTCCTCTTATTGAATAGTGAATATTCTGCATATTGGTTTCTATTCCCATTCTCTGGAAAGACATATTTTTTAATCTCTATTGAAGGGGTCAGGTAATCTCTGTAAAAGGGCCAGATAGTAAATATTTAAAATTTTGCAGACCATGCAATATGGTCCGTCACACCTATTTAGTTTTGTAGTGTAAAATCAGTCACAGGTAGTATGTACTAGTAAATGGATGGTCCTGGCTGTATCCCAATAAAACTTTCTTTAAAAACACAGATGGCAAGTCATAACATCCTATTTTATACTGCATACTTCTATTTAAGTGGGGAAATGACTACATCCTCAATATACCTTATTATTTTGGAGAAAACACTAGTAGAAAACAAATTTATTTTTCCTCAAGGAACAAATCTTTTTACTACAACTTTTAGAATTCTCCATTTAAATCAATAAAAGAAAATAGCAACAACAATAAAAATTCAGCTATAACAAGGATCAAGATAATCATAATTCAAAGTTTATTGAAATCCACAAATGACCTACAGTTACTTTATAGTCTGGAAAAAACAACAACCATGTGACATGTAGTTGTTCAATTTGAAATACCTACTTCTGTCAAAAATTTGCTCCAATAAACCAGTTCTCCAAACAAAACATCATTACCTTTTGAATAATTAATTTACTAAGAAAATGATCTTCTAATCTGCCATCTTCAAATTCCCTTATTTTATTTATTTTTAATTTAGTTACTTATTTATTTTTGCCTAATTGCTACAGACTGCTTTGAATTTTTGCATTATCATCATTTAAAAATTTATGTAACTGCAAACTTCTGAGATCTAAAGGGCTTTTGAATTTCTCTACAGGTACAGAATGATGATTGGAGTGTCTTACAAAGGAAAAAAGGAAAAAAGAAAAAAAATTGCACTCTGAAATTAATTCCTCAGATAAACATATATCATAAGAAATAAATATTAATTGTCGTGGTTTGAATATTCTTTTAAAAATATATATTTTTATTGATTTCAGAGAGAGGGAGGGAGAGGGAGAGATAGAAATATCAATGAGAGAAAAGTATCCATAGGTTGCCTCCTGCACACCCCCTACTGGGGAAGGAGCCTGCAACCCAGGCAGGTGTCTTACCAGGAATCAGATCAGTGACCTCCTGGTGCATGGGTCAGTGTTCAACCACTGAACCAACTGGCTGTGCTGGTTGGGATTATTCTGACAATTTATAGAGGCAATCCACCATCCCATACTTACTATTCAATTTAGTCTTAGAGGAGTACTGTAACTTTTACTAATATTAAAAAGTAGAAATAGTTGTTTACTTTATGGCTAACAACTGTATTGACTGGTATTTATACTAAATTAAACAAGAAATTTCTTGAAAGTATCCTAAGTGTTTTATACTTAGTAGCAGTCAGTATTAGTTGATGTAACAAGTAAACAACTTTATGGATTATTTTTTAAATTAAATATGCATCTACTTAGATGTTGTAATTTGTGACTACACAATATCATTTGAAGACTGTTAACTCTCTTCATCCTGTATAAAATATATTGCAGTAAGGAAAGCAATGATGCCACCCGTCCTTTCTATATAACTTGACTTAGTGAATGCTGCTCTTTTGAGTGCTATTGTAAAAGGATTATACACATTGCGTTGAGAACCAACTAACAGAATGCACAGATACTGTCCAGGAGTGGAAAGAGTTCCAGATTAGTATTTCGCATCCAAATTATCATGATGCATTTCATTATATGTAAAAGTAATGCAAAACCCTTTAAAAATAGAAATCCTGAATTGAGTAGTGATAAATTATACTTTGGATGCAAAAAGAAGAGCTGCAGTAACAAGTCCTGGTTTGTCACAAATCATGGTGTTCCCCAGTATAATTTAAGGTTGAGGGAGATAAATATTAAAGAAAGATATTGAAATATTTCCCCTACATAAAATTTCTTGTAGTGTGACAAATACTTTTATTCAATGTAATTTATTTTAATTATTATTAGAAAAACCTTGGAGAATTTGAGGTATACTCCTATGTGTATATATGTAACATAAGGGAATCACTTTGTTCTATTCTTATTTGTGTTTCAAAATTCCCAATGTCCTCTTATAAAAAGATCTTGATATTTCATCCCAAGGCTAGGGCTTTGAAGAAGCAATTTAGTATTCTAACAAGACATTTGTCTTTGTTTAAGGTCATCCTTACATCTTTGAAGAGGGAACATGCTGACAATTTATGAAGCAAGTGTCATCTAACTACCCATAGAATAGGGCAAACTTACATTACCTGTCAACGCTACACTGAGAAATTGCAGGAAAAGACAACTGTACAGAGAACATGCCCAGAGTCTTGTCATTTTTTCCTCCATGCTGAATACACCACTAGAGAGTTAGAAAGAATCAGATTACATCTCTGAATGGAAAAATTCACAATGAAAACTCTAACAAAGATGTGAGATTACCATTTCAATGTATTTGAAAAAAATAACCATAGTCTTAAGGCATATAAGTTTCACTCACTAATCACATAATCCAATTGGAAAAAAAATACACTGAAGCACAGTTTAAGTTCAGTATAAGGAAGAATATTATAAATGCTTGAAACAGTAGCAAGACTTCTATAACTGATCAATAAATTTATATTTGATTAAATTGAATAGCTAATGTATTCAAAATTGAATGAGATTTCTTATATGTTAGTAATATTTCTTGTTACTTGAAGTTCTTATTACTGGGGGTATTGTTAAAATTAATTTATTTTTTGTTAATCCTCACCCTAGGATATTTTTCCATTGACTTTTTAGAGATAGTGGAAGGGAGGGGGAGAGACACAGAGAGAGACACATCGATTGATTGCCTCCCACACGCCCCAACCAGGGTTGGGGATCAAGCTTGCCACCATGGTACATGGCCTTGACAGGAATTGAACCTGGGACCCTGCAGTCCACAGGCTGTTGCTCTATCCACTGAGCCAAACAGGCTAGGGCATTACTGGAAGTATTAAAGGGATTTCCAGATGACTCTCGTTAAGGTTTGAAATATAATGAATTCTTGCAATTACCCTGCTCAATCATTTCTTACTCTAAGACTTTACAGTTTAGTAAGAGCTCGATGATTATGTATATATAAAATAATCCATATAAAAATTATATTCTGAATATGCATATATATGTGTAATTTTATTTATGATGATATTAATGTCTAACAGTTAAGTGTGCCTTTTATGTGCCAAAGGATCCTAAAAATAGGTAATTCTGGTTAGTTACAGATAATCAAGAGGCACTATATATGAATCAAAACCAATTTTAATTATTTGAGTCATTAGAAAGCAACTCTTCAAATTCTGAAATTTTATAATGGAGTTGAGGTACAGAAGACATGTGCTATGTTCAAGGCCTCCATCTATGTGAGAGAAGCAGGAATTTATTACTGACACCTGATTCAGTGCTCTTTCCTTTATTATTAGTATTTTTCAAATGTATCTAATACATTTTATTACCTATCCTCAAGACCATGTTTTAAATATTTAAATAAGTAAATCTTTAGTGGAGACTGCATTTGTCTTTTAAAATATTACATGCTGTCATAAGTATATTTTATTCTGTTGAAAATGAGGCAATGACTGTGGTTAATAATAGGTATTATTACTCAAAAGTTCTAAAAATAGAAAGCTAATAATAAAATAATGACCTTGACCTTCACTAGTTCAAGAGAAAGACTTGTAGACCAGTTATGACTGGATTCATAAACTCTAATCAGATATTAAAAAAGGTCTGCTGATCATATGACAATGGCAGGGAATTTTAGTATCCATTAAAATCATCAGTAAAAAGGAGTTCTAACTCCTCAATGGATATTACAATTAAAGCACAAGAGATCACAATTCTTTAAAACCAAAACATGAAAGGTAAAAAAAAATATTAGCACAATGTCAAATTATGTTCATTAAGTATCTAGATGAGAAATTTCCAGACCAAACACAGATAGAATCTCTGGTGTCTACTGCCTTTTTAAACTACACAAGTTTAACTATGTATCTAATAAGATTTCACACAGAAAATTGCTGAAGTTTAAAATAGGGAAAGTGGCCTTTCAAAGTTGTAACAGGCTGTAACTGACCCAACTGCTTAGTTCTGTCTGTGGATATCTGACTTTTACACTGTCTTTAGCTTGGGTATATCACAAGTGTCTTGATGTCTTAACTCCCTCCAGTCAGGAAGGTTTCTCTCTCTCTCTCTCTCTCTCTCTCTCTCTCTCTCTCTCTCTCTCTCTCTTCCCCTCCTGTTTTTGTTGTTGTTGCAATGCCAACTATCATAACTTGCATGGAGCTGAAGATCAGTCATTGAGAGTAGTGATCTAAATGGTTGTCAAGTCAGCATCAAAATGAAGAAGGAAAGCTATGTTTACAAATATAAAAGAAATAAAACCCAGCTTTGCCCAGACACAACCTTACTGTGTGCGACTCTTTGTGTGCCTCTCAGACCCTCACTGTGTGTCTCTCACTTCTCATCATAACCCTGCTCTCAAATGTGCCTGAGAGGCATGGAAATCCACTGAGTATTCAAGGAATGTGCAATGCACAAGCTTGTGTTGCTAATGCCCATGGGGCCATCCTGGACCATGGAGAATGGAAGCCAAAATGTATATAAATTTGTAAATAAATAGAGATAGCTAAGTAGATAGATAAATAAATAAATGCTGTTCCTCTTTGTACACCAGGTAAACAGTTGTGACTGAGTCCCCCTGTCTCATAGTAATGGCCAACATGGTAAAATGTATTCTTTCTTCTCTTGTGATCCCCTTGTTCCTCATTTCTACTCCCCGATGTCACTTCGCAAACAAACTACCTACAACCCTTTTTCTCAGGGTTTACTTTGGGTGATCCCTGCCTAGGACAGTCTGCATGTGGTTGAGTAGGTCCTCTTTTAGCTGGAGCTGCCTTGTTCATCACCTACCTGTGGAGGCAGCCTCCATTGCTTATACCAATGAGTTACACGGATATTATCATTTTTTAAATGCACCATGGCACAAAAAGGTTCAGAAGCACTGCAAGAAGCTATAAATGTATGTCAGTTTGTTATTTGACTATTAAGCTCATAATTTACAAAGAGCTAACCGAAAAAATACAATTTTATATAATTTCATTTATGAAAGCAAAATGCTCTTGGTTATTGCTCTATCCAATTACATTATTAATTTAGAAGGTGATATGGCTAACAGAGTAAGACAAAAGGAAATTGCATGTCTAGGGAGCATAGGGGAGCATAATGACAAAGCATGAAAGTGAGCAAGGTGAAACATCACAAAGTAATCTTGAAACATTTTGGATTTCAGCTTAAATGTGACTTGGTATTACCTACCACATAGAACTAGAAGGTCATTTTTGCATTACATTTTATATACTAACTAGAAGCCCGGTGCATGGATTTGTGCACCAGTGAGGTCCCTTGGCCTGCCTGCACCCTCTCGCAATCTGGGAGCCCTTGAGTCATGCAGTTTTATATGAGAACTTCAGTTATATGATAAAAATTAATTCTCATTCAGTAACTTCCATGTAATGGATTTTTTTTTTTATTGAAATGGTTGTATTTACAGAAAATAACAAATACATAAGTATAGAGGTCAATATATTTTCCCAAAATGAAAACATCTCTGTAACTGGAACTAAAATTTAGAAACCAAACATCAGCTTTAAATGAGAAGGTCTTGTGCTCCCTTCCATCCATTAAGCGCCCCCCAAATGAAGATATTCCCTTTTCTGACTTCTACTCAATAAATTAGGTTGGACTATTTTATACTTTATGTAAATGGATGCAATTTATTTAGGGGCGTTTGGCTTACTTCACTCCGTTTTATGTTTATGAAACCTATTCCTATTATCTCATGTAGTAAACTGTCATGTTTATTGGTGCATAGCTTTCCACCTAATCAGTATACCATGGTTTTCCATTCTCCTAATGATTGGTGAACAGTTTGGGGTTATTATAAATTATGCTGTTATTCATATTTAATACAAGTCTTTCAGTGAATATACACAGGGATTTCTATTAAACATATGTGTAAGAATGAATGGGTAGGACATCTGGTGAGTGTATAAACCAATAACTAACACAGCTTCCACCCTATTTGGTTTCTTTCCTCACACAAGCCTCAAGCCTCACCATACTGAATCTTTTGGGGGACAAAGTTTGGGTGACAAATCTAATTTCACTTTAAGACAAGATCAATGAAGAAGAAAAAAATAATAAAAGAGAGACTGATGTAATATAATTCTATTTCATAAAGAGGAATAAAGTTTTTCTCTTGATCTTTATTATGTAATACTAGAGGCCCGGGTTCTTCAGCCCAGCCTATGCCCTCTTGCAGTCTGGGACCCCTCGGAGAATGTCCACCTGCTGGCTTAGGCCCGCTCCCTGGGGGATTGGGCCCAAGCTGGAAGTCAGACATTCTTCTGGCAGCCTGGGAGCCGACGGGGGATGTCCACGTACCAGCAGGGAGCAGACCTAAACTGCAGTCGGACATCCTTAGTGCTGCTGAGGAGGCAGGACAGGCTTCCGCCACCACCTCTGTGCTGGCAGTCATCAGCCTGGCTTGTGGCTGAGCAGAGCTCCCCCTGTGGGAGCGCACTGATCACCAGGGGACAGCTCCTGCATTGAGCATCTGCCCCCTGGTGGTCAGTGTGTGTCATAGTGACCAGTCATTCCCAGTTGTTTTGCTGTTAGGGTCAATTTGCATATTACCCTTTTATTATATAGAATAGAGGCCTGGTGCAAGGGTGGGGGATGGCTGGTTTGCCCTGAAGGGTGTCCTGGATCAGGGTGGGGGTCCTGCTGGGGTGCCTGGCCAGCCTGGGTGAGGGGCTGATGGCTGTTTTCAGGCTGGCCACACCCCCTTAAGGGTGTGAGGTCCCCACTGGGGTGCCTGGCCAGTCTGGGTGAGGGGGTGAGGGCCATTTTCTGGCTGGCCAAGCCCCCTGGCGATGGAAGCTCCCAGCCTCTCCTTTTTTTTCTTTTTTCTTTTTTATTTACCTTCTATAGTTGCAACTTTGTAGCCTTGAGTGGAGCTCAGAGCAGGCCACGGCAGGCGGGAAGCTTGGCTTCCTCCATCACTGGGGCAAGCAAGCCTCCTGCTTGCTCCAGTTCTGTGGCTGCTGGCTGCCATCTTGGTTGGGTTAATTTGCATACAATCGCTCTGATTGGCTGGTGGGTGTGGCTTAGGGCATAGTGAAGGTGCGGTCAATTTGCATGTTTGTATTTTATTAGTGTAGGCTGGAGGCCTGATGCACGAATTCATGCATGGGTGGGGTCCCTCTGGTTGGCCTGCAGGGATCAGGCTGAAACCCACAGTCCAACGCCACCTGCAGCTCCTACCTGCCGTTCCTGCTCATCCAGGCCCCACTGTGCCTACTGCGGGCTCGCGCCCAATCACTCCCAATCGGGAGATGCTGGTGCTAATGAATCAGTGCTCGCCAGCGATGAGCCCTGTGTCTGGTGCCCTCCCAGGGGAGTGGCCTGCGGGATCAGGCTGAGACCCACTCTCTGACATCCCCCAAGGGGTCCCATATTGTGAGAGGGTGCAGGCCAGGCTGAGGGGCCCCACTGGTGCATGATCGGGCCAGGGATGGACAGTGAGAGGGCTCCAGGGCGTGTCTGGCCCATCTCGCTCAGTCCTGATCAGCCGGACCCCAGCAGCAAGCTAACCTACCAGTTGGAGCATCTTCTCCCTGGTGGTCAGTGCACGTCATTGTGAGCGGTTGAGCAGCCTTTGCATATCATTAGCATATTACGTTTTGATTGGTTGTTCGGTTGTCCTGCCATTCAGTCTATTTGCATATTACCTTGTATTATATAGGATTATGACTTCTCTTGGTAAATGGTGTCACAAGGATTATCAGTGGTCACATTTTTTAAAAATATATTTTTATTGATTTCAGAGAGGAAGGAAGAGGGAGAGAGATAGAAACATCAATGATGAGAGAGAATCACTGATTGGCTGCCTCCCTCACTACCCACTGGAGATCAAGGGTGCAGCCTGGGTATGTGCCCTGACCGGGAATCAGACAGTGACCTCCTGGTCTATAGCTTGACACTCAACCACTGAGCCATGCTAGCTGGGCTCAGTGGTAACATTTTAATCTTGATTTTATCATACTTTATTAAATAGTATCATGCAATTATCAGCATCCAAAACAGAATTTGTAAAAGACAGACCATGTTGATGTCTTTTATAAGATCCTAAAATAGAGGCTAATAAATTGAAATTTATATATGATTTATATTATTTTCTTGAGTTCTCCAACTAGAAATAACTACTATCTATCTTTTGAGACCATATTGCACTTTTAAAAATATCTTTTTTTTTATTTCTACAATCATCTTCTTTGTCATTATTATCAGAAAATTAAGTTATTCATTCTTTTAGATATTATATTAAAGACTGAATAAGGTGTTATACAGGGTACCTGACTTCAGAAAGCTTTGACTCTACTGAAGATTTACATGGGTTATGAATATAAGTTAATACTAGCTGCATAACAAATCGATACCACAATGTATAGTGGTTCAAACATAATATGATATCTTATATGCAAAATAATCTTCCATGTTGAGTTTTCCTGATCAACAGATGGACATATCTTCACTTAATTACTTAAACTGAGAGATTTTCTTCAATTTTCACTGTATGGCTTTCAAGTTCACTATGATGGCCCACACTGGGGTCAGCCGGGAGGTGAATGGCTCATGGAGCACATTAGAAGTTTCCACGGGGCAGCCTTGGAAGTGGCTGATCCATTTGTTCTGTTCTTCTTTCAATGTCTAGAACTCTGCCATGCAGCCCTGTTAAACAAAAGAGAACCTAGGAAATGTCATGTTGATATGTGTCCTGGAGGAAACAAATACCATTCTTGTGAATAGTTAGCAATAGCTGGCATAGCAATATATTAAATGTATAGAAAGCGGACCTGCTCTGATGGAAACACAAAAGTGAACCAATATATATAACACCCAGTAAATATTTCCCAATCTCTTAAAATATAGAAAAAATAATAACAAAAATAAAAATTTATGCTTTCATAGAACCCACCACGTAGAAATTACTGCATTACAATGCACACATTTACTCAGAAATGCCATTCTTGAAATTCTACACTATAGCAATAAAAGCGTATCTCAGAAACAATTGCATTAAAAATGTACCCATTGATTTAGCAATCTCATTTCAGGAACTCTATACAATGGAAATAAAAGTATATTTTAAAAAACCATTGCATTAAACATGTACTCATTGTCAGCAATTCAGTCCTTGGGACTCTATACCAACTAAAATAATATCATGTTGGAAAGGTCTGCTCTCAGCAATTTGTTCTTCAGAATGTCTTCTGAAGTGTCCTTTGTGGTAGCAAAAGCAAGGCAAAATAAAACAAAAATAGAACTAGAAAGAAAGTGGAAGCACTTCAATAGGGAAGTAATAGGAGACCAGATGCACCGATATTTTTAAGGTCATGAAATATGACGGGGAACCTGAGGCCATGCCTCCTTAGCTGTTCCTTAGAACAAATTCTAGTTGGAGTGTAAGCATTCCCACAATGTATTAATTAATATATGAGAAAAGCAAGATGCTGGTGATTGTATATAACATGAGCTCATTTTCCTAAGATAATGAGAAAATAACCAATGTTTCTATCTTCAGAGGGCATTTGTCTGAGAAAGCGTTGTAATATAATCTTACTGAGAGGTATTATTGTGTTTAATCCTTTGCAGTTGTTACTTGTTATAATTTGGACCAGGTGAGTACTGAAAGTGGGAAAAGATAAAGACCATGTGGTAATTTTACCCAGTGTAAAGACAGCACTGATAATAGAACAGATGCCATTTAAAGTGGGACCAGGATTGTGTACACATTATTAAATAATTGAATTCACCACAATTATTATAATTTGTATATTAGTATGACATGATTGAATGTGGCTTTTAATTTTTTCTTTCTTTTATGTATTCTCTAATAAATGTGGAAATGCTCCTACAAAACTCTATAGATTTTCTTTTTTTTTTCTCAATACTATCAGTATAAATATTGCTAGGCAAGAAAAATAAGAGGTGAGATTCAAATTAAAATAGTATTTCAATAATCCTTGCAGAATTAATATATTTTCACTTATCTATATCCTGTATAATAAAGAGGGGATACGCAAATTGACCATCACTCTGCCACAAAGATGGCAGTGCCCACAGTGGAGGTGTAGTTTTCTGTAACAGAAGAGGGCTGCACCCACAGCGGAGGCTAAGTTCCCCTAATGAGCCTTAACGAGCAATCAGCAGGAACCTGAGGCTACACCATCCCCCACTCCCATAGGGCTTGATTGGGGACCTCAGGCCATGCCCCTCACCTTGGTGCCAGGCCAGGGGACCTCAAGCTGCATCCCCCACCCATCAGGGCTTGAAGGGGAACCTGAGGCCATGCCTCCTGCCCCAGCACAGGGACAGGGGACATGAGGCTGCGCCCCCCTCCTAGCAGGGCTTGACAGGAGACCTCAAGGTGTGTCCCCTGCCCTGGTTCTGGCCAAAGAAAACTCAGGCTGCTCCCCCCACCCTGGCGCCAGGCCGGGAAACCCCAGGCCATGCCCCTGCCCAGTGGGGCTTGAGAGGGGACCTCAAAGTGTGCCCCTCTCCCCAGTGCTGGGCCAGGGGACCTCAGGCCTTGCTCCCTGCCCAGCGGGGTTTGATGAGGGACCTGAGGCTGCGCCCCCCTCCTAGCAGGACTTGACAGGGGACCTCAAGGTGTGCCCCCTGCCCCGGCCCGGGCTGGGGGACCTGAAGCTGTGACCGCCTCCTGGTGGGGCTTGATAAAGGTGGGACCAGCTGGGTCTTGATCTAGCCCAGCGGTTCTCAGCTTGTGGGTCTCGACCCCTTTGGCGGTAAAACGACCCTTTCACAGGGGTCGCCTAAGACCATCCTGCATATCAGATATTTACATTATGATTCATAACAGTAGCAACATTACAGTTATGAAGTAGCAACAAAAATAATTTTATGGTTGGGTCACAACATGAGGAACTGTATTTAAAGGGCCAGAAGGTTGAGAACCACTGATCTAGCCAAATGGGCGGGGGCCAGCCAGATCTGGGTCTCACATGATTTTGAGGCACACGTGGGTGGGCAGGGACTTGACTCTGGGTCCCATGGTGTGCCCCAGTCTCTAACAGGAGGAAGATTTTCATATACATTTTATTGATTTTCTTTCAACTCTGACACTTTTATAGAGAAACTGCAAATAGCAATATTAAAATATTTCCTCTAATTAATCCCCTTTTAATGTGCATGAATTTTGTGCACCAGGTCACTAGTATATATATAAAAGCCTAAGCAATTGGCCAGCCAGCAGACCTTCTGGTAGCTATAATGCACACTGACCACCAGTGGGCAGACACTCAATGCAGGAGTGGAAACCACAGGCATGGAAACATGGAGCAGACTGATAAATCTCAGAGGGAAGAGAGGAGGGGGGTAGGGAGAGGGGGGAAAGAGATTAACCAAATATCTTATATGCATCCTGATTGTTAATATGTGTGTATGTTTGGTTCATATAATTAAAATGGTTTGCCTAAATGTAGGTATCTATGCCATCTATATATATATAAAAGCCTAAGTGACCATTAAGACTGGTGGACCAGTCACTATAATGATGCATTGACCACCAGGGGCAGATGCTCAATGCAGGAACTTCCCCCTGGTAGTTAGTGCACTCCCACAGCCAACCTCCCATGGCCAGCCAACCTCCTGTGGTCCCACCTCCTAGCTGGCTGGCTCCAATTGGCCCCAATCAGCCCCAATTTCCAGCCAGGCCGAGGGACCCCACCTGTGCACGAATTCATGCACCAGGCCTCTAGTATATTATATAATTGCCTAAAATATGATACATATATTTGAAGACTACTTCAGACATGCATTTTTAGAAATGATTCAGAGCTATAACTATTGTACCAGTGTTCTATTTGCAGAAGATTTTCAAAGTCCCCTAATGGACTCAAGGGGAGATTTTAATTTTCTCCCTTTTTGACATTGCAAAGGAAATGGTGTGCATATTGTTCTACAAACCTAAATAATTCATATGGCTGTTCTGACTTCTAATGAGGCTTTCTCATTATTTTTCTACTTGAATCTTTTTAGTAAGTTTCTGATGTGTTTTCAACTTCTTTTTACTAATTGTGCTTTGCATTGAAAAGAGATATGCCCAACATTCTCTATCAATTCTGTAATGGATTTTTATTCTTTTAAAATTCAACTCACTCTTCCAGAAACCAAGTTTATCTGTCCATCTGTCTATCTTCTATCTATTATCTATCTATCTATCTATCTATCATCTGTTTACTTATCTACCCATATATTTATTCATCCATCTCTTATCTATCAACTATCTATTTAATCTTTCTAAACATGACAAATTTTCTCTTTTAATCCAGCAATTTGATCAAGTCAGAGGCATTTTGATGATTGCACTACTGCGTCCTAGAAATGGTTGCCATAATAAAAATGTCAAAAGTGGTCCCAAAAATTATCTAGTGTGCTAGGGTGAGGGACTGCGCCATGGAAGGGTTACAGAATGTTACAGAATGTGCTGGGAGGGGGGACTGATGTATGGAGAAGGATTGTGTTGCCAGGATATGAGGATTGTGTATGTGCTGGGAGGAGGGACTGATGAATGGAGGGGAGTTGCAGGGTTAGGAACCATGGAAGAAAAATTGCTAGATTGTCTTAGACCAGCCAGGTGTGACTCTGTTTACCCCCCTTTGTGCTTATGAACTTTCTGTGAGCTTCTAAGGTAACACTGTTTTGTTATAAAAATCATAATGCACACTTGCTCTTTGCCACATGCCGCGAGGCTTCCCAGAGGGGGAAGGTACGGGCTGTGGTCAGCTGGCCAGCTTAATAAACGGCTTTCAAATTTAAATTCTGAGTCGGTGGTCTATCTCGTTGAGCCAACCCATAACATTTGGAGGTCCGCAGCGAGATACCCGGCAGGGAGGAGAGGGACCCCTTACTTAGGGCTGGAGGCTCTCCCCCAGCAGGGGTGAGAGGGACCCCTTGTTTAGGGCAGGAGGCTCTCCCCCAGAAGGGAGGAGAGGGACCCCCTATTCAAGGCAGGAGGCTCTCCCCCAGAAGGGAGGAGAGGGACCCCCTATTCAAGGCAGGAGGCTCTCCCCCAGTTGTCGCCGGGCACTCAGCGAGATACCCCACACCTGTGGAGAACGATTACCAAGGAGGCCTCCAGTCCACCCAAAACTTTCAATTCGGAAACTGAGCCACCTGGACTCTCGAGAGAGGTAAGGGACTGGTTGTTAAACAGGAATTGGGATGTCCCACGGAAGGACCTATACGGAGGGCTGGACGCAGCGGTACTCCTGGTCCTGACCCGCGGCCACGACGGTGGCCGGGGTCCCTGGTTCGTGCGGCTGTAGGCTGCACTGGGTTTGTCTGTCTGGTATTTGTTTGTCTTGGTATTTGTTGTCAAGAAGTTGTCTGCTTCTGTGTACACCCTGCTGCAATGTATTTTGAAAATTTTCAGGACTCCAAGGAGCAAGCTGCAGGTTCCGGGCAACCTTAGGTTGCATTTGGCTGATTTATTTTGTCTTTGTTATTTGTTGTCTTTGTCTTTGTCAAATGGGATAGGGTCAGTCATCTTTGTCGACCCCCTATCAGTCAGGCCCACTCCGGGTGAGTGGAAAGGGAGCTTGATCACCTCCCTGGAAGCTATAGAGCTCCCTCAGGAATCAGGAAATTGTTAGGAATTGGGTGGATTGTTTAAACTCTGAGTGAATGTCTGGTGAAAGTGTGTGAGTGTGGAGGGAGGGGGCCTGCCCTCTCCTCTCCTTTATGTGGCTCCACGACTTCGGTTACGGAGTCTGAGTGGGCCCCAACCTGCGGTTCCGCGATTCGTCATATGGCATAACGGTGACTCACCCCCATGTGGAGGTGACCAGGCCCGGGGTTTATACGGGTGCACCTTAGCTACGACGAATCTAAGCTCCCAAGGGACGCGGCCAGGCAGGCACCTGCGTGAGGATCTGTGAAAACAGGTCACCCCTTCCCTTGTCTGTCTCTCGCCACCGGTCATCATGGGGTCGGGGCAAAGTTTGTTTGTGTGGGACTAGCCAAATTACTACAGAGAAGAGAGACTGGATACAGCTCCAGCCTGGGCTGGTCTATTAAGAAAGTGTAAATCATTACTGGTCTGTGTAAAGTAAGAGCTACTTTGATTTATTCTGCTTTCTGTTGATACGCTTGGCTGAACGTTTGGGCTGGCCCCTTGGCAGTCTGCAAATAGTCTCTCGGCAGCTGCGAGAATTATTTTTCTCAGAGTCTTTTGTTCACTGTTAAGGAGAATCAGCCCACTTAGTTAATAAAGATTTCTGTCTATCAGCTGCTCTTACCTAGGTTGTAATTTACTGTATTAAACTGAAGTTCTAGGGTAAATTTAAAGGTTATAATATTAATGCTTTTGATTTACAGCGATTCTGTGAATGGGAGTGGCCCACTTTCCAGAAGGGGTGGCCGGATACAGGGTCCTTTGATCTGACCACTGCCTACCGGGTCCATTACGTCATACACGGCCGCCCGGGGCATCCTAATCAAATTCCTTATATTCAAGTTTAGGTTGACATATTGTCCAAGAAACCCCGGTAAATGAGGGCTTGCCTCCCGAGGAAAAATTGGGACAGAGACAGACAATTCTTTTGGCCGGGCCCCCGAAGGGAAAAGCTCCCCCAGTCCTTCAGGGAGAGAGGGGGAGAACCTCCAGGACCTTGCGACATCTGCCAGTCCTGCAGTTTCTACGGCAGGCCGGCCCTCTAGATCTGGGGCTAGACAGGCAGCCCTCTGGGGAAGCAAGGCAGACCAAGGCGCTATTCCCAGCTCCAGACCAGATTGGGGAGTGAATGAACAAAGAAGGGAGGCTGGATGCCTGAGCTGCCTGCAGTGGCCCTAAAAAAAGAAAAAAAAGAAGAAGCAGCAGCAGTAGCAGCGAGAAAGTACTTGGGCTTTTGGCTTGCAGGCTAGAGCAGTTAAGCCGTAAGCCAGTGACTGGTACTAGCCTTCCTACAGCCCCAGGAATAGAGCAGCAAGCCTGAGATTGATGAAAGCTGCAGATAGAGTTAGTAAAAGCTCCCTGCTTGCAAATGTACTGAAAGGGTTTAGTACCTGTTGCTGCTGGAAGAGGAGGGGCTGATATCCCCTTCCAGTACATTCCCTTCAAAGAGGCCTGGTCACTGTTCTGCCATAAAGGGGACTGGTGGGAAGACAAGGAAAGCAGGGCCCTGTAACTAATAAACAGAGAAGGGCACTCTCCCTAGACCTGGGAGCCATCAGGACTTTGAAATTCTCCAAGAGAGGAGAAGTCTGACTCAGAGACTGGCCGAAAAATCGTTGGGTTAGGAGGACCGGAGGCTGCATATTGAACTTATAGACTGCAATTTGCTAGGCAGAGGTCCAAGCCCAGTTGTATAGGGATTAAGCTACCTATGTACAGCAAAACAACTTTCTCCTGTGCCAGAATACATTTTAAGGAAATTGGACAAACTGTATTTGTGGCTAGAAAGAACTGGCCTATGTGTAAACTGTCCTGGAAAAAGGCTATGTGGAATGAACCCAAAAAGTAAAAGGTGTCTAGCTGCCGAGAGGGCAGTTGCCCAGGTGGGCAAAGAAGAATACCCATTAAATTTTGGTCTCTATTGAGAGACAGTTGACAGTTAGCAACCTGTATACTGTCTTACAGGCCTGTGTGACCATGCCCATGTCAGGGTGGCACAAAACCTCAACTGTAGGAAACTGGGGAAGGCCTGTCTAGAACAGAGGGGTTAATAAAGTGGTGAATACTAGCCCTCTGTTACAGGAATTACAGACCCTGTGAGGTCCTGTGACATATAAGACCCTGTAGGGAAATAAAGCTCCTTTAGTCCATTCTGAAAGAATAAATAAAAGACAGATTGAAGGCTGTGTTTCCCTCCAGGCAACCAAACTGGAACCCCTATAGTGACAGGGGAAAGGAGGCTCTCGATCGGTATCGCCAGACTCTATTAGGGGGCATCCGAGCTGCTGCTTGGAGACCCACAAACCTCTCTAAGGTGACAGAGACAGTCCAGGGGCCTAACCCTGATGCCCTGGAAAGTCGGAGGGCTGTCAATGTTGCATTTGTTTCCCAGTCGGCCCCAAATATTAGGAAAAAATGACAAAAGTTAAAAGGCTTTGAGGGGAAATCAATCTCTAAGTTGGTTGAGGTGGCCCAGAAGGTTTTTGACAATCAGGAGGACCCGACAGCAGGTTTAAACACCCGGATGGCCAAGGTCCTCCTGGCCCTGAGCGAGGAGGAAGGCCCAAGGGGCCGGAGAGACAACAAGGGCAAAGAAAAGCCTCGCGGAAGAAAAGGAGTCCAACCCAGGCTTGGGAAAAATCAATGTGCATTTTGCAGAAAGGAAGGACATTGGAAAAGGGAGTGCCCTGAACGTGCGGGGGAACCGACTCCCTCCCATGCTGGTGGAGGAGGTGGATTGGGGTTGTCGGAGCTCAGCTGGCCCCCAGGAGCCCAGAATGACCCTGACAGTGGGGGGCCAAAAGGTGGACTTCCTTGTGGAACTCATAGCACTCACTCAGGCCCTCTGGTAGAGAAAGAGAAAAAGAGTAAACATTTCAGCTTCCTGAAAACAGCTGCCTTGAACCCTGCCACACTCCTCCCTGACGAGAAGGCAGAGGCCCCTTTGCCTGACTGCGAGGAGACACTGACTATCCTCACTTCCCTCCGTGAGGACCTTGTGGACCAGCCCTGCAGGATCCGGATGAGACTCTCTACACGGACTACGGGAGCAGCTTCATAGAGGAAGGTACCCGGTAGCGGGGGGCACATGAGGAGGAGCCAGGAGAGATCTAAGAAGCCCTGGTAAGCGCCCCGGCACTGGCCCTGCCAGTCCTACCCAGGGACTACAGGGATATATCTCCTCACACTGCCCTTACAGGAGGACACGGGAGCCACCTTAAAGAAGTCTCCTGACCTCAGGAGGAAAGGAAAAAGCTCCTGAGATACTTAACCACCTGGCAGCCATATAGGGGCCAAGGAATTGACTAAAAGACCAGTAGGGCCCCTAGAAGTTCTCATAGCCCTGCCAGCACGGAGGCTCCCAGAGAAGCCTACTCATCTGCCAGAGGAGCAGAGGCTAGCTGAGAAACTAAGGGCCCGGGAAGGAGAGGCTGAATGGCTAATTCTGCCAGATGGGAGGCCTATAATGCCAGAAGCCCTGGGGCAGACCATCACTTCCCAGACCCACCAGAGCACCCACCTCAGGGGAATGAAGCTATCAGAACTACTGGGAAGAGAATTTTACATCCCAGGGCTCCAGAAAATATCTCAAGAGTTGGCTAGAAGGTGCCAAGTGTGTGCCCGAATGAATCAAGGGCCCCCTGTTGTGGCCGCACCGGGACAGCGATTCCGAGGTCAGAACCCCGGAGAACACTGGGAAGTGGACTTCACCGAGATACCAGGAGGACAAGGAGGGTATAAATACTTGCTGGTTTTCATTGATACCTTCTCTGGCTGGCCTGCGGCATACCCAACCAAGGCAGAGACAGCACAGGTAGTAGTTAGAAAACTCCTCACTGAAATTGTCCCCCGGTTTAGCCTGCCACTATGCATGGGGTCCGACGATGGCCTGGCGTTTATCGCCAATGTTACAATCCATAGTTAAGTCCCTAAGAGTTACTTGAAAATTGCATTGTGTTTATAGACCACAGAGTTCTGGACAGGTAGAGAGAATAAATTGGATCTTAAAGAAAACATTAACTAAGTTAAAATTAGAGACTGGCGAAAACTGGGTAAGTCTCCTTCCTTTTGCCCTCCTCAGAGCTAGGTGCACCCCGTATGTAAAAGGACTCACCCCTTTTGAAATTATGTTTGGTAGGCCGCCACCTCTTCTTCCCCACCTAAGGGAGGAAGAAATTGCCCAGCCGTCTACCCAAAGTTTGCTTAAGTCCTTACAGGCTTTGCAGAGCAGCGCCACGTCAGCACAACGGGTGGTGAGAGCCCTACCAGAGGAGGACGCACTGAGAACCAGTCCAACGCAGCCTGCCTTCTCTCCGGGTGACCTCGTCTGGGTGAAACGTCACGACCCTGGCAGCCTGGAACCTAGATGCGATGGACCCTACCAGGTGGTGCTGAGCACTCCAACTGCCATCAAAGTCACAGGAAAGAGGCACTGGAAATTGTAACCCCGTCCTCCTCATGCCTCTCGCCTGGTGAACTGACCAATGGGAAGGAGAAAGACATGGGAACTAAGACTCTATGTCAGTGGCCGAGACCCTGGCCAATTCTTCACCATCAAATGCCAGACTCTTCCCCGGCGGCTTGACCCCTACATTGCCAAATGCCTCCTCAATTTCATAACGTAGAGGAGGGCGCTGAATCAAAGATTTGATTCGGGCATAAGACCAGTAGGGAATGTGCTAGGGTGAGGGACTGCGCCGTGGAAGGGTTACAGAATGTTACAGAATGTGCTGGGAGGGGGGACTGACGTATGGAGAAGGATTGTGTTGCCAGAATATGAGGATTGTGTATGTGCTGGGAGGAGGGACTGATGAATGGAGGGGAGTTGCAGGGTTAGGAACCATGGAAGAAAAATTGCTAGATTGTCTTAGACCAGCCAGGTGTGACTCTGTTTACCCCCCTTTGTGCTTATGAACTTTCTGTGAGCTTCTAAAGTAACACTGTTTTGTTATAAAAATCATAATGCACACTTGCTCTTTGCCACATGCCGCGAGGCTTCCCAGAGGGGGAAGGTATGGGCTGTGGTCAGCTGGCCAGCTTAATAAACGGCTTTCAAATTTAAATTCTGAGTCGGTGGTCTATCTCGTTGAGCCAACCCATAACACTAGCTAAATAAGATTTTATTTGAGGCTATTGAAAGGGCGAGGGCTAGGCCTTCCACCTTGCCCCAGGGTAAGGGCTACGCCCTCCACCTTGCCCCAGGGTAAGGGCTACGACCTCCACCTTGCCCCAGGGTAAGGGCTCCATCTTACCTAGGCCACGTGCTTGGCAAGGAGCTTCTTCCCGGAAGTCTAAGCCTCTGCTAGCCACACCCAGGAACAAGACACCGACTTGTGCCTGGCCAATCGGCAGAGCGCAGTCCTTTCTCCTCCCCTTCCTCCAACTCCCCCTATATAACCCGTCTCCACACAGAGTTATCTCTCTCTCTGCTTCCTGTAGCTGCGTTGGCAAGGTGGGGGAGCCGAGCTAGCTCGAATAAAGACTCTTATGCTTTTGCATCGGACTGGCTGGCTCCCTGATGTGGTTTCTTGGGGATCCTGAAATCTGGGCATAACATTTGGGGGCTCGTCCGGGATCCCCAAAACCATTGAGGGACCCCCCCAATCCGTAGAGTCTGACTGGCCGCGGTAAGTGTCTGTGTGTTGTGTATTCTGTTCTGTGTGATATATGTTATCTCTAAGGGACTTTTCCTGTATCTGGAGGAATGGCTTCTAGATGGTACTCACCATCAAAACTCGGACTGGCTAAGGGTTCAAATCTGGCCTATCTTTTAAAAAAGGTAGAAGAGAAGCATTCCTAGGCAGTTTTCTACTGCCTCTGTTCAGGGACTTGTTCTGTATCTGTTCTGTGTGAGCTCACTTCTGAAATCTGTAATCGCCCGCAATGATCTAAGTGGACGCACAGGGGGATCAAGGGTGGGAGGAGTCGGGGGACGCCTCGACCGTCCATCTGGAGGGGTGTAGTTTTGCTTCTGCGGAGTCGGAAGGTCTGTAGGAACCCCCTCAATCTGAGAATCTGAGACGAGGCGGGTCGCTCCCGCCGGTTTGGCGTAAGGCCATCGTCTAGTTGCTTCCATGGAGTTGGAAGGCTGTTCTTTGGGTCCCTCTGTTTGTCTGTGTCTGTGTTTTTCTGTTTTCTGTGGACTTACTGGACGGATGTTATGGGACGGACTCAGACTGCTCCTTTGGGTATTGTGATTGATCATTTCAAGGAGATTGGGGGAGGCTGTAGAGCTCCCTCAGGAGTTGGGAAGTTGTTATTGTTTAAACTCTGAGTGAATGTCTGGTGAAAGTGTGTGAGTGTGGAGGGAGGGGGCCTGCCCTCTCCCCTCCTTTGTGTGGCTCCACGACTTCGGTCAGGTGGGCATCTGAGTGAGGATCTGTGAAAACAGGTCACCCCCTCCCCAAGTAAATGCGTCTGGGATTTCTGTGCACGTGTAGAGAGAAAAGCTGGCTTAAAACTAATGCGCGCACTGTCCGATTTTGGATAGAGTTTTGAGCTAGAGTCTCTTTGCAGATGTGCAGGATGGAGCCCAAGACTGATCATTTACCCAAAGAAAAAAACGGATGCTAGCTAGATTCTAGACTGATTGAGAAATGCTGAATATTTTGACTTGTCAGCTAAAAGTTTAAGGTTCGGATTGAATTGGGAAAATTTGTGTAATTCTGGTAACTAAATGCCTTTGCTTATTGATCCTGATTTGCAAAAAAAAAGTGTAGACAGCCACCATTTTGGGCTGCATGACTTGGCAGCCGCCATGTCAGCCACATGACTTGCTGCTCCCCTGGGGCCCGCCATCTTGAAACAGCAAAGGCCCCTCCCTTTGATTTAGTCAAGGGTGGAGCTTTAAGGTGGAGTTTTATGGGGCAGGAAGTGTGCTTGCCTCACGGATTTATTTAATCTAATCTCTTAAATCTAGAAAACCCTGCTTTCTTTAAACTAAGGGCAATTAAAGGTTATATGTTCCCTCCCTAAACAAAAGTTAAATAGCTTATGTCAAAGTCTTAAAAGGGACTGATAGCAGTAATCCAATTTCATACTGGGCTTAGAGGGCACATTTTTCCTTTGCCTGGGAGGGACAGTATAGCTGTCCCAGGATCAGAGGGCTCCAGTTGACTTATCAACTCAGTGTTCTGGAGACCCAGGACTGTAATTTAGATAACATGCCTAAGTTTAACCCAGGTTACCCACGGGCTCTAGATAATATGTTAATCAAACTAGGTTATCTGTTGGTATTTTGTGCTGTAAATGTGGCACGCGCCTGTGTAAAAGTCTTTTTGTTTATTCCTGTTTTGTTTTGTTTTCTCCTGTGGTGATTCAAAGTTTTTAATGGGAAATGTTATCTGTCTTTATGGAAAATTGTTTAGCTAGTGAAATTTCTGTTTGTGTCTAAAAAAAAAACAACCACAGGCTTGATTTCTTTTTTTTTTTTTTTTTTTATATTATACTTTTTATTCATTATTGGACTTGATTTACAGAAGTGTTAAGAATTTTTGCATCCACATTTATGTAAGATTTGGCCTGTGCAATGAATTGAAAAGTGTTCTTTATTACTCAATTTTTTAGATTTTTTTATAATTGGCATTATTTATTTCTTAAATATTTGTAGAATTCACCAGTGAAGCCATTGGTCCTAGAGTTCTTATTATGGAAAGATTTTTTACTATAATTCCGATATCTTTAATAGATATAGAATTGTTCTGGTTATCTATTTTTTCTTTTTTAAAAAATTAAATCTTTATTGTTGAAAGTATGACATATATACCCCTATTTCCCCCATTGACCTCTTCTAGCCCGCCCCTGTCCCCTGTCTCCTGCCCCAGGCCTTCACCACCCCATTGTCTGTGTCCATGGGTTATGCATATATGCATACAAGTTCTTTGGTTGATCTCTTCCCACCCACCTCTGCCTTCCCTCTGAGATTCCACAGTCTGTTCTATGCTTCTATGTCTCTGGATCTATTTTGTTCATTAGATTCCACATATGAGTGAGTTCATGTGATACTTGTTTTTCTCTGACTGGCTTATTTCATTTAGTGTAATACTCTCCAGGTCCCTTCATGCTGTCTTCTTTTTTTACTGCTGCATAGTATTCTATGGTGTAAATGTACCACAGCTTTTTTATGCACTCATCTGCTGATGGGCACTTGGGCTGTTTCCAGATCTTAGCTATTGTAAATTGTGCTGCTATGAACATAGAGGTGCATATATTCTTTCTGATTGGTGTTTTGGGTCTTTTTTTTTTTTTTTTTTTTTTTTTTTTTCCATTCTAGCAAAATACTTTTATTATTTTATAATGATAAAACGAGAGCCAGGATTTCTTTTTGGTGTATACAAGTTAAGGGAAGTAGAAGAATAAGGGGATTAATAGGATTTTTATGTACTTTGATGACAATAAAAAGTTAATACCAATTGTTTGTCACAAAACTTATCATAGCTCCCCAGAACACATATATAAAGAATCATAGTTTAAAAATCTATAAAAGTAAAAAATATACAGTCAGAAGCTCTAACACTTATTCCATCTTTAATATAAAATTGTAAACATTTATTTACACAAAGCAAATGTGTTTAACAAAAGTCCGAGCACCCTTTTGAGTCATGGCTCCTGGAAGATGGGGGGAGGGAGTTTGCACTGCAGTGGAGTCCTCTCCTCCCCAGCTACCCAAAAACCAGGTTCATAAATAAAGCCGGGCAGCTCCCTGGGGGGACCCCAAGCATCACATTTTATTCCTCTGACACTACAGCAATGAGAAGCCTGCTGTCTATCTAGAACCACAGGCTTGATTTCTTTGAGGCTGAGTGCTCTGACCGATAGCAAAGTACCCTGAGCGGCCGCTGGGATCTTTCCCTAAGGGCACTTGCTCTCTGTCAGAAGTGGAATCGGCCCGCCTAACTAGTAAACATCTCTGTCTGTTTGTTTGCTGAGAACTTTGATTTGCTATGTGATATTCTGTGCTGGGTTGGGATTTTGAAATTCTGGGGTAGATTTAAAAGGTATTTGTGGATTTTCTAGTCTGATTGGGACATTTAAGGGTGGGGCTCACAGTTCCTCAGGGCAGAGATTTCATGGGCCCTCCCCCTGCCTGTGAAAGGAAGGCAACGGGCCCTAGAATCTGTACGAGACCAGCCCAACCCCAACTCCTCATCAGCACAGACCAGGAGATTGGGTCTACGACAGAAGGCACCACCAGGAGACCCTCGAACCACGTTGGAAGGGTCCCTACACTGTGGTGCTGACAACCCCCACCGCTCTCAAGGTAGACGGTGTAGCGACCTGGGTCCATCACACTCACGTCCGGTCAGCGGACCCATCCGTGATCCGGGAAGACTTCGTCACCAAATGGAGCGTCGATCAAGATCAACGCCACCCTGCTCAAGCTCAAGCTACGGCGTGCTCGACCTGCCTGATGCTGGTAACATTGCTCGAGATCACTCCTGCTGCCGGGAGCCCCCACAATACTGTGTAATAGACTTAGATGATGCCTGCATCTTCATGGCCATGGCTCCAAAGAGACAAGGACAATTTATAGGAAGGTCAAGAATAGACTTTAGTAGGATTTGGCTGCCTGAAGTGGCCATGATGCCAATATTATGTTTCATAGTATTGATATGTTATATTGACCTTTGATTCTCTTGCAGGTTTGTTGGCTGTCCTGGAAAGGAACTATGTGGGGTGACCCCCAAAAGTAAAGGGTGACTAGCTGCCAAGAGGGCAGGTGCCCAACTGGGCAGGGAATGGTGCCCATCAGGTTTTGGTCTCTGTTGAGAGACAGCTAACAGTTGGCAGCCTGTATACTGTCTTGCAGGCCTGAGTCACCATGCCCATGTCAGGGGTAGTAAGCTGGGAAAAGCCTGTTTAGAATAGAAGGTCTGAGGCAAGGTTATGCATAGAAAGAAAATTTAATGCCAACAATTACTGTTTTGTTAAAAAGAATTGGCAAGGAAAGTCAGAAAATCTTAGAGTAGATCAGAATGTCTTTCTTCTTATGTAATTCCTCCGAAATTTGGCAATGCTAACATGGCAATACATTTCTTTGCATAGATTCAATAAGACCGGTTCCTAATAGTGGTTTTATTAACGGAAAACTTTGACTGGAGTATCATGTTTTAAAGAGCCCTGTCTGAGCTCTAAAGACTTGAAGCCAGTAAAAATGCCACGAAGAAAGCCTGGTATCCTGCTTGGAAGCCCTGAAGATGGCTGGCGCTGGAGCGTCAGGCCCATGCCCTACCATTATTGGCGGTTGGTAAGAGTATAAGGGGAGCAGTAGGGATGCCTCTGCGTTCTTGCGGAACCCCCACACACTCTGGGCCGCAACAAGTAGGAGGGCTACTGAGATGGGCTTAAAGCCTAGAGCGTGAGCTCAGGTGGAGTTGCTACAGGTGAGGGATTCACCTAACTTAGCAGATACTGCAGGCGGGCCTGATGGCAGCTGGTCCTGATGGCAGCTGGGTGGCGAGGCTTCCTGGCCCTACGGGGCACATTAAGATTCAACCATGAGATTCCAGCAAAGGTAGTCAGTTACCATTCTTGTTGTGTTTATGCAAACATCAGGACAGTAGATAAATTAATCTTGATTTGGCTTTTTGATAGCCATGGAGGAATTTTAAGAAGAAAAATCCTATTTCAATAGAAGTTGTTAAAGCTAAAATGGTTTCTTTCCCTTCCACCAGACCATTTGTTAAGATATGCCCAGTACGGGCCTCTACCAACGGTGGAATAGAAAAGCAGTCCGTCTCATGATTGAGCCAGAAGTTCCAAGACAAAGGGGGGAATGAAAGGGCGAGGGCTAGGCCTTCCACCTTGCCCCAGGGTAAGGGCTACGCCCTCCACCTTGCCCCAGGGTAAGGGCTACGCCCTTCACCTTGCCCCAGGGTAAGGGCTCCATCTTACCTAGGCCACGTGCTTGGCAAGGAGCTTCTTCCCGGAAGTCTAAGCCTCTGCTAGCCACACCCAGGAACAAGACACCGACTTGTGCCTGGCCAATCGGCAGAGCACAGTCCTTTCTCCTCCCCTTCCTCCAACTCCCCCTATATAACCCGTCTCCACACAGAGTTATCTCTCTCTCTGCTTCCTGTAGCTGCGTTGGCAAGGTGGGGGAGCCGAGCTAGCTCGAATAAAGACTCTTATGCTTTTGCATCGGACTGGCTGGCTCCCTGATGTGGTTTCTTGGGGATCCTGAAATCTGGGCATAACAGCTATTCCAAGAGCCTAAGAGGAGAGTTATTTATTTATTTATTTATTTATCTATTTTGGAAAAATATCAAAGGGGTTGCAGACGTATTATTATTGCTCCTGTAGATACAAATGTCACAAAAATAGGTCGAGGAAATTTCCCCATGACAAAAGTGGAAAGCATGGTGAAATAGAGTTACTCCAGGGTGGGTAATTAAGTGTTCATCCTCTCCATCCTTTCTTCCTTCCTTTTTTCCTTCCTTTCTTCCTTCCTTCTTTCCTTCCTTCCTTCCTTCCTTCCTTCCTTCCTTCCTTCCTTCCTTCCTTCCTTCCTTCCTTTTTCCTTTCTCTCTCTCTCTCTCTCTCTCTCTCTCTCTCTCTCTTTCTTTCTTTCTTTCTCAGTTGTAGTGGTAGTCCTAGTGATACCAAGATGTGGTGATCAGGTCTGAATTCCTTGTCTCAGGAAATCAAAGAATGAGTTTAAGGACAAAGAGTTACGTGAAAGAGAAAGCAAAGTTTATTGAGAGATAGACAGACTCCCTCTAGCAGGGAGGAGGCCCAAGTGGGTTGCCGCTAAAACTCTCTGTCTAGGGATATAAACAATGTACATATACAGTGTATGTATGTACGTATGTATGCATGCATGTATGTATTATGTATGCAAGTATGTGCACTGCTGGCTTCTGATTGGTTCTTCCATGGAAACTCTCTGCCAAAGGTTAGAGGTTGTTTCCTGCCCAGTTGGTTGCCCCAGCAACTCCCTCTAGCTGGGCTTTTGCTCAGCCAGGTTGACTTAGCCACTAGTCAGCAAACTGTATCCTGTTATTCTTGGATTTCCCTATTTTCCTTCCCTCCTATGATCCTGTCCCTATCTACTTATCCCTCTGCTATCTCCTCACTAGTTGGAGAAAGTGCTTGAAATTTAGATATTCCTAAAAATCTAAAATCTAGATTAAAGAGAACTCCACTAAACACACAAAAAATTTTGACAGCTACCTGTATTTTAATGAAATGGCAATAACAAAAACAGCGTTATAATAGCGTAATTGAGACTCGTCTGCCCAAAGTTGCAAGTTCCAGGAGCAGTGAGACTACACATTTGTATTAGTGCTGTAACACCGGGCAGTGAAAACACTAAATGAGCAATATTAATTCAACTCCACAGTCCCTGACAATGGAGACAATCACAACAATATCACAAACACAGAAGTAAAAATTGTAATTCCAAATAATGTGGAAAAGACCTTCCCAAAACCTACTGCCATTTCACATCAGAGGTAAAAGCAGAGCTACCACAATATAGAGGACAGCACAGAGAATAGGCATGAACATGAAAAGAATTTTGGTTCAAAACTTCTGGCATGAGTTCTGATCAATTCACTGCTGTTGATTTGATAAAGAGAGAATGAAATACATACTGTCTATGGTTCTGTAAGCTAAGTGAAATATGCCAGTCAGAGAAAGACAAGTAACACATTATCTCACTCATATGTGGAATCTAATGAACAAAATCAACTTTTGAACAAAATAGACCCAGAGACATAGAAGCATGGAACAGCCTGTAGAACCTCAGAGGGAATGAGGGAACATGGGGTTGGGTGGGTGGGTGAGAAGAGATCAACCAAAGAACTCGTATGCATATATGCATAACCATGAACACACACAATAGAGTCGTGAAGGCCTGGGCCGTAGGGTGGGGGTTGGGCTATAAGGGGTCAATGGGAGAACAAGGGGGACATATGTAATACTTTCAACAATAAAGATTTTAAAAAAGAATTAAATAAATTATGACCCTGAGTTAAGAATAGTTGGTGGCAGGCAAAGACAATGTGTGTGATACCCCACAGAGAAATATTTATATAGGGAGGGACATGGCTTGCCTGCTCAACCTGTAGACCCCTGATCAAAAGCAGGGGTTCATTTCTATAATGTTAGACTATCCTCTATCCTGCTCTCCTATGAATGGCATTACTGAATAGCAGTAAAATATATTTAAAAGAAAAAAGGAAGTTAAATTTGATTATAAGATAGGTTAAGAAAAATTAAGTAAAAAATATAATTTGGGGATTTTTAAAAATACAGTAAAACAAAAATGCAGAGGTTCAAAGATAAAGTGAAAAATTATAACATAAATAGCAATAAAATATTCATAATTAATGATTTTTAAATAATTCAATATGTAAGAAATTAAATCATACAGATTTGAAACCTCACTATAACAGTGAATATAAAAAGCCTTCTGTGGAATTTTGCATAAATTATATTAATTTAAATATGTTCTTTAGTATCCTTATAGATGCTATGCCTAATATTGAACATGAGATGGCAAATTGAGAAATTAGTTTTAAAGAATTGCAATTCCCATGTATTTTTATATTTAATATTTCTTGTTGTATGAAGGTTTTCAAAATATATATTTTAAAGTCTTGAATATTTATTAACACAATGAAGATATCGCTTCTGAAAATTGAAAATGTTTCCAGTTAACTCAGTAGCCTAGTACCTCTTTCTTGTCTATATGTCAAATAGATTTCCTTGGATAGCTGTTAGCATGATTTTGAACTAATACAAGAGACATTGGGAATGAGAAGCATTATTAATGATAGAGATGGAAAGGTGTGAATAAAGTATGAGGAACTGTCTTTATCCCATGTGCCCTATTAAATTACTGTTGGCATTATGGAATCAGAATATTTAACATACTAAATAAATCCTTTAGGAAATGGAGACACCACAAGGACTTCAGTGTTTCTTCCTCATCTCTCATAAAGATTTTATATTTTGAATGAAATGAAAACTGAAGCATTTCTGGTTATTTTAAAAAAGCATAGACTTGAAATGCATTATAACATGTGAATCTTACAAATGGAAATGAGGTTGTAAAAACAAACTGGTATCTGTGCATAATTACTGTGCTCATTTCCTGATTTACAGAGGATCTGGGGATCATTCATCGTGATAAAAGTTGCCCTACTGATTCAGGCTCTGCTAGGATGACCTCATTATATTTTATCTTCAAAGACAGAACCATCTCTTTGTTCTGATGTTAGTAAATCCTCTTCCCCCTTCAGGTTTGAAACACCGGTGTCATTAATTTATCTTCCTCTTCTTAACGTTAATCTTAATGAAATTGCCACATATTGTTGGTTCTATTTGTAACAGTATTTTAGTCCACTTTACTCCATTCCCACTATTCCCGTGCTGGATCACACATTCTGTCACCATAGTGCAAACTCTAATACCTCCCATTTCCCTCTCAGTCCAAGGGTACAAAATTTCAGTTATGCAAGAGGAGCAAGTCCTAGAGATCTACTGTACAGCACAATGCCTATGATAACACTGCATTTGTATACTTAAAAATTTGCTAAGAAGATAAGCTCATGGTAAATGTTCTTATCGCACAAAATATGATAATAAATTATATATTATATAATATATATATAATGATAATCTGTACCTGCATCATAGACATGCTATTAAACATGAAGTATTGCAAATACTGACATATGTACAGTGAGTTCATAAACATTAGCCACTATTATTACTATTGTTATGTCCTAATTAAACTTTCTGCCTCCATCCTTTTTTGAAATCACACTATCAGTTTTATTTTTTAAAACTATTACGTAAATTTGCCTTTTTCCACATGTGACACATTCATAAAATCACAATTTCTTAGTTTAGCTTAGTTGACCACTTACGGTATAACATTTGTTTCAAGTTTGCAGAGGACCCAAAATATCTTCCACTGCTTCTCTTCAATTTCTCATTATTCTATCCAAATTCTCTTCTGACTCACAATTTATCCTGTTGTTTTTTTTTATACTACCCAAATTCCATAGACCTATTACCATAAAATCCAAACATATATATTGACTGTCATATTCACAATATATTGTCAGGGGAACCTTATTTGTGATATAGGACTATCAAGTCTAGATGCAGGGCCCATTAGTTTTTCTCACATTGTTTTTAAATAATATCTATTTTCTTTCTGGAATTTAGAGCATTCTATAATTTCTTGTTAAGTCCACTTGAATATTTTTTTCTCTTTCCTTCATTAGAATGTATGTTTAGAAGAATAAGGAATTTGATTATAAATAGTTCCCCTGTATTTACTCATGATAAACATAATGCATGACCAAACAACAAATAAAAAATCGCTGAAATATAGTTATTAAACTATTTGAAAGCATATAATTCATTTTTTACTAGTTAAATAAAATAAGTTGTGTCATAGGAAAATTCAGGTCATTTTTGGCGCTATCAAAGGCATGCATCAAAATGTCTACCCTGTCCCTTACCTCTTTTACTACTGGTATACCCACCCTTAGAGATTGCTTAAAGATTCCTAGAGAAAGTTACAAGACTTTGACAATTTTTACTTATTTTTATTTATATTTTCACTTACTTTTTATACTATTATTTTCAAATTAATTTTAGATTTACAGAAGAGTTGCAAACATAGTAAAGAGCTCCTGTCCGACACACTTTACTTAGCTTTCTCTAATGCTAATCATGACACATTCATAAAACCTAAAAAATAACTCTAATGCAATACTATTAACTAAACCAGTAGTTCTACCAGGTTTTCTGCTGATGTTCTTTTTCTGTTCTACAGTGTAATCCAGGATATCACATTACATTTAATCGTTATTTCTTATGTTTCAGTCTACTCCAATCTGTGACAGTTTCTTGGTCTTTCTTAGTTACCCATGACCTCAGTTCTTTTGAAGGGTATTGGTCATCTATTTTATAGAATACCCATCATTTGGGTTCTTCCAAAGTTTTCTTATTAAACATTTGGTTGGATTAGAGTTATAGCTTTTTGCAAAAAATACATAAAGGAAAAGAGAAAGACGCACTTTTAAATGGACTCAAATAACCTTTACCCTAAATGGAAGCATTCCATTCCAGAGAAGTAGAATTTGGCCAAAATAGTAGCCACCAAATCTGGAAACAGGATTAGTTTCAAGGCAGATAAAAGTAAAACTTGGCAACTCTAGTGGAGGTTTAACACAGTCCAAGGGCAACATAAAAGGAAACAATATAACAAAAGTGTTAATTTTTAAAACACATTATCATTAGTTCTACACAGAAATCAATATATATAAAAGCCTAATATGCAAAGTATCCCCTCGGGAGTTCAACCTACTGGGAGATTGATTGCTTGCCATGATGTGTGCGGACCACAAGGGGGCAGTGCAGAATGAATGGAGGCCCCGGCTGGCAGCCAGCAGCCACTAGGGACCCTACCCGTGCATGATTCTGTGCACTGGGCCTCTATTTATCTTATAATACCTCAAGTTTCAGAATTGTAAACCTTCATAGATTTCATGAATACCTACATTTTCTACTAAAAACTGTCCACAAGTATTTAATTTAAAACTTCTGAAGAAATGAATTAAATTTTAAAATAAACTTTACTTAATATAGTACAAATTATTTTGGTTACTTGTTAAATATTCCAGTGATATTCTGAGTTTGCAAATATTCAGGATGAACTTCAGTGGCCAATAGTTTTTCTCTATTTGTTTAAATTCATTGCATGTCAAATCAGGGAAAGGTAGATAATATTGATTTTGCATAATTCAGAATTAATTTCACAAAAATTTGAAATAGTTGTGGCACCTTTAATTAAATATCTCATCATAAGGCTTGAAAATAATTTTAGAGATATATTTCAGGGGCCAAATTCCTATGTAATTAAAAAATAATAAACTGCATTTTTATTTAAAAAAGTGATACTTAAACAATATTGTATATTTAAGTTATCTACCACATTTGAGCAGCTTAAATCTATTTAAAATTTTATAATCATAAACTAATGTGTTTATATCTTTAATATAAAAATATTTATTTTCTTATTTTAACTATGATTTTTTTTCTGGGAAGAGTTGGTTGTACTTCATTTTACACATAATTTATGTTTTCCTTTCCTATAAGTTTAAAGTTCCAACTTATGTTTAATTCTGTCCTCAAGCATTTGCTCTGGGAGGCATTGCTTTGCTGATGGCAAGCTAGTATCACCCATACATCTGGGGGAATTAGTTCAGTGTGTGATACATTGCAACAAAATTAAAATTTTAGTTGTCTCATAATATCTTTTTGTAACATCTGACAACGTAGTTAGTTAAGATTCCAACATATTTTATCTTCTGAAAACCTAACAGGTGTTGGGTAGATTTTCTTCATCTGTTACAAATCAGTATAGATTCCAACTGGACATGTTCCATTCCATAGAAGACACTTTTTGTACTTGTAAGTATGCTGCACCTGTTCAAACAGCATCAGCTCCAGTCCTGTCTTCTTAGTGGATGCTGGCTGTTCTGTTCTTGACACCTGGACCATTGGATCCACATCCTGGGCTCTAGAGAAGAGATTTATTATACACATACTCTTGCACTTGTCTCAAATGATCTCAATCTGTCTTTGTCTGGCAAATTGTTAGTCTCAGTGGGACTGCCTAAGGATAGGTTGGCCTGTGATGGATCATATTTTTACTGTCTGGCAAAATGATATATCAACTCTCTAACACCTTCATCAAAGTAAATTCTAACTATGTTACTACATAAATAATCATAGGCTGGAAATTTCACACTGAATTTTTCTAATTTTCAGAATAAAATAGACAAATTTTAAGGATTAGATGTTGAGAATGTGCTTATTGTATATGTGGGGAATAAGTTGACCTCATTGCCATGATAGATAAGGTAAAGTTAACCCTTTAGGGAAAAAAAGAAAACATGCATTTTTACAGTCCATGAGAATTTAAGTTAGCTAACATAGATACTCTTAAGAGGAGAAGAATGGAAAATATGAAAAGAATAAAAAAATCAGAAGAAAATGGAGATAAAGGAGTATCAATTTTATTAGAAAACTAGAGGTCTGATACACGAAGATTCGTGCAAGAATGGGCCTTCCTTCCCCTGGCTGCTGGCACCACTTTGCTCTGGCCCAGAGCCGCCTTTCTGCCTTCGCTCTGGCCCAGAGCTGCCTTCCACCTTCCCACGCTGCTCAGAGGCCCGGAGCGGCTGGGGACGGTGGGGAACACCTGTGTCATTGCCATGGTGATGACGCAAGTGTCCCGCCCCATCCCTGGCAGCTCGGGGCCTGCATATGCAAATTAACATACCAGCTTTGTTGGGTTAATTTGCATACTCACTTCTGATTGGCTGGTGGGTGTTGCAAAGATATGGTCAATTTGCATCTTTCTCTTTTATTAGTGTAGATTATACTGTTGGTTAACATGTATGTTTGTATCAAGGAAATATTAAAATTTCTGAACACTTGACTTATTTTTGTTGGATGGAGACTTCTAACTTGATACTTTAAGTTTTTGATATGTATATATGATTTATATTTAAATATGCTGTTCTGTGTTTATATATAATTTCAATAATCATATTGATAGCTTTTATCTAAATATAAATATTTTCTAATCCAAATATTAATTAAATTAAAATATTTAAAATTTTTATTTATTAATAAGAATATTATTAATATGGGCTCACAGTTTTATATTATTCTTTATAATCTCGCTAACATAAAAGTACTATTGAAAGTCTTTAGATGAGAATAAATGCCGGTATTATGAAAATCCCTGTATATTTTCAGTTTTTAAAAGACACATGCTGCAACTTTACAGTACTCAGAGGATCATGGGCCTATTCCCTATAAACATCAGGGGAAGGGATCCAACAAAGGGAAGATAGACACATGCCCAGTAAAGTTGTAGTGATATGGGGCAGATACTCCCAATCAGTCACATCTGGGAACAGAAATGATTGGCCAGAGTGGGCATGGCCAGGGCAAGCACACAGCCATTTTGGAATACATAATCCTCTAAACCGAGGAGTTCTCTCTTGTGCTCTTGGATCATTCTTGGCTTCCTTGCATTTGCCCGTTTCTTCCGTAACCATGTGGACCTGCGGACACCACATGCAATGGGCTGATGGACTGCAGTAGGAAAAATCAAATTAAGCTAGCCTGATGCTCTATTGGACTTCACAGACATGGAAAGGGAATTCTGAACACTGGCTCTGACTTTAGCTCTACGAAAGCCCCAGCTATACATCTTCCATGACTGGACTAAGGGAAATGAGACTTTGGTAACTCAGGAATTTAGTTCTAGGGAAATAAAGCTTTCTACTATATCTCATCCTCCCGTGCGAGTCTCACAAAATTATTTTTCTTGGGGTAGCATAATAAATCCACACCTACTAGCAACTGGTACTTTTCATTTTATTTTAAATTACCCTATATGATTCACTGTTAAGCCCTATAATTCCATCTGAGACACAGATATCAAAATATTCATTTAACAAAAATGTTCTACATCTATTTAAACAAAATATTATATTTCTTTTATATTTTTAGGGAGTACTGCTGTTATTTTCATTACAGAAAAAGCTGTAATCCCTTTTTCATGTGTTATATTGCTGCTTTTGTAAATTATTCACATCTTCTTCCAAGAAATTTCACCGCTGGTGTGGTCATTTCAAAAATTGTGGATATTGGTAAATCCTGTAAATTAAAGTATATGAGCTAAGAGAAACAAATCAATGAATAGACTTCTTTCACATACATAAAAGCAATCAGGATTATTGACCCTCTCTCTAGTCAGAAAGGTAGATTAATTTCTACCTTTCACTTGTCTTTGAAGGTTCTGTAGTACCTTAATCCATGGCTAGTGTTAGCCAACAGGCTTCTCTGCTTTAATGAAAATGTTTTATATCTACACTTTCTAATATGGTAATCACTGGGCACATGGGGCCATTGAGTATTAGAAAAATGGCTAGCAAGACAGATAAACTAGTTTTAAAAATACATTTCATTTTAATTAATTTAAATGGAAATAACCTGCAGTTGGGTAGCCTGAACCAATGGCTGGCATAAAAATAATTAGTTTGGGAATTCAATCCCAGGGAGCAGGAATGGGAGACAGGAAGTGAGACAAAGGGGAAAGTTAATGGAAGGACGCATTATCGAATTGGCCACTGATTCTTGCAACTGATGATCAGTTTTTCAGGGCTTCTGAGGAGCTTTATGCAATTCATTTCAAAACTGTGCACACAGAAAGTTAAAGAGAGAAGCATTCATCCTTCAGCTCCCATTTCCCATTGATCGAGCATCTCCTAGGCATTACTTTACATACAATTTTGGGTTTCGTATGCATGAGGAATGAGAAGTGTAGCCAGGGTCATCTCTCACAGGAGCTTTAGAAGAAACCCATAGTAAGAAGGGCAGCTATGAACATGGGCCCCCGGTGAGGCACTTGAGTGAAAGAGCCTGTGTGCCCATGGCCACCTTAGCACTGTATTAACCGGAAGCAGACAGCTAGCTGAAAGATTTTCTAAGTAGTAAGCATAATATTTTCAAGTAAATGAATGAAATGGGTATGGTCTCTGATCCCGTTGACTTATGTAATCAAGTTAAGTAGCTGAGAAAATAAAAAGTAAATAAAAAGATACTTAGAAATTGTGATAATTAGAAATTGTTGCAAGAATAAAGAAGGTATAGGGATAGAGTACAGTAGGAAGAGAGTTAATTTAATAGAGTGATCGGCAGAAGTCTCTCTGAAGAAGATACTATTAAAGCTAAAAAACAGATGATGAAGAGGAAGCCAGGGGGAAAATATTGTGCAATTGATCAAGAAAAAAATAGGTAGAAAACCAGTTTTTCAAAATATCTCCTTGGAAGTTGCAAAAGAAATCCCCAGCCCATCCACCAAACCTACCAATTCAACCAATCAATAGTGTTGCCAAGAAGGGTCCTTGTAGACTTCAACAGTTGTTAAGTCTGTAACAGTGCGCTGCTTTTCAATGGAAAGCAATAACTGAGAAATTCCTTAAAAAGAAGAAAGAAGAAAATATATAAACCCAATATTGAAAAGTAAAAATAGTTGAAGTCATAAATTTTGCTTTCAACGTTGATGGCAGAAAATACCTTTAAAATGGTCAATTGTTCACTGTGAAAACATGAAATCAGGAAGAGAAGAAAAAAGCACTTTAAAGAAAACAGTTAATTTACCTGCATATAACAGAGAAATGGAAGTGAAGATATCACTGGTGCATGAAAATTTGACAGATTTCAGAATAGAATCTGACAGAGCTGAAATAGCATTAGTGAATTTTGGGTTAAATTAATTTGATTCACCTTGGGAGTGTTGATTATCTTTATTTTTTAATATCTCAGTATGGAAGACTTAATACACTTATTTGGAGAAATTCAATTTAAGGTAGGAAATAGGTGTTTGAGCTAATCCAATCAAGCAACATTTGCCAAATAAGAAATCATAGATTTAGACTTTAACTTTGTAAAACAATGTTTTATAGGAATCTAATTTTTTTCCACCCAAACTCCTTACCCTGGAACATTTTATTTTTGCAGGACAAATTGTTTTTAAATGTTTGCATGCAGTTACTAAATTATCAAATTTAAATTTGAAGCATATTTTCTTTCAACACTAGGTTGCTATCTCATTTTTATCCTGTAATGGTCAGTTCTAAACAAACACAAATACCATGAGAAAATGTGCATATATATTTATGTAACCCTACAGCAACTCCATGAAGTGGATACCATTTTAACTTAGTTTTATAGAAGAGAAAAATGATACCAAGATATTAAATAACTTCTCTATTTTGTTTCCCTGTGTCTTTGGAGACTGTAACAGTGTATGGCACAAAGTATCCACTTAAAAATTATTATTGACAGTAACTTGTTTATTGATCAACTCACTTTTGTATGTTTCACTCTATAAATGCTAAAGAAAAACTCATGACTTTGCTATTCTTCCATATCCCATATTCTGGTCATAGCTTGGATCAACACTCTTATTCCTTTCTACCCTCAGTTATGACACTCTTCAGTATTTGCTATTTCATGATCTACATCCACCCAAATTTTCACTTGGAATCGAAGAATCATTTCCATTTAACATGTCTGAATGTAGCACCTGGGCATTCTCCTAAACCAGCTCAAATCTTTATTATTATCTTTGTGTACCCTTTACAATAAAATGTTTAAGCTGTTCCCTATGGGGCTATTCTCTATTCTCCACTATTTTATTTCTCTCCAAAGCATTAGTCACCTATCAATATACTAAATACTTTTAAAATTTATTTTCTGCTTTCCATCACATAAAATTTAAACTCCATAGGAAATATTCCCCAGCTCGTAGAATAGTTTCTGAAGCATAATAGGTACTCAATAAATATTTATTGAAAAATTGGATCAATCAATCATGAGTGGTTTATCAGAGACTGTGATATTTTGTGCCTTTTGTACTTCTCCAACTTTATCTGGTGCCACTCTCTTTTTAATTTTTTATTTTCTGTAGTCACCCATGTGGTCACTTTTCCTGGTCATTCTGCACATGGCTGGATGTTTTTCAATCCCTCCTGACTTAATTTAGAGTTAACAACTTCAGAGAAATCTTCCTAAAACATCCCAAAGTGCCTTTCTACTCAGCACCACCAATAATTCCTAATCAACATGCAACTTGTATCTTTTATGACACTTACTACAATGTATAGCTTTTTAAAAATGTGTTTCTGTACCTCATTCTTATCTCTCTCTCTAATAGAATATGTGAGCATTAAATGCATTAAACTATCATGTTCTGTTGATCATTTTTCCTTCAATGATCCCCCTAATGCCTGGAATGTAATTGGAATGAAGTTGTTGGAAAGAGAGAAAGGAAACTTTTAAATACAGTTATCTCTGTATAATGGAATTATTGGAGACATTTCTATGATATTATTTATCTATTTATGATTTACTAAAAGACTTACACATTTAAAAAGACACAATGGCATTGATTGTAATTATTATACCCTTGCCTTTGCTGGGCCTTCTGCACACTCTGTTCAGAGAGATACAATAGCACCAGAGACCTACAGGTTCCACCAGGCCTCTTTCCTAACGCAGGCCTGGTGTTTTTCATCCTGTAGACCTCAGGTTGATGATATTTTTAAAACATGTTTTATACTTTTCTTTTCTTTTTTTTAAATCCTCACCTAAGGATATTTTTCCATTGATTTTTTTTTTTTTTTTTTTTTTTGAGAGAGAGAGAGGGAATGACAGAGAGAACTATCAATGTGAGAGATACATTTTAATTGGCTGTCCCCTGCACACACCCTGATCAGGGCCCTGGGCAGGGAGGAGCCTGCAACCCCAAGGTACATGCCCTTGACCAGAATTGAACTCTGGACCCTTCAGTCCACAGGCTGACGCTCTGTCCACTGAGCCAAACCAGGTAGGGCTATATTATCCTAATATGTTAAAGCCCAGGGTCATAACGACTGATCATGACCTAAGGCTGACCAACTCCGAAGTCCTTCAGTCAGCGCTGGGTTGCTGTGGCGACCCAGCACTGACTGCCCAAGGGGCTGAGACCCAGAGAGAGAGGCAGGGTCTGATCTGCAGCCTCAGTGGCAGCTGTTGATCAGTACTTGCCTTTCTCTTTTTCTCCCTCTTTCTTTCCCAGCTTCGCCAGCAGCCAGGCTTTTCTTTCTCTCCTGGTCTCCATGGGGTTTGCTGTTCAGCCCCACCTCTCTGATCAGGCCCGGAGATAGGCCTGGAGATGCTGACTGGTATAGGAACCGACCAATCAGAACCAAATGTGGATGCTGTGAAGAACCAATGTTTGCCTAGGAGGCAGAGCTTTTGACGCTGACTGGCATAGAAACTGACCAACCAGAACCAAATCTGGGCGCTGTGGGGAGCCAATGGTTGCCTAGGAGGCGGAGCTTTTGATGCTGATTGTCATAGGAACCGACCAATCAGAACCAAATTGGCCAGGAGAGGAGGGCAGTTGGGGGCAAGATCAGGCCGGCAGGGGAGGGCAGTTGGTGACATCCAGGCCAGCAGGCGAGGGCAGTTAGGGCCAATCAGGCACGCAGCTGAACAGTTAGGAGCCAGCGGTCTCTGATTGCAAGAGGGATGTCCAACTGCCGCTTTAGGTCTGATCCCTGTGGGATCGGGTAAACCGGCAGTCGGACTTCCCCCAAGGGGTCCCTAATTGGAGAGGGTGCAGAGTGCGCTGAGGGAAACCCCCCCCCCCCATGCACAAATTTTGTACACTGGGCCTCTAGTTCTTTAATACTCACTCATTTACTTAATTTGTAATTGAATCTTCAAAACAATTCCAGGTTCTTCTTTAGAAAAACAAGTGGCACTTTCTGATTTGCCATAAATTTCACAGGGCCATTTTACATTCCAAAGAGGTTTGGAAGTATTCTGACAGGCAGCTCTTTTCTATTCCTTCATTTTCTCCTCTTATTTCTTTATCTCTTTTTATCATAATTTTTGCTATCTGGGGTCCTTTGATGGTAGCAAGAAAACCAACTCATTCATCAGTATTCTAATATATGAGATGACAACCTTTTTTTATAACAGAATTCATTTGCCCGGAAAAAAACACACATACATTTCTTTCTGAACAGGCCTCATTTCTCTCTTCACTAACCTCCTTTCTAATTTTCATTAGTATTTTCACCCTTTCTTGCAAGTGTTCATGATTTAATATAAGGATCTTACTGCTGTGCTCTTTCACTAGTTTTTATGAAATCACATTATTTAATATTATATCTAGTTCCATTTCACACTCTGTTTTCTTCATGTATCTGTATGCCTACTTATTTCTCAGACATATTTTTTTGGAGAATTCACTTCCACTTTGAATTAGATATGACAAGAACATAATTCCCATTCAATTTCATTTCATTGCAAAAGAACAAAAAGACAAAGTGATAAAAGGCACATCTTTAGAAGTTTATTCACTTTGCTCCTATGTGAAAAGACAAATACTTTTGTGTACTACATGAGTTTAAAATAAAAAATGATTGATTTAATTTTGACATGATTATATTTAAAACATAAGAGGATTAGCAATTAGTTTATTTTATATGCAAATAAAGTTTTAGACAGCTATTTTGTACTGTCTTCTAAATAAAAATAAAATGTGCCAGTTATGCTGTTCTTTGTATATAAAATGAACCAAGGACACACTATAAGGCAGCCTGAATCAATGTGTTCAAAGAAATGGTGATAGATTTGTCCTGAGTATTTAATTTATTAAAATCATTAAATTCTATTTTCTGAAATCTTACAAACATTTATTGAGCCATAGGATACTTTGTTTTTTGTCCTTAATTGCTGATGTTTTCAGGCACTAAGGTGTACACTAAGCAAAATAGGACATTCCTAGGTCTCAATTGTTACCCTTTGTCTTGAACATTTTATTTATCCACCTACAGTATGTATCATATACACGACAACTGGCTTGGTGTGTCAAGAGTGTGCAGGGACTGATATTCTGCTCTACCTGGAAGCTAACAAGTTAGCCTGGCAGTTTCATAATGCTGTGCAAAGACATGAAAGTCTTAGGTTTTGCCGAAGCCGGTTTGGCTCAGTGGATAGAGCGTTGGCCTGCGGACTGAAGGGTCCCAGGTTTGATTCCGGTCAAGGGCATGTACCTTGGTTGCGGGCACATCCCCAGTAGGAGGTGTGCAGGAGGCGGTTGATCGATGTTTCTCTCTCATCGATGTTTCTAGCTCTCTATCTCTCTCCCTTCCTCTCTGTAAAAAATCAATAAAATATATTAAAAAAAAAAAAAAGAAAGTCTTAGGTTTGAGGCCAGAAAAACACACACAAACTTTATTTTTTATAGCACAGTAAGAAACGTGAGCTTTATGTTTGCATTTGTTCCCCTTAACCCACAAGTCCAATGGGAATACTGTACCCTGGGGTAGGTTTGCCTCACAGTTTAGAGACCCTGAGATTAACATCTCCCAATCTTTTAAACAGTGTACTAGTGAACAGGAGCAACCTTTGCTTGGAGGAAGACATTATCTTTATCATCTTTGCCTGAAACAAACTTGCCCTCTGCCCTAGAAGGTGACATTATCTACCTTCCCAGGCCATTTTCTGTACAAATGCCCTTGCAAAGATTGTGCAGATATAAACTGATTCAATACCTGCCAAAATCCCCAAAAGCAATGTCCCTTAAACAGCGTTACAAAGACATGGAAGGCTTGTGAAAGTGAATATAAGCTAATAACCACTGCTTTCTTGTTTTATGTAACCTTAAATGTTGTGTTCTTTAAAAATTAAGATAGACTTAATATCTATTTACTCAAAGTTATCTTTTCCTTTATGTCTTTTTCTTTTAATTTTATTCTTTGATGGCTTTTTTCTCTATATTGACAAAAGGAGTTTAGAAACACTCATTTTGGTTCTAGAATTTGGCTTAGATTAAGAATAGACATAAACGTATAAATATAATTTGTCAATGTCAATTGGAAGATAAATTGATTCAGGGAATAGAAACAAAAGTTGAGAAGACATCTGTTTCATTTGTAAAGATTTGTTATAGTAATTAAAAATTAATGTCAACGTGGGTGAATTGTACTTTCAAAGTTACAGTAACTTAATGAGTCATTCTCTGATGCAAAATGAACTCTGGCAAAGATAACATAAAAACTTATAAAAATCTGTATCACAGAAGTTAGGCAATGTTGATAAAACTTATTGGCTTGGAAAAGAACTCCATGTTTATCCTCTCTTAAACATTAAATCATATTTTAATTAAGCTTAGTCAAAACAAAGGGACAGTATATATATGTATATATATATAAATTCATTAAAGGCATGAATTTAAACAATTTTTATTTAATGAGTGGGCTGTAAATAAAATAATGAAAATATAGAACAATAATTTAGATTTGCCTACTTTTATTGTTTTAAAATGTAAATATTTGGCTTATGACTTTAATTCAGTTATCCAAGGACACATCATAGGCTTCCTTAGTGTCAGACAGATACATTATATTTTAAATATCTAATGCCACATCCTTATACCAGAATTTGAACTTAGCTAAAAATTAGATAAATATATTTATAAAGAACATTTATGTAAATCAATATGCATTAAAATATGAAAACTATTCCAGGAATCCAAAAAGTGACTTCTAATATTCATTAAGTATAAATTTAAAACCATTTTTTTCAGTGTAATAAAAAGATAAAAATATGTTACTTTAGAAAGAGTCAGAAATATTTTTACACAGGTAGTTTTTATCTAGCATTATTATAAATTTTTTACATTATAGTTTCGAAAATTTGAAACTTATTCAAAATTTGAGAGTGTAGTGTAATGAATCCTCACCTACCCATCAAGGACAATGTTGTTTTATCTATACACCTACTCCCCTCCTGATTTGTTATATGTTAAATCCTAGATATAATTTTATTTAATTATAAATATTTCATGAGTATAGCTTTAGTTTATTTTAATGGAAATATTTTGAAATCATAAAACTTTAAAATGCAAGAAATAAGAGTAAATGTAGTTGAAGTTCAAAACCAAGTATTCTTTAAAATTATACTAGAAACGTTAGACATGGGTCTAAAAACACATTGGATTATTCATTGCAGTATATACAGAGATATAGCTGCTAAACACACAGACCTCAAAGAATTTACAATTTGTTTAGGCAAAGAAAACTCAGACAAATTAATAGTAAAATGGCTTGAATTAGTGATCTAGACTACTTACCAGATGGAATATTAAGGCAATCCATAATTAATTAAAATGGTGTATAAAAAGTTTGTGAGTATAAAAGAGGAAGCTAACACATGGTTTGATAAATACTAAGAGGAGTGGGAGGAAGGATTCTACTAGGTAAATTTACTATTTTTTGGAACAACTCTCTGTAGTTTTATAAATATTATTTATTACATTCATTTGAATTTACATTTAATTTAGTTTCTTCAACTGTTCGACCATGCTTCCTTCTCATACAGAGCTCTTCTGAGAGCATGCTCTCAATTAATCACTGACACAAGAATTATCATCTAAAAGCTGCTGTTAGAGACCCTGACCTAAGAGTTAATACCAGGAGAGGGTCAAACAAGAAATATTAAGGATAGAATCCTGGAGCTTTATTATTCCCCAAGTAGCTGGCAGTGCAACGCCATTACTCTGTACTCTAATACTTAGTCACTAGAAGAGATACTAGTAATATCTACTATGCTATAGCAATGTAATTATTAGAATGTATACCTGCATGAAACTAGGAAGTCTTTTAAAAATGTTGAGTGTACAGAGTTGGGCCATGTGCTCTTCTTAGAAGAAACCCACCTCTAGCTTGAAGACACTGCCAAAGACTAATTGACGAAAGTGACTCACAAATCAATTCTGACTTCCTCAGGACTTTCTCCATCTCTCATCCTGTCAGCTAGATCAATAGTAGGATTGCAAGTCAGCATGGTCTGACTGGGAGAGACAAAACATGCTAAAGTCATGCCAAAGGAGCTGCAGCCCTCAGCTGACACTTCACCACGGCTGTTGCCCAGTCTATGGGTCTGGGAAAATGTATAGTAAACTGTATCTTCCATTATAGTATCACAAAAAATACTTCCACTGCCCCCAAAATTCTATAGGCTCTGGCTATTTATCATTTCCCCACTTTAAATCCTGACAACCATTGATCTTTTTACTGTCTCCATAGTTTTGTCTTCTCTTAGCATGACCCGTAGTTGGAATCATATAAATCCAGGTGAACTGCCTCTAGAGACGATGCTTGTCCCAAGTTTAGTCGCTTATGTTAGTTGTCTAATGGTGGATAATTACTCTCTTCGGTACATATCATGGCTCTATTCTATCCTTTGGCAGTCTGATTTGAGTTAGATGTTAAAAAGCCATTTCATTGGTGAATTATTTTTGGAAAAGAAAATTTTATACACTTAAGTTTTAAAGAAGTACTTAGAAGTTCAGTATCATCTCCATGAAAAGAGGATTTGTGCTATTATTAAAATCTCCTGATGGAAAAGCATTACAAAGGAGGATTCATGGGAAATGTAATGTAATTGATTGAGACAGAATGTTAGACACTCAGCTAAAACATTACTGCATTTAAAAAAGGAAGAAGAAATTTAAACACTTGATTTTTTTCCTCAAATATGAGACTTCCTTTAACCATGCAAATAATTGTTAGCACATTTTGTTGAAATCTTAAGCAGAAAAGCCATTAAGTTTGATGAAGATATCATGTTAAACCCAAGGAAAGGAAAATTATACAAAGCCTATTCTAAGAGATGGTAATGGTTTAAACTATAACACTAATAGAAAAGGTTACTTCATAATTGGAAATCTGGATATTGAACAAATGAAAAGGAATTTGAGCTTTCTTATGCTATGCCTTTCATTTAAAGCATATTTGTACAGTTGATTTTTTGCCAAGAATAATATTTTGTGATGACTGTGGCTATTACTTTTAGATTATAGCAGCATCCAGCTGAGAAGTATAACAATTATTACTATTGTGCTGCACAGAGGTTTTTGTGTATTAGATGTGATAACTTTTAAATTTGTGGAAGTAAATGCTACCTTTGAAGAGTTAATATGAGTACTATTTTAATGATACTAGACAGATTTAACCTATGGCTTAATTGAGGCCAAAACAGCAAATAAGCTAATATTATTTAGGATGGAAATGAGCTTTTATCAGGTATGGAGACTTTATTGAGGTCTTTATAGTTCTGTTGTGGTCACTTTTGCCCTCACTCTGAGTGATTGTTTTCTTGATCTATCCATTGTAAAGTATTTTTATTATTACCTCTTTGCGGACTTGTGTTTCCTCAAAATTCAAATGTTGAAATCCTAACCCCCAGTATGAGTGTGTTTGGAGATAGAGCCTTTAAAGTGGTATTTAAGATTAAATAAGGTCATAAAAGTGGACCCTAAGCCAATAGGACAAGTGTCCTTTTAAGATGAGAAAGACATCAGAAGTCTCCCTTTCTTCAGACACACAGAGGAAAGACAATGTTAGAACACAGCACAAAGGCCTCCATCTGTAAGCAGAGAGAAAATATCTCACCAGAAATTAAGCCTGCTAGCACCTTCATCTTGGATTTCCAGGCTCCACAACTGAAAGAAAAGACATTTTTATTTTTTAAGCCACCCAGGCTGCGGTATTGTGTAAAGGCAGTCTAGCAAATTACTAAAACCTTTGAATTACTCCAAGAAAATTAGCAAAGTGATATTTCATCAAAGTCATTTCTTCTCTGAATTGGAATTAATCTCATTGAAAATGATAATTATTTTCCTCATACTTAAGTTACAGCACAATACTCAAAGGTTTACTAATTATGATGTACACTTAGATGTTTGGATTTACTTATTCCTCGGATGTTTCTGTTATAGACAAGGACTTTTGAAGTTATACTTAAGGATAGGATCACCTCATGAAACAAACTGTAACTAATGAACGAATAACTCACAATTGATTTCATAAACTAACGTTCTCCCCCAACCTCACCCTCCCCTCCCAATCCATTGAGATAAGCCTAAAACAGCTAAGAAAGGAAATCCTTTAAGACGGAAATAAACCAGAAAATGGCAACATTCAGGTAAAAAGGTGGTGTGGAACTGTTGTACTAAATTTAATGTATAACAGAGGAGATGGTTTGAGATGATTATATGTAAATTAGCATCAATCTTTGGTTTCTTTTTCTTTTTTAACTTGAAGAGCTATTTGGTTCATCCACATCGTACTACTCCCATCAGCCTCTGAAACCTCGGCCAGGATGTCTGTCACCTCAAGACCAGGGGTGATTGTCCGAAATTGTCCTAACCTAAGAACAGTTGTCTTGCTAGCAAGCCAAAGTAGTTGACAATATTGTATCTTTCCCTGTTGAAGTACTTGAACCATATATTTTAGGGAACCAGTGAGGAAACCTAGGAAATAAAAGTTGTTTAGAAAATGTCAAGTGAGAATGCGTATTTTATTTCTTCCTCTGTTAGCACCTGCACTATATTTATTTTAAATATGTCTATGCCTTCCTTCCTACCTCCATCCCTAGAATCAATATTTAAATTATTACTTGTCATTATAAAAAAAAAAACCCGCATCCATTTCTGCTTTTCTTTTTTTTTTTTTTAAATATATTTTATTGGTTTTTTACAGAGAGGAAGGGAGAGAGATAGATAGTTAGAAACATCGATGGGAGAGAAACATCGACCAGCTGTCTCCTGCACATCTCCCAGGGGGGATGTGCCCGCAACCCAGGTATATGCCCTTGACCGGAATCGAACCCGGGACCTTTCAGTCCACAGGCTGAAGCTCTATCCACTGAGCCAAACCGGTTTTGGCTGTTTCTGCTTTTCTTTAGACAATATCAAAAGTGACCTCCATTTTTTCTCAAGGAAAGTAGACTCTATTTACACATAAAATTTTCCAAAAATGCATGTAAAGTCAAGTTGTTCTCTAAGAACATGAGGCATAAGACAACTTCATACTTTATAAAATTCTTCCTTAAACAAATTGTGCTAAACAAAATAAGGCAATCAGAGAAAGACAAGTATTACATGATCTCACTCATATGTGGAATATAATGAGCAAAATAAACTGATAAACAAAATAGATCCAGAGACATAGAAGCATGGAACAGACTGAAGATTCTCAGAGGGAAGGTGGGGGTGGTTGGGAAGAAAACAAACAAAGAACTTATATACTTACTAGAGGTCCAGTGCATGAAATTCGTGCACTGGGGGCAGAGGGTCTCTCAGCCCGGCCTGCACCCTCTCACAGTCCAGGACCCCTCGGGGGATGTCCTAAGCTGGCAGTCAGACATCCTTCTTGCAGTCTGAGACCCCTTGGTCCTTACCACTCGCCTGCTCACTGCTTGGCTTGCTGCTCCTTAGCACTGCCTTAGAGGGGGGAGAGATTCCCACCACCTCCACTGCACTTGCCAGCCATGAGCCCAGCTTCTGGCTGAGCAGCACTCCCCCTGTGGATGTGCACTAACCACCAGGGGGCAGCTCCTGCATCAAGCGCCTGCCCCTTGGTGGTCAGTGCGTGTCATAGCGACTGGTCATTCTGGTCATTCTGCCATAATGGTTGCTTAGGTTTTTCTTATATAGATATGCATAACCCCCGGACACACACAATAGTGTGGTGAAGGCCTGGGGTAGGGGCAGGCTAGAAGGGGTCAATGGGGAAAAAAGGGGACATCTTTAATACTTTCAACAATAAATATTTTAAAAAGAAAGAAAAAGACTGGAGAATATTGTTTTCCTCTTAGACTTCATGTGTTCCTATTATTTCAATTACTTGTCTGGCAGACAGGATCCCATTTAATATTCACTTTCAGAGACTTAGTAGACAGAGAAGTGAAAGAACTATTTTCCTAAAATGTCAACTTTATATTTACTTCTTATGATCCATCTAATTTGTATAGGCAAATCATATCCTTCTGTCTCACTTCATCTGGACTGATGAATTGTAAGTTCTAAACTTAGTTGTCTTAATATATTTGTGAAACCACTGCTATATAACTTCAATTGACATCTCTATTTAATATTTTACCTTCTGTATATTTATATATTTTCTCCATATAGGCTTCCTTTATGATTGATTTTATAACATCTGATAAAAAATTAAGTTTAGTGAAGCCTAAAGTCTCAAATGAAATACTCTTGATCAGACAATTTTTTTAATATAATTTGAGGTTAACGTAAGTATACAGTATATTTTTCTTCTTCCACTAAAATTTGAGGCAAAAACATTTAGTATTTTAATTGCTGAAAATATTGGTTTAGACTCAGGTGTGTGAGGTGGCACATCTGTTGACAAGTCTATCAAATTATATTTAACATCTATTATTTTTATTGAAGTAAATTAGGTATATACATTATATAAATTTCAGGTGTACCACATTATAATTTGACATCAGCATAAATTATATTAAATGTCTATTATTGATAGATGTTGAATTAATTATGAGGAACAATAATTATAGGAAAAATAATTCAATGTGCACAGTAATTGTGTTTGACTTAAGAGCATGAATTTGTTGTCTATTTCTGCACATCAAATTACCATAAATTTAGCTTCTTAAAACAACACACATATTATCTCAGAGATTTTTTGGGACATGATTTGAGTAAAGATTAGCTGGATCTCACCAGGCTGAAAGCAGGATGTCAGTGGGGCAGTGAACTTACCTGAACCACAGGGTATCTTCCAAGCTCACGTAGTTGATTGTTAACAGATCTTTCTTCTTTGGAGCTCTGTGAATGATGTCCTGCTTCCTTATTTGTTGGCTGGAACCATTCTCCACTCCCAGAGCTTTCCCTATGACCCTTCCCATTAGGCCCCCTTACTACATGTCAATTATCTTTTCTTTTCTTTTTCTTTCTCTCTTTTTCTTTCTTCTTTCTTCTTTCTTCCTTCCTTCCTTCCTTCCTTCCTTCCTTCCTTCCTTTCTTTCTTTCTTTCTTTCTTTCTTTCTTTCTTTCTTTCTTTCTTTCTTTCTTTCTTTCTTCCTCCCTCCCTCCCTCCCTCCCTCCCTCCCTTTCTTTCTTCTTCTTCTTCTTCTTCTTCTTCTTCTTCTTCTTCTTCTTCTTCTTCTTCTTCTTCTTCTTCTTCCTCTCTCTCTCTCTCTCTCTCTCTCTCTCTCTCTCTCTCTCTCTCGTTTGGCATGAGAGAGTCTTTGATGCTTCACCTTCTTTTAGAGGCGTCACCTGATTAGGTCAAATTTTCCCAAAGTAATTTTTCTAATATTAACTTAAAATCAATGGATAGAGGACATAATCAAAGAAATAGTTTATCCTTTAATCTGGCCCCACACAAATTCAAGAAGTAATTACATAAAAAGAGTATATAGGACTGCCAAGGGGAAGTGGTGTTGGGAGCTGTTATGGGCTGAATTGCATCTCGTTAAAATTCTTATGTTAAAATCCTTGTCACCAGTACCTGTATTTAAATATGAGGTCCTTAAAGAGGTAATTAAGTTAAAATTAGATTATTAGGATATGTGCAAACCCAATATTAAGATGGTGTCTTTATAAGAAGAAAGTGTATCTCACCACCTACAGAGGATGATGATGTGAAGGCTCAGGAAGAAGGTGGCCATCTCTAAGCCAAGGAGAGAGGCTTCAGAAGAAACCATACTTGCTGACACCTTGCCCTCAGACTCTGGCCTAAAGAATTGTGAAAAATAACTTGCTGTTGTTTAAGCCACTCAGTGGGTGACCTTAGTATGGCAACCCTAGCAAACGAATACAGGAGCAACTTAGAAATCTGCCTATCACAAATCATAAACAGTTATGGACAATAATAAAACATCCCTTCATTCTTGAAACAAACAATATTTAAAGTTTGATTTGTTTGTGCGTGTGTGTGTGCGTGTGTGTGTGTGTGTGCGCGCGTGTGTGTGTGTGACTTCAAATTTGTTTGGTATATGTAATATTTTAAACATATTTCAGCAAGCTATACTTCAAATTGAGAAATCATAACAATAATTAAGATCAAAGTATTTAATTAAGAATTTCATTCTAAAAGGAAATCTCTACTTGTATATTCTTTTCTTTTTAAAACTTTTCCAATAATCTATTTCTCATATAAAAGAAAATATTAACATAACTATGATTCAAGCTGAAGTACTCCTTTAGAAATGTATTATAACTTTCTAGAACAATGTGTAGGCACTTCAGAGAAGCAAATACAAACATTGCATAACTGATATTTTTATAATCCTTGAAAATGCGGGTTAAGAAGTAATATCTCAGAAATCCAAAAGTATTTAACATTAAGCTAAATGTATTTTTAATTTTATTAAAATAGAAAGTGTTTGCTATGTCAATTTTTGATGATATGTAAGCTTTCAGAGAATTATATATGACATCTTTTACTTCCTTAATTCATTTTGTCAGCAAGTTTTTAAATATTATAATTTAACATGAGATGGGTTTTTCTGTGATCTCTCATGGCAACCATACATTTGTCTTATGCTATTTTGGGTTAAAAACAATTTTTCAATATTGCATAAACTTATTTCTACTATGGTAAAATAAAAAAAACCACATATTTTTGTACTTTAAAAATAAAATAGTCATGGTTCTTACTTGCAAGAGGCAAAAATTACCTCTAGAGAGAAATATATTTATAATTAATTTACAAAGTCAGTTTATTAAATTATTTGTAAATTATCTTTTGGATAAGGCACACTGTGATCTTGATGTGATTTCTTCAACATAATAAGCATACTTAGTCACAATTTATTAGTTGTTTTGTTTTTTTGCCCCTAAAGGGATTGCAGTTTTATCAATCTTATCATGAGGCTTATATAGTATTTAGCCCAATAAAGAAGACTTTGATGTTAGGCTCTTATTCCATGAGGAATAAGAAGGCATATTTGGGTACTTTATTTTCTGTAGAATTAAGGCAAGACATGACATTTCTTATTGTGGGGAATTTTCCCAACTGAAAAAGTGCTTGCTGCTTGATAGTCAATGAAAAACAAATAGTGTCTAATATAAAACCAACTTACTTAGTACAATGAATAAAGCAAATAACTTACTCGTTTAAAATTAGTTCACTGAGCAATTATTATTTATGCAGATTAATTAAACATGATTCGTTTTAGGGAATCAAAATCAAACATTCATGGATATGTTTATCATTTTCTAATGGATTTATTGGCTTAAAAGCAATAACAAAAGCTAAAAATCCTAGCATCTTATTTAATTTTAAAACTGTTACAAAAAATATCATATAACAAATCCTTTTCCACTTAAGTGAAAACATTTGTATAAAACTTCCCCCAAATTGGTCAAGTTCTCATTATTTTTTAGTTATCTTTAGTTATTTATAGACCCTTCTGAGTCCTAAATTAGAACAAGAAAATTTCACTATAACCATGTTGTCCTTGACATACCTAGGCTATAATAATATTTTATAAGGCAGGTTTTGTGCACAATTTCTTTGATTATCACAAATAACTGAATTAATATATCTTCACATAATTGCACACATATTATCAGTGGCTGCTGTTCTAGTCAAAATAATTTTTGCAGGAATGCTGAGCTTGTTGTCAAGTGTACTCTTAAATTTCATGATTAAGACCCCAAAAGCTAGAAATTTATTGGCATATAGCTTTATTGTGTCATATAATAAATAAAATCTGCACTTTTTAATTTTAGTGAATTCATTATTTCTAACTGTAAGGAAAACATGTTCATTGAGAATATCTCATAATGCTTATCAAGGCGAAAATATATTAAAAATGTTTGCCTGTGAGTCCCTTTCTGTAAGGAACAAATTAAATAGCGACATGCATTTATCAGAGCACTTTTTTCTAAAGTCTTCTTTTGTACATATATTTACAGACCACCTGCAAAATTTTAACCTCAAAGAAGATACAGTGTCATGCAATGGAAAGAAAATTGGCAAAGCGGTGAGGAGACTCACAGGGCTGTGATAAAGCTGTGACTCAGACAGTGGGCTCTGGAACTGGAGAGGCTACGAAGCAATGCTAGATATTCCACTAAATGTATGTGTTACCTTGAGCAAGTGACATAATCCCTATATATTTCTCCTTGTTTCTTCATTTGTATAATGAAAGTTGATTGTGAATATCACATCGATTAATGTATATAAAGGATGTAGAACAGCCCCCTGGCTCACAGTGAGCCCTCCATAATTGCTAGTTAAGATATGGTTAGTCTACAAGTCTTAGTTTTCACTTACAAAAATTGTAAATCTAGAGGACATTTTAGTCTTCATGACACTAAGGTGTTTGGTTATAAGAGTTGACTATAAGTCTACCTTAGTGATAAAAGTAATATTTTTATATTCACAGTGTTGTAGAATAGTCCACACTTTTTAATAGCTAAAGAAACTACAATAAGTATACCATGGACTACAGTGTTCTTAACTCAAGATTATACTAGAAGCCCTGGAAGATACTTAACAAGTGAGAATAACCATGCTCCAGGTCAAATAAACTAAATTGAGATCTAGGGATGGGGTTGGAGTTTGTCCATCAATATTAAAGTTATTTAGTGAGTAACCCTGAGCTAATCTAAAAAAAAATATGACTTTTTTTTTCTTTTGATTGCTCTAAATTTTCCTTTCTCTTATTGAATTGTAGGCAGAGAAATAAAAAATATCTATATATAAGCTGTTAGCATGATGATAAATTGGCAATAAGTAAAAACTAATAAACAAATACAAACAACAGAAACAAAATGAAGCATTTTTTCTCACTAATGATAATATCTACTTTCTCAGTTCTGTAATCTACTCCCAAATATTCAGAGGTAATTTTTCACATGCTCACATTCACTAAGACTCCCTTACTTGGCCTTTTCTGCTTCAGTCATTGAAATCTTTTCTTTCTAACTTCATTTATGCCCCAAATTGCATTTTTACCTTTATTAAGTAAGACATTTACTGGTGTACTTGTATTCTCATTTAAAATTTCAAATAACTTTATGAAAATCCCCTCTGGAAATCCCTGGCACTTCCAATTGACATTCTCATTGCTGAGTTAATTATCTTTCCTCCAAAGAAGCTTCAAAGATCCAGATTTCTCCATTTCTAACAGTAGTACCATTTGTTTCTCTAAGTAATATGTTAGATTTATCTTTTAAGCACCCCTCTCCTTCTGTTCTCAACCTTTCAAATGGAAGTTTCTATGAAATTGTATATATTTCTATTTATTGTTATTTATTTGTTATTTACTTATCATGCCTACAATCTTCTTATAAAGAGCAAGTTCAAATAGCAATTTATTCATGTGTCTACCCACCTTTTAAGAATTTTTTACCCAAATTTTTATATCACCTCCGACATTTTTTAAACTCTCTTTTTTTTGAATATATGATTTTTAACCTCTTTCCATCCTTACAGTCATGATCTTCACAGCGATAAGTGTTTGCCTCTTTTCTAGCAATACAGTAACTTAATCACCGGCTACTGGTTGCTCTGTTGGGTACTCTAGAAATTTTGAAAATTGACTATGGCACTCACTTATTCAAATGTCTGTTGTTTTCCCTTTTTCACCTAAATATAAATTGGTCATTATTAACATTCAAGGGTCTTCCCATCTACAACCATAATGTTCAATAAACTGTAACCCCAATAATCTATTTCTGTCTTTCAACAACCTATAAATTTTGCTTAACCCAATTGAAAAGAAGGATGAACATGACTGTGTTCTTAAATGGCACGTCTTTTAATCATCTCCAGCTTTATATTAAAACTAGAGGCCCAGTGCACAAAAATTTGTGCACTCGGGGGGGCAGGGGGAGGGGGTCCCCCAGCCCTGCCTGTGCCCTCTCGCAGTCTGGGACCCCTCGGGAGATAACGACCTGCTGGCTTAGGCCTGCTCCCGGGTGGCAGAGGGCAGGCCCAATTCCTAAGTGCAGCCACTGGTCAGGCTCAGAGCAGGGCCGATTGGGGAGTTGGGGTGCCGCCCCCTATCATGCACAGAGCAGGGCGGATCTGGAGGTTGTGATGCCACCCTCAGTCACGCTCAGGGTAGGGCCAATTCGGGGGTTGGGGCACCCCCTGTCACAGTCAAGGCAGGGTCGATGGGGATGTTGCGGTGCCACCCCCTGTCACACACAGAGCAGGGCCGATCAGGGGGTTGGGGTGCTGCCTGCTGTCACTCACAGAGCAGGGCCTATCATGGGGGTTGGGGATCCGTACCCTGTTGCTCACAGAGCAGGGTCAATAAGGGGGTTGGGGAGCTCCCCCCTGTCATGCACAGAGCAGGGCTGATCAGGGGTTTGAGGAGCTCCCCCGTCACTCAGAGTAGGGCCGATAGGGGAGTTGGGGCACCGCCCCCTGTCACACACAGAGCAGGGCAGATCAGGGGGTTGGGGCACTGCACCCTGTCACACTCAGGGCAGGGCCAATGCGGAGGTTATGGCTCTACCCTGTCACACACAGAGCAAAGCCCATGGAGGGAGATTGGGGCGCCACCCTCTATCACCCACAGAGCAGGGCCGATCAGGGGGTTGGGGCGCCACCACTGTCACACTCGGGGCAGGGCCGATAGAGAGATTATGGCTCTACCCTGTCACACACAGAGCAGGGCCCGTCGGGGGGTGGGGGGCGCCGTACCCTGTCACACACAGAGCAGGGCCGATCAGGGGGTTGGTGTGCTGCACCTTGTCAAACACAGAGCCACAGGGCAATCAGGGGATTGGGGAGCTCCCCCCTATCAGGCACAGAGCAGGGCAGATTGGGAGGTTGTGGCCCCGCCCCCTGTCACTCACAGAGCCACAGGGCGATCAGGGGGTTTGGGCGCTGCCCCCTGTCATGCTGATCCCAGTGCCGGGAGGCATATTACCCTTTTACTATATAGAAAAGAGGCCTGGTGCACGGGTGGGGGCTGGCTGGTTTGCCCTGAAGGGTGTCCTGGATCAGGGTGGGGGTCCCCACTGAGGTGCCTGGCCAGTCTGGGTAAGGGTCTGAGGGCTGTTTTCCGGGTGGCGAGTGACTGAAGCTTCCAACCGCTCCTTGTTTTCTTCTTTTTTTTTTCTATTCTGGGCCAGCTTTAGCTCTGAGGCCTCGCTGCTGAAAACATGGATACAATGTTTCGGTCTGGCTGGTTTCAGTCCGGCTGGTTTCTGGAGTTTGTTTACCTTCTTATTTGCAACATAGTACATAGTTGCTTAGAGTTGTAGCTCAGAGGCCGGCAAGTGAGGCGGGGAACATTGGAGTCTGCAGCAAGCAAGCCTCATGCTCGCTTCAGTGCATGGCTGCTGGCTGCCATCTTGGCTGACAGTTAATTTGCATATACTCACTGATTAGCCAATGAAAAGGGTAGCGGTCGTACACTAATTACCATGTTTCTCTTTTATTAGTGTAGATGCTATTGAGAACTGGGATTAATTATTATTCAACTTTATATTCCCCCCAAAGATTCTAGAACAGTGGTTCTCAACCTTCTGGCCCTTTAAATACAGTTCCTCATGTTGTGACCCAACCACAAAATTATTTTTGTTGCTACTTCATAACTGTAATGTTGCTACTGTTATGAATTATAATGTAAATATCTGATATGCAGGATGGTCTTAGGCGACCCCTGTGAAAGGGTCGTTCGACTGCCAAAGCGGTCGCCACCCACAGGTTGAGAACTGCTACCCTAGAAAGAATAAGACTCAATTCATTTAAAATATATTGACTATCTACTAGTAAAAAAAAAGTCTTTGGAGTCTCAAATACATGGGAAAGATAAAATTACTAGGGCAATTTGAGATTTTATATAGGGAAAATACCACTCATAACATTTCAGGATGTAATAATGATGCTTAAAATACCCATTATGGCATTCCAATGTGAAAGCTAAATAAAGGGGGTTTTGTGTAATTAGAAAGGGAACAACTTAATAGGACCAGAAAGGATCGCCAGCCCCCAATATTTTTCAATACAACACGTTGGCCTTAATTCCTCACCCTTTTGATATCTGAAATGACTTTAATGATCAGAATATGTTAAAATAGCATAAGCAAAGAATTACTGAAGTAATGCTTTAAATACTGCCTTGATTAAGTCCATGCAACCATAGCATTCAATCTTCTTTAGTCTATCTTAACGCCAGAAATGGTATAGAATTGTTTGAAACCAAAACTTTTGTTTAAAGAGAAACTATGATTTGCAATCTGCCTCAAAAAATGGTTTGTGTGATGCAGAATAAATAATTAAAAGAGAAGGCATTCCACTGGAAATTGTATCCACCCATTAAAATACTTAAAGACTGAAACAGCAATGGCATTGGCTTCCCTTCTGCTCACGATCAATACATAGAGTCTTGAGTAATGCTTTTTACTCATAAATCTTCCTATTTTGCTTCAGCTGATTCAAAAAATTTAAAAGGCTTTACTCTTTTTGTTCTTCAGCAATACCTCTGCCCACTGTTCTGGATCATAGACCTTGATTGTTGAAAACCATAAAATTAAAACGACAAAAAAAAAATCCATTTCAGTTAAAACAGTTTTGTGGAAGAGCAGGTGGCTGATAAAAAGCCCCACTCCCTGGTGCTGAGGCAAAAACAGCAGTGAGAATAAAGAGCACCCTTTCCTGCGGAGTTTAAATTAAATTCAGATTTGTTTCAGCGGGGCCTTGATGGTGTCTCTATGACCGGGATGCGTTGGCTTAGCTGCTGTCTCCACAGGCTTTTGCTGTGTCGAAGCCTATGTAGTCATGTTGTGCATTCAACAAAATGGTATGAGTGATAACCAGCTGCTATATGTATTAAATGTGTAGCCATTATGTGTGACCTTGTGCGACATGTCATACACGTGCAAGCTATAAGGAATATACCACATTAACACTGTGATAGTTGCCTTTTGTATTTATTGCCAGTATTTAGTCTTTACTATTTTACTTTTTCAACCACAGCTGCCAATCTCACTGCCTCATATGCAGCTGAATCTACACAGCCTGGAGAAACTCCTTCTGTCAGTAATTAAGGAGAAGTCTGCCTCTGGATGAACTGCCGTTGTGCAAGGGGGAGATAGCAGCCACCGTTAACACAGTGGTGCTTTACTGGTAGTAACTTTTAATTGATGTTTCTTGTAGTCAGCATAGAAAGGGGAAAAGAAGCTAAAGAGGGATGGAAACTTGACAGATAAGAAATCAGATACTCTCTGTTGTGTTTATTTCTCTTATTTTTCTTTTAAAACAACTCTTCCTATGTCCCTTTTGTGTATTTGGTAAGGCTTAAGAGCTGTCAGCTTTTCATGGCATTAAAAGCAGACTAGAATAGGCCTCCCAAACAGTTAATGTGTTTTCATTGCAAAACTCAGTCATGTGTGCCCAGCCAGTGTGGCTAAGTATTTGAGCGTCGACGTATGAACCAGGCAGTAATAGTTCGATTCCCAGTCAGGGCACATGCCTGGGTGGCAGGCTTGATCCCCAGTAAGGGATGTGCAGGAGGCAGCCGATCAATGATTCTCTCTCATCATTGATGTTTCTAGCTCTCTCTCTCTCCCTTCCTCTCTGAAATCAATAAAAATATATTTAAAAAAACATAAAAAACCCCTCAGTCATGTGCTATCTTTCAGCTGCAGGCAACGTAGGGATGGACTTTTTTCCACTACCTGTCTCCCTTGGTATGTCTTGAATAACTCAATACAGACAAGATAGAATATGCAGGCAAGGACATTTAATCCAGTAGCATGTATATTTACTTTGTGGGCCATGAAATATTAAATCAAAAGTGGTTCCATTCTAATTTGGAAAAATTTCATATTACAAAGGCTAGGTAGTTTTAGATGCTTATCATAAGATGCCCTAGATGCTATATAGTAGAAGAAAACAATGTAATTTTTATTTTATATTTCATGTAAAAATGGTCTTAGGGTGTGTGTGTGTGTGTAGCCAGTTTAATGGGAAGTCAAGTGAATAATCTTGGGTGAAAAAAAAATGGAAAAAAAACCTACAGTGAGCATAATAGAAGAAAATTGAAATAGAAATTTAAAAATTACTAAATCAACTGATTAATAATTGGAAGACTAAGACCCTTTTTCCAAATAAGGTAACATTTTCATGCTCCAGGAATTAGTATGTGGGCAATTCTTTGGAGCCACTATTCAACCTACTTTAAGGGCACAGAAAGTATGTCATTGAAATAAATTAGAAAATATGCATTAAAAAATAAAAGAACTTGCCCTAACCGGTTTGGCTCAGTTGATAGAGCGTCGGCCTGTGGACTGAAAGGTCCCAGGTTCGATTCTGGTCAAGGGCATGTACCTTGGTTTCGGGCACATTCCCAGTAGGAGGTGTGCAGGAGGCAGTTGATCGATGTTTCTCTCTCATTGATGTTTCTAACTCTATTCCTCTCCCTTCCTCTCTGTAAAAAATCAATAAAATATACTTAAAAAAACAAAAAATAAAAAATAAAAGAACTACTTTTGCCATTACACAGAGAAGAAATAAAGTCAATGACTAGGTCAAGGTTTGGAATAGTCTTAAGAACTGAAAGAAGATAAAGAAAGTAATACAGTTAGATATGGGACAGTGGTCCAGAGAAGGCAATGCTCCATCCATCCTTATACTAGCCAAAATCCTAAGTTGTTGGAGGAAGGTGGGAATGGAAAACCTGTATAGGCTTAGAGATCTCTGAATGTCGCAGGACTGTGCCTTTTAGTATGGGGGACTAAAACCCTCTTAGAGAAGTTTAAATGTCTACGCCAGAGAAACTGAAAAGCAGTTGTTCGAGGTACCAAGTTAAATAGCAAGTCAGTGAAATGATAAGGCACCTAGATTGTATGAGGTTGAAAAGAGACACACAGAGTTCTGGGCATGATACTACGTCTGCATAGTTCCAATGTTCCTGAGAAAAACAAAAATTAGCTACTGGTGAGCTAATCTGGAGAGGCATCACGTTTGGAGAGAGAATGATGGAGAGAATGCTGAATAAACATGGAAACAGAAATACAAAAGAGTCAATGAAAGCATTGTAGATACAAAGGCAGGAAAAAAAATGTCCCCTAACAACGAAATTGCACAGAGGATTACGTACGTTTGCAAAGTCTAGTAGGGGAGAAAGGACAGTCGTAAACCATAGGCCATATTTCCCTGGATACCATGATAGCACGTGGAACTCTGCACATTAAGTTCCCATTGACCCTAAATATAGAAGAAGAAGAAAGAAAAACCCTTCACTGTGTTTATTATTAGTTCAGGACATCACACTCCAAAATGTAAGTGGAAATTAATGAGATAAACTAGGTTCAGTTATAGAAATATAAAGGTTCATTTTCCCGCATCTAAACCTTGTAAATGTGCAATTTATACCAATTACGCTCATAATTCTTCCTACATTTTCCCAATCAAGTGGTTGTTTTGGCTACTAGTATGCTAAAATATTTCCCATGTAAGAAAACTCACTAATTCCCCAAAGAGCCATGCTTAGGAGAACAATTTCTTTACAGTCACCTAAAGCATATTCATCTGGTTGTTTTAGCTATTAGGTCAGAGAAACTTAAGAAAGGGACATAAAAGGTCATAGACCTTGATGATCACTAAAGCTACCCAGCAGCAACCAAATATTTAGGTTAGTTGTGTGTGTGTGTGTGTGTAAGTTGTTGCTGTTTTGTGTGTGTGAATTAACTATGTCCTTTCTGAAGTTCTCTGATTATCATTCCAAAATAACTTTAAAGATTCTACTAAGGTTTTAATTGATTCATATTTTTCTGTTACTATTCTTTAAGCAAACTAATGTTATAGCCAGGAAATATCTATTGCATTTGGACTTCAGTGCATTTCTATCTCTAAGACAAGCATTTGTGATAGTCTTTAGTATTTGGTTCTTCTTCTGTTTTAGAATCAATCAAGTTTATTTCAACACTTTTAATGCCCCACACTTTGCAGTCTTCTCATTTTTACTCTTTCCTCTGTCATAAATATTTCATAGCTAAACGATAAACTCAGGAGAAAGGAAGAATATTTCACACCTATGCTGTTGAAAATTAAACAGGCATTCTTTGCATGCATTGTAACATCTTTAGTGTGTGGCCTTACACCTTTAGTTTCCAATGAGAATCTTTTTTTATGAGCCATAAATAGCATTTGTTACATAAATTGAAGTCAGAACATTTTAAATAGCAGGGCAAATCAATTTTTTCATATTTGGAAATACATATCTATCCATCTATTCAACTTGTAATAGTATTTAGGAAAATAGGTATTTTAAATAAACTATAATGTATATATTTTTGTGAATCAAGTAAAACTTTTATAATGTAGATGTGGAAATATGTATACTAGAGGAGTTATTGACATTTATAAAAATGACTATAAATCAAAATAGAATTTGAAAACCATAGAAAGGAAATAAATAATTGTATAATTCTTTTCTGAATTTGCATAATGTAACGTTTCTAAGAGATTTTTCCATTGTGCCTATTTTAAGGACTTGTAAAGAAAGGAGTTGTGTTTGCATATATATATATATAGCAATATTTATATTTATTTGTATATTACAATAATACTCCTGAAAATAACTTAAGACTGTAAGTTCATCTTAACTATTGAAATCATATTAATCTATCTTAATGTTATATCTAGCTTAGAACCTAGGCTCTTTTTTTTTTATACAATCTTTGATTGTAATGGAATATTTGGGAAAAAATATAGATGTTGAGAAATTTAAATAATTATGAGGTAGTTTTATACACCATATATTTGTTATGGGCAATGGAAACATAACTTCTGACATGCCATGTAGCACCTACATTCTCATTTTCCCTAGATATACATTTCCCCTCCTCATATTATCAATCTTCTCTCATTTTTTATAAAAGCTTAACAACAGGAGATATTGAGCATAATTCTTTAAGATTCTCTTCCTAAAAAGGGGAGAAAAATGGAGTTGTAGCAGAAGGGGAGATATACATATATTGAAGATAGGTTCTTGGTTTTGTGTGTCAGTTTGTTAGTTCAATTATTTGTAAGAAATATAAACTTTTTTTGTATGTTGATAGAATAATTTAATAAAGTGTCAAAATATTAATACAGGACAGAAAGAAGAACACTGGTATAAAATAATGTAGATGAAAAAGTGAGAGGGGCTGTCTTTTAGCACACAGGTGAAAGGGCTGGCTTACGTGCATCCAGGAAGAAGTAAGTTTTATAGGAAGTTAGTGTGGTAAGTTACTTTTGCAGCATATAAGTGTGGGCTTACCTGGGCTCTCTATTCTGTTCCATTGATTCATATGTCTGTTTTTATGTCAGTATCAACAAACAAAATAGAACAGACTCATAATTGCAGAGAATAGATGGAGGGTTGCCAGAGGAAATGGGGTGGGGGGTGCTCAGTGAAAATTGTGAAGGGATTAAGAAGTAGAAATTGGTAGTTACAAAATCATCATGGGGATGTAAAGTGCAGCATAAGGAATATAGATAATAATATTGTGCAAGTGTATATGGTGCCAGGTGAATACCTGAAATATAGGGAAATTACTACATTGAGATGTATTGATGCAAACATTCAGGAGCCAATTTAGTGAATGGGAATGAAAAATGATAACAATGGACTATGAATTCCAAGTCATACAAAAAAGGAAATATGGAAGTGAAGTTGGTAGTTGTAGTGCAAAGGGAGGCCCAGTGAGAAGTTGGTCCCAGCAGGGTCGAAGAATTGTTGGAACCAGGGACTCAGGGGAAATTATTTGGAAAGAGTGTATGTAGGTGCAAAAGTACAATACTTGATTCCGACAATGAAGAATGGCAGTGGTTGGGAATAGAAAGAAGTCATTGTTTGAAAGAGTTATGGATGAAAGAATGACCAAAAAATGTGATTAACTAAAGTACAAAATAAAGAGAATATTCAGCATAGATTTAGGGTTTTTTCCCTATTTTTTTGATGGCTGATCATAAAATACATGGACACAGTGAAGTTTTACAAGTCCAATAAGGATGGAAATTGGGGGCAGAAAGTATAAAGATCCGTATGTGAGGGTATGGCTGTCATAACTAATCCGGAAGTTGGATATTTTTATTGTAAATAGGAATAGGAATATAAGAAGTCCTATACAGGAGCTCTTCAGGCAGAAAGTGAAGAACAAGCTTGAATTTGGGGAAAATGAATTCGATTTAAAAACAGGAAATTCTGGCATCTTGTCTTCCCTCCTTACAATGCTTTTCATGAAATAGAAGTTAAGAAAAAAAAAAGAATGAAATGAAAAGCAGCAAACCATGAACCATAGAGCCAACAACTCCAGATAAAATAAATAGAACTTCTAAAAATAACTAAAATATACTTCAATAAATAACTTAGTGAATGGGCTAAAGAGTGTATTAAATGAAGAGAGATGCAATATAAAAGAGTGTAGGTCTGAATAAATCACCCATATTGGAGTAAAGAGAGATAAAGAGACAGGAATAGGACAGACACAAGGAGGAGTGAGAAGCTCCAAATATTGTTCAGAAGAAACTTAAAGAGACAATGGAGAAAATGCAATATTTAATGAAAAAATTGTTGAAATTTTCTAAAATGGAAGAAAAGCATTAGTTCAAGTTTGAAAGAATCATTCCAAGTTTACAGATATATACATAGCTTTAAAAAAACAAAACAAAAAACAAACAAAAAGCACTGACGGACACATAGCAATGTGCAACACAACACCAAAGGCAAAGGAAAGAAATGTTAAATAATCAGAAAGTAATGAAGAAAAATCTACAAATGAATAGCAGTTTGATTGAGAGAAGATATTCGTAAAGAACAAATAAATATAAATAAACAATAGAAAGTAAATTCACAGGGTGGCTTAGTCTGTTCAGGTTGTTCTAACAAAACACAACAGTGTGGCTTATAAACAAAAGTAATCTGTTCCTCACATCAGGAGTCTGAAAAGTCCAAGATCAAGGTGCTGATAGATTTGGTGTTTGGTGAGAGCTCACTTCCTGCTTCTCAGGTAGCTGTCTCCTTTCTGTGGCCTCTGATGGTGGAAGGGATCTCTTTTAAGAGGACACTATTTCAATTTATGAGGTCTCTGACCTTATGACCCAATTGCTTATACATTTTTCTCACCTCCTTATACCATCATATTGAGGGTTAGAAAGTCGACATATACATTTTGGGGGAATACAAATAATCTATAGCAACAGGGCTTAAGGAAAATTGTTTAAATGGTTGTGTTTTGTTTGTTTGTGTTTCATACAACTAAATCATTTTCCCAGGAAGGAAAAACTGAAGATATTTACTGAAAATAGCAGTTAAACTTAGAAACTATAGACGTTGTTTTTTTTAAAGGGTCCTAAGCCTGAAAAGAAGTGCTACTCATGGATACTTGGATATTTAGGTAGGAATGAAAAGCAGTGGGAGTAACCTTGATGAGTAAAAGAAAATTTTTCTCTCTCAATTTCTCTAAAGCAAATAAGACTAAATTATAATATTTTTGAGGAATTTATAATATTTCCAATTAAATATGGAATTCACATTTCTATTTAAATTTGAGATAACAATTGTTAAGTATACATATGTTCCAATATTAGATGTAACATACTTATACTGAAAAGTATTTGTTTAACTGGAAATGTAACTTAACTAAGCATCCAGCATTTTATTTGGTAAATATGAATATATTATGAAATGTTAATGTGTGCTGGTGAAAATTTTTTGACACTTAGAACATATGCGTTGGTGGTAAATAGACTCATAATGCTGCAAAGTTTGTTTTTTTTCTTTTCTTTGTTTTTGTTTTTTTTGGTATAGCAAAGGTGGAAATTTATTGAAGAACAAGTACAGACTCCCACGTGGGAAGGGGAAAGTATCTTACAGCATAGACTCCCATGTGGGGAGGGGAAGTTTCTATTTTTTAAGCACTGTGATATTAACTAAGTAGTCTATTAAAATGTGTGCATGTTTTATTTGCTAGAGCAACCACTTAATGATGAGAAGTGATAAAGCTAAAAAGTAAATAAATAAGTAAAATTCTGTAAAATCTTTGAAGGGATATCATATATTTATATGATTGAATGAATGAATTATTAGCTTTGATATAGATATAAATCACCTGTATAGAAGGATAAGAATGATCTCTCTCTGAAACTGAGTTGGTCTGCTGGTAGGACTTACCACCTAAACTTTTCCTTCAGGGGGCCAGACAGGAATTTAGTTGCTGTACATTTAAAAGAAAAGCATTCCGAACTTAAAAAATAACCTGAACAAGGACAGGGAAGGGAAGCATGTGACATCCTGGTAAAACTATATATGATCCATATTACCAGATTATAGAACATAGCGATGGAGAGTAAGAGCTACAGCTTTGTAGAATAAGAGCAACATGATAGGCTTGAGGTAATAGTAATTATGTGTAATTTCATTCATATAGTTTATTTCTGGAAATAAAATAACTTTCAGTGGGGCCAACCATTATTTCTCACATCCCCACAGCAATGTCAGATACATGTGTCTCCTCTTAAATACAATATAGTTAACCCTAGTGACTGTGAAATTTACCATTGAACTTATAAGATGGTAAAGCCTGTATTCCAGACCAGATAACTTTCATAACTAATGTCATGGATATTTATATGCCCAGAGATTTCTTAATAAATGTTTAGCCTTTTTCCCTCAACTGGTTGATCAGATTGTGTTTTAGCAATTGTAACATTCCAATGAACCCTGGCATTTAAGTTAATAAGGTATAAATGAAGACATAGCTTATTCTCTGAATGGTGGTAACAGCCTGCTGGGTTTCATCAATCATGAGGCAGCTCATGCTGGGACTAAACAACAAGGGAAAGTACAGGAAAATGGTGGGGAAGGGAAGATGTCACTGCTTGTAAATGGGCATGGGGATATATTTGTGACATTAAAGTCAGAGAGTATGAATGTCCATAGAATGTTTCAGAGACACTAAATCCCTAGTCTGCTATTATCTGAATAAATTGAACAATCCTCCACAATTAAATGCAAAATAACAATAATTTCATTTACATCCAATGATTTTATTCTTAAATGATTACATTTTTATATGTTGAGTAATATTCCCATGAGAGCCTTAAGGTTTCACCTTAAGATTTTGCTTCAGAAAATATAAACTTTAAATTACAGTATTTAAGAGAAATATATTTATTTTATAATGCTTTTTCAAATATTTTTCAACTATTAAAATAATGTATCTAATGAATTTCCTTCATACGCATGCTCTACAATAATTCTTTGTTTTAAGAATTAGATTAAAATCTACCTAGCTTTTTCAGTAGAAAAAATAATTCTCTATGTGTTTTTAAGTCAAGTTCAATTTCCAAATTATCATATTCTTAGAAAAACATTATCTTATTTTTCTGAACCTATTTACCTAACTTAATGGAGAATTGAGAAAATCAGTCAAGTCAGATAAAAGTTATCTGAAATGCACATAATTTCAGTTAACAAATAAGATAAGACACCTGAATTATATGTCAGTATAATGTTGCTAATGATGTCTTTTTTATATTAAAATTGCTCTACCAAATCAAGAAATATTTATTTATTAATTTTCATTCTGCCATTCAACAAATATCACTGTTGATAATAGGGCAAAAATGTAGCAATATACACACAGTGGTGAAGAAATTATGGGGACTTTCACCATAAACATGAAAATAAGATAAATATGCTTCTCTTAAAAATGTTGTTATTAGATTAGTTTGGGAAATTTCTCCCTTACCCACTATTGGAAATGCATAGCAGTAAAGAATTAAAACAGCAAATTAAAAAGACAGAGCTATATTTAGAAATAAGTGTTTCTCTGTGATTTCAAATGCTAAGTATTGAACAAGGCAGAAGGTATAGTGCGCTGATCTCTGACTTTTGAAAGCAAGAAGATATGGCAAGAAGGCCAGAGTAATTACGGTTAGATTTTATTTAACAGCAATTTGTGTGTGGGGCGGGTGGAGCTTGAGACAGAAGGCCTGAATCCAGAAAAGAAGGTGGGGATTCCTGCATTCAAGTATACATCTAAAGAAAATCTCATATTAATGACTCTTGGAGCAATGACTTATTTAATGCCTCATACATGGGAGGGCAGAGCAAATACACAAATGTAGCATTAAATTCAGGATCGCCAAGACTGCTAGACTTGCTCATTGGTTCTGATTTCTTTTCAGTATCTTCATTTCCATAAAAAAGAGGTAAACAACCAAAGGCTTTAAATCTATCTCACACATGGAAAATGATTAGACAAATTAAAGTGTATGTAGAAAGATACGGCAAAAAAGACAGGAAAATATATGTTCCATTCATTGTGAACCTGAAAATTAAAATTCATGAAGAAACACATGAATAAATCTATTACCAAAATCAAACATAGAAACATAATCTTGACAAAATTAATAACATATCAATAGAGAGGACACTAGAAGTAAGTGTGGTTAGGTTCATAAAATAGGAAAAGGAAAACATACTATCTAAAACAAATTAAACAAAAAGAGACTCAAGATGTTATAAAACAATAATAAGTTGAAATAAAAGAAGTAACAATAGACAGAAAAATGACCAAGTTTTTATCATGAAGAAGAAAAAGTCAATAAAAACAAAGAATATATCTGCTTGTATATATAGTCTTTTTTGTTATTTAGGGACTGTTCTTTATTCTAATTACATATACATACATATGTGTTTATATTCCCATATTTGTGTGTATTGTCCATAACCTATATACTAAAAGCCTAATATGCAAATCAACGAGCTGCGGAAAGGCAGGTGGAATGACCAGTTGCTATGACACACACTAACCACCAGGGGGAAGACACTCAATGCAGGAGTTGTCCCCTGGTGGTCAGTGTGCTCCCACAGGAGAAGCGCTGTCAGCCAGAAGCCAGGCTCATGGCTGGTGAGCGGAGCGGCGGTGGTGGGAGCCTCTCCTGCCTCTGTGGCAGCGCTAAGGAGCAGCAAGCTGAGCAGTAAGGAGCAGCAAGCAGGTGGGTGGTAAGGAGGGAGGGGTCCTGGACTGTGAGAAGGTGCAGGCTGCACTGAGGGACCATTCCCAATGCACATGTTTCATGCACTGGGCCTCTAGTTTGTGTATAACTAAAATTTAGTTGCTAACACTGGGGAGACTAGGATTAGGAAATATCAATTATGTCTGTACTAATATGTTCCCTAAAGAAAAACAAATCTGAAGCATATTTAGCAAAACGTCAATATTTCTAAGGTGTTGTAGTAGGACCACAGTTTTTTTACTTTGTTATATTATTTTCTAATATTCCTGTTTTCTTGAAATTAGAATTTAACATTGAATAACAAAATAATTAACAGAAATCAAGCACATTGTTAATAATTTGTATGACTGTACCTTTCCAAAGGGAAACATCTATATAACATTGTTTTATACTAATTAATGCTTTGGTACTAAATAATCAGAAAGAGTAAAAGTTTAAAAATATTTATATATGTTACATTTATACAATATTATTCATTAATAATATAAATGCAGTATTACTAGTATATATAAACATATACTAGTGGCCCGGTGCACAAAATTTGTGCGGGGGGGCGGGGGGGGGGTTCCCCTCAGCCCAACCTGCACCCTCTCCAATCTGGGACCCCTTGGGGGATGTCCAACTGCCGGTTTAAGCCAGATCCTGGGGATTGGTCCTAAACCAGCAGTCAGACATCCCTCTCACAATCCTGGACCACTGGCTTCTAATCGCTCACCTGCCTGCCTGCCTGGTTGCTCCTAACTGCCCCCCTGCCCACCTGGTCATCCCTTACTGCCCCCCCTGCTGGCCTGGTCACCCCAACTGCCCCCCACTACCCACCTGTTGACCCTCACAGCCCCCCCCCCCACCAGCCTGGTCACCCCACACAACCTGCTCTTCAGTTGTTTGGTCGTCCCTCACTAACCCCCCTGCCAGCTTGGTCGTAGGCAGCTGTCTTGTGAGGGCATGAGGGTTAATTTGCATATTACCTAGGATATAGATATAGATAGATAGATGATGGATGGATAGATAGATAGATAGATATGAAGGAATGAATTCTGACTAACAAAAACAAAAATCTGCTCTTTATCTGGCTTGGATAACAGATACAGATAAAGTCAGCCACCAAGTTAAAAAGAAACATTTTTTTCCCAAGGTCATCTGTAACTTTAAAGTACTGTAGCAATTTCTTCTTTGAGTGACTTCTTTCTTATTCACTGCAAAACTTTGTTCTCCATCTCCAAAATGAAAGACTATCAGCAACTCTGTTGTTTGAAAATAAATCAGTATAAATGTAACACCCTTCTCCTCCCTGGAGGATCTAACTGAATTTGACACAGAGAAGCAGCCTAGATTCCCAATCCAGATGGAGAATGTCAGATAACAGGTTTCTAAACACACCTTTCCACATTTATCATAACTTTGTAGTTTTCAAAGAAAATAAAAAACAAAAAAAAAAGCCTGGGTTCCCTTTGCAGTTCAAAGTTGGTATTGAGCCCTTTACATACAGCCTACTTCGATTTAAGACTATCAAAATGCTTTATTTAAATTTTACCTAAACTCCACTCTTTCCCCTAATCTCATAATTACTTCATTCTCCTCCACCCCCCAGTTTTTGGTGAAATGTCCCATTGTGGCTTTAGAGTATAGCTTCTCCTATTGCTATGAGTCAATAAACATAACTTTCTCAGACTAGAGGTTTATCCCTAATTGTTTTAGGCTTATTGGGAGAGGAGACAGAAAGGGAGAGATAAAGAGAGAGAGAATATGAATGAATCTCAATGTTATCCACTAATCAGATACAAACATTTTAAATGATTGTTTGGTAAATGGAGTCAGAAGAGTAAATGCAAATTTTGTATTATGGCATAGAACAACAGCTCAACTTAAAAATTTGACAATGTGGTCCACCAAATTAATTGATTTAAAAGAAAAGATTATCTCAATAGATGCAGAGAAAGCACTTAATATAATTCAATGTTCATTTATGATATTAAACAGATTCTTAGCAAACTGTGAAAGTAAAGCAACTCCATTAACATAATTAAGGCCATCTAACTAATCTATTCATCAAACATCATTAATAATAGATATCCTCTAGAATAATTCCCATAAATTTAGAAGTGAGAAATGGATGCCCTATTTCATTGTTCTTATTGCATATTGCCTTGAGCATCATAATAAGGCAATAAAAAAGTAAAAGTTAAAGATCTATAGATTGAAAAGGAGAAAATTTCTAATTTTTATATGAGGTGACTGTTTACATGAAAAATACATATAGAATCTAAAGCTTTTCAAAATTAGTAAAAAATGAGCAAGTGAACTGAATGCAAGATTAACATAAAAATGATAATATTTTATACACTGGTAAGTGAAATTATATTATTAAAATAAAATAAAAAACATAAAATATAAATAAATCTATCCAAAGATATTTAATTTTTGAGGCCATATGATGTATGAAAAAATAAAGATGTTGATTTTCTTTTAAGATTTATAAATTTGAGGGTATACCAATAAATGGTTGTGAAACAATTGGCTATGAGAAATTTAAACAAAGATAATATACTGCTACCCTTCCTTTAAAATGTGTCTGATTTTTGTTTAGAAAGTTTTTTACTTTGTCCTTTGTAAACCATTTTCTAAGTCTAATTATAATTGCACTGTGTCCCCATGAAAGAAGTAAAATGCATGGTGTCGGGAACATGCGCAGTCTCTATTTTCTCCCCGGAGCCCCTGTGAACTATTGTTGAGGTTGGAGCTGTGTCTGGGCTTCACGTGGCCAGGAGTCTGATCTCAAATGGAGAGATAGTGGGACATTACCCTTTCTTGAATTAGAATTTTAGGGCCTTTCACCATAACTGTGTTTAAAATCAAAGCACTATGACTATTTCTCTCACAGAACATTGTAGACAATGAATTATTCAGAAGAACATCCTAAAGCCTAGGCAGGTATAATTATTTGCACTATTTGGCACAAGTGTGGGTGAAAGAAATAGTTCTGTTTTCTGAATCTATTTCTTTATTTTCCAAACTAGATATACGATGTTTACACCACTTTTAATCTGTGCCTATCATTGGAGCAGGAAAAAAAAAGAGGAATGTCCTACACATCCAAGAATGGGAGGAAGAAAGGGTGGGCAAGGGGAGAAGATCGCCTCTTGAGTTTAAGCCCAGAATTGCTAAGAATGAGACTGTCCTGGAGAATCGCAGGGTGGAGTGTCTGGATGCAGATCAGCAGCTACTCCGCCATCTGGAAACTTTAATTCCCTGCAGCTAGACACTTTTAAAAAGCTGCTCATCCCTTACGGTAAACTTAGCATTTCTGCTGTTCTGGCAACTGCGCACTTGGTGTGCAGGCTGCCTCTGGCTATTAAGTTATTCTTGTCAGATTACATCCTGTCCCAGACTGGCTGGAGCCTGTGGAGCGAGGTTCAGGCTGCGTGCAGCAAGCGGGGAGCCTGCGCCAAGGTCAGATGGGGCTCAGGACTACTCACAGGTTGCATTTCCTGGAGATGCGGGAGCGAGTCAGAGCAGCAGCTTGGGGGAGAAAGGGCAAGATGTTCTGAGCAAGAAAATCTTACAGCCATTGCAGAAGAGAGGGTGGCGGACAGAGGGACAGAGATTGAAAATCCAATTATCAAGCAAAGGAATTAAGACGCGGAGAGAAATGAAAAGATACCGATTGTGAGGCCAAACTTGCAGACTAAAACAGTCGCTTCAGGGGCTTTTTTATAGGGCAGTTTCAGCCTCAGGGATAGAGAGAAAGGGAATGATAAAGGGTGAGAGACAGTCATTGTCCAGACAATTTGTCATTCAAAAAATTTAATTTGAAAAATATTTAGATAATGTCTTCCTTTTCTTATGTTAATGAAAATTATATAAAGATATATATGACTTCCGTATATGTTATATGCATATACATGTGTAATATACATACTACACATGTATATGCATAATATACAATGAGTGGCCAGATTATTATGACCATCCCATTAGTACTTCCTTGGGCCACCTTTTGCCTCCAATACTGCAGCGATTCTTCTTGGCATTGACTCCACGAGATGTTAAAAGGTGATGCGAGGAATCTGACACCATGCCTGATGAATAGCACCGTCCAGTTCTGTGAGATTTGATGGTTGTGGAACCAGCTGCCTGATGGCTCTTTTAACTTCGTCCCATGAATGCTCAATTGGATTGAGACCTGGTGATTGTGGGGGCCACCTAAGCAAGGTAAAGTCTCCCTCATGTTCTTGAAACCACTCCTGCACAATACAAGCACCGTGGCATGGCACATTGTCTTGTTGGAAGAAGCCATCTCCACTGGGATACGCCATCAACATGATAGGATGAACCTGATCAGCAACTATACTTAGGTATGTTGTGCTATTCAGACGTTGTTCCACAAGAATTAAAGGGCCCAAATCATTCCAGGAAAACATGCCCCAAACCATAACACTGCCCCCACCAGCTTGAAGGGTTGTACTCATGCATGTGGGGTGCATGCTTTCATGCTGTTTCCGCCAAATTCTCACTCTGCCATCTGCATGATGCAACTGGAAACGTGATTCATCAGACCACATGACTTTTTTCCAATGCTCGACTGTCCAATCCTTGTGTTCCTGTGAGAATTGGAGACATTTTATCTTGGTAACTGCAGACAGCAAAGATGTTTGAACAGGCCTTTGGCTTCCATATCCCATACGTTGCAGTGTATGGCTAATTTGCCTACAAACATCAGATGGTCATAATAATCTGGCCACTCACATTCAAATATATCCCACGTTCAAAGGCTGTTAAATTGCATTGTTTACCCGTATCTTCAGAAAAAAATCACTTCTACTGTCATGGTAAACAACCTGCTTCCCTATTTATAATGGTCTGGCCCTCTAGCAACTTCAGAGTCAAATTATAGCTAATTTGCCTACAAATGTCAGGTGGTCATAATAATCTGGCCACTCAGTCTATAATGCATATGTTGCCATAGTTAACTAGATATTAATGAAGGAAAGGAAGCAACGGGGATTGGACACTGAGCCTGTTTGTTTCACCAGGAAGCTACAGCATTGTCCCTCCAAGGGGATCCACAGCCTTCCTTTCCCCTGTCAAATGGCGTAGGGGGTGGTACTTGCCCATTGTTCCAGTCATCTATAGGAACGTATGCACAGGTGACCCAGAGCGTTCCATTTGGATATACCAATACAAACGTCAAAGGGTACTTACTATGAATTAATATGGCCGAGCTTAACCATAAACTAAGAAGAGAGAGAGAGAGAGAGACACAGGAGATAAACAATGCAAGAAATCACAGAGGTTTATTTACCAGAGAGCTGATGGGTTTCAGTCCTTGGCAGACCACCCGGAGACACTCGCTGACAGAGGAGACACAGGGAGGTCGTCAAAATACGCCGTGGCAAGGAGCTCTGTTTCTTGACTCGAAGAGAGGCCTCTTAACAGTCTGGGCTCAAGGCAGAGCAAGAATGGCAGTTTCGCAGTTTGGCAGTTCAAGGGGGGAGGAGAACGGTTGTCTGTGGAGGGCAGACACACGTCTGAACCGCAGCAGATTTGCTCTCCTTAAATCCGTGAAGCTGGGCGTCTTCAGTGTCTCCTATCGGGTGCCATACACAGGTGCCGCCCTGTTATCTAGGTATACACTCAGGCAGGAAAGTTGTGACCATGTTCACAGCTTATCAATCATACATACATCTTATTTTTGGAGTTGTTTACAAGTTTTGGTCTAAGAATAAAATGGGGTCTACTTATGCTAACTTATGCTAATACAAAATGGAGTTTACTTTATGCTAACTAAACTTATTACTATAACACCCGTAAAAACTGTCTGTCTAGCCTGGGAAATGGATCATTGGATAAGGCGTGGACCCATCAGAAGCTAACCAAAACATGGGAAGTTGTTTAGTTATTTTGAAAAAGCTCCTGGTTATAGTATCAGGTGAACAAATAAGCTCTTTCTCTCTCTCTCCCAACTGGTCATGCATTCTCAGTTTGTTCACAAGCTCTCTTCCTACCTTCCCCACCAAGCACGTGACCATGCCTGTCTAGCAGCAACCTGGGGCCCACAGACCACAGGGTTCCAAAGGACTATGCTTTTAATTTGAATTCAAAACTCCGGCCACTGGCCTTTGTTTTGGCCTTACTGAAGAAATGCTTGGACTTTTTCCAGGGCAGGATGAAGGGAGATGGGGCGTTGGAAATGAGGGGCAGCCTTCCTGAATAAACCTTGCCCACCACAACCTCCCAGGCATGGCTCCATGAAATGCTTTCCTTGTGACCCTGTGGAAGAGCCTGATTTCCATGGAAACCACATATACATATTTATGTGGTAATAATGACAAACATATATGATGATGCTAATGAAACAGATGTAAGAAGAATTTCACAAACATTTTCTCATAAGAAATCTGACTTGAAAAAAATTGGTTAATCTAGGGAATCACATGGGTGAATGCTTTCCAGCTGTGAATTGGCAATTAGAATCTAAATAAAATTAAACATGACTTCAATGAGCAGGAGGTTCAAGATACTGCAACATTTGTAAGTTGTACCACAGAGAATCACATATAATAAGTGTACAACAGATTTATTTATCTAATTAATAAAGAATGTAAGAAAGTCTCTCAACTCTAGAGAAATTTTTACCTTTGGGTGCAAGGCATTTCGAGTATTTTAATTGATTTGCTTTCTATATCAGTCAGGCTTCTTAAATGCAAGCATCAGATATTGTCTTTGGCTAATTAAAAGATACAGGAAATTTGATAAAAGAAAACTCAGTAGCTCATACAACCTATGGTAAATGTCTGGAATTAAGTTTGAAGGCTATGTAGCCAGTAGTAACATAAAAAGCTATATTAACTAACAGTTACATAAACCCTCTTTTAGCAATGTCCTTGAGAGATGACACTGCAAAATTCTCCTTTGACATCAGCAATTCTGGATGCTGGTGTGTTAATAAAACCACTGCTAGGAATGCCATGTGGATGTGAATATAGTTGCCTTCCCTGTTGCAGTCTTTATGAGAATAGCTTTCTCATAGTCACAGCTTTTTGTGTGTCCGACTGTGCTAGGTGCAATGATTGATGAAGCCTAGGTCATTTGCCAATGTCGTGACTGCTGGCATGCTTAAGAAAGCAAGTAACTGGCAGTGTAATCAGCAGTGGGAGAGGGGTTGCTCTTTATGACTTGTGGTAAAATTCATGGCCCATGGCTCTATAGTCTGCTAATCATATAAATGGATATGATTTAGCTATTTTACTATGATAGAGATAAGAATCTTGATTTTTATAAAATACAGAATAAGTAGATGTGGTTATGAATGAAAAACAAGGTAATAACTATAACTTATGAAGGCAGAAGCTTGGAGAATGGAATGGTGATAGTCAAAGACTTTGAAATCCAAATAATTCAATTTAGACCCATTCTTAGAAGATTAACATGGTCCTCTAAAATTGCCCATAATAATACATAATTAGAGACCATCCCTTCCTCCTGACACATAAGATTACTGAATTTCCCTAGCCTCTCCTTTGTAACTAGAAATGACTGGCCAAAAGCTCAAGTATCTGAGAACTGAAGGTCACCCAAGGACCACTAAAAAAGACCCACAGAAGAATAAAAAACTTTTTTTGAAAAAGAAAGTTAAACATACTGGTATTTTCTGCTGGGGCTGACCATCAGACCCTGAGTGATGGATGAATGACTACTCTGATACAGCATTTGCTGTGAAAGAGAGGGCTAAGGGACTGCCTGGCTAAAGGAACCAGACAGCCCCAATTGCCTGACTCTTCAGGCTTTTATTATAGCAGTATTTTGAGAGAAAGTTTATCTTGTAGATACAATCAGTAGGGTAAATAATTTTGGGAGGACACATGTATTTGCAGTATCCTTTAAGCAAGGACACCCAAAGAGTAAGCATAAGGATTCCAGTAAACACCTGGGGGGGTCTGCACATGCACAGACTTATTTGGAAAGGTCAAGGAATAATTACGGGGCACCGCCTTTGGCACGTCCCCAAGTCGGAATTCCGATAAACAAGGCAGGCCACTTTCAGAACTCTTCCCTTTTCTCCGAATGTCCTCCTTACAAACTTTCCAACCAAATCTCATGTGCTCCCCAATAATTACCCTCCTATATTCTTTTTTCAGGTAAGATTCATAATATGATACAATATTATATTCATACAGATGACTCATATATATTATATATCTATGTAAATGATACAATTAATGTGTATTATTGTATATGCTATAAATGAATGAATTTTAATGTACTAATAATCTATATAGTCATACTAAATGAATAAATAAAGGATCAAATTTACTGTAATTAACCAAGAACATGTTCCCTTATTTTTGGTATTAGAATATCCACACTTAACATTTTTTAAAAAATATGTTGTTGGTTTTTTTATGGATTTCAGAAAGAGAAAGATAAAGATAGAAACATCAGTGATGCAAGATAATCATCGATAAGTCAGCTGCCTTCTGCACGCCCAAACACAACATTTATGGACATATCTTATTTTAATAAAATAACAAAAACAATTTGTATGATATTTCATGTTTTTATTAATGCAGAGCAGAATAAATGATGGCTTGCATTTTCTTTATAAAATAACTGTTTATTTTCTTCCTGTAGTCTATGCACTTCTCTAAGGTAGGAAGAAATATTATTGTTCATCTTGGAAACTCAGGGTGTTAATCCACACAAAGAAAATATATAGTTAGTGCTTGTTTAAAGGATAAGCCTTAAAATTAGGCTTAATTTGTAAGCTGATGACAAGGATTGAGAAGAAAATATACGTAAAATGAATAATAATATATTGGCAATATGTCATGTTAATCTCAATTCATCCATTGTTTATTAAAAACTATGAAATATATCTTGTAAAACAATCAATGTCAACTATCGAAAGATGAAAAAACACTTATAGTTCTCAAAGAATTAAGGTAATATAGGGATTTAAAGTGTAACAACAATTACTTAGACTCAAACCGTAATCATTCTGACCTAAAAATTTAACTCAAAAATCCAAGGACCCATTTACTCATGAGAATTATCCTACTCAGCTTGCCTCAGTGGTTACTCATGCCACTCCCACCTAATTGAATTACATCTAAATTTAATATAAGCTTAAAAGAAAAAAATATTTTTAAAGTCATTAACAGAAAGCAATGCTAACAAACATTACAGCTGATTTATGCTCATATAACCAAAGTTCCATATTCTTTTTAGGTATAATTATACCTTATTTATAGTGACAGATCAGTCAGCCCACCTTATAAAGTAAATTAGGAATGTTATGTAGTCAACAAGTAAATGTCTACTAACAAAAATATAAATAAAATTTAATAGTTAAAAATATTTGAATAATGTTTAATTTTTTAATTTGGTTTAAAATGGAAGGTTTTAGACCAAATCATCTTCTATAAAATTATTATAACTTCAGCAATAACTGCTAATAATTAAGTATCCTTTTGGAGCTTTGAATTGAACTTCAAATTACAGTTTTGTTTGTAGGGTGATATAATTTTTACTCAATAATTGTCTTATTGTCTTGTAAAATTTGAGTGTTCTCAAATTTGATGTAATCTCAGATTTTTTCAGGTTAGTTGCTGCCAACTTCCTAATTTTTTCACTGTTCTTTTACATGTTAGGACTGTGTTAAAAATATACTAATGTTAACTAAAGTATTCACAATGTATTTATATCATACACTTTAAAAATTGAAATTATGATATTCCTTTGGAACCAAACACATCAGTGGCACTTTATGGAATATGTTTACAATCCTCAGTCAAGTTGTTTTATTAAAATATTATTATGTGACTTAATAACAATGCTGCTTTATTTTATAATGAAATGTAAAAAGTTAAATTTTTCTTTTTGAGGTGAACCGCTTCTCTTATTTGAATGCATCCCTAATATTTTTAATGAGTGACAAATGACAGCACTGTTTTAGCAAATATTAACATTCATATCAAGGGCACTAAATCTCACCAAGTCATAATTGGCTGATAGATATGAATTATTAAAATGAGTTCTTCATTAGAACATGCCATTTATCTTAATTATATAATTCAAAAAGTGCTGTATTGATTCAGGAAAAATATAAGCCAACACAGATGAATTAATTAATACCTTTAATTTGCAATATTCAGATAGTTGAAGATATTGAATGAACTATCTCTACTATCAAAACAGGAGTAACATTTTGAACAAGATTAAGGTTCAAGTATACAGTAATAATGATTCAATAGCCCATAGGTTTCAGTCTTGGATTAATTCACTACAAAGATTCAGATAAGAGGAACCTCTGTTGGGAACTTTATGCTTTAGAGACATCTGTTTGTCACAAGAACTTTTGCAAAAATAAATAATGTTAAAGAAAATATAGTAGCACTTGAATTCAGTGCTCAGTTCTAGGCAACCATACACACCTCCTCTCCTTACCAACACAATTACACCCTGGGGAAATGCAAAGCCACACCCTCAAAGTAGAAGGCAATTGTCCTAATGCAGGAAGGTGTGTGCATTGTGCCACTGAGCCTGGAAGTCACATTGCTTGTGATGTAGAGAGTTTGAATCATAAAAATGCTTAGGTAAGAAGAAAAGATAAATTTACTATCAATTTTTTTTTCAGTTAGCAGGAATAAAATAGATTCTTCAAAAACAAAACAAAAGAAGCATCACTTCTCAGTTGAGCTTAACATTTTCCTGCTTCCATTTGCGTTCCGGTTTTTTGGACTGGAGGAACAAAAAATCATTTGTAGAAACTAGATGAGGAACATTTTTACAAATTGTGCAATCCTAAAAATTGGACAGATAGATAGATCTGTTAGCAGTGACAAAAAATGGCATGAGGTGTTTGACTGGGGGAGTCAGAGCAATCTCAGTTCAGCAACATCAGTATTTGAGTCTGGCTAAGAATGAATTCAGAGCCAATACTCAAACTTTAAAAACAAACAAAAAATTTTATTTGGAAAGTTACAGAGGTAGAAGAAGTGAGTGGTACTGTTATGCCCAGATTTCAAAATCCCCAAAGAACACCACCAGGGAGCGACGAGTCGGATGCAAAAGCATAGAGCCTTTATTCAAGCTGAGCTTGGTCCCTCTGCCTCCACTGATGCAGCGGCAGGATGCGAGAGAGAACAAAGATTTTATAGGGCTTGGTGTCAGGGGGCTCACTTGGACCACTGATTTGGCAGATTCTGGTTGGTTGAGTGAGGGCCGGGGGCTAGTGACCCAAGGGCAGGGTGCAGCTAGGGTCTGGTTACACAAAGACAGGGGGTGGTCAGCATATTTTGGCCTTGGGTTTGTTTCCCTTGCATTCCTATTGGCTGAAATAAGGGCAGGCTGAGTAACTGATACATTCTGTGGCTTTTTCTCAGAAGAGGGGTCATGTCAGGGACACAGCTACACAAGATGGAAGAGTCAGTCCTGCTCTGCCCTTTCAGTACAAAAAAATAGACTCAGAAAACAAGTCACAGAGGCAAAAGAAGGGGCCCTTGGAACTTACCAGAGAGAAGGGTAAAGGTAAAGTGCCTGGAGGGAAGGAGAAGGGGGAAGGGAAAGGGCTGAGCATGCTTCTGGAAGGGAGAGGGCACTGGGTCCTCTGTCTCAAAGACTTAAAGGCACACATTTAGGGGAGGTGCCAGAGGAGAATCTCAATGAATATTCATCAACTTTCCAGGTGTGTTCTTTCAGCATCATGGTCTCTATTGATTGGCCAGCAGTGCCAGAGAAGGGGTTCATTAATTAATGCAGCTGGTCTTGATGCAACTATGGCAACACTTGTCTGGTTTTGCTACTTTTGGGGGCATGGAGCTGAATCACTACTGAGGCCTAGATGTCATCTCTAGGGGTTAATTCTTAAGGGAGTGGTTCTGGAAGGAAGAACCCCCATGGAGTCACATGAAGCTGCTCTTCAGCCCTTGTTAATCTTCCAAGGGGGTCTACCACATGACTAGCCACACACTAGGGAGGAAAGGTCAAGGGAGGGTCCTAGCCATGGGACCAGCAGCAGAAAGGTCATCGGATTTAAATCCAATGACCAGCAATATGTGTGGGGAGGAAAGGTTACCCTGGAGTTGGTTTTGCCTGTTGCTAGGCACCCAAGGCTTTCCCCTGGTCACCTTCTGTACGTGGCCCTTTGTCCTTGTTCTACTTATGTTTGTCTAACTGCCTGCCACAGACCTAGATAAAGCATCCAAAGGATATGACACTGATTCTTAATGAAAGGAGTTTTTAGGGGTAAAATGGGAGTTTTTTAGGGGTGAAATAGGCAGGTTTAGGACATTTTACAAAATTAAGGGGTCCATGGAAAAAGCACAGCAGAGCTGCAAAGGGTACATTTCCATAGAATAAGGGAGCTGGAAATAGCAGAAAGCACATTTCCATAGAATAAGGGGACAGGGAGCTACAGAAAGGTATACATTTACAGAATAAAGGGAAGGTGTTATGCCCAGATTTCAAGATCCCCCACAGATCCACCAGGGAGCACCGAGTCCAATGCAAAAGCATAGAGCCTTTATTCAAGCTGAGCTTGGTCCCTCTGCCTCCATTACTGGCGCAATGGCAGGATGCGAGAGAGACGAGTCTCGAAAGAACAAAGATTTTATAGGGCTGAGGGTCAGGGGGTGAGGGCTCACTCGGACCACTGATTTGGCTGACTCCAGTTGGTTGAGTGAGGGCCAGGGGCTAGTGACGCAAGGGTAGGGTGCAGTTAAGGTCTGGTTACACATAGACGGGGGCGGTGGGGGGGTTGTGGTTGTGTTGGTTAGCATACTTTTGGCCTTGGGTTCATTTTCCCTTGCATTCCTATTGGCTGGGATAAGGGCAGGCTGAGTAACTGATACATTCTGTGGCTTTTTCTCGGAAGAGGGGTCATGTCAGGGACACAGCTACACAAGATGGAAGAGTCAGTCCTGCTCTGCCCTTTCAGTACAAAAAAATAGACTCAGAAAACAAGTCACAGAGGCAAAAGAAGGGGCCCTTGGAACTTACCAGAGAGAAGGGTAAAGGTAAAGTGCCTGGAGGGAAGGAGAAGGGGGAAGGGAAAGGGCTGAGCATGCTTCTGGAAGGGAGAGGGCACTGGGTCCTCTGTCTCAAAGACTTAAAGGCACACATTTAGGGGAGGTGCCAGAGGAGAATCTCAATGAATATTCATCAACTTTCCAGGTGTGTTCTTTCAGCATCATGGTCTCTATTGATTGGCCAGCAGTGCCAGAGAAGGGGTTCATTAATTAATGCAGCTGGTCTTGATGCAACTATGGCAACACTTGTCTGGTTTTGCTACTTTTGGGGGCATGGAGCTGAATCACTACTGAGGCCTAGATGTCATCTCTAGGGGTTAATTCTTAAGGGAGTGGTTCTGGAAGGAAGAACCCCCATGGAGTCACATGAAGCGGCTCTTCAGCCCTTGTTAATCTTCCAAGGGGGTCTACCACATGACTAGCCACACACTAGGGAGGAAAGGTCAAGGGAGGGTCCTAGCCATGGGACCAGCAGCAGAAAGGTCATCGGATTTAAATCCAATGACCAGCAATATGTGTGGGGAGGAAAGGTTACCCTGGAGTTGGTTTTGCCTGTTGCTAGGCACCCAAGGCTTTCCCCTGGTCACCTTCTGTACGTGGCCCTTTGTCCTTGTTCTACTTATGTTTGTCTAACTGCCTGCCACAGACCTAGATAAAGCATCCAAAGGATATGACACTGATTCTTAATGAAAGGAGTTTTTAGGGGTAAAATGGGAGTTTTTTAGGGGTGAAATAGGCAGGTTTAGGACATTTTACAAAATTAAGGGGTCCATGGAAAAAGCACAGCAGAGCTGCAAAGGGTACATTTCCATAGAATAAGGGAGCTGGAAATAGCAGAAAGCACATTTCCATAGAATAAGGGGACAGGGAGCTACAGAAAGGTATACATTTACAGAATAAAGGGAAGGTGTTATGCCCAGATTTCAAGATCCCCCACAGATCCACCAGGGAGCACCGAGTCCAATGCAAAAGCATAGAGCCTTTATTCAAGCTGAGCTTGGTCCCTCTGCCTCCATTACTGGCGCAATGGCAGGATGTGAGAGAGATGAGTCTCGAAAGAACAAAGATTATATAGGGCTGAGGGTCAGGGGGTGAGGGCTCACTCGGACCACTGATTTGGCTGACTCCAGTTGGTTGAATGAGGGCCGGGGGCTAGTGATGCAAGGGTAGGGTGCAGTTAAGGTCTGGTTACACAAAGACGGGGGCTGGAGGGGGGGTGGTTAGCATACTTTTGGCCTTGGGTTCGTTTTTTCCCTTGCATTCCTATTGGCTGAGATAAGGGCAGGCTGAGTAACTGATACATTCTGTGGCTTTTTCTTGGAAGAGAGGTTAGGGACACAGCTATCAGTCCTGTTCTGTCCTTTCAAAGGAAGCCCCTCATTCAAAGAGAGAAGAAGAAAGTCCAGAGGGAATAGGGAAATGATAAGGGAGAAGAAGGAGGGAGCCTAATGTACCTCATGTGAGGTTTGAGCTCTAGAGTTGCTATAGTGACCAACTCAGAAGGAATAGTGACCAATCAGAGGGGCTAGCAAGGCACAAACATCTGCAGTCTTTATAAACCATAGAGAAAAGAGCCACAGTTGGACTCTTCCCCTCCCCACGAGGGAGTCTGTGCTGTGGGACTCTTCCCCCTCCCCAAGAGGGAGTCTGTGCTTATTTCTCAGTAAATTCCCACCTTTGTTATACCACCTTTCATCCATGGTTCCATTCTTCGATGCCGCCAGACAAGAGGCCAGGAACCATCCTGCCCAGGGGAACACCAGGCATTCCAGTCCAAATTTCCTGTTTCATTAACATAGTCACCTAGTGGACATTAAGCATGAAACTTCTGAGTAGTTTCATTCTTATCAATATATTCTTACCAAGAGATTTACAATTACATTTTTAAAAATTAAAACTATTCAATTTTAATAATTTTATTTAAAAATGGATGCTCAATTAGAACTAGTATTTTGCCTTTTAATATTGGCAGATCATGTTAATGAAAATGATTAAGAACACAAAAGTATAATTTTGTATTTTCAAATTCACTTTGGGTCCAATCTATACATTTTAAACACACAGTCTATTTTATTTTGAACTCTTCTAGATCAGTGTTGTTAATGGTTGTTTAGTCAGGCTTCTTCCTGCCTCTAGGGTCCTGACCTCCCTCTCATCCTCCAGTACAAAATCCAAATACACTAAACACAGAGAACTCTTCCCTCTCCCTCTTCGTAGAACACTTACTTTAGTAAACTTGTAATTGTTAATTCTCTGTCCCTTTGAGATGTATTTTTTTTTTTAAAGCCTCTTGCCCTTATTATAACCCAGGACTGTCTCAAGGACCTGAGAGCTGTCCCTTTGAAATGCAGCAACCTGAGACAGTGTTCATATCTCCCAGTTTCTGTGAGAGGATAGAAACCCAAGTTATAACACTACCTCCTTTCATGAAGACATGAGAAAATGTACTACAATTTCCTTAAATAGAGTCTTTCTTGCCTGTTTAACTTTGTCCATTGCAATTTTTGCTTTACACAATTATCAACAGCCCATAAACAAATCACAATAATTAAATATAAATTGTCCTTGATAAAATTGATGATGACAATCATATTCTTATCTTTTTAAATGTTGACATAATCAAGTTCTATTTGTCAAGGTAGAAGACATGTTTTATTTAGCAATTTGTGGCATGATTTATATTTTTAAGTAGTTAAACATATGGCATGAAGTCCTCCTGGATCTTGAAAATGTTAGATATGAGTCCATTATAAAAGATCTATGAGCTTTCCAGTTAATCTGAATTTCTTGATAGCAATACTATAAGAAAAAAATTATTTTGAAGAATAATTTGAAACATATGAAAAATTTATATAGAGAGGCAAGTTTTTTTAAAAAGGGAGTATGAGGAACGCTGCCTGTTAGTCATGAGTAAATCCTGATTTATCCAGAGTTAGCGACAATTGCATGCCTTCATTGCTAATGAGCACACCTACAATGAACTGATTCCCATATCTTCACAAAAGAAACACATTCAAAAATAAAGCTCTTTGTTTTATGCCAAACAAAAAAACAAAAACAACAGTTGATCTCAATGAAAAAAAGATACTGCCAAAGTATATTAATGAATTTAAATACTTTCAACAATAAGATTTGTCCTAAAAATAATTCTATTCTTATCAAAACTGAAATATTATTCTGTGTTGAAGTTAATTCTTCTCATCTTTTGATGTATTTACTCTAAAATTGTGTTGATATTCTCCCAATACTTTACACCGAAAACTTCCTTAAATATAAGGGGGATAAAGAGGACAAGGAGATTTCATAGATTACAAGCAATTTGTCATAAAAATTACATCAAAAAAATAGAACATGATCTGTCATCTAATGGAAAGTGTTACTTAGTATTTTCTTTCATACAGAGTTTGCCTTTCAAAATAACTTATCATAGTCATTGCTCAAGAATGCATATTTTTTATTAAAATTGAAGTACATTGGTATAAATGTTAAGACATTAAATTGTTTTTCAGTGACTAGCATACCTCATCCCATATGTATAAATTATGAGAACATACACCTGGAAAACCAGGATGCCTTCCTGCTATTTAAATGGAAAGGGTTGCATTTAAACAGGTATTAGTATGTTCATAGCATTTAGTTACAATATAAAGATACATTTTACACTACTACTGATATACCTTTCAAATGTCATCACTGGTTAATTATATTGCACAGTTATACAGAGCCTCTGATCCATGAGTTCATTTATACAACTAATATTTTAATTTCAATTTCAATTATTGTCTACTTGGATAATGTATTTTTAAATATATTTTATTGATTTTTTACAAAGAGGACAGGAGAGGGATAGAGAGCTAGAAATATTGATGAGAGAGAAACATCGATCAGCTGCCTCCTGAACACCCCCTACTGGTGATGTGCCCACAAGCAAGGTACATGTCCTTGACCTGAATTGAACCTGGGATCCTTCAGTCCACAGGCCGACGCTCTATCCACTGAGCCAAACCGGTTAGGGTTGGATAATGTATTTTAACATCAATGTTAACAGAATAATTATGTATTCTATAAGGTTTTCCTGGGACCATTTTAAAATCGTTTTACTGATCGCAAAACACATTCCAAAAGGTTATGGTCCTTTCGGATCCCAACATAATGTATCAACATATATTTCAATGGTTTGTATAAACTTGGAATATTTTATTATTAAAAAAAGATGCCTGGTGCAGCCAGCATGGCTTAGTGGTTGAGCATCGACCTATGAACTAGGAGGTCACGGGTTTTGATTCCTGGTTAACGTACATGCCCGGGTTGTAGGCTCCATCCCCAGTGGGGGACGTGCAGAAGGCAGCCAATCAATGATTCTCTTCCATCAATGATGTTTCTACCTCCCTCTCCCTTTCCCTCCCTCTCTGAAATCAATAAAAATATAATAAAAAAATAGAAAATGTAAAAAGCTGTCCGATGACACCATGAAATTGTTATCAGCCTCAGCCAAATCTCACACTCAGAGAGAAAGGTTCATAAATTTTTTTTGTAAAATAAAATAGATGATGTCATAAAAATTACATTAACATTTTTAAGTTTCTCCTAACCTCATCCTTTTCCATCCTAAGACCCCGGGAGTGTCTTACTGGCTCAAATTCCTAGCTGAGCCACAGAAAGAGAGACAGAGGTATAGCTTTTTTATACTGCATTATGGTTCACTAAATTTTTGTTAGAAAATTAAAGCTCCCTGTGGTTAACATAAGATCTGTAGCATTAAATCTTTGTAATGTTTGGAGTGTATATTATTTGTATCCACAACATGTAAAAAGTTAAATAAGATTTAATGCACCTGCTATACCTTAGTAATCTTAAATTTAAAAATTTACAATGAAAATTATATGTGTTGGTATATTAATCACTTCAGAAGAAAAGGATAAGTAAACATTAAATAATTGCTATTTTGTCATGAGTGACATAACAAGAAGGAAATATAGAGAGGGGGATAATATAGGTGTGGGAATTAAGCACATTCATTCTAGAGTTAGCCTGACTTGTATGACTTCCTCCTGCCTGTTCCCTGATCGGTTGTGTATGTATATGCATGGTAATAATTTTGCCCTGGTAAATCTCTTGTGATAATAAAACTAAGTAATGCATGAAAAACATTGTTATGAATACTTAATAATATGTATTAATGTTAATGAAAGTGTGACAGGGTATTAAAAATAGAAAACAATATTACAATTGTGTCTATGGTATATAATATTATTTGCTAATCGTCATCTTAATCATGGTCTCTGACCTCAAAATGAAGCTATAAAAATTGTATCCTGTTTGATTTCAATTGTGACTTTCCAATATGCGTTTTAATTTGTGTCATTTTGAATTTTCTTCACTTCCTTTAGGCACAACTGAAAATAAATTAATATAGAATTCTTCCTAACAGTGCCATATTAATTTAGGGACACATATCACATCTGCACAAAGGGAAAAGAGTTCATGTAAATGGAGAATGTATATGATCTACTGAAGCTGAAAGCCCCCTCAATTTCATGACTACTTGAGCATGAAAATTGCTTAAATATATTTATGGTTTCAAATGAATAGATTCCACTTAGAGATGCAAATTGAGGCCCAGGAGACCTTGAAAATGATGAAAGTTTATAACTTACAGAATCTGGGCTGGAAGTGAATAAAAAGAGTTGATGTATTGAGGAGTACTTATTCCTAAACTACAATTTAATAAACAAAGCAGAAATTTGATAATGAGAATTTAAAAATAAAAGCAGACCTAGTTTTCAAAGAGTTAGATTCCATTAATGTTTATACTTCATATGTTTTAAATTAATTATGTAAATATCATTCTTCAAGTCCCTGACACAATATGTAACTAGTGTTAATGACTATGAAATGAAAATGTCGGAAAGGGATGCCGGAAATATGAACACAAAATACTTTGAATTTGGCCCAAAATATCAAATCAGCCACTGGGAAATGTATGAATTATGAACATCCTCATTACCAATGAGAATTACACAAAAGTGTCCCTATTACACAAATAAAACATCTAAGTTTCAAAAGACAGGTGATTTGAGGCCTGGCACATGGTCTCTTCCAAAAAATTATAAATAAAGTTAAGCAAAATATGTATGCATGGAAGATCCAACAGAGAGGTAATCATGCAGAACTGTATTATCATGAAAAATGTGCTACTGTTGGTGGGGATAAAGAGGGGGGGGTATTCCTACTGAATGTATTCTGATAATTAACCTCTAATTGTGAGTCAGTGCTGATGTAACAAATCTATAGTGCCAGGCATGAAAGCAAGTCAGTCACTATATTTGGATTCCACTAATCAAACCACAGAGGGAAAAATCATGAAGAGCGATAATTTGTAATTTTTTTGGTTGGCAGAGAAGCCATGGACATAAGTCATTAAACTACAAATATTCTATTTACTGTATGTTTAGTATGAAGTTGTTATCAGGAAGCCAAGATCATGAATGACTAATGTATAGGTACATATCAGGATTGTTTGTGTCGTAACTGCTGAAAAGACTAACAATGTTTTCCTGTCATGAGATCAACATGAGCAGATATTCATTTAGCTCTAACTCATCTACAAAAAGTCCCCTGCCCAATAAAGAAAAGAAATACAAGAGCTCAAGTTTATTATAATAAATCACTGCTCCTAGGGCAGTGATGGTGAACTTTTGAGCTCGGAGTGTCAGCATTTTGAAAAACCCTAAGTTAACTCTGGTGCCGTGTCACATATAGAAATTTTTTTGATATTTGTAACCATAGTAAAACAAAGATTTGTATTTTTGATATTTATTTCATATATTTAAATGCCATTTAACAAAGAAAAATCAACCAAAAAAAATGAGTTCGCGTGTCACCTAATATGCAAATATTAGGCTAATATGCAAATTGTCTCCTTGGGAGTTCAACTGACTGGGAGATTGACTGCTTGCTATGATGTGTGCTAACCACCAGGGGCTGGCACTGAACAAAGGAAGGCCTGACCAGCAGCTGGCAGCCAGCAGCTGGGGGAAGGAAGGCCCGATCGGCCCTGATCGCTGGCCAGGCCTAGGGACCCGACCTGTGCACAAATTTCGTGCACTGTGCCTCTTGTAAATATACAACAAAGGGTATGGAAGGAGCAGGATGGGAAAATATTGTAATGTAATTAGTAGTGTCTATATAGTTCTTATTAATGTGCTATGTTTCTTTTTTGGCTCTTGGAACTCTTAATTGGTTTCTGTGTCTTTTTGATGTGACGCATAACTGTGTATGCTAAGTATGTGCTTTTATTTTTTCATGGTTTCTTACTTTGTGCACTAAAATATCCTTTAGAGTGGTTCGCAACCTTCCTAATGCTGCAACCCTTTAATACAGTTCCTCATGTTGTGGTGACCCCCAACCATAAAATTATTTTCGTTGCTACTTCATAACTGTAATTTTGCTACTGTTATGAATCGTAATGTAAATATCTGATATGCTATATGTGTTTTCCGATGGTTGCGACCCCCAGGTTGAGAACCGCTGCTAGACTCATCTTATGTATATTGTGTCCCAATCCTACAATTAGCATTGTTTCCAAGGAGATCTAATTCCTTTTATTGGAGAATGATGTTAACAATCAAGTTATGGGTGGTAGGTGTGCTTATTGATATTAAGTGTGTCATTGTTTTTAGGCCCTCTTACACAACATTAAATATTTGTGTGTATATATCTATATATCTATATATGTGTGTGTGTATATATATGTATATATACATGATTTCATATTGATATCTCCAACTCTAATTTATTACCACATGTATGATTCTAGCTCTCTTTAACCTCTCATTCCAACAGTGAGAAACTTAACCTTCACCACAACTCATACATGATTTAATAGTTTAATTCCAGTATTCATGTATAGTAGTAGTAGAATTCTTAACCTGTATCCTTGTAGTGTACAAGTTTGTCAGTTAGAGCATAGTGTTCATATAGTTATTTTTGCCTTTAGTCTTACAAACTCCACTCATTTAGAAAATTACTTTGTTCAGCATCTTTTTCCCCGCTATTTTTATTGAGGTTATTTTAGAAATTTTAATATATTTAAGCACTTTTATTATATTATATAACCCATTGACCTCCTAAATAATTTTGAAAATTTTGCATACCCTCCTTGATTTACTGTAACTGTAAATCACTATGAGATTTGACAGATGCCTAGTGTCATGTGTCCATCATTATAGTGTCATACACACAATTTTTCCCCACTCTAAAAATTTACTGTGCTTCAACTATTTTATCCTCCTATCCTCCTTTCCCGGAATTCCTGGCAAACTAATCTGTTTACTTTCCTTGAATTTGCCTTTTCTGGAATGTGATATAAATGGAACCTTGCACTTGGTAATCTTTTCATACTGTCTTCATTCACTTAACAATATGTAGTTAAGATTTCTGATATTGGCAATGTGTGGCATCTCTCTTTTTTAATACATAATCTGGCTAGAATTTTATGAGCTTTTTTTTTTTTTTTTTAGATCTTTATTGTTCAGATTACATTTGTTCCTCTTCCCCCCCCCCCATAACTCCCCTCCTCCCAGTTCCCGCCCCACCCTCCGCCCTCACTCCCCACCCACTGTCCTCATCCATAGGTGCACGCTTTTTGTCCAGTCTCTTCCCGCATCTCCCATTCCCCTTCCCTCCCCCCAAGAATAGTCTGTCCATTCCCTTTCTATGTCCCTGATTCATTATAATCACCAGTTCATTCTGTACATCAGATTATTTATTCACTTGATTCTTAGATTCACTTGTTGATAGATGCATGTTTGTTGTTCACTATTTGTATCTTTACCTTTTTCTTCTTCCTCTTCTTAAAGGATACCTTTCAGCATTTCGTATAATACTGGTTTAGTGGTGATGAACTCCTTTAGCTTTTCCTTATCTGTGAAGCTCTTTATCTGACCTTCAATTCTGAATGATAGCTTTGCTGGATAAAGTAATCTTGGTTGTAGGTTCTTGGTATTCATCACTTTGAATATTTCTTTCCACTCCCTTCTGGCCTGCAAAGTTTCTGTTGAGAAATCAGCTGACAGTCGTATGGGTATTCCCTTGTAGGTAACTGAGTTTCTTTCTCTTGCTGCTTTTAAGATTCTCTCTTTGTCTTTTGCTCTTGGCATTTTAATTATGATGTGTCTTGGTGTGGTCCTCTTTGGATTCCTTTTGTTTGGGGTTCTCTGCGCTTCCTGGACCTGTAAGTCTATTTCTTTCATCAGGTGGGGGAAGTTTTCTGTCATTATTTCTTCAAATAGGTTTTCAATATCTTGCTCTCTCTCATCTTCTGGTACCCCTATAATTCTGATGTTAGTGTGCTTGAAGCTGTCCCAGAGGCTCCTTACACTATCTTCGTATTTTTGGGTTCTTTTTTCATTTTGCTTTTCTGGTTGGGTGTTTCTCGCTTCTTCGCATTTCAAATCTTTGACTTGATTCTTGCCCTCCTCTGGTCTGCTGTTGGGAGTCTGTATAATATTCTTTATTTCAGTCAGTGTATGCTTACTTTCTAGATGGTACTTTATCACACCATCGAGGGTCTCATTAGATTTCCTGTACATCTCATCAAGTTTATCGACAGACTCTAGAAGCCTCTTGAGAGACCTCAAAAGTGTGGTCTGAACTCAATATCCTCCCTTGACAGTTTTGTCCTGTTTCTTTGTCTCCGCATTTTTTACGCTTTTTTGGTACACCCCCTAGTAGTCTTTGTGCGCAGTCTTGTTGTAGTTAAGCCCTGATTGTTGTAGTTAATACTAGAGGGATTTGACCACCAGGCTGACCGGCTGTGAGAATCAGCTGTGTGGAAAACTTCTGTCTTCTGGGGAGGTGCTAATCTAGCCTTTGCCTGAGGCGATCCAGCAAATGGCTCTGCGCAGGGCTTGGGCGGGGCGGGATCAAGAGGGTGGGTGGAGGGAGCAGTTATGGCTGCTCTCAGTCCTGGTCCTAGAGGCTCTGCTTCTCAGAACCCCTGCCGCCACTGCAAACCTCGGAGAGAAGGCTGCCCTCAGCTTCCAACTGATGCCGGACAATCCTGCTTCTCCCGTCTGAGTCTGAGTCCCTAGAGACTCGCCCGGATCTGGAGCCCAGAGTCTGAGACTCCCTCCTGATTGAAGACGACAACCGCGCTCTCAGCCACCAGCCCACTTTGCCCGCGCACCTCAGTACCTTTAAATTTTCCACACTGCACCTCTTCTGAGCTTCGGTATGCTGTTCTCTTTCCTTCTAGTTGAAGAGTCTCTCCTCAGCCAGCCTTCCTGTGGTTCTGGGTGATGTCTGTTCCGTCTTTTAGTTGTATTTTTGAAGTGGTTGTTTGCGGCAGCAGTCTCTGGTGTTTACCTATGCCGCCATCTTGGTTATTCCTCTTGTGAGCTTTTTGACATTTTCAAAGAATTAGCTTTTGGATCCTTTTAATTTCTGTATGTTTTTTTTTCCTGTTTTCAATTTCATCGATTTTTGCTGTAATTTTATTTCCATACGTCTACTTGCTTTAAGTAAATTGCTCTTAGTTCTTTGATGCTGTGAAGCAGGTTATTAGATTATTGATTTTACACATTTTCACTTCTGATATGTGTATTTAATACTATAAACTTCAGCCTATGCACTGCTTTTACCACATTGAACACATTTTGATAAGTTGTACATTCATATAGCTTTAAATATTTTTATATTTCTCTTCAGATTTCTTAAAACCATGGGTTATATAGAACTGTGTGATTTAGTATCCAGATAGTTTGCGACTTTCCAGCTATATTTCTGTAATTTATTTCACTTTGGATTACATTTGATCTAAGAAGATACTTTGGATAATTTCTATTCTTTTAAATTTTTATTGTGTATTATATGGCCTAGAATGAAAACACAGACAACACAAATTATTTCAAAATTAGAATTCAGGAATTGAAAAGTTTAGAGTCACATAATGTTAATGTCAAAATCCAACTGGTCATAAAAATGAGATAAATGAAATATGAGAATTTAGAGAAAAATAAAATAATATATACACTATCAAATGTAATAAGGATATCAACTTTTCACATTTAAATTCTCATTTGAAACAGTTTAACACTTCATGGTGAAATAGACAACCAAAAGTTAAAAATATTCAACAAGCTTCCTATGAGTTCAATGTATAGGAATGATATTGGAATCCTTGTATTTAAGTCCTGAAAATAAAGGGATATACTACAAAAATTGTGAAAAACATATGAACCTAAATTTCTTTACACTGAGATTATTATTTAATATAAACAAGTTTTTAATATGAATTAATAAGATTATTAATTGTGTTATTTAGTGTCCAGATATTTTGTGAAGATGAATTAATAAGTTCCTAGGAAAACTTTAATGCAGACAGATCAAACTAACCCAAGGAAAATAAAACTATTTTAGACACACTATATCAGATGGATCTAACCAATAATTACTGAAATGCTCTTGACTTTTAATAGTTATGAGAAAAAAATGTATAAATTAAAATGTATACGTATAAAGATTTTTTAAACTGCTAAACTCTGGAATAAGGTTTACCTTGCATTTTGGTCTTTTCATTATGATTTTTCTGTTTCAGTTTCTAAATGTAGATGTGGACAAAGTTACTTTTCAAAAAAAATCTCAAATCCAATTTTGAAATCAATTGATTATTATATGAAATAACAAGTATTTTCATTAAACTTTAACAATGAAATCCAAATGTTCAAACTAGACCTTAAAATAATTCTTCATGGTTTGGAAAGATGTTCATTTTGAGTGAATAGCAGCATATAAAGAAACTTAAAGATTATGAAGAATTAATAAAAATCAAATAGTTTTGGCCAGAAGCAATGCTACCATACATAGTACAGGGAGATAATGCTCTTGGACTAATTCATAAATCTTGAAGTACCATTTTATTCATTAATCTGATAATGATAATGTGCTTCATATAGTGACAATCTAAAATAATTTGGGGGAAAGTAACATGCAGCCAGAATATGCTTAAATGTTCTTGTCAAATGGTTTTCAACTAAATTCAACAAATTAAAAACATAAGAAGATTTAGCTATATCATTATTAGAATGACTAAAATAAGGTATACTAACTATACCACATGTTGGCAAGGATTCAGACCAACAAGATCCCAGTAGCAAAAAGTTCACATAACACCAGGTCTTAGTTTATTCATATAATTCTGCAATAAAAGGACAGAGGATCCTTGTAGAAATGGCTAATTTTAAGGCTATTGTACAAAAAATACAAGATGAACCTACAGCAAATTGTAGTGCTAGAAAATAAAGAAATGCTAAAAGTAAATATAAATCAGTAATGAATACAAGTACCAGCTTGAGTGTGCCCTGGAGGCAAACTGGGAACAATTTAAGTAATAAAATCACAATAGTTTTGTATTAAAAGCCCTAAAGGTTAAAAATTAAAGTCCATATGTCCATAGTGGTATGAACAAATAATTGAGTGAATATATAAATGTGAGTAAAATAACAAATCTTCCCAACAGAATAATTTCAAATAATAATTGTAGAAGAGGTGAAGAATATAGACATCCACCATTATAACACCACTAGAGGCTCAGTGCATGAATTCATGCACGGGTGGGGTCCCTCAGCCTGGCCTGCGATAAGGGCCAATTGGGGCTGGCTGGCCAGGGGAAGGGACTATGAGAGGTTGGCCGGTGGTGGGAGATTGGCTGTGGGAGCACACTGATCACCAGGGGGAAGCTCCTGTGTTGAGTGTCTGCTCTTTGATGGTCAGTGCACATCATAGAGACTGGTCGACAGGTTGCTCGATCGCTTAGGCTTTTACATATATAGGTAGTAACAATTGCTATAGGCAAGATCCACTTATAACAGTTAAAAATGGTGGACTAAACTTTGAGGAGTAACAGGAGATTTGTATATCCTCAAACTCTCTCTCCCAACATACCGTATTCATTAATTATTGTGATGGATTTAACACATGTCCAAAAACTTGGGAACTTCTCCCTCAGGAGATAAAGCTTAATTTTCATGCTTTTCCAGTGTGGACTATGTTTAGTGACTCACTTCTTGTAAACAGAGTATGTAAGAAAAACCATAGTAACTTTTACATTGGAGATAATCTGGCAATCATTACCTTAACCAAGTGATCAAATTGAACCTTACCAGTAGCCCAGATGATATCATGTACCACCTGATAAAATATCATGAAAGGGGTACCACACCTGTCTGACATTATTTTCCACAATCTAGAAATCCAATGTAATCATGAGAAGACATCTAGTGAATCCAAACTGAAGGACATTCTACACCATATCTGAATAGTATCCTTCAATTATGAAAGCAAAAATGATAAATTTTCACAGATTAAAAGAGATTCAGGGACATGATGATTAAATGTAATATGGTGTCTTAGATAGGTTCATGGGTCTTGACACAGACATTAGAGAGAAAACTGGTGAAATATGAACAAAATATGTATTTTTGTTAATAGTATTATACCATTGTTAATTACTTAGTTTTGGTAAAAAAAAACAAACAAAAAACTATGGTTGTGTAAAATGCTAACTTTAAGGAAAGCTGGGTGAAAGGTATATAGACACTACCTGTATTCTCTTTGCAGCTTTTCAAAAAAATGTATATTTTTGATTTCAGAGAGGAAGGGAGAGGGAGAGAGATAGAAACATCAATTATGGGAGAGAATAATTGATTGGCTGCTTTCTGCATGCCCCATACTTGGGACCAAGCCAGCAAACCAGGCATGTGCCCTGACTGGGAATTGAACTATGACCTCCTAGTTCATAGGTCAGCACTCAACCACTGAGCCATGCTGGTTGGGCTTTTTGCAGTGTTTTTAAAAATCTGAAATCATTTCAACATAAAGAGTTTGAAAATGAAAACAACTCTAACACATCCTAGGACATTAAATTAGCTTATTCCCTTGTATTTTCCCTGTTACCTCTGTTTATAGCTAAACAGCATTTTATTAGTGAACTCTGACTATAAATATGACTATTTTACTAAATTACCTAGTTTATATGCATTTGTTTATAGAATGTGTGATGCCCTTACAGGGAAAGATTTTGTTCATTCATCTCTGTCTCGCCATTTTTCAGCATATGTAAATTTGCTGAGTAAATCGCAGGATGTGCTTTCTTTCAGTGCATAAGAGAAAGTAATATAATCTACAGAATGTTCATTATGGTTTGCTTCAGTATGTGGAACTTTAATGCATACTGTGAAATTACTTGAATTAATTCAGAATTTTCTCAATTATCATTCAATATGGGGTATGCAAATCTAGAATATGAAAGCATTGCATGTAATTTACATGAGAACATGCAGATGTTCAACAATGCTTACAAAATAATTTCAATAATATCTACTTACCATTTTAATCAATCAATCAGTGTTATCGGTAAGAATATGAACATTTTTTTGTTCAAAAGATTATACCTGATTGTATCATAAACAGAAATGCAATTGGAGTGGCATAATATTAATGTGATGAATTCAATATTGCTTAGCATATATTGAAAAGTAATATTTTCTAGTTAAACTGTGAGAAATTTGTTTAATGAATGAGTATGTTTTGAACAGTAAGTGAAAGAAAATGCTCTTTTAGGTAATGTGACTTTCTATCTCTAATTTTTGAAGTAGGATGAGAAATAAAATTATATTCTCAGAAATACACACTTTTTATATATACACAAATTTTATCTGAAATCAGAGAATATAACATTGTGATAAAACAATGTGGTCTTTATTTACACTAGAATGACTTTAGGGAGGAGGAAAGGGATGAGAATTTCACTGATACAAATTAAGATAAACCTTTTTTTTTTTAATATGAAAAATACACAGAAAAACTTCCATTAGAAAATATAAGACCAATTTCAACAGAGTGACTGGGTTGAGAGATTTTCCTGAGCCAGAGAGATCATTCTATGGAATGGAGGGTAGATGAGATGTGTGGTTTGTTTCCTGCTGATAAGAGCAAAAGAAAGAGGAAAGGAGACAGACATACCCACACCTTGTATGGATCCGCACATCAATTATAGTCGATATAGTAATGGAATTATACCAAAACAACTATAAGGAACCTTTAATGTGACCAGCTGCAAGACCTAAGGAGAAACTAGTATCTATAAAAAAAATGGACATGTTAAATATTTATGCTGCTTTCTCATAACCAAACGCTTGCTTAATATATTGTGTTTTTGCTGGGGGAGTAATATGAAATTTATCAGATAATCTATTGGCTATTTCTCAGATAACCTATAGGTTATTTTTACTTGTTTGCTAACTCAAAATATAATTTCTTAGATAATCTATTGGTTATTGATTTTTGCTTGTTCGCTAACTAAAAATATTATTGTGTCTAATATGCATGAAACACTATGCCAGTTACTGGGGATTTAATAGTGAACAAATCAGGCAGTATCTCTACCTCTATGGAATTCATAGTCTAGTGGACAACATAGGTGAAAAAGAAATAAAAATATCTGTAGATATAAAATTAATATAATTTCTTAAAGAGATAAGCAGAACAACAGGAAAAGAAGGCTATAACACTTTGAACAGGTAGGGCTGAGAAGCCTTCTTTGAGAAGGTGTTAATTAAGCTAAGATATAAATAGTGAAGAGAACTCAGAATGCTAAGATAGTTCCAGATAGAGACAATAGCATGTGCAAAAACTCTGCACTGAAAGAGGTTTGACTCTTTCAAAAAGAATGACAATGTATATAAACTGTAGTAGGTAAGAGGAAAATGCTGGAAAAAGGTGCACTAATTATGTATTGATTAGTTCTTTCATTCAATGACTGCACACAAAAAAATACCCAGTGTTTTGATAGAAAGTGTTAAAAAGGAATGGATGCATGGGGGCTGCAATAGGAACATTTGACCTAGTCAGAGAGATTTTGATAGAGTAAACATTGTGTTGAGACCTTAAAAATGAGTAAAAATTAGTTTAACCAAGTGATAATAAAACAATTTTTTAAGGAGAATAATATAGATGTGAAATGAGGTGGTAGAGGGAGGAAATGCAAGCAGCCTGAGGATGTGAAAAGAGGCCAATGTGGTAAGAAAAAATAGTGTGAGGGGAGCTTGTGTGAGAAAGGTAAAGAGAAAGGTTGGGGCCAGACCATCATGGCCTCATAGGTCCTGCCAAAAAGTTGCATCCTCATCATAAGAGCAATGGGTGGTCTTTGAGCAGGAGAGATTCACATGCCCTAATTAAAATTTAAGAAAGTACAGTGTATGGTAGAGAGAAGACATGAGAGAAGTCAAGCATGGGTCCTGGTAGATCATAAAAGGCTATTGCACGTCCCTTTTGCAAGACGATAATGGACTATGCTGGAGTTGCAACAGTGAACTTGCAGAAAGGTCAGAAGATTCAAAATACATGTATTTGAGGGCAAAATGAGCAGGCATAAAGGTAATTTTATTATTTTAAACTTAAAATTGGTCAATGACAGTAGCATTAACCAAGATGGGGAAGCTCAATGGCTGGGAAGCATGTCTAAAAAGGAGGATTAAATGTTCAGTTTTGAGTTGACTATAAGTTATACAATTGGAAATTTCTCAACTCATTTTCTCACTTCATTTATATCTCAGCTCAAAAACTGCATCCTTAAAAATGTCTAAAATAACTCCTGTAACTACTTGCAACTAATAGTTGGAGTAATAGAACAATAATAGTTCTAGCATTCCAGATCCTATCTAATGAAGAGGGAATATGTTAATTGACCATCACACCCTCACAAGATGGTGACACCCACAGCCAATAAAGAGGGAATATGCTAATTGACTGCCACACTCTCAAAGATGGCGGTGCCCACAGCCACAAGGTGGCGGTGCCCAGTCCCCTCAACCACCCTCAGGCAGGTCTGGACACTCTGTGCGCCTGCCTCCAGAGTCCCCCAATCTCCTCAGCCTCCCAGCTGCCCAGCACTGGCCCAAGGCACAGACAAGCCTTGGATGGCAGCTGCCCAGCTGCCCAGGGCTGGCCTGAGGCACAGGCAAGCCTTGATGGTGGCTACCCAGCCGATGCCCAAGGTGCAGGCAAGCCTCAGATGGTGATTGCACAGCCACCCAGGGCTGGCTCAAGGCACAGGCAAGCCTTGGATGTCAGCTGCCCAGCTGCGTAGGGCCAGCCCAAGGTACAGGCCAGCCTCGGATGGTGGCTGCCCAGCCAATGCCTGAGGTGCAGGCAAGCCTCAGATGTTAGCTGCCCAGCTGTCCAGGGCCGGTGTGAGGCACAGGCAAGCCTTGGATGTTGGCTGCCCAGCTGTCCAGGGCTGCCAGAGGTGCAGGCAAGCAGGGCCAGCCAAGGCTTGCGTTGCTGGCAGTGGCAGCAGCAGAGGTGTGATGCGGGCATCAGCTTCCCCTGATTGCCAGGTTGCCTTCCTCCCCTTAGGGCTTCCAGACTGTGAGAGGAGGCAAGCCTGGCTGAAGGATACCCCCATCCAGTGCATGGATTTTCATGTACTGGGCCTCTAGTATTTAATATTCTATGACACCACCTGTCCTTATGTTTTAAGTTTATTTCTTTATTGTCATTTCCTCCAATAGAGTTTAAACTCCACCTGGGTTTGTTTTTTTAAAAAAATATAAAGTATCTAGTAGAGTGATGAGTAGATGATAGGTAGTAGACATGTAAATGAATAAATGAGTGAATGGTTGCTTAAGGAATGGCATCTAAGGACACTGGATATATAGATCTAACTTTCTTGTATAGAAAGATATTTCCTTTTATGCAGAGGAAGACATAATGAATAGAACTATACCAACAGAACAGTTATTGCCATTGTCTAGAGGGGATTTACATCTAGAGAAGGAATAAATGAGAATCAGGTTGTGACTGCACCTTCAGTTTAATTTCCCATAAAAAGAAATAATCATTCTGTCCTATCTGAAATGACATCATTATTTCTATAATTTGGGTTTAGGTAAAATTTCTATAATTTAGTTTAGGTTAAAGTAATATTTATGAGTTAACATAAAATATTAATGAGTCAAATAACCTACAACTTCATAATCTGGGTTTCTATTTAGGGAAGATATTATAATAGGAAAGGGATTTCTTATTCTTATAAAGGTCCTAAAATAAAATAATATAAAATGTGAAATGCAAAAGCAATGTTTTACCCAATGAACAATAAAACAATACTTTGGTACTGATATGTTGGGTCAAAATCTTGTCATTTGATTGTAAGAATGCTTATTTTGTGGTGGTAACAAAACAGAATAGTTATTTTCACAATGGCATTTGGAGATTGTGAAACAGAAGTAGCTGAACCAATTGTATTGTTGTAGGGCACACTGTAGGTCATTTCTCCTTGAATGTAAAGCTCCAATGAATAAGAATTATAACAAAATTCCCTAAGTTCTATAGCTGAGATGAACTATGGCAGAAAACATAGCGGAAAAAGAGGAGGCCACACTGGTCCTTACGTGGCCACCTTTGCAGAGGAGGTCACTGGAGCTGAGAACTGGGACTTCAGTGGGAACACACTGACATGCAAAAGTGTGAAGGGAGAACAAAGGGACAAGAGGAAAGTTTGTGAAAGCTCAGGGAGGTCTGAAAAACATGACACCCTCAGAAAGTCTTCACATGTTTGCTACAGTTTAGCATAGTTGGGGGAATGGCTAGACCTAAGTGTGAACAGATAGGGAATATCTACTTAGGAAGCACTGGCAGGCTCCGCCAACTGCTGCACACTGTACACTTTATGAAAAGGGGTGGCATTTAAGGTTTTTAAATGGCCTGACGACATGTGTATTTTTGAAAGGACACTTCTAGTTTGGTCTGAAGAAAGGTCGATACTAGTATAGGAACAAAGAAAAATAGTATTTAAAATTTTTCCTGAAATATTGCTGCTGAGGCACCGCTAATGGCAGAGGAAAGTGAACCATCCCTTAGGGTTCTAGCGGGGATATCACAGGGTGTCCACTCGTTGTGAGGGAGGTTCAGGAGTTTTACTAAAGAAATAAGTTCATGTAAATATTCCATTTACTCGGTAAAAATTGATCTGAATAAAGTGAAAAGCCCTGGAGAATAAGCCTCAGTGCATCGTTTGCCAACGAGTATGTAGCTAGGGGTAACAAACACCAATTTAAAAAGTAGAGCTGTATGCTTAACTTTATAAATAGAAAAAGAGGCATGCCTAGAATGTTGGTAGAAAAGTGCTATGTGATCATATGTAGACAATTGAAACAAAATTGAAATAACAAAAACAAAAATGTTTTTGGTGCAATATTTTTTTTTAATATATTTTATTGATTTTTTACAGAGAGGAAGGGAGAGAGATAGAGAGTTAGAAACATCGATGGGAGAGAAACATAGATCAGTTGCCTCCTGCACATCTCCTACTGGGGATGTGCCCGCAACCCAGGTACATGCCCTTGACCGGAATCGAACCTGGGACCCTTCAGTCCGCAGGCCAACGCTCTATCCACTGAGCCAAACCGGTTTCGCTTGGTGCAATATTAACATATGAACAATTCTATGAGAAAACTTTACCTTCCTTGCTATTGTACCTAAAATTCCACATGCCACATGTGAAAAATTACATAATCACATTTTAGAGATACTTCCTTTATAGACCCTAATTTACTTAAAGTCATATTTTAAAAATTCATATATAAGACAACCTTTCTCTCTGTTAATTGTATATTGTATTGGTAAAGTCTCCTTAAAATTTGCATTTGCTATAGTTTGCATAAATTCTTAACTTAAGAAAAATACAATCTCAACTCAATGTCTGCTCCCAATTTTTACTCCAAATATTAAGGTAAGGAATGCCTAGCCCACAAAAACACTGTTGTATTTCATTTTGCCAATTAACATTTTTCTTTCCTGAAAAAAAGAAAACTGATTGAAAATTATTAATAAATGGAGAGCCTCATTTTTGTCATGCTCTTCTTCTATACTACTAGGAGTTTGTAGATCCTTCATAATATTTAATTCAAATCCATAACCTATCCTAATATATCAAAAGCCAGGGGCCATAACAACTGAAACAACCAGATGGACGACTGAACAGCAGGCTGTGTGGGGCAACCAGGCCAGCAGGGGGGTTAGTGAGGGATGACCAAACAAATGAACAGTAGGCTGCGTGGGGCGACCAGGCTGGCAGGGGGTTAGTGAGGGACGACCAAATGACTGAACAGCAGGTTGAGTGGGGTGACCAGGCCAGCAGGGGGGCAGTAAAGGGTGACCAGGCTGGGGGGGGCAGTTAGGGGCTATCAGGCAGGCAGGCAGGTGAGCAGTTAGGAGCCAGCCGTCCCGGATTGTGAGAGGGTTATCTTACTGTCGGTTTAGGGATTGGGCCCAAACCAGCAGTCGGACATCCCCCGAGGGGTCCCAGATTGGAGAGGGTGCAGGCTAAGCTGAGGGGACCCCCACCTCCGCCCCATGCATGAATTTTGTGCACCGAGTTTCTAGTTTGATATATAAGTTCCCATTTAGGTCTGAAATCTTGTGATGTTATAATACCTCTATACATCTATTTAATGTGTTAAAACGTACTTGGATGAATATCTGCTTGGCTGAGAAAGGAAACCCCAACATGGAGCAGTGTAAATGAACATTACCAAGTACAAACTGATGTCTCTTCTGCCCTCAAAATATTCTTCTGAGTTGGGCAATGACATGGTCTTTGTCTTCTCATTGCCAAGAAACTATTTTCCACATTCTATTTACTCTGTTATCTAAGGGTTCTTGCAGGATATGTTTGTGGGTCTCCCGGAAAAGTTCCATCAGAACAACATTTTCATACTCCAGAAGAGTCCTCTCATCCCATCTGATTAACAAACAAGCTACTTTTCTCCTTTTTTATTCTAAGTTTTGTTTCCTGGGACCTGTTCTTTCTCTTGAACCATGTCCTTCTTCGCCGTCCTCATGGAAGCACACCTGTGCATCTGCATGCACGTGCACGTGTATGTGTAACAGGAGATAGTTAGTGTCAGTTTCAGCTGCACATTTATCTTGACAGAGACATCCAGGTCAAGAAGTTGAAAGGAGTTTTTAGGGGTAAAATAGGCAGGTTTAGGGAGTTTTGGGAATTAAAGGGTCCATGGGGAAGGAAGACATAGTTGGTTGGGGTCTTGGAGCTGCCAAAAGGCGTACATTCACAGAGAGCAAAGGGTGCTGCAGGATAAGGGGAGAGGAAGACATCCATTCACAGGGACAAGCCACAGGGTATGGGGAGAAAGAGGAAACAAACTTTCACAGAGGATAGAGAAATGCTGACAAAGGGGAGAAAGAGGAAAACAGGTTTTCACAGGAGACAGAGAATTCTACCACTGAAGGGGGGAGAGAAAGGGGGGAGCACCACGTGGGATTTGAGCTTTGAAATTTATATTCTATCAAGAAGAAGGGAGCATTAAGAGATAAACCTTAGGAAAAAGGAGCGTAGTGGGCTACCTCTTTTGGGACCCCTCCCCATGTGGGAGTCTGTACTTGTTTCCAATAAATGTCTACCTTTTCATTGACCACCTTTGTCCGTGGCTTCATTCTTTGAATCCACCTGGACAAGACCCCAGGAAAGAAATCACCCTTGCATCCTGCTCAGAGAAAACCCACTCATTTCAAAGTGAAGCCAGGATGCACCCTCTGACTTTGTTTGTCACATTTATCCACTCGTGGTAATTTCCATTTCAGGGAAGTCTTCTCTTTCCAGTTGGATGATTCAGTTGCCTAAAAAAGAGAAATTCAAATATAACATGATGTGACAGTTATATAAACAAATAATTATAATATGAGATGGTAACTATTATGTCAAAGGGACTTGTCTGTTATTATGAAAATCATCAGTTTGTTATGAAAACAAATAAAGGAGAAATAATTTTTTTCCAGAAAAAGTAGCACTCATTCTTAGAGCATTTTATACAATGAAAAAGTAAAGGGAAAGGAAAACAATGTAAAACAAAGAAAATAGCAAAAACAAAGGCATGGAGACATGAATGTTTAGAGAATTGGTTCTCAAGTTGTGCTCCTTTGTCCAGAGACTTAGCATCACATAGAAACTTAATAAAAATGAAAATTCTTGGGCCAGTCTAGACTAAAGATTCAGAAACTCTAGGAACATTAACATGATCCCCAGATGACTCTGAAACATGAGATTATTTTCAAATTGCAGAGCAAGTAAAAAAAAAAGTAACAATTTCATGTAGCTCAAATGTAGTCCATAAGGGTGTGTACTGAAGACAGGTTTGAGTTTACCCAGTAGGCATTTAAGAGATATTTGATGTCTTAAACAGTTTAAGATTGACATGCCAAAGGATTTGTATGCATGCATGTTAGCATAACCAAATGGACACAGATGAGGGGGCGGTGAGGGGATGTGCTGGGGGTTGGGGGTGGCCGGGGAGAGCTCAATGGGGGAAAAAGGAGACTTATGTAATTCATTAAACAATAAAGAAGTTAAATTAAAAAAAAAAGATTGACATGCCCATAAGAGTTTCAAACAGATAACTTTGATGGCATCATAGACATTGACTCAGATTGGCAAAGAAATAAGATGACCCACTAGGGAATGAATGAAGCTAGATCATGAATAGTAGCAAGAAGGATGGAGAGTAAGGAATAAATAAAAGAGAAAATGAAGATGTGGAGTTTCCAAGATAATGTACAGTCATTCAATAGGATTTTCTGTTGACCAAGATTAAAACTGAAGAAAATCAAATACAGGAATTTGTAAGAATCTGAACCTGTTGATAGAAGGAAGAGGTTGCTTGAAGAGGGTTTCTTGTATCCTGAAAAGCAAAACTGACCTCCTATGGGCAGCAATGTGCAATATGCAACATGGAAAAAGTGAAGCAAAGCCCTGGTCTTGTGTTCTTATCTTTTTCTAGCCTGGACTAATGGAATATGGAGGTTCCTTTTCAGGGTGCCATACCTCATTTTCTGCCCATCTACACTAATAAAAGAGAAACATGGTAATTAGCGTATGACCGCTACCCTTTTCATTGGCTAATCAGGGAGATATGCAAATTAACTGCCAACTACGATGGCGGTTAACCGCCAACAAAGATGGCAGTTAATTTGCATATGTAGGCACAATGCAGGGAGGTGAAAGCAGGAAGAAGCCCCCTGCCACTGACAGTGATCCGAAACCCAGGGTGGAGCTAAGAGCCAGGGGCTGCCTTTGCCCTGCCCCCCAGCCATGATCGGAGAATGGGGCGCCTTTGCCGCCCTGGCCAGTGATAGAGGGAAGTAGAGGTGGAGCCAGCGATGGGAGCTGGGCACGGGCGAAGCTGGCAGTCCCTGGAGCTAGGGGTCCCTTGCCTGGGCCTAAAGCATAGCTCGCTATCGCTGGGCCGCTGCAGCTGCGGGTCCCCGCTGCCCGGGCCGGACGCCTCGGCCAGAGGCGTTAGGCCTGGGCAGGGGCGGAGCCTGCAACTGCAGGGAGCAGGGGCAGAGCGGGAGATCGCGGGGACCTGGGGGTCCCCTGCCCAGGCCTGACACCTCAGCCGGAGGCCTCAGGCCTGGGCAAGGGGCTGATCCGGTGATCGGCGATCGAAGGGTGATGAGGGTCAACTCCTCTGGCCGAGACATCAGGCCTGGGCGGGGGCTGGAGCCAGCAATCGGAGGGGGCTGGGGGTCCCCTGCCCAGGCCTGATGCCTGGGCCAGAGGCATCAGGCCTGGGTGGGGGGTGGAGCCGGTGATTGGGGGGATATGAGGGTCCCCTTGCCCAGGCCTGAAGTCTGGGTCAGAGGCGTCAGGCTTGGGCGGGGGGGTGGAGCAAGCGATCAGAGGGAGATGGGGGTCCCCTGCCCAGGCATGATTCCTGGACCAGAGGCATCAGGCCTGGGCGGGGGTCAGAGCCAGTGATCGGGGGGAGATGGGGGTCCCCTGTCTAAGCCTGACACCTCTGGCGGAGGCGTCAGGCCTGGGCAAGGGGTCGATCAGGCAATCGGAGGGTGATGGGAATTGATGCCTCTGGCTGAGGCATCAGGCCTGGGCGAGGGCGGAGCCGGTGATTGGGGGGAGAGGGGCGTCCCCTGCCCAGGCCTGAATCCTGAGCCAGAGGCATCAGGCCTGGGCCAGGGGCGGAGCCAGCAATCGGAGGGGTCTGGGGGTCCCCTGCCCAGGCCTGACTCCTGGGCCAGAGTCATCAGGCCTGGGCGGGAGGCAGAACCAGTGGTCGGGGGGAAATGAGGGTCCCCTGCCCAGGCCCGACGCCTCTGGCAGAGGCATCGGGCCTGGGCAAGGGGCCGATCCTGCAATTGGAGGGTGATGGGGGTTAACCCCTGAGGGCTCCCAGTATGTGAGAGGGGGCAGGCTGGGCTGAGGGACATTCCCCCCACCACCCAGTGCACGAATTTCGTGCACCAGGCCCCTAGTCCTATATAATAAAAGCCTAATATGCAAATCGACTGAATGGCAGAACGACTGGTCAGCCAGGGCTGGGGTCTTTGAGCGGGTAGTACTAGGCCAGCCAAGGCAGCTGCCAGCTGGCAGAGGGAGGGGACAGAGTTCGGGGGGGAGGGGTGGTGGTGACCAGCGGTGGCGGAGGGGCAATTGGGGTTGGGGCTGGCTGCTCACTGGCCAGAGCAGTCCCTGGAACACTCCACCAGTCACCTTCACAGAGGGAGGCCAGACTGCGGCTTAGGTAGGCCTGCTACCTGGGGGGAGCGGGTCTAAGTTGTCAGTCAGACATCCCTCAAGGGCTCCTGGTTTGCAAGAGGGTGCAGGCCAGGTTGAGGGACCTCCCCCAAGTGCATGAATTTTCATGCACCAGGACTCCAGTGTAATTATAAATACACTGCTGTTATTCTCTTTTAGTGGAAACTAATATCTATATAGTAGAAGCCCAGTGCATGAAATTCCTGCACAGCAGGGGAGGGGGTCCCTCAGCCTGGCCTGCACCCTTCAATCCGGGACCCCTCGGGGGATGTCTGACTGTCTCTCGCAATCCGGGACTGCTGGCTTCTAACCACTCACCTGCCTGCCTGCCTGATCGCCCCTAACCCCTCTGCCTGCCTGCCTGATCGCTCCTAACTGCTCCCCTACCAACCTGATTGCCCCTTACTGCTCCCTTGCTGGCCTGATTACCCCTAACCACCTCGCCTTGCCCCACACACGAGACCCAGAATTCCCTCCTCCAGCCGATTGCAGGCACCTGGGACCTGGGCTTCCCTCCCTCTTTATTATATAGGATTGGTATCTATCCAACCAAGAAATATAAACTCCTTAAACATGTCCTCCAATGCAATGGGTGTCAACAATAAGATAGTTATTCTTCTATTTAATGGCCTATTATGTTATTGAAATGACTTGTAAAATTATCATTTTTTGTCACAATTTAACCCCAAAGAGACAAAAATCTTTTTTTTACCTTCAATTATTTCCCCCCCAATACGAGTCATTGACAAAACATTTTGGTGCCATTTAAACAAATGCATTATCAATATTTTGTAATCTAAGTCTATTTGCCCCTCACCAGTATAATCTTTTTTGCTATAAAAAGAGATTTAAATTGTTTTTTTTCCCCATCCACTTGACACACATTTGCCCTCATACAGAGCTTTAGGAGAATTCTTTAAAGGTGGCTGCTTCAGCTTCATTTCATCCTTTTGCCCTACTCCTTCTGTTCCTAACTTAAATGTGGACAGGGTGGCTGGAGCCTCAGAAAACATCTGGTAAGTTAGACTACAGTGAAGATAAAAGCCCTGATGGCAAAAATAAAGGCAGAAATTGATTAAACCCTAATTACGTGGTGCTTTCTTACCGGCACTGGATTGTCTAAGTGAGCTTCTTACAAGAGAAAAATGTTACATAAACCAAAGGCTGGGGTCGGGGGTGGGGTCAATTACTAGCAGCCATACAGTTCTGTGATACATTCAAATTAACTGTTAAATTTCTGGACCATGTATTGGCTACCACTCTATTTTTTCATTTAAACCACACTCAGTGGGATAATCTCAAAACTAAGTACTATATAGTGTCTTTCTATATCATTGACGCTCTATTGTAAACATGTTTCTATGTCATTGCACACTTCTTCACATCACTGTTCCATTTTCACAAATTTACTGTAATTTATTAAATGAATCATCATTGTGGAATAGTTATGGTGTCTCTTGATTTTACTGTTGTAAACAACAGTTCAGAAATGTACCAGATTTTCAAATCCTGGTCAGCAGAATGTACTATTAAAAAAATGAATTAATTGGTCAAAAGCAATTCTACCAAATAGAGATTTATGTCAGGCAATTTTTTTCTGCACCAGAATGCAATGTTTGGGGGGCAGGGCTCTCTAAAACCCCGACCAACATACTTGGGGGCAGTAAGATAATTGGGCACAAGTAACTGAGATTCACGATTGTTTGCTACCAAGGTTCAATCATTATCATGATGGCAGGAAGGCTCATTTATTCTGGCAGAATGCCCCCAAACATAGAGGAAACAGGAGTGCATATTTAGATGAGACTGTTGATACAGAAATGTCTTATCCCATGTGTCATTACTTATCATATTATGTGTGTTTTGAAGCTGAAAGAGCCTCATTTTGCATAGGACATATCATATCTTCTGTTTGTTTTGATAGTTTGAATGCAATGAATACATTGCTTTGCCTGTTGTTCTTGGTTTCAGATACTTCCATCGCCACATACACATAATGAGATGCTGCAAAACGAGGAAACTGACAAGCAAGCAGAGCAGACATAATTGCTTGAAAATTTAGCTTGAGAAAACAGAAAAATTCCCCAAACTTCCAAAAATGTCAATTTCCATTATTACATCATTTATTTGTTGTTTTTATATTTCTTTATTTCTTCAAAAAATGATGAATTTTATAAGCTCTAGGATCTCTTTTTTTTTTTTCTGCTGCTGCATAATGGATGAGTCCAGCTAAATGCTAACAAACACCTTTCCTTAGGTTTATTCTAACCACTCCAATACAAAACAACAACAACAAAAAAAGCATCTTTCCCTGATAACATCATAATGCTCATAAAGGAAATTATGCTTGTCATTTAGGCATTTAGGAAAAGTCTCAATGATCAGAGAGTTATGTTTATAAAGAACTTAAGGCTTTCCAGGATGCAATTTTTCTAAGATCTTACCAATCTAAATAAAATCCCTACATTTTAACACTGTGCTCTCTCCCTCCAATGCACTTACATCAGTGTTTAATGATTCATTTATTTATATTAATTACTAGAGGCCCAGTGCACGAATTCATGCACGGGTGGGGTCCGGCTGGCCTGCCCCAATCGGGGCCAATTGGGACTGGGCCAGCCAGGGGTAGGGGCCACGGGAGGTTGGCCAGACAGCCCCACCCCTGATCAGGGTGTTGAGGGCTGATTGGGGGCAGGGTCTGCTGGGGAGTGGGGCTGAGGGAGGTTGGCTGGCCACCCCCTGGTTGGGCCAGTTGGCCAGCCACAGTGCTCACCATAGTGACTGGTCAGTCAGGTCACTTGGATTTTATATATATAGATGTGTCCTCCATCAGATAATAAACTCCGTAAAGGTACAGATTTCTTTTTATTTTGTTTATTATCATTGACTGAGTGCTTAGCATAGTGCTTGATACAAAGCAAGCAATAAGTGTATATTTTTAAAAAATTGTACAAATAATTGGCAGATAAAGGGCAAAACAATGAGTAGCTAATGCAAGAGAGGAGAAATAAAACAAATGGCATGGAGCACAGGTGAGGTAAAATTTGTAGAATGTGACCAAAGATGGATTTCCCAGATCCATAGACTCAGAAATACATGTTTTTGTATTTTGGGGCTTCTGATTTTACCTCCAAGTTGAATGTTTGTGGGAACATAGCTACCTACATCTTTTATTTTATCCAAAGTATATATTTATTAAAATAGGGTGCTGTTCAAGTTTATATTTGATAGAATACAGAGCTATTGGAGATATATTTAGAAAAAAGTATTGACATGTTTCTTAAGTAAGTAATCACATTTTCTTTTGAAGTAGTAAATGAACAGAGTCAATGTCATAAAAGTACTATCATTTGTTCTGTTTATACAATAGTTTATGCTGCTCTTTCCTGAACTTTATTTTTAAACTTTTTTGCTAAATAAAGAAAATTTTGACATTTTAATGATATCTTTATTAGTGCATAATATACATTATTATTTTTACAAACAAAGTTGCCAACCTTGAGGGGAATGGCATATCTTTAATTAGATTTTGTGATTTTAAATTATTTAATAACAAGTGATAAGATATATTTCAGGGGAGATATTATTACAATCATGCAGCTACCAACAACCCCATATAGTTCTAGTAACTTAATAAAATTATGTTATGAATCCAAATATAATATAGCTATTATGACAACAAATAGGTACCTTGTTTTTCCCTGTCTTTACAGAGCACAAATCTAACCAAATTAAAAAAACAACAACAGTAACTACATATGCCAAATGGATATCAGAAAAGTCTTTAACTTCCAACACTTTCTCTCAAAGTTGATGACTTCTTACTCATCTACAACTCATATGGGTAGTACATTTCAGTCGCAAGTAAGGAGTTGTACTATATTATTCATACAGTTCCATCTAGGTATCCTTCTGTTCCATGTTATATCTCAACATGAACAAGCAAATTCTTAAAACTCTGAGTTTCTCTTCAGTAACTAGTTGAGTGGTCTTTGCAAGCCAAATGTGTGTGATATTGATCTAATGGGAAGGAGGTTGTAATCCAAAGGGACAAAGGGTGTGACCATTGCTTTGCAGAGAGCTTGTGCACTGGCAACAATGAGCTTCCTATGGAAATAATTGGCTATTAGAAAAGAAAACACTGATTGATGTTTCTTACATTTTTAAAAAACTATTTGTAAATGTCTCTTGAAGTTTGGCAAGTCCTCAAAACAATAAAAATAAATCATTTTGTTGTCAAATCTCTACATATTGACATCCTAATGGAGTAAAATATCCTAGCAGAAATAAAAATTATTACTTATTAGAGGCCTGGTGCATGAAATTTGTGCATGGTGTGTGTATGTATGTGTGTGTGTGTGTGTGTGTGTGTGTGTGTGTCCCTCAGCCCAGCCTGCACCCTCTCCAATCTGGGACATCCCTCTCACAATCCAGGACTGCTGGCTCCCAACCGCTTGCCTGCCTGCCTGCCTGATTGCCCCTAACCACTACCCTGCCAGCCTGATTGACGTCTAACTGCTCCCCTGCCGGTCCAATTGCCTCTAACTGCCCTCCCCTGCTGGCCTGGTCACCCCTAACTGCTCTCCCTTGCCAGCCTGATCACCCCCAACTGCCCTCACCTGCAGGCCTGGTCCCCCACATCTTGTGTCCACATGGGGGCTGCCATATTTGTCCACATGGGGATGGCCATATTGTATGTTGGAGTGATGGTCAATTTGCATATTACCTCTTTCTTATATAGGATAGTTTTGAGATTTAGTTTTGCCATATGAACCAAAAAAAGGAATGGCATTGACCTCACTTCTAGAGAGACAATGAGAAAGGAAACTGACATAAATCACTCTAACGCTTAAGATCTACAGCAGCAGTTTAAGGCAGTATTAAGTGTAAGTATGCTACTTCAAATATTAGCATATTTTGAAAGTGTCTTTGTAATAGGGAAAATGAGACAATAAGAAAAATAATTTTCTCCACAGTCATTTTTTTCTTACAAAATAAAATCAAAGCGTACTCCCATCATTTTTTATAAACCTAGGGTTAAGTAAAATACCCAAATGTTTCAAAAGTGAAGAATTTGGGATTTTCTGGGTAAATTTGGATTGAGTAGCTAAATGACTCAGATGGGTACAAAAATTTGACTTGAGAAAATTTCATTTGAAGTTAACCTTATTATGTAAACAAACAAAAAACCCAAACCTGCCGAAACCGGTTTGGCTCAGTGGATAGAGCGTCGGCCTGTGGACTGAAGGGTCCCGGGTTCGATTCCGGTCAAGGGCATGTACCTGGGTCGCGGGCACATCCCCGGTGGGAGATGTGCAGGAGGCAGCTGATCGGTGTTTCTCTCTCATCGATGTTTCTAACTCTATCTCTCTCCCTTCCTCTCTGTAGAAGATCAATAAAATATATTTAAAAAAAAAAAAAAAAAAGAAAAACCCAAACCAAACACTAAATAATCTTCTTAAAGTATTAAAGAGACATACAGTTCCTAAAAATATAATGGAAATACAAGTCACAAAGTGTGGATCTGACTCAGAGGCAATCTCCATTGAACTGGCATAGTGGCTTTGAGTCAGTACAGTGCTTGGCAGCCTGGTCACTGGATTCAACTCATTAGAATCAACTCATCAGAAAGAAATGTGTTCTGAGTTTGTACCTATTAATAATTGTCCACAATTTGACAATCCATTGGAACATATTTAATGATTTTTATTTATAGAGGTTTGGAACCAAATATATTTTTTCTGGAAGTTTGCTAATCTTAGTTTCTGAAAAGCTTTCAAAATCATAAAGTATAATTAATTTTTAAAATTGGGCTACCACAATGTACAGTCTTTTCAAAGCTCTTGTATTCATTATTCTAATCGATAATGCACTTTTATAGTAAACAACAATATATTTTATTCATGTAATCTTTGGGAAGTTAACTCAATTTTAAATAAGGAGTAACTTACAACTTCTTGGAATTATATTTGGGGGAGAATATTTAAATGCAATGAAAAACCTAAATCAATTCTATCTCAGTGATAAAGGAAAATACAAAAGCACGTATTTGTTATTAGAATTTTCAATCCTTGCTCAGTTGATTCTATTAGACTTCATTTTCTCTTTCATTTTTTTTTCTCATTTATTTGTAATTTTTAAGTTTCTATATAAATCAATATTTCATTGTATATTTATGGATTATTTCTCTATGACAGCTGTGGCAAATCACTACAAACTCTGTGGATTGAAACCACAACTTATTATCTTATAATTCTGCAGGTTAGAAATCTGACTGGGGCCACCCTAAGCTAAAATCAAGGTGTAGGCAGGGCTGTATTCCCTCTGGATCAGTTCCTTGCCTTTTCCAATTTCTGGAAACCACACACTTTGGCTTGTAACTCTTACTCCATCTTCAAAGACATCAGCAGTGGGTTGAGTCCTTCTCATGATGCCATCTCTATGGCTCTTTGTAGCCAGGATAGGTTTCAGTTTTTAAGAACCCATGAGGTTAGATTGGACCCACCTGGGTAATCAATAACATTTTCTCCATCTCAAGGTCTGTAATCATATATGCCAATCCCTGGGTCACATGAAATAACACAGTCCCAGATTCTGAAGATTAGGATATGGACATCTTAGGAGATCATTATTCTGTCTGCCACATGCATGCTCAATAATAAATCAAAATATAAAGGCTTGATGTATGTAAGAAAAATTACTTTAGAAGAGAATATTTTGTATTAATTGTTCATAGAACATAGTAAAGAATTCCAAAAAGAATATTTGTCAAATATTCAATATAAAATGTGCTCAGAACTTTTAGATAACTTTATTTTTTTTCTTAATAAAAGTCACTTTTCCCCTTATCATAACTTTTTTATTTTTTATTAAGGTATATATAGCATTTATATCAATGCTGATATTTGTATATATTGCAAAGTGATTACTTCATAATTCTAGTTAACATTTATCACCATATATACTAGTAGATTATAAAATCTGTGTGTGGGGGTGATGTGGTGTGTGTGTGTGTGTGTGTGTGTGTGTGCGCGCACATGCGTGCGCCCTGAAAATATTTAATATCTACTCTCTGAGCCACTTCCAAACATGAGATAACTATAATAAGTATCATTAACTATAGTTATATGAAGTACACTACATCCCCATGATTTATAACTGGACGTTTGTACCTTTTGACCTCCTCTACCCAATTCACCTCCCATCTCTTGCCTCTGGAAACCACCATCTATTTCTCTGTTCTCTGTATCTATAATCTTGGTTTGTTTGTTTGTATTGTTTTGCTTTTAGTTTAGGTTCCATATATAAGCGAAACTATACAGTATTTGATATTCTATGTTATTCTTTGCCTGACTTATTTCAATTAATATAATGCCCTCGAGGTCCATCCATATTGTCACAAATGGCAAGAGTTCATAATTTTTATGACTAAATATTATTCCATTGTGTGTGTGTGTGTGTGTGTGTGTCTGCCCGCGCGCACGCACATGCAAATTTCTTATTTATGTAATCTCCATTTCTTCTTTTCATGGCCAGGGGTACTTGGCATAATAAATTTTTAGTTTGTTTAGTGTATTATCCAGGGGTACATTGAGATGGGGACCATATCACAGTCTCACATCCTTACAGTGCCACCAGCATATGATTATTTTAATATACTTAGTGGAGAAAACACGGTCAAAAACGCACATTAGCCTAGTGACTGCAGTAGGAAGTAGTTAAAAGAGTTTTATTTTTCCTCCTTTCATGCCTCTGGCATCTTCGTCCTATAAAATGTTGTCTCCTATTTTAGAATCTGTCTTTAAAAGGAATTAATTCTACTCAGGGATATTTAACCATAACTCCACTCTGGGCTGACTGATGGCCTAAAACCTGGTTGTTTACTGGATTTAAAGAAAAATTTCAAATTGCTTAAGAAAAAAAATTGTTTTTACTTCTTCCTTCTCCCTCCCTGTATTATGTTTTTATGTTTTCCACTAAATACTAATTTTGCTTTAGCACTTTCTTATCTCCTTCCCATATATTTTCTAATACTCACTCCCCTCTATCATTCGCCCTGCTACTACAGACAGAACATTCATGCACACTTAACATTGACACTATATTTTCACATTAAAGGTACATTTCTATTGATTTAAAAATCTTCACAGCATCTTACCTTTTAATTTAGTATGTGCTGTTCTGTGTAGTTACCTTTGTCTTCTCCAAGATCAACACTTTTTAGGCTTCAGGGGTTCTTCTTGTCCTTAATTAGGTTTATCTTTAGTAAACCCTCATTGAAGAGCTCAGGTGAGTTCTCATGCTGGCCTATTTATAAAAACAGTAATTACCTTCCTTTCCCAAGTGCCATCTCAGTTACTTGGTCTCCATTTGAGTTCTACCTAAACCCATAGCTTAGTCTTTGCTACTTTTTTCTAAACCTTCCAAACACAGATAGACTGACTGCTGGTTTCTAACATCTTGTTTATTCCCTCTTTTTGGGATTTTGTGGTGGCTTGGATGATCATTACTGAATGTCACTATATTCAGAAGAAACACTAAACCACCACATGCTTGCATTTCTCCTATCATCTACTCTCTAGTCTGACCCATGGATAGGTCCATTTTAAAAGTTCATCATTCACAAATAAGCAAATTGCCAATATCAGTCAACAAAATGTTATCATAAATATTTAGGAGACTTTCAATGAAATATAAAGTTATAGAGTGCCTACAGTTTTTTTTCCAGATATTTTGCAGATTAATAGTAACCAGAAATTGGAATCTTGTTCCCAAGGAGTTTACAGTCCAGTAAAGGAGACAGATATAAATGCAACAATCACTAAAATGGGCACCTAATGACAAACCAAGATACATGTTCTGAAGGAAAAATCACTGGACTCTATGAGTTCATTACAAGAAAGACCTGAGCTAGGCAAGAGGGTCAGATAACGATTTCTGAGAAAGTTACACCTAAGCAAAAGTGTAAGGATGCATAGTAGCTGAGTGCTAAATTGTAAACAGTGCTGGGGTGTGAGGAGCATCTCCTGGCAAAGGAAAGGGCACACACTCAGTGGTGGAAGAGCACCTGGCAAGTCTGTGGAACCAAAATACCATTGTGCACGAGTTTATTAAACCAGGTGTGACGATTGATGAAACTCAAGGGCCCGCTTACTCAGAGCTTTAAAGGTCATGTCAAGCAATACTATTTTAAGTAGGGTGAGTGGCATCACAGGATTTGCAAAGATCACCATGGCTGCATGTGAGGAATGGGTAGGAGTAGATGATAACTTAGTTGGTTATTGCCCGGGGCTGACCAGCAGACCCTGACCGAGGGATGAATGAGTACTCTGACACAGCATTTGCTGTGAAAGAGAGGGCTAAGGGACTGCCTGGCTAAAGGAACCAGACAGCCTCAATCACCTGCCTCTTCAGGCTTTTATTGTAACAGCAGTTTGAGATAAAGTTTATCTTTTAGATACAATCAGCAGGGTAAGTAATCTTGGGAGGACACATGTGTCTGCAATGTCCTTTAGCAAGGACACCTAGAGATGAAGCATAAAGATTTCAGTAAACACCTGAGGGTCTGCACGTACACAGACTTGTTTGGAAAGGTCAAGAAATAATTAGGGGCTGCGGCCTTCTACCAACTCCCCTAAGTCGGAATTCCAATAAACAGGGGCAGGCCTCCTTCAGCCAACTTCCCTTTTCAGAATTTCCTCCTTATACTTTCCAGCCAAGTCTCCTCTGCTTCCCTACAGGTTATGATATACTTCAACTGAGAGCCACCGTAGACTGAAGCATTCTATAAACACAGTCTTTAAAAAGAAGTGCTAATTACATGCAAATGTGCCAGAATTAAATGTGCAAAGAAAAAAACACACACAATAACTCTCATTTGAAATAAGCTTGTATTGATAGCAATTTGCACAAAATAAAGCATTCAGAATATTACTCTCCTGCCTGTATGTGTGCTTTTTTTTTTTAACTGTCAGAACTATTTTGTGTGGAAATCAGTTTGCTGTTTTACCAAGTCAATGTGGCTTCAGGAAAAGCAAATGTCTTGTCAAAGGTAAACAGTGAATAGCAGAATCAAGCACTTTGGAACCCTTGATTGCACTTATCACTTTTTAAAAATATATTTTTTATTGATTTTAGAGATGGAGAGAGAGATAGGAACATCAATAATGAGAGAGAATCATCAACTGGCTGCCTCCCACATGCTCCACACTGAGGATGAAGCCTGCAACCTGGGCAGGTGCCCTGACTGGGAATTGAACCGTGACCTCCTGGTTCACAGGCTGACGCTCAACCACTGAGCCACTGTGGCTGGGCTTCACTTGTGCATCCTATTGCATTGCATCCACATAACGTAAGGGCTTCTTTGTGTAAAAATCTATAACTATTCCAGGTATGACATTTTTCTGTATATTTTCATGTTCACCTAAATTGCCATTTTGTTTTTTCAGTTTCCTTAGGGTCCTACTGTCTTGAATACTTAACAGCAATGATGACAACAAACTCAAAATGCCATGTCGTGCTGGCCATCCAGTGGTTCCTTTTGTTCTCTTTGGCATATGTTGACCAATAATTCTGATTCTACGTGACCAACAATTTGCAAGCGTGCTTGAAGCTAAGGAACTTTTGAAGTAAATTTCTGAATCCATAAACACATTTTGGACAGCTATCTGCTGCTATTCCCAAGGAAATGACAAGAGGCAAACACCACTCAGCATCATTTAAGAGTTATTTTCTTCATTACATTTTCTTCCTAAAGTGGTCAGTAACCTTAAATTCGAAAATGCTGAAAGAAAGGCTCAAGGCTCCTATCAGCTACAACATTATACAATCTGGAGTTTAATATCATTAAATAGTTATGTGGAAAAGGGAACAAGTCCTGTGTAATAAGCTAAAATTGCTGACACAGTACTCATAATAGGTTCTTTCCCAGAGGTTTTATTGCAGTTATACAAGAAATCATTCACTTATGAAGTTCAAAGAAACTTTTTGAATAGATTTTTTGGGGGTTACATTTTGGAGAGATGTAGCAGGCACGTGTGAAGTGCTGCTTGCAGTGATTTAAGCAATGAACGCTTGGACAAATACATGCTCTGAACTAAATGGCGTTTTCTTATTTACTCAAAATTCAAGACCTTTAAAGCTTTCTATGGTAGAAATATTTTAAAAGTTTTATAGCAAAAAAAAAATTCTATCACTACTGAAAACAGAGGCCTATGCCTTATGTCTTATCTCTGCAGTTACACTTTTCTGTCTCTCTTTGGACTTTTTAATAGAAGTATACAGAAAATATTCTTCGATACAATTGCTTTGTCATGCTTGGAATTTGGAGAAAATTAACTTTTTCAGGTTTCTTTATACTTCTATCATGTTCATCTTCCTACTTTATAATTAATTCAGACTTGCCAGTAAACTCTGCTATTTTGCCTCTCTTGAGAGGTTTCTGTAATGAAAAAATGGAAAATTTCTCAAGGTAAGCATATGCAATTCAAAAGAAAATAATCTTGGAAAATAGCATTATATCATGTATTATTTTAAGAGTTTTCTTAGGAATGACCTTTCATCTAGAAAAAAGAGAGCACATATGAAACATCTGCCATAAGAAATTTAATTTCGGTAGGGAGGAAAGAGAAAAGTAAAATTTAGGTATAGACATAGGACCTGAATTTGATGAGTGTAGCAATAACCAGTGACTTCAGTGTTAGCTACTTACATTTCACATAATTTATAAATGTACATACTTAACAAAAACAAATCTGCTTTATTAAATAAAACAAAATAATTAAATTAAAAATAGAAAATAAATTATTTCACTAGAGAAATTATTTTAATTAAACTATTAAATATGATATTATAGGGAAAGTGTTACTTATTTAATATCTACTAATGAGACCCAAAATATCTACTTATCATCCAAATTTATCATATCTAAAAACAAACAAGCCAAAGACTACAAAGTATTTGATTATCTTCTGATCTTTAAAAAAGTGATAGCTGCACTTCTGAAACCCCCATTGTCGCAAAAGACAAGAGTTCTTCCGATTTTGAATGTTTTTTGCTTCACTCACATGGCGCAGAATAAGATTTTTTATTTTTATTTCAAGTAGCTATACACAAAATTTGAAAAAGTGATAAGGCAGAACACTGTCCCCAATTCTCATATTTCAAAATTAAACTTTAAAACTTCTTTTTTCTAATTTAGGTTAAAGATTTTTGTGCTTTGACTTATCCATGGAAAATTGTACACATGATTTAAAATGGTTAAAATCTGCAATTGTATGCAAAGCAAAGTTAGCCCAAAGATAAGCTGTATCAAAAGTTTTTTCCTCGCACAAATTCAGGACATATTTTGTAAGTTGCCTTATTGTATAATGGAGTCACCTTTGGACCAATAATTTTCCAATTGAAATCAATATCATGAAAACCTGAAACTAGCTCATGTATGAACATCTTCATTTAAAAGTAAATTGAAGCATCTTGTTTCAAAAGATGTTGTTATAAAAGATGAAGACTATTGGCTGAGTTTCTAGATTCCAGTCATATTTTAAGTAAATCTACAATTCCACTGAAATGAAAGTATTAAATCCAATGTGTTAAAAGTTATATAAAGCATCACTATGGCAACCTGATTCTAAGGAAAATATATCTCAGAGCTTATAAAATCTGTAGAGTAAATGTCAGAGAGCAGTAATTCTGGGATTCTTGCTCTTTGAAGTATTACATATATTTACATGAATACTTAAACATATTAAACCATAGATTACAAATATTAGTAAAAGTACATTTACTTGTGAGAAAAATAACTCGCCTCATTACAGCAATTCATGTAAAGTACATTATCATTTTTTAGTGCTTCTGAAATGAATATAAATATATCTTCAAATATCATCACATTTACAAATATATTCAATGTTCAATATTGCCTTATATTTGAATAGTGTTTTGGATGTTCAAATAACTTTGACATAAGTCACAAATATTTTTAGAATAGTTTATGTTATTTAAAGAACACTAGACACCTTATAATTGTGCTTTGATCACACACCTGTTTGTATGTTAAGGAGACACAAATATAGTTTCAAAGTAGAATTTTAGTCCTTAGAGTTATACTCACCCGATTCCTTTGAAAGCAAAACAGAAATGCTAACCCCATCAAATTCTTCAATTTTTGTAATAGGATTATGGTTCTAGTCCCATATGTATAAACTGATAATGTGTAAGCGTTTCTACTTCAAAAAACTGGCTGCCTTATATAATACTCAAAGTATCTCTAGAAGTATAAATGCATATTCATAACCTCTCAGCATACCTCCGTTAATGTTGTTTTAAACATTTATTTGTTCTGTGTTAGTGGAGAAATTCATATTGAAATATTCAGAGAACTACATTAATACCAAAACCTAACTTGCAGATTAATTCATTTGAATAGAACTAATGTGTAAAATTACATAACAGTTTAGGGATAGCACATTTTCTAAAACTGTAAAAATATAGAGGAATGATTAGCTAAATTTCTTTTAAGGCAGTGATTTTTCAACCTTTTTCATCTCATGGCACATGTAAAGTAATTACTAAAATTCTGCAGCACAGCAAAAAAAAAAATACATTTTTTGCCTATCTGACAAAACAAATGGATATAATTTTTATTCATTCACATTGGACATCTATTGTGTTGGCTGTTGTCAGGTTTTTAATTTGACAATCTAAGGGAAAATCAGTCAGTGACCCTGATTAGATAGGTATTGCATGTTTTAAAAATTCTTGCAGCATACCAGTATGCCTCTTGCAGCACACCAGTTGAAAATTGCTCTTTTACTGTGCTCATAAGAACATAAGCAAAGAACCTACATTATGTAAAATTTATTTAGTTAAAATTTTAATACTTTTAGAAAGTGATCGATAAGGTTCTACTACAAAATGTCATTTTGTAATATTAATACCACTGGATTGAGTACTATATTTTGGTTGATAACAGTAGCACATGAAAACTACTATGCCAAATACATACTTTTAAACACATCAGTTAATATGTACAAAAGCTTTTTCATAGTTCTTTAGGTTTTGAGATTTATGCTTTCCTTGGGTATGCAAGAGAAAGTCTATTAAGATAAAAATTTTAGAAAAATCTCTAACAGTCCTCTAAATAGACATTATTCTCAGATTACTTCCTACAGGTAAGGCATTAGGAAAATAATAATCCAAATTACATTTATAGAATGAAATAATCTTTTAAATTATACTACTAGACAAGATTTCAGTAATTATTAGCTATTTAAAGACACCCATTTCCTATAATTTTGTAACTAAAGCAACATAATTAATAATTGGCACATGCTAAAAACTTATCTGCAATAGATTTTTCACAGGATTATAGTTATTTAATGTATAAATGATTCCGTGATGTATTTTTATCATTTAAAATTAGCAAAATAAAAAGATTAAATAATCAAATAACAGTTACATGAGAAAGACCATTATATATTAGAATATTCAATCTCAGATAATATAGAGAAAAGAAGTTTAAAATATCCTATATAGTAAAAGGCTAATATGCAAATAATCCCCTCGAAAGGGAGTTTGATTAGGATTTCAATCAGGAGCTCAACCAGGGCGTGGGGCCAGCCTGCCAACCACCCATGGCCCCTCCCCCCAGCAGGCCCAGCCTGATTGACCCCGATCAGGGCTGGCCAGCTAGACTGCACTCATGCATGAATTTGTCCACCGGGCCTCTACATAAAAAAATAGCATAGCAAGTAAAGTAATAGCATGAACTTGAGTTTTGTTTATCAAATCTGTAACCTCACAACCTAAAATAATCCCTTAAATGAAAAGATTTTACAATAAACAAAAAAATTGATTTTTCTTATGTGCAAAAGCAATTTTTGGAGGAATGAATATGCTTCTTATGCCTAGGAGAATAACTTTTTTTTATATTTTTTATTTATTTTTCACAGAGAGGAAGGGAAAGGGATAGAGAGTTAGAAACTTCGATGAGAGAGAAACATCAATCAGCTGCCTCCCACATGCCCTCTACTGGTGATGTGCCTGCAACCAAGGTACATGCCCTTGACCGGAATCGAACCTGGGACCCGTTAGTCCACAGGCCGACACTCTATCCACTGAGCCAAACCGGTTAGGGCTAGGAGAATAATTTGAAACACTATCTTATAAAACTTGGGATGCAAATTTTCTCTAGTGAAACTGTTGATTTTTCAGAAAAGACTTGATTTATTTTATTTTTTACTGTATAAATCTTCCACAAAACATTTACAGAAAAAGTGAAATGAGATGAGAGCAACCAACCTTTTTTATAACACATAAATTGCCATGATTTACTGAGTTAGAAAATTAAATACATAATGGCCAAAAGTTATTACATCCTCATTAGTTTCTTATTTATAAAAAAGAAAAATCAAAGATTAAACAAGGCTTGATATAGAAAAGTAAAAAATGACCACTATATGCAATTATTCACATTATTCACTTACTCAACAAATGTTTATTGAGAGCCGACCATGTCATTCATACTGCAATTCATGAGGGATATACACCACAGATCAGACCCTTAAGGAATTCTTAATGAGAAATGTTGTTTTCCTCAATTATTAAACACTTTTCTTTTACTCTGAATGATATGAAACAGGGCCTTAAGTCTTGATTTCAAATTGCTTATGTAGATACAGTTTCCATGGCCTATATTTTTCCAAGTGTCTAAATTTCTTCCTGGTAGTATTAGGCTTCTAGGGCAGCAAATCTCTTCAGTTCACTAGGGAACCACTTGGAGTGTTATTGCTGCAGTTCATTAAGTGGTACCCTATTGGTGTAGAGTTAATAGACTTTCTAAGCACCTAAGTCACTATCAGTGAGGAACTATGCCCAAGAAATGTTTACAAATGTATAATGAGGTTGACTACTAAAAGGTCAATTCATCTTGTGTTTACAGGTTAAAGAGGAACTACTAAGCATAGGGTCAAACTAACAAATTGTAGGTTTTAACCTGTTATCCAAACAATGGAATTGTCATGACTCAGGACTCTCAGAATTCCTAAAAAGTATTGATATATGTAATGACTATTTGCAAATGTATTACTTACATTGGTGACCATAGAGTATTGTGTTGAAAATCCGGGTTATTTAAATAAAGTATAGGTTAATTGTTCAAAAAAGTAACATTATTATAACTCCTGTTAATATTTACCCTAACAATATTGGATTTTATAAGAAAGGAAAGTTAAGTGAAAGGAGGAAGAAACACTATTTGGACATGCTTCTTTACCTATATTTTAAGAAATAGAGAGGGAGATAGAATACAATATTGTCTTGTGTAGAAAGTAGCAGGCAAAAAGACTTATTCCTTGAATCAAATCTTATCTTATATTTTTAATGTATAATTTATCTTTTATTTTAATTACTTTTCAAAATTTAAAGGAAATATATATTATATATAATGTTGGTATGTGGATATAGGTTGTGTTTCTCTTTTAACTTACATAACTAATATATCATCAGTTTGTCAGGGCACATTGATTTTTTAATTTGCCAAACAAAATGCTCATGTTTGGTTTTTGAAGTATAATATTGTATAATATTTCTTATAGAAATTACTTTAAAATATTTGTTTTATAGGCTGAAGTTTAAAAAGTTTGTTTCTAAATGAGTAAGACATTGATTGTTATTCATGTATTCATTTATTTACTCATTCAAACAGCGAATATTTTATTAAGTGCCTACTATGGACTAGAAAATATTTTTGACATCAGAGACATAGTTGCCACCTTGAAAAACAATTTCCTGCTTTTTTGACACCTAACCTCTTAATGGAGAAATTTAGAAGCAAAATTAATGAGTGTGTGAATAAACAAATAAAAAACAGGTAGGAAGAAAATAAATAGAATAACATGATAAGGAAATGAACGTTAAATGAACAGGGAAGGTCTATCTGAGAATGTGACATTTAAACTAGAACTAATGACTGTGGAATGTGACTATGCTAAGAGGCAAGGGAATGGTAGGCATGAGGCTCAATAAGTTCAAAAGCCTTAAATTTAAAACCAGTTTTGAGCTCTCCAGGAAAAAAAAAAAGAAAAAAATGAAATGTAGCTTGACTATAGGAAAGGAGTGGGGTTAATGTTATAAGAATGGAAGTTGCTAATCAAAGAGCATAAAGTTGCAGTTAAGCAAGGTGAGCAAGCTCTAGATATGTGGGTCCATGGTATGCATAGTCAAAATAGGGTATTGTACTTAAAACTTTTTATAAGATCACAGATATCATTTTGAGTGATCCTACCACAATGAAATAAAATTTATAGAAATAAGAAACTATTGAAGTCCTTAACACCACTACCACTCCTCCTCCTAAGAAAATGAGGTTGGAAAGGGAGAAAAATCTTGGAGGGTCATGAAAGTCAAGGTAAAGAGTTTGGCCAATACTTAAATGCAACAAATGTCACTTGAGAATTTTCACTTGAAAAATTTCCTTGGAGTTTTTCAAAAACCAATCTGACTTCTGGAGGATGTATAACAAAGAATAGAAACAAGACTAATTAAAAACAGGAGTCAAGGAGAATATTTAGGATTGTAGCTCATCCATCTGTGGCATTTCCTGAGATGAGCAATATTTAAAAGGTGGCCTGGATTGGGTTTGAATGCTAACATTATTAAATTTTGAGTAATTACTTTGAAAAATGCTACAAAGGAGAACACAGAATAGGGCATTTCTGTGTCAATTGCAGCTCAAAATTGTAGAACAGTAACCATTCCCTCACTTTGGCCAGCATAAAATCTTTGAGATTTAGGAGAGAAGCTACAAACACATTTTTAAAATTTTCATCTTTAAAAATTAATGTATTATGGATCCAAACTACAAGTCCAGAACATCCTTGTCTAATATTTAAGTAACTGCTCTGATAGAAGTGATTTATGAGTAAAGTTTGGCTTCAGATATCCCATTAAAAAATAATGGTTCCTAATATTTAATGATATATCACACAACTTTCTAAGGATTTCTCACTGATAAATATTTTATGAGAAAATTACCTGCTGGGAAACTAATGTCCTTCAAAGAACATATATATTCTGATCAGCATAGGGCACTTGATTTTAGTAACTGTGCTGAACTAAGACTTTTTAGAATATTCTCTTCCTAGAAGATTCCCTAAGCAGATTTAGAAATAAAGAGTCAGGTTAACATTCAAAATACTCAGCGTTAGAGAAGTATTGTTCTGCATCATGTTAAATTAAGAAAAGGGTTATTCAATTTTTTAAACAAACTGTAGATGCTATATTTCTTTCTCACTGTTGTTCTTGTAATGCTCCATGTCACTAGAATTGTTTTAATGTAGACTTTGTCACTCTCCTCTTTTTTCATAAAAATAGCTTATTTTGCTTTAAAGTGAAAAGTTCAAAATTTAAACAAGCTTGTTTTTTTGACAATAGAAATTTTTCAAAAATAATGTCCTTCAAAAATTTAAAGAACCAGTCAAGTAATTCTTAGTGATACACCTCTTTGTACCAAAGTGGAAGTTTTTCTTCAACTGTGATTCAAACTAAAAGTAGGAGGTACTCTGTTAATGATTTTTACTGAAGTTACTATACTCACTATGCCCACTATACATAATTTAAAAAAATTAAAATGATAGTTAATTAAGAATATTAATATGTTTAAAATAGGATTATTCATTTTAATCTGAAACTGTTAATGTTTCATTATTCTTATTTATTTCAGGAAAACAACTGTGATAATTAGGGCACAAACTAAGTACCTCAGAGCTAGGCCAAAATCATAAGACCAGTCTTCACAGTGGGAGGCTTGAGAGGCAGACTGTATCCAACATCCTCTGCCTGAGGAACATGCCTGGGCTGACTTCCCCCTGTTTATGCATGAAGGCTAACTAGATAGAGGCTCACAGGGGAAGGGATGCCAAAGAAAAATGAATTCAAATCCACCACATTAGCACTAGATTTAATCTCCATATAACAAGATGTTGAAGTTGGGATAATGTTTGGATGGTATTCCCACTGGCAAACTTCCTTTCAACTTCCTGGCTGAATTTTCTAACCTTGGCCATTCATTCTGTTAAGTCAAGGCTTTATGCCTTGTTAAAATGAAAAGACCACAGGGAAAGGTACGCTATGGGGTATGATTTCAGGTATGCCATTATTTTTCTCTGTAGGACTTTCTGGTTAAATGGTTAATTTCCAAATCATGCTTGAGTAAGTAGTTATATCTTAGAATGATAGATGAACAGAATACATTTGAATCTCTGACCTTCTTACTAAATATAGCATCCTTGGTATGACCCATCTTTATTTGAGCTCAAGTTTTGGGATATACACTAGAGACAGAATATTTTATTTATGGAATAAATTAGACAATTAAATGCTATCACACAAAAGACCTAGAAAAACTTTTGTAACACAATAGATTGTCAAAAATATTAGTTGAATCTATTTGACAAATACTAAAGTTAAATCTTGATATAAGGCTGAGCAGAGAGCAGTCCCTTTGCAAACTCCTGGCTTGCTCTCCCTGACCACACTCTTCTGGGATAGTAAGACAACTAAATGAAATTGCTCAACTACTGGAGTATGGAAGGGAGCCCAGAGAGAGCTGGGGGCCAACAAAAAGTTTCAAACCCAAGTTCCCTGGAAGAAAGAATTATAACGGGTCTCTTATTTTGTCAGTGTGGTGAGCATAGAATGAGTAAAATCTTCATAGATTAGAATAATGGTTTCCTCTTCAAAGCAAAGAGACTTATAAAAAATCCACTTGACAGAAATTTTAGAGAGATAGTGAACAGAAATTGCTTTTAAGAGACCCTAGTAAAGCCACTAAGAATAGAAAAGTGAACTGCTGAGGGCTGCTTGCTGCTTGCTAACTGGAAGATGTTAGCTCTCCCAGTTTTTGAATCCAAACCTTTTGAATCCTTTAACTCCACAATCCCCAATGGTATTCCCTCCCATCATCTCTCATCCCTAGTTAGATTACTGAGAACATTTTTTATTACCTTCCTTTCCTCCAAATGCATTTTTCATTAAAATGATACACAGTAATCATTAGCTCATTCCAATTATTTCTTCTCACGTATCTGTTGCATCTTGCTAGATCTGAGTTTCTCTTTCAGGCAGTTGAATCCCCAGAGTCTATCCTGTGTCTGGCATAAAGCAGGTATATCCTGTTTTCACTAATGTATAGTCCAGTAAATATATAAGTAAATGATTGAATGGAAGAATAACTAAGAGAGAAAATGAGAGTGAGAGCAAGAGAGACATAACATTAACTCTGTAGCATCAATACGATGAGTTAATTTATCACACCTGCTAGCAGTGAATATTAAAATTGGAAAAAATATCCATGTAATCACACATACTAGTTGAGAATAGAAAAACTGAAGGAAGAAAAAAATTCAATTTTGGGATAAGATAGAAGAATAATCCTGAAACAAAAATGGTTGGTTGGGCAGAAATAGCCTATTATAACCCCTGAAATTTGAAAGTCAGAAAGATAATGGCAAGGGGAGGGGGGGGGCAATTGGGGGATATGGACACATATGTAATACCGTAATCAATAAAGAAAAAAAAGTAAAAAAAAAAAAAAAAAGAAAGACAATGGCAGGATCTGAGCCCACTCGGGCAATTAAAAAGAGGAGAGGAGCCCAGGCTATTGTGGCTCAGCTGATTGGGCATTGTCCCTGGCACCAAGTGGTCATCAGTTCTATTCCTGTTCAAAGCCCAAGCCTGGGTTGGGGGCTCTATCCCTGGTAGGGGGCATGCAGGTGGCAGTCAATCAATGTCTTGCTTTCACATAAATGTTTCTCTTTCCATCTCCTTTCCTCTCTCTCTAAAAATCAATAAAAATATTTTTTAAGAAGAGGGTATATAAAAGAGGTTAGGAGATGAATAAATGATGCCTACCTGTAGCAATTAATGGAATCAGTCACAACATGCAACTATTGTTAAAAGCTGAGTAAGATTCTTCCCATATCTGTCTTATTCTGAGTTGAGATTCCCTGAGCATACATTATTAGGTATCCAGCTCTCTACATCTCCCCTGTTACATCATATTCCGTTTAAGTGTTTAAATAAAGTATAAATTGAACGACCCAGAAAAAAAGTGAAAGAGATCCCCACTTCAAATAATTTTAGGATTATTATTTATGGTAGATAAACAAATTGTAGAATTTGAGAACTGATTATTTAGGAAAAATTATGTTAGCAAACAAATATAGATTTTTATTTATTTTAAAATTTAACTTGGAAAATTGTTAGCTTATGTTTTATATTTAGAATGTTTATCACTAAATCATTGAATAGTTATCCTTGAAACATATTATTTTGTTATTTTTAAAATGATGTAGTACAAAAATAATCATCGCATTTTTTTTTCAGTCAATGTTGTCAGTTATTCTAATGTTTCTTATTCATCTCTAATATTTTCCTGGTCTTGTGATACAACACAAATGAAAAAAATATATATTCTACTTCCAGCAGCATCTTCTGCTCTGACCTCTGGACTTAGACAATCATTTAAATAAAAAAAGTATGGATTTCTTTTGCCTGCATTGATTCTACAAAGGATCAGCTCAGAAATAGCTAGTCACTTAAAATTTCCTAGTATATCACAGTCAAAATCTAGGTCATTTTTCTGAGCATAAATTTTAAAAATAGAGAAATGAACACACACACACAAAAACAGAACAAAAGTTTGTCCCAAACATCACTTTATATATAATGAAAGTTCTGCCATCTCTTATTTAAACAGAACTCTTTTACTGTACTCTCTATCATCATCTCTTTTTCTCTCTCATATTTATAGATATGTAATATTTTTATAGAGACATCTAGATGTATATATACTTATTTACATATCTGTATATCTTTATATATATATAAATACATATACATATTTTTATCAAATTACTTCTACATTGTACATTCTGACTAGAAGTATATGAAACATCTAGTTATCCCATATTCTTATCTAAACTTGTTATGATCAATCTTTATGATCTGATCCATGAATGAGTGCGTTTTTTTTTGTAGCATCTCATTCCAACTTACATTTGGATTTTCTAAATTACTATTGATGTTTAACATCTTCTCATTTGCTTATTTGTCATGTATGTGTATTTTTCCTTGAAATGTTCTTTAAGACCTTTAGCACACTTTAATTAAAACTATATTTCTTATTATTTAATAGTAAAAGTTCTTTATATATTCTAGACAAGTTTTTTTGTGTTATTTTTTGTTTGTTTTTGTCAGGTACAGTTTTTACATATATTTTGCTAATGTTTTATTTCCAGGTCTAATACTTACATTTTTAGTGTCATAGTAGTTTATTATGGAGAACATTTTTAAAAAATGTTTTGATAAAGTGCAATTTACTGACTTTTCTTTTATACTTTATATATTCTGGTATTTCTTGTTTAGAAGATTATTCTTTCTTGGTTTAATTTCTTTAAATGCTATTAAAAATAATCAACAAGCCATGTATGCATGATTCAATTTCAGGACTCATTTGTTTCAATGCTCGATTTAGCTATGTTTATACCAATATTCTAGTGTCTGAATTATACAACTTTATAATAAATCTTAAAATAAGACAGTGTAAGTCCTCAACAGTTATTTTAGTTATTCTGATCCTTTGGATTTCTTATCGCATATAAAATGAAACTTGTTGAGATTTTGATAGGGATTGTATTGAACCAATATATCTAATTTACAATGCTGACAACTTTGCAACATTGAAGCTTTCTACTCATGGACATGATATGATTTTCTTCATTTACTTAGATCTTTAATTTTCTTTAGTAATGTTTTGTAATTTTTAGTGTACAGGTAATTTTATATCTTTTGCCAGATTTACCCTTAATTTTTTCATTGTGATGCTATTATACATGATATATTTATAAATTGTTTTGAGATTTCAATTTCCCATTTTTATTGCTAATATATAAAATATAACTAAGTTTTGTAATTGATCTTGTATCCTGCAACATTGTTAAACTTACTTATTAGTTTTAGATTTGTAGATTCCCACAGATTTTCTATATTAATGATCAAAACATCTATGAATAAGAAGTTTTATTCCATCCCTTCCAACACAGATGTTTTGTATTTATGTTTCTTGCCTTATTGCTCTGAATATATTGTTAAATAAAAGTGGTAGAATGGCCCTACCCAGTTTGGCTCAGTAGATGGATAGAGTGTTGACCTGCGGACTGAAGTGTCTGGGTTCAATTCTGGTCAAGGGCATATACCTCGGTTGCAGGCTCCCGGCCCTTGTCAGAGCCATGCAGGAGGCAAGCAATGGATGTGTCTCTCTCACATCAGTGTTTCTCTCTGTCTCTTCCTCTCCCTTCCACTCCCTCTGAAATCAATGGAAAAAATATCCTTGGGTGAGGATCAAAAAAAAGGTAGAATCAAAATGATTGCTTTGTTCATGAACTTAAGGGGAAAGTATTCAATATTTCACCATGACATATGATGTTTTGTAGTTTTCTTTTATCAGATTGAGTAAGCTTTCTTCTATTCTGACTTTGCTGAGTTTATTATAAATAAATTTTGATTTTCTCAAATGCTTTCTCTAAATCTAGTGCAATCCTCATATGGTTTTTCTTGTTTGGTCTAATAACATGGCGAATTTCATTAATGGGTTTTCAATTGCTAGATTAACAGTGCATTCTTGGGGTAAACGGCACTAGTCATACTGCATTATTTTTGTATATTTGTATAATTGATAAGCGAGTTACCACAATATAGTAGGTCAGACACTGAAAGGTAAATAATGGTATATTAAAATCTGATAGCTTGTGACAAATGACAAGTTCAAAATTAATTATAGACCTAGCCAGTTTTGCTCAGTGGATAGAGTGTCGGCCCATGGACTGAAGGGTCCCAGGGTTGATTCTGGTTAAGGGCACAAACCTCAATTGCAGGCTCAATCCCAGACCCCAGTCAGGGCACTTTCTGGAAGCAACCAATAAATGTGTCTCTCTCTTTCTTTCTCTCCTCTCCCTTCCATTCTCTCTAAGAAATCAATGGTTTAAAAAAAATTAATGGTAAACTGTCATTGGGTGAGGATAAACAAATAATAATGATTAAATATAACTTAGACAGCTAGTAAATCTTTAAAATACTGTCTTACTTATTATTCACAAGGTATTTGAAAGGGAAGTATTAACTCTTCCTGAAATAAAAGACAGAACTATAAGTAGAGGCTAGAGCATGTCAGTGATGTACCCTGTTCTACATGGTACAAATGCACATTCCCCAGCATTGCATGTTACTGTGGCTGCAGGTATGCTAGATTCCACATTATCATACAAGGAAGTTCTGGTGTGAAGTGGTTTTGGGTGTCCAGAAGCCCTGGGAAAAGAATTCTCTAAATTATTTCATATCCAAATATTTATAGTCTATTTCAAAATAGGGCTAATTGAAATAATGTAACAAAATATGAAAGAAATAAAAATAGTCAGAAATAGCTTACTGAAAATGACTAAGGCAATTATTAAAGCAAAGAATAAAAGAGTTATGATTACCACACACCTCTCTTAGTGATTTAGAGAGGGGGGAAAAAACCCTATTTCTTTCAGTAATCAATTTCAATAATAAATAGAATAGATTGCTGTGGGTAAAAGTGTTTCTTTTTTTTTTTTAAACTCTGTCATGTTTCTTGCCTCAATTACATATCTCTAAACACGTTATTGAAAAATCTTACCTCTAATCACCCCCTTTATACTTTTGAGCAACCAAGCACCTATGTTTTTAAAACTTAAACTTTATCCCTACCACTTGATTAGTTTCTCCAGTGAAACCAGCACGCATGCAGTCGCCCCATAGATCATGTGGTTATTATTATGTCATATGCAGACAGCCTCTCCACAGGGGCTGCCATATCCCTGCCAGTCCCCTGCCTCCGCCGTTTACTTCTACTGATTTTACTGCCAAGTTCACTGCTCTGAAAAGAGAATAACCAGCCATGAGCAACATGTTCTTTTCCTGCAGACTGACAGGGCTGTGCTTTAATCTCCTCTTGTGTCTCATAACAGTAGCTTTTATAACAGATTTTGCTGACTGTCAGACTATTCTAAGCCACTGCTTGTGATGCAGTGAGGAGAACTTCAAAGTATTTACGTTCAGTTGACAAGAAGGATATTGCGAATGAAATGTACATATGATAAGATGCCAGTGTATGTTTTAGAATTGGTGTTCTGATGGGAATTTTTTTCTTCAAACATTGTACACATAGAAGTTGATGCAACATTCAAAGAACACAAATACAGTACAGGAGTCCCCCCACCTTATCCCTGAGAGAGACATCTTTCAAGACCCCTGTGGATACTTGACCCTCTGGGTAGTACTCAACCCTAAATATACTATTTTCCCCCTGTACACACATATTTTATATAATAAAAAAGAGTAATATGCAAATTGATCCTAACAGCAGAACGACTGGGAATGACTAGTCACTATGACACACACTGACCACCAGGGGACAGATGCTCAATGCAGGAGCTGCCCCCTGGTAGTCAGTGAGCTCCCAAAGGGGGAGCTTTGCTCAGCCACCAGCCAGGCTGATGGCTTCCAGCACAGCGGTGGTGGTGGGAGCCTCTCCCGCCTCCTCAGCAGCACTAAGGATGTCCAACTGCAGCTTAGGCCTGCTCCCCGCTGGCAAGTGGACATCCCCCAAGGGCTCCCAGGCTGCCAGAGGGATGTCTGACTGCCAGCTTAGTCCCGATCCCTCCGGGAGCGGGCCTAAGCCAGCAGGTGGACATCCCCCGAGGGGTCCAAGACTGCGAGAGGACACAGGCCGGGCTGAGGGACCTCCCCGAGTGCACAAATTTTTGTGCACCAGGCCTCTAGTCCATGATAAAGTTTAATTTATAAATTTGTCATAGTAAGAGATTAGCAGAATTAACTAAAAATAAAATAGAACATAACAGTATATATAACATTATACTGTAACAAAATTCCATTTATGGCTTTGGGGCCATTTTAAGTTTAAATTAAAAGGGTTACATCAGCACAAACACTGCCATAGATAAAAGTCAATGACAGTAGATCTGAAAACAGTTACTAAGTAACTAACAAGAGGGGGGCTTACTATATCACATAGATACACTGGACAAAGGAATGATTCAGAGCAAGACAGTGTGCTATTTCATCAAGCTACTCAGAATGACATGCAATCTATAATTTATAAGTTGTTTATTTCTGGAATTTTCCATTTAATATTTTTGGACCATGGTTGATGGCAAGTAACTGAAACTGGGTTACTGAATTTTTAGAAAGAAGTTCCATGGAAAAGGGAGGGCTACTTTATACCTCATGAAGTGGGAGGGATGGATTCTAAAATAAACTAATCATGATTATTTTTTAAGCTTTCTACCAAACAATTTACATATATCATCCTTCTACTCTAAGCCTAAATCCAGCATTCCATGAGCTGGAATTATAACAAATGAGGAAACCATTCTCTTAAGTAGGTATAATTGGATAATGAGAAGAACACTGAAAATTCTTTAATATGGTATATTTATAGTTTACAATAACTGCTTATGTATATTTTTCAATATCATCAGAGTTTTTGTTTGTTTGTTTTTTTGTTTTTGAAAAGTCAATCTGTGACTGCCTTGTGAATCCATGTAGTCTAAATGCAGCATCTAGTGTGTGGTAGGCATTCACATATTTATCAGCACTAACACTGCAGCCTGGCCTTGCCGCTAATTTTGAGAATTTACCGTTTGACCTCCTGGACATCAGTTTCTTCAGTACAATAGCAAGCTTGAATTAGATTGGAGTTTACAAATTCTGTATTTAGCTTGCATACCACTCATATTGTGAGAATAAAGTATTTTTTAAAATTAAGATGCCACATATAACCTGAGGAGTTGCTCAATTATCTCTTTCTATGTATTAAACCATCCCACCGTTTAGTGAATCAGAGCACCAATTTATTGCATGCTATGATTTTGTAGTTTAGTATGTGGTTACTCTTGTACTTGGTGTAGGATGAGAGGCAGGAGTAGTCTAGAAATAAGATTGGGAGCTCAGCGGGAGCTATTTTGTGGGTGTCTTGGCTTTCCTGTGTGTGGACCTCCCCACTGGCGGTCTGGGCGGCTTCATATGATGGTGGTGCTGTTCCAAAAGCAAGCATTGTAAGAGAAGTGCTCCTTAGGGCAAGCACTTATCACTTATCGATACTCCTCTCGCATCACACCAATATGCTGTTGGCCAAGCTATGCCCATGGCACATTCCAGAGTTATTGTGGAAAGGGGACTTCCCCACTAGAGGCCACCAAAGTAACAGTCTACAAAAGTTTTTGCAAAAACTGGAATCTGCTTAACTTTCATAGAAGCTGATCCCTTTAAATGGACCATGTATTCTCTAACATCTGTTTGCATCACCCAGCCCTTTTAATTGGTATATACATATACACTTACTTGATCCTGTGGGCATTTGTCTGTCTCTGTTCAAAATTATTGCAACAGATTTTATACGGCCTGGAATATATACTGTTAAAATTAGGTTTAAGTATTTTTACACGTAATTTATTCAGATACTTTATAGACACTTGATGCTTATCTTTATGCAAACATTGTAATACTAATATGAGGTAATTATAGCCTTAGGAGAGCTCAATTGCTTTTTGATCTTTTGCCAGTGAATTACTTGGCCTAAAACAACCTATGTATTTCTTGCAGCCACAAAATCCAGTGATTTATTTCTTTAAATCTGATATATTCATTCACGTATGCCAATAAGAAAAAATCAAAATGTGAAGTTTAATTGAAATGTATTTTTCTAATGTGTGCAGTTTGCAAACATAAATTGATATTTAATGTACTCAGACTTTACTTTTGGCATATGGTAAACTACACATACCTCCAAACTATGTGAGAAAAAAGAAAAAAAAGGTAGTTTAAGTGATCTCACTTTTAAGTAAGCAAAAACCATCAATCAAGTTGGCTTAAAAAAGTAATATTCAATTGCATTACTTAAGAAGTACAGGGGTATAGCTGTGGTCCAAAGCTGGCTCAATTAATGAACCAGTGATATTATCAAAAGTACAGACTACAGCCCAGCTGGCATGACTCAGTGGTTGAGCATCAACCTATGAACCAGGTGGTCATGGTTCAACTCCCAGTCTGGGCACATGCCCGGGGTTGTGGGCTCCATCCCCAGTAGAGGGCATACAGGAGACAGCTGATCAATGAGTCTCTCTCATTATTGATGTTTCTATCTCTCTCTCCCTCCCCCTTCCTCTCTGAAATCAATAAAATATATAATTTTTTAAAAGTACAGACTCTATTTATCAACTTTGTTTAGTTTTACCTTAATTAAACTTACTATTCCTTCTACTGTTGATCAGATATGGGCATCTCATATGGCTTAATAATTTTCAAGTGGAAAAAGAGCATTGGTTCTCTGTTTCTTAGGTGCCTAATTTTTTGGGCAAAGAAGATTTTCCCAGTAGGTATCCCATGCATTTTGCCTCAATTTTGATTGGTAAGAAATTATTGACATTGCTATTCCTTGACCAGGTATTGGCAAAAATAAAGAGAAAGAGCTTTCAATGAGTGACTTTGATTAACCATTTGGGATGGGATGGCTACTGTAGAATTAACTACTGTGGCTATTATAATATGAATAGCTATTCTCCCCATTACTCATGTATACATTTTCATTGCATAATTGGATGCATTTTGGGATAGAATATAGCTTATTGTATTAGAAAAGATGGGGAAATAGGATTCAGAAATACTAGATTCTAATCACTCTACCTCAATGCATTCACAACCCTTTATTCAAAATCTTTAGTGGGAAATGTGTTCTTAATTTATGTGTTTGTTTGTTTTTTAATCTTAGATGATAATAAATTTTAATTGAATTGTTTTTAATCTTAAATGATAATACATTTTAATTGAATTGTTTGTGTGTGTTTTTTGGTATTGAGTTTTATGTTCTTTATATATTTTGGAAATTAATCCCTTGTTGAAGCTGTTACTTGCAAATATCTTTCCCCTTCAGTTAGTTTCCCTTTTGTTTTGTTGAAATTTTCTTTTGCTGTGCAGAAGCTTTTACTTCCCTTGCCTTTCGGGTCAAACTTATAAAAACCTCACTAAGACCAAGGTCCATAAGTTTATAACTTACGTTTTCTTCTAACTTTTGACAAAGAAGCCAAAAACAAACAATGAAGAGAAAAAAGTCTCTTCAATAAATAATGCTGGGAAATTTGGAAAATCATATCCAAAAGTAATAAAATTAGGCTGTTTGTTCCAATATACAAAAATTAACTCAAAGAGGATCAAAGACTTAAGTGTAAGATTATTCTTTTTTAATATTCCTTTGTCTACTGTCAATCTCCAAGTTCCCTCTCTTTTGTGTTTAATACAATCTTAATATTTCAAGCCCTTCTCCAAAGAGGTTTATATTCCAAAGCCAGCAGTTATGCCTTCTAGTCTTCTCTTAGAAATGTACACTTGCTCGACATATGATAAATGAAATTATGGGCACTGGCAGAAAAAGTAAACATAGCAGAGTAGGAAATGTTTTTGAACTCCCTCGAAAATTCCTGAGTTCAGTATCCAATGGTCTTGATTGGTGAGACTTTGTGATCTCTCATTGCCCCTTTATGGAAAGTTGTCTCTTTTTTGTGATCTTTCTTCATTATGAACTTTTGAAGTGACCCACAAAAATTAGATTTACGCAGTATACTTATTCTTCTTCGGGGAAGGAATGTGAGAAGAACAGAAGGTGTGGGCCTATGTAGAATTAGACTGCCAACATCACAGCAAATGTGCTTCTCAATTTTTCAAAGTTTTCAATACCAAATCTTTAAAAACATCAAAAAGCTAGAGGCAGCTCAGAAAAAAAAAAACATTTCAATTTGTATTTCCCTGAATTAACAGAACAACTGTCTTCAGAAACAGGGCACTGCAACATGGAATTTATTTATTTTTGGGGACTCACAAAAATGTAATGTCTGTTCCTCACTCAGCCCTGCATGCTCAGAATCTGATATTTTAAAACAAAGAAAATGGTTCTGTCCAACATCCTCACCATTACAATGCTAATACGTAAGGATACATGTTTATAAACATGAATGACGGTTTATTTTCTTTCAGTGGGAAGTCAATTATAACTGGATTACTAAAATTAAAACCTATAATGATAAAGACAAGCAATTATTTGCATAGAAGCTTGCGTATCATTTTGTTTAGAGCATTTTCTTTTCTTACAGATAAATCAGGCAAGAAACTAAACTCTTAAAAATGTATTTTGTGAAAATAAAATCAGAATACAAGTATCAAGAAAATATTAAGCTATGTCTCCCATAATGGGTTTAAAACATTCCCAGGAACCATGGAAACAGTTAATTTCAGCCAAGACTTCTCTCATCCTAGCTACGACTCAAAATTAACATCAGTACTGACCACCGTGAATGACTTTTTCATGCTTCCTTGCTGGACAATTATTCTTTAATTTTTATGTAAGCCTGCTGAACTTACTTTGGTGCTGAGAAGCAGTCTGTCTCTTAGGATACACTTCTTTCCTCTTATCTAATTCATGTATTAATTTTAAAGCTATCCAAAACATTAAAACATTTATTAACTGAGATTGCCTACATTGTCACCTCCCGTTATGCCTAAGAATATTATACAGAAAGACAATATCTTATATAGTTTTGAAAGTTGAGTGAAGTAAAAGTCTGTTAATGTTTCTTTTCACACATAGTTAAGGACTCCTATTGTCCAGTTGTCACCTGATGCCTCTGAGCTCTTTCTATAAAAACTCAAACTTCCTTTTAAACTTTAATTTAAATTCTTTATTGTTTAAAGTGTTACATGAGTCTCCTTTCTCCCCCATTGACCTCTCCCCAGCTGCTCCCACTTCCCAGCACATACCCATACCCCCCTACTGTCTGTGTCCATTGGTTATGCTCATATGCATGCATACAAGTCCTTTGGTTGATCTCTTATGCCCTCACCCTCTGCCTTCCCTCATAGATTGGACAGTCAGTTCAATGATTCTATGTCTCTGGTTCTATTGTTGTTCATCAGTATATGATGTTAATTTTACTCCACAAATGAGTGAGATCATGTGATATTTATCTTTCTCTGACTGGCTTATTTCGCTTAGCATAATGCTGTCCAGTTCCATCCATGCTGTTGCAAATGGTAAGAATTCCCTTTTTTACAGCAGCATAGTATTCCATTGTGTAGATGTACTACTATTTTTTAATCTGCTCCTCTGCTGATGGGCACTTAGGCTGTTTCCAAATCTAGCTATTGTAAATTGTGCTGCTATGAACATAGGGGTGCATATATCCTTTCTGATTGATGTTTCTGTTTTCTTGGGATATATTCCTAGAAGTGGGATCACTGGGTCAAATGGAAGTTCCATTTTTAACTTTTTGAGGAAACTCCATACTGTTCTCCAGGGTGGCTGCACCAGTCTGCATTCCCACCAGGAGTGAAGGAGGGTTCCTTTTTCTCCGCATACTCTCTAGCACTTGTCATTTGTTGATTTGTTGATGATTGCCATTCTGACAGGTGTGAGGTGGTACCTCATTGCTGTTTTATTTGCATCTCTCCGATGATTAGTGACTTTGAGCATGTTTTCATGTGTCTCTTGGCCTTCTCTGTGTCCTCTTTTGAAAAGTATCTGTTTAGGCCCTTGGCCCATTTTTTGATTGGGTTATCTTCCTTTTGTTAATTTGTAAATTTTGGAGATGAAACCCTTACCAGAGATAACATTGGCAAATATGTTCTCCCATGCAGTGGGCTTTTTTTTTTTTTGTCTTGTTGATGGTTTCTTTTGCTATGCAGAAGCTTTTTATTTTGATATGGTCCCATTTGTTTATTTTCTCCTTAGTTTCCATTGTCCTTGGAGCTGTATCAGTAAAGATATTGCTACAACATATGTCTGATATTTTTCTGCCTGTGGAATCTTCTAAAATTTTTATGGTTTCCGTTTAAGTCCTTTATCCATTTTGAGTTTATTTTTGTGTATGGTGTAATTTGGTGGTCTAGTTTCATTTTTCCAAACACCATTTATTGAAGAGACTGTCTTGTCTCCATTGTATGCTCTTGCCTCCTTTGTCAAATATTAATTGAGCATAATGGCTTGGGTTGATTTCAGGGTTCTCTGTTCTGTTCCATTGGTCTATATATCTGCTTTTGTGCCAGTACCAGTCAGTTTTGAGAACAGTGGCTTTGTTAAATAGTTTTATATCTGGTATTGTGATCTCTCCAACTTAGTTATTCTTTCTCAGGATCCATAGACAGCAAAATATAAGACATATGTCATAGCAATATTTTTACTGATACAGCTCCTAGGAAAATGGAAACTAAGGAGAAAATAAACAAATGGGACTACATCAAAATAAAAACCTTGTACTGTAAAGATGAATTTTTGGAGAGTTTGTTCTAGGTCTTTTAAATATGTCCTTGGTATTTTAATGGGGATTGCACTGAATCTATAGATTGCTTTGGGTAATATGGACATTTTTATGATGTTGATTCTCCCAATCAGTGAACACGGTATGTTCTTCCATCTATTTATGTCTTCCTCTATCTCTTTTTTTAATGTCCTGTAATTTTCTGAGTACAGGTCTTTTACCTCCTTGGTTAAGTTTATTCCTAGGTATCTTATTTCTTTTTGTTTTTGTTGTTGTAAAGGTAAATTGGACTGTTGTTTTTTTTTTAGTTTATCTTTCTGTGAGTTCATTATTGGTGTATAAAAAACCATAGATTTCTGAGTTAATTTACGTGATACATCACATAAACAAATTGAGATACAAAAATCACATAATCATATCAATTGATGCAGAAAAGGCATTTGACAAAATCTAACACCCTTTCCTGATAAGAATTCTCAGCAAAGTGGGAATAAAGGGATCATACTTCAACATAATAAAAGCCTAATATGACAAACCTACAGCAAACATCATACTCAATGGGCAAAAACTAAAACCATTTCCCCTAAGAACAGGAACAAGTCAGGGGTGCCCACTCTCACCACTCCTGTTCGACATAGTACTGGAAGTGCTAGCCATAGTAATCAGAGAAGAAGAAGAAATAAAAGGCATCAATTTGGAAAAGAATAAGTAAAATTGTCATTATTCACAGATGACATGATATTGTACATAGAAAACCTAAAAACTCCTTTTTTAAACTTTAGAAGAAGTCAAAACCTTCCACAAATCTTTATGAATTCCCAGGAGTTAAATTATTAAGGTTAACTTTAGACTTACACATTGATTTTTGGTTCACCGTTCTTTGTCTTTTAACAATTGTTTTCTGCTAAACCATAATATTAACCTATCTACATGGATTCCAACCTTATTATCTCATTGTTCTACATAAATAAATGAAATAAAGACAGGAGGGAAATAATTATGAAAATAAAGAAATAAAATAAATAGAGGAAAGGGAAGAGGAAAAAAACCACACAATCACTTGTGACTATAAACTTTATTAATATGTTGTGGAAAGAATTGGTATTTTAATATTAACACATAAATATCTTATCAAACAATTCTGGTTTTTGTTTTGTTTTATTATTTTGTTAAAATAATAAATAATATACCCTTCTGGTTTTATAAAATAAATCAATAATATTGATTATCAAGAAAAACAGCAATCCCTTACAGCAACTCTCCCCATTCCTGTTTACTCTTCTCCAAAACTGCTTTCAACTCTTTGCTATTTCCTCTGGTATTTATTTCCATATTTTAAGATAATATTTATGCATCTCTTCCTTAATTTTCAGTTTTTTAAAGAATTAATGTGGATAGCCAATGTACATCTAATGAAAGTTCCAGGTAAAAGAAAACAGGAGAAATGGAGGAGAGAAAATTATCAAAGAAATAATAAAAATTTCCCCAAACTGAAGGATACGTTTCTGGATTATTAAGATTCACTGAGAATTCAACATAATGATTTTTAAAAGAACTTAAAGCTACTGTGTAATTTCAGAATATTGCTGACAAAAAAAACAAAACAAAATAAAATAAAACTAAAAGCTTCCTGAAGGGAGAAATCAAGTCACATACATAAGATCAGTAGTCCAGATGGCATTGGGCTCCCTGTAACAAAACCAGAAACTAGGAGATGCCATGGCAATACATTCACATTCAGAAACAAAATCATCTTCCATCTTATCTATAGCCATCGCCATCAACATTGTTAGCAAAGTATGAAAGTGGAATACAGACATAGTAAGACATGCAGGCTTGACATCTTGAATAATGTATTTTCTGCCACAAGTTGCGACCGACCGGTGGGGCGGTTGGATGATCTGTGGTACAAATCAGCCTTGCTTGTCTGATTGCTGTGGCTAGGAACTCCAGGACTATGTTAAGTAAGAGTGGTGAAAGTGGACACCCGGGTCTTGTTCCTGTTCTTCGGGGAAATGGTTTCAGTTTTGCTCATTGAGTATGATGTTGGCAGCAGGTTTGTCATATATGACCTTTATAATGTTGAAGTCTGATCCCTCTATTCCAACTTTGCTGAGAGTTTTTTTTTTAATCAAAAATTGGTGTTGGATTTTGTTAAATGCTTTTTCTGCATCTATTGATATGACCATGTGATTTTTTTTTTTTTTTTGGTCTTTCATTTTGTTTATCTGATGTGTCACATTTTTGAGTTGTGAATATTGTAACCAGCTTTGAATCCCTGGAATAAATCCCATTCGGTCTTGTTGTATGATCTTTTTAATATGCTGCTAGATTCAATTTGCTAATATTTTGTTGAGAAACTTAGCATCTATGTTCATCAGGGATATTGGTCTGTAATTTTCTTTCTTTGTGGTTTATTCATCGATTTTGGGATTAGGATAATGCTGGCCTTGTGAAAAGAGCTTGGATGTGTTCCTTCCTCGTGGATTTTTTGGAATAGTTTGAGGAAGATAGGTGTCACTTCTTTGAATGTTTGGTACCCCCCCCCCCCATAAAACCCTCCAGACCAGGGGTCTTTATTTATTGAGAGTTTCTTAATTATTGCTTCAATTTCACCAGATCTTGTTGGCCTACTCAGGTTTTCTGGTTTTGGAAGATTGTATTTTTCTATGAATTTGTCTATTTTGTCTACATTGTTTAGCTCGTTGGCATATAGTTGTTCACAGATTCTGTCCTCTTCACCATATGTCTTCAACTAGTTCAATGTGGGGAATAATGTATGTGTATATTAGTTTATTATTATTTAAGAACAAATAATAATAATTTTAAGATATTACTAGATGATATTTCACCCAGTTTAATATTTAGCAGGTTTTTTTTATCCAGTCAGATGTAGGTAAAGGCAAAGAAAAAGCAGAAATCAATTAAGTCTGCTTGTACTGTGCAGATAATGAGGGATCATTAAGGTTCTTTTTTAGAGTAGAGGATGATAAGATAAAAGATATACTGTGGGGAGATTAATCTAATACTCTGTGTATGAGTAAATTAATGTTCGAGGGAATGGAAATCAGTTAACGAGACCTGTTAATAAGTAATTTTATGACAATCTCAGAATGACCTGATCCCTACAGACAGATTGAATTAGGGAGAATGAAAGGTGCTTTATTGAATGCAAAAAAATAAGATAGAGAATGCTTAGATCTAACTGACAGAGAAAATGGGTCATAAGAAATGGGAAATGGTGAACAAATGTCACTATGCAAGTGTGTCTATATGATCTGATATCAAATGTAATGTCTTGCGCCTGTCTTTTTTTGCATTAACTCAAACCCAGTGCTCCTGTCAAACAGAAGTATGTACTGTTTTCTAATTATTTCATGAACTTATCATCTTTGAGGGCATTTACTTATAACATTGGCTATACTTTGCAGTGCATACAAGTTGTACATTGAACTGGATTATCCATTCTTTAACATTACATAGGTATTTATGAAGTCACTACTTGAAGAGATAATACTATATTCTGTGGCTGGCACCTTAGTGTGGAAGCGAACTAGTAAGTAAATGATTCCATTAGAGTATAGCCAGTGAAATAAAGGTACTATATGTGAAAGCATAGTGTAAAAGAAGCATTGATGGTAGGTGGGCCAGTGAGATTGAAAAGAAAGCAAAGGATAAGGAGAACTTGCTTTAATAAAAACAACTTAAATTTTACCCTGCAAGCTCCATTTTTCTAAATTTGAATATAAAAATTTCCAAGCTATTTAAGAAGACTAGATATTTCATGGAGGTTCTGTGTTAATGAGCCTTTGAAGAATTTTAACTAAGAAAACCTCATAATAAAGTTGTGATGTTAGAAAATGAATTTGGCAGGCATATATATAGAGAGAGAGAGATATAGAGAGATAGATATAGATATAGATATAGATATAGATATATAAAATGTTGATTTTATCAGAAGATGGAATAGAGAGAGATTAGAAGTGAGATTTAGGCATTTAGTGTTGCAGGATTAGAGATAAAGGGGAGGATATGTACAATATATATCTGAGAAGTAGTACAAATGACACCTGCTCATAGAGACTTCCATTGATCCTTTTTAGGTTGGAGGGAGTCAGCTCTCTCTTGAATCACAGCATCTTTCTCATGTAGCTTAACATATAGTTGTGAATGATCTTTATTTGCTTATATTTTACATTGCTGTTATCTTTCATACACACACATACACACATTGAGAAGTGTATATGTGTATTAGTTTATAATTTATTTGTGATTGTAAGATCAAATTTATTCATAGATTAAGTGTTGTATCAAGTTGTTTCTTAACTACTACTTACTGAATATTTGAATTAACTAAGCCTACATGATTACAAGGGTGGTTATTAAAAGAAAACTTTGGTTAAGGATAGGCCTGCATAGTAATGTAAAATTCAGCTTCAGGGTTCTGGCTGATTCATTAACTATTTTTTTAAAACCATTTTACCCCTTTTCCCAAGCATAAAATAAGAATAATAATGATTACCTGCCTCAAAGGGGGGTTGTCTGGACTAGCTAGTTGACAGTTTTAAACTATTTTAAGATGGAATGAACTATAAATGCTCCAAGGAAAGTTTTTAAAAGCACAATGGAATAAAACCCTTGAACCATAGCATTAGGAAAGTCTTTTAGGCAGGCAATCTTCAACCAATTGAGAATTCTATGGGAAATTAACTTTGCAACATTCTTGATTCCCTTTCCTCTTTTCTACCTTTTTTTTTCTCCTGTAGCTAATATCTACCTAGTGACTCAATTCAACAGAAAAGTTCCAGTTATGCCATCTTTTGAAATAGATGTTACTCATAAAAAAAAAGAAATGGAATGAAGATTATAAAATGGTCATTAATCACACTGAAAAATTTAGTCTCTTCAATGCAGCACTATATTCAGAATTTACCAGAACTATTTAAAATTCACTTCCTCATTGGTAATTCAAGGATATAGTTGTCGTTGCCTAGAAACAAATGCTCATTTTTGTGCAGAAATATACTTTATTAATTTTCTTAAATATCAGAACTAGGTCAGAAAATCATTTTTCAAAATAATTGCTTGTTGTTTTCTTCCAAATGCCAAATGAAATATTCAAAACTCTGGGGAAAATTATTTCCTTTCGTCATTTTTATTGAGAATACTTACGCATTTAACACATTTACATATCTTATTTTAAAAAACAAAAATCACATGTGTATAGGTTAAAATAGAAAAACTGCAGGCAGAGCAATATTTTTGAAAAATAAATGCTCATAAATAGAACATAATGACCATCTGCACGTATGCTTTAACAAAAAGATACATCTTCACTATTCTATGTGTGGTGACTTAGAATATGGCTCCATGAATCTGACATTTTAACCTTTACTAAAAATAAAAAAAAACTGAGAATGGCAAAAAAAATAAAATTTCTAGGTAGAAATAAGCATTTCATGTAACAATTCATGAGTTCTTACTACAAAGAATATGTCTGACATAAACTCTTAGTTTTTTAACCTGAATCAAACAGTAAAATAAGGCATATTTATTTCATAAATATATTATAATTTATGATTAAAATGACAAAGTATAAAACTCTGGAGTCCAAAATATATTCATTTATTTTTAATAAGTAAATGTATTTACATTTAATAAAACGTTTTAATTTTTAATCTGTATTAACATTGTTCGTTTAAAGTGACTTCTGTTTTTAAAGATCAGTGAGATGTTTATTAGAAACTCTAACATGCCTAGAAATTAGGTCAACAACACGGTGAGTACATCAAAATAATATGACCATATCTCTGGTAGCCAGTGATTTTGTTAGAAAGAGAATATTAACAGATATGCACATATTAACAAATAATTAAGTGATAAACTGAGTGTTGGTAATTTTATCTCAAGTATTTGATGTGGAGAAACTAGAAATAAGGTTTGTGGAGAAAATGGAGTTTGAATAATTACAATAATTTTAATTACAATATACCAAATGTGTGAATTGGTTTAACCTATTTTGGTGGAGTTTCTGAAAGAAAATATTTGCAAATCATGTTTGATAAGAAGATAATATTCAAAATATATGAATAACACACAACTCTATAGCAAAAAAAAAAAGTGACCAAACAATCTAATTTAAAAATAGGCAGAGGAATTGAACAGATATATATATATATATATATTTAAACAAGACATACAAATGGCCAACAAATACATGAAAAAGTGGTCAATATCACTAATCCTGAGAAAAATACAAATTAAACCATAAAGAGATATTTCCTCCCATTTGTTTGGATGGCTATCATAAAAAAGATAAGAGATAAGTTTTGGCAGGGATGTAGAGAAAAGGGAATTCTTGTGTACTGTTGATAGGAATATAAATTGGTTCAGCCGCCTTGCAAACAGTATGGAGGTTCCTCAAAAAATTAAAACTATAACTACAATACAATCTAGAAAATTCACTTCTAGGTATATATCCAAAGGAAATGAAAACAGAGATATCCGCACACCCATGAACATTATAGCACTATGCACATAGTAAACATATAAGGACAAGTCTAGTGTCCATGAATGGATGAATGGATATAAAAGATGAAATATGTATAAATATATAATGGAATACTATTCAGCCATGTGAAAGAAAGACATTCTGCTATTTGACACAACATGAATGGACTTTGATGGCAGTAAGCTAAGTAAAATAAGTTAGAGAGAGAGAGAGAGAGAGAGAGAGAGAGAGATTAGTTTATGATGTCTTTTATATGTGGAATATTTTTTAAAAAGTACAACTCATAGAAACATAAAGTTGAAAAGTAATTGCCAGGTGTCAGGGAATGGGGAAAATAGAGGTTGATCAAAGTATACAAAATTTTAGCTATAAGATGAATAAGGTCTGAGGATGTAATTTATAACATGGTGAGTATAGTTGACAGTACTGTAGTGTATAATTCAATTTTGCTAAGAGAATAGAACTTAAATGAACTCACCAAAATGAATGAATGAATAAATGAATAAATAAATAATAAAGTGAAGTAAAGAATGTACTAATTAATAATATGGGAAATCCTTACATAATGCATATCTATATCACATCATCATGATGTACACCATAAATATCCTACAATTTTGTTAATTATACCTCAATAATGTTAAAAAAGAACAAGTTGTAAGTCAGAGAACTAAAAATACACACCTACCTCTCACAAGTGGATAACAGTCAGGATAGACAAAGAATCAAATGGACGAGCTATAATAGACTCAAGTTAGATATGCTAGATGTGGATTCTAGAGAATTAGATAAGCAGAATGCAAAGCTGTTAAGCATTTCTGTGTTAATAACCACTGTATTTCTAGCCCATACCATAGTCTCACCCTATGGTAGGTGCTTAATAAATATTTGTTGACTCAATAAACAAATGAAAGATGTATTTGTAACTTGAAGTGGGAAGCAGTACAGATCAAATGTAGCTCCTTGAGCACCAGAGTGGCAGGATGAAAAGTGTTTAGAAAGCTTCTTTTGGCAGTGGTTATTCCAGATGACACTAGAGAAATAATTATATGGCACTGTTGATGGAACAATTTCTGTTGGAGATTGCTGCTTGACTCAGCCATATTTTGAACATCTCATCATTTATGCTTTCAAATGCAAAAAAAATCCAACATTACAAATACTATCAATTGAATCACTCTGACATTTATGCCTTATGATATCTTGCTGAGCTATCACAGCATTTGCATTATACATCAATAGTGAACCGAGAAGGAAAGGCTTTGCATCCACTACATTTGGCAGCAAAGCTATATAAAATAAATCTATTCTACATTTATATTGAAGTTGACTTCAGTGTGTCTGTTCCTGTTGAAAATGGAAGGCCAAAGAATAAAAAGTGTTTGCTCTTGGATTGTAGTCATAAAATAAAATGAACAAAAATAAAATCAAGACAAAATGACAAAAATAATAAATCATAGAGATTCTGACTTTTCATTATAAATATTCTTGACAACATAGAGCCTAATTTTGAAAGTATCAAGAAGCAAGAGGCTTAACATTCAAATATTTGTTTTAATGATTTTATAAGAAAGGTAATAAAGAACTAATTTCTTTTTCAGTTACATCTTATTTTCTTTGCACTAAAAAGGCTCAGGGTTGATAATGTACATGTCCTGATTTTATTATTAGTGGTAAAATTTTTGAATATTATTATTATATCAGTAATAAGTTTGTCACTATTACTAACATTAGTATAATATTTATTTTACATGTTATTTTAATTAGCCTCAATAAGCAATGGGGCATGTGTTATTAACTTTATTTTATAGATGAAAACTCTACTACTAGAGATACTAGATATTTCCATGTCATCCAATTATTATAGAACTAGCACTTTTTAATTTCTCATTTTTATTTCTTCAACCTACTGCTATTTTTCCTGCCCCTTTACTCTCATTTGGGACTTTCTTTTCCTCCATTCATCCATGGTCAAAATTATCACTGAAATACTAAACTTGTCCAAATTAATTATTGAGCTAATTACGAATAAAAGATTTTATCTAAGCTTAAATTGATGAAATTCTACTTTATTTCAACTTGGGAACAGAAGAACTGTATTAAATAATTTAATGTATGCCCTGCATAAACACGCTGAAATATAGTATGATTTGTTTTTCTCAATCTGTGTAAAAGGAAACTCAAAAGCAAAGATCAACTGGACAATTATTAAAAGTTTTTTTGGAAGCCATATTTTTAACCTACAATGATTTCCAAGCCTTGGCATAGCTAGTCCTGCACTTTTCAAACTAGTAGCATTCTGATAATTAATATTCAATAAAATTGTGCCACTCTATAGTGGCATTTTTTCACTCTTCATCTATTTGAGTACTCAATACTATCACCCAATATTAGCTAATACAAAGGTATTAAAAGGTATTGCCTGATATGCAATTGAAATTGTCACTCTAAAGTGTGACTTTAATTACTACACATGGTGAAAAATAGCAAAAAATCGCTTCTACTAAAGTAGTAAGCTTTCCTTTCTACATGTAACAGAAGTAACAAATACCTTGAGCTAAATTATTAAATTATCATAAAGAGAGTCATGTTAGAGATAGGAGAAAATCATTCTAAAAGCATAAAACTACTCTAGCAAGAATTGACTAAAACCTCATTAAAAATTTTAAATGATTAAGAAAAATTTGTATTTTTTTTTATGAGGACTTTGCTTGGATCTGGAAATATCAGAAAAATGTATTTTGTACATAGACATTCAAGCACCAAGATACTTGTTGACTGGTCTTAAAAGCAAGAAAAAAAAAACAAAAAAACAAAACAAAACAAAAAACAACAACCATATTTTAGATATAAATACATCAAGTTGTTTAACAATGACAGTTTTACACATTCAGATTTCAGTGATTTTCCTTTATTTGATTCTGTGCTTACTAAACACATTTCTGATTGTAATTTGATTTTTAGTCTTGCTTATGTACAGATAGCATCTTAGTCATATTTGGGACTTTGGTGTAGCTTGCAGAAGTAGAGAAAATGTGCTGATGCACCTTGAGTTCAGGAATTAAACACCTGTCTATGGGGATTTGGTTAATGTGAGCCTGCTCCCATGAGACAAAGCTATTCTTAGAGTGTTGATACATCCAGTCTTTGTGCTTACCAAGGCTAAAGAACTGACTGCAGGCAGCTGCCTTTAACATCAAAAATAATGAGGACATATGATGTATCATGGAGAGGGCCAACACCTTTCTTGCAACCTATGTGCCAAAAACAACTTTTATTTCAACTTCAATATTGTGCATTTATTATATTTTGAGATTCATGACGATAGTTCCTGAGAATACAAATTTAGAAGACTTAGGCCTTTTCCATGGAATTTATAATCTTATTTATAAAATAATTTTATTTATTCTTCTAAGTCAAGCAATGATTCACAATTCTAAATATGAAAGACAAAATAGTGTTAAGATTAGAATATCATCATAAGAAGGAAAGCATGCCATTTGTTTTGTATTTTATATCAACATTCTATTTCTATACTTTAAAATGATCTTCCATTATACTCAGAACAAAATGCATTATCTTTACACAAACCTGCATCTTTTTTGCCTAACTATCCAAGCCCATTTCACACTGCACTACACTTTTCTAACCACCCTTCAGCTACAATGACCTTTTTTTTTCAGTTTGGGGCAAGGTTCCCTGGAACCGAACTCTGAGAAAGAGATATGTGCTCAGCAGATATATTCTGTAGTTCTATTGAGGCTGCAAGAAAGTGAAGGAAGAAAAAGTTCAGGCAAAAGAAGTTAAACATGGATGCAGTTAAAACCAAAGCCTCGATTGGTCTTATAGGGAGCTCTGGAGCTTGAATGACTCTTCAGAGTTGCCCCAAGTTGAAGCAAGAAGCCCAGGATTGTGCTTCCATCCTGAAGAGGAAATCTAGACAGCACTTCATGCCATCCACTCTGTCTGGTTTCTTTGAACAGATGAACATCTCTCCTAACTCGTTTATCTGCTCCTTTTTCTGGAATGTTTTCTTCCTCCCACTACTCTACCAATGTTGCATGAAAGTTTCCTTTCCTTTTGAAGGTCATTTTAAAAGTTATCAATTAATCAGAAAGCTTTTCTATGATTTAAGAATCTAAATTATATTTTTCTTTAAATTCTTTCATAGCAACCTGTGCTTCATTTTTATATAAAACTAGAGGCCTGGTGCACGAAATTCATTCACGGGAGGGGGATCCCTCAGCCCAGCCTGCACCCTCTCCAATCCAGGACCCCTCAGGATCAGGCCTAAACTGGCAGTCAGACATCCCTCTCGCAATCCGGGCCACTGGCTCCTAACGGCTCAACTGCCTGCCTGCCTGATCGCCCCTAACCCCTCTGCCTTGGCCCCCACTGCTGTGGCTTTGTCTGGAATGATGTCCAGAAGGAAATCCACAGACATCCAGTCTATCTGGTCTAATTAAAATATTACCCTTGTATTAGTATATATTAGTAAAATGTATAATTATAGTTTTCTTGTGTATTTGTGTTTCATTTTGCTCTTCTATATTTGTATTATTTGTAATCTTAAAGAGTATTGTTTTTCACATATGCATAGCCCTAGGAACTTATACATCACAAATGCTTAATAAATGTTTTTAAATGAATGCATTATTCATGTTTTGCACCACCACCCCCTTTGGGCTCTAGTAATTGTTGACATTTTTCATTCATTATAATGATTTAAATTTAACCCTGGATTTTTCTTATTCATTGTGTGCTGTTTGTATTGGAATTATCTTTGCTATTCTAACACAGAAGTTCTCAAATTTAGTCTACACTGGAGTCACCTGGAGGGCTTGTAAGAGCTCAGAAACCTAGGTCCCACCTCCAACATTCTGCTCCATTTTGTCAAAGTGAGGGTTCTGTATTTGCATTATTGCTGGTGCTGCTGTTCCAAAGATGTCACTTTGAGAACATTGTTCTAGGGAAACCTTAAGATGAATATACGGATATTTGCAGTAATCTGGAAGATACTCTTAACATTATGGATCATTCTGTAAGATATATTTAATGAAGTGCAAAATTGTATTAATCAGATTATTAGAATTTAAAGCAGAAAAAAAATGCCAAGTAAGTGGACAAAACACTATCTATTTCATAGCAGACAGGAGAAAAGCAAGGAATATGAAGTCACCAAAAAGATAATCTCTTTGTCAGCCATAGCCAACAAGTAGGAATGTAAATTTCAACAGAGCTTTTGGTGAGGGAATAGCATACAAGATAGAAGTGAATACAATGAGACATATCATAGATAGGAGACCCTTTTGATAAAGGGGGAAAGCAGTTTTATTAACAACCTTAGACAAAGACAGCTACATCTAGAGAGAACGTGGGGAAATTCTATGTACTGTGTTAAATTATATCTGCTTTTATGTGCAGCAGTATTTGCCTGAGTACACATGCTTACTTGATCAAAAAGTAACCCCACCTGTAAATAATTCAAGTGATAACAATACGCTGGCTGCAAAAGCAACTCCAAAAGTGAAGTTTTAGTAATAAGTAGCTACATTAAAAAAAGAAAAACCACAAATAAAGACCCTAACTATAAACTTCTCAAGGAACTAGAAAACAGAAGGCAACCTAAGCCCCCTTAAAAGGTAGAAAAAAGGAAATAATAAAGTACAGAATAGAGATAACTGAAGACAAAAATACAAACAGATCAATAAAAGTAAGAGCTGGAGTTTTGAAAAGATAAACAACATTGTTAAACCTTTACCTAGATTTAACAAGAAAAAGGATGATTTAAATAAATCTACACTAATAAAAGAGAAACATGGTAATTGGCGTACGACCGCTACCCTTTTCATTGGCTAATCAGTGAGTATATGCAAATTAACTGTCAGCCAAGATGGTGGCCGGCAGCCAGGCAGCTGGAAGCGAACATGAGGCTTGCTTGCTGCAGACTCCAACGTTCCCCACCTGTGCTGCCGGCCTCTGAGCTACAACTCTAAGCAACTATATACTATGTTGCAAATAAGAAGATAAACAAAACTCCAGAAACCAGCTGGACTGAAAGCCAGGCAGACCAAAACTTTGTATCGATGTTTTCAGCAGCGAGGCCTCAGAGCTAAAGCTGGCCCAGAATAAAAAAAAAAAAAAAAAGAAAACAAGAAGCGGTTGGAAGCTTTAGTCACTCACCAGCCGGAAAACAGCCCTCAGCCCCTCACCCAGACTGGCCAGGCACCCCAGTGGGGACCCCCACCCTGATCCAGGACACCCTTCAGGGCAAACCAGCCAGCTCCCACCCATGCACCCGGCCTCTATCCTATATAATAAAAGGGTAATATGCCTCCTGGCACCGGGATCAGCGTGACAGGGGGCAGCGCCCAAACCCCCCGATTGCCCTGCAGTTCTGTGTGTGACAGGGGGCAGGGCCACAACCTCCCTATCTGCCCTGCTCTGTGCCTGATAAGGGGGAGCTCCCCAATCCCCTGATCGCCCTGCGGCTCTGTGTTTGACAGGGTGCAGAGCACCAACACCCTGATAGGCCCTGCTCTGTGTGTGATAGAGTGCGGCGCCCCAACCTCCCCCCCCCCCCCACGGGCCCTGCTCTGTGTGTGACAGGATAGAGCCATAACCTCTCCATCGGCCCTGCCCTGAGTGTGACAGGGTGCAGCGCCCCAACCCCCTTATCCGCCCTGCTCTGTGTGTGACAGGGGGTGGTGCCCCAACTCCCCTATCAGCCCTACTCTGTGAGTGACAGCGGGGATCTCCTCAACCCCCTGATCGGCCCTGCTCTGTGCGTGACAGGGGGCGGTGCCCCAACCCCCCAATCGGCCCCATCCTGAGCGTGACTGAGGGTGGCATCACAACCTCCCAATCTGCCCTGCTCTGTGCATGACAGGGGCGGCGCCCCAACTCCCCAATCAGCCCTGCTCTGAGCCCGACCAGGGGCTGCACCTAGGGATTGGGCCTGCCCTCTGCCACCCGGGAGCAGGCCTAAGCCAGCAGGTCGTTATCTCCTGAGGGGTCCCAGACTGCGAGAGGGCACAGTCCGGGCTGAGGGACCCCGCTCCCCCCCGCCCCCCAGTGCACAAATTTTTGTGCACCGGGCCTCTAGTAAGATTATAAATGAAAAAGGAGACATTACAATTGATACCACCAAATAGGAAGAATCATAAGAAACTACCAATTACATTCCAGCAAATTGTACAGCCTAGAAGAAATGGATAAATTCCTAGAAATATGCAACCTATCAAGAATGACTAATAATGAAATAAAAAATCTTAATATATTAATTGGTAGTAAGGAGGTTAAATTATTAATCCCAAACCTCAAAACTAAAAAAAAAAGGCCCAGGTCCTTATGGCTCCACTGGTAAATTCCATCAAGATTTAAAGAATAAAGAATACCAATCCAATTCTGAACAAGAAAAACAAAGTTGGAGGCATCACATTTCCTGATTTCTTCTATACTACAAAGATATAGTTATCAAAATGGTATGTTATTGGCATAATAATGGACAGATCAATGGAACAGAATAGAGAATTCACTACTAAATCCACATATGTTCAATTAATTTTAGACAGAGGAGCCAATATACAATGGGGAAAGTATAGTCTCTTCAATAAATAGTGCTGGGAAAACTGGATAGAAACATGCAAAAAAAAATAAACTTCTATCGCATAACACAGACAAAACTCAACTCAAAATAATTAAAGACTTGATTATAAGACCTAAAACCATAAAACGACTAGAAGAAAATTTAGGGGATATTATCCTTGACTTGGTCTTGGTGATATATTTTTTTTAAATATAAAACCAAAATTAACAAAAGCAAAAATAAACAAGACTACATTCAAGTTGAAAGCTCTTGCTCAGCAAAGAAAACAATTAGCAAAACAAAAGTAACCAACAGCATAAGCAAATTATTTGTAAATTATATGAATAAGGGTTAATAGGGAAACAACCTAAGTGCCTATCAGCAGATGAGTGGATAAAAACACTGTGGAACATCTACACAATTGAACACTTCGCCGCTATAAAAAGAAGTCACTTTTACCATTTGCAACAGCATGGATGGAACTGGAGAGCATTATGCTAAGCAAAATAAGACAGTTGGAGAAAGATAAATATCACATGATCTCACTCATAGGTGGGATATAATGATCAACATAATTTGATGAGCAAAAATAGATCCAGAGATAAACGGCAGGGGAGGTGGGGAGGAGGGTTAGAGAGCAACCAAAGGACTCGTATGCATGCATATTAGCATAACCAAGGGACACAGACACTGGGGCAGTGGGGGCTTGACTGGGTGGGAATGGCTGGGTGGGGGGGGGGGGTCAATCCGGACAAAGGAGACATATGTAAAACTTTAGACAATAAAAGAAATCATAAAAAAGAAAATATATAAGAAACTGATACAATTCAATAGCAAAACATAACTCAATTAAAAATGTGCAAGAGACATGAGCAAACTTTCTTTTTTTAAAGAAGACATACAAATGGCTAATATACAGGGTCTATAGGAAAAGAGGCCCACATCAGTAATCATCAGGGAAATGCAAAGCAAAACCTCAATATAACATCACCTCAAACCTGTCAGCAAGACTATTTTCAAAAAGACAGGCAATAAATAAAAGACAAAGGTGAATATTTGAAGAAAAGAAAACTCTTGTACACTGTTGGTGGGAATGTAGTTTAGCCACTATGGAAAACAGTATGGAGGCTTCCCCGCAAAATAAAAAATGATACTACCATATGATCCAGCAATTTCACTTCTTGACATATCTCTGAAGGAAATAAAATCACTACGTTAATAAGGTATCTGCATTCCCATGTTTATTGCATCATTATTTCCAATAGTCATTGTATGAAAACAACCTAAGTGTGTGTCAATGATTGAGTGAACAAAGAAAAGGCAATATATATGTAAATACATATACAATGAAATATTCTTTAGCCTTAAAAAGAACATCCTGTCATCTGCATCAACATGGATGAATCTAATATATTATGCTCATTTAAATAAGCCAGACTGAGAAAAACAAAAATTGCATATCATTTATATGTGGAATCTAAAACATACACACAAAATAGAACTCATAGAAACAGAGTAGAAAAGTGGTTGATAGGGGCATGGGTGACAGAGGAAGATTAGAAAAAGGGAACAAACTTTCAGTTACAAGTGAGGGCCTGGTGGGGGGAGGATGGGAGCAAGCTGGGAGAGGTTAATGGGGGAAAAGAAGGACCTATGTGATACTTTCAACAATAAAGATTTAAACAAAGATGAGTAAGGCCTGTAATGTATAATATGATAACTGTAGTTGATAACATAATATTATATAATTGAAATTTGCTAAGCGAGAATTTGAATGTTCTCACACACACACAAAAAAGAAATAGCGCAAAAGAGAATACAGTGGTGCCTTGACTTACGGGTGTCCCGACTAACGAGTTTTTTGAGATACCTGCTGTCTCTCGGCCGATTTTTTGCATTGAGTTGATAGAGTAATTTGAGTTAATGAGCTCCTTAACGAGCTCGGTCTCATAATGAATTAAACTCATAAGTCAAGGCCCCACTGTACATGCAGATAGATGTGTCAATTAATTTGATGGGGGAATCCTGTCACAATGTATATGTATATTGAACCATTGCATTGCACTCTAAATATCTTACACTTTTATTCATTAATTATACCTCAATAGTGCTAAAAATAAAGACTTACAAATAATTTTAAAAAGATTACAACACACATTGTAACAGGAATATGGAAGTACATATTAAGTTGAAAAGATCGCCACTGTACAAGTCATCAGTAAATGAGAAATGTTTGTATCTTCTTGTATTCTCTGAATACCTTATGCCATTCCACACATGTGCACTGTGATTCCAAGGTAATTGACAATCTTTATCATTGATTTCTTCCTTTATGTCCTAGTAAATAACATCATAATCTAGATTTTTAATATTATTTAGAGGAAAAATAACTAAAATTAGACTAAGAAAATAATTATTACTTGGTAGTTGGGTTTAAAAAATAAGAAATTATAATAGGAAATGGTATTTTTCTTTATCCCCGGAATAATTTCTAATAGAGACCCCTAATGGTTAAATGAGAGGCTCTGAACTCTGCCTCAATTCCAACTGACCTCACTTTAACAACATGCCAGTTTATTTAAAAATTATTTCCCAATGGAAAGTTTGAATTATAGAGAAGGAATGTGCTTTAAACATCATTACCTTAGAATACTCTGCCTAGAACTATAAAAGTGATCGATGCTCTTCAAGGCTCCAAGAGCACAGATGCCAAATTAGTTTCAAAATAGGGCTAAGAAAAGAATGCAATGACATTAAGATGGAAAATTGTGTTCCTGATCTTTCCCACAAATTTTTTAATGAGCAATAATTCTTGGGGTTAAATATATGAATAGAATGGTGGTATTAGTAATTTTTTCTTATTTTTTTAAATTATATTTTGTATTGTTGACAGTATTACAGGTATCTCCCATTTTCTCTCCTATTTCCCCTCTCCACCCAGCCTCTACCCATCCACCAGATCTTCACCACCCTATTGCCCATGTCCATGGGCTATGCATATACATATATAAGAATATAAGTTTTTTGGTTTATCTCTTTTTATCCTGCCAAGGTATGTCAGTCTGTTCCATGCCTCCCTGCCTTGGATCTTATTTTGTTGGTCAAGTCCTTTTGTTTATTAGATTCCACAAATAAGTGAGAGCATGTGATGTTTATCTTTCTCAGTTTGGCTTATTTCACTTAGCAGAATATTGAAATTCTATGTAGTTGATAATTGCCTGAGAATGTAGTTACAAAGGATCCATTTTCAGTATTCAGTTCAATACAAAACGGAAAATCAAGAAAGTTTAGGATATGCTGTCTTTGTGTCTTGAAACTCAAAAATTTTGGATTGGAGCAATCTGTAATATTGTTAGTATAATTGAATTAGAAGAAACATGTAGGTTAAAACAATATTTTATTAGTTTTGTATGCTATTAATGAGTTCTTCAAAGAAACAAAAATATATACCTATATTATCTATATCTCTCTATCTCTATCTCTGTCTCTATCTCTAATCTATCTGTGATGAGAGAGAGAGAGTAAGAGAGAGAGAGAGAGAGAGAGAGAGATACAGACACACTCAGATATAATGTTTAATCTGGTCACTCCATGGTCTGCCACGTTGACACATAAAATTAACCATCACAGCTAGGTAGCAATACAATTATTTATTGAATCTAGGAAGAGCCTGTCTTTATGAGACATGCATAGCTTCACTTGGATATTCACAATTCCAAGCTTAATCTAAGTAATGTTTCTCCTTGTAAATTTCTGCAAGCCTCAGTTAATTCTGAACATTATTCTTCCTGACAGTATCCTTATACAAATTTATCATTTCTATTTAGATTGGTCATTGGCTATGTGCCTCATTTCAGAGTTTTCTTTTTAAAATCGGAATTCATCAGGACCACCCTGCCTGCCATATTTGACTCAGTTTGTTTTTTTTAAATCTGCTTCATCCTGATAATATGTGATTAGTCAAAAGCTACTTATCTCAAGTCACTCTAAGCCTTCTTGCCAACTGCCCTTTTTAAAAACATCAAGATATATTTTTTAGAATCTTTGAATTTTTTCCATTAAAATTTTACCAATGAACATATTTGTTTCATCAACTGCTACCCACCTTGTTTGTCTTAACTGTCCATGTTTCTAAGAAATCTATACATTTCATTTCACCAAGTCTTTTCTTATAAAGAAAGAAATAGCCTTTTCTCTTATTATTCACTATCTTTTCTAAAAGAGTGGTAAATCTTTATTCTATAAAGAGAATGAAGGTTTTAATTATATAGGACGATACTTGCTAGAAGTAGATGAAATCAAGTGACTCTATACCAATAAAGTACATAGTCATCAATGTATTATTTTAATAAATCATGCCAATAAACCATAATCAAATTAATTATACATCAGTGATATATATATATATATATATATATATATATATATATATATATATCTTTATGGATTAAATTTTATTTTATTATTTTCTTAATTTTTTCCCTTTATTGACTAAGGTATTACATATGTGTCCTTATCCCCCAATTAAACATTATTAATACAATTGAATTAATAACAAAAATTACTCTATTCCATTCTAGGGTCAGGCCAATTTCTATTTGTTTTAATTTCATTTTGTTTTATTTAAAATATCTGGATGTCAACTTTTCTATACTGATGAACTTTTATTCAAATTATATAAAACCTTTTGAAAAAATTAATAGTAGGTATTTTGGAAGAAAGTACTTTTTATGTTTGCAAAGTAAATATATGTTTAGAGAAACATAATATGGTAATAGAAAAATAACCTAACTTAGTTTACATGGCTTGTAAGTTCTAAATTTGAGACATCTAATTAAAAGGTAATATGCTAATTAGACTGGACATCTTCCGGACATCTATCCAGACATCCTTCCGGACAAAGCCATGGTGGCGGGGGCCAAGGCAGAGGCGGTTAGGGTTGATCAGGCTGGCAGGGGAGAGCAGTTAGGGGCGACCATGCCGGCAGGCAGAGGCAGTTGTGGCCTCTCAGGCAGGTAGGGGAGCAATTAGGAGCATCAGGAAAACAGGCAGAGTGGTTAGGGGCAATCAGGCAGGCAGGTGAGCGGCTAGGAGCTAATAGTCCTGGATTGCGAGAGGGATGTCTGTCAGTTAGGAGCCAGTGGTCCCAGATTTCGAGAGGGATGTCCGACTGCCTAAACTGGCAGTCAGACATTTCCCGAGGGGTCCCAGATTGGAGAGGGTGCAGGCTGGGCTGAGGGACACCCCCACCCTGCCCCAGTGCATGAATTTTGTGCACAGAGCCTCTAGTTGATTTACAGTTATAACAAGCACAAGGATATTCTTAGCTTAAGTGCAAACAACTAAACTTAACCAAAGTAACTAAGTGTTGTAATTAAAAGTTGTGTATTTGAACAGTAGGGCATAAACTTTAGCATCATGAGAAACTAAAAAAATAACATGACTGTCATTTGTTTTGATAGTAGGGACCAGGTGCACAAAATTCATGCACTCAGCACAGGGGGTGGGGGGTCCCTCAACCCAGACGGCGCCCTCTCACAGTCCAGGAGCACTTGGGGGATATCCAACTGATGGCTTAGGCCTGCTTTCTATGGGGAGCGGGCCTAAGCCAGCAGTTGGACATCTTTAGCACTGCAGCAGAGGTAGAAGAGGCTCCCGCCACTGCTGCTACGCTCGCCAGCCATGAGCCAGGCTCAGGGTTTCTGACTGAGCATTGCCTCCACTGCAGGAGCTCACTGACCACCAGGGAGCAGCTCCTGCATTGAGTATCTGCCCCCTGGTGGTCAGTGCATATCATAGCAACTGGTCATTCTGCCTTTCAATCGATTTGCATAATAGCCTTTTATTATGTAGCATATGCTGAACACAGTTAATAGTGGCATGTTAAAATTAAAACTATATATTTTTTTTAAACTCCATTTCTCTGTATTATTTGTCAACATACAAAATGTTAACTAGAGGTAAATATTTCATCTATGTTTTCACTTACATACTGTCACATTTTCTACTGCATGCAGCTACATATTTCTTCTAAATATGAAGGATTCATTACTATTAACAAGTAATTAAGTGTTAATCAACACATGAACACAAATCTATGACATGTTGAAGATTACAGTGTGGTGAAATGAGATAGAAAATAAATATATAGATAAATAGATAAATTAATTTGAAAATTAATTTGCTGAGATTAAAATTACAGGTTAGGTTGACTTAGGTTATGTTTTCATTAAAACACACACACACACACACACACACACAACACACAACATCCCAGCCAGTGTGGCTCAGTGGTTGAGCATCAACCTATGAGCCAAAAGATCACTAGTTGGATTCCTAGTCTCAGCACCTGCCCAGGTTGTAGGTTTGATTCCCAGTAGAGTGCATGCAGGAGGCAGCCGATTAGTGTTTCTCTTTCATCAATGTTTCTATCTCTCTCCCTTCCTCTTTAAAATATATATATTAACCCAAGCCAAAAAAAAAAAAGAAAAAACCTTTTAACTTGCTAAGATTTCAACTGAAATTTGAAAGAGGAAAAATATATGAAGAGTTAGAGGAGATTAAAGCAGGCAGAAATTACAGCATTAGACTGATCTGGGGTGGAAGCAAGTACTGTTTGTCCATAGCCCATAAACAGGGTGAGCCGGGAGGAGGCCACTGCACCTAGAGGACACAAAGGGCAGATGACACTGGCGTCAGAGGCAGTGGTGAGGCATTTTCATTTTATTCTATGAGTAACAGGAATCCACTCAAGCGTAAGAAGCAGAAATATGATGATGTCCAATTCATATTTTGCTGGTTACAGAAGAAGAGATCACTCACATCAAGGAAACTATAGTTGAAAGATTCCCAGACTAGAGGAGGTATAAAATAAAACTCTCTAAAGATCGCAGGAAGTAAAGAATAAGCATTTAAAAGTTTAGAATACACTTTATCTACAGGGTACCAAAAGCAGATGACAGGTGTGCCAGTTATATATAGAAGTTTTCTTTTGCCCCTCTCTTCCCTCCTACCTATTGCAACTCTAGAGCCATCATATACAGCCTGTGAATGGAGGGAAAGGAGTGAAAGAACAAGTTACAGAAACAGGCCTCTAGAGTTGTTCGTGTATTTTGATTCAGGATTAATACTTACACTATATGTATTATGTTACATATTAAAATGCATGCATATTGTGTAATATGAAATCTATTTTCTAGTAATGTGATTTCCTTGTGTCCTATTTAAAAAGATTGTCCATGTGAATTCATTCACATTTACTGTTGTACAGAATTTAGTAATAAGAAAATGGCACAATTTACTTATTCATTGCTGTGTGGGTAGGCCAATTCTAATTTTTCCTATATGATAATCCACATCTTGTGAATATCTTCATGAACATGTATGCCAGAGTTTTTCTAGAGTCTAATTCAAAAGTTGAATAACTGGGTCACATGTGTATGAATCTCAGCTTCCCTAGAGATGGGTTAATTTTTATCCAATGGCAATACTTACTTTCCCTTTTCTTCCCAACACATTAAATTGTCAGACTTTTACACCTTTACATGATCCAAGATGAAGAATGTTTAACTTTGTTTTAACTTATTTGAACATCTTATTTTTGTTTATTGGCTATGCCAGCTTTCTCTTCTATGACTTGCCTATTTAAATGCTTTTTGCTCATACATTTTTTTATCTCTGTCTTACTAGCGAGCATGTAAGACACTTCTGTATTGTGAATACTAATCCTTTATTGATATATGTGTAGCAAATGTCTCTTTCAATTCATAACTATTCTTTCCCCTTCTCTTATGATGTGTTTTCATACAAATATTATCTATGGAATGAGAGGGAGAAGAATGAGATTTAGAATGGGAACAAAGGAGGTTTTGAATGAATATGTAATATTTATTTCATAAAAACATTTGGAACAAATATGACCAAATTATTAATTTGTTAAATCTTGATGATGAGTTTTTATGTTATTCTGTTTGTAATTCTGATATTTCAACAATATTATAATAAACAAATTCAATCTGAAAAAGAAACAGGCCTCCACTATAGAAGGAGAAAAGCTTTGAATTACATGAGAAGTTTTAATTTCTAAAAAAATATTAGAGAAGATATAATTTTTACCAGCTACAAGTGACACTTAGCTATGTGACCTACAGTGAAGTTTATCCTGGGAAGTGCATAACTAGATACCAGAGATGCAATTAAAGTCAATTTTATGTGTACTTTATTGAGCCTATCTCTCCAAATAAGCACTACAGTTGTATGCTGAAAGTGCAGAAAGGAGTTGGTCATTCAACAAATTGGAATTTAAATTACTTTTATATCATTTAAGTCCAAACTAATTTTGTCTGAACCCTAGGTTTGTGTGTTTTTAAGAATGAGTACCACATGAACACTAGGATATAAGCTTCCTGAAGACAGACTTTGCCATTCTTTTTTTTAAATTTTGTTTTATTGCTTAAAGTATTACAAAGAGTAGTACATATGTCTCCTTTTTTTACCCTTGACCTTGCCCCAGCCTCCCCTACCCCCCAGTGTCTTGTGTCCATTGGTTATGCTTATATGCATGCATACAAGTCCTTTGGTTGATCCCTTACCCCCTCCCCCACAACCCTCCCTGGCCTTCCAGCTGTAGTTTGACAGTCTGTTCTTACCATTTGCAACAGCATGGATGGACCTGGAGAGCATTATGCTAAGTGAAATAACCCAGTCAATGAAAGAAAAATACCACATGATCTCACTCATTTATGGATAATAAAGACCATTATAAACTGATGAACAAAAATAGATACAGAGGCAGAGCAGCATTGAGACTTTGCCATTCTTGCTCACTTGCTGCATCCCTCGTGCTTTGAAGAGAACCTTGAACAAAGTGTTACTTAATTTGAATCAGCATAAACAACTCTATGTAGGACTGGCTGATTCCTATCATCCTCAGAAATTTTACAAATAGAATCCTCTTACTGTGTAGTTGAATCCTCTTAGGTTTGTGTAGTTGAATATGATACTTTAAAATACAGCTGAAATCCTTTAAAAAAAAAAGTCTATATAAACCCACTGTCAAAAGCATTTTAAGACAACACAATTGCGAGAGCAAAACAGAGCAAAACTCTTTTATTGGGAATTTATTCAGAACCCCTCTGGGAAAAGCTATTTATGATGATATAGAACATGTAGACCTACCAAAGCCACAGTCCTAATTTTAATGATACAATAATTTAATTGTTTAATATGTGTACTAAGACTGTCTTTAATTCATTGCTTAGGAATTTAATCTGATCCAGTGGAGAAGAGTACTTTGTATGAAACCATGGGACATGTAATCATGTAAATTCCATTATATCTTCTGAAGACTAAGATCTTAACAGTAAAATTGGAGAGTTATATCTCTGGCAAGTCCATTTGACTGAAGGTTCTATGGTTGAGAATTAGTCTTGAGAAATCCAAGCAGACGAGCTGATTATTTAACATTGCCTACTATTACAAGGGTATAACTTGGTGACTATCATTCGAAATTGTATATCACAGTCCAAACTCAGATTTGGGGGTAAGCAAAATAGAAAAGAGCTTTTCCCTAAACCTCTGTGAGTCACTGGTGCTTAAGCAGTACTCCTTTGGTACTCAAGTAGAAGAGTCAAGTTCTCAAGAAAGAAAACTCTGACTTCTAACTTCTGCACCAAATAGAACATGACTTTTTTACAAAAGTACTGCTTCAATCAATACTAAGGAAGTCCGAAACAGACTCGGTGTTCAATGCACTTTGTCAATAGCTGAACTATTCAGCAGAGTCCAGAGGGAGCGAAAAGGGGTGATTGAAGAAAAGCTTATATATGCCAGGAAACCACATTTTCTGTATCTGGTCAGATATTGTTGTATCCCAAAATACTGGTAAAAATAATAAAACACCTGACATTTATGGAATATTCTATGAAAGAGGCCAAAGTGGGATATTTGAAGGGCAGAAGTGGTTGAAAACATGTCTTCGCTGATGGGTAAATGTTTGAGAAATGCTAAATATATTTAGATGGAGACTTCACAGAGATGGCTATGGTAGGTGGCTAAAAGAATAACTGAAACACAAGTTTCAGCTATAATGATAGGTTTATCGCTTGGAATATACAATTATTAATTCTTTACATTTTCTTTCTTCTTGGTACTTTTATCTCAAAGAATGACACCATCAGCCACTGTATTATCCGAGTCAGGAAATCCGTAGTTGTGTTAAATTAAGCTCTTCTAACTCCACACATGGTATTGGCACAAAATACTGTAGGTTTGTTTTGGCAAATGTTCAAGTTTAAGCCTCTATTATTTCTCATGTGAATTGCAGCAGAAGTCTGAGTAGCTCCCCTGCCTCCAATATTTTTTTCCTATCATGCTCCAGTGATATCATTTTAAACAACCAATTTTTAGAATTTCAGTCTCCTCCTTAAATCCTTTAAAATATTTCCAACAATTTAAACATATATTCTAAATTCTCAACAGAGTATGTTATTTTAAAAACTAAACCCTGCCTACCCCTATTTTCTAGAATATTTCTGCATGCATAATTTCCTGATTATGCTTTATTTTTTCTTACTTAACAATTTGTACAAGCTGTTTATTTGTATTCAGTTATGGAGCATACCCATGCTCACTGAACCATCAAGTAGTTTATTCATAGTCATTCTTCAACTTTTAGTTTAAATATTTCCATCTCTAGGAAGGTTCCATCTTTTTATTCCCGTTCAGTAGCAAGGCACTTTCAATTACAAGTAGTTTTAAACTAGCTTTAAAAAACAAATTAGTGGTGGAATCAGAGGCTCAAAAATAAAAACAAATAAATAAAAGCACTTACATTTTTATTTTATTTTCTTAAACATATGTTATTGATTTCAGAGAGGGAGAGAGAGAGAGAGAGAGAGAGAGAGAGAGGGAAACATCAATGATGAGAGAGTATCATTGATCGGCTGCCTCCAGCATACCCCCTACTGGGGTTCAAGCCTACAACCCTTGACCAGAATCAAACCAGGGACCCTTCAGTCAGCAGGCCAATGCTCTCTCTATCCACTAAGCCAAGACAGCTAGGGCTACATTTTTTATTTTTTTATAGCTTGTTTCTGTTTGGTTTAATTCATGAATTAATTTAGGGGCTTAAAATATCATCATAAGACAGTTCTTCCGGACCTCTTGTTTTTGCTGGTCTGTATGTGATTTCATTCTTCTCCAAGTGTGGCAATATGACTGTGGGCAAACCCACATTCTTATCATCTCACCTTTCCTAATGTCTGTGTTTTAAACCCAATACCAGAGAAGACTTGGATAGGCCCAGCAATCCCAGATCCAAACACAATGTCCTTGGAATTGAGGAATACTTCTTGGCAGTCTTGGGTCATAGGCTCACTCATAGGTGATAGAGGAATATGATGCTTGACAATCTCATAAGAACAGTGTGGAGTAGAGATAAAGATATCCAAATAAACCGGAAGTTTAGACAGACTCACACAAACGCGCGCACACACACACACACACACACACTCATAAACACAAATTACAACAGCCCAATAACTTCTTTTTCTCCAAAACCTAGACTAGTCATATCTTCTCTATGATTCATGGTAACTTACATGTATGTTTATCATGGTGCATATTTCATTGAGCAAGTTATTTTTTATTTCTCCGACTCCCTGATAGTATATTTATATTGTTTACTTATGTATCATCAATACTTTGTATGGACTGGTGAAAAATATACATTGTACAAATGTTTGATAAAAATATAATTTCAAAAATCATAGCATCTGTACCATATTTTTCTCTTAAATTGCTCTTAAGATCATTCATTTCATTTGCCTTTTTGTTTTTGCTGAACAATAAAAAGGACTATTCTGTACTTGTTAAAATCTCTTATTGTATGAATTATATATTTCATTTAACATAATCAGTTTTAGTATATATAGAAATGGCTTTCTCTAGAGCCAAACATCTTTAAATACCCTAATATTATTGATTATTAACATTTTTTACCAATCTCAAAGCATAAGATTTGAAAAATTTGAGTATTGCCATTTAATTTGCATAAGTTAGAAATAGCTTTTTTGTTGTTTCTTTGTCAGTGTCTAAGTTGAATAACTTAAAAAGAGCATGAGTCTAGCCAAAGCCACATCGATTTTTTTTTATTATGTAGCAGAGAAAAATGCTTGTGCATTAACAATTATTAAGAGTACATTTAAACCATTATTCATTTATGGAATTGCATTAATTTCTGAATAATGTGGCACCACAGATGGATGATTCAAGCCAAACTAGAGTCTCTTTAAGTCATTTATTCTTCATAAAAATCTATTATTAACTGTTGCCACCCAAAGACAGTTCTCAATCTGAAGAAAAGTCATTATTAATCAGCTAACTGGATGAGACTTATAAAACAAAACAATTATCTTAGTTTAAAGTATTAAATTCTCAGAAGACCAAAAAAGTGATTAGTTGCTATTTTGAGTCTAGTAGCTATGGAAATTCCAAAACACTTATAAATCAATTTTGTTTAAGCAATCCTATATAATAAAAGCTTAGGTGGCATCATGCCCTCACGAGATGCCCTTGTGTGATGTCATCACAAGATGGCCGCCAAAAGATGGCCACATGCACAGCAGAGGCAGGGCCTGGTGGCCACTCTGCATGATGAGACCTGGGGGTCCCACAGCTCTGAATGGTATGGAGGAGGCTGGTCACGGAGTCTCTGCCACCTCACGTGGAGGAGGCAGGTCCTAGCGGAGGAGGCAGGTCACTAGCGGAGGAGGCAGGGAAGGGCAGTTGTGGGTGATCAGGCCAGCAGGGGAGCAGTTAGGCATCAATCAGGCCTGCAGGGGAGCAGTTAGGAGGAGATCAAGAAGGCAGGCAGATTAGTGGTTAGGAGCCAGCAGTCCCGGATTGTGAGAGGGATGTCCCAGATTGGAGAGGGTGTAGGCTGGGCTGAGAGACACCCCCACAGCCCCTGTGCATGAATATTGTGCACTGAGCCTCTAGTATATATATATTTTTAAATCCAGAACAAATTCTGGTTTTCACTTTTTAATGTCTCATATACTAGTACTTTAATGCAAACAATCTTAATACCAACAAATATCTTTTCTCAAAATTTCTGAAGATTTATTATTTAGTAAATAAAAAAAATCTAAAAATGTTTAATGTATTTACCACCTTATAATGTAATCACTGATTGACCCATTCATGCATTATACATTTATAGGGTACAAACAAGTACTATACATTAGATGTTGGGCTATATAGTTGTTATGAGATTAATGTCCATGGAGTATGTGTAGTAGTAATTGTACATTGTTCACCTAAATTTTTTTCATGATTATAACAGAATAATATGTACTCATTAATATATTTAAGAGGTAGTACAATGTAATTGATTGATTAAGAGTATGAATCTGGAGTAAAGTGTACAGTCAAAATCTGAAGTTCTCTTACTATTAACTATGTGCAGGACATTGAAACATCCAATGCTTCAAATTATTCATCTGTCAAATTGAAATAGTAATAATGATATCTAACTCAAGGATTACTATGAAAATTAAGTTTTAATTAATACTGGTACTTTTTCTACCAGCGGACATGATGGAAATATATGAGGTTTACATCCTCTACTGGTATCAACAGAGAAAATATGTGGAACATTCTTTGTTTATAAATACTTACATATTTACAGTCTAATACAAGAAGTAATTAACTTACGTAATACGAATTTATTTTACATAACAGACAGTTATCATATACTCTTATTTTAATTAATAGCTAGGGAACAAATAAAGAGAATTTGGAACTGTAAACCTAACACATTTAGTTTTAAAATCAGCAAGTCAAATAAAAACTAATTTAAAAATGAAACTAAAATATTTTCAATGTTACTTTTAAGTGTTCAGGATCAAGGTGCATGATATTTATTTAAACTGCATTTGTTTTTCCTTATTGTATCTATATACTTAAATTGTCTCTCAAGAGTCACTGACATATAACCCACAGGCATATGAATCTCCTTGGGAATGCTGGTTTGGGATTAAAATGATATTGAACCATGTCATTGACTATCCATGTTCAGCGTACTCTGAGGGAAAATATGACTGAGAGAAAAAAGGTAAACCATATGTAGAATTATGTAGAAAACTGCTTTTACCTATTCTGGGAACCACCTAGATATTTAAAAAGCTATGGATACATGGAACAGACTGACAGATCTCAGAAGGGAGAGAGTTAGGGGGGACTAGAATAGATTAACCAAAAAATATATATGCATATATGCATAGATCATGGACACAAATAATAGTGCAGTGAAGGCCTAGGGTGGGCAGGGGCTTGGTGAAGGGGAGTAACAAGGGAACGGAAATGGGGGACATCTGTAATACTGTCAACAATAAATAAAATCAAATAAATAAATAAATAAATCTGTGAGTTGTGGGTTAATTAAATCAGATGTGGCTAAAAATAAATATGTATATATGGCTTTAGTTTCAGGGCTTCATACTGAATGGTGAAGAAACTGTTATTGGAGGCTGAAAGGGCAGTGATTTGTTCTATTCAGTGGTAAAGCATTTTGGGTTTTTTTGTTTTTTTAAAATATATTTTATTGATTTTTTAAAATATATTTTATTGATTTTTTACAGAGAGGAAGGGAGAGGGATAGAGAGTCAGAAACATCAATGAGAGAGAAACATCGATCAGCCACCTCCTGCACACCCCCCACTGGGGATGTGCCCGCATCCAAGGCACATCCCCTGACCGGAATCAAACCCGGGACCCTTCAGTCTGCAGGCCGACGCTCTATCCACCGAGCCAAACCAGTTAGGGCAAGTAAAGCATTTTGTTGAAAAATATCACTTGTGATAACTTAGAAGACAAACAACATTCTTGAATAAACTTTGAACTTTATTCAAAGAGGTGGGAATATAAGATGTAAGGATTGTTTTTAAGTGGCTAAGAAATATTTAATAATGTATTATAAGAAGAAATTCAGTTTATAAAATAATTGCAAAGAAGAATAAAAAGAAATTAAGATTAAAGGAAATTAGAAGGATTCTAGAAATTAAAGAAAGTTGGAAAGTTAGAATATAGAACTGATGTTTCTTTCTATCCAGTAGCAGATAAAACTGAGATCTTTGAAAAAAGGCCAGGTTAGTTCATGGAAAAGATGTTTGAATCAATTAAAATTGTGCCTAATAGATCTGTTTTGTAAATGTATAAATGGTTCAAGGAAAAAGAGACTAAAGATATGGCTCTTCCATGATGAGTCACAAGTTGCTTCAGTATTCACAACTGAGACTGAGGTCAGTAGGCATGCTACTCAAAGTATGAGCGGGCTTGACTCTTCTAGGTTCCTTGGCGTATGGTGCTGGTGTAAGGACCAAGGTCAAATGCCACTATAGCCAAGTTCATAGGGAGACAGGGCTGTTGCCAGGTCTATAGGTGGAATCATGATTAGTGAGCTGGTAAGCTGGGCATGGGCCTGCCATCTCAAAACAGCCGTCATTGGACTTGTAATCCATTGGGGTTTTATAACATTCTATCTGAGTTCCAAAGCCCCTACAAAGGCATTGCTGTCTGCGGATAGCTGCCAAATCATCATTTTGGGGCTATATGAGCATGGGCCCCCCATTTTACCGTCCTGCTGATGTCCTTGACTACATTATTGTTCAAACTGTTTTTCTTCCCTATTCTATACCTCCATCCTTTAATATCAGACTAGGATTTGTAACTTGCTTTGGCAAGGAAAGGTAAGTAAGGATGACCTACATTACTTCAAAGCAGAAATGTTAAAGGTCAACACATAACTTGCCATAGTTTCTTATTTTCTCCAAAATTGGCAGTGTTTAAGAGACAGTTGCTATTTTAGCCTGAGTCCAGAAGTAAACTTAAATGACAAAAGCCACTTCATTTTTTTTCATTATTTTTAAGACAACATAATTTAACTTTAGGTTAGCATACTCAGGGCAAAAAGCCTAAATCACCCATGTCTATTACAAGCCTGAATCTTACAAAGTTTCCCTCTTGTATAAAGAGACAAATCTATATCACAATAGTCCAAGAGAAGAACGAAAAATAAACTGAACTTTAACCCAATGCAGCCTTGCTAAGGTGTGTACCTTAGAAAACCTGTGTAAGTATGTGAACTTGTACTTGTGCAGTCAATACAGCGCCTTGCAATACAACATGGATTTGTCAAACAGTGTGGAGAGCAGCAACGCCACAGAGGCTGTTACTTATCAGTAATAATCTAAAGTTATAGGCGTGCCAGTTAGAAACCAATATAGTGTCTCCAAAGAAATACTGTCTACATTATGAATTATCTTCAAAATTACTTATTTTAAAATTGAATTTATTGGAGGGGAATTGGTTAATAAAATTATATAGGTTTCAAGTGTACATTTCTATGATACATGATCTGTATATTGCATTATGTGCCCTCTACCCAAAGTCATCTTCTGTCACCATGTATTTGCTCCCCTTTACCTGTTTTTCGCCCCACCCCCACCCCTCTTGCCTTTGTTAACCACCATACTTTTGTCTGTGTCTATGAGTTTCAGTTTTATATCCTATGTATGAGTGGAGTCATATGATTCTTAGCTTTTTCGAACTGTCTTATTTCACTTAGCATGATATTCTCAAGGTCCATCCATGTTGTCACAAATGCAAATATTTCACCTTTTCTTATGCCTCAATAGTACCCCATTGTATATATGTACCATCATTTATAATCATGCTTTGAAATTTCAATGCAATTTTTATTGTGAAAGGCATTTTTTTTTCTTTTTTACTTGATCAAAGTCAACGCATGCTCTTAAAAATCCTTAGCACTAACTAGCAGCAGAATTTTAACTCCATTCTAAACACATAGTTGCTCATTAACAAGCCCCTATGAGTCCTTTTTCTTCTCTGTTATGCACTTCATTCTGTAGAGATTTCTTCTATCTGCATACATTGCAACTGTCACTCAAGACCTCCATAATTTTTATACTGAAACTTAACACTCTCTAAAGTATGAATGAATTTTTCCCTTTATTATATCTGAAGGGATGACCTGTAACAAACAAATCCTAAATATATTTCCCCTACACAAGTCTTAATAGTGGAAGATATGGGTAATAAAATTCATAAACATTGATCTTTAATACTACCCAGTCAACCAAGCAATCCAGAACAATATGCAAAATTGTTCTTAATTTAAGATTTGTCTTAAAAATCTAATCCCTTTTATAATCTATGATTGAAAAGATTGGGCATGGGTCTCCATCACATTCAAATGAATGGGCATAGGACCTTGGTTCTAATAGGAGAACTAATAGTTTACAATTATAAGGACTGATAATGTGTGGGGCTGAGACGGCAAATGGGCACAGATGTTGTGTTCTCATTTTACCTTTAGGACTCACAGAAAGGCGTGATTTTCTTGCCTCTCTTAAAGGCAATGGTGGCCATTCTCCCCGGAAAATGAAATCTCACTGCAGTTGAAGTGGTCAGTTTCAGATAGCCTCTATAAAATGTCCCATGTGATGCTTACTCTTTCCTCATCTGCTTGTAGATATTGATGACATAGATATGGACAGAGCAATGCAATGGGAGAACTCTGAGTCAGTGGTCCTCTGAGGTATAGAGCTATCTTCTGGAAATCACTTATCTCCCACTGCACTGAACTCAAGTGGGCCTGAGAAATAAACTTTTATTATTAAGTTGCTAATGGCCACTGGAATTTTGGATTTGTTATACAAGTTAACCTTCTCTGACTAATAGAATATGTGAGAAACTATTCTTAAAGTATTTTATATTTTATCACATGGCAATCAAATGAATTAGAGTTTCAATTAGCAGATAAATAAATTGAAGCAAAAAGAAGCTAAATTTTCCAATATGCCAGAGATGACAAATTGGCAAAATTGGAACTTGAACCCAAGAAGTTTGGTTCCAGATCAAGCTTTCTTAAACATTATGTCATTTTTGTGGCATCCCCAAAAGGCAAATCTCTAATGGTTGGCAGGAAATTTTCTATTTAGGTCCCTTTTCTCTCTCTCAGGCTTCCTGATAGTTTCTCAGTCACGTTAACCACTCCGTTTCCTTTGCTGTGTACCACCTCATTTTCCTGATTGGTCATAGTCCTTCTGTTCTGTCTGGTTCTAACATCAGGTGAAGCTAGCACAAAACAAGGAGGACTAGAAACTTTTTCGTTGCAGAAAAGTGGTCTCAACATCACATTTCCTCTCCAGGCTCCAGGTCAAGGATTTATCACACTTATTAGGCACTGCCAGAAGTTGCCTCATTTTCTAATGTCTCCTATGAGTGGTGATGCTCAGAATCTCTGACTTAGCTATTTGGAGTCACTTTACCATTAGTCCTCTTCTATCTCTGCTTCAGTGTGAGCCAAGCTTCCAGCAAGCTGAATTGGATGAACAAAGAAGAAGAAAAAATCCAGGCAAAAACACTTAGGGTCATCAAAACAGAGATGCCAAAAATTAGATGGTCCTTTTTCAATTTTCCTGACACAATTTTAAGCTCTGGTTCATTCTCAGTTATCTAGATTCTTAACTCTGAAAACATCAGTATTCAAAACTATCTAGTTGTGTTACTCAGTAAGTATTTATCATTTCCTACATTCATTCATATGTTGCGAGATCTGTGATGTGCAAAAGAAGTAGCTAAGTGGTTTGGGAAACAGAAAGGTGGATAAATATCATCAGTCCACTCTTAGGGAGATGTAAGGGGGAAAAACAGAGGTACAACAGTAATTACAGCATAAGAGGGTGTACTGAGTTGTATGAACAGGATATTTTGTTATCTAAAAGACCCAGTCTAAATATATATATATATATATACATATATATATGTAAATAATATGTATGCAATTAATATCAGTTTTCAAAAAGTTATTTTCTGTACCATTCTATATGTAAAATGAGATTTACCATACTCTCTCACCTTCATTAAGAGAATGTATGCAAAAATGTTTAATACATGTTTCACTTGAGAATCTTTTCTTCATTACCATTATAGACCACAATGCAATCAGTTGCTCATTGCTATTTATTACTCTAACCCTAATTCATAATAATTGGTTTATTAATGAACACATGAAACCAGATGTCCCAATCAGTATTTCCTGAGACTTTGCCAAAATGTTATTTTTCAGGAAAAAAGTTGTAAGGGCGATCAAAGCACGTAACTACTATCAGCAACATGGAGAGAAGTTTCCTAAGAACAATATTAACAAGGGGAATCTAGACAAAGAGATTGATGGCTTTGGTTCAAGTTGTCTGAAGCTGATCACACCTCATTAGAATTCTAGTAAATTAATATCTACTTGATAATATTTACTAGCTATTCACTAATATCCATAGCTTCATAATGAAGTAGACTTCTATTCCCTAAATCTGATGTTGGAAAATGTAATCTTAGACCTTGATGACAGTTTTCCCTCTTTGTATGAACTTCCAATTTTGTTTTTCTTTTCACCTTTCAAACTTTATTCAGGATGGTTATTCCTAAAAGTTCTGATACAAAAAAGGCATGCAACTGATATATTTCTGAAATAATAATGACAGTAAAGCTGGCGAACTACTGATTCTTTGAATTTAAAACTTGCAGAAATTGAAAAATCTACCTATATTTTGAAAACTTTAGACAGATAAATCTTAGGTTTATAACAAATCAGACATGTTGTTGTTTTGGTCTAATGACAGAAAAATATAGAAACCTTTTTCTTTATTTTTTTTCTTTGTTTTTTTGTTTATTTGTGTGTTTTTTGTTAATAACCCCAGGTTAAGTCTCATTCTCTTATTCTGTGCTCTCGTTTATGAATGAGAACCCACCTCATGCATTTTTATTTCTTCCAAGTCAAACATTTTTAAAAGATAAATGAAGATGGGGCAACAAAGAAAGCTGGAAAAATTTTTTCAAGTTGCTTTTGTTGTTAAAGTGATGAAGACCTTAAACCAAGTGTTCATGATTTTCAACTGGTTTGCAGACTCAATAATCATTACAAAATATTATTAATAGTAAAGGCAATTGTCACTACAACTCATTGTCAGAGCCCCAACTCATCCCTGGTTTTTACCTTTACACTGGGGACAGTCCTATCCAATTTTCTTATCATTGCAAGGAGAAAAGATTGAGATCACAGTAAGTTATTAATGGGGCATCACAGTGTAGGTAGGCCTTGGATGTCCCTTTGCCCACAGCCTGTCTGTATAAAAGCGGGCACTGCATAAACTTTGACACCATAAAGGAAGCGTTTCTTTTGTTCCTCCTCAGGCCAAGCCCACTCAGGATGCTACATTGCCCTCTGCATACTCCCTTCCAGTGCTCCATGACTTAACAGATCTCACCATTGCATGAAGATCTCTTTGAACCTGGGTGGTGAACCCAAGGAAAGGCTGAATGACAATGGGCATCATGGAGGTTGACTTGCATGTCCCAATGTCTGCTGCTCCCTCAGGAATCTTATCTTCTAGCTTTCTTGTCACTTGACCTCACTTAGTTTTCTATGATACGTAGCCTTTTATTTTGTACTAGAGGCCTGGCGCACAAAAATTTGTGCACTCTGGGGGGGGGTCCCTCAGCACGGCCTGTGCCCTCTCGCAGTCTGGGACCCCTCGGGGAATGACCACCTGCTGGCTTAGGCCTGCTCCCCTGGGGATTGGGCCTAAGCTGGCAATAAGACATCCCTCTGGCAGCCCGGCAGCCCTCAGGGGATGTCCACTTGCCAGCGGGGAGCAGACTTAAGCTGCAGTCCGACATTCTTAGTGCTGCTGAGGAGGCAGGAGAAGCTCCCACCACCACCGCTGTACTGGCAGCCATCAGCCTGGCTTGTGGCTGAGCAGAGCTCCCCCATGTGCAGGGCTACTAGTCCTATCTAATAAAAGACAAAAAGGGTAATTGACCGTACCTTCGCTACGCTTCCCATTGGCAAATCAGGGCGATATGCAAATTAACCGCCAACTAAGATGGCAGTCTGCAGCCACGCAGCTGAAGTGAGCAGGAGGCTTGCTTGCCCCAGTGATGGAGGAAACCAAGGCTCCCCGCCTGCCGCAGCCCGGCTCTGAGCTCCGAAAGCAACAAAGTTTCAATTATAGAAGCTAAACAAACCCCAGATACCTGCTTTCAGCCGGCGGTGTCCTCAGAGCTGGAGCCGGCTCTCAGCTCCAGTGACAGCAATGAAGTTTCAATTATAGAAGGTAAATAAATACCAGAATAGAAAAAAAGGAGAGGCTGGGAGCTTCAGTCACCGGCCAGCCTGAAAATGACCCTCAGCCCCTCACCCAGACTGGCCAGGCACACCAGTGGAGACCACCACCCTAAAGGGGGTGTGGCCAGACTGAAAACAGCCATCAGCCCCTCATCCAGGCTGGCCAGGCACCCCAGTGGGGACCCCCACCCTGAAGGGGGTGTGACCAGCTGCAAACAGCCATCAGCCCCTCACCCAGGCTGGCCAGGCACCCACGCGGGATCCCCACCCTGATCCAGGACACCCTTTAGGGCAAACCAGCCAGCCCCCACCCGTGCACCAGGCCTCTATCCTATATAGTAAAAGGGTAATATGCAAACTGACCCTAACAGCAGAAAGACTGGAAAATGACTGGTCACTATGACACACACTGACCACCAGAGGGCAGCTCCTGTATTGAGCATCATTGAGTCTGGGAGCCCCAGGATCCATCACCCACAGAGGGAGGCTCCACCCACCCACTGCAGCACTGCCAGCCAGGTAGCCTGGGCCTCCCTCTGCAGGGCAATCGTGGGGTGATGGCAGGACCCCCCCAACCAATTGCAATCACATCCACCTTGGCTGGCCTGGTGCTAGTGCGTGTCATAGCATGGTTGTCTGTACTGTCATTCTGCTGTTTGGCTGTTCAGTTGATTTGCATATCACGCTTTTATTATAGGTTTCTTGAGGATAGAAGCCACAATTTTGAAATAAATATTTATTAAATCAAGTTTTAAAATGGACTGCATAAGTCAAAGTCTAATATGTTTTCACAATTGCAAATGGAAATTTTCTATAGCAGTAGTGTTTTATTGTTGCTGCTATTATTATTGTTTTGTTTGTTTTTTATAAAAGGGAAAGGGGACTAAGAAATTATTTACACAATTGTCTATTAACTAAGTAAATTCTTTTGTTCAATGTCTATAATAAAATAAGTTTTGATACAGGGATAATTTCTAATACAGGAGGACCATCTGGAACAATATTTTCTAGCACTACTTTATTTCATTTTGCAGCTTTTTGGAATCAGCTTGAGATATTTCAGGGAAAGGAATTGTGTAGAAGACCTTATTTCTCTGGCAAGGGTGCAAAAACTAACATTTCTTCCACTTCCTAAATTCTTCTAACTAGGCTAATAATCAATGAACATAAGACAATAACAGAAGAAAATATCCAAAATATATTACCAATGTACATTTGGGGGTGCCATAAAATATTGTAGTAGGGAATTAGACAGGCATGAACAGAGCAGGAACAATAGGTCAGGTATGGAATGTCACTACACCTGTGCCTTTCCCCACCCACTTCTTTCTTAAGTTCTCTCTCTCTCTCTCTCTCTCTCTCTCTCTCTTTCTCTCCTTTTGTCTCTCTCTTTCTCTCTCTGAAGCATGCCTGAGTCTTCTCCCCTCTTGTTCCCCCAGGCCTGTATATCCTTCCTTGCTTTCTTTTTTCTAAACTCCAGGGTTCTTCTTTTGCCTCTGTAACTTGTTTACTGAGCCCACACAGCTCAGCTGCCTCATTTCCTCCAGGGTCACTTCTACCTCTGTGACTTTCTAAAAAAAATATTTTTGGCCCTAACCTGTTTGGTTCAGTGGATAGAGTGTCGGCCTGCGGACTGAAGGGTCCCAGGTTTGATTCCTATCAAGGGCATGTACCCTGGTTGAGGGCATATTCCCAGTGGGGAGTGTGCAGGAGGCAGCTGATCGATGTTTCTCTCTCATCGATGTTTCTAGCTCTCTGTCCTTCTCCTTTCCTCTCTGTAAAAAATCAATAAAATATATTTTTAAAAAATATTTTTGCCTCTATTTGAGTCTTGTCTCTGAATTCTTTCTTAGCTAGAACTCAAGTACTGAAGTTGCTGAACTGAGGTCCAATTGAGGGTGACATTCTAATGCCCTTTTGACACTAACAATATGAAATCCAAAGATGCAATTGGCAGTTGAGGTTTATATGCCACTTAGGAGCTAAGGAGAAGGACCAGTGTGTATGTGTGTGTGTGTGGGGGGGGGGGGGGGGTGGACTTTGATTCTTCAAAGAGCAGGAACTCAATTCATATAAGGTTGAAAAAGCAAATGCTTGATAAATAAATATTGGTTGCGCTAGAGACACAGAGAGGACTTTGGACAAATGGGTTTTATTGGGCTCCTCTCTATCACACAGGAGCATAGATTATACTACTACAGGCCTGGTGCACGAAAATTTGTGCACTAAGGGGGGGGTCCCTCAGCCCAGCCTGCCCCCTCTCACAATCTGAGACCCCTCAGGTAGGCTCCCTTGGCCTGGCCTGAGATCAGGGCTTATCGGGGGTTTCCCTTCCCCCAGTTGCAGGCAGCTGGCCCCACTCCTGCCACTGCCATTGCTTGCCATCTGTGCAGCGCTGCACCCTCCTCCCCTGCCACCAGTGGCCTCCCTCTGCAGGGGACAGGCATGGGGTGCGATGGCTTGGTTGGCCTGGACCTCCCTCTGCAGGGAGATCGCTGGCTGGCCACACACCTGCCACAGAGTTGCCGCCAGTGGCCTGGGCCTCCCTCTTTCTTTTCTGGGGGGTGGGGCCAGCCCTGCGAGGGGCCATCTGCCTACCTGATTGCCCCTAACCACTTGCCTGCCTACCTGATCACCCATAATTTCTGGTCTGCCTATCTGATCACCCCTAACCACTTTGCCTGCCTGCCTGATGCCCCTAACCACTTGCTTAGGGGTGGGTCCAGCCCGGCGAGGGGCTATCTGCCTACCTGATCACCCCTAACTGCTGGTCTGCCTACCTGATCACCCCTAACCACTTGCCTGCCTACCTGATCACCCCTTACTGCTGGTCTGCTTACCTGATCCTCCCTAACCACTCTTTCTGCATGCCTGATCGCCCCTAACTGCTTGCTTGAGGGCAGGACCAGCCCGGCAAGGGGCTGTTGTGGTTCTGGTCTCTGGTCGTTGTTACACTTATGATGGCTGGCCTTTTATTATATAGGTTAGCTATCTGTGATGATATCTCCCTTCCTGGAGCAGGTCCTCTATCTAAATTCTTTTAGGCAAGTAAAGGAGGAGAGTGAAAATTTCTTTCTGAGTCTTGTTCCTTATTTACTTGCTTAAAATAATCAATATTCCAAAAGACATATTTGGGGGGCAAACTCTGCTGCCCTTCATCTTTCTACCAGCTCTTTAATCCATTTAATCAGTTTGATTAGACATTTGTATTATTTTATCTGTGCTGCAATTTGCAAAGTGAGTTTCATTTAAATATTTTATTTTGATGTAGTCATCTAATCACAAAAATTTTTAAGTAATTTCACTTGAGAATTATTGTATGATTGCCTTAGAAGAATTTTTGACAAAAAATACACTTTTTGAGGTGTAATTGACCATTTCCATCATGATTGTTAAGGACACTCAGACTCATGCAAACTATTTTGGTTAGACAATCAGTACATAAATGAAAACAAATAGAGAAACTAAATTTGTGCAAATATAGTATGCTGAAATAAATTGATATTTGATCTGATGAGCATATATCATCAAGACTGCTCAACCCCAGGGGTGGGGGGTGGGGGGGAATAATAACAAAGAAACTACAAAATCCATATTATAATGTTTATTTTGAGAGTGAATTGCTTTATTCCTTTCCATTTTCATTAAAGCTGTGCTAAGGATTTGAATGTTAATTTCTTTGATTCTTTTAGGCTATAATATTCTCTTATTGAATATGCCCTTTGTCATTGTTCAAGAAACTGACTGTCTTTAATTATCCTCACCATCTAGTTTGCAACATTACCAAAGATAGCAATTGAATAAGATTAAAGAATAAAAAAGAATACTTCCTTTAAATTGCCATATAGTAACACCAGCTTATTTGAAAAGTCTTATCTTTCTATTGAAGTGTATTAACCATATTCTAAGCTTGCATATTTAAAAATATTTGTCAGCAAAGAATAACTCTTATTTAAGACAAGTACTGACAATGAGTTGCTTGTTTTTGTTTTTTAATTTGTAGGGGATTGAATTTATCTTTTAAATAATATTTTGGCATAGCTTCCCCCCAAATCACAGCCTTACAAATACATTCAGCCAATTGGGAATATTAAGTTTTATGAGGGCTAAGATTGGATATTAAACTTCTGGTTATTGGTGAAATTATGTTTATTTAATATATTTATATTATATAAATTATATATACATATAATCTGAAATTATACACATGCATAATTTAACATTAAATAGGCATAATTAATTTATTCAACTTATACTTTCTGAATGCTAACTATGTATCAGGAAATGTTAATACCTCAGTAAACTAAATGGATGCATTTCCTGCCCTTATGAAGTTTTAATTCTATTGGGAGGAAAGTTAAATAGGTTTAAAAAAAAAAGCTGTATTTATGTAAGTTTTGTTTCAAGAAACAAAACCTTACAGGGTTAGCCAGTCTTTCCTACATGTCCCCACACACTTCATTCACACGTGTGAGTATAACACTTAATTTACTGTTGATTTATTTTTATCCAAAAATACAGTGATCACTTTGAAAGCATAGATCATGGATAAGCAGTTTTGATATTGCCAGAATCTAACTGTGTGGCACTTAGAAGGTATTCATTTAATATCTGTGGTTGGAAGGGAGGAAAAGAGATACAGGATATAAGTTAGGATTGAAAAATTGTTGTAATGTACCCTGCGAATCACAGAAGGACGCCTCAAGAAGTCAAATTAAAGACTCACATTTATTGCAATCCGGGACTATGAGGGGCCATTCCCCAAACCTCATAGTGATAAGATGGTGGCAAAGCCAGACTTATATAGGCAAAGATCACAAAGGTATTGATTACATCTCAAGGTTTGGAATGAGGAACCTGGTTCGCAAAAAAGCAGTTTACAGAAGCAGAAGCAGCATGTTATCTAAATTACAGTTTTGGATCTCGGGGTCACTGAATTGACAGAAACACATTATCTAGAGCCCTCGGGTCTCGAGACCACTGGGTTGGCAGGAACTCATTATCTAGAGCCATCGAGGTAATTTAGAGTAATTGCACTGTCCTGGTCTTGGGACCACCGAGTCAACTGGAACGCATTATCTGTGGCCACTAAAACAATTTAGGGTAATTGTGCTGTCTTGTTTCCCAGGTACAGAAGAATGTGCTTCGATAACCAGTAAGATCACAATCAGTGGGATATTCATGTTACAATCAATAAGGCATTCAATCGAATGGGATGACTTATACAATTTAGAAAGTTAAAGTAACCTGTCCATTGTTAAACAAATCAAATAGGTACCATACTTCAAAATGAGCAATTAATTCTTAATAATTCATTAACACACAACTGTTAACAAATTTCTGTTTTACTGCTATATCATAATGTGGTCTCTAGGAATTCATTTGAATTCTTTATTTCCTTTATTATATCTTTGCAAAAATAATGACAATAATATTTTTATTTATTTTTCAGGAATATCTAAAGATAATCAAGTAGAAAATTAAATAGTTTTACTTCATTAGAAGGCTTTATCTAAATTTGAGGCTAATGATATTAGTGTATTCTGATTATTTTTGCTAAGAGGATTTACAAGACTATATAAGTAAGAACTTCTGGATTTGTTCATTTTGCTTGAGATAGAACAAATGTAATGAAAATGTTTCATTTGTAACCAGAATGGCATAGAAAATGAGCCTTCTTGAATTGGAAAGGAAAATAGTAACATACCCTTCAATGTTATACCTGCAGGAACAAGAACCTCTAGAAGGGTTCAGCAATCTGGAGAAGGCTGTGCGAGGATTAAGAGTCCAGAGATGAAATATAATTTTGAAAGGCATTTGGGGGTAAGTGGAGCCTACTTTAAAGGAAATTAAGATCTAAGTTCTAAGGTCTAAGGCCTAAGGCAGTGGTTCTCAACCTTCCTAATGCCGCAACCCTTTAATACAGTTCCTCATGTTGTGGTGACCCCCAATCATAAAATTATTTTTGTTGCTACTTCATAACTGTAATTTTGCTACTGTTATGAATCATAATGTAAATATTTGATATGCTATATGTGTTTTCCAATGGTTGCGACCGCTGGTCTAAGGTCTCCTTGGCTAAGGACCCCATGCTTTTTATTAACACAAATTGTCCTGAGGCGAGGCAGAGATACAGAGTTCAAAGGGTCAGGGTTTGGTACAGAGTCCATTGTCAGAATGGGGGAATTAGCCTATGGCTGTTCAGGTGTTTGGCCAGTAGGAGGCAATAACATGTAAATTAAGATGCCCTTTAGTTGTCTGGCAGCCAAGAATCAATAATGTATCCTATTCAGGTTTGGGGAAATGCTTTCAGCCATTCCCAGATGCAGCCCTGCTGTCATGTTGGAATTGGTCTCGGTATATACCTTGATCCATAAGCAGCCCCCTCCCATTACTGCCACCATGGTATACCCTTTTCTGAATACAGAGGCAAGTTTTCTGCTGGTTCTCTGGCCTGAGTTAGACTGTTCCCTTTTAAGGCTCCCTTCCTGAGAAGTATTAACTTTGTACAAGATTTAACATTAATGTGCAAGGTACTGGACTGATTCTCTCTCCTCATTCCTCATTCCTGAAGGCTAGATTAAGATTAGTGAAAGTCCCTGCTGTTCAACTGTGTCATACTAAGATCATAAAAAGAGGAAATAACCCAAAAAATAGTGACAAAAAAGGTGATAGTCTGTGGATAAATGGGTAAAGAGAGAAGATTTACCTCCACTTATTTAGGACATACTTCCTATACTTACCATATTTCTCTCAATTTTATGTCATGATTATAGCACTATCAAGGTTACTTTAATTAATAAAATACAAGATTTTTAAAAAAATATATATTTTATTGAGTCTGCAGGCCGACCCTCTGTCCACTGAGCCAAACTGGTTAGGGCTAAACTAAATCTTATATCAGAAATAATTATAGGCATACACATGTATAGCTATAGTTTTAAAATTTACTTAATATTGTCATGAACATTAATTTAATAATATTCATTCAATAAGAATAGATAAAAGCATTTTAAAAATAAATAAAAGCACATATTAAATGTCACTGTGCCTTGATTTTTTTTTTTTTACAAAGGCAATCGAGAGTGAAATGTTTTAAGTGCTGTTTACCAATAAAAACTTCTTCACTCTTTTTGGAATCATATTTCTCTAGGTTAGTATTATTCTTTAACCAAACATTCTCTATATAATCAGATCCATTGAACCCAAATGCTCACTTTATTTAAAACATACACATGCATTTACAGTAATAGATCAATATATAAAGACATGATATTCTGTAAGATAAAACAAGTGAGTCAGTTAGGACTACATTCTAAATTCATCTGAAAACCTAATTTTGGAATGTCACAGAGAATTTTTTATAGTGACTTGTTCTACTAGAACGTGTTCTCCCATAATAACAAATTCAACTAAAATATGAACTCGATTTTCCAATAAAATTAACATACACTTTCAGGAAAATCTATCTCATAGACCCAGAGAAATACTGAGTCCCTATTCAAATCTGCTTATTAAAGGTAAACCTCCAAGTCTTTCTATGCACAGATTCCTGGAGTAGAGTCTCCCTACAGGATAGTAATGGTTTGGAAAAAAAAAATGGACAAGGTGGTATCTCAGGAAAAACAAGAAGCTTCCATGATAATAATGGCTTTTCTATACTTCTCAGTAAAGTTAAGAACTGTATCAGTTTGTCAAATAAGTTTCTTAGTAGAATGTCTATAAATCCTTTCTGCTGCTATACAATTTAGTAGAAAATGGAGTTTAAGAAATAATCTTTGATCAATTGAGAAGGGGTATGGTGCAATAAATCATTTTGTAATTAAAAATGAAAATATAAGAAAACTATACCATTTGGAAATTTTATAACAAATTTGATTGTTACTTAATCATATATATATATATATATATATATATATATATAGAGAGAGAGAGAGAGAGAGAGAGAGAGAGAGAGAGACTGCTTCCATTCATTATTTGCTGTTAGGAAAATTCTGCAGTGAAGGTATATAACCCTGACCAAAGGAGTCAACCCTTTGCCCTTGACCTCTAGGAGGTAATTTCAAAGCCTTTGGCGTGTCCTCCCTGATAGGACTGTCTGTTTACCTGGTGACCTCTAGCCATGCCTGGAAATAATTGTTCCCAACACATGCATTTAATTCATGATTTGGTATAGTTACAAAGAAAAGGAAAATGATCTCTGATGGTACAGGGTTTGGGAATCTCAAGATCACCTTCACATCTGACAGGAATTGCAAGTTTCAGGGTCCCGAAGACCACACTCAGCTTTAATCCTTTGCTAGAAAGACTAACAAAACTCAGAGAATCTGTTTTACTCATGGTTTGGACTTATTACAGTGAAAGAATATAAACTAAAATCAACAGAAAAATTAGTCCATAGGGCGGAGTCCAGGAGACAGCAAGTGTAGAGTTTCCAGATGTCCTCTCTCAATGAAGTACTGCAGACAGCACCCATTTCTCCCAGCACTGATGTGTGACAACATGCATGGAGGACTGCCAAACCCATCTGAGCTTTGGCGTACGGATTTATATTGGGTCTGAATCACATAGACATGGTTGGCCACCCACACGGCTGACCTTTGTCTCCAAGCCTTGCAGAGGTTAAGCTGAGTCTGAGTGGTCCAAAGTTCTCCACCGTAAACCACATTGTTAGGGGGAAGGGGTTTGTGAAGAAAGAAAGAAGCTGCTTAGCTTCTGTCAATTTTCTTCTCTATGTAATGAGAATAAAAAAAAATGTCGATTACATAAAATACCTATGACAATTAAGATTTTATAAATACGTAAATGTACTATCAGATAAGACTGGCATATAGTATGGACTTAGTAAATGATAAAATCTACCTCTCCTTTTTTATTGACATGGCATATGTCATAATTTATTGAATTTTATCATCAATTCACCTCAGTTTGTACAAAAAATAAAATAAACTTTTTTTTTCTTCTCATAGTATTTAGTTGTATTCATTTCGCCTAAAGTATTTTCTGTCTTTGAAGTTAAAAATCAATGTGTGTGTGTGTGTGTGTGTGTGTGTGTGTGTGTGTGATAAATTATATAGAAATATAACCAAAACACTTTGGGGGTTAGGATATGCTATTTCCATAATGCTGTGGAGTCTATCTACCTGCATAACAGCATTCTGTTGATTTTTCCTTTGAAAGGCTTCGAAGTTATAATATATATATGACTCTGTGCAGTGCTGAAACCTGCCATGATTGTGCTGGGAGTTATTTACAGAAGATCTATTTGTTCTGTTGAGAATACACAGCACAAGTTTTTCTTATTGTTCTGGACATCTCACCCACTAAAGCATTCGTTCTCTCTGAGGACAGAAGTAAATAGCACAATTTGTTCTCAGAGACGACTAGCTGTTTCTGAAATGTGAGGAAGCTCATGGTAAATGGGCTGAATGTTAGAAATAAATAAGAAAAATGGGGCAGCAGAAATAAATCTTTTATGAGGCCTTCTCTCATTCATTTATGGGGAAGCAAGCTTTTGCCATAGCTACAGGTGACAACAAACAACAGAGATTGCTAGTTTGAAATATTCCTTAGAAAACAACTTTAGCATCAAAGTAATTTCATCATCAGTTCAAAAGGAACTTATGTCAACCTTTTTAAAAAGTGAAAACTAAAAATTGATTTACAGAGAACAATGATTTATTTACTTACAATTTTGAGAATGTTATTTTTTTGCTATTAAATTTAATTTTTATGATTCTTTTTTTTAACATTTTTCAAATGTTATATGATTCAGACATCAGAGATGAAGGGAAGAAATATTGGAATTTCCAAAAAATGTAATCATAGTTTTCTCCAGCTGCCCATTTATAAATTGTGTACCCATTTATAAATTGTTCCTTTACTACTTGATAGACAACAAGTAGTTATTGTTTTATTATTTTCTTAGAAAATACTTTCTTCTCACTCAAAATAATTGGAACAAGATGAACTGTTCTTATACCTGCTGAATAATAAAAAATAAGGCATACTAAAGCCACAACAACATAAGACAGATGGGTAGAATTAGTTTAGGTCTGTACTTACTTAAAGAGATTGTGATAAATTATATTTTCCAAACATGGCCACCTCCATATATAATTCATCTATTATTCTCATCTCATGTGAAATTTAATTCCTCTCCTGTTGAATGTGAGCTAGCCTTAGTAACTTTCTCTACTAAATAAAATACAGAGCCTGGCCAGCATGGCTCAATGGTTGAGTGTTGACCTATGAACCAGGAGGTCAGAGTTTGATTTCTGGTCAGGACACATGCCTGGATTGTGGGACTGCTCCCCATTGTGGGGCATGCAGGAGGCAGGCGGTCAATGATTCTCTCTCATCACTGATGTTTCTATCTCTCTCTCCCTCTCCCTTCCTATTTGAAATCAACAAAAATAAATTTAAAATAAAATACAGAAGTGACACTTTATTACTTTTGAGAATCGGCCCCAAAAGATAATACATCTTCCTCATGGTTATCTTCTTCTGTGAGGCTTACCACTGGATCTCAGGCACTGAGCTATGAAGAAGCCAGGCTGGGTTTTTTGGTGGCACTCACACACGGTTATCTGCTTCAATCCCGGACATGTGACTGAGCCAGCCATGGAGGATGCCGGCCCTAGTGTCTGAGTCTCTGATGTCAAGTGAAACAGAAATAAGCTGTCCCCGCTGAGGCCTATCCAAATTGCAGATTCTTGAACAAAAAAAAGTGTTATCATGGTTTTAAATCTGGATTTTAAAAAAATCTAACAATAGGTAACAGAAACACTAAATTTAAGACAAAAATTTTGAGACAAAGTTAGTCTTGTGTGTTGTCCAAATAGTAAAGGGAATATAATTAAAGTGGAAACACTGCAAGTTATGATTATCTCTGCTGACTTTTAGTCATGATCTTTGTCCACATTTGAACATAACCAGTATTAAATCTACAAAGCTCCATATAAGCAAACAACAAATACATATGTAACTAAAAATAAAATAGTTTTCATTTTTAAATAATTATGAGATAACCAGTACTTTTTAAAAAAATCCTCATCTGAGGATATTTTTCCATTGATTTTCAGAAAGAGAGTGAAATAAAGAGGGAAAGACAGAGAGTAATATCAATGTGAGAGAAACACATCAACTGGTTGCCTCTAAACCAGCTAGGGCCATAACCAGTACTTTAAAATAAATATTGCATAATTCTAATATCTATAAATACCCACAATCATGTAATAAACATATTCTTCTGTATGATTAGAAGATTGCTTTATTATAATAACTTGTTTTGAAACCAGTAACACACCTAATTCCTTTGTGTTCTTGAGAATATAGGAGATGTTGTCTTCTATTCTTCTTCATAATCATAGAATTTATTCTAAAGTGAAGACCAGCCCAATTGCAGAAGTAATTTTAAACATTTAAATGTATCATCTGTTTTTGCATAAATCATGTGAACATAAACTTATGATATATATAGAAGATAATATGACATTTTTTTTCATTTTTAAAATACTTACATGCAAATAAAAATAATCTTGCCCTAACTGGTTTGGCTCAGTGGATAGAGCGTCAGCCTGCAGACTAAAGGGTCCCAGGTTCGATTCCGGTCAAGGGCATGTACCTTGGTTGTGAGCACATCCCCAGTGGGGGAGGGGGGGGTGCAGGAGGCAGCTGATTGATGTTTCTCTCTCATTGATGTTTCTAACTCTCTATCCCTCTCCCTTCCTCTCTGTAAAAAATCAATAAAATATATTTTTCTAAAAAGATTTAGTTTATGGTGGAGCTGTTAGTTTTAAAAACAAAGTCTAGTTCCTTTCATGCCTATCTCCTTTATAACTACTCAGAAATAGAAATTATTGTATTTCTATTTGTTTGAATTGTGAACAGAACAACCTTTTGGGAAATGGAAGTGCTAGGACAGTTGCTGGACTGAGTGGAAATAAAGCTTGCTGTTCCCAATGTCAGACTGCATCAAGTCACTTGAAATCGCACAGTTTAAAAGAATATTGAATTTTGATTCATTTTGACATATATGTCTGGTCTGTATATAACCTGCAATGTGTGTCATGCTGCCTCTCAAATTTAACTGAACGCCTTACTTCCTTGGGAATGAAATGGTATGTTTCATGAACTTTCCCAGACATGTGACATTGCTCATTATGAAATTAAGAGCGGAGACTGGATTTACCTTACAGAATCGGTAAGAAGTGACTAAGCAATTTTTTTAAACCCAGATTTCAAAATTAAGTATACTATGGTTTTATTTCATTGCAATATTTTAAATAACCATAATGTAATGAATATATATTGCTTTATTATATTTATTTTAAATCATTTCTGTTCTTGATATGTCACTTTATTTTTACATTTTCTAAGAAATATTGCTATTTCAAAGCTGAAGCCTACTATTTAAAGGGGAACTGAATATAATGACTCTCAAACATTTAGATTAAAAAATATAAACTAAACCATCAATTATTGACCTCAGATTAACATTGCGTTATTTCACATGTTTCATGGCTCAATTAATGGAATAATTGCCTTATTTTTTTCCTCACTATTGACAATAGTATTATACTTTATCTTTAAATAATGGTAGTGTTTTTATTTACTGAGCCTGGGGATTGTTTCAAATTGTGATGTCAGTTGGGATTCACCAGCCCTTGAAGAACTTGAAGTTGGTGACTAAAAGTGGCTTTATGATTTGGGCCTATAGTCCTTTTCCTTTACATTATTATATTTGCCTTATCAATAGGGTGTTCTGTGATGTTTAATAAGACTAACATTATTCTCTTAGACATCTGTATACCCCTTGATTGTATACCCCTTTGGAATATCTCTAATTTTAGAAAGGCTTAGATAGAAATTTGTCACATTCTACATACTATACTAAATGCTCATAACCAGAATATCACGGCTAGCTTTGATGTATGGCTTCTGAAAGTATTTGGACAGTACTTGAACAATATACCAGTGTTGAAACTCATCGGTTAGGCTGCTTCTTAAAGAATATTAAAGCCGCCCTAGCCAGTTTGGCTCAGTGGATAGAGTGTTGACCTGCGGACTGAAGGGCCGTGGGTTCGATTCCGATCAAGGGCGCATGCCTGGGTTGTGGGCAGGGTCTGCAGCAGGGGCCATGCAGGAAGCAGCCAATCGGTGATTTTCTCTCACCATTGATGTTTCTATCTCTCTCTCCCTCTACCTTCCTCTCTGAAATCAATAAAAAACATAAAAAAAGAATATAAAAGCAAAAAAATACTAACATATGGAGACATCTAAATTTATTTCTTTACTTTGTGTCACATAACTTATTACAAAATATGAATATTCATAGGGTTACAAAGGGGACTAATTTGGAATAATGGAAAACTTCAAAGAAATTGGTCAGTTTAGAAGTCTTGAGACTTAGCACTCTAGATCTATGGGTAGAATGTTACAGTAAACCAGTGATTTTGTGGACCTGAACTTACCAGGCTTTGGATTTAATAGATAAGTTTCCGGTCCATATGTCATATGTAAAAATTAACATCTTATTAATTTTAAAATGTTTTTAACCAAGATTTTTTTGCATATTTCCACCTAAAAATATAAAAACTACAGGTGAAAAATGACCAGTGATGGGTGTCATTAAAGAAAAGATAGTATCAGATAGGAGAGAAAAGGTATGGCTTTAAACTCTAGCCAAGCCCAAGAAGCACAGAAATCAGCTTATGATAGTAGCAGTTAATAAACAATCTACTTTCTTACTTTTACACTGCCTTGCTACTCCAAACTTAAAGCAGACAAAAGCAACACATTGAATGAGGGAGTAAAAATAAAACTCTTAGTCTTACTGGTTATGCTTTTAAAAAATGTTATTGTATCAGATTTATGAGTATGTAGTTAAAAAAAAAAACCCCAAGTACTACCAAAATAACACTTCCATAAATACTCCAGTTATATGTTCTTTCAGATTTTTGTGTGTGTGTATGTGTTTTACAAACTGAACTCTTTCAGTATTTGTAAATCCTCTGAACAAAATAGTTTTCTTGGTGTTTTTTGTTTGTTTTGTTTTGTTGTTGTTTTGTTTGTTTTAAAACCTTTTGCTTAACACTACACTAATGTACCAATCAACAATATAAGAAATTTTCTGAGGTGATTTCTTTTCTTTAAGAAAGTTGTAGGTCTTTGGTACCTTCTTCAAAAATTAAACTAGGATGACCTTGGCCCTATTATATTAAGTAGCTACATCAAGCTCTCATTTATGTCTTGAAGAAATAGTGCATTAAAAATATGTTTATCATTAAATTTATAAAATATTACTTAATGTAAGCTTGACACGTTTTCTAAATGTTATTTGTAGTAGTCTCCACATAGGTGGATCAGATAATGTTAGCACACATTATCTAAAAGATTAACTAATATTTTAAAATAAGATCCAGGCCCTTTTATTCTACAGAAATCCATAACATAAGTAAGAGTAGATTTTTGCAAGTGCTATTTATTGATTTTATAAATTTAATAAGCTCTGTATCCAGTGTGTCTATGATAATTTCTAATCTCATAATTATAAACCACCAAGGCACCTTGCTATCAAAAGATTATTTGTGTATAGTCTATTCCTGTACCTACATCTTTTCCTTAGCAGATTTAAATAAATGGGCTATTCAGATCTTCAGCACACCACAGTATTTATCTAAACTTTTGCTGACTATGCAGGTGTCATTTGTAATTTTTGAAATGCTCATGTTAAAACAAGAAACCTACACTATCAATGTGCAAACCATCCTTCATTATTCCAAGTTTAAATTAAGAAAATAATGCCTAAAGGAAACTCAGATAAAAATCTACTTCTTAGTCATAATGTTTCCACTGGGAATTTATATTCCACCAATTTCTTTAGGGCATCGTTGCTTTAACTTAAATCTGAAGAAATAAAGGATGATTTCTTAAAATTACACTAGGTATTTGCGTAATCGGGAATTTATTATTTTTCTTTATGGAAAATACGTAAAAATTCCTCAAAATTAATCTACTTATCATATTTTTTGTAATATTTGTTTTCTCAAACTTAAGGATGTAAAGCTCAACAGAGTTAACAAAAATAATATTCTTTTGACCTATTTTTTACTTTTTTACTCATTATTAAATTTATCGGAGAGACTTTAGTTAAAAGATTATATAGGTTACAAATGTATGTTTCTATGATACATGATCTGTATATTGTATTGTGTGCCCATCACTCAAAATCAAATCATCTTTCATCACATATATTTGACCCCTTTTATCATTTACTAAACCCCCAACTACCAACCTCCTTCCCTCTGGCAACCACCATACTATTGTCTGTGTCTATAAGGGAAAACTACTCAGACATAGGAAAAGACAAAATACTGCCGTTTACAACAACATGGATGGGCCTTGAAAATATCATGCTAAGTGAAACAAGTCATACAAAAAAGTCAAGAACCATGTGGTTTCACTTATATGTGTGATATAAAACTGAAAGCAACTGAAGAACAAATAAGAAAAACAGACAAACAAAATTGAATTTTTATATCATTACATATTGCTTATTAGTTTAAAGAAGAAAAATAGTAACTATACATTGGAGATACAAGACAATTACTTGACTAGATGATCTGAGTTAATATCACTAATGCAGAGCTGAGGGACATCACATGCTTCCAGATGTGATATCCTGAGAAAGACACATTGCTTTTCTAATATTCTGGCTGAGGATGCATATCCTGAATCTAACCCGGAGGAAGAATCAGACAATCCAAATGCGAGGGACATTCTCTAATGTGTCAATGTCAAGAAAGACAAAGAAAAACTGAATTACTCTTCCAGATGAAAAAATAAATAAATAAAGATGAGAATCAAATGCAACATATGATCCTGAACTGGATCCTGTACTCGAGGGGAAACATTTATAAAAAGGATATTATTGGGCCAACAGAATAAATTGAAATATAAACTGTATGTTAGATAAAAAGCTATTGTATTGATTTAAAATTTTCTGAATTTGTTACGTTTCTATGGTTACACGATATCCCATCCTTCTTTTTAAGAAATATACACTGAAAAATGTACGGATCTAGAGGCATGGTCCTCAACCTGAGATATAACCTGAGACTCTTCTTAGACACAACTAGTCATTCAGACTCACAAGACCTCATTGGCCACACTTGGCACCACTCCATACAGAAGCAACAGGGTGGGAATTGCAACTTGTCAGAAAAGGGTGGTGGAGTTGGTCAAGAATTGCTCTTTGCCAAAGTCCTTGCTGCAGTCTGACATCTCAAAGGCTCTGAGACATGATTCAAATCAGAAGGTTGTAAGAACTGGTCTAGCTTAAAAGTCTCGGGCTCCACAGGACTCGATATTTCTAATAACAACTCCATCAAAACTGCTTCCAGGGTCCCCTCAAAGGATATGCCAGTTATTACAGTCAACACATTCAGGGAAGCTGAAGTATATTTTACTATAAAGTATTCATACAGTGTACTAATTAGAAATATTTCTTACCATAAGCATTTAGTAACACAGCTGACATTCCAATACTTATCAATAACCTAAAGCTGTGGTCAGCAAACTGCGGCTTGTGAGCCACATGCGGCTCTTTGGCCCCTTGAGTGTGGCTCTTCCAAAAAAATACCACGTGTGGGCACACATATACAGTGCGATTGAAACTTCGTGGCCCATGCACAGAAGTCGGTATTGTGTGGAAGAGCCACACTCAAGGGGACAAAGAGCAACATGTGGCTCAAGAGCCGCAGTTTGCCAACCACTGACCTAGAGGAACAGAGCTGGAGAGTTCATCAAAGAGCTGCACAATTCACCATAGCTAATATCTGGAAACAGCCGAAGTGCCCATCAGCAGATGAATGGATTAAAAAACTGTGGTACATCTACACAATGGAATACTAAGCTGCTGTAAAAAAGAAGGAACTTTTACCATTTACAACAGCATGGATGGAACTGAAGAGCATTATACTAAGTGAAATAAACCAGTCAGAAAGATAAATATCACATGATCTCACTCATTTGTGGAATATAATGAGCAACATAAACTGATGAACAAAAACAGGTCCAGAGACAGAAAAGCATCAATCAGACCATCAAACCTCAGAGGGAAGGTAGGGGAGGATGGGAGTAAGGGGGAGAGATCAACCAAAGAACTTGTATGCATGCATATAAGCCTAACCAATGCACACAGACACCAGGGGGTGAGGGCATAAGAGGGGAGGTGGCGGGCAATGGGGGCATAAGGACACATATGTCATACCTTAATCAAAAAATAAAATTAAATTAAAAAAGAAATAAACATAGAGACACAGAAGTAAAAAAAAATCATGCAAAGGAGAATTTTATTTTTGGTAAAATTTTGATCATGGCAACCAATCCTCAGTTTATAAGAATTTGTGTGTGTGTGTGTGTGTGTGTGTGTGTGTGTGTGTGTAGAACAGACAATGAGAAAACAAATGTAGCAAAATAATAACAATTGGTGAATCTCGATAAAGGTTCTAAGGGAGTTATTTATTATTCCTCATACATTTCTGTGTTTCTTAGATTTTCAAAATAAAAAGGTTTTGGTTTTTTTTTTTTTGCAAAATGGAGCATAATATAAAAAAGGTAAAAGCACTAATATTTTAAACAGTGCAACTTCCTTTTCTAAAATGATTTTGACAGTTTTATTTCCAAAAATACCCCACAGATACAATATATACAAGTAAATTCCCAGGGGAAAACAGTCTCTTTTAACTTTCAGGGCACCAATGCAATGTTAAATTTCTCTGGGCTTATTGAAAGCTTTTGCCTTTAAAAAAAAATCACTGATAAAAAAGAAAATATAATCCTCAACTTAGAATACATAGAATGATGGCATTCAAAAAGTGCTAATAGGTGCTTTTAAAAAATCTGCTTTTTTTTCTCTACAGTGGTGTGAACATCCTATATAATAAAAAGCTAATATGCAAATAGACCCAATGGAGGAACAACCAGTCACTATGACATGTGCTGACCACCAGGGGGTGCCTGCAGAACATGGCGAGGGAGGGCTGCAGGCAGTAGAGCTTGGAACATGGCAGGCATTGGCTGTGGTGGGATGGTGGAGCAGGTGAGCAGGGGCTCTAGACCAAGGCAGGACGCTGGTCACTGTCATTGTGGCGAGACTCTGGTGGTTACTAAAAATTCTTTGCTCCTGCATGCCTCGGTCCTGCACAGCGCTCGCGCCTGCTGCCGGCGCAGGCCCCACTCACACCCGCTGCTGCTCCCAAAGCCACCGTTTGCACCTGGTGCCTGTGCCCAGCGCCAGCCCCAATTGCTTGGCACTGTCAGTGGGTGCGAGCAGTGGCTGCTGGCCCCGATTGACCCTGAGGGCTTCTCCACCTTCTCCTGTTCCTGAGGGGTGATTGGGGCAGCAGCCACCGCTCACACCCACTGATGGTGTCAGTCCCGTTCAGACCCATTGCTGGTGCCGGGCCCAATCGCTCTGTGCCTTCAGTGCATGAGGGTGGTGGCAGCAGGAGCAGGGCTGCTGGCAGACAGGAATCTGGGGGTCAAGGCAAGAGGGGCTGGTCAGGGGTGCCAAGGATGGGCCGAGACCGACCCCTGTACCCAGCAAAGCCTCTCGGCCCACAGTTCCTTTTAAGATGCATGAATTACATGCACAGGGTCCCTAGTCTACACTAATAAAAGACAAAGATGCTATTTGACCATACATTCACTATGCCCTAAGCCACGCCCACCAGCCAATCAGCAACTATATGCAAATTAGCCCAACCAATATGGCGGCCGGCAGCCATGGAGCTGGAGCAAGCAGGAGGCTTGGATGCCCAGGCAATGGAGGAAGCCAAGTTTCCCGCCTTCCCTGAGCTGGCTGTGGCCTCTGCTCATGGCAACAAAGTTTGAATTATAGAAGACAAATAAATCCCAAATACCTGCTTCTAGGCAGCCTCCACTGGGAGCTTGGGTGGCTGGGGGTTGTGGCCAGCCTGCAAACAGCCATCAGCCCCTCACCCAGGCTGGCCACACCCTCATGAGGTGAGGGTCCCCGCTGGAGGGCTTAGCCAGCCTGAAAACGGCCCTCATCCCCTCACTCAGACTGGCCAGGAACCCCAGCAGGGACTCCCACCCTGAAGAGGCTGTGGCCAGCCTGCAAACAGCCATCAGCCCCTCACCCAGGCAGGCCAGACACTCCTATATAATAAAAGGGTAATATGCAAATTGATCCTAACAGCAGAATGACTGGGAATGACTGGTCACTATGACACACACTGACCACCAAGGGCCAGACACTCAATGCAGGAGCTGTCCCCTGGTGGTCAGTGCGCTCCCACAGTGGTAGCTCTGCTCAGCCACAAGCCAGGCTGATGGCGGCCAGTACAGTGGTGGTGGTGGGAGCCTCTCCTGCCTCCTCAGCAGCGCTAAGGATGTTCGACTGCAGCTTAGGTCTGCTCCCTGCTGGCAAGTGGACATCCCCTGAGGGCTCCTGGGCTGCCAGAGGGATGTCTGACTGCCAACTTAGGCCCAATCTCCCAGGGAGCAGGCCTAAGCCAGCAGGTGGTCATCCCCCAAGGGGTCCCAGACTGCGAGAGGGCACAGGCCAGGCTGAGGGATGCCCCCGAGTGCATAAATTTTTGTACACTGGGCCTCTAGTTATAAATAAATGCCATATTTATTTATGCAGATGATAGAAAGCAAGGCATATTGTTTCTTTTCTAATTGCTGAATAAAGTTGCCTTTCCAGCTTTGTTTCCTACAACCTACAAATCATTTGGAATTCCAAACACTTTCATAGAGTTCAAAAGTGCAGCCTACTTCATTTCTCATCCATGAATATCCAAATTGCCCTTAAAACTTTTAAAGGAAATGGGAATTGCCAAAACCGGTTTGGCTCAGTGGATAGAGCGTCGGCCTGTGGACTGAAAGGTCCCGGGTTCGATTCTGGTCAAGGGAATGTACCTGGGTTGCGGGCACATCCCCCGAGGGAGATGTACAGGAGGCGGCTGGTCGATGTTTCTCTCCTATCGATGTTTCTAACTATCTATCTCTCTCCCTTCCTCTCTATAAAAAATCAATAAAATATATTTTTTAAAAAAGGAAATGGGAATAAAAGCCTACATTCAAGTAGTGGGTAGCAATGAAATGAGATGAATCCCTTTTACTAATATTATTTCTGTATACTCTTTTTTCATCAAAATGTAAGGAAAATATGATATATCAGAGAAATAAATGTGGAAATAAAATTGTAGTGTTTGAAGTGTGTTTCATATTGTCCAATTATTTAAGAACTCAACTAAAGGGATTTTTGACCCTGAACAATGAATTAGGGGCATAATTTTAAAGTTAATTGTACTTTACATTTTCTTAGTACTTCACAGTCTTTAAACATTTTCTTAGACATTTCTTCAGTAAACATTCCTTAAATATTCATTACCTTTCGAACTGTGAAACATTATTTGGAGGAACTTATCCCTTCTGAGGTAGGTGTTCCCGTCCCCATTTTATAGATAAATAAAGCTAAGGATAAAAATTAAAGTCTAATCAGATGGGAAAATAATGATTTTAATATAGATAATAATATATCTATAAAATAAATGTGTACATACTATCGTTTTTATTTTGACATTATAGGACTACACATTAAGTTTAGGTGACACGGTGCATGTTTATAGTTAGATAATCTTCATGAGGAATAGAAAATTCAAACCTAACTCTGTCAGGAGCACCTCTTTCTTCTGACCTTTGTTCTATGAGATATAGATGCCCATTTTTTTTTGTCATTTCAGATGAGTCAGAGATAGATTCTGTGTTACATCAAAATACATTTCAGTGGGTCACATTTCTTCTTTGATAGACTTATTTAGATATAGCCAACACTATGTCTACATGAAGATTACATTCCCATAATAATCTAAAATCCCTCCATTTCTATAAATATTCCCCTAATTGTTATTACAAATATTATTGCCTGTTATTTTCACAGCAATTTTGCATTGTAGGTATTATTTTTAATCTTCAACGAAGGATATGTTTTACTGATGTTAGAGAGCGAGGAAGGAAGGGAGACAGAGAAAGAAAGAGTAAAAGAGAAACATCAATGTGAGAGAGAAACATGATTGATTGCCTCCAATAAGTTTCCTGACTAGAAATCAAACACACAACCTAGTATGTGCCCTGACCAGGAATCAAACCTGAAACCTTCTAGTGTACAGGACAACATTCCAACGAGGGCAGTATGATAGATATTATTATTATTTCCAAATTAATGGCGAGAAGACTAGGACTCACACCTGCACAAAGATATATACTCAGTAAGAAAAAAATATAAAAGTCAACATCATTTCTCATTTCCAAGTCCAGTCTTCTCACCTCACCAAAAATAAATGCTTTTGTGAAATAAGAAAGATTATTATTTAGCTGTCATTTTTTTTTCTCAGATCAAGCTCTTTAGGAATGAATACAGAAAGCAAAGGCTTTCTTATCCCAAGATTAAAGAGTTCTTATATCTTTAAAGGCTATGCTCATGGCAATTATGCTAAGTTAGACTTGAGTGCTGCCAACAATTGCATGAAGAGCAGGTAGCCGGAGCTCCGAGAAAGCTGAATTCTTGTAGACAAGGGCACAGTGGCAACAAATGGCTGGGACTATCACACCCCAGTGCCCTGAAAGTTGAGTTAGAGGTTACAATTGCCAATAAGCACCCTGAAAAGTGTAAAGAAAATGGTGGTTGTGAGCTTGGCATGAGAAATAAGTGGATTCTTTGAGTTGTAGAACCACTTAAACCCCTATTCACCATGAAGACCTAAGCAGTAAGCACCTCAACACGTTCTTTCTTTCATGGTCTAAAGAAAAAAGTGTAGCCTTAAAAACTACTCTCACTGAATGAGTCCTGGAGACTGTGGGACCCTGAGTTCCCCAGAGTTTGCCTGGACTTTATTGTAAAATGTGATCCAGAGAGCAAGTGTGAGGAAGATGTGTGAAGCAAGAAAGGAGGGGAAGCCAATAAAAGGATGCGTAGTGCAGCTGGCCAAGTCTGCTTCTTCATTGTATCAGGATCTCCTGAATAGTCAAATAAAATGCATCTCAGGACTGACACTCAGGGAAATAAAAGATAAAATTATACACTATTCCTCAAAGTTGTCCGCATGGGGCAAAAGCATCACCCATTTAAGAAATGCGCTGAAACCGGTTTGGCTTAGTGGATAGAGCGTCAGCCTGCTTAAAGATCCCGGGTTTGATTCCGGTCAAGGGCATGTACCTTGGTTGTGGGCAAATCCCCAGTGGGAGATGTGCAGGAGGCTGCTGATCGATGTTTCTCTCATTGATGTTTCTAACTCTCTATCTCTCTCCCTTCCTCTCTGTAAAAAATCAATAAAATATATTTTTTTTTAAAAAAGAAATGCATAAACTGTTCTTCTCAGTGTCTCCACTTCAACATGAACAGCAAAACTCCAGGGTAGAAGTAATAGTAGCTTGCTATGTGACCTGTGGAACTGTTTGTAGAATCAGCAGATGAAATAAGAAAGCTGTGAGGACAAGTGCATCTTAATTAATGCACAAGAGAGATTTCATAATTGCCCATGCTTCTGCTGTCTACCAATAATCCAGGCTCCTGATGAAAACCAGGTTCAATTGTTCCTGCCAATGTAGTAGCACTTTTGTGTGCCTGCTAGGTTGTTGGCATTGAGAACGTAACTAGCTATTAGTTGTGGATTCAAGTTCAGTGAAACTTTCGCTGCATTCCCTTGAAGAGGAAGATCTCATCTTGGACCGCATGCCCTAGATGAGATCAGTTGCATTTAAGTGTTGAAACATATTTAAAAAGCCAATGGATCCTATGCTTATACAACCATTGCATCACCTCTTTTGCCATAAAAATGCATCTCCTGGTAGGAGAGTGTTGTGCATCGTACTGTGTCAATAGACTCCTAGAAGAACTGTGGGAGCAGGACAGTGATGCTGGCAGAAATAGTGCAGTGAGGAAACACAAACCCATATCCAGAGTGGATGATAACAGAATGGCAGAAGAGAGAGAGGCAGGCATAAGACCTGGACCTGAGATGATATATCCTAAGACTATACTTGAATGAATCTAATTAGATCCAACACAGAACTGTTAGCTTAATGTGTGTGAAATAGTGCATCTTATATGTTTAATGCAGGGTTCTTAAAATTACTGCAATTTGATTTTCAAAGAACCTCTTATTTCAAGGAGCAAGGTAGAAGAGTGCTCGAGTTTGCATCCTAAATAACCGCAGCATCAGCTACAAAGAGTTGATGGAGCTTTTCTGTGGTTGCTTGGGTATCATATCTTTGACACATTTGGTCTTATTTGGACAACTCTTTCAGATGCTCAATTAAGACTGAAAGTTTACAAAAATTCCCAAGTCAAAGGACTGCACTCTGAAACAGAGCAGTCACTGATTTTGGTCTTTAGAAAGCTACTTTATCAGCAGACCCCTTCAAACAATTAAAGAAACCTGGTTGTATTAACCCTGAGGTACCTGCCCTTAGCTGGTTAAACTCTTGATCACTCACGGCTTTAATCATGGTTCTCACTCCTTGAATATCATAAAACCAAAACAACATGACATTTCAGCAGCTGACATTTGTTTTTCTATAGGGAGACTCCAGCGCACAGTAAAAATCAGAAACCAAATGCTTCCCTCAAATTGCTCAAATTCCTTTCTCTGTCTGACTCGCTGATACTATTGCATAACACATGCTTATTTATGATTGATGGCTGCTAATATGCTTATAAGGGTGAATTCTCAACTGGAATAAATGAACCAAAAGAAAGTGCATATGTATCTTCAAACCCCTGGAACCTTCTCCTGTGATAAAAGGAACTGTGCATATATAACAAAGGGTAACAAAATTAGAAATAAAATGTTAGCATTTTTCTTCTTTGTGTTTCAAATCAATTCTTTGGTGATTTGAAGAGGAAAAGATTCCAAGAGTAGTAGTATAACTACCTTTCTGTTAGAAAGACTGGAGAAAAGGTTATGGTCATAAAAAAAATCTAAAGTACTTAGCAAGAACTAACGTGCATAAGACATATACAAAGAATGTTATTAAATGACATAAAACAAAATGTGAACAAAAGAAAAATTATAACATAAGGCTGGATAGGAAATTTTAAAAGTAAAGATTTTCATTATTCATATTTATTACATAAGATTGATAGAGTTCCAATCAGAATCTTTATAGGCTTACTTTTTAAATGTTTAACTTGATGAATTTATTATTAGATCAATATAGAGTAACAGATGTTTAAAATAGCCTCAATTACTGAAAAGAAAGAATACAGGGTGTCCCAAAAATATATATTCACTTTAATAATTATTCATTCCATAATGAGTTAAATCTGAAAAGAAAGAAGCATCAATTGAGCTATCTAAAAATAAAATGTGTATACATTTTTGGGAGACACCCTATAAATGCATACAATATGTTAAGTTAATTTTAAAATGTTAGACGTTAAAACAATTGATTTGAGAGTGACAGTGAAATAATAGATAAGCCCTGACCGGTTTGGCTCAGTGGATAGAGCGTCGGCCTGGGGACTGAAGGGTCCCAGGTTCGATTCCAGTCAAGGGCATGTACCTTGGTTGCGGGCACATCACCAGTAGGGGGTGTGCGGGAGGCAGCTGATCGATGTTTCTCACTCATCGATGTTTCTGACTCTCTATTCCTCTCATTTCCTCTCTGTAAAAAAGCAATAAAATATATATTTTAAAAAAAAGAAATAATAGATAAAAAAAGAGATTGATGGTTCAAAAAGCAGGATACTGAGACAGGAGCCATTATGAATGTATTTTATATGGGAGTTGGCATTCATATGTCACACATCTGAGATTATAATCCTCACTATTTAGAGCTGCTTTATCAACTTCCAAATTATGTACATGCCCTTGTGATATTCTTCTAAAGGAAATCTAAAGTGAAATGGAAGATATTACACCATGTGGATCCATTGATGTCAATGTTTGTTGCAGACGTGTAGGCTATGCATGGGAAAGAGAAGTCACTAGCATGTAAATATAATGTGTTATGGGTTATGCAACACTTTCAGGTTTGTGCAACTAATTGTGTAGTGCAATCTTGACTGATTTCATTAGGTAAAATCTTGCAGTTTTAGGTTGGATTCCCAGAGAAGCTGATGATTATTTGAGGGCACACAATTTATTTGAGAGGAAACTCCTAAAACACTGATGAGATAGTGGGGGAGTGATTCGGAGAGGAGGGAAGGAAGCCAGTACATGTGGTTAATGAGCAGATCCCTGCTGTGGGCAACTGAGACTCAATCTCACTGGGACTTCTGAGAAAGTAAATTAATCTGACTCTGAGTTTTCCCACTCTAGGGCAAGGAATCTGAAGTGCTTATCCACTAACTCTCATCAGTGATTTTTGCGGATGCTGCTCAGGTCATTAATTCCCTGTCATCTTTGGATTCAAGGACTGAGAACGATTTTGTAGTCAGTAAAAAGATCTTAGGCAAGAGGTGTTTGTGCTGTAAGCAGAAGCCATTGACATTTAAGAAACATGATATTTCATGACATGTAAAGAACAACGTGTAAAAGATCAGTGTCTGCATCCAATCTCGATACAATATAAAGTTATTTTGTTGATATTTACAATTCAAACAATGCAGACGTGTCAGTCATTATCAGCGTGGCCAACAGATTCAACAACATTCTCACCAAGGAGAGCAGATTCCCCGAGTTTGGAGAAAGAAATTCAACACATAGAAGTTTAGCTTTTGTCCTAAATAACATTTCAAATCAGTGTTAGAAATGGTTCATTGCATTCTAAAAGGGTGATAGGATAATTACTTCCTAATAGTGGATAAGTGTTTTTCTTGCTGTTCAAATCCATTTTCCTTTCTGTTGTAAAATTACTTTTTTTTTTCTTTCTGATTTTACTCTCATGCAGCTCCAGGGGTAGTGCCTGCAGTTTAAGGTGGGAGAAGAAGCCCACTCAGCAGCAACTCTTGACCTGACCATGTTTGCTTAGGGAAGGAGCTTTATACCCGATACAAATCAATGAGAATTAATCCCAGGGCTTTTGTTCAAACGATAAAAACAATCATCTGTTTCTCTTGGGATTTGAAACCGGGAGCTGTAATTTAAGATTCATTAGCCAAGTTGACATGAGTCTGAAAATGACACTAAGACAAAGCTAAGGGATAAACATTTTAAAAAGACCAGGTTCTGATTTCATTGTTTGAATCCTGAGGTTGAAAGTCATTTAAACTCTGAGATGCAGATCAGACCCACCCCTGGATTGTTAAGTGATGTAAACTAAAAATGTTCTTTATATTACTAACCAGTTTAAATTGAGTTTTACATTAGTTAGACTTATTACAATATAGGAGAAAGGGAAATTAGATCCATTCCTTGTATTATTATTTCTATATTTTAATTTCTAAATTGAAGATTAAATGATTATTTACATTTAGATATCCACTAACAACTGTAACAGCTAACAAACCAAAATCCACTGAAAAACAAAATAAAAGTGTTCCTAGAAAAATTATGGAAGGGCATTTCTATAATTAGAATTTTGGAAAGCTTTTTTGTGCCTGATTTTGAAGATAGTAACATAAGGGAAAATATTGTGTTTAAAAATGTTTAACTTCAAAAGATGCTATGAATAAATCTGAAAGATAAATATGAGGAAAATATTTTAAAAGTTTACACTTCTAATTCCATTAGGATAAAAAGCTACAACAAGTCAAGAAAAATGAACTGACTAGATATAAAAGTGAGCCATTTATGTTAAAAGAAATACAATAGTAGATAAATCTATAAATAAAGACAAATCTAAGTATACTAATTAATTTAAAATAATTAAAAGATTATATTTTAACTTCTAGGATTATTAACATTAACACAAAATTAACACAATTATGACAGAGTTTGTGAAAAAAACCAATCATTTTTAGAGGATATACAATATGCTATAATCATTTAAAACAATTAAATAATATATTGTATGTCAAAATATAACATATCCAAAATCTAATAAGGATGTCTACATTTGAAAAAATTTCAAATGGAAGTCCTTGTGATAATTAAGAAATGTTCAATTCACTATTGCTGATAATGCAAAAATATCTAAAGGAAGCAATAAGAAACTGTGTTTTATAGTACTTTACTATGTTTGCAAAAATTCAGGAACATATAGAATAAATAATAGTGATTATTTTGCAAATTATGAATGCTGGCATACTTTCATTTTTATGTATTTTACTATAATTTTTAAAATTATAACTATCATGTGACATTTTTAATAATTATTTTATGTATACTTTTATGTATTTAAATTTATTTTAAATTACTATGATTTTACAAAAATTTCTATATTACTCTTTGAAATGGTATTGATTATAATTTTTGGTTGATAAAGATTTCTTTACAGTGATCACATACTCCTTCCTATTATCTTCCCAGAGTGTTAATGAGTGGGTTTGTGTGAGCTGCTTGTGTGTGTGTGTGTGTGTGTGTGTGTGTGTGTGATGTGTTCCCACTCATGAGATTTAGTTGGAATAACATAGTCTATCAGTGAAATTTATAAGATATTACTCCGTTGTCTGTTGGATATAGAGATTAAAGATACCATTGTGATTTCTTTTATTGTGATATTTGTTTTTTGTTTATTATATATATTTATGAAAATTTAGGATGTTTTTCTCTTTTTAGATGTTTTGACTTTTTATAATGTTGTGACTTAACTTCACTCCTTTCTTCACTTCTTTCTTTCCTTCTGTTTTTTTTTACTTTCTTAAATTTTCTGGGAGCTAGAAATAGGTGGGTATTTAAAATAAGGAGATTCATTCTTTCATTAAATCTGGAAAATTTTTAAATGATTTATTTGTTCATATTTTCCCCTGAATTCACTCTTTTCCCAAGATAGTCGGATTGATAGATGGAGTCTACAGACCACAGAGCTTGGAAGGGCTTCCTCACACCCTGGCTTTGTGATGAATTCAAAGGGAAGTATTGACAAGGGATCAAAGCCTGGTGATTGCCTACACTGGGAGCTCCGATGGATTCCCTTAGGCAGCAGCACCTCTGTTTCCACAAAGTTGACCCACAGAATCACATTGGGCCTTTCAACTTTCCACAGGCCCCAAAATTCCAGCCCGAGGGCCAGCCGGAAATTTATCTCAGAATGATCTCTGATTTCTGCTGCCTTAAAAACCCACTGTCCAATCACTTTTCCTTTCTGTTCCTATTCCTCCTTGACAGTATTTCTACCTCAGGAGTACAAAACCTCATGTTGCTCCTTTTCTCTCACAGTAGAAGTCAATTTTTCATCAGAAAAAAAGAGGCCCAGAACTTATATGGATAGAAGCCTCTTTAGCCTCTACCACCTTCAACTTGACAGTGGAACACTTGGCTTTCACTATTAAATACAAGTTTAAAAAGTCAGTTTCTGTCAACTCCAATCTAAAGAAACAAGTCAGGCAGCACTGCTGGGACTTTGTTTCTTTTTTCTATTTCACATGTTCATTTGAGAGAACAAGAGCATGTATGCTTGAACAGGAAAATTAGGCAATAGTTGGAAGTGTTCTTTCTAAATTATTATATGCCACTTGATATATATATATATAGATAGATAGATATAGATATAGATATAGATATATAACTTTGTATGAGTATTAGATTTTGAAGAGGAAAAGACCTCAGACTATCTAGACATCATACACATAAAAACTAGCTCATATCTCTTAACTTTATATCTCTTAACTTTAACATATATATATGTAAAATAATAACTACAAAAATAGCAAAAAAGGCTTCTTTATTAAATATCAGTATATATAAATTAAATATAATATATACACCAGCATCTCTAAAAATGTATATATTATAAGGATAACTCTTAGAATAAATTATGAATTGACAAATTAATGATATTTTCTTTAAAATGTCTAATTGCAGTCACAACCAGATGTCAATTTTGAAGTGAAATTTTATCTGTAGTCATAGCTCCACCGTCAAATAAGTAATTTTGGTTTTAAAAACAGGAAAAATATTCATTCATAAAGCATTTATTTTTGTTAGGCATTGTGTTAACCAAACTGACATGTGCTCTTATAGAAGTTTGTTGTAGTGTAGAAGCATACAAATGCCCTGACCAGTTTGGCTCAGCGGACAGAGCATCGGCCTGCAGACTGAAAGATCCCAGGTTCGATTCCAGTCAAGGGCATGTACTTTGGTTGCGGGCACATCCCCAGTGGGAGGTGTGCAGGAGGCAGCTGATAGATGTTTCTCTCTCATTGATGTTTCTAACTCTCTAACCCTCTCCCTTCCTCTCTGTAAAAAGTCAATAAAATATATTTTTTAAAGAAGCATACAAATTATAATTAAAGCAGAGGCCTGATGCACAAATTTATGCATTGGTGGCGTCCAGCTGGCCACCCAATCGGAGCCAATTGGGCCAGGCCAACTAGGGGAAGGGGCCGTGAGCAGTTGGTCAGCCTGCCCTGCCCCTGGATGAACTCCCAGTCAAACTCCAGGTCAAGGGGACAATTTGCATATTAACCTTTTATTATATAGGATATGATAGGATATGATTAACATTTTAATTATATATGATCTATATACATACATCATAAACATTGATATATATACTTATATAGACATATACACATATATGTAGAGTTATAAAGAAAAGATACATTATTCTAAATGTATAAAAACCTGTACAAATTGGAGACATTTGTGCTGAGATTTGAATTTTAGTAGGTACTACTTAGGGTAGAAGTCTACACATTTAAAAATTTTTTTTTTAAAATTACAGTTGATATATAATATTATATTAGTTTTAGGCATACAATATAGAGATTAGACATTTATATAATTTACAAAGTGATAGCCCCAATAAATCTAGTACCCATCTGACATCACACATAGTTATTACGATATTATTGACTATATTCCCAAGTAGGCAACACTTGTACTTCTTAATCCTGTCCCCCTTATCATCCATTTCCTCAACCGCTCTATCTGCCAGTTGTCAAAATGTTCTCTGTATCTAGAATATTTTTTTTTCCTTTTAGTTTGTTCACTTATTCTTTTTGTTAGAAAAGACCCATTAACTTTGTATGAGTATTAGATTTTGAAGAGGAAAAGACCTCAGACTATCTAGACATCATACACATAAAAACTAGCTCATATCTCTTAACTTTACAACCATCAGTTTAATGAAATCTACCTGCCAACAGATTCCTAGTAAAATTGATTAGGGAGAACTTGTGCTTACCTTGGGAGTAGACTGCAAAAATTTTATTAACAATTAATAAGTCTCTTTAATACATTTTAAATATGTTTTTGGTAGGCATAGTAAGAATCTGTCTCTAAAATCCTTCTTTTATGCAAATGATTCTTTTTACGGCATAACGACACTAATCAAGCAAATAAGGATTGTGGTGTAGGAATTCTTTTGCTAGGTAATTCCCATAATCTTGTCGAATTACTTTAGTTCCTTTTATAGTCATTTTTTTAGTTTATTTTGTTTCCTGAGCATATTTTTGAGAGTGAACAAAAGTTTCTCATTGTATTAAAAGTGGAGTTTCTAAGTTTGAAGGCTGCCATGTTTTAATAGAAGCTTTCGCAGCTCTATCAGCAAAATTATTGCTTTTAGAAACTTTGTCCTCCTGCCCTGTGTGAGCTCTATAATGAATTACTGATATCTGAACAGGCAATTATAAAGTTTCTAAGAGAGCAGCTATAAATTTTTATGAGATATTTTAATTCTCATTATAGTAGAAAACCTCCTATTAAAAATTATCTCTGTGGCATGACAGACACCAAAGATACATTATATTTATATAATTGTGATGTATATATTCATATTAAATGCAGAATCAAGAGCTGCAGCTGTAGTGACTACTATTAACTCTTCTGCTTGTACAGATAAAGCATAGCTTCAAAGGTATTATGAAAAGTCACCACAACACAGAGAGCCTTAAGTGGGCCATTTTTATCCCAAGTTCATGATCCATCAGTAAACACTATCAAATATGCATTATGAATTTCAGACAAATAAGGTCATATTTTTCAAAATCTTGGATCTACAGAGCTGGAGAAGACATTATAGTCACTTTTCAGTTTTTCCAAAGCCTCTTCAGATTCTAGAATCCAGACCAGAAGGTCTGGGAAATTATCATGCAGTTGTTCAGGCAGAGATTTCATTTCTTATACGAAAGCTAGAATCCACTATTTATAATACTAGACTAGTTTCAAAAATTGTCTATATTTTTAAATAACTAGACAATATAGTAGGAAAGACACCAAATAGGCAAGTCTACTTTGCCATAAATACTGGACTCCTTCATAAGCAAAAGCAAATAAGAATTTAGACTGGTCCATTAGAGGAACATGATGGGAAGAAGGAAGGAAGGAAGGAAGGAAGGAAGGAAGGAAGGAAGGAAGGAAGGAAGGAAGGAAGGAAGGGAGGGAGGGAGGGAGGGAGGGAGGGGAGAAAGAAGGGAGGAGAGAAAGAAGGGGAGGAGGGACAGAGGGAAGGAAAGATGGAGGAAGAGATTGCAGAGTGAAGATTAATTACAGAGACCACTTTGTAAACAATGGTACCAAAGTCAGACATCAGAATAGTTCAGAATATTTCCAGGGTTAGGAACTACAGAGATTAACTTACAAGATCTTCTACAAATCTATGTAGCGGTTGACCATCTTTACTAAACTTGTCATCCTCCTTTACCAGAAGTATGGGAGCATAGGTAATAAGGTGAGTTCCCCTTTTTAAATTCTTTCTTGTTTTTTCTATTTTTGAAGTAATTAGTTTTATTTCTTTTAATTGGGCACTCAACAAATAATATGTTTTACATATGGCCATTACCTACCCTTCTGGTAAGCTATTTTTATTGGTTCTACATGTCAAATTAAACCAGTATCATTATTCCCTAGGGTTTTGATGCTTCTATTTGTTTCTGACCAGGGTGCTTTTCCTGGTCAATATGAGACTGTCGCTCTCTGACATGCTCCCGGTGTATTATTGTTTTTCGTTGTGTGTGTGTTTTTTAATGAGGCGCACAATAACCAACTCAGGAGCCTTTTCCCCAAAGAGTTCCACAGACACTCCATCTGGAATTCAAAATATGATAGCTTTTAAATCGCAGCACAGGTCTCTCCTGTAAATTCTCCTAGATTTACAGGACAATCAAGAAAAAGTAATAATGTGTGTTATTAAGAGGACCTGCTTGTATAGGAATAGTGGTGGAAAAGGAAAAAGTAGAAGGCTGACTCAAACTACTAACAACCTGTGTTGATCTTTACCGAATGGAAAGGAAGAAATATCTGAGAAAATTACAGGGCAATACCAATATTTATCACAAGAGGCGAGGATGAATTAGCCTGATTTTAAAAAAAGTTATTGACATGTATGGTTCACAACTTTCACTTCCAAGGTTTCCTCAATCTGTCAATTTTGAGCCATTTGAAAATTATCTCATAGCTGAGAATTTTGTCCTTCTAGGCTTTTCTGTTTCTCTGTTTTTGTCTATAATTTCTCCATCTTACAGAGTTGTTGTTTTTTCTATAATCCTTCTAACATTTTTTCCTCTTGCAACAGTGACATACAATATCCCTTTTTCATTTTTTGCCTTTATAAATTGCACAGAGTAGGGATTATTCCCATTAGTAAGGAATGCTGTCTGAGCAGCCAGTGTAGCAGCCTTAAATATTTTTTATTATTGGTCTTTCTCTAGATTGCCTGAAAACTGAGTACCTGATGCCAGGATTAGAATAATTATCTGTCCTTACCATTCTTCATGTTAACTTGGGTTTGGGTAGTATACAAGAGGACTCAGACAAAGATTGATGAAACTAGAGAATGATTTTGATCTGTCCCATGGTCCATGCCAGTGAATGTTGAGCTGCAACAAACTGCTAATGGAAATCAATAGGGAACTCACCCATCATGTCAGTACACCACTGCATCTTCTCCCAGCTTAGCTTTACTAAAAGGCTTCAAGTATTGCCATTAGCAACTCCTCCTGATGGGTTTCTAATGTCCTTAGTCCTTCCATAGTCCTGGGAGGCAGTAGGTAATCAGCTATCCTTTGCCACAGTATCCCTTGTTGTCATGATCTTGTGGACCCCAATGTGCTTGCCTCATCAGAAGAGCAAAGTCTGCTGGTAGCTGAATTCCATGTGGTAGCCAACTCCATGAATAGAGCTGTAACTGCTTTGGAGAACTTCAACAAAGGCAGAAGAATCCTTTACATGACTAATATGTATTCCTGAGAAAGGCATGTGGATAACTGAGAAATCCTAGACAGCTTCTCAGCTTTGCTCATGATCCAAATAGGAAGGGCTCATTTTACATGCATAGGGCCAAAAAAATGCAAATTAATGGCACTGTGGTTTTCATCAGCTTACTACCTTGTTTATTTACCTTAGTTCAACTACTCTCCATCCTGTTACCTTCTTATGAAAGTACAGTCTTTTATCCAAGTTTTTAATTATTCCCCGATTGGGCTCTTTCATCATGTCTGCTTCCTCATTACAACTGTATGAATGATGAGACTCCTGGAGGTGAAATATAGGCCCACACATGAAGTGGACTCAGGGTTAGGCCGTCAGCCATACATGCCATGTCTTCAAATAGAGCAGCGAGTTCATTACCAGCTAACCAGAACTGTGCTCTCATCCATCCCGAAGGAGATATCGATGCTAATTTATACAAATTAAAAGAACTGTCCTTAGGCTGTTGCAAGACTGGATTTTCATATACCCATTCCAAATGTGATAGAAAGACAATAGCTCCTTAAGAGGCACACTTGCAGGCAAGATTCCTGGCTTCCCATGTTTCCAACCATAGAGGATCCTCATTGGATTTTAGAGTCATATTCCCCATGCTTTTTCAATATTAAAGTCTTGGATTTGGAGAGGGTGGTTCACCTGGTTAGTATTCCAAAAGTTTGTAGCTTTACATAAAAGGGATATGTATATGTGTATATATATTTAAGGGTTTTAACTGACTATTGTATGAACACTATTAGCCAGGCCATTTACTTCAGAAACTAACATAGAACCTCTCCAAAAAGGTAGAAGAAAAATAAAGTTTTATTATTGAACAAGCGTTAAACCAGAATGTAATGCTCATCACATTCAATTGCAAAGAGATTGCCAAAACAGAAAGCTCGCCCTTTTCTACAGCCAAGCAAATACAACCCATTACATACATGTTTTCAAGATAAACAATAACTAGTCCTTCACATAATAGAACTTGACAGCACCATTTGTCACACTTACATCCAAAATTCACTTGGTAATCAGCATGAACACTGGCATTACCTAATTGGCTTTATGTTTTTTATCATGCCAGAGTCTTGTATCGGGCCAGAGAGCATGAAGCAAATGATTTTGGACTTTAGCGTGGAGTTTGTGTTCATCTAGTGAAGATCCAAAGAGATTTGAGATTTACAGTTACTATGGTTACCCTCAGTGCTCTACAGCCATCCACGTCCTTCAGTAGCTTAGTGTGTTTAGGATGGGGGTTACTCAGCCAGAAGTTCTTTCCCCAATGTCAACCCTTGGCATTTGTCTTTTCTTTGCATTGTGCCTCATAGAGAATATCTGTCTCTTGCAGTGCTCCCAGCTGAATTTGATGGTTATTTTTACACAAAACATGTTAGCCTGCTGGTGAGTCTGATATTTGGATTAAGCTTGGTGTTTAAAAGACACTGTGTCCCTGAGCATAGCATATGTGACCTTCACAATTATCTTGCTCTTCTTCGGCTATAATATTGGGTTTAGCACATATTTCTGCCCATCCTCATGAGTAGAGAGATTTTTCCAGTCTTTCTACAACTGCAGTGAGTTTTCAGAGTGCCTTAAGGGCAATAGTTTTTGTTAAAGGGCAAAAACCATTGTCCTCTTCCTTATTATGGCTTTCTTTTCTTTTGAATCTTACACTAACAGTACTTTCACACAAGTGATCAATATTGCATTGAATAAATATTTTTCCAAGTTTATCAAAGCTTCCATAGCAGTTGTTTTAGGACCAAAAAGAACAGCTTTTTAAAAAAGTGAACATAATTTACAGTTGTTCTTCATATTGCAAAAGCACTTAGGACTTGTTTTCAATAGTAAAAACAAAGAAGATGGGTCCAGCACTGCACTGTTTCCAGTTCAGCCTCAGGAGGAAAACTTCCTCAGGATTCTCCCTAGCCACAATTCTTATAGCAGGTTTTTAATCTTTTGTTTTTCATTTAAAAATATTCATATTTTGATTTGAGAAAAATCAGAGTCCATATAACCATGTGAGGGTTTCATCACAGCCTGTACACATGTATGAGAAAATGAAATCCCATGATAGTATAATCAATCTGTATGAATGGAGATGTAGCCAAACATTTGCAAAATCGGTCTGTTGCTCAGCAACAATTCCACTTAAGCATTGTGTTTCATTTACAGAACTACTTAGGTACTTGGGATCTTATTCAGCGTCTAGAAGTAAATCCATTGTTTGTATCATCACTGGAATTTCTATGAGTAGTTTTTATCCAACATTCTATTTGCTGCCAAAAATTCCATTTCTTATTTTAATTCACTTTCTTGACTTTGGTTCTTATTGTAAAATATCCTTTCATATTTTTTCCTCTCATGAAACAGCTTTCATTAAGTACAAGTATATACTTAACAGCAATTATGTTTTATTCATTTCCTTGAGGAACTCAAGTTAAATATCATTATAATTTGTAATTATATTGCTTCCCCTACATGATTATTATATACCCTTGGGACTTGTTGATCTGTCCAAGTCCATCTGGCATTATTGGATGTCTCATCATATATTAAATCATACTAATTTCATCAAATATATTAGCATGGTGTGCAATATCTGATGCCATGGATCAAGAAATTTCTTAGTGGTTATTTTTAATAGTAGACATGAGTTTAATCTAATTACGTAAATGTATACCACTAACAAATATCTAACTCGATAAAATATTATGCATAAACCATCCTGTAATATTAAATATTGTTAGACTTCTGCCTCAACATAAGGTGTTCACCATTCTGGGTGAATACACATTTAAGAGAATTGAGATTCAGAAATAAATACAATCTATAATAATAAAAGCATAATATGCTAATTAGACTGGATGTCCTTCTGGACATCCTTCCAGGGCTGTTGCTATGAGGGCCAGGGCTGCTGCCAGGGCTGCTGCCTCAGCCCCCAGAGCCCCTTGGCTTGAATTTCATGCATCAGGCCTCTAGTTATGAATAAACTTTGGAAGATATTGAACTGAAATTTAAAATTACATGCTAAAATATGTAAAACAACACATTTGAACTATTGATTTAGTTTTTAATTCCTAATTAATGTATGTGGCAATTACAGGGAGTTCCAACACAACATCCTTATTTATAAATATTTTTTTTTGCTTTATTGCTGCAAATTTGACCAGATACAATATGAATATCTGGAAATATCAGAAGTAATGTGATCTTTTCTTATTTGAAAAGGTATTTCCTTTTGTTGTCAGTAGATCACTCTTCTTGTTTTTACTCTATATTTTGTTCATTTGATATATCATAAATGTTAATAATACTTCTGAGCAAGTTTACTATATACACACATATAGACAAACACACTAACATAACAAGGAAAGACAAAAATAATTGATTAATGGTATTTTGAGAACTTGGTAAGTAATGTAGTCATTTATTCAGTGCATATGTTTTGCTTGCAACCACATATAACATGTCGTGTCGGACAGTGATAATACAAACATGAAAACTGAAATGGTCTTTCAAGGATTGTAGAATTCAATGGGGCTATAAACATTTTCTCCTGGAAGAAACTATAAAATACTATGAAATTGAACTCAATAAAATAAGTTATATTTGTATTTATTTATTTATTTATTTATTTACTTATTTATTTTGAGTGAACCAATAGTTTGGCACTGACTTTTACTTATTTATTTTTCTTTAGTTTTTAATTTTTTTCCATCATCATTTATTCCTATGCCCTCTTCCACCTCCACTGCCATCCCCAATCATCACCCTGTTGTCTGTGTACCTGAGTTCTTTCTCTTTTTTTTTCTTTTATGCTCAATCCCTCCACTCTTCCCAACACCCTCCCTCCACCGGAGCTCTCTGTCTGCTATCTATGAGTCTGTCTCTATTTGACTTGTTAGTTCAGTTTGTTCATTGAAGTTCACATATGAGTGAAATTATAGGGTACTTGTTTCTCTCTGAGTGGCTTATTTTACTTAGCATAATGTTCTCCAAGTCCATCATTGCTGTCACAAAGGGTAATCTTATTGTTACATTGTTTGTTCTGATTCCAAGATTACCAACCTGAGCATTTTTCTAACAAAATAAAATCCAAAGTAATCATTGAGTAAGTCACTAAGAGAATGTACCTTTCGTCTATTATGGGATTAAATATCAACATTGGCCATCACTTTTTCAAATATTTGGGTAATAAAACAAACAATTTGAAGCGAAGTGATGACTTCATTTGTCTTTACTTGTCTCACAGCTGATTTTAGAGAATTATATATGATTCAGAAGGTTACGGGTAAACCTCTGGACAATGTGAGACATCAGCAACATGGCAGATGTCCAGAAACCTAGAAGAAGATAACCTGAACTAGCCTGGAGGAAGACATACACCTTAACTATATTGTATGTGTAAAGCTTTTATTTTTATATTTATATTATATGATATATGATATATCATGTTAAGAAGGACTTTTCTAGGAGGATAAGACATCAATTTTGAAATAAAACGAAGTTCCTAATTTTGGCCGTGACTCTGAATACAGCTATCACTTTGCTAAGTAGATGCTAGAAATTCTTAAAACTGGCAATTCTCAAACACTGATTATTTAGGGGTAGGGAGGGCGATGTTTGTGGACTTTGTATCCTTAAGATGAATTGTCATTATCGACATTGCACTCAGCAATGGTGGCTGGATCCCAATAAGTCATCTGTACTTTTGCCTAAACTTTCATTAATATAATCTACCAATCCACAATTCCACCATTGCTTCATTTGTACTTGTCATTGTGTAGATTCTAACCTAATATTTAATCTCCTGGACCCTTTTTGAGATTTCCCCTGTGCTCTATCAGCCTTTGGGAGGGATATGTCACAAAAAAAAAAAATAGCTGAGTCATTCATTCACACTCCTCATGTGGAAAGTACACTGCACTGGTCTAAGATAAAAATATTTTATCCCAACCACCGATTTTGTTACTTAGGAGCTGTAGGAACTGACACAAAAGAAACTCTCAAATTTCTGTTCCATCCTTAGCAAAATGAGATGAATAATACATTTTTCAAAATAACCTGCCACATTAATGTCACCATAAATATAACTCTATCCTTTGCTAATATAAAAAGCCTGACTCCGCCACAGAACCAAATCAGTTAATGGTAAACTGACACCAAGACACTTAAAAAACGAATAAAAAATTCCAGCATCAGGACATTGTTCTCTACACTTGGCTGTTTTTCATAATGTAGGAAATGCTTCTACATAATTGAGTTAATATTTTACAAATCAAGGTAATGTACAAATCAAGAAAATATTTTATAAATCAAGGTATTTGCTTATTCATAGTCCATCTACTTCCAAAAAGCAAATGAGTGGATGTTTCATAAAATGTAATACAACAAGATTAGATAGTATTAATAAAGCATAAAGACAATTTGTAGAGAAGGAGAAAAAGAGATGTAGGACATTTCGATGGCAGAATTGTGCAACAACCAATCACAAATTATCTCTGAGTTGTACAGAAGTGGGATATAACCCTGAAGCCTAGGGTTCCATTTTTAAATTGCATATGAAAGGCTAATTAGTATATATATATATATATATATATATATATATATAAAGTATATAATTTTCTCGAATTTCAATTCCACATAGTAAGATTCTCTGTGCCACAACAATCACTTCTTTGGAAAGTTCCCAGCAGTTTGGGCAATGAAAGCTCACAAGGCACTAGTATATATTGTGTAAGATTTGGGCTTTGTTTGCAGCCAGGATGCCAGTTTGACCAGCTGACTCTGCCCCTTCATCACCGCTATGACCTTGGGAACTTATTATTATCTATATGCCTCTGTCTGAGTACCTGCAAAGCCTGGAATGTCTACCTCACAGTGTTGCTTTGAAGAATAAATGTGTCAATATATGTCAAGTACTTAGAACAGTGTTTGCTCATAGTCACTGATCAATATCAATGTTGGCTTTTCTTTTTATAAATTGTGATAGTGATTTTCTTTTAGAAAAGTCCTCAATATAGATACCATAGTAAAACAAATATATTGATTACCCACACACTGCTTAGAAAAATCCTGTGAGGTCATTTTTAAAATGGGTGCAGGTGCAGTTGCAGTCAGCTAGATATGTTTTAGTGATATAAGATGCATGTATTATCTTGATTACAATTTTGAAAAAAGAGGAGGCAATTTTCTTACTATAAAGAGAGTAATCAGTGTGTGTGTGTGTGTGTGTGTGTGTGTGTGTGTGTGTGTGTGTGAGGGGGGGGGCAGTAATGAGGAGATAAAGTATATAATGCCTTCCCTACTCCTTCTAATTCCTGTTCCTGCATATACAGGTTTAATAAATTGAATGATTGAGGCCACACTTACTGGAAATTTTTCTGTAGATGAAAGTGATTGCCTTATCTGAACCATAATGTCTATTATTAAATGTTATTCCAGGAAATCAAAATATTGGAGCTAATTTAAGACAGAGCATCTTGAGAGGACTTGAGCCAGTTCTCAGAGGAGCTGCCATAGCAATTGTAAGCAGTGCATGCTCTCAACTACCTTATTCAGAGCACAAGGCCAATTGGAGTGTAGAGGCCTTGTTCAGAGTTCGCCAGATGTCCAAGGTCACTCAGAGCATGGGGATATTAATCCCAGTGTCCAAGGACTATACACAGGTGCAAGAGCAAGGCCACAGTAATCTGTATGTACACTGTGCAAGCATGCCCTTCTATAACCCAAAAGAATGAGGTCACCTTTTGCAAAGAAGCCTATTTTGTCTAAGTAGTATGAAGTTGTTACTGACCAACCAGTGAGGCTGCTTGGTAAGGCTAGCTCCTATGTTAGGTGCTGCTACATTATGGAGAAGATGAGTTATTGACTAGCTGGCAGTGCGCAGTTGTTCAAATAATGGCTGTGAGTACAAAAGCTGCTGCTACTATGTAGGAAAGAGATATTGCTACCTAGCTGGTGTGCAGCTATGTGCTGTGAAGAACTGTTTTGTCTAGTGCAGTGGTTCTCAACCTTGGCTGCACATTAGAATCACCTGGAAATCTTTTTAAAATCCTGATTTCTGGGCCTCATCCTCCGAAAATTCTGTTTCTTTGTTATGGGGTGGGGCCGAAACATTAGTAACAAAGAAACAGAATTTCCGGAGGATGAGGCTCAGAAATCAGAATTTTAAAAAGATTCCCAAGTGATTCTAATGTGCAGCCAAGGCTGAGAACCACTGGTCTAGTGGCTCCTTGTTAGCAATGGCTACTTGGCCACTGGCTCCTACGATAAAGATTCTCTTATACATCCACAACTTCTCATGGATTCTCTGTCTACTACCTGGCATTCAAGAAGGCCAAGCCCCTGGCAGAGGGGCTCAGACCCGACAGTTGGCATAGCGGAGCAGAGGATAAAAGAGGAACTGAGTTCCCAACAGTTAGTATAGAGAGCAGGGTTCAAGGAGGAACTTGCTCTGACAGATGCAAATTTGAATCATCTGATGAGTTTTTAAAAATCAGATGCTTAACCACACTGACAAATATTTTCATTTAATTGATCTAGATAACCATAGGCATACTGCTATTTTCAAAAGCTGGGGTAGAGTCAAAGACTACTTTCCTGAGTGACTCATACCCATGAGGGTAATGGAAGCAAAAACTGATTCAAGAACAAGTTTTTTTCCTTTACTTTTTACTTTCAGCAACAGACACCTACACTTTCACTTTGCCTGAGTAAGCAAATACCAGAGTCCTTGAGAATATCTCTGGTGAAAATAATTCCAAAAGGACAATTCTTAAAATAGTGCCAATGATATGGTAGCTTTATTTAGTATTTCAAAGTTTTTGAGTAGGAAATATCAGACATGTATGTCTATATTATTTTGTATGCAACCTTAGAATTACATTTTTGTCTGAGTTAGCTGAACAATGGCTCAGTATTTTATATATGGGGTGGGGTAAAAGTGGTTTACAATTGTGAGTATGCACAATACAGTTAATTAAGTAATTAATTATTTATTTTCCATACAAACAACCCTGTTTGGTATATATTAAAATATCATAAATACTTACTAAAATAATTGCTCTCAGAATGTTTTTATATTGATTTGAAAATAGAAACATTTCCAATTATCCTATAACTCTTACCTTGATAGACAATACAAAACATGAAATAACATTCCTTGGTTGATAATGATAAATCCCCAGTGATAAAGGATGGAACATTTTATAAAACTGAGTAGATGACCATATCAATTTCACCTTTACATAATTTAAGGTCTGAGGTATCTATGCAATTTCAAAGAGTTTTTGGAATAGAAAGGACACTCTGACAGGATTTTTCTTCTCTTATAAAGTGAGTAGGCTTACGTAGGATCCGATGTCAAAGCCATGTTACACAGGTTTTATCAAAGAAAAGGGAGCAATTAATACAAATGGCAAAGGAAGAATTCTCTCTGAGGTAGACATTGCAGAATTGAAATTCTAACCATCATGGTATAGGCACATCTCGTGACACCAGAGAGGTGTTACCGGACAGGACAGCCCCCTGAGTGAGTGGGAGAGGGCTGTCCCCAACCTCCACCCTTGTCTTCTCATATAAATTAATTTGACTGTGTTGTGGAAGCCAGTTTATTTAAGCATGCACCTTTATTGAAAAAAAAAGCAAAAAAAAAACAAAAAACAAGCAAACCTATACATCTGGCTGTTTCTTCTGTCTGTTCTGTGAGAAGGCGTAGGGCCCTTCCAGGTATTCGGCACTGCTTTGTCTCCCCCTGGACAGACTTTTTAGGTGCCCACAGTCGGGGAGGCTGGAGTCCCAGTGTTTATGGGTTTGCAGCTGAGGCAGCTGGTTCCTGGTTCCTAGGCGTTGTGGTTGTAGGGTCCCGGGAGGTCTCTGAGGTCTCCCCGATTGAAGGTAAGGCTGGGCTTACCTTCAACATGGCTCAGTCTCTGTGGCAGAGCCGGCCACTCCAGGAGAGATTTCAGTTGCAGTAGAGGCTGCCGGGCCAGAGGAGCCTGGTCCACCAGTCCCCAACAGTCCTGGGGAATATAGCTGTTCCTCTCTCACAAATGCAGACACTCCCCGCCCGTCCACGCACTCTCCTTTCGTTCTCTCACTCACACACTCTCTTGCAGCCTGCCGGCCAGTCAGTAGCCATCTTGGATCTCTCTGTTTAGTTACTTCTGCCTTGGCTAGAGAAATATAATTACTCTGTGCATTACTCTCTATATATTTATTCTTTATGGGAAATACAAAGAAATTACTGAAGCGAGAAACAAATTATCTTAGGAAACATTTACCTTCTATATGTATTCAATGATTCACTATTTGTGATTTTTAATAGCTACTATTAGCTAAAATTATATTTTAAAATTCAAAATATAGTAGAAAATTAAAGTAGAAAATAAAGTAAAATTTGCATGATTGTGTTTTAGAATCCTATATAATAAAAGGGTAATATACAATCGATCCTAATCGCCCTAACGACAGGGAACGACCGATCGCTATGACACACACGCAGCACACGGAGCACCAAGGGGCAGATGCTCAACACAGGTCAGTGCACTTCCACAGGGAGAGTGCTGCCCAACCAGAAACCGGCTCATGGCTGGCCAGCACAGCAGTGGTGGTGGAAGCCTCTCCCACCTCCATGGAAGTGCTAAGGATGTCCTACTACTGGCTTAGGCCCTCTCCCCATGTTAGCCTAAGCCATTAGTCAGGCTTCCAGAGGATGTCTGACTGCCATCTTAGGCCTGATCCCCTGGGGAGCAGGTGGGCATCCCGAACTGCCAGAGGGTGCAGGCCAGGCTGAGGGACCCCCCTGAGTGCATGAATTTTCATGCATCAAGCCTCTAGTACAGCCGTGGGCAAACTACGGCCCGCGGGCCGGATCTGGCCCCTTTGAAATGAATAAAACTAAAAGAAAAAAGACGGTACCCTTTTATGTCATGATGTTTACTTTGAATTTATATTAGTTCACACAAACACTCCATCCATGCTTTTGTTCCGGCCCTCCCGTCCAGTTTAAGAACCCATTGTGGCCCTCGAGTCAAAAAGTTTGCCCACCCCTGCTCTAGTATATTATATTTGGTTAGATGTTCATAGAAATGAAAATTAAACCAATGTCTAAGGTGTTTTTTTTAAATACAAACATGAAAGATGGGAAGATTTGTAAACAAACATGAAAGAAAGAAAGCAATTCTGAGTGGTGAGAGAGAATTTATAAGTTTACCTGTCTCTAACTCTCCATCTCTGGATGTCAAGAAGTAGACATTCAAAATCATAAGGATTTGAGTAGAGGTTTTCTGGTGCCTCGCTGGGAACTCCTGATGGAAGAGGGACAAATCTTGAAGACACCATTCCTCACTCTGACTCAGTACCCAGTACTTTGTATCACTTTCTTTTTCAACTAGCCTTCCCTTGACCCCAGAGCCTTTGGTTCTCGGGTACCTGAACAGGATGATAACCACTGATCCACCTGCCTTTGCCAGTACACTATTCCTTGGGGGAAATGGAATAGAAGAAGGTATTTCCTCCAGTTTTACACTCCTGCTTATACCATCATAGTAAGTGATGAATGGTTTAACTCTTACTATTGGCTTCCTGCTCTGTCATCTGACAGCTCAGTTCTCTCTCTCTCTCTCTCTCTCTCTCTCTCTCTCCCTCTCTCTCTCTCTCCCTTTCTTTCTCACTCACTCTCTAAATTCAGCCGAGCTCCTGACACATCCTTGAGAAATATTTGAATCTTGCACCAACACATGAAAGAAATGACAAGGCCATATCCGTTTTCTCTGTTTGTAGAATATTCTAATTGAAAAGCTTCGGGAGCAAGTTAATTAATAATTGCTTTTTAAATTTGCTGAGAAAACTGGAATAAAGCCTTCTGCAAGTAGTTAATTGTTATCAGTGTTTCAGATGGCATAATATTAGAGTCAATCTAACTAATGGAGACTTCTTATGTTGTTTTTAATGTTAATAGTGTTAATTCTTCAGGCGCCAACTTTGGATGCTAAAAAAGATTCTCCCTTTCTTTCTTCACTCAATTTCTACTTGTTAATATTTCCCAGGCACAAAACCTGTGCATTGTTATCATGTCACTCACATTTTACTTTTCTCCTGGCTGTGCAAACATACATCCTTAAGTTCAATCACTTTTCATTCTCAAAAAGCAATTTCCAAACCAAAAGTGGCTATTTTCATGCTCTTGATTTGGGAATTCATCACTTTGACAGATTCTTTATAAAATGCTCCACTCCCTTCTCAATTAGGAATTTGAAGTCTCTAGGGATGTTCCTTCATGAGAAAAGTATGATAAAACATGCATAAAGTACATTTTCCTCTGCGTTCTTTTAAAAAATCCCCTATGTATTTTTTTCCTAGGTCCTGACATTCTGGTGATATCAATGCCAGCTACAAAGCACTGTTTCTGTGGCTCAATATCTCCCACTTGTAAGAAAGCCAGCTGCTTGAAATTCCTCCAAAATAGTTTCATCAAGTTAGTGAGATTTATGGAGTACATGAGTATGGAATCTTATTGTCATCTGTGGCTGACGTTATACAATCTGCCCCCAACACCTAACAGCAATCTAAGAAAGGAATGGGTCACTAATATTGTTAGAGTAAAACCATAAAACACATAATTTTTGTTTTCTGGGTTGAACTATAAATCTAGCCCAGATCTTCTTTTGATGGGCTAGAATAGAGAATTTCTCCTCAAAACACTATCTACAGAGTATTAGCAACGTTGTCTTTAGACATTTTGTTGGAAATACAGAATATTGGGTTTCACCCTGAACTTAGGGAATCACAATCTGCATTTTAACAAGATCCTTGGAGGAAATGAGTGCACTTTAGAGATTAAGAAACTGTCATAACTTTTTGGCAGCTATTACTTAGTCATTCTGAGTTCAAGAATTTCTCCCTCCAACAAGAAATTATCAAATGTTTTCTAATGCTTTCATTTATAAACATTAGCTCCTACCCTTCAGTGTACTCTCAATTATCATGAATAATACAAATTGATGAACTTTTTAATGAGCAAAGCCAGTTACAATGATCATTATTTTACTTTACATTTGTGGAAATTCATGATGAACTTATATTTAACATAGTACTACCTAGGTAATTTCCTTCTCCATTTCATTATTATTATTTCCCAATTTCGTTCTCTTCTTAAATAATTTTAAAATACTCTGTATATCATCTTGTTTATCAGAAATCTTTATTCCAAAAAATGTAATCATAAAATGATCAATGCCAGGCTGGTGTGGCTCAGTGGTTGAGCATTGACCCATGAACCAAGAGGTCTCTGGTTTGACTCCTAGTCAGGGTACATGCCCCAGTTGCCAGCTTGATCCCCAATTGGGGGCGTGCAGGAGGCAACCAATCAATGACTCTCTCTCATCATTGATGTTTCTCTCATTGATGTTTCTACCTCTCTATCCCTCTTCCTTCTTCTGTCTCTAAAAATCAATAAAGGAAAACACTTTTTAAAAAATGATCAATGTAATCTATTCCTTATGTGTTAGAATCTATCCATTGCACTCTGAAAAGACTTGATAATTTTTAAAGGGTTACTTATATCCCAGTACCTGCAACACTCCGAGAATTCTTAGCAATGGGTGTACATCAGGGAAGCAGTTCTAATGGTTAATAAATAAATCCTACACTCAGAGATTTTAATTGAAAATGCAAGTTCTCTAGGAATGCACATTTTGAAGAGAGAGTGAGAGAGAGAGAGAGAGAGAGAGAGAGAGAATCCAGCCGTTGCTAAAGCAAAAAGTGGTGAAGAAAAAAACAAAAACAAAAACTACTCCAAATTATTAGCTAACTAATGGACTCATGAAAGTGCCTTCTTCACTGTCAGTAACTCAGCATAGTTCTTATCCTTGATCAGAATTGGACAGTGACTGTTCCTAAGTAGCTCAATGATTTCTATTTTTGGTCCTCATGACTCAATTCTAAGCCAAGCTTCAGCCTCTCAGGACTGGATTCGTTGGCCCTGGACCACAGCTTCCAGAAAACAAGACTCTCTGATCCATCATGCAGTGCCTGGCTCATTTACCACATTTCGCTGCTCCTTGGCTTTCCACTGATTACCTACTTCCCCCCCTGCTATGATGATCACCATGGATTTTAGATTTAGCATGAATTTTAGTTAATTGCCTTGAATGCAGCCTTTTTCATTTTATATCATAATCTGTTTGTATAAATATACTAGAGACCTGGTGCACAAAAATTTGTGCATTTGGTGGGGGGGAGGGTCCCTCAGCATGGCCTGTGCCCTCTTGCATTTTCTAGGACACCTCAGGGGATGTCCACCTGTTTTCTTAGACCCACTCCCCAGGGGATCGGGCCTAAGCTGGCAGTCAGACATCCCTCTGGCAGCCCAGGAGCCTTTGGGAGATGTCCACTTACCAGCGGGGAGCAGGCCTAAGCTGCAGTCAGACATCCTTAGCACTACTTAGGAGGTGGGAGAGGCTCCCACCACCACCACTGTGCTGGCAGCCATAAGGCTGGCTTGTGGCTGAGCAGAGCTCCCCCTGTGGGAGCACACTGACCACCAGGGAGCAGCTCCTGCATTGAGCGTCTGCCCCCTGGTGACCAGTGTGTGTCATAGTGACCAGTCATTCCCAGTTGTTCTGCTATTAGGGTCAGTTTGCATATTACCCTTTTATTCTATAGGATAGAGGCCTGGTGCATAGGTGGGAGCTGGCTGGTTTTCCCTGAAGGGTGGGGGTCCCACTGGGGTTCCTTGCCAGCCTGGGTGAGGGGCTGAGGGCTGTTTGCAGGCTGGTCAAGCCACCCCCCCAGTGGGGACCCTCACCCCATGGGTGTGTGGCCAGCCTGGTTGAGGGGCTAAGGGTTGTTTTCAGGCTGGCCACAACCCCTTCAGGGTGGGGTCCATACTGGGGTGCCTGGACAGCCTGGGTGAGGGGCTGATGGCCGTTTTTATGCTGGCCATATACCCTGGTGACACAAGCTTCCAGCCTCTCCTTTTTTTTCTTTTTTCAGCAGGTATCTTAGATTTATTTATCTTCTATAATTGAGACTTTGTAGCCTTGAGCAGAGCTCAGTGCCAGCCAGGGAATGCAGGAAGCTTGACTTCCTCAATCATCAGGGGCAACTCAAGCCTCCTGCCACCATCTTTGTGGCGGAGTGACAGAGTGATGGTTAATTTGCATATTACTCTTTTATTAGATAGGATTTTTATTTAAATTTGGTGCTTACATTGGTTAATAAAATTTTATGGGTTTCAAGTGTACAATTGTATAATATACCATCTGCATATTGTACTGTGTGTTCACCACCCAAAGTCTAGTCTCCTCCCATTGCTATCTATTCCGCTTTACTCTCTTGTACTTGCCCCCACACCCCTTTCCCTCTGGTAGTCACTATGCTGTTATCTATGTTTATGAGTTTTTTGTTGTTCTTTTTGCTTAATTCCTTCATCTATTTCACCCAGTCCCAGGACATTCCTCCTCTCTGTATCTATAAGTCTATTTCTATTTTGTTTGTTTATTTTGTTCTTTAGATCACACATATAAGTGAAATTATATGGTATTTGTCTTTCTCTGACAAGCTTATTTCATTTATCAAAATGCTCTCCAGGTCCATCCATTGTGTAAATGATTTTTATCCACTCATCTACTGAGGGGCAGGTGGACTGTTTTCAAATCTTAGCTATTATCATCTGTTTTTAATATATAAAACTTATCTCTGGTCTTTCACATTTCTCAAACAGCAGGCTCTTTCAAATTCCTGTTTGCACCTTTCATTACCCACACCTACTTCACAATCTGGCCACTAAACTCCAGTTTTGAAAATGATTAGAGGCACTTCCAGAGAGGGCACGATGTCCCATTTAAACATTATAAACTGATTCTAAATAATATGATACAAATAATTTTTCTATGCTTCACCCTTAAAGATTATTTTATTTTTCCAGGATAAGGAACAATGCACACAAATGGTTCAATCAGTGGTATCTGATAGATTAATTCATCAACCCCCAACTGATTTCAATTTGTTTTCTTTTTGAACTTGCCATTATTTCTTCATTATTTTTTGGATGACCTTGGAAAAACTCATTATTTCTTTGAGTCTCAATCTATTATTGTTTCTTTTCAGATAATAGTAAATACTATGAAGGCATCTTATGAGGGCCAATCACAGTTTCCACAATTTTACATTCTATGAAACCATAGCACTTCCCCAACCTCCAGAAACTCTTGTAGGGTTTCTTCATTCTTACAAATAAAAACAAAAGCAAACCCCACAACTATGATGTAGTGCCCTATAATAAAAATGAAGCCATTTTAACACCAATAAATTATGTAAATTAAGCATAAAATGGAATCATACATTGAAAACATACTTTTTTAACTTTTTAAAAAGCACTAATTGACATAATGATTTTCTCACTTACTTGGAACATTTTTTCATTAACTGAGCCGTATACATGCAGCACAATATGAGCCATAGAGCTGATTATTCCTCCTTTCTAATGGTGTAATTAGCTAGAAAACTTTATGAGAACATTTTTTTTCACTTTGTAAAAGATTAATATTTTCCTACTCACTTCTTAGACAATTACAGATATAAGCATTTATTTATAGTCTTATTATATTTCCATATCACATAGTGAGACTCAAGGATGAGTTGTTTATTAACATTCATACAATCTCCTCAAGATAATGTTTATTTGAGAAAATACAATTTATTTTTAAATCTCTGTTATATGCTTACAAGGAAAAACAATAGGGTGGAAAGTATGATACCCATGGGATATCTACAAAACTTTGAAATCAGGTCATTGTTATACTTGAATAAAAATATTAACCTGCCGAAACCGGTTTGGCTCAGTGGATGGAGCGTCGGCCTGGGGACTGAAAGGTCCCGGGTTCGATTCCGGTCAAGGGCATGTGCCTGGGTTGTGGGCACATCCCCAGTGGGGAGTGTGCAGGAGGCAGCTGACCGATGTTTCTCTCTCATGGATGTTTCTAGCTCTCTATCTCTCCCGCTTCCTCTCTGTAAAAAATCAATGAAATATATTTAAAAAAAAAAATATTAACCAGAAAACTATATAATGATATTTTACTTTAAGTTTAATATCTCTTTGAATATAATACCTAAAATTCTGCTGCTTGTTTTAACAGAAACACTTTAAATATTTCAAGGAAGGACTTTCCTGATCTCATTGTTACTGCCTATTAGGTTTTCAATTAGATAATCATTATTTTTCCAGATTGTGTTTTTCTTTACAAGGAATAACCAGAACTATTCAAGGTTGTAATTCAAAATGCACTTATTTTGAAAAACTAAACAACATTTTCTAACAGATTGTGTTCCCTTCAGTGTTTTCTTTTATTGCTTTTTGTCACTGATAGTCAATTAGCTGAGAAGAAATTGCCATTCACTGCAGAATCTTAAATTCTATGACCAGAGGTTTCCTAATATGTCATCTGTCAAAATGTCAACAAAAGAGATAGTTGTGTGTGTTTTTTTAACTTGTGAGAATATTTTCCAGAATTACTATATTATCTGCTATACATTTAACCCAATTTTCTCAAGTAATTTGTTAAGCTTTATAAACATCAAAAGCTCACTCAAAGATGAAAATACTTTTTTTCAGAAAATATATTTCTTTTGCTACATCAGTTAAGTATTTTTATTTTTAAAAAATCACAAATAAACCAATAGAAGAGATAAATAAGGAGATAGATTTCCTTTGTTCATGGATTGGAATAATTATTATTGTTAAAATATCCATTTGACCCAAAGTGGTCTACAAAATTTATGTAGTTCCTATCAAAATTCCAATTGCATTTTTCACAGAAATAGTAAAAGACAATTTAAAAATTTGTGTGGAACCAAAAAATACCCTGAAGAATTAAAGGAATCCTGAACAAAAGAACTAAGCTAAAGGCCTCACAATTTCTGACTTCAAATTGTTGAGAGTATTACAGATGTGTCCCCATTTTCCTCCCTTTATTCCCTTCCAGTTGGCTCCTTCCCCAAGTGGAGGGGACAAATGGAAGCCTTCACCTCATTATTGTCTGTGTCCATAGGCTATGCATATAAATTCCTTTTTATGCTCTAAAATCTTAAAGTCAAACAAGTTTAAATATTATATTAACATAAAATAAATGAGAGCTAAAACTGAAATTTATACTGTAATTAAAATAAGCTTCCATACATATAACTAAAACAAGGAGATAGCTCCATTGTATTAATTGAATTTTAAGGATATATTATTTGAAATTATGATGTTATCAGCTGACTAAATTCCTGAAGGCATTCATTGCATTATAAGAACATGGTGACAAAATGGTTTCCGAAAATGTACTGATATTATTTCACAATGAAAAGATTATCCCAGGATCATCATTATAGTCATTCCACAATAGAATTCTTATTGAAACTGAACATACTCTTAAGTGAATTTTTAGAGAAGATTACATCTCATAATGAGTAATTACAGCAACATCATACAATTTTAGCAATAATAACATATTCAGTTTCCTTCATAAAGCAGGTCAGCTATTATGTTATCAGAACAAATTACTAAAGGCTCCATACATTAAAAAAAAATTTCTCACCACTAGGTGAGAAAATATAATTTTGTGTTTTTTATTCATTTACTTTTATTATATGAAAATGTGAATTGGCATGAAGTAGACTGAACCAGCTGAACTTGAGAGTTCATTTCTTTTTAATATATGGGGGAAGGAATATGAAAGGCTCCAAATGAAATTACTTCATCAGAATTCACATTTGATTTTCATCCTTTCAGCTACCCAGATGCATCGATGCTCAACTGACTATGCTCCCAGCTGCATTATTCAAGGATGTTATTCAAGAAGCAATACTTACAATATGTGTTCTACTGAGTAGCAAGCTAATTACAAGAAATTCACAGCTGGATTTTTAGAAGGCTTTGATCTTAATTGTAAGGTGCTAAAAATGTTTGTCGGTTGGATTTTGTTCTATATATCCTAAGTCTATAGTCTCCCCTTGCTAGAAAATTGATAAGCACTGTTCATGAATAAAGGAATGAATCCTTGTCTCTACTTTCTTTCATCCTGTTAGAGCTTAATAATAAACAATACATCATACATAATTATTTTACATTTCAAAGATATCCCCTGCCTAGGGGTAATGGTAGGAATGCAATACTATTGCTATGGTCAACTAAAAAGTCTAATATGTATTTTGAAACTGCATTTCTGTAATTGAAGAATTAATGTTTGCAGTGTTTATCTTTGGGGTTTGTTTTCTCATCACCAAATTGTAGGAATTTATCTTTGGTAAAATGTACAATTAAATTTAGGCTGCATGAGATCTAGTGGAGGTGGGGAGATAAAGATAATAGCAGAGCATAAACAGAAAAATAATATTAAGGCCAATAGAATGAACCATAGGAAAAGGACATTCAACAAAGAAGCAGCAGTGGAATAACTGAGTTCTAAGCCACCTTTGTCACTGACAAAGTGTGACCTGTGCACCTATCTCCTGGGTTCTGTACATCAATTTCTTCAATAGCAAATGTGTACACTGTGCAAGTTAGTATTTTTTTTTATTCCAGAGGCAAGTTATTTTGTTGAAAGTATCTAAAATTTATTCTTACTTGCTTACGCAGGAAAGGGGAATTTAATATAAGCATTACCTTGGCCAGGGAACACACACACACACACACACACACACACACACACACACACAAAGGTTCCTGGTCAGGGCAGTTAAGGGAGGCAACTGATTAATTTCTCTTACATTGATGCTTCTCTCTCACTCTCCCTCTTTGATTTCTTGTCTAAGTCCTCATAGGCTAAGTAGAATTGATATATCTTTAGTACAAATTCCAACTCCATAAACAGAAAAATAGATTGGTCAAGTAGAATCAGAATCTGGCCCTCTGAATGAACTGAACTTGGGGTTAGGGTCATATGGGCCCAGTCTGTTCATCAAGGATCCTGGAATCTCCACAGAGAAAGGTATCAAGAGAATAAAACAAGGTAATAGAACAGCATGTATACATCACCAAGGGAGAGACTATTATGGAATTTTCAAATAGCAAGATAAAAATATTTTATTGCTCTAACCGGTTTGGCTCAGTGGATAGAGCGTCGGCCTTTGGACTGAAGGGCCCCAGGTTCAATTCCGGTCAAGGGCATGTACCTTGGTTGTGGGTACATCCCCAGTAGGGGGTGTGCAGGAGGCAGCTGATCGATGTTTCTCTCTCATAGTTGTTTCTAACTTTCTATCCCTCTCCCTTCCTCTCTGTAAAAAATCAATAAAATATATTTTAAAAATATTTTCTTTATGTATTCAACAATAAAACATTTGTTCTAAATACTTGACTTACATAGAAATAACCTTGATACTGTGTTCTATTTGTACAATAGTGATAACCCAACATTGTTACAGCAAATGGTGTCATATATTAATCCAAAGGAAATTTACTCTGAAATATGCTGGATCTTGAGGCTAAATATATATTTACATTAGAAAAGTGATTTCAGAATGATAATATGTTCTGTATCTAATTTAACATATTTAAGAATATATTTTTCTACCTTATATTTAGTGTTAAGAATTCTATATTTTTATTTAAAAAAAAATAAATGAATCAAGTAGAATTCTAGTTTCACCATTTTCTTCAAAAAACCAAATAAGATATGTAATTTTAAAAAATATTGAACTAAAACATTTTGGTACTATTTCAGCTCTTAAAAATTCAGTACATATATACCATGGAGTATTACTCATCCATAAGAAAAGATGAAATAATCATTTGCAACAACATGGATGGATGTTTAGAACATCAAGCTAAGTGAAAAAAGTCAGTTAAGAAATTCCCTATAATGTTATTTTTATAAATTTTTGTATAAGTATTTCCTTTATATGTTGGAAGATTATAACATGTCAGGATGTGTGTGCATGTGTGTGTGTAACATGAGTTGATTTGTTGTATGTTTGCTTTGTCTGGATTTTTATTTTGTTATTCTCCAACATACCTTTTGGGGAAGACTGAAATGACATTTGGTTCATATTTGATATCACAGTAATTTAAAACCATAAATAAATATTCATGGTGAAATAATAACTCACTGACATTTTAAGACTTTATATTACTTGGTTTGCCAAATGTTTATGCAGTTCATTATTATTTCCTCTCTTGATGGTGGCTACAGTATGCCTAATATGCCCAAGTCACAATCCCCTCTAAGATACCTTTATTTGAATTCATACAGCTTGCTGGCTCAGAAGAAAATTGCCTTTTTAAAAGCAAAAACAAATGCTCCATACCTCTATATTATACCTAGTTAACAAGTTAGAGCAAAAGTCTTTTAACCACCAGTCTTGAAGAATCACTTGTATTATTTATTTCTAATGTATTTAAGCTTAACACATTTTATTATTTTAAATATTTGTGATAAAAGTGTGAAAAATGTATTAAGTATTTCTCTTATTTCTCTAAGGATATAAAACATAGTTTTATAATTTCTTAATAATGCATTGTTAATTTTCATACAATGTTATAAAACAGTAATATCCTCAGGGATAATTCAAATATAAGTACTGTTAGATTCAATAAAATAATACTGATAATAAGTAGCCTTTGGCTGCTATGCAGTTATAAATTTCTGCATTTTTTATCTTTAATTTATTTTTAATTAAATTTAACTAAGAATAATAAAGAAAAGCATCTTTAAATGCATGAGAAGTGAGGATCCACCAGTTTTAACCAGCCACGGATACACAGAGAATGGTGGGGATGGAACAATATATCTGAATCATGTGGCTAAAATTAAATACAAAATGCGCACCAGATTTACAATTCCCCAAGAAGACAAAACGATTTAGACCATATAAGCAAAACTAAGTCTAGCTTATTTCATGAAATTAAGAAAAATGTAACGAGTTATCTATACTAATAAAAGGGTAATATGCTAATTAGGCCGGATAGACCAGATGTCTTCCGGATGTCATTCCAGATGTCCTTCCTGACAAAGTAAGGAGTGTGGCCGGCCTGAAAACTGCCTGCAGCCCCTCACTCAAGCTGCCCCACCCCCGAACGGGGACTCCCTCACCCCGATTGGGGGCATAACCAGCCTGAAAACTGCCTGCGGCCCCTCGTCCAGGCTGGCCTCCCCCCCAACAGGGACCCCCCACCCTGATCCGGGGCCCCCTGTAGGGCAGGTCAGCTTGCCCCCACCTGTGCACCAGGCCTCTATTTTATATAATAAAAGGGTAATATGTAAATTGACCCTAAGTGCAGAATGACCAGAATGACCACTGGACCAGTCACTATGAGGCACACTGACCACCTCTTGGTCCCTTTCCCCTGGCCAACAGGCTTTGATGGCCTGATGGCCACCTGCAGCGGGGGGCAGGGCCGGCAAGTGGGCAGGAACAGCCAACCTCCCGGTCCCTTTCCCTGGCCAGCAGGCACCTATCACCCAATGGCAAATGAGGAACTGGGGGTGGGTGGTGGTGGAGGGTGGGGCCAGCTTCAGGCAGCTGGGGAAGATGGCCCTGATTACAGGCCAGGCTTAGGAACCTTACCCACAGGAGGATTTTGTGCTCCAGGCCTCTAGTTTCTTATAAATTCTTCTGATAATAAAATAAATAAATTTAAATCACCTTCCTAAAAAAAGGTATGGGACAATCACTTTTGACCAATCAATTTTGACAATCCCCTGTTCTCTGGAAACTCTCTCTAGTAACCAATCTTTGTGGTTACCAGAGAGACCTAAAATGTGTCACCTTATTATCTTAGAATAGCTAATGGTTTTGATGTTGGGCTGTTTCTTTATCTTTATTTAGGTTGATGACATAATACCAAAACGTAGTTTAGAAAATAATTCTATGAGTAGTCAAAATATAGTTCCAGATATGCAACTTTTCATGAAATAGTCTAATTCAGCTTTGGAGTATAGAGGTTTAGAGAGACTATACATGCTTTGACTATTTCTTCATTCTTTTATCGTCCTCATATGAGGACACATGTTGTTGTGCCTGCAGTACATGTTATGTTTTCCAGGCTCAAATGACCTAGATCTTGGATTGACACTCTCTTATGAAAATTGAGGAGGCTATTATGATAAGCTATACCTGAATCAATGTCTATTACATCGACTCAGAAGTAAGTAAAGGTTTTCATGGTACAAAACAGCAACAACAACAAAAAATTGGATCCCCTTCAGCATATGGAAAAAGAAAGGGATGAAGTCCCCAAATTCTATGCCTTAGAATATGGTGACAATAATAACCACCAAAAAAACGTTTTACAAGTCTACAAAATTATTAATTATGCCCATTAAAAAAGAACCAATAAATAACTGGCAGAAATTCAAACAGTTACTATGAAACTATCCATTGTTCACCAAAACTTGAGATTATAATTTATTTAAATGCAGAGCAATATCTTTTAGAATTTTATCTGTGTACTTGAAATAATGGACTGAAAAGAGTCTTCTGATGGTAATGGAATGGCAGCATATTGCTTATTAGCTAACCCTACATAAACTGCAAGGAAAATTGTATTCTACTATGACAGAGTTTCTCAGCCTAGGAACAAAATCACCACCAATTGAAAACTACTGTATTATACCAATCTGTTTTTGCAATAAAAGATTATAATTTAACTAGAGGCCCAGTGTATGAAATTTTTGCACTGGGGGGGGGGGGGGGGACTTCCCCTCAGCCCAGCCTGCACCCTCTCCAATCCGGGACCCCACGGGGGATGTCCGAGTGCTGGTTTAGGCCCATTCCACAGGGATTGGGCCTAAACCGGCAGTTGGATATCTCTCTCACAATCCGGGACTGCTGACTCCCAGCCGCTCACCTGCCTGCCTGCCTGCCTGCCTGCCTGATTTCCCCTAACCGCTTCTGCCTGCCAGCCTGATCACCCCCTAACCCAGTGGTTCTCAACCTTCCTAATGCCACGAACCTTTAATACAGTTCCTCATATTGTGGTGACCCCCAACCAAAAAATTATTTTCCTTGCTACTTCATAACTGTAATTTTGCTACTGTTATGAATTGTAATGTAAATATCTGAGATGCAGGATGTATTTAGGCGACCCCTGTGAAAGGGTCATTCAACCCCCAAAGGGGTCGCAGCCCACAGGTTGAGAACCACTGCCCTAACCACTCCCCTGACAGTCTGATCAATGCCTAACTGTTTCCCTGCTGGCCTGGTTCCCCCCAACTGCCCTCCCCTGCTGGTCTGATCACCACAACTGCCCTCGCCTGCCGGCCATCTTGTGGCAGCCATCTTGTGATGACATGAGAGTGGCCATCTTGTGACCACATGGGGGTGGCTATCTTATGATCACATCTGCGAGGTCATCTTGTGTGTGGGCATGATGGTCAATTTGCATATTGCCTCTTTATTATGTAGGATTACAATTTTAATTATAAAAATGTAATTCCTTCTAAATTGTATTTTATTCATGTTATTCAAAATATGGATACAATGAATGTATGTAGTCTATAAATACACAGCGATTTAATGAAAATCTAATTGGCAATATAAGTTTTATTTCAAAAATATATTTTCTGAATATTTTCATTGAAAATTATTTTTAAAACTATTTTTTACATCTTGAAAGGGCGCATTATTCCTACTGCTCTATTAAGTTACACACCAGTGTTAATTTATAAATCAGATTTGACCCATGTCAGCTGAATAGGCTGATTTTTATTAGTCTATTAAAATAAATTAAGAAATGCAGAAATAACATGTTATTAGAAATTCAAAAGAACAAAATAAAACTGGAAAGCTTGCCTCACAGAGTTGTTTTTCCAATATTTTGTGACTCTGAACTAAGGCTTTCAGAATGATAGTCAAGTGAACAAGCATGCCTATCTATTAACAGCTTGTATGATTATATTGCTCTATTAGCAAATCTATCAGTAGAAAATGAAAACATTGTTGTCAAAAGATTAAAATTTATCATGGTACCAAATAAGACGACCATGGAGGTCAGTCTAGAAAGTTTACTTATTAAGTTATTTGTTTTACATTACTCAATTTTTGTATTATATTTTAACTGCTGATTTACCAAAGCCACTATAGTGAAAACATAGAAAATGCTTTTTCATGCCTTCCTTTCAAAAAACAAAGAGGTATTACTTTAGATCTGATTTTGGATTTTAAATGACTAAGTGAATTCTATGTAGCAAAAATGTATTTAAGAAAAAGAAAATAAATATTTTTACTAAGAAAACATTGCCAGACAAAATTAAGTAGTCAATTTAAATTCACTTTAGAGTAAACTGGGAGAAAATGAAGTAATCCTTATTTGGAATCTCATCCACTGAAGTATTCAAATAACTAGATACATGTTTTTCACCATATCATCTCAAGCAAGCTAGATAGACCTGACATTTTCTCACAGAATATGAATTAGTGTTTGTTGACTAAGACAGATTGATCTATTTTGCTTTCAAAATCTCTCTTGCAATATATTTACAAAGAACATAAATACTTTCATAATTAAAATGCACAATTGGTGGTGCCTGGGTTCTTTTAGCTATTTACATTCAGCATATGGTTCCAATCCTTAAATTTTTACCATCTTAGTCAGTGTCTACAAATTTGACACAAAAGCATGATGACATTTGTAATGGTCTTCTGAATTAATTAATTAATCAGTCAACTCTATTGACATTAGCTGCGTCCTCACCATGTACCCTGTACTTAATGGTTACAGATTTCTGGTCTTAAGATGCATTTCTTATTCAATACTAGAGGCCCAGTGCATGAAATTTGTGCACTGGTAGGGTCCCTAGCAGCTGCTGGCTGCTGGCCGGGTACTCCCTCCCTTCCCCCGGCCACCACCGCCACTGCCGCCGCTGCTGCCGGCCAGGGCCTCCCTCCTTTCTCCCGGCCGGCCCCGCCCCCTGGTCAAACTCCCGGATAAATTCCAGGTTGAGGAGACAATTTACATGCTACACTTCTATTATATAGGATAGGTAATATGGGGCATTAGGTTTGAGTGGACTAATCTATTGGGAAAGAAGTAGCATTGTAGATAAACTTAGAACATAGTAGCTTTGTAAGGTCTTACAGCCTTAATAACTAAATTTATCTTAACACATTGGCAGCCTCAAAGCAAAATAATTGTTCATAGCAATTTTAGTAAATATATATATATATATATATATATATATATATATATATATATATATATATATATACTAGAGGCCCGGTGAACAAACCCATGCACGGGTGGGGTCCCTCAGGGTGGCCTGTAGGGATTGGACGAAACCTGAAGTCCAACACCCCCTGCCACTCCTGCCTGCCACTCCTGCTCATCCCGGCCCTTCTGTGCCTGCCACTGGCTCATGTCCAGTCAGGTCTGATTGGGAGAGGCTCACATCCTTGCAGCAGCGCTCGCCAACCATGAGCCCTGCATCTGGCACCCATCTTGAAGGGGGTGGGGGGTTACAGGACACAATCGGCCCTCTGGGCAGGTGGTGGGATGCCCTTGACAGCCTGGGATCTGGATCCATACCACTAAAGTTTGCTTAGACTTTTATACATATAGATTAGGAAATTTACATTGTCTTTCAGAAACCAATGCAAAATGTCATTATAAAGGGCCTACTTTCTAAAACACAAATTTGACTAACTCTTTGACTTAAACATATTTAGAAGCTCTCTATAATTTTTAGTATAAAGAACAAAGTTCACAGTTCCATGTGCAAGACCCTTAAAGACCTAAATTTAGGTTTTTTCCCACTTGCCTGCTTCACTCCATTTATGCACACATTGGTTTGTTAATGAATACCTTTATTACTATATGGGTTTATTTCATATATAATTTTAATGTAGATATATGAAATACAATGTAGAAATATAAATATAACATACACATAATAGTATAAATATGAATTGTAATCAAAAAGAAAAACAAAGATGGAGACAAAGCAGAGTTAAACATAAGTCAATAATTGGGGATAAATTTTGTACAAACTTTTCTTTTAGCAGCCAACTTGAAAAAGGACAACTTGGTAGCAACACTACTTTTCATTCAGATAAAAATAGGTTAACTGTGCAGAATAAATACATGTATAGAAACAGAGAAGATACTTAGAGGACATAATGTTAAAAAAAAAAGTTCTCAGCATTCTTGAAATAGATACTGCTACTATTTTTTTTCCTTATAATTGAATTCTACACAGACTAATCATATTAATTAAGGCATATTTCAGAAGAGCTATTCTGATAGGTATAGTAATGCCCTACCTTTACTAATCTGGTCCCCATAACATCTTGATCATCATATATTTCTGAAAATCTATAGTACTATACATTATAGTCATTGCTACCCTTGGTATTCCACTAGACTAAAGATCATTGCAGAAAGTCACTGTATCTTATCATACTTGGTACCACAAGTATTTCGACACAGTTGAGAAAATATTCAATAAGTTTTGAGAAGATATAAACTGCTTGATATTTAATTTCTTAATATTTTAACTTTATAATTACAACAGATTATGAGTTAAAGATAAGTTCTTATTAGTAGCTTTAATAACTTGTTTGTAGGTCACTTTAATAATGTGAACTTGCTTTCTATACTCTGAATTTAAACTCCCAATTCACCAGTCCAAGGAAAATCTTATTTTCTTGAAACACAAGATATATCCTCTGTATTATTCAAAGTCCAACCAGTCCTTATATTGTGCTTACTGAAAAAGCTAGGTTCTCTCTTATCACTTTTAACAGCCAGCAACTGGCCTTTATCATCAGAAGAAACTATAATTTTTTTAGTCATTTGATCAATAAAATCTTTATCTTTGCTTATAATATTTCCTCTCCTCAGTCTGCTAACTGCTGAGGATAATTTAGTTTCAGATTAAAGGTCTCATATTGGCTCCTAGTAATGTTGAGGCATTAAAAATAGCTTCATAAATCAGCCCAAGTTAGAGCATTAACAGTATGTTATATCTATGAGCTTCAGTATATGTTTTCATATACTGAATTTTCAACAATACGTGCAATTTTTTATTGTGCTTTCACCTTTAATTGACTTCAAATTTTAGTTTTACGTATTTAACCCTGTAAATTCACAAGAGTGCATGCTATGTGTTGAAAGCAATGAACATAAGGATTAATTATCAAGTCCATATATTCATTCACATTTCATGCCTGTCATCCTATTAAGGGATGGATACTATTAACTGTCTGCCAATGGCTTTCTCAGGGTTCATCTGAGACAGCGTGACTAGCTGAAGTTGGTAGACTTGTGTGTGGTATTTTTGCTGAAGCATCTTTGCCATTGACATATTTATCTTAAGCACTACTGCTGCAAATATTTTCACCACGTAACTAATTGGCAGTAAGGCAGTATTGCTGTAAGAAATGATAAAAATCACAACAAAGTAAAAAGACACATTAAAAATAACATAAAACATGAAAATAAAGAATAAAATTAAAGTGTGTGTAGGTTCATAGCAATATTGTACAAATAACTGATTTTATTTTGTGGATTGTATGTAAGCAGTTATTTCCATTCTGTGGGAACTGTAGGGTCAACTCTGTGGCCTGTACGAAGGTCTTTGGCCTCTCTTTCTCCTCCTAATGAAGTACTAGTATGTTTCAAAATAAGAAACCGACTATTGGGGCAAATCATCATCATCTGAAAGAAATACTATTTTAACACCACCACCACACCTACTTGTCATTGCACAGACCATTAAGGGGGGGTAAGTAAGATTTGTATCCAATATAAAAATTGAAGTAACTGCAAGAACTTCATCAATGGAGAAATAAACTTAACCAAACAACAAAATCAAGCTGTCTGTCAGTTATTTAAATTATTTTATCTTTTTTTTAATGGCAAAATTGCCTTATGGTCCATTAGTTGTGTGGCAAAAAATGTTTGCAGCAAAGATGTCTACAGCAAAAATGCTTATGGCCAAAGTACCTGAAAATGGTTAGACTCTCTATCTGATTAATCTTTAAAATAGGTTAGAAAAGAACAATAAAATATGACTTAGATACTAGGTTTAGCTTATGCTTAAAACTACTTTTATCAATTTTACAAATTATTTATTATGGAAGTTAGGATTTGAACATTATTGCATCACCTCACTTTCCTTTTTCTTACCTGCTTAATTTTAGTCCTCAATTAAGGACTAACATGATCTCAGTATTAGTCCTTTCCACTCCATGTGCAATCCATCATTCTTCAGCTCCTCACTCTGCTTTAAGTTTTTTGTTAACACTTGTCATTACCTAATATTGCAATTTATATTAATTTGTATATTTATTCATTTTCTGTCTTCGCTTCTTACATTGTAAATTCCATGATCAGGGATTTGATTTCCTCTGCCTAATCTCTAGCACTAAGTAATACCTGAGATATAACATTTAACAATGTTTTCATGAAGGAATAAATGCAGCTCACTGCTAAAACTGAATCTCCATATTATTTTGATTTGCTTTTTATTTTAACATTTTTTCTAGAATCTAATGTATTCTCATTTCTTCCAGAAGTCAATAAAGCTTTTTTTTCTCCCTAGTTTCTTAATTTGTTAACTATTTTCCTCTGTTCTCCCCAAGCCCATTCAATAAATTCTTTAGCATGTTTGAATACATCAGATACTCTATTTTTTTTGCAATGTCCAAACTGATGTTCTTTCTACTCACACTTTGGTCTAACCTGATTTCATAGTAGGCCACAGGTACAGCTGTTGTTCTTGTCTTACTGGGAGTTTCCTTTGCTTCTTCCCTGCATTGTAGAAGAGAGAAGACATGTGTGTGTTTTTCTTGTGTTTTGTATTTTTGAAAGTCCTGAAATTTTAAATATTTAAATCAAATATTCATTTTCAATAGAATAATGCTATAGCTCCCCTACGGAAATAAAACTAAGAATTTCAGAAAACGAGTAACCTTGCCTTTCCAGAATTGGTAAAAACCAAATCTAGATAAAATAAGTAAATTTTAAGAAGGGAAGTACACCAATACTCTATTAATTATATTCTTTGGGACAATAATTTCACAGTATATTAAAAGGTGTTATGAAAAATATATTTGATGGACATATAAATGTGAACATTGCAGTGTAAACTAATTTTTATAGTTTTCAATATTTTAGAAGTTTAAAGTACATTTCATATGCTAATTAAACTCTTAATCTCAATAAAGATGTTCTTATGCAGAATTTTTCAATTTTTCCTCAAGATGATCTCCTGAAATAAGTGTTCTGATTGACCTTTTATTTTTTTACCAAATTTGTAGTCATATTAAGTTATACAGAGATTCTTATGTTTTAGATAAAAAATTAAAAGAATCACTTTATTACAGGATGAAAAGCAGGAAAATAATCTTTTTTGTCATATATTTAAGCTATGGGCCTTTGGAAGGCCCCTGCCAGGGAAGGCACCATGGGCTTTCTTTTAAGTTCATATTGACTGAACCTAAGATGTAGGCACAGCCGAAACCGGTTTGGCTCAGTAGATAGAGTGTCGGCCTGTGGACTGAAGGGTCCCAGGTTCGATTCCGGTCAAGGGCATGTACCTGGGTTGCGGGCACATCCCCAGTGGGAGATGTGCAGGAGGGAGCTGATCGATGTTTCTCTCTTATCGATGTTTCTAACTCTCTATCTCTCTCCTTTCCTCTCTGTAAAAAATCAATAAAATATATTTAAAAAAAAAAAAAGATGTAGGCACAGCCTTGTCTTGGGGGCATATCTAACCAAGCGGTGAGAATGCCTCAGTTCCACTCTTTAAAGCCCAGGTGGCCAGGAGTGGGTTTTTGATATGTAAATCCAGCCAAGCACCAGGAATGAATAGGACTCTCCTCCCTCTGACTGGCCCCGCCCTGTGGGAAGGAACCTGAGGTGGAGCCACGACTGCTTCTCCTGCCCACCAGCCTGGCCTGCCCAGAACCGGATGTAACTTCCTGGTATTTGGGTATAAATTAAACACGTGTTTCTGGTGCTGGGCCCCCTGCCTGTCCCTCCATCAGAGGGCAGAAGCCCACCAGGTCCCAGCTTCTTCTATTTTTGTGTCTTGTCTCTTTATTTCCTTTTTCAATCCCAAGTGCCTCTACTCAAAGAACCAGTTCATTTCTCTTTTGGCGCTGGTTGTGGGAAGAGAGAACGTACCCCCATTAGGCCATATATATATATATATATATATATATATATATATATATAATTCAACACTGTATAATATTTAATTGTACAGAAGAATAAAACAGTAAAATCAATAATTACAAATTATTTTTTATTATAAAACCTAATCCTCTTCACATAAGAGGAGATAGTGAAATATATCTCCCCCCACCCCGCCAAGGGATGACCATTTTGATTCTTAATTTTTTTTCAATATTAATAAGTGATTTGATTATACATAAGTATTTGCTAACTTGGCAGTTTAGTCAATATTATTGAAATATTATTAAAAACATCATGCACATATCTATTTCTAGTGAGCATTTGCTATATGGGAAGTAAATCAAATCTCACAGGATCAAACATAGCTGTTACAATAGCTAGACGAACAACAACAAACAAGAAAATAGAGCCTGAACAACAACAAACAAGAAAATGTAGCCTAGTCTAGAAATTTAATATTTTTTTAAATTTTTCTTTAGAATTTCTTTAAATTTTCTTTATTTTTAATTGGCATAAATGAGCATTACAGTACAAATATTCATATATATATATGCCTAATATGCAAATTGTCCCCTCAAGAGTTCGATGGGAAGACCAGGAGTTCTATTACTCACTATGATGTGCGCTGGCCACCAAGGGGTGGCGTGGAATGAAGGAAGGCCCCAGCAGGCAGCTGGAAGGCCCCGATCGGCCCTGATCACCAGCCAGGCCAAGGTACTCTACTTATGCATGAATTTTATGCACCAGGCCTCTAGTATTGAAATAAATTAACTCCACGATGTAAAAGAAGGTGTTAACAATCTGGGATTGGCTATAAAATAGCTCTAATTTGAACTCCCAGTATTTACTCATGCATTTTAGCAATTTTCCTATTATTTAATGAAACTAAATTAATTATAAGTATCTATCTTCCATAAAGACATGTGTTGAATTCATCCTGGCTTATTATAAATTTGGTAAGGATGACCAGAATGATTTTGTCTGTGAACTTGCTCTTTGGGGTTAGCTCAGATAAATTAGTGATACAACGTGGACTAGACTTCATCTTTGCATTCTCAGTTCACCTTTTATTTTTTCCATACTATACCATTTCAAAATTTAAGTTGGATAAAATGTTTATTTTATCTCCTTTACGTCTCTGATATTTTTGTTTGTTTGTTTTCATTTCAACTTGGGATTGTTTACTCCCCCTTTTTTTTTTACTTTCCCTTTTTAAAAATTTTAAAATATTTATTGTTGTATTACATATGTCTTCTTTTTCCCCACAATGACCCCTTCTAGCCCACAGCCACTCCCACCCAGGCCTTCACCACACTATTGTCTGTGTCCATGTATTATGCTTAGATGCATACAAGTTCTTTGGTTGATCTCTTCCCACCCATCCATCCAACCCCACTTCCCTCTGAGATTCAACAGTCTGTCCCATGATTCTATATCTTTGGATTTGTTTTGTTCACCAGTTTATTTTGTTCACTAGATTCTACATATGAGTGAGATCATGTGATACTTTACCCTTCTCTCTCCAGCTTATTTCACTTAGAACAATACTCTCCAGGTCCCTCCGTGGTATTTCAAAAGGTAAGAGATCCTTCATTTCTTACAGTTGCATAGTATTCCATGATGTAAATGTACCACAAGTTTTTTATCCACTCATCTACTAATGAGCACTTTGACTTTAGGAGATCACTCTCTATGCTTTTTAATATCACCCATGTCAATCCTAAGTGATCTTCAAAAGTTTCCTTTATGCTCCCAAGTACTAAATGTTGATCTTTCCCAGAATTCTATCCTTAGCCCATTGTTTTACTTTTGTTATATACCTCTCAGGAGATATATTATTCACACATAGTAGGGTGAGTAAGAGACTAACTTTTGAGCCAGAAAGAGCTGAATTTGAATATTTCACTTTATTACTTTTAGCTGTAGGACAAGATGCTTGATCATTTTCTTCCTGATCCTCTCTTTCCTTGCATATGAAAAACAAAAATACTGGCTAATTTTAGCAAATTCTTGTTGACTTATCTGTCCAGAAACTCCCCCTCTATATTCTGGAATTTTCTCCCATTTTTCTACCTCATTATTCCAATATCTCAGTTGATAGTACCACTGTTTTCCCAGTTATAAATCCACATAATAAAAATCACATAAGCATATGCTGAGTCAGCTCTCCTCCACTGCTGCTCTTTCTTTTGATACTTGGCTCTAGGAAATTGATCATCTTTGTGTTGCAATTCTTTACAACCCCGAAATTCTCATTCCTGCAGTTACATGTAGTGCAACTATGTCAAAATGATTTATACAATTCAAAACACCCAGATATTATAAATCTCTGAGCTAGCAGGCTCTATTCCCAAGCACAATAATAAATGTATCTGAAATTTTACAGGCTAAAATTTAAATGCACATTTTGTGATCGCTAGTAGGAAGAAAGTTGGCCACTGTGTCCATGGTGATTCAGAAAAATCAGTTTGTATAGCCTAAAGTTAGTTCTGCCTTGTTGAACCAGCCAAGTACCAGAACCTGTCCAGCATTTTTGCACATGCAGAATTATTTTTTATCAAGTCACCAAAAGTGATTTATTTTTTCAAGCAATATGAAAAATCAGAGTTATAGCTATCTTTAAATAATTCAAAGCAACTTGAAATTCAAGGCAGTTTCACAAATATGAATATCTGAAATGAAATGCCTTAAAACTTTCATTTGCATTCTTAGTTTGGACAATTCATGAATTACTTGGGAAGTATATGGCATGGTAATGTGCAACTTGCAGTGGAACAAATTTCAATCATACAAATCCTGGAAAGCTTCTATGTAGAATGGAGAAATTTTGGGGGGAATTGAGCCTAACATACAGACAGAATTAAAAATTAAATCAGAATCAAAAATTAAATCAGTATCCCTCTTCTCCACTATAGTTTGCTCCCACAATAATCTTAATTTTGGGCTGAATGATGTTGCCCAGATTTTTCATTTGCAGTGTGTATGCTTAAAATTTGGAGATTTAAATACTAGATTTAAAAAATTTGGAGATTTAAATTTGCTTACAAAGTTTTGGATCTTATCAAAAATAAGTATTAAACGATTCTGTCTTAAAAAATAATCAAACTAAACCAAAACACTAATATGTGGTGCTAGGAAAATTGTAGTTTTATGGCCATTAGAAGGCAAAACCAAAATTACAGAAAAAAAAGTGATTTTATTTTCTTATTATAGAAGCAAAAAATAAAATAAATTCTTTTATAACACTTTTCTAAAAACAATTTAAGCAGATCATTTTAAAATAACAATTTCAAATGACATTGTAGTAACCCCTATAATTATAAGTCAATACATTTTCTAAGATAATATTAGTGATAAAATATATAAGAAGAGCAGAAAAATAGAGCATGAAACCCATTGGAATTTTTATGGTCTAACACTAACACTAAATACTAATATTTCATCAAAAACAGTTTTGCCGACGTTCTGTATACATAAATTTTGAGATCTCTTAAATGGTGCTTATCAAATATAAAATAAATCATTTCTGAGTGGTATAATTTAAGAAGATTTTAATTTTTGCTCTGTGTAATTTTATGCTTTACTTAATTGAAAAATGACAGTTAATATTTACTTATATAATAGATAATTCATTTAAAATAACAAAAACATTTCTAATATATTAAAATATTATAGACATCTTAAAGACAAATTGCTATAGTGTGTGTTTTTATCATGTTCTAAATATAGTAGAATGCTTAGGTTTTAAATCAATTGAATTTTTCTTTTACAATGTTTTTTTGACTAGTATGGCTACAGGATGGAAATGTTATCCATAAATTGTTTTATTTGACATCCTTATTCAAGATAAAGTTGGACTTGAACTGCAATCACATTTAATATATTTTATATCCAGCTCTCATTTGCTAATAGACAAAGCAATGTATCTGACCAGAAATATTTATTTCATTTAAATTTATTATTTGTGATTATAATAATGATCACTAATAGTTTACTGATCACTTATTGTGTCAGTCATGTGTTATCTCCTAGGTGAATATGTCTACATTTTTAATTGAAGTAAGAGATAGAAGATTAAATAATTTAGTAAATGGTGTACAACACATGAGTGAGCAATAGTATTTAAATCCATGCCCACAAGACTCTTGTTTGTATTAATTTACTGGTAATAGTTTCTTCTGAAATTATGACAAGAATGACTAAGCTATATTGAACTATTTTTGTGTATCAGACTTTCTTTAATTTTTTTTTTCTAAGGATCATTTCCCGTAATTCATACAAAAATACCAGATAGGTACTATTATTATCTCTTTTTATAGATGAAAATAACTACATAAATGTCCAAATCCATAAAGCTAATATTTCCAATAATCCTTGTTGCTATTCAATACCACACCTGTCTTTCTAAATCCTCACCACAGGGGTGTTAGGCATGTCAACTTTACCGACTTTCTTGTCAAAGAGCCGTTGCTTCTCAGGGGAGCTTGTGTTGATACAGAGTCCAGAAGAAAAGTCATTATTCCACAGTGACAGCAAGGAGCTGGAGTATGGACATCTTCAGGAAGCAGATGAGAGGTCCTGCCTGTGGCGATTAGGCGTCTTCCTGAGATAGTTAAAGACTTAATTTATAACTTAAAGAACCAAAAGTTCTGTATATTAAAACAGCAGTTCAGAATGTCACTTGAGGTTATATCTTAAATATCAGTGTATTCGTTTTCTATTGTTGCTGTAACAAAATATCGCAAACCTAATGGCTTAAAATGACACAGATTTATTATTTTACAGTTCTGGAGGATGGGAGTCTGCAATGAGCATCACCAGCTGAAATCCAGGTATCAGCAGAGGTGCATTCTCTATGTAGGCTTCATGTGAGAATGGCATGTTCTTGCTTTTTTCAGCTTCTGTATGTTGCATGCATTTCTTGTTTTTGGCTTCTCTCTTCAAAACCTGCAGTGACCAATCATTATTTAACACTGACTCTCTACTTCCTCCCTCTTCCATTCATGAGGATCCTTGTGGTTACTTTGGTGATATTCAGATAATCTAGGATAATCTTCCCACTTCAGGGTCAGTTGATTAGAAACCTTCATTTTTTTCTATAAATTTAATTTTCCTTTGTCCTCTGAGCTGACATATTCGTAGGTTCCAGGGGTTAAGATATGTACATCTTGGGGGATGGTGATTATTCTGTCTATCATAATTGCGTATTACTATAAACCAAAGGTTAAGGTCTGAGATCAACAAAATTTAAATGGATGGTTTTCTGATCATTTTGGTCTGTGTTTGAGCAAATGTACCAAGTTTTTTGCTATGTTAGTTTTTAGGAAGGTGGCTGTGACAGTGTTTGGCTATTTGCAGGGATTTCACTATTATAAAAATAGAATGTAGCATGCAATTTCCAAAGTTTTCATTTTACAACATTGCTCCTAGCAATGGAAATTTTCTTCCTTTTAAGGAAAAGTATATTTGAAAAGTTAACAATTTCTGAAGAGATGAAATACATTTCTGAATCCCATGCTAAACCTATTCACATCTGTTAGGTTGTGTTAAAATGAAAAAAAGAAGCATCCATATCTTCAGTATGTCTAAAGCAAATGTTTCCTGTATTTTGATGTTTCAGGGGTGAGAATGCTTTGGGGTCAGCTAGATTTTACCACATACACGCCTAAATAAATGCAGACATCCATTAGTGCCAAAGTCAATAATACTGGTGACTGTTTCCCTGTGAGCTACATCATTTAAAATAGACACAAACGGGGAAATGGAGTTCCCCAGGAATGCTCACGTAACATAATAACCATTCTATTAGAGGAAACACTTTATTTTCTGCCACCCCAGATTCATGCGAGTGCATATGGGGACATCAAACCAGAACACTTTGCAGCCAAACAGCTGAGATTCTAATCCTTGCTTTGCCACTTTCTTGCCGCCTGACCTTAACAGTCAATTTTCTCATTTTAAAAATATGAACTTCAAGTGTTGTCAGGAGAGTTAACTAAGATCAATTAATCCTCCAAAAATATTAATGAGTGTTTATTCACTGACAGGCACCCTTCTAGGAATTAGGGACAAATAAAGACAAAGCCCTGTTCTCAAAGAGCTCCCATTCTGGAGATAGAGAGGCAGGTCATACACCACATGTAATTAACATTTATAGGTGCTGGATGGCAATCAGTGCTAAAGAGAAACCATGGAAGGGGCGTAGGGAGTGGAGGGTTGTGGTCAGAGACAAAATTGCTAAGAAGGTGACGATTGGCAAAGACCTAAAGGAGGTGAGGAGTCTAGACCTGGAGAACAAGAAGTGTCCAAAAGGAATATCATGTCCAAATGTCTCCAGTGCAAGGAAGGATGGCATTTCTTGGAACACAAAGAAGGTGAGTGTAATTGAAGCAGAGAGAGTGAAAGAGAGTGTGACACAAGGTAAATGTAGAGAACTAGATCTACCCTGGATCAAGAACCCCTTGGTCACATGTTAAGGCTTTATTTCCACCCTAAGAGTAAAGGGAAGGCATTGATGGGTAAGTATGATGCTAATAAAGATGTATTTGGGTTTTTATTTTTTAAATATGTTTTTATTGATTTCAGAGAGGAAGGGGAGAAAGAGGAATAGAAACAACAATGATGAGAGAGAACCATTGATTGACTGCCTCCTACACACCCCCTACTGGGGATCCAGCCCACAACCAGGCCACGTGCCCTTGACAGGAATCAAACCTGAGACCCTTCAGTCTGCAGGCTGACGCTCAAACCAGCTAGGTCTGGGTTCTTATTTAAAACCAAATAAACAAGCAAACAGACACTGACTTCTTAAAAGAGAATAGAGGAATTGAGGAAATTGTGGGAGACTGAGTAAGTAATGGGTTATGGTGGTGCTTCCTATGACCCACACAATGGCTTGTACTATGATGGTAGCAGGAGGGATGAAAAGCAGAAAAAAAAGATTTAAGACCTAGAATAGACACATTAGATCTTAGGTGTAAAGGAGAAACCACTGTCAAAGATGAGACCCAAAAATTTGGTATGAAGTATTGGATGATTAATGGGGTCATAATCTGAAATATAAAGGACTAGATGAAGAGCTAGTTTGGTGATTAAAGTGGCCTTGAGGAGGTGGAGCTCAGTAGCCTCAGGAGCTCAGTTTTGAAAAGTCATATTGGATGTGCATGTGAGATGTCCAAGGAACTACTGAAAAGGATAGAGTTGAATAAAGATCTGGTCTGGAGCTTAAGGATGTTGAAGTTGAAATAATAAACAGACAGAGAAATAGTGGCATCAGGCATCAGCCAGGCTTCAACTGAGGAAAATAAGATGTTTTGCTTGGGGCATTTGTAGAAGTAGAAGATCTTGGCATTTGCTGACTGTGAAGCTTAAATATGTTAAAGCTAGGAGAAGAGTTAGGATGTTGAGAAATAAAGGGTTGTGACAGTATGTTAATTTTAGAGACAATCTTAATTCCAAATTCTCAAGATTTGCCTTATTATAATGTCTACTAGAGGCCCAGAGCTCGGAATCGTGTGAGAACCAGACCCACTGCACTGCAAGACCCATCAATGCACCTCCTAACAACTGGTCGTTTGGTCACTATGGAGTTATGGTGTTAATATCGATATATTGATAGTGTTTCACATTTTACTTAAATACATCAACTGAAATTTAAGGGTAAACATATGGTAAATGCTAAACTTATTTTTAAATAATTATTGTAATCCTTATAATCTTTTCCAAATAATTATTGTGTACTATAATTGAGATTATTTTTTGCATAATAGATCATATTCACATATTTCAAGTATAAATTTCACCTTAGTTATAATTTTTCCAAACTTTTTATTAAGAGATGATATACTTGTTAATAAGTACAAAGTATAAGACTGTGTGTTTTCATTTCCAGTTGCAGTCTCATGTTTAAAGTAAAATGATGTTTGTGGTCTCCACATACGTTAAAATTTATATAAAAAGTAAACCAATATTCACAGTAAACAGAAAGTTATGTCAAAAAGGCTTAAAATATTTACTCAGGTGGTATTAAAGAACATATAAATAACATGTCATAGGAGAAAAGGTTCAACAAATTTGCAAAATTGAAGTGTGTTTTTTTATAAATTTTTTATTCTGCCTCTTATTCATATAACTTATTGTATATTCTTAGGTCTTTCAGAAATTCTGAAAATTGTCTGGACAGCTGGATATAAGTTTTTTCCATTTTAAACTTGACATATTATGTATGACTTGAAATTATAAGCCTTTCAATCAAATAGTTAATCCCTTGGACTTGGAATTGAAAGTCCGACCACTCAAAAGAAAATGTAAGGAGAAAAATATTTAAAGTTTGAGAAAAACAAAAGATATTTTGTAAGATATGAAAATCAGGAAAACCAGATAAATGAGCAACTGCAAACTGTTGTACTATGTCACTATAAAATAATCCACACGCTCTCAAGAGAGACTGAGAGAGGATTTGTTTATTGATTAGTTTGTCAACTTCAACCTCTGGAATTGAAGAGTTGTATCTTGAAAACTAAAACATTATGGGCTAATCATATAACATTTTGTTTTCTCTGATGTTATTGCTCCCTTATCAATTTTGACACATGCACCCATAACAATTGTAATGACAAAAGATAAAAGTTCCTCCATCTCCTCTGCAATCATTTAACTGCTCTAAAGATGCATCTCACATTTCCTGGCTGACCCAAAATTTCTCCAGGAAGGGTCCTCTGTGTGCAGCTGTTCTCACAACTTTGATGTAATTAAACAATAACTTCAGATAGACTAGATTAAACATATTTTGTTTCCTGCAGAGACCCTGATACCAATGAGTTTGCACCTCCTTTTTTCTTGAATTTTTTCTCACCTAGCATGGCTTTCTCAAAATTAAAAAAAGAAAATTCTTTTTCTACCTATTAAAAATCTTATTTTTCTAAGCTATGGAGCAACCAACCACTAGTTATATTTATGTCAAAAATTGCCATTTTTTAATAACCTAATAATCAGAGGAAAATCATTTCCTATGGCTTAATTTCATATTCTACATGAAGGGCAAATTTATAGGAAAACAGAAATGTGCAAAAAATATTTCCAAAGCTCAGATTTAGCTTGCACAGAATTATCTTTGTGCTTTTATATTTTTGTGTTGTTCTACTCTTTTTAGCCTCAAATTATTCAGTGGGATGATTAATAGATATATCAAGTACAAGTTAACTTGCTAACAGTGGAATTATATATATATATATATATATTAATAAAAGGGTAATATGCAAATTAACCATCATTGCAACAAAGATGGTGGAGCCCATAGCCACAAAGATGGCAGCATTGGCCTGAGCCATGGAGCCAGCCGGTGCGGGGAGGACACTTGGCTTTCTTCGTCACCCCAGCGATGAAGGAAACCAAGCCTCTCTCAATCCCCAGCTGGCCACCGTGGGCCAGCCTCTGGGTGGTGGCCATGGAGCTAGCTGGAGTGGGCAGGAGGTGCCTCCAGCCCAGACTGAAGGCAAAAGGCAGCTCTGGCCCGGAGTTAAGGAGGGAGGTGGCGGTCAGAGCAAAGGCCCGGGTCCTAGGTGCCGGAGGGAAGCCGGTGCTGGCAGCCAAGGAAGGAAGGTCTATTCTTGCACGAATCTTCGTGCATCAGGCCTCCAATACACACACACACACACACACACACACACACACACACACACAGTGTGGCCAGATTATTATGACCACCCCATCAGTACTTCGTTGGGCCACCTTTTGCTTTCAATACTGCTGCGATGCCTCTTGGCATTAACTCCACAAGATGTTGAAAGGTGATGCGAGGAATCTGACACCATGCCTGATGAGTAGCACTGTCCAGTTCTGTGAGATTTGATGGTTGTGGAACCAGCTGCCTGATGACTCTTTCAACTTTGTCCCACAAATGCTCAATTGGATTGAGACCTGGTGATTGTGGGGGCCACCTAAGCAAGGTAAAAACTCCCTCATGATCTTGAAACCACTCCTGCACAATACGAGCACCATGGCATGGTGCATTGTCTGGTTGGAAGAAGCCATCTCCATTGGGATATGCCATCAACATGATAGGATGAACTTGATCAGCAACGATACTTAGGTCTGTTGTGCTACTCAGACATTGTTCCACATGAATTAAAGGGCCCATATCATGCCAGGAAAACATGCCCCACACCATAACACTGCCCCACCAGCTTGAAGGGTTGTACTCATGCATGTGGGGTGCACGCTTTCATGCTGATTCCGCCAAATTCTCACTCTGCCATCTGCATGATGCAACTGGAAACGTGATTCATCAAACCACATGACTTTTTTCCAGTGCTCAACTGTCCAATCCTTGTGTTCCTGTGCTTGGGTAACTGTCGTGGTAAACAACCTGCTTCCTTATTTATAATAGTCTGGCCCTCTAGCAACTTCAGCATGAAATTATAGCTAATTTGCCTACAAATGTCAGGTGGTCATAATAATCTGGCCACTCAATATATATATAATAATTTCTTTGAGTATAAATTCCAGTGATATTAGTACTTAGAAAGAAATGAATATTTTCAGTACCAACAATGAAGCAAAAGGAAGAAAAAGAAAGCTGGAGCAAAAGAATATTAAACTCAAAGATCTGAAACCTTGTCTATAAACATGTTGACATCAATTTGCCATACCTCCATTGAGAACATCTATTTTTTTCACCTCCTTGAACCTGGCTTGGTCAGTGACTGTTTTTACAAATTTTATCAATTCCTGCCTTTCGGAACTCTGAGCTTTCACATAATAAGTCCAGGAAAATCAACTGTCAAGGGAGGCTTAGAGGATGACTGGTGATTCACCAAATGTAAGTGAAGATGGCATCTTGAATTTCTAGCCAATGAAATCTTCCGATACCTCCAGTCCCAACCTATATCTGACTCACCACATGGCACAAGAAACAAAGGCTCATAAAACCATGAAAGATAATACAGTTGTTGTTTTAGATTTTAAAAATTGGGGATGATTTTTTCCATAGTGACAGATGAACAAAACAATAGGTAACGCCATTTTTCTTTGGATTTGAAAACAAGAAATCTAAAGAGAAGGTGGGACATAGAAGCCATGAGTGCACAGAGGCAAAAGTTGGAGAAGAAAAGCTATTGGTAGGTTCTGCATAAAGATAGTCATAAAAAGGGGGATTAAGAGTGTGACAGACTATTAAAAGGAGATAATTCTCTAATGATTCTGCCTGTTTTTCCTTTTTTTTCCTTATGCTCTCTGACTTACCTGTGCATTTTATCCCCCTTTACAAACAATAAAGCCTAGTGCCTGAGTCAGTCTCTTGAAATCCGAAAGAATCTCAAAAGCTAATGTTATTGGTGGCAATGTGGTGTTTTAACTGATACTTAGCAAGGGTAATGGAACTATTTAAATCCTATTAAACAGGTTTAAAAATTGATTCTAGTCCACATTAATATAACAAAATTATTATTTATTCATTTGTCACAATTTTCAGTGTTCAATTTGTATAATAACTTTAGATTGATCTTATGAAAATCGTATTTTACACAATGTAAGAAACCAATGAAGAGGAAAGCTTATAAGTATATTAAAATGTGAATCCAGATGTTAATGTCCTTTTGGCAACTGGAATTGATGATGATCTTCAGGACCAGTTGATTACTATTGGTTCAGTGAGAATAACATTATTCATTGTCAAATTGATATTTAATATCTAAAAAAGAAAAATGGCAATTAATTGTTTAATCAGAACCATTACTTCAATAAAAACTATATCCATAAATAAATAAATTTATTCTAAGTAAAAGGTATACTTTATTTTTCATTTTGATGAATCTTTTATTCCAGAGATTTCACAACCATTTCAGAAATAATTTCACCCAACTTACCCATTTTTCAGATGATGAAAATAAATCCCAAGGTGGTGGGATGGTTCTCAAAAGAAGGTGAACAACTAAGACTATTAACCAATTATAATGATTCTATTACTTTACTTTTTCTCCACGAGTCCTACATATTCAGTTATTCATACTTGCACTACATAAACCTCTATGCTTCCTACCCTCAAATATTATCTAGCCATCTACACACAAAATTTAGATTAGGAATAAGTTTCTTTGACATTGAACTCAAAAGGCTTTAGAATGCTGAATTTATTACCAATTATTTCAGTTTTGTGTGTGTAACTCTTTTTCATGGGAGAGAATCTCAAATAGACCACTTAGGGACTAATTTTGGAGGTGACCAATTAAGCAGCTGAGCACAAGCAATCATCTGTGACAGTTTTGTATGATGATGTCAGTAAACATTGCTGCTTTGTTTCCAATACTCTCTGTGCCTTAGCTCAGAAAACTTGGATTCAATCATCACTTGTGCAAGAGAGGATGAAGAAAGTCACCTTTTCCTTAGTACTTACTGAATACCAGGTGCTCTCCTAGAGGCTTTATAAAATTTATTATTCACCAAAGCCCAGCATCTTAGGATTTATTTCCCACAATTTAGAGTAGAAGAGTTTAGAAAGGTAATCGTTGAGTAACTTTCTTAATATGCACTACTTATGTTTGAAACTGACCCATCCTACATCACAACCTAACCTAGTTCTCTTTTGTGTTGTTGATGTTGTTAATCCTCATCTGAGGATATTTTTCCATTGATTTTTTTTTAGGGAGAGTGGAAGAGAGAGGTAAAGACAGAGAGAAACATCCATGTGAGAGAAACACATCGACTGGTTGCCTCCTGCACAAGCCCTGACCAAACCGGGGTGGGGAGGAGCCTATAACCAAGGTACTTGCCCTTGATCTGAATCAAACCCCGGACCCTTTGGTTCCCAGGCCAATGCTCTATCCTCTGAGCCAAACCGGCTAAGGCTAACCTTGTTCTTTTAATATCAAAGTGAAAAGCAATAAGTACATCACATAGCTGTTAATACTTGTACAAAAGGCAACTAGGCATGACTATTGCTAGGAAAATGATTTTAAAAACGTATTCATGTGGCAATTAAACCATCCTTTGCATGTAATTCCCACACCCATGGAGAAGAAAAACCAGGCAGAGAGAGAAATTGACTACTCTCTTCTTTCCCCATATATTTACAAAGGTTTAGAAAATAGTAGGTGCTCATAAATATTTGTTTTATTTAAATGTTCTTGAAGGAAATGCTCCAATATTAATCAAAATAATATCTTCTTTTGCAATCCTGAGGTAATAAAACATTGTAAAAATGTTATTCTTAGTACTTAAAATTTTGTGTGACTATCCTTGAATTCAGTGGAAGGAACTTTTCATTATAAATAGTATGTTTTATGCCAAGAATTTGGTCAAAATAAACTTGAAATAATACTTGACATGCTAAAATATTTAACACTGTTCAGCTGACTGTGTTTAGTTTATTTTTATAGTAAAAATCATGAGCTTTACTTTTCACCATTATAGTAGTATATAAAGAGCAAGAAAACATATAAGGCAGACCATCCTTTTTTTATCTGTTGAACATTAGGCAGTTCAACAAAACTGATTTCAAATTGTGACTGATAAGTATTGAATATTTACTCCTGGGGAATTAATTTTTCTTTTCAGGATTTTTTCTTGGTCTGCCATGTAAGACCACTGACTAAACCAGTGATTCCCTTCCATCTACTGGAATTTTAAAAACCAGTAAAATTTTAAAAAGAAGAAAAATTAGGGTGAGGCTCTTGAATATCAATTTTTATTTTACCAATGAAGGATATCAAGTATACACAACTCCAATTTTCTAAACTTTATATAATATAAAGAAATAAAATTATTTAAATTAAGTATTTTAATTAAGATAGTTTCATGTTAAAGGGGAAATCCACTTGACTACAAAACAACAGTAACAATAGGACAATTTCATTTGGATAAAATGGCCCCTCAGGTGATGTTTAATTCTCACACTCTATAAAATTTATGAGGACCTAACACTGCGTCCAAGACACAAAGTATTAGACTTTACGTTGAAGTCAGTCAAATAACTGGCTATTGTGTGACTTAAATTCACATGAGAGACTGGTTGATTAATAGGTAGTTGTTTCCACTGAACTCTAAACAAAAGGATATGCGCACACATACACAGTTTTAGTGGTGCAGATGAAGCCTTAAACTTAGATCAAACAACCACAATAGTTAGTTGGTGTCTAGAATATATGTTTTTTAAAATCAACCTTTATAAGACATAGATTCACACAATTTAGGATTGGAAGGAGTTTAAAAGATTGTTTCCTTGCATATTCTTAATTTATTGCAAAGAAAACAGAAGCCTAAAATTATTTGTTCAAAATAAAAGGCTAATTACTGGCAGTAATGGAATTTTAACATAAAAATGTTGAATTCTTGTTTCATCTATGAATTATAGTTTTATACACATGTCAAATTATTCATTAGTGCTGATAAACAATTTTATTAATTTTGCAAGAGTTTTCAAATATATCTTATCTAATACATATTAAAAGTTGAAATGAAGATATTTTATTTTGGGGGAAAAATAACTGAGGCATTTTACCATTCATGGATGACAATGATTTAGAGGTTTAAGGTAAAATATAATTTTGATTTAATATGTTAAAACAATTTTAAAATAAATGCCATTAAATTGAGTTGTCTGACAGGTTATCAAGGATCATAATATGAAAATAGATATGGAAGTTCAATAAGAATAAATGAATAAGAATGGTTATAGTTGTCACATAATTATGTTTCTTAGGCTGAGAAATAAAATACATCTATGTAGGTATTTAAAATTGCTCTATTTAAAAAACTATGTTCTTAATATCACTTACCTGCTTATCTGCTTCTTGAGTAAATATAAGTGACTCATTATTTCCGTTATATATGAGATTAACCTTATTAACAAGAGTCTTTCCTATTCCCCATATATTGATGAATCCAAGCCTCATTTCATTTGGGTTTCCGTAACCATTTTTCAATATAGTGCTTGTCAAGGTGGTCTACAAAGACAAAGAAATAATTTAAATTCTTCATTTGAAAAAAAAAAAAACAATTTAAACTTTAAAAAATATATATCTGTTAACCAAAATATATTCCAGAGTACAGAAAATTGTTTATTCATATATTTGAAATAAAGCGTATTAAACACCAAATATAAAATATTTAAATACAAAATAATTATAAAGTGTGATATGAAACTTTAAATATTATTTAACAAAATTGCACATAAATGATCTGAAATGAATACATACCTTGTTCAAATTAAATTGTGCCAAGAAATATAGGTCATTTTCATAGGTGCCTGTAAAGAAAATTAAAAGTGATATATTTATATTTCCAAAGAAGAAGAATAGCAAATACTAGTATATTTTTCTTTACTTTCCTAGTATAAAGGGCACTCAAATCATCATTGCATTATATTTAACTTGTTCAAACAGTCCCAGCAACACTAAAATGTGAAGGATGAGTCACCATAAATGGTTCCATGTCTGTATATAAAATATAATTCTGCCATATTTAAAACTAATTTGAAAATTACTGTCATTGCTATAATGTATAGCAAGTGCTTACTATCTAAGTATTTTATCACACTATTCTGAAATATGTATTATCATTCCCACTATATTGAAGATGAAAGCAAGTTCCAGAGAAGTTAAATAAATGGCCAAAAGTGAAACAATTAATTACAGATGCCCCTTTATTTACAATGTGGTTATATCCCAATAAATCCATTAGAAATTGAAAATATAGTAAGCCAAAAATGCATTTAATATATCTAACCTATGAACATCTTCACTTAGCCTAGCTTACCTTAAACATAGTCAGAGCACTTACATTAGTCTACTGTTGGGCAAAATCACCTAACACAGAAACCAGTTTATAATAAATTGTTGCATTTTAAAATGTTTTGAATACAGAAAACACAAAGCACAATATCCAAAAAAGCTGGCAAGAGTGTACTGCCGAGTAGGGGTTGTTTATCCTCCTGATCCTGGGAGCTGGGCCTCTCTGCTGCTGCCCAGCATCACGAGAGAGTATCAGACACCCTATCACTAGCACAGGAATGGATCAAAGTTTCTACTGAATGTGCATTCCTTTGGCACCATTACAAAGCTAAAAAAATCCTAAATTGACCCATCATTAAGTTGACGGCCATCTTCATTATCAAGGTCTGGAATCAAGTCCAGTTTCCCCAACTGAGAAGACTGTGTTTCTATGTAAAACCAAACAAGCATAAGACAGGAAGTCAAAGTAGAGTCAAATGCATGATTGAAACAAGTAAGTGTTAGGATAACATTGAAAAGGCTTTACATTTTAATTCCCTTTCCCACTTATACATGCCAGCATTGTATTCATTAACCCTCTGAAAATTGCTAATGTACACAAGTGTCAGAATAAGTTTGTTTTGATTTATTTATTTTTATTTTCTTTGAAAGAAATAATAGGACAGCAAATAATAATATTCCATGAAATCTGAATTACTTAATTATTTAGGTGGAGGTCTATTAACTACATTGCAAGCCTACTAAGAAAACTTACTTGAAGATTCTGATCTAATCCAAAGACTCTAAGTATTTGTTGTGTATTGCTGCTGTTTACTAAGGAAATTACAGGGGGCTTTTAAAATCTATATATTCAATTATAACAAATGTAGTGAGATTACACAATATAACAAAAAAAAAGTGGATTTAATTGGCCAGAACCATTTGGCTTGCCTGAATATCTAAATTATGTGCAGTTACTTTCCAGTATTTGAAAAACAAACAAAGACTGCAACAAAACCTCAATAGGATAAAGGTTAGTAGAACTTCAGTTAATGTGTTCATGGTCAGGGCTTTTACAACATAGGATTCTCCCTGATTCTTCAACCTCTAAATCAGAAAATACTGAGAATTTTTTTTTATTGTAAGAATCTTGCTAACCACCGTATGAGTCTTTATAAAATTATTTTCACATGATTCTTATATCAACTTCCTAATATATTTTATTTGCTAATAGATTCCCATGTCTTATGGTTGCAGAATATTAACTATGGTTTACTTAAAATGATGAAAGATACACGTCTTTACTATAATGAAAAATCTCTCATCTATGCATAATTTATTTAAATTACAGTGAGCAGCCCATGAGAACTTCAGCTCCACACAGATGTTAGTTTTATGAGTAAGGTTTTTAAGAGAATATTCAAAATGCCTATCTAGTCGAGCTAGTACATTGTAAATCTAATCCTCTACCAGTATGATGACCACCTGGGGACATTTGACTGGAAGACAGATTCATGGGCCTCTTCCCAAATTAATGAAATTTGAATGGACCCCATAATCTGCATTCTTTTTTTAACTGAATTTTTTGGGATGACCTTGGTTAATAAAAATGATACATGTTTCAGGTATATGGTTCTGCAATACATCATCTGTATGTTGTATTGTGTGTTTGCCACCCCAAGTCTCTTTCCATTACTATTTATCTCCCTTTACCTTCTTCAGAATCATCATGCTTTACAAACTACCCAGGTGATTCTGATATCAATGGTCAACAGAGCACACACTGCTAAAAGTTTAGCAGTTCAGTTTGGTCTTGAGGAACAGTTATAGAGTAAATATAGATTTACGTTTAAATCCTTAAATTTTTCATGTCAAAATACTGAATATTAAAAACCAACAAAAAAAAATACAAAATAGCTGAAAGTCTAGGGAACAAACCTGAATTTTGTTTCTGGAATATCTCATGTTTTAGAGCAGTGGTTCTCAACCTTCCTCATGCCGCAACCCTTTAATATACAGTTCCCCATGTTGTGGTGACCTCCAACCATAAAATTATTTTCATTGCTACTTCATAACTGTAATTTTGCTACTGTTATGAATCGTAATGTAAATATCTGATATGCAGGATGTATTTTCATTGTTACAAATTGAACATAATTAAAGCATAGTGATTAATCACAAAAACAATATGTACTTATATATTCAACATGTGTTTTCCGATGGTCTTAGGTGACCCCTGTGAAAGGGTCGTTCGACCCCCAAAGGGGTCGTGACCCACAGGTTGAGAACCGCTGTTTTAGAGGCACACTTATGCATCAGTAGTGCATACACATGGAACACAGCTTTTCAGCCCAATTGACCTCATACATAGTGAATGTCTATTATGTGAGCATCACTGGAATAGCTTCTAGAAGAACAAAAATGATTGCTATAGAATCCCTACCCAAGCATACCTCCTAGTTATCCACACATTTTCCATAGAGATGAACTATATTTAAGACAAGAAGAAATTCTTTAAATACTTGTAACACTTTTTAAAAAAATTAGTTCAACTATTTATTACACTAGTTTAGCTTTGAAGAATATTATTAGATTTTTATTAAGCTTCCAAATTACAATAATAGGTAACATATAAGTAATATGATAATATGTATGTCATCAACTACATTTATCTACTTATAGACCACTCACTTTTAGACTCTCCATCATCCCAAAACAGAGATCCTTGTGCCATATGATTATCATCTGCAGCAACAATGAGCCTCATGTAGTTTTGTCGACTACAAGGAAGAAATATCATTTTATCAATATTTACAGAGTAGCATATGTGTTGTTACAATATGACATCCATATACATATCCAAGAAAACACAACTAAGACTACTAATTAAGGGGAATGCAACTGTTTTAGACAAAGAAAGTAAAGCATTTACTTTTTCTTATGAGTTTATGGGAATGACATAACCCATAAAATTTTTAATATTTAATAAAAATACCATGCATGTATTTTGGTCTCAAGGGTCCACCTACTGAAATAAATCAGAAGAGGCCTTATATAGAATAATTAAAAGCCTAATAAGTTTATTAACATATTTATTCTTACTGTAATCCTTTCATTGATCATTAAACATGAAATAATTGTATAGCATTTTTATCTCTTATGTCTTATATCTTCCTCACATTTCCATATATAAATCACTGAGTTATCATTGGCAGTTGTTAAAAAGAATGTGGAGGGTAGCCAGCAAGTTGTAAGTCCTATCACTGGCGAGGACAATATTTCTCAAGCTTGTGGCTGCATAGGCCAGTCTGGAAACTAAATATCTGCTTCCATGCTCACTGTACAAGAGAGTTGGTTTAACAGTCTCATACTAGTAAGGAAAGATTTCTCAGACAAATTATGCTTAGCTATCTGCCTTTGCAATCACCAACATTGAAGGCTGTACTGTAATGGAAGTCTCCTAAAATATCAGAATATCTAAAATTTATACCATCATAGCACTTTGATATTTTCCATGCACAAATATCAGCATGTCTTAGCATGAATATATGCATGTATTTTAATTCAGTTTACTGGTGTAGAAGATAAGTATATCTTATAATCAACATTAAAACTCTGGTTTAAAAATTTTCCAACATATTTAAAAACAGATTCAAAGGAATTTCACAGCTTGCATTCTACTCCATATACAGGGTGGGACAAAAGTAGTTTTACAGTTGTTCATATGGAAAATAATACAATAATAAATAAATGATAATACAAGAATAAATTCTGTGCTTTGTATATTCACAGCTGTAAACCTATTTTTACCTAACCCTTTATATACCTAAACCGATATCCTATTTACTTCACACACACACACACACACACACACACACACACACACACACAGAATAGCCTCTCTTTTCTCTCATAACAAAAGGATTCTTCAAGGAACACCTTGGGTCCCCTGCATGAAGCCCTCATTTTTCACATAATATCATTTTTTCTTATCTTTAATTGATCCCAAGGTAGAATATTGATACAAACTGATCTAAATGGCTCCAGAAAATAGAAAGAGACTGCTCATGCTAACTGGGGCTGTGACATGTAGATGAGCAAGAGAGTGGATGCAGTATGGACAGAGAAGAGTCAGAGGGACTAAGTCCTCTAGAACCTGAATGTGTAAGTCTGAATTCAGGCAGTGGAAACTGTGTCTGCTGTGACTCTGTGGCAGTCACAGAAGACACAGTCTGGACATATTGCCAAATGAGAGGGAGAAAATGCCACAATCAACTGTGGCAGGATAACTGAATTCTCTTTCACTGTGTGTTCATTTGATACAGATCTAATAAGGGTTTCTGGGGCAAAGAAGAGAGGAGAGTCTTCGCCAGATAATCTGTTATGAATGACAATGGACAGAAAAATATGAATCATCTTTTAACTTTGTGTGGGACAAGGCTACTCAGAGAAGCATCTGGTTCTTCTCTGGGCAGCAGTAGACTTAGCATTTGAAGGAGTAGTGAAATCATCAATGGATACCCACATTTTCATTGACTAAAGTGAGTCAAAGAATATTTGACTGAAAGAGGGAGGCAGAGAAAGGGGAAAAGAAAAGCTTGAAGTTCAGAGAAATCTTCTGAGCAATATTTGCTTAAAGTTTAAAAACGGGTCACTTAAAATCATGTTCATAGTATTTCTTTCCACATGTCAGAGGCAGGAAAAAAATAACTTAGACATTTATTGTCAACACCTTTGCATATTCATACAGAAGATAGTAAGTTTTAGTTGGTATATTAGTTTGGTAAATGTTCTTACTGTAAGAGGGAATATCATGTTTTCAATGAGTCTCTCAAGTTCTTGCATATCTTGCATATAGAGGCACTGACAGTTTTTCTTTTGACTGTCCTTTAAAGGATGCTTTTAAAGCAAACAGTATTGGAAGACAGGGCAGTGTTTAATAAAATTGTAAATCACTGTCCACTATAATAATTCAAAGCAGAGAATACACAGGTTTGTTTACAGTTGATAACAAAAATAAAATTGAGTTTCCTTGATCTTGGAGTTCCTTAGCTGTGTCTCAAACCTCCTGCATATGCAGTATCTTTTAGGCCACTTCATGTCACCCCCACGGGACTTGGGAACAGAGAAAACTGAAGCAAACATGAAGGTCATAAGTCTTGGTATGCCACGAGTAAAAAGGCTCTTTGCTTCTGACTCAGCTCCATGAAACTAGCGGGCTCATATGTAAGCTTTAACTGGGGTAGAATCTCAGACCGTTCCAAATCCTTGGCAATTCCAGCTGATGTATCTTAAAATTTAATCTGAGTTCTGTAACCACTTTGTTTACCTGTGAAATGTGTTTTGATCAGGCTCTTGACAGGGTAGGATGTAACCACCACGAACATGAAGGTTTATTTTATCAAAGGGAGCATCAAAATCCTTAAACGTTCCTCTGACACCAATATCTTGGCCCTAGAAATGACAGAGTTGGAAGGAAGAACAAAAGCAGCAAAAAGTGGAATTATTAGCAATATTAGAGGTCCGGTACACGAACCTTGTGCACTTGGGGTGTGGTCTCTCAGCCTGGCCTGCGCCCTCTCGAAGTCCAGGAGCCCTCGGGGGATTGCCAACTGACGGCTTAGTCTAGCTCTCCACAGGGAGCCTGCCTAAGCTGGCAGGAGGACATACTTAGTGCTGCCATGGAGGCAGGAGAGGCTCCTTCCACCATTGCTGCACTCACCAGCTGTGAGCCCTACTGGCTGAGAGGCGCTCCCCCTGTGGGAGTGCACTGACCACCAGGGGGCAGCTCCTGCATTGAGCATCTACCTTCTGATGGTCAGTGCACGTCACAGAGACCCATGGTTCTGCTGTTTGGTCAATTTGCATATTAGCCTTTTATTATATAGGATTGCAACATGAGGGGGCACATTTATAAAATCAAATGAGACACTTTCCAATTTAAAATAAAGACACAGACATTTACTTAGAAGATCATGTTCTTTAAAGCATATACTCAGACCTTGGTTTCATGGTAGCTTTGAAAATAATTTACTAATACTTATTTTTGTCATGCTCACATGCAGAAAATGTGTAGATTTTTCAAAAATATATTTATATTGATTTCAGAGAGAAAGGGAGAGGGAGAGAGAGATAGAAACATCAATGATGAGAGAGAATCACTGATTGGCTGCTTCCTACTAGACCCCTACTAGGGAGGAGCCTCAACCCAGGCATGGGTCCTTGACCAGAATCAAACCAGGGACTTCAGTCCCCAGGCAGACATTCTATCCACTGAGCCAAACCAGCTAGGGCAACATACGAATTTTTGAAAGGTCACAAAAACTATTCTTGACTGCCACATACATTATTCCTGAAAGGCCTGCATTACCTGTAATCATCATTTTGCACAGCCAATAAAGGGCAATGACCGTTTGATGTACAATATGTACTTCCCATGTTTATTTGGTAAAATAAATCAATGACTACATAATCAACTATGGCAGAATAAATTAATTCTCTTTCACTGTATGTTCATTTGATTCAGATCTAATTAGCAAAACATACCTTACTCATTTTAAGTGTATTTTATTAAATACATCATTAATGTAAAGATCAGGATCAAACTTAAACCCATTTCTGTTTAGTAAATTCCCCAGAATTCTTTAATTACTTACCGTATGGTAATCAAACCACCGAGCATTAGGGACATAGCCTCTTACAACGGTCTGATACTGTAATTTAAAAATATAGTTATTTAAAAATATATCAATTAGGAAAAATATTTTATGAACAAAAACATGTGGTAGGACTTACAGGTTCCAATACAGGGGTAACCATAAATGCTGGGCCCCACAGGAACTGCTTGAATATGTCCCAGGTAGTCTTCTCCTTATAGAACCTTGAAAAAATATTTATAGATAGTTTAATCAAAGAACTTTATCTCTTCTGGATACCATTAAATAAGTATTCAAATCACATTTTGAAGTGTGGGCTTGTGTGGATTAAAAAGAAAACAAAATTATGAAAAAGCAAAAATAACCCTATGACTTGGAATTCAATGTGCAATGCTACAATACTTGACAAGTAAATCTAGACCATGACTAAACCTCCTGACAAAATGGAGAGGATTGTGATTGAATTTATAAGACCACTGCATGAGAAATTTAATTTGAAGAGAACTCATGGAGGTACAAAATATTAAGTAGAAATAGGACATTGACAAACTAGAAAACAAAAATTATAAATACCCTGGGAAAAATGTTCAAGACAAGCGTGTTGATTTGGTAATTTTAAAGAGTTTGCTTATCGTATTTCAATTAGAATTCGATGGATAGTGGATTTATATGTACTTATATGTTTCTATATATGTTACTAGATTTCTGAATTTTAGATATAAATTGCTGGAAAGAATAAAATCTTGAGAATAGACACTATTAAATATCCACAATTTTCCTTTAATTAAAATGGAAGTATAATTTTTTTGTAGGTTTGTTCTTTTATTTCTGTTATGTTTTGTTCTATTACAAGCAGATTAGCCAAGGCAGATTTCTGGGTTTACTCTTCCATGAATTTCAAATGGAAGCAAAGGCCCAGGTGTTTTCAATAGGACAAGAGTTTGCATCGTTAATAATAATATTTCTGATTGGAACTCAGTCCAAAGCTAATACTTGATTCTGGGAAGTTACTAGGGAGATGACAAAGGGAGTGGGGAGTGTAAAAATGAAAGAATCAAGAGATTAATAAGCTGTTACCAGGAATAAAGAAAGGATTATGATTTAATAAAGCAACTAGAGAGGATAATTTGAATCTAGGAAAAACATTTTTTTAGAAAGCTGGATCTTTCATCTTATAATTAGAACTTAAGGCATATTAATCATGCTATTATTTGGAGAATTTTACCTTGGTTACTACTGTTCAATTTGAGTAAATGTCTATGCTATGTAATTTTCATTGGTTTATAAATAGTGCAATATAACAAATTGCCTTTTTTAATTACTCTGATAATATTGGGTACACATGTAGGTAAGTATACTATGATTATTTCAATGGTTTCTTTGTATTTTTATTGAATGTGTATTTTGTTTTTTGTAACATTTACAGTAAGAATCAGCTTATATTTGTCTTAAAAATAGAATAGGCTACAATTTTAGAATAAAATTTCAAGATTTAGCCATATATCAGTTTGATCTTCAAAAGTGAATCCAAATAAATTTTCTAAGGAGCATGTTAAAACTGTTCTAAGGTACCCCATTAGCACACCTACTAAGAGGGGTGTAATCTTCTTTTTCAATTATGAATTAACTAGAGGCCTGGTGCACAGATTCATGCACTGGTGGGGACCCTTGGCCTGACCTGTGCCCTCTTGTAATCTGGGGCCCCTCGGGAGATGTCGGAGTGCCAGTTTCGACCTGATCCCCACAGGCCTGGCTGAGGGACACAACCAGTGCATGAATCCATGCACCAAGCTTCTAGTATGCATATAAGATCTTTGGTTAATCTCTTCCTGTCCTCCTCCCACCCCACTTCCCTCTGAGATTCATCAGTCTGTTCCATTTTCCATGCCTGTGGTTTCCATTCTTGCATTGAGCTTCTGCCCCCTGGTGGTCAGTATGTGTCATAGCTACTGAACTGTCGGCTAGTAGGCCAGTCAGCCGGTTATGCAGAAACAATATTACTTAATGTAGAAAACTTTTAAAAAATATTCAATGTAATAAGGTATATAAGTCATCTAGAATAACATCTGGAATACAAAAGTTATTCTTAGGAAGAATAATTACTTTAAATAACTGTTTTGCTTCATTTTTAATGGCATAGATAAGTCTATCTATCAGAAGATTTATTTATGAAAATGTTTGTTAATTCAAAATGAACACTAAAATAATAATGAAAAAGTTCCAAATTCAAAATATTGTATATTGGCCCTGACCAGTTTGGCTCAGTTGGTTGAGCATTGTCCCATGCACCAAGAGGTTGCCTGGTTCAATTTCAGGTCAGGGCACATGCTTGAGTTGGTGACTTGATTCCCAGGAGGGGGCATGCAGGAGGCAGCCAATTGATCCTTCTCTGTCATCAATGTTCCTCTTTCATCTTTTTCCTTCTTCTCTCTCATAAAAACAATGCTAATATATTTTTAAATGGGTATTTTTTTAAAAAATTAAAATGTTATGGTGGTAGGGGGAACGTAAAATGCTTCATAATCTTTAAAAATATATTGTATGTTGTACTAAAAAATATTATTAAGTAAATTAATTGGAAGCTATCTGTTGTGGTAGGAAAAATATTTGCACTTACTCATGCAAAAGCGGTCGGATAACAGTGCCACCATGAGCATGAATTTCATGCATCTGTGTATAGAAGTATGGCAATAAAGTGTATCTTATATTTAGAACATTCTTTGACATTTCTGAAAAAGTTTGATTCCAGGAAGCAGGATCTTGTCTCTGAAATAAACCAAATTGAAATAGTTATAAACTTTTATTTTTATTTAACACATAATTTTGAACTACATATTTGGAGAATAAAAAGCAAGAATATTAATTCACTGTCATGTGCAATATACTACATCACAAAAATCTTATACAATAATGTTTCTATCTCACACAGACAGCACAATATTAACATTTAACCATGAAAAGTGACATTAAGTCTCTGGCTTGATTTAGTTTAAGTTATCATATGTAAAGAGCAGTTTTCATTTGAATAAGTGACAAATATATTGTCAACTATGATGACACAAAGTGTAGGGGTCAAAAGTCTAGGAGATAAATGAAATGTTATAAGAAATGGACTAAAATAAATAGAGACATGCTGAGCCCATCACGTTAACACTGCACATTGTATGTTCACATCAGAAATAAATAAATTAGGATACTAAAGAACTAGTTATATATGAGGAAGTGAAGACCTAATTAATGTTGGACAAGAAAAAAAAAAAATAACATGCCCAAGTCTATTCTAGAATACACACTCCAGGTAAAAAGACTGTTACCTCCTCTCCGGCCTGACCCTGATCGGCCTGGCCCCAATTGGCCCTGATTGACGGCCAGGTCTAGGAACCCCACCCATGAGTGAATTTTGTGCATGGGACCTCTAGTATATTTATATTGGTTTCTCTCCCCACACCGAATTCTCTGCTCTAATGCTAATGTGACTTCAGCCAAGAGAACTTCCCTGATACCCCTTCTAAAACAGAAGTCCCATAAATCTCTATCACTTTAACTTACTCCATTTTTCCTTCATATGCATTTATTTGTACGTGGCATTTTATATAAATGTATAAATACATGTGTATAATAAAGAAAAATAAGTATAAATATACACATAATTACTTATTATCACTATCCTTCCTACATTATATGAATTGGTAGGGCAGCATTTTATAAGTATGAGCTAGTAGACTTAATGAATACTTGTTAAATGATCATGGTCAGGTTTCTATCGATTCATACCCTACTTTTTTTAATAGTACAACTTTCTAAGTTGTGTTATTGTTGAATTTTCCTGTTAAATATTCCTATCCCATCAAGTTATATCTTTATTGTCCAACTTTCACATTCTTCCAAAGTATATTCACATACTTTTTTCCTACCTTATATAGGTTATCATTTTCATTTTCTAAAATAAATCCCCTCCTCTATTCTGACTAAAATTTTCTGAGTAATGCATTTCAAGCACATGGTGAGCTCTGCCATTCAGTTACTGTGGCTAGAACTCATCCTTTAAAGACTAGCTTTGTCCACAACCTTCTGTAAGGTGTTTTTGAAAATGCATCTTTTCTCTGTACTTATTCACTGAAAGTAAATATCACAAAACTTTGCCTCTAATTGTTCATATTTTTCCATAACTTTAGTACCATCTTCCTTCTCATTCAAAAATTCCTTCTGACAACTTAGTGAAGAGTATATTTGTGTCACCACATAGGAAATAATTCTCATGATTTTCCTCTCCCTTTTCTCCCTCAATTCTTCAACTCATTTTTTTTAACATATGCCTTTTAAATCTTCCAATTTCATGCACTGATACTAGTATTTCAAATGGCTTTCATGACTAATTATTTAGTTTGAAGTTGATTTTTTTTGTTCCATTCTGGTTTGGAAGAAGTTCCAGAGGTAATTTATCCCCCCTACCTACTCCAAAATTACATAGAACAGCAGTAAGTATGCCAGCTAACCAAGTCTTGAAGCCAAAAGTAGAGGGTAATCCAAGTAAGAATTTTTTTTCAAAATTATGTGCTTATAAGTCCTCAGTAAATGTACGGAGGTTCAAAGCATTCATCTGGAAATCAGTGAGGTGGAGTGAATTTTATTTAAAAAAAATACATATGTTTAGTGGGAGGTGGGGTTGGTGTCAAGAAAGGAGAGTAAATGCAATAATTACATACCCTCGTGCCTGCAACGTTGTGATTTCTTGAGTATGGATAAAATGCTCCAAGTTGCATCCAGCGGGTGCAGAGGTGATATTCTGAATTGTTGAAGAAACCACAGATATCTGCTCCAGTCTAAAATACATTGTTGTATTTAATTAGTTTTAAGTTACTTTCTTAATATTTATAAGTGATAAAAATAAAAGGAATAGAATTACTTACATATGAAATTCCAAAGAGACTAAATTCCATCATACCTTAAAAAAATTAGGAAAAATGTCTTAGAAAGCTACAGTTTCATATATCTTTTGATATGTTTTATTTATAAATATATTCCATTTTTAATACAAACCTCTAATTCAAACATTTTTTAGATTATCAACATGTTTTCTATCATTTCTTTTTTATAATTTTCATACTTTTAAGTTTATAGTGTTAATGACATTTATCAAAATAAAACAGGATATGCTTCCTTGACATTTTAAGATAACATATTTAAAGTACAAAGTTGTTATGAATACATTATCGTGTGAGAAGAAAGTGATAGTGATTTCCTTGATTTTATGTTTTATAATAAAAGGCTATTTTGTAATTATTTCATTATAGTTCTCATCATTTGAAATAAATTGAATTATTTTTGTTAAATAGAATCTTCTGAGGAATGATCACTGTGATAAAATGTGATTTCCCAACTCTTCTTTTAAAGGAATATTTCTAAGCATTATGTGTTTTCCTTGAAACCTAAATGAATAGTAAAGCATTTTTAAGACCAGATCTCCAACAGAAAAAAATCCCTTTGCTCTTTAAAATGACAATGTCTTATTTACTCTTTACCCAATCATTGCCAGAGATCTCTTTCTAAATGTGGTTTAAAATATTCTTATTCCCTAAAATCTAGAATTTCTACTCATATCTATTCTTAGTTTGTTATTTTTCCCATCTCCTGCCCTTTCAAACCATGAAACTGAAACAGAAAGTGATGAAATTATTTTCTCAAAACGAACTGGTTGGAAATCATTATTTTCTATACGGAACCCCAGACCCTGCTTTCTGGGCCACTACTTTATCGTGGGGCTATTTGTCATAAGATAAAATGCCAAAGCATTTTTCTGAGATGCACTTATAAGGTATATGAACAAATGCCAGAAAAAGTGAATACTTAATAGAAAACTCAAAAGAATGATGATAAAGATGGTGACTCTCCCATACCGATGATCGATTTGTCCAAATTGTCCCATTGTGCATAGTTGTCTCCAAGCCAGTGTCCCCCCCATCGTCCAGCAGTAGGATATGTGGAACGAGATATAACAATTCCTCTCTTGCCAGTTGCCTTCTGCAATGCACTAATAAAAGTGAAGAAGGATTTACATTAGGAATTTTCTTCAAATATTTCTACTTTTGACCATTCCATTCAAAATAAGAATTTGATTTGTGGTATTTATGTTGGCTCTTATTACAACTAGCTCTTTATATGTGAGTCTTCTCTCACTATACTAGAAAATTCTCAGGGGTATGAAAGATATCTTTTTTCTTCCAACATTTACTAGATTGACATATCTGAGTGGCCTGCCTGCATGTATTTATTCAATGGACACAAGTTAGATCAACTATTTGTATTATCAAATCAACTAAACATTTTTAAAAGATTAATAAACTTATTTTATTCTACTTAAATGTGTTCTCTTGAATAAAGTTCTAACTATTGATGGCACAAACCCTTCTAATTTTTGGCTTAATATTTAATTTTTGTATTACTCTGCAGAGAATACTTGCTATAATATCTCTTGTTTTAGAGGCTAGTTTAAAGAGTACAAGTCTTTCCTGGATCTTAAAAATAAAAGTAATTTTTATATTTTAAGAATGGAATTTATTGAAAGCCAGGTCAAGAGGATAGAATTTACAAATAAGGTCATTTTTATCCTCCCCTCCTCATTCTTTAAAGAATTATTTTAATGACTTATTGTGCATTCTGGTGTGAATAATAATGCATTACTTTTTATGACATTTCTCTCTCTCTCCGATACTGCATTATAAGAATATGTAAAATAGAAAAAATATTTGAAAATTATATTAATTGGAAAGAAAATATTTATTCTTTTATTACTCAAAATAAATTGTATGTGCATAAGAACTAGAGATCTACCACAGAGAAAATACTTCAAATACCTAATTAGGCAGACTTTACAACTCACTAACATGTTTTCAACAGCATCTAGTCATTTATTTGCTATCGCATGGGCCACAGTGTTTGTACTGATTTGTTTATATATAGAGCTTCTTCAGTGAGTCCTTGAGATTTTTGAGGTTAAGGACTTTGTGCTAATCTTTTTTGTGCCCCTTATATCTAATACAGTACTTGGCTTATAATAGTAGCTCAAGAAAAAATGTAACTCAACATTTAACACTTTAATATGTTTAATTTAAATAACAAACATGGTTGAAATCTTTTTCTGAAAAAATGTATGTACTAGAGCAAAATTAAAACTATTAAAGACCTGTTTTATGACTTTATATTAAAGGTTGTTCTTCAGAAGATAATACTGATATCTTCCCCATCATATTTTTTATTAATTAAAATGGACCTTAAACATCCCCAACTACCTTTAAATGTCAACTATTTAAATTTTTACCTATGGTTGCCTTGAATTTATTCATACAACTTTGATAGTTGTAGTGGGATAATAATAGATTCATTTAAATTTCCTAAGCTTTCCACAATGTGTTAGGAACCATGGCAGATTCTGTCATGTGCTACAGAAGTTCAATTACCTGCCCTCTAAAGAAAAATATTTCTTTCAATTTCCCTTAAATTACATATTTTCATCTTAAAATGCATAAGTTTTGCCAGCAAGATGAGTCAATTCTCAATATTTTTGTTCTTTTTAATATGTTTATTTTTATGGTAAAGTAAGGTTAGCTGAGGATAATTGTGTTTCTTTATTATATTCCAGCATGGTTAATTTTTAAAAAAATGCTTTCTCAAAAAAAGGCATTGTTAAAACCAGTTTGTTTACTCTTAAGAATGTCATATCCTAGTCTTTGTATATGATCTTAGTGAGCCTACATTTGGATTTGGTTAACAAATCTGTAGACATTCATTCATGTAATATTTCAAATAATTCACATATTCTATGTTGACAAATAGTTTCATGCTAGAAATAGGATAAACATGTTTCACTAAGTGAGGAAATATTACACATATTCTTTAATCCCAAATGATTCTCATTTTTTACCTACTTCATTCATATACTAGAGCAGTGATTTTCAATCCTGGATTGAAATTAGAATAACCTGATAAATTTTTAGAACTTAAGACTCTTAGGCTATATACTATACACCAATTAAATTAGAATTTACTAAAAATATTTGGGCAATTACAATGTGTAATCAAGATGCAATGTTCTAGAGCTGCATTGTGTCATATGGTGGCCACTAGCCACATGGGCTATTTAATAAACCTAGATTTATTAAATTAAATAACATTTAAAATCCCATTCCTGAGTAACACTAAGCACAGTGGTAAACAGCAATATATAGTCAGTAGCTGCATATTAGACAATCCAAAATTATTGAACATTTCTATCATTGTAGAAAGTTTTATTGGACAGTGCCAATAAAGACTTGATACTCGCCGAAACCGGTTTGGCTCAGTGGATAGAGCGTCGGCCTGCGGACTGAAAGGTCCCAGGTTCGATTCCGGTCAAGGGCATGTACCTGGGTTGCGGGCACGTCCCCAGTGGGAGGTGTGCAGAAGGCAGCTGATCGATGTTTCTCTCTCATCGATGTTTCTAACTCTCTATCTCTCTCTTTTCCTCTCTGTAAAATATCAATAAAATATATTTAAAAAAATAAAAAAAAAAGACTTGATACTCAAAGAATGGCCTGTGTTCCATTATCTTTGGCCTCACATAAGAGTTTTTTTCATATGGACATTAAAGTTTGAGAAGCTCCAGGTCATTCACACATACTCTAATTTGCTAATCATGGATTTAAATAACATATTTATCCAAGCCTTAATGTCTTAATTAATTATATCAGAGTATATATTATTTATTCATTGATTCAAAACCATTTGTTGAGCACCTACTATGTTTTAGGTGTTGTGCTGCTATAAGATGAGTACATTGTGGGGAACAAAGGAAGATACTTTAATATTCTTTTGAAAATGGGTTAAAATTTAAAGCAATGGTGGAGAGACAGAGAGAGAGAGAGAGAGAGAGAGAGAGAGAGAGAGAGAAAGAGAAAGAGGGAGAAAGGAAAAACAGTTACTCTCTAAGTGTCATGAAGGACCAACTAAGTTACAGAGAACATTGGAAAGAAAAGTGCTACAACATAAGGACAGCAAAGAAGGATTCTCATAATAGGTAACATTAAATCTAATATCTCAACGATGTCAGAGTTAGAAAGGATAATCATGAACACGGCTTACTCGTAAGTAGGTTTCATTTGTGACCATCCATATAGATTGTGAACATTGTAATGCAAAACTGATGATTCATCGCTAAGGATCTGCTCGGTTTCCATACACATGGTTCTGAAATGTAATCCCTCGTGTCTTTTTGCGAGTTCTAGAGAAGGAAAAAAAAAGTGAAAAAATACTTTTTAGTTATTAAATATAGTTATTAAAGTGTGTAAAAGGCAACTATATATTCTTTTGGAAAAAATATTACATTTTGCTTTAAATATTTATTGATTTTGTAAGTGCTGCCAATGTTATGACAAATGTAAAAAACAGTCTATAATTGTAATTGATTGTAGTTACCATTGTGATTGAAAAAAATGTGAAAATTTTTACTATAATCAGTAACAAAATAAAAACCAGAAAAATTAATGTAATCCTAAATGTCTATTATATTTAATCATTTAGATGAGAAATACTGATTAAATAGGCTTTAAAAATGAAAATCCTGGTGTTAAGAACCAACACTAGCTCTTGACCCACTTTTTTTCAGTTTAAGATGCTTTTTTTTTTTCCCGAGTTTTGCCATCACTTCATGTTAACAGTTTATGAAGTTTACTGTCCATATAAAAGTATGAGGATGAACACCAAAAGACTGGAGCTTTCCCTCAACACAAAAAAGTGTTTCTATTTTATCATCCCCCTCAGTAAAGAAACATTTTTTAAAAAAAATCTGTATAAAAGCTTTCTATTTTCTATTAGAAAGAATATTGAGAATTTCTAGGAAAAGTCTTATGAAAATTAAAGCAATAATTTTAAACACTTTAGAAATGTGTTCTTATAGTAAAACATTTTTCTTGATTTTTCTTCCCAATATAATATTAGATAATATTGGCAATGGATTGAAGTGTGGTACAGTGTGCAGATGGGTAGTGAGAATTGGGGATGTGAATCCTGTTCCCCAATAAAAAATTACATAAACCTAGTAAATAAATTAATAATAACATTACATTAAAGTAAAAGCAACAATATTGTACCTGGCATATAAGGTGGATAATTTAGCTCTTTATTTCTGCATGAAGTAGTTGACCCATGTATAAAACTTGACGGTTCATTCATATCCTTTAAAAAAAAGGAAGAAAAGTAGACAGAAAACAAATTTAGAAATTGTATTCTTAAAAGAACTAATTCAGAGGGCCAGTAAGTTAAAGTAGCATATTTGAGTAATGACATTTAATCACTTCTAAAAAGCAAAAAATAAGACATTTTAATGATACTAAAGTCATTAGGTTAGCTCAGTGTTTCTGTTTTACAATTCATTGCCTACTTTTGACAAACTTAAAATGTCTAATTTTTTTCTGTAGATATAATATGTACATAAAAGTGATTTTTTTTAAGTTTTCTAGACATGAAGTTATATTATAATAGTGTATATTCTTCTATGTACTCTCTTGAACACTCATGCCTTGGATCAATTCCTTTTAAAAAAAACACAAAGGTTTGTGAAATTTAAAATCATAAGATTTAGCTTATAATTAAAAAAATTTCAGAGAGTATCTGAGCACACATTTCAGGATCTCAGTACCCACATATAAAGGGACCATCATCTATACTAATAATAGACAAATATGTAAATTGATCATCACTCCATGACACCTACAGCCAATTAGGAGTGAGCAAGCAAATTAACCTAACAACGATGGCGGGCCTGTGGGCAGTGCGCACACACGCAGGTGCCGAGCGGCCAGAGGTGGGGTGGAGAGGGCATCCCTGGGACCCCGCCTACTCCAAGCCTGTGGGCAGCACATGCGCACACTGGCACTGAGTGGCCGGGGTCCCAGGGATGCCACTAGAGTGTCCGGTCCTGTCAGCCCAGCCTTTGGGCAGCTGAAATTCCCAGTCTTTTTGTTTCTGCTGCTCCTGGACTGGAAGTGGAAACCAAGAGCGCAGGGAGCACCAGGAATTCTGGGAATCATAGCTCTGGTGGCAGCCCCTGGACTGGAAGCAGAAGCCCAGAGCATGGGGAGCACCAGGAATGCTGGGAATCATAGTTCTGGTAGCAGACGCATTGCTGGATCTCTTAGACACTGGAGAGTTACTGAGCCCTGAACAAGTTACTGTTGTGGGTGAGGGATGGAGGGAAAGCAAAGGTGAGAGACATAAGTAAAATCAGAGTGTCAAGGAAAAATTAAAAGGAAGATATCCTAAAACTTCTAGGAAATCTCCAGCAATGAAGCAAAGAAAAAAAAAGACCTCTATTATTCTGTGAGCACCAAACCAAACTGGGTTGGGGTCTCAGACAATTCACTCATATGATTGCAAAGACAGACAGAAATTCCCAGATTGGAGAGGGCTCCCCTGAGGGCTCCCAGATTGGAGAGGGTACAGGTCAGGCTGAAGGACCCACCCCCCGTGCATGAATTTTGTGCACCGGGCCCCTAGTCTATATATAAATATATATATTAGCTACCATTTAAAGGTTATTATTCCATCTGAAGAAAAATTTATATTTTCTGGATCAAGATATCTTTCTTGGAGATATTGTAATTGGAATCCCTTATAGTGCATAACTTTATATATGAAATAAATCTGCATTTATCACTAATTAAAAAAAAGCGATGCTTTATACAATTTTATATTCTCAAGACGTGCATATAGCAGCACCTTTTTAAAGGCTTCTTCAATTAAAAACAAGTAAATTAATGCATATCTGTTACAAAATCAACAAATAAATGTCACCTCCAAAACTCTAAAGAAGTATTATGTAAAATCTCTTGTAATAAATATTTACTTGTGGTAAACTTTTATGCTATATTAAAATTATATTATCAATCTTATTAATAATATTTTAGAGTTACAGCTAAAAGTAAGAGATTGTTTGAGAAATAATTTTGCCTAATATGTAAGAGATTATGATTTCTTACATCATAGAGAGTTGAGTGTGAGATTTATACCTACACTGAATGAAATTAAAATACATAACTTATAAGCACTTACGAATAATTAGAAAATTGGGCTATTTTGGTTCCTTGGTCAAATTGAAAATATTAAACTTGAATATTCATAAAATAGCATTTATGTAGATAAATTGAATTGGTAAAACTGAATCTTAGCAGTCCCTTGAATAAGAAAGCTTTATGAAAAGTGAATGAGCTAATTTTCACAAATACTTTGTTGACATTATTAGAATCTAGTAAGAATTTTGTATAATGAATACACAATAAATAACTTAGAACAGTTATTTTCAACCTTTTCCATCTCATGGCACACATAAACTAATTACTAAAATTCTGTGGCACACCAAAAACACATTGTTTTGCCAATATGACAAAAAAAATAGGTATAATTTTGATTCATTCATACCAGATGGATATTGTTGTGTTCGCTATTGTCATTTTTTTTATTTGACAGAAGTCAGTGCCCCTGAAAAAATAGTTAGGTATCACATATTCTAAAATTTCTTGAGGCACAGCATTGGGCCTGCCGTGGCATACCTATTGAAAATCTCCGACATAGAATATAAATTACTCAGTGTTTACTCACAATCCACAAGCCATCAAACTTCATCTGGTCATTGTAGAAATCTATGATTTCCCTTTCCCACCACTCTGCTGTGGAGCGCCTGAAGAAATCTGGAAAAGCGACATGAGCTCTGGAAGCCTGTAAAGATAAGAGTTACGCCAAGAATTATAAAATCAAAGAGAGATCATGTGCGTCTAAGTCAGACATTTGTCTGTCAGATCCACAAGATGTGGACAAGTGATAAGAAAGGCAACCTGATATCACCTTTAATTCCATAAACATAAATGATTTCCCTCCAAGCACCCAGCAGCGATGGAGAGTAAAAGAGAGAGAGAGAACAGCCTGGGGCTCTTTTAGAGATTGTAAAGAAACAGTTCAAAACATACAGAAACATATTTCAGCACTTCTTAGAGTGATAGGGAAGTTTTTACACCTTATCCTTAGAGCCCTAAACAGTAGCTTTGCCATTGCTGTGCCTGGTGAGGAGAATCAGAAAATAAGCCATCTACTTTTTCAGGAAAGTATTCAAAATGAATGATTGGTCAAAGTGATCATTAAATCCATGTGTTGAATTTCTTTTAGACATATAATTAATGAATGCAAAACTTACATTAACAGCTTCATCTTCAGTCAGACTTTCATTTATCGTTATATTAGGCAAATCTGGCCAAACCTACAAAAAAAAAAAAAAAGAAGAAGAAATTGGAAAACAGTTTAAAATAACTTCAGTATGATATAACTGTGTTGTAAATAAATTATAATAGAGTTTAAGAGGCATATTATAGACTCAAGATTCCAGATCATTAATTCTTTCGTTTATCTTTTTCAGTTTTTGTTTTGCTATATGTTCTATTTTCAAACTATTCCCATTTCCCATATTAATCTCTAGTATAATATGGTAAATAAGAAATAAAAAGCCAACTGTAGCAGTAGGTAGTGATTTGGAAACAATTCGTGAAACCAAAGGTCTGGTGAAGCAATAATATGAAAACCATATACTAAGTTTAATTTAATGTAGTATATTAAAACTGTTTCTATAATTATTCCAGGATTAAAATGTAAAAATAATAAATATATATTTATGTAAAAGTAATGAAGATCTGAGTTGGATGATGTCATGCTGAGGCAGATATCTTTGTGGGTTCACAGTTAGTACTAAATCCCATTCTCCCTTCCCTCCACCTCCTGCCCTGGCCTCCTTCTTAACAATGTTTTCCTCCACCTCAACCACAAACACGCAAAATTGAGACCCATTTCAATCACGCTGAATATCTGAGAATTTGATTCTACGTTGCAGAAACTAGGAAGTCCCATATAAAAAATGTAAATTATTCTCAAAGGACTAATTGCCTATGAAGGATTTGTTACTGAAAGTGGAAAAATAGATTAGAGATTAGAAGCATACAAAAAAAGTACAGAAATATAGAGTGATAAGAAAGTGGGTAGCACAAAATCCCTTTTTATGTCCAATATGTCATCCTCTATACTGGCATGTTTCTTGAAATATGATTTTTCACTAAGTGTATCATAGGGTTTTTTTCCCCATTTTATTTTAACCTTTAATTTTGAAATTATTTTCAAATTTACATAAAAGCTGAAAATATTATACCTAGAGATTTTCTATACCCTTCACCCTGCTTCCCCTAAGTTCACATATTTATAACTACCATGCAATGATCAAAACGAAGAGGCTAATATCAATATAATACTATTAACTAATCTACAGGCAATTTTTAATTTCACTACTTTTATCACTGATGTGGTCCAAGATCCAAAAAGGATCCCATAAGGCATTTAATTATCTCTCCCACCATGGAATTTTGTATATCTTTTTCATTCTAGTAATGACTAGTGAATATTTTTTCTTCTCTCTTTTATATGTAAGCCAAATCAGGATATTTTCTAAAATATATACATAACCGGGTCTGAATATTATTGTTTAAATGCAATATAGTGAATTATATTCCTTGTTCAAATTAGAAATATGAAAATAGCTCTTAAAAAACATTGCTTATTTTGTTAATGAAATGTTTTTAAGAGAAGTGCATACATTTAATTGACCCTTGCAGTATAGAATAATAAATTGCCATGTTATTAATGGTAGTTTTGTAATAAAAAATAAAGTAACAAGAAATACAAGAAATACAATTTAAAAATGAAATAAATAGTATTTGGACATATAACTTATATGACTTCTTTCTCTGTTTCTAATAATTTGGATTAAACTCAACAGCATATATTCTTTTCTTTATTAGCTATTAAACTATTACATTCCACACAATACATATATTTCTCTAACATGTTTTTAACAGTGTTTTAATTCAGTAGAAACATTCAATGAAATAGCATGTTTTACATATTTTATTTCAAGGTCAATTCAGTACCTTTGCCCAACAGATGTCATTGGTATTAGGCCATTTGATAAAGACATCTTTTTCCTGTCCTCTTGTAAATGCAGGGTAAGGCTTCGTTTCATTTCCTGAAATTGCTGGATCCTAAATTGAAATGAAATACAAATCCCATTACTATGGAATAAAACCAGGGCCTCTTGGGTAGTTGTTACGAAACATTGGAATTTTCTATTACCATATTATCATTATACTGTGCTCTCATAGACATGGACTAAGAAATTGACTGATGATATAAACTTTATTGTTCTAGCTATGTTCTCTTCTAAATTCCTTAGGAAAAAAAAAAAGTAAGAACTTTGAGAATATATTTGCTACGATTTCAAGCAAGATTACTAGAGTTTTTCTTTTGTCTTTATTTTCCCAGAGGGATTTCTGGCCGCTTAGCATACTTCTTGTGAGATATGGATAAAATGTGCTCCCCACTGAATCACTAAGTTGAAGGCAAAATTTCAAACATGAGAAAAGTAAGATGCAGTCCTAGAGAATGATTTGGGAGATAGATGTATAAGAAGAAAAAAAATCCATCATCACTTTGAGATAGCTTCTATACATTGAGGCCAGTTTACAGCATGAGTGATTACTAAAAACCAGCTAGCTTTTGACTCCCAGCTTTAGTCTTAGGTCTCTAAAGATATACCAAGTATTAGGTATTCTGTAGCAGCCCATGTACATAAAATGAGGTGTTAAAGGAAGAAAGTTGTAGATTTGGGAGTAGAATCAAACTTATATAATTCCTATTTTGAAACACCTCCCATATCCCTATATCTAGGAGAAAAAATCTTAATAAAAGAAAGGTAATAAGACTCAGAAAAAATATAAACTATAAATACAGACCAAGATAATGATGTATCTCATTCCTTCACTTCTTATTTTGTCAACAAACTGAGGAAGGTCACGGAAGTCTTCACCGATCGTGAAGTCTAGTTGCCTTTCCATGTAATCAATGTCTGTGTATTGTACATCCTGAAAAATATGAGAATTGAGGTAGTGGAGCAAGAATCACAAGTGTGAGTGTATCACATTTTATCATACTTATGAAAACAATACCAATATAAAAGTTTCAGTGCCTCTTCACTCGATTAGAAAGAGAATTAATCAGGTAATGCAACACTCAGGAATAAAAGTAGCATGTAAGGACGCCAAATATTCTAAGAGCAAGGTCACATAAATGTTTTGTTTTGTTAACAGTCCATTTCATAATTTTGACTTAGAAGTCAAAATTCTTTCAAATCAGTATCTTTTATCATGTAATTCCCAGAGGAAACAGGAAGGCACAGAAGTAAAGGATTAATGACATTATAAAATTATGTTAAATGGCAATTTGGAATTTTGTACAATGTATACAGAAATAGGCATTGCACTGTTTCTGGAAAAATAATGCAAATATAGGGTAATTTCAAATAATTCTAATATTTCCCAAGAGGAAGAAAGAGTTACTAGTAAATCCATTCAATTGTGTAAGATTTTTTTTTCTTTTTTTAGTCAACAAAGTCAACTTTGAAATAATAGCCCAAGCTAATATAAGCAAGACAATGCCTTGAAATAGGTATTTGCAGATATGTTTAAACTAATAAAAGAGGCCTACTAAATAACAAATTTGTTAAATATTTTCTGTTAATAGAAACCTGTGGATCGAGACCCCTTTGGGGGTCAAACGATCCTTTCACAGGGGTCACCTAAGACCATCGGAAAACACATATATAATTACATATTTTTTGTGATTAATCACTATGCTTTAATTATGTTCAATTTGTAACAGTGAAATTGGGGATCACCACAAAATGAGGAAATGTGTTAATAGAAATTAGCTTGATTTTCTTCTAGTTGCTATAAAATATATGGCAAATATAGTGGATGACCCTTTTTATTAAAAAAAATGGGAAAAATCTCCTTTTCTTTAAAAAAATACCACTTGCACATTTCTATCTCACCCATTATATAGCTAATATCTCCATTATAATATGTTCGGGAACCAGATATTGAATTGTACTATATGCACTCATGTCTTATAATAAGGTCCTTCTCATTCTTCTTAGAATGAGTCCTTATATACAAATAGCACTCTAGATTCCCATGCTTACGTGTTACCATGAGATCTCCAGGATTCCTTACCACTAAAATATAAAATTACAGGGACTGATTATTCCTGGATACTTAGGAATATTCATTTTCCCAAACATTGAGAGAGAAGGATATTCTGCCAGCCCTCTAATTCTGTATTCTAACATTACAAGTATCATCTATCCCAGGGCAAAAAGCACAGTTTTACCTCCAATTTCTTCCCCGTAATTTCTCACATTGGTTGATGGAATAATTGTGTAGACCCTTCCTCTCAACTAAAGAGAATATGGGGAATGTGTCTGACTATCTATGCCACCCGATGTTGATGAGAGAGATACAAATGCACAGTGACTTGTTTAATACAACTCTGGGGCATGGAACAGGAGAAAAAAATAGAAAAAGAAATGATATTATTACTTTTCCTTTATCCTAATAAATATTCCTAATAAAGATTTTACATTTTATAAAAATGTTATTTCCAATTTATTAGGTGCTCCTAAAAACTAAGCCTTGATTATTGCCAAATGCTAAAAATAATTTTAAAGCACATGTGTTTAATTATTTCATTCTGATTTTCTACATGACATATTTAACACAGTCTTAAAAGTTTATGTACATACATAGGGGATCTGAGCAGCTGTCATGTTTTCATATACTTCCTGAACCTCTGAAGTATTTTTGTAGCCATAACGACATAATTGGAATCCCAAAGCCCAATAAGGTGGCATGACTGGTCGGCCAATTACCTTTAAAAACAAAAATTATTTGTGAACTAAGAGAATTACTTATGGAGAGAAATTTATGTGTTTGTTTTTTTTTCTAAAAACAAACTCAATCATACTTCATGGAATTGCTTTGTTGCAACTTCTGGAGTTGGGCCCAAAAACATGTAAAAGTCCAAGATTCCTCCAATTGTGCGGTAAGTTAGAGCAGGAGTTGGCTGAAATGTCACATCTAGAAATTCAAAACATGATTACATTGTTATCTATATACAAAATAGTATTTATTAAAAGTCACATAACAGAGCCTGAGTAGGAACGTGAGCTCACAACACTCCACATGAGAAATCTTAAATATGATGGTTTTACCCATTGCATTGCTGTTAAGAAAGAAAACTCCATGAGCGTTGTCCTCATCTTCCAGAGCCATGTGATAGGGATGAAATCCATAGGAATTTAGTTTATACTAAAAAAATAAACATAACATATATTCAGATGATAAGACTATGTAAAGTTTGTTGAATATTTAAATTCATTATAAGAGTGAGCCTAGGAAGTTAAATGTTACTCCCTTGCACATACAAACTGAATTAACCACATTTCCCTTTGAAATTAATTTTGTTCATTCTTAGAACTATGATTGCTTTAGATCATGCAAATAAATATACAGATATGTAACACCCACAAAACTGTCTCATATTGACATAAAAATCCATTGGGATTAGAGTAATTAGGGTTTTTCCTACAGATTTTATATGTTAATTATTTTATACAGTTGCATTTCTTTTTCAATAATTTATTTCCATAAAAATGATTAAACTACTCAACCTCTTAAGTAATTAATCTGATCTTGTTTAGGCACAATAAAACTCTAGCTAAAAGATGTAATTAACATTCCCTTTAAGTGAACATCACATGTGGCACATGGAAATAAGCTAGTATTTTATAAAAAATGTATTTTTTCATGATATGTCTAGAATAACTGAGGAGATAGAAGGGCTAGGCAGTCAGAGATGGGACCGTGGGAGAGGTAGAAGAGTGGGGAAGGTATAGACCAACGGTTCTCAACCTGTGGATTGCGACCCCTTTGGGGGTCAAACGACCCTTTCACAGGGGTCGCCCAAGACCATTGGAAAACACATATATAATTACATATTGTTTTTGTGATTAATCACTATGCTTTAATTATGCTCAATTTGTAACAGTGAAATTGGGGGTCACCACAACATGAGGAACTGTATTAAAGGGTCTCGGCATTGGGAAGGTTGAGAACCATTGTCCTCGAATAACAGGACCTTGAAGACAGGGACGGGATACAGCTTGTTGACGGCACCATAGAGTCAAACAAAAGAACCTAGAACTGAACCCAGCTCAGGCAACCCAGCTGGGTGGGGAAAGAAGGGCGCCAGTGAGAGATGTGAACTTTAAAATGTATGGACCTTGCTAAGACAGACAGCTTGCAGATAACTAATCACAAGTCAGTGAGGCGTATGACCAATCCTAAGTATGTTACTAAGGCAGAATTCTTGGAAAGGACCAATCAGAAGCTAACAAGGCATGTATCTACCACTAAACAAAAAAAGTTCTCTCTCTCTCTCTCTCTCTCTCTCTCTCTCTCTCACTGGGTCCCTGCCTCTCCTGTAGCAGTGGATGTGCTCCCCTGTGTGCACCTGGCTTATGGCCATGTGGGACTCGACACATGGACTAATGGATTTAATGGATTTTAATTAGCTTGGATGCTGAACTACACATGGCTGCAACATGGAACGCAAGCTCTGTACACTGGCCTGCTTTTGGAACCCCAGCAGCACCTTTCCCAGGCCTGGCTTGGGGGACATGGGACTTTGGAACCTGAGACAGAGAAGCTTCATTGGTAACCTGCTTTGGACCCTCTCTGCTGTTCCATGCTTCGGGGAGTCTGTCTTTGTCTCAATAAACTTTGCTTCCACCTACTGTTTTTGTCCACAAACTCAGTTTTCAATTTTGTGAGACAACGAACTCGGACCCGAACACCACATTTTGGTTTCATAATTATAGCTGATATTAGTTCTGCAGTGCATTAAATATTCATGATGTGTATTTAATTAATAAGTTGGAACATTGGGAAAAGTGACATGAGCTTATAAAAACATTTTTTAAAGATGTAACTAGCAGTACGGACTCATAAAAATGCACAACTGCAGCTGTGTGTCATACAGGAAAAAGTTGGCATCAAATCATTATCTAAGAAGTAAAAGAAAAGAAGTTAAAGAGAACTATTCAGTTATTTTCTAAAAGCTGAGAGTAAACATGGATTTGGCAGGGAATACTGAATCTTAATGCTCTTTCTCTACATTTGAGATAATGAATCGGGGCACTACCTCATCTCTCACTGTACTCAATGTTATCCAACTAATCCTCTACTTTTGCCAGCAATTGATGGTGACTTCTTTGTTTGTTTTTCAGAAAATTATTTTAGCAACTCTGCAGATCTCCAGCATCTCTGTCATTACTTTAATACCGAAGTACTAGTACAGGCCTACATAGAACGGGCTGGGATCCTAATCATGGTCTTAGATGCCTCATGAGATAGCTGAAGATTGATACCTACACCAGGGGGTTGGTCTCTTGTGAACATTCCCCAAGTGTTCCAGTTTAGATCTCGCTTAAATGCTGTGTGTTCCACTTCCCCAAAACCATATATATATTCTGATGGCAGGCGAGTAGATATTTGAATGAACTGGTCATTAAAAGTAAATCCAGGTAGGCGAGAATCCCAGCTAAAAACAAAAGAAAACAATTCTATTTCTGTAAACATTTACAAAATAGTATCACAAATAACAATGGTGATTCTTCCTTGGTGAGCTAAAAATCAATAATATTCTCTCTATATTCTTTATTGTAAGCAGATACCAAATGGTAATAGATAATTATTACAAAATATATTTATTTTGGCTAAGTCAAGGAATACCTCAAATATATTTCACATATTCACCATTATCAATACAGTGAACCATAATATGATTAATGTGACTATTTCTCTTTATTTTATTTTTAAATATATTCTATTGATTTTTTTTTACAGAGAGGAAAGGAGAGGGATAGAGAGTTAGAAACATTGATGAGAGAAACATCAATCAGGTGCCTTCTGCACACGCCCTACTAGGGATGTGCCCTCAACCAAGGTACATGGCCTTAATCAAAATCAAACCTGGGACCCTTCAGTCTGCAGGTCGATGCTCTATCCACTGAGCCAAACCGGTTAGGGCTATGTTTATCTTGCTTTTAAAAATAAATATATTGCTTTTAAAAATAAAATTAATCTGAAGTTATAAATAATATATGATATGGAAGTAACATAGGTCCTAGAAACCTGTTACCTTCAGATAGCCCAGTAATGTTTTTTCTACATATAGAATAAAAAAATATCAATATTCCTACATATAGAATAAAAAGATATCAAAACTATAAGGCATAATTTATATTTTAATTTAAAATTCTCCCTTTTTAATATTTCCAATAATTTTCTTTTTGTATTTATAAAAATCAGTGTTTTAAAAAAATATCCATAAGAAATGTGTTGCAGAGAATGTATTGTTTTTCCAGTCATTTGCAAGAACATAAAGGAGGAAAATAATTAGGATTGGCAGTGTAAGAAAATATAAGTATTACAAAGAGTTTGGGATATTTTTCATTTTTATATTAGTTATGAAAAAGTATTTACTAAGTAATAATGATTCTCAAATAATGATAAGTATAATTTTGCACCAGGATTTTTTTACAAAATGGCTGAGTTTGTTAACCTTTGGAACAAAATCATTCTCATAATTTTTTTTTTAAATACAGATATATTTTTCTTTATTATTTGTATCCATTCTGACAACATGTTGTGAAAACATCTGGTCAACATCTTCTCAGAGATAGCATGGGAAGTTTAAATTACATTAAAGTATCTTTTAATATTTTATAATTCTCTACAAATAGAGAATTTCACACAAAAAAACCAAAACTTTTTTCTTAAATTTATTCATTATGATATAAATATATCTACATGTATGTATCTTAATTTTCTTTCATTAGTGCCTAGCAGAAATAACATTAACTCAATCAAATTCCAGGACCATTAAACTTTGATTACAAAAGTCTAATAAAATATTTACATAACAAATTTCCAATTACTTATTTTGCTAAAACTCATCATGATTTTCAAGAGGAGTCTTGGCTTGGTTCTCAACTTGCTTTGAAAAATAAGTCTTAATATGTAATAATAAAATCAATCACATCCAAATTGTAAATGACATTTAGGCAATCCTTAATGATAGTCCTATTATGTTCTAATTGTTTAAGTTAAAAATGTTATGCCTTAACCGTTTTGGCTAAGTGGATAGAGCATTGGCCTGTGGTCTGAAGGGTCCCAGGTTCGATTCCGGTCAAGGGCATGTACCTTGGTTGCGGGCACATCCCCAGTAGGAGGTATGCAGGAGGCAGCTGATGGATGTTTCTCTCTCATTGATGTTTCTAACTCTCAATCCCTCTCCCTTCCTCTCTGTAAAAAATCAATAAAATATATTTTTAAAAAATGTTAAAGTAAGTCAACTTATTTGATATGACTAATACCATTTTTAGTATGATGATACTCTAGCACAGTGAAGGCTGTGAAAATAATCATCTTTCTTTTCCCCTCCTAGGATAAAATTAAAATATTGTTCATTTCAAATAATTCAATCACTTACATAACTCTTCCTGTGCTTCTTCGTCGAATCCAAATGCCAAAAGGATTTTTCTGGATTTCAACATCATAAAGTCTATTTTCATAAGTACTTGTTGGCGTGCTTGGAATGTTTAATGGTACTGGAACTTCATATCTCTTATTTTTCGGGTCATAAATCTATTGCAGATAATAATAAAAATAGAAACATTTTGCTCTAGTTTGGTGGCATGGTATTTAAATATTAAAAAAATTAAATGATGGTTCAAACAATAATATATATATATATATATATATATATATATATATATATATATATACACTCACAGGGGAGTTTTACCAAACATTCAAGGAAGAACTAAAACCTACCCTCCTCAGACTACTACAAAAAATTCAAGAGGAAGAAACACTTCCAAGCTCATTCTATGAAGCCAGCATCACCCTAATACCAAAACCAAGTAAAAACAACACAATGAAAGATAATTACAGGCCAATATCTCTCATGAACATAGATGCCAAAATCCTCAACAAAATCTCAGCAAATCGGATCCAGCAGTACATCAGAAGGATCATACACCATGACTAAGTAGGATTTATCCCAGGGATGCAAGGATGGTACAACATCAGTAAATCAATAAACGTGATACATCACATAAACAAATTGAAAGAAAAAAACCACATGGTCATATCAATTGATGCAGAAAAAGCATTCGACAAAATCCAACACCCATTTTTGATAAAAACTCTCAGCAAGGTGGGAATAGAAGGATCATACCTCAACATAATAAAAGCCATATATGACAAACCCACAGCCAACATCATACTCAATGGACAAAAACTAACACCATTTCCCCTAAGAACAGGAACAAGACAGGGATGCCCACTCTCACCACTCCTGTTCAACATAGTCCTGGAAGTATTAGCCATTGCAATTAGACAAGAAGAAGAAATAAAAGGCATCCAAATTGGAAAAGAGGAAGTAAAACTGTCCTTATTTGCAGATGACATGATATTATACATACAAAACCTAGAGACTCCATCAAAAAACTACTAGACTTAATACATGAATTTGGCAATGTAGCAGGATAAAAAATTAACCCCAAGAAATCTGAGGCATTTCTATACACCAATAGTGAACTTTCAGAAAGAGAGATTATAAAAACAATCCCATTTACCATCGCACCAAAAAAATTAAGATACCTAGGAATAAACTTAACTAAAGAGGTAAAAGACCTCTACTCAGAAAACTACAGGACGTTGAAAAAAGAGATAGAGGTAGACATAAAGAGATGGAAGAACATACCATGTTCTTGGATTGGTAGAATCAACATCATTAAAATGTCCATACTACCCAAAGCCATCTATAAATTCAACGCCCTTCCCATTAAAATACCAATGGCCTACTTCAAAGATCTAGAACGAACTCTCCAAAAATTCATCTGGAATAAAAAAAGACCCCGAATAGCTGCAGCAATCCTGAAAAAGAACAAAGTAGGTGGGATCTCAATGCCAGATATCAAGCTGTATTACAAAGCCACTGTTCTCAAAACTGCCTGGTACTCGCACAAGAACAGACATATAGATCAATGGAATAGAATAGAGAGTCCAGAAATTAGCCCGAACCAATATGCTCAATTAATATTTGACAAAGGAGGCAAGAACATACAATGGAGCCAAGATAGTCTCTTCAATAAATGGTGTTGGAGAAACTGGACAGATATATGCAAGAAAATGAAACTAGACCACCAACTTACACCATACACAAGAATAAATTCAAAATGGATAAAGGACTTAAATGTACGACAGGAAACCATAAAAATTCTAGAAGAATCCAAAGGCAACAAAATCTCAGATATATGCCAAAGCAATTTCTTCACTGATACAGCTCCTAGGGCAGTTGAAGCTAAAGAGAAACTGAACAAATGGGACTACATCAAAAGAAAAAGCTTCTGCACAGCAAAAGAAACCATCAACAAAACAACAAGAAAACCCACTGCGTGGGAAAACATATTTGCCAACCTCATATCTGATAAGGGCCTAATCTCCAAAATTTATAGGGAGCTCATACAACTTAACAAAAAGAAGATAAACAATCCAATAAAAAAAAATGGGCAAAGGATCTAAATAGACACTTTTCAAAAGAGGACATTCAGAAAGCCAAGAGATATACGAAAACATGCTCAAAGTCACTAATCATCCAAGACATGCAAATCAAAACAACAATGGGGTACCATCTCACACCTGTCAGAATGGCTATCATCAACAAATCAACAAACGACAAGTGCTGGAGAGGATGTGGAGAAAAAGGAACACTTGTGCACTGCTGGTGGGAATGCAGACTGGTGCAGCCACTATGGAAGACAGTATGGACTTTCCTCAAAAAACTAAAAATGGAACTCCCATTTGACCCTGGGATCCCACTTCTAGGAATATATCCCAAGAAACCAGAAACACCAATCAGATAGGATATGTGCACCCAGATGTTCATAGCAGCACAATTCACCATAGCTAAGATCTGGAAACAGCCTAAGTGCCCATCAGTAGATGAATGGATTAGAAAACTGTGGTGCATCTACACGATGGAATACTATGCTGCTATAAAAAAGAAGGAACTCTTACCATTTGCAACAGCATGGATGGAACTGGAGAGCATTATGCTAAGTGAAATAAGCCAGTCAATGAAGGAAAAATACCACATGATCTCACTCATTCATGGATAATAAAGACCATTACAAACTTTTGAACAATAATAGATACAGAGGCAGAGCTGCCTCAAACTGATTATCAAACTGCAGTGGGAAGGCCAGGGAGGGTTGGGGGGCAGGAGGGAGGCAGGTAAGAGATCAACCGAAGGACTTGTATGCATGCATATGAGCATAACCAATGGACATAAGACACTGGGGGGTAAGGGAGGCCAGGGGATTGTCGAGGCCGTGGGGGGGGAAGGACACATATGTAATACCCTTTGTAATACTTTTAGCAATAAAATAAATAAATAAATAAATAAATAAATAAATAAAATAAAAAAAATTAAATGATGGTTCAAACAATAACATATATAGTATGCTTGTTTATATAATTCTTAATTCTGTATCTATGGCCCATATGTGTGTCTGTGTGTGTGTGTGTGTGTGTATATATATATATTCCAAAAAATGTATACACACTCTAAAGGCAATGTTTATTAAAATACATTTCATTTTCAAAATGTAATAGAATCTGAAGCTATCAGTTATTACAGTTTGTATACACTTTTTGGGGACACCATATATATATATATATATATATATATCCAATCCCATATACATACATGAACAGATAATGAGATCAAATTACCTACTGTATTTTATGCTTTTTTAAATTTTGCAATTTTTTTCTGCATAATGATAAATCATCAAAATCATCTTTTAGAGCTAAATAGTCTCTTTATGGAGATACAAAATTATTTTTCACTTCTGTTTAGACACAGTAGTTGTTTCAATATTTTTGTCATATGTGTGATCCTACATATTAATGTAAATTTATATTTATTCATGCCTTCATTCCCTCAGTAATTTCTTAGAAGTAAAGAATTGGGTAAGAATATACTGATATTTGTAAGGTCCCTTTGATATCTATTTGTAAAGTGTTTGCCAGAATTAGTGTACTAATTAATATTCTCACCAAAATGTGTGTTCTAATACTGTTTTATGGTACGTTAAAGGTGTTTGTGTTCTAAATTGTCCTTTATTTCCTTGATAATGTTGACCAACGTTTTTCCACATGGTTATTCAACATTGAGATTTCCCATTCTTTGAATTTGTCTTTTATTCTTCTGGTCAATGAGTATAAGTATTATAATATTTTTATTCCCAATTATTATTTCTTCTTCTGTTATATGCTTGTTTTAGATCTTGATATTTTTCTTGTTTGTATAAGTTGAAATTGCTTGCTTTATATGACCAACGTGTCAGATAGTTATCCATTTTTTATTTGTTTTCTGTTATAGTGTTTATTAATGTTGAAATATAATTTTTTACTTAGGAAATACATAGATTTTTATCTATGATTTTTATGTCTTTATATCTATGGTTTGAAAGATCTTTACTAGCCAGATACAAGATAAATATGCAGCTAGTTGTTTTCTAAGCTTTGTTTGAATTACTTAATTTATATACATATATATATATATATATATATATATGGCTAATATGCAAAGTGTCCCCCTTGGGAGTTCAATCAGGAGACTGGGAGTTCAATTGCTCACTATGATGTGTGCTGACCACCAGGGGGTGTCATGGAACAAAGGAAGGCCCCAGCTGGCAACCAGAAGGCCCTGATTGGCCCTGATCTCTGGCCAGGCCTAGGGACTCTACCTGTGTATGAATTTCTTGCACCGGGCCTCTAGTACATATATATAAAACTACATATATATATATGTATATCATTATATGTTATATATATACACACATACAGTTATATTTTGTGTCATCACTTTACAATAAACTATGAAGTTATTCTAACTGCAATTATGCTGTTTTAATTTTGTAAATGTTATCTATTTTTTTAGATAAACTTTAAATATTGTCATTGCCAAATGTTTACTTTTCCAGGTAAATTAAAGGTTTTTTTTAATTAAGTTTCCAATAATATTCCATTGAGATTTCTATGAAAACTATTTAAAAGCATCAATTGATAAAAATGAGTTAACTTTTTAAAAATTTATTCTGTTAGGATTCCTCAGTACTTATTTAATATATATCAAAACTTTTTAATAGTTATTTTTCTTATAGACAGTCAACTCACTTCTATGATTTAAATATTTTTAGTATTTATATGACTGTACTTCTCCTTTGATTTTGCTAATTGGATTTGCCACCGTTTCAATTTCTAGATGGTGAATGATAGTGTACAGTAAAACATTTTTTGAAAATACATTTTATAGTCATTTTGCTGATCTTATTATTTGTAATAGTGTTATTGTTTTTAATGGATTTTTAGATGTCTTAAGTAAAAAATATATACATATAAGTGTAACTTTTGAAAGAAATCTGAATGTTTTTGTATGTCTTAAGGCATTATTCAGAAAATTTAGATAACTATGTAAAAATAATGGAAATAGTAAGCATCCTGTCTTGCTTTTTTTATTTTGCTTATTTTAATGATATTAGCAACATAGTGCATTCTAAGTGATTTATCCATGGCCCATATATATGTACAATATATATAGCCAATTTATAAAGGCTAAGCAACCATTCAACCGGCCCGGCCGGTAGGTATGTCACACACTGACCACCAGGGGGCAGACACTCAACGCAGGAGCTGCAGAGCTGCAGTAACTTGGCAGAGGTGGTTCTCAGGTGGCACACCCCAGAACCAGAGAGGAGGGCTCCCGATTCCTCTCAGGGCCATGTGATTCCACCTTCGGCCATGGGTTATGTTGTTGCTGGGGCACTTTCAGCCCCGAATCCAGTCTACTGCACTCTCGCATTTGCGTTCCACACTCTACAACAGCAACTTTGCAGAGTACCCTCTTGCACTCAGGGACCCCTCAGGGGATGTCAGTTTTGGCCTGATTCTCACAGGCCAGACTGAGGGACCCCACCTGCCAGAGGGACCCCAGTCACTCCACAGATGCCCTTCGAGCCCTGGCGCTGCCCGAGGTGCAGCTGGCTAGGGAGGGACCACCGGAGGTTGGCTCCAGGGCTTGTCCGGCCCATCTTGCCCAGTTCTGCCCTGCCGGCCACCTTCTAATTTTCTTTCAATGTGCATGAATTTGTGCTCCCAGGCCACTGGTTTAAATATATATTTAAAATTTATCTTTAGTGTTGAAAAGATTACAGGTATCCCTTTCTCCCCCTTCTAGCCCACTCAAATCACCCTGAAAATTACTATTATATGCTTATTCACAAAGTTAACATAAATCAGAACTTTATTTAATGTGCATTTAGCTATAAGCTTTATAGAAAAATAAGTCATCAATCCAATTAATAATACTTAATTATTTATACTAAACATACCTTGAACTGCAGCATGTCATTTTTGTGATATTTCACCTCCACACGAAGAGTTGAGATGGGTTCTGAAGGTCGCTTTATTCGAGCATTTGCAGTGTTCAGCTGGAGGTCAGCGGTTATACCCATTGGTGAATATGCAGTTGAAGTGACTAAATAAGGGTTGTCATTTCTAGGAAAGTAACAATCAGGTGCTCTGGACATAGTCTGAAAACACAATATATGTTTATTGACAGACACTGTAAGCATTGTAATATTTGGCTTTCAAAAATGTGAGGTAAACATGCTTAATCACATTTTGTTTGCTTTACAGATTTTATTGTATAATATAAAGTGAAATTGCAGTAGCAATATGAAATATCTATTATGTAACCAAAGATACCATGTACTAAAATGTTATATAAGATATTTGTATTTTAACTCTAAAGACAGACCAGTAGAGCAGAAGGATCAAATTTCTATTTTCAACTCAGAAAATAGAATAATTGTGTAGTCTTTGCAAAAATTAAGTATATGACTCATAAATTTTGATCCATGCATGTTCTTTCTCTTCATACTGACTATTGCCTTCTGTGTGTTAAACAGCTCTGCAACAAATCTCAAAAGGGCAAGTACTTAAAATTATTTTCTTCTACTTATGCAGAACTGTATTATTTTTTATTTAATAACTGGTCCTTATATTGGTCAATTACATCTGGACCAGTACTTGAAATAAAAATACTGATCAAAGATCAGAGCTAATTGGTTTACTTAGGGGTGAAAAATAGGATCTAAGAAAAACAATAATTGTGGCACTAAGGACTAGTTTCCTTACCACAATCCATTATCCAATCTTTCTTATTTATTAAACTAGAGGCCCTGTGCACGGTTTTATACACTGGTGGGGTCCCTCAGCATGGCCTGTGGTGATTGGGCCAAAACCGGCAGTCCAATTCCTCCTACCATTCCTGCCTGCCACTCCCGCTCATCCTGGCCCTGCTGCGCCTGCCACAGGTTCATGCCTAGTCAGTCCCAACTGGGAAGCTCGCGCCACCACAGCGATGCTCACCAGCTGTAAGCCCTGCGTCTGGTGCCCATCGGTCAGTTAAGCAGTATTCCTGCTATGGGAGCACACTGACTACCAGGGGGCAGCTTCTGTGCTGAGCATCTGCCCCCTGGTGGTCAGTGTACATCATAGCAGCCAGTTGTCCGGTCACTTAGGCTTTTATATATATATATAGATTATTATTCTGTTGGGGAAAGAAATGTGCCCATCTACATTTTCAGTTCTCTTTTGAGGAAGTTGTATATGACCCCACAAACCTCCTTAAAAGAAAATGGTACAAGGTGATTAATTAGGATGCCCTTTGCAATTATACTTTCTGGACTTGGAATGCATATATAATGGTGGAAGCTATAACACAAGCTTGATGATGAAAAATGAATGAGAAATACAGGACACTGATGACATTGAGGGTTCAGCATATTAGGCCTTGGATTCTTATTTGTAAAAAAAAAAAAAATCCTATTTTGTTTAACAAAATCAGATTGTAGCTCTCTAATACTCTCAGCTTCAAGCAATCCTTAACCAATAGGAATACTATAATACTTATTTCAACTGCATGAAACTGAATGTCAATAGAATCAGAAATATGATTGACTTCAGAAAACTGTGAAATCTATATATGTCTCTCTCATAGTTTTATTTTTGCCCAATACAAATTCCTCTTTATCATTGTATAAGTATTCTTATTTATCTTTCTTAATGTTAGTTCATCAAGATTGCTAATTGTTTAGTTAGGATGAAATCAATCTTGCTGTATAATTTACGGAAATAGTATAAAAACCTATAGTCTTAGTATTCATCAAATCATTTTTTAAAACTTGGTTTATCCACATAATACCTAATTAATTAAAATTAATTAATTAAATATGTCTTTGAGTAGGTTTTATTTTATTTTTAATACTCAGCCCTGCCCCTCTTCACTCATGAACATCATACCTGAGATTTTTAAATCTGAGGTTTCAGTGACATCAGAGCAATAGGACCCTTGAGAGTTTGTGCTATCTGATGCCAGCATTAAGTACAAATGTGAAATTGGGTGAAGACAAGGATCATTTTGAGGTATAGCCATCAGATATACCATTATTTTATTAAATGAAGTTATATTATCCAAAGTGCCTGAAAAGCAACTTACACTTTCATTCAGTCTGGCATTTACTAAGCGAGGTCTGGAAAATTAATACAGATAAATTTTCTATCAGAATTCCTAATTTAAAATCCCAAATGCTTATCCAGATGAATTTAGTCTCTATGCTGTAGAATTAAAATTATAATATGTAAATATTACAATGAAATGCTTATGTGAAAACCATATCATGGATCATAATTAAAATGCTTATTACCTGTTGCCATACACAGCCACGTTCTTCACAGCTTTTCTGGGTTGCAGATTCTGCATCTGGATAACAATTAAATCTTTCATTTTCTGAGAAAATTTGATTCCACTGAACGGTAAAGTTTTTTCCAAGGTTAAACTTGAGATTGTAAATTAGGAGACTCTTTGGAGACAAAGAAAACATTAAAGATTATTTCTGACCATTGGACAATTTAAAAATATTTAACATTTATAAAATGCAGCAACCATAGTAATTCTTCAAATCAAGTCATAAGTAGTTTTAATATAATACTTAAAGAATGGAATAGGATGCCACTGAAATGGCTAGTGCCTCAAAACAGGAAAACTATGATAATTATAGATACTCAGGTAAAGTATTATCTTAAATTCTCAGTTCTTTCATTTAATGCTCTTGAGTCTTGGGGAAAATGGTCTACCATCAACTTTTTCACATTTTTAAATGTTGATAATGACCCCTACTGAAAGGGGGTGCTATACAGAATGAATATGTAAACTTTAAAGCACCTGGAATAATGCCTGGAGCATACTAGGTATGAAAGACATGTTAGGTTTCTCAAGGAAGAAAAAGGTAAGAACAAACTGAGCACTTTGCTTGATACAGAGGCTCCTAGAGTCTGAGGAGGAAACTTCTTATTAATACATATTTCTTTAATTTTGTCCTTAATTTTATTCATTGTTTGAAATATTTGAGGAACAAGTTAGAGGGGTCTTAATATGGCATTATGCATAAAAGCAAAAATGAGGATATATATATATATATATAGAGAGAGAGAGAGAGAGAGAGAGAGAGAGATTATATATGCATATTCTATCCACAATTATTTACATGATTGGGAAATTGCAAAGTTACATTTGGTTATTGTTTATATAACTTGGGAATAACATGGACATAATTTATCCCAAAGTTTCATCTACATAGCTTAGTTTTTTATACCAGTGTATTTTCAAAAATCTACATTCAGGAATATTTTTTATAAAACTTAGAATTAGGAAACTATGTCTATTAGTATCTGTTCAAATCATTACATAAACGTAAAAATAGACATATATAAGTTGAAATTGCAAAAACCAAATAAAATATTTTTGTATTATGTTATCTTTATAATCTTTGTTAAAGTCATAAAGTTCTCAAATAAATTTTTCCTATTTAATTTCTATTGATTTATTCCTGTTGTCTTGGGAATATACAAATTATGCTATATTTACTAAATAAAAATAATTAGCCAATACATATTTTTATAAAAGTCCCTAAGTGAAGAACTCTGGGCCAAGAGGCTTAAGAGGCAAAAATTCTCTGAAAATATTGTGTATCTAAAATAATTTATAATTTATTTAGGCTGATATTACTAATAATTCAGTATTATATAAGTGGTGGGAAAGTAAATACCTCTAAAAATCACTTCTATGTTTTAATTTATTGTTTTTAATATTTAACTACATATATTCATTACCCAAAGCAACATTATGATTTAAATATCACATGTTATAAATAAGGAGACTGAGATAATGAAAGATTAATTTGATATGTTTAAATGCACATATTTATTTTTCTCTTTAGTACACCTGTTCACAAAAACAAAAAGTACAATATGGGGTCTTGTACTAGAAGGGCTTTAAACAAAAATTTGAAGAAACATGTACAGGGTATATTGAGGACAATGGAAGTTCATGAAAGAAGCAGGGAGAATAATTAAAGATATGGCTTAAATCAATGCCTGAGAGTCTTAAATGAGAAGCTAAAATATTTAGACTGCTGTATCAACAGATGTACCTTAGAGTTCAGAGTAGGAGAATGGTATAAGAAAATACTCGGAAGATATAGATAAGTGCCATTAAAGATAAAATTAAACAGGGAGAAGTAGCAAGGAGGCACCTTAATATTGGTATCCTATATAATAAAAGAAAAACATGCCAATTAACCACCCCTTTGCTATGCTCAAGCCACACCCACAAGCCATGCCCCCCAGCCAATGAGGATTGAGTATGAAAATTAACCCAACAAAGATGGTGGATAATTTGCATACACAGAGCAGAGTGGGAGAGCCGGCAGCTTGGGGAGACATGGCCCCCTCGGTTGCTCCCTTGGTCTCTCCTTTAGGGGGATGTGGCTCTCTCGGTCACCAGACAGAGAGCAGAGCAGGAGAGCTGGAGGCTTGGAGGGATGTGGCTCCCTTGGTCAGAAACGGAAAACCCAGAGTTTTGAGAGCACCAGGAATTCTGGGAATAGTAGTTTTGGTGGCAGCCCCAAGACCAGAAGTGGAAGCCCAGAGGGAGGGGAGCACCAGGAATGCTGGGAATCATAGTTCTGATGGCAGCCCCAGGATGGGAAGCAGAAGCCTAGAGCAAAGGGAGCACCAGGAATTCTGGGAATCATAGTTCTGGTGGCAGAGGGATCTCCTAGAAACTAGAGCAAAGTGAGCCTAGAGCAAGTTAGTGTTGCGGTTGGAGATGGAGGGAAAGCAAAGGTGAGAGACATAAGTAAAATCAGAGTGTCTAGGAAAAATTAAAGGGAAGATATCCTAAAACTTCCAGGAAATCTCCACCAATGGAGCAAAGAAAAAAAAAATGCCTCTATTATTCTGTGAGCAACAAACCAAACTGGGTTGGGGGTCTCAGACAATTCACTCATATGATTGCAAAGACAGACAGAAACTCCCAGATTAGAGAGGGCTCCCCTGAGGGCTCCCAGATTAGAGAGGGTGCAGGTCCGGCTGAGGGAACCTCCCTCCACTCCCCCCAACCCCCCATCCAGTGCACAAATCTTCATGCACCAGGTCCCTAGTCTAAGTATAAACTGGAATGACCTAAAATGAAATATTGGCAGCATAAGGAGAAGAAAAGAAAAAGAAAACAAAAACAAGAGAAAAGAAAAGAACAGAAAAGAAAAGAACAGGAAAGGAAAGGAAAGGAAAGGAAAGGAAAGGAAAGGAAAGGAAAGGAAAGGAAAGGAAAGGAAAGGAAAGGAAAGGAAAGGAGAAAAGAAAAGGAAAGGAAAGAAAAGAAAAGTCACGGAGGAAATCACAAAACCAAGAGCCTTGAGTGGTTATGCAATGTTAACTATGAGAGTATATGACAATTAAAATATATTGAAAGATGATATTTACCTTGCTGGAAGCATCATAAGTGTAATTGTAGTGAGTCTGCATTGGTTGATTATTTTCTTTCACTGTAACTCCTATAACATTGTCTGTGAGCCCCAGGATTTTAATAGTCTCAAATGCTAAAGCAGTTCCTTCTTGGTATGATGAGTGTGTGCAGCTTATATCTAATTTATTCTGAAAAAAATATATATATATAATGTTCTATACTAAATAGAAGGTCTTTGGATACATAATGAAATAACAATGCAATTATGAAATAGGAAGAGAACCAATCATCTATCCTTCCATTCCCACCAGTTCTCCATGTCCAAGTAGCATATATAAATATGCCCATTAGTAACTCTTCAATTTTTTGTAAACATGCCAAACATTTATTATCAAAGATTACAACTAATATATGACCTTTCTACTCCAGCCCTAATGTTAAAGAACAACTTAGTTTGGGATAAAAAATAATATATAAAGAAACTCAATACCTACAAGAAACATTGCCTTTAATTATTCAAAATGTAACCTTGTCCATAGATTATTTTTTTCATCCTCACTTTAAATCCATGACAACTATTGCTATGACTGATATATAAAAACATATTCAGGTAAGTTGAGATTATTTTTCTATAGCATGTTTCTTAAACCAGACATAATACTTTAAAAAGTCTGAAAATATCTATGCTTCAATTCATCATCATTAAATTACTGATCACATTTAAATATTTTAAAATGTAAGCTAACATTTTATTTATAATTTAACAATTTAATTTCATAATTTATTTCATTTCTTTCTATTGAAATCTGGATGTCAATGTAAAAAATCCATAATAAAGGCATAACCCAGACTTAAATGAGGTATATATTTAACTGTGTCCAAGGAGAATGCTTACATTGGAAACAGAAAATTTGTAAAAAATGTAGATGCCATTTTCTATGGTATCTGAAATAGAAAAAAATAAGTTATTCGATCACATTGTAATGTTAACATTTCTGCTCTATTTTTACAATTATACAACAGAAGAATTTTGGCCCTGGATGGTATGTTCAGTGGTTAGAGCATCAGCCCATGACCCAGAAGGTCACAAGTTTGATTCCCAGTCAAGGTCATGTATCTGGGTTGCAGGTTCAATCCCAATCAGACTGTGTGCAGGAGGCAACCAATCCATGTTTCTCTTTCTCTCCCTCCCGCTGTCCTACTCTCTAAAAATCAATGGGTGAGGATTAACGAAACAAAAAAGAACTTTGAAAAAAAATACTATTTATTAATAAAGCAAATTTTCCATTTAAATTAAGGCTTTTTATTTACCTCTAAATAGAGTAATCTCAGTAGTATAGTTTCCAGTAAATAAAGGTAGTGAGTGCACATTTGTTTAGTTCAATTTTTTAAAGACTGCTAAAATGTTTATGGAAATTCAGAGAAAACAAAACTTATAATAAAAATTAAAAATTTTTATCAACATTTTTCTTTAACAGAGAAACAAAATTATGAGCAAACTTTTTTCAAAGAAGCAGAGTAAAAATATAAAGGGGATCCTAGGATTTATACAATTCTCTCAATAACATTAATTTACTTATAATTTGAATTCTAGGGAATAAAATTAGAATCAGAACCTGAATTTAAGGTCATTTTGTTGTTTGTATGTTTACTTACAAGTTAATTATTTATAAAACTGTGATTTTATCTCTTGAAAGCACATAATTATATAGATATCATCTTTAGTTGACTGATTCAATCATACCTTCATATTTTCATTCATCTTCTATGTAAAGGTAGATTACCAATATCAAGTTTTACAAGTAGAAAAGATAAATATATTTGGGATATTTATATCATTAAAGAAACAAAAATAATCTTAAAATCAAGTTCCACATGCTAACAGCAGAGCTTTTTTCTCAACAACATTTTTTATTGACATTTACAAATAATTTAGTTTGCTGGAGTCCACTTTTATGCTATTTCTATGTAGTAAATGCTTGACACCTATTTTCATTGTCCAGCTCACTCTAGTTTTCTTCGGCTCTAAGGTATTTGAGAAAAATTAAGAAGGCTAGTGTGCTGGAGTAGAATGATACATAGAGGGCTGCAGGGGATAGCTAGAGAGAGGGGGGAGAGAGAGAGAGAGAGAGAGAGAGAGAGAGAGAGAGAGAGAGAGAGATGTGCACACAGAAGTGCAGGTAATAGCAAGTGCTTTAAGTCTTGTTAAATACTGTTGATCCTAACTGAGTGAAACAGAAAAGCATTATATGGTCTTGAGCAGAGATGGGATGATTTGAGTCATCTTTTGAAAGAATGCCTCTACCTGCTGGATTGTAAATAGAATGTAAAAGGGTTGATTTAACAAAAATCTATCTATCCTATATAATAATCCTATATAATAAAAGGGTAATATGCAAATTGACCCTAACAGCAGAACAACCAGAATGACTGCTGGACCAGTCACTATGAGGAGCACTGACCACCTCTTGGTCTCTTTTCCAGTTTGGCAGGCTCCGATCACCTGATGGCCACCCACAGCAGGGTCAGGGCCAGAGAGCAGGCGAGAACAGCCGACCTCTTGGCCTCTTCCCCCGGCCGTCAGGCACCAATCACTCGATGGCGAATGGGGAAGCAGGGGTGGGTGGCAGTGGGAAGCAGGGCTGGCTGCGGGCAGCTGGGGAAGATGGCCCTGATCGCAGGCCAGGCCTAGGGACCATACCCACCCATGAATTTCGTGCGCTGGGCCTCTAGTATATATATATATATATATATATATATATATATATATATATATATATGCCTAAATGACCATTACATCCGAAAAACAGAATGAACAGTTGACCAGTCACTATGGTGCACATTGACCACCATGGGGCAGACGCTCAATGCAGAAGCTGCCCTCTTGTGGTCAGTGCAATAACACAGCCAACCTCCCATGGCGGGCCAACATCTCATGGTCTCCCCCCCCCACCTCTGCTAGCCAGCCCTGATTGACCTCTCCCCCTACCCCATTGGACCTATCTGGGCTGGCTGGCCAACCTACCGCTATCCCCCCCCACCCTCCAGGAATGTGCAAGATGGCCCTGATTGGCCCTGATCGCCAGCCAGGACGAGGGACCCCACCTGTGCATGAATTCGTGCACCAGACCTCAAGTAGATTTTTTATAGATTCCATATTTTCAAATTCTAAGAGAGCACACCAAGAAGACTACTTCTTGGAGTTAATTTAGAAATATTTGGATGTTTAAAGGCACAGGAGAGTCTTTACTTCACAGAGAAGTAGTGCCCTATAAAATAGGAGCTAAACTATTTTGTATACACATATATTAAAAACATACTTCAGCCCTAACCGGTTTGGCTCAGTGGATAGAGCATTGGCCTACGGACTGAAGGGTCCCAGGTTCAATTCCTGTCAAGGGCATGTACCTTGGTTGCGGGCACATTCCCAGGAGGGGGCGTGCAGGAGGCAGCTGATCGATGTTTCTCTCTCATTGATGTTTCTAACTCTCTATCCCTCTCCCTTCCTCTCTGTAAAAAATCAATAAAATATTTTTTTAAAAATAAACATAATTCAGAGCCTTCTACTAAGAGAAATGGGATACAAATACTTCGCAAACTTATGAAGGTAACTGTAATAGACAAATTATAGCCAAACAGATATATTTACTATTGACATAATTAGATATTTGAAAGAATTGGTTCTTTATTTTCTGGGTTTATTGAATTCTCAAGTTTGGACTCATGAAATAAAATTAAAGACACAATAAGTGAAATAAGTTGTGAACCATTTATATAGTAACATCCTTATAAAATAATTTGACACCTTTAAATATATTTCTCTTTTTTTTTTACAGTAATAAAATTTTATTTTTAATTACTAGAATCATATAAGACAGTTGAAAATTTGATCTGATTTGTACATGTGGATTTAACTAGTTTAATTAAGAAGAAGAATCTAATAAACTCTCTACTCTTGTCAAAGACATTTATACTGATCCAATAGACCAAACTAAATATTGCAATTAAAATATAGTTTAAATAACAATGTTAAATTTCATAAAGTAACATAGACCCTAAAATAGATAAAAAACAGGAATTCAAAATTAAAACATGTGACAGTTTTGAAGTGAATGCAATTTTACATTAATAAAGTCAAAATTTTCCTCCATCAGAATGAACATTTAAAAGTATATCTTCTTGACTGGCCAGCGTGGTTCAGTGGTTGAGCATTGACCTATGAACTAGGAGGTCATGGCCCAATTCCTGGTCAGGACACATTCCTGAGTTATGGGCTGGATCCCCAGTTGGGAGCATGAATGTAGCAGTGTATCGATGATTCTCTCTCATCATTGATATTTCTATTTCTCTTTCTCATTCCCTTCCTCTCTGAAATCAGTAATAAAAAAAGAAGCATATCCCCTTTGGGACTTACCTTTAGTTTCTCCATCATCCCAGAAAAAGTCTCCTTTTGCTGTGTTATCTTCATCTAATGCAACTATAAGTCCTAGAGGGTTCTTTCGGCTGTTAAGTAAGTTGGTAAGCATATATGATTAAAAATAAATTATAATATTAAAAGTTCCTCTAAATATGTCCATTTCAAACTAATGGATTTGTATGAATTCCACATTCAGATGAGAAGATATTAATAAAATTCATGTCTATGCTCATTAATAATTTTTAATGATGAAATAATTTGTAAGATTATAAAATAAATTAAAGGAATGAATATAATAAATGCAGAATTTCTTTGAAGCTAAGACACGAGCACTACAGAAACAGTATATTTCAATTAGAATTAAATATATCTTATGAATGCTCAATACATCACATATTTGTCACATTTCAGTTAATCCCATATTGCAATGTATCAAGGCTACATCTTATATACAAAGTAATGAAAAGCCTAACATTTCTAAGCACTTAATGAGATCTCTAATGATCTTAGAAAGGAAGCTAATTCTAGTATAAGTAATGATGCATGTGATCACTAAAATTTTTTTGTTACATATCATTTTAGGTTTTTAACCTAAAATAATACCCCTGAAGCTATATGGTTTAGGCAACTGCTCTATACAGGCTATCTTCCTTCCAGCATGCATTCACCAAAGTGTATGTTTCTCTTGTATAATACAGCTTTAGAGCATAAACCATTGTTCTGAGAACAGTTACAGTATTAAAGTAAACCATTCTAGAATGCCAAAATAATGAAATTACTATTACATTCACTCACTCATTAATTTGTTCCTTTAACAAATGTTTAGAGAAAATAGAAAGCCAGCTTATTAGGGGCCAGATACTATTATTTGTCTGGGCACTAAAGTAGTCAAACATCAAGTCTTTGCCTTCATGGAATTGTAGACTAGAAGATTAAACACACTACATACACAAAGACATAAGTAATATAATTCCAGATATTCTTAATGTTATGAAAAAATACCTCAGGGTAAGTAATAGTGAGTGACTATGTGTTGGGGGTTGCAGAATATGAGGAAATATGTGAATTCAATATGATGCCTTCTGTGTCCTCATATCCTGAATGAATGCTGCAAGATGGAGCACCTGAATTTTCAAGTTTCTTATTTTTTTCTAAATATTTCTGGGTTTTACTCTTACTGAACAATTTAGTTTCTATTTTGTTCGTAATCTAAACAGAACTATCCACCTTATTTATCAACTTAAAAGTAAAACACTATAGCAGAATAAAAAGTATTGTGACATTTAGGTATTAGAAACCCAAATATTTAAAAACTGATACTTTTATCAAGGATAGATTTACTTTAACATTTCATATTTTATATGAATCATTGATTAACTTTACTTTGTAGAATTAATTATACATATTCTATAAAGAATGCCAATGCATCTTTAGCACAGAAAATAAAATTCCAATATATTTATGTATATTTTTAAAATTAATAAATTTGTATCAGTTCTTCTTTTTATAACCATGATGGTTGGTAAGAATTTCCTCCATATGTCAAACTTCTTCTGATGAATAACTAAACATTAATCTTAGATTCTTAAAAATTATGAAATATTGAAAGAAATTATAGTTTAGATTTTAGTTTATAATTCTTCATGTTACCTTGCAGCTGTAGTCACAGCAGGTTGCTGAATGGGAATAATGTAACCTCCTCTAATATGTAATCCTATTTTGTCTCTTGGAAGATACATATTAACACGCTGTTTCCTCCATGGTCTTTTTACACCCTAATATTTGGAAGTAAAGATTTTTTGTTAGTAGTATAGACTTTACACCCCATTTTACAAGCATCAAAATTTACATGTAGAGATAATTTTTAGTATGAGTGATTAATGTCATCCAAGTAAATATTGTTTTCTAACTTTTAAAGAAAACACTTTTTGTTTCAGTTTACTGAGCAAAGTAGGGGGGAAATTAGTTAATTTTCTCAACAACAACAAAAAAAGACACAATAAAAAACAAAAAACATAGAAAAATCTATTTCTCTGCTACAATAATTAACAATAATCTTAAGTAGCCCTATTTTATTCTTTGTTTTAAAGTTAACTATGTTTCTAAAAATGATTTTTTAAAATCAGTGTTTCTATAAAAATAAAGGATCTACTTAACAAATATAAATGATATGCAAAATAATGCCTTATAAAAGAAACACTTTTCAAAATGTCTTGTTTAATTAAATAAATAGAATTTGTGTATGAATCCTGCTGTTACCTTTTTAGGGTTGAAATAAAAATCTTTCCCAAAGGTTTAAATGTAATATATAAAAACAAATGTTTAGGATTAGGTCAATACTCATTCTTCTGGCAATGAGATAAATATACAAAATAGAAACAGTATTAAAATGTCACCTCTCTTCTAAAATTACTCCAGACCTTATATTTTCACAATTTGAAAATAATATAATATAACTCTTTATATAAAAAATATAACTTCATATTAATCATGTGCAACATATACTTGTTCACTTACAATGGAATGCACAAATTTTACACATTATTTAAATTTGAAATTATTCATTTTCTATAACAATAACAGAAATACTGCAAATAGATATAGTACATGTTTGGACTTAAGTTTCCATGCAAAGATGTTCCACAATATAATACCTGTGAGTCTATTATGATATTAAGGTTACTTACAGTTTCATAATCATACCAAGTAGCATCAGGGATGTATGCACTCACTGTCTCTGCTCCCTACAATAAAGCAAGATAAATTTTATATGTGCATATAGCATAATAATATGTATGTAGTTTGTAAGTTTACTTACAACTTAGTAAAATTTAAATATCTATGTCTACTTAAATGAGAGTTCATTATCATTAGTACTAGAATCCTGATGCACGAAATTCATTCAAGGGGCTCAACCCTCACAGCCATGGCGGCTGCCTCAGCCCTCGCAACCTGAAGGACGTCTGGAAGGCCGTTTGGCTGTCTGGTTTAATTAGCATATTACAGTTTTATAATTATAAATGAGATCTGATTTTGAGTCTATAAATAAAGCTTTCTTTTTCAGAAGTAAAGTATGCAATTTTCTTCTTCCCAGTTATACATTCTAGTTAATATTTTTATAATTTTTCAAAATGTCTTCCACATTTTAGAATTTAATTTGACATTTATTAGGTTGAAACACTCTATTGATATTACTTATTATGAAGATGTTTTGTAGTTTAGTGTAGATTTGGTTATAAAATATCCCTTTAAGCAATAAATTTATTATTTTCAAAACCTACCTGCTTCAAGACCGGGGTAATCAGTAATGAGGGGCCCCATAGGAACTGAGTGTCCTCAATCCAGCTATTTGTATCCTGATAAAACCTAAGAACAATGACAATGTTTATAACATAATGATAAAACATGAGTTTATCCAAATTCCTTATTTGGTTTACTTTACAGTTTTTCCATGGGAAAGATTATTAGCTTAATTTTACTTGCTTCAAATGTCATTTTGAATCTATATATTTTTACATGCTGATGCTGGAGAGAGAAGAAACGAAGGGACAGAGGAAAGAAAGGTGGTGGAAGAAACTAGTGTATCTGGAATTAAAAAAAAATCTATCATATATTATAAGATTTTTTATCTGTAATAACTATTCTGTTTAATTCATTTTCTCCTATAAGTTCATAAAGTATCAGAAATCTTTATATTCTACATTTTTCCCTTTAATTTTTTTTATTATTAACTTCCATTTTTACTAGGATTTGAAATGATCTTTAGTCATTTCTTGAGGAAAGGTCTTGCCTTGGTGAAGATATACAAAGATAAGTACAAGTCCTTGTTGTTGCTGTTTCCCTATCCTCCCCCCACCCCCACTGTATTACATTTTTTCTATATTTAGGTGATTTTCACAATATATAAATGATATGTTTTCAATAATTCTATATTTAATCTTGCTTACTGAAATAATTTCCCTAGTACATTCTCTATACTTTCTCTACATTTTCTAAATTATATTCAAGACTCACATTTCTCCATTCATCTTGTCCAAAACACCATTCTACTATAATTCTACAGTTCATCAAATCATTTATGTGAATGTAAAAATAAGGAGTAGAAATCTTCTTGACATCCCGATCTATCTCCATTAATTTATTAATATATGAGCAAGTATAATTTTAAAGATAAAAGTTCTTGAACATTGTACTCACTCATGAAGAAATGGCCTTGCTACTGTATCTCCAAACGTATGGGCTTTATAAAAAAGAGTATAAAGAAAAGGTAATAAAGTGTAACGAATATTCAAATAGTGCCTTGATGAATTAACCAAAAGAGAATTTTGTCCAAAAAATGCTGGGTCTTGATGCTATGGGATAAAAAGAGAAACTGAAATAAGAAAGCTAAAATATGAATAAAAATTAATATAGTAGCATTTAATCTATTTTTGAAAAGAAAATTGTATACATTTTAGCTTTTTCATAAAAAGATGAAATTACTCCTATTTCATCATCAAAGTATATGAACATTTCTAGTTTCTATTTGGATATTTTTTAATTAAACTTTATTTTAAAGTAGATTTTTCTCATTTAAATACACAAAAAGAAGATAAAAATACATTTTAAGAAGGAATTTTTCCACTGACATTATTTGTGGTAGATTGACTTATTGGATCACACTTTCATGCTTTGTTGTATCCACGCCTTTGCTATGTAACACTGTGGCCCATACCATTAAAGGGGGAGTACACACTTCCCCACTGCTTGGCTTCATTCTCAGCTATGTGACACACTCTGGGCCATGTGACACATGCAAATAAGGGTTTAAAATGTGCTTCCTGAGGACTTGCTGCCTGGAGCCTGACCGTCGCCTTCGAATACTAAGCCTAGGTAGTCTGATGTCCCGGGGATTCAAGAAACAGAACTACCTGGCCATTTGCAGACTTGCAACCTAGAGGAGAGCCTCTCGGCAGAGCCTGAGCTAGGTCAGCTGTTGCTCGGCCAAGGTACAGTGATGTTCTCAAACCTGCTTACATCTCCTGCTTTATGGGTAACAGAGTTAACTAAGGGTACCAGCTACTGCATCCCTGGATTCGGCATCATGTTTCTTACCCTGAAACCAAATTTTCCTTTGGCTGCTCCCAGCTCATCAATTAGAATGGTGAGAATACTATTCAAGCCCATTTCTGAAAGATACATGATTCTTCTAATGCTCACCTCTCCCTTGAGGATGTGACATGGGACTGACTGAAATGCTTTCAAATTAGGAACCCTATAACCCAACATGACTCTCCCTATCAACCCCCCTGTCCCGGCTTCATCACACCCTGTTCAGGTCTAATTGTGATCTGAAGGCTCTCTCCACTTTCCCTTGCTCCCTTCCCTTGATCCTACACTAGTATCTCCCAAGAAACACAAATTTCTTGAAAGCACGATTTCGATAGACTAGAAAGTGACTTCTCCCCAATGTATACCTTTTACTTCTGTTCTATTATGCCTCCTTCCAGGTTAAATTCTGAGTTGTTGTACACCTTCTCAAACAGAATTAAGGCCCTGTATGTAATCAGTATGTGAACTGCAAATACGTTTTTAACCACCACACATTTAAGTGACTCAGTGGTTTACCCTAGTTTCCCCATTCCCTCTGAAAAATATGTCCATGGGAGCCCACAGCATGAAATCTCAGAGTTGGTAGAATAGCTCAGCATGTCCTGCACTTATGCTCCCACCAGCTCAGATCCATGTTTTTAAAAGCATTAGTTTTATTTATCCCAATATGTCATTCCAGTTTTGTTTATTATAGAAAGACTCTGGACTCAAACTGCTTTGCAATGACTTTAATTTTTTGTTGTTGTTGTTTTTTAATGAAACAAAAACTGGAAATCTTTAATAGTATACTAGAGGCCCAGTGCACTAAATTTGTGCAAGGGTAGGCCTTCCTTCCCCTGGCTGCTGATACCGGCTTCCCTCTGTCACCCAGGACCTGGACTTCCCTTGCAGCCCCAACTTTGTCCAGAAGATCGCCTGGAAGGGCGTCCAGAAGGATGTCTGGTCTAATTAGCATATTATGCTTTTATTACTATAGATTATACATTTTATGAAAGAAAAATTATATGGAACTTGTTAGAATCCAAGAACCCAGACTGAAAAATATTTGGCTTTAATTTAAACATTTGTGATTTAAAACACTCATATATGCTTTAGGTTTAAATAAAATATTTATATAATGACTACATTATGTTTCATAATTTCTTTATTTGACCATTTTTATATAAAAATACGTATAGGCCTTGAGAAGAGGACTTCTAACTCTTGGTCATGAATTATGCTACAAGCTTTCATACCATATTTTGTATAGCTATCAATTTAAGTACTTTGCTAACAGTAGGATTATATTTTATTTCAAAACAGGGAAAGCAAGAGGAATTTACCTCATATCCATCAGCATTATGGTTTCTGGAAAATGGATAGAATGCCCCAAGTTGCATCCATCTTCTGCAGAGCTCTTCTGTGGTTTCTACCACAAATCCACAGATATCTGCTCCCACCTAGAAAACAAACATATCTATCACTTGTCATGTAAAAATTCTCAAATATGCCAGAATAGCACACTTTTGGCCTCAGTGGATTAATTTGCATGACTTATAATCATTTCGTTCCACTGTCTTCATATATTCTCCTTTAACCAAGCTTCTATATTTGGCATTTTTGTTACACACTTACATCTCATTGCATTATTCTTTTTCTTCATCGTCTCTTTTTACTTCTATATTTAATTTAAATTTTATTTACTTCATTGTCTCTTTATACATTCACTTTTAACCTTTACTCCTGGTTAATATTTATTAATTGGTTACTAAAATAAATAACTAATCTCAAAATACATTCTACCATTCGTTATGTTTTCTTTGCTTTTGAACAAAACTTCCCATAGATGGGTCTTTTTTATTCAAATGTTCAGTTATCTTTGTAATTTGGCTTGTTATTTCTTTTTCGCTCTGGAGACTACATTTATGACACTAACATTTTTTCTTACTTTTATTACCTATGTCTTTCTTTAGGCTTATTCTTTTTTTACTCTTTCATTTTCTTAATTTATGCACTTTACTCAATATTCAGCCTTTTCCAAAAAAATTATCTTTATTGTTGAAAGTATTACAGATGACCCCATTTTTTTCTATTGACTCCCTTCACCCCACACCCCTCCTCCCAGGCCTTCACCACACTATTATCTGTGTCCATGGGCTATGCATATATACATACAAGTTCCCTGGTTACTCTCTCCCCTTGCACCCTCAGTCCCAGTCTTCCCTCTGAGATTCATCAGTCTGTTCCATGCAGCTATGTCTCTGGATCTATTTTGATCATCAGTTTATTTTGTTCATTATGTTCCACATAAGAGTGAGATCATGTGATACTCATCTAACTGGCATATTTTGCTTAGCATAATACTCTCCAGGTCCATCCATACTGTCTCAAAGGGTAAGAGATCTTTCCTTTTTATAGCTGCGTAGTATTCCATGGTGTAAATGTACCAAAGCTTTTTTATCCACTCATCTACTGATCGGCACATGGGCTGTTTCCAGATCTTAGCTATTGTAAATTGTGCTGCTATGAACATAGGGGTGAATATATTCTTTCTGATTGGTGTTTTTGATTTATTAGGATATATTCCTAGAAGTGGGATCACTGGGTCCAATGGGAGTTCCATTTTAGTTTTTTGAGGAAACTCCATACTGTCTTCCACAGTGGCTGCACCAGTCAGTGTTCCCATCAGCAGTGTATTAGGGTTCACTTTTCTCCACATCCTCGCCAGCACCTGTTGTTTGTTGATGTGTTTTTGATAGCCATTCTGACAGGTGTGAGATGATACCTCTTTGTTGTTTTGATTTTCATCTCTCAGGTGATTAGTGACTCTGAGCATGTTTTTATGTTTCTTGGACTTCTGTATGTCCACTTGGGAGAAGTATCTATTATTCAGCCTTTTTTGTTTTGAGTCTAAGCATTTAATACCAGGGGTCCTCAAACTTTTTAAACAGGGGGCCAGTTCTCTGTCCCTCAGACCGTTGGAGGGCTGGACTATAGCTTAAAAAAAATTATGAACAAATTCCTATGCACACTGCACATATCTTATTTTGAAGTAAAAAAACAAAATGGGAACAAATACAATATTTGTATTTGCATGTGGCCCGCGGGCCGTAGTTTGAGGACCCTTGATTTAATACTATATGTTTTTACTCTAAATGTCAACTTAGCTAATGTCTCACCATTATGATATAAATACAATTATTAGCATTCAATTTTTGTTTCTCTCCATTTTTCTTCCTTTTATTTTTGACTCATAAATAATTTGATAATGTGTTTTTTAATTTCCAAAATCAAGATTCTGTGTGTGTTTGTTTTTTTATTATTATTTGATAGTTTCTTTGTTTTTATTTTGTTCAGTGCATATAAAAGAAAAAAATAAATGAATCCTATAGTATCCTAATGTATTTATTTTGTTGTGTAGTCTACCTCATTAGTGTTTAAATGAACATTATATACTTTTTTGCTTAATATAAAGAGACTTACAAAATGTCTTATGTTTAAAATTTCTTAGTATAAATTTTCTCTCCTTTAAACTCTTAAAAATCTCTGTCCTTATCTTTTTAAATAGAGAGAAAAGATTTACTTTTTAACCTGAACTAACAAGTATTTTAATATATTTAGCCTTCTGACATTTACTTTTATTTGGATTTTTCTCTACTATCTTATCTGGTGCTTTACAATTATCATATAAACCTTTATATGCTTTAGATTGATATTTGTTTCATGAATTTATTTTGATTTGATTGAATTTTGTATATTCTATGTTCCTGAATGTTATAGACATTACCTATATTCTTATATTTTTATAAATTCCCTAAATCTAGAGGTTTAATTTTCTGTAACATACTTTTAATCATTGTAGTGAAAATCATTAAGATAATAATATTACAAAATAATATTACAAAATTAGTGTAATTCACAGCTTTGATGAATAGCATTGCGTGAAACTGCTTACCATTGGCATTCCAAACAAACCGAACTCCAGCATGCCTGTGATGGACCATTCCATTTGCTCCCATGAAGCGGTGTTGTCTCCTAACCAATGTGCAGCATGGACTCCAGTTCCAGCAAAAGTGGACCGCGTCAGAATAAAGCTTCTCTTGTTAGGAAAAACTTTTTGCACAGCTCTACAAATAAAATCCAATTATTAAATAAGATTTTTTGTCCTGGCTGGTTTGACTCAGTGGATAGAGAGTTGCCTGAGGACTGGAGGGTTCCAGGTTCTATTCCCTTCAAAGGACATGCCCGGGGTTGCAGGCGCTATCCTCAGTAAGAGAGGAGGCAGCCCATCAATGATTCTCTCTCACCATGAATGTTTCTATCTCTCTTTGTCCCTTCCTCTCTGAAATCAATAAAATATATTTTAAATACATAAATAAATAAGATTTTAAAAAATAATACTGATATTTGAAGTTCTGAGGTCTCAATTTCAAATATATGTATTACATACAGTTCCTAGAGCCACACCAGAATATTCGCAACTATTTTATCAATGTTTATTCCAATTTACATTTAGTTATCAATATGATTTAAATGCACTCTGTTTAAACACAGACAAAAATATTCTAGAAATGATTCCGATTTGAATCACTTCCTTTATCAAATTAAATAAAAACATGTGCTTTTTTATTCACTCAACATTTGTTTTTGAAATATCTAGTTTAAAATCATTGAAAATTTTTAATATAAAATGTATAAATCTGAACTTTAATTCAATACATATTTTTGTGTTACACTGATTTTAATTAATATTTGCATTTTCAAATAACAGCAAACAATGTTGGGATAAAATGTACATATTTGAGAAGTATTTTATTTTGTTTGTTTCTAGAAGTTCACCATTCACAACTACTAGAATTATTCATCTCATCTCTGTTGATACCTGAGTATTAATGACAAATTTTTATTTTTATAAATGGGAAATAATCAGGAAAAGATACAAAAGTTTAATTCAGTATATAAAATTATCCAGACTATCTTAGTAAAATTATAATAGAATTCTCAGCTGCTTTTTCTATATTATTACCTTTAAAATACTGAACTAAAATGTTTTTTTCTTTCTACAATTTACTCATTTATGTAATGTAATATGTAATGTTTTACTGGGTTTAAAAGGTAAAGAAACAAACACTGAGAAGACATTGTATAAAAAAAAATTCATATCATGGTATGATTTAGGACCAAATAAACATGAGTTTGAATTAAAACCAAATTGTAGTTATTTAATTATATAAAAATTAAAAATTGCCCTGGCCTGTGTTTTCAGTGGTTAGAGTGCAGGCCCAGAGACCAAAGGGTAGTGGGTTTGACTCCTGGTCAAGGGCACATAGCTATCTGGGTCGCAGGCTTGATCCTCAGCCTCAGTCAGGGTGCCTGTGGGAGGCAACCAATTGATGTTTCTCTTTCACATATATGTGTTTATATATATATATATATATATATATATATATATATATATATATATATTTGAGAGAGAGGGGAAGGGAGAGGGAGAGGGAAACAGAAACATCGATGAGAGAGAAATACCGATCAGCTGTCTCCTACTCCTCCCCTACTGGGAATTGAACACACAACCAAGGTATGTGCCCTGGCTGGGAATCAAAGCAGTGACCTCTTGGTTCATAGGTTGATGCTCAATGGGAAAAATATCCTCAGACTTTGTTGAGACTAGGATCTAGGTTTTATTGACTACTACATTATAGGTCTTTATACAATGCTTGAAAAATAGTAGGCAATAAAGAGAAGATGTCCCCTTCCTTTGTTTTGTATCATGTTTTTTTTTCTTTTTATATATACATAAGTAACACTCTACATTAGAAAATTCTTTTTTAGGAGATACTGCATAGAAAATTACATTTTAATTGAAAACCCTGGTTTTGAAAAATAGTTAAAGACTTGTTCTAAAAGAGCCATCCTTCCAGGCCAATTGTGAAGTTTATGCTTAGAACACAATTATATTCAGAGAAGCAAACTCAATCAAAATTTTGAAGGGTATTTTAACTCTAAAATCAAAGAGAATCACAGTTAAATACATACACCATATTATTCTTGATAACTAAGTTCCAAATTCACAAATAATACTAAAAGAACTGATGCTCTTAATATATTAATTTCTCTATCATGAAAATATTATTTTTCTTACAAATAATATTTGTAAGGAAAATATTATTTGTGTGCTATTTTCCAATTCTATGAGTAAAGCATCAAGTATATTCTAGACAATAAATAGGAAAGAAGTTTCTGAATGGAATTGCACTTACTTCTCTGTAGCTATAGCCATGCTGTATCCATAGAGGCTGTGAACATCATACTGTTTTCCCCAGGTCTGCACAGCATCCATGCAAATTGTTTTGGAATACATGAGTTTGTCAAGAATATCTAGTAGAAAATATATAAAGAACATTTTCTACAAATTCTTTGCTATTTTAAATTCTATAATAAGATATTTTTGCTCTTAAGGTATATTTTAATCTTTATAATTCTTAAATGATATGTAATGCCATACTCATTTAAAAAAAAAATAAAAATGAGAATTTAATTTCTAACTAGGTCTCCACATTCCACTCCTGTTGATTAAACATTAAATTTGCACTTTCACTAACATTCTGCTTCCTAACTACAATAGTAAATAAATTCAAGGGAAAAATAACCTTTAACGTGTATGTATAGAAATATATACATTTAAATTGTATATTAACTATAGATCCATTTGAAAGCTTTATAGTATAATCATTAACTTAGATATGATCTAATTCTATACATGTAGACTTGTCACACAATTACAAACCATTCAAATTTTTGTTTTTTTATTCTACTTTAATTTGCTGGCATATATGATGTTGCAATAATTATTGTCATCTTTCTTCAGTCCTTGTAACAATTTATTCCATTAAGAGCACATTTTTCTCTTTGGTTATTTATTTTATCCAAGTTAAATGATAAAAAAAAAAAAGTTTTTAGAATATGTGAGATGTAACTATTCTCATCAAGCACATTCTGATAACTGCACAGACTTATAGTAAAGTGTTCATGAAAAAAATCAGTCACTTCAATTATGATTTCAAACAAATTTTGTTTCTTTTTATTAATTACTTAATCACCAGCCAATAAAAATTAGTCAACATGCTATATCTAAATTTAAAATCATTCTCTTTTATTTAGGCATACATATTTTGGTCAAAAGTAAAACAAAAACAAAAATATCGATTTCAGGGTCTCAAAATTTTACCAAACTTTGCTATTTAGGAATATATATGCTAGAATTTACCAGCCGACAGTTAATGCTAGGTAGATAACCAAATGAAATTTACCAGGAGTAAAAGGTGGATAATTCCATTTGTTGTCATTGCATCCTTTTGTTGAACCTTGAACAAAGCTGGAAACTTCATTCATGTCCTAAATGGATATAAATTGAGGAACAGCAGACTTGAAGTAATAATAAATCATATAAACCTAAGTTATTTGCATTTTTTTTAAACCTAAGGCAAACACATTGTTTTGCTTTTAGGAGATAAATATAAGCTTCCAAGCTAAAGACGAATTTGCTTATCTGTACTCACTACTTGATTCTACCTTGGGTCTGAACAAGTCATTATACTGAGAAAAATAATATCATTTGCTTTTGTGTGAATGTAGATAACAAATAGCAGAGGTATCTTTGATTGAAGAATTGTATATGAGCAAAATGTAGTTCATTTACCTAGTGTTAATTTTACATATAAAGTATTAAGTACAAGTACTAAGCAACGGCCTTTTCTAAATAATTGTATCACTCTTTTCACTGTGAGTCTATCATTGTACACATTTTTAGCACATTTATTTATTCAACATAGCTTGTTCATTTCAGCTGGCATTTATCTAGTTTTTAGGATGTGCATTGCTAGCAACCAGGCAGGACATGCTTTGGCCACAACTTCTATTCTCCCATGAGAGAATAAAAGCGAACAATGGCAAATAGCATTTTAGTATCCTAATAAAAAGGGTTAGGACCTTACTGAGTCCCTGGAAGGGTGTCTGGGAACCCTGGGGCTAGGAGACCACATTATGAGAACCAGTGGCCTAAACATATCTTGGAGACAGGGTTGTGAGGTACTGTGTTTACTGATTCTCTTGCCATGGAAACCTAGTCCCTAAACTTATCTTGCTACTTACTAGGGTTTTGTTTTGTTTTGTTTTTGTTTGTTTGTTTTTACCATAACCAGTTAAGTGAAGTCTTTAGACTAAAAAAGATAAGAGAGCCCTATCCAGTTTTGATCAGTGGTTAGAGCGTTGGCCTGTGGACTGAAGGTCCCCGGTCCGATTGCAGGCTCAATCCCCAGCACTGGTCAGGGCACATGCGGGAGGCAACCAATTGATGTGTCTCTTTCACATCGGTGTCTCTGTCTCTGTCTCTCCCTCTCCCTTCTACTCCCTAAAAATCAATGGAAGAATATCCTGGGGTGTGGATTAACAAAACTAACCAAAACATAAGAGATTTTAATCATACACCACACTACACATGCTCAAGAAATACAAGCCAGAGAACGATAAATATCGCATGATCTCACTCATTTGTGGAATATAAAGGACAACATAAACTGATGAACAAAAACAGATCCAGAGAGACAGAGAAGCATCGATCAGACCATCAAATCTCAGAGAGAAGGTAGGGGAGAGTTGGGGTAAGGGGGAGAGATCAGCCAAAGGACTTGTATGCATGCATATAAGCCTAACAAATGGACACAGACACCAGGGGGGTGAGGGCATGAGTGAGGGAGCGATGGGGGGAAAAGGACACATATGTAATACCTTAATCAATAAAAATTAAATAAATAAACAAATAAATAAAAAGAAATACATATTTCTTTTTCCTTCTCTGTTAATTGCATTGAAGTACTTCTATACAGGTTGAGGCAAAGTAGGCTTATAGTTGTGAGTATGCAAAACGCAGAGTATTTTATTATATTATTATTTATTAATTATTGCATTATTTTCCATATGAACAACTGTAAATCTATTTTTGCCCCACCTTGTACATATTTGAGCCTTATTCCCCACATCTCTTGTCTCTACTCTTAAAAAGGCATCTCGCTTAATCAAGTGTCTGATTTTGCTTTCCTCAGAAGTATGTTTGCTTTGTTACTCTTCCCTTCTCCCATCTATATCATACCCACATGTAATTAATGTGAAAAATTAAGGGTACTGAAAAGAATACATTTATCATTGTGAATCAGATTTTTAAAAGTAAATGTTTTCTTTTTTCCAAATATTTTTCTTAACAACAAAGAAGGAAAGTTATGTAGTTATTCTAAAATATATATTGGAGTTATTTTATTAAATTACTTGAACTATTATGTTCAATTTTTTTCTATGAAAATTTAGCTCACATAATTTTTCAAAGTGATTTCAATATTTAAACTTATAGTTTAAAAAATTAGCACGGTATCTAAATTATATATCTAGCAAATTACAAAACTATTTTAAAATTTGACTTAAAGTCAGTTAAATGACACTTATTTTTACGGTATATTCATTCTTTCAGAAAAAAATAATGCAAAGAGAATTAAGAAATTAAAAAAAACTTAATAGGATTTGGCATTCATTCCAATAAGAACTTCCCACTCTTTATACATAGTATAATTAATTCAGTGATATTTACTGAGGTTTGAAATCATTTTAATTATTATGTTATGTTGTTATATTTTAAGCATTAGTCAACATGCTTCTATGTTAGCATCAGAAAGACCGCCTTTCTCAGATGCTCTTCCTCCCCCCATTCCGTTTCTTTGGAGTTGTATCAGGTATTTCAGTCTTGAAAGGTTGTAGGAAATGGAGTATTCTCTCTTTCCACAGTACAGCCATCTTCTCTCTCACTATTCTTAAAGTACCATTTATATTCTAACTCCATTCTAGTAAACTCAAATTATTTCCTAAGCAAGCGAGAAAAGGGAATGAAGGAACTTTGTATTTAAATTAAATAATACAATTGAAATTGGTGCTATAATTGAAAACAAAACTCAAGAGCAGATGCATTTTTTTTTTATTTCTACCAGCAGCTAGGTATTATCATCATGATCTCACAGGTTTTGTGTCTAATAACTAAAGCCTCTCCATCTCAGTCTATTACTATCATCGAAATCCTGATGATTATGCTTAGCCTGTTACTCAATTTCATGTTGTCAGCGGAAAACATAGTTTTACTATCTTTATATGACCCACAAAATACCTGATATATGCATGGCGCAAGATAAAGACTTGTTATCTAACAAATTGTTTGAATTAATAAATAAATGATTAACTAAAATAGTGACTGAATGAGTATTAAAGACTTTAAGGAAATAGAAATATTGTGGACCTAAACAGTCAAAGAAAAGATAGCTATCCCCAGGAATCGCATTATCTCTCCTTCCAAAATTCTGGACTATTGTAATATCTTTGAACAAAATCTCTGATGTTTTTTCTCTGTTCAGATTTATTATACTTTTTTTCTGAAATAAAGATTTTTAGGCTCACCAAATAGTTTCATTCCCAAATGCAGCTATAATTCCCATAACCAAAAATACTAAATCGTTTACTATCATACAGTATTATTCTATAAAACATACCTAACAGCAGGCTATCAATATCTACAGATAGAAAACTTCATCCAAGGAAGCTTTTAAAGATTTGTGTTTTATGTAATAAATATTACATTAAAATCAGATATCTAGGATTTTGTTTGCTGTTGTTATTTATATTGAGGTAAAACACTTAATGTATAGCCAATTTTGACTTGTTCTATACTATAACTTACTAAAAAATGTTTTTAAAGGGTAAGGGCTTATTTAGGTTTATATTACTGCAATTGCTGACTACTGCAGGCAATACATTTTTTGAATTTGTACTAATATCGGATTATTGTCAAATCTTGTTAACTGCTTTTTCAACAATAAGTTATTAGTCATAAATATACAACACCTCAGTAATAGAAATGAAATGTATTCTATAAAGTGTATTACTAAAGATTAACAAAATCTCTATTTTCAGCTTTTAGTTTTTATTCTTGTCTAACTCGTGAGCACAACAGGTATAGTACTTATACATTCTAAAAAATATTATAAGACCTTTTAATTTTATGTTCATACAGTATAAAATGTATCTTGTCAACTTGATAATTATATGATAGAAGAAGAATTATATTATTTGTCCAAAATCACTGGCTTAATATAGCTACTTACAATCCAAAGTCCATCATATTTCACTTCTTGATGGAAAATGCTGCATTCATTTGCCCACCACTCTATGCAGCTTGGATTAGTGAAATCAGGGTATACTGATAATCCTGGCCAAACCTAGAAGAATAGACCATTTACATATATACATACATTTTTAAAATAAATAAATGAGAATTCAAAATAATTGAGCACAAGAATTATTAGTCATAATGTTGTAACCCATGCCCAATCTATATTTACAATAATCTCAGGCCTACTTTAAAATGCATTTAACAGAAAGTAAATTAAAAAAAGAAAGAGTGAGAACATGAAGCATTGATGAAGAGAAAAATAGGAGAAAATGGGATGGATGAGGTTATTTTGTCTGCAGCTTAATTTAATTCTTAGCATCCTAGTAGGTTAGGTTAAAAAATAAAAATCATATAATATATTCATTGTCTGATAAAATAAAGTATATTATTAAGTCCAAAAGCAACTGCTTCCAAAAAATTCAAGGGAAAAACCATATATATATATATATACATATATATATATATATATATATATATATATATATGTATATATATATATAATTTCAATTTAACAAATTCATATATGACACTTATGTGCTGGGCAATGATTTAAGTATTTTTATTACTATTTACTCATTTATTCTTCCCTAGAACTTTGGGGGACCAGTACTATTTTTATCATCATTTTACAGATGAAGTAGGTTCTATAATTAAACCCATTTTATAGACAAGAGAAGTGGTGAACAGATAAGTTAAATAAGTTGTTCATGTCATATCACTAATAAATGGCAGAGAACTTCAAACCCAGGCACTCTCATGTCAAAGTCCATGGTATTAAACTCTACACTTACTATATTGCTTTTTATGATTGATGTTTCTTTGAATTATTATACTTATTACTTAAAATAATGACGTTGAGCTAGATGAATTAAATTTCAAATAAATTGGGATGGATAATATTGTTTTATATGTAAACTATGCATATGGGTTATGTGATCTGTGCATATCCAACAGAACAGGTCTTAACAAAATGTATTATGTGACTTATTAATAGGCTTTGTAAGTAGGAAATTCACCTCCCTCAAATTCATTTTTTCACTTATAAATTCTGAAACTTAATCATGGCTTCCTCATTATTTTATTGTGAAGATTAAATGTAAACCATAAAACTTAGTACACAATATATAAGTACTCAACTTATATATGCCTTCTTTTGTAGGGAGGAAGTTCAATTTTGCTTTCTGGTGGAGTGCAGAATTAATTGAAGAAGACTTGTAACAGAAATTTTCACTTTGATAAGTGAGATAAAAAGTGATGGTTAAGATACTCTTTGGTATTTTAAACAATGAGATAATAAATATGCCTTTTTATAATTTCACAATTGATCTTGTTTTGTTCTTTTGGTTAAATTATGGAAGTGGAATTACCAAGTCAATATACCTAGATATTATGGGTTTTGATATGTCTTATGAAGTTGTCTCCAAAAGAATATTTATCCTTGTTAAAATTTTGCACTTTGAAGCTAGGCAGTTTCCTGACTCTGCTCTTAATTGCTCTGTGATATTAGAAAAGTTACTTCACCTCTCTCAAATTCATGTTTTCACCTATAAATTAAGAATTCTAATCATAACCATCTCATTTTATTGTGAGGGTTAAACATAAACTATAAAACTTAAACACAGCCTGTAAGTACTCAATTTATATATGCATTTTACATAGTTATCAGAATTTTGTAATATACATTATCATATTTTTATCTTTAGTTTTAATTTTGTACAGCACTGAAAATTATCAGTCTTATAATCATCTCTTTAGTTTTAGAGATGATTGGAATATTTACTCTGTCTAAAATAGCTCTACACAATTAAAATATCAAATCTAGACTTGAAAGTGAATACACACACATGTGTACACACACAAAACCTTTGTCACTGCACCATAGAAAATCTGACCAACACAACTTTAATAATTATTATAATTTACCTCGCCGATAATAGTTGTAGTCCCATCTGAGTCATTCACCCAAACTTTTTGTTCATTTCCCCTCTCATAGGTGGCGTACTTTGATCCATCCGCACGCTTACTGATGGCGATTCCGGGGTCCTAATAATAGAAGAATTAGCAAAGATCACCAAGGGGCAAAATGTGTCTTTGGACACCAAGGCTAAAATCATCTACACCCTAATTTTCCCAATTACTATGCACAGGGAAGAAGAAGAATAGGAAAAGGAGGATTCATTTGAAACATGGCATTGGGAGAGAGTTCTATGGGTAGGTTGGATCACCACAAATACAAACAAGTGGACCCTAGAGCAAATTAAGCCTGAAATGTCACTGATGGCAAACATGACAAAACTGAAGCTGTCCACCCACCATCACATCATGAGAAGGCAGGGTTCTTCTGGAAAGACAATAATGCTGGGAAAAATAGGAGGCAGCAAGAAAAGAGGAAGAGCAATTATGATATAAATTGACTCCAGAAAAGAAGCCAAAGGCATGTGCTAGGCAGGCGCTACAGGAGCTGAGCAGGGCTGTTGAGGAAAGGACTGTGTGGACATCACTCATTCACAGGGTTGTCAGAAGTCAGAGCTGATCCAGTGGTGCATAACAGACATAATAATAGAATAAAGAAATGATAGAAAATCTATTAACTGATTGGAGTGTAAATAGTAAAATTGTATTGATAAATAGTCATTACCAAAATGATGACATATTTCTGTCCATGATCATGCAAATCTTGAACAAATTCAGGGAGCCCTTTGTATGCAACTTTATCATAAGTAAAGTCTTTCTTGTCTTCCATATAGTCAATATCAGTGACCTGTGTATCCTAAGGATTAGCAGAGTATGTATCAATAAATAGTCCTGAAATAACTGTACCATACTTCAATTTTTAAGTCCAAAAAACTTGTATTATAAATATAAAATTTTTAAAAAGTAAATGAATGTAGGCCCCTTTTACTTCACTAATGATGTAATGGTATTTATATATAATATAAGTATTTCTAATTCTAGATTACAAAAGCATTATGATTATTCACATTTGTTTCAGTGATAACTAAATATGCATTATATAATGTGATTAATTGTATAAAACCCTTACACATTACATAAACTATTATATTAAAAAGTATGTAAGCTTTAAGAAATAAAGCCTACTAAAACACTAAATATAATTTTGTCCACGGTTAAACGTGTATTTTGTTATAGTATTATTTAGTACCACATCTCAAAATTTCACATAGGACTGGGCATTATCTATGGTAATAAAATGTACTTTATCATTAAAAGGCAACTTAATAATCTATGCATCTATATAATTATCCTGACAATTTCCTACATTTATGATTATGTGACACTATTTAATGTGGTATACATTCCCCCAAACACTTTATCCCACTTACAAATGGTATGCCAGCTTCCCGATTTCTTTTTACCACTTCTTTCACTACATCAAGTGATTTATAATTCCATTTACTCAGCTGGAATCCAAGGCTCCAATATGCTGGCATTGCCGGTCGCCCAATGAGCTTAAAGTAATTAGACATTTAATTAGTTCAAATAAAGAGTATTAGAATCTAATATTAATATGCTTCTTACTCTATTATATCTCTAGCATTCATTTAAGTTTAATTACATATTTCAAACAAGTATTTATATTTTCAAATGTGTCTCAGGTATTCTATCAGAATTCTGTTCTGAAACACTTAAAAATGGCTTTGTAACTTTTCTGTTTATTTTGTGTTGGAAGATTAGAAAGTTAGTACTTAAAATAGCATTTGCAAAGATATATTTTGCTCAGCATGTAAAATAAAAGAGGAGAATACATTAATAGCATCAAAGAGATATGAGAAAAAATAAACTGTCAAACCACACTCTCACTTCCTTTAGCAACAAAATGACTGAATGATTCAATAAATGAATATTCATCATGGTAGAAAAAAAGATGTTTAAAAGTACACAATTTCTATTTCCTTACATTTTGGCACTTATTTCTCTCCTAGTTTTCAAATATATTAATAAAATATATGTTATACAAGCCTCCACTCAGTTATCTTATAAGGTGTTTATCTCATTCACATGTGGGCCTTTGCTTCTCTCCAAAGAGGCCAAATGGAGACACTTCTTCCATTGCCTTTGGTAGCCCAAGTAGGTTCGTCGTATGCCCACAACAGACTATCAGTGTCTTAATCACAGTATCAGAGAACATGATTTTGCACGTGAAAAGATGGGTGTAACTCATATTACTTCTTTTTCACTAAAACTATTTGGTTATATTAAGACAAACAGTCTTATTTGAAATAATGAATATTCTTTGGTTTTGGTTTGTGTGTATGTGTGTGTGTGTGTGTGTGTGTGTATATACACACACACACATATATATATATATATATATATATATATATTCCATGATTTATCCATTATACATGTCTAAATACTACAATGTAAAATTTTTAAATACTAAAATTGGGCTATTGCATTCAATGAAGAATTAAATTTATGTTTATAATAATCTATAATAATAAAAACATAATATGCTAATTAGACCAGACAGCCAAACGACCTTCCAGACATCCTTCTGGATGTCCTTCTGGATGAAGCTGATGTGGCAGGGGCCAAGGCAGAGGTGGTTAGGGACGGTCAGGTAGGCAGGTGACCAGTTAGGGGTGATCAGGCAGGCAGGCAGAGGCACTTAGGGGTGATCAGCAGGCAGGCAGAGTGGTTAGGGTCAATCAGTCAGGCAGGCAGGAGAGCAGTTAGGAGCCAGCAGTCCCGGATTACAAGAGGGTGCGGGCCTGGCTGAGGGACCCCCCCACACACATGCATGAATTTTGTGCACCAGGCCTCTAGTCTATATATATAAAAGCCTAAGCAACCGAATGACCAGTCGTTATGATGCACCATGACCACCAGGGGGCAGACTCTCAACACAGGAGCTTCCTCCTGGTTGTCAGTGCACTCCCATAGTGGGAGCGCTGCTCAGCTGATCAAGGGGCGCCAGACACCGGGATCACAGCTGGCAAGAGCAGCTGCGGCAGCACGAGCCTCTCCCGCCTCTGCATCAGCACTACAGAGCTGCGGCGGTGGCAAGTGCAGCAGGCCCGGATGAGTAGGAGCAGTGCAGCTCCTGGACTGGGCTCAGCCTCCTCCCTGGCCTCCAGCTGCTTCATGCACTACTACATCCCTCAGGAAATGTCGGACTGCCGGTTTCGGCCTGATCCCCGCAGGCCAGCCGACATTCCCCGAGGGGTCCCAAATTGCGAGAGGGCGCAGGCCAGGCTGAGGGAACCCACCAGTGCATGGATCTATGCACTGGGCCTGTAGTTAATCACATAAAACTCTCAGAAACTCAGTATTTTAAACCCTATTCATCTTAATGTTCCACAGAATTTCTTTAAAGGTGTGAACATGGGATTGAAATGTCTTTGTGTGTGTGTGTTACAGATATGGCATAATTTATATTTCATGAAAATATATAAAATATTTATTGGGTATTACATTAGTTAGATATTCATTTCATATGTATATACATTTTCTTTTAAACATAAAACTATCTGGATAGTCAAGTAAATTATGTTTTCAATTTTAACATATTGAACCCAATAATTTGGTCAGCTTGTACAAAAAGGACAGTTAGTTTTCCTTCAAACAAGAAACAAAATTTCTTTTGTCTACTCTCCACATAATTTGAGCCTCATTTAAATGCAGCAGTGATTAGTAGTGCTGTGTTTTGTACCAGTGTTTTATGGTAGTGCTTACATTCAAGCCATTGCAACTCGACCCCTAAAGTGATGTAAGCAAGTGTACTGCTATGTGTACGCTGCATTCACATGCCAAGCATGACTCAGTCTCAACTGCTGCTTTACTCAACACGTGACAACTCTCCCAAACGATATTTCCAAAACAAAATGTCAAATTCCTTTTAAAAATGTGCTGTCCCTTGTTTTGATGGTGTGGTAACCATACACAAAGCCTGTAGACAGGCCAGCCTAGCACTGTAATTATGATTTCATATAATTACAGAGACTGTAACTTTGTGTTCTTTTCTGAAATTTACTCTTATAATCAGCAATTTGGGAATTATTGGACATTTTAATTATTCAATCATGTATAATCCTAGCTACTCTCATTTTAGCTTTTGGATACTAATTAAAGACAGTTTTTTATAGCAATAATTTCTTCTTTGAGATTAACTTAGGAAATGGGCATTGCATGTCAAAATATAATTAATAAATCAATATTTCATTTCATTGATTGCTTTTAGATAGAGATTGGATGGGAGAAAGAGAGAGAGAGAGAGAGAGAGAGAGAGAGAGAGAGAGAGATGGATTTATTTGTTACTTCACTCATTGATACATTCATTGATTGATTCTGTATGTGCTTGACCAGAAATCAAACTCATAACCTTGATGTATCAGGACAACATTCTAATCAAGTGAACTACTTGGCCAGGGATCAATATAACAAGATTTTAAAAATAAGCATGATCCATACATCTGATACCAATAAAAATGATTTATTTTTCTATGATAACATCAGGAAGTATATACGCCACAGGATAACAATTCTAAGGAAGAAACTCAAAATCAGGCTCAAGGAATGCCATGATTTCTCACCTCCCCAAGGCCCATTTTGGCCTCAGTTACGCCATAATGTTACTTAATAGGTAAGTGAGAGTTGCTTAGGTAACCTTAAAACATAAGAGTTCACAGAGTGTGTTTCAAAATCTGTGCTCGCTTCTAATAAACCTGAGTGTCATGGCCAATTTTCTGAGACTTTACCTACTGTGCATTAAAAGTAAGTTTCACTAGCCTTCCTCATAATTCAGTTGCCTCTAGGATTTTTACCATAGAGTTGTATAACCTATATATTCATTTCCTATCCTGAGGCTTGAAGATACTTCCTCATAAAGAAATTCAACTCCTGAACTCACATGCCTAGAAGTAATACACAATTATATATCAATAGATAAACATTTAAATACACATTTATATATCAGATAGATAAACATTTAAATATACATAGGCTTCACAGTACAGAAAACAAAACAAAAAATAAAAACCACCTACTCATAACTGAGAAATGGTAAGATTTAAACATACAGTTAGCTATCAGGCTCCAGATATCTTAAATAAAGTCATTTAAATATGTAGGCAAGTTATATATGTTAAAAATATTTTATAATATAAACCTGAAGCACACCTCTTGATACTGTTGCACTACTTGTTCTGGTGTATCACCTAGAAAGATGTAAAAGTCCAGAATGCCACCAATGATTCTGTAAGTTATGATACGAGAAGGCTGGATGAAAATCTCTACAACATAAAAATTGAGAAAACATATGTCAATAGTAAAAAGGTAAAAGATGATAAAATAATTAGAGTATCTATTTAAAGTGTTGTCTATTGAGCACATAATTTTAAGCTGTTTTTAAATAATTATGAGGAAATAAGATATTGAAGATAGGAAAAATACATGGAAAAAGTAAAATGCTACCACGTCTGAGGTTTATGATAGGATATCCCAGATGTTTCCTTGTAAAGATACTGGCAAAAGCTCCCATAGAAATTGCATAGCAAGGAATAGAAAACCAGTCCTTCTGCAACAAAAATATTTCTTTCTTAAATTGCATTTCAAGTAGTTATTTCTAAGAAAAACATGGAAAATTTGATGGTTCTATATGTAAAACAATAATTGCCTGGATGAACATCTAATATTACTGTTCTTGCTGAATTATTAATTTTGTGGCTTTTATTACATCAGTTTACCTGTTAAATATAGGTATTGCACTCATAACATTAAAAGAGATTTTACATTACTTGAATTATGATAAACTAATAAAATACTATCTCTTCTTTCTCTCCCCATATCTACCTTTCTCTTTTTTATTTGTATGCTAACTTATCTTAACAAACGAGACTATGGAAATGGGAATATTCATTTTCATGGGTGTGTTTCAACGTTGTTCTGAAGGAAAAAGAAAAATCCTGAATATCACAATGTAACATTTTTTCCAAATAGAGTACTGGTATGCAAAAATTCAGTGCCTCACTAACTTCAAAACCTACTTATAATTTCACAAACTACATCACTAACAATAGAGTTTACTCTCAGATAATATCTATTATTGGAATAAGGAGAGTAGTTCAAGTATTTCAAGTTAAATCTCATTTAAATATATCATCAGATAAATTACTCTTACCCATTGCATTGCTGTTCATCAAGAAAACACCAAATGACTTTCCAGAAGTACCTTCAATGCACATGAAGAATGTTTGATGGCCATATAAATTATTATTATTCTATAAGACAAAATGTTAAAATTAAATTTTAAGTCTACTTAACACAAAAAGTTTATATATTTAAAATGGCTTTTACAAATTCCACTTTGTTTCTGTTATTTATCATTCTTAGCTCTATGCTAATCTTTCCTCCTACAGTGTATGTGCCGTGTGTAACTCTGCAGCACAAAAACATCAAAATGATTTTCATTATTAACATATTAAGATAAAATATGTAACATAATATATGATTTGTACTAGTAAGAAATTATTTAACTTTCACTTATGTTTTATTATGATTAAATGAGTTTTACTAAGCTACTCATGATAGTGTATTGACATATTTAACCACTTTGTTCATATATACCCAAGGAACTGCAGAGAATTCCCGAATTATGTCTACTCTCATAGAACTTTTGCAGTACATTTATTGAGAGCTGATGAGTAGATGAAATGGAAGAGGCAAATTGGAAATACACTTATGAGGTAAAAGAAATAAGAGTTCTTGACTGGTTGGATATGGAGGTTCAAAGGAAAGAATGCATTTAAAATAGCTATGAGGTCGTCAGCCTGGTGTTTATTACAGATAGGATACTGTAAACAAGGATTGGTAGAATTTGTTAGTCATCCTGTACCCAGTGGGGATTTTTAAAACAAATTTACTTATTCATTTTTTAGGAATAAAATAGTTAACATTGGCATTTAAAGAGTTGCTAAAATATGCCTGGCCGGTGTGACCAAGGGGTTGAGCATCGATCTATGCACCAGGAGGTCACAGTTCAGTTCCTGGTTGTGGCACATGTTCAGGTTGTGGGCTTGAACCCCTGTGGGGGGCGTGCAGGAGACAGTCAATCAATAATGTTTCTCTCATCATTGATGTTTCTATCTCTCCCTTCCTCTTCATCTCTCTTTAAAAAATTAATAAAAACATTTTTTTAAAGTTGCTATAATTTTACTCAAAACAATCATGAATTAATAAAAAAAATTAAATGATGTGGTCTTTGTCCTGAAGAATCTCATATTCTGGAAGTATATTCACATATATGCACAAATAATATACTGTGATGATTGTTATACTAAAACTAATAGCCCTGTGCACAAATCTGTGTGCCAGTAGCTCGCCAGTAGCTCGCTGCTGACCTCCAGTAGCTCTCCACCCCATGCCCCGCCCTTCTGTAGCTCCTCCATTCTCTCCTCATACTCCCCCTCATAACTTGCTGCCCTGCCCCCTCCTGTAGCTCTCCGCCACCTGCTTGTAGCTCGCTGCCCCACTCTCCTGCTGATCCATGATCCAGTCATTATGTGGTCGGTTGTTACGTTTCATGGCGTAATGAGCATTTGAATATTACATCTTTATTATATAGGATATGAATAAAAGGTTAGAAAGTAAATATTAATTCTGTATAAAAGAGTTTGGGAGAAATTGCTATGAGGTGAAACTTTAAAAGAGCCCTCAATGACATTGAATACATGATAAAGAATTTCAGGTTTCAGTATTTAAAAATAGAACCAACTCCTTGAGCAAACGGTTGAACTTATAGAAGGTTATAATATGTTATGGAAGAGAAAGAAGTAGGCATAAATGCCCAATATGATCTTCAATAGATAGACAGACATTATATCACACAAAACCATGTATAACATGCTAAGAGTTTAGAATTATTTTAATACAATGATAGGTTTAAGTACAAGAGTGACCAAAAAGAAAATGATAAAATATAAAAATCAAAATAAAACATTCATAAACTGGAAATACCTATTTAAACATGCATAAAATCTGTTGGTCACTTATTGATATAATTTAATTTAATACTTTGTTATCAATTCTTGCCCTTACAATAAATAAACTTGTGGATTATGTAACACTGGAGGATTTCAAATAGGCTTAAAGTACTATCAGCTTCAATATAGCAATTTTATTTATAATAAGAAAGATAGTCTCTTACATCACCAGGAAGTTGATCCCGGGTAAAAATTGGCCATGTTTTCCAATTCAAATCATGACGAAATCTCTTATGAATATGTTCCCCAAAACCATAAATATATTCACTGGGAACCCTGGTTGAGATCTGTAGATACTGGTCAGAATATACCAAGGGACCAATGCTGGTGTCAAACCTGTTCCATGAAAGAAGAAAATAAATGATCTAGAATTGTAAAAAATATACTCTACTGGATCTAGGTCTATGTTATTTTCCAGAATGCTTCATTTTAAATATGTCACATGTTAGCCGTGGTCACTTCTTAAGAACACATCAATTATACCATAAGCAGAACTTGTTAATTCCATCAACGCAATTTAATTCATCATCACCAATATATTCCTTCACATGCATTCCCTCCTTTCATCACAATCCTAAAGCACAACTACCTTTATGAATCCCATTTCACCAATGACAGAATTGGGAAAGTGAATTCATGTTTTCTAAGGTGACAACCTCGTAGACAGGAGAGCCAGATTTCAAATCCAGTTCTGCCTTGTTCCAGAGGCAGGCTCCCCTCCTCTGACATCTATGCTAAAATTGAGTTTAAAGTCATTCTTTGAAAAATAAAAAAGGTTTTATATTTTATGCATATCAAATATATACTATGAGATGTGAAATAACATTTAATATTTTTGTGATTTAACATAAAAGTAATTGCGAATTATAAGAATATATTTAAGAGAGGCAATTGTGGAGACTTGATCCTGGCCGCTTAATTAACCTTTCCTGGAGATGCAAAATAATTTATCTGAAAAATTACTAAGTTCCTTCTCAAATATTTCTCACACTACATTCATAATGAAGGCATTCAATGCTATATTTAATTGAATATCTATAAATAAGGAAAGACCTTTAGCATTACTATAAAAATTAGCCTCCCTCTGAATAGTAGCTAGTTGATCCTATAAATTGACAACAGACTTAAGGTAAATAATAGGGAAAGGACACAGTAGGGGTTCTAGGTCTGTGAAAACATAGGCAAGGCTAACATGTATCACTGATGCTCTCCACCTTCAACTTTGGTTGGCCTGTCCTTGTAATTTTTATCCACAGAAAATAAAATTCCTGTTTAAATATATCTTTAAAAAAGATGTATACCACCCTCTTTTGGAACGAAAGCTATTCTTTCTGAAAATGATTAAAATTAAGATTGCCCTACTGTAGCCAGTTTGGCTCAGTGGACAGAGCGTCAGCCTGGGGACTGAAGGGTCCTGGGTTTGATTCCGGTCAAGAGCACTTGCGTGGGTTGCCGGCTCAGTTACCAGTAGGGGCCTGCAGGGGGCAGCCTATCAATGATTCTCTCTCATCATTGATGTTTCTATCTCTCTCTCCCTCTCCCTTCCTCTCTGTAATCAATAAAAATATATTTTAATAAAACAATAAAATTAAGATTTTCTTATTTCTAAAATAGGATAAAATTGAATAGTTATTTAACCATGTATAAATGTAAAATAGGATAATTCCAATTACTTACAAAATTTTATTGTTGCTTTTTCTAGAAACTTTGATGCTGAATGGCTTTACTCTAACGCTCACATCATACAATGTATCAGAAGCTGCAGTTCCACTAAATTCTTTTACAAACTGATGAGGAACTTCATATCTTCTATTATTTAAATCAGTGATCTACAAAGATTTAAACAAGTTAGCATTATCTTATTAAAAACTGCTATTTAATTTTCTAGGTCTGAATTAAATATTAAATGCAAATTCCAAATAGAAATTAATACATTTAATAATTTTATAAATGAGTTATTAATCTAGCCATAAGCTTAATTTTAACATTGTTGAATAGCTGTGCACAAAATAAATTGTATAAGTTGTTAAGAAATAAATAGAATTACTTGGTTGTAAAAGTACTGTGTATAAAATAAAGATTTTTATTGACTGATATAAAATTTTAATAATAGTATTACAAAATATTGATTTTTGAATACTAGGTTTTTGTGAATTTAACTATCCTTATTGCTTTTCATTATTTACCCCTTATAAATCCCATAATGATTTTAAATTTTGTTTAAAAAATGCCTTAATTCCTTGAAAACTTTGCTAAAAAGGTAATATACACAGGATATAAGGTTTCCAAATCCAAAAGACCATACTAGTAAACTACTGCTAAAACACCCACACAAAAACTAGTTTATTTAAAATCACAAAGACAAGTGATACCGATAAAAAGAACTAGGGAGTGTAAGTCACATTTATACAGCACAATTAACCCCTTTCTCAAATTAAAATTTAAACTAATTCTTAATCAGTCTGGAGTTGGAATAAAAATTACTACAGTTTATTGAGTTTTATTCTTAAGACACTGTATTTTACAATGACTGCATTATTAAAGTCTCCAAAAATACCGCCTGAGGAACTATTTATGTTACATTTGAGTACACAAGCTCAGAGACGTCTAGTAACTAGTCTAATTAGTCCTCTGCTATGGAGTAAATATGTTTTGAGGGAGCAAATGTCTTGGTAGAATGAATGGTATGCTCATAACACCCTTTTCATTATTAACTTTTTTTTTAGAAATCCCAAAAACCAAACCTTAAATCGGAAACGATTGGATGTCTGACTTTGAGTTGTGAGGACAAGAGTGTTAATGTCATTTCCAAATATTGTGGGTGAAGGAATCCTGTTTAATTGGGCTTCAAGTCCTTAAAGAAACAAAAAGTTGGTATGAGTCATGCCTTGATTTATAAAGATTAATAATTATTACATGTTTTCTTGTATTTGCAATGTCATTGATTTTATCACAAATATTGATCTCTTTTTCAATACAGAAGATACAATTATAAAAAATAAATTCTAAATGTAATTATTTTGGACATTCTTGAATACATACTTTGCATTTGATTCTATTTATTTTCCAAAGAAAAATTTAAAACATATTTTTTATTCAACATCAAATATATGATATTAGATCACCATGATAGAACAATTCTCACCAGTATTTCTTTTTTTAATTCCCGCAACAGTATAGCCATGGTTATTTGCAAAGAAACACCAAGGTATAACAGAATTATTCCAGGGTCTCCAGCAGCAACCTCGCAATTCACAAGTAGCCTGATAAAACATTTATAAAAGGAATTATATGGTTAGTACTGTTATCATTTGTGTCAATCTCTTATTTTCTTAAACATTCATTCACTCAAAAAATGTTTAAATGAAAAATTTTTAAAAGTTTATGTATATATGTTAGGGTTAGGGTTAGGGTTAGGGTTAGGGTTAGGGTTAAAATAGCACATATTCTTTTCTTCCTCTCATTTGAAAGAAATACAAATACTTTATCAATTGAATTCATTACATCATATCAGAGATTGATGGCCTGAGTTGTGTTTAATTTCCACACCAGTGCACATGATTGTAAATTCTAAGGTTTCTGCCCTCTGAGTAACTACAATCCATTCTGTTGTCTTACAGTCACTGCAGAAGAACTAAAATATTTCTTGTTTACTAATGTATCAGTGGGCAGGTGATTCCACAAAGATGAAGATATGGCCCTGAATTCAAGTCTACATAATATATGTAAGGTTCTCATTTCCAGCTAATTGTTAGTTCAATGTTTACTTCAACTATTTAAACTAGTGTATGTGCCAGGCGTGGCAACTAGTTGCTGCCATTGTAGTCAATGTATAAAGCAAAATACTGTATTTTCAGTAATTTTATTATCTATATGGAAAAATTGTGTGGAGTAGGAGAAAAATTATATATGGTTATATAAAAAGTTAGGCCACATGGTGATGTTATGTGTTAACACCAGTATAATTAAAATGTATTTAACATTTAAATTTTATAGTGTGATACACTCATAACTTGAACACCTATGGTTTTTATTTTCTTAGCTATTTGTCTGGAAAAAAAGTTAAAAACCCTCACTTTTAGTAGCTATATGATGTTATACATGTAACTTTCTATCCTATTTCTATTAATATCAAATTAAAGCAGCATCTGACAAACATGTGTGCACACACCCACAAATATACATATACATACATACATGTACTCTCAAGTGTGTGTGGCTTTTGATCAGGCAATTTTAAAAATATATTTTTATTTCAGAGAAGAAGAGAAAGGGAGAGAGAGATAGAAACATCAATAATGAGAGAGAATCATTTATTGGTTGCCTCCTGCACTCCCCATACTGGGGATTGGGCCCACAGCCCAGGCTATGCACTGATGGGGAATTGAACCGTGACCTCCTTGTTCATAGATCTATGCTCAACCACTGAGGCACGCTGGCTGGGCTGATCAGGCAATTTTATCTCTAGTTATCTAACTTGTAGAAATACTCCCAGAAATACAAAAAAATAATTGCATAAAAATTGTCACTTACAGTAGTCCTTATTTAGAAATTTTTTTTTGAAAATGTTGTGTGAGAGCTCCCGGTGGCCTGCCAGAGGAGAACTTGGCTCGCTCAGCGACGCCCTCCTTCCCCTCCCCTCCCCTCCCCTCCCCTCCCCTCCTTCCCCTCAAAAAAAAAAAAGGAAAATGTTGTGTGAAATGAGAGGTAAAATTAGACATACATATACTTATTTAGAAAGGTGTAAAGTTTTAAAAACAAAAGATAATAAATAAGCAAATTATAATCATATCTTGCTAAATTAAAAAAAAAATTATTAAAATGGGGTTACAGGAAGTTCCTCAAGACATACTGTAAGAGTTTCCAACAGCAGGGTGACACCCATGAAAAGGGTAGTTTGAGAAATTTATTCTCTCAGAGTTTTGGAGTCTAGAAGTCCTAATGCAAGGTGTTAGCAGAACCAGGCTCCCTCTGAGGTCATAGGGAATAAGTCTTCCATGTCTGTTTTTAGCCTCTAGTGGCTCTTGGCCACCCTTGACATGCCTAGGTTTGAAGATACATTATTGTAATCTCTACTTCCGTCTTCACATGGCCTTCTTCCCTGTGGTCCTGTGTGTGTCAGCCCTCCTCTTATAAGGACAGCAATCTTTGGAATTAGGGCCCACCCTCATCCAGTATGACCTCATTTAACTAAGTACATATGCAAAGACCTATTTCCAAAGGTCACATTTGAGGCTCCTCTTAAACATAAATCTGGGTACAACATATTCAACACACTACATATATACAACAAAATATTAATTTAAAAATGTATATCACCTCATGCTCTCAATATATTAATAATTTGGGTTTTTTAAATAAATTTTGATACTTGTTATTTGTGTTTATCATTTGCCTATCTTTCAGGATTTCAGACATTTTCTCCTATTACTTATCATTCCTATTTTACTTCACTTTTCTTTCTGCTTCATTTGAAAAGGCAAAACAATGAAAACATTAAATATTCACTAATAGGTGTAAAGTTTAGTAGGTAAATGTAAAATAAATTTATGTTCTTATTTTTATTTTATGTGTATATAAATACCCATATAGAATTATATGTAATCATATATACTGGGTTGACTCTGTATTATGAACTGAATTGTGTCCCCCACATTTCATATGTAGGAAGCTCTCACCTTTAATGTTACCTTATTTGGAGATAAGCACTTTAAGGAGGTAATTAGGTTTAAATAATGAGGTCATTAAGTGAGGCTCATTTGACAGGATTGGTAAACTCTTAAGAAAAGAAGAGTCCCTCTCTCTCTCTCTCTCTCTCTCCATTCACAGAAGAAAGGTCCAGGTGAAGACAAAAAAAATGCAGCTATCTAAAAACCAGCAAAACTCTTACCAGAAACCAACCATAATGGCATCTTGACTTCTAGCTTCAGAATAGTGAGAAAATAAATGTCTATTGTTTAAGCCATCAGTCAGTGATATTTTATTATAGCTGACTAATAAATACATTCTGGGTAAGCTTTAAGGCTATTTCTTACAACACCATTTAAAGTTCACCTTTTATTCTTAAATGACAAATATAAAATAGATTAGCTAAAAATTGTTAAATTAATAAGTTTAATTCATTTCACATTGAAAACACTCTTTAGCAGCTTAACGTACTGCATTAAAGACTAATAGTAGGCACATAAACTTTAAACAAATGGCTTTTAAATGTTGTTTCTCTTTAAGATCCTAATAATCCAAATTTTCCTAACAGGATTGTATGTTAAGCTTCAATTATCTCCTAAGGAGAATATTAGCGTAAAAGAATATCTGTCCAATGTGCTCACTGTGTCACATTAAACACTGGTACTTAGCTATTTTTTTTTTTTCAGTTATTAAGGAATAGAACCCACTATTCCTAAAGTTGTCCTATGAATAAAAAAATCTCACCTATTTTCAAGTTCTCATGGCAAAGTAATTAGAAAATTATGTGAGATTCAGCTATGCATATTACAGATATACTAGAGGCCTGATGCACGAAATTAGTGCAAGGGGCTTGGCCCTCATAGCCCTGGCTGCCTTGGCCCTCGCAGCCCCGGCTTCGTCCAGAAGGTTGTCTGGACAGTCATTCTGTTGTTTGGTCTAATTAGCATATTAGCTCTTTATTATATAGAACTAATGGCCTGGTGCACGAAATTCGTGCACGGGGGGTGGGTGTCCCTCAGCCTGGCCTGCACCCTCTCCAATCTGGGACCCCTTGGGGAATATCCAACTGCCGGTTTAGGCCCGATCCCACAGGGGATCGGGCCTAAACCGGCAGTCAGACATCTCTCTCACAATTCGGGACTACTGGCTCCTAACTGCTCACCTGCCTGCCTGCCTGATCGCCCCTAACCACTCTGCCTGCCAAGCTGATAACCCCCTACTGCCCTTCCCTTCCAGTCTGATTGCCCCCAACTGACCCCCTGCTGGCCTGATCACCCCAACTGCCACCCCCTACCAGCCTGCTCACCCCCAACTGCCTCCCCCTTCTGGACTGATCACACCCAATTGCACCCCCTTCCAGCCTGTTTGCCCCCAACTGCCCCCCCCACTGGCCTGCTCACCCTCAACTGCCCCCCCCCCCCGCTGGCCTGATTGTCCCTAACCACCACTGCCTTGGCCCCCCCAACATAGCTTTGTCCAGAAGGATGTCTGGAAGGTCTCCTGGCCTAATTAGCATATTACCCTTTTATTAGTATAGATGTTGTGGGTATAACAGATTATATATATGAATACTATCTGTATATTATAGAGATATGCAATATATTAGGCATATTATGTAGTAGACATATCATGGGAAAATACATAATATAATTTGAATATATTGTATAATGGTATATGATATGATTAGTATATAATATTTATATTATCTACACTAATAAAAGACAAAGATGCTAGTTGACCATACCTTCGCTATGTCCTAAGCCACGCCCAGCAGCCAATCAGAGAGTCTATATGCAAATTAACCCAACCAAGATGGCGGTCGGAAACCAGGGAGCTGGAGCAAGCAAGAGGCTTGGTTGCCCTGGTGATGGAGGAAGCCAAGCTTCCTGCTAGCCCTGAGCCAGCTGAGGCCTTCGATCATGGCAATAAAGTTTCAATTATAGAAGACAAATAAATCCCAGATACCTGCTTCCAGCCAGCCTCCACTGGGAGCTTGGGTGGCTGGGGGTTGTGGACAGCCTGCAAACAGCCATCAGCCCCTCACCCAGGCTGGCCACACCCTCATGGGGTGAGGGTCCCCGCTGGGGGGCTTAACCAGCCTGAAAATGGCCCTCAGCCCCTCACCCAGCCTGGCCAGACACCCCAGCAGGACCCTCCACCCTGAAGGGGCTGTGGCCAGCCTGAAAATGGCCCTCAGCCCCTCACCCAGGATGGCCAGACACCCCAGTGGAGACCCCCACACTGAAGGGGCTGTGGCCAGCCTGCAAACAGCCATCAGCCCCTCACCCAGGCTGGCCAGGCACTCCTATATAATAAAAAAGTAATATGCAAATTGACCCTAACAGCAGAATGATTGGGAATGACTGGTCACTATGACACACACTGACCACCAGAAGGCAGATGCTCAATGCAGGAGTTGACCCCTGGTGGTCAGTGCGCTCCCACAGGGAGAGCTCTGCTCAGCCACAAGCCAGGTTGCCGGCTGCCAGTACAGTGGTGGTGGTGGGAGCCTCTCCTGCCTCCTCAGCAGCACTAAGCATGTCTGATTGCAGCTTAAGCCTGCTCCCACTGGAAAGTGGACATCCCCCGAGGGCTCCCAGGCTGCCAGAGGGATGTCGGACTGCCAGCTTAGGCCAATCCCCCAGGGAGCGGGTCTAAGCCAGCAGGTGGTCATCCCCCGAGGGGTCACAGACTGTGAGAGGGCACAGGCCGGGCTGAGGGACCCCCCCTAGTGCACAAATTTTTGTGCACTGGGCCTCTGGTGTAGATATAATACATTATAATATATAGATATTGAAAAAAGTGAATACACAAAGACACACACACTCATTGACCTTTATTCCCATACAGGTTATGAAGACCAAAGAAGAGTCAACTTAAGATTATATGAATCCATTCAGTTACCCTTAATTATTTCCATTCAGCTTCTTCCAAATTACCAAATAACCAAATAATAAAAAATTAACAATATTCAAAAAATCAATGTTACTTTATTTTCCATTGATACTTCTTAATGCCATTACAAATACTCTATTTGAGAATAGATATTCTCTCTCAAGTGTTATATATTGCCAAAGGTTTTTATTTTAATTAGTTGATTTGAGAGGATAGAATTTTAGGAAAGTTTATAAAATTAGTAATACCTCGTTAAGTATAAAAATGTTAACTTTTAAATTTGAATTGAATAGAGATACAGAAAAGCAATCTCAATTATTTCTATTATCGCTCATCTGTTTACACAGAACTATATTAAAAAGGTGAATGCAGCCTAATTGATGGCTACATCTTAAAAATATAGGAATTGAACCAATATTGAATAATATTTTAATATAATTATTTGAATATATCTGTTCATAAAAATATTAAAGACTTATTTTCAGACCTTTGTTGGAAATTGATCTGGAATGCAGTTTATTCTCTCATTGATAGGATCATACTGCTCACTTGGACATTTTCCTGACCCCGGATGCACAGTGGTTGAACGAGTAGTTGCTGGAGTTGCAGTAGAACCAGTACTTCCTGGGGCTGGGGGGGAAGGTCAATAAAATAAAATGTGATATGATACTACTTTTTCATATTTTAAAGTAGTGAATGCTTTACATTGAAAGAATACATGATTTTTTAAATAATAAAATAAAATAAACTTGGCATTAAATTAGAACCCACAACTTCAGATCTTAGTCCTCAAAAGGAAAATAACCAGATGATATTTAAAAATAGATTTGTAGATCCCTGTTGATTGTTTCTTCAGAAAAACAAAATATATTCACAGAAGGTCTTGAAGTAGATTTAAAAGGAAACAAAATGCACATTCCCACCATATTTACAATTTGTTTTGTATAGATGAAGAAGGAAGATGAAGAAACATGGATGGGAAAATAATGTAGAGAAGGAGACAAAAATTAAAGAAGAAAAAAGAAAAGTAGGAGAAAGAAGATACTTGAAGGTAATTAAAAGAGAAACCAGGGAACAGCAATGAAAAATAAATCCCAAATCCTAAATAATAAAAGGCTAATATGCAAATTTCCCCTACAGGCGGGAGTTGGATGTGCACTGACCACCAAGAGGTGGCGCGGAACATGGCGGGCATCGGTGACGCAGCGCTGGCAGCGGGCAGCAGTGGAGTGCTGCTGACCCTGATGGGCCCCAATGAGAGTGGAACCGTGGCAGGATGATGGAGCAGGTGAGCAAGTGGCACCAGGCCAAAGCAGGTATAAAGGGAGGCCCTGGACAGCAGCCGGGGGAACAGAGATCCCAGCCGGCGACCAGCAGCTGCTAGGGACACAACCATGCACAAATTCTGTGAACTGGGCCTCTAGTCTATATAATAAAGATCTTCCTAGCCATCAGGTATGGGCAAGCTAAATTTGATTGCTTCACAATGTAGTGAGCGTCTGGTTTACTGGAAAAAGATAAAACAAAAGACTAAGAGCAGTAGAAAGTGCTAACTACAGTTACTTTGAAGACAACTTAACATCCATTCCAGTTTTGATTTGGTCAAGATAGAATGATGAAAAGAGAAAGTAGATTAGGTCAACCATAGTATTCATCCACTCTAAATTAGAATAGAATAATCCATAAAAAAAGGTAAACATTTCAAGCCTTGTTTCCTTTGCCTCTTTCTTTTTTTCTCATGCAACCTCTCTCTTTGTGTGTCTATTTTTTCAAAGAGTCTAAAACAAACAGGGTACTCCCCCAAATTTTCCACCCCCCTTTGCAAGTGTCTGAAAACCAGAGTATAAACCCAGGTCTTCCCACTCATTGGAAGAGTCTCACCGGTAGACAATTATTCCACCTTCATTAACACCTTGATCCCTTTGCCTCTTTGCTGTTTCCCAAGCAGCCCGCTGTGGGGAAGAGGGTTAATGTGAGAGCACACAGACTTCTTAATTACAATGGCTCTTCATTGAAATAACTAAGATGTAATGGATGGAATAAGTTGGAGTAATTACATAACTTAGCCAAATCTGTTTTTTATAGTTTTCATCTCATAAGCTACTTTTCCAAAAGCCTAACTATTATGGAGTAAACTTCCCTGTAACTTCACTAGATTGTGCAATTATTTTTAACTCTACTTACCTTCAACAGCAGGTGTCCTGGTTGCTAAAACAGCAATTAGGGCAATAGCTATTATGGTAACTATAATAAAGAGGACAATCAGAGTGATTTCTAAGCCACTAAATTTTTTACGTGCCATCTAAAAAAAAAAAAAAAAGAAATATTTGTTTAAAATATAAAATACATAGCTACAAAAAGCCATCATCATTATCATAAAATTATATACATTTTTTGAGTTAAGCACAACACAAGCAGAGCTGGAAAGATTTCCATAAATTTACAATCTAAGATAATATACTTTGGAAAAATGTAAACAACACATTGAATTTTAAGTAAAAGGAGTGAATTCAGGATGTGCATTTAGCAGCATACTAAGATGGAATCATTTTTTAAAAAGGATCTCCAGCAGGTGTGCCTTGCTCTCTCATTTCAGAACATTTTTCAAGTCTAAAACCCCTCAAATTTGTACTCTGTTCCTTAATTTTTACAAGGATACAGTGTATGAAAGAAACACTGGTTTGCACATTTTACTTAAGAATTTCAAAGTAAAAAAATGTAGTTCTTCCTACTATAGCTATTATCTCTCAAATTCCAACAGTTTTCTTATAACAATATTGTGAAAAGATTATAAATATGTAAAAAAAATATAAATATAACATATCTAAAAAGTATAAAGATGAAAAATAAAATACATATATATTATATATATATGTGCAGTATATAATTGTGAGTTGTTGCTTTAAAAAAAGATTCAAACTATATAATCTTCAAGTTCCTTAAGTAGCAAATAAAATATATCATACAAAACTATATATATATATATATATATATATATATATAAATTTTAAGATAACATTATGCATTTGAGTTAGCATATAGAAGATATCTAAATATAGATTGGGAAGAACTCATTTTAGTAATTATCTTAAAGTTTATTTAATTTTGTTTTGACTATACATCGCTCATCTTTTCTAGCCTTCCTGTTTTATGGCTTTTCTGTATTCTATAATTTTTATGTAAATCTTAACTCAATAGTTTTTAAATCAACAATTATGAGGGGGGGCTCTCACACTAGTTCCTTCTCCTGCACCTATCTATGTCAGTTCCTATACCAAGTTGTCTCAACCTAAAGCTTCTTTTCCCTCACCCAGATCTTTCTACCACTGCCAATCATTCTACAAGTCCTGTTGATTCTACTTCCAAAATATTTTCAGAATGACGCCCACAACTACAACATCTTTTTTGGATAATATATCTTAGTGGATGCTATTTTTTAAAAATATATTTTATTGATTTTTTTACAGAGAGGGAGAGGAATAGAGAGTTAGAAACATTGAAGAGAGAGAAACATCAATCAGCTGCCTCCTGCACACCACCTACTGGGGATGTGTCCGCAGCCAAGGTACATGCCCTTGACTGGAAACGAACCCCGGACCCTTCAGTCTACAAGCTGACGTTCTATGCACTGAGCCAAACCGGTAAGGGCAATGCATCCTATTTAATCTTTCTTCAATCCTTCCATATGTGCTTTTCTAGGTTAGTTCCAGTTCAAATGCCATTTCCTCAGTGAGTCCTTTCCTACTCTTAGAGGCAGAGGGAATGTATACTTTTTTTCCATTTCACCATGGCAGATACCAAATCTATTGCAATTATTTATACATATGTCAATTTCCCTATTGGATTATTGTATTTTTATAGCAAGAATCATGAAAGTGGTTCTGAACCTAACATCGAGCAAGTGCAACCTCAATTTTTATGATATAACAGATATTTAAACGTTTTGTAATTCACACATATATAAGCTGTTTATTACATTGGTAACATTCAGATAAACTAAATAGAAACTAAACCTTAGAGGTGGTATTTAAGCTGTTTAGGAAATGAAACTCAATTGCTCAGTGTTATATGAGAAATGACACAGTTGCATTTAATGTTTGACTTTAAATAATTTAAGTGTCATTCAAAGTAATATACTACTTTGTTATCAAGAAACAAAACAAAAAAAACTGCTTTTTTTCATTAAGAAAAGTAAAAGAAATGCCTATTGTCATGAAGCAAACCCTCTTGTATCTAGAAAATGAGAACAAAATTAATGCCCTAAAATTAAAATTCTTATGTGAGTACTCATAAACAATCAATATTAAAATTGTACATATGTTGTAGATGGTAATTACAGTGATATTATTTTTAATCACTAATTTTAAGTAACATTTTTTGAGGAAATTATATAATCTGGGGAAATTATGTCTTTTCTCTGTATATTATTTTCAAAATGAGCAATATATTATTAGATGGTAATGTGGTGATTGATCTTTAAAAGATTTACTAGAAAAGATCAAATGTTTTATAATTGTACCATTCTACTCTGCCTGTGTATATATATATTTTAGATAAAATATATTTAATCATACTTAGAGTATTTTCTATATTACAAAATATTTTGATCCTTATTTTCTTCTCTATAAAGCAATTAAACTACACCTGCTATAAATCCACTTAAGTCTGACAAAAAGTATAATAAAGAGCTGGGCAAAGAAAATATTCTTACTTCTTAAAAAAAACTAGAAATCTCCTCTCCTATTTTAGTACAAGGGGCTATATATTTAAAATGACAAATGGAAATATGTTATCTTTAACATTTTAAAGAAGTGCAGATAAACAAGAAGATTGTTGACATGAACTAAGAGAACACATAACTACTGGGAAACATGAAAATAACAAAGAATTGTTACCCATAAACTTACCTTATTTCATAGCCTGTTCTGTTTGCTAGTTTGTACCAGAGCTAGGGTAAGGCTGCCAAAGTCATGATCAGGGAAAACTGCTCAGGTATATATCGAGCTACTCATAAAGTTTTATTGCACCTTCAACCAGCCTATCATTACTTAGTAAACATGTTTGACAGGCAATTGTAAAAAGCCTTAACCCGCAAATAGTTTAGGTCCATATTTCAATATGGGAATCTAAGTTAATTAATAATTATGCTCTGAAATAGTCTTTGATTTTTGTAAGCTATGAATTAACATAAAAACATAAAAGTATTTATTTATACTATTTTTTCTCTTTTCAAAGTTTTATTATGTTTATTTGGGTGTTTCTTCATAACTGTTTTATCTCATTGTGTGAGATTTAAACTCTCACTCCAAAGTAGCAACATATTTGTAAGCTGGGATTTGGAAACATTTGTAGGAACTAACTATTAAGAGCTAATAAATCATAAAAAGCAATGGTTAGTAAAAGTTATCTCCTGTGTCTCATTGTGAATCTTAAGATTGAAGAATTGACAAAATCCATAAAAATATAATGCAAGCCTTGATCGGTTTGGCTCAGTGGATAGAGCGTCGGCCTGGGGACTGAAGGGTCCCGGGTTCGATTCCAGCCAAGGGCATGTGCATTGGTTGCGGGCACATCCCCGATGGGGGGTGTGCAGGAGGCAGCTGATTGATGTTTCTTTCTCATCAATGTTTCTGACTCTCTATTCCTCTCCCTTCCTCTCTGTAAAAAATCAATAAAATATGTTTAAAAATATATATATAATGCAAAAGTAGAGATATATAAATAAGTAATCCAAAATTAAAATCAACATTTTAATTTATCTGTTCTCATTGAAGCACTAATTTAATTATCAAAATTATCTTATAACTACTTACCATTTCATTCAGTAAAAATGACAGTTTCAATTACACTTCTGCTTTAAACTAGTATAGAATTTAAGAGCAAAGTATTCAATATGAGAAACCTGGGAAAAATTCCAGCTGTATTACATATGCCTGAGAAACCATGGGCAAATTTGTTAATTTCTTTAAGCTTAAGTCTCTTTATCTACAGGGTGGAAAGAAAAATAGCTATCCAAAAGGTCATTGTCAGAGTTATATGAGATAACATACTCTGTTATCATTATTGCAGCTCTACTGTCATGATGAGTACAATTTGACTCTAAAAAGATTAGTATCTGAGTTCTGCACACAATATCCCACTATCTTTTAAAAGGAATGTATATATATTTAAAGGTGGTCCCACAGAGTAGAGTAACTAGCTTTTTAAGTTTAAAGAGAATACGAGAAGTGTATGCTTGGATTACTGTGAGACTCAGGGGAGATATAAAGGAGAACTTCCAGTATATAAAGAACAGTGATATGGAAATATGATTAGACTCATGCTAGAATGGTCTCAATGGGCAGAACTAAGTCCCATGTAATAAAAATCATGAGTGATTTACTCTTTATTCACAGAGCACAAAATTATATATGTGGGAAATGTCATTAAATCCTTCCAAATCCCATAGAACCAAGATGTGAATGTAGCAAAGTCACAGGATAAAAGGTCATATTCTAAGTCAATCATGTTCCTATATAACAATTGGAAACTAAAATGAAGAGATACATACATATCTACCCAGCACATATATATCTATAGATATAAATGGATAATTTATGATAGCATTAAAATGAGTATTTGAGTATAAATCTAACAAGATATATACAGAACCTCTATTCTGAAAACAACTAAATGTTGATAAAAGAAATCAAAGATCTAAATAAATGGATAGAGTATATTCATTGATTACACAATTTAATATTAAACTGCTTTACATGCCTTACAATTAAACATATATATTCAATATAATCCCAATAAAAATCTCGGCAGGTAGCTATAGACAGGTTGATTATAAATCTTCTACATCAATGTTTATAGCAACTTTATTTATAATTTTCCCAAACTGGAAATAATGCAGATGCCCATCAACACCAGGCATATGCATACAATACCATATTCTTCAGCAATGAAAAGTTGTGAAGTCATGAATATTCATTACAACCTAGATCACTATAAAAATTGAAGTTAGTTTTTATGTTATCCCTGCAATTTCATTTTTCTGATTGGTTCAAAATAAGCAATTAATTAGCTGTTTACCCATTTTTTCCCTTCTTTTAAAGATAAGGGCAAACTTTCCTTCCAGCCTCCCATGTTACTGAAATGAAACTTAATCTCTGTCAAGTTTTAGTCATCTGTTAGATTGTCTTTTATGTGTATATAGTTTATGTCTTCTCTATTTTAAAAGCTTTATGTAAATTGAAATTACATATCTTCTCTTTCACATCCACATTTCCCTCTCTAGTTCTATGAACTGTTCTCTGGCTTCAGCAGTTTCTTTTGTTCCCTTTATTCCATACTTCCTCCCACCTTAGTCCTGGTTCTATTCATTAACCCCAACCAATAGGAAGCAACAACATGGACGGACCTTGAGAATATCATGTTAAGACAATGTCAGACAAAAAAAGTTAAGGACCATAAGATTCCACTTATATGTGGGATATAAAACTGAAAGCAAGAAATGAATAATTAAGAAAAACAAACAAATACGCATAGATACAGATAACAGCGGTTACCAAAGGGAAGGGAAGTGGAGAAATAGTAAAATGTAAAGAACATCAAATATATGGTAACAGAAGAAGATTTGACTTTGTGTGGTGGGCACACAGTGCAATAGACAGATGATGTATCAAGAAATTATACACTTGAAACCTATATAATCTTATTAACCAGCATCATCCCAATAAATTTAATAAAAAAAGAAAAAAGATTACATCAGAATGTCCCAATATTTATTTTAGTATTTACCCAGATCAGAATTAATTTCATGAAACATAAATTTTTAGTAGGAAAATATAGGCCACAAACTCATTTAGCTCAAGTTTTCCAAGACAATGCAGGACCAGTGAACTAAGAAACTATCCCCAGGTATCCTACTCACTATATTTTGAGTTTCTTTTTTCTAATAAAAATTGCATTTATTTAGAACCATTCAGAATGTCAACAAAACAGCTGCAACTTTTTTTTTCAATTAGAATGGTATTCAGTCAACAGAACAATTATTTCCTATAAGCTGCATCAGAGAGGATTGAAAATGGAAAAAACAAAACAAAAAAAAACACACAAAACCACCATCCCCATATATAACTAATATGTGCTGTGCATCAACAAGAAACTGCTTTAAATTTTCATGCCAGTTAACAACCTCTATCATGTACCAAGCAAGGTTAGTGGCTATTGAAAATACCACCAGGACAGGGCTATCTAAAGACATATTCCACAGTGTGTCAACTGTACAAAAAAAGGACACTATACAATTTAAAAACAAATGTTACACAGCCTTACATTTCAATATTTGTCTTTAAAAGGAGTGAGTTGTATACAGGGATGGGGTGTTAATGCTTTATATATAAGAAAAAGAAAACTGCACTAGAACCAACTTATTCATCTTCTTCATCTTCCTCATCATGTCATTCTCTTCACCTTCCTCATCTTCCTCTTCTTCCTTCTATTTCTTGCTTTTTTCAGCCTTGGCAATTCCCTTTTTTGCTACGTTAGGCTTTCCTTTAGCTTGGTATGCAGGAACATACTTTCTGTTTTTCTCTTTCAGCTGAGCCTTCTTTTCATCAGGCTGCTTATCTGTCATCTACATTAGTGTGATTCCACATCTGTCCCAGCTTCTTTGAAACATCACCAATGGATCGGCCGGATGCTCTCCTTTGATTTTTGAGTGATAGAACAAAACCAGAAAAAGGCCAAATAAGGCCTCTCAGGTGCATTGGGATCCTTTAATTTCTCATTAGTTTCCATTTGAGGAGGGGTACCTTGTCTGCCTTTGCCATGTCTTCACATTTTCCTTTCTCTTTAGCAGACATGGTCTTCCACCTCTCTGAGCACTTCTTAGAACACTCTGAAAAGCTGACTGAAGCAACTGGGTGCTTCTTCTTGCGCACAAAGAAACCATATGATGATATTTTGCCTCTTGGCTTCTTAGGATCTGCTTTGCCCATGTTTAATTACTTCTCCTCAGCAAGCAGTCACCCAGTGACTGTTCTGCCCCCACCTGTCCCAGCGCTGTATCTGAGGAGCTCAATATACTGCAATATATTTTGAGATTTTTATGACCACTCTAGCCTGTTAATATGTTATTAATGCCAACTTTGCAACAAAGAGGATAAAGAGATTAATGATACTCCCACTTCTACAATCACTGACTCATACTAGTAAAGTACAAATGACCTTGCATTGGGTACAAAAAGCCTTAAGTTATTAACCTCTTCATGACACAATAGAAAAATTGTCCAAGTAAATGAGAACACAGGCTATAGTGATACAATTTTATGTTATTAGCAAACTTCCCTATTTTTAGAATATACAAAAAATTTACTATTACAATGATACTATTGTAATTATTTCCCCAGGATGTTGGACAATCTATAGTTATAATATAAAGTCAGACTAGCCCAGCTGGCGTGGCTCAGTGGTTGAACATTGACCTATGAATCAAGAGGTCATCAGTTTCATTCTGGTCAGGGCACATGACCAGGTTGTGGGCTAGATCCCCAGTTGGGCTCATTCAGGAAGCATCCAATCAATGATTCTCCCTCATCATAGATGTTTCTAGCTCTCTCCCTATCCCTTCATATATGAAATCAATAAAAATATATTTAAAAAAATAAAGTCAGACTATATCAGCACAGATAAATTGTATACATTTGCTAGAGTGTCATTGCCTCTCTAAATTGACCACTTGATAAAAATTAATTGTCAATGACTTTGGTTACACTCCTCTAGTGAAACCTTAAATCCCGTTCCCTATTGCATGTCCTGAATGGTCAGCTGAACAGATGGTATATTGAACAACTTCCTGAAAAAGTAAAAAAAGCCTGAAAAGAACATACCTAAATTTCACCTACCTGTGCACTTTTATCTGCTCTCAAAGGTGAAAAACAGATAAGGTTGAATCACAGTAATTCAACCATATAACCCAAGAAAGTTTGTGTGTGTGTGTGTGTGTGTGTGTGTATGTGTGTGTATCTGCATGTGTGTTCAGAAATGAATGCAAGTACTCAAAATATTATCCATTATCCTTTTCTTCTTATATAGAATTTTTCATCCTTTTACAAACAGGCATTTTGGGAAAATATGAGAAAAAGATGCTGGAAAACAAATCATTAGCATGTAGACATTCAGTTTAAGAGATGAGAAAGACACTTGAGGGGTTTCATTAAGTTTATTATCATCAATTTGAGAAAAACTAATATAGAGAATTTGGTGTAATTAGAAAATAATCAAAGATATTAGTAGCTAGGATAAAATTGGGGGAAAAATTAATGCCCATTTTTTGAAATTACTTGTTCAACTTAAAACAATAATTAAATCATGAATGAAGCATTTGATTATATTGATGTTCATAATATGCACATCTCAAAGACACAACTTGTCCTAATGAGCAGCTACTGGACATAAGTATGACTGTCTCTACTCATAATTGTCTGCTAAATAAAAGTGACTATTCTTGTAGGGGAAAGGAGTGTGGGGAATGCGGGAAGAGACTGGACAAAAATCGTGCACCTATGGATGAGGACAGTGGGTGGGGAGTGAGGGAGGAGGGTGGGGTGGGAACTGGGTGGAGGGGAGTTATGGGGGGAAAAAAAGAGGAACAAATGTAATAATCTGAACAATAAAGGTTTAATAAAAAAAAAAAAAGAAGATGGAATCATCCCAGCTGGCATGGATCAGTGGTTGAGCATTGACCTATGAACCAGGGTTTGATTCCTGGTCAGGGAACACACCAGTTTTCAGACTCCATCCCCAGTGCTGGGCATGCTGGAGGCAGCTGATCAATGATTCTCTCTCATCAATGATGTTCTATCTCTCTCTCCCTCTCCCTTCCTCTCTGAAATCAATAAAAATATATTTTTTTAAAAAGAAGATGGAATCATCTGTGTTCGATATAACTTTTTTATTTTAAAAATTGGCAATATAAGATAATTAATTTATTTGCAGTTATAATTTGGGGTCATAAAAAGCAATGCATTATGTTTAGTTTAAAGTTTACCTTAGACTTTTTTAGAAAGTGCACATTACTAAAACATAAGGATACTTTCCTGTTCCACAAAGCTTTCCTATTCCAAAGGGATATAGTATTAGGGATAAGGGAATAAGATAAGGGAGTCAAAAAACTTTTATTAAATGTACCCAATCTATAAATGAAATATTTCTTTGTGCCAGAATATTATTTAAAATATAATTAGAATTGCACCTCTACTTTCCAGATAGAATTTAAACTAGAAAAACAAGTTCAATAATTTTTAGTATAGAGATGACAATTGAAGGATGAATCTCTGAGGGGCAGGATGTTGAGAAAGAACAAGAGCTTCAAAGTAATTTCAAAAGTCAATAAACATATTATTTTGCTGTTTTCTCTTTTAAGATTTAACTCAATATTGCTTGACAATCATGAAAAATATGAAGAGCTCACTTTCTCCTAAAATGATTCAACATCTCTTAGTGACACCATTTCCATAGTTACCATCCTCAAAATCTACCCATCGACCTTCATGTTTCAGTTCTTTCATGGAGTGTTTTGATTATCTAAGCTCTTCAGAGTTTTTATTGTCTCAGTATTTCTACAACCATTTTAAATTCATTTAAAATTAGGTAAATTTTTTTTTCCCCTAGGAGTTCAGGTGTGTAGGACTTAGCCATGAATATTATGTGCTAAATAAGGTTATCTTCAATCTTCAATCTTTACCAAAATCTGGTAAGTAGAATTTTTAATTCCCATTTTAGAGATGGTTGCATTGAGACCGAAAGTAATGTCTACCCCCAAATCATCCAGGAAAATTTGGGTACAATCTTATCCTGATATAATTTGAAAAACATTCTAAATCATATGTTTTCTCCCCATATATCATGAAACATTTAGTTTTTCTTTAAAGCCCACTCTGAAAATAGAGAAGACATTTAATAAATAACTGTTGGTTAATGAACATGAGTTTACAATAGCAAAAATGAAGCTATTCTATTTGACAAGTAAATGCCAGCTTGGAAGAAAAGTAAAATCATTGTGCACACATGAGTTTATTTTGAGATATTTAAAGTCACAATTAAAACCCACTAAATCAGTTTATGAGCACAGAGTAATAAATTCTGAAATTAAAGGACAGCTTGCCAAGTATCAACATGTCAAAAGAATATAAAACCAAATATTGAAGAAGGTGTTCAAAAAAAGACACCATTGATTAATTTTAAATTGTGTATAATGCTTCTTGTATAATATTATTATTAAATGTTAGCATTTAGCAAAGCATTCATGTCAGAAAGCACTGAAGATCATTCAATATAGTCTCTTTTACCTTAAATAGAGATCGGCTAAAATAAAATGATAGCAATAACATCTCAAAACCCTTCCCACTGAAGGGAAGACTCAAAGACATGGAAAATAAGGACCATTCCTCAGGAAAAAAGGGAGCAGATAGTTTCTTTCCTTGATCTTAGTTGCTATGTGAACTACCAGAGGTGATTCACTAGGAAGCAGCAGAGTCATGGGTCTAACAATTAAACTCTAAAAAATATTCAATATATGTGAATTTATGTTGCTTTTTATTATAAAAACTAGAGACCCATCCTTAACTGGTTTGGCTCAGCCAATAGAGCGTTGGCCTGTGGACTCAAGGGTCCCAGGTTCAATTCCAGTCAAGGGCATTTATCTTGGTAGCGGGCACCTACCCAGTAGGGAGTGTGCAGGAGGCAGCTGAATCGATGTTTCTCTCTCATCGATGTTTCCAACTCTCTATCCCTTTCCCTTCCTCTCTGTAAAAAATCAGTAACATATATTTAAAAAAAAAAAAAAACTAGAGGCCCAGTGCACAAAATCCATGCTCAGGTAGAGACCCTAGGCCTGGCCGGTGATCAGGGCCTTCCAGCTGCTGGCTGGGGCCTTCCTTCATTCCACGCTGCCCCTGGTGGTTTCACATGTCATAGGGAGCTATCGAACTCCTGTTCTCCCAGTTGAACTCCTGAGGGGACATTTTGTATATTAGATTATATAGATTAATATATTGATTAAAATAAAATCAATTACATGAAATATTTGGCTATTTCAGGTCACATTATAAAATTACCTTGCTCTTAAAGAAAAAGGAATCTACATTAAAAAGCTAGTTTCCACAAGAAATGACTTTCAGAAATAAAAATACATCATAATTATAATAACATATTGGGAGAATTATTATAGAAAATTGTGAAAGTGAGCTAAAACATCTAGTATTATGAGATGAAAACAGTTTCTAGTGGAGAGAAAAGGAAAAGAAGTTCACATTCACTAAACCTTTATTTAAAGCACTGTGCTATTTTTTTCTCATTATTTTATTTTACCTAATAAAATAGAAACATGAAATGAACAGTTATTCTAGAGTTCCAGGTGGAGAAAGCAAGGTTCAATGGATCCAGGTACACAGTGAATGGAAAAGCCAGAGAAATCTATCTCTGAAGGGCGTGGTCTGTGCCTTACACCATGAATAACTTTGGAGTTTAGCCTATCACATATTTTGAGCAGTAAGTAATACAACCGTGTACAATCTGGGTGTGAATAATTTCTTAGCACTATCTGAATTACCTGGGTGAAGTCCCAGAGTTCACCAGGTCATTTTTATTTATAATATTAGCTCATGTGCATGCAGGAATCACGTGTTATAATAGTGACTAGTTTCTGATGAGGCTCTTTGCCAGAGAAAGTGTATTTCTTTTCACTTGCAACTACAGAGACTATAGATGTGAAAAGTGGTGACCATTTTTTTTTATTAAGTAGATAATTAACAATGAGTGCAAAAGATACATATTGTTGCATATCTAAGGGCATTTTTACAGTCTATCTAAGACATCACACCCACCTCCAAAAATTCTAAAATATTTAAATAAACCTGAGAATTTCCAAATGCCAACTCTAATGTGTAATGATTAACTCTTTTTAAGTGTGCCACTGTTATATTGTCCAAGATTTTTATGGACAGGTGTTCCTTTTTGCTGACTTGATTTTTTTTTTTTACTCTGCCTTTACCACTAATCATTAACTAAATCATACTAATGCAAGTTTCACTAAAATAAACATTTAACTGAACGATTTCATATGGTCAAACTAGTGCTCACAGCTTTCAAGGTAACTCAAAGGCTTAGGAAATATTAGAATGCCCCCCTGATATGGTAAACTTGGATAACAAATGGAAGACAACTATTAAATAAATTATAAAATACTGGGGAAAATATCTGAACCACAAAGTTTGTCTTTTAAATCTGTGGGAAAATTAAAGATTATTTAATAAAGAGTGTTAGAAAAAGAAGGTAATCATTTGGAGAAAAAGATACTGGGGTTATGCCTAAAACCTTCTCCACAATAATTCCCAACTAAATTAAGAATTTTAATACACACACACACACACACACACACACAAAGAACAAAAACAAAAACAAAAAAATCCCATAAAGGTACTAAAAGAAAACAAGAAGTTCTCTTATTCATTCTCTTCTATTTTTAAAAGAATGAAAACTCAATAGGGAATACATGGACAGTAAGAGTATTTCAAAACTCAAAAGCTATAAAAAAAGATTGATAAATAAAATATATAAAAATATAAATAATCTTCTTAGCCCCAAACACTCTAAACAAAGAGAAAGCGCTCCTGTGTTGAGTGTCTACCCCCTGGTGGTCAGTGTGTGTCATAGCAACTGGTCGACTGGTCTTTCTGGTCCACCGTTCAGTTGCTGGGCTTTTATTATATAGAATAATTGCACACACTAAAATGATGTATATTCACTGAAGTTTTGTTAATAATAGCAAAAATTAGAATTCACAAGTTTGTGATTTTATAACTATGGTGCACATATAAAACAGAATTTTGTGCAGCCATTAAGAATAAAACAGATATAAAGTGATTTAATTGGCAGTTCCTCGAAGGGGAAAACCAAGGAGCAAAATAGTGTGAATAATATGCAGCATGTACATGTATTACCAAATCTGGAGGCGGGGGGGAGGGGGGGGGGAGGGGACTAAATCTGCTGGAAACTATATATTAAAATATATAAAAATCACATATTTATTTATAATTTGTATAAAGTGTGCATATATGCATCTCTCGCTCTCTCTCTCTCTCTCTCTCTCTCTCTCTCCAAGCATTGTTTCTAGAGGTTTTTGGGTTTTTTTCCTTAGTACTACTAAACTTCATGAGGCATTTACTTTGGTAGACAACTTGGTACAGAAGAAAGAACTAGAATCAGAATTAGAAGCTCTGTATACAAGTCTCAGCTTTGACATTTATAAACCCTATAATCTTGGTTGCTAACCCTAACTTCTCTGTCTCAATCTATCTCAAATATAAAGCAAAGATAAAAATCTTATTTTTATGAAAGACACTGTGTTATAGTAAATTAGGTCATAAGTCACAACCTCAGTCTAAGGTTTTGTTGGTAGTTCTTGGTTTTTTGTCCTTGGTAAGTGACTTAACACATCTACACTTAATTTTCATAATTTATAACATAATTTATAAAATAACAGTGTCTATCTCTTAGCAGTGCCAGCGAAGACCCTGAGACTCAGAAAGGTTAAGTGATTTAGTCAGAGACATAAGGTTATTATGAATAGAAAAGACCAGATCTGTTGTCTGATTAATTTTAATAACTTATTCAGAATAACATAGAGTAATTCTCAAACAGAATTTCCTTTATGAAAATAGGAAATGATAAATACACACTTCAGTGGTCTTAAATTGTTCTTGATTTACATGAACTTTTAGTTATCATTATATAACATGAAACAGCCTTAAATACTTTGGGGATTTACAGTATATTAATGTTAGAGGGTTTTTTAAACCTTTCATTGACTTAAATCTGTGAAAGCTGAAACATGTCATTCATTTTTATGATATATTTTCAGCCTCTTTTTAGGAAGTATTACTTACCAAAATAATTTTAAAAGTAAAAATAAGTAGGATTTACTTTTGTCTTGGATTCTTGTGGGAGAGGGGGTTTAGAAGTAAGTTTCAGGTTACCTAACAATAAATGACACAACATGGACTGGAAATTAGTAAATTGAACAGTTATCTTATTTTTGGTGAAGAGGGTATGTCTCTTTCTATTCATTCTTTAACTTTTAACTGTTTGGGGAATATTTGAAGTAACTTTATATCTACTTTCCTCAAATTAGTATAGTAAATGCTACATAATAAACATAAACTTTAGAAATGATTCTGGTTGGAGAACATTGGAATTCACAGTCACTTTGACTAAGAAACTGTAGCCTAACTCATACGAATGGTTTTCTTGAAGAACTCATATGTAGAACATCAATGTATATGACATCCAGTGCCAAATCCAATTCAAGGCTACTGTTTTCCTTAAAGCTAAACAGTGGTCAGCAAACTGCAGCTCGGCAAACCGCAGCTCGTGAGCCACATGCGGCTCTTTGGCCCCTAGAGTGTGGCTCTTCCACAAAATGCCGGCTCTTCCACAAAATACCGACTTCTGTGCTTGGGCCACAAAGTTTCAATCGCACTGTACATGCACATCTGCACATGGTATTTTGTGGAAGAGCCACACTCAAGGGGCCAAAGAGCCGCATGTGGCTCGGGAGCCGCGGTTTGCCGACCACGGATAACACACTCGATTAGGAAGTTTATTTTATCAGGATGATAAATGACTCGGTCTTACTATCCAAACATGCATTTTCATACTCATAAGCATTGGTCTGAAATCAAAATCAGGTGACGAAAAGGCGAAGAGCAGTACCTTATGCCCATAATTACTAAACAAACAAACAAAATATAAAAGCCTCATTGATATATTAAAAAAACAAATTGGCAGTATTATCAGATTTTGAAAAAGTCAAAAAAGTACATTTGTAATAAAATATAAAAGGAATTAACTCCACTTATGTAAAAGGTGATTTAAATAAAAAACTATGAAGTGAAATAAACAATCACTTCAGGACAGTCAATAGACATTTATTTAAAGACAAAGTAAATTATTTAAATACATATATTACTTACAAACCTTACCTTAGAACTTAAAAACTTATACTTCAAAAGAATTTCAAAATCTACTGAGCATTCTTTTTCTTTAATATATTTTATTGATTTTCTACAGAGAGGAGGGGAGAGGGATAGAGAGTTAGAAACATCAAAGAGAGAAACATCGACCAGCTGCCTCCTGCACACTCCCTACTGGGGATGTGCCCGCAACCAAGGTACATGCCCTTGACCAGAATCAAACCTGGGACCCTTGAGTCTGCAGGCTGATGCTCTATCCACTGAGCCAAACCGGTTAGGGCGCATTCTTAATCATTGAGTTAGAAAATGTTCTTAACCACTGAACCTATGTAGTAGTTGGTGATAAAACATAGATTAAGGCTATCTATTTAAAGAATCAAAATTGTTGCCCTAACCAGTTTGGCTCAGTGGATAGAGCATCGGCCTGCGGACTGAAGGGTCCCAGGTTCAATTTCGGTCAAGGGCATGTACCTTGGTTACAGGCACATCCCCAGTAGGAGGTGTGCAGAAGGCAGCTGATTGATGTTCTCTCATTGATGTTTCTAACTCTCTATCCCTCTTCCTTCCTCTCTGTAAACAATCAGTAAAATTTAAAAAAAAATGTGTTTACTGTTATTTGTTAAGCAAATATAAATTAAATAAATCCATAAGTTATGGAGTTGCTCATTAGTGTATTCTGGTTTTATATAGGCTTTCTGGCTAAAGATATTAATTGGATGATGCTTGATAGCACTATCTACCCTCTACTACCTATTCAGTTCACAACACCTAGAATAAGCATGTCTTAATATCCTAAATGATTATGAAGTGCAGGAGTTACATAATTTTCAGAAATAACATGGTCTTATACATAGCATTCTGTAGTATTGGCAAAAGTCTCAAAAATTTCTGCAAAAGTAACATAGAAGGCTACCTGATTGTGATTTTTAAAGATAATCTCTCTGGTATTCTTTAGTTCCTTTGTCAAAATTGTCAGGATTGTCATATATTTTTGAAAATTAGAATAAACTCATTGCAATTATTGAATGCTATGCCTTTCAGTGTAATGTCTTCGGATGTGGAACTTCAACTCAACACTGACAGAAGAATGTAGAAAATATGGAAAATAATGTGCTCATGGAAAATAATCTGTTTTCTCTAAGACCAAGCAATCAGATTTGAAGGCATTCATACAATCAAACTATTATTGGAAGTTACCAACAAATGTGACTAGGCATTTTCTGAGGCTTTCTGCTTTTAAGGTTTCTAAAAAATAAATTGGAGAATTATTTTCAACTTTTAAACGTGTAAGAACTATTTCTGAAAACATTATTATGCACCAAGTATTTCATCATCAGAACTGCACAGAGCCCTAGCTGGTGTGGCTCAGTGGATAGAGCATCAACCCGCAGACAGAAGGGTCCCGGGTTTGATGCCAGCCAAGGGCACATGGGGAGGTTGCAGGCTCGATCCAGTCTCTGGCTTTGGTCCTGGTGTGCGAGAGGCAACCAATAGATGTGTGTCACATCGATGTCTCTCTCTCTCTGTCTCTCCCCTTCCCTTCCACTCTCTCTAAATATCAATGGAAAAATATCCTTGGGTGAGGATTAACACACAAAAAAACCCCACAAACAAACAAACAGAAGAACTGTATAGAGACAGAATTCATTCAAAGGCACACTTAAAATGTGTATATTTTATTGTAGGAGAATTGTACTATTGTACTGTAACTAAAGTTTATAGAGACTATAAAAGCACTGTGACTATAAAACTAAGACGCACCCATATTTGGGGGCCAGGGTCATCAATTCCTCCTAGATTCAGCTGTGAAGACTTTTGCAAACATGTCCCCTCCAAGCTAATGCTTTTTCAATGTCTACAAGACTTGTATGGTCACACAAAGGCCTGTGCAATTGTTAAACATATAGATTCCAGGACCCACCTATGACCTCTGAAACCTGTATTTTTAGCAAGTAAACTATGATTCTGTGAATGGGTACATTTGAGAAACAGGACTTTTGTTTCCACATCACCTCTTAATAATCATTTTTCTACTCAGTTTTCTAAGTAAAATTCTTCCAGTTCTAATTTCTATTCTCTTTGAATTGTCTGATTTTTTATAAACCTCTGATTTCTAGAATTTCAGATATGGAAAAATGATGACCTCTAAATCAATAATTCAAAAAATAAAGAGAATAAATACAAGAAAAATATTAAAGATTTCCTACAGATACCAAATATTTGGACTGGAACCTGGATTCTTTGTCCACCAGAATTGAAGAATGAATCCACGGACAGAAAGTGGTATAGCAAAGGTGGAGATTTATTGAAGAACAAGTACAGACTCCCACATGGGGACAGGGAAAGAGTCCCACAGAATGAACGCCCACATAGGAAGGAGGAAAGGCTCCCACTGAGTTCTTTTCCCCATGGTTTATAAAGGCTGCAGTTCCTGGGTCCTGGTATCCCCTCTGATTGGTCAATATTCCCCTTTGAATTGGTTACTATAGTGATTCCTGAGGCCCTCCTCCCTCATAGCCCTTCCATTCCTCTGGGCTTTCTTCTTTTCCATCTGAATGAAGGGCTTCCTTCTCTTTATTTTGTAAATATAGATCTTTCTTGGCTACTTCCAGTTCCCTTGTCTTATGGAAATATACCTGTTGCTGCTTCTTTGTCTTATGTAAATACAACTGTTGCTGCTCCCTTGTCTTATGGAGATGTAACTGCACCTGGCTTCCTTGTGTTATGGAAATGTACCTTCTCCCAGTCTGTATCCCTGTGTTTTTCCATGGACCCCAATTCTAAAAAGTCCCTAAACCTGCCTATATTCCCTTAAAATTCCTGCTTCACTACTTTGGTTCATTTCACAACAGATAATGGAGTGAAAGAAAAGAAAAATATGGTATTGGCACTTTCAATGTCATCTTCCAAGGCATAACATAGCAACAATACTAGTATTCTTACCTCCCAACTTATGATGAACTTTGCTCAGAAACAAAGAAAAAGCTTCAAGCATTTTGATATTTATTTAATATCTTTGAATCAAAACAAGAAAAGTATCGCCACCAAAAAAAAAAAAAAAAAAAACACAAAAACACACACACACACAAAAAAAAACAAAAAAACACCACACTGTATAATTTCATTACTTACTTGGAAAAACATATTTACTAATTTAAAAAGGGAATTTTAAGCTGCCAAGTAGTTACTGATTTCTGAGTGCAAAGGAATGCATTTTAATACACACTTGTTTTGATTATCAACCCTTACTGAGGTTAAATGTGCAGTGAATATAGTTCTCTTTGAATAATGTGGTCTCAGTGATCTTAACTTTTATCTTCACAAATTTAAACTATTGCATTATTTCAATTATGGTTACAGAAAGTTGTCCAAACTGTGTAATGCCTGAAATTTCTGATGCCTAGAATAGGCATTTTTACAAAAGCAGCCTTCTGGCTTATTATTAGCAAGGGTTATTTATGTTTTACCAAAATGAAGGTCCTTAAAGAAGCTACAGAGAAAATGGTAAGAGTTCTTTCTTTTTTGCAGGTGCTTAGTGAAAGGGCGAGGGCTAGGTTGCCCCAGGGTAGGGGGCCACGTCCTACTCTGCTAGCCACACCCAGGCGGCAGAGCACAGTTCTTTCTCCTCCCCTTTCTCCAACCCCCCCATATATAACTGGTCTTCGGGCGGGGTTGAGGTGCTCAGCCATTTGGTTTTGCCTTGATATGGATGGGGGGCCCAAGCTAGCTAGCTTGAATACAGATTCTTATGTTTTTACATCGAATTGGCTCCCTGATGTGGTTTCTTGGGAATCTTGAAATCTGGGCACAACATTTGGGGGCTCGTCCGGGATTCCCAAGACCATGTAGGGACTTCCCCAATTCGTAGAATCTGCATGGCCGCGGTAAGTGTCTGTGTATTGTGTTTGTCTGTTCTGTGTGAGCTCACTTCTGAAATCTGTATTCGCCCACATTGATCGTGGACGCACATGGAGGTCAAGGGGCGGGAGGAATCGAGGGACGCCTCGATCCTCCATCTGTTTATCTGTAGGGATTTCATTTTGCTTCCGCCAAGTCGGAAGGTCTGTAGAAATCCCAATCTGAGACGGTTTGGCGTAATGCAGCCATCTGTTTATCTGTAGGGATTTCATTTTGCTCCCGAAGTCGGAAGGTCTGTAGAAATCCCAATCTGAGACGGTTTGGCGTAATGCAGCCATCTGTTTATCTGTAGGGATTTCATTTTGCTCCCGAAGTCGGGAGGTCTGTAGAAACCCCAATCTGAGACGGTTTAGCGTAATGCCGCCGTCTGTTTCTTCCATGGAATTGGAAGGCTGTTTCGGGCCCTGTTTGTCTGTCTGTGTTTTTGTTTTCTGTGGCAAGGAGATTGCGGGAGGCTTTAGAGCTCCCTCAGAAATTGGGAAGTTGTTAGAAATTAAATGAATTATTTAAACTCTGAATGAATGTCTGGTGAAAATATGTGAATGTAAAAGCAGGGGATCTGTGCCTCGGGCTGCAGGAGAGGAAAGATGCGCCTGGATGCGGAGGCTGGAGCTCGGCCGCTGCGGCGGCCCGGGCGGCTCGGTGGCGGCCCTGGGGGCTCGGCCTCCGGCCCAGTCGGCGGCAGGTGCTGGGCCGGAGCCAGAGCCCGAGCGGCGTGGCCTGGAAGAGGCCGGAGGCCGGGAGAGGCGGCGGCAGCCCGGGCAGCCCGAGCCCCGCAGCCTGCGCTCAGCACCATGAGCGGTGGCGCGCCTTCGGGGGGCGGCCCTGGAGGCTCGGGCCAGGCGCGGACAAGCTCGTTTGCGGAGCCTGGCCGCGGTGGCGGCGGCAGGGTGTTGACCCCTGGGGGCTTGTGTCGAGCTAGTGGAGCTGGGCGGAGCATAGGGGAGCAAGGCCGGCGCGTCCATGAGGCAGGAGCAGGGAGGCCCCAGTCAGCATCGGGTTTGGGGGAAGGTCCCCCACGGAGCCTGAGGGCCGGACACCCAGCGGCGGCGGCGGCGGCGGCCGCGGCTCTGGATGCGAGCTGGCCTCTTCCCATGGAGATCGCCCCAGCTAGAAATGTAAAAGTTTTAAAATGCACCCGGGATTTCTGTGCACGTGTAAAGGGAGAAGGGCCAGTTTAAAAACGAGTTCACATAGTTTTGAGCTGAACCTGACTTTTTGCTGTGTACAGAATAAAAACCCAAGACTGTTTTGGCCTTAAAAGATGGTCCTAAAGAATGTGGTCAATTTACATCTGAAAAGACCAGAGGGGCCAGAGTCTGTTTGCGGGGCTCGAATGTGGTTTTCCAGAGCCCATTGGAGATAAAAAAATGGTTTGCTCTAGTTTACCTGATGAAAAATCTAAAGAACTGAATGTTTAACTTACCAGCTAAAAGTTTAAAATCTTTTTTAAGTCTGAAGCTACACCTTTTTTTTGGTGGAGAGCAGGGCAGACACGCCCTTTCCCTAGCATGCAGGTGGTCCAATTCCGCCTGCAGTCATCTTTAGAAATGTTAATTTGCATTTCAATGGCTACACCTCTTGCCAATCAACATTCATGCGACCAAGAGGTGGCTCCTTTGCTGCATAACTTGGCTGCCGCCATGTTGGCCGCATGGATTGCCGTGCCCCTGGGGGCCGCCATCTTGAAACGGCAAAGGCCCCGCCCTCTGATTTAGTCGGGGGTGGAGCTTTAAGGCAAAATTTTCGGAGGCTGCAAGCGTGCTTGCTTCGCGGATTTATTTTTAAACTAATCTCTTAAATCTAGAAAACCCTGCTTTCCTTAAACTAAAGACAATTAAAGGTTATAGCCAAGTCTTTAAAAGGAACTGATAGCAGTAATCCAATTTCTAAAGTACAATTATTTCAGGTAGAAAAGGTAAATTCTGGTAAAATGCTGACATTAGTCCTGGATGTCGATGCGTTTTCCATTCTGAGGCTGCACCAAGTGGCCTGGCCTGAGGCAGCCAAGGAGCAACACAAGAGAGTGCTGGTCAGAATAGAAAACCGGTTGGCTATGTAGCCTGGTATATTTTGAATGTCAGATGAAGTGGAGAAAGAAATAGCAAAAATGGCCCCCAGGCGTTTATTTCCTGGGTACCGCTAATTTCATGGGCATGCCTAACAATGCTAACTGGAGCTTAGGGCTTATTTTCGCTTTATTACAGATGGACTTTATCTTTAAACATTGCATTTTGAAAATTTCTATGTCTCTTAAAAATTTTGAATGTATTACTAAATCTGAGAAATGTTCATTATTTACATGAAACCTAAAAATTAAAACCAAGAGTTCTAACTGGAAGGCATGGCTTTAATATAAATAAATGATAGACTAGTAAGCTGGGACTGGTCACTGGTGGATTGTGAGAAGGACTGGACGTAGCCTAACTTCTCCTCCCTCGGTACCCCTGAAACGTCAGAGGGTACTTCTGGCCTTGGTTTTCTCGGGTTTTGGTTTTGGATTTGTTTGTTTATTTATTTGTGATGAATACCGTTTATAAAACATAAGTCAAGGACTTGTTCACTGAAAGAATGTAAATATTTATTTAATATTTGTATATCTACTTGGGTATAATTGTTTGTTCATATACATATGAAGATCTGAAAAAAAAAAAAAAAAAAAAAGCACACGCATGACTTCTTAAAGCTGAGTGCTCTGACGGATAGCAAAGCACCCTGAGCGGCCGCTGGGATCTTTCCCCAAGGGCGCTTGCTCTCTGCCAGAGGTGGAATCGACCTGCCTAACTAGTAAACATTTCTATCTGTTTGTCTGCTGGGAACTTTGATTTACCATGTAATATTCAGTGCTGGATTGAAATTTTAGAATTCTAAGCTGATTGGGACATTTAAGAATGAAACTCACAGTTCCCCGAGGCAAAGACTTAATGGGCCTTAAAATCTGTAAAGATAAGCGGGAATGAAGCTGATAAAAGGTTTGGTCCTAGCGCACTCCCTTGAAAGAGGCCTGGTTGCTGAACCTGGTGAGGGCCATGGAGTGAAACCCTCGCGAGGTCTGAGAGTCACTGGAGCAGCCGGCCACCATGGGGCCCTGGGGAGAACCAGAGCTCCTGGTGTGTCGCCCAGAGGCAGTAGCCTCGGCTCCCCCACTGCCTGTGGGCCTGGAGGTGAAATTGGGGGCCCTGGTGCTCCTGCTGGTGCTCACGCTCATCTGCAGTCTGGTGCCCATCTGTGTGCTGCGCCGACCGGGAGCCAGCCCGGAAGCCTCAGCCTTCTGCCAGAAAGTCCTGAGCCTGGTAAGCTGCTTTGTCGGAGGTGTGTTTCTGGCCACCTGTCTCCTGGACCTGCTGCCTGACTAACTGTCTGCCATAGACGAGGCCCTGGCAGCCCTGCACGTGCGACCTGGGTCCATCACACCCACGTCCGGTCAGCGGACCCGTCCACGGTCCAAAAAGACTTCATCACCAAATGGAGCGTCGAAAGAGATCAACGCAACCCACTGAAGCTCAAGCTACGGCGTGCTCCACCTGCCTGATGCTGGTGACATAACTCGCGATCACTCCTGTCGCCAGGAGCCCCCACAATAGACTTAGATGATGCCTGCATCTGCATGGACATGGCTCCAAAGAGACAGGGACAATTTATAGAAAAATCGGGGATAGACTTTAGTATCACATATTTAGTAGCAGAAGATGTGGCTACCTAAAGCGGCCATGATGCCTATATTATGTTTCATTGTATTGATATATGATATTAACCTTTTAATTCTCTTGCAGGTTTGAATGTATGTTGGCTGTCCTGGAAGGGTACTATGTGGGGTGAACCCCAAAAAGTAAAAGGTGCCTAGCTGCCAAGAGGGCAGGTGCCCACCTGGGCAGGGAACAATGCCCATCAGGTTTTGGTCTCTGTTGAGAGACAGCTAACAGTTGGCAGCCTGTGTACTGCTTGCAGGCCTTTATGACCATGCCCATGTCAGGGGTAGTCTGAAAAACAGCCTGTTTAGAATAGAAGATCTAAGGCATGGTTATGCATAAAAAGAAAGTTTAATGCCAACAATTAAAAGGAATTAGCAAGGAAAGTCAGCAAATCTTAGAGTAGATCATTATATCTTTCTTCTTATGTAATTCCTCCAAAAGTTGGCAATGCTAACATGGCAATACATTTCTTTGCATAAATTCAATAAGACCCGTTCCTAATAGTGGTTTTATTAACGGAAAACTTTGACTGGAGTATCATGTTTTAAAGAGCCCTGTCTGAGCTCTAAAGACTTGAAGCCAGTAAGAATGCCACGAAGAAAGCCTGGTATCCTGCTTGGAAGCCCTGAAGATGGCTGGCGCTGGAGTATCAGGCCAATGCCCTACCATCACTGGCGGTTGATAAGAAGGGGAGCAGTAGGGATGCCTCTACGTTCCTGCGGAACCCCCACACACTCTGGACCGCAATGGGTAGGAGAGCTACTGAGATGGGCCTTAAAGCCTGGAGCGTGGGCTCAGGTGGAATACAGGTGAAGAATTCACCTAACTCAGCAGATACTGCAGGCGGGCCTGATGGCAGCTGAATGGCATGGCTTCCTGGCCCTACGGGGCACATTAAGATTCAACCATGAGATTCCAGCAAAGGTAGTCAATCACCATTCTTGTTATGTTTATGCAAACATCAGGACAGTAAATAAATTAATCTTGATTTGGCTTTTTGATAGCCATGGAGGAATTTTAAAAAAGAAAAACCCTATTTCAATAGAAATTGTTAAAGCTAAAATGGTTTCTTTCCCCTCCACCAGACCATTTGTTAAAATATGCCCAGTATGGGCCTCTAGCAACGGTGGAATCAATCCGTCTCATGATTGAGCCGGAAGTTCCAAGACAAAGGGGGGAATGAAAGGGCGAGGGCTAGGTTGCCCCAGGGTAGGGGGCCACGTCCTACTCTGCTAGCCACACCCAGGCGGCAGAGCACAGTTCTTTCTCCTCCCCTTTCTCCAACCCCCCCATATATAACCGGTCTTCGGGCGGGGTTGAGGTGCTCAGCCATTTGGTTTTGCCTTGATATGGATGGGGGGCCCAAGCTAGCTAGCTTGAATACAGATTCTTATGTTTTTACATCGAATTGGCTCCCTGATGTGGTTTCTTGGGAATCTTGAAATCTGGGCACAACACTTAGTGTTCCATCATGTAAATGTACCACAGTTTTTTATCCACTCATCTGCTGATGGGCACTTAGGCTGTGTTATGCCCAGATTTCAAGATTCCCAAGAAACCACATCAGGGAGCCAGCCAATCCGATGCAAAAGCATAAGAATCTGTATTTCAAGCTAGCGTGAGCTCCCCATCCACCAGACTCACCGACACATCGGCTAGCCAAGTGGCCAAGAGAGAGAACCCTGCCTAGAGACGGGTTTTAAAGGGGGGGTTGGAGTAAGGGGAGGAGAAAGGACTGTGCTCTGCCGATTGGCCAGGCGCAAGTCGATGTCTTGTTCCTGGGTGTGGCTAGCAGAGTCTTAGACTTCCGGGAAGAAGCTCCCTGCCAAGCACGTGGCCAAGGTAAGATGGAGGACGTAGCCCTTACCCTGGGGAAAGATGGAGGGCGTAGCCTTTACTCTGGGGCAAGGTGGAGGGCCTAGCCCTCACCCTTTCAGGCTGTTTCCAGATCTTAGCTATTGTAAATTGTGCTGCTATAAACATAGGGGTGCATATATTCTTTCTGATTAGTGTTTCTGATTTCTCAGGATAGATTCCTAGAAGTGGGATTACTGGGTCAAATGGGAGTTCCATTTTTATTTGTGGGAAACTCCATACTGTTTTCCACAGAGGCTGAACCAGTCTGCATTCCCACCAACAATGTACTAGGGTTCCCTTTTCTCCACATCCTTGCCAACACTTGTCACTTGTTGATTTGTTGATGATAGCCATTCTGATACGTGTGAGGTGGTATCTCATTGTCCTTTTGATTTGCATCTCTCAGATGATTAGTGACTTTGAGCATTTTTTCATATGCTTTTTGGCCTTCTGTATGCCCACTTTGGAGAAGTATCTTTAGGTCCTTTCCCCATTTTTTAATTGTATTGTTTGACTTCTTTTGTTAAGTTTATTTTACCATTTGCAACAGCGTGGATGGACCTGGAGAGTATTATGCTAAGTGAAATAAGCCAGTCAGGGAAAAATAAGTATCACATGATTTCACTCATGTGAAATCTAAGGAACAAAATAAACTGATGAGCAAAAATAGATCCAGAGAAGTAGAACCATGGAACAGACTGTCGAACCTCAGAGGGAAGGCAGGGGAAGATGGGTGGGTGGGAAGAGATCAACCAATGAATTTGTATGCATATATGCATAACCCATGGACACAGACAATAAATAGGGTGGTGAAGGCTTAGGGTGGGGTGTAGGAGGTGGGATGGGAGAAACCAAGGGGTGGGGAAGGGATCATATGTAATGCTTTCAACAATAAAGATTTTTTTAAAAAGCTACATAGGAATCATTTGGATATGCATCAAAAACAGATTCCTAGACCTAGCTCCAGAAATAATGGATCTAAATCTTAAAGGCAGTGGGCCAAAAATCTGTATTTCAACTAGATTCTTGGGCAATTCATATGCTAAAAGAATTTGAGGAATCTGTATTTTAAGAACTCTAAAGCTGTTCAACATGATCCTTCTATTATCACTAAGGTCACAGGGACTGTCATAGCCCAGAGGCACACATGTTGACAGTCCAAAGGAACACTGTTTCCAAAGTAAGCAAATAATGAGACAATCATTTGAAAACCTTCTTTAGAACCATTTGACACTGATTTTTAGTTACTCCTTTGGTGGACTTACTAAAACCTCGAACTGATAGAACCAATAATGTTTTCCTTGAAATGCCACTGAAAGGGCGAGGGCTAGGCCCTCCACCTTCCCCCAGGGTAAGGGCCATCTTGCCCCAGGGTAAGGGCTACGTCCTCCATCTTACCTTGGCCACGTGTTTGGCAAGGAGCTTCTTCCCGGAAGTCTAAGACTCTGCTAGCCACACCCAGGAACAAGACATCGACTTGCGCCTGGCCAATCGGCAGAGCACAGTCCTTTCTCCTCCCCTTACTCCGACCCCCCCCTATATAACCGGTCTCTAGGCGGGGTTCTCTCTCTCGGCCACTTGGTTTGCCGTTGTGGCAGTGAGTCTGGTGGATGGAGAGCTCAAGCTAGCTTGAAATACAGATTCTTATGCTTTTGCATCGGATTGGCTGGCTCCCTGATGTGGTTTCTTAGGAATCTTGAAGTCTGGGCATAACAGCCACAATTGCTAAAGCATAGTCACTTAATTTAGTCAATTGCTAAAACATATATCTATATCTATATCTATATCTATATATATATATATATATATATATATATATATATATATATCCCTACCTCCATTCATTGAAGCAATTTTTTAAGGATATTTCCTGGCTGACAAAAATGAGTTGGTGCTAAGGAAGAGAGGATGTTACATATGTAGGAACAGTGATTTAACATTTTAAAATTCTAACACCACAAATATCAAGGAAACTGAGAGAAGAGATCAGATAACTGAGAAGTAACAATAGATTGTTTTATTGAAACATTTTTATTCTTTTTTAAAATATACTAGTATGGTTATTGATTTCAGAGAGGGAGAGAGAGATAGGAACATTAATGATGAGAGAAGAATCATGGATCGGCTGCCTCCTGCACACCCCACACTGGGGATGGAGCTCACAACCTGGGCATGTGCCCTGACCTGGAATCTAACCTTGACCTCCTAGTTCATAGGTTGATGCTCAACCACAGAGCCGATAAAAATGGTGAAACATTTTTATTCCTTATCTGTTTAAACATAATATTTTGCTTACTGATTACCATTCTTTTCTTTCTCCTCTCTTCCTGACTCCTGACTTTTCATCCTACCTTACCCACTTTCCTCATTCTTGTGTTTTCTAATTTGTATGTAACATGATCACTTTATGTTAGGTGAATAGTTTATCAAGTTTTTACAGTATGTAGCTTAAATATTTGGAGGACAAAATTTGACATAAAACTGATTCTACTTGATAACAAGCCACATTATAACATCATTTCCCTGAGCTTGTTTTAAATTGATCTTTGTCCAGTACAAAAATCCTATAATAATCAGCTATAAAAATGATGAGATAACACAGGTAATCATGAGTCACATTTCCCCTGTGTGGTGGAAAACGTGCTTTCGCAAGGCATGTGCATCAATTAAAAACAATACTCAGAATACATTTGATATACAGTATATTTAACAAAAGAAAGATGAATACTTTTTTCTGGTCTTTAAAAAACAAACAAACTACTTTTAAGAATGGCTGAAGAAGAAGAGCAGTCAGCACCAATTTGCAAAGGAATTGATGCCCTATGAAGGCATTTACTAAAGAGCACCTTGACAACCTGAAAGAGTCAATGCATCTCACCAAGTGAGGTTTCCTGGAAGCACAGAAAGGGTCTAGCAGAATATGTATGTGGTGCCATTTTACAATAAGCTCAATAATTTATTGATGCAGCTCCTTTTCTTTCACAACATTTTGAAAACAGAATGCTTTTAAAGTTGAATAATCATTTTAGCAAGGTGAATTCTTCAGAGATAACAGAAAATAACTTGAAGAGATGCAATTAAAATTATGGCAAAGTCCTAATTAAAAATTGATCACATGTTCCAATATGAATGTTCTTTCATATAAAATTACATAATATAAAATGACAAACTTGTAATAATACAGACGGGAAGCCTTCTCACAAAAATAAAATAAAATAATAAAATAAATGAAATAAAAATAAAGTAAAATGACATTTTGTCATACTTATTTTATTTATTCTTAAATGTTGGATAAACATGTTTATTCATATATTATTAAAATGATAAAATTACTTTCCCATTCACAATGGCTTGATTCTCCAGTTTTAATTTCCATATTTAGAAGTTTCCCTTAAGTCTCAGGAAATATCTGCATATGTACATGTTGCATGTTTGTTTCCCACCACGTCCCACATGGTTCAGGGTTCAGGATCTGGAAGAGGAGCCGCACACAAATGAAAGAGAAAAGGCAAGAGATAATTTGGAACTACTGGGGGGCCAGGCAGGCAAGTCCAATTCAAGGGGAAGGACCTCCACCGGTGTCCAGGCCTCGCCAATCTTTTATTCAACTTTGGTTAAACATAAAACCCTTAGTCAGGCAGGTAATTGCAGTAATAGACAGGCTATCATAAAGGTCAGTAAATATTAGGAGGATTTACTCTGAGACTATTTGGTCAGGAAATAGCTTGAGCCCCCATTGTCAGGACTAGACAATCGGTGCATAACTCAGGCCCTGCTGTGGGTTCAAGGATCATCAACCTTCCGGGATCCTTGTTTGCACTTCTCTGCTAGTGAAGACAATGGGCGGTCTCCTGCATCTCCTACATGTACATTATGAGTAGTATTTATATTTGTAAGTGTAATAGGTAAATAGGTATATGTTAGTAGATCTACTAATTATATAGGTACTAGAGGCCCGGTGCACACAAATTTGTGCACTCGGGGGTAGGGGATCCCTCAGCCCGGCCTGTGCCCTCTCACAGTCTGGGATCCCTTGGGGGTGACCACTTGCTGGCTTAGGCCTGCTCCCCAGGGGATTGGGACTAAGATGGCAATCAAACATCCCTCTGGCAGCCCGGCAGCCCTCGGGGGATGTCCATTTGCTAGTGGGGAGCAGACCTAAGCTGCAGTCAGACATTCTTAGCACTGCTGAGGAGGCAGGAGAGACTCCCACCACCACTGTTGTGCTGGCAGCCATCAGCCTGGCTTGTGGCTAAGCATAGCTCCCCCCTGTGAGAGCACACTGACCACCAGAGTGCAGCTCCTGCATTGAGCGTCTGCCCCCTGGTGGTCAGTGTGTGTCATAATGACCAGTCATTCCCAGTCTTTCTGCTGTTAGGGTCAGTTTGCATATTACACTTTTACTATATAGGATAGAGGCCTGGTGCACGGGTCGGGGCCGGCTGGTTTGCCCTGAAGGGTGTCCCGGATCAGGGTGGGGGTCCCACTTGGGTGCCTGGCCAACCTGGATGATGGGCTGATGGCTGTTTGCAGCTGGTCACACCCCCTTCAGGGTGAGGGTCCCCACTGGGGTGCCTGGCCAGTCTGGGTGAGGGGCTGAGGGCTGTTTTCAGGCTGGCGGGGGACTGAAGCTCCCAGCCTCTCTTTTTTTTTTTTTTTATTCTGGGATTTATTTACCTTCTATAGCTGTCACTGGAGCTGAGAGCCAGCTCCAGCTCTGAGGCCCAGCTCCAGCTCTGAGGCCACAGCTGGCTGAAAGCAGGTATCTGGGGTTTGTTTAGCTTCTATAATTGAAACATTGTTGTTTCCGGAGCTCAGAGCTGGGCCGTGGCAGGCGGGGACCCTTGGCTTCCTCCATCACTGGAGCAAGCAAGCCTCATGTTCGCTTCAGCTGCGTGGCTGCTGGCTGCCATCTTTGTTGGCAGTTAATTTGCATATCCTGCTGATTAGCCAATGGAAAGTGTAGTGGAGCTATGGTCAATTACCATGTTTGTCTATCATTAGATAGGATGTATATATTTGTAGTAGGCATATAAGTATGTATATATGTATATGTAGGAGGGGTGGTATGTGTGTGTGTATTGATAGAGACTGTTTTGACTCAATATCTTAGAATAATGCAGGTTATCAATAAACAGGTAATGAGTGAATCATGTTCCAAAATTTAGCACTAACCTTTATAAAATCTTTATGTATCATTGAAAATAAGCTATTCAACTTCAACTAAGTGTTGATATTTCAGCTATAATCAAATATAAACTTTATTTTGGATAAATTTTATTTTTAAAACTCTACATAAAAAATTTACTAGTGTTTAAGAGTCCTAATGAATTTTACTCTCCAATAATTAAAAAGATACTTTCCCATTATATATCTTTTTATCAAATTTTTTATTTGATATATTTTCCATTAGCTCCAGTTTAAAAATAACATTAGTGATGTTCATCAAAGAAGTATCATAGCCACTAAAATCCAGCTTCTGCACAACCTAACTGTATTTTCAATTCACGGTACAAAATAAGGCCTACTACCTACTATATAAAGTGGTGATACATTTATATAATGGAATGCTATGCATCTATAAAAGAGAAGGAACTCTTTCCCTTGAGACAGCATGGAGGGACCTCTAGAGTATTATGCTAAGCAAAATAAGCCAGTCCAAGAAAGAAAAGTTATCACATGATCGCATTCATATGTGGAATCTAATGAACAAAATAAACTGACAAACACAATAGGTCCAGGGACATGGAATCATGGCACAGACTGAGGGATCTCAGAAGGAAGGTGGGAGGAGGGGCCAAGAGAGATTCCCCAAAGAACTTATACACATATATGCATAGTCCATGGAAATAGACAATAGTGTGGTGAAAGCCTGATGAAGGGCTCTCAGTCTGGGAGCCCTTGGGGGATGTCTGATTGATGGCTTAGCGGGGAGCAGGCCTAAGCTGGCAGTTGGACATCCTTAGGGTTGCCGCGGAGGCAGGAGAGGCTCCCACCACCGCTGCTGTGCTCGCCAGCCCTGAGCCGGGTTTGTGGCTGAGTGGCACTCCCCCTGTGGTGCTCCTCCTGCGTTGAGCATCTGTCCCCTTGTGGTTAGCACATGTCATAGCAACTGGTCATTGCACTGTTTGGTCAATTTGCATATTAGCCATTTATTATATAGGATGGTAAAAATTATTATCTACATTGCCTCTTGAGATAGATGTGTTTAAAATTAGCAAAATAAATCACAGTCTACCTGGAATATAACATCTGTAAAGATATTATAAAGTATATACTAAATATATACTAAGATAATACCAAGTGTCATACTAAGATATCATCTAGCTTTATCATTTTATGTGTCAGTGATTTTACATGAGCTCAAATTCCTGTTCTCAGCACCTAGACACCAGGCTATGTCACATCCCCGCCCCCCCCCCCCCCCCCCCCCCATCAGAGGCTATTATCTTAGCTAAATACCAGGGAATGTTATAAATTCGAACAAACTCTTACATGTTGTTCTGTTTCACTCCCCTGCCATTCTAACTTTGTCTTCACATTCATGCTAATAAACTTCCAGGTTTCTCAATATTGTTAAACTACTAGAAAAACAGAAATCCTGGGAAAAGCCTATTGTTTGCCTTTCTGTGTCTGAAGCTGGAATTCTGAAGGCAGCTGGAGAAATTCCCTTGTCCAGACTGGATGAGGGCTGACACATGCAGTTGTAAATGCTGCTCACAAATTCCAGAGTGCCCCAAGTCACAACCCCCCCCCTCCTCCCCAAGACCACACTCTAAACCCCACAGGAAGAGGAGTAACTCTACCACCTCCAAGTTTACATGTGCCCTTAAGGATACTCAACCATCCTTGAATTTCCCAAATGAACTTTTTCAACCACTACTGTGCAATCCTACATTTAATTGGAAAACATTTAACTGATTTCAGACAGGGGAGTAATATAGTCAGGTTTCCATTTTAGAAAATTCTCTCGAAATGGATATAAGGGGATGCACTGGACAGTGTCAAGACTGAAGGCTACTGCAGTGATTCACGTTGTTTGAATCTAGACTGTGACAGCGAGAGCATAAATGAAAGAGCCAGCTCTGAAGTAGGACAGAAACGCTGAAGCAGATATGGCTGGGAATTTTCTTTTCCTTGCCCTTAAGGTTACCTTCTACCTGAGCGTTACAGAAAATTAAAAAAAAAAAAAGGAAACTAACAAAAAGTTAAAATATCGACCTCACAAACTGAATAGTATTGTAAACAGACAAAAAAAAAGTAAACAAGGAAAAGGACATGGATGGCAAGCATGGGGATAGGGGCTGCACAGTGAAATATCCTGTCAGATATTGAGTTCCACGTGAAGGCGGCGAGGAGGATCCACGTGCCTTTAGGCAGAGGGGGCCTAAGGAGGCGCTTGCCTGGCCCAGCAAACAACCCAGAGCAGGAGAGCTTTGTGGACCGACTGCATGGAGGGGCTGCTGGGCTCTGCTGTCAGTGCCGGCTCAGACTGCCCCTGACTGCCTCCCTCATCCTGGCACGTGCCCCCCACAAGCAAGCAAGTGGCACCCACTCACCCACCTTTGACCTCCATCCCACAAGGGCCTGAGCTGCTTCTGGGCCTCAGGGGCTTCTATCCCTGGAGCCCCAGGGCAGGCGGTGGGATGAGTCTGTCCCAGCAGGTATGAAGAGGCTGGCCAGGTTGGAGGTGGGCCTGGGGTCCAAGCAGGGTCCCTGTGATGAGGGTGGGAGGGGAGGCACAGGCTCTGGGCTCCTTAGGACCCCATGTGGCCTGAGGAGGAAGCAGGTGGGGCCTGAGCAGCCTCCGGAAATGGTGAGCACACAGGATTATGTGATATGTGGTGTTACCTGATTATTTTCATTCTTCCATCCCAGGTAAGGATTTATGAATAATGGTGTGTTAGAATTGCTTTTTTGTTTTGTTTTGTTTTTAATATCGTGGGAGTAACGTTACTGTTCCAGGAACCTTTGGTGGTAGAATGAGTGTCAGGGAAAGTAGAGGGAGAGCTTAGCAATTTGATTGTTTAATTAAACTTTTTATTTTGAAATCATTGTAGATTCACATTCAGTTTTAAGAAATAATTCAGAGCCGAAACCGGTTTGGCTCAGTGTATAGAGCGTCAGCCTGCAGACTGAAGGGTTCCAGGTTCGATTCCGGTCAAGGGCATGTACCTGGGTTGCGGGCACATCCCCGGTGGGAGATGTGCAGGAGGCAGCTGATCGATGTCTCTCTCATCGATGTTTCTAACTCTCTGTCTCTCTCCCTTCCTCTCTGTAAAAAATCAATAAAATATATTTTTTTTTAAAAAAAAGAAATAATTCAGATATATCTCATGCATCCTTCACCCACAATGGTAACATCTTGAAAAAAGCTATAGTATAATATTACCACTTGGATACTGATATTGATGCATATTGATGAAGTAAAGATGCAGAACATTTCCAGAGTCACAGGGACCCTTCATGTTGTCCTTTGAAGCCACACCACACTTCATTCCCAGCCCCCACCTTCTCTTAACTCCGAGCAACCACTGATTTAGTCATTTCAAGAACGTTATGTAAATGAAATCATACAATAAGTTACCTTTTGAGATTGGTTTTAGTCATTCAGCAAAATTCTCTGGAGATTTACCCACATGATATGCATCAGTAGTTTGTTCCTTTGTATTTTTGAGTAGTTTTCCGTGGTATAGATCTACCACAGTTCATTTAACCATGCATCAGTTGGACATCTAGGTTGTTTCCAGTCTTACACTATTGTAAATTAAGCTGTTAGAAATATCCATGTACAGGCTTTTGTGTGAACATTAGTCTTTATTTCTCTGGAATAAATGCCTGGGTGCCATTTCTGAGTAAATGAGAACCCTACCTTTCATGTGTCAATGGAGACTACCTCCATATGCAACTACCATTTGAATTGTTTTTCCCTTAAAAATACAGAATCATTTTTTTTCTGACTGCTTTCAAGATATTTTCTTTGTCTTCAGTTTTCATCTTAATTACGATATATCCTTGTGTGGATTTCCATGTCTTTCTTCTGTGTAGAGCTCAATAATTTCTTGAATTGAGGTTCATGTCTCTTGTCACATCTACAGAGCTTTTAGCCATTATTTCTTCAAGTATTTTTTTAGGCCTACCATCTTTTTCCTCTCTTTCTAGGACTCTGATGACAAAAATGTTAGATCTTTTATGATAGTCCAACAGGTTTCTGAGATTCCGGTTTTTTTGTTTGTTTGTTTGTTTTTTGGTTTTTATTTGTTCGTTTGTTTGTTTTTCCCCAGTCTATTTTTTCTCTGTTTATATTTGGTAATTTTCATTGTTTTATCCTCCAGCTTGTTGATTCTTACTTTTGTATCTTGCATTCTATATTGGAGTTCATTCACTGGAATTTACTGTGTTTATTGGTTTTAAAATTTCCATTTGGTGATTCTTTATATCTGATTTATTTAGCAAAGTTTTCTATTTGTTGAAGCTTTCAATTTTTTAATTTCACTCAAGAATGATTATGAATGCTTGTTGAAGTATTTTTATAATGACCACTTAAAAATCTTAGACAGTTAATTCTAACATCTCTGCCATCCCAGTATTGGTATCTATTTCTTTTTTCTCTTTTTTTTTCATTTAGTTGGAGATCTTTCTGGTACTTGATTGATGAGTTGTTTGATGCTGAAACATGAATATTTTATATTATGAGATTTTATGTCTTACTTAAACCTTCTGTAGTAATTGGATTTTGTTGACAATGCTCACTCCATCGGGGGAAAAGAAGGGTACTTTCTCATTACTTCCTGGTAGAGGTAGACGTTCAGGTTTCCCCACTTGGTCTCCATTGACACATGAAGGGGAAGGTTATTATTTTATTGGGAGGTGATGGGATTTCTTCTGACTCTCCAAGTGGTCTCTACTGATGCTGCAGTGTGTGTGTGGCAGGGGGTGGGGTGGGGGGGGGTGGGGGGGGAGATGACCTCATTTCTTTCAGGTAATAATGATCATTTTGACTTTATTAAGCTTCCTTTGACACCATAACAGAGGGGAAAGAGAGAAGATTGGGGCATCTTATTACTACTCAGTGAGGGTTCAAGTACAGGCTCCCTGTGTGGTCTCTATTGAGACCATTCCAATGGGATTGTAGAGGCCTCCATTACATACTTGCGAGGGTAGAAGTCTGTGCTCCCCTGAGCCTGTGCTAATATGAGTGGGCTTGGGCCATGGTTTCCTTTTTATTTTTCTGCAATACAGTGATTATTCTCTAAAACTACTTTTTTGATCTTGTTAAGCTGCCCCTTTCTAGATGCATGCTTTTTTTTTAATCACAAAGTTAATTGCTTACATTCATGTGATAAGAATGGGCTGAATATCAATATGTAAAGTTAATTAGTATATCATATTATAGTGAGAGGAGAGAAAATGTACACTAAAATAAATTGTAGTGGAGATTGAGACTCAGAATTTCCATTAATCCACAGCTACTGTCACCAAGTACTTAGATTCCTGGGATAGGAGGAACATGAAAGTGTCAAGAGAATTAAGAAACCTAAGGCCCAATCATGTAGCACAAGTCATGTGGGACCAAACATTTAAACTTTTTCATCTCATTTTGTTCATCTAAAGGATAAAGGTGTAGGATTGGTTAGTCTCAGTAATCTCTTCTAACAATGTAGCTATTCACTTCTTATATGTGATTCTACACACAAGGAGAAATTAGTAATACTTTCCCATTGAGCTCGGTGAAATTAAAAGAAACTAATATTTATCTGGGCAAAGAGTAATGTGATTCAGAAATTATTCAATTCTAGGCAGTGATAACATTTGAGGATACACTTCAATCAATATAAGTTTTAAATAAAACGCAAATGTGCTAAAAGTTAATAAGTCTGTTAGAACCAATCCAAACTTGCTATTCTACATAACTTCATATTTTATCTAAAAAAGCACCTTTGTTTTTTTTGTTTTTTTTGTTTTTTTTTTTTTATTATTATTATTTTTTTATTTTTAAAAAAGCACCTTTGTTATCAATTAGTAAATTATTGCCATGGGAGAAAACAGATTTCTGTGGAAAGTACATTCTGTGGAAAGGACAAATTCCACAGATACTTTTCATGTGAGAGAAAACACTCTTCATATAATCTACTTAAGTTACATGTAACCCAATACTATGCTGTGAATGTTGCCTTAGTTATTCACGAACAGTGTGACTCAGACTACTCAACATTTCTCCACTTTCTCAATTGTACAATGAGGGCAGTTCTGCAAATCTATTTTAGGTAACCCATTTCAGTTTTAAAGCTTTTTGGTTCAGATGAATTTATTAGTTATTTAGTAATTTGTGGTAAAATGCCAAGGGTCAAACTCCCTAACTAAGAGTGTGTTAATCTCCTTTATCACAGCCACACCCAGTTATACTTAACTTCTGCTTTATCTTCAAGCCCTTTCTGGCACCTTCACTTTACAGTCCCTAAAGTCCTCTTCACCACTCACATGCACAGTTGCCTCTTGGACCTGAATGCCACTTGAAACTGCTCTATTTCCACATTAAACTCAGAATATTGCCAGGCTATTCCCATCATTTCTTCTCCCTCAATTACACTGATTTCACATCTTTCTTCCCCATGTTAAGTCCCATGATTCTAAACACTACAGAAAAGTCACCTGTCAGTTGAATCCCCTAAAAAGCCAAGTAGACAATTTCAGAGAAGCCCTCAACTGTACCCATCAATTATTTTACTTACCTATAGTCAAATTTCAATTCTCTATTAGGTCTGCAAACATGGCCACATTTTTAATAATTAATAAAAAAAAAAAAACACCTCTGAGAGGGTTAACGTGACACACAGGCAGATAGGGCCGGGGTCCAGTGGAAAACAAAGGCAGGTGGAACATAGGCAGGGCAGACATGGAAGTTTGAGCAGCCTAATCATGGGAACCAAACATGCAGAAACTGTAAAATGGTTCTGGACTCAAAGGTGGGAGGCATATGGAACTAGGGAGAGTCTGCAATATAAGGTGAACTGACACATAGAAACAGTGAAAGTTCAAGTCTGTTGCTGGGCAAAAACAATTGAAGGAATCAATCTGGTGAGACAGGGATAGACATAGAGCAGGCTTGTAGCAAATATACTATACCTCTAGACCACAAGGCTCCATAGGTAACCAATTATTGCCCCTCCCCCCCCCCCCCCCCCCGCCCCATTCAGGGAGTCTGTAATAAATTTTTACACTTTTGCTTAAATCTTCTGGTCCAAGGAGCTCATTCTTAGGCATTGCCAGATACGATCCAGGGAAAAACCCTCAGCTCACCATTCAGGTTATCAGGTCTTTCTATTGAGCCCCCATTTAAACTTTCATAACACCAAGTTTATTATTGAACTTGCTATTCATTTCAGTTTCAGTTTCTTATACATTATATCCCTTTCCTGAAAGTAAAACCTCACAGGTCACTTAATGCCTTATAAAAACCTGATCTAATGACCTTTTCTCTGGCTTCATAAGACCTTCAGAGACCTTGCCATTATCAACCACCAGATGCTTCTCGGTTCCAGGATTTCTATTTTCTACCAAGCCATTGAATTTCCATTCCCAGAATTCTATTACTTTCTTTTTTTTTCCCTATTGCACTAAATATCCAGGTAAGTCATTTAAAAAAGATTTGAATGACAACCTCTATGTTGATCACAGCCAAATTCTGAACTCAACCAGTTTTCTTAGAACTCCATGTTTCAACCACTTACTTGATCTTCCCACTCAAATGTTCTATAGGCCTCTCAAACACAATACTCGCAAACTGAACTTCTTATCCCAAGTTAACAACTTCACCTGTAATTCCTTTTTTTCTGTAAATTCCACCCACTTAGTTATTCTTTATATTTCCTGTTCTTCACTGCAAAGTATTTCCCCAAAACATTACTTTGAGTATACCATGTTAACATTTCAAATCCTATTCTTTGTCTATTGCCATTTCAAAAAAAAGCAATAGAAGCAAGTAGACAACAACAGCAACAAAGAAAAGCAAACACAACATTGAGCAGAGGTGTCCTTAGATTTACAAAGACAGCCAGGATTGAGGAGTGTTAGAGGAGTCAGACAAGAAGAATGGGATTTAAGAGGGTAATAGTCCAGTGCTACTGAGTGGAAAATAAGTTAAAGATACTACATATTGCATTGTGTGTTTGTTTATCCTCACTGGAGGACATAATTATTGATTTTAGAGAGAAGGGAAAGGAGAGAGGGAGAGAGACAAACATCTATGTGAGAGTGATACATTGATTAGTTGCCTTCCCTAGGCACCTGACTGGTGATTGAACCTGCAACCTAAGTATGTGCCCTGACCAGGAATCGAATGCACAACCTTTTGGTTATGGGATGATGCGCCAACCAACTGAGCCACATCGGCTAGGGCCATTTTTCACTGGTTTTGAAAACTAGGTTATTAGTCAGATTTAGAAATGAATGACAGATTAAGAATTAAAAGCACTGAGTGTTGATTCTTCTATTTAAGGCATTTGGCTAATGATCACAGGGTTGAAGGAGAAGGACATGGAATTAGGAACATGCATGATAGAAGCAGTGCCAAACAGTAGATGAATCACCTACTAAGGTGGGGAAAAAAAAGAAGGCATACATTTATATCAATAATAGTTAATAAATAATAAAAAATAGCTTGAACTTTTAGTGCTGGCTTCATACCAAACGTGCAAGGTACTTTACAGATACTCTGCTCTTTAATAATTTTTAAAAAATCTTACATGGTAGGTTCTAATACTTATTAGAGATAAAACTTGCCTTAAGTTTTCTAAGTGGTGAAATGGAAAATAAGACTAAATTGTTTTCAGCTTCTATTATAAGCAGATTCACATTAGAGGTAGTATACTTTATTCATAATAACATAAAAGAAAGATTTAAAAATCCTGAGTTCAAAAGAATGATACACACAGATGAACTTCAAATGGAAAATAATTATTTGCAAAGAATCCTCTCTAAATTTGAATTCAGAGATTAGAGTTTAGGAACCAAATATCCTGAATGTGGTAATACATCTCACACCATATATATATATATATGTTTAGGATGCTTCGGAAATTTAACAATAACACTCTCTTGGGGCTAGGACAAATGAGGGATCCAATGCAAAATTTAAGGAAGCCCCCACTCTCAGTTTCCTGCAAATTCAGGGTCAGCATTTGTAACGGAGAGTGAGTACCTCCTTAAATTTTATGCCTAAGGCACTTTGCTTGCCTCACCCTAGTCCTGGTCCTACCATTTGTCAAATTTAATAACATGCTCTAAAAATCTTACAAAAAGTAATGAAGCATAGAAATTAGAAACTCTTGCTAAGGTATAATAATGTTATATGTTCATAGATTCTAAGACCATATTGCTTCATCATCAAATTTTATACCATATAAATTTAGTTTAGAATATTAAGTAGCCAAGGTGAGAATGGTTAGATAAATCAGGTTGTATATTATACTACCATTAAAGGTATAATTAAGTGATAATGCAAAATTAGCATGTATAATATTAAGTAAAATAAGGAAGCTCTAAACAGAATTTATTATGTGATCCAAATAATATAATGTACATCTATATATGAATATATAGCTACATGTACATGTGCATTTTAAAAAAACACACACAGAAATTATATCAAAATATAAGTATTTAATTTTGATTTACAATCTTACTGAATATTTAAATATTTCACTTTATAGTCTTCTATATATCCAGCATTTCTTTAGTAATCCAAGATTAAGAAGAAAAAAAATAATTTTAAAAGCATGTGTTTATTGAATACCTAGTATGTTCCAAATGTAAACTATTTTGGAATTAAAGATAAATAAAACATAGTCCCTGCCTTCCTCTAATCCCACTGTCCAATAAAGCAGACAAGTCACACACTAGTTGCCAGCAACCCCTATTATTTACCTTGCTCAATATGCAGCTTCAAAAAATGGAAGGATTCTTTGCTCTGTCATTCTCAATCCCCTGTATATAGGACAAAGAAGAGAGTGTAGCTGAACAGTCATCTTGGTGAAACTTTTGTTGAAAACAGAATTGGTAGAAAACAGAATTGTTGGTTACTCACCAGCAGGAACAAAAATGTTCTAGTTGATTTCCAAACTCTACAATTTCTTTACGCTAAGTAGAACAATGGATGTCAAAGTGCTTCTTCAGTGAACTACTGCCACCTCCATAGTAGGGACAAACAAACTACATTATACTTCTTTTAAAGATGGAATTGAATATAGTCATATACTTGTTATTCACAGAGCCCATATTTGTGAATCCACCTACTCACTAAGATGTATTTGTAACCCCACAGTTAATCCTTAAAGTACTTTCTGGAGTAGTTGTTGGACATATGCAGGTTAGTTAAAAATATACATATTCCCAGCTGAGGTCAAACATGGCAACAGTCTGCCTGGGTTCATTTCTACTGCAGAGATGACTAGAAGATGGAGACATAGGGAATGCAATGCTAGAATCTCCAGCTCTGGGGTCAGTTAGACGGGTTTTGGATCCCAACTCTGGCACCTATCAATAAGGCAGCCTCAAGCAAGTCATAACATTTCTGAGCCTTGTTTTCTCTTTTGTAAAATTAAATATATCTATACACAGAAAGATAGATATAGGTAGATATAGATATAAATATAAATATAGATATAGATGATATAGATATAGATATAGATAGATATAGATATAGATATATAGATAGATATTGATCAGAATGAGTTATTTTCAGGGTTTAAGATTATAAACTATATGAAATATGTATGTGCCTAGGGTACATATACATATACATATACATATACATATACATATACATATACATGTATTTCCCTCAGGAACAACAGTTCAATGTTTACTAACTCATTGTCCCCCTGTCCTTTTAGAGCATTACTACTTGGACAAACAAGAATATTTTTGGAATGTTTTATATGCCAACACTAAATACTGCTAGATACTAAGATGTGCACAGCCTCTGACCCCAAAGGGATTACAGTCAAGTGGGAAAAGCTATTTTAGTAGAAGTTTTTTGTTTTGTTTTTGTTGTTGTTGTTGTTTATCTCAAGTCAAAGGAGAGAGAATCCATCCCTTATCTAGAATTTTTGAACCACAGAAACTATTTTTCTTCTGATTATTCCTACTGCTTTTCTACTAAGAAGTAATACCTAGGGGTGAAGGAAACATATCAATAATTCCAATTTTATATTCATCCTTTTTTTTTTTTACAATTTTCAATCTAGTTACCAAAGCAAAGCCCCTACTCTCTGTTTTATGGCTTCCAAAATTAACCACAGCACACAGTTAGTAAGGGTGTGCCTTGTGCTTTAACTGACTTAAGGGACTAATTAAAATTACTTATTTCCTTGTGGCTGGATGTCTCTGTTTTTTTATGTTAACTGTATCTCCTTCTTACACTTGCAGTTCTGTTTTTAATACCAAATAACATTTATTATGGCATCTACATTGATTTTCCCATTATTTCTAATCTCAGTAGAAGCTACTAAAATCTCAGAGAGCCACTACTGTCTTATTAGTGAGCTTAAATGACTTTTAACTAGATATAGTGCTAATTTTTAAAAATTAATTGACACTTTATGACTACTCAACCCTAACAAATATGTTAATTTCTACTCCTTGAAACTGAAACAAGTGCATTAAATTCAGATAGCCTATTTTTTGAGCCAGGTATTTATTCTGTTGCATTCCAACACAGATCTATGGTACAATCCAGGTTCACAGAATATTAATCTACCATGAATACAGATTTTAAATTTTAAAACTTGAGCCCAGCCGGGTGTGGCTCAGCGATAGAGTGTCGACCTAGGAACCAAGAGGTCACCGGTTCGATTCCTGGTCAGGGCATATGCTCAGGTTGCGGGCTTGATCCCCAGGGCGGGGAATGCAGGGGGCAGCCAATCAATGATTCCCTCTCATCATTGATGTAAAAAAATTAAAAAAAAAAATTTTAAACTTGAAACAGATAGCATGATAAATGTCATTCTAATCATTCTCTTATTCACTCTAATCATTAATATTTAAGCATCAACTTTTGGAAGTAAATTACTAAAAACAAACAAACAAACAAAATAACCAGCTACCCAATTTTAAAGTCCTGTCTCATCTCAGTTTGTCTCCTTTAAGACTATCAGTTATGTCATCTCATTCAGACCAAATTTTATTTTTGTTTGTTTATTTTTAAAATATATTTTTATTGATTTCAGAGAGGAAGGGAGAGTGATGAGAGAGAATCATTAACTGGCTGCCTCCTGCATGTCCCCTAACAATCCGGGCATGTGCCCTTGACCGGAATTGAACCTGGGACCCTTCGGTCTGCAGACCGAATCTCTATCCACTGAGCCAAATGGACTAGGGCCAGGCCAGATTTTAAACACCCTCCCATTTCTGATTTTCACTGTAGTCTAATAAGGCAAGTATAATCTCTGTTATACATTCTGGGAACGTTCTTTCTGTTTCTAGTCTAGAAAAGCTAATTATCCTACTCTAGCTCCTTCCAAACCTTAGTCCAGTCTATCCAAATCTGGGGAATCATAGCCAACTGAAACAAACCATGTCAGTGTCGCCAGTTAGTTTAGGAAAATTTGCTACTGTACATTTCCTTAGTTTTAGCTCCCCCTCCTTGCTCAGCACCATTTCTTAAATTCTTTTTCAGTTACTCAGACTTTTCCCAGAAGTATTTACTTGGCAGGTGGTTGGCTCATAAAATGAAAGACAGGCAGCTAATTTGTTCCAATATTACCACTGGCAGAAGCAATAAGTAAAGAACTTCAAGCTTCTACTGTTTTCCATCAGAGGTCAGGAATGGCTTGAATAAAATGATGAAATTTATTAAAGACATTAAACTATCCCTGAGAGCATGACCTTCTCACAGGTATCTCTAGATACAATCATAAAAGCCCCTAACACTAGGTATTTGTATATGATCACAAGATTTGCATGTATATTCTTTTATAGCACTTTATAACTTTTCTGAAGTCTACATCCTCAACATATACTTCCAATGAATGAGAATTTATGATAAAGTTCACATGTGCCCCACTCTTCATGTGATCTTGAAACAAAAGCAAACTAATTTTATTATTATACACTCTCATAATCTTTCTGGTAGTAAATGTAACATACATTTTACAGACAATGGAGATATATTATTGCACCAAAATGTAAATTTCAGAAATATTATTCTGGTCTGTAATCTTTTCATTATCCCTACCTATGCAAGTTCTGAAAGTTACAAGCATACATTATCAAAAAAATCAAGAAAGAGACAGAAAGACAGACACAGACAGAATTTTTTTGTTTGTTTGGTTCGTTGATTTTAGGGAAACCTTTGGTCTGTTAAGATTTACACATGCAATCTATGTAGCCGAATATTTTTTTTTAAATCTTTTCTCTTGAACTTGCTTATCATTCCTGAGGACTGGCTGAAGCAGAAATCATTAAGCCATTGTTTAATGTAATGATAAGAAACATGCATATTCCATGTCAACCTAGCCATTCTGTCTTAGTCCATTTGGGTTGCCATGAAAAATACTTGGCTTATAAGCGACAGAAATTTATTTCTAACAGCTCTGGAGTCTGGGAAGTTCAAGATCAAGGCACCAGGAGGTTTGATATCTGGTGAGATCCTGCTTCCTTATTCATAGACTGAGGTCTTCTCACTGTGTCCTCACATGGTGGAAAATGAAAGGGTGCTCCCTTGGCTGGGGTCTTTGTTGGAGACCACTAATCCTATTCATGAGGGATCTATATTTATGAGCTAATCACCTCCCAAAGGCCCATCTCCTTACACCATCACATTGAGCATTAGGACTTTGCATATGAGTTGGGGCGGGCGGGGACGGGGGTACGAACATTTAGTCTATATTACACCCATAAAAAGAAGGCCAGCCTACCCAGTTGTTGTATTCTCAGGCTTAAAATAATGACTCCAACAATGTGAACCTACAAGACAAAGCCTTCCACAGGTTTGCTACCAATTTTCAGAGTACAAATCCAGAGTGAATCACTTTTATAAATGTTTGCACTCTTTAGTTATGCTAGATAGTAGTGATTCATATATTTTTTATTTAGTTTCTTGTTAGAAATAAATATGTGCTGATTTAAAATTTCTTTTTTATACCCAGACAATTCATTGTTAGCAAATTCCCTGAATAAATATTAGTCACTTGTGTTAAAATAGATGTTTTCCCTTTAAGTGCATGAATAACTAGCTAAAAAAGTGACCAAGTATGAAAAACAAAGTGAATTGAAAATACTCTCCCATTAGCATATCTCCCCCTCAGGAGAACTACCATAGAGTTGAGAGGAATATGATATTCATTACCTTATGCTTTAAAAATATATCTAAAATGTTACCTTATACAATTGTTTTGTGATCATCTCATATGTATTCCAGTATTAAAACAAGTAAAGCACATGTTTAAAAATTCATGATTTCATTTTACCCTTTCTAGCCCACAACATAATATTTCACAAAGGGCTAGTTAAGATGATAAAACACATTGCTTTAAGAAGTCAGAGGACTGAAGTTCTGTTCTACTAATACTGAATCATTAATGTGGGTTCCTCCAAAAGCTTGATTTTGAAAAAAAAAATTCTATTTTGAAAGTTTGGGACATTTCATATCATGTAAAATTTAATTATATAAATAGATTTTTTCATAACTACATTCTGTATTTTTCCCTTCATTGATTAGGATATATCTTAAGGGAAAGACCTTGCTCTCCCATGAACCTCAGAAATCCCATTTTAAGTAATACGAACAGAATTCTATAAAGCTGAATACTGAGTATGACCTTTTGAACAAGGAATTATATTTAACCTTTTTGAGGAAGGCAAGATCATTACTTGTTGTTAGTTTACTGAAATGGGAAAAAGGCCTCAATCTGTTATGATCTTTGTTTTACAGGTATATGCAGTATCTGTCTCTTCTCCAGCACCGAATTTTGCCGGAGATTTTTCTATGAAGAAAAAAATTCACTGGTACTTAATTTTACTTTTGCATAAATGGAATTGCATTCCATTATTCATTTGAAATAAAATTTTAAAGACAAGCTACATTAAAAACAAAACTTTTTGAAGGCATCAATGCAACTTGGTATATCAAACTAATAAATTAAAATTTAAATTATAATGATTCAGTATTGAAAAAGCTTTTAGAACACAAATGTCTATTTCATGGATGGTATGACCTCAGATGATAAATGTTCTACAAATATAAAATTATTAAGCAAAATAAATGCTTTTGATAAAAAGACATACTAATACAAACCCTTTGAAAAATTCTGGGCATAGTATTTATGTGGAATTTAAGTTTTATAGTTTTAATTTGGTACCTGAACACCCATCAGTCAGACTTCACTATTACCATTAACTACTGTTCAGCATTTAGAGTGGATCTTGTGGTTTTAATGAAGCCAGAACCAGCCCTACCTATAGTTGTAGTGATGATAGACTGTCCCAGGAATTTCCTTTCTCAAGGCCTCTATATATAGGTTCAGAGATTATGCTTTGATTTTATAGCATCTTTTTTTTTTATCCAGCAATTTTACTTTAGAAATTTTATCTTATAGAATTAATCATACAAGTGTGCAAAGATATGTGTATAAAGATACTGTTTGCAGCATTCTTTGTAATCGCAAAAACAAAACAAAACAAAAAACACCCTCAAAATAACTTAAATGCCTATTAATAACAGATGCAGAAATAAACATGGTTCATATATAGATCAAAACACATTAATACCTTGGAACATTTAGATGTATTAATATTGGTTTGGTATATTGTAATCAGTAAATTGGCCTCTAGGTTTGATTATTCTGCTGAATTGACATTCATCTAATCCTGTGGGTCTTGGATCTTGGTATGTGAGATCCCTCTGGCCTTTATTTGCAGCCATTTTAGGAAGTGGGAAATTTTTATCAAACTTGTAAGGTCACTTTATGTAGTCAGCTGTGATTCCTTACATCATTTTTTTTTATTTGGAATATTATTGCTTTACTTTTAAAATATATTTATATTGATTTTAGAGAGGAAGGGAGAGGGAGAGAAAAATAGAAACATCAATGGTGAGAAAGAATCCTTGATCAGCTGCCTCCTGCCCACCCCCTACTGGGCATCTATCCCATAACCTGGGCATATGCACTAACAGGGAATTGAACCATGACCTCCAGATTCATAGGTCAATGTTCAACCACTGAGCCACACTGGATTGGCTATTGCTTTCTTCTAATTAGTTGAATTTTCATTTGTTTTGCTTTCTGTCAAGTATATTTATTTCACACACACACACACACACACACACATACACATACACACCTGCCAAATCTTCAGGCACACTCTTTAATAGCTCGCTTGTCCCTTCTTTTCAGTCTCATTCCAAAATATCTATCAGTATAGTTTTACCCCAAAACTCGAAACCAGCATTTGACTGAGTTATATAACAGTTTTTTACTATACTGACTTAATATGTTCCTGTATTACTGCTAACACTCGCTATTCCTATATGCTTTAAATTGCTCAAGATGACTTACTATTATTATTATTAATTAAAATTATTATTTTGTGTTTTATTGTACAATATTGACTTGATAGCCTTGCTCATATAATGTCCTATTTCAATAGCTATTATAGTTTGTCTCAAATGGCCACGCACCTGCCTAAAATAAATGAGAATGATTGTGAACTGATCCTTCCTTTTATTTTCATCACAATGATCTTTCTCTTTCCTCTGATGCAGTTTCTATCTTTGAAATCTTAAATTTCTCAATTATATAAATAATGCTCAGAATCCTATATAACAAAAGCCTAATATGCTAAGTGTCCGGTCATCCGGTCATCCGTTCAACCAATCAAAGTGTAATATGCTAATGATATGCTGAGGCTGCTCAACTGCTCGTTGTGACATGTACTGAACACCAGGGGGCAGTCCGCCAGTCTCTATGATGTGCACTGACCACCAGAGGGCAGACACTCAATGCAGAACCTGCCCCTGGTGGTCAGTGCACTCCCACAGGGGGAGTGCTGCTCAGCCATAAGCCAAGTTCATGGCTGGCAAGCACAGTGGCAGTGGTGGGAGCATCTCCCACCTCCGCGGCAGCATTAAGGATGTTCAACTACCTGACTGTGAGAGGACACAGGCCGGGCTGAGGGACCCCACCCCTCTGAGTGCACAAATTTTGTGCACCAAGCCTCTAGTCTTTCAAAAGAAGTGAGCATCATTCAGTTGCTATTGTATAATTACACACAAAAATACTAATTACTTTTATTTGATGTGAGTGCTTGCAGCAAGGATTCCCTGTGGAAATGATTTTTAAGCTCAGAGTTAAAGGATTAGTAGGATGAACCCAACATAGAAGTAGAGGAAGAGACTTTTAGGCAGTAGGAACAAGTTCTGCAGGTGGGAAATAACTTGAATATTTTAAACAATTGATAGAAAGTGTAGCTGGAGCTTAGTGAATGAGGGGAAGAGTGATTACTGATGAGAGGGTAGAGATAAGGATTTGGGAGTTGGAGACCATGCAGGACATTTCTGAATATATTGCAGATATTGGACTTTCTAAGAAAGGACTACAGGGAGTAGCTGAAGGGTTTTCAAGGAAGGGAGGAAATAATTAGAATTGCACTTTTAAATTATCAATTTTGTTACTGTTGAAAAATTGTTTATGAGAGTAGGGTCAAAAGGGAATATGGCTAGAATAATTAGCTATTGCTGTAGTTTAGGAATAAATTATGATGAATTGAAGAATGGTTTCTTAGAGATGGAGATAAATAATTTCAGAAATATATGGGATAGAAAATCGATAGGCTATTTTTATCTTGTTCCTGTCATGGATTCCTGAGACTACACCTAAATCATTCTGGCCAAATATGATTATATAAGCAGCTCCTCCACAGAAATCATGGCATGGGTTATTGTGCTGATTGTGAACTGATTACATTGTGCTTATTATTTTTACCTTAAAAACCTCTAAGTTCTAAGAATCAGAATATTGCTGACTCCTATAGGTTTATTGCCAAGATCCATAATTATTTATTGAAAGTAGTAGATGATAGCAGTGATAGCTATCTGGAAGATTCGAGAAAAACCTGATCTCCAACTGTACAGCCACTATAACCTCAGTCATTCTCTCATCTCATTGTGAGTCATTTTCTATCATTCATAAAAGGGTGGCCAAAATGGTGTGGCTTCGCTGTGTCTCCATGGTTGAGAGTCAACCTGAATTAGGAGGTCACGTTTTGATTCCCGATAATGTAGGCTCAACGCCCCCGTAGCGGGCCTGCAGGAGACAGCGGATCAGTGATTCTCTCTCATTCATGTTTCTCTCCCTCTCTTTTCCTCTCTGAAATCAATAAAAATATATATATTAAAAAAAATGGCTGCATGGACACAATGATTATGAATCCAGAGATAATGATGACAATACAACCAAATTCAAGGAGCTGGAGTTTATTTCCATAAAATATGCTTGAATGCATATTTTAAACCAGGATGATATGAGATTCTTTTTTCCTTGCAAAAGGGGTGCTTAATGATTTCAGACGCAGTTGTTTGAACAAGTCAGCATTTTTTTTCAAATCCAGAACCCTTTGCAAAACATTGCAAAACTTTGAATAATTATAACTGTGCCTTTACGTGATCTGCAGCTAAGGCTTTTTAAGTGTAGAACTGTGGTTATTCTTTCCTTCTAATAATGTCCATACTTTTCTGTTCTACACTCTTTGTAGTTGGTGTGAGTTTGTTCACAGACTGAAAACAGAAAGGAGCTGTGAACAGGGAGCTAAGGCTCCATTCTTTAGCATTTTAAAAGGTCCTTTGCAGGGCTGACCTGGGTGTTGAGGATATCAGATTAGATACCACAGGACTTTCTGTCAAACAGAAATGTAACTCTTTCTTAATTCTTACTATGCATTCTGTCTATACCCATCATGTTTAATACGTTAAAATAATATTGCATGTGTAAGTCACAAATTTCACCAAAACTAGTCTATCGTTTCTTTGAGATCATGTAGATTTCTATTCACAATGGCTTGCCTTGAAGCAGTCGGTGTTCAATAATTGTGTGCAAAATATGACTCTATACATTCTTGTCACTACTCCAGTAACCTCTTAATATGAAACTTTGCATTATTCCGACAATACACCCCAAAGTCACATTTTAAACATAATTTAGGAGGCATCAGATCATTTTAGTCATAAAATTGCTGCATCTTTGTTGCCTGTTTTATAGCAAATTTAAAATTTAAAGTGATAGAACTTAATTCTTCACCATTACTGGTGAAGAAACAGGACCAGCGTGGCTGAGAAAGATCATGCAGCAGTATCACAGACAGCAATGCGAAAGTCACTCAAAATTAAGTTTTTAAAAATGGAATCTCTTACTTTAAGGAAGAAGAAGCCTATAGAACTTTCCCAGAGAACTTTCAAAAATATTTTTAAAATGGCACACATATTATTGTAGGCTCTTCTCCTATTCCTGTTCTAACAATATCTAAATTATGAAAACAGTGGTTCCTCCACTCAACACTGTTGTGGCTGTGTCCACATAGGAGAAGCAAAGGAGAGAGTTGAGACCAGTGTTTCAAATAACACCAGTATGATTAAATTATCCTGTGGTTTAAGAAGAAGTGTGGATGTTTTTAAACATCACACTTTCAGCCTATATATGGAGTCCTTCTGTATTGGCATTCTGTCTTTTGCCAGGGACTGCTGTTCAAGGACAAAATCTGCAAATAGGATTCATAACCTGGATTCTCCTATGGTAGTTCTGAATGAAAAAAAAAATCATTTTCTTAACAACATTCCCTTGTTTGTAAATGCTGTAAGTCTTAATTATTCTTCTCTGCAGCTTAGCATGCACATGTACTCAGAGAATAAATTATAAGCAGATCTAATAAATTAAACATATACTTAAGGCCCCATGGAAGAGAGCAAATATAAGGTTGTAAACAGAAAAGTAAGTGAGGTCATCTTCAATACTTCATTCACCCTGAAAAATTTGAGTCCCAGGACCTATGTCAACACAATTAAATAATTCTAAGCAATGTGTATAATCCCCAGTAATGCAAGCACTGGCAAAATATGAATATAGCAGGAAAGATTATTCATAGTTATGAAATAATCTTTGTTCCTTTGTTTGATTTCCCTCTACCAACTTACATGCACCCACCTTCCACCTAATGAATGGTAGACTAACTCTTAATTTTTAAAATTTTAGTATGTGTACAACTTATTTCCTATTTTTACATTCAGCAGCACATTGAAGCTACCCTTTGGTTCCTCCTTCATGTTCAAGGCACATGTAGAATGAACCAAACCCAAGATTAAATATAAACTATAATTATATTTAGAATATCTTATCACTAGAGGCCCAATGCACAAAAATTTGTGCACTCAGAGGGGTCCCTCAGCCTGACCCGTGCCCTCTCTCAGTCTGGGACCCCTCGGGGGATGTCCACCTGCTGGCTTAGGTCCATTCCCAGGGGGAGTGGGCCTAAGCCGCAGACATCCTTAGCACTGATGTGAAGGCAAGAGAGGCTCCCGCTACCACCGCTGCGCTCACAGCTGACAGCCCGGCTTGTGTCTGAGCAGAGCCTCCCCTGTGGGAGTGCACTGACCACCAGGGGGCAGCTCCTGCATTGAGTGTCTGCCCCCTGGTGTTCAGTGCATGTCATAGCACCCGGTTGTTCCCAGTAGTTCCGCCATTAAGGTCAATTTGCATATTACCCTTTTATTATATAAGATTAGCACAGAGGCTAGATACATGCTGACATTTGTAAAATCTGGGTCATTTGGCTATGTACAGCACAAAGAAAGTGTCCCATAGCATCCTGCATAGCTACTGCCCTTTCTTAAGCTGCAGATGCCTCACATTTTTGGCTCAACCAGAATCAAGTTATATTATTTTGCCCTGAATAAAACTTATGGTAGGATTTAAATATTTTACCATCCTACATAGGAAATTAAGTGTAACTCCTTGTTGTTGGCACATTACTCTTCTCACTCTCCCTGACTTGAAGGGAATGGTTTAAGATGGATAGAGGTAACGTATATCATAATTGAATCTTTACAGCATTCCTGGGCCTTTTCCAGCATAGGAATCTATTAAATATTTATAGAAAGCAAAAATGACTTCTTTTACTAAATTTACAATTCTCATCTTCAAGATATTTATTCTTAATACTCTGAAGAGCACTATGGTTAAGAATGGTCTGAACATAAGAAATTGTATTGCTTATATGAGAATTTTTTTTACATTAGAATTTCATTATTATATTGATGTAGTTTTCCCACTGATATTACAAAATTATATAATCTGCCCTCTACTGGGATGATTTTCAAACTCCTTAGTATGTATTTAAAGCCTTCTCACTATGGTCCTAATTTGCCTTATTAATCTCATCTTTGTTCCCTCCAACTCATTAAATCTCTCCCATTTTTTTAAACATTTAGTGTCATTTATACCCTGTGCTTTTGTCAAAGTTGTGTAGTATGTACCCTCTTAACCTGGCATCTTACTGTAGAGGGTCTCTATTTAGAAGCCAATTCAGGATAGAAAAGAATGGGAACATTATATGTATACTTTTCTGCTGCCCAAAAGAAGTCCTGGAATTCCTAGTTTACACTCTCATTGAATATGTATCTGAAAAACTTCAGAGAAAAAAGTGTAGAACCAAAAAGAATACCTCTCTCATCGTTACCTTCATAGAAAGTTTCTTTGCAACCCGAAGCAATATTGAAATTATTTCCTGAAGATAAGGATGTTGATGATAACGATGATGATGATGATGATGATGATGATAGACATCTCATAATGACCATTACTATTGAACACTTACCAAGTGGCAGCCATTGATTTAGATGTTTTACATACATTATTGCTAATACGTCTTAACAAGTCTAAAATGAAACTGATGATTTTCCTTCTAAATATGTCCCCATCCTAACCCTCCAATCATGATGTGTTAATAAACACCATTCATTCAGTTCTTCAAGCCCAAACTGGAAATCATCCTTGATTTTTTGCTTCATGACTCATTCATTTAGTAACATATCCCATTGTTCATAGTTTCAGCATATATTTCACATCAACTTCTTTCTATCTTCACTGCTACTAGGTAGTCCACGCCACCAGTATCTATAGGCTGGAATGTGGAGAAAATAATAGTGAGACTAGTAAATGCAATGTGACATCCTGGTTGAACTTTGGAACAGAAAAAGGACAAAAGTGCAAAAATTGCCCAAATTTAAAGTCTGTATTTTAGCTAATAGTATTGCTCTATTGTTAATTTATTACTTTTGACAAATGCACCACCATTCCGTGAGATGTTAACATTAAGGAAGTCTGATTAAAGGATATACAGGGAATTTTCTTTACTATCTTTGCAACTTTTCTGTACATCTAAAGTGATAGCAAACAATAAATTGTTTTTAAAACCTAACTCTTTTCTTAGCTGGCATTCTAGTCCCTTCAATCCATTCTTCACAACAGCTAGAGTTGATCTTTTAATAATATAAACCTGACCATGTAAGTTAACATGTTTAAGCAGCTCAGGAAGATTAAAACAACCTGTCCAAGATGATGTTGGTATTAATGGCTGGACAGGGATTCTCACCCACTTCTGAAGGATTTATTGTTTCTTAAGCATTATACTACTGGGTTCTCTATATCAATTTGGCACTTATAAGGAAGAATTTGACATCTCCCATTTTACATATATCCCATTCATGGTTTACATTTGTTCTGATTTAAAATTCTAAAAATTCCTTATCAATACCAAATAAACTAGTAGGCCAGAAGTGTAAGAAAGAGTCCTTTATGCTTTTCAGCTACGATTCATTATAAGGTTTGAGATGATGCATGATTGGAAAATTTTGCAAGATATGAGAAAAGGTCTTCCTGTGAGGTTATTTCAGTAGTCACAATTGCCTTCACCATGATGGCTTATAGGGATGGGCATTCAAAAGAAACAGACTTATGAATACAGAGAACAGACTGGTGGATGCCAGAGTGGAGGGGGATTGGAGTCTGGGGTGAAAAAGGTGAAGGGATTAGAAGTACTAATCGGTAGTTACAAAATAGCCACAAGGATGAAAGTAAAGCTCAGAAAATATAGTCAACAATATTGTAATAAATATGTATGGTTCCGGGTGGGTTCATGAAATATCGAGAGGAACGCTTTGTAAAATAGGTGATTGTCTAACCACTATGGGTACACCTGAAACAAACAAAATAATGTTGAATGTAAACTGTATTTTTTTAAAAAATGGAAAGCACAAGTAAAAGACACACCAGCAGAATGGCCAGTAGCAGAGGTCACACATTCTAAATATGGAGCTTTTTTTCCTCTCCATTCACATGAAACAATAGCTGGATCATGACTACCTCCTTTTAAAGTTTAGCCTCATCCCACAATCTAGATTAGTGGAGAACTGAAACTATATAAAAATGTCAAGAATTTTCAAGCTAAGAGATCAACCAAAGGACTTGTATGCATACATATGAGCATAACCAATGGACACAGACCCAGGAAGTGGTGGTGGTGGTGGTGGTGGTGGTGGTAGCGAGGGCATGTGCTGGGGGTTGGGGACAGCCGGGTCAATGGGGGAAAAAGAAGACTTATGTAATACTTTAAACAATAAATAATTTAAATTTTTTAAAAAAGAACTTTTAAGCTATATAATTTAATTATTAAGACAAAAATGAGCACCAGCATCCCAAGTTCAGTGTTTATAGGGACAAAAAGCATTTAGCAGTTAAACTTTTTATCTCTGGTTATCTGTCAGATCCTCTTTAGATTTTATTTTCTATTAAATCATAGTAGCTTTACATAGAGAAATTTGGACAAAAGTATGAGATTACAAGCAGCAATAGTCTTTTCTTATCCAATCAATCATCCCTTCACCTGATAAAAGCAGGGGGCAGAGGGAATATAAGTCCCTAGAGTATTCATTTAACAAATATTTGTTAGTTGTGGCAGTTTTTTAAAAATATATTTTTTGTTTGTCTTTGACACTAGCCTTTTAAGATCAGAGCACAATCCATAATGAAATATCATTGACTCAGAGCAGAATTTCCATACTTAGTGAGAGGGAGAACCTCGCCTATTTAAAACAAATTTGGTTATATCACAATTTCAGAACTATAAAAAATGAAACAAAAAAGTCCATTTTAATAGACAGTGCAAAAGGCTTTGTTTCTTCGATATAAGCACTCTGTAAAGCTCCAATAGAACTTATACTTTGTGAGCATTTTTAAGGCATGAGAAAGCTTTCATTGGGAGTTCTTATTACCCTATCTGCCTTTGTACAGCATCATATTGTACACAGCTGTTTATTCACAAAAATTCAAGTTGAAATATTTATTAATTTTATAAAAATATATATTTTATTGATTTTTCACAGAGAGGAAGGGAGAGGGATAGAGAGCCAGAAACATCGATCAGCTGCCTCCTGCACACACCCCCTCGGGTATATACCCACAACCAAGGTACATGCCCTTGGCCAGAATCAAACCCAGGACCCTTGAGTCCACAGGCCAACGCTCTATCCACTGAGCCAAACTGGTTTGGGCTATTTATTAACTTTTTAAGAAAATCATCTTTTTTATTGAAAGTATTACAGATGTCCCCTTTTCTCCTCCATTAACCCCCTTCTCTTCACTCCCCTTTCACTGCACTAATGTCTGTGTCCATGGGTTATACATATTCTATATAATAAAAGCCTAATATGTAAATCGACCAGACAGCAGACGACCGATCGCTGTGATGCACACTGACCACCAGAGGGCAGATGCTCAACACAGAAGCTGCCCCCAGTCTGCAGGCCCCAGGCCAGCCAAGGTGAGTGCCAGTGGGAACCCCCCGATCACCTCGCTGGTCGCCCCGCAAAGGGAGATGACCAGCAGCGGTGAAGAGGGATGGGAGGGGCTGGTGAGCAGGCAGCATCAGACAGGCCAAGGCGGGTGCCAGCAGAAGCCCCCCAATTGCCCTGCCGGTTGCCCCACAGATGGGCCCTGATTGTCAGCCAGGCCTAGGGACCCTACCCATGCACGAATTTCATGCACCGGGCCTCTAGTATGTATATAAATTGTTTGGTTCACCTCTTCCTGTCCCCCTCTTTCCCACTGAGATTTCTCAGTCTGTTGTTGGGTTCTATATCTCTGAATCTATTTTGTTTATCAGTTTCTTTTGTTCATTAGATTCCACATACAAGGGAGATCATGTGATATTTGTCTTTCTCTTGCTGGTCTATTTCACTTCTCATAATACTCTCCAGGTCCCTCCATATTGTCTCAAAGGGTACGAGATCCTTGTTTTTTTATAGCTGCATAGTATTCCATTGTGTAAATGTACCACAGCTTTTTATCCACTCATCTACTGATGGGCACTTGGGCTATTTCCAGATCTTAGCTATTGTAAATAATGCTGCTGCAAACATAGGGATGCATATTTTCTTTCTGATTGTTGTTTCAGGTTACCTAGGATATATTCCTAGAAGTGGGATCATTGGGTCAAATGGTAGGTCCACCTTTATAGTGAGTCAAGAGATAAAACACAATTCATGTTCATAACTTTTGTAAGGTATATTAACTTTGTATTTTATCATCATTGCATTTTTAATAATGAAAATCATGATAAAGGTGTGTGGGATATGGGTATAAATACAGTCATACCTATACATATGAATATTTTCATTTAAAATCTCAATATATTACATAGTTCTAACATAAAATATTTTTAGATCTTAATTTTAGATAAACCTACTTGATGTTTGAAGAATTTATTATCTCTACATCCCTGTTGCCACTGACTATCAAGACACTCTTATGTTATATCTTCTCTCATCCAAGTACTAACCAGGCCTGACCCTGCTTAGCTTCTGAGATCAGAAAGATTGGGTGCATTCAGGGAGATATGGCAGTAGACTATGTTACATCTTCTAAGACATGCTTGGCTACATGCAATTTATTTGCTTTGACAACAGTTTGAAATTCTGCAATCTTTTTTACAACTTATAAATTATTTGAGTTATACTCTAAATGCACTAAAATATGTTTATTCAAAAAATGATTCAGTTTAGGGTCATATCTTTTCTAATAGAATTAGAGTTCAAACACAAGTATACTTCAAGTATAATATAAAATATAAACAAGATTATGCAATTTTACAAAAAGCCAAACATCCAAGACAGCGAAGGTCTAGTATCACAATGGTAAGCTTCAAATGGACTTTGAATTTCTACATGGCTATTCATAGTTTTCATGAAAATAAATAAAATAAATGCCTGTAATTTATAAAATAATCTATATGCATTTGCCTTAAGTATTTCTTATTAGACTAAATTTATGACCAATTAAAGTTTCACTGATTATTATATTTTTGGTAAGATAGAGGAGAATATGATCATAGTAGCATTTCCAAGATTCAGACTTTAATAAGAACACAGACACTTTTATTTCCTTTTGAAAGTCTCACTTTACTGAAGTAAAAATGTGGTTAGCTATGCATTAAAACTTGGACCTTGAAAGGTAGTAATATATTTTATATATTCACCAACAAGATCATCCACTCAATTCTTTATTCATCATCTAATTTTACCCCACTTTGTGCACAACAGAATCAGAGACTGAAATATAGGGATAGAGCTAGTCATGTCCTCTCACGGTAAGTGTGAAATCTTGTACATTTGGCTGGTATCAGTAAATATTTTAAATTGAATATTTATCTAAAGGAAGATGGTATGTAGAATACTTGTATGTGGGCCTTGCTTTATTTAATATTCTTGGCTGTATTAACATTCCAGTAGAATTATCAGCAAAGTGGTAGAACCTTCAGTTAAGCTATTATAGCAAGAAGATTTTAACAAAGCCTACTAAATTATTGCTCTTATTTGTAAACATTTAAGCAACTGAGCACAAGCTTCACTAATAGCAGATCTGCATATGACTGGGCATGCTCCTTTTTCTGCTTTGGCTACTAATGAGGAGGATAAAACCAGGGTTAATAGTTTTTCCTCTCCTTTCCCCTTCCTTCCTTCCTTCCTTCCTTCCTTCCTTCCTTCCTTCCTTCCTTCCTTCCTGCCTCCCTTCCTTCCTTCCTTCCTTCCTCCCTTCCTCCATTAGTTCCTCCCAGGAGATATATTCATAATACTGTTTCCTCAATCTTATTTCCTTGAGATCCATGTATATATAACTAATAAAGAAATCCAAGAAAAGAACTTCTACATTCCTGACACTATTACACTTCTTACCACATTTCTTGCACTCCAAAGTCCTCTTTCACTCTTCATTACATTCCAAAGAACTACCAATTTTTACAAGAACTCATAGGCCACACATACTTTAAAACTTCATTCATTTAGTCAGCAAATATTTATCTAGTGTTTATTGTTAAGGCTGGGTGTTAGAAATGATGGGAAGAAAGGTAATAATGTTGCTATTCAAGAAACATGATAAGATCCATGGAACTCAGATGTTTTATCTGAATCCATTTCCTATAGCTGTGCAAAATATAGCCCCAGACCCTGGGCTACAAAACATCTTGAAGACAGTCTGTGTTCTCAAGTGCTTATAATATAATTGAAAAGCCAGAATTCTTGGCACAGACAGGAAAAGTGACTGAAGGACACTTAAATCGAAATAGTCCAACATACCCAAATCACCATGGAGTATATATTGTGGATAACTATTTGAGAGAGTACTCAAAATTTATTGATTATGTATCAGTAAAGGCCTACTGGATGAGGAAAATTTGAAACTAAATGTTGATGCCCATCAGAGATGTATATTTTCAGAAAATAAAAGAATATCAGTGATTCGTACAAACATACAAATCAACAAGCTGCATATACTGAAAGACAAAGTATTTGCTTGGTTTCTACTACAGGTACTTGCTGAGAACAGTAGTTCCCACAATGGGAATTGTTGAGTGGGCATATCAGAATTTTCTCAGTAGCTTTTGCCAACTGACTACCTATTGTTTTTTTTTCTCTCTCTTCATTTTCTGTTTGCAGCATGATTTTCCATTATTCTGTGATGCCTCCTTACAGTGGAAATGGGTGAAGCTATGTATGTTGCACTTAGGATAGGTAAAGAGTAGTTTGCAGAAAAGTTTCCCCAAAATCACTATCTCTACCCTCCGTTTAAGACAAATGGTTTATAGAAATGTTACCTTATATTTTTGAAATGAGGTGGAAGCAGTGAATGTGATATCTCAGAACTGGGTATCCATGTTGGAAGTAACATGAGATGAGGTGACTTATTGTCAAAGTAAAGCCTGGTTTCTTTAACAAATAAAACACTAGCAGCTGGACTTTATATGTTGTTCAGGATTCCATATTATATCTTACCCCATTTGACCCTTAAGTTAAAACCTTTTTTTAAAATTACATCTGTGCAATCATGCATTATGAAAGCTGTTACTTATTTGGTAAAGATGTTAGTAAATAAAATAGGTATCCAGATTTCATTTGAGCAATGTTTAGCTATCAGTTATGCACATTTTTAAAGAGAAAAAAGTATATGATCCAAATTAAGGAACTATTTTAATACCATTTACACTGTTAAAATTCAAATCATAAATATAAATAGAAGAGAATACTATTGCAAGTAATAAAAATGTTTTAAACTACATATGTTTGGCTCTGGAATAGTTGTATCTCTGGGATATACCACATGATAGATTACTATCAATTTTTGATAAATAATTAAGTCTTCTTAAATAAGTATTAATTGGTTTATGTTCATTAAATGAATTCTGGTATGCAGCTCAGGATAACATGGCCAAAAAATTAAGTAAGTGATAAGGAAGAGTTCTTATTTGTACAGGAAAAAATACTAATTAAAAAATGAAAAAAGAAGACTTCATAATTCGTTTTACACATCTATACCATGAATTAAAATAAATGTTTTAATATGAATTGTTACCTCAGTTTATCCTTGTGGTTTCTTTTACATTAGAACTTACTTTAAAGATAGTTGGTTTAGTTACTATTAAGATTTGATTTCATGTCCAATGGCTATGTTAATAGATGGTAATTGAAATGGATTAAAATCATATTGAAAGATATAGTCAACCATAATGGAATTTAAACTCTTCCAAAGATAGAACACCTAACAGTTAAGATGAGAGTGTAGTTCAAACTTTCTGCATTAAACCTTCATCAAATGATCTTCAGAAAGGGAGAGCATTTTCATTTTTCCTCTTCTCTTTCCATTGTCCTTGCTGAAGAAGGTTTCCTGAAGGAAAACTGAGAGATTCATGGGTCTAATCATTCCACAGACAGATTTTTTATGCTTGTCAACATTTTCTAATCCACCTCCCTTATACTGGCAGCTAGAAAAGTAAAGCATGTAACACACTGCTAATTAGAAATAGAAGAACAGATTTCACTTTTGAATTCAAATCTGGTGAAAAAGAGCACAAGTAAGGAAAAAAAAACAACTCAATTTAATACATATAAAATATCCAATTTAGATAGAGTTTAGAGTTCCTTTTTTTATCTAATTAACAGCATATGATTAATAGTTTACATATTGATAGACCTTTTTGTTATGAAGTTAGTTGCCACAGGCCAAAAACAAACAAACAAACAAAAAACCCCAAAAGATATTTTTAATAAATTGTTTTACCTGAATTATTGGCGGGGGGGCAAATTAGAATTCCAAGCAACAATGTAACAGCTGAATAGTAAGAACGTTTACACTGTAAATAAGGAAAAATTGCTGAGAATGTGTGGATTCCAGTAAGAGGAGGTGGTCTTAATACAATTACATTTTATTTGTATTTTAATTTCAATTATACCAATATTTTGAATGCCACAGCAAAGACAGAGGGCATTTCAGAGCAGGAAAAGCAAAGCTTTGAGATTTTAAGGAAAAGTTCCACATTTTTAAAGCATTTGCTGATTTTCTATTGATTTCCAGAAATAGTTCTAGTTTTATTTTTGTAGGTTCTGACTTTTTTCCACCATTCTTATAAATTACTTTACAATGAAGGGAGATATGTTGAATTATTTTCTCAGTCTAGGGACAAAGATAAGTGAATTGGACATTTTATCACTGGGTACAAGGACTCTCATCAATCCCTGATCTCGCCTTGGCACTTACTTTGAGCTCAATGAATGTGTCCTCAGTCACAAGAATATCTGGTACTGAGTCAGAAACAGAAGTGGAAGCAGGGTTGTCAGGAACAGTGAAAGGAGAAGGGTCAGGAGGGAGAAGAGAACTTCCCCACACCATCAGATGATATCTTTGTTTCAGCATCTTTTTTCAAAGCTCACTTTGCCACTCCCAGGTTAGGAAAATTATAAAATTTAAATGCTTTCAAAAACAATTATATATTCTTCTATTATTCAAGCAAACTCTAAACTGAAAAGTTTATAGTAAAATGTGTCAAAAGCACAAAAGCCCTATATTCACATATACTATGGTATTCTAATGTGGTACCATTCACCATCAGAACAACCTGCTAATTATTGCAGTTTAATTAAAGTATTCCATTTTTTTACTAGTCATTAGCACATCTTTTATGATGAAACTATTTGATTTTGATACAATTTTGTGTAGTGCAGCCTCTATCAATTCATTGTACTACTCATAAACAAGTAGATGGATTAAATATACTAAAAAACAAAACAAAAAAACCCCAAAAAAATCCCCACCAAAAAACACGCACACACTTAATTGGATATCTTGGGCCTTTTTTGTTACTGGGTGGGAAGGAGCAAAGCCTTCTTTTTACTAGTGTTCATTTGTGTTTTAATGTTTAAAAAATGTAAGAGTAGGATCAACCACAGATTTATGATTATGCCTCTTTGGCTATATATCATTGAAGGTTTACCACAAGTATTATTTTCTATTAGAATTTTAAGAACATGTGAAAAGTTATCTGTATCAATACAATATAGAGGAAACAACCATATTCTTAAAAATGTGTATGTTATTTTCATGAGCAAATATTATCCAAATTAAATTAGCTACCCAACTGTCAAATCTCAGAGGGAAGGTGGGGGTAGGTGAGTGGGAAGATATCAACCAAACACTTGTATGCATATTTTCATAACCCATGGACACAGACAATAGGGTGGTGAAGGCCTGGGTTAGGGGGGATGGACTAGAAGGGGTCAATGAGGGAAAGGGGGGAACATATGTAATACTTTCAACAATAAAAATTAAAAAAAAATAAAGCATAAGAATAAAAATTTTTAAAAAGAAGCTACCCAAAAATTTACCTCTTCACAACTAGCAACACATGGTGTACACCTTTTTCTTGAGCTGAAAACATTAACCCCTTCAATTTAGATTTTGTAAAAGCATACTAAAAATAACCAGCTGTATTTTTATTATTACTTATACTATTATACATTTTAAATGAAGGGTGATCTTAAAAGAAGTAAAATAGGATGATGAATGTATTAAACAGTTTCTTTACTTCTCTTAGATTGACCTTCAAGATTTCACTTTTTCTACATACCTAGATGAATTACAAAGGTCTTATCAAATAAATCTACCGAAATTGTTTCACCTATAAAATTTATTCTAGAAATAGAAAAATGAAAAAGGAGCACTTGTTTTCCATTTGACTTACGTTGCATATTTATAAGAGATTGACTTCTTTACTATAAAGACTTAAAATAAATCACAATTTGACTGAAATTTCTCCTCTATGATTTAAATAACAAAATGAAGCAAATTGGAAGATAAAATAAATTTTAAATTCAGAAATATTAATTACAGTGTTACTTTTTACACGTGTCTATTCCTAAAGTGAAGACTCATAATTTCATCCAGCTTCACTTGGACAGTAGCTAGACAGAAGCAAAGAAAATAAATGCATAAAATTGAAATTGTTATACATGTGAGAAAATGCCTAATTTACATGTAAGTATAATCCAGCATATATAAACTATATACATGCATATACAGCGTATATACATATATAATAGTACAATATATATGTATACACACACACATACATGATTGTTATTGCTCCTATTACTTTTAAAAGGCCTATAGTATATTAAACAGGATACTTATATGGTGAAATTAGTGATAGCTATTTATGCTCTGTTCACCTGAAGTTTCATAGTTAAGGATTTTGAGCTAAATATAAGTTATAGCTCAAATAACCTAAAATGGAGTATTCTTTTATTACCATTTCCTCTCATATTGTTTTGACTCCTTACAGTCAGGTGTCACATACTGTGAAGCATCTCATTAGTGTGTTCTTTGTCATGGCCATTTTGCAAAAATGCAACATTTGTTGGCCTACACAACATAACTTCCAAAGGATAGGACAGTATGAACAATTAATTTGCACTAAACAAATCAAAATAATGTGTTTCAGTAGTTAAAGTCCTTATCTTCTGCAATTGCATTATCAATGTTCATAATGCTAAGCACAAATATTATTTTCAGATATCAATGGTTTACAACTAACATTTCTAGGTTAAAAAAAACTTTTTAAATTCAGTCATTAAACTTTTTCTTGTGATTTCTCTCTAAACTTTTATTTAAAATATGGTTGTCATCATCATCATCATATTTTTAGTATTTTGCAATTAGATGAAATAATACTGCTTTTAAAATAAAAACATAAAAGCATCCACATAAATAAAACTGTTATGGTAATATGTCAAAACTATTACTGAATCAGACCAATATTTCACTTTCAATCATATTTCACTCACCATTTCATAGTAAAAGGGACATTACAATACATTTTATTTTAAATATTATTACTAAAATTTATAATAAAATAGCAATGAAATACTAGCAAATATCCACTTGATCTAGGTCTGCTTCATTCGAATTGACCATCACTATGAAGTGAATAGCAATGTGCATTTTTCTCAAAAATAAGCACTTTACTACAGAAAAAAAAATGAAATAAGTTCTAATAGTAGTACCTATAATAATACCCATGGTACTTTAAGAAAATATATCTGGTATTATGAACTAAAGTTAAGTAATTCTAATACACAACAAAAATAAGTGACCTAGCCAAGGGGTAGAAAACTCCATGGATGCAAAAAAAAAAAAAAATATATCTTCTTTAATACAAAATTTCATTCTCATATAAATTTATTTTCACTAAATAAATTTATTTCTCACTCAAGGGTAAAATTATTACCTATATTTAAGACAGTCTTACTTTCTGTATTTAATAAATAAAATATAAACATTATAATTATCAAGGTATATTTGAATTTAATATGGTTTATGGATACTCATTTCTCAAAAGTCAAAAGCACCAGGATCATTAGGGATTGCACTTTAACCTGATTTGTATAATTTACCATGTTATGAATGTGTGCAGTTATTAAGAAAATGATGAATATTGTCAGAAGTACCTAGCTTTGCACTTGGAGTTTTTTATTATACACATGCTTTCTACTATCCACTAAAATATTTAATTAAGAGGAATGGGGACATGATAAATCACTAGTTTGGAGGGGCTCCATAGATCAGGTTTGAAAACACTTAAAGTTTAGTACTGACTTTCTGTGCCTTGGGAAAAGACTTTAAGAGAAGAAAGAAGTGTTTAAAAAGAATGAGGAAAGAGGATAGCGAAATAACTATGAAAAAGCTGACTTATGGGAAAGTGAAAAGAAAAGGAAAAGAATTTTAAAAGAACAATAACACCTATTTAACAGTGGGTCTGATTCTCTCGCATAAGCAGCGCTGCATTTCAATATTGTATGTAGAGAAACAGTGAATCCTGCCGGTGGGCTTCTCTTCATCTGAAGTAATTCCAAAACACACCTCAAATAATGAAGGACAAAAGGTGTAGGTACAATGTGTCAAATGCAAAGTAGCCCTGAAAAATTGCTTTTTTTATATTGATATACTTGTGTGTTTTTATTTTATTTTATGCATACCTATGTTGATATCCATGTATAACTAATCGAAAGATATATAAATATATCATAGACATTTATGGGGCTTTTTTTTTTTTAAAGTACAATGCCTTAGTTTTATACCAGTTACACAGCTTTAGAAGCTGCTAGTCTTCTTTCGTATGGGAAAAAATGGGATGTAAGGCATCAGTGACTTGTGAATTACATTCAACACATAATGATAATTTCTACTAAGGGCAGCTTGAGGAAACACTAGCAGAGAACGCGGGGTCAACGCACAATTCTGCAGCTCAGGGTCTCTGACTCTCTGGAGCTCTGCTGCCCTCTAATGGCACAATGAGACAAGTGCCTCCCGAGCTCTGTATGGTATTCTTTCTTAAATAACATACTGGCACCTTAAAAATCCGATTTTCTTTGGTTTCGATCCAGAAATGGATCATAACTTGGATTATTGTCAGATTAATTTAGAAACATCATTTTTGTGTCATAAGGGATGAACAACTCATCCAACATCCTTTGTCTTAGTTCAAGCATGACTGGGGCCAGTTGCGGTATGTGGTTGGCAAAACCAGTAGCTAAATATGTGACAACTTTCACAGATAACAGGATTCTGACAAATTGGCTCCAAGGCCTTTGATTTTTTTATTGGGATGTGTGCGTGTGTGTGTAACTTTAGTGCACGTTTTTTATAAGAATAGCAATTTTTCTTTTCCTTTTTGTCATTTATTCTCTTAAGATGCCTGGGTCCTCCTCTTATTTAATTCTATACGTCTTAGCAACATGGTTACCTTATTTTTCCCAATCACATCCTGCCTAGGAAAAGTGGTGCATCATTGGGGTACTAAGTTTGAAATATATAATCCAAGAGACAAGAAGCAAATGGTATAAATCAGATTTTTTAAAGTCCCAATTGTATCCTGGTATGGGAAGGGGTGGGAGGGGGGTATAAGATTTATCAACATCACAGTGCATCAAACTTGTTAATAAACTAGCTTTCTGTATAACAAGGAAAAGAAAGATTTTTTTTTAATGTGATCATGAAAGGCATGGCATAGCTGGAATTTAAGGTTCAAGCTTTGTATCCTCTATATATAATGTATTATGTTTTTCAAAAACTTTTTATTAGGAAAGCTATACCGGACGCATAATCACTATACAATGATTAAACATTACCTTTACAATTTATAACTGAAATTACAGAATAAATATATGCACATTTCTTTTGAATCTGTGTGTGAGAGAAAACATTAAAAGTGCTTCCTACAAAGCTGTTAGTGATATATACCAGTTGCTTTTTTGTTTTTTTAATATTATATATATTTATATAAGAAAGTGCAGATGTTCTCCAAAATATCTTGGCATCAGGATGAAGTGTCACAAAGAGGATGCTCATCCCTAGGTGTGCGCCTCGGGCTGGGAAACCACCGGGCCTCCCCTGCCCCGGGATCCAGCCTAGAATAGGACTTTTCCTGGGCGGTAGGAAAGATGTTGTGAGCTATACACTAGGGTTGAGGGGAAGGTAGAGCTATGGAGAGGAGGCAAATGGGTCAAACCCGAAATAATTACATTGACTTGAATGGGAGTGGTATCTGGGTGTGTGTGTGTGTGTGTGTGTGTGTGTGTGAGTGTGTGTGTGTGTGTGTGTGTGTGAGTATATGTGTGTGTGTATGTGTGTGTGCGTGTGTGCCTGTGTACCTGCACCAGAAGCAAGAGGGTGCAGGTGGCAGGTTTAGGGACCCGTGGGCAGGGCTTGGTGATTGGCCTGTGGGTATGTGTGGGAGAGAAAGAAGAGTGGGTGAGAACATTCGAGCAAGACCCGCCCCCTCCCTCCCCGGCTTGCAGTTTCCAGGCATGCAGCAAACTGCATTGGTAATACATGTACAGGATCTGTGCCATGATGGGAAGGGGAAAGAGAGCCACGGATGTCAATTTGTTTTCTCCGCTCCCTGTTGAACAAAACTCAATTGGGGGGGGGGGGGAGGGGGTTACTGAAAATCAAAAGATACATTGAATTTTACTTCATTAGGATCAATACAACGATCCCCAATATACCTTATACATGGCACAGTCAAAGTCTCAAGTTTCAGTATAAAAAAAATAATGATAACATTTGCTGGCAAAAGTCTGCGAAGGCACTTCATTGATTAATGATCTCCGGATGGCCCTCCCTCCCCATTGCATCGGGGAGGGGAGCGCATACAGCTTGTATTTTCTAGTTTCCATGCGGTGTGGGTTCCGTTCGGGGCAGGAACGTCTGTGAGGATGGATTGATTGGGAACCGTGGAAAGGGAACAGGGGATATATTTCTTTCATTTTCCTTTTCTTTTGGGAAAAAAAAAAACAAAACCAAAAGTAGTAATTTATTTGTATTTTTTTCTGTTAGAACCTATATGCTGTCTTCTCCAGGACTTCGAGGTAATCCGGCTTGGTTTGAAGTTTGGCCCTTAACTCGAGGTAATCATTTTTGGGGGTTTGGTGGTCTGTGAAGCCCTTTCCAGCCGAGAAGAGAAGGGTTTCTTTCAGCCTGGCATCCTGCTGTAAGTCTGGGTATTGCATGCCAGGGGCGTGGACGTGCAGTTCCTTTAACTTGGGCACCGTGCCGTAGAGGCAGTCCACGAAGCCCACCGTGCAGGGGGCTGGCTGCGGCCTCTCCCGGTCCAGGAGCAGACTGCCTCCCCCGCAGCCTCCCCCGGGGGGGAACAGCACCACCCCGCCATTCTTCTCGTGGTGGCGGAACCCAGCCAAGTCTGCCCCAGGTCCTGCCACGACCCCCGACACCGCCCCGACGGCTGGGTGGTGGGGGTGCGGGTGGTGATGGTTCCCCGTCACGATGGTGTTGAGCTGGGAGCTGGACACGGCCAGGGCCCACTCCTTCTCCTTCTCCAGCAAGGTCCGGTAGTTGCTGGGGTTCTCCTTGGGGGGCTCGGCAAACTGCTCGCTCCCCAGGAGCACCTCGCCCATGGCCGGCGGCTGTGTCCCGGGACCCCCGCGTTCTGTGCTCCCTGCCTCCTGCCCTGAAGCCACGGCCGCCGCCGCCTCCTCCTCCTCGCGAGGCTTGTAGATGGGGTTGTTGCACATCTGGGTCACGGGATGGGGGATGTACTCATACACGTGGCCCACTGGGGGGGCCTTCTCTGGGGAGGAGAGAGGGGGCCGGCCCCCGCCCCCGCTCCCACCTCCCCCGCCCCCACCGTCCTCGAAAAGCCGGTGGCATTGCATCTGGATCCCCGTGAGGTCCACGCCCTCCTGCCTCTTGCTTCTAAAGGGCAGCTTCTTCCTCCGCCGGCGGAGCACATAGGCAAAGAGGCCCGCAGCCACGAAGATGGCGGAGAAAAACAGGACCAGCAGGCTGAGGATCAACACAGAAAGCGGCACCGGGCCCCCCGGGGGAGAGAACTCATAGGGCGATGCACTCGTCGGCCCCCCGGGAAGGTGGGGCTCCCCAGGCTGGGCCGGGGAGGCTCCAGCTGGTGCCGTGTGCATCATCTCGGGACAGAGCACTTCCAGCTCAATGGTGCGCACGTCCCGGTGGGTGAGGTTCTCGGGGCTCCTGCACAGCACATCCCCCACCACACTGACGGAGCTGATGGTTTCGATCCACTGCTTGAAGGGGACCAGGTCACAGGTGCAGTCCCAAGGGTTCTCATTGAGGTCTATCTGGACGATGGCGTTCAAGTGTTCGAGAACACCAGCCACGGGAAGGTAGAGGAAGTAGTTTTTCCTCAAGTTGAGCCGCGCCAGGGATGTGCCCGCAAAGGCATCCGTGGGCAGAGTCCTCAACAAGTTATTGTTGAGGAATAGCAGCTTCAAGTTGGGCATGAGGCTGAAGGCTGCAGGCTGGATCTCCCGGATGACGTTGAACTCGAAGTACAAGTAGTGCAAACTCTGTAGGCCTCGGAACATGCCCGGTGTCAGTTTCTCGATATCGTTGCCATTGAGAAAGAGGCTCTTTAGGTTGGGCAGGTTGATGAAGGCCCCATCCTGGACGTAAGAAATACGATTGTTCCCCAGATGCAAGAGATCCAATGACGAGAAATTCCAAAAATCGGAACGGTATATTTTCTGAATCAGATTGCTACTCAGGTAGAGTTTCTTGGCATTCAGTGGCCTTGGAAGAAGTTCAGAAATGTTATTAAATCCTCGCTCTTTGCAGTTGACAGTCAAGCCAAGGTCATTGATGTGCAAATTACAGGTACACCCAGTAGGGCAGATAATAGGAATGGGTGGTCTGGTCTGGTAAGGAGCAATGGGAGGTTGGTTTGGACCAGGATAGAAAGCTTGGGATGTGGAGGGCGGCCTTGGGGTCCGGGGCTGTTTGGTGGGCTTGGGCTGCTTATTTGAGGACTTGTATTCAACGGAAGAAGCAGTAAAATGGACAGAGGACAGCATGGAGGAAGGCTTCGTTGGCCATGCATGCTCCTTGTTTGATGACAAGTGGGGAATCCCCAGACTGGCCTCCACCTCCGAGTCGGACAACAAGGGACAGAGTTCTGTCTTCCGGATTTCTCGCAGGTCCTTCCCGTGGAAGTGGAAGGGGGTCTCACAGGTGATGTCTCCCACCAGGGCAGTATAAGGGATGCGCTCCAGCCAGCTCTTCAGCTGCACGATCTCGCACGTACAGTTCCAGGGATTTTCCTCCAGCTGGAGCTCCATCAGGCTCCTGCCGATGTGGTCGAGCATCCCTCGATAAAAAAGGACCTTCAGCCTGTTCCCACGGAGGTCCAAATGCGTTAAGGAGACAGCCTTAAATAAATTGGTGGGAAGCATGGGGATGAGATTATCATTTAAAATCAGAACTCTCAGTTTGCTGAGGTTCCGAAATGCACCACTCTCGATGCGTTTAATTACGTTGTAATCTGCTTGCAGATATTCGAGACTCTCCAAGCCAAGAAAAGTGTCATTTCTGAAGACGTCTAGTTTGTTCTCATGTAGATACAGCCTCTTTAAAATCTTAAGACCATTGAAAGCTCCTGTTTGAATGTCCTGCAAGGCATTGTTCCCAAGGTTAATGGACACAGCGTTATTCAAATGAAGAAAACTGTTGGTGTACAATTTCCTCATGGAATTCCTCTGCAGATATAGTTTAAAAGGTCTGGACCAGAACTCGGTAATCTGGCTGATATTTGTAAATCCTTTACTGTCACAATGTATGTGAAAGAGGCTTTCTTTGACTTCACAGTAACATGGATCAAAACAGGGCTCATCTATTTCCTCTGAGTCCTCTATCAGGGGAATCGGGGTCGTCCATCCCAGAGCGATTGTGCTTAGAAGAATAATCCACAGCATCTTCCCTCTGTGAACCAGCTCAGCTATGGAAGGTTTCATCATTCGTGGTGGATTACAGAACTGCAACAGAAATAAAGATGCAGATTTTTAGCTGTTAGTCATACGCACTGTTCTAATTGACTCCTACATCGGGGCTTTTTAGTAAGAGTGAAGTAAAAACCTCCGCAGTTGTGGAACTGACACTCAAAAGGACCTAGCAACATGCCTACTTTGCCCTATATTTTACACTTAGGAAACAGAAATATTGTATCATGTGATGACGTTACCCAGCCATACTTGGTAAAGGGTATGTCATACAAAAGAAGCCTTCATTGTCACTTATAGCCAGTAAGGGGACTGGTAAGTGATGCATTTAAATATAGGCAGATTCAGTAATAATGGCAATAATTTGGCCATTACACCTGCTTGCCTGTTAAAACTCACATTGGCCTCAGAGGTGCCCGTTATAGATCTGATTGGAACTCGTATGGGGGAAAAAGTCCTTTAAATTATAGTTTTCTACTCATGAAAAGACATGTTATTAAAGAGCATGAGAAAGTCTGAGCTCATTGCCCCATCTGATTGGAACTCTGATGGGAAAAAATATCCTTTAAATTATAGGTTTCTTCTCATGAAAATACATGACGAAAATAAAAGTTATTAGATTGAAGAGTATGATAAAGTATGAGCTCATTGCCCAACTATCCGATGTTGGGAAGTATCACATGATTGATATCTCAGGAAAACGTCAGATTTCTCCTAAGAAATGATCACATCATGCTCATCGTGTCTGCTCAGTAACACACTGTGCCTCCACTCCCTCTGCCCAAACACAGATTATGGATGTGTCCTCTAATTAAGTATTTTCTATATACGTGCATCATTTGGCTAAACCTTTTAGCAGTGATTATCCTTTCTAAAGAACAAGTCCATGCACTTGTCAGAGCTAAAGAGAATAACAGTGAAAGGGTGCTGGACCTGGGAGTGTCTGTATTAACAGCTCATCTGTGCCTTCATGATCAACTCAAGAACCCTGTCAAAAGCTGAAACTGGAACGGCAGGTGGCTGTTTAGAGTAGTTAAAGGCAAGAAAGGGGGGAACCTTGACACATACCTGCTGATAAATGATCTATCACATGAGATACATTTCAAGGAAACATATCATTCTTTTTCAATCCGAAGAAGCAAACACAGTGCTAATAATAAATACAGAGCATCCCCCATGGCTTTTTTCCCCTTGCCTAATGTCATCAGTATATGAAAACGCATACATACATAAATTATAATAATGCAGCTTTATTACATTGCCCTTTAGGAGTCACTGAACTGTCCATCGAAATTGAGGGGTTGTTTTTAATCAATAAAAATAAACTGGAGTTTTTCGCATATAATTTTCTCTCCACACTTGGATACATGCATTAAGGAAATATTCAGCCAACCCTCTAACTTAAAGCATAATGTTTTAATTTATAGGGGGAGTGAAAAGAATAAATCTTCGCGGTCAACTTGCACAGAATGTACACAGCTGTAAGGAGAGGAGAACCAGTGAGAAAGCAAAGAGGAATCTGCCTCAGGCGTTCAATACTCAATTTTTAGAAACAATTAAATGAAAAAGAGGGGGGTGGAGAGAGAAGGCAGATGAGACTACATTGCAGTATCAGTTAGTCTCCCTTATAAAATATTAAAATCTACTTAAGTTCTTTCTTCACCATTGTTTTTTTACTTTAAATGTTTTATTTTATTTTTGAGGTCCCTGAGATTTAGGTAAACAAGACTCCATATGTCTTTGATTCACCTATTTTGCAGGAGAATATATACATATTTGGACATTGGGGGTAGGGGAAGAAAGGCTTGAGTTTAAGGATTCTCTCTCTCCCTCTCCCTCCCTTCCTTTTGCTAAAGCTGAAGCAAAGGGGTATAGATGGGGTGGGGGATAGACTAAGATTTTAAAAAAAAAAGGCAAAGGCAGCCAGCTGGAGACGTGCTGGGAATGCAATGGGCCTTTCAATGGGCTCCTTTTGGATGCAGAACTGCCACTTGGCACACTCAGTGGAGGAGGGAGGAGAAGGGGCTGCTGCAGGCTTCCAGCTTCGCTGTTGCTGCCGCCACCGCCGCTGCAGAGGCTGCTTTCTCTGGGTACCAGCAGCTCATCACTGAATCGGGCACTGGGAGGAAGGCAGGGGGGAAGGCAGGCTCAGTCACAGTGCTGAACCTCACACTTCTCTCTCGTTGGCTCCCCCCCACTTCAATATGTGCTGGAACCTGGAACCAGCTTTCCACGTCACGAAAATGAGCTCCAAGAGGAAGGGGGATGCGCTTAGCACGGGGTCAGGCATGAGCACTAGGAAGCCCAGACTAAATTGTGTACGTGTGTGTGTGTGTGTGTGTGTGTGTGTGTGTGTGTGTGTGTTAAGCAGAGAGAAAAGAAGTGGAGGGATCAAGATAAATTGTCAAAATAAGAAACAGAAGGAAGAAGGACCAACCTACCAGCAAACATTCCTTTGGTGGGAAAGGTGGAGATGCTAGGGGGGAGAGCTGTTGGCATTTTTTTTTTTTCCTTTTTCTTTTCTTAACTCTCAAGGAAACTATCGCCTGAGTGGTTTACTCCTCCAGTTCCCAAAGCTCCTTTCTCCGGTGGAGACAGGCTCAAAACTATGACTATCTTTCAGAATTATCCTTTTCACAGCACAGACACTTCTCTGCAAAGACAGGGATAAAGGAAAATCCAGGTCTCTGAAACAGAAGAGCTGAATCGAGCTAATTCTGCTTGGGTGTCCCGAATATAAGCGCTCAGGCATGCTAGCGACTTGGACAGAGTTTGTCCTGCATTTTGCTTCGATCTCTTTGCACCAGGAATCCTTCTATTGTGCTGCAGCTCAAAACCTCTGATTGCCCCTGGATTCAACAGCCATGTGCTTCCTTCTACCTTTTTACAAACAGAGAGCAACCCATGTTCTGGAAGGAGACGAAGAACACTTGGGTAACAATGACACATTTCACTTGCCTCCACTGGGAAAGACCTCGCGGGGATGGGGGGTGGAGGGAGCAGTATACATATTTGGTCCAACTATTTTGGGAAAGTGGATGGTAGAGAGTCGTGAGGTGGGGGTGATGGAGGGAAGACGGAAGACGTCGCAGTATTGAGAGGCTACCAGATTACAGTTCACAGGACCCCTGTATGAGACATCTTTTAAAGCTCAACTGACAGTTCTACAGTCCTCTCTGCTGGGGAACAGAATGCCTCTTAGTGGAGAAACTGGGTGGGGGCAAGTGTGCAGCAAGCAAGTCCACTTAGCTAGTGGAAACTGTACATCCATCATGGATGCACACCTCCTACCCACCCCCCCCCCCCGCCCCCACCACACACACACCAATCCTGTCACCAACTCATGGGGAAGGGAGGGACTCTGGTGGCTAAAATCCTCAACTGAATGATTGAACCTCAATTGCCCAAGGGCTCAAAGTTAGGCAGTAAAGGTGCCTTTCCCTTAAAGTTCTTTTTACAAAACCAAATTTTAAAGAAAAACACAGTGTATGTGTCAATGTCTTACATCCTAAAATATATATATATATATATATACCAGTAAATCCCCCAGGTCAACAACATGTCTCTTTAATGTCAGTCATAGTACATGTGCCTGATATTTTACATTCAAAAATGCAAGTGCCCGTTGCTCCACAGTAGCTAAGATTGGAAGCAGCCATCAGAGGCCAAGTAAGCAGGTGGGTAGGATTCTGTACTCTACCATGTCCTTAATCTTCCAGACCCACCCTATTCCTCAGAGAGCTCTCAGGCCAACCCCGACAGCCTGAGCTCAGAACCAGAGCGATCCCATCTCCATCACCAGCTGCCAACCTCCCCCTCCCACGCACGCGCGCACACACACACACACACACACACACACACACACACACCACCTTTTGTACCCAACGTGCAGAGGCGGTAACTGTCTCATGGATTTTAAGGCAACCCATGATGCTATGGAATCCATGGGTAACCTGGAGACCTCCGTTAGCATCCCCGGGATGGTAAAGGGCCCTCCCTGCCATCATTCTATCCTGAACTACATACAGCTCCCCAGATTCTTGGTTAGGGCCCCATCCTAAAGGACATGTCACCCCTGTCCTTTCCTTGATCTCAGTATAGCGTGTCTGGGCGGTAGGAAGAGCTCCAAAAGTTGGGATGAAGGGGAGGGTGGGGGGGAAATCTCTGGGTTTGTCCGCTTCCTGCTGGGAGCGCCCGGCATCATTTGTCCACGGGGAGGACAAGAAGCCCTTTCTCCCCAGTGGACCCGTTTCCTCCCTCCCCCTCCCCTTTGCCTGGTCCCCGAGCCCACTCCTTGCCACACATGCACAATTAACTATTCCAATATGGAAGCAAAACTATCTCCCCTGGAACATCATTAAAATGCTGCATCATTCATTTTCTGGAGAGCGCGGAGCCTTCTGCCCATCAGTTCTCTCATCAACCAGGCGAAAAACACAATGGGTCTGTTTAGAAATGGAAAACGATTAAGAGCCCGAGCCTCTTCCTTCCTTCTCTCTCTTTCTACCAGAGCGAGCGATCCGCTGGGGGAGGGGCGGAGGCTCCGCTCCTCCACCTGCCCTATTTGATGGAGTTACTCACGATTTCCTCCTCCGGCAGAGGGGTCCGCGGTCCCGCCGGTCTCCCGCACCTCTCCTCCGCCCGGCGTCCTGACCGCTAAACGATCCGGCTCAGAAAAGCCCACAGACCCCTAGCACCTGTGAGCGTACCGGGGCCGCCGCGGCCAAACTCTCCGTGGGCTCTGCCGTGCACATCCTCCGTCCAAGACAGCCCGCTTTCAATTAGGCAAAGTGGGGGAGGATGGCGGCCGGTACCTAGCAGGGCAGAGCGCGCACGACCTCCGCGGCGCGCTGCGCTCCCAGGGACTCCCCAGCGGGCGCCGCCAACTCCCGGGCAGGCGGCGTTGTATCCATCGCGCCGGAGCCTCGCCGCCTCTTCTCCTCCGGCCGCCAACTTTCAGAAAGGCCCGCGCATCAGGCTGGTAATCCGAAGTGCTCCCACCTTGCAGACTTGCGGGGAAATGGTCGCCGCACACCCACGGGAGAGCGGGGCGCTCACCTAGCGCGGCGAGGCCGGCGGCGGGGAGCCGGCGACCTGGGCTCGGCGCGCCCCGGGGGGCGGGCGGGCGGGGTGGCGGGCAATCGGGCGGGCGGAGCGAGTGTCCCAGAACCGGGGGTTCCTTTTCAATGGAAAAGCTCGGAGCCCTCGGTTCGGCGGTGAGCTGCGCGGTCCCGGAGAGCCCTGGCTTGGTGTCTGGGTCTCCCTCTCGTCTGCTTCCTGAAAGGTTGTCGCTCCCGGCGCGATCCCTGCCCGAGGCCTCCTTCCATGGGAGACGGGACTAGCCCTCGCCTCCGCCGGGTGTCTTTGCTCCGGATTCTCTGGGTCCGTGGGAGTGGGGTGGGGTGGCGTGGAGAGGAGAGAAGGAGAGGGTGGGAGGGGCAGGCAGGATGCAGGAAGGGGGCGACCAGATCCCAGATCCCAGCATTGGCCAGACGGCGAAGGGGGTGGGGGGTTGGGAGGAAGGCGAGAGGAAGAGGATACAAATACCACAGTATGGCTGCACACACACATGCCACTTGGAACCGGGGGATCTCGGGCCAAGCACCAAGGTGGGGCTATACTGTGGGAGGACAGCGGGCCCCCCTGACAGCTCACTATTCAAGCACCCTCACTTCTCCAGCGGGGTGGGGTGGGGTGGGGTGGGGAGGGGGGGTGGGGGGCGGGGAAGGGGGCCGCGGAACGTTTCAGGCCAAGGAGACGCTCGCGCCGGCAGCATCTGTGAAGACTGACCTGCTTTAAAAGTGCCACTTTAATGGCCTCGGAAATCACTGAAATCGGATGACACGTTACTTACCGACGTCTGCACCCAAACTGGGAGCGCCGGGTCGGGGGTTAGGAAGCAATATGCGAAACGCCAGGCTGGAACCCGAATGCAGCTCCATCGGCCGCCCCCAAATCGCGCACGCAGGCAGAGGCGCTGGGGAGCCCCCAGATCAGCCCATCGCCGGAGCCTCCGCCAGCTTGTCCCCCGCCCCCCTCCCCTCGCTCGCACCCCCGGCCCCTCCTCCGCGCCAACTGTGTAAATCAGTCGCCGCAGTCCTCTCGCCGCGGATCGCAGGCAAATCCCTGCTTAGGAAGCAAGGAAGCAAGTGATTCTCTCTCTCTCTCTCTCTCTCTCTCTCTCTCTCTCTCTCTCATCGGTCACAAGCTGGCAGCTCTACAAAGAGAAACCCTGTAAAACTGAATGACAGGAAGTCAGCATTCTGTATCTGTGGATTGATTTTAACTTTATTTGCAAAGGAGGGATGGCTGTTTGGAAAATTACAGCCCAGGCCCGAGGAGGGGCGGGCGGGGGGATCCGATTAACAGACTCTGCGCGGTCTGGTGATCAGCATCGCTGGCCGCCCCCTAGAAGCTGGCTCCAAGGGACTGGCAGGAGCCCCCCACTCGCATGACACATGGGTGACAGTTTGGAAGTACACATGTGTCCTCCTCTGTTTACACTTGCTAAGAGAGAGGACAAGAAAACTGGTGTGAGGGGAGGTGGATGGGGCATTTGCTGGAAAATTAAATCAAGGCGCTCCAACAATGATTGCACCTACGTGGAAGTATTAGTACAACATCACATACCCGCTGGAGGCGACCATGACCCCCACTGCAGTCAGACTAACGCAGTCATTTAATGCTCCATTCAACCTGCAGTGTAAACCGACACAGTTCTTTTTAATAGATCCCTTTCACCGGCGACTGTGCTGGGGAACAGGCCGCCTCCCACTAACTCCCCAAACTGAACAGGAGGTAGTCCGGGGAGTCATCTCTGTCTCTCTTGCTGTTCCTTCCTGAAGGGAATGCAATCAATTGTCCACGACAAGCGGAGTTGTGTAGTTACCGTAATTGTCGACATAAAATGAACTCGACCTTATTTTAAGAAGCTTTCAAAGGAGCCCTAACTCAGCCCTTGCAAAGGAACAGTGCTCTCTGCTAATTTATGTGTGAAAACCTTTGAGAAACAGGCCTGGTGGTATGATTTTAGCACTTATTTAATAGATTTCCTATATGCCATGTTATTCTATATTGTTATTCGATGTTATAAAATGCCACAAGTCTAGTGGCCATATTATCTTTATTAAAAGAGAGGAAAGGATAGGACTGGTCATTTAAAACCAAGAGACTGTGGAATTTGGGGGAATGTGTGTGTGTGTGTGTGTGTGTGTACCAAATTCAGTATGGCAGCTATGTGGTTATGCCTAAAGTTTGAGTATAGAGTTTAGATTGCTTTTAAAAAAAAAAAAAAATAACATGTTTATAATGTTTCCATTTTTTTATTCCAAAATATTCAGTGTTCTTTAAGATTATTTAGATTAACAAGGTATCTACAGGAACCAAGAAAGTTAGAAAAGCACTGTGATATCAAAACCTTTTTTTTTTTTTAAATACAGCTTTTACAATCGAGTGGCATGAACTCCAAACCTCTCTTCAGTATTTTCTTGTGAATAAATGCCTCCATGTGAATTTTACAGATATGAAGGCATGTATATGAAAAGGACAATTTGTTTTGGGTCTGCAAGTCGCGTTTTAAAGAGGTGTGTCCAGGAAAGGTTGCAAAAAAGACCCATTCCGATAACAAATCAGTCTGATTTAGGGGAACCAAACTCCATCAGTGGGCGGATGAGTCATGGAGATGTTTCTGGGCTTTTCAGGGAGTTGCCTCATTGGAGGAGAATCACTCCCGAGTTCGCCATATTCTGTGTGGGCAAGTGTGAAATCACACACATGCCCCTGAGCCTCATGGCTAGAGGATATTAGAGCAACCCTGGAAGAAATCATGCAACCTCATTCCCCAAATAGCTGAATCTCCTCAACTTTGGGGGACTATTTTTATTTGATTGGATCCTCAAGGTTATTTGTTGATGAGAGAACTCTGAATATGTTGATAGATTTACTCTGAGCAGATGTTGGTGTGACCTGACAGGACTGGGGAGCTTTAGAAGATTAAGTATCTAAGATGGGTTGTTAGTGTTGAAAGTGGCTTCTTCCAACACAAATCTTTGAGGCCAGATAAAAATGTTGTGGGGTAAGTGATTGGGATGGACCTTTGGGTGATTCCATGTTGTGACTTTTTAGTGCATTCTGCAAAGTTATTTATTTACATGACCATCGTTTTATTTTATGCAAATGCAATTTACATTGTGAAAAAGAAGAACTCTCATAAAAAAGAAACACGTTCTTTTTTTTTAATGTTGTTCTTTTGTGTCAGTGTTTAGAGAAAGAGGAAGAGAGAGGGATAGAGATAAAAACATCATCAATCAGTTGCCTCTTGTGCACCCCCTACTGGGGATCGAGCCCACAACCCAGGCATGTGGCCTGACTGGGAATTAAACAGTAACCTCTTGGTTCCTGGGTCAATGCTCAATCACTCAGCCATACCAGCCAGTCAAAAACTGTTCTTTGTTGATGATGCATAATGGATAAAATGAATACAGAGAAATAACATACAGAATGCACTTTTCAGTTCCACAAAAATATGTTTAAATTGTTGATTGACATATGTATATATTTAGTTACAACTACTTTACAGTATTTCACAACTGTTTAAAATGACTGTCATTTTCCAGACAGGGACAATGGTATTAAAGCAAATCAAGTAGGTATATACATATATTGTGTGTATGTGTCTAGCATATATTTTACCCATTCTGATTTAAGTAAAGTAAATAAATGTATCTTTAGAAAGATTTAATGCTAATTTAAGTGGTACTAGAGAATTTGGAGAACAATGGAGCATTTACACAAGAAAGTTCCAAATTTTGTTGCAATTTATGATGATATACAGCATGCCAAAGTTATCAATATATTGTATTCATCTGTTTTTAGGCCAATAAACTATGTGCTTGGTAATTATCAAAAAACTAACTGTATCCTTATTTGATTTACTTTTGATGCTACTATTAAAATAATTGTAAATATAGTTACTGCCATTTTATAAATGGGGATTTTGTCTGTAAAAATAATTAAAAATATGATAAAACAAAAATTATTTTTTTTAGTTTTTTTCAGTTTTGGAGATTGTTAGTATTTTTTGAAAGAATTCAAAGGATTGAACAATTCAAACTCAGTACTACATCTATCTATATATATATAAAGCCAGTGACCGGAGCGCAGTAATGACCAGAATGACCAGTTGCTATGATGCCCACTGCAGCCAGTGAAACCGCCTGATCAGGGTGTGGCTGGCTGGCCAACCTCCTGTGGCCCCTCCCCCCACCTGCCCCACCCTTTATTGTCCCTCTTACCCCAATAGGGGGTGGGGCTGGCCAGCCAACCTCCTGCAGCCCCTCCCCCCAGCTAGCTCCTCCCCTGATTGGCCCCACACACACCAATTGGGTGTGGGGCTGGCTGGCCAATCTTCCCTGGTCCCTGCCCTGGCCACTGACCCCCAATCAGGCCCCCCACCCCAATCAGGGGCGGGGCCCGCTGGCCAATCACCCTCGGCTCCTCCCCCCAGCTAGCCCAGCCCTGATTGGACCCCGATTGGGATGGGTCAGCTGTCCAACCTCCCCTGTCTCCTCCTCCCAACAGGCCTGGCCCTGATCCACCCTGATTGGGGCCGGACCGGCAGACCCCACCCATGCATGAATTTTTGCACTGGGCCTCTACTATAAACATAAATGTTTATGTGGGATGTTTCTATGACTCCATGGAAGAAACATGTCTGAAACATTTTATGTCATGTTGTAAAAATTCCAAAGCAATTGATAAAACTTTGTTTTTCCAAAAGTGTCATAAAATTTAATGGACCAACATAGATTTGTGGTTGGTAAATATGATAAAATTACAAGATATTCAATTAGATATTGGTCTTTTCTATCCTCTTTCACTGAAATGTTTAGGAGCACATTATAGGCATCTGCTTAATGATACCACGGTTTATTTTTGAAGTAAATATGTGTTTTAATCTCAAAAATTAAGTGAACTATTTTAGGACTCCCAACATTAATCTATTCAATATGAACAAAGTTTTCATCTAGATTAAGTATAGAAAGTTATTGCTTCTTTTATAGGAGATTTTGTAAAATTATGTGGAATTCATAGATTGTAAACATTAGGATTAAAACTTCTGAGAAGGCAAAAAGAAAGCCTTAAAATGACAAAGATATGGAGAAATTTTAAAAACATGTATTTGTTTAAATGGATTAAACTGTTGAATAATACATCAGGAAATAAATGATAGGCAGAAATGTAGTGGAAAGATGTAAATCACATGTTTTAGCGGTGAAGGTAGTTTTAAAGTATATAATGAGAATTATTTAGTAACATCAGAGAATCTTAGTATCAGGAGGGACTTGAAAGGTTATCTAGTCTGACCAATTATGTGATATTCAAATCCTGACTTCACAATCCCTTGCCAAGTTGTTATCCAGACTAAGCTTTAATTGCCTGTGATGTGGAGCTTAGTACATTTCGGGGCAGCTCATTTTATTTTGGGACAATCTAATTGAGAGATAAAAAAAAATTAATCAAACTGGGGGGGAGGTTTCTTTTACTTCCTATTAATTTGTTTTAGTTACCCCTTGAAGATTTGTTTTAAAATATAAGGTAATAAACTTCCTACTTATTTGAGTTAGGTTTATATATATTCGTGCAGAGAAACTCACCTGACAGGTAGAAATGCAGAATCAATCTTCAAGATATGAGTTTGGGCTAGCCAAGAAGTCACTTAAGTTGATAACTGAAACCATGAAACTCATAATTTGTTGTAACTACTAAAGTGACAGAATGTTAGATGGTATTAAAATGCTTGAAAGTTATTACTGAAATATTAAAAATATTTTATCTGTTTTTCATGGAAGTCCCTTTGGAGCTACATGGGAAGTTCTATGAGTGTCCTCTTAATCTACCAATTTAAAATCACCTACAACTATTCATTCATAGAAGAATAATACATTGGCATCAGCTAAAGAACCCAGAAAGCCTAAACAATACACGCAGATATTCATAAGTCAAATCAAACTTCTCCTGGTCTCTGCATTTTTTAAAGCTACTTGAGAACATGAATATGAAGTGAATATTTTAAAATGAGGCTGATATAAAGCTTGATGAAAAAAAAATTCCCCAGCAAGTATGGGACAAGATAAAAGGTTTTAATATGATTGTGTGCTGGAATTTATAGAAAATGAAAATCTTAGGTACAACCATGCATTTTAAGGATAGAACGAGGATATTATGATACACTGAATGTACATCAGAAAGTTAGCAATACCCAGAGTGACTTAAATCCAAAAAAAGTAAAGTTTTCTTGAATTTGCCTGCCTTTCCTATATTACTATACTGAGATACTAATGCATACACATTATTTTAGCTTTTACATTCACTCTAAATCGCTCTCTGCATTTCTATGTTGTTCAACAATTAATGTTTAGTGATTTCCATATCTGTAAGCCTATCTTTTGAATACTGAAATTAGTGTTTTGTGGGTTTTCTTTTTCATATTTGCCTATCTAAAGGTAAATTTATGATTCCATGGGTTCTACATTTTTCTCATCATATCCAACAAAACAGACAGTTCACAGATGAATAATCTGAATTATCTTTCCTTCGATGATAGTGTTTTTAAGAATTTGGTGAATGGGAAAATTTATTACAAATGTTATTTTTACCAAATATTTTAAATAACAAGAAGAAAAAAATAATAAATTTGTGGCATAGCTAAGATACCATTCACTGTTTTTTAATGTAAAAATTATCAAGTAATGTAGAGCCTATATTGCTATAAATGTATCCCTTTCTAGAAAGCTTCACCAAAAATATAAATAAAAGATAAAGATGTTTGTATATTTTTCAGATGTGTTTTAATGTTGTACCCTTAAAATTTTCAAAGGATAATCTGACCTAAAATGAATCTTATTTTTTGTTTTAGTTGGAAATTTTCATTGAAAGGGTAGTGGTGAAATGTTTCATGAGATTTAGACAGTGACAGAGCGTTTGCTAACTTCCCCTGCCTCCCATTTTGAAACACTTTATGATTCATTTTGTAATATTTCATTTGAAATGCCATAAAAAGTAGCCCAAATATGCCTACATATATACAAATGATACATGTGTGTCTCTGTATCTGTGTGGGTTAGGAGGATAGAAAATTGGAAATTAATGAATTCCTTATAAAATCTTACATTGTGTTGTCTCTGAAATTGCTTTGTCTCTAAAAAGGGAGACATACCTAGTTTCAAAGATTCCATAGTATAACAAAATAGTTATCCATAAGATATTAGAATTGACTTACATATTGTAAATATCCTTTTATTGATATTGGATGATAATGTTCAGTGAGTTAAATACTTTTGGAACACTAATTTTACACAGGATCAGAAAGATAGTCTTTAGGAACTGACATTTTTCTATGGGCTTAAAATAGAATACCCCCAAAAAACAACTCTGGTAAATAATTTAATAGACTGGCATCAACTCCCCATGTGCAAGCACTTCTTATCATTTATACAAAGCTAACCTGTTTTTTTAATACTAATTTTAGCTTATACCAAAATATATAAAATACAAAATACCCAATTCTTGAATAGTTTTAATATTCCTTAGAGTCTTTGGCAATCTCTTTTAAGAAAAGGGAGATTTAAAAAATGATTTACATTGTTATCTCATGAAAATTCAAGGACTGAGACAAGTACAGCCAGACTTCCTGGGAAACATAATTGGAAATTAGGCCACACTTTGTGTCTCTCAGGGTCCACATGGTCCGCAGTCACCTCCCTCACTTCCCATCTGTTCTCTACAGCAGCAAGAATGGTTCTTAAAAACATAAGTCTGATGTTATCATCTAGTATTCCTTCCCATCTCTGCAGGTAAAAGCTAACCTTCTGACACAGGTTCACAAGCCCTGTGTGATCTTCCGGCTCATTCTAGATCTAATTTCATACCCAATCACTTGCTCTCTTGACCCCACTTTCCCAGACATATCCCTCCACCTTGCTGCCTTTAACTCACCAAACACACCTATGACAGCTCCTTTGCACCTACTATGCACTTTTCCCTGAAGCATCCTTTCTACAAATATCAGCATGGCTGATGCCTTCACTGCATTCAGGTTTCTATTAGAAGAACACATGGTCACAGAGGCTTCCCTGACCATGTTACCCTAGTAACACTCCCCCCATTACTTTTAAACTTCATAACTGCTTTGTTTTCATTCCTACAGTTTTGTCACCTAATGAAATAGTTTGTACACTGTGCATATTTACTGTCTATCTCCCAATACAAGAATAAGCTTCATGAAAACAGGGACTTTGCCTTATTCATTGTGACATCTCTGAAAGCCAGAACAGTGGCCAGTACATAATAGGAACTCCATACAAACGTACTGAAGGAATTAAATGAGGGAATGCTCTCTCTAAACTCTACTTCTCTTTGAGTCTGCACCGTTTTTGTTTCTTTCTGCTAAGCTGCTTTCTCTGCATCGGCTAGCATACAGCTCAGAATTGCTATGTGGCCTTTAGCTGCAGTATTCTCCACCAACTGGTGACTTCTCTCTTTTACTTTTGTTCAGATTCCTAGAAATCTAATTGGGCAGGCTTATTTTTCCAGTAAGGCCACAAAAACCATACATTTCTGGGGCTAGTCTCTGGATGTACTCTTTTTGGTCAGGTATATTCTCCTGGTCTGATAAGGCTGAGCCACTTCACTGCATGGATGATTAGGTGTGAAGAGCTCTGGGCAGGCAGCCAGACAGCACAAACCTGTCTAGTACATAAAGCCATTGCAGCCACCGTGACACCAATGTTCTTTATTTTCCCAGGCCCTGCTCATGAGTATGACATCACTCCTCAATGCAACGCATCTACCTTCAGCCTCCTGACCAAATGAATTCTCTAACTTTTATTTTTTATGTTTCTTTATTAGATATAACTATGCATCTACAAAAATTTTCTGATAAATGTATCTATGTCTCTGCCTTGATCCTAAAGGCAACTAAATGTCCTTGCAATACCATTTTCCCCCGGCTGTTCCACTGGTGCTTTTGAATGGCATCAAATAAATCCCATGTGTTTTTTCAGAGATCCAGTTATACAGACAACCCTAAGGTGAGTCCCAGTGTGTCACACTTTTGCATAATCCCCTCTTCTTTAGCTTAGTGTGGGAGAGACCTGTGACTTGCTTCTACCCAATAGGCAATGGCAAAGGTGAAGAAATTTTGCAGATGTAATCACATTTCTAAATTAGTTGATTTTGCATTAATCAAAAGGGAGATTTTTCTGGGTCAGCCTAATTTAATCAGTTAAAAGTTCTTTAAAAAGAGACCAATGCTCATCATGATAGGAAGACACATTTCCCGGTGGCCTTGGAGAAGCTAAGGAAATGAATTCTGCCAAGAACTTGATTGAATTTAGAAACACGTTCTTCCCTAAACAAGTCTCCAGATAAGAACACAGCCCAATTGATACCTAGATCGCAACTTGTGAAACTCGGGGCAGAGGATTCATCTAAGCCATGCATCGACTGCTAACTTACTGAAACGGTGATATAATCAATGTGCTTTGTTTTAATCCACTGCGGTTATGGTATTTTGATATGTAGCAGTAGAACATGAACATAGATTCCTTATCCTAGCTTGTGGAAAAGACTTATTTCAAGCCCCCATGTTATTTTAGTTCTTTAGACCCCACTCTGCTACTTTGACTTGGACCTTTTTGTTTTCTTTGAGCTTTACATGCTAAATTGTAGAAAAAGAGTTTACTTCACTTCCTTAGTACACTCCTCTTTGGGGAGTTACTATTTTCCTATATTTCCTGTTGTCTCAGTGTCTTAAGATTAACTTTAGACCCTCTTTCAGGGAATAACATATGACCATAATACTTTCTTCCACCCTTAGCCACATAATCATCCCTTTTGCATGTAGTGTCAACTGCTATCATTTTGATCTTCTGTTTCTGATGAGCATGGACACAATGTCCTTGGCTATGAAATTTAAATGTCTACTCCTGTCATGAATGTCTAATATTTTTATCTGTTTATGCATGTGAATATTTACTTTATTTTTTGATAAATTCATCTTTGAAATTCTGGGGAGATTTTGGACTTCCAAAATCATTAAAAATTGATGATGGAAATTTCTATCTCATAACTTATCTGTTTGTTACATCAAAATGTTCATATACTAAAATTTACTTGGGAAAAGTTGGACATATCTTGTTGGGTCAGTATTTATTACTTTATTATTACTTTGTTCTGCTTACAATCTTCAGCGTTTGAATGTCTTGCCTTTATAAAAAGTTCTATGCACCACTAATCATAATGCAGAATATATATCTTATAATTTAGGAGTCAGTAAACTGATATATTTTTATATTCCACAGTGCTAGGCGATGAGGGTATAGAGACATGAAGAGTTGGCAGTCTTTTTAAACCCACAAGCACATAAACTTTCAGAGACTTTGCAAAGTCACAAAAATTATGGCATAGATATTTGGTACTTGCACTCTTTATTTTTAAAAAATCTTACTTTAGAATATTTTTAATGCTCTTTGTATAAAAAACCAATATGTTCATTTATCATTCACATGGAAATAAACAATTGCTATAAAATATTTAAGAAACAAATTTCTTCTATGTTTATCTTGCCAGAAATTCCCAAACACAGATTTAAAATTGTAGTTATTAAGAATTTCTATTTCCTGCCCAGCCGGTGTGGCTCAGGGGCTGAGCATCCACCTATGAACCAAGAAGTCACTGGTTTGATTCCTGATCAGGGCACATGTCTGGGTTGCAGGCTCCATGCCCAGCAGGGGGTGTGCAGGAGGCAGCTGATTGGTGATGTTTCTTTCTCATGGATGTTTCTATCTCTATCCTCCTCCTCCTCCTCTCTCTCTCTCAAAATTAATTTAAAAAACATATTAAAAACAAACAAATCTTAAAAAGAATTTCTATTTCCCAAAGGGGCCCCGCAGAGTATGTAATCAAGCTCTGATCCTCATTTGCCTGGAAATACATACAATCCCTAATCTCAACCAATAGCTTCAAAGTTGAATTTTAATTTTAAAGGAAAAGTGAAATCCCAAATCTGGATGCCTGACAGAAGTAGGAATAGGAGTGGGAAATAAGGACAGCAATCCATGTTCATTTTGAACTGTAGGGAGTAAGAAAACATCCAATAATCACATTTTTAAATGCATATCACAGTAGATAATTCTCTAAATGCCCTAGTTGATTAATTAATTAAGCTTATATCTCATTCAGGTATATAAATTATCTCCTTTAAGGTAAAGAACCTTAGGGAGTTGCTTAGAGGGAAATAATTCAAGGAGCTTTGGTTTAAATATTAAAGCCATATGAACATCCTATCACAAGAGCTATAATAGAAACTCTTTTTTCTTGTTATACTCCAGTCAGTATAATGCATTGATGAGGAACACACTAACGATTTCCAGAGGTAAGGTTTGCAATTTTTTAAAGTAGAGAGCATGTTTAACACCCACGCTGTGTTAGCTTAGAGGCATTGATTTCTCTTTTGGAAAGCTGCCCTTGAGTTCAATACCAAAATCCTGGAAACTTCTGATAGAATCCAGTGTTAATTCTTTTCCTTTGAGATGAGTCAAGTGTAGATTATTAATTTGCCATCTCTCATTTGTACATACATGAAATCACATACATGAAATTACTTTATTGTGAAGCATGAAAGAAATAGAACATTCATAAGCAACAGAATGAGGATTTTTGCGTTTGTTTGTTTCGTGTGCACAGGAAAGTGTAAATAAAACCAGTATGCTTATTTAACAAAGAATGTGCTGACATTCTTGTTCCACCTAGTTGCTCCAAGTTTGCTGTAGCTGCCTCTAGGCGCCTCCAGATGGCGCCCCAGTGCCCGTTCTCTCCGCCCCGTGGCGGACCAGTTGCCAGCTGCTGGGGAGAATGAGCTTGGAGCGGCAGGCTTAACCCGGCGCGGCTGAGAGGTAGGTTGCTGAAGGACTCGGAGAGGCAGCTGCAACAGGGCATCGCTCATTATCCAAGTATATTCATTTTTGAGCGCACAAGGAAGAACTTAAGCGGGCGGCAGTTGGAGTGTAAATTGCTTTGTAGTATTTTAAAGCAGCATGGATCATGGGCAACTGAGCTGGTACGTGCGAAACTATTGAATGGAATTGTGCTGGGTAGGAACCCGTGTGATCATTCTTTATGTACCAAACGTTCTGTGTCCTGAATTGTGCCCATGTGCATACACTCATTTCATTTTCACCTAGATCATGGGGGCTTGCGAGTACAATCTTTCATTTTTCCAACATGATTTAATAAAGGCTTTACAGTACATTGTTTATTGATAGAAATATGACCTGAGTTATGGTCTAAAAAACACATAATAATGGCACCAAAATACTTTTTAAATTGTTTCTTTGTTAGAGAAAATAAATAAATAAAGTAAACCTAAACCATATTAACATATACTTTTACCAGATGTGACTTTTAAAATCATATATATATATATTTATACATGTATGTATATATGTATGTATGTATATATGTATATATGTGTATATATATACATACTACTGCGGACTAGATATTAAATCATTTTAGTTATGGTGCAGATATAAACACATCTGTAAAATATGAATTATTTTTACATCTGTGTGCTAGAAAGAACATTTTATATACAGCTTATTCAAACATTATGATGAAAAATGCATATCTTGTGTATGTACATTTTGTATGGTGTAATATGCCATGTGAATGTGGGTTGTGTATGTGCAAGCAATAATATGTATATGTGACTTAGAATTATTGCACAGTTATAAAAGGGATTGTGATATATATGATGGACTTTTGTGTTTCCACATGCAATATTTCTAGCCAGATAACTTAGTATGAAGATCATCTATTGCCAGAAAAAAAATCTGAATTTAAAGAATGTACTTTCACACATATATATTAAATTTCTACAGGTTCATTCAGTACTTAACTTTCTGTGCTTTTAAATTTGGGGAAAAGTTTTTTTTTATATGTGAACATAAAATATTGGCTGAAGGGAATATATAAAAATAGGACATATAGATATCCAAATATAGATTCCCTGGACTTGAGATTACTACGACTGCAATCCATAAGAGCTCCAAAAGCTACAGAGTCCTCGAAGGGAGTTACATTAGGAACTAGCCAGAAAAGTGAAAGATTCAAAAGTTCAGAACTAAATTGGAAATAACAGAGGCTGAGGTTTTACTCGGTATCATTACTCTATAACTAACGTTAGACTACTTATCAACTTGTATGCATTCTCTTGTAACAAATGTATACATGAAGCAGATATTAAATTTTATGTCTTGCCATTTCATGGAAGCAAATATAACACAGTTTGATGTAAAAAATATGAAATGGGAGCTATGTAAGTCAATATGCTAACCACAGCCTGAGATACCAAGAAAAGTTAGAAACAGTCCTTGCCCTCAAGAAGTTGCCAGTCAAATGCATAGAATGGACATATTCATGAATATGATTACCTAGTAAAATACAAATCAAAATAAAATAAATGCTACTATAGAGGGACATGTCCAAGATGTATAGCACTTAGATGGGTGGAGAAATCTAATTTAGGGATTTTAGTGAGGTCTTTTTTTTGGAAGGCATCCTCTCAGGGGATGAGTGGAAAGAATAATTTTGGTGGGTGAAGATGACAATGGCCAGTAAGATATTTAGTTTGTCTTGGGTACCACCTTCTTCATTGGTCTCAGATGAGCAGTAATAGGTAATATTACCTAACTAAGTATAGCAGTATTAGAAATGGCCTTGAACATCAGGCTGAAAATTTTGGATTTCATCATTAGTTTATTCGCAGTGCTATGAATGTGAGAGCCAGTATGAAGTGTTACAATAATTTTATACTTCATTTATTACCTACCATTTTAGAATATAGGCTCCAACATAAAGAAGTATTTTATAATATTGTATTCATAGAATCTAGAAATTTCTTGGAAATTATTTATCTGCCATAGGAATGAGTGAATGAATGGTAGATGAGGGTAAGGCCAGGATTCTGTATTATTTACATTTAGTTTTTCTAATAGTCATCAATGACTAACATCCTCAAAATTCACCAAGTCTTTGAAGCTGTTGTTCCAGCCAACTCCTTTATGGCTCGGGTAATGCAAAGAAGATCCCTGGAATAGCCACTATTGATGTTTAATCTCACTCTGTTTTAACCTCTTACATTAATAGTCTTGCCTTCACATTTTTAAAAGGGTTATTAAGGTAATTACACACTACATGATTACTCAGGCAGAACTCAGGCAGAATTCACTAGCTCATCTTGTATCTTTGCAGTAGACATATAATGGAGATATAACATATGTTAAACAAATGAATTCAGAGAAAGAGTTGAAGAGTTTGAGAAATGCTTTGTACTCTGATATATATATATATATCCCAGATTCAAAGGCTGTTAAATCACATTGTTTACCCATATCTTCAGGAAAAAAATCACTTCTACTGTCGCGGTAAACAACCTGCTTCCCTATTTGTAATGGTCTGGCCCTCTAGCAACTTCAGCATAAAATTATAGCTAATTTGCCTACAAATGTCAGGTGGTCATAATAATCTGGCCACTCAGTGTATATACTAAAGTTCCAGTGCATGAATTCATGCACAGGTGGGGTCTGGCTGCCTGGAGGAGGGGCTGTGGGCAGTTGGTTGGCTGCCTCCTGGTTGAACTCCCAGTTAAACTCCCAGTCAAGGGGACAGTTTGCATATTAGCCTTTTATTATATAGGATATATATATATATATATATATATATATATATATATATATATATGTATATGTGTATGTGTATATATATATATATATATATATATATATATATATATATAACTTCCTACATGAATGCTCCAAATATTTGCTAGTCTGCAACTTAGCTCAAACTCTCTAGAGTCTCTTTATAATTCTAGAGTGCAAAGTAGTCACCTCCATAGTTTGGGGGGTGGGGCATGAAGGTAGCATATTTGTGCTCCCAGCTTACTGTGCATAGGTAGTCCTTTTCTCTGTCCCTGTGTAATAATACCTTGTATGGGCAATGACAGGCATACATAAAAAGGTAGTGAAGAAGAAATATTTTTCATTTGAAAGGCTGACACTAAATACAAATAAATAGACATTTTAATAGGAATGTCAGTCAACTAAGTTACAAATGCATGTGCAGTGTTGGACAAGTAAAAGGCCAAGTGAACAATGTCATTGAAGCAACAATATTAAAAAATAAAGTCCCTCGGGCAAAAGGGACTTTCTCCTTTTCCCCAAGAGAACCTGTCTACTGTGACGATGATTTTCATATCGTAATTAATTAATGTATTTTTATGATTCGTCTAAAAAGATACAGGGGTGGATTTTCTCAATTTAAAGCTATTTACTGATGGGGTTCCTATGTGTCAGCCAAACTGAGGATGCAGAAGTTGTTTCGCTTTGAGTGAGTCTGCACAGAGTCGGGCTTTTTCTCACATCAATGTCAGTGACAAATACTTACGACAGTCCTGGTCTCTATGCTGCTGGACCTGCTGTTAATACTTTATTTGTAGCCCTTGTGAAAGGAGGAAGTAAGATCAGTGACCAGAGACTGTCACCTGTGCTGTGTACTGGGGGCGCAGCCTGACCCGGAGCCTAATGGATTAGGAAAAGCATATCTTGTTCAAATCAAGCTGGATATTCAGTTTCAGAGAGAGGCACTGCAGTGTACACTGCAGGTTTCCCCCCCAGTGGTTGGCTTGAAGCTGTTGTGTTGCCTCTACCATGGAAATAGACTTTTCTCCATACACTGGAGCTAGTTCGGTCAAGATTCTCTGACTTATATTTTTAAAAACCTGTTTCAGGAGAGTGTTTGATTTTGTTTTAAATGACCCTTTTGAAAGATACAAATACAATGTCTTGGAAGACATCCCGGGTACTTTTCTGTATTCTTTGGAAGGCCTGGCATTCAAAAGTATGCAAATATAAAATATACACTGATAATGGGAAATGTCCAGGACTGGATCCCATATTGTGCTCCTCTTTCTTAGTGTAGAGAAAGCTTTTCTTCTTCCTCCGGTGTCCGGATGTCACTCTTGTGACATCAAAGCCCATACATATATATGTATACAGTGTATACAGCAGGTTATACACTGAATCAGTTTCACATGATCTTTAGCCTTTCAGCCATACTGGAAACCCCTTAAAGGGAGGAAATAAATTCTGTGCTTCCTTTGACTCTATTATACTAAAGGCACTGCCAGCGACAAACAGCAATGAAGTTTGTTTGTTTTGACAATGGAATAAGATTAAATTCTTATTTTTCACAAAAATTCAAAGAAGTAGTTCTAGACATATAGCAGTGACTTCTAAAGGGCAAAATGGACATCTTTAGAGAAGCTCGGTTTACTGGGGATATTACACTTGGCACACCATGGTAGAAAGACAGTTCCTTCTCTTCACATTAACTGTTTGAAACAGGACATCTTTTTTAAAATGATATTTAAAATAAGGAGGTCTCTATAACGGAACAAAGCTTGCCTTTACTTGGTAAAACTATTTCCATCTGGAATAGACACCTTCTGGCATACCTATGTCCCTGGGGTGTTGTGTAACTGCAGGCAGAATATTGAGAAGTCAGAACTGCTGAAAGTTAGGGCAAATTAGAAAGTTCCTAGCAGCAAGAATTAACCTTAGGGAACATGAGGGGCATTGACATGCTTTAGAGCTGTTCCTGGAAGGGTGGGGGGGTGGCAGGGAGAATCGTGTATTTTTTTTTTAATAATGAGTATATTTCTAAGCATACAAGAACCTGCCACCAAAATGTATAAACATGAGAGTTAGTAGCAGCAAAGTTCTATTTCAGCAAGTGCTAGAGGAAAATACAAAGGATTTGTGACTGTATTGCTAACAAGAGTGAAGAACGTCTCTTGTATTTCTGTTCCAAAGGCTGACTAACATCAATGGTTCCTAAGATGCCTTCTTTTCTGGTCTTAGGCTCATCAGCGATGGGAATAGGAGGGAGAGAGTATATAGCAGGAGCTGCAGCCGTGAGCACTCAGGTCGTTTGTCACCTGGCATGAAGTTAGTGTTGGCAGCTCTGGAGTTCCAGCACGGAACACCAGCGAGAAAATGCCAGCTTATTGTTGTTTCTCACCAGCTCGCGGGCTAACTCTGACTCATGGCTCAGTTCTCTGCTGAAGTGTTGCTTCCTCCAGGGAGCTTTGCCCAACCTCTGTAGAATACCCTTAGCATCATTCTGTGTGCTCTTAGGGCCTCATAGTCTCACCCTTGCTATCACATTTAGCACATGAAGACCTGCCTGCCCTCCTCACTAGACTAAAAGCAGGAGCTGAGTCTTGTCCAATATTTCCCAGTGTCTGTTTCTGGTTTAGAACAGGTGTGTGAATATTTATCAATATTGTCTGTTGCATAATAGTTAAATGACTATGTATGGGCTTTGATGTCAGTAACAGTGGGATTGACTATTAATGTCACATATGAGATGAAAAGTAATTAGTCACTTAGTCTCAGTGTCTTCATCTACAATCTGGGGCAATTGTACACCTTCCTGATCAGGGCACATGTCCAGGTTCTGGACTCCATCCCTGGTAGAGGGCATGCAGGAGGCAGCAGATCAATGTTTTGCCCCCACATTGATGTTTCTCTCTCCCTCTCTCTTTCCCTTTCTTTAAAAATCAATCAAAAATTCAAATGGTAAATTGAACAGAAATGGCAGAGTAAAGGTTGACTGAGGTATGAAGGATGTGCTTTAAAGTAGGTGGATTATGAATGAACTAGATCTTTGATGCCTGTGCACTGTGATTACAAGTACACCATCTCAATTAAGAAATCTGATTGGAGTTTTGTTTTGACTTAATTTTTTTATTTGACTTTTTTTTAAAGTTTGTATATTAGGGTTAGTTTCTACTTTCTCTGCATTTCCATTGGATTTTTTTCCCCAGCCTTTCATACTGGGTAGCTGTTGATGAAATTGATCTCAGCTACTACATAAGGCACTCATAAAGGACAAGGATGCTGCCTGATTCAAACAGGGCTCCCACCCTAGCTGGTTTTGCTCAGTGGATAGAGCACTGGTCTGCAATCCGAAGGGTCCCAGATTTGATGGTCAAGGGCACATGCCTAGGTTGCAGGGTCAGTTCAAGGTCCAATGTGCAGGAGGCAACCAATCAATGATTCCTTCTCATCACTGATGTTTCTATCTCTCTCTTCCTCTCTGAAATAAATACAAATATAATTTTAAAAAAAACAGAGCTCTCAAGAAACAGTTTTAAAGTAAATTAGTTTTCAACCCATGTTTTAATTATTTTTAATACATGACAGAAACACTTTGTAATTTTTAAAAAGTCATCTACTTGAAACATGTATTGCTATTTTTTAAAATAATACCAAAGGTTTTAGGACATTTTATCCCCTATATTGTGGGTCTTAGATGTGACTTTCTAAAGAAAACATTTCTCATATCTAACACCAATGTTTTCTAAAACTGTGGATTTTTTTCAGGAATTAGTAAGCTGTCTAGTATTGATTTCTTTAAAATTATTATTAAAGGTATTAAATCCCTTGCTGTACAGTCAACAACAGAAAAATTTCAGTTGTGCAAATTAATTTTATGGATCGACGAATGAATAATAAAATCAATGAAAGCTAGATATTTTACTGATAGAAAAATGTCATTCTTAGTTTATGAATATATTTTTCTTATTAAATATAACATAAGTTTCACATAGTTGTATTTTTATTTGACCTTTGACACACAGTCTTAAAATCGTAGAGGGCTAAACAAGAGTTTGAGAAGTGATTTTCAGCGTGAGATGAGATCTCTAATTTTTCAAAACATTTTCAGTTCAGGTAGATCATAGCTGCCTTTGCTAATCCATCCCAACGTGCTGTTACCTGCATTATTGTGAAATTCTTAAACCCTTTTCTAAATCCCTCCTGCTACCGCATAAGCTCACATCGTCTCGCATGATCTTAGTGGAGACTGAGATAAGCTAGTCACGGTCCTTTTAATATATGTCACATACATGTTAGTATTTATGATAGAAATCTTCCCCTGCAGATATTGCAGACAAGTTCCTATGTAGCCTGTGTTTTCCTGATGATTCCTTCCATGAAGGGTCTGGAGCAAAGTGCTGCTCACTTAACATTCAGGTAGCAGCAGGAGGGGTTTTCCAGGCCTTCTCGCCTTCCTATTCCCATCTTTTAAAATCATTTACCCTGGCTTTGATTTTTATCTAAAAACTTTTAGCTGTCATTTCTTGACCTTCCCACTTCCACTCTTGACCAGCCCTAATCAAAAATGAAAGATTTGGCAGCTGAATCCTTAAAAAGCACTTTACAGTATGATTTCATATATTAATGATTTTGTATATAAATTTCAAAGACACCTATCATCACTGTCCTTTGGGCTGGTAGTATTCACATGCAGAGCTTTGTGCAAAATATTAAGTGGATTTATAAATAATGCAAAAGAGTAAGTCTTGCCCTTGAGGTATGTATGTATGTAACAGTAACAATAGCATCACCACCCACTTGCTGTGTATTGAATCCCGATAACAATCCTGATGATCGATAATATTATGAATAGAGTGGGAGAAACAAAATAAAACAGGGTATCATCTGACTAAATGACCATTGCTGATAATTTCAACTGGCTTCTGAGTAATTATTTTTTGTCAAAATAAAGACCTCTTCTACCCTTTAGCTTAAAAATGTAACCTAATATTGCTGTTCCTTTAATAGGTTATCTATAATAATTTCACCATAATTTCCCACTATGCAGTTCGAGTTACCAAAATTTTCATGTTTTTCTCCTTATTTTCATTTTATAAGGTACATTCTATTCTGGTATATGTATGGCCTTTTCAATTAGGTAATGTTGCTTGGGTCTCATTGATTGTCACTTTTTACACAGAATCTTCTAGCCAATGTCAAATGGATATCTCACATACAGGAAATTAGATTTACTGCAGGCTGGCTTTGTCAAACTTGTACCCATTTATGAAATTTGGGTATAATCCATGTACTAAATTATTCTGCTATATGCTTATGATTTCATAAGTCAATTTCACAGACCCTAATCATGTCCACCATTACATTTGTGAAGAATACATCTTTTTCAGCTCTGCAGGTCTATTTTTCACTTGGTTCTTCACTATTCCAGAAAAGAAAAGTGGAGAGTCACCCTAGCCTTGGAAGGAATGCAAGATTGGGCAAATTACAAAAATAATGTATTGAGTTTTTTGTGAGACATGAAAAACTTAATCAGTAAGGAAGAAATGCTGTTTGTCTGATTTGATGATCTACAATAACGCTGCATTGAGAAGAATATGAAAAATCTAGCTTTCTATAATTACTGGGCTAGGTATCAGAAAATGATGCTTTGCAAATTACGCTGCTATATTTTTAACTTTCATTTACTGCTTATAAACAAACCACAAAGCTTAAGAAATTGCTCTGTTTAATTTTGCCTAAAACTCTACTTAAGCAGATCAATTACTGATTTGGGTTTTATTATAAAAAGCATTGTTGAGGAGGAAATTCTCTGCATGGAAATTTCCTGTAGGGAATGAAATGTTCCAAAATCGTTGTTGTGAAATGGTTTCTTAGGATCTTAGCAAATTAAATTATGTCAGACCTAATTTGTTACAAAGATAAATGTAAAATGCAGGAGACTGATAGAAATAAAAGAATTTCAGCCAATAAAACTCCAGGAAATATGCTTTCTTTCAAAAGCTACAGTGATGACACAGATATCTTAATTGATGTCTGCGGCTTCATTTTGATAGAGTAGTCTATTAATAACTATTCAAAATATCAGCAATGTGTGCCTGAAGGCTCATTTCCAGGTATTCAATCTGAAGAGAATGCATCAAGTTATATTGCCAAAGGCAAGAAGAAGGCCTTGGAAATAGCAGAAAGACTTTTATCCCAGACCCCATTTCTATTTTATTTTGTTTTTATTTCTATACAATACACTCCCTCGTTTTCTTTCTTGTCTGCTGCATCCCACATCTGGAACCGTTTGGGGTAAAGAGATCCCTGAGTGAAGAACTCCATTAAGATTAGGACACTGACAATCAGGTTGTGGTGGTGGGACAGGGCAAGCATTTGAAAAGGTTTATTTGCATTCCACAATACATTCACCCGCACCTGCAAGAAGGCTTTTCCCATCACAGTCAACTCCTTATTATTTAGAGAACTCTCTGCTTTATGGAGATTTGGCTGTAGCCCCAGACTGGCTTCCCTGGAACACCTAACTTTGTTCTTGGCTGCCAGCAGTGTGGTCTCTTTAGCAAGAATTCATTTCCGCATGGCAGAGGACAGTGTTCGAGTGCCTACATGTGACAGTCTCAATGAGTCCAATTTCCAAAGGCAAATAGAAAGGATGTGGGTACACTGTTCTGTGCACCCAACAACATGCCTCTGTTTCCACCTTATTAAAAGGGATTTTGGGATTTGTGTACCATTAATATATTTCAGGGCAGTGCATACTCAAATGTATTTCATGAGGTCTCCCTTAGTTTCACTCTTAGCATTTAACCATCTGTATGTCCAATGATTTCACTCTGGTTACATGCATTAGATAGTCAAATATTTGCTTTTCTTTCAGTGCTGCTCTCAGAGGACTATTAGGTTTGTAAACTTCCCTGGAGAAGTTTTAATACTTCAAACAAAGAAAATGTAACATAACAAATGATCCTCTCATTCCTCCAGTGGGAGAATACAACATGTGAAGGCTGTTGGATTCCTGGTCTTTGGATGTATTTATTTATAAAATCTAAATAATTTTAAATAACACAAAGTCACCCAGCTGGCTGGCTCAGTGGTTGAGCATCGACCTATGAATCAGGAGGTCATGGTTCAACTCCTGGTCAGGGTACATGCCCAGGTTGCGGGCTTGATCCCCGGTGTGGGGCCTGCAGGAGCCGATCAATGATTCTCTCTTATTATTGTGTTTCTATCTTTTTCTCCTTTTCTCTTCTTATCTGAAATCAATAAAAATATAGTTAATAAAATAAAAAAAAATCACAAAGCCAACCATAAATAACTAGTGTCTTTCATTTGGCTACCAAATAGATCAAACATCTATAATCACTATGATAGAGAAGAAACCTTTTTACATTTTCTGTTCTCTCTAGGAATATATATTCTCTCTAGGAATGTCTAAACAAAATTGAAAACTCAACCTAAACAAGATTATAGATGCTTATATAAAGATAGATATATAATGGGACATATGTAATGTGAACACTTGCCTCATTTATCCATAAGTGAAAATATTATAGCAGTGGTTCCCAAACTTATTTGGCCTACCGCCCCCTTTCCAGAAAAAATATTACTCAGCCCCTGAAAATTAATTTTTTAAAAAAATTTTAATAGCAGTTACTCATCGCCCCCAAATGTACCTGTGGCCATCACCGCCCCCCTGGATCGCTGCAGCGCCCACCAGGGGGGCGGTAGCACCCACTTTGGGAATCACTGTATTAGAGCTATGGATTCTCAGTCTTTAAAAAGAGATTAAAAGTACTGTTTTACAATCTAGCATGCAAGGGGAGGAGGTAATGGTATGGGATGAAACTGTTGAGAGAACTTGGGCTCATATTGTTTAGCATCTTCTATGCCAATTTAAAATTAGAACTTTTACTCATTGGACTTTTACTCACTAAACTTTTATTCACAGGAGGCTTACCTGTGGTTTCCAATAGGATAATAGAACTACTGCTTTTGTGTTTCAGAAAGATAAATCTAGCAACAATGTGAAAGATGAATTAGAAAAGAAAATCTTGTTGAGGGGAAATGTGAGATTGAACTAGGTCAGCAGCAGTAGTGATGGAAACCAAGGGGAAGATTTAGAAAGGCATTTTAGATGTAGATCAATAGACAATGGAAAGTGCGGAGTTAAGGATGACTCCAAGAGTTCTAGATCATAGGATTGGGTAGCTAGTGATGCCATTAATCATAATATGGAGGAACCTAAGTTTTATTGAAAGGAAACTTTGGATTTTAAAGGGAAAGCAGGATAATGGAGTGGAGATAGTGAGTTTGTAGTTGGTCATGCTTTGTTCACTACATGTTGGACATATGCTTCTTAACCTTGGTACTATTGGCATTTGGGACTGGATAATTCTTTGTTGTGGGGAACTGCCTTTTGCATTGTAGAATGTTAGGCAATATCTCCTGCTCTACCACTAGATGCAAGTAACAGCCCTCTCAGGTATATCCACTAAAATGTCTCCCAACTGTTCAAGTATACACTGAGGTAGGGACAAAATCACTTTCATTTGGAAACCACTGATACAGAGAAAAAAAGGAGAGTGGTGCAATCCTAATATATAAAAACCCTGGGTCCCTCACAACCAGAGGCTCAACCAACTGGAAATCAGTCCTGCAGTCAGTGCTGGGTTGCCGTGGTGACCCAGCACTGACTGCTGAGAGGGCTGCGAATCAGGTCCAGAGAGAGGCCTGAAAAGAGAAACAGGGTCTGATTCGTAGCCTGTGTGGCAGCTATTGATCAGCACTTGCCTCTCTCTTTCTCTCCCAGCGGGGCCAGCAGCCACTCCTCCATTTCTCTCCAGGCCTCCACCCTTGCTGCTGATCAGCCCCGCATTTCTGATCAGGCCCCGTTGATAGGGCCAGAGACTCTGACTGGCATAGAAACTAACCAATCAGAACCAAATCTGGGTCAACTGTGAGGAGCTAATGGCTGCCTAGGAGGCAGAGCTTTTGACATTGACTGGCATAGAAACCAACCAATCAGAACCAAATTGGCCAGCAGAGGAGGGTAGTTGGGGGCGAGATCAGGCCTATAGGGGAGGGCAGTTGGGGGTGAGATCAGGCCAGCAGGGGAGGGCAGTTAGGAGTGATCAGGCTGGCAGAGGAGGGCAGTTAGGGGTGATCAGGCAGGCAGAGACAATTGGGGGTGAGATCAGGCCGGCAGGGGAGAGCAGTTAGGGGCAATCAGGCAGGCAGGCAGGTGAGTGGTTAGGAGCCAGCGGTCCCAGATTGCAAGAGGGATGTCCAACTGCTGATCCCACAGGGATTGGGCCTAAACCAGCAGTCAGACATCCCCCAAGGGGTCCCCGATTGGAGAGGGTGCAGGCTTGACTGAGGGAACCCCTCCCTCTGTGCATGAATTTTGTGCACCTGGCCATTAGTTATGTGATAAGAATTTCAGATTCAGATGAGACATGAAATCAGTATTTATCAATATTGGCAATTTAAACAATGTGATTAGGTAGAATTCTGCATGGGAAAAATTTAGATGATTATACAGTTGACCCTTGAACAACATGGGTTTGAACTACACTGGTGCACTTACACATGGATTTCTTTTCAATTAATACCTCCACTGTTTTCTATCTGCATTCGTGAGTCTATAGATGAGGAGGGCTGACTCTGTGCACTGACCTATGTGCCATTTCATAGGGGGAACTTGAGTATCCATGGATTTTGGCATCCATGGTGGGGGGGGGGGGGGTGTTCTGGAACAAATATTCCACAGGCGCCCAGGGACAACTAAGTTTTGGGGAGTCAAACTTATACACAGATTTTTGACTATATGGGGATCAGCATCGCTAACCCCCGTGTTTTTCAAGCGTCAACTGTACAGTAATTTTTGCTTGGAAGCTCCAGAGACTGAAAAATTTCTAAGCTCATTGAGTTAAATTGAGGCAGCTCATTTTATTTTTGGATACTTTTGAATATTTTATTATTATTGTTCTATGTTGTTACATTTTAGGCAAATTTTTTGTATTGAGTCAAAATTAATCTTTCCATAATTCTTTGCTTTGGTTTTGTGGTATTGTGGTTTAAAAGGAATATATGTATCTGGTCATTCACACTATGAAAATGTATTTCTCATGTATATTTGGTCTTCATCCATAGTTCCTGGCTCACAGTTCTCAACACATTAGAATTTTCTGAGCTATAAGAGCAATGGGAGCATCTTTTATATAATACTAATGCCCCAGTGCATGGATTTGTGCACTTTGAAAAGAAATTAATTAGAAGGTGGCCGGTGGGGTGGGACTGGGCGAGATGGGACAAACAAGCCCTGGAGCCAACCTCCTGCAGTCCCTCCCCAGTCAGCTGCACCTGGGGCAGAGCAGCATCTGGAAGGGTGTCTGCGAAATGAGTGGCGTCCCTCTGGCAGATGGGGTCCCTTGGCCTGGCCTGTGGGGATCAGGCCAAAACTAGCTCTCTGACATCCCCCAAGGGGTCCTGGATTGCAAGAGGGCAGTTCTGACCCAAGAATCGCCACTGCTGAGTCACTGCAGCTCAGCAGCTCCTGCCTTGAGTGTCTGCCCCCTGGTGGTCAGTGCACATCATACCTACCAGCCAGTCAAACAGTCGGGGAGTCTCTTACCCTTTTATATATATATATAGATTTGGTTTCTTGTCCTCAGTTTCTGAAAGTGCTTCAGAGCCTCAAGGTGAAATGGATGTCTTATTCAGACAGGCCTTTACCACCAAACTGAGTTTATGTTAATGAAAGTAACTTTTGGAAAGTGCCTAAGGATACGGGCTGGTTGCTAGGGGGACCAACCATGAATAGAGAGTTGGAACTTTCAGTTCCACCCCCTGATTTTCAGAGAAGAGGAGAGAGGCTAGAGGTTGAATTACTCACCAATGAGTTAATCAGTCATGCCTATGTAATGAAACCTCCACAAAGAAACAAAAGGAGAGAGTTTGCAGAGCTCCCATTGGGGAACCAGAATGCTTCCACTTGCCATGGTGCTGGGCTCCAAGCTCCATGAGGAAGAGAAGCCCCTTTGTTTGGGTCCTCAACCTGTGTATCTCTTTATCTTGCTATTGATTTATAGCCTTTAACAGCCTTTGTATTAAATTGGTAATTTGTGTGTAAACAAATTGTTTTTTTGAGTTCTGTGAGTTGTTCTAGGACATTAATTAAACTTAAGATGGAGGTTTTAGGGACTTCTGATTTACAGTTAGTCTGTCAGAAGTTCAGGGAACGATATGGACTTGTAATTGGATCCTGAGTTGTAGGGGATCACTGGAAACTCAATGGTAGGGTCAAAAGCACATGTAACCTGGGCTTGTGATTGGCATATGAAGTGAATGATGGTCTTGTAGGACTTAGCCCTTAACCTGATGCTCTCTCTGGATAGGTAGTGTCAGAAGTGAGTTCAATTGTAGGATGCCTAGATGGTATCCCAAGAATTGCTTATTTGTGTAGGAACTTCCCCTCCCCACCATTGGAATTGGTACCAGAACCTATTTAGGTACTAATTTTGCTTTCATAGAACAGAAAATAAGTCTATTAGTATAAGTCAAATTATTTTTCCTAAATCCTTCCACATATTTTAATGCAGCTATTGAGTTAATTTCTAAAATTTACTATCATTGTCTCCTGGATAAATATCCTTAATATTTTTAACTTTCCTTTATATATTATATATTGAGACTATTTGCAACATGAGCACTCTCTGTTAGATGGCAACCATTTGAAATATCCATGTTTGAGAAAAACAAACCTGCAGGTTCCTGGGTTTTTATTAAAGCACTCAAAATTGCATGAGCTTTTTTTTTCAGCCACATTGCACCATTATCTTTTTGTTATTTTTATTTTGCATGAACTTGCTGTTTAATCACATTCCATATCATCTACTAGAGATGCTTTTTTGTTTGTAACTCAAGCATAGAAATTTATTTTCATCCTTTTAAATGTGCATTCTTCTTTCGTTTAGCCCATGATTTCAACCTGCCTGATCCTTTTGGATTATGATTTAATCATCCAACATGTTTATTATTTCTCCCAGTTTCATGCCATCTACACAGTTGATCAGGCACATTCATCCAAGTCATTAATAAAAAATGAGTAGGTTAAGTGCAGAGTTAATGGGATTACACAGTGCTATGGATTTTCTTATCAGTGCTCTTCCAGCTATATTTTACTTAAAAGGGCTTTTTACTTTCATGGAGTACTATAGACATGAGAACCATATGAATAAACATTATGTTCAACCTCTCCCAAACAAAACTTTCAAATGTAATCCTCATATGGCAAATGGTAAGGTAAATTATGTTCTGGTATATCGTTACATGGACAAATTATTTTATTAAGTGATAAAAGCAGGGTATACATTTGAATACAAAAGATGGCATCATTATATATATAGATAAAACAGATGTAAATATAGACCTACCTTTAGATATATCTATAGAGAACACTAGAATCTTAATGATAGTTGCCTCTAAAGAGATAATTATAATTGATGCTTTTATTACTATTTTCTAGTCTTAAATATTACATAATGAATTCATCACCTTTATATGAAAAATAAATATTAAAATATACTTCTGTATTATATAAGTTTGAATAAACAAAATTAAAAAAAAGAATCTGAGGAAATGCTTGTGTCCCTTGGTAACCAAAAGGCCTGACCTTTAATGATAGGAGAAATCTTTCTAAGGAAGGCACAGGATTTTAATATTTCCTAAGGAGGAAAGCTGGAATTGTACCAGATTTTCCATCATCAGCACTCTGCCCCTGCTTACAGATATCTTAAGAGAAGACATATGTGGTTAGATAGGCCAGAACAAGCTGTCAGTCAGATGTGGGAATATACCTGCCTACCTATTTTAACAAGATTGTTATAAAGATCAAATGAGATGATAATTGTGAAAATGTGTACATACTAGTTATTCCTTTTCTAGGGTAAATTGTTGATGAAAGGAGTTTAAATTGTAGTTAGTTTAATTTGAGTAAGCATTGTGTTTTATAAATATTCTAGAGGCCCAGTGCATCACATCTGTGCATTCGGGGGCGGGCGGTTTCTCAGCCCGGCCTGTGCCCTTTAGCAGTCTGAGAGCCCTCGAGGGATGTTGTCCCATTGATGCTTAAGCCACAGTAAGACATCCTTAGCACTGCCGTGGAGGCAGGAGAGGCTCCCGCCACCGCTGCTGCACTCGCTAGCCCTGAGCTGGCTTGTGGCTGAGTGGCGCTCCACCTATGGGAGTGCACTGACCACCAGGGGCAGCTTCTGTATTGAGCATCTGCTCCCTGGTGGTCAGTGCACATCATAGCGACTGGTTGTTCTGACGTTTGGTCAATTTGCATATTAGCCTTTTATTTTATAGGATAGTAGGACTGCTTGACCACTCTGCAGGATAAGCTGCATGTCATATTAATAAACGTATCTCCCAACACTTCACACATTACCTTATACCCATGAGTAAATATCTTATGAATGGATAGTAAATGAATCTCATTGCTGTCAATATTTGCAAAATAGTAATAGTAATAGTATCTTATCTTTTTATTGAGATAAGACTAGAGGCCTGGTGCACGAAATTCATGCACGGACGGAGGGGGTGGTCCCTCAGCCCAGTCTGCACCTTCTCCAATCTGGGATCCCTCTCGCAATCCAGGACCACTGGCTCCTAACTGCTCACCTGCCTGCCTGCCTGATGCCCCTAACTGCTCCCCTGCTGGCCTGTTCACCCCTAATTGCTCTCCCCTGCTGGCCTGATCCCCCTAACTGCTCTCCCCTGCTGGCCTGATCCCCCTAACTGCCACATTCTCCCTTCTCCCATGGTGCTGGCCTTCTCCCTTCTGCCTTCTCCTTTCTGCCTTCTCCTATGGTGCTGGCCTTCTCACTTTCTCCCTTCTGCCTTCTCCTGTGGCCTCTGTAAAAGGGATCTCAGTGATGGACCGGCCCTCACAGCTGCCGCAGCTGCTGACCCTTGGCCCTTGTAGCCGCTGTGGCTTTGCCTGGAAGGACGTCAGGAAGACGTCTGGTCTAATTAGCATATTACCCTTTTATTAGTATAGATAAATGGAATAATACATAGTATTATTATAAATTATCAAGTACTAACACTGCTGTTCTGTATCTTGGTGAAGCAAATGATCTGGGGATATTATTGCTGAGTCATAAGCAGCATTTGATTTTCTCCTCTTTCTGCTTCCTAATTTTAGGCACTTACTGAGATTTTTTTTTAAAATATATTTTATTGATTTTTTACAGAGAGGAAGGGAGAGAGATAGAGAGTTAGAAACATCGATGAGAGAGACATCGATCAGCTGCCTCCTGCACATCTCCTACCGGGGATGTGCCCGCAACCCAGGTACATGCTCTTGACCAGAATCGAACCTGGGACCTTTCAGTTCGTAGGCCGACGCTCTATCCACTGAGCCAAACCGGTTTCGGCACTTTCTGAGATTTTATACTTGATTCTGTTCTCTCTTTATTTTATTTTATCGATTCATGTGGTCTAAAGTATCTTCTCTGTGCTGATCACTTTTAAATTAGTCTTGACTTTTTCAGTCCTAGATTTCTTGACTCTTTGCTAACCATCTCTTCTGGCTATCTTCAACACTCAAGTTCAGCATTTTTAAAGCCTAACCAGATCCACAGCCCTGCACTGAGCACCCACAATGCAAATACACAAAACACCCACTCTTTTAGGTGTGTTTTTTTGTTGTTGTTGTTCTGCCTGGCCTTCTTTCTCTATCCTTTATCCCCGTCATAACAACAGTTTTTAACTCTTAACATTTTAATCTCTGATGATATACTGAGAATGTGTTTTTTTTTTTTTCCTTATTTAGTTCTAAAACCAAGTTCAGGCCTTCATGATCAATAATTTGACCATCACAATACTCTCTGGTAGCTGTCAAATCAGAATAACTCATTTTATTTCTTCTTAGTTTAAAACATTCAATGACTACCCCTTTACCTATGAATTTCAATTATATAATTAATGTCCCATTAATATCATTTGAGAGAAATAGAATCGGGGGAAAGAACTTAATTCTTCAAGATATTCTAAGCTTTAACCTTGTAGTGTGTCTCCTATCATAGCTCTGGGGTTCTACCCAAAATTGATGTTTGACTTTCTTTTCCATATAATACACCTTGAGAATTGTAATCAGTGAAATAATGAAGCAGGTGTTCAGATGAGAGGAGTTGGACAGGGCTTTCAAATTCTTGGGCACAGAATGGAAGATCCATACCCACCAATGTAGAAAGGAAAGGTAACTTGGCATTAACATTCAAGTAATATCGGCTTCTCTTTTTAATGGTGTCAGATGGCTGTGCACCTTGGCTTTTTCCCTGTGGTCCTGTTCAGGATGGTAATAAGGAAGTCCACTCGAGTCTGCCTCACATATATTTTACCTTCTTTCTACCCTTGCTTGACTGTTATTTAAAAGAAGCATGGTATAAGATAAGATGATGTTAGAAATATTTAATGGAATCAGTAAGTCTTTAAGAGAGTCTAGAAAGAGAAGTGTAGCAAGATACTTCTATTCAGAGAAAGCAGTATTGGATAGCTCCGTAGCCAGGAATGATGAGTCAGGGGCAGGTTGATTATCAAAGAAGACTTAACTAGTCTAAATGAGATGAGAAGACTTAATGCCAAGTTGTAAAGAAGGTTATGAAGCAGCAGGTTAGCAGGTTTTGCAGTTGATTCAAAACCATTAACTTCATGTCACTTGCCACAAATCATATTTAAAGGAGAAAAAGTAGCTTCTTAATTTAAAAGGTTTTTTAAATTATTGACTCCAAAGAAAATGTTAACAAAAGAGACAAAAGACATTTTGCTTTTGTTTTGTGTTTGTTTTGTTTTGTAAGGAAGCCTGCAGACCTTCAAATAGAATTCAGAGATTAATATTTGAATCCAAATTACTATCTTTCAAATCCAAGTGCTAACACTAGTAAATCATTTACCTATGCATTTCTAATTATTTTAAAGAAAAAGTAGGGTGAATTACACATTAAATGTAAAAGTATATTTTCTTCTCAAAAAATAGTAAATGGAAAATTACCAAAAATATTTTCTTTATAATTTGGGAAACGAGAGAGATAGTGCTAATTACAGTTGCAAATGAAAAGTTGTTTTATAATGTTTACCCAGTGCAGATATTAGTGTGGAAGATGATTTTAAGTATTCCATTTTGAAGTTGTCTTTGGGACTTTTCTAGACTTTTATTACAATTAGTAGAAAAATAAGATTCTAGGAATCAGAGATTTTGGTCTATGACATTCTAGCCATCCAGTGCCCTGGTCTCAATTTTCTCGAGTTGTGCAACCAGTATCTGAGATATAGCATTAGAGTTTTGAAATAATTACTCTTTCTTACACTACCCCATAGATCCTTTATACTACTTTCCCACTCTTCAAGAACTAATCCCCATCAAGATGTGAGCTGAGAGTGGTTTAGCTGTAAACCCTTCAAGGTGTAATTTGCATATTTAAAACAAAACGAAACAACTATGTAGATTTAAAGTCACTCAAACTAATAGTCTCATTCTCCCTGAGACCATTCCTTTGGAGGAATCAATCTGTGGTTTGAAACAAACAAAACACTCTAGTCAGAGTACATAAGAGTTTTTGTAACCTTGACATGAAATTGGCACCCAAGGGATTATCTCTGTGTTCTGTGTGGGGGTAAGGGTTGGAGGGAAGCCTCAATGATTTAGTTGTCTTTGTTATGCCAAAGACCATTTGTGAAGTCAACAAATTGAAATTAACCTGAAGCAGAGATCATTTATTTATCATTTATTCATTATATTTTATTTTAATATCTCTTAAGTGTTGAGAGAAAAATGCCAGAACAGGATCAGACTTTTAGAGTGGAGACTATTAACTATCTCCTTCATGGACAAGTGTCAGATGAATGCGGTGAGCCACAGAGCAGGGATAAGTAGGATAAAAAGGAGATAGTTCTTTTTCGATCCATGTGTTATTTAGAAGTATGTTGTTTAATCTTCACATGTTTTGGGATTTCCCAGGTGTCTTCACATTATTAATTTTTAGTTTATCTCCATCGTGGTTTGAGACCCTCTATGGTATGTTTTCTCTTCTTTTAACTTTGATGAGGCTCTCTTTCTTTTAAGGTTGGCCTTGAGTAGGCAGGCACTAAACCAGGAGTTTTATAATTTATATGGTTATATGAAGGTATTTCAAACAGTGTAATCTAACTTTGTATATGAAGGCATACTCCCACTTGGCTCCAATGAGTGACAGTTGTATTTCCATTGGTGAGTGCTTTTTATTTTCTCATGTAAAGTATTTCTCTCAAATTCCTATAGTCAATGAACATCATTCTTCTTTATTCCCTGAGTCTACTGTACTTAAAGAAAGTAAATTAAATGTAAAAATATTCTACAATATGACCCCACATTCTTTTTTTCTGCATGGCATTTCAACAAAATATGTTATAGAAATGCTTTCTGAGTAATATTGAATAAATATAAAATATAAGTTTCGGACCATTTCATTAGTTTTTTAATCCTCTGTAATATTTTTATGTTTTAACTTGTTTTTTAAATGAATTATTTTGTTAAGTAACTACTCCTTTAAGTGATATCATGGGGCTTTCAAGTACCCTATGTTAACTGGACATTGCAGATTAAATAGCTTACACAGTCGTTCCTCAAAGTATGGTCCCTGTACCAGCAGATGAGCATTACCGGAACTTTTGTTTGAAATTGAAGTTCTCAGGCTCGTTCCCCAGAGGCACCATATCTGAACCCTAAGGGAGAAGTCTTTTATCAGCCCTCCTGGTGATTCTGACACAGTTAAACTTTGAGAACCAGGAGTTTGTAGCAATCCGATGCGGGTAATAGACATAAATTAACAAAGGAGACCTTGCTTTAATTTAATGGATTTTTTTTCTAAATTACTGTTATTTGAACTTTTGTCAGTCAGATTTCTATTATTGCTCATGATTTCTATGTCTCACATTGTTAAGTGTCCTGACTTGGAATTTTAACAATCTCTAGTATGTTTTCTTTGGTTTTCTCCCTGAACTTAAATTTCTATTAAATAATGACAAGTGTGAATTTAAATCTCTTGTGATTCCATTGATTAAGTTACTTAGGGAAAGTGGCTTGATTTTTCTGAGTCTCACTTTCATTGCCTATAAAATGGAGATGATGCTACTTTGTAGATATTTTCCGGGGACTAAATGATTGTACTTTATGTCAATTAGTGAAGTGGCTGACACATAGTAAGGTCCACGTTAACCTGTCTAGTGAGTGCCTCTCTTGATATATGATAATATATGAAAGTAACTTCAGTCTCTTAGATACAAATTTTAGTAATTGTCAATGTTAATGGTGATAGACAATATCTGTAACATTGATATGCAGGGACAATGTATTTTAACATAACTGAGACATGTCCCTTTATACTTATTTTCTAATGTTTTTGAATTGTCTTAAAGGTCTTATTCTATACCAGTGGTCGGCAAACTCATTAGTCAACAGAGCCAAATATCAACAGTGCAACAATTGAAATTTCTTTTGAGAGCCAAATTTTTTAAACTTTAACTATCTAGGTAGGTACATTGTTATTAACTTAATTAGGGTACTCCTAAGCTGGCCTTTGCTAAAAACGTCCTCAATCTGATTGAGGTACGTTCGCTGAGGTCGACCCCTTCCAACCCTCCCATCCACAGTCGTCTTGTATACTTGTTTCAGATAGAGGAGTGTGGATGGGAGAGTTGGAAGGGGTTGACCTCATTGTACCTCAAAACATCGTACCTCCTCTGCGCTGCGTATCCCGCGGCCCGCCTGTTCATCTCCGACTGACTGCCACCCCCCACTTCTTCTCACGCCACTTCTTCAAAATAGACTGCCCAGGCCGAAAACCGACTTCTGCGCATGGGCCACGAAGTTTCAATCGCACTGTACGTGCGTGTCCGCACGTGGTATTTTGTGGAAGAGCCACACTCCAGGGGCCAAAGAGCTGCATGTGGCTCGTGAGCCGCGGTTTGCCTACCACTGCTCTATACCAAAGGTGGGAAACCTTTTTTCTGCCAAAGGCCATTTGGATGTTTATATTCACGGGTATACAAAATTATCAGCTTAAAAATTTAAGCTGCTAATTTTAAGTTTTAGCCTGCTATATTTGGCCAAACATTAATTAACTCACCCCTAATGCTTTGACAGGGCCAGATCCCTGCTATATACCAAGTGCTTATTTTTTGTTTTTTTGTTTGTTTTTTTAATATTTTATTGATTTCTTACAGAAAGGAAGAGAGAGGGATAGAGAGTTAGACACATTGATGAGAGAGAAACATCGATCAGCTGCTTCCTGCACACCCCCTCCTGGGGATGTGCCCTCAACCAAGGTACATGATCTTGACCAGAGTCGAACCTGGGATCCTTCAGTCCGCAGGCCAATTCTCTATCCACTGAGCCAAACTGGTTAGGGCCCAAGTGCTTATTTTGTTAGAGATTCTGGACATATTTATAATGGTAAATTACTGCGTTCCAATCTTACATTTTTTTTTTACACTTTTCTCCTCACTTAAAACTACTTTGTGTCTCAGCCTCCATTCTTCTTCCTTTGACTCATCCTCTAGTTTCCTTTATCAGCTTGTGCCTCAATAATTATAGCATCTTTAGTTCAGCTAAAATGGGCAAGTATATCATTATGTTTAAAGTGCAGAGCAGTACAGAAAGCTAGGAGATCATGGGTTGTATTTACTTCGATAAAAATTATCCTGGTTGTACTATTGGAACAAAAGAAATGTCATGGAAAACAGATGTAAGTTAAATTTCTTAGGTTGACAACAAAATTCACAGCTTATTGTTTGGGCTTTCAGAAATGATAAAACAAAGTGAGAAAAATTGTGAAAAGAATGACTACTGGAGACAATAAAAACCTTTAGTTGATGAAAATGATAGAAAAACAATAATTAGATTAATTTGTCAAAGGTAACAGATATGAAAGGTGTGCATTTTAACCTATTTAAAAATTGATATCTTCCTTTTATCTTAAAACATAGATATGTCAGCTGCCTTATAATATTTTTTTATTTATTTTTAATTAAATTTATTGTGGTGACATTGGTTAATATGATCAGATAGGTTTCAGGTGTGGGTTTCTATGTTACATCGTCTCAGAAAAATTTTCAAATGCACTGGAGGTCATTTTTGTTGACCTACATATTAAATTGAAAGAAATTTCTGAGTTGAAATGTAGTGTACTAAGCTTTGTGCATGTTATTCGTGTGAATTAAAGTGAAACACTTCATACTCTATAAAGACATGAAAATGGGAAGAGGTTTGAATGTATTTCAGAAAAAAAATAAAACAACAATAAATAGTATCGAAGGATTGAAACGTCCAAAGACAATGAGTTATAATTTTGTCAAACAAAAGGTAATATTTTAAGAGTTTTTATAAAATTAGATGAAGATGAAATGTGTGAAATGCAAGACATTAAATTGCATATTAACTTTCTAAAGACAAAATAAATCATGTTTTGCTTTTGTTGGACTTGCAAATCTCTAAATCATTACGGTATTTATTGCAATTTGTTCTTAATTTAAATCTCTCTAATAGTGTGCCTGGGTGATACTGAAAATAGAGGTTTGTTATTTTTAAATGAGTTCTTCCTGAAATGTTTTAGAAAGACATAGAAAATCTATTAATCTCTGTGTCTCGAATGTACTATTTTGAAAATTTTACCCAGAGAAACCCACAAGTGTGTAATGTCTAAAATTTGCAAATAATATCCTTAGCATGAACATATGTTAATCATACAAATTACATCCATTTTAGAATGATCTTTGAAATGTATATTATAAAACTCAAACACCATAGAAAAATTGAAAATCATTCAATTAACCATTATCTTCAATTAATAGAAAGTAAATGTTAAAATTAAATGTGACTAATTCCTTGACCTGACTGTCCATAGTTCAATATTGAGATGCCTGATATAGTTCCAAATTAGCAAATTAAATTGTAAAGTCAGAATAGCAATCTTTATTTTTTTCTGAGGTTCATTTTGTCACTTTACTCATTCCCAAAATATGTAAAGTAAAACTGTTTTTATGAAAAGGACAGCCCGGCCAGTGTGGCTCAGTGGTTGAGTGTCACCTATGAACCAGGAGGTCATGGTTAGATTCCCGGTCAGGGCACATGCCTGGGTTGCGAGTTCCATCCCTAGCGTGGGGAGTGCAGGAGGAAGCTGATCAATGATTCTCTCTCATCATTGATGTTTCTATCTCTCTCTCCCTCTCCCTTCTTCTCTGAAATTATATATATATAAATTTTAAAAAGGACATTGTAGTAGATGTGTTTATCTTTACTTATTGCAGCATATTTTCCTAACTCTGCCAAATGTCTTAACAACAATGAAATTAGTTAAAAAGCTATGTTACATTTATACCAGTGAATACTATGCAGCAGTAAAAAAGAAGAATCTCTTACCCTTTGAGACAGCATGGAGGGACCTGGAGAGTATCATGCTAAGTGAAATAAGTCAGTCAGAGAAAGGCAAGTATCATATGATGTCACTCATATCTGGAATCTAAGGAACAAAATACGCTGATGAATGGGGTGGGTCTGGAGACATGGAAGTATGGAATAAAAAATATTTTTTAAAAAGGAAATGATTTCACAAATACACAAACCCCACCATAGCATGCTCCACAAAGAATCAATGAGTCTTTGATCTACCCAAGAGGTCAAAAGAAATGCCAACAGTAATATTTTATGATGTGATTTCACCAAACAAGGCTACCCAGGAACCGAGCCTCCAGTAGATATTCAACATGATTTTGAAACTTCTTTCTCTTTTAATGCTTTCAGACTTAAGGGATCATAACAATTATAGAAAAAAGAAATGACCAGTCTCTAACAGTGGCCTAAGTAAATCAGAATAAAGCTTATTCATGCCCTTATGCCTAACTACTTGAAACTGCAGTTGAGAATTCTTAAAACCAGTAATGGTTGTATTTTATTTTCAAAATGCCTTAATTGCTTTGCTCCTTTTCTTAAGATGGTTTATCTTTACTTAGGCCATCTAAAACCTTGCTATTCAAAATATGTCTGCAGACCACTATGTTTAGCTTGTTTAAAATGAAGAATTTGGGGCTCTATGTCAGCCTTCCTGAATTAGAATCTGCATTTTGACAAGTTCACCAGTTGATTCCCATGTGTATTAAATCTGAGAAGCACTGATCTGAAGGCCTCATCCTTAGTCTCTGGGAAAGAAGATTCCTCTGGTGACATTTAAGATAAGGCATTTTCTTGTGACTTTCCTTGTTTCTACCTCTGTCCAGTCAATTTCTTCTGTTTTGGGAATGTCATTTTATCCTTCTAAGCATTACTGATTCAGGCAAGTTTCAAATTAGGTAAAGTCTACCATTGCATGCATCTATTTCATATTATACTGGAGGCCCGATGCACGAAAATTTGTGCAAGAGTAGGCCTTCCTTCCCCTGGCTGCTGGCACCAGCTTCCCTCTGGCCCTGGCTTCCCTCCAGCACCCAGGACCCAGGCTTCCCTCCTCCAGCCACTGGCAGGCACACAAGACCTGGGCTGCTTTCCTCCTCCGGCTTCCAGCAGGCACCTGGTACCCGGGCTGCTTCCCGCTGGCCCCGCTTTGTCAGGAAGGGCATCCGGAATGACGTCTGGAAGGATGTCCAGTCTAATTAGCATATTACCCTTTTATTATTATAGTTTTTTTCTGCTTTTTCATTTGATACCCATCCCTTTCTCCATAGAGCAATAACAGAGATGTTTTAAAATTGAAATCTCTCTCCCTCTATTCTCAGTTCATATTACTCCTCTAATTGTTTACCATGATCCAGCCACAATGGCATCCTCTCTGTCAGATGAAAACACCCAATTCTTTCTCATCTCTAAGACTTTGTCCTTCTTACCTCTGCTTGTAGTACACTGTCACCTGCTTCTCCATGTGTATGTACTGGCCCTTTGTTTGTCCTGCCTCAGCTCAATTACCCTGTCCTGTGAGTGGTCTTTTATGTAAACCAGATACTTACTTTCTATACATCTACTTTATCACTTCATAGTTCATATTACTTCAAAGTACATACCATTAAGTGAAATCATGAATTGTGGGTAAAAACTTTGTATGTCATGTTCACCTCTGTTTCCTGTGACCTGAGACAGTGTTTGCTATGGAAACAAGTCCTTTGTGATTATTTGTTGCATAAATAAATGAGTAAATCTCCTTCTGCTATGTTCTTTTTCTTCAGTTCAGGTGCTTAACTAAACATATACTGAGCACACACTGTGTTTCAATTGTTTTCCTAAGTGTTCATGATACAATGAATACAATGCAGTCTCAGATCCCAGGACATTCATGATCTAGAGGAGAAAGACATGTTTAATGCTGTATTAGTACACATAGGATTTTGATAGGATAAGAGGTCATTGTAGGTGGAGAAACATATAAGAAGGCTGCTATGAAATAATATGATACACAAATGGTGACACTCTTGAAATTCAGGCATAATTTTACCCACTTTAAATTAGTCTACTAATGGAAGAAAATCACAGGATATAAAAAGCAAGGAAAGACAAGAAAATGCAATAGTTAACACATTACTAGAAGGGCTGTACAGGAAAAATTTTAGATAATGAAAATCAAATTTGAGTGTGCATACAAATAACTAGGAATCTTGTTAAATGATGAGAGATTGCTCAAGTATAGCTTGCAAGATAGTCTCATGATCTTCAGAGATTGCTGGACTTCTCTACTCACCCTACCTGAATACAAATAAATGAGAACAAAACGATGCAAACAAACAAACAACAACAACAACAATGTGAAAGGCAGAATGTACCAAACAATTAAGGTTATGATTTTATTCTGGCTATTATAACTGGAAGACCTCTCATCAATGAGGAACATCTCAAAAAAAAGAGACAAGTAGAGGTTTCATAAAACAAAGATGTAATTGAAGAAGTGTAGAGATAGGCTTTATTTTAGAACTAGATGCCCGGTGCACTAAATTTGTGCACTTGTGGGGCAGAGCAGTTCCTCAGCCCAACCTGTGCCCTCTTGCAGTCTGGGAGCCCTCAGTCGGACATCCTTAGTGCTGCAGTGGAGGTGGCTACACTTGGCAGCCATGAGCCTGGCTTCTGGCTGAGCAGCACTCTCCTTGTGGGAGGGCACTGACCACCACGGGGCAGTTCCTGTGTTGAGTGGGATCGGGCCGAAACCAGTTCTCTGACATCCCCGGAGGGGTCCCAGATTGTGAGATGGCCCAGGCTGAGGGACCCACTTGTGCACAATCAGGGCCAGGGAGAGACACAGGAGGTTGGCCAGCTGGGGAGGGACTGCAGGAGGGCTCCAGGGCATGTCCAGCCCATCTTGCTCAGTCCTGATCGGCCGGACCTCAGCAGCAAGCTAACCTACTGGTCAGAGAGTCTGTCCCCTGGTGGTCAGTGCACATTATAGCGAGTGGTTGAGCAGCCTTAGCATTCATTAGCATATTATGCTTTGATTGGTTGAATGGATGACTGGACGACTGGGCACTTAGCATATTAGGCTTTTATTATATCGGATATGAATGTGAAGAGTGGTCTGGTCTCCTGAAATTAGTACAGCAAACAGTTTTTGGGTTCATAATTAATGTTCTAACTACCTGAAATCATGCCATATCTGATTAAGTGATTATGTAAGTTTGATCCTATATCTCATATTGGGTCATATTAATAGTTATGGTGATCCATAACTATTTATTAATGATGACTATAATGATTTACTATATAGCACAAATAATATTACTAGATTTTAATAGTCTTTTAAGTTTCATTTGAAGTTCATATGTAAATCTATTTATTAGAAATGAGTAGCCATATACATTTAGAAAGGACTAAATCAATGGTATTCAACAGTGGGTAATTTTACTCTACAAGGACGTTTGTCAATAGCTGGAAACATTCTTGATTGTGACTATAAGACTCAGGGTGCTACTGGCATCTAGTGGGTGTAGGATACTCCACACCGTCCAGGACACAGAACAGTCCCTTAAAACAAATAATTATTTGGCCCAAATGTCAATAGTATTGAAGTTATGGGTCCCCAGGCTACATAAGTTTATATATGGAGAGAGCAAATATGTGAGTAGATATCTAGATAATGTGTATTAGTATGTGTGTTAGTGATTCTCTGGAAATTTGGAAATTCAGCCCCTCCTTTTTATTGGATAGAAAACTATGACAATCTATCATTGTCTTCTCTGACAATGCTGCAATATTGGTTGGCAATTTTCTTGAATGGAGTGTATATTCTCTAGTTCTACATAGAGTAGACAAAGAAATGACTGTCATTCTGATAGTAGATCCCTAGTCCAAAATACCACAAAAAAATGATGATAGACTATAGATGACACAGTACAAAGTAAAATGCTAAAGTTCTAGAATATCATTATGTTTGAGCCTTTGACTCTGTCAGTGTGGAGAGAAGCAATGAAAAGATAAAGATTTTGAAAGTTATGTCATTAAAATGTTTCTCAGAATTTCTTTTTCTCTTGGCATATTTGGGAGAGAGTTTTTTTCTTTAATTTAATTTTATATACATAGACATGTAACCACCTGAAGAGAACATTTCAACTGGACTAGAGGTGGGAGGTATAGTAAATGACTACCACAGGAAGTGATCAAAGAAAGATAGTCAAGGAAATGTAGTCAGTGAAGTTGGAGGCAGTTCAAAACAAAATATAATAGCTATTATTGACATATTTTGAATTGTATCAAGAAAAATATTTCAAAAGTTGTAGTCACCCACCTCGGAGCATTTGTAAAGACAAAATAAAGCCAGTGGTAGGTGTCAATTATCTGAAATTTAAGCAAGAATGAAGAGAAAATATGATACTATGAGGAAATAATTTCTACTTTGTGTGCACATGCATATGTATAAGCTGATTTATTTAGTTTCTTCTAAATTATAATTTATAAGACATGTTGACAGTTGAAATTCATAAACCATCTCTATACCCAGGCAATTTTTTTTCTAAATTAAAATTTCCTTTCTCTCTCTCTCTCTCTCTCTTTATATATATATATATATATATATATATATATATATGTTTTTAATTTCATTCTTTTTTCTCCCCTCCCAGCCATGTTGTCCTTAGTTATTTTCTAAAATACTTGGACTGGGTAAAATTTCTATAAGATTGGCTCTGATCACTTTGTAGAACTGGTTTTAACAAAGGTAAAGTCATCAGGTCCACTTAACAGGGAGACATTTCTTTATCATCCCCCATTTTCCCTCTTAGCATTTATACCCTCATCAGTGAAACCTGAGGCCCACCTAAGCATAGAGTAACAAGAGCCAAACCATTAATAAATGAGTCAGGAAGACTTCATGGGGACCCTGGGCAAGCTGAGGCCTGTGAGACCTATAAAGAATAAGCTTTGGAGATACAGCTTCTGGCTTTCTTCTCACATGTCAGGAAGGGTTGCTGCCCAGTGTGGCTAAACATTACAGTTTTTATTTTTAAAATAACCATAATTTACATTTTATTTATTTTTATGTTTTTAAATATATTTTTATTGATTTTGGAGAGGAAGGGAGAAGGAGAGAGAGATAGAAACATCAACAACAAGAGAGAACCGTTGAGCCTTGGTGAAAGACTTAGGTAAGGCATTTGAAGCAGTTAGTGTGAATTCTCAGTTTTAGAAATGTCTGCTCTTCATTATTGTTTTCTACGCACTGAAATCTTTCATTTTCTAAATACCTTTTCCTTCTTTAGTGCGTGAAGTTGGTAGATAAGCTCAGTAAGCCGTATCAGTAGACCTAAACCAGACGTATTTACACAGCACGTTTGCTGTAGAGGTGGTGACACACCTGGACTCCTGTTATTTTAATACAAGTCTTGATACCAACCTGGAGATCACTGTAGGTCAGTGATTCTCAGCTTTGACTTCACATTAGAGTCACTTGGGGAACTTTTAAAAATTCTGTTTCTCTGACTGCATTCCAAAACAATGAAATAAGAGCCTTTTGGTAGGGTGTTGGAGTGATCCAGACTTAAGTAAATTTTAACTCTTCAGGTTGAGCAGAGAATTATCTAAATGATATTGACTATAATTCTCCATAAGGCAGGTGGCTATGAAAATCTTAATACCATGAGGACCAGATAAGGTTAATCAATCCAATCATTCATGTAGCAGATATGAAGTAAATGCTGACTCTATACTAGATAATACTTTGTTTGTGCGGATATGGGAAGATTAATGAACATTTTTGGCCCCTCAAACATATGGAATCTAATAATGAAAGTCAGTTATAAATGAGTAACAGAAGTTTTAAAATTGCTTTCTTAAAAATATGCCAGTAGTGCCCTAGCTGGTTTTACTCAGTGGATAGAGCATCAGCCTGCGGACTGAAGGGTCCCAAGTTCGATTCCAGTCAAGCGTTCATGCTTGGGTTGTGGCATCTATCCCCAGTAAGGGGAGTGCAGGAGGCAGCTGATTAATGACTCTCATCATTGATGATTCTATCTCTCTCTCCCTCTCCCTTCTTCTCTGAAATCAATAAAAATATTTTTAAAAGAAATATGCCTATAGTAATGTGGAAAAGCCAATTTGCTTTGGAACTTAGTTAAGTTCTAGTAGGGAAAAAAAAATCCCACAGGAACTGTCCTTGAGTGAACCTGAACAATGAATAGTTATTTGGGACCAAATGGAATGGGATATTGGGAGGGATACAATCACCATGGGTGAGGACAATTTGTCCACCTTTGGTCAACTGAAAACAATCAACTTGAATGTAACTCAAGAGAGAGCTTCTCTGACTACCCTCCTCTGGGCCTTTTCACTGTTTGTGACATGAGACAGGCAGTTGCTGTGGGTGTCATCAAAGCAGTGGAAAAGAAGGCAGCTGGAGCTGGCAAAGTCATCACGTCTGCCCAGAAAGCTTAGAAAGCTAATGGATATTATTCCCAACACCTGCCACCCCAGTCTGAATCAGTGGTGGAAGAACGTCTCAGAACTGTTTGTCTCAATTGGCCATTTAAGTTTAATAGTAAAAGACCGGGTTAATGATTACAATGCATCGGAAAACCTTCAGAAAAAAAGGGGAATGCTTTGTGGACCGCTTGGTTCTTTCATGTGTGTGTGTGGCAGTTTTTAAGTTATTGGTTTTTAAAATCAGTACTTTTTAATGGAAACAACATGACCAAAAATCTGTCACAGAATTGTGAGACCCATTAAAATAACAAAGTTTAATGAGAAACCCGTGTGTTCTTTTGGTCACCACTGTAACTTTCTGTTATGCTACTTAGGTAAAAGACTTCAGAGTTGCCCATGACCTGTTTCTAGTGTTATATATGTTGACACTTTACAATTGAATAGTTCTGTTAACATTTTTTCTGGGTGGACACTTTGGGGTTTGGGGTTTTTTTGTTTGTTTGTTTGTTTGTTTTTTACTTCGTCTTAAAGGGAGGAATCACCTGCCTCTTCATGGTAAAAGCTATGGGAAGGGGGTCTGTTGGTGTAACACTAAGTAGGTTAGGACAGGTAAGGGAAGAGTAACTGTTTATGTGTTGTAAACTGGTTTCTAAAGGCCAAATTCTGTAGAGTCCACGTGTTACGTATAAAACTTTGTAGTTACATCACTATTGAGTAAATTTATTGGTATGTCAAATTTTAGTTTCTCAGTTTTACTGGAATGTGAATTCACATTTACAAATGCTGAGCTGGTTTAAGAACCTAAAGTGAGGCTTAAATAGTATTGAGCGCTGTCTTGCTGTAATTAGTTGTATCCAAATTATAGGAAAAATAAATGATGCTGGAAGTTGAACAAAAAAGAGTTGATTTTACTCACTAAAATGTAGTTCATAAAATTGTTGAGATATCTTGTTTTTATTAATGCTGATAATTAACTTTAACATTTTGATTACACTTATCAGAGCAAAGCTTTCAAACTTTAATGTACATCATAATCAACTGGAGGGCTTGTTAAAATACAGGTGGCTAGCCCTAGCCGGTTTGGCTCAGTGGCTAGAGCGTTGGCCTGCGGACTGAAAGGTCTCGGGTTCGATTCCGGTCAGGGGCATGTATCTTGGTTGCGGGCACATACCCAGTAGGAGGTGTGCGGGAGGCAGCTGATCGATGTTTCTCTCTCATCAATGTTTCTAACTCTCTATCCCTCTTCCCTCCTCTCTGTAAAAAAAAAATCAATGAAATACAGGTGGCTGACCTTCATCCTTGTTTCTAATTTATAGGTGGGGCCCAAGTGATGCTGATGCTGTGGTGGTCGAGGAACTACACTCTGTGAAACTACTGTTCTCCTAGGAAGAATACCAGCTTAAGTCATCTGCCCAGGGCTCAGGTAAGGACATATTAGTTACCATTTCATCTTTTTGAACCTACTTCTTAGTACAGCAGAGTTTGGACTGTCAGTCTTGCTTCCCTGAAAGTTCTGGCATTTATAGGTATTAAGTATTTCTGCATCTCATTAAAGTTCCGTTGAATTCTTAGTATTCTAACAGGGGTTGCCACCTCTTATCTGCTGGCTGACTCACCTTCTAATAGAGAATTTCTGAATTCTCAAGCAGCTCTAGCTTTCTGTGGTCTGTATGCAAACTTGGTAGTAGGAGAACTCATGACTTTATAGACTTCAGAGTATAAAGTGATGGTTGGGCCAGTGGAGGGAGCTATTTACTTGAGAATCACTGACCTTTTTAGTATACAACATACAGAAGCACACTTTTCTTTGCTAGTGAAGAGCCTCGTGCTAAAACATTTATTGCCCTGAGTCAGCATTTTCACTGAGCTGAACTGCTCATGTGCTTGAATTTGGAGAGTAAACTCACCGTATATCAATGCCTGAAAGGGCTGTACCTGCAGTAGGCCCTTGTGACTAAGCAGAAGTTTGGTAGGAACTGGGCTTAATAGGAGATGACCTGTAAAATGGGATAGAGAAATGCTATTTGCTGAATGTAATAGTTCCCCATTGAGTGAGTTTGAGGTGTTTAGTCCTAACTCGTGTAAGGTATAAATTATCTCTGATAAGAAAAGTGAAAAACAGTCTTTCTGTCTTTGTGAATACTTATCTATAGTTTAGGGTCACATTTTCTTTGGAGTTCCACATTTAAGCATTCATTTTAACAGAATGAGTAGATTTAAGTTGATTAAACATACAGTAGTATTTTAGGACTGATGAATAATGCAACTAACCCAAAGACCACCAGGTGTGTGGATAAAAATAAATGTTTAATTATGGCTGATAAAAATTTTAAAAAAATGTGATACTTGCATTATATGAAATTTACCTTTAAAATCAAGTTTAGAGTTTTGCTATATTTTTACCTTAAAATGCTTTTCTATGCCTGGCCAGCATGGCTCAGTGGTTGAACATCAACCTATGAATCAGGTGGTCACGGTTTGATTCCCAGTCAGGGCACAAGCCCAGGTTGTGGGCTCAATCCCCAGCGGGGGCGTGCAGGAGACAGCCAATCAATGATTCTCTCTCATCTTTGATGTTTCTATCTCTCTTCCCTCTCTCTTCCTCTCTGGAATCAATAAAAAATAGATATTTTTAAAAATGCCTTTCTGTGACAAGATATGATTTATGATATAGTTCAGAATATCTGCTAAACTTGTAATTTCTAAAAATTTTCTTTACTGAATTTTTATGAGATTATTAACAATGATAAACAAAGCTTAGTTTATGATATTCGATGGTTTGCTTCTATTTATCCAACTATGTGAACTTTTAATAGTTAATATTTAATTGAAAATAATAGCCCAAAAGAATAGAGAAAAATATAGACTTATAGGCAGGAGACCCTAGGTCTTAGAGCTGGCTTCTTTCTTTCCACCAGTATGATTTTGTATAGGGTTTTTTTTTATATATTAAATTGTTTAATCTCACTGGACTTAACTTTTAATTTAAAATTATAAGTTTCAACTTCTAGGCCTCTTTATTTTATATATATATATATATATATATATATACTTTTTTCAAATGACCCTTGCTTAGAGTTAAGTTATTTGGTATACCAAATTAAACTGTAAAAGTGCTCATATTTTAAAAACACATTGTTTCAAAAACAGATTTATATTGAAAAATATTCTAAATTTAAAGTCATATGGTTAAGATTTACTTTATAACTTTTTAAAATTTAAATTCTTTATTGTTTAATGTATTACATAAGTCTCTTTTTTCCCCATGATGACCTCTCCCCGGCCGTCCCCAACCCCCAGCTCATGCACTCACCACCACCATCCCCGCCCACCTCTGTGTCCACTGGTTATGCTCATATGCATGCATATAAGTCCTTTGGTTGATCTCTTACCCCTTAGCCCCCGCCTTTCCTGATGATTCTGACCCTATAACTTTTGATCACTTAGTTATTTGAGAATATTGTTAGTATAATTTTACTGGCATAGTTTTAATTTTGTTTAGTTATTAAAATTACTATTTCTTCTTAATTCACATAATATGCTTTTATAATTCTTACAATCTAGGTTGGGAAAACTAAGATATTCAAGAAAAAATTATGGTTTAGTTAGAATTTTTAAAAGTAAACAATGAAGTCAGTCTAGGTTTATACAAAAGAGGATAATGTCAAAGGACTTTATATTATGCATCGCATAGTACTAAAGCTTACTTTTCAGAAAGAAAGCTCTAAATGTGATCATGATAAATTGATTGATGAAAACAGAAATATTAACCAGAATTTTAGTAAACTAATACCAGGTTTTCAAAACTCTAGTAATGCTTCTGAAATATTTTACACCACTCTTATTTAGACCAAGAGAGCCTTGCAAACTGCTTTTCAATTTAATCTAGTAGATTAAGCTCTATGAATCCTTTGGTTGTGATTTATTATGGGTAGCTAGGTTACCTGTGACTTTAAAAAAAAATCAAGTTCAGAAGCCTTCACAGAGCAATCTGTTTGGTTTTGCTACTAACAGAATAGAAATATGACCTGTGATGTGCTTCTCTTGCTGAGAGGTTTATTACTTCATGGTAATATACAGATTTGGATTTTGAATTGCATTTCAGGCAATCAGAGATGTTACTACATATCTTATAGTTTATGTACTGATAAATGTATTGTTTTTGTTTGTATATCACATCCCCATGAAGCATTAATATGATTTTCTTAAAATCAAATTTAGAAGAAAATAATGGAGAATTATGGGCATAGTCACTATTTATTATTATTATCTCTTATGTAAAGTAAATCCTGAAAATGTAAGTTGATTTTATTTGACAACTTCTGTGTTTCTTTGTCTCTCTTAAAAATATATGTTTTTTGGATTCAGGACTAGAGCCCCCTAACTTCTGATGTAAGGACAGTTCTAAATGTGACTGTCATCTATTAATCTTATATGATTCCTAATGAATTCAGATTCATAACTCTTCAAGCTTCACCTTGGCATCGTGCTTTCAATTTTATTGTCTTTTCTGCTGGCCTGAAATCTCTAATGAGAGCCTGAATGTCACAAGGCAATGAGGATTGCCCCTCAGTCGCACAGCTTAGTCAACTGTGTAATGAAGTCCTGTGTGTTTTTTTTTTTATTTTTTTTTTGCTTCTTTTCATATAGGACTTAGTGCATCTCAGCACATTTCAGCAGCTTAGTGATATTGCTCATTTCATCACTTCTCCTAAACTTTTTGCATCATTTTACTAACCATTACTGAACTTTATTTCATTTTGTATACCTACAAAGGCAGTACCAAAGTAATTGGAACTAGAGCAGCTAATAGGCACTAAAAGAGGATAATAACACTACTGCAAGGGAAATCATCAAAGACGCGAAGAAATTGGAAACTACATTTACCATATTTCTTTACACATTTTAAAAATATTGTAAGACTAAAGTAAAAGGCAAATAGGTGCTTAGTATTTAAAAAGTAAATGGCACAGCAGGTGGCTTAGTTGGTTGAACATTGTTCCATGCACTAAGAGGTTGCTGGTTTAATTCCTGTGTCAGAGCACATGCCTGGGTTGTAGGCTGGATCCCTAGTAGGAGGTGTACAGGAGGCAGCCAATAGATGTTTCTCTCTCATCAATGTTTCTATCTCTCCCTCTCCCTTCCTCTCTCTTTAAAATCAATAAAAACATATTGAAAATAAAAATGTATACATAAAGTATTATAAAATAGTATTGTAAACCCCCTTTTGATATATCTCTCCTATTTCTATTTTAAGTAGTCTTTTTGTTTGTTTCCTTTTCAATTCTTTTTCTGTATGGGCTCAGGGCAGACATACTTTGAATTAAAAAAAAAGAAATAATTGCCATATATTTCACAGATGAATCCTCACAGGGAAATTTAATGTCACAAAAATTTGTAATTAAAATGTCTTTTGTGGTTTTGATTTTATATAATGAGATCTTACTTTTTAAATATGAAGTGTTCCCTAAGACAAACATACCATATATATATATTTTTAATATATTTTATTGATTTTTTACAGAGAGGAAGGGAGAGGGATAGAGAGCTAGAAACATCGATGAGAGAGAAACATCGATTAGCTGCCTCCTGCACATCTCCTCCTGGGGATATGCCCGCAACCAAGGTACATGCCCTTGACCGGAATTGAACCTGGGACCCTTCAGTCCGCAGGCCGACGCTCTATTCACTGAGCCAAACCGGTTTCGGCACCATATATTTTTTTTAACCATTCATTATTGATGGACATTGAGTGTTTTTGTTTTTCATTCTTCCCAAAAATTCTGTGAATAATGTTATTTCTGTAAGATAGATTCCTTTCTGGGACAAAGAGTATGCACATTTAAATTTGTTAAAAACAGTTTTTTTAAAAAAGTAAAAGTAGAGACTAAAGCAGGAGAGACTAATTGACAAAGTGAAGCTCTTCACAACCAAAGTAAATGAGAAAGAGAGTTATTTCTGAAGTTGTTTGATAGATTTTATTATTAATTTGGGCTTAGAATTTTAAATGCTATTATAACTACTTATTTAAGGTTACCTTATGCCACTATTCTCCTTTTTTTCCTTAAGTTGCAATAATTCACAGTCTCTTCCTGGTTACTCACATTACCTAAAATGATCACTTTCTGATAATAGCATGCTTCCTAATCTCCTTATCTGCTTTTTATCAGCCTCTTTTCAGTAGAATGTAAGATTTTTGAGGACAAGTAATACATTCTTCCTCCTCTTCTTTTTTTCTTCTTCTTCTGTTATTATTTTTTATTTCTCTAGAAATAAGAATTATGTCTAATACATATTAGGTATTAGTTGCTTCATAGAAAAAAAGTTAATCTGCTAAATCAGATGATTTCCATGCTTCCCTACAGCTTACATTTTTAGGAACTAAGGTAGACTAATTATACACCAAAATTCAGCAGATCTTAACTCAAAAATCTCTTTAATTTCTTCTATACAATATTGGTGTTTTGGTAAATTTAATCTCTCCAGGTATATATTATCGTCTTTGTAGCAGTTTATTCTTCTGTACTCCATCTAAGTTAATTGCATCACAGTCTCCCTCATCTGTCTCATGTCTCAATTATGACATCTACAATCTACCAGATCATCTCAGCCAGAACCTTGGAGTCATCTTTGGCATCTCTATTCTTTTTAACGCCACTGATCACAAATTCCCGCCAATTCTATCTAATAATATATCTATTCTCCCTTTTAATTCTCCTCATTATTACTGTGCTTCAAGTCTTAATTGTCTGTTTTTTGGCTTACTGTAGGCAGTCTAAATTGTAAACTTCAAAGTTATCTATTTTAGCTACACTATTATTACAAAGTAGAGCCCTGGTGCATGAATTCGTGCATGGGTGGGGTGGGGTGAGGTTCAGCTGGCCTGCCCCGATAGGGGCCACTGGGGACAGGCCAACCAGGGGAGGGGCCACAGGAGGTTGGCCAGCCGGCCCCACCCTAGATCGGGCCGAGTGCGTGTCATAGCTACTGGTCGTTCTAGTCATTCTGGTCATTCCAGTTGGTAAAGTCGCTTGGCTTTTATATGTAGAGATAATTTCAAACATATGTGAATGCAGAGAGAAAAGTATAATGAATCTCCAAAACACCTAATTTGAAATATTATTTTACTTTAATGCCAGTAAGATATTTTGTGAGTTTCTTCACTTTTCATTTAGCTCTCCCACTCCATTTTTGATAGTTGTATATTTTCAGATTACATAGACATGGTGTACTATTTAACTACCCTATAACTATCATTTAATTTTAGGTATGATTAACACTTATGCTACTCAGGTCAGGGATCATTGAGATGTGTTGGGGGGTGGAGAAATTGAGCACCAAAGAAAAAAAAGAAAGAACAATATTCATTGTTCATAATAGTTTGTAGCTATTGACTTGAAAGTTTAGTTGCAAATTAAATATTTGGCTCACATTTTCTTTCTTGGAGTTTGATAAATATATCATTCTATTGCTTTCTGGCACATTAAGGTTAAGTAATCTGATAGTAATTTGCTATCTTTTTATTTTTAAGTCACTATTTTGTTATTTTTATTTCTGCTTATATGGGGAAAAGGTATCTGTTTAGAAAGTCCAATGACTTTACCGCTGTATTGTGTTTTAGCTCTTCTAGGTCAATTTTTCCAGGTACATAGTCCATCATTAAAATACATTGTTTTAAGTCTTCTTTTATTTCAGAAAAATGTTTCTTAAATTTTAGTTTTTAATGTTTATTACATTTCTTTGATTTTATTAGCCTGTGTCTCTCAATATCTTTTAAGTACTTTGTATCTACTTAGTCTCTTCTTTTTAATCAAAACAATTTCCTTCTTTTCATTTTCTACTTCTCTTAAAAGGAAATATAAAATTCCTAGTTTCTTTTCTATTTCTGAAATGGTTTATTTTCTCCCAATTATTTTTATCTTTTAAAATATATTTTTATTGTTTTCATAGAGGAAGGAAGAGGGAAAGAGAGATAGAAACATCAATGATGAGAGAGAATCATTGACCGGCTGCCTCCTGCATGCCCCAGGCTAGGGATAGAGCCTACAACCTGGGCATGTGCCCTGACTGGGAATCAAACTGTGACATCCTGGTTCATAGGTCAATGCACAACCACTGAGCCCACCATCCAGGCTATATACCAAATTCTTAGTCACCTCATTAAGTTTTGTTTTACCTAAAGAAACACTATTTTAAATTTATTTAAAAATGCAAAATCAGAGAAAAAGACTAGCATAAGAGAAAGTAAAAATTAAAAGTAAGGATTGAATATATTTCAAAAAGTTGTACTTTAGAAACCATAGAAGGTTATAATACTAATTTAAATAGGCTGTATTGTGAAGCTGTGAGTGTTTCTTCAACATAAATTTTCAGTTACTAGAGGACAATCTAATCAAAATATTATAGAGAGGTTTTCTGCATTAGTCTGGAAGTTAGACAAAATAATCAATATCATGTATGAACCAATGCAATTTCCACATCATATTGACATCATTCCTATTTGCCAGTAGTATTTGACTAATCCTTTATAGAAAAATAAACATTATAGCAGAAAGGATCTATCTTTCAGAACAGCCCATAAGTCAAATATAAATTAGCTAAAACATCTTCTCTGGTTCTAAATGTTAAATTACTATCAGTTTCAGAATATTTGGGAAAACAAAATGATGCTCTAGTTATTGAGAAAAACTGACAGAATAGTATTTTACAAATCATTTAACTGGAATTTTAGGTGACTATACACAGCAGGAGAAAATTATATTTTGTCATATGGCACTAAAAAATGTTTAAAATAATAATTATTCCTAAGGAAGTAGTTTTTTGAACCATTAACATGATTATATAAATCACTTTAATATATATATTCCCTTAAAATATATTGAATATATATTTCAAATAATATATTATCAAAATACAGACTTAATAACTCTTTAATTTTCAAGGTTCACAATGAGCCACTAAAATTTAAACTTTGCTAGCCTGTTTGTTTTTTTGTCCTTAGTCTATTTTTGTCAACTTCAGCAATGTGGAGCATACTGAGTTGTAGTATTTCCATTAATACCTTTTGTTGTTGCAGGCTGAAACAGACTCAGATCCACTACATGTCTTTGGTGACTAAAAAAGAAATCCTTTCATATTTTATTTCTGCACAGTATTATTTTAAGAGAATATAAAATACCTTATAAGTCAAGAATTATATTTAGAAGTGTCTCTGAAGGATTTGACTGCCTTATTGAAACCCTGTACTGGTTTTAGTGAAATCATCTTGAGATACACAAATACTTTGCAGAGTGTTTCTTATTTTATTCTAAAAATAGAAATATTTTGAACTATGACCATAGTAGAGTGGCATTGCCTGATACTTGCTTCAACAAATTGACAATGAAAAATACTTTTTTTCCTTAATCAATAACTATTAAGCTCTACTTCCTAATGTCTCTTAGGGGCACAATTATGTTAAGCATGCTCCACGCTTATAAAATTTAAGACATTTCTGGCACAAAAGAAGACATATTTGGATTCACGAGGCATGCTTTGAATATATAGTGCAAACAGATTCCATTTTAGAAGTAAAGTTGGACTTGCTTTTGAAAAAGGCTGTCCATATTTATTTTCTTACTCTTATTGGTATTATTTTTAATAATTTATTTTATTATTTTTAAGTCAAAAACTTTCAGGTGTATAGCCAATACTGTAAAACAAGGAGGGGATATTTATGGAATATTGCAGGCAGACCCGACCATGCATCCCCTTTTGTTTTGCTGCTTTCTTAATCTGAAATACTTAATTACATTCATATGATGGATTTCAAAAATATCATAATACAGGTTTAAGACCCTCTCCCATGTATATCTTTAGCAACTTCTTGATTATTATATTTCAAGTTAATTCAAAAAATCTTATAGTTACTGAGCACTTAATGTTCTATATGATGCTCTGTTAATAACTGTGTGGCAAGGTGGAGAGGACACGGTTAGTACCAGTAATGGGGTTAGATCAGTGCACAAGAGCTCCAAAGTAAGACAGCCTTGAATAAAAATAAATAACAGTGTTATTAAAGATCACATGAACACTTCTGCTCAGCACAACCCATAATCTTAAACATTTGCTCTCATGATTGACAGTTCAGATCCCAGGAAAAGCTTCATTACCTATCTCAGCACTTGTTCTTGATGCAAAAGGTGACTGTATTGAATGTTTTGAAGATTTGTGGCCTATACTATTGCCAATGCCAGAGACTGACATACTGCTTTGGAATGCAAAGAAAATTTGAATAGTAGAAGCACTTAAAAGAAAAAGACAGCCCTAGCCAGTTTGGCTCAGTGGATAGAGTGTTGGCCTGCTGACTGGAGGTCCCAGGTTCAATTCTGTTCAATAGCATGTACCTTGGTAACAGGCTTCCTTGCCCTGGTCAGGGTGCATGCAGGAGGCAACCAATCAATGTGTCTCTTTCATACTGATATTTCTCTCTGTCTCTCCCTCTCCTTCCATCCTCTCTAAAGATTAATAGAAAAATATCCTCAGGTGAGGATTAACAAAAAATAAGTAAGTAAGTAAGTAAGTAAATAAATAAATAAATAAATGAAAATATAAGAAAAGAAAATGACAAGACAATTTATAATATCCTTTCTTTCAGTTTAGCTGAATGCTTTAGGTACTTACGTAATGAAAGAACTATTTTCCTTGAATGCTGAGTGTTCATTTTCTTACATCTTTGTTCCTAAATTTGTGATTCTTAAGGTACTCAAAAATAAGCACATTTTTTCAACTGTTGCACATTCTGCCAGAGCAAATTTTTAAATATTTAATAATTCATATACTCTTAATCTTAAATAAATGTAGGCCTAATGTGCATAAAACATGATATTTATTCTTTACATGGATGGGGAGGTGGTCACTGATGATAAACTTGTGAATAGCTCTACTTTTATAAGATTAATTTTTTTAAAATTTATAAAATTAAATTCATCTGTATATATTTTTAATTTTGATATCCATTAACGATAATGTATGTATTTCTTTTTATTTTACTAAACTATTCAGAATATTTTAGAAAAATAAGTATATATGAAAACAATTTTTATGTTCAATTTGATTAGACATTTGATTAAAATGTTTTAAACTTTCACATACTTTGGAATAATTACACTATTCATTTTAATAGACCATTATGTGAAAATTTTGATTATTATCGCCATGATTATTAACTTTGCTGAAACAAAGTAGGAAAAATCTGTTTTATGTAACAAGATATAATCATTAATTAAACATATATATATACACAAATATATATAAGAGAGAAAGAGTATGCATATGTACTTATGCAGCTATCTAATACACAGCATCCAGATATGTGCAATGATAGCTTCATTTGTATATCTTTGATATAATGCTGACTCAGTCTTTGAAAATGATAGCTTGAGATATTTTTTTTTCATTGTTTCATTAGGAAGGTAAATTTGCTAATGTAAGAGGATAGAACACGTTATTTTACAGTTTGTTAGTTTAACTTATAGTTTTAAATATTAAGATGTATGATATGTGGGCCTGCAGTTGTACTCATGTCCCAGGTCCTATCAATGCCAGGGGCAGCCCAGATTTGCTTTTTTAGGAGACAGCAGTTTAATTGAGGAGAAAAATGTACACAACGACCCAAGCAAGTATCTGTGTATTTGTGAAGAGCTCTAATGGCATGTTCCAAAACGCTAGCTATGCCCAGTCACGGCAGAAGGTAGATTAACATGACAAAACATACTATATTCATTAGTGTATTTCTTGTATTATAAAAATGAATGTTCATTGTAGAAATCTGACAAATATAGGAAGCTATAAAATTTTACAAATAAAAATAAAAATGCCCACAATGCCAACATCTTGAGAAAACTGTTAATATTTTAGCTGCAGTTTTCTGATCTTATTTAGTTATGAATATATATATATATATATATATGTATATATATATATATATATATATATATATATATAATATTGACCTTTCCATCTTGATTTCTATGTAGGAAACCAAATTTTCACTAGAAAAATATGTACATTCAAAATACTAAAACTGTCTTAGAATTTAAATAACAACTCAATATTTATAGCACACTCTTGAATATACTATTTTTGTATATACAAGTGTATTTATATATTAAATATATATATATATGTATATTTACTGAAGTAACATCATTGATCTGAGATTCAAGAGGATATGAAAAGGAGACCAACTGACAATATTACATCCTAAATTATATGTTAATATTTTTCAATTAAAATCAAAGGAACACAATAGATCAAGTAATCCATTATGCATTTTAATTATCAAAAGATATTGTTTGTTGGCTATTAAAATGCCTTTTATGTTGCTCTAAGCAAACTAATAACTTTGAGAGAGGCAAACAGAATAAAACAGAACTTTGGTTTTAATAATTCACTGAGCCTAGTAACTCAACTGTATATTTTATATATCATTAGCAAGTGCTTGAAGAAAAATGCATGGTTTCATGTTTTAAGCATCTATCAAGTCAAGAAAAATATTCCATCTGCACTCTTGATGAAGGATGTATGCTCAAGAGATATTTCCTGATGTAGGGAGAGAAAAAAAAAATACAGCTGCACAGTTTAGAATTGATTTTTGAGTTTAGGGCACAAATAGAATACAGAGTTCTGTAAATTTCTTAATATGACATTTTTTATTTTTAAATTATAAAATATAATCTACCTCCTGATATTTTGGAGTTAGATTCAATGCATTTTTATTTTTAATTTAAAAGATTTATTAATGCCACTGTTTCTGAGACAATACATCCTAAGGATGTCTTTTAGTTTTTTTGCATGAACGGAAAATTGTTTGAAGTGGCATAAAATTTCTGATTTTCAACATTATTTTAAAAATCATACCACGTTACTGCATTGTTTTCTGTGGAAAAGGGATCTGGCACTAACCTTTTATTTATTTCTATATATGAATGCCTCAGATTTATGTATCTTTATAAATCAACATTTGCGAGGCTACACATAGTTTATATCCTTTTTTCTTTTTTTCTTAGAATGTAGTAATAATTTGGATCTGCATCTTCTTTCATCTGAAAAATTTTATGATTAATTTATAATATAGATTATTGTTTCTGCTTCAGTTCATTTCCTTTTTGGAAACATTTTCTTGGAAATACCACCATGTTCCCTATCCCTTTTCCTTGCTCTACTAGGAAATGCAAGTTCTTTAGTAATCTCCTCTCTACTTAATTTATCAATTCCTCATAGAATCTACTTCGTCTTCCTTTGCTTATGTGTGCCTGCTGTCTGACTACAGGGATTGGTTTTGAGTCCTTGTCACATTTTTACATCATTTTTCTTACTGAGGACATAGATCTTATTTTATACTTTCCTAATTCCCAGTAATATATTTCTAAACTGGTCACTTGCCTGTCTCTCTCAGTTCTTAAGAGGAAATAAAACTGTTCTTACAGTAGTTAAAATATTCTTCAATATATATTTTGAAAATATTTTAAAGCTATCCCCAAAACAATGATAAAATAACCAGAGCCTCTCCATACAAAATGAGGGTATTAAATTTACAGGGTGTCCCAAAAACATGTATAAACACTTTAACAGCTCATAGCTCAATTTTTTTTTTTTTCCCCAGCAAGACTAAGCTTTGAAAAAAAGAAATTCATCCTAAAATGCTACTGGAAGTTTGAAAATTCAGTTGAAGTACAAACACTGCCTTTATAATTATTCAGAGTTTGTAAACTTATTCATAGTGTCCCCCAAAAATGTATACCCATGGTAACAGCTGATAACTCCTTTTCAGTTTTAACTGATTTGAAAGAATGGGTGAAGCCAGACTAAGCTTTGAACAAAGAAAATTTATCCACTGGACTTTTTTATGGGGCTACATAAAAGGTAAAATTGACAGTAACAGTTGACAAATTGAGGGCACAAATACCAAAAAAAAAAAAAAAAAAATGTATTCTTGATGTTTGCAATTCCATTGCTTTGCATTATCAGCAGTGCTTGGACAGAATGGTCATCAGTTTGAAACAGGTATTCACGAATATATATATATTTCTGTAGATTCTTTTGAATTTAGAAAGTGATCTGTATTTTAAGAAACATTGACTTAATAATCTTTCAAAGTGTGTATACATTTTTGGGACACCCCATGTTTTGTTATTTAAAATTGGTAACACTAATCAGATGTTTCTTAAATGTCTTTTTTCTCTATTGTTTGTTACATAATTTATTGGACTTTTTAAAAATGTTAAAAATCATTCTGTCCATATCTTTCACTTATACTTACTAAATGAAAGAATTACTAAATGAAAGCCTACAGAGAGTAACCTACATACCTCTACCTCACAGTAGATAGAAACTTCTGTACCCTGCTCAAGGACTTTTATACTAAAACATTATCTCATCTTGGGTGAGAGATATTTGGCAGGTGTATCATTTTTAGTGCCTTTGCTATCCCTCAATTTCCAATTATTTCAGCATATCTTCTAAGAAAACTGGGCAGTGTTCTAATAGCAAGGCAGTGGCAAATATCTGTAGTCCTCATTTAGCTGGATGTCATAGACTGGACTAACATTGGCAAATATTTAATCATCTGTCAGCCTCTTGTTGGTGACTTTGAACTAATCAATATCCAATCATGCATTTATGCCATCTGTATTCAGTGCAGCTTCAACGATGGGTCTGATTCTATTTAGACTATTTTTGAATCTATTCTACTCTGCACTCCTGTTACTGCTATTGTGTATGTCTTATTACCGTAGTTTTCTGAATTCTGTCTTCCTTTCAGGCTCTTCCCTTCAATGCTGGAAACATTGCTGACTTAAGATGTCTTTAAAAAAAAAAAGATTCTGATCATAACTACAAAGCAAAATCCTGGTTTCTGAGATGTAAATCACCAGTTCAGATTTAGGATTACATAATTGAAAAAGCCATAGATATCTTCTAATCCAGGACTATAGAAATCTTCTAATCAAAATCGGGCATCTCTGAGATTCTTGCAGGGACAGTGTAAGGTCAAGACTAATTTCTTAATAATCATTATTAATAGAGTATTTGTTTTTAACTTTTATTCTCACATGATTATACAATGGGTTTTCCAAAGGCTACCGGATTTAATGCCAAAGGTTTGTCCAGCTGCCTTCTACTGAGCCAATAAAGAGATTTACAAAAGGATAAAATGTCATGCTTCTCAATATTTTTGTTATAAAAAGTATAATTTTTGTCCTTATAAATGTTTTTGGTTAATATGTAATGAATTTTTGTTATTTAAAAAAAATTAATAAACACATTTTTTAAACTCTAACATTTACAAGCTGTTTTACTTAGGGAGAGTTAATTAACCATGCTAAGCCTTCTGGTTCTAAATAGAAGAAAATAGGATCAACTAAACATGAGAAATGCTATTTATTATTAACAAGAGGTCTGATGTACTGATTCGTGCACCGGTGGGGTCCCTCGGCCTGGCCTGTGCCCTCTCACAATCTGGGACCCCTCTTGGGGATGTCGGAGGCCTGGTGCACAATTCAGCTCAATCCCCACAGGCCAGACCGAGGGACCCCAATGGTGCACCAATCCATCCATTGGGCCTCTAGTATGCATATAAGATCTTTGGTTATTCTCTTCCCGCCCTTCCCCCTCCCTCCTTTCCTCTGAGATTCATCAGTCTTTTCTATGTTTCTATGCTTGTGCATTGAGCGTCTGCCCCGTGGTGGTCAGTGCGCGTCATAGCTACCAGTCGAATGGTTGAACGGTTGAATGGTTTTTTGGTCACTTAGGCTTTTATATCCATAATAAAAAAAGCATAATATGTTAATTAGACCAGGTGGCCAAACAGTGGAACAACCATCCAGACAACCTTCCAGACGGAGCTGGGGCTGCGAGGGCCAAGGCAGACGCCGCAGCTGCGAGGGCTGAGCCCATGGAAAAACATTTCATCCATCAGGTCTCTAGTATATAGATAAGTAAGATTCAGGATATTCACGCTGCCTTTTCTTTTAGAAATTGTGAAAGCGTTTTGTAAATGGTAACCTTTTATAAGGATATTTTAGCCAATTGTCATTAGCATTCAAGTCTGTAGATGACCCAAACTAAATTCAAAGACAAAATTTCCAGAACCAGGTGCCATGTTAAATTGTCCACTGTTTCTGTGCCTAAGAATAACACTACTTAACCTTATGGCTCTCTGTTTTCTAAATTCAAATCTAGAGGTATGGAAAAATATCCCTCTCTGAACATTCTAAAAATATATATATTTATAATACAGAAGATCTGTTCAGTCACAGAACCACTCAAATAAGCAAAGTAATGAAATATTGTTTTTGCATAAAATATTTAAGAAAATTCTCCATTCTTTCTTTCAAGATGTCCCTTTTTACATTCTTTTTTTATATATATATTTTATTAATTTTTTACAAAGAGGAAGGGAGAGAGATAGAGAGTTAGAAACATCGATGAGAGAGAAACATCGATCAGCTGCCTCCCGCACATCTCCCACTGGGGATGTGCCCGCAACCCAGGTACATGCCCTTGACTGGAATCGAACCCGGGACCTTTCAGTCCGCAGGCCGACGCTCTATCCACTGAGCCAAACTGGTTTCGGCCCTTTTTACATTCTTTTAGGACTTTGGATTATAAAGTCTCTATTAAGACCCTAGTCGGTTTGGCTCAATGGTTAGAGTATAGGCATGTGGTCCGACAGGTCCTGGATTCCATTTGGGTCAAGGGCACATACTGGTCAGGGTCTCTCTCACATCGATGTTTCTCTCTGTCTCTTCCCCTCCTTTCCACTCTGTCTAAAAAATTAACGGGAAAATATCCTCGAGTGAGGATTAACAACAACAAAAAAGTCTCAATTAGATCTTATTTTATTTAGCAATGGGCACTTCTCTTAATCTTGCTGTGAAGAGAGGGGTGAATCCTGGGGTAGCAACCTGTAGCAACTAATTACAGTTAACCAAGTGATTAGAAGATGGGCTCTATTCGAGACCAGGAATCCTGAATTCATAACTCCAGGGAATTCTTTTGAAAAAAAGAGATGGATCACTGAAAAAATACATTACATTTTCAGTGATAGAGATCTTGCTTTGAGCATATCTTCTATATTATAATTATTTTATATATATATGACAAAAGGATTTAGGTTTTAACTAAAAATAAACATAATTTAAGCAGTGACAAAACTATGTGCTTCACTACCTTTCGTATAAAACGTTCATATAAAACCACTATTTATTCTAGTCTCATCAAATCAGATTGGCCTCTCTTTGTGTTCCTCCCATTGGTAAAGAGTGGAGGTGAGCCATCCTCACAGTGTCTCTCTCAGCGGTTCTCAACCTGTGGTTTGCAACCCCTTTGGCGGTCGAACGACCCTTTTACAGCGGTCGCCTAAGACCATCCTGCATATCAGATATTTACATTTTAATTCATAACAGTAGCAACATTACAGTTATGAAGTAGCAACGAAAATAATTTTATGGTTGGGTCACAACATGAGGAACTGTATTTAAAGGGCCAGAAGGTTGAGAACCACTGCTCTATTGTATTCTGCACAATGGCATGCTTTTGCCTGATGGCTTTTAGAAACAGTTCAAGTCTAGATAGACAGATGGCAAATTAGTTGACATTGACATTAAATCCCTGCCCTTATCACTAACAGGAAATGCTCTAACAAATGTAAGGAAAGCAAATTCAGATGAAGAAAATCTGTGAATTTTAACTCATTTCACAGTGTGGTTGTACAGAAAAAAGGAACTGCTTTATATTTATCATATTCATCTGTGAATATTTCTCCTGAATCCCAACCTTGGAACAGTGAGTGTGTGGCAGAGGCGAAGAGGAGCGACTATTCAAATGCTTCTGTCAAAAACAATTCAATTATTTAAAGTATTATGTAGTGGTCTGTTTATTTTGGCACAAAACCTTTCAATTTCTTGAATTACCTCTTCACCCCTAGAAACCACTATCATCCATATGAATGATAGGGTGAGGTTTCTGTGTCTTTGTAAATCTGAGGATAAAGGGCTTTTGTGTCGGTCTTTAGGTGTAAAAGTACCTGCTGGTGTCCTGGGTAATAAATCTTTGCTCAGGACATATCCTGCAGGTGAAATTGCATTCTGTCCTTTTGTGATGGGTACTGAACCCTCTCAGCCATCTTCCTACTAAGGCAGCGGTTCTCAACCTGTGGGTCGCGACCCCTTTGGGGGTCGAACGACCCTTTCACAGGGGTCGCCTAAGACCAGCAGAAAACACATATATAATTACATATTGTTTTTGTGATTAATCACTATGCTTTAATTATGTTCAATTTGTAACAATGAAATTGGGGGTCAACACAACATAAGGAACTGTAGTAAAGGGTCGCGGCATTAGGAAGGTTGAGAACCACTGTTAAGGACTCACCTTCCCCTCAGGACTCTTGACCTGCTAACTACCGCAATCTGAATATGTCATCTCACCATCATGACAATACCAAGGGAAGTCCTCTGGTTCTCAATTTACTTCCAATTCATACAGGAAGTGAAATCAGCCTGAGAAAGAGAAATTTCAGTTTCTCTCTTCTTGATCACACTTTACTCTGGGTTATTTACAAAATACCCAGCAGTCACCTCCTGACAGTGGTTTAGGTAGGTAGTCAGGGGAGATTTCCCTGGTGGTACTAATTTTTTCAGCAAAACACTTCTTCTTTCTACAATTTCTTTCAGGATGAAACTGAGGGAAACTTTTCCCTTACTTCTTCTAAGTCATATTCCCCTTCTTCCTGAGTTGAGCTAAGACTTAATGGCAGACACAGAGGGAGGAATTGTTGACAATGACCCTGCAGGCCTGTCCTTGGTGAATTACAATTTTTAAAAATCTGATAAAGTATCTTTTAAGATAGTAACCTGGCTTGCAAATTTAATATGCATGGATATATGCTTATAAAATTATCGGATTAAGACAAAACAGAAATGTCTCAAGATATTCCACCTCTGGAATAGTGACACAATGGATCACTGTTATTACTTTTTTTTTTAGTTCCACAATTTGCATTACTTTACTGATCAGAAAAAATGTACTAAAATATCTCTTTATTTTTAGAAATATCACTAAAATGACTACTCCCAGGAATCTCTCTAGTTCATTCCACTTAAATAACATAGAATAAAAAAAAAAATGAAAAGTAAGACATGATAGGGATTATTGGCTCATAGTTGAGAACTTGCTTAAGATAACTGTAACTTATAGGTGTAATTTATGAACATCGAGTTTATGTGTGAAATTTTAAACAAACAAACAAACAAACAAACAAACAAAAAAACCCACACATGTTGCTGATGTTTTCTGTTTTTTTGTGTGTGTGTTTTTTTCCTTCCCCAACATGATAATGATATCTGATTGAAGTTCAATTCCCGTGAGCAGGGCTTACATAATAGTGAGATTGTTTATGTAAAGAAGACATGAGAAACTTATTTGTATACCAAAAAGGATAAACTTTAATCAGAACAAAGGAGATTTTTGAAAAGGCAGCATTTTTCTGAAATCCCTTTTTAATCTCTACAATAAAAGGGAGGGGCAAATTATCTCTGAGTTCCCTTCCTACCATGGTGTTCCCTGATAGCCTGCAAACCAACTCCTTAATGAAGGATAATGCTTCACTGAATGAGGCCAGAGAGATTTACCAATAGAAAATATGAGAAACCCCTATTAAACAGCAGAGTGAAGGAGCCTAAGACTAGCTTATGGCTTATTATTTTTCAGAATAACAAAAACGAGTAAAGTGAAACTGCATCTGAGTTGAAATAATGATGCAAAAATAATTTCAACATGTGAAACCAAGGGTTTCAGTATTTCAGTTTTTTAAAAAATATATTTTTTATTGATTTCAGAGAGGAAGGGAGAGGGAGAGAGATAGAAACATCAATGATGACTGAGAATCACTGATCGGCCACCTCCTACATCTTTCTTATAGTTTTTTATTATTTTATTTTCTATGAGTTTTCTTTTTGAAATATTTATAAAATACATATCTCGTCACATTAAATAAAAACACTGGCTTTCTAATTTTCATGTTGGTAGTAGTTTGTATGGAGTTATCCACTGGTACTCTGAAGTAGGTGGGAAACTATGTAAATTGGAAAGTGAAGTGTGTAACCAAAATGTTCACACTCTGCTGCTCTTAATCTTGGCAGAAGAAAATAGAACATTAATTTATTTAAGGAAAGCATGTACTTGTTAGAATAAACAGTAGGATATATTTGAATAAATACTACATATAGAAAAGAGGATGTTGGCTCTCTGTTGTTTCAGTAGATTAACACATTTTTGTATTTTGAAAATAGCAATGTATATTGCTCCTATGTAATACTGTATTTTCTTCATTCTTATAGATTAGTCTTCTCTTTGATTCTTGACATCAATCCCATGCATCTATTTTGTATAATATTACAAAAAGTTATTTTTATAACTTTCTTAAAACCACTTTTGTACATCTGAAAAATACTTTCAATTACCTTAATCATTACTTTGAAATTTTATTTTATTTTTAATGTTGATAAAACTGCACTTTATTGAAATTTGAGATTTTATAATTCTGAATATGTTAAACTATAGCCATTTATTCTTTTCTTATGACAATGAATCCTCTACCTCTTTCAAAGTAAGGTAGAAAATGTATTATTCTGGATTTTATCTTGTTTAATCTGTTCTCAAGTTACACTTTTATTGGTCATTATGCACTTAAGCAAACATTTTATGTTTTTATTTTTTACTTTTTTTTTTCTTAGCCATCACCAGGAAAAGAACCTTTAAAAATGCATAATTGTTGCATTTGTATTAAGAACTGCATCAAAAAGAAAGAATAAGCACAATTGGAGGAACTACTTAGTATGTGAAAGTGATTTGTGTCAGCTTTCCCAATTTTCAGAACTTAGTGAATAATAAGAAATTAACAAATAATTGTGGAATGAATAAATATGATTACAATGAATAAATATACTTTCCTCTGAGCTCAATGTCATGGGAGAGATGAATTGCAGGACGGGCAGAAAGTAGAATCACTTGAGTCTTTGGTGTCTGTCTGATCTGGAGTGTGATCAGATGGAGCTTTCCTGTCATAGTCTTTTTCACAAGTTATAATAGTTTTATTTGCTACTTTGCTTATGGTGTGTCTTCCATCTCTTCTGGGTATAATCCCCAGGTGAGCTGAGGGCCATGTCTACTTTAATCAAATTTGTAACCTGGTAAATGTGTATAGGAAGCACACAGTTAAAACATGTTGATAGAATGAATTAGCTTTGCATAGGTCTGTTTAATTCTACTAGAAAAAGGAAAGTGACCCTACATTGGAAACTATTTTTTTGTCTGGTGAATCTACCTGATCTGTGCACCAAACTTGCCATTAACTCACATTGGCCATCAATGCTTCAGTGTGTTTTCAACCAAACCAGAATCTTTGGTTAGGAGGCTAATTATTAAACTAAATATGTAGTGCTACTCACATTTGCAACTGCCACTCAAGGACTGCTGAAAACTAGTTGCCTAAAAACCATTGGCTCTCAGATACTTTGTTGGGGCATTTACTTATACATCTCAGTAATTTAAGAACTCCTAAATTGAGGGACTCCGGCTTTTTGTACTCATGAAAATTTGACAGGCGACAGCATGATAAAGGCACCTAGACTAATTCTCATAAGAGAAGAGGAAGAGTATCTCCTACAGCCGCCAAGAATAATATAGTTGAGAGAAACAATCTCATGATTAACTGGGGTTTCTCCAAAGATGGGAGATGGCCTTTGGTGGATGAAACAGCCCTTAGTTGTAAAGGGTACCCTGCAGAAAATGCAAAAAGGAGAATAATGGGTGTAGGACAGCAAAGGCAGATGGAAATTTTAGATTGTGCAAATCTAGTACTTTCTAAGGCACCTCAGGTGGTCCTTGAAAGATTTCAGCCATAGAAACATGCAAAAAAAAAAAAACAAAAAAAAAACCCCAGACATTGTGCTCACACTGTCCTTGACTGAGTTTTGAGAGCCTCTCAGGTCTGGCTTCTCTAGACCTACAGGATCGCTGCCAGCTAAACAGCTCATAATCCCTCACTGGGCCTCTTGTAACTGTGTACCCTTTGGTCTGCCTAGTAGTAACTACTTGCCATTTGGTCTTCCTCTCTGGTCATTCCAGGTGTTAACCGTCTTCCACAGTAGTTACTTTTTAAAAAAAGTTATGTACACTCCCCATTAGCTACAAAGGTAAATCAGAATTCCTTTGGCCAGCAATAGGCCTCTTCCCATGTTGGCCGATCTATTCCTTCCTCCAGTCCCTAGCCTTCTTTCGTACCCCTTGTACTCTCCCCTCATAAACATTATGCCATTTACTAGTATACATTTCTCACTGATTCACAAACATGAGACATTTTCTTTGGCTCTGCCCTTTGCCAAGGTTCCCCCCCACTCCCCTTCAGAGTCACTTACCCTCTCTTCACCTGGCAAACTCTGCTTTCAAGTGCTATTTAAATGCCATATCTACTGTGAGACTTTTTCCGACTCACACAGAGATGAATCCTCTGAAGCATTAAATTTATATCTCTGTCACAGTAAGCCTCACTTATATGTAATTCGTCTGTTTATATGCCAATGTTCACCATAGTCTGAGAACACAACACATTTTCACTGCCAACTATTTTATCTTTCTAAACCTGGCTTCTTGGTTGATCCTCATCAGATTTTTGCTGATCGAACAAGTTATCTTGGGAGACCAGTTCCTCATAAATTAAAGAATGGTGATTTTTTTAGCCTTATTGGAAGAATTCTCTTGGAAACAAAGTATTCAAACCAAATTAAATAATACATTGTTGAAACAAAAATCTTACCATAAGCATAGGCAGACTAGAATCCTAGATATAGGAGTACACAGCTTGCTTGAAACAATTACCTACTGGTTTGAGTATTTCATACTATTTTTGGTAGAAACCCTGAATAACATGTTTAAGAGTTTATGGACTACCCTAGTAAGGAAATATTAACTCACCAAGGCTTTAGTTTCCACAGACATAACTTCTACTAATAGATTCTTCCAGATTTGTTGTCTGAAAAAAATCCAAGTACATGAATTTAAAGGGAATGTGGATTAATTGGTTGCTTGGGGAAATTTTATAGATCAACTAGAGGCCAGGTGCACGAATTTGTGCACCAGTGGGGTCCCGTGGCCTGGTCTGCGGGATCAGGCTAAAACTGGCTCTCCAAAATGCCCTGAGGGGTACCAGATTGTGAGAGGGCACAGGCCAGGCCGAGGGACCCCACTGGTGCATGATTGGGTCCGGGGAGGGACATGGGAGGTTGGCCAGCCAGGGATGGACCGTGGAAGGGTGCAATTGCGTGTCCATCCGGTCTTGCTCAGTCCCAATCGGCTGGACCCCAGCAGCAAGCTAACTTACCAGTCGGAGTGTCTACCCCTTGGTGGTCAGTGGTCAGTGCACATTATAGCGACTGGTCAACCAGTTGACTGTCTGTCCCCTGGTGGTCAGTGCACATCATAGGGAGCGGTTGAGCGGCCTTAGCATATCATTAGCATATTATTCTTTGATTGGTTAAATAGCCAACCGGATGACCAGACACTTAGCATATTAGGCTTTTATTATATAGGATAAATGCATAGGGCTGAAATAAAAATCTGAGCACCAACAATATTGTTAGAATTGTCAGAAGGAAACCATCCCCTCCACAAACTTAAATCTGCTAGAGTGAGTTGATGGATTGATGGCCCCATCTAACTATTTAATTAATTATTTACTTACTTAACATTTATCTCCTACTGTTCACCTGGTTGTGTTTGAAGGGAATTATAGAAGCATACTTGTGTATGACACTCTAGCATCATATTTAAGTTAAGGCATTATCATCATTTGAAACTTGCCTGGATCTACCCAGACCCTATATATGCTCCCCCCTGCCCCCACTTTAATTATTATACTGGTACCTTAAGCCATTTCCTGGCTGAATCTAAAACAAAACAACTAAGAGACTTGGAAAAGTCCCAGATTCCAATGCACATACCCAGGGTTATTGACAGATTATGCCCTAAGAATAATTTTGGAAACCCAGGGTTTCCAAATTTAAATTCTAATACTAAACTCTAATACTCCTTGGTACTGACTAACTTGTGCTTTTTCATATATATTTCTTATGACAAATAAGTATATTTACACAGAATTTTTTCATCTAGAACATTTTGATTTTAATTAGCAGGTATAATATATAAGCACTATTTCATTTCTTAATTGAGGACAAGGAACATCTTAAAATAAGTTTTTCTAATATAGTGATTCTATTTAATAAATTAAATTCTAGAATGTGAATTCTGAGAGTGCATAGATTAAGTTTTATTTATGTTTATTTGCATGTATCAGAATCCAAAATTCAACTTAATTATATTATAATTAGAGGCCCGGTGCACAGATTCATGCACTCGGCATGGCCTGCGGGGAACAGGCTGAAACCAGCAGTACAATGCTTCCTGCTGCTCCTGCCTGCTGCACCCACTTATCCTGGCCCCAATGTGCCTGCTGCAGGCTCGTGCCCAGTCAATCCCAATCGGGAGAGACTCACGCCACCGCAGTGGCGCTCGCCAGCCAGCCATGAGCCCTTCATCTGACACCTATCAGTCAGCTGAACTGAGCTCCCACTGTGAGCGTGCACTCCTGCATTGAGCGTCTGCCCCCTGGTGGTCAGTGTATGTCATAGCAACCAGTCAAGCAGTCATTTGGTCATTAGGTTGCTTAAGCTTTTATATATATAGACTAGAGGCCCGGTGCACAAAAATTTGTGCACTGGGGGGGGGGGCAGGGGGGTCCCCCAGCCCGGCCTGTGCCCTCTTGCAGTCTGGGACCCCTCAGGAGATAACGACCTGCTGGCTTAGGCCTGCTCCCGGGTGGCAGAGGGCAGGCCCAATCCCTAGATGCAGCCCCTGGTCAGGCTCAGAGCAGGGCCGATTGGGGAGTTGGGGCACCTCCCCATCATGCACACAGCAGGGCGGATCGGGAGGTTGTGATGCCACCCTCAGTCACGCTCAGGGTAGGGCCGATTGGGGGGTTGGGGCACCGCCCCCTGTCACACTCAAGGCAGGGTCGATGGGGAGGTTGCAACGCCACCCCCTGTCACACACAGAGCAGGGTCAATCAGGGGGTTGGGGAGCTCCCCCCTGTCACGCACAGAGCATTGCCCATCAGGTGGTTGAGGAGCTCCCCCCTGTCATGCACAGAGGAGGGCCGATCAGGGGGTTGAGGAGCTCCCCCCTGTCACTCACAGAGTAGGGCCCATAGGGGAGTTGGGGCACCACCCCCTGTCACACACAGAGCAGGGCGGATCAGGGGAGGTTATGGCTCTACCCCATCATACACAGAGCAAGGCCTGTGGAGGGGGGTTGGGGCACCACCCTCTATCACCCATAGAGCAGGGCCGATCAGGGGGTTGGGGCGCTGCCCCCTGTCACACACAGAGCCGCAGGGTGATCAGGGGGTTTGGGCGCTGCCCCCTGTCACGCTGATCCAGGTGCCGGGAGCCTCACTGCTCCACTGATCCTGGTGCTGGGAGGCATATTACCCTTTTACTATATAGAATAGAGGCCTGGTGCATGGGTGGGGGCCGGCTGGTTTGCCCTGAAGGGTGTCCTGTATCAGGGTGGGGGTCCCCACTGGGGTGCCTGGCTGAGGGGCTGAGGGCCATTTTCTGGTTGGCGGGTGACTGAAGCTCCCAACTGCTCCTTTTTTTTTTTTTTTATTCTGGGCCAGCTTTAGCTCTGAGGCCTCGCTGCTGAAAACATTGATACAATGTTGCAGTGAGCTGGCTGAAGCCCGGCTGACTGAAAGCCGGTTTCTGGGGTTTTATTTAGCTTCTTATTTGCAACATAGTACATAGTTGCTTAGAGTTGCAGCTGAGAGGCCGGCAAGTCAGGAGGGGAACATTGGAGTCCGCAGCCACTGGAGCAAGCAAGCCTCCCTGTTTGCTTCAGTGCATGGCTGCCGGCCGCCATCTTGGCTGACAGTTAATTTGCATAAGGATATGCTGATTAGCCAATGGGAAGGGTAGCGGTCGTATGCTAATTACAATGTTTCTCTTTTATTAGTGTAGACTAGGGGCCCAGTGCATGAATTCGTGCACCTTGAAAGGAACTGTGGACCACGAGGCTGCGGTAGACACTCAGGCGGGTCTTGTCCCCTCCTCTGTGCCCCTACCTGGCCCCTCCTGCCGTGGCCCCTGGTCTCCTCTCTGCCAGCAGCCCCACTCCTGCTGACGCCGCTCCCATATGCTGATGGCGCTGGCCCCACTCACACCCGCTGATGACGTGGAGCGATTGGGGCTGGTGCCAGAAGTGAGTGAAAGAGGTGGCTGCTGCCCGATCACCCCTCAGGAGCAGGGAGAGGTGAAGAAGCCCTCAGGGGTGATTGGGGCTGGCAGCTACCACTCACTCCCACTGATGGCACAAAACGATCAGGACTGGCCCTGGGCGCCTGCAGTGGGTGCAAGTGGCAGCTCTGGTGCTGGCAGCAGGTGCAAGTGGGGCCATTGATTGCAGCTGGTGTGAGAGGCCGCTGCCAGCCCCAATCACCCCTCAAGAGCAGGGGGAGTTGGAGAAACCCTGAGGGACAATCAGGGCCAGCAGCTGCCACTCGCACCTGCTGATGGTGCTGAGAGATCGGGGCCAGCGCCAGGCATTGGCAGCGGGTGTGAGCGGGGCTGGTGGCTGCAGCAGGTGCAAGTGCCAGGTGGGACTGTGGCATGCGGGAGCAAAGAATTTTCAGTAGCCACCAGAGGCTTGCCCCAATGACAGCGACTAGCACACTGCCTTGGTCTGCAGCCCCTGCTCACCTGCTCCACCATCACGCCATGGCCGATGCCCGCCATGTTCAGTGCTCTGCTGCCTGCTGCCGATGCCCACCATGTTCCGTTCACACCCCCTGGTGGTCAGTGCATGTCACAGAGACCGGTTGTTTGATTGTTCCACCGTTCAGTCTATTTGCATTTTATTATATAGGATATAGATAATAGTTAAAATAGGATGCATTTTCACTATTGGAATCTTTATATTACCAGTATTAAAATATTCACCTTAGTTATAGTTTTGAATATATAATGGACAAAGCCTCCATAAACTCAGAAAAAAAAATAATGAAAACTTTAAATCTGGTCGGTGTTGCTCAGTGGTTGAGCATTGATCTATGAACTAGGAGGTCACAGTTTGATTCCCGGCCAGGGCATATGCCCAGGTTGTGGGCTTGATCCCCAAGGGGATTCTCTCTCATCACTGATGTTTATATCTCTCTCTCCCTCTCCCTCTCCCGTCCTCTCTAAAAACAATAAAAGTATATTAAGAAAAATAAATCTATGTCAAATAAAATACTAGCAGTTGTATATAATATAGCCTATAACATGAAAGGAAACAATATGACATGAATTATCTACGTCACTACAGAGAGAAAATAAAAAGTTAAAACAAGAGGCAATGTATTTGTATTATGTAAAGAGAAAATGCAGCTGCTTGTTAACTCTGCTAAAAACAAGTATTGCCATTGTATATGCAATAATTATGTTTGGTCCTGTTGCACTGTTACTCCTGAGGTACCTTGTTCTTTACATCTACATGGTATAATCTGTGTGTGGCAGCCAAACCTCCATATGATGTGACAGAAAATACATAGGAAAAGTCTATTCACTTATGTGTCTCAAATGCTTATTTTCAGTTTAAATCAGAGCTTTCAGTTATGAATAGAGTTTACAGGTGGAGGCTAGGGTAGGGCTGCTGGCTTACAGGCTACTGTCCATTTAGAACACTTTTTTATGTATTTGTTTATTTGTTTGTTTTTCTCCATCACCATTTATGCCTTCTATGTCCTCTTCCACCTCCACCCATCCTGTTTTGCACTCTTTTTTCTTTAAAATTAATGTGATTTAAAGAACGTGTTTTCATGTATGTACTTCATATTGAGCCATATTTCCTAGGTACAATTTTTGAACATAGTTGGAAGCTTATGCTGTTGACTCATGAAAGTTCCATTTACCAGCCTCGTATTTTTTTTTGTAGGGTTAAATGTGTAACTGATTTACTCACAGCATCTGACACTGGAGCATCATAGGATGGTCTGTGGTACTAGATCATCCAAGAATGTCTGTAATTTTGGTGAAATGTGCTTTATTTTAGTGAATTTAATCTATGTGAACTTCATTTTAAAAGAGAGATATTTTAAGGGAATTAAATATTTTGTATTTTTGTATTAGAAATTGTTTTATGAAAGCAAATAGTAATTGTCTTGTAAATAATAAATATAACAAAATATTGATTTTGTAGTATCTTTATTTTAACACAGTAATTTTTGATAACTGAGATAGCAAAGATAATTTTTTTGTATTGCTCTTAATGCCTGGGGCTTTTTCTTATCCAGCATCAGCAAAACAGAAAGTAAATTCAGTGCTATGGAATGGAAGTGAGGATGGTTCTATCTCAAAATAGGAACAATGTAGTGATGTAGTGATTAGTGGTGATTTATTTAGCATAAACCCTAGGGATGCAATTCTGCTATATCATATCCCTGCTAAACATAGACTCTGGCTGGTAGGAAGCAAGGATGAATGTTAGGAGAACCTTTGTTTGATTAACACTAGGAAAGAACAACTCACTACTTCATGAGTTCTCAATTTCTCTTGAGATGTTGACAACTCCATTAACAGAATATAGCATTGAAGTGTGTCAGATGTGCTGAGTCAAAAGTCTACAAAATTAATTTTTAACTCTAGCTTTAAAAAGTAACTTAAATTTAAGTCTTTGGGAGCGATTAGTTCCACTTACATCCTGTGTACTAACACAAGTTAATCAATTTTATGGAGTTAAAATATCTAGCAATATAAACAATGGATAACATCCTTCCTTTTGAGAGAATGAATGAGTAATGCTCCTCACTCCGTTGCTTTGCCCTAACTTATAACTGTTAAGATTTATTGAGTAACATTAGCACTACATGTTCCATCCATTATGAAACAGGCATGCTTTGAAGTCCTTAGGTTCTGCATTAACTAAGCTCTCATCTCTGTTCCTTCATAAAGTAGATGAAGAATGTTATTTCCTAATTTATCATTTCAATAAGAAAAGTTAAAAGTAATATCTTCTATATATGATGACAGATTATGAGTGTATTCCTGTAGACAGACTATGTACTTGTAAAAATAAATTAGATACAGTCATTTGTTAAAATATTTACTCATAATTTCATTAAGTCTATAATTGTATTCTGCTTAGCTCATTGGTCTCTGAGGTAGTTAAATAACAATTACTTTAGATAAAAGTAATCAGATTGACCTCAATTTCCTAATGAGGTAAAACACAAATAGTAAGAGAAGCACAAACTATTATAAATCATATATTTAGGAGATGGAAATTTATAAGTCAATATTTTTAAGCCTTGTAAATATGACTTACAGGTAAAAAAAAAAAGAAAGAAAATTATTTGTTGTCCTCAACACTGTTTCAATTTATCATTTACCCCAATTATAACAAATGCTGGCATTTACAAAATTAATAATTTATTATGTTAGTATTTATTGCAGTATTTATCTTATGAGCTACCCAGATATTTCCCTCAAGAAGTTTAGAATACAGAAAAATAAGGATTACATGAACACAAAGTGTTACAATATGTGATAATTGCCAATATATGGTATGCATGTACTATGCATTTTAAATAGATCCATACATTGTAATAAATACTTTAATATTTATAATTGTCATGTACATTTTAACAGTGAAGTCATATAGCACCTCACTTTTCTGCAAAATGGTATGGTAGAAATAAGACCTAACTCATAGACAAAGGGTTATCCTTTTTTTTTAATCCTCACCCAAGGATATTTTTATTGATTTTTAAAGAGAGAGGAAGGAAGAGAGAGAGAGAGAGAGAGAGAGAGAGAGAGAAACATTTATTGGTTGCCTCACATACAGACCCCAATCAGACCCCAATCAGAGATCAAAAACTCAACCTAGGTATGTGCCCTGACCAGGAATCAAACCACATCATTTTTGGTGTATAGGACAATATTCCAACCAACTGAGCCACCCGCCCAGGGCTAGAGTTGTCTTGAGATTAAAAGGAGATAATAAAAGTTTCTACAGTAGACTTTTTAAGTAATCATCAATTATTATTGAATATTTCTAATTAGTTTCTATCGATATTTTCTAAATGTAGCTCTCATTTCTGTCTTCTACAAATTTTAATTCAAATTATGTGTAAATTTTTATCTATTAATGCCACATTTTTATTTTCTTCCACCATCCCTTCAGCCCTACTTTGAATACACACACCAAAGATATTCTTATTTTCTTTATTAGTATAATAGAGAGTGAAGAATATAGGGAAAAGAGGGAATAATATTTGAAGTAATAAAAATGATGCCTCTCCTCATGAAGGCAGCATTTTTGCAGTAAAAACAATATTCAGGAAACAATTTCTACTAACCAGGAGGGTAGTTTTGCACAAGTTACTCCATTATAAGCTTTATTGCTGTTGTTGTTGTTTTTTGTAAAGATAAGAGACAATGGACTAGATGGCCTTTATGTGTTATAATTATAAGAATCCTACAATGTAAATAGAACAGACAGATGTATTACAAAATCTTTAGGAAAATTCGCCAACCAACTTAAGCAAGCATATTTAAATTATTGAAGCAAATGAGTTTATTAATCCTTCATAAAGCAGCGTACTTTAAAAGATTAAAAAAAAAACACCCAAAAAACAAAGACTAGTAATGGTCTTCTTTCCAAATATGAGTGCATTCATTCTGCAGATGAATTTTAATTCTCTAACAGCAGAGCTACTCTGGGTTCAAAGCCACGTTCTGGTTCTCTTTAGAGAACACAATTTTTTGGGATTTATCCTAGCTCATAATCAATGCAACACCCTGTGGCAAAACTCAACACAGATGGATGCTGATCTTGAGATATCTGCAGAATTTCACTGCGTCTGGTTTAGCTACTAATAAATGAATGCTTGGGTAGTTTAATACACAGGACTGAAAGCAAGTAGAGGGGACTGGCCCCAAGAGGCATCAGAAATGATGTGCTAACAACCTGAAATGTAGCTGTTGATGGTCTGAGATAGTGTTCTGGTACAGTGAGTTCCAGAAACTGACAGCCAGATATCAAAGTGAGAACGATCACTTCTAGATTTTTTATGTAACGAGGGGGACAAGCCTTTGCACAGGAACTGCAAGTGTATTTAAGCAGTATGGCATGAGAAAGTGGTTTTCAAAGGTTACAGGAATTTGTGATAACTATTAATGCACCGTCATGATGGATCTTATATACCAGAGAAGATGACCCTTGCTGAATATGGCCCTGAAATAAAGAGTTTATAAATTTGTTAACTTTCTCACTTTACCTTATCATATTAATTTTTCTCATTAATCTCCTTTTTTATAAGAACGTGGACAGAGACCAATGATCTAATCTTTTTATCTCTTTGTAGCCTAGGAAAGACTTGGCAGAGTAATTAGTACAAGAGAGGCCCACAGTAATAAAGTTTTATATTTAGAAATGCTCTCAAACACATTTACATGCCCTTTTTATTCTTTTTAAAAATATATTTTTATTGATTTCAGAGAGGAAGGGAGAGGGAGAGAGAGATAGAAACATCATCGATCAGACCATCAAACCTCAGAGGGAAGACAGGAAAGGGTGGGCGGAAGAAGGGGAGATCAACCAAAGGACTTGTATGCATGATATAAGCATAACCAATGGACACAGACACTAGGGGGATGAGGGCACGAGTGGGTGGGGCAATGAGGGGATAAGGACACATATGTAATACCTTAATCAATAAAGAAAAAAAGAAACATCAATGATGAGATAGAATTATTGATTGGCTGCCTCCTGCATGCCCCCATCAGGGATTGAGTCTGCAACCTGAGCATGTGCCCTGACCAGGAATTGAACCGTGACTTTCTAGTTCATAGGTCAGTGCTCAACTACTGAGCCACACCAGCCAGGCCCTTTTTTATTCTTGTAACAATCTCATCATGAAAACAAAACAGATCATGTCCATGTTTTACATAGAAAAAAAACCCTGAAGTCCACAGACTTTCAATGACTTGTTTGAGGTTAACAGCTCCTACATATAGAGCTAGTACTTAAATCTCATTCTCTTCTTTTTCAACTTAAAGCTTTAGCCATCATATCACCCTGATTTTCTCCATTTCAGCAGGTGTGCTGACTTATACTCAAAACCCTAAATGGCATCCTCTGTGTGACACTACTGACAAAGTGAGCCAGAATGCAAGCTCACAGCTAATTAAAAGTTTATCATATGACTAGAGGCCTGACGCACGAATTCGTGTGCGAGTATGGTCCCTCGGCCTGGCTGTGATCAGGGCCATCTTCCCTGGCTTCCTGCAGCCAGCCCCGCCCCCCACTGCCACCCACCCCCAGTTCCCCATTCACCATTAAGTGATTGGAGCCTGCTGGCTGTGGGGAGGGACCAAGAGGTGGTTAGTGCACCTCATAGTGACTGGCCATCCGAGACTTGCCTGTGCCATGGGCTGGCTCTTGGCGGCTGGGGGCTGAGGGGACTGGGGGACTCCGGAGGCAGGTGTGTGGAGCCTTGCTGTGCGCCTGCTGCCCCAGTGGGAATGAAGGGACTGGGCGCCACCATCTTGTGGCTGTGGGAGCCGCTATCTTTGAGGGCATGGCAGTCAATTAGCATAGTCCCTCCTTATTGGCTGTGGGCACCAACATCTTTGAGGGCAGGGCAGTCAATTAGCATAGTCCCTCCTTATTGGCTGTGGGTGCCACCAGCTTTGAGGGTGGGACCGTTAATTAGCATAGTCCCTCCTTATTGGCTGTAGGTACCACCATCTTTGCAACAGCATGAGGGTCAATTAGCATATTGCCCTTTTATTATATAGGATTATGGGGTTCAGAGTAAGGATATTGAAAATAAAAGTATATCATTCTACTGGGCACTTTAAATGGGAATACAGTTTGTCACTGGAGAGTCTGTGTAAAGAGATTCCTAGCTTAACTTATCAGTTTTTCATTAAAAATAAGAAAAATGTAGAAGAAGAAAATGAGAGAAAGAGAGTTGAGGGAAATTACGTGTGAGGAAGACTTGGACAGTGTATGTAGTGGACCAAGAAATAAACTGTCTTCTGAAAGACCACTGACAACTTGCTTCTTTCTCCTGGATAGGTCATGTCCTCATTTGTAAAATGGGTATAGCAATGTGAAGTTCTTTGCTGTAGTAAGTGGAAAGGTTGATATGGTTTTAGATATATTTAACCTTTCATCTATTAACTCCATACAGTTTAAATAAGACTAAGATAGACCATTCTGCTATCTTGTTGCTATACCTAAAAGAACCTTGTTGTAGTTGGGGTTACCTTAATGATAGTTGGGGTGACCTTAATGATGGTAGACTTAGTTTATGTAACTAATTCCTCTTGGATGATGGCTACTGCAAGCTATGTTCTCTAGGAGTTTCACTCTGTCCTGGCAAACCTGAAAAATACATGGACTTTGCTTTGTGCCCAGAGGGTTAGCCAGAGTTGCTTGGACATTCTTGAATTTATTTATATGTTTGGTTCTCTCATCAGAGAGCAAATCTCATAATAATTCTAGATATGAAGGTTATTACTAAAGCATAAAATCTAGAACAATCTACAAAACCCAGAGTCATGGGCATATAATTTCTAGCTCTAATGAGATACAAATTATAAAATATATCACAATGTGTCTTCATCATCTTTCCTCTTGATAAATCTTCTCTTTAGTTAATGTATTTTGTCCCAGGCTCTCCTACCACCTCTTTAGAATTCTGGAGCCCTGTCTGTGCCTGAATGTCCTTGGTTCCCTTTGTTGTTGTTGTTTTTTTTTCTCTATGAGACATATTACAATGTCAAGATCATAAATGACAGCTAAATTATGAAATTCTTATGAAAAGATAAACTTTATCTTCCTACCCAAACCAAATTGGCATTTTTTTCTCCCATTGTAAACTATCAATAAAAGTATTGGTAAAATAACTCATGCTAAGATCATTATAGTTCCTCCTAAGTGAATGTGTAACCTATGGGGAAGGGCTTGCATTAAACTAGGGTATTGCCTAAACCCCAACGAATAGTGAAATTCCACTATCAGCACATAGTGTGTTTTGGTAGGGCATGCTTTAAAATGTTAGCATATATTCTAAGCATCCCTCATGCACACTGTCTGGCTAATCACCTATTCCACCGTCTCTATAAAGCCAACCCTTCCTCCAGCTCCAAGACATCCATTAGAGAGCCCGGCTGCTGTCGGCCTACCAGGCATGCAGCCAGTTGGCTATCGACCCGTAGATTTTAGTGCCAGGATGTCATAGGATCCTCTCAAAGTTGTTTAGTAAAGTGCAGGCTAAGAATACCTACAATATTTGCTTTCTTCTCCCTACAGAAATATGTCATGAGAATAAATGAGATAATTTTTAGGGAAAGCACTCTGCGATCCTAGGAAAAAAAGGATTTTATTTATTCAGGTTATTGCTGTTTTTAGTATTATTAATAAGTGTTACATTGAAGTTGGCCTAAAGGTAAGGTCTCATACTACTATTACTGTATTTGAATATAGAATTTCTGCAAAATTGGTTGCAGTTTGCTTTCAGGCTCCCCAGGTATGGTGGGATCTCTCAGTTTATTGAATTTCCAATTGTGGCATAGCTTCCCTTTCTTAATCGGTTTGTAATGTAAATGATTTGCTTTGTAAATAAACAGCATTTTTCATAGTTGACATGCTGTAATTTCCAATATAAATGTAAGCTAAACTGATGAATTCATTAGAAACCATATAGAAAGGTGATACTCATTTTATTTTCAAGGGATTCGTACCATGTGAATGCCTAGTTTATTTTCATTTTTATTGTTTTTTTTTCTGTGCAAAATGACAAAGAAAACACAAATAGCCAAAGGAGGGGGAAAAAAGAGTCAAATAAAAGCTTGTGACTGGGGGGTAAAACACTTGCCACAGAAAAATAACGTATTAATTTGAATAAAATCTTCCCTTTTTTTTTGTGCCTGTACAGAAGGCAGTTCCTTTTCTGTTCTGTTTTTGTTTCTTTTTGTTTTTTCCCAGATTAACGCTCCTATTTCCCCTGTTGTCCAAACCCTACAGAAAGATACTAGCCAAGGCTGCTCAACTTAAGAGTAAACACAAGCTCTAGACAGCAGGAGGTCTGAGACACAACTCTAGCCTCAAGAAGGGCCCCAGTTTTTTCCCTTCAATCAACTTTTTCTTCATTCTCATTGGGTCATTTGTATCTGACAGAGAACAGCCTGCCTCCTAGAATAGGAATGTCCTTATTTATCCCTGAACCAGACCCCCCTGGAAAGAGAACTTCCTCCTTGAGAACAAGCTAGGGCTTCTGTTTTACTCTTGACATTTCTGGATTGACAAAAGATAGAGTTTTCCTTCATCCTAATTATTTTTTCCCTGTGAAGAAATAGGCTGAGTTCCACCAAGTGTAACAATGAGTTCCTTATTTGAAATGTTAATACATTATGAGAAGAATTATAACCCACCAAAATTCATATAATAAACAAAAATATAGTAAAGGTTCTGAAATAAGTCTTAAACAGGCATAAGGATTCATTTTTCTTTGAATTCAAATGTACATATCAAGTGATACTCTCCCAAATATTGGAAAGTGATACATATTATCTTTTTGAATAATTATAATGAAAATACCATCTCATGTCTGCATTCTAATAGCACTATCAATATAATGTATTTCTATTATTTGAGTCAGAAATGCTTATTCAAATCTGCATTACTTTATCAGAAACTATTAAAAGGATGCCAAAATCTGTTTTAAGAAAATGAACGTAAGACTACAGACATTAGTAGTTTATATTTCCAAATAGTTGGCAAAAAATAGAGAAAGAACATATGTATTTTGTTAAGAAGATAAGTATTTTAAAATTGTGTGGGGATTTAATGTTATAAGCAAGGATTTATTCTTTTGCTGTGCAGAAGCTTTTACTATTACAACAAAAAATTAATATTTTAGAAATAAACTTAACCCAGGAGGTAAAAGAACTGTATTTGGAAAACTACAGGATGTTGAAAAGAGAGATTGAAGAAAATGTTAAAAAAAGTGGAAGAATATACCGTGTTCATGGATTGGTAGAATCAACATCCTTAAAATGTCCATACTAACCAAAGCAATCTATAGATTCAGTGCACTCCCTACTAAAATTCCAACTGTTTATTTCATAGATATAGAAAAAAACAACACTCCAAAAATTTATATGGAACCCAAAAATATCCAGAATAGCTGAAGCAATCTTGAGAAAGAAGAACAAAGTTGGAGGAATCACAAAACTAGATATCAAGTTACACTACAAAGCCACCCTAATCAAAACACCCTGGTACTGGCACAAGGACAGGCATATAGATCAATGGAACAGAACAGAGACCCCAGAAATCAACCCAAGCCATTATGTTCAATTAATATTTGCCAAAGGAGGCAAGAGCATACAATGGAGTCAAGACAATCTTTTTAGTAAATGGTGTTGGGAAAACTGGACAGATACATACAAAAAAATGAAACTAGACCACCAACTTACACCATATACAAGAATAAACTCAAAATAGATAAAAGACTTAAATTTAAGTCATGAAAGCATAAATATATTAGAAGAAACCATAGGCAGCAAAATCTCAGACATCTTTTGTAGCAATGTGTTTACTGATACATCTTCTAGGGCAGTGATGGCGAACCTATGACACGTGTGTCAGAGGTGACACACAAACTCATTTTTTTGGTTGATTTTTCTTTGTTAAATGGCATTTAAATATATAAAATAAATATCAAAAATATAAGTCTTTGGTTGCAAATATCAAAAAATGTCTATATGTGACACAGCACCAGAGTTAAGTTAGGGTTTTTCAAAATGCTGACACGCTGAGCTCAAAAGGTTCGCCATCACTGTTCTAGGGCAAAGGAAACAAAAGAGAAAATAAACAAATGGGACTACATCAAAATAAAAAGCTTCTGCACAATAATAAACATGTATTTAAAAAATATGTTATGAATATAGGGCCACTTCTATGACAGTGTAGGCTTTCCCACATTGCCAAGAGGGGTTATGTTAATAGTTGTGCAAGGTTTTTCCTTGTTATTTCTGCTATAACATAATGTGAGAGATTCCATCACATATGAATCAGGAAGGAAATTGTCTTAAGAGGACAATTCTTATTGTTAGAAGCAATTGTTTTCTTTTTCTTTTCTTGCTTTTTGAAGAGTGCATATTAGGAAGGAAAACTAAAGTGCTTCTCTTGCCCTCACATGAAGAAAACTTTTGTACAATGAAATTAGGTAAATAGTGTCAAGAAGAGATACCACATTTGTCTGCATTTTGCACTTATTTTTACTTCCCCTATCTATACAATCCATCTTACTGAATAATGGAAGTTCTGTCCTCTTTTTCAATAGTCTCTGAATTGCATTCATGGAAATCATTGTAAAAGGTCATCTTGTCCTTCCCTTGACCTCCAACCCTTACATATTTGAAATTCTATTTTTAAAAGATTTCCACAATTGCAATGATCTAAAATTCCTTGGAAACCCATTTAGTGTTGGGCAGCCTTTTCCATGATCAAAAGCTTCTTTCTTTCTCCCCTTGTTTTGCTATTCAAATTTATTTTTGTCTGTTATGTTTCCAACAAAAATGAAAATAGCTGATCCCCACAGTCTGAGGAAAAACCCTTCCTTGAAGACCATTAAAAATGACTTTTCAAGCACCTCTTCTTTATCCTGAATAACATAAATCTTTTAACCCTTCTTGGAATTCTTATTTTTTTTTTTAACTTTTCAATCATTTATCTTCCTCTATCCTAAACTGGCTTCATCCTTCTTAAGTTCTGGGATGCGAAACTAGACACAGTAGGATCTCATCAGTGCTGAATATAAAAGGAGGATTACCTTGCTGTTCTTATTTACTCTACTTTTATTTATGCAGCCCGTAGAACTCTGAGAGGTGCAGATAAGATGTAAATGGGTGTCCTGATGCTTATGGTCTTGAATAATTTCACAGCATTTTTCTTAAAGATATGGATGTTCTTCCCAGGAACCCAGGTAGTTTGTATCATAGGTAATTACTTTCTGCCTATCTATAGCATGCTAAGTTTCAATTAGATGAATTATTCTTCACTGCTACTGGTAAAGCCATTATGGCAAAAAAGATGTCCGAGCAGATCAAACAGCTCTGCATTTTAACAAGGGGAGAAAGGACCACTGTATAAACAGCCTGTTAAGAGCCTAATATTCTTTAAGGGTATGAAATATAGTAATCCAGTCCTGCTTTTGCAAGCTAATGCACACGACCCAACATTCACTTTGTATTTTGCTTCTATATCCTTATCTTGCTTAGTTATCTTAAATTCTAACAGAAAACTGTACCTTGAGAATAGCTTTCATTCTCCAATTGCAGTGAAATTTTAAGCAAATGATATTTAAAATAGAGCATGAAATCATCAAAAGTATACATCAGATTTACACTTGTTTAATCAATTTAACTAAAGTAGAGGGAATTTTTGTTGTTGTTGTCTTATTTCATGTTGGAAATGGCCAATAAAGCTCACTGTTCTATTAAAAATATATATTGAATACTTATTATGTTAGTGCATGTGATCAGTTTAGCTGTCATCAGACGGTATATAACAAATGAGCACAATCTGGCTTTCTATTTGTTTTTCTCTTATTTTCTATTGAAATAGGACATTTTTCTGCCTATAATTTTAAAAAGTTGTTTTCATTGCTATCACATTTATTTGAACTCCAAGATTTTCTTTTTTGCATTTTCTCCACCTGAAATTCAGATCTCTGTTTTAATTCATTTGGTTTGAATGCAGTCCAAAGACTCTTGGATGTAGGAGAAGACCAGGGGACATGTGCAACCAAGTTTTTGTAGCACAGAAGAGCAACCCCACTACCCCATTCTTTTTTAAATATATTTTTATTCATTTCAGAGAGGAAGGGAGAGGGAGAGAGAGATAGACACATCAATGATGATAGACGACCATTGATTGGCTGTATCCTGCACACCCCACACTGGGGATCGAGCCTACAACTGGGGATATGACCTGACTGAGAATGGATCCATGACCTCCTGGTTCATAGGTCGATGCTCAACAACTGAACCATACTGGCTGAGCTACTACTACCCCATTTTTATCATCTCATTATTCAACTCTTTCTCTACCTTTCTACCCACCTACATTCTTTTCACTCTCAAATTGACCTATGGGAGCTTAGGGGAGTTCTATGAAGAGATTGCATGTTTGAGAAGCATCTTAAGTACACAAATGTCATCTTGCCATTCCCATGCCCTTAATAAAACCCACTGCCTCCAGGATAAAATCTACACTCTTTTGTATATACTTTGTAATTTGACCCCATGCTATGCCAAAATTTTCTCCTTTCCAGCTTCTCTGCCCTCTTCCACACATACCCAATATTTTATTTTCTAGTTTAATATAATCTTGTTCTCTCAAATATATCCCAATATGAATGAAACATCATATAATCATCCCTTTTTTAAGGTGCAGCTCATACATTTAATGCACTTGTGAATATAAATTTTTGTATGGACACATTCAAAATGTATTAAACTATAATTACTTAAGGGTAGGAACTATACCTGTTTTATTAGTCTTTGTATGATATTTGATTATCTCCTATACATATTTAATTAAATGAATATATACAGCAAATTATGTTTTAAAATTTCATCTTTGTTTGCTTAAACAATTAAAATTATTTTTAAAATCTCAAAGATTGCAGGATAACCTTTTGTCTAATTAGTCTCATCATAGCAATGTTAAATACGTTTTGCTATTTTTCTATATAAAGTGGATTTGGATCAACTTCAAAATAATTTTTCTTTTATAGAAATTAATTATTGAGCATGACATCATGATTAACAAGCAAAAACTATCACAAAATAATATTCTAAAGACTGAAAACTTCTACATTACAGGATTGTTTTCTCTCATTAAGCATTAGGCAGATGGTGGAGATCACTGTGGTTCCTGGTGAGTGGGAAGTAAGAACATTTCCATGTTGTACCATGGACAAGTGTCAGCTAACAAGTACGTTTTTACTGGAATAGTTGATAGAACCTAACATTCTACATTTACAGTGAAGTGATTGGGCTCAAATAATCCCCACGCTGAGATTTTTCTCTTGATGCCTGATCCATATCAGAGGATGGGAATTCCCCTGCAATATTTCATTAGGCTTGTCAACCAAATCTATTCATAAATGAGAATAAATGAGCATGTCAGCATAAGTTATTGTGGTAATTTGTGAAACTGTTAATGAGATATTTTCAGAGCTCATAAAAGGGAAGAGCTATGTCATTAAATTACTGCACAATAATTTTGTTTTGATACAGTAAGTGAGCCGATATTTTATCAAAAACGACACCCTGATGCATCAGTGAACTGAAGATGAACAATTAAATGTTCCAATGAAAGAGGTCTGATGTTATTCAGAAGTAGTTAAAACTTATAAAGGAATGTGGAGTTTTAAAAAAGTGATTATTTTGAATTAATTGGATGTTTTTAACTTTTGGAAAGTAATTCGTGAATATTATAAAACATATCAGTATTAAGAACTATCTAGCTCTCTATTGTCCCTGTGCGGCGAGGCTATTGGGGAAACAACATTGGCAAGCTCCATACAGTTCCTTGCAAGGTGACCAGCCCCTGTGCCTCAAACCTGCCCTTGTGCCCAGTACGCTGCTGCTGATGGCCAGTATCAAGGACTGCAACACCTCAGCCAGGGAGTGCATTGCCATCCCAGGCAACTTTGCCTAGGGCTAGGCCAACTTTGATGTCATCTCTAAGACCTACAACTATTTTACCCCTGATCTCTGGGAAGAGACTGTGTTCACTAAGTCACCCTATCAGAAATATTGTGAAGACTCACACCACAGTTTCTGAGCAGAGGAAACTCCAGCTGTGGCCACCACATAATTTTATACAAGAAAAATGAAGCCTGTTTTTGTTTCATTTTGTTTTGTGTGTTTTTTTTTTTTTTATAAAAAAAGATACACTTGCCTGGCATGGCTCAGTAGTTGAGTGTCAAACTATGAACCAGGAAATCGTGATTCAATTCCCAGTCAGCGCACATGCCAGGGTTGTGGGCTCAATCTCCAGTGTGGGACTTGCAGGAGGCAGTCAATCAATGATTCTCTCTCTCATCATTGATGTTTCTATCTTTTTCCCCCTTTCCCTTCCTCTCTGAAATCAATAAAAATATATATATACTTTTTGATACACTCAAACATTTTACGATATAGCAAGTGAGTGGTGTTCTTGACCCAAACATTGTTTACAGAATACTCAGGGGATAAACAAATCTTACTAGTGAGTCCAGAAGAATACGTGAGTTTATCTCAATTTGGAAAATGTTTAAAAATAAACTGTAAGTACTGTAACAGGAAATGGAGGGTGGTAATGTTGGCAGATACCACAAGGCATTTTATCAGAAGGAGGGGAAAATAGGCTATTGGAAAATCTCCAGCTGAGTGGAGAGGAGGGAGTCCCAGTGTTTTACTAGACACTGACATTGATCATGTTATAGGGTTTATGAAGAAACCAGTTCATTAACTTTGTAACCTTCAACCCTTTAGTTTCATATATGTGGTATCCAGAGACCCAGTACATTTTTTGTGATGTATTTAAGAGCATTCATTAGACACTGAGTTCTCAAGATTTGTACACCTCAAAGGCAATACAGAAAATATTTACAACGTGTGTGTGTGTGTGTGTGTGTGTGTGTGGTGCCACTGAGTCAACTTCGAGGATAGATGACCATATGGATGGCCACAGTGTCCTGTCCTCAACAGCCCTGCTCAGACCTCGCACACTCATGCCTGTAGCTTCTTTTATGGAGTCAATCCACCTCATATTCAGTCTTTCTCTTTCCCTGCTGCTTTCTATTTTTCTAAGAGTTATTATTGGTTCCAAAGAGTTATGCCTTCTCATCATGTGCCTGAAGTAGGGCAGCTTCAGTTCTGTAATTTTTGCCTCCAGCAATGTTTCAGGCATATTTGCCAAAAGACCCATTTGTTCATGTTTCTGATGGGCCAGAGTGTCTGTAGAGCGCTCCTCTTCCATATTTCAAATGAATGAATTTTTTGCCCTATCAGTCTTTTCCACAGTCCAGCGTTCACATCCATACATAGTAAAGGAGTATAAGGGTGTAGACGACCTTAGCCTTGGTCTCTGTTGACAAATATTTACTCTTGATCTTTCCTAGTTCTTCCATTGCTGCCCTTCCAACACTCAGCCTTCTCTTGATTTCTTGGCTGCAGTCTACATTTGAATGGCCCAAAGTACACAAAAGTCTTCAAAAATTCCATTGTTTTCATTGTCTATATTAAAGTTGTGTATTTGCTCTGTAGTCATTATTTTTGTTGTTCAAATGCAGTCCTGCTTGGGCACTTTCTTCTTTCAATTTCATCATAAGTCATTTCAAAGTATTGCTACTTTTGCCAATACAATGGTGTCACCTGCATATCTTAAGTTATTGATATTCCTTCCACCAATTTTTACTTCTTCTTCCTCTGAGTCTAGCCCTGTTTTTGTTTGTTTTGTTTTGGTTCTTTTAAAAATATTTTTATTGATTGCAGAGAGGAAGGGAGAGTTAGAGAGAGATTGAAACATCAATGATGAGAGAGGATCATTAACTGGCTGCCTCCTGCATGCCCCACACTGGGGATCGAGCCTCAGCTTGGGCATGTTCCCTGACTGGGAATTGGATCGTGACCCTCCTGGTCAATGCTCAACCACTGAGCAACACTGGCTGGGCTTTAGCCCTGTTTTTCATATGATATATTCTACATGCAGATTAAACAAATAGGGAGATAAATGCAGGTACAGGGACTTAAGAGTCAAAACAGATGTAGATAGCTCTTCATGATATGTTATTATACATATAGCTCATAAATACTCTTTCCTTTTAATTGTAGTTTCATTTTTGTCTACTTTAATGTATCAAGGTAGATGAACACCTTTCTAAAATCTCTTCTACCTCTAGCTTTTATATAACTCAACAAGAAGATCATTATTGGCTCTCTTCCCTAATAAAAGCTAGGTCAGACCCATAAAGCTTGGAGTTGACTAATCTTAAACCAGAGTGATGAAAGTAATCATTGATTTTATCAGAAAATTCCTATTGGGTGCTTATTGAGATAGGGCCTTAGATAAGATGTTGGGGATACACTTAGGTATAAGAGATTGCCTGCTACGTAGGACCTATAATTTAAGTTGGGAGATAGGCGACACACATAAACAGAAAAGTGAGTTATAAATGAGTGCATTCAAAAGTGCCATAATTCTTTCGGAAGGCCACAGATATAAAGATATGTGACAGGAAGGCTTTGTGGAGAAGGATGCCTTCAGTTGGGACATAAAGCAAAGGCAGTGATAATTTTAGCATGTTTCATGGTTGTACAAAAATTTTCCATATGTTGTTTAATTTGCTTTTTACAAGAATCATAAACATTATTAATTTGCACATTTTTTAAGCAACTGAACCTCAAGGAATTCTTTGATAGAACTGGGAATCAAATTCAGGCATTCTGTTTTGTTACCTATTCTATTTGGGACACAATGCTATTCAGTGCAGGACTCTTAGACCATCAGGTAGGCCATTTGTGGGAAACTTTATTACCAAAACATGGAGGCACTTATAATGGTAAAGAGTATGGGACCTGCGTTCAGATCCTGGCCCTATTCCATTTGAGCTCTGTGACTTCTGACAAATGCTACACCTCTTCTTCAAATATAAATTATAAAAATAATCTGACTCATTCATAAGGTGGTTTTGAGAATTAAATGAAATAATATCTGCAAAGTACTTAGTCTAATATTTAGCCTGTATTAGGTTAGTAGTTCTCAAGTTTGGGCTTTTAGGGCCCTATGATAAACTTAAAAATTATGTTCCACATAAGGAAATTTATGTGGGTCATAGCTACCAATACTTACCATATAAGACTTTAAAAATATTTCACTATTAATTAGATATTTTAATAAAACCCATTACAAGCTAAAATAAGTCATTTTTTTTAAGAAAAAATAACTATGTTGTCCATAAAAAATATTTGGTGTAAAAAGTGTCATTGTTATATTTTTGCGAGTCTCTACCATGTGCCTTAATAAAGTACATCTGGATTATCATATCTTCTGTATGTGGTCTGTTGTGATATGTTTACTTTTTAGAAGTATGTGGGAAAATCTGGTCTCACACAGATATGCAATGGGAAATGGAGGAATGTTTTCAAAAGCTTTTCATATAATAGTAATTTTCCTCTTCGATACTATACAAGCAGTCAATAAATGGGATTTTCTTAAAGATTAATTGAAATGTGGAATCTGAAACACTATATAAACTTTTTTTATCACTGCCATATTAAAGTCCATTGACCTATCATGCACTCTGAATGGGTATTTTACCAATGCAGAATTAGCATCTTGCATCGGTCATTTGAAAAACATTGGTTGATTGAATCAAGCTGATCTTCCAAATGTTGACACATTTCATTATACTATATCAGAAAATCACATTCAATAATGTCACCCACCACTAATCACATTAGAAAGGTCTTCAATTATGGTGAAGATCTTAAGCTTATGAAATGAATACAACATTTTTATACTTCTTGTTTTTGCTTGAAATCTTGAATTTTGTTACTAATAAATAACATCAGTTGTTTTCCTTGAAGTATAAACTTTCTTATCTAATTTTGAGAAAGCTGCCAAATAACCACCTGAATACTTGTAGTTTGTCTGTCAGTTGTTTTTTCAAGTAAAATGATTTACCAAGTAAAAAGTAGCTAGTTCCATTCTCAACTCAAATAATTGCACAACTGATTTTTCTGGAGATGACTGTTGTATTTTTAGTATGCAGAAGTAGTACTTAGGTAAACTTCCCATTTGATCACATGGAAAAGTAAAAAAAGACATTCAAGAATTGTGATTCAATGAGACTAATATTTACTACTTCGTGGATACTCTTAAGTGCATCTGACTTTCTCTTTACTTTTTGACTGTGTGTGTGGTGGGACAGGATACAGTAAAAAATAGTACAGTTTGCATCCACTGTCTTAATTTGTGCTAAGACACTATCAGTTTTCTCCACTATTGTTTGTGCACTTTTGGTGCCAATGTCAAAATAGTGAAAATGGCAGACAATAATTTACCAAAAAAAATTACAAAAATATTTTTGATCTCATGAACCCCATGGAAGTGTATTGGGGATCTCCATGATTTCTTACCACACTTTGAGAACTATTGTACGAGGCATTCATTTTAGCTATCATTACTATTAAGAAGCATGGTCTGTGCAAGAGTAGATAAATGTGAATGGCATATTCATGTAGGAAATATACTTGGAAATATAAGAGCCAGATTTTGTTTAAGTGGCTTTATTGTATTGAAACAAATAAAACAAGACCTAACATTTTACTAGTTTTTCAGACTGTATCAGAATGTACCTATAAAACATAGAGTAATGATTCTATCTAAAATATGTACAGCAGTCAGATGAATATAGGCCATGTAACTAAATAGTCCACACAGTGTTTGCGAATCTGAGATGCTCACTTTGTTCAAGTGTGCTACTTTTGTGTATCTAGTTTTGTTACAGTAGATGCACATGTCTTTCCATGATATATATCCTTATGCACCAAGCCCAAAGGACAAGTTAATTATATATACTTACTGAACAATGAATGACTTCTATGCAAGACATATTTTATAGCCAAACTCTGTGTATACTTCAGTAACATAAACCCAGGAAGAGTGATGTTGTTCTTAACAGCTGTAATTTTTGAAAGGTCTATCTGGGTGGCATTTCTTTTATATGATTCTAAAAGGGAAGTATTATCTTATCCCTTCTGTATGATCTCTCATTTACAATTATATTTATCTGGAAAAGAAAATGCATTATGGTGCTCACCTTGGTTAGATGAATTATACTGAAACCATCTTTACAATTTAGAATTAAGTTATTTATACAGAACTTTGTATTTTACAGTAAATATTTTGGGTACATCAACCCCTCATTCAACATTTTAAGAGTCTTATGAAATATGACACTTGATTTAATTTTCCTTTCTAAATGACTCTTAGGCCACAAAGCTGAGAATTGAGAAACAAGCCTTTAGTGTAGAACTTCTGATTTTTGTTTAGTCCTAAAACAAATATACCATAATCACCTCACTTTAATATTAAAAATATACAATGTATAGCCCTGTTGTATGTAATAAAAATGTTAAGACCTTCCCCCAAATATACTTTTTATATTTATATCTGACTTGGTCAAATTACATTGTAAAACTACAGTGAAAATAGTTGTAGGGCCTCAGCCTCTGGTTGCCAGCAGAGGTTGCTCTTAGGTTAGTGATTACCCTGAGATTACATTATATCAAGAATATTAAGCAGCTGATTGGAAGCTACATTATGTAATTATGCAAAAGTTAGATTTAAATTGAATAATGACTACTTGAGTGACTCGCACATATGTTAATCTCCACATCATCAGAAATTATGCTTTTTAGAAAGATATCTGTGTAGCAGAGAAAAAGTGCCTTTCTTGAAATGAAGATAGTTTACGGATTGACAGGAGCTAAGAATTGCTAATTAAAAAAAATCAGAAAAAAAATGAGGCCTATTAGGATAGATTTATAAAAACATATACTTATTCTAATCATAGCCTTTCTTTGGTTGGCTAAAAAAAGTGAAATCAGTGCATATCTGTTTAAACAAATGTGAAAATACAGGTAATTGCACATATAAGAGAAAATGTTTCATTATAAATATTTTTAAAATTTAAAAAATAATTGCTAATAAGAAGGATAAAACTAATCAGTGATGTAGACTAGATTATTTTTGCATATGTACATGAAGGTGCCAAGTTCATTTCACAAAAAATAATTGTAGAGTTTGCATTCCCTTGTGGTAATTCAGATATATAAAATTAATAAAACTAAATACTTCATTAAAATGGTACTTAGAAAACCTATTTTATTTTAGAAGTTTTAAGCTGTTAAAGAACATTACAAAATATAGCTTTTGTTTTTATTATTAAGAATTTGAAAAATTTTAAACTATAGTAATATGAATTTTATTTTACAAATATGCATTTGAAACCAAGAAGTATTTAGGGGGTCATCTATCTTTTGCTATAAAGAGCTAGATAGTACATATTTTAAGTTTCTCAGTCCATATTATCTCTGTCCTAATTATTTAAGTGCCATTGTAGCACAAAAACAGTCATAGGTCATAGGTAAAAGAATAAATGTTGTGTTATTCCAATAAAACTTTATTCAAAAAACAACTGCTAGATCAGCCAGTGTGGCTCCATGGTTGAGGGCTGACTAGGAGGTCACAGTTCAATTTCCAGTGAGGGTTCCATCCCTGGACTGTGGGGTTTGCAGGAGGCAGGTGATCAATGATTCTCTCTCATCCGCTGATGTTTCTATCTCTTTCTCACTTTCTCTTCCTCTCTGAAATCAATAAAAATGAAGGGGTTATAATAAAAATAGTTGACACAAAACACCAAATTCAGAATTTTGTGGAGAAAAGTTTATTTTTTTGCCTTTTAATGCTGAGTATCTCATTAGCCTCCTCGCCTTAAACTTCACACAATTTCTTATCTGTTTTTTCTCTTCTTTCATTTCAAGCCAGTATATCTGATTAGAGAACCAGTTTTATATGCCTGTTTCCTGACAGCCATGGAGGCTGGACTCATATAGTAAAAAATTCCAACACATGAAGTGTGTTCAAAAGGTACTGGGCAACTGAAAATACACAAGCAATTTCTACTATGACAGTGTGTGTTTGTTCCTGTTTCAGTGGAGTATAAAGCTCATTTGAGGAATAGTGTAAAGTTGGAAAATACAGCTGGCCAATTCAGGAGAGTCTTAAGAATTAAAACTATTTGGCAAATGATAATATTAGCAAGGAGGCAAACAATGTAATGGTGCATTATCTTCAGAAGATTAATCTGTCGGTAATATATGGATGAGAAATAAGAACAGAATCAGTTAAACTAGTTAAGAGATTTTTGCAATGGTGAAGCTAATATCTCATGAGTCCCGCTTTTCGGTCATGGAGGCAGCAACATTGAAAACAGTTGGGGACAGGACTTACTGTGTGAGGAGGTTTAAAAGAACTTGATAGATGATCTGAGGGTACATAAGAAATGGTTTAAAAGTTTACTGGTTTACTATGTTGATTATCTGAAAAGAAGAGAGTTAGGTGATGAACTATATTTTTGTCTCAATAGGGTTTATTGTGCAACATTCTGGTAGACATTCAGTTTGGGGGATAAACATTGGTGACAAAGGGGCTATGTATGTAAGTTGAGCATTTAAAAATATAAATGTTGGGATTAAAATTCAGAAGGGAAACACCTTTTCCTCTGATACCACATGATAGAATAAAAGATAAATATGGTAAATGTATTTTCTGAGTTTGGGACATATTGCCAGAAAAAAGTTTATAATGAAAATTGTTATTAAAATGTGCATATGATGCCTGGCTAGTGTGGCCCAGTGGTTGAACATGGACTTATGAACCAGGAGATGAGGTTCCATTCCTTGGGTTCCACGCCAAGTTGTGAGCTCCATCCCCAGTAGGGGGCGTGCAGGAGGCAGCCGATCAATGATTCTCTGTCATCATTGATGTTTTTCCTCTCTCTCTCTCCCTCTCCCTTCCTCTCTGAAATTAATGAAAATATGTTTTTAAAATATGCATATGTTAATTGAAAATTTTGAAAGATATGGGGATATGTAAATTTTGGTATTGCTTCTTTGGAAGTATGCTAAGAAATGAGAAAAAAATGTGTGAATTAAATAATGTTTTGCATTAGTGAATTCCCAGTAAGAGATGAATGTCATCCTTTTTTTTTTCAGAGAACTTTGGCTTAATGCATTTAAATCTTTAATCAACAATAATTCATGTCCTGGAAGCAGAGAAAAGGCAGTAAACTCTGGGGAAATTTGAGATTGGAGATGTTTACAGTGGAGGAAACAAAGGTCAAGATGAATTCTGGAGTTGATCATAATTAGAGGTTAAAGAACTGAGTAATTTGGCAGGAGTGAGTGAAAGGAGTTCACACTGAGAGGGAAAAAAAGCAAATTTAATGAACCTGAAAAAAAGAAAATGTAAAGGGTTTATAATAATGAAGAGAAGACACCTCATTTGAGATCTTAAAGGTGGAGAGGTTCTGTGTGATGTACATGCTGATGAGAGTATGTTGTGGAACTTGCAGAACATAATATGACTATAGTTTTTAATTTGATCCTAATGTCTTCTTTTTGTTGATTCAACTATATCCTCTTTCAGAGTATACATTAGATAACAGATGCCAAGGAAAGATGTTAATAGGTAGGAAATGGATTGGCAATAGGAAAAGTGGGATTGAAAGATGATGGGAAAATGGAAAAGGAGAAAAATAATCCAGCTGTTCATCGTTCTTTAGCCAAAGGAGTCACGTTTCTGAGATATTCCATTGTTTAGTAGAGGGGAAGGTTACAACACCTCTAAAATGATCACAGCCTTTCATTTGAATTTGAGTCCTCGGGAGAGGCTGAGCCTTCAAAGTTACAAGCACACACATTTATATGTGTTAGAGGTTTCAATAGGATGAAGCAGACAGGGTGAATCTTAAGAAGTTATTATTTTGCACTTTAGGAACCCACCTTTTCTACCCACATCCCTGTTAGTGATATATCTCCAAACTGATATTGGAAGCCAAAGGGAAGAAGAGTTTTTTTAAAAAAAAAATCATTCTAAATTACATGTTCTCTCGTTCTAAGAATGTCTATGTATAAATGAGGCAAACATGCACTTATTTACTAAGGACATATTTTTAAATTTAGAATATAAGATTGTATGAATGTATATCTTTATCCTCTCTATTTATATACACTAGTGGCTTGGTGCACAAAATTCATGCACATTGAAAGGGAATATGAGGAAATATTTTTTTTTTTTTTTTTTGAGCAAATAGAGCATTTATTAGAAAGATGCCGAGTATCACAGTGAATCCAGAGAAGACCCAGATAAGTAGGGCCAAGCAGCTAACACTGGGCAGCCGCAGTCACGCCATGAGTTGGGAATACAGTCCCGGAGAGGAGCACTCGGCAGAAGACCCGGTGGGTTTCCAGGGCATGCCTATGAGGAAATATTTTAATATTGCTATTTGCCCTTTATAATAGAAGTGTCAGAGATGAAAGAAAATTAGTAAAATGTATATGAAAATCTTCCTCCTATTAGAGTCTGAGGCACGCCGCGGGACCCAGAGTCAAGTCCCCATCCACCCGCGTGCACCTCAAAATTGTGTGAGATCCAGACCCAGCTATCCCTACCCCCGTCAACCCCTGCCAGGCAGGGGGCACAGCCTCTGGTCCCCCTGCCCAGTGCTGGGGTGAGGGCTGTGGTCTGAGGTCCCCCGTCCTAGCCCAGCACCATGCAGCCTCAGGTTCCTGCTGATCGCTCGTTAAGGCTCGTTAACCCCGCCTCCGCTGTGGGTGCAGCCATCTTGTGATGGTGTGACGAAGTGAGCGTCAATTTGCATATCACCTCTTTATTATATAGGATATAAAGGGGTGATATGCAAATTAGGCTGGGACACCATAACGGTCATGACCAGGTGAGGAGGAGACTGCGTCACAATGGCTCAGGAGGAGCTGCGCACGCAGATGGGCGGGAGGGGACTGCGTGCCGCCCCCAGGCCCAGCGGACACACACCAGGGGTGAGGACATGCTCTGAGCAGCTGCAGCGCGACTTGGAGAACACCCGCATCCCAACGGACACACACCAGGGGTGGTAACGTGCTCCGAGCGGCCCAGTGGGTGGTAGTGGCAGCCAGAATAAAGCAGCCCTTGTCCTGGGTGCTGGAGGGAAGCCGGTGCCGGCAGCCAGGGGAAGGAAGGCCTATTCTTGCATGAATCTTCGTGCATCGGGCCTCTAGTATATAATAAACAGGTAATATACAAATTGAACAAATGGTGGAACGACCGGTCACTGTGACACACACTGACCACCAAAAAGCAGACACTCAACGCAGGAGCTGCTCGCTGGTGGTTATTGCGCTCCCACAGGGGCAGTGCCGCTCAGCCACAAGCCGGGCTGACAGTTGGTGAGTGCAGCGACCCACCTCCCTGGCAGCTGAGGATATCCGAGGGCTCCCAGACTGCGAAAGGGTGCATGAATGTCATTCACCGGGCCTCTAGTTAAACAATAATTTACCACCCAATCATCTCTGGTACCTTGATCTCTACCTACTTCTTTAAACAAACCCCACATTCTCAATTCTACTATTTTCTGTTCACAAAACATTTTCCTTTGTATAATCCTGAGCATGAGCAATCTGTTCTTGCTTTTTTCTGTTTGGTAGGCTTTTCCCACCCTGTCTCTCCCCGATCCTAAATGTTGAGATCACAGATACCATTTATGAAAGCTATTTTTATCATTATTGTTTGAATTCTTCAACCAAACACATGTGATATCTATTTCTCTCTTTTTTAATCCTCACCCGAGGATATTTTTTTCATTGATTTTTAGAGAGAGTGGAAGAGAATGGGAAAGACAGAGAGAAATATCGATGTGAGAGAAACACATCAACTGGTTGCCTCCTGCATGCCCCTGAGTGCCTGGGATGGGATGGAGACTGCAACTGAGGTACGTGCCCTTGGCCAGAATCAAACCCAAGATATTTTGGTCCACAGGTGGACACTCTATCCACTGAGCCAAACCAGCTAGGGCTGATGTCTCTTTCTCTTGATCCCTGCTAGCAATATTTTTATACTTACTATATTCTGATTTTTGTGCACTTTTATTTCTTGCATACTAAATTGTAAACGTATTCATCTTTGTATATCCTGAAGGGCTTAACATGGAGTTTTACAGATAATAAGCTCCCAAATTTGTTTGCTATTACAGTGTCTATAGTTTATTTGACACTATGTCTCCTTTTTGTTTATTCAACTATATCTTCCTTCAGATTATACCAGATATTATCCAATGTCTTAATATAGTTTCATCCATTTTCTTTACATGGTTCTATAGCTCAGGAATGTTTTAAATGCAGTAAAGATAATCTTTGTTCTGGATGATAGTTATATTAACTCACTGGGAAATTAACCTTTAAATTTTTCTGTGGCCTGTGGTGACATTTGATGAAAAGAATCACAGTAATAATGGTAGTAATTGTACTTTGTTTCCCAGAGTCTGGAGTATTACTCACGTAAATGATTTCAGACCTGTGTCTCCTCCAACAAATATAAATATTTAATATATGACAAAAATCTAAAATTAGTTTATAGAAAGTTTACAAAGGGCTTTTATACCCATGCCTCTGCATTCAATGGATATGGCCTCCAGGGAGGGTGTTTCTGTATAAAGTGTTTCTGTATAAAACATTCTGTAAACAGTGTTTCTGACAACGCCGATGTTATAAATCTAAGGGTACTGCTGGGTCCATATCTGAAGACCGAGCTCATCAATTATCTTTGATTAAAGATAATGGGCACCTAAAGATGGTGATGATGATCATGGCAGTGCTTGCTGCAACAACAAAATAGCTATCAATATTTTAGTACTCTTTATAATCCATAAAATATGCTAAGTAATTAGCATATATTTATAATTAATTTAATCAGCAATTAATTTTATTTTCTACAGTTTCTAGATAAAATTGAAGCTTAGAATGGTTAAGTTGCTGAGTACAATTTAGGCAATAAACTAATTTAAACTCAGATCCTTTGGACTCACAAATCTTTGCTTTTTTTTTCTTCTATATATTTTATTGATTTTTTACAGAGAGGAAGGGAGATAGAGAGTTAGAAACATCGATGAGAGAGAAACATCGATCAGCTGCCTCCTGCACATCTCCTACTGGGGATGTGCCTGCAACCCAGATACATGCCCTTGACCAGAATTGAACCTGGGACCTTTCAGTCCACAGGCTGACACTCTATCCACTGAGCCACACCGGTTTCGGCACAAATCTTTGCTTTTAACCAATGCCAATATACTTCACTATGCATCTGAAATGAATAAATACAGTTTGCTTCTTCACTGTTTATTCTCTCCTTTCATTTAAGTTTCTCAGAACCACCTAAATATTAACTAGTGCTAAGTACTTTCAAATACTCTGTTTTGTATCCTCCTTAACATTTTATAGGGATTATAAATGCTTTTGAGAATTTTAGCATCTAAATTTATTTAAATTATATTTAAATCTGAAATACCCAATCCTATACGGGGTGGCCTGTAAAGCAATTGCAGAGACTGGATAACAGGATATTGTTTCTGATTGTGAATATAGCCCTGTTCATTTGCATTTTTTTTTAATACCAGAATTTTAGCAGTATTTATTGCACTTGCTTAGCTAATACAATAATTATTACTAACAATATTGTCATATTATAAATAAGCAGGCACTATTTCTTTTACAGAACTTAGAGGAAGACATTTAGTGCTCCTTATGACATGTTTCTCACTTGCTTTCAAGTTTAATTTTCACAGTCAAGCTCAAGGAAGGGTATTGTTACCCTCTGGTTCAGACAAGAGAATGAGCTCACACAGCTTGTGCACAGCTTGTGCATAGCGGGTCCAGGATTTATTTAAGCCCAAATACCAAATCCAAGGGTAATTCTTCTGAACATCAACTTCCCCCTAACTGTCCAAAATAACCAGGGCTTGATGGATAAAAGAGGCTTCCTATGATAAATCCAAAAGCTTGTGGGGTTTAGAATTAGAACTGACTTTAAGGCTTAGATTTGCTCTCCTTGTATTCAAAGGTGCTGAAATTTTCCCACAAAGAGAATTATTGTTCTTTTGAAAAAAATTATATGAGTAGCTGTATTTGGAAATAGTAAAATACCATGCATTTTTTTTCAAAAATACCGTATTTCTCAAGTTTGAAAAGTAGTAGTCTCTCCTTAATTTTCTCACTCCTTAATTATCTAAATGTAGGTAGTTTCCAAATATTATTTATTCTAATCATTATGCAGATTGGAAACCTACCCCTACTTTCTATTCTGACTTCCACTGACTTGGTTGGCATCTTCATTGATTCTTGTCAGATCTATCACAGGAACCTTCCAAATGGCTCTTTACTTCCCAAGCCTTCAGGTCACAAGCAGCAGCATTAATTTGGTTTGCCTTCTTAAAATATAAATATAAATTTAAAAGTAATCTACTCCCCCCATGTATCACAATATCCAAAAAAATCCCTCTCACAAACCTTGAGACATGATATTCAAAAATGGAACCTTGGCCTCAATGGTGTTGCCCAATGGTTGAGTATTGATCTCTGAACCAGGAGGTCATGATTTTGATTCCCAGTCAGGACACATGTCCAGGGTGCAAGCTCAATCCCCAGTGCAGGATGTGAAGGAGGCAGCCAATCGATGATTCTATCTCATCATTGTTGTTTCTATCTCTCTCTCCCATTTCCTTCCTCTCTGGAATCAATAAAAATATATTTATTTTTAAAAAAGCAGAATCTTGTAATCAGTCTTGGGTTAGCAACTGATAAAACAATGTAACTAGTTGTGTCGAGTTTTAAAAAAATATTATTTCTTTAAAGAAAAGGATCCCCCTCTGTAAATGGAGTCATAAAGAAATGTCTTGACAATTAGAATAAGTACATGTAAAACACCACAGTGTTGGGAACACAGGAGGTATTTAATAAATGTTAATTAAGTTTTTTCTAATACATTGCTGCCCATCCTTGCCAGCAATCTATGCAGTAATGGAGATTTTCAGCATCTTTCAAGTGTCTAGTCCTTTCTTATCCACTCGTTTATGCTATTTGCTCTGCCTGGAATATCCTCTCCTACAATGGTTACTAAAAAAATTCCTCCTTGTCCATAGAGATTATATGTTACTTTTTGGTGAATTATTCTGCTAATTTAGGCAACATTTGTTTTGCTGGTATAGTTTTGTGTCACTTGAGTAGGGAACCTAGATTATTTATACACTAGAGGCCCGGTGCACAAAATTCGTGCACAGGAGGGGGTTCCCTCAGCCCGGCCTGCACCCTCTCCAATCTAGGACTCCTCGGGGATGTCCAACTGCCTCTTGCAATGCAGGACCACTGGCTCCTAGCCGCTGGCTTCTAACCGCTCACCTGCCTGCCTGCCTGATTGCCCTAACTGCTCCCCTGCTGGCCTGATTGCCCCTAACTGCCTCTGCCTCACCCCACACCTGGGACCCAGGATTCCCTCCTCTGGCTGGTCGCAGGCACCCGAGACCCGGGCTTCCCTCCCTCTGGCTGGCTGCAGGCACCCAGGACCCAGGCAGGCTTTGCCTGGGCTGGTCACAGCTGCAGGGGACCGTGGACAGGCAGCTTTGCCCAGGCTGCAACCTCAGGCTCCTGGGACTGTGGGGCAGATGGCTTGTCCTTCTCCCGGTCCACAGCCTGGCTGGTCCCCATTCCTCTCTTGTGAGCTCATTTGTGCCTGACTGGTCCCCATTCCCCATTCCCCAGTGTTGAGTGTCTGAGCAGTTATGGCGTGATGGCGTGAGGGTGTGATGACCATTTGCATATTAGCTCTTTATTATATAGGATTCAATCAATATTTGCTTAATGAGGCATTATACAAACGCCTGCATTATAGAATTTTACCCAAATACAGTTGTCACTTTTACTTTTTATCCTAGTCATTTCCCAAAATCTAGCATTTTTACCTCTTTTTCCTGATTCTTCAAGGATTTATCCCCATTTTATTATATTAAAAAGTTCCAGAAAAATATTGCCACACATCTAAGAGAGGGTTTCTACTTGTATGCTTTTGTTATTTTTAAATTTTCTCATACTTCCTTTGTTTTTTCAATGCAAAAATTTTAAGGCTTTAAACAATGCCTAATTTGTAAACTGTAGTCATTTTGTCTATATACCTTAAAAGAAAGTGATGGTGAGCTTTCATTTGTATTCTTTCACCTTTTAACCCTGTTTCCATGGAATCCATAAGTCCAATTCAGAGCTGTTTGGTATGCAAAATAGCCTGAACACTTTCAGAGGTAGCAGATAAATGCCCTTTCTGGATTAGGTCAGTCTTGCAGCCTACTATTTTTCACATTTCCAAAGTCTATATTTAGTTGATCCTATAAGTAAGCAAAATAAGCAAATATATTCAAATTCTATTACAATAAAAGTCTAGCATTCTTCCTTGCACTTATTAGCCACAGAATGAATAATTGTTCAATTTAATTGATTTGTTGCTTCTTTCAATTGAATTGGAGATGGATTTATTGAAACTTCTTTCTTGGTAAGATTTTCTTTTTCTTAATCTATTTCACTAAAATGTCTCATAAGGAAGGAAAGCCAGAAACATGGATTACAAAAATGTTAGAATTTTTTACAGCACTGGAGGGGAACACAGAATTCTTTCATATAACCATTTTCCACTTAAACTGTTGAATAAAATATATCAGGATTTTTGCATTTTATTGTTATTGCTTTATTGAGGTATGATTACAATGTAAAAAGCTGCTCATATTTAACATGTACAACTCAATGTATTTAGGGGTAAGCATACACCCATGGAACCATCATCACCATCAACATGGACGTAGACATTCCATCATCTCCCAAACTTTCCTCCTACCCCTTGATTGCTTTTATTATGTGTGTGGATTGTAGGGAGCAGCTATCGGGTCAAGCCTCAGACTGACCTGTGGCAGAGCCACATACAAGTCCCAGCTTGGAGGGCAGAGCCCTCCTAGAACAATTAAGCTTAACCTTATAGTCCTCCCTTGTTCCTAGGTAGCTAATGGGCTGTGGGAAGTGCAGGGAGTGCTGCCAAAACAAGGCTTGAGTAACAAAATAGATTTGAAACTCACAAGAACATTGTAAACATGTTGACCACTCCCCTTGTTTTGCTTTGTGTGATCTGACTATAAAATAAAGCTTCCACTTACAGGCAATGTCACTGTTTCCCCATCCAGGCATAGTGATCCTACCTGGCCCTAACTGTATTCTCTTGTCTGTCTTCTTTAATCCTTCACTGCCTCTCCTCAGGTTCACCCCGGCTGTGCTGGACATGGTTCATGCATGCATGTGATGTGTGATAGGAAGAAACCATGAAGTTCTAACTAACAATATCTTTCAAGTATTGTTAGTTATAGATACTATCCTCCTATATAATAAGAGAGGAATATGCTAATTAGCCATTATGACCTGAGGCATAATAACCAAGCACATCACTACCAGATCACAGATCAGCAGGATGGTGGGCCAGTGAGGTACAAGCCGGCTGCAGAGAGCTACAGGAGGGGACAGGGTAGCAAGCTATGAGGGGAGGGAGGGGGGGAGTGGGGGGAGCTACAGGAGGGCAGGAGAGCGGGTGGAGAGCTACAGGAGGGTGGTAGCGACCTATTGGCACGAGGATTCTTGCACAGGGCTACTAGTGTTATATAATAGAGCTCCAGAATTTATTTATTTTGAATAACTGAAACATTGTACCCTTCGACCACCACCTCCCATTTTCTCCTCCTTTAGACCCTGAGTTGTATGAGTTCCTTATATATTTTTGAAATTGACCATTATTAGATATGTGCTTTGCACATATTTTCTCCCATTCTGTGGGTTACCTTAACTGTGCAGAAGTTTTTTAGCTTGATGTAATGTCACCTAATTATTTTTGCTTCTTTGTGTGCCTTTGGTTTTATTTACAAAAAAAAAAAAATCACTTCCAAGGCTGATGTCAAGGAGTTTTTTCCCCTAATGTTTCATTGCTTCAGGTCCTTGATCCATTTTGATTGATTTTTGTATATAGCAAGATATGGTTTCAATTTCAATCTTTTGCATGTGGATACCCCATTTTCCCAGTACTATTTATTGAAGATACTACACTGTCCCCATTTTGTAGTCAAGGAGGCTTTTTGACAGATTACTTGGCTATATATATACTAGTAGCCCATCGCGCAATATCGCGTCCAGTAGGCCACCCACCGCTTCCGCTGGGAGCCGCATTGCTTCCATGGGAGGCGGAAGCGAGCTGCAGCACCCATGGAAGCCAGGAGGGAGCCACACCATTTCCACAGGAGGCGGGAGAGACCCCTGCTGCTTCCGCGGGAGGTGGGCCCGCTGTCTCCTATCTGGGCCTGCACTCAGCCGCGGAGGCTGCGGGCTGGCCCCCCTGCCCCTGTCTGTGTCCGCTCCAGCTCCAGGGGGCTGACCTGAGCCAGGTGTGGCAATGAAGCAAGCATTCCGCCAGGCCGCTCATGCTGCCCACTCTCAGTGGCTGCTCCCCTGGGACTGGATGACTCCGTCAGGGCTGAGAGGACTGGGCGCCACCATCTTTGAGACAGAGTGATGGTTAATTTGAATATTACCCTTTTATTAGATAGGATATATATATATATATATATATATATATATATATATATATAATATATATAGTTGCTTTTTTTCCCTGAGGTCTCTATTTTGTCCCATTTGTTTCTATATCTGTTTTTATGCCAGCATAATACTCTTTGGATTACCAAAACTTTGTAATAGAATTTGAAATCAGTAGATGGGATATGTTCTACTTTGTTCTCCTTTTACCAGATTACTTTGGCTTTTTGGAGTCTTGTGGTTCCATATGAATTATAGAATTGATTTTTCCATTTCTGTGAAAAATGCCATTAGAATTTTGTTAGAGATTGAATTGAATATGTAGATCACTTTAAGTATGGACACTGTAGCAGTATTAATTATTTCAATCAATGAACATGAGATATCTTTTCATTTATTTGTCTTCAAATTATTTCATCAATGATTTGTAGTTTTCAATGTGCATACCTTTTACTCAGTTAATACTTTCAACAAAAAAGATTTTTTAAAAATATTCTTAAATATTTTATTCTTTTGATACTATTATAAAGAGGGTTGTTTTCTTAATTTATTTTTGGGACATGTGTTATTAGTGTATAAAAACAAGAATAATGCCATAACTGGTTTGACTCAGTGGATAGAGCATTGGCCTGTGGACTCAAGAGTCCCAGGTTTGATTCTGGTCAAGGGCATATACCTTAGTTGCAGGCACATACCCAGTAGGGAGTGTGCAGGAGGCAGCTGATCAATGTTCCTCTCATTGATGTTTCTAACTCTCTATCCCTCTCCCTTCCTCTCTGTAAAAAATCAACAAAATATATTTTTAAAAAAGAAATGTGAATAAAATATATCAGGATGTTTGCATTTTCTTTTTTATTACTTTATTGAGGTATGGTTACCTTCTTTCTGAATCTATTCTTGAATGTCTTGCTCTACTGAGGTGCTTGAACTTTTCAACTCCACTCTGAAACTCCCATAATGTAATTCTTGTCTATGAGTTCTGTTCTATTTGTTGTTTCTGTGGGGAGTTGAGGGCTGGGACCTCCTATTCCACTGTTTTGTAATGTCACTCTGAGCATTTCTGTGCTTTTCATATTTTATTAATGATTATTGGCTTATTAACAATCTATAAAAAATATATTTAAATTGCAGTATAATTTCTGTTCTGTAGGAATTATATTTCCACATGATTTTAATTTGTTTTCCAAACCAAGTTTTAAGATGCTTGAGGATCAGACCATTGTTTATTATCCTTGACAAGCCCAATAAAATCTTCAAATATATTAATCTGATTTTATTTATAAACACTAAAGTAAAGTAAATGTAGGTAGGATTAAAAATATAAGCACAATAATTAAATTTATTTTTAATAGATAATAATATAACAGATTTTAAGAAAATTTATATAATAGTTGAGCTATAGAATATCTAATAGTGAATAATTATGCTTTCATTAAGAAGGAAAAAGTGGAAAAATGAAAAGATGGAGATAATACAGTTTTGGTTATTTGAAAATGTTGACTAAATTAAAGTCTTTCTTTATAACTGAGTAAAAAAATATTTTTATCACAATAACTGATTTTCAGATGAGCTCCAGACCAATTGTTGGTGATACTTTATTGCCTTTTCATCGACCTGCTGCAATGCTTCTGATATTTCCAGTCTCAGTTTTATCACTGTTTTCCTCTGCTCCCCTACTCTTCACCACCACAATGTTAGGTCATTGTTCAAAAGAATAATCACAGCCCAGTGTATCTAATCTAAAGCAGATGGACTGTAAATAATACTCTACTATAATTTATAAACATTTCCTGATTCCATCAGCACCTATAGAGTGCAAAGCCAGAAAGTGATTATACAACTACATATATAAAAGCCAAGCAACTGGAATGACCAGGTCAGCTTTTTAAAGATCCAATTTAAAGGGCATTATAAACTGGCTAATTGATTATGGATAATATAATAATGCACTAAGTAATAAAAAGATAGATCATAGATAGATTGATAAGTGCTGGTGATTTTCATTATTGTGGATCAACTCGGTTTCTATTCAATTGTTTTAATTGCTGAAACAGATTTTCAGATTGGAACTTATTAAATACTAGAGGCCCAGTGCATGACATTCGTGCACTGTTGTGGGGTCTTCAGCCCTGCCTGTGCCCTCCTGCAGTCTGGGAGCCCTCGGGGGATGTCCAACTGCTGGCTTAGGGGGGCAGGCCTAAGACGTCAGTTTGACATCCTTAGCGCTGCTGCAGAGGCAGGCTTCCGCCACTACCACTGTGCTCACCAGCCGTGAGCCTGGCTTCTGGCTGAGTGGCGCTCCCCCTGTGGGAGTGCACTGACCACCAGGGGGTAGATCCTGCATTGAGCGTCTGTCCCCTGGTGGTCATTGTGCATCATAGCGACTGGTTTTTCCACCATTTGGTCAATTTGCATATTAGTCTTTTATTATATCGGATGGTATGCATTGCAATAGCAGTGGTGTTGCTGGCAAAAATAACATTCTTCCATGGAGCTGTGAAAAATGCATTTCAGGGCCTGGCCAGCAAAGCTCAGTGGTTGAGCATTGACCTATGAACCAGGAGGTCCCAGTTCCATTCCCAATCAGGGCACATGCCTGGGTTGCTGCTCAATCCCCAGTGTGGGGCATTCAGGGCACAGCTGATCAATGGTTCTCTCTCATCATTGATGTTTCTATCTCTCTCCCTCTCCCTTCCTCTCTGAAATTTATTTATATATATATATATTTAAAATGCATTTCAGGGACCCATGCATTGGAGCACTTGAGGCATGGTGGTATGATTTATTGGAGTGAAAACAAAGGGCTGTTCCAGGTGCTCAATGTCTCATCCAGGACCAGGTGGCTCAGCTCCATCTTGGTACAGAAGTCCAACCTCTGGGGCCTCAGCTCTGCACCCACACCTGTCAGGCCCAGGAGGGCCAAGGTCCAAAGATGCACAACTTTCGGTGTCTCTTTTCCCTCTCTGTACCTCTGCCTCAAGGCTTGATGGTACCTGGGACTGTGATACGCTTGGGCCCACCCGCTGCCAGGCCCACAGGGCTGCCAGGGAGAAAGAGCACACAAACAAACATCAGGCCTTTGTTAAGCTTTGAAGATATTACCTTGGACTTGGGAAGGATAAGCTTTCTTTCAAACTAACCAATCTTCTTCCTAGTTCTTTGTGGGCTTGTGCTGGGCCCTCCCCCTAACCAATGCCTTTCCTGAATCTTCCAGGGTAGACTCCTTCCCTTTGTGATTGCCATTTTGTCTCCTACTGCCCATGCCTCACAGTTCTGCCTGTCATCTGGCTTCTACTGTGCTTGCCTCAACAGAGTAATTTCCCTTTTATGTTTATCCCTCACTACCCCCCCCCCCACCCCCCGCCCACTCCCCACCCTATGGTTGCAAAGCTGCCACTTCCTACTTAAGCAGGATGATGTCTGATTCCATTTGTTCCCTTCCTTTATTAATAACTAACTAGCTACCTATGCTAACAGTAGCATTTTAAAAGAAGTCCCTAAATCCTTTATAGCAATGAAGCATATATTCTAACTGAAACGCGTGGCTTCTTTTGAGCTGGATGCAAAGGTGATTTCTTTCCTGGGTTTTTGTCCAGGTGGATTCAAAGAATGAAGCCGCGAACAAAAGGTGGTAGATGAAAAGGTGGAAATTTATTGGAAACAAGTACAGACTCCCACGTAGGAAGGGGGTCCCAAGGGGGTGACCCAATAAGCCCCTTTTTCTAAGGTTTATAAAGGCTGCAGTTATTTGTTTCTTGATATTCCCCCCTGATTGGTCACTATAACAGCTTCAGAGCTCAAACCCAACATGGGAACCCCATCTTTTTCTCCCCCTTCAGTGGTAGAATTCTCTATCTCCTGTGAAAATCTGTTTTCCTCTTTCTCCCATTTGTCAGCATTTCTCTATCTCAGGTGGCTTGTCCCTATCTTCTGTGATGGCTTTTCCCTGTCTTCTGTGAATGGGTGTCTTCCTCTCCCCTTATCCGGTGGCACCTTTTGTCCTTTGTGAATATATGCCTTTTGGCAGCTTCATAGACCTCACCTTTGTAGCGCTCCCCCCATGGACCCTCTTTATTTCTAAAACTCCATAAACCTGCCTATTTTACCGCTAAAAACTCCTTTCATAATAGATTTCTTAATGTAAATAAAGTTTTGCTTAGTGTATGACCTGTATAACTGTGTTGAATTTCCTTGCCTGGATCAGTACTAATGTTTTAGTTCTGCTCTCAGAAAATCAAGTGTTATGACTTAATATATCAGAAATTAAAATTTTTTTTTAATAAGCTAGGAGTAAGAAACCTATCAGTTGTACTTCTTCTGAATGATATGACTTCAGGATTTTGCCTTCACAGAGTTATATATTCTGACTGAGAACATAATTCCAATATCTGGCTTTGGTCTGATCTGGTGTGTTTTTTCCCTTTGGTTTCCCCAGAACTGTGTCTACACATTCTCAGATAATACTGAAGCTTCCTGACTATGCCCACCTAATGCTGGGGTTCTTGATCCAGCATCTAGAAGGGTTCAGGAATCTGGAGAAGGAGCTGTGTGTAGATTAAATAAGAGTCCAGAGACGAAACATAATTTTGAAAGGCATTTGGGGGGCCAGAGGAGCTTAGCTAAAGAAACCAAGTTCTCCTTGTAGCTGGACCCCTTGCTATTTATTAACACAATTTGTCCTAAGGCAAGGTAGATATGCACATCAAAGGTAGGGCTAGGTACAGAGTCCATTGTCAGATTGGTGAAAAACTGCCTATGGCTGCTCAGGTGTTTGGCCAGTAAGAGGCAAGAACATGTAGATTGAGATGCCCTTAGCTATCTGGCAGTAAGCAATCACTTTTGCATCCTTTTCACTTTTGGGGAAATGCCCTCAGCCATCTGCAGATGGTTCAGCCCTGCTGACCTGCTGGAATTGGCTTCCGGCACCCACTTCTCAAGACACAAGGTCATTTAAAAAATGTATAATATTATAAATTTCAAAATATATGTTACCTCCCAGGTTTTGGTCGGCAGACTCATTAGTCAACAGAGCCAAATATCAACAGTACGACTGAAATTTCTTTTGAGAGCCAAATTTTTTAAACTTAAACTATATAGGTAGGTACATTGTTATTAACTTAATTAGGGTACTCTTAAGGCTTAGGAAGAGCCACACTCAAGGGGCCAAAGAGCTGCATGTGGCTAGTGAGCCGCAGTTTGCCGACCATGGGCCTAGGTCATTCATTCTTTCCTATTAACTTTATCCCTCTAGGTAACCTATTCAATCCCATAACTTCCAATCTATACTAAATACTTTACAGCCTTTATCTCTCTTCTCAGCTTCAAGTTTATATATCTAAATGTCTACTTGATTTCTTTACCAAGATCTCAAAACATAAGTATGCTCTTGTCTTCCTATTGTCCTCATTTTCCTTCTCCAATCTTCATCATATCAATAAATAACACCATATCTACTCTATTGATTAAACTAAGGTAGAAATTATCATTAATTTTCTTTTTCTCAGCTCCCATACCTTACCTAGCAGCAAATCCTGTTATTTCTTTCTAAAATATACCTTATTTGCATCGCTACTCCTCTAGTTCAAGAAATCTTCACTCATTTGGGCTAATGCAATAGTCTATTTAATGGTTTGCCTGTTTCTACTTTTGCTCCCTAATTAGCCATTCTGCACACAGCAGCCATAGTGGTGTTTTAAAATTCATGGCATCCTTCTGCTCTAAACCCTCCAATGGTTTCCCATTGCACGTAGACTAAAATCCAAGCTCCACACAGGCTCTACATAGCATGGTCACTGCCTCCCTCTCCAGTCTTATTGCTTATCTCTCTCTTACCTTCTCCTTGCTTTTGCTCTGACCATGTCAGGACACTGTAAATTATTAGAAAACACCAAACTCATTTCTACCTTTGCAGCATTGCTGCTTTTCCCTTTACTTTGAGCTCTCTGGCCTATAATCTTCATATGCATGGTTTCCTCTTTTAATCCCAGTCTCAGCCCAAATGTCATCCTTTAATAGACACTTTTCCTGAGAATCTGTCTAAACTTCTCTCAGTTCTTCCCATTTTATCCACTATTATTTTGTACATGGCACTCATCAGTACTTGAATTTATCTACTTGTATGTTATTTTTTATCCTTTAAAATATAAATTCTATTTAAACAGTGACCTTTTCTGACTTTCATCACTCTGTGTTCAACCTTTCATGACTCTGTGTTCAACCTGTGGAAAAATAATTAGGATACACTCAATATTTGTCCTGGGAGGGTATCTATAATAATGAAAGCATTATATGCTAATTAGACCAGACAGCCAAATGACCTTCCTGACATCCTTCTGGATGACCTTCTGGATGAAACTGAGGCTGCAAGGGCTGAGCTCTTGCACGAATTTCATGCATCAGGCCTCTAGTTGGCACATGAAATGTCTTACTAGGAACAGAGAGCCCAGTCAGCATGGCTCAGTGGTTGAGCATTAATCTATGAACCAGGAGGTCACAGTTTGAATCCCAGCCAGGGCACATGCCCTGGTTGTGAGCTTGATCTGCATTGGGGCCATGCAGGAGGCAGCCGATCAATGATTCTCTCATATCATTGATGTTTCTCTCTTCCTCCTTCTCCCTTCCTCTCGAAAATTATTTAAAATATATATAAAACAAACAAACAAAATAAACAAAAGACAGAAATAGTTTAATGACAATATGATATTGAAGTGATTGACATTTAATCCACATTCTCCCTAAACTGGTTTAGTAACATGCAAGTCTAAGTGACTCTTAGACACAAGAAGTTTCTTTAGGTAAATGAGTTTGTATAATTCTATTAGAGAATTATAAAATTTTTTGTCTATTATTCTGTAAAGTTTTACAGCAAAGGACCTTACTTAATCAAATTTAATGAAATGAATTCCAAAGTTAGTTGGCCTGGAAATGGTTTCTTTCATCATTTAACATATTAGCCTTTGAAAATACTGGTCTAAATCAACACAGATTCCCTTGAAAAATAAGGTGGCAAGAAGACAACATCTTTTTTCAACATTTTTTAATAAAACCTCAATAAATAAAAACACATTTACTTTTAAAAATTTGATAGGAAATTAGAAATAACAGCATTGAGAGAAGAGGAAAAATATTCAGGTAAGTAAACAAGAGTAAAAATCCACAAAACAATAATAGCAAATTATTTTAAATTTTTTTTAAAAAGTGGATACTCTCAAGTAGTTCCAGATTTAGAAGAATATTATTGGGAAATTTTGAACACAAAAGTAATATAGTCTGATAAAAATTTATAATTATCAAACTTGTTCCTTAGAAAGTCTAAAAAAGGTGGGATAGTATCAACATGACTATGTTGGTTATAGTTAGGGAAAGTGATGTAAAACCAGAAATTCAAAGTTAAATCAAGGGAAGGATTAGTGAGATTAAACTGAGAGGAATAAGTCCATAAAATCTATACTTAACTACAATATGAGGGATAGTTTTAAAAAGCTGCTGTAAAAAATCTGATTTTCAGCTAATAAAATTTGCCAACATGGCTATAGTGCTTTGAGCTTTCATCATCCTATATAATAAAAGGCTAATATGCAGATTATCCCCTTGGGAGTTTGATCGGGAGACCGGGAGTTCGACCGCTCGCTTTGACGTGTGCTGACCACCAGGGGGTGGCGCAAAGCAAAGGATGGTCCCAGTCGGCAGCTGGCAGCTGGGGGAAGGCAGCTGGGGGAAGAAAGCCCCAGCTGACAACTGGCAGCATAGAGAAGTAAGACCATGATCAACCCTGGTTGCCAGCCAGGCCTAGGGACCCTATCTGTGCACGAATTTCGTGCACTGGGCCTCTAGTATGTTTATATTTTGCTTTAAGGCTTAGATGAAAAGTAAATATGTATGTTTCAAAAATTTGTCATGGATAAAGAATATATTTAACTCCCAAATGAAAAAAAGTATATTTATTTTTAACTCTCATGTCTCTATATACCTCTCCACAGACACTGTTATATTTTTAAACTTCATTCCTGGAAGCACTGCAGATGTCAGATCAGTTTACAAAGCCAAAGAGTACCTCTGGGAATGGCATGGCAGCAACTGAAATAGTATTTGGCCAAATTAAGAGTGTATGCCAAGGATGCCAAAAATCACAGTAACCTGGCAGGTATGTAGCTATTATTTAACTGTGTGATCATTGCTGGTTTCTCTACTGGAAAACTATTGGCTGTTTATGCGGTGAAATGGAGCCCATGATTTAGGCAGAATATTTCTCTGTTTTTATGTCAGTAGTAGCTGTTTGGGGATTGTATCCAATCATAAAGTAGGATTTCTCAAGAAAACCATTTGGGGGAAAAAAAAATTTTAACAAATTTCTAACTGAGACACAAAAAAATGGGAGAATATCAATTTAGGGATTATTTTTGGTTATAAAACTTAATACTCAGAATAATGTTTATGTTCTGGAATACTTATATGTTTTTCTTTCTAGTACTAAACATATTGGCTTCATCTTAGTGTTGCCGAAGAACACTAATTTCAATTTTATCTAATAGTTTCAATTCTATTCTGTCAGAAAATGAACATGATGATTATTGTTTTAAATAATTTTCTCTATATATTCACGAATCCTGGATCTCAGCTTTCTCATCTGCGTACTGGTCTTGTGATCAATGTTGTACTTTAGAAGAATTTCGCTCTCATGGTTCTAAAAATCCCAGATTGCCCAGTTGTCTAAGTATGAAAATGCAGCATGTGTTCTTAAATCTGTACAAATAGTCTCCTTCTCTCGATATATATTACGCTTCTCCTAACTGACAGTGCTGAATGGACACATTATATATACATATATAAAAATTATTCTATCTATTTATAAATTTTTATTTCAATACTTTCAAATTTTTTAAATTATCAAAGTAGACATTTTTGACAATTTAAAGAGATTTCCAAACATTTTTTTTTTAAAAAAAACAAGTGAATATTGTGATTATGACATTATTTGTAAAAGAGCCTTTTATATTTTTGTAATTTTAATGTCATCCATACCTTTTGGGACTATATTATTCAGTTGATACCTTTATGTTTGCTATTTTAAAAATCTCTTAATTGAGGAGTCCTAAATAATTTCCTTTTTTTATGCTATTTTTATAACACATGGTAATGTATTGAGTTGTTTCCATGCTTTTTATATCATAGAGAGTTTAAGTAGCATCTGAATTTTCAAAATTATTATTTTATAATTTTAAAAAATATCCTTCTTGTCTCTCATGATTACCCTGTCTATTTCTTAATTTTATTTCATTTTCTCCTAATTATAGTTGCCAACTTTTTGTGCACTATTGCTTTATTTTAATGACCCTGCACTTTAATATTTTACCAGTTCTGTTTTTTATACTTTTAAAAATGCCTTAACCTCTGCAATTATTTTATTATTTCTACACAAAATATAGCTTATATTATGCTAGAGGCCCAGTGCACAAAAATCCATGCACTTGGAGGGGGGTGCCTCAGCTCGGCCTGTGCCCTCTTTCAGTCCGGGACTCCTCAGGGGATGTTCAACTGACAGCTTAGGCCCACTCCCCAGGGGATCAGGCCTAAGCTGGCAGTAAGACATCCCTCTGGCAGCCCAGGAGACCTTGGGGGATGTCCAGCTAAAGGCTTAGGTCGACATCCTTAGTGCTGCCATGGAGGCAGGAGAGGCTTCTGGCTGAGTGTTGCTCCCCCTGTGGAAGCACACTGACCACCAGGGGGCAGCTCCTGCATTGAGCATCTGCCCCCTGGTGGTCAGTGTGCATCATAGTAACCTGTGGTTACCAGGTCGTTCTGCTGTTAGGGTTAATTTGCATATTACCCCTTTTATTATATAGGATTACTATTTTGATTAACATAATCTTTAGTTAACATATTTTATTAATGTACCATAACCTGCAAATTGCTTAGTTTGAATTGCTTATGCTATTGCTAAATTCCTTCTTTTTGTCATTATTTATAACACTGTGATAAATATCATTATAAACACTTCCTTGTAAATTTCTTTGATTTTTTTTTTCCTGAGGATGAATTCCTATAAGAAAAATTATTAGTCTAAATACTTTTTCTTTTTGCAGCTTTGTTATGCATTGGCAAATTAATGGTCTCTGAGAAAGTTTGCAGAAGATATATTAATATACATTCATAAGTTTGCTTCTGAAGCATATGGAAATAGATTTAGATAATATTTGATTTTTCCAGCTATCATGTATTAAAAAATATAAATGAAACTAGGTGACCCTATAATTCCTTTTTTTTTTTTTTTGCAGTTTAAAGAAATGATTGAACAAATTTCAAAGATACTTAGTTTTAGAATTCCATTAATGAGGAGAAAAAGAGTAGATATGAAAATAGTACATTTCCATAGAGATTTTGGTGCTATCCACAGAAGAAATAATTTAAGTGATTTAGCACTGAGCTATAAACTTTGAACTCTAATTTTTCTATAAAGTTATGCTTTTACTTTATTATATAAATAAGGGAGGTGAAACATATCTAAGGTAGTTAATCCTTTCACTGAAACAAGTGTAGGAATATCATTGGGGAGAAGCAGAATGAGGCTATTCTCTGTACTTTAATAACCTCTCCCCTCTGACTTTCAGTTTTTTTTTCTTGTCAAATTTTCTGTACTCTCCAAGGACATTCTAACATTAGAAAAGCACATTTCAACATAATTTAGAATAACAAAACAATTCTCTTGGCCTGCCCTGGCATAGGCCTTCAGTTTTGTATATTGTAATGGTTGCTTAAAATGAGGGAACATAATTTCATAATTCAAATTACTTATGGTTTTTGTACTCTGAAGAAAGAGATGGGAACATATAAGTCATTGGCTTTGGAAATGCCTGTGTTCAAATTTGTGTTTGCTACTTATTAATTTAGTGACTTTGGGGGAAGCTAATTAATATCCCTAAGTCTCAGAAAGATTTAATGCTAGAATGAAAATTTATATAAATTAATTTTCAATCTATTGCTTGTTTCTTATGTTTTCTTATTTCTTATTAAAATGTTTTCTCTGTTCAATTTTGTGTGGTAAATGTGTGTGTGTCTGAGTGCACACAATTTAATAGGTTCTAGAATCATTAATATGTACAGGAGCCACTTTTTCTGAGAGAACTTATTAAAGGGAAACCTGGATACAAATTTCAGATCTATCATCCATGAGCTACATGACCTTGGATAAGTTTCCTAATTGTTCCTCTGTTTTATACACCACCCATTTCCTTTCCATGTACTGGCCAGGTGAAGAAATTACTTGGGCAAAATGAGTTTTATTCATGGAGCTGATTCTTTATCTCTTCCAGATCTTTTATTATACCCTAGCTAACCATCTCATTATGCACACCACTAAGGTCAGAGCAAGGATGTCAAACAGCAAAGACCTCCTTTATCTTTCGGTGTCATTACTAATGCAGTATATCCTTTACATTTATACTAAACTACCACTTATTTAATTTCTTTCTTCTGTCTGTCGATACTGGTATAGCAATGATATGTAATTTCTTTTTTTTTTTTTAAGTTGTATACCAGTCTGCTCAGAGCACATGTCAAACTATTCCTGTGAAGCAGTGAGTGAGCCCATCCCCAAGAGACATCTGTATTGAATTGAGAGCTCCCTGGAGCTAGGAATCTTTCTTGTTTTGTTTCAGTTGTTTGCTTGTTTCCTTCATAATCTTTACTTTGGGAAAAATTTGTATTGAATTCACAATCCATCTTATTCTTCTCTTCCCAAAACAATATTGGAAATGAAATAAAATATATAGCCGCCATATCATCAATCCACAGTTACGGTAATGCTTGTGAATGTGGCATTTACATGCCTGGTAGACGATTTCTTATGTAATTGTTTAGAGTTATGTTTTTCATTGATTTTCATTTATGTTTTGTAATAAGGTTTTCTAATTTCAGTCCAGTTATCCATTTTGAAATTTCTTTTTTGATAATAGCTTTTGTAGCCTATTATTTACTATGTCATTAATTACTATAAAATAATATTAATATTTTTAAATGTGCATTACATTATTGATCATTATTCATCAATTTTCTAATCACATTTAACATTTATAAAAAATTATCTTCCTTGTCTCAAATTGGTTATGAATAACAAAACCACCTTTTCCAATGGTTCAGATTTATCTATGATCAATTTTTTGACATCAAAAACACTCAAGTGGTGCCCTAGCTGGTTTTGCTCAGTGGATAAAGCATCAGCACTCAGACTGAAGGGATATGGTTTCCATTCTGGTCAAGAACACGTACCTCAATTTCAGGCTTGATCCCTAGCCCCAGTCCCCCAGTTGGAGCATGTGCACCAGAGACAACCAATCCTTGTGTCTCTCTCACATTGATCTGTCTGTCTCTTTGTCTCTCCCCCCCCCCCCCCTCAACTTTCTCTAAAAATTAATGGAAAGATATCCTTTAGTGAGTATTTTTTTTTTAAAAAGCACTCAAGTGATAAATGAAAGATCTAAGATGTTTAACAGAATATAATTCAACTCAACTGAAATTATGAAAAAAGAAACAAAATTTCATATAATTCTTGACACCATAAGGTCAGTCTCAGCATTGTAGCTCTCTGAGATTGTCCCAAAATGTAAATATCTTACTTCTAGCATTAAAAGTAATTTTCTTTTATTTGAAAAAAGCAAAAGAATCACTACATAAGAGTTTTAATATAGATGTTTTTGTTTTTAATTTATCCTTTCTGGTTGGCTGATATAATGACTCCTATCACTGTTTGACTCATAAAGTCAATTACTAGGTAAGGAATTGATATCTGAGAAGGAAATTCTAGATGACATCCTGGGTTTAGGACTTGATCCCCTAGAGTACCATTTCAGTGTATAGTTAATAGAAAATAGTCTAAACTATTCTGTGCATATGAAAGTTGTCTTGTTCCTTTTGCAATACATAGTAAATCTTTTCTGTGATATTTATGTGGTAGCAAATAGTAAACTTTACTTCTCAACAATATATAAAGTGATTTGGAGTTTTTATTTTACAACAGCTAAATAGCTAACCTGAGCAAAACTAAAATGTGGAATAGTTTTAGTCAAGAAAACATATATCAAGTCTAGGATTTACTTTCCCTGATCACAGTTAAACAATGCTAGTTTTATGGGAAATAAAAACAATTTCAGCACACTGCTATGTCTTTGGGGGTCCTTTTCCTTATTATATTATACAACTGTATAAAATGAAATGTGTTCTAAGTTTATTACATCCTATTTTTTACTGATTATAGACACATGATTTAAACATTCAATGACTGTATGTTTATTAATGAATTTTATATTTATCATAACAATTATTTTTAAATAACCAAAAGTTAAATATAAACTAATAGATAAATTAATATTATCCTGACATACCATTATTTATCTAAGCTCACTTGACATAACTTGTCATTCTAAGTAAATATGCTCAAAACATCATTAACTATAATTTATGAATAACATTTTTATTAGTAGGTTTCATATGGCCAAGTCAGGTACAGTGATTTTAATAATTTTATCTGGGATTAAATTTTTACAGAAATTAAAATTATCAAATACATTTAAAAAGTATTTAAGAACTAAAAATATTATTTCAGTATCTAATACATCATATATTTTGTATTTATTCCATGCCTACTACCAAAAAGGTTTTAGCTAACATAAAATTATCTTATGTATGTATATTTTAAAATTGAGTCAATTTTTTAAAGTTTATTTCTTTTTTTTTAATTTTACTAAGTTTATAGGGATGACATTGGTTAATAATGTGGTTGAGCATCCACCTATGAATCAGGAGGTCACGGTTTAATTCTGGGTCAGGGCACATGCCTGGGTTGCAGGCTTGATCTCTAGTATGGGGCATGCAGGAGACAGCTGGACAATGGTTCTCTCTCATCATTGATGTTGCTCTTTCTCTCTCCCTCTCCCTCTCTCTCTGAAATCAATAAAAAATATATTTAAAACAAAACAAAACATTGCTTTAAGAAGACAAGCCAGAGACTGGGAGAAAGCATTTTCAAAGCACATAGCTAATAAAGGATTGTTATCCAAAATATACCAAGAAGTTGTAAAACCCAACAATCAGAAAATAAACAATTCAATTTTAAAAACATAAACGCATCTATACAGAGGTTACCAAAGAAGAAAGCATTTGGCAAATAATCATATAAAAAGATTCTCCACATCATATTTCATCAGGGAGATGCAAATTAAAATAGCAATGAGATATCACTACATGCCTATTAGAATTGCCAGAATCTGGAACACTGACAACACCAAATGCTGGTGAGGTTATGGAGCAACAGGTACGCTTGTGGGAATATAGAAGTATAGTCACGCTGGAAGAGAGTTTGTAGTTTCTTATATAACTGAACGTATGCTTGCCATACAATTCAGAAATCATGCTCCTTGGTATTTACCCAAATGAACTAATAAGTTATACCCCCACAAAAACCTGCACACAGATGTGTATAGAATCTTTATTCATAATTTCCAAAACTTGTATGGAAAGATTTTATTGTTTGCTGCACCACAGTTTATGATAGAGTACTACCAAGCCATAAGAATACCTTGAGCAAATTTTACTGCATATCACTAAGTAAAAGAAATACATCTGAAAAGGTGCACAGTATATGATTACAACTATATGACATTCTGGAAAAGGCAAAGCTATGGAGACAGTAAAAATATATTTGTTTGTCAGGGGTTGAGGGGAGGAAAGGATGAATAGACAGAGCACAGAGGATATTTAAGGCAGTGGAACTAATCTGTATGATGATAATACAATGGTGGATACATATTAGTATACATTTGTTAAAACCCATAGAATGCATGGGTGCTGGCCAGCCCTACCTCTGAGTCATTTTGTTAGCATTCATATGTGTATTCTTTTGAAAAGTATGGATTTGGGCTGATAATGATATGCCAATGTAGATTCATTGATTATAACAAGTATAGCACTCTGGTGGGCGTATTGATAGTGGTTGATAGTGGGAGAGGCTGTGCATGTCTGGGGAACGGGTATCTGAGAACTTTGTATTGTCCACACAACTTTTCTGTGGACATGAAAGTACTCTAGAAAATGAAGTCTATGGAGGGAGAGAGAAACAATAGCTTTGGAGAGTAAAGCCAACCAATGAAGCTCAGAAAAATGAAGTTGGAAAATCAGAATAGACCAGGGAACCAAAAGTGATAAAAACTTTGCCACACTTTTTGAAGTCAAGTAAGATATAGATACATTCTATTGGACTAGGATATATGAATTATTCAAACCCAATTGTGAGTCTACTTAGGCTCTAACTTTTTAGATTATGACCCACATAAAAAATACACTTTACATTGCAATCTATTATACAGAGACATACATCAAATACCTGCATACACAATTGAAAGAAAAATTGACTAAGTCACTTTACACTTAATACATGCAATACACTCCATAGTTTCCTTTTATTCAATATTATTTAAAACTACTGTATGTGGAACATTATTAAGTTAACTGATTTTCTTTTATACGACTCTAGTTTACAAAACATTGCTTGAAAGCCAGTCTAGTGTTCAGATAAGAAACTGTTAGGCTCAGTCACACAAATGATTGCTGTTCTTTGGTATTTTTCAGACCCCAGAATGTATAGACAAAACTAACTGATAATCTTCTGTCTGCCTGCCCATTTAGGGGTTGACTTCAAATAAGGCACCAAGGCACATCTTGTGGTTCAATTCACACACGAAGAACAGGATGTGGTAAATATTCCATCTTCCTCCTCTGGGCAGAAGCATAGTCACTGGAGAATGACAGTTATTGAATCCTAACTTCCAAGTTCTTCTTTCCTGGGAAGGATCAGGTTAGCCAGAAGAGTTTCTGATGGACACACGCAGCCAAGGAAAGCCACACCTCATCCCCTGGGATATCAGGAAGGGATTCTACCCTACCCATAGAAAAAGATAGAAAAAGAGAATGAAGAGTCTGTGTTGGGCTATTGATGGAACTGATCACTAATTATCACTGATTAGCATTTTACGCTTCTTTGTAGAAGACTGTAGTGATTTAACTCCATAAAATAGACTGGGGAAATGTTCACATAGGTGTATTTAATGCCTTATTTCTTCCCATGGCCACTAAGGAGAATTTCACCTTTACCTACTCAGGCTTTTTTATCTTTCATTTATTTTCTCTACCACCAGGAACTCTTATCAGCAGCCCCATCACACAAGGACTGCCCTAGGGAGAGCTGGAGAGTTGCATCTTTGCTTATCTCCAGACCATGGCTCCATCACAGTAGTAGCTGAACTTGCACTGAAGGTACTAGTGGTAGAGAATCATTACTATCAACATCATAATTGGATAGACAAAGGGGAAAAGGGTTAGAGAGACAAGTCTTCCCAAAGTGAATTAAGATAATGTTCTTTATTTTTTTAAATTGATTTTAAAGAGTGAGGAAGGGAGGGGGAGAGGGAAATCAATCTGCTGCTTCTTGCATGCCCTTGACAGGGGATCCAGCCCAAAACCGGGCATGTGCCCTGACCAGGAATTGAACCAGTGACCTCTCAGTGCATGGGATGATGTTAAACCAACTGATCCACACTGGCCAGGGCAAGAAAATGTTCTTTTGAGGTAGATTAAGAATATGTTCTTTTGAGGTTGAGAAAAAGAGAGGATTTTAAAGAGACTCTACCCTGCTTACGAGGGTAAGAAAAAAAGACAAAGGGATTTCATGGCATGTTGCCCCACATTTAAAAAAAAAATAACTCTATTGATGATTTCAGAAATTGCAAAACAAGTAAAATTGCTTTCAGTCATATTTTGGTAACCAACATGTTGTGTTGTTCCATTGTTATGTTAGTATTAATAACAATAATAATTATTAATAATATTATTTTGAAATAATATTCTAGGACTTCTCTACAAACTGATGGGAGTTAAATACAAACTGAAAATTAAAAGTGTTGAAATCTCATACAGTTACTTTATTGAATACTATATAATCCTTGGGATTGCTCTTTAATACACCTTTGGGTCTCAACTCATATTTTTGAAGTTGCTGGCAAAGGAAGAGATTCAGAATATTAGTAAACCTAAATACAACACAGGAATAAATTCCAGGAAGCTAAATTCACTTATTGAAAATAAATTTTTAAATATGAGGCATTTCATTTTTTCTTTTAAAAATGCTATTCAAAGTTCTAAAAGCAATATACAGTGGCATTCAACAACACTTAGGAAAGATTAATGCATAAAATTAAAAAAAAACCATTTACCATCACACCAAAAAATTAAGATACCTAGGAATAAACTTAACTAAAGAAGTAAAAGACCTGTACTTGGAAAACTACAGTACACTGAAAAAAGAGATAGAAGAAGTTATAAACAGATGGAAGAACATACTGTGTTCATGGATTGGTAGAATCATCATCATTAAAATGTCCATACTACCCAAAGCAATCTATAGATTCAATGCAGTCCCCATTAAAATGCCAACGGCATATTTCACAGACCTAGAACAAACTCTCCAAAAATTCATCTGGAATAAAAAAAGACCCCGAATAACTGCAGCGATCCTGAGAAAGAACAAAGTAGGAGGGCTCTCAATACCAGATATCAAGCTGTATTACAAAGCCACTGTTATCAATACTGCCTGATATTGGCACAAGAACAGACATATCGACTTTTGGAATAGAATAGAGAACCCAGAAATTGACCCAAACCACTATGCTCAATTAATATTTGACAAAGAAGGCAAGAACATACAATGAAGTCAATACAGTCTCTTCAATAATGGTGTTGGGAAAATTGGACAGATACATGCAAAAAAAAAAAAAAAAAAAGAAAAGAAACTAAACCACCAACTTACACCATACACAAAAAATAAACTCAAAATGGATAAGAACTTAAACATAAGATGGGAAACCATAAAAATATTAGAAGAATCCACACACAGGCAGCAAAATCTCAGACATATGCTGAAGCAGTATCTTCACTGATACAGTTCCTAGGGCAATGGAAACTAAAGAGAAAATAAACAAATGGGGCTACATCAAAATAAAAAGCTTCTGTACAGCAAAAGAAACCATCAACAAAACAACAAGAAAGCCCATTGCATGGGAGAACATATTTACCAATGTTATCACCGATAAGGGTTTAATCTCCAATATTTACAGGGAACTCATACAACTTAACAAAAGAAAGATAAACAACCCAATCAAAAAATGGGCAATGGATCTAAATAGATACTTTCTGAAAGAGGACATAAGGAAGGCCAAGAGACATATGAAAACATGCTCAAAGTCACTAATCATCCGAGAGATGCAAATCAAAATGACAATGTGGTACCATCTCACACCTGTCAGAATGGCTATCATCAACAAATCAACAAATGACAAGTGCTGGAGAGGATGTGAAGAAAAAGGAACGCCCATGCACTGCTGGTGGGAAGGCAGACTGGTGCGGCCACTGTGGAGAAAGGTATGGAGTTTCCTCAAAAAACTAAAAATGGAACTCCCATTTGACCCTGTGATCCCACTTCTAGGAATATATCCCAAGAAACCAGAAACACCAATCAGAAAGGATATATGCACCCCTATGTTCATAGAGGCACAATTCACCATAGCTAAGATTTGGAAACAGCCTAAGTACCCATCAGCAGATGAGTGGATTAAAAAACTTTGGTACATCTACACAATGGAATACTATGCTACGGTAAAAAAAAAAGGAATTCTTACCATTTGCAACAGCATGGATGGACCTGGAGAACATTATGCTAAGCAAAATAAGCCAGTCAGAGAAAGATAAATATCACATGATTCCACTCATTTGTGAATATAATAAACAACATAAACTGATGAATAGAAACAGATCCAGAGAGAGAGAAACATCGATCAGACTGTCAAACCTCAGAGGGAAGGTAGAGGAGGGTGGGGGTAAGGGGAAGAGATCAACCAAAGGACTTGTATGCATGCATATAAGCCTAACCAATGGACACAGGCACCAGGGGGGTGAGGGCATGAGTGAGGGGATAAGGGTTAATGGGGGGATAAGGACAAATATGTAATACCTCAATCAATAAAGAAATAAATGAAAAAATAAAGTAACAAAGCAGATAGCCATGAGGGTTTAGATATATTTCAATTTTACAAAGTTTTCTTTTTAATCTCTCAGTAGTTGATGGCATTGTTAAACATATTTTACTATCTACCAGTTCCATAAAAAAATAGAGAAGACAGAGAATATGAATGGAGATCACTATTCCTTGTGGATTATATTTGACATGATATACTATAGTGTTTCAAATACCCACTTTTATGTATCTCTGCTAAGAAATGGATATCTTTATTTTGTCTTTTTTATCTGATTTATAACACTATTGAATTCAGAAATTGCATTCAATCCAATATGATTCCTCATCTGTCTCTCAATTTAAAAATAACAACCAAAACAAAATAAAAATCAATGACTGTTTTTTGTGTTCTTTTTAATGAATCTGTTATCGCCCTCCTCATATAAGAAAATAAAAAGGAAAGCATTTTCTTTATATAAACATCATCTGGCCAGGAGAATCATACCGCAGGATACTAGTAGGTTAGGGAGATACCAATGTCCAAATATTTTATTTTTGGATAAAAATATTTTATTTTTAGTTATTAAATCTTAATAGTAAAAATGTCATGTGACACAATCACAAAGCTTCCTTTGGTGTGATATTGAAGTGAATGGAGAGTTTTCTTCCTCCTTTGAGGATTCTATGACAGTGTTTCTCAAAGACTGTTCTAAGTACTATCTGCATTAATCACTTGTTAAAAAAATCCTTAATCCCATCTCTAGTCCTACTGACAAAGAAACGTCAGGAGTTAGGATTCAGAAACTATAATTTTAAAAAGTACCACTGCAGTGAGAAATACTGGCCTGCTTCGGAATAATTCCATATTCCCTAGAAGCCTCTACCTTATTCTAAGTAACTAGATTGACAGTCAAAGACGTTGCAATTAATAATAGCAGATCATTTACAATTATACTAAGTTTAATTAAATTATGTATTCAGTTCATTTTAAAGACCTTAATATTTGAAGAAATATAATAATATTTTCTTATAATTCAGAAATATGTATTAAATATTTTACTGTTTAATAGTAATTTGGAATGTTATCAGTTATAATTAATATGTGATATTAAAATTAGTTAACAATATAGCAACATTATATATTCCAAAGTAGGTTAGTGTTTAATGTTATCTACATAAGATTTATGCCAAATAATTTATTTTTAAAGAGATGATAGAGATTATCAGGGATTACAGGTAGAGGAGGTTTAGGGATTCACTGGCCCCAAACTCACACTTCAATGATGAGAAGAGAAGCCCAGGAGGTGGCAGAGCTAGGACCAGTGCTTGGCTCCCAGAGCATTTTCCATGAGTATCATCCTGACTTGTCATACATGTGCCTTTCAAATCAGGGAGAGACTGAGGCTAAGAGCATAGACTTTGTAGTCAGTGAGATCTGCGCTTGAACACCAACTAATCTATTTTTGTAACATTAGAAAAGTTACTTAATTCTGTGTTTCTCAGTTCTTTAGCATATTGGGGAAAGTAGAACCTACCTCATTAGATGGATATAAATGTTAAATGAGATATACTTATTGCTATCTACCTTACATACTTATATATATTTATAAATATTTATAGTTTGAATGTAGTATCATTTTCAATGGTCATACAGTCAAGTAGTTGAAAAAAATCAAAGAAGTATGAAAAGCTATACAGTAAAAATTCTCCCCCTTTGCCCTCACAAGTCTCCTTCCCCTTATCTATAGATAAATCACAGTTTTTTGGCCTGTGTGTGTCTGCTTCTAGATTTTCTTTATGCAAATACTAGTAAGTATGAAATAATATATATTCTTATTTTCTTCATACATTAATGATGGCCACACTGTTTTATATATTTTTTGTTTTAACTGAACATTATCTCCATGTCAAAATACAGAGAATGTCTTCATTTCTTTTTTATAACAGAATCATAACAATAGAAAACATTTTATGGTAATTAGCATGCATGAGGCACTCTTTTAAATGTTTTAAAAATATTAAGACATATGTCATAAAACATAGTCTTCAAAACAACACTAGGAAATGTGGATTTGTTTCACCCCCACTTATAGATGAAGAAGCCATGTCCATGGATCTTACAGCAAACCTCAAAAATATCAAGGGGTAAAGTAGGGATTTGAACCTGTTAGTCTCGCTACAATTTGTGCTCTTACACTTTACACTGCAGTGCATCTCAGCTTTATACTATCCCACTGTATAGATGAGCCATAATTTATTTACCCAGGGCTCAACTAATGCAAAATTATGTTGCTTCCAAGCTTTTTTTTTTTTATTAGAACCAATGCTGCAGTAAATAATCTTAGACAGAACAACAGATGCAAATATATCTATAGGATAAACTCATAAAAGTCAGATTACTGGCTGAAAATGTAAATGCCTTTGTAATTTTGATAGATGCTACTAAATTAGTCTCTGTAGTAATTTTTTAATATGTAGTTTCACCAGTAACATATGAGAGTCTTTATTTCCCCATAGCCCTGATAACAGAATATGTTGCCAAGCATTTATATTTTATCCCCAAGTATGAGAAAAAAGTACTACCTCACTGTGTTAATGTTAATTTTTTTTTATTAAAAATTAGGTTGAGAATCTTCCATTTTTTCATCACCAATTTGCATTTCCTTTTATGTTCATATCTTTGCCAATTTTTATAACTTGTGCTGTTGGTCTTTTTTAAACACATGGCTAGGGATTTCTTTTTTTGTATTTAGGAGACCGACTCTTTGAATTCAATGTAATTCTGAATTTTTTCAGGTTTTTATTTTTTAGACTAGATTTTATTTTTTGAAACGGTTTTAGATTTACAGAAAAAAAACTGTTATGATCGAGAGTTCTCAGATATCTTTCACTCAGTCTTCTTTATTATTAATATCTCATATTAGTTTGGTACGATTGTTATAATTACAGAACTAATATTGATACATTTTTATTAGCTAAAGGGCCATATTTTCTTTAGATCGCTTAGTTTTTCCTAATGGGATTTTTGTTTGTTTATTTTGTTTGTTTTTCTTCAGGATCCCATCCGAGCTAGGACCTTACTTTCAGTCATGAGATCTCTTAGACTCGGTCTTAGTCAGTTAAGCTGCTATAATGAACGACTGTAGACTGGATTACTTAACCAATGTACATTTATTCCTCACAGTTCTGGGACTAGAAGTTTGAATTAAGGGTGCCAGAATAAGTGTTCTTGGTGAGAGCTAATTTCCTGGTTTTATCTTTACATAGCCTTTCCTTGGTGCATGAACTCAGAGAGATATCTCCTGTCTCTCTTTCTTTTTCAAAGGGTATTTATCCTATCATGGGAGCTCTACTCTCATGACTTCATCTAAAACTAATTACTTGTCAAAGGTCCCACCTCCAAATACCATCACATTGGGGATTAAAGCTGCAATGTGTGAATTTGGGGGGACACAGTCAGTCCATAACAGGCTCTTCTTCACTGTGAAAGTTTGTGATTTTGTTGTTGTCGTTGTTGCTGTTGTTAGCTTTGACAGTTTTGGGCTCTGTTCATATATTTTATAGGATGCCCCTTTTGGAATTTGCTGATTTTTATTTTATGATTAGACTGAGGTTATGGGTTTGGGGAAGATCATGGAGGTAAAGTACCATTTTCATCACATCATGTCAAGACTACAGACTGTTACATAATTTATTGCTATTGAGGTTGACTTTGATCATCTGGCAAAGATAGTGTCAGTAGGTTTCTCCATTTGAAAGTTACTCTTCCCGCCCACCCCCTTTCCCTACTGTGTTCTTTGGAAGGAAGCCACTATGCTGAGCCCATACTTATGCCTGGGGAGTTCTGCTGTCTTACTCGAAGGGGGAATGTCTGCATAACTTACTGAAATAGTTCTGCATGGGAGATTTATAATATTATTCCTTTATATATTTATTAATTTATTTATATCAGTATAGAATCAGATTTGTTGTTATTGTTTAGGCTATAATTTAATGTTATCTTTTATATTTTGTTGTCCATTGAAAACTCTTTCTGTAGGCTCCTGGGTCTTTTTGACAGAGCCCCATAATGTATAGTTGGTTTGATTACTCGCTTTCTCGCACTACAAGATGCATTAGCCTCATCTTGTATATCTACTGCTCTAGTCCTAAAATCATTCATTTCTTCAGAGTCTTGGTTTCTTTTATTGTAGAATAATATTAGAAACCAAGATCTGGTCACTGTGTGTGCTTGTTGCTAAGGAGATGTTGTTGCATTCAGGCCTTCTCAGCTGACAGAGCAAGAAAATATGTGTGTATAATTTCTATATGTTACAATCCATATCCATTAATTAATCATTGGTTCTATAGATGTCTGCAAAGCTAATGCATTACCACATGGATCATTCTAGTCCTCTTCCTTGATTAGCCAACTCCACCAGTAAAAAAAAAACAACACCACAAAAACCTGGCTTCTACGATCTGCCATTCATTTACTTAATTATTCAATTCCAGAATGTTCATAGAAGTATCAAGATTGTGAACCCCCATAAGAACTGAAATACAGTGTGTATGTGCAGTCTTTATGCCTATAGTTTTACAGACTTATCTTCTTTCCAGAGTTACTTCTTTCTAGAGTCAGTCAGCACTTTTTCTCCTCATCTTATTTTATACATTGATGATACAGTTAGATTACAGCCTCCTTGTCTTTCTTCCTGGGATTCCTCAACCTTCTAAATATTTTTTTTTAATTTGCATGTGTTAAGGTTCACCTTTGTGCTTTAAAGTTTGATATGTTTTGACAAATACATAATTTTACATCTAACATTACAATATTATACAAAATAGTATCACTGCCTAAAAAGTTCATAAGCTACACCTATTTAATTTTCTCCCCAGAACCCTTACAAACCACTGATCGTATTAGTTTCTATAGATTTACATTTTTCAAAAATTTATATAATTAGAATCATATAGTGAATAGCTTTTTCAGACTGACTTCTTTTCACTTAGCAATATGCATTTAATGTCTACCCATATTTCTTTGTGGCCTGATAGCTCATTTCTATTTTATTGCTAAATAATGTTCCATTGCATGGCTGTATCACTGTGTAATTATTCACCTATTGAATGACAAGTTGGTTGATTCCAGTTTTGGGTGATTATGAATAAAGCTGCTATAAACATTTATGTGCAGGTTGTTATGTGGACATCTAATACTAGTACTTTGGGTAAATACCTGAGGGAATGATTGCTGATTCATATCACAAGTGTTTTGTATGAAACTGTCAAACTGTCTTCCAAAGTGACAATACCATTTTTCCTTCCTACTGGCAATGAAAGGAATTGCTCCAAAATCTTCCTAGAATTTGGCTTGTCAAATTTTGCATTTTAGCTTTTCTAATAAGTGTGTATTTGTGTTTTACTATTGCTGTATTCATAATCTCTTAATCATAAATGATGTTGAACATCTCTTCACATGTTTATGTGCCAATGGCATATTTTCTTTGGTGAGGTATCTGTTTAGATATTTTGCCCATTTTTTCAATTGGGTTATTTGTTGTTGTTGTCTTTTTTATTGTTGAGTTTAAGAATTTTTCATATATTTTGTGTAACAGTCCTTTATCCAATATTTGTTTTACAGATATTTTCTCCCAGTTTGAGGCTTTTTTTCCCCATTCCCTTAAGAGTGCCTTTTGCACAGCACTTTCTAATTTCATTAAAGTCCAACTATTGATTTTTTTTTTACTTTTATGGATCATGCTTTTTATGTTATAGCTAAAACCCATTATCAAACCCAAGGTCACCTAGATTTTTTTCTATGCATCAAAGTATCAACAGTTCTGAATACCTGGTATAGCATTTCCATGAGGTGCTGACTGTGTTTGGTGAAGACAGTAATTCTAGTCTGTAACTTACAGAAGAGACTCCTAGCAAACACAGGGAAGGAGAAACATATTTGATAAAGAGACCATTCATTTATTGTAAATACTGATGATATCAGAATAGAGAAAAGGAGATTTCTCTTTTGGGGTACAGATAACTATTTTATAAGCGTTTGATCGATATTTCACGAAAAGCAAAAACATTTTATGGAGAGTGAGAACATAAAAAAAAAACCTCCAGAGTCTTCTCAAAAAGAATACAATTTTTGAAATATTGACATTAAAAACATTTTCCCTGTAAACTTAACCTAAAAAAAGGCAAGTGTCTTTTTGCACTTGAGAGTTTTTTCTATGTAGATCTTACAATACAATTGAGCTAACTAAGAAATATGAGCCTGCCTAACAAACTTTATTATTCTAGAGCCCACCCTCATTGTACAAGATGAAATAACCAATATTAGTGATTTTCTTGAGGTCACCTGGAAAATCTCAAAGATAGTGTTAGCTGTGAAAGATAACCTGACATTTTTATTTTATTTCAGTTTTTAACTTAGGATCTGATCTTGGGAAGGAAAAATCAAAAGAACTGTCAAAGGAGATTTGGATATTTAATAAGGTGAGGATCTTAGATGCCTCAGAAACTGTACTTGTGTACCTATTTAATCAAATTGATGACATGTTTTCAAATAAACATAAAACAAAGTAGCAATTTTATAAGGAATTCTAGTTTTTCACAAAGGAGGAAACTTTTGTTGTCTGTGTTTTTATTTACATTGTGGTTTTATTTATTGTAAGTAATCAAGGATATTATAAATACACAAAGTAGAGGAAATTATTCTACAGAGACCTGATATCTTCTATCTGAGAAAAATACACTGAAGGTAAAGGATATTGTCTTAATTGATTTTAGAGCAATGAAGGGAGAAAGAGAGAGAGAGAGAGAGAGAGAGAGAGAGAGAGATCAATGTCAGTGAGAAACATGTACCCTAACTGGGAATTGAACCCACCTCCTTTTAGTGTGTCGAATGACACTCAAACCAACTGAACCATACCGGTCAGGGCAGAAGGTAAAGAGTAATTTTTAATATTCTATAATGATAAATCTAAGACCAATTTATCATTTTAATAGAGATAAAGTTAAATGTAATATTCTGCAGTAATATAAGCCTTGCCCTGGCTGTTTTTTGCTTTTCTTTTTTAATATATATTTTATTGATTTTAGAGAGGAAGGGAGAGAGAGAGAGAGACATCAATGATGAGAGAATCATTGCTTGGCTGCCTCCTGCACATCCCACACTGGGGATCAAGCCCACAACCTGGGCATGTGCCCTGATAGGGAATTGAACCATGACCTCCTGGTTCATAGGTTGATGCTCAACCACTGAGCAACACTGACCAGGCCACACCTACAACTTTTGAGTGCTATCTAGTTTTGTGTTTCACTGACCTCTTTCACATTCTAGACTGCAGACACTTTAAGACAAAACTACATTTTATCTTGATGAACAAAAAATATTCCATTACTTTTTCTCCATATTCATGTCACTAGCACCATTTTCCCAACTACAGTCTCAACTGTATCGATTTTAATGTTAACCAAAATAACTAACTTCAGTTTTATATAGTAAATTGAGAAGTAGATAATTGATATCTCTCATATGTAAGCATTTATTTAGATCACCAAAACTGACTTGACTATCCCTACAAATAAATTGACACTGTTTTAAAGTTGTAAACATAAACTCACTCATTATCATAACACAAAGGTATGGCCATTTTATAGTATATGAAAATAACAAAACTATATATATTTAAAATGATGTTTTGTAATCATTGCTTCAATATTGGATCATACTCTGAAAGTAAGATTATAATAATTATTCATAGTTTTAAGCTACCTCAGAATCTTGAAATTTATGATTAATCTGACATATTACACATATAATTAATGTTATTAAAAGTGTTATAATTATGATTCAATTTAGTCAAATACAAATTTACTTTTTTATAATCATAAACATAATGTAGGACCAATATTAGCTTATTTGATTAATAAAGCAATATAAGAAGTCTAGGTAATTTAGATTGACTAGTCACTTCATGAAATAACAAGAAAAAATCTTTAAAAAAAAAACATACACTTACATTAAACCCATACTGATAAACCTGAGCCAAAACATAGTTATTATTTTTATGTTTTTATCAAAAGTATTAAATTAGCCTAATTTGTTCAAAGTATTACTTTAATTATGTGATTTGGATTTTTTTAATGTGTATGAGATAGCAGTTTCCATAAGAATAATTTTTAAGATGTCTAGCATCCTTAAGGTATTAGAAGCTCACTTTCCTTTATTTCTATGAATTTCAGGAACATTGGATTTACATATAAGTCTTTATAAAACAATCAGAGCAATGCTACTTTAAGAAACCTAATCATCTGCCCTCTGGTGGTAGGAAAAGACATCACTCTCATACCAGGAAAGGCGAAAGCTTTTCTGAATTCCAGACACAGAGAGAGCTTGTGGTTTTAGTTCTACATCAGTCACAGGTCAGAAGTAAACCATAAACACAAAACCACCAGTTCAGATATCAAAAAGCTATTTCCCTTTCCAGTGGATACAGTATTCTTAAGGGATTTGAATTCATGAGTAGATAACAAACACACAAGAAGACTAGCATAACAATGTTGTCATCTTTCACCTAACTGAAAATAGATCACTATCATTCATCTGACAGAGATCTCCAACCATAAAACCAAATTCCCAATGACTGCAGCCATCAGAGGAATAGCCTATCAGCCATGCACAAGTCAAACACAAACGCAGAACACAAAATTGCTAAGAAAAAAAAATTAAAAAGCACACTGGAGAATCAGTTCTGGGCTTCCCTTTGAGAGGCGAAGAGTCGCTTGGGCTTAAAGCAGCCCATGAGGTGCACTTTTCTTGACTTCATCAGGTAAGTTTCCTTGGGAATCAAAGTAAATGACCCCCACTATTGTTAACAGTGAAAAAACAAGATTCTCATGCAAATATAAAGAAAACATGTATCAAAGATTTTGTTCAGCTTAATGAGGGCACCAATAACATGATAAAGCCATACCAAGCAACATTTAAGAGGCTGGAATTTTAAGACAATGATAGAATGAGATAGTTGGGTTTTATTCAAACTGATTAATGCCTACAACCTGTACGCTTTGGAGAGATCTTTTGAAACAGAAAATAATTACCTGAATTTCTACCAATCAAAAATTCACGCATTAAGCTCAGACCCTTTATATTTGTAAAGGAGCCCAGTAAGTAGGAAGTCTAGAAAGTCAAACCCAGCATTGCACTGAAAAACACTTAGTAATCGCCATATTTTGTCTTGTTTATCTCCATGTTTGATGTAGTTTTCTTCACCAGGACTTTTCTATTTTAGTGTTCCTTTTTTATTATTTATTTTCTTATTTTATGGTTTTATCTTAAATGTCATTGAATGTAGTAAATAGAATTACTCTCTGTGTTCGAGTGTCACTTTTTCCATTTTTAATTTTTATTATTTACATTTATTTTATTGGAATTGTTTCCCCTTCAGCCTCCAATGTTCCTGGATTCTTCATTCACTTTGATGGGTAAAATATACTGATTTTTGTAAGGGACTAGCAATGGTTTTTATTGCGACATCAGGGGTATCTCCTTAAGACCTCACTTTTGCATGGGACGGTGACTGTGGTTCTGTGGAAGTGGACTGTACATTTTGACAACCAGGGTTTTCTGAAGAATGCATGGACAGCAAAGGGCGACTTAGTTGGTGTCACCACCATTTCCAAGTTCAAGTGGATTTGTGAGATGGTATTCTTAATATCATTCTTTCCTCAGATGACTTTGTTTTCCTTTTATTTTTGATTTATTGCAAACTGATGAAGTAGCTCAGTGCTGCTCTACTTTTCTCTTGAGCCTCAGAGCTCTCACCCAGAGTCTACTGCAGACAAAGAGCCCTCCTTCCATGGAGGGTTGGTCCTTCAGGCAGAGCTTGCTCCTTCTTGCTGGTTGGTTTAAGGAGGGAAAAGGAAACTGCTCTGAATGCTGTAAGTCCTCAGTCCCCTGTTCCATATACGTGTTGAATTAGAGGTTGTAGCATCCCTAAAACTCTCTTGGAAAGGACAATATGTACTTTGCTTTCCTCAGGCTAATATTTTACTACTGTCATTTCTCCACTTTTCAATTATGGATGCCTTTTATCTTCCAGGCCCTCTCAGTTCTCCTTTTCCCAGAGCTCTTGTGGTTTCAGTAACTTTTAACTTAATATTATTTTTATGATATGCTTTTGTCTTTTAAACTCAAAATTTATAATGGAGAGTAAGAAAACATCTGTGCTTAGTCTGCCATTTTTAACCAGCATATAATCCTCCATAACCTAACATGTTTTTATTTTATGTATAGGCTGTATGAATGATATTAAAATAAACTTGTTAAATGTACTTAAAGAACAGAAACTCATATTTTATAATAATATCATGCTCATTACATGAAAATCTTTGGAATATATGTAAGATGTGTTGAGAGGAAAAAAAAATTCTTTCTTCCTCCTCGGGCCTAGTGTTTGGGGATCTGGAAATTAATTGACAATAAGAAGACTAATAGGAGAAAAAGAAAGTTTCTTGTGCTTGCATTCAAGAGTTAATTTTGTATGCCAAAATTAACAAAAATGGAGAAGGGGCTTATAGGGCTTCAATGGGAAGGTATGAAAGGTTCTATTGTTTTTTTGTCTCATTGTTTGCTTGTTTGTTTATACTAATTGGACTGGACAATCTGTCTCCATAATAGCTGAATGAATTCACAGGTAACTTTCTCTAAGGGAGGCTCTGGTTCAGTCAGATAAAAGAAGTTCAGTAAGATTTCTTTCAGCCTGGCACTCATCAAATGAAGGCTTTGTATGATGAGGGCAATAAATGTCATCCACTAAGAGACATTGGTATAAAATCGACAGGATAGGAAAATAGCAAGCTTTGGAGCAGACTATACATAAACCTAATTTTTGAGTCCAGAGTTCAGATAGTTGAGAGGATTCTAGATGTAAAGCTCAAAATGCCTTTAGATAATGGAGCGAGGACAGTAATGGCAATCTGGTGGATTTCCAGGTTTGTAGTTTGTGAGAACAATGTCATAGGCATAATCATCTTCAGGAGTAGAGCATGGGAGATGCAGGTGCTCTGGTAAACTCCCCGAGTGACCCTGACTATTGTGTTAACTCTTTTGAAGTTTCTGCCAAGTTTTCCAGCTTTAATTTCCAGAGCTTTGGGAAAAGCGTAGCTACTACACAGCCTAGCATCCCAGTAAAGATCTGGGCAGTCAGTTTTTAGTTCTCAGTGATACCAAGTCAGGAGGGTGGGAGAAAAATTGGAAGCATTAATTATTGACAAACTAATTACTGACAAATGCTAAAGATAGCAGGATCTAATTTACAAAGAGGTGAAAAATAGTTCAAAGACAATGAACAGGACCAGAATCTGATAAGCCAAACGGTGGACTTTCCATTGAAACATAAAATTTATCCCTATATTAACACCCATTTGGACAAATATAAAGTTAGATGGTTTTTGTTTACAAACTACAACTAGTCTTCTTAAATTTGGACTATTAATTTACATAAGTGCAGCACAAATAGTAATTGACCACATAAGCTTTTTAAAAAATATGCTTTACTGGAACTTGCTATATAGAGCCTCAGGTTGGAGAGCCAGGAATGAACTGTTGTACATTCACCTGCAGAGACCTGTAGATGTGGATGAACTCCTCTCAAGGTCCCTCAAAATATCCTGGGGTTCCAGAGCCTTCCAGGAGGTGGCTTTTCTTATGTGTAAGGCTCAGAACTGTTATATGCCATTGGCTCATAAGGTCAGTCTCAGTTCCTTCAAACTGTCTAATCACATCTGATTTTATATATATCATTCTCAAATATAATATTCCAGTTCAAGCCTTGATAATATGATCAATTTTCCCAAGAATGTTCTAAAAATAACACATTCTCATTGAATTTATGCAAATAACCATATTGCCATGTAAGAATACTTAATGAGAATGCTTAATGAATTCTAGAGGGATCATACAGGGAGAAAAGATGTTTTACTTCTGTGTGCAAAAGTATAATCTATTCAATTTGTATGGTATAGATAGCTTAAGAAAATGAGAAAAGGGGTTCCTTAAATCTGAAAAATAGAATATGAAAAATAAGTAATGTTCAAAAAAATTTTATAAAACTTAATCATTATCACTTTATTTAATCCCTTGTAACTCTTATTTTTTCTTGATATTGAGTTAGTAGTTTCATGAAACCATCAACTTCTCCTCCAGAGTTGTAGAAATCATTACTTAGTCCAGTGGTATAATTTCAGAGTTCCTAACACTATCAGAAGTATACACCTCAGAGTCTGCTAAGCAATCTTTTCCATTGGTTTCTGAGACAGTCCCTTTGGATAAAGATGAAGCATTTTGGGTTGCAACTGATTGCAAAAAGTTTCAAGAAACATTAGAGTAAAATAATGATTAGTGCAAGATCTGAATAGAGTTCATCAAAATAATGTAATTGACAAGGAAATTTGGTTGTTTCTGTGATGTACAACATTTTAAATAAGTAGAATTATGAATGATAACATTTTACCATTGTTTTGTACTATCAGATAAAGCATCATAAGGACATATGGACAGCAAGGGCGTTATAATTTTTCTAAGTATTTTATATAATTCTTGACATATTTATAGTAATAACATTTATCCATACAGGTATAAACTAGAGAAGATTAAGAATCTTTTCTTACTTGACAATGCTTTTCATGCCAGCCAACATATCACCTGACCAATTATTTAAAAACAACCCTCTTTTTACAAGGTAAAAAAGAAAAAAATGATTTGAGACTTTTAAGGGCCCTCTGGGTAACCTCAAAGTCAGCTCAAGACCATGATTTATTTAGGATTTTATTTTTGAAATGAAAAATGTCAAAACTTGTCAAAAATGTCAAAAATTTTAAACACTTGATTAAATAGGATCACAGGTCATCATAAAAAAATTCTTAGTTATCTATTCAACCAAAGTGAGAATAAAATATTTATGAAATATAAGTATGAGGTAACATTACTACAGAGCAAACAAACAACAATATTGAACTCTTTTACCATATAACTTATTTCTCGTAAATAATGGAGACATGGCAAATACAACAGTAAGCACAGAAATTATTCTGATACAGAATTTTTCTTTCCTAGGTAGATTAGTCAAAAGGTAAAGAGAAGTCTTTTATCTTCTTATTAAGAGCAGACCAATCATCTCTTTAAGAGAGAGAAAACGGAGCTCAAGCTTTTCATCATACACTTTTGACATTAAAGCGCATTAAAAACCGAGTAAATCTTAGCTATATTGATCACATAAGATAGTCTTCCCACTTTTTCCTTTTCTTCAGACCCCTTATAACTTCCTATAGCTATTTAGGCTTTTCTCTTACACTTTCCTTTTATTCACTTTGGAACAAACTTTAACCTTAAACAACTACTTTAGAGCTAAATCAGGCTTTTTATCCCTTAATCAAAACACATCCTATATACCTTGAATATTTTTTTATTATGGTTAATTTTATTTGTCAACTTGACTAGCACATGGGATACCCTGATGAAACATTATTTCATTGAGTGTGTATGTATGTGTGTGTGTGTGCGTGTGTGTGTGGTTGTTTCTTGATGAGACTAGCATTTGAATTAGTGGATTGCATGGAGTAGATTGCCCTCCTCAATGTAACTGGGCATCATCCAATCCATTGAGTGCCCTAATAGAACAAAATGGCAGAGTAAGAACAAATCCACTCTCTGACTGACTGATGAGCTGGGACATCAGTCTTACGCCCTCTACTAACTTACATCATTGACTCTCCTAGTTCTCAACTACATCACTTGCTTTTCTGGGTTTCCAACCTGCAGGTGGCAGATCATGAGACTTATCAGGTTTATAATCACATAAGCCAATTCCTTATAATAAATGTATAAAGTACATATGTATATATTATGTATTTTTACTACATATACAATTCTTTTCTCTTTACTAGTATACTTTTCATACAAAGATTTTTCCTTTACCCTTGCTGTTTATAGTAGTTTTATTTGCATAATTTTATTATAATTTTTAACCATTAGTAACCTTCACTTTACAGTGAAAACTAGGAAATAGACAATTATGAATTGCCAGTCATATACCAACACTCTATAGTAGATTAGCAAATTTTATGACTACATCATTTCACAATTTCTAGAGACATATGCTTCTTTATAGTACAATTTTTCAGTGTGATAGAAAGAACATGTTTATTAACTGGCCCACATTTCCTTACTTTCTTCCCAAGAAGCACTTTAACTTATTTAGAAATAATCCAGATATTTATTGAATATCTATTACTTAGAATAACTCTAAGATTTCAAGTTAGCAAAAAGATTTTATATGTCAGCAGACATATAATAAAACAAAATTATTGTTGAAATAAAGTTTCTCAGAGAAATGACTAGATTTTGTTGAAATTAAACCTATAAATTTTATAATATTAAACATTTAGTAGATATATTACTAGCTTATTTGACTAGTAAGCTTAGGTAGAATAAAAATGTATGACTTTATTATAGGTAATGCTGTCAACTCTGAGGGCATGCCTGTTTTGTTTGTTTTTTAATATTTTTTTTATTGATTTCAGAGAAGAAGGGAGGGGGAGAGAGAGATACAAACATCAACGATGAGAGAGAATCATTGATCGACTGCCTCCTGCACGTTCCATACTGGGGGTCAAGCCCACAATCTAGCCATGTGCCCTGACTGGAAAATATAACCAGGACCTCCTGGTTCATAAGTTGATACTCAACACCAAGTCACTCTGGCCAGGCCATGCCTGTTTTATTGAACCAACAATATTCAACTACTCTTGTTTACCAAAGGCTTCTCCAAATCACATGAATTTGAAAAGCATTTAGATTAGTTCCTATATTTCTGAGAGTTTTCAAAATACATAATCTATATAAAGGCTTATTTTCTCTAGGCCAATTAGAATAGAATTCCTTTTTTAATTTGGTGGAAAGATGTCATGTATACTTAACATATATACAAACTGATAGACAAATGCAAATAGAGATCTTTATGGCTTTCATGATAAAATTTTAATGAGTAAGTCATAAATATAAATTTACTACTTTAAATGAGTTGATTCTCTTCTTTGACCGCTTATATAATTTTATCTGTATTGTGTTTCTGGCAGATGGAAGAAGTTGTTACCTGCTCAGTATGAGGGCTAAAACTTCCCCTAACTAATTGTCAAGACTTTTTAAAGATTTTCTTTCATAATGATGTACAATCTTATGGAGTCTGTGGACTAAATTTTTTTTACCAATTATCTCACTATTGTTTTCTCTTTTTATGAGAGTCCCTGAGCACCTGAGAGGCCCAGAGGGTCACAGGGTGGTCTAAAGTTCCAATAACTACAGAGAATTGAGGAGTTGAAGTAGGAAAGGAAGATCTTAATGGAGTCAGCTTTGGAGATTTATGTTTTCTCAAAGGAGTCAGTGAACTTCTAAATGATCCTTAGAAGTACTTTCCAAACAAAGAAGCCTCGGATTCTAACCTAACTTCAAAGAGAATACCCATTTTTAATGTGACTGAAACCAATAAGTGTTTTTGTGATTTAACCATGGACACAAAAGGTGTCCCTAAAGAGGACATGGATAGCCCCCCTATACAAAAACAGCCAATGGGAGAGAAAGCAAGGACCCCTTGGCTACAGTTAGTAGCAAAGGCAACAGGAATGAGACAAGAGTCCCATCATTTAGACTAAAACAAAATTCCTAAGAGCTGGCAGTGGTCATTAAGATGCAAGCTGCACAAGTGGTATCCCGGTTTTACCAACTGGGGTTATGGGCTGGGACCTTGGTACTTTTTGTCCACACAGGAAATGAAAGTAAAGTGGGGCTTATTGCATATTGCAGATACATTCCAAATGAAAAGAAGAGAAGAGAAGAGAGAGAGAGAGAGAGAGAGAGAGAGAGAAAGAGAGAGAACAATGGGATGCTTTAGTTCACTGGGAAGTCAGAGAAAAGGGGGCCTTGGAGATAGGTTTAGGGGGTTAGCCCCAGTCGAACTGCAGCTGCCCATTTTTGCAAGTCTCTTAGGATCCCTTAGAATTTGGGGAATACATGCCTGCGGGGGAAGGGAAGGGGGAAAGGAATGGCATGAGTGTGGAGAGAGAGAGAGAGAGAGAGAGAGAGAGAGAGAGAGAGAGAGAAAGAGAGAGAACAATGGGATGCTTTAGTTCACTGGGAAGTCAGAGAAAAGGGGGCCTTGGAGATAGGTTTAGGGGGTTAGCCCCAGTCGAACTGCAGCTGCCCATTTTTGCAAGTCTCTTAGGATCCCTTAGAGTTTGGGGAATACATGCCTGCAGGGGAAGGGAAGGGGGAAAGGAATGGCATGAGTGTGGAGAGAGAGAGAGAGAGAGAGAGAGAGAGAGAGAGAGAGAGAGAGAGAATGGCTCCAAACTCATGGGTTTAAAAAAGGGAATTTCTGAGTAGAGACTTTCATTTGCATTCAGGGATGATTGACAGAAACTATATTTTTCCTGGGCATGCCCTTATCCATAATGCACACAGAACAATCCATGGGTGCTGGGGTCAAAATCAAAATGCAAATTTCATTATCATTAGCCCAGGGCCCTAGTAAGGTCACATTGAGGTCATGTCATTTTCCTCTCAACTTGCACCAAGAACCTGCTGGCTCTGAACCTGCCTGCTGGCGGTTTGCTGGCTGCTGGGCTGCCCCTAGAGAGGGGTTAGAAGGCAGTGTTGGTCCGACCCTTGTTCAGGATCCCAGGGCAGGCGCCACTCATGTCTAATTTCCTACCTAACACCCGCTGCCCACATTTCTGCCTGGTTGGCTACGAATTCTCAGCTCCCCAACTTGACCTGCAGTCAGACCTTACAGCAGCCTCCTCAAATCCACCCCAGGCAGGCAGAAAACCAGAGAGAACACTGTACCCAAGCCAAGTTCTTAGAATACAGCATTGAGATGGAAGGAGAAATTCATCCAGTTTTATTGGTGATTCACAAACTCACCAGTGAGCTAGGACAATAAGCTTTTAAGATCTGTGTCCTACCCTATTATTCTCCTTATAACAAGCAGCAACAACACAAAAAGACAGAGACAAATAGGACACAATGGAGACTATATATATATATATATATCACAATATCCAAGGACCTAGCTCTAACCATAAATTTCCTACTGTAAATCTAAACTTTGAAAAATACCTTTAGAAAAGAAGACCAGGAGAAGCCCTTACTCAGCCAAACCCCAACAAAGATCCAGGAGCCTGACTAATAAATGCAGTTTACTTTGCTGGATTGGTCTGAGGTGTTGGGATCTTAATTGCATCCTATGGAGCTAGCAGGGAGTCCCAACAACCATATCTGAGTCAACAAAACGATTGGAAAGAAAACCTGTTTCCTTTTCCAACTTGTGTCCAGTGATGGGGGCCTGCAAATTAACTGACAACAGATAAATTAAGAGGAGAATAGACAAAGTTTATCCACATTTACATATGGGAGTTGCTTAGAGAGAACTCGCTGAATGGCTAGGGATAAAGGTTTATTTACCAAACTTAACAGAAGATGGGAGGGTTTAGGGCATCAATTGGAAACTGTACAAGGTTCTACTTGACATTTTTTATGCTAATGGTAATGGGCACTCTGTTTTCATGGCAGCTGAATTCATAGGAAACTTCCTTAGAGAGTGGTTAATGGCAGCTGTATTTCCAGTAGGTTCTGCTTGAGTTAGATAAAAGAAGTTCAGAGATTTCTTTGTGCATCCTCTGTAGCTCAAATGGTTTCCCTTCATAATAATCTTTAGACCAATTCTGCAGTCTCAGTGGCCTCCCATATTGCTGATGGAAATGGAGTCTTTGCAGTGTCACAAGAAAAGCATTTCGGGGACCACACATGGGGTATGAGGTATGGTTGTGGGATTTATTGAAGATGGAAGAAACAACATGGACTGTCCTGAGTTCAGCTCCATCCAGCTGTGGGAGAAGTTCAGCCTTGTCTTCATCAAACCCAGGAAAAAGACCAGGGTCCAGAAATTCTGCTCTTAGTACATGCCAGAGCTTAGGCCAGTTTAATCTTTGTCCCTGGATGACCAGAGTATAGTCTCTGTACCTGGGTTCACTCGGGCTGGAGCTCCGTTATTGTATCCAGACCTGAGCTTGGCACTACCTCACATGGCTCCTGAGCTGCCCCGGGTTGTTGCTAGGCCCACATGGCTGCTGTGGAGGGAGAGAACACGTGAATAAACAGGGTGAGCATGTATTACCAAACTAGCCAGGGATCAAGAGAGAGTTTGCCTTTGTCAAGCTTGGATTATATTATCTTGGATCAGGTGCTCTTGTAAACTAACCAAGAAGCTGTGGCCAGTGTGGCTCGGTTGGTTCAGTGTGGTCGAGGACCCTGAAATATTGCTGGCTTTGAAAGGGTTAGCTGGCTTGTTTAATTAGGCAGGTTTAGGAAGTTTTAGGAATGAAAATGGTCCATAGGAAGGGTGTTTATCTTACTTGTACAGAGGATAGAGAAATAGCATAGACACATAGAAATATATCTGGCCCATGCAATTAGAGACAGCCATAAACCAAGGACAGGGGTATCTATGGCCTGAGCAATTAAAGTGACCCTAAGTTAGACCAAAAGTAGCCCTGACCTGAGTAACTGGGAGGGCTATCAGATAAGGCTTTCTCTGCTAACACAACAGGGACAGCTAGAAGATAAATCAACAGGGACTCCAACCAACAAGATAGGGGAGAGTAGGTGGAAGACACCATGTTGGCTTTGAGCTTTGAAAACTAAGTCTATGTAGCAGAATGACCAATAAGAAGGGGTCAGGTTCATATAAAGAACTGCAGCCTATTTAATGCCTCAAGACAAAGAAGGCAGCGGTCACCCTTCTCAGGGGCCCCTCTGTCCGTCTAGGAGGGCCTGAGTCTTAGAATTTAGAATTTGGTTTTAGAGGTAGTGTCTGCTTGCAAGAAAGTTTCTGTACTTTTCACCTATCACCTTTTGTCTGTGGCTTCATTCTTCAAATCCATCAGGACAAGTACCCGGAAATTCAGGGCATTCCAGTTCAGTTTTCGCATTGTAGTTTGATTCCGTCAGGGCACATGCTGGGGTTTTTGGCTCAGTCCCTGGTAGAGGGTATGCAGGAGGCAGCCCAGTGATGTTCTGCTCTCACATCAATGTTTCTCTCTCTCTCCCTTCCTCTCTTTCTCTAAAAAATCAGTAAGAAAAAACAACAAACAAAAGCCTAACCAATCAAAGGCCCAATCCTTCACAGACTGATTTGGGGCCCTCCCTCTAAACAATCCATTTCTTAGATCTTCTGAAGTTCCATGTCCCTTGTCCAATCTGATCATTTTCCCAGGCTAGATAGATAGGCCTTTATGCCCACCATCTTGGCTTCTATTGTGTATACCTCATAATAGAAGGACCTTTCCCCTGAACCATCTCAAGTTCTATGGGGCATGGACCCAAAGAAGAATTTCCCCCTTTATTGTTTTCTCTCTCCCTTGGTAATCCTGGTTAATGACCAGTAAGGATCCTCCCTGCCCACTTCGGAGATTAAGCCCCAAGGATGAAGGATGCAGTGGTCCCTTGGGGGAGTGTGTAAGCTGTATTTTCCTATTGAAGTAGGCTTATTGTCCCATTCTGATCCCTTATTTATTAGGCTTCTTAATGTCTAATTCCCTTTTCTTCTTTCCTTTATTATTATCTAGCTACCTATGCTAACAACCACAGGTACTTACATAACATTTAGAAATTTTTTAGTTAGGTTAGGTAAAAATTAAACAACAAAGCCAAAGCATGTAAGTTCTGAGGTAGAGACAAGAATTAAAAACAAATTTGATTGTTCAGGACATAACACAGAAAAAAATAGTAAATTATTAGAAATATACAAATAAATTCTAGGAGAGTTTTCTCCCAATTTTATTTTTCTCAGTTTATCTGAAAATATGAAATAATGATAAATATAAATAAATTAAATGCTAGCTAATTCTTTTCAATAGCAATAGAGATGTAAATAATATTGATCTTAGTATTTTGAATTCATGAATTAAAAGCATGTTTTACAAGAAAATTTAACCAAATGTTAATAAAGTTTAATTCTTAAGAGGAGAATGACAACCATGATGAGACTTCAGTTTGACTCTTTCTGCTCATATTTTATTATGAATAATACTTGGCAGAATATCTTGTAATCGTTTTTATTATTATTGTTACTACTGTTATAATATGAAATTTATAATTTGGAAAGTGATGAGAAAACAATTTCAAATAGAACAATAGATGAATTTTTGTGTGTTACACTTTTTTTCAATAGACATACTGACAATTTCCTGATAATGTACTAAAGTTTGGCAATCTGGATCTTTTCTTTAATTATGCTTTGCTAAAATTTACTATTGTATTCCAAACACCATAGTTTATCCTTATAAAGACACTTTATATTTATCAGGATGGTATGCTTTTGCTTGTTTGTGGTTGTGTTAATATTAAAATATGGAACACAACATTTCTGTTAATGTATTACAATTCACCTTACACCTTCTTTTTAATTTTTTTAAACTTATACTCATAAAATTAAAGTTTTACTGCATTAAAACAGAATGATGACTGGCATTGAAACGCTTTAAGAGATAATAGTTGAAAGTAAAGGAGAAAGAGGTGAGAAGGATGAGGAAGATGGACGGATGCCAGGGAAAATGAAATACTCATTGTATTCAAGAGCATGTGAAAGTGAAAGTGGTGGATAAAGGATAAAGAGGAGCTGCAGATATTTGATGGTTTAGTGCAATCTGAAATAATTTTAATAATAAAGGAAATGTGACTTTCTTTTGTTTCCATTTATCTTCCTCCAGAGTTTGCTCTGTGGTTTGCCTTGTCGGGCATTTTTAAAGGGAAATGGGGGCTTATCACTTATTCACTTTCCTCCATCTTTAGAACTTGCAGAGGAAGCATTTGTTGTCATTGACAGGCATATTATTAGTCTTTCTTATCAGATGCTTTTGGTAATTTCTTTTTTAACTCCAGTCTCTATATCTGCAGCTTCCTTTTGTTTTTGCTTTGCAACAAGTTACGGAATAACACAGCTTTGCCTTTGTTCTCATCTCTTCACACTGACCTCTACTCATTCTGAGATTTTGTGCAATTCTGTGCCACAAATACCTTTGATTTAGGTATGTCTTTCTTTCTTGTCACCCTTCTTGGATATCTTGTTGCTGGAAAACATACCTCCTCTCCTGATTGCTTATTCTTTGCTATCAAACACCTTAGTAATTATTTGAAAATATTTTTGGAACATCTGTTAAAGTAATATAAAAATATAATCCTATATAAAAAAGAGCTGATATGCTAATTAACCAGACAGCAGAATGACCTTCTGGAACGACCTTCTGGAATGACCATTGGACAGGGCCTCGGGGCCGTGAGGCAGCCAGCACTGTGAGGGTTGAGCCCCTTTTACAAATTTTGTGCATCGGGCCTCTAGTCATTATATAAAGGTAAAATGGACTGTGTGTTTGCTAACTCTCATTAGGTGGATTTCCTCACATGGTATTAGTATTTAGCTGTTAGCCATATTTGTGGGAATCTCATGTGGTCGTGGTTTTGTGTCCACTTACCAGGTCCCTTGGTTTCAAGTTTCTTAAGTGCAGTGTAGGGGTTCTGCAGATTCTTTGGAGCTGAAGGCAACCATGAACCTGCAGGCTCAAGAGAAACTTCTGCCCCTTCTGAACTACCTAGAATTTGAATCAGGGGCCTGGCCCAGTATGAGATTATCACAGATAACCTATCTGTCTGGCAGGGCAAATTACTGAATGTGCCCTCTCCCTGCAATTAACTGCTGAAGCCCCAACGTGCCTTATCGCATTCTTAGCTCAGAGGGACTTATATACCTCAATTTCTCTTCCTGTCTCTGAACCTCTCCTGAATGTGGGGTTTTCACATATTTGTATGTAATTAAATGGCCACTTTCCCTTACTTATCTGTCTCATGGCTATTTGATTATTAGACCAGCTGAAGGAACCTTAAGGGTAGAAGAACATTGCTTCCTCCCCAACAGCAGAAAATCCTGAATACATAACCAAGTTATCAACAGTATTTTAGATTAGCTTTTAAATTTTTTCTTTTTTTTCCCCCCAGGGAATAACTTACTTATATGGTTAATGTGTTTGAATATATATTTTATATGTTTTTAGATAAAATTTAAATTATTCTCTTCATAAATATAACTGATCTATGATTAAAATATTTTATTTACTAAAACATTTTGTTAACATAAAAACATTAAACCTGTAAAGAAGTTTTGCTCTGCTCATGCCAACCACACTTTCATTCCCTAAAATGGGCAATGCCCTGGGGTAAGCAATTAAATTATATGGTTCTCCTACCTAAATTTAAGTGTATATGTGAGAAAGGATAGGGAAATGTCAAGCTTGCTTCATTATATTCATTTCTTTCCTGGACCCTGAACTAAAGGGTTTTCCTATATGGATATAACCAGTTTCTGTCTAGAAATACTACTTTGCTTACAAAAACCTAATGCCAAAATCCTATATAATAAAGAGGTAATATGCAAATTAAGCTCACACCCTCACAAGATGGCTGCCTATGACCAGGCCAGCAGGAGGGGTTAGTGAGGGATGACCAAACGACTGACCAGCAGGCTGTGTGGGGCGACCAGGCCAGCAGGGGGGCTGTGAGGGGTGACCAGGCTGGCAGGGAAGGAAGTTGGGGGTGAACAGGCCAGCAGAGAACGTCAGTTGGGGGCAACCTGGCCAGTGGGCTGCGGGGGCGGGGGGGGGGGGGCAATCAGGCCAGCATGCAGAGGAAGTGAGAGGCAATCAAGCCAGCAGGGGGGTGGCAGCAGATAGGGGCAATCAGGCAGGCAGGCAGGTGAGCGATTAGGAGCCAGCAGTCCAGGATTGTGAGAGGGATGTCTGAATGCTGGTTTAGGCCTGATCCTCAGGATTGGGACTAAACCAGCAGTTGGGCATCCCCCTAGAGGTCCCAGATTGGAGATGGTGCAGGCTGGGCTGAGGGGACCTCTCCACCCCATGCACGAATTTCATGTAGAGGGCCTCTAGTTTTTACATAATTAACATATTTGAGCTAGAGCATGACTACCTGTCTTGCTTGAATTGCACGGTGTGATAAATTAGTTTATTTTCCAGGAGGACACTAGTGAAATGGAAAGGAGATAGGTAAGTTTGAAAGCCCTGCATTAAAATTATATATGGGATGTCTACTTATTTATGAGCTATCACCAATGTAGCTTCCTATTGTCCTCGATAATGAAATAATGTGTCAGAAAGTGATTTGTAACTTATAAAATAATCATAAAACAGAAAGTAGGTGACAATAGTAGTCATTACAGCTGTTTACTAAATACGTCCCACAATCTTGCTTCTGGACTTACAATTGAACTGTCCTTTGTTGCCTCTGTGATGCTAAATAATTAGCCAAAAAAAAAAAAAAAAGAAATTTTATAAGCCAGTCCATGATTTTTCACCATCCTTTTCCAGGAAAGCTGAACTCATCGTTAAGCTTTTGTGTAACCTGGGCTGCTAACTCCAGCTACCCCAGTGGAACCTCTGCTGTTCTGTATATAGCACGAATAAGAAATCAGTTTTTATGTTAAGCCGCTGAGATTTTAATGTACTTCGTTATCATAACATAACCTAGCCTAACCTTGTCTATACCAACTGCTGAAATAACCCTCTCAAGCAGTGTGCATCAGATTTCTGTGACAGTTTGCTGCACTAATTTGCTTTTAGAGCTGCACACCATTTCCCAGTCCCTCCCAGCACCGTGGCCTCTGCTCTGGTGAGGTCAGATGGGCACTAGTGTGTTTCACCACAGGATCTGCAAACGTTTTATGAGAAAAAAAAATCATGAATTTTAGAGTTAAAAGAGACTTTAGGGATTATGTAGTTCAGCTCCTCCATTTAGCTGGGTCATGTGGAAAAGTACAACCTAAATACACTCTGGCAGTCACTCATGTGAACACATCCAAGGTACAATCTTTGTGACTTTATTTTCTTTAACTGTAAAAATGCTGATACCCACACCTTTCTGTCAGGTTTGTTTAAACGAGTAAGTATGTACATTTAACTGAACAAATCAGCTATTGTACCCATTTATTCCTTACAAGTTTTATAAGGTTAGGCGGAGTGGGCAAAGCTAGGACTTAAAAAATAACATTTATACTGAGCTTTAAAATTGTATTTTTATTAGCTAATTTCTAAAAATTAGCTAATTTCTTCACAACCAACTTGTTAGTTAGCCAAGTTATTACATCATTTCACAATAGCCCACTGAGACCCCAAAGGGGTATGATTGATCCAAGATCATCCTATTAGTATATAGCAGAACCAGCTTGAACCCGTGGTCTCTGACTTGAACGTCACACTCTTTCTTTTCCACCACCTTGAAGCTTAAATTTAGTGCTATGGACTTTCTAGCCAGAGGTTTTCTACTATAAATAACTTTTGTAAAAGTGAGTATTTCTGATTTTCTCAATACTTAACCCATAATATTAATAGCTAACACAGTATTGAATAATACTTAGTAGATATTAGAGTATATTGATTAGAGAAAAAAAAAAGTCAAAATGAACTGCTATATAATAAACAATGTGTATGGCTTTTGCTCACCAATTCTGGGGAGGTAGCTTCCAAGTCCTTAGGGATATACTGGTCTATAGTTTTCTTTTCTTGTTTTGTCTTCGTCTGACGTTAATATTAGTGTAATGCTGCCTCATAAAATGAGATTGAACGTGTTCCTCTTTTCTACTATTGAAGGACACAGTTGTGGAATGTTAATCAAACAAAAGACATTATGTGAAAAAGAAAAGAAGGTACTTTAGTGAAATGACAAAAAAAAGCAGATGACATTGAATATGATAGGCAGCATTTATGATAAACATGACATAAAAGAATGAAGATTATGAATATCTATTGACTTTAGACTTGAAATGCTCTTCTTTGAGTGATAATGTTTAATGGTTACCCACTTTTAGAAAACCTATAAAGCATAGACAAGATCTATAACTACAAATTGGTACATAAATATGAGATATTAATTTGTATAAGTAATTATTATATACTTAAGTGTACATTAATTTATTTATATGTAATACCTCTATACAATTAAGGTTTATGAACATAAAAATTGAAAATAAAGATTGGGTGAGAAGATGTTGAAAAAAGTGTAAATGAAATATTTACTTTCTCTGTTACCCTCCAAGGTTTCTCCAAAGACTGTAAAGTTACTGTTTATGTTTGTTTCTCTAGAAGCACAATTGCAATGAAAAATTTTATGCTCATAATTAAGTAAGGGGGTGTTCTTGGGAGAAATTAGTAAGGGTATGGGAGAAGCAGAATAGGGGTTGGGAAGGAGATGCAAAAAATGTCATTTTAGATAAAATCTAAGTTATAATCCCCTAGCAGCTTTAGAGAATAAATGGCAAGGTGGTGTGTCAAGACTTGGGATCAGGAAGCAGGGCTTTTATACACCTCCTACATATCCTATCTAATAAAGAGGGAATATGCTAATTGACCCTCATGCCGTCGCAAAAATGACAGAGCCCACAGCCAATAAAAAGGAAATATACTAATTGACTGCCCCACCCTCAAAGATGGCAGCACCCACAGCCAATAAGGAGGGAATATGCTAATTGACTGCCCCACCCTCAAAGATGGCGACACCCAGGCCCCTTAGCTCTGCTGGGGTGACAGGCGTGCAGCAAGGCCAGGTTCCCCCCCAGGTGGGCCTGGCCTTGCGGTGTGCCTGCTGCTGGAGTCCCCCAGTGCCCTCAGCCCCCTAGCCACCCAGGGACAACCTGAGGTGCAGGCAAGCCTCGAATGGTGGCTGCCCAGACTCCCAGGGCTGCCTGAGGCACAGGTAACCAGGGCCGGCCGAGGCTTGCACTGCTGGTAGTGGCAGCTGCCTATGTGTGATGGGGCATCACCTTCCCCTGATCACTGGGTCACCTCCCGCCCCTGAGAGCTCCAGGACTGTGAGAGGGGGCAGGCAGGGCTGAGGGACACCCCCTCCAGTACATGAATTTTCATGCACCGGGCCTCTAGTAGTATTTTTATCTAGCCTTTCTCTCCCAATCAATACTCTAGCCAGTCTTTGTGAAGTTGTAGTTTTGTATATGCACTTACAAAAATCTTGATTCTTTCAAGTTTATCTTATAGGAAACTTTGTTTCCTACTAATTTTATGCCCTTATTTAGCTAAAATTTATTTAATTTTTATGTAGGTTCTCTACCTTTTACTCTTAGAAACGCTATTCCCTATGTCATATTACTACAGTGTTCTTGGAGACTTAGGTCTCCAAAAAATTCAGAATAACATATACAAATACCATAGTAAGTAAAAATATGATCACTCTGTTAATTAAAGGTAAAATATTTACGTCTTAGCAAAAATAGTGGTACTTGTTTACTTGTTATTCAGAGTGCAAAAGCTCCCTTTGAAAATGATAGAGTCAAAGAATACTGTACAATCATAGAGCTTTTGGGACTGGAAGCTTCTTAGAGATCTTGTCAATATACTTTTTCTCCATATAAGAAAACTGAGGAAGAGAATATATATAAAGTCAACTGAAGAATAAATAATATATGTGAAATAACTTTTTACAGTATATTTTAACACCTTAATCAGTAATTATTTTTATTTGGAGTTCAGTATAAAGTTATTTCCATATAATACATTTTTAATGTTGAAATCTTATTCCTCATGGCTCTAAATTCAACTCAGAAAATGCCTCAGATGCAATTTTCTAGTAAATGTTTTATCAAAAGGAATGTATTGTTTATAGAGAATACAAAATTATGAAAAATATACAGCCATGTTTTTAAAAATAGCTTATCATTATAATTTTTTAAAGAAAACAATAAGGATGATGGTGGAAACAACAAAGGCAGCATCAGCAGCATAAGCTTATTGACATATTTAACCTCCAAACAACCCCCTGAGCTCAGTCCTTTATTACCCCTGTTTTACATACGAGCAAACTGGGATCTGACCCCAGTCACCCTGGCTCAGAAAATTGACTCTCAACTGCTATATTCTACAGTAGAACAAATATACTCTGAACACCTAACTGCTATTTAAAACAGTTGAATATACATTTAAACAATTTCATATACATTTACCAGAGATTTATGAACTTATAAGTACTATTTCCCTGCTTCTCTTCTTTGTTTTGCTATGAACATCAAAAGTGGACATCTATTAGATATAATTTCATGATTAATTTTTTTTTTAATTTTATTGATTCCAGAGAGGAAGGGAGAGGGAGAGAGAGACAGAAACATGTATGCCCTATACTGGGGACTGATCCCACAAACCTAGCAGGTGCCGCGACCAGGAATCAAACTATGACCTCCTGGTTCATACTAGTATGTTGACACTCAACCACTGAGCCATGCCAGCTGGGCTCATGATTAGTTTTTGAGAAATGAAGTTTGCTATTTGAAGATGAAGATGAGGACCCTGATCCACTCACGGTCTAAGGACATATGTGTGGGTTTATTTTGCCATGAATGAGGGATTGTATAGGCTACAATAATTATTTTCAGAAGAGAGTACAATGGCACAGAAGTTGGGGCAGGAGGTGGCTTTAATTTCCCCTTTATAAGTAACCATCTGTCTTTAGCCAAGTCACCTAACTCTATAAGAATTATCTTTCTCTTCTTAAAATGAGGAGGTTGGAGATTCCCTCTAGGTATATTCTTACATTCTATGATCCTAGAATCTAAGCCTCATTAATAGTGGGTAATAGTCAAAAGGAGGCCCAAATGAAATACATTAGGTTGCTCTCTATATGTGGCAGATACTGTTGGCTTGGAGATTTCCATTTTTAATTTCTATTTTTGAGATCCTCTTTTTCCTGCTCTTTTAGAAACAGTTCTGTTAGAAAAGAACCCAAAACCACAGAAAATAGAATTTATTCTTTGAGTATTTTTAAAATTATTTAACAAGCTATAAAATACAAGGACTTAAGAAGTTAAATGTTTAAGTTTCAAAACCAAACCTTCAGGCAGCCAGTCTATCAATTATCTCCTGCTGAACTAGAGTGACAAATAAAATACATTATCATACCTTACGCATGTAGACAGGGTATGCAATGTGTCAAGAGAGAAGAATGACTTTGGACCCGCCCTCTGGAAAAAGATACCCTTACTTGGCATTCTTCACTGTGATCCTTGAACCGTGTGCCTGAGTCGTTGGACGCTGGCTGGAACAAGGGGAAAACACTGAATTAGTGGGAGGTAAGGGAGATATTTGCAACAGCTGAAGCAAAATGAACTTTTCTGCCGAGAAAAGCAGCTTAGTTACAACTCTCTGAGCTTAGACATCAATCCATCTGCAAGCAGAACAAGTGTGGGTGATATATGGAAAAGATATTTTAAAATCTGCTTGAGCTTGCCAATCTGGAGATTTGCCCAGGCAAGAGAGCCTCAGCAAAATCATGATGGAAACAAGCAAATTTTATTATGTTTATGCAGAACCACAGAGCCATAGAAACTAATTGGACAGACTACCATTGCTAAGCAGATAAAAATTTCATCATTAGTAATTATGACAGAAAACTCTTTTAACTGTTTTTTCTCTAATAGCTGTCATAGAGATTAAATGAGTATGTGCATTAGTTTTGTGTGATATCATGATTAAAAAAGTAGTCTCCTCACTTGTCCTTATAAAGCTAAGGACTTGCTGAATCTATCAAATCTGCTTTCAAACATTGCTATGCTGATAAATAGAAGTGGTAGGAGCATATTTTTTCTAAAATTGGAAGTATTTCATGTTGAATGCTCAAGAAAATAATAACAGCCAAGTGCTTCATTCCTTTTAAATGGAGGTATGTTGGACATCTTGAATTATGCATAATATTTGTGACACTAAATAATAATAATATACTTTTTCTTTAATATGAACAGAATCTTTTTCTGTCAGAAAACTGAAAAATCCTATTAAAATAATATTAATGCTCACTGGTAGTGTGTATTATTGTCTTTTGAAGTCATCAGTTGAATCACTATGATTTATCCCAAATGAGATATTTTTAATGAAAATGTATCACATAGACAAGCTAAACCATTTTCAAGAATATTGTAACAGCTTCAAATGGAGATACCGTGGTATTAGAGAGAAGCACATGATGCTTGATGTCAGTGCCAGAGAGCTATAGTTTTAATGTGTTGAATCAGTTACAGTGATAGCATGAATAATTTGATTTTACAATAGCCACTTAATTTGAAAGGAGACTCCCCCCCGCCCCCCTCAGGGACTTAGCCAAAATTTCATAACAAAGTTATAAGGAATTAAAATTTGCCAAAAAGTTTTTGGGTAACTGATTTTTAATAAAAATAAATTTCAGGGTATAGTGATTAAGTTCATAGGCAATATAATAGTTTTAAGTTAGTGAAAGTACTCAAAATGTAGTATATAGTATTTATATTTATCTATGCAAAAATACTTAATATTTAGCTATTGAGATGGTCATTCTAAATCTTATTTATCAAAGGATTATAGGATCTCAATTTACAATGCTGTTTTAGAACAGGTTACATTTATTAACAATTGAGATATTAAAGTAATGGAATCCATAGCTCCCCAAATACGCTAAAATTTACCAAAAGTTTAGTCTGTGCTCTCTTGGAATGTATCATTATTGATGCACTCACTTTAAAAGACCAGCAATAACACTATGAACCCGAGAATCATAGATCACTGCTGATAACCAGACAGCAATTACTACTGCACATTGCCTGTGAAGCTATTGTTTACGGTGCTGTGCCATGGAATAAATTCTGACCAGCTATAACAAATTGGTGAAAGCTACATTCAAATTAAAAGTGATATTTAAGAAAGACACTCACTGATAAAATGTTAGAAAGTAACTTCTTTGACCATTACTTGGCATCCTTAACCCACCTCTAAACTTAGTATAGTTTCTACTTTATGGTCTTTATAGAGTGGCATAGTACATGCTTTAGAAATAGATTTGTTATAGAGAACATATCACTTAGTTTTACTAGCTCTAATTCAAACTGTAATTGAATAATCCTGTAATTAGTTGTTGAACGGCGGCCATTCAGCAGCTAGCATCCTTAAGGTTATAAGCTCTGTGAAGACTGGGGTGGTGTCTGCCTTGTGAATGCAGCCATAGCCCTCAACATAGGGCTCTAACATGGTAGGCAATCACTCAATAAGAAATTGATCCTTAATTCAGTGACTGCACTGGCCCACAGCTAGTAACTGGGAGGGAAAGAAATTCAAGTCCAAGCTGCTAACTCCTTGCTCAGTGCTATTAGGGACTGTTTTGAATTTGCAAGTGACAGAGTGTGAGCCTCGAATTCATGGATATATTTCTCAGTGAACTCAAACATCACTATTGAATAAACTAGATGAATAGTGAATAGCTTGACCAAGTAACTTGATTTGCTCTTGTGACATGATTTTATGGCTTGCTATTTATGGAAATGCCTTTAAGTTACAGTTTATACTGCATATCATGATTCTAGAGAGTTCATGGCTATGGCCACTGATTCAATTCACAGAGTCAAAATTAGATTTTCTAGGGGAAACATTTTTCCCCATAGAGTTCATACTCCCAACTCTAGTTGAAAATGCCTCCTGTTCTAAAGGAACCATCTGGGACCAAATGTGAACAAACTTCAGTCATTTCCCATCTCCAACCCTGAATCATCTGTTGACTAGTTAGGCCACTGTTAAGAAATTATCTTAAATATTGTCTAAACTTCTTTTCAGCTTGAAAGTAATAGCTATCAATATGTACACTGTGTCTCTTTTAAGTCTCAAAACAATTCAATGAAATAAATATTGATATCCCAATTTGAGATAAAAAAAATGAGACAGAGAGGAAATTCAAACCTAAGTCTTCCCAACTTAACACAATCTTAAATAATTATTCTCCAATACAATAAAGACTACTTTAAGATACTATTGCTCATCGTATTTTATGAGCATAAAGTATGATAGAAAATATTGTGATTAATGTGATTTGCAAGCTAAGAAGTAATGTCTAGAAAACAAGCTATTATTAGTGTCATTTCACCCAGCTTCCAGAGTGGGAGAAACATCCTGAGTTGATATGAAATCCTACAAATATAAAAATTATGTATGCTTCAGAATTATAGGAACTCTCAAGTATTTGGGACTTAACTTTTATGATCCTTTATTCTTTTTTAATATATGTTTATTGATTTCAGAGAGGAAGGGAGAGGGAGAGAGAGATTGAATCAATAATGAGAGAATTATCCATGGGCTGCCTCCAGCACACCCCCTACTGGGGATCTAGCGCATAACCTGGGCATGTGCCTTTGGTGGGAATCAAACCCGGGACCCTTCAGTCCACAGGCTGATGATTTATATGCTGAACCAAACCGGCTAGGGCTATGATGTTTTATTCTTTAAATGTTGTAATCATTTCAAAATATAACCGTGACTATCATTAGCACTGTGTAAAGAGAACTCTCTGAGCATTTTGGGGGGCCTGGAAAAGCGTTCTCATTCTACCTTGGAGGTGAAGACTAGTCGGGGCAGGATTATACCTTTCAGATCCTCACACGATCCTCTCAGACGATCATAGGGCATGTAGGGTCATATTTGGGGTGCAGCATTTTTTTGGGGGCGGGGTATACTTCCCACTATATTTGGCAAAATTGATACCAAAGAAAAATCCAAGATTGAATTTCCCTGCATGCTTGGCAACTAAGAGACAGACATTTAACCAGGTGAAATGAACCTCCACAATGCTTCAATTCAGCAGGAGAAACTACAACAACAAAAACAAGCAAACAAAAAAACAGACGGAGCAGGCTTTTTGAGAAAGTCGGACCTGATGTATGGCAGGGTTTGGCGTAGAAACTGTCGGATTCGTAACTACGACAGAAATGCTGAGTCCCATGTACATGGTTAGAATTCCTGTGCTAGAATCAAGCCTGTGAGAAGTTTCATGGTCTGGTTTGGGTGTTATTTCTGGCAGCATCATTGCTAAACCAAATTTCCTGGCCCTCCTGGAACTTCTGAGGGCTGATTTATATTGTTTCATAAAGTTATCCTCTGTTTCACTTACTTTGTTCTCGTCTTGCTGCTAACAAGCCAGACTGCAATAACACTATCCCACAAAGCAGGCTGGTGTTAACAGAATAATTATCCCCCAGAGATGCTCACGTCCTAATCCTTGGAACCTGTGAATATATGAAAGGATTTTGCAGATTTGATTAAGATCGCAGACTTAGATGGAGAAGTTATCCTGGATTATCCAGGTGGACCCAGCCTAATCACATAAATCCTTAAAAGCAGAGAACGTTTTCTCAGTGCGACAGAAGGAGAGGGAGGAAGGATTTTATGCATGAGAATAAATCTACCTGCTGTTGTTGGCTTTGAAGATGGAGGTGAGGTGCCATGAGCCAAACAATGCGGGCAATCTCCAGAAGCCAGGGACTGGCTCTCGGCTGACAACCAGCAAAGGAATGGGGCCCTTAGTCCTACAACGGAATGAAACTGAGTTCTGCTAATAACCTGGATGACCAAGAAAACAGACTCTTCTCTAGAGCCCACCAGGTTGACACACAACACCGTACATTGGTAATTTTTGAAGCCACTAGGTTTGTGGTTATAGAAAACTAATCCAAAGCTAGAACAGATTCAGTAGCTCCTGGAGCAGTGTGTGATTGGGAACATTTTCCAGCATTTGTACAAAGCAGGAAAGTTCAGTCAGTCTCTGGAGACATTGATAGGATGAAGAGCCAGATCCATAGTCACAACATCAATAATCACTGACTCTTGCATAGCCTGTTAAGTTACCAATCATCAGGTGTGATACTGGATTGCAGAGCCAGTACCCAGTCCACATGAGCAACCAAGACTATCATGTATGCCTGGATCCTTATTATAACCAGTGTCATGTACTTGACCCTTCTTTGCTCTGTACCCTGACATATTCTGCCCGTCACTCCATTTGTGCCTTGAAGTTGTCCACAGCTTTACTAGCTGTCCCCTTGGCTGTGACATAACCCAGCCCCAGCTTGACTATGACTTTGATTCTTCCCCTGCAGACTGCTTTGTTCCACTGTCTGCTCCAGCCCACTTATGACTCTCGCCTTGACCTCTGGGCCTAGATTCTAAGTCAGCAGGATCTCCTTATTTAATATCAAGAAGCAAAGTATGGAGCAGAAATAAGCAGTGAGATAGGTATATGGCAAAATTCAGAGGAGATAAGATGAAATGCAAGATAAGGACTGAATCAAAAGGTACTGAAATTAGTGCTAGCAACACTGGATAGTTAAACTGTTAATGCTTCTACATTGGATAATAATAGCACTTCATAGATGGCTGGTAGTATAAGTCATATAACATTAAAGCTCTTCGTATACTTTCTGGAACATAGCAAATGCTTTATAAGTGACTAGAGGCCTGGTGCACGAAATTCGTGCACGAGTAGGGTCCCTAGGTGTGGCCGACGATCAGGGCCGATCTGTGGGATAACCAGTAAGGCGATCGGGGGGCCCCCACTGGCACCCACCTTGACTGGCCTGGGGCCTCTGGGCTGGGGGCAGCTCCTTCATTGAGTGTCTGCCCCCTGGTGGTCAGTGCGTGTCATAGTGACTGGTCGTTCTGCTGGTTGTACTGCAGTTGGTCAATTTGCATATTAGGCTTTTATTATATAAGATATCTATTTTTATTGCTATAGGGTATATGCCTATGCCCTTAATATATACAGAAATCATACCGAAGGAGAGTAGAGGCAGGTGTGTCTTCTAAATTTATTTTTCTGTAAGTTGCACTGTTGTCTTTATGAAATAGTCTTTTGATTTTGAAATATATCTGGCTATCAGCATTTATTTAATAAATCTAAATATTAATACGGGGCAAATTATCAACTAACATAAATTAGTATGAAGGCCCTTAAGAAATTTGACTTAGGGCCGAAACTGGTTTGGCTCAGTGGATAGAGTCTCAGCCTGCGGACTGAAAGGTCCCAGGTTCAATTCCGGTCAAGGGCATGTACCTTGGTTGCAGGCACATCCCCAGTAGGAGATTTGTAGGAGGCGGCTGATCGATGTTTCTAACTCTCTATCCCTCTCCCTTCCTCTCTGTAAAAAATCAATAAAATATATTTTTAAAAAATTTAAAAAAAAGAAATTCGACTTAGCTGATTGAAAAAAAATCAGTGATCTAAAGCCTTTTATTTCAAAATAGGGTCTGTAGGAATGTGTTTGAATGCAAAATCTTGGACCCCACCTCAGACCTATTAAGTCAGAATTGCATTTTAATAAGATACCCAAGTGATTCAGATGCACCCTAAGGTTTAGGAAGTAGGTATCTAAAGCACAAATATCAAAAATTGTAAAGATAACCAAAATAGCTTTAAAGGACTTAAAGTTATCACTACAGTAAAACTATTCTTATGCCTTTTCTATTTTGTTTTATTATTTACTAGAGGCCCAGTGCACTAAATTCGTGCATGGGGGTGGGGTGTCCCTCAGCCAGGCCTACACCCTCTCCAACCCGGGACATCCCTCTCGCAATCCAGGACCACTGGCTCCTAACCATTCACCTGCCTGCCTGCCTAATGCCCCTAACTGCCCTCCTCTGTTGGCCTGGTCACCCCCAATGGCCCTTTCCTGCTGACCTGGTTGCTCTCAACTGCCCTCCCCTGCCAGTCTGATCTCCCCTAACCCCCCGCCAGCCTGATCTTGCCCCTAACTGCTCTTTCCTGCTAGCCTGATTGCCCCTAACTGCCTCTGCCTCGGCCCCCACCACCATGGCTTTGTCTGGAAGGAAGTCAGACGTCCGGAAGATGGCCGGTCGACCTGGTCTAATTAGCATATTACCCTTTTATTAGTATAGATAAAATGGGGGACAATGCAGTATTTCTTTCATAGAATTAAAAGACTTAATGACCATATCATTAATAATTAGATAACATATGCAAAGGTTTCTTTTTATAACTTGTGTGGCTAATAATAAGGCTTATCAAATGCAAATATGATCATTTTTCTTTTTTTATTAGCCTATTCCCCTACACAAGTCTTCCTCTCCCTACATGTCCAACAACCCTTTTTAAATAATAGCTATACAATAACTTGGGTACTCCAGTGCAATTCATCATTTGAAATGGCAGCCAAAATGGATAAGTAGGAGAATCAACCCTGTTTTGTTCTTCTTTTGGCTGGAGCACCAGGGAATAGGATATTCGGGCCTGTGAAAAATGACTTTAGTCTGTGAGGAGGAAGCCACAATAATATCTAAAATGAGCAAAGACATGGATTAAGATGTGGATTTTTATATCTCCTATAGAATTATAAGTATTAAACAGAAAAACAATTGGAGGCCTAGCTTAGATCCAGTAGGACTGAATTTTAAGTACTATTTTTCTTACTATGTGACATTTGGCAAATCAATGAACTGCTTTGAAGTTTAGTTTCCTCATCTATAAGCATCTATTTTAAGGGATTGTGGTTCTTATTAAATGTAAACATATTTTTCATGCTGTCCGGCACATAGTAGGCATAAAATAGGCTATTTTTGTGTCTTTTCTGATTTTCAGGTACATAAATAAGGTACATACCACAATTATACCTCTAAATATTAATCTGTCTGTTTTTCTAGCATTTTCTTACCCTCTTCACATTGTTGACTAAGGCCATGTTATTTCTCTTCAAGTTGTCCATGGATAAGCAGAAACAAGGACTTAAATGTAAGTATGTGAAGAAAGATTCATCTATATGCCTACAGAGTAGACCAAGATCAGATAAAAGTAGACCTGCATATAGAAGAAGGGAACATGGAGGGTAGGGGGTAATTGGAAAAAGGAGAAAAGGGACCCTAGATATTGATAGAAAAAGATGAGCTAGTACCTTTCTTTTCAAGGACTAGAGCCACAAGCAAAAGGGACTGAGAACCAACATTTCTTCAAATTAAAATTCTTTACCATCAGCTAAAGACAAAACTCTGTCCAATAGACCTGGACGATTAAGTATATCCTGGGTATAGGTTGAAGAAATATATATATATGTTTCTTTTAATTAAATCTTTATCGTTCAGATTACATTTGTTCCTCTTCCCCCCCCCCCATAACTCCCCTCCTCCCAGTTCCCGCCCCACCCTCCGCCCTCACTCCCCATCCACTTTCCTCATCCATAGGTGCACGATTTTTGTCCAGTCTTTTCCTGCATCTCCCACTCCCCTTTCCCCCCCCAAGAATAGTCAGTCCATTCCCTTTCTATGTCCCTGATTCTATTATAATCACCAGTTCATTCTGTACATCAGATTATTTATTCACTTGATTCTTAGATTCACTTGTTGATAGATGCATGTTTGTTGTTCATAATTTGTATCTTTACCTTTTTCTTCTTCTTCCTCTTCTTAAAGGATACCTTTCAGCATTTCGTATAATACTGGTTTAGTGGTGATGAACTCCTTTAGCTTTTCCTTATCTGTGAAGCTCTTTATCTGACCTTCAATTCTGAATGATAACTTTGCTGGGTAAAGTAATCTTGGTTGTAGGTTCTTGGTATTCATCACTCTGAATATTTCTTGCCATTCCCTTCTGGCCTGCAAAGTTTCTGTTGAGAAATCAGCTGACAGTCGTATGGGTATTCCCTTGTAGGTAATTGAGTCTCTTTCTCTTGCTGCTTTTAAGATTCTCTCTTTGTCTTTTGCTCTTGGCATTTTAATGATGATGTGTCTTGGTGTGGTCCTCTTTGGATTCCTTTTTTTTGGGGTTCTCTGCGCTTCTTGGACCTGTAAGTCCATTTCTTTCACCAGGTGGGGGAAGTTTTCTGTCATTATTTCTTCAAATAGGTTTTCAATATCTTGCTGTCTCTCATCTTCTGGCACACCTATAATTCTGATGTTGGTGCGTTTGAAACTGTCCCAGAGGCTCCTTACACTATCTTCATATTTTCAGATTCTTTTTTCATTTTGCTTTTCCGGTTGGGTGTTTTTTGCTTCTTCGCATTTCAAATCTTTGGCTTGATTCTTGCTCTCCTCTGGTCTGCTGTTGGTGTCTGTATAATATTCTTTATTTCAGTCAGTGTATGCTTAATTTCTAGTTGGTTCTTTATCACAACATTGAGGGTCTCATTAGATTTCTTGAGGCTCTCATCAAGTTTATCTGCAGTTTCTAGCAAATTATTGAAAACCCTCAAAAGTGCGTTTTTTAGCTCTATATCCTCCATTTCTGTCATGTTTTTTTGTCTCCGCATTTTTTATGCTTTCTTGGTGCACCCCCTTGTGGTCTTTGTGCGAAGTTTTGTTGTAGTTAAGCCTTAATTGTTCTTGGCAATACTAGGGGTGAATTGACCTCCAGGCTAACTGGCTATGAGAGTCAGCTGTGTCTGCAGTGGGAGAGCTTCTGTGCTGAATCTCTAGGGTGGTGCTAATCTAGCCTTTGCCTGAGGCTATTCGGCAAATGCCTCTGTGCAGGGCTTGGGCGGGGCAGGTCCCAGGGGATCTACAGGGCTGGCAGAACGAGCAGCTGTGGCTGCTCTCAGTTCCGTCCCCAGCAGCTCTGCAACCGCTACAAACCTCGGAGAGAAAGCTGCCTTCCCGTTTCTCCCATTTGAGTCTGGGTCCCTAGAGGCTCTCCCGGATCTGGAGCTCAGAGCCTGAAACTCCCTCCAGATTGAAAACAACAACCGCGCCCTGTGCTGCTGGCCCGCTCCACATGCACTCCACACCTTAGTATTTCACCTCCGCACTGTGCCTCCTCTGAGTCTCGGTATGGATTTCTCTTTCCTTCTAGTTGTAGAATCTCTCCTCAGCCAGCCTTCCTGTGGTTCTGGGTGATGTCCGTTCCGTCTTTTATTTGTATTTTTGAAGTGGTTGTTCGAGGCAGCAAACTCCGGCGTTAACCTATGCCGCTATCTTGGTTCCTATTACTGCTCTTGACCTGAAGGAGTACATTGATGACTAAAATGAAACCAAACACAATTAGAGGTTTCACTATAAACCATAGCAGGTGTATATACACTGCCAAGGATAATTCTTATCTGGATCTTGACTCAAAAGAAATCAGAGACAGACCGGAAAAAGATGATTGAGGCTTCTTGTTCAGTGAACCTGATCCTGGGATAAGAAAAACCTTAAACTCATTTAGTTCATAAATTTGAGTGACTATGAGTGCTTCACATAGTCAAAAACTAGAAAAGTATTAATAAATATTATATCATATTAAAAATGAATATATTATTTGCAAATTATCCTAACAAAATTATTACATTTTTGCTGATATCATTGGATACATGCATGTAATATTTTCACATATATGACTTATATTGTATGTTTCTTCATTTTGTTGTTATTTTTAATATTTTAGGACTCAGTACCAAATAAAACAAAAATATAGCATTTTATATTGATAGTTGTTTTGTATGCATCTTTGTAGTCACCTAAGGTAAAAGTAGCCACTTTAAAGTAGCCCCTGAGTTCTTTGATGATAATTATTTTAACTTATCAAATACATTCAATTTTATAAGCTGTATAGAAAACTCACAATATACCAGGCACTATCGATCATACCGAGACAATAATAATAGAAGAGATATGCTTTTACAAGTGCTGTGTTTCATGTAGGAATATGTGTAAAAATTACAATAGAAAATTATATGGAGGTGAATATTTTTGTGCTCATATGTTATAATGTTAAAAAACAAACAACTAATGTATGCTTCCTAATTCAGCAGATATATTCCTTTTTCATACTTTAGAAATATATCATCTGAAAATTATAAAGATTATAAAGGCTTTTGTCTTGATGTTCTTCTTCACGGAGATTTAAACAAATCATTCAAACAATATTTTTTATAATAGTAGATTACACTGTATTATTCATTTACTTTAAAAAATCTAACACTGCCACATTTAAACTATTGTTTCATATATTAGTGATTGTTTTGGGGGAGGAAGAAAGTTATTAGAATGAGAAGATATAAAGAGGCTTCTCTGCTTGTGGTCTATTTCTTGACATGGGTCTTCTCTTTGATAATTTGTTGCATTATAGATTTGTTTTGGACACTTTTCTGCATATGAATTATAATTCATGATATAAATATTTTAAACTCTTGATTTTTAAAATACTAGAAATACATTTTAAATAAATATTTTGGTTACAAAATTAAGGAAGCCCACCAATATAGAAAGCACACTAATCCATTTGCTTAGCTCAGTGTTGCACTTGTTTGTGTGTACAGAAACCTGTAGCAACAATCTCATTTATGTCCACTGGCAGCACCCTAACTCTTTCTGGCCAATAGGGGTTATTTAGAAAATTGCTTTTTCAAGTGAATTAAATCAGCCAAATAGATTTGTATAGCCTTTCATGCCAGCTGTAGCTGGTAAAGCTGCCTCTACATTTAGGACTAGACAATGGAGGCTGACTTGTTTGAAAAATTGAGTTTCATCTGCCAAAAAAAGGGAAAATGGTACCATTAAAAAAAAATCCAACCACAATGATGATCACTTGTATTTCAGAGAAATTGTATACAGGTCCTGGAGTAAATTCTCCTTTTTTTTTTTTTGTTTTGTTATGAACTCCTCTTGGCAGATGACACCTATTCCTGTAAAGCTATATGAATATTATATTCAAAATACATTCCTCAGAAAAATGTAAAATATGCTGCTTTGTTCAGGAATTGGTGCTGTAGCAAGACATATGACAGCTGTATAGATTTCTTGTTCTATTGCCAGTAAAATTAGCAGTCTGTGTCTAAAACTATGAACTTCCTACAGATTCCTTCTGTCATATCTTTACCATTGAAAGAAGTACGATAGAGGGTTGGACACTGATCTGGTTGTGTGACTACAAAGATCTATAATAAAGGTAATTACAAATTACTTTCCTAATTAAAATAAGCATAAAATCTACACACTGAGAAGATAAAAATCAACCAAATCAAGCAAACAAATATTTGTTTGGAATTTTTATTTCTTTGTTTATCATTTTAAAAATTCCTATGCTTCAAATTGATTTTCATTTAAAAAAAATAAACTCAAACTTGTTTTAGGGAGAATTTATTCTTTCAATTACAGGATAAATGTAAGCCACCACTAGTATGCTTTATTACTTAATAATATACTACAAAACAATTTTACTTCAGAAATTATGGAAACTGAGATAATGAAGAAATAAAATGGGAAGCCAGGATTCCAAATACCTTCGTGTATAATCATTTTAGTATTCAAGAAGTTAATAGATGTTAAAAATACCTTCTAGAAGCCACAGATATTTAAAAAAAAGATAGATTTCTCAAGGAATTCTAAAGATTTTCTAAAGGTTTTATTACAACAATTAGTCAAGGTGGGGAAGGTCATCAATTACACTCTCAGAACGCTGAAACATTAGAAAAGGAAGCTCACAGCAATACCCGTGAAAGGAGTTTTAGGGGTAAAATAGGCAGGTTTAGGGAGTTTTAGAAATAAAGAGGGTCCATGGGGGAGGAAGGCATAGTTGGTTGGGGGCTTGGAGCTGCCAAAAGGCATACAGTCACAGAGAACAAAAGGTGCCGCAGGATAAGGGGAGAGGGAGACATCCATTCACAGAAGACAGGGACAGGCCACAGGGCATGGGGAGAAGGAGGAAACAAACTTTCACAGAAGATAGAGAAATGCTGACAAAGGGGAGAAAGAGGAGAACAGGTTTTCACAGGAGACAGAGAATTCTACCACTGAAGGGGGAGAGTAGGAGGGGGGGTACCATGTGGGTTTTGAGCTTTGAAGCCAATATTCTACCAATTGGAAAGCAGCACCAAGAGACAGAGGACTGCAGACTTTATAAACCTGAGCAAAAATTAGTTTGGTGGGTTACCCCCTTTGGGACCCCCTCCCCACGTGGGAGTCTGTACTTGTTTCCAATAAACTTGCACCCTTTTCATCTACCACCTTTTGTCTGTGGCTTCATCTTTGAATCCACCTGGACAAGAACCCGGGAAAGAAACCACCCTTGCATCCTGCTCAGGAAAAACCACCCCACTTGCCAGGATTGCCGAGGAGTTAAACCACTACAGAGACCCCCATAGAAGGCACCTAAATTTAAGTCAGAAGAATGTAGGCAGAAGCAAAAATGGATGGAAAATTCGCTCCACTGATTATCTGAAGCAGTGACTGTAAAGTTTCCAGACTATAAACAGAAGCAAATCAATTTTTAAAACTTTCAAAGAATAAAAACAAAACCTTTCAGTCCCAAGCAGAGACAGGTGCCTTACCTATACCAAAACCTCCTGTATAAGTATATGTGTGTGTGTCCAAGCCATGAAATGTAAAAGGGAGGAAAGAACCCCACTTTATTGTTCCAAGGCTTTTGAAACTTGAATTTTATTCAAATACTTTGTTCCTTGGTCCTTTGGTGTATTAACATGTGTGTGGGCTTCAGTAGTAGTAATTACCTGACCCTAATTTTGGTTCATACCTTTGCCTGACAGCGAAGGAGACCGCATGTCCATAACCAATGGGGACACTGCCATCACTCTCCAGATTTGCTCTTCCCAACCCCACTTTTGTTCTCCGTGTGGCTTCAGTTAAGTCATTTTGTTCTAAACGTGAGAAACAAGATTACGGAGATGGGGAGACAGTTTGAGAAACACTTCAGGAAGTTGTCTGTGACTAGCAGCAGACACAAGAAGGGGTTTGATTCAGAAAATCTGGATATTTGAGAAGACCGATAACATTTCCTTGGCTTTTAAATGAGGTAGACCCCAACCTCTAACATCCATGGTATTCTTTTTTTGGAGCAAGTGTCTTAGGTGATAAAAGTGGGTCATCACTTCTAAGAAAGATGCAATCAAAAGGAAACTGGCTCTAATGGTACATTTGTTCTTTCACTGAAAGCTCTCTGTGAGAGGTATATCACAAACTAATATACCTTTATAGATGCATCTTGCTTTCTTTATTTTTTTAGCTGAGTTAGATACCATGTGAACAAACAGCACAGCACTTAGTTTCTTTAGTTTCCTTTTGTTTGTTTTTTGTTTTGTTATAGTAAAAACACATAACATGAAATTTACCATCTTAATGATCTCAAGTGCTCATGTTAACTATTCATACATTGTTGTGCAAGGAACTTTTTCATCTTGCAAAACTGAAACTCTTTATCCAGGGGACAACACCTCTTTTCCCCCTCTCAGCCCTCTACTATTGTATCTCCTGCTTCTAAAAGTCTGACTATTTTAAGTACTTTACATATTTAGAATCATGCTATACTTGTCCTATTGTGACTAGCTTATTTCACTTAGGATAATGTTCTCAAATTTCGTACATGATGTAACATGTGACCAACTTTCCTTCAGTTTTCAGGTTGAATAATATTCCATTGTGTGTATAGACCATATTTTCTTTATCCATTGACAGTCATTTATTTGCTCCCACCTCGTGGCTCATGTGAGTAATGCTGCAATGAGTATGTACTTTTTTTTTTTTTTTGGAAAGGAGTTTGCTCTTACTAATTATGTGTTCTTGAGATAAGTACATTATGTTAGAAGGTTGCTTTTTACTTCACTAAGAAACACTTCAGTGGAGCAATGTATGGGATAGACAAAAAGAACAAAGTCTTTATCATTTTAGTAGAAAGAGATTATAAGGAAAACCACACAGAGACAGAAGATGAGAGTATAACCGAGAAAGGAAAATTTTATAGAAGATAAAAGAATGGATACTGTAAGTAGATAAATTAAGGTTTGGGATTTATGCTTGGACTGAAGGAGAAAAACTACCTCTTTTAGAACTTGGGACAAAGAAGTGCAATTTGGTATATGAGTATGTTTTTAGGTAAAGGATTTCATGCCTAGGGTTCTCCTTTTATTTTTGGTGTGAATTAGAAGGGTCACAGACTGTTGAGGAACATAATTGAAATAAAGCAACTTTTCACTGAAGAGAATTGGAGAAGGAATAGTTGAGACATTCAAAAATGTCCTGAGCGATCTGTATGGCTCCATTGAAGTTAGACAGCACACATATTTGCAGTATTGACCTCCGTAATTTTCTCCAACAGCTCTCAGCGGTTAGTTTCTGACAGAAGTCTTGGCTATTTTGAAATTGATTTATTCTTTCATTTTTACTCATTTAAAAATGTACTGAGTGCATATATTCTTTTGAATTAGTGTTTCGGGTTTCTTCAGATATATTCCCAGAAGTGAAATCACTGGGTCATAGGCAGTTCCATTTTTAATTTTTGTGGAAACTCCATACTGCTGTACACAGTGCCTGCACCAACCTGCATTCCCACCAACTGTGCATAAGGGTTCCCTTTTCTCCACCTCTGGCCAACACTCCTTTTTTTTGCTTTGTTGGTGATAGCCATTCTGACAGGTGAGAGATGAAGGGATTAAGGAGAGAAGAAAGATAGGAGGAGAAAGAAGAAAGAAAGAAAGAAAGAAAGAAAGAAAGAAAGAAAGAAAGAAAGAAAGAAAGAAAGGAAGGAAGGAAGGAAGGAAGGACCTCAAAGATACAGACAATAGTATGATGATTACCAGAGGGAAAGGAGGTGCCAGGAAGTAGAAGAGGGTAAAGTGGGAATAAATATTATGGGGTAGTGAACACATAATACAATATACATATAATGTGTTACAGAATTGTACACCTGAAGCCTATATACTTTTATTAACCAGTGTCATTCCCCAAAAATTCAATAAAAATTTAAAAATATTAAAGTGTACTGAGTGCATATTGTTTGCCAGGCACTGGGTTTTGCATAGGACATGCACAACACACACAAAAGGTAGAACCCATGTTCATCAGCGAGTGTTCAATCAGAAAACTAGAACCAGTGGGAAAGATCTCAGGCAGGAAGAAACTCCACTGCACAGGTTGAAGCTCTCATCCACAGGCAAATTTGTTCTCCCTTTTAGGGAAAACTCAGACCTCCTTTAAAAGCCTTCCAAGGGATTCAGCTAAGCCCACCCAGTTTATCAAGAAAAATCTTCCTTACTTAATGTTGACTGATTAGGAATTAACAAAATACCCCCACAGCAACACCTAGATTAGTGTTTGCGGGGCTATAACCTAAGCAAGTTGACATACCAACAAAGTTTATTTTCTAGTTCAGAGTAAGATAGATAACGTAGCCAGATGATAATATCAGTTTGCTGTACTGTGATAGATGTTGAGATTTAATATATATATATATATATATATATATATATATATATATATATATGTCAGAGAAGAAGGGATAGGGAGAGAGAGATAGAAACATCAATTATGCCCTAACCAGTTTGGCTCAGTGGATAGAGCGTCGGCATGTGGACTGAAAGGCGCCAGGTTCGATTCCGGTCAAGGGCATGTACCTTGGTTGTGGGCACATCCCCAGTAGGAGGTGTGCAGGAGGCAGTTGATTGATGTTTCTCTCTCATCAATGTTTCTGACTCTCTATCCCTCTCCCTTCCTCTCTGTAAAAAATCAATAAAATATATTTTTAAAAAAGAAACATCAATGATGAAAGAGAACCATTGATTGGCTGCCTCCTGCATGCCCCCCACTGGAGATCAAGCTGGCAACCCGGGCAGGTGCCCTGACCAAGAATCAAACCATGACCTCCTAGTTCATAGGTTGATGCTCAACCACTGTGCCACACCAGCCAGGCAGTTGTGGGCACTTTGGAACACAGATCTTGCACATTAGGAAAGGAAGCATCTGTCCTGAGTAGGAGCCAGTTGGGAGAGTGGTGTAGGCCAGGGAGCAGCTTAGACAAAGATCCAAAATGAGCATCTCTCAATCAAAGAGCAGCAAGTACTTCAACTTATTCCATCTGTGGCATGTGAGATGGGAAGACAGGAGGAAGTCCATAAGAAGCACCTGGAGTCAGATGATAAAGGACAATATATACCAAAATAAGGCTTTTGTATATGATCTTTAAAGTTATGCAAAGGATTCTGGGTTGTTAACTGGGACAATGCACTTGAATTATCTACCACAATGCTCATTATATACTACTAGAGGCCCGATGCATGAAGACTTGTGCAAGAATGGGCCTTCCTTCCCCTGGCTACCCACACTGCCTTCACTCAGGCTGGAGCCGCCTTTCTGCCTTCCCATGCTGCCCAGAGGCCCGGAGCAGCTCGGGGCGGAGCAGAACTCCAGCGTCATTGCCATGGTGATGATGCAAGCATCCAACCCTGCCCCCAGCCACTGGGCACCTGCATATGCAAATCAACCAGCCATCTTTGTTGGGTTAATTTGCATACTCACTCCTGATTGGCTGGTGGGTGTAGGGAAGGTAGAGTCAATTTGCATCTTTCTCTTTTATTAGTGTAGATATCATCCACTGAATAGGTATTTTATTATATAAAGGCCTTAACAATTTAACATAATCAAATTAGAACCAACATGGAGAAAAAAATGTGAACAAGAATGAGGCCATTGAGAGTATTACATATTTTCCATTGGAAATGATGTGGGAACTTAAATACTATGAGAGTGTAAAGCCACAACAGGAACTGGTGAGGAACTGAAAGCGGGGACAAAGGAAAGAAAAAAATAGTAATTACAGCCTTATTTCTGCCTCAGTTCAATAGGAGGACTGGAAATAATAACCAAGCAGGGGAAAATGCAAAGCCAACAGAGGGAGGCTATTTTATGAAGGTTAGTTAAGGAAGCAGCTCTAGTAAGGCATTAAAGCAATGAGCTAAAGGAATTGTATGAACAGGCCTTACAGATATCTGGATAAGGAATATTGCAGGAAAAGGAAATAGCAAATGCTAAGGTCCTGTATTGTATGCATGTGTGGAGTGAGCATCAGCAAGGAGACCAGGTGAGTGAGGGGGAGAGCAGTAGGAAGAAAGGATATATAGTGGGCCTTGCAGGCCTTTGCAAGTTATTTAACATTTATTCTGGATGAGACAGGTTGTCATTGAGAGTTTTTAAAATAGGAATAAAATTATATAACTTATGTCCTAATAGGATAACTCTGGCCATTAGTTGAGCATAGACAAATGAGTAAGATTAGATAGAGAGTGTCCAGGTAAAGACTATTACAATAATTCAAGTTAGAAATGGTGGTTTGGACCAAAGGTAGAAATATAAATAGTGAGAAGTGATTGGAGTTGTTTAATATACTGAAGATAAAAATGAATGATTCGACTAGTGAATTGGAAAAGGTTTATTAAAAAAAAACTTCAAGGCTATCCAAGTACATTGGACCCCTTATCCGTGGTTTCACTTCCCACAGTTTGAGTTCCTCAATTCTCACCTTCAGTCTAAAGATATTAAATGGAAGATTCCAGAAATAAATAATATTTAAGTTTTAAATTGTACCCCTTCTTGAGTATCATGCTGTCCTGCCCTACTACTCCTGGGATGTAAATCACGCCTTTGTCCAGAATATCCAAGCTTGTATTCACCAATTTGTCACTTAGTAGCTAAGTTATCGAATCAACTATTGCAATATCCCAGTGTGTGTTCAACTAACCCTTATTTTACTTAATATTATCACATTTACATAAGGATTTTTACAGTACATTTTTACAATTTTTTTAACTTTAGTTATTTTTAATCTCTTACTGTGCTTAATTTATAAATTAAACTTTATCATAGTTATGTATGTAGGGGAACAAACAGTGTATACAGGGTGTGGTACTATCTGTGGTTTCATGCATCCACTGGGGTTCTTGGAACTTATCCCCATGGATAAGGGTGGGCTGTAGTATGTAGGCCTAAACAACTGGAAACAGTGAAGGATTATTTACTTAAATAATGGGTAAGAAGCCCTAACCTGTTTGGCTCAATGGATAGAGCGCCGGCCTGAGGACTCAAGGGTCCCAGTTTGATTCCAGTGTGATTCCGGTCAAGGGCATGTACCTTGGTTGTGGGCACGTACCCGGTAGGGAGTGTGCAGGAGGCAGCTGATCGATGTTTCTCTCTCATCGATATTTCTAACTCTCTATCCCTCTCCCTTCCTCTCTGTAAAAAATCAATAAAATATATTTTAAAAAAATAATGGGGAAGAAGACTGGGGGGTGCAGCTTGGTCAGGGGTTGTCCAGGGTGGGGTGGGGGTAGATCAGGTGATGTGTCAGGCATGCTGTGTTTGTGGTGTTTGCTAAAACATCCAAGTAGTGCTGTTAAAAACAAAATTGCATTTATGAATCTGGGGTTCAGGGAAGAGATTGGGCTGGAAATATAAATTTAGGAGTGATCATGTAGATACCATGAGTTTAAACAAATCCCCTGGAAAGTTAATGAAAATGGAAAAGAGATCAAAGGACTGAAACTTGGAACACTCCAATATTTAGAAGTCATGGAATTGAAGCAGGAGACAGAAAAGGAGACTGAGAAGATATGGTCAGAGATGGAGGAAAAAGACCTAGATCTACTGGGACATTTCTATTAGCATACAAATGTTTTGGTATTTCTTCCATACTAATTCCACATTTTCCTTCAGCTCTCACCAGTTTTGTTTTATTTTTTTCCCCATCTCTTTAGGCAACACTTTTTGAAAGAGAAGTCTTTTCCTTACTATCTCCAGTTTCTCTTACAATTCTCTCTTGAACTTAATCAGGCCTTTGTTCCACCAATCCAACAGAAATGCTCTTTTCAAGGTCACCAATAACATTTTCATTGCTAAAAGCAATGGTTAATTCTCAGCTCTCATTTAACTTGGACCATCAATAGCATTTGATACAATGCTTCCTTCTTTTTTAATGTTGGCTTTACTTGGCACCGTGTCCCCTTCCCTCCCCCCACTTAACTCCTGACCAAAGCCTTGGTTTCCTGAAAACTACTCTCTTTCTCTTCTTAATTCCCTTCTACCTTTCCCATGACACCTTTTCAGTTTCATTTTCTGATTCCTCTTCATTTTCTCATGGCTTAGGCCTTGGAATCTTTATTTTTTAATATCTACTAGTAACCTCACCTCCGACATACTCATCTAGTTTCACAGATCTAGCTTCTAATGGCTGTAAATTTATATCCATATTCTAGACATTGTCTTTGAACTACATTTCCTTTTACATAGAACTGCCCAATCAGTATCTCCATTTAAATGCCTAATAGTCATTTTATTTTATTCAAAACTGATATCAGGGAAATTTCCCAAATAGACCTGGTACTGAAGACAGGTTCAGCTGCTTGTGTGCTGCAACAAAAGCCAATACTCTTGAGACAGGTGCTCATAAAAAGAAAAGATATTTATTCAGGTGCCAATTACCCAAGAAGATGGTAGACTCCTGTCTTAAAAACCATCTTAAAGCCAGAATGATGTGGCTCAGTGGTTGAGCGTTGACCCATGAACCAGGAGGTCATGGTTAGATTCCCGGTCAGGACACATGCCCAGGTTGTGGGCTTGATCCCGGGTAGGGAGGGTGCAGGAGGAAGCCAATCAATGATTCTCTCTCATAATGGATTTTATAGCTCTCTCTCCCTTTCCTTTCCTCTCACTAAAATCAATTTTATATATATATATATATATATATATATATATATATATATATAGACATCTTAACTTCTCTGGTCAAGTCAGTGACTTTCATAAGGAAAGAGAGGGGAAGTAGATATGTACAGGCAGCATTCTATCTGGTTTTGTTAAGGATCTTGGTGGCAGCCTGTTGAATTGCTCTGGTCAGTCAGCTCCTGCTCCCATTGAACTGAAACTGCTGGTCCCTGAAATGTACTTAAATTGAGGTTGTTAGCAAAAGTTTTCTTTTTCCTGCTTCTGTTTTAACAGGATTGTTAGTAAATTTACTTTGGTTAGTACAAGATCATATACTCTTTATTCTCTGTTACAGATCCACCGTCAGTCTTACAAATCTCAGTAAATGACAACTCCATTCCTTCCCATACGCAATTAAAAATCCCTACTTCACACTTGAATTCTTTCTCTCACATCTAATATTTGATACATCAGCAACTTTACCTTTAATATATCTTGAAATTATGCTATTATTCTGTGCAATATCCTCCAATGGCTTTCCTTTTCATTCTGAATATGAGCTAACATCCTTAAATGATCTACCAAGCCCACAAGATCTGGCTTCCTAATTATTATCTCTCTGATGTTTTCTCCACACTCTCATTTATGCGACCTCAGTTTCATTGACCTTCTTGCTGTTCTTCAAATATATCAGACATGCTCTTGAATAGGACCTTTGCATTGGATGCTCTCTCTTCTGGAAAGTTCTCTCCTCAGATATCCACATGATATAGTTCAGGAGTGGGCAACCTTTTTGTGAGTGCGTGCCAAAACCAGCAAAATCTCTGACTCAAAATTCTTCTGTGTGCCAACCCTAACTTTTTGAGGACATGTTACGCCTACTTGATATCTCTTAAGGTGTATGTATGTGAAGAACCTTGAAGAAATAATAAAATTCATTCGAGCAACAAAAACACAGTATATGATGATGAAAAATACATTTATTTTTAATGTATACATGTACACTGATAGTTCCACAGAAAACTTTATGACTCTGTTTGATATTATCAGTGGGACTTTTGCTGTTGCATCACTGATGACAGAGATTTTACATCAGGTTTATATTTCATGACCTTCAGAGATATGAACAAGCTACTACTTTCATCCGTCAGGCTACTCCTATTACGAGACTTAACAAAATTCATCACTGAGAACAAAGATTCACAAGCGTATGTGGATGAAACCAAAACACTGGTCGGATCTAGGAAGGCAGGGAGAGTTAAGGCAGAGGCATGGAAATTGCTCTTCCCCTCTCTTGTCAATCCATGTCTGTGGTCTTTAAGATAACTTGTTATGTAAAATTATTTCTTTATCTAAGATGCACCTACACTGAATTTATCTGAAAAATAAAAAAGTCAATATTAAGAAAAAAATTGTAAATGAAAGATTATAAGAGAGGGTTTCGCGTGCCAGCAAAAGTTACTGGCGTGCCATGTTTGGCACGCATGCCAGGGGTTGCCCACCCCTGATATAGTTCCTACCTTTTTCCAGGCCTCTATTCAAATATTATTTTCTCAGTGAGATCTTTCCTGGTCACACTATCACATTACTTTTCTCTTTTTTTTAAATTAAAATTTATTATTATTTTTTTAATTTTAGAGACAGAAGAAGGAAGAGAGAGAGGGGAGAGAGAGAGAGAGAGAGAGAGAGAGAGAGAGAATCAATATGAGAGAAAAACATCCATTGGCTGTCTCCTGCATGCCCCTTACCAGGCATGTACCCTGACCAGGAATTGAACCAGAGACCTTTTAGTGAGCATGAGATAATGCTCAACCAACTGAGCCACACAGTTCAGATCTGCTTTTCTCTTTAGTAAACTGGTAAATCCTGTATTTTACTTAATGCTCCTTGCTTATTATTTTTATAACCACACTAGAAAATATGTTTCATATCTCCAGGTTCTAGAACAGTGTCTGATGTGCAAGATTCAATAAGTAGTTGCTGAAAACTGAATAATAAACCTGACCTCTTTCTATTGCTTTATCAGCATCTCCCTCTTTTCTACAGCATCCCTACCAGCATACAAACAGAATTTTAATATCTCTCATCTTAAAAAAAAGAACCTCCCTTAGATCTCTAACTTCCCTGTGTTACCACCCACTTTCTCTGCTCCTTTAATGGCAAAACTTAATGTAAAAGATATCTCTTTGTAGTTACTATTTCCTCTTTCTAACATTTCATAAATGTCATATCTTGCTCAAATACGGCTCAGATATCCCCTTGCCTCTCTCTCTCTCTCTCTCTCTCTCTTTGTTTTGTTGTTGTTGTTGCTATAATAACATTCACATCTTTGTCTCCTTTGTCTTCAAACTTCCTAGTGGCATTCACAATAGTTGAACATTTTCTCATTCTGGACACACATTCTTCTTTTGGCTTTTTGGATGTCACATCTGTACCTCTTATCTCAGATTTTGCTCTTCTGTATCAGTTTGTCCTTTGTAGGTCTGATTGGCAGAACTGAGTTCACATACCTGATCTTCACCTTCAAAGAAGGTAGGAAAGTGAATTTTCAGACTTATCTTTTAGTCAGAGGGTACTTATAATTGGCAAATAAAAATGGAAATATGTGCAAATGTTCTGGAGGCTAAAATATGACAAAAGTTCACTACATCTCCCAGATCTAATTCATTATGAAAGACTCTCAGCCTTACTTATAAAAATATAGCTTGTATCCATCTGTGTCTTTAGCTCTACTGAATCACCTTAATTCAAGCTACCATCTTCTGTTATCTGAAACTAAAATAGCTACCAGATCTGTGGACACATTTCCCCCTTCTCAATACATTTTCAGCACAGTAGGTAGAATTATCTTTTTAAAAAACTATTGCTATCTAGGTCTCAGATCAGTCATTAAATAAGACAGTGTATATGAGACAACTTGGTTTTTATTTGTGTGTTTTTTTTCTGCACAAAGCTTTATTGTTTCATTTGGTCCAATGCATGGGAGAGGGCTTTAGGGTGGTTAAAAGAATGGCTAGTAGTTTCAGGGAGAGGCTCAGACAAAAGCCAGACACCAGGGGATGCAGAGGGGCCTCTCAAAGGCCTCTGGGCTCCACAGGCTCCTAGTTGTGCTTGAGGGCGGGCCTTTTGAAGAGATACTCGCCCAGCCCGGCCTGGGGGCCGGCAGCCTGCAGAGGTGAGTCAGGTGTCGCCCATCTTCTTGATGAGTTTCACCTCCTCACCCTGGAAGTGGGTCTCCAGGAAGTCACAGAGCTGAGGGTCTGCGAGGGGAGAATCCAGGGCCTGCAGCTCCCAAAGGGCCTGGTTCAGGTTCCTCTCCAAGTCAGGGCGGCTTCCAAGGCACCCTGAGTTTTGCCCACTCATCTTGGGAAGGTTACAGCATGTCCTGGAGAGAATGAGGCCACTGCGCTGGTTTTGCAACTTTAAGAGACACTCAGCACCCTCCTACTTCTCTGCCAACTCTTAGAAGAAGTAGCCCCCGCCCTCCAGAGCCACATTGTCCAGAGAGAGGTAGGTGTGGGGGTCCCACAGCTGCAGGCTGGCCAGGCGGTTGGCCTCAGCCTCCGCTTCGGTGGAATAATTCTGATGAATGTGGGAGTTCAAGGTTGTTCTGTAAAAAGAAAACCGGTGTGTTGGGTGGTCCTGGAGGCGGTTCTGAAGGTGGTGACTGGAAGGAGGGGCGTCCCTGGGGCTGTTCCTTCCAAATACTGTTGAAGCAAGAGACAGATCTGGGACCGCCGAGTGCACTGACAACTTTGTTTTGTTGTTGTTGCTGTTTAGTTCTTTTTATTTTTTAAGCTTCAGGTGCAGAGGGTCATAAATGTGTTGTTGTTTGTTTTCTTTTTTGTAAATTATAAACTATTAGGTGAATTAAGGTGAAATTTTGTTTTACAAAAACAGTATTGATATTTAACCATTTAGTAAACTCAGTGGTTGCCCTACTCGGTTTGGCTCAATGGATAGAGCCAAAAGGTCCCGGCATTGATTCTGGTCAAGGGCATGTACATTGCTTGCAGCCTCCTCCCCATCCCATGCCCTGGTCAGAGCTCGTGCAGGAGGCAACCAATTGATGTGTTTCTCTTACATCAATGTTTCTTTCTGTCTTTCCCTCTCTCTCCCACTCTCCCTAAATTTAATGGAAAAAAATATCCTTAGGCAAAGATTAACACACACACACACACAAAGAAAACTCAGGGGTTTCCACTGTTCTTTTATTTTTTTAAATATATTTTATTGATTTTTTACAGAGAGGAAGGGAGAGGGATAGAGAGTTAGAAACATCGATGAGAGAGAAACATCAATCAGCTGCCTCCTGCACACCTCCTACTGGGGATGTGCCCGCAACCAAGGTACATGCCCTTGACCGGAATCGAACCTGGGACCCTTCAGTCTGCAGGCCGACGCTCTATCCACTGAGCCAAACCGGTTAGGGCTCCACTGTTCTTTTAATAAGACTAAATCCTTACCACATCCCACAAGGTTGTATATGATCTGGTTCCTTTAAGTTCATATAAGTCTCAAGGACATTCCATAATCTTTCTAATTTTGGGGGGTTTTCTCACCTTGAATTTTTGCCCCTCATTCTTCACTTTGTCTACAATATTCTGCTCCCAACAATGTGCCAATGAGAGCAAAGGCTAGTTTCTTCTTGTTATTCAAAGGAATTATCTCAGGTAAACTTTTCCATGCTAATCAAAATAATCAGCCCTAATCCTATCAGACAGTATTTTTTGTTTGTTTGGTTTGTTTGTTTGCCTTTTTCACTTTACTTATTTATATATTTATTTTTAAATTTATTGGGGTACTATTGGTCAATAGGATAATTAACTAGATCAGCCAGTCATTTTATTCTATCACTGTTTCATTTTTATTTTTCATGTCACTTATATTGGCTTCTGCTTTTTCCATTCTCTGTAGAATGAAAGCTACACATGTGCACACCATTTCACTAGAGCCTAAACATGGCACATAGCAGACACTCAATAAATTAGGTAAAATTTCCATTTAATCTCTAAGATAATATTTAATGGAAAAGTGGCATGAAAACTCATTTTATTTTTGGAGCATGGGTTTGGTCAGCAGCCTCAAAGATGACTCCCCAGTGATCTTTACCTCCTGGTATTTTTGTTCTCTGCACTTCCCTTTCCTTAAGTATGGCTTGATTATTGACTTGCTTCTAATGAATAGGATAATGCATATGATGGGTCATCATTTCTGCTTTGGGTGTCCTCTCCTACATTCTTACTCACTTTCTCTGAGGGGATCTAGCTGCCATGTGGTGAGAAGCCCGTAGGGCAAAGAAATGATGTTTTCAGTCAAGTGCCACCAAGTTCATAAAACCTGTCAACAGCTGCATGAGTGAGTTTAGAAGGGGTCTTTCCCCAGTCAAACTTTGAGGTGACTGCAACCATGGAACCACTGAGATAAAGCAGTATACAGAACTGTGAGATAATCAATGTTTTATTTTAAACAATTAAGCTTGGGGACATCTACTACACAACTATAGTTAACATATAAAATGGGAAATATCTTCAGTAGGGTGGATTTGTGTAGGGTATTTAATGGGAGATTTGTAATCAGAACCAGAATAAGGAAGGAAAATTAAAACCCCAGAATTCAGAGAGGATCATAGCATAGAAAACTGCTCAGAAAACCTTTTAATTTTATTTACTTTTAAATTTTGTCTTGTTTCCACCAATTTTTAGATACTGAGGCATTTTTAAAAATACCTTTCAGATTCTCTTTCCCAAGCCACCTACTTAGCTATAAGTGTGATAGAGGGACACCAAGACAAGGAATGAAACATCAATTTGAAGAAACAACAAACAATTACCAGATTAGCTATAGTCTTATACTTTAATACAACCTAAGAAGGAAGTGTATCTTGCATAATGTAGTTTTTCTATATATGGGCCCTAATTATAATATACAATTCTGATTCATAAAGAGATATTTCCAAGGTGTCTAGAGTAACTTCAGTTGTTTATTTCCAGTAAGAATAGCTAAGGCATTTCAATTGAACTTCAAATATTCATATAAACTTCATTGTTTATATAGGAAACTAAACAGTTTGATTACCCTTTGCCAAGATTACTGTTTGAAAAGTTAGTTTTCTGAAAGTATTGACATGTGTATATTCCAAGAGCATTAAATTATAAAAGTGAAAATTATATGACTTGTCAGTTCATTATGCTTGGGAAGATTTGAAGGGTGAATTAGATTTTATAAAATATATTGAATGTACTATATATTTTCACCATATCTTTCAGTTACTTCAAATGTATGAAGAGAAAAAATCATTTTAATTTTCTGTCTCCAAAATGCAATTTTATTTCTGGGCTCATTCAGCAGAGGAGAAATAATTTTGACATTTGTAGTTTCAATATATGGTTTAATATAAGACTAAAAGTCTTTGTGGGAAATTTGTGTTTGTGCATTTAAAAGTTTATGTTTGAAAGTATGAAGACTACTTTTACAGCTGAGGGAAAAACAGACATTTGGAACTGAACTGAAAGTCAGAATTAACAGAATGGGGAACCTCTATTCATATGATTAATATAGACTAAGTGATACTACTTGTATGCACAGAAATAGCATCATATCACCTATTTCAAGAAAATTCCACATCTAGGGTCATGCCAATAAATATTGAGCAATAGAGGGTGGTAGGGTGGTGGGAGGACTGACATAATTTTGAGATTAACTAATTTTTAGCAACTCTTAAAGGGGCAAGTCATTAACATCTAATACAATTTTTATATTTTAAAAAGTTTAGTCTATAGTGGTAATCATACAGGTATTTTAATTTTTTTAATTGTATAATCTTTTATTCTGAAATATGTTAGCTTTATGAATTGTCACATGTTGACTTACATTCATAGTAGATAGAGTAGATCTATTCAATTGAGGATTTATTCATAATAGATGTTATATCATAAGCATTTTAACTCAATTGTACTTTGTGTCTAGTGACCAGAAAGTTTATGCTTAAGGGTATAAATTTAAAACAATAATTTACCAGTGTAAATATCTTAGCATAAGCATGTAAGGCAAAGGATATATAAATTTTGTTAATGTGAATTAGTTAATGCAACTCAATTAATGTTTAGAAGATATATTAAGATTAAAAATAACAATGTTACATAAGAAAATAATCAATTTTCATATATTCTCGTCAAGTACTTAAAATACTTACAATTTGTTTGATGATAATGATCACGATTGTATATATTTTCAAGACTAGGGTGTATCTAGAAGTTAACAATATTATAATCTATCATGAAATGCAATTGGTGCATCAAGTGGTTATAGAAATAAAAATGTAATTTAATGTAATACATTTTTTCACAGTTGCTACTTTGTTTATAATTCTTTGCTTTTAAAACATTTTTGGCATTTATTTTGGCATTTATATGTTCATAATTTTTTGTTGTTGCTGGGATAAAATTTTCTTTATATCTGAGTTAAAGTCACCATTTGGGAATAGAACGTTTCTTAGAAAGATTAAAGCAGCACTTTGAGCCATTGAAACTGTAATATTATTTTGAAAAAAAAAACATTTTAAGAGGTTTATACAAAGTAAATTGTATCTACAGTTAGGATAAAGTAAGAATTGTGCTTCCAGAGATTACTGCATAAATTTTTGTTGAAAGGAATTTCCCTGTGGTTCAATGTTATTAAATTATGTGAGTTATGAGCTTTTGCATTTTCTTTGGAGTCATCTATCATTGGCCATGTCACACATGGAATTTGATGATACTAAGAACCAGGGGCATTGTGTGCTTGTTGGGCCCACTTTTCTACATTGTGGGACTCACTGAGGATCAGACCATACTCACAGAGATTCCCAATCTTAAAAAAATAATAAGAAAATAATAATAAAACATTGCTTTTAAATACATATGGACATTTCGAATCATCTTCCTTGGTGGTGTAAAATGTTGTATTCCATTTGAATGCCATTAGTTTTGATCTGATGAGTCAATCTTCTGTGAATATTTGCTTGTAATAATTTCCTATTGCCTTGCACTGACTGAATCCAGAATTTGTTTATTTTTTAACTCTTGCCTGAGGATATGTTTTATTCATTTTTAGAGGGAGGGGAAGGGATTGAGTGAGAGAGAGAAACACCAATGTGAGAGAGAAACATCAATTTGTTTTTTTCCTATAAGTGCCCTGACCGGGATCTAAACCACAACTTAGGTTTGTGCCCTGACCAGGAATAGAACCTGCAACCTTTTGGTGTAGGAGACAATGTCCCAGCCAACTAGGCCACCTGGCCAGGGCCAGAAGTTTTAATGGAAAACATTTAGTTCTAGGATTTTATGGCTTTGGATTGAACCACTAATTATTGAATATATTTAATCCAAAAATGAAAATTAAAGAATATAATTCAGGAAAAGCAAGTCATTCACAGATAATTTATCAAAATCCCATGGTTGTCAGAATTTGCTGTTTACATAGAATTTTGCACCACAGACTGGTAAAAACCTCCACCGGGATTCTGCAATGTTCTTTTTCTTTCCTATTGTAGCATCACAAGCAAAAAATTCATGATATCATTATTTTTATGTTGATATTTATTATTAAATTAAACAACTATGTTGTTGTTTTCACCAAAAAACTTCAGGGTCAATCAACAAAAGACATGTTCTTAATTTTTAGAAGTTCAAAATCTATTCCTAATCCTGGCCTGTGTGGCTCAGTTGGTTTGGCTTCATCCCATGCATTGAAAGGTTACCGGTTTGATACCCAATCATGGCACATGCTCGGGTTGCAGGCTCAATACCTGATAGGGGGTTTATAGGAGGCTGCAGATTGATGTTACGTTTTCACATCACTGTTTCTCTCTCTCTCTCTTTCCCTTTCTCTCTCTCTAAAAATCAATAAACTATTCTTTTAAAAAAAATCTCATCCTGAGTCTCACTATATTGCTAAATGAAGCTATATCTATGCTTGTTTGTAGAGAGTAGGAAAGAAGGAAATTCAAATAGGGTTGTTATCACTGCCCTTCATAAAATGTCTAGTATTTAAGAGGAGGATTTTAGTCAAGGACTTTCTTTTATAATTGTACAGATATTTGTCTCATTCATTAGTGGATGCCCTATTATAGTCTTTATCTCCCTGTTTTAAAACACTGACACTCGTTTTGGCCTGGCAATGTTCTCCTCTATTTGTGTTAAGTTTCGGTAATTGCTATCGTATCTACGTGTAAAACAAATCTCATTTGATTACTAGACCAAATCAGCCTATTTGTGTACAGAACACCAAGGGATTAGAATTTAGTCCCTTGAGTACTTAACTTTTCTTGTGAGTCAAAAGCAAAGCTAAAGTAAATTGATGATCAGAGGCACCAATGCCTAAAATCATGGGTAGAGCTGACAGATACACTCTGTTCTATGAAAAGCTTGTAGACACATTATTTTTTCCTCAATAATTTCCAAGAGAAACTGAGAGTGAACACAACTCAAATGCAATGGAAGCATTTTAGCCACTAGGAAGAGTGCATTGACGGTCTCCTATTAATTCTTTTAAAACCCTAAATTTAAGTGAATGGTGCTCAGCTGGAATTTCTACTCACTTTGCTTATTCTGAAGTAAAAAGACACATGAATTATCTCTGTGGCTGTCTTCACTGCATAGTCTCATTTGTGTGCTTTTGATTTTTCTTTCTCAGCTTCTCTAGCAATTATTTGAAAGGGGGAAATTGCCTTATTTGCTAATCTTTAGTTTCATTTCCAGTATTTGTATTGTGCTTGGATTTTGTTGCATGTCTATATTCTTATATATTTAATCTCCTTCCCCTCTTGAATTGGTAAGGAGTCAGGACTATGATGACTCATTAGAAAGTGCATGGTAGAAGGCTGACATTTACTCTACATATGAAGGGGAACTAAAATAAACACTGGCTACAAAATTCAATAAAGCCAAAGCAAGAGAAGAGAGTTAAGAGACAAATTCAAGCTTTTAGGAGAACTCTGTGTGACTATGGTTAAAATAAATGGGGAAATAAAAGGTAAATTTGGAAACACTTCATCAGCTTGGAGGCAAGTAGGTATAGAATCTTTTAATACCATATCCCAATCAATGGGTTTATTATAATGAGACTCATTCAGTATCATTTATGGTTTATTTTCAACTGGCTCCCATAACTCTTATAAGAATTCATTTTTTTTTTTTTAAATCAAGCTGGAGGTCAAAGATGGCTCTTTTACTTGATTTTTAAATGATATGCAATCACTGATATATGTTAATATATAACCAGTCATTACTCTGTTTTAACAATTTCCAGGAAGTATATACAGGTGTGGACTGGCAGGCCTACCTCTTCATCACAGATAAGTGAATCACAATAACTTAGTGCAATTCCAGATCCTCCCATGATCTCTCAAGATGGATTTGCTGTGGTGTTACTTGGTAGATGTGAAAAGACTCTTGTCACTCAGATTTTAAAAATGTGTGGGCTTTCCCCTTTACTTCCTAGTAACTAATCTCAAGCCACAGGCCAATATTGGTTAATGCTATGGGGATTGTATCTTCCTCTTGCCACTGTGCCCAGAATTTTGGGTATGTGGCACCTACTTTGAATTCCTGGGCCAATCTTGAATCTTCTGAACTAGCTCTTTCTAGGTCTCTGTATTAGGCTGGTTATTAGACTTTTCAGCTTTAAACTGTCAGCTGTTTTCCCAAGAGTCTCAGCTTGTCTGGTTTCCTACAATATTAATCAGGACTGTGGAATTGTATGTGCAAACTTTTCCTCATCTCTACTTCTCCCTGGTGGGAGCTGCCATCATATATTTTCTAAAATATGGAAATAACCTCTTAATAGTCTTCCTTTTCCAGTCTTACCACACATATTAGTCTGTCTTCCCTGTGGTAGCCATAGTCATCTTTTTGCAAAAAATCAAATCACATTACTAATCTAGTTCAAAGCAGTTCAGTGTCTTCTCATATGGGCTATTATTAGTCTCCAAAGATAGCTTCCACATTCTGATCTTCTAATGCGACTTGATATTTCTACCCTTTACATGTGGATGTCTGTGTCCTCTCCCTTTAATTCTGGATGGTACTATGATTCCCGTGGAAATGACACTACTATAGGCGATAAAATCAGATAAAACCATTCCTGGTTCTCTTGGACACTTGCTTTTGAACCCAGTCCCCATGCTTGGATAATCAGAGATGGGCTATCTACATCAAGCCCTGTTGAGACTGCAGAATTAAGAGCAAAGGAAATTATTATTGATGTTTTAAGTCACTAAGTTTTGGGAAAGTTTTATTTTTAAATACAGCAATATAAAACTAACACAGATTTTGGCACCTGAGAGTGGCATGCTGCTGTAAAAACTTTAAGACCTGTAGCAGTGGCTGTGGGACAGGACACCTGAGGAACCTTGAAGCTTGGCAAAATGTTAACAAAAGCCTAAAAACCTTGAGGAGCCTTTCTTTGACAGCTCAAAGAAAAATATAGTTGGAAGAGATGAAAATTTTGGCAACAATATTACCTGAAGTAATATAGAATATAAGAAAATTTCCAATGAACTCAATGATCAAACTAGGTATTTTCAGGCAAAATATTTAAAGTGTCACCTGGATTTTTTTTAAGTTGCCTATGTATAATGTGAGAAGAGAGGAATGAGATAAAATGACTCCTTAAAAATAAAGAATCCAGATTTTCTTAGTTTCAAACAAATCTGTTTATCTTCCCAAATCTCTCTAGGTGGCAAATGATGCTCTAATTAATGTCTGGCTTAAGGGAGAAGATCAAATGTGCTGTAAAATTTATGTTAAGATCTCAGATCTGAGATGGTTCCTCATAGGATCTTTCAAACAGACAAAAGCCCTTCTAAAGATCTTAATGGTGTAATTTTCTGTGCTCTCCTTTATAAGGCTTATAATCTTCTCAAGGATGTGATTCCCAAGCAGTGTCATGGTTAGGTCAAGGAAGAGAATAACTTATCTGCAAAAGATTTGTGGTTATTGCTTTAGTCTGGTGAATTAAATTATCAATCAATATACAGAAAGCCCACCAAAATGCTAAAGGAACTGTATCTGCTTGTGATAAAAGGACTAGAAATATCACATGAGTAAAGGCCCTGAACGCTAAAACTTGTAGAAGCAGGGCATAGGCTTACAAAGGCTTAGGGAAAGGAAGGTGGACACAGAGGAAAGAAACAAGAGCTCACTGAGTTGAGCCAAGAGCAATGGAAAATACCTTACAGGGAGTAAGGCTGAACTGTAATTAAGGAATTGGCAACATGTGCCTGGCTTGATTTCAGAATTGCTATGGTCTAGTGCAGTGATGGCGAACCTATGACACGCGTGTCAGAGGTGACACGCGAACTCATTTTTTTGGTTGATTTTTCTTTGTTAAGAGAGTTAAGAGACAAATTCAAGCTTTTAGGAGAACTGTGTGTGACTACGGTTAAAATAAATGGGGAAAAATATATAAAATAAATATAAAAAATATAAATCTTTGTTTTACTATGGTTGCAAATATCAAAAAATTTCTATTTGTGACACGGCACCAAAGTTAGGGTTTTTCAAAATGCTGACACGCCAAGCTCAAAAGTTTCTCCATCACTGGTCTAGTGACTACTTTTCCTGCCATTTTGAATGGGAGTGTCTACAGCAGTTATTCAATGCCCATTATACCATTTTGTTTTGAGTACTTGGAGACCTAGAAAAATGATCTCTTTAGGTTAAATGTGTCATATCACATCACAATGTAAAAAAGCATTGCTCAAAGAGCTGTATCTGAGTAACTGCATATAAGGAGTATCACCTATACATTGACTTGATTTAGATAATTTCATTTTTTTTATTTAAATCTTCATCTGTTGACATGTTTTCATTGATATTTAGAGAGAGAGAGAGAGAGAGAGAGAGAGAGAAAGAGAGAGAGAGAGATTGGTTGCCTCCCAATAAGCACTATAATCAGGGATCGAGCCTGCAACCTAGGTATGTGCCCTGACCAAAAATTGAACACACGACCGACCTTTTGATGTATGGAACAACCCTCCAACCAACTGAGTTACAGGGCCAGGGCTAGATAATTATATTCTTGACTTTGAGTTGATACAATTATGGAATTGAGACTTTTAAATCTTGGGAAAGGTGAAGAATATAATTTCCATGTGAGAGGCATATAAATGTTGACAAACTGACAGATTCTATTTTTCAAAGATGTCTTTAACAAGACTTCCTATCTCAAAATGTTCTTGTTACAATATGACTTTGATTTTCCTCCCATTGAGAGCTATTTTCTTTCCTTGAATCTGGGCAGATTGTGACAGTATGACTTTTGAGATTAGGTTATAAAGTGTGATACATCTTTCAAGTTTAGTTAGAATGTTAGCTCCTAAAATCTACCTTCTATGTTTGTATAATCCTAAGGTACTGGTGTGGAGAGGGCCATGTGAAGAAGAACCTGGCCCTGGCTTACAGTCTTGGCTGAGCTTCCATCTAATTACCAACACCAACATGGCAGTCATGTGCATAATCTGTCTTAAAGTTTTCAGTCTCCAGTTAAAGTTTCAGCTGATGCTGCATAGAATATTGAATATCTGTGAACAAAGTAAATTAATATTATGGTTTAAGCCACTTAGTTTTGGAGTGGTTTATTACATAGAATATCCAAGTCATACAACATTGAACATAGAAAGTTCATATGAGGCCCTTTAAGATCTAGTTTCTACCTATTCCCCAATGTTATCTGCTTGTTTTGTTCCAATTATATTGAGTTTTCTCTTGTTTTCTACAATATTGCTAATACCTGTCTTTAGACTTTGTCACTGTCACTCACGTGATAAAAATATTCTTTCTTTTGATCTTGAAGTTTATAGATTACCAAGAATTCCACTCATTTACCTATTTATTTTTTATCATGGTCTATCTATCTATCTATCATCTATCATCTATTGTCTATCTTTCTCACTACTAGAACAAGCTAAAAAGAAAGCAGGGGGATTATTCTTTTGTTTTCTTCTCTATCTCCTTTTCCTTGGCATATAGTAGGTACTCCACACATATTTGTTGAGCTAGTTAATCAATGGAAATAAGTATTACACCATAGAGAAAAATAGAAATCTAAGATTTAATAATGTTTTCTAGAAAAAATTGAAACCCATTTTTTTTTGTTATTAAATACATTAAATTAGCTTAGAAAAATGTTCACTATTTTGTGGTATTGTGAAAAATAAGTTGATTTCTACACCACCTGGGTCATTTCTATAAATTTCTCCATATCAAAAAGTGGCATAAAATCAAATTTTCATATAAGGCTAAATATAATTACTTGAGTTTTTCTATCAATATAAATATTTTACTTTCTGTAAGACAAAACTTTTCTTTTTTAATATCATATTTGGAGTTTAGTGTTAAACTATTTAAACATTCTTTTCTAGAGAGAACACATGTCAGGTAGTAGCCATTAAAATAAAACACTCCATTTCCAGGAATTTTGGATATGAATCCTTGGTATAATCGTGATACAGCTTTTCATCTAATCAATGTGTATATATATATATATATATATATATATATATATATATATATAATTTAATTGGAATTTTACATTTTTGCACTCCCATGCCTGGGTAACTGAGTACACAGATATAATTAGAATAATCCTTCTCATTTAGAATTAGCCACCTTTTCAGAGTTCCAAAATAAGTAAGAGGAATTGCTCTAGTGAGTGATTTTCTCCCTAAGAGGAACAGTGTGCTGAAGTCTCATTAGTATCTAATTCTAAAAGTATCAGGGGATCTATTTATATTAAAACCTAATATTTGAAGCTTTCCCCAATGTTCCTTGGGATTTTCTTAGATATCCTTAATGAGAAAGGTATACCAAATTCTTCCGATTTGAGAAGCATGAAGAGGAAGTCATAGCCTCAGGCCCTCAATCTTTTACTCTGAGCTAGATCCCTGTTCTGAGCAACCTCTATTATTGGCTCTTGCACAAGACTCTCTTGGGATTAGTAGCTGTAAACCCTAATTAGCTATTACTTCTTGCTCATTTTCTTACTTCTTTGATAAGAGTGAGAGGTTGAGCCTTCAATAGATTTTACACTTATGTGTTATTCAATTAGCAAAATCATAATGTAATTCCACTTAAGTACAAACAAAGCAGCAGCAATCATTACTTAATACTAATTCCCAACTCAGTGTAAATAAGGCAGCCCATGTTTTTACTCACTCATTTCCAATGCATAGAATAACAGCATATTGAGATTTATCACAGTGCCTGGTTCGTACAGATGAGCAAAAAGATTATATTTACTTGTGCTTATCTTTCAGTTTCACAAGATGCCCCACTAATTTCCATACTGTTCCCGTAAGCTATTATGTACAGTTACTTTCCCCATCACCTGATTCCCACTCTTGGCTCCTTATCTTTTTCTTCAGACCCCTGCTTGGCCTTGTTCCTGTATTAGTGGCATCTCCTTTGGTGATGTAGCTTCCTTCTCTTTCCTTACCTTCATATAATCTTGCAGCATCTTTCATCATTCTCCACGTATATAATTTTCCTCGTGGCATACTATATTTGTAAAATACATAAGAGATCGGTAGTATTTTTATTTTATAGGTGATGAAACTGAAGTGTAGAAGATAAATGACTGCCCAGAGGCCATGATTTGTGAGCTTCGTAGTGGGTTTAATGGGAAGAAAGTACAGGTAAAATGCCAGACAGGATAGAGAAGTTAGAGAGATCTGAGATGAGTGATAGAGACCTAAGAAAGAGGGAGTTAAATGGTCCAGGGCATAAAATGACCTAAGGAACAGTAGAAATAAAAAGAGGGAAAGACCTTAAAATTGATGATTCCTCTGTTCTGATAACTTCAAAGTACTTATAAATTTGAAATCTCTATCAGCTCATTGCTTGGGGATGTATGAAAAAAAACAACAACACACCCTCATACAGAATATCTATCTCTTCCTGAAACTTTCAGAATTCACAAAATTCTTAAAATGTAGAAAGAAAAATTAATTTGAGCATATTAGTTTTATATTAGTCATTGAAATTTATTTTTATCTCTCCAAATACATTTCATAAACTCAATATATTATTTAATCTTATCTACCTAACATGATATTGTTCAGCTGACATATTCTAGTTATTAAATATTAATCACAATATTTTATTGGCCTAAGATTATGCATTCATTTTGCTTAACTTATTTGGGAAGAAAAGTGACTTTAATAAAGATCATAGTTTCTAGTATTAGTACCTGCATGATCATATCATCAATGGAGGACTTGAGGATGCTATTACTACACTTTCTCAAAACTTATCAGTTTTCCCTAATGCTCTCTGTTAGCTTCAAGTTTGGGCATCTGTAAAATGCCCTTTCTCTTTTCTCATTTACAGGGCCAATGTGAACAGCTGCAGAGTTTGTATATGATGCAAATCCAAGGGATGCCCCTGGCATTCTAAAGTGCACAAGCTGCACAAATCTACCTAATGGCCCTGCACCAGTTTCATATAGCACAGTTCCTATTAGCCCCTCAGCAGAACATACTCTACTCACTACAAAGAAAACAAACGTATACCTCCTAATCAACAGGAGATACATTTGATGCATGTCTACCATGAGGCAAGTTGTGTTATCATGCTGGGGACTCAAAAGTGAATAGTACAGACCCAGACCCACTTTCACGGAGCTTACATTCTAGTATGGGGAGAACAAATAATAAAATAAAAATACACAGCCCTGACCAGTTGGGCTCAGTGGATAGACCGTTGGCCAGCGGACTGAAGGGTCCCAGGTTCGATTCTGGTCAAGGGCATGTACCTTGGTTGCGGGCACATTCTCAGTAGGGAGTGTGCAGGAAGCAGCTGAATCGATGTTTCTCTCTCATCGATGTTTCTAACTCTCTATCCCTCTCCTTTTCCCTTCCTCTCTGTAAAAAATTCAATAAAATATATTTTAAAAAAATTCAATAAAATATATTTTTTAAAAAAATCAATAAAATATATTTAAAAATACACAAAATAGCAGGAGTAGTAAAGGCTATGAAGGAAAATAAGGATAATAGGATAGACAGACACGGATGCTGTTTTAAGGGAAAAAAACAACAACAGGACATGTCTTTTAGGAGTGGAGATATAAGCCAAAAAGCTACTCTGTACGAGGATAAAGAAACAGAAATTTGTTCAAATGTACAAGTAAGCCTGCCATGCAAGTATGTGGAAGAACAGTATTTCAGGATGAGGGAATAGCAAGTAAAAATGCCCTGAGACAAAAGTGTACTCAGAGTACTTAAGGAAGAGCAAGGGAAACAGTAGACCACTGTTTCCTGGGGTGAAGTAGACCACTAGCAAAATGGTAGGAAATGAAGACACAGAGAAAGCTTGATGAGGTCAAGTAGTGACATAAGCAAAATAAGACTCAACAATCTATTCTAAGTGTGTTGGGAAATTATGGAAAGGTTTTGAGCAGAGAAGTGACATTATCTGATTTGCCACCTAATGGTATCCTTCTTGCTGCTGTAGGAAAATAGATTGAGAGATACAAAGAGGCAAATTGGGAGGCTACAGAAATTGCCCACCTTAGATATGATAATGACTTCATTGGGTTGCCGGTGGTGGTGGTGGTGGAGGTGGTGGAGGTGCTGAGAAGAGTGAAAATAAAAACATGTTCAAGGTAACTACGATGACCCTTTGCCAAGAATACTAATCACTGAGACACTGGATAAGAGGTTTAAGAGATTTAAAAAAAATGTGACTGCAATGTTGTAAGACTGAACAAATAAATGGTGGAGCCATTTTCTTTCATAATAAACCTTGGAAAAAAGGAAGTTGAGGCAGAAAATAATAGAAATCAAGAGATTATGTTTGTAATGTTGAATTGAGGTGCCTAAACACATCAGTTAGAGATTATTATGGTTTATATTGGGCCAATTGAGATAATCTGGAATTTTGTTTCCCAAAATTCCCTTCTCTGAACATTCTAGATGGATCTTAAGAGATGTTTTGCATGAGGTTTGAAAGACAGAAGTGAAGCAGCAGCCATACTCCTTTTATTCTCAGCAGCATAATGAGGGGATGAGTTTTGTTTGAAGTGTACACTCACGGTCACTTTATCTGCTGACTCACCTTGCTGGAGTAAGGCAACATCCAACTCTCAGAAACATAATGAGTATAAAAAGAGAAACAAATATGAGGACTAGCGACATATACTTCACTGTTTGCATTATAATGGATAGATGCACAGTGAAAACAAGCCATATCATTAGACAATGTGGCAAGGAATTTAAGGCATAATTAAAAAATAATAGTTGGCCAGAAAGGATACCAAACGCTTTTACACAAAGCTCCCATCGGTTCTGGAGCCTGGCAGGTGCTGGCAGTGCCTTTAAGAGGCTAGAGAGTAAGATCTGCTGCAATTTTGCTGGGCCAGTTAAAAATAGCCCGAGGCCAGACACATGCCATCCATCAGAATTAAGTGGATCACTCAGCACCTGCTTCCTGTACCCGGTCTTCTGTTACTCCATGTGCTTTCCCAGATACTGATGGCTCCTTGGCCCTTGCTTCTAGGTGTAACAGTGATCTCTGCCCAGGGAAAAGGTAATGATCTCTGGAATAAGATATGCAAGCTGGGCATATATTTATCATCCCAGGATTGAGCTTCCATTGCTAATAATAGCTATCTTGTATTGGAATCCTCCCTCTGCGCCAAGGTCTTGCAACACACATTTCAGATTTGATCTAATTTAATCCTGGCACAGCGGTCTAAGGCAAAGTCTACTATCATTCCCATTTTTTTGTATTTGAATAAATTTAGTTGTAAAAAAATTAAGTACATTTTTAAGGTCTCATAGGAAATGGCAGAATAATAGGGACTGGGTCAAGTGCCACCTGCCTCTAATGACAGAGCTGACTTACTATATTAAATTGCTTCCATGAGCTAAGAGGAAGCTTGTGAAAAGCTTCTTTCTTACAGAGACTTCTGGGAATGTATGACTGGTTATGTTGAAATTGAACTCTGATTGGGCCCTAGATTCTTTGAAATCTTGAAGGAAAAAAGTAGACTCTGCAAAAACTCTTGTGAGGTTTTAAAGGAAATAAGATTCAGTTTTGAAATAGAGATAACAAATATATCTTTAAGACAGACTCTTTTATTCGTGAAAAATCACTTGAACGAACCGTATAACTAGGTAAATAAAAAGCTGATTGCACTATCAGAAAAGCTATTCTGGATTCTTCATTATAGCAGTAAAAACGTTCTGTATCATAATAAAAAAATATGTGGTCACTGTGGTACATCTCTGCAGACTGACATCTGATATTTTTGTTAATGGAATGTGATTTGACTGTTCTGAAAAACAACATCTTATCCTGTGGAGAATTCTGAGTGCTTGCTGAGGGAATATAGAAGCAGAACACCAAAAAGCAAAGAAGATGTTGCCTGATAGTCTTTCTGGGACCCCTGGATATAATCAGTGGTGAACTAGGTAGCTAAGGTGAGCTATAGAACTGAAGCAACAATAGCTGGAACAAAAAGGCAAAGGATACAATCCACCAGGAAGATATTACCATCATACACTTGTATGTACTGAAAAACATATGGCCACAAATAATGTGGAGCAAAACTATTAGAAATAGAATTTCACATAATAACTGACTTGAAAAATTCCAGTATATAGAGGCTATCACCCCCCCAAAATACTCATAGAATATTATTAGTAAAAATAAATAAAATACAAGCCAAATTCATACATGTTATGTTAATGGAAAACAACTCAATAAAATTAGAGTTTAAAAGCAAAAAATAGCCTGAATTAATATTTTAGAATTAAAAATAAATACTTTTCTTATTATTTGTATTAAAGAGGAAATTACAGACAATTTGGAAATGAGACTCACTGGATATTGAATTATATATAAAAATCATCCTCAAGAGAAATATTATAGGAGTAAATGTACTTTTTAACAAGCCTGACAATAAATGAAACTTACTTTTACCTCAAGAAGCTAGCAAAACAGCAAAATATACTCTAAAAGTGTTGAGAACACTGGAGGTATACAATTTGCATAAAGATGATAGGGATACTCTGGAAAGGAAGATGCAGACTTAAGTTCCTGGTCTCTGAGACTTGAGGCTTTACAGTTAAATAGGGGGATTCACATGGCCCCAGTCAAGTTCTGTTTAGTAGGGAAGATCACCTGGCACACAGAAGGGAACGCATCAGGAACGAAGGTGACAGTATCTCCAAAACCTCAGGGTTGTTTACTGGTCAGGGCTGGTTCAATGGTATGTGTGGATAACACAAGAAGGCCCTTTGGATCTAGTCAAGCTGACATGGTATTGGTCAGGGTTCTCTAGAAAACAGAACCAACTGACAATTTAGCAAAGAAATTGGTTAGCAATTTCCAGAGTTTAACTGGAAGAGTGAATGGGTACAGAAAATCATGATTATGCTAAAATGTTGAATACACACACACACACACACACACACACACGATAAATATATATATACTATATAATAAAGAGGTAATATGCAAATTGACTATCACGCCCTTGCACAAGATGGCTGCCCCCATGTGGTCACAAGATGGCCGTGGCCATGTTGTCACAAGATGGCCGGCAGGGGAAGGCAGTTGTAGGCAATCGGGCCAGCAGGGGAGCAGTTAGGTGTCAATCAGCCTGGCAGGGGAGTGGGGTTAGGGGGTGATCAGGCTGGCAGGGGAACAGTTAGGGGCAGGGTGCACAATTAGGGGCAATCAGGCAGGCAGGCAAGTGAGCAGTTGGGAGCCAGCATGCCTGGATTGTGAGAGGGATGTCCGACTGCCGGTTTAGGCCCAATCCCACAGGGTCCCAGGTTGGAGAGAGTGCAGGCTGGGCTGAGGGACACCCCCCCCCCCCCACCCAGTGCACGAATTTCTTACACCAGGCCTCTAGTGTGTGTGTGTGTGTGTGTGTGTGTGTGTGTGTGTGTGTATTCCAAGACATATTTAAATAATTTTAAAATTAACATTAGATGGATTTAATGATGATGTTATTTTGCACAATCTAAATCAGTGTTTGCAGAATAAAAGTGGCATTACCTGATGTAACAGGGCCTTCTGAGTTGGCACATGGGCCCCACTACACCCCACGTGATGATTCAGCTCTCCTATTATTCTTCATTCACATTCATGAAACCTCTGTTGGAATAGAAAAGGTTAGCAACTTTTAAGCTTGACTTCTTAAGTATGTATATTATAAAAGGAGAAGAGCATATAATTAATGTTCTGAATCTAACTCTATTCCTTTCTCAGTTTCTCAGGGCCATTAAAGTATCCCCTCAGGTCACCAACTCATTTACAAACTATGTACAATGTGGGCACTGGAATCCCCTAACAGTGCTTGTTTATAATGACCATGCAGGTAACCTGATATGAGCTTATACATCACTAAAAGGAAGAGGAAAATTAAATTATTTTTATTAAAAACTTGTGATTACCAGAAGATATTTGCAGACCTTATTTTTGTTTCAGAAACACCAACCCACAGCAAAAGTGAAAAAAATTGAAAAGAAAGGAAGTGCAGGTTCTCATCAGTTTGCTCATACAGTAAGGATGAGAGATGCTATAATGCTACTTCATACTGTAGCAGCTTTTATAATAGACACCTAAAACTTGAGAAGAGCTCAAAAAAAGGTCTTTCTATTTCTTTCTTCTTATTATTATTTTGTTGTTAATCCTCACTTGAAGATATTTTCCCATTGATTTTTACAAAGAATGGGAGGCAAGAGGAGAGACACAGAGAGGGAAACATCCATGTGAAAGAGACACATTGATTGGTTGCCTTCTGCATGTGCCTCCACTAGGGCTGAGGATCATGGGGATCAAGCCTGCAGCTGAGGTATGAAGTATGTGCCCTTGACCAGAATTGAACCTGGGATCCTTCAGTCTGAGGATGGACACTCTATCCACTGAGCCAAACCATTTAGGGCAGGTCTTTCTATTTCAACAGAATCTACTGTCTTATAGGCAAAATGACAAATTTAATAAAATAAACACATTAATCATCTGTTCTGCTAATATAGAATTATGAAGATATGTTCTCTGTATGGAAAATGCTCATAGCCAACCAAAAAATAAAAACAAAAGTTATGCATCAAATAATTATGTAGTATAGGGTTCCAATTCTTTTTTATGAAAAATGCCAAAGTGAGTGGTAAAAATAATAAATACTTTAAACATTCTGAAGTTTGATTAATTAGAGAAATTATATGATATAAGGTACAGAAATTTTTTCTAGTAAAGATTCTTATAGTAATGGACCATAGTAAAATTCTGATTACTGCAACACAAAATCCATGTAGGATAAAAAACCTGGCCAAATCACTATATTTCATAAAAAAATTGGATTTAAATTTTAACTTCACTTAGACATGTTTTGATGCTTGCTTAATACCTTTAGAGAGAATTAATTTATATATTTATATTTATAAGGTTGTAAAATTACTAAAACAATTGGGAAATTATGATCCTTAAGGGTAATTCATCTCTGATTTGAACAAATTCCAGGTCCTAACAATCTCTACTGTTTAACCAACTGTTTTTGAACAGACCATGGAATTTGCCTGGGGTGAGGATGACTGAAAATGATGACTTGGACTCATTTCTATGTTACTTTTACTTTGATTTTCTCCAAAGAAGCCAATAAACAGACTGGCTGATGTAATGAGATAGGAAAGTAGGTGTGGACATACAACAGCATGCTGTGACTCTTACATATCACCCAGGTGCTTCTGTTTAGTCACCTTAGCAAACCATTGGTAATAAGATCAACTGAGTCAGAGTGTGGATCTGTGAGCTCACAACCTTTTATGTCCCCAATAATCATGCTAGTACCCCAAAGCAACTTACATTATCTTAACAAGTAATAATTCTATCATTTTGGAATCTGCATTTTCGCATGGGGCCTAGAAAGCTCACTTTTATGCATACTTAGATATAGTTGGGCCTATCATACCAATAATATCCTGTTTCCGTCTTTCCTAGTACATTTAAAAAAATTGCTTCTTGAAAAAAATAGAAAATACAGGTACCAGAAATAAGGAAAATGAGAAAGAAAAAAATATGATACATTTCTAAATAAATAAACTTTGGATTATTACCCCATCCTATAATGCACTGTAAGTTTTTATTATTTTACTAGAGGCCTGGTACATGAAATTCATGCATGGGGGTGGGAGTGGGGAAGGGGGATTTCCTCAGCCTGGCCTGCACCCTCTTGGAACCCAGGACCCCTCGGGTGATGTCCTGTGGGGATCAGGCCTAAACCAGCAGTCAGACATCCCTCTAGCAATCCGGGACCACTTGCCTGCCTGCCTGCTTACCCCTAACCACTCACCTGCCTGCCTGCTCAGTGCACATCATAGTGACTGCTCATTCTGGTCATTCCGCCATAATGGTTGATTAGGCTTTTATATATAGAAAATTTTGTTAATAGTATCAACAATATACTCAGAAAATGTAGCATACAAATAAATGTTGTTACCACAAATGCAATAATGGCACATTCATATTATGATATGATATATAAACTTTATCTGCTATGGCAGCATCTTTTATATTTCCCCTTCTTCTCAGAATAGACTGTGGCACATTATAAAATAGATTCCCTTTAGTTCATGACTTGTTCAGTTGCAAATTCATGTAAACTACAGGATCAGTTTGGCACCTGCTGTGATCATGAGTCTACTGCTGTTTCTCTAATCAGAAAACATTCCTATTAGATAAACCATCTGGCTTGAAAAGCATCCCTTTTGCATTCAAAATGGTTTTGTTAGAATTCAGCCAAAGTATATTTTTAAAGGAAAGATGTGTCAGCAAGACCAGTCTGTTTATTAATGGAATAGTCCTCTATTAAAATACCATTTATGGAATAAAAGCCATACAATGAAAATATTACACAACATGAATATGTCCTAGTACATTTGAAAATGTGGGTGGTGGCAATCTTTGTTAAGGCCATCCAACTGAAATCTTTTGAAATTTAGTCAGACTTAGTCATCATTTAAACAGAGCCAACTAAATTGAATGTTATTCTGATTGCAATCATATTCATTGAAGTGTGACATATTATGAATGTTGCTTCATGACCATCAGTATTACCTGCAGGTATTAGGGTACTACTTGGTTATTGACTGAGTCCTGTTTATTCTTGTCGATGTGAGTCATTTTTGTTTATACTCATATTCTTCAGGCCAAGTCATTTAGTCAAATAACAGCAAAAATATAATTCTACTTTAGAAATAATTCATAGGAACTAAAAATATCTAGCTTTAATAATTTGAGTGAATTTTGAGCACCTACTAACATGAAAAAATAAAATATTGAAGCATGAGTGTCCTCAAGCTTCACACTCTCAAGGAAAAATGTTGAGGCTACAAAAATGCTACTCTTCTATCTTCTCTCCTCAATTAATGTAGAGAAAACATATGGTGATATTCTATTTCATGCACACACATGGTAAGATGTTCTTAGTTATAGCTAAAAAAAAAATAGAGACATAGATGCCTTCAAGGAGTTTGCATCTATTTGAAGAAGCAAGACTAATAAATGCAATAGATGTGTAATCATGAAATAATGGATGTGGATTTTTGAGATTCAATTGAAAATATCACCCGCTGGTATAGCTCACTGGTTGAGAGTCTACTTATAAACCATAAGGTCACAGTTCAATTCCTGGGCACATGCCTGGGTTGCAAGGTTGATCCCCAATTGGGGATGTGCAGGAAGCAGCCAATTAATGATTGTCATCATTGATGTTTCTATCTCTCCATTCTCTCTCCCTTCTTCTTTGAAATAAATAAAAAATATATATTTTTAAAAAAGAAAATATCATGAAGTTCATAAAAGTAAAAATCAGAATGACAGAGGGAGAATTTAAAATTTTTTGATGATCTAGTTGTGTTAGAAGGATAGAAGGTGAAAAGGCAAGACAGTTGGAGGGTATACAAATGGAAGAGTAGAAATGTAGGATACAGGTGAAATTAACTTTCATCTTGCATGTAATGGTACTTAACTTGGTTATGTCAAACTTAAGATTTTGATAGCTATCCAGAGTCTTTGTAATGTGAGTCATATCCTATATAATAAAAGCCTAACAGTGGAATGATAGTCAGAATGACCGGTCACTATGACACACACTGACCACCAGGGGGTAGACGCTCAATGCAGGAGTTGCACCCAGCCTCCAGGCCCCAGGCCAGCCATTACCCCAATCCAGTCGCCCCACAGAGGGAGGTGTCAGCAGCAGGCCTGTGAGCAGGCAGCATTAGGCCGGCAAAGGCGGGTGCCAGCGGTTCCCCCCTTATTGCCCTACCGGTTGCCCCACAGATTGGCCCTGATCGCCAGCCAGGCCTAGGGCCCCTACCCGTGCATGAATTTTGTGCACTGGGCCTCTAGTAATTTAATATTTACCATCACAAATCAATAAACTAATTATTTGCTTTTATTTTCTCAATTGGATTGTAAGCTCCTTGCCCACAGGGCATATAGAGGGTGGGGACAAAGAAGGTTTACAACTGTGAGTATGCAAAAAGCAAAGTTTATTTCTGTGTTATTATTTATTAATTATTGTATTACTTTCCATTCAAGCCTACTTTTGCCTAATGCTGTATTATATTCTGAAGTACATAGTAATTTATTATGTCTTTTTAAATTGATTTCAGAGAAGAAGGGAGAGGAGAGAGAGATGGAAACATTAGTGATGAGAGAGAATCATTGATTGGCTGCCTCCTGCATACCCCACACTGCGGTTGGAGCTGGCAATCCAGGCATGTGCCCTGACCAGGAATGGAACTGTGACCTACTGTTTATTGGTTGATGCTCAACCACTGAGCAACACCAGCTGGGCTCATGTCTTTTCATATATATATATATATATATATATATATATATATATATACACACACACACACACACATACATATACTAGACTGTTCAGGACAAGTTATTCTAGCCTGTCATATTAAGCTTCTTTCTTTTCTCTTTTTCTTAGAAGATAGACTTTAGAATTAACAGTTTGAGCCTGATTGGAGCCATGGTGGAAAGTCTTAATACATTTGAAACACATAAAATGGTTCCTTTTAAATTTACCCCAACCCATATTTAAAGGACCAAAATTAGGATTAAGTAGTCTTAGTGCACAATTTATTTTCCCTTTGTCCCAATAACCATTTCCATGTTCATGGTTGTATTGATAACATATTGTTGTACTCATTTTAAAACTTATTTCAGCTGCATTGCGAACTTATATATAATTTGAAATCTATGGTATGTCTGTTATTTACAAAAAGTGGGCCATATATACACCTTTCCTTAAAGAGAAAGCAGACAAGGAGGAGCCACATCTGGGGATTACACATAATTTGGCTCTGTGGCAGCTACTGTGGCATCTGGGAAAGCAGAGAGGAAGTGGAAAGATGCATAAATGACCCCAAAGAAGAAACTGAATATTGCTTTCCTATCACTTTCTGTGGATTGAGGCCAGTCCTAAAGAATTTATGAGAGCATTCACATGATACTTTTTCAGAAAATGAATATTTGAACAGGTACATAATAAATGCTGGTCATGTGGTTTCTTTGTGTGTGTTTTTGTGATTACAAACACCTCTGTCATTTTATGCTAAAAATATAAAAACTTTTTTATTGCCAATGCCTGAATTGAATATCAAGTACCTTTGCTGAATTAGTATAAAGATATGATTATTGCTAAAATAAAAGAACTATAAAGATCAAATTGGAGATTCCTGGAAAATCCTAACTATCTCCTCAGCTTGCCTTTTTCAGACTACCTTGTTACCATTTCCATGTTTTGGTTTTTGGCTTTAAATTTCCACCATTGAAATCACTGTTTTTGAAACTGTAATAGATGTGAAATCAGTATCTCTTGGAGACTACCAAGAACACTCTTTATATTTCTGGAGTTGCTAGTTATTATCTCGATCTAGAAATAGGTGTTGGAATACTTTGTCATCACACTATTAACAGGGACATTTTCATCAGATTTATTATCAACTTTGAAAGCAGAGAAGGGACTTTTGTTCTGAAAGAAAATGATGACGTGCAGTTAAATTTCAGTAGGCAAGAAAAACAACACGTTATCAATTTCCAGGAATTGGGAAGGAGCACCACACCAAATCAAGCATAAAGAAATGTAGACTGTGCCCAAACAGGTCTACCTGCATATTCAGTGTGTGTGTGTGTGTGTGTGTGTGTGTACCTGTACACTGGTATGTGTTATGTAAAAATCCTGTCACCTACAAAATGAGCTAAAAAAGTACAAAAATAATAAATAAGATAATAAATTATAAATTTATAGTAAAATTATTTTCAATCATTGATGCTTATATTCAATCTCAATATAAGCATTTTTTATTTTTTATTAAGGAGTACTTTAAGAGTGGGTACTCACTAAATTTACTTAGCCAAAAAAAACACCCTGTTTCTGATAGACATACAGGTTAATAAAACTGACATATGTCATTAATTGATTATTTACATGTGGCAGGTACTGTGCCAAGTGTTTATATATTCATGTTTTATTATTGACAGTATTTTATAGGTAAGAGGACTGTCATGGAGAGTTTAAGGAGCCTCTACAATGCCATAGAACAAGGCCCATGAATGTAATCACTCAGTAACCCCATGCATACTGATGCCAGTCAAAACAAAGGAAGTGGGTGAGTCCCATTGTTGATTTTATTGTTATGGTGGATATTTTCAGATCTAGTGAAAGTTTAAATCAGTACAGTACAATCATTAAAGTGGTTGAAGTGAACAAAAAAATAAGTGTTACCACTTGAAGGATGAGAATCCAGTTTGAGGCAAGACTTATTGAAAGTAATCAGTAAACCCAGAAGTGTGCACCTCATCCACGGCTTCTGAATCAGTGGTATTCAAGCTTCAAGGGCTTGTTGACTACTCACAAAAACATATTATTGTATTCTTCTGATCTTGCCATGAAGAAACATGAAAGTACTCATGAATGAGCAAGTGCATAATGACGTTTTAACCATAGATATGTATTTATGTTTTTTTTTAATTAAATCTTTATTGTTCAGATTATTACATTTGTTCCTCTTTTTTCCCCCCATAACTCCCCTCCTTCCAGCTCCCACCCCACCCTCCACCCTCACTCCCCACCCACTGTGTTCATCCATAGGTGCATGATTTTTGTCCAGTCACTTCCCGCATCTCCCACACCCCTTTCCCCCCCAAGAATAGTCAGTCTATTCCCTTTCTATGTCCCTGATTCTATTATAATCACCAGTTCATTCTGTACATCAGGTTATTTATTCACTTGATTCTTAGATTCACTTGTTGATAGATGCATGTTTGTTGTTCATAATTTGTATCTTTACCTTTTTCTTCTTCTTCCTCTTCTTAAAGGATACATTTCAGCATTTCATATAATACTGGTTTGGCGGTGATGAACTCCTTTAGCTTTTCCTTATCTGTGAAGCTCTTTATCTGACCTTCAGTTCTGAATGATAGCTTTGCTGGATAAAGTAATCTTGGTTGTAGGTTCTTGGTATTCAGCACTTTGAATATTTCTTGCCATTCCCTTCTGGCCTGCAAAGTTTCTGTTGAGAAATCAGCTGACAGTCGTATGGGTATTCCCTTGTAGGTAATTGAGCCTCTTTCTCTTGCTGCTTTTAAGATTTTCTCTTTGTCTTTTGCTCTTGGCATTTTAATGATGATGTGTCTTGGTGTGGTTCTCTTTGGATTCCTTTTGTTTGGGGTTCTCTGCACTTCTTGGACCTGTAAGTCCATTTCTTTCTCCAGATGGGGGAAGTTTTCTGCCATTATTTCTTGAAATAGGTTTTCAATATCTTGCTGTCTCTCATCTTCTGGCACTCCAATAATTCTGATATTAGTCCGCTTAAAGCTGTCCCAGAGGCTCCTTACACTATCTTCACACTTTCGGATTCTTTTTTCATTTTGCTTTTCCAATTGGGTGTTTTTTGTCGAATCTTTGGTTTGATTATTGTGCTCCTCTGGTCTGCTATTGGGTATAATATTCTTTATTTCAGTCCGTGTATGCTTACTTTCTAATTTCTTTATCGTAGCATCGAGGGTCTCATTAGTTTTCGTGAGGCTCTGCACAAATTTATGGCAAGCCTTCAAAATTGCGATTCTTAGCTCCATATCCTCCATTTCTGTCATGTTTTTTTGTCTCCGCATCTTTTATGCTTTCTTGGTGCACCCCCTTGTGGTCTCTGTGCGCAGTCTTGTTCTAGCCAAGCCTTAATTGTTGTAGTTAACACTAGAGGGATTTGACCACCAGGCAGACTGGCTATAGGAATCAGCTGTATGGAAAACGTCTGCCTTCTGGGGAGGCGCTAATCCAGCCTTTGCCTGAGGCGATCGGCAAATGGCTGTGCGCAGGGTTTGGGCGGGGCGGGATCAACAGGGCGGGCAGAGGGAGCAGTTATGGCCACGCTCAGTCCCGTTCCCAGAGGCTCTGCTTCTCAGAACCCCGGCAGCCGCTGCAAACCTCGGAGAGAAAGCTGCCCTCAGGTTCCAACTGATGCCGGATAATCCCGCTTCTCCCGTTTGAGTCTGGGTCCCTAGAGACTCACCCGGATCTGGAGCCCAGAGTCTGAGACTCACTCCCAACTGAAAACGACAACCGCGCCCTCAGCCACCAGCCCGCTTTGCGAGTGCACCTCGGTACCTTTGTATTTTCCACACTGCGCCGCCTCTGAGCCTCGATTTGCTGTTCTCTTTCCTTCTAGTTGTAGAGTCTCTCTTCAGCCAGCCTTCCTGTGGTTCTGGGTGATGTCCGTTCCGTCTTTTAGTTGTATTTTTGAAATGGTTGTTTGCGGCAGCGGTCTCCGGTGTTTACCTATGCCGCCATCTTCCCGTCAGTCCCTGTATTTATGTTTTTTAATCATTGTGAATTTTTATGCAACCACAAGCAGAATAGTTTAGTGGTTAACATCACAGTCTCTGGTATGTGTGCCCGATTTTGAATCCCAGATCTGTTACTTTCTAGCTGCATGACCTAGGATAAGCCGCTTAACCAGTTTGGGCCCCAGGTTTTCATCAAGGGTTGTTTGAAGATTAAATGAGTTAAGCACTTAAACCAAACAGTGCCTGACACATGGTGAGTACTAACTATCATTAGTCACTGCTGTTATGGCTTTTGTGTAAATGCTCTTAAATGAGGTAGACAGATATACTGGTTACTGGAAATTCTGACAGGTTCCTTCTCTCCCCACCTCATGCTGCCCCATACCAAGATTCTTATCCCCCTCCGAGTTGAGAGTCATAAATTCTAACGAGAGATCTCACACACATGACTGTCTCCCAAATGTGAATGGTGTGGAGGCAGAAAAAAAATTAGGTCTCCTTATCTAATCAGTAGGGTTGGATCAGATGACCTTAACTGTCAAAATAATATCTTTCTTCACTCCATTTTTTACTTGCTTTATGAAACAAGCTTTGAATCTTGATATACAATGTAATCCTCAACAGTGAGTATAATATCCACTCCAATTGCTGTCAATATGAATCTCTAAGGGAGAAGCTGCTCACATAGCAAAGTTCCAGGAATAAAATATCCTTCCCTTGAGGAATTGGAATATTCTCACTTCACTGACAAGAGCTTCATATAACTGATTGTCTTCTTGCCTTAAATGATATGCAGGAACAGCATTTGCATATATACAAATATATATATATATGTATTTGTTCAGTACCAAGAATAGAGTCTGTTCCATACAGGCATTCAATAAATATTCACTGAATGAGTACTTAAATTATAATGTTTTACCCCTTGAAACAGAATACTGTGATGTCAGAGGGAAGGGTCCAGGGATTTGTTAGCTGTTTCAGTCTTATAAATGGATATTGTGCATCTCTGTGAGCATGACACTCATTATATTTCTAATTTTCCAGTGCTAGTAAAATTGGGCTTGAAAAAATTATTTCATAGATATTCTTTCATATCTGAGTAATTCGTAGATATTTCCACAGTATCAATACCTGAAAAGTACATTTTCCACTTTGTGGTTACTCTTAATTTTTTCAAGTTAGCTACTGATAGGAAAATGAGCTTTTAGCAAATTTTCTTCAGTGTTCAGTTAATTTGTTGAGAATACAAAGTACAACCCAATTTTCTCTGGTAATCCTAATGCAGTTAGACATAACAATGACTATGTAACAGTGTGCTTATGAAGGAAGTGGATGGGATGGGTAGAACTGAGAACTACTCTAATTTCCTCTCCAGGAAGTGCTTTTTATAAATATTTCCAACAAAAATGGCCCCCTCTCTTTGATAACTTTGACGAAATTTTTGCCTATAGTTTTATAGAGTATGGCATTAATGACCTTCCTAAAATGTTCTGGATTTTTAAGGTATTTTTCAGTCTTAAAACTACCATTACAAGTTGTTGTTATCTTTGACATTCATCAGAATTTGTTTTGGGATTTTTTAAAATTATAGTTCAGATTTGCAGTAACCTATAGCCTTCTGTGTTATTTTGTCATGTTGAGTAGTTTTATTTGCATGCATTCATTAAGTATTTTGTTATTTATTTATTTCAACTGATACCTAAAGATTGTCCTCCGATATTAATGTGATTTTCTTAGAAAACTATTTTTAACTTTGTATTTACTTTGTTTATATATATATATGTTCACAAATATATATATATTTGTGAACATATATATATATATATATACGCACACATATATATATTTTTCCTAGAAAAAGCTTCTTAGGAAGGGTAATGGAAGAAAATATTTCATTTACAATAGCCACACATCATAGAATAACATGGAATATTCTAAATAAGAAATATAGCAGCTTTCTATGAAAATACTTTTATAATATGACTAAAGGACCCAAAACAAAACTTGAATTATTAAAAAGGAAAGACTTCTAATTTCATAGAGAGACTTAATATTAGAAGAATCTCAACTAATTTTAAATCAATGTGCAAGTTGTGATGCCTGTAGCCTACCAATAAAACATTTTTCATTAGTGTTAGACAAATTTATTAGAAAATTCATGTGGATAAATAAATGTTTAAGATTAACTAAAATTTTTTTGAAAGATAAAAGTAATCAGGTAGACTTGAATACTGGAAGATATTCAAGCATATTATGAAATATTATATTTAAAATACTAAAGTATTGATTCATAAATAGAACAATGGTAAATAAAAGAGCCCAGATCTAATGCAGATATGTATGGGAATTTACTACATGAGAAAAAATGACATTTTATATCAGTGGAGAAAATATAGGTTAATCAATAATGGTGTTGGGCAATTGGGCAGATAAAAAATAGTTTGTACTACAACCTCATTTCTTGTAGCATAATCAATTGAAGTTGGAACAAACAATTATATCAGAAAGATGAAAGAGAAGAATGAGAGAAAAAAAAGAGGATATTATACATTTTTAGAAGGAAATTTGATTTTTTATATATTTAAAAATAATTTTGAAATGGGAAAGGCCTCTGTAAATATTAACCAAAACTCACAAGAACTGAGACACCTGCATTAACATAACTAATTGTTATGATTGAGAAAGAGACCACCTGTGTCAACATAATTTAATGGTTTTCCCCAGAAAATTTTTTCCCAGGGAAGATAAGACTAAAAATCAACAAATCACTTTACTGTTTGCTTTAGGAAATTATTGCAAATTAATTCTTCTGGGCAAATAGCTTGCTCACCTGGATGAATGGCTCACGTATCAGGACACCAAGAATTGCTTCAATGCCTTTGCTTTTCTGTGTCCAGCAATCCTAAACCACAATGTCATAAACTTTGGCCAATTTCAATCAGTTCCCCACCTTGAAAGACACAGCCTTAAACCCTTTGAGTGTAGAACCATAAGCCCTCTAAATACCATTTCCTCACATCCACCTTTTGAGACACTCTTAAAATTCTCTCAAGGTACTATATTCTCTTGCTATAATAAGTTTATTAAATTCAAATTTGCTTGAATAAGAGGTACTTTTGGTAGTACATTGTTGAGAGTTGATGATCCAAAGCAATTTTAAAACTTCATATGGAAAACAATATACAAAATCAATAGAAAAATGATAAAGTGGGAAATTTTGATATGGCAAGTGATGAAGTTTTAAATATGAATCATAGACAAAATTTTATTTACCTACATAATTTAAAGCCCTATTTAATAAGAAAAATATTTTAAAAGGGTTACCTACATGAAAAAAGTTCACATCAAATGAAATTTAAAAATGCTTTTAAAATACATATAAATTAGCTCAACATAAATTATATTGCCAGAATCATTAAAACTATAAGGAAATTCTGTTTTTCACCTTTCAGATTGACAAAGGTCAAAAGGAGTGTAGATGTGGGGAAGTGCAGAGTTTATCTGAGTGTAGCCTCTATGGAGTGCAACATGGCAACATGTATTACACTTTTAAATGAACATTGGCTTTGACCAAGGCATTCTACTTCCAGAAACTTACTCCAGATAGATTCTCATATGTGGAAAAATTCATATGTATGAGGTTATTCATTTTAGCTATTTCTGAAAAAAAGCAAAGGATGGAAACATTTATAATATCCATAATTATGGTATAAATAAAAGTGACATTTTGGAGGCAGTTATTGTAAATAATGATATATACTAATGTCCAAATTAGATGTGTTTTTTATATATTTTAAATGTTTTTATTGATGATGTTAGAGAGAGAGGAAGGGAGAAGGATAGAGAGATAGAAAGATCCATGAGAGAGGAGCATCATCTATTGGCTGCCTGCTGCACACCCCCCACTGGGGATTGAGCCTGCAATCCGGCACGTACACTGACAGGGAATTAAACCAGTCACCTTTTGGTTCCTGGGTCGATGCTCAACCCCCCTGGGACACACTGGCCAGGCCAAGTTATGATGTTTTTTAAAATTTATTTCAATAGAGTGTGATTTTTGTGCCACAATTCTAGTGGGAACACATTTAGTTATATCATTCAAAAGATCCGTGTAAAAACTGTTGCCAATGAAGTTAACTAAATGGTTTAGGGAGAGAAGTATTTTATTTCAACTCTTTGTCCAAATATGTGCATTTATTAATTATTAACTCTCTCTGAACCCCAATGAAATTGAAAAAGGGAACTTGCTTTTCCTAAACCTCCGTAAGGCAGTACTGCTTTAAAACCAATACAATAAATACACTTAAAAGGAGTAAGACGTCCTTTCTATACTTCCGTGTGGTGGACAGTGAGCACAAGCACATTGAGTCTGTAGAGAAAGGAGGTTCCTCCCATTCAGCCCATTTGCAGCTGCGTGTTGGTGCCCCACAGCAAACAGCTGTGGTGCCTTGAAACTTGAGAAGCTGTGGCAGAAAACTGGATATTTTGCAAAAGCAAGGTAGTATGTAATATTAAGATGTAGCTTGTGCTACTCAAGCTACTGTGGTCAGAAGAGAGAGAATCATAGTAGGGTACATAAAGTAAAAATATATATATATATATATATATATATTCATACACACTAGAGGCCTGGTGCACTCATTTGTGCACTGGTGGAATCCCTTGGCGTGGCCTGTGGTGACTGGGCGAAAACCAGCAGTCCAACACCACCTGCCACTCCTGCTTGCCTCTCCTGCTCATCACTCCCACTGTGCCTGCTGCCCCCACTGCTCAGTAAGCTTGCTGCTTCTCTGCTGCTGCAGCAGCCAGCCCTGAGCCCTGTGTCTGGCACCCTTGCTCAGCTGAGCTGCACTCCCGATGTGGGAGTGCACTGACCACCAGGGGGCAGCTCCTGCATTGAGCGTCTGTCCCCTGGTGTTCAGTGTGCATCATAGATAGTGACCGGTTAACGGGTCAAGCAGTCAAAACAGTTGCTTACGTGTGTGTGTGTGTGTGTGTTTATGTGTGTGTGTGTGTGTGTGTGTGTGTGTATTTCTAACAACAAAAAAATTATATCAAAATTAATTATATCAAAATTACCTAGGGGCTCATGCTTGGGGTCAGGCCCTCAGATATTAAATAATTTTAATACAATTAAGAAAAATGGCCCCTATAAGCAAAAAGAAACACCAGGCGAACTTCAGAATATTCTTTCTTCTAACCCAAATGCTCAGGACTGAGTTCCAAATGAGTGTTTCTGAATAACCTTCCTTCACTGAGCAAGGAAGGGCTAGCAGTGGGAGTGATAGGAGACAGATGGCATTTGAATATTTCTCCAGTTCCCCCACGCCTGCCTACTTCTTCAGCTTCATTTCACTTTTATCTTCACTGTTCTATCCACCACAATACCTCTTGCTTTGGTCAAACTATTGTTCTGAATCCTGTCCAAAGTCATTTTGCCCAGTCAGCAGCAGGGAGCGTGCCTGGCAGGAGCCACTGGAGCCTTTCTTCCCAGTCCTGCTGCTCACCTGAGGTACAAGCAGCTGCGGGTCTTGTGAAAGCAGCCCAGCACCACAGGAAGCAGCACATCCCTCCATTGCCTCCACCATCCCCTCACACCTCAATTCTGCCCAAAGTCAGGCTTAAAACAACCAGGACCCTTGGAGGATAATTATTGGAAAAATCAAACAGTAAGCAACTTAAAATTTATTTCTCATCATGTAAACACTAAAGGACCGGTGACAAGTGTGTGCACCAGTGAAGTCCCTTGGACTGGACTGCAGGATCAGGCCCAAACTGGCTCTCCTACATCCCCTGAGGGGTCTTGGATTGTGAGAGGGCACAGGCCAGGCCGAGGGACCCCACCGGGGCACGATCGGGGCCGGGGAAGGATGCAGGAGGTTGGCCAGTTGGGAAGGGACCGTGGGGAGAACTCCAGGGTGTGTCCAACCTGTCTTGCCCAGTCCTGATTGGCCAGACCTCAGCAGCAAGCTAACCTACTGGTAGGAGCAGGGAAATGCTTTTAAGTTTTTATTGTTTTGTATTTTCTCAACATATATTTGTGACTGTATTCTTAAAGTATATTTTTATACTTTAGAGCAGTGGTTCTCAACCTTCCTAATGCCGCGACCCTTTAATACAGTTCCTCATGTTGTGGTGACCCCCAACCATAAAATTATTTTCGTTGCTACTTCATAACTGTCATTTTGCTACTGTTATGAATCGTAATGTAAATATCTGATATGCAGGATGTATTTTCATTGTTACAAAGTGAACATAATTAAAGCATAGTGATTAATCACAAAAACAATATGTAATTATATATGTGTTTTCCGATGGTCTTAGGGGACCCCTGTGAAAGGGTCGTTCGACCCCCAAAGGGGTCGCGACCCACAGGTTGAGAACTGCTGCTTGAGAGAGAGAGAGAGAGAGAGAGAGAGAGAGAGAGAGAGAGAGAGGGGAAGGGAGAGGGCGAGAGAGAGACATCCATTCTCTGGCTCCCATATGCACCCTGACCAGGGAAGAAACCAGTAACCAGAGTATGTGCCCTGACCAGGAATTGAACCGGTGACCTCCTGATGCACTGAAGGATGTTCAACCAACTGAGCCATACTGGCCAGATCAATTTGTGACTGTATTTTAAATGCCATTTTTTTCTATGGAAATCTGAAAACCTTTTGAACTAATAAGATTAAATTTTTATATCAAAGCTTTTTCTATTGAAAAAAATGCTTGGTGCAGGAAGTAGGAGGAGAATGCTTTATGTTGGTAAATTCTGTCCCAGTCAATGCTTTATTAAGTAGTCTCTATTCATCATAGATAATACACTAACTGTGGATTCATGTCCTGACTTTAAATACATATCCTCCTGTACTGGGTGAATAATGTCCCTCAAAATCCATGCCCACCTGGAACCTCAGAATGTGACCTTATCTATAATAATAAAAGTGTGATATGCTAATTAGACTGGACAGACGAACGACCTTCTGGACGTCATTCCTGGCATCCTTCTGGATGAAGCTGCCATGGCAGGGGCCGAGGCAGAGGCTGTTAGGGGCAATCAGGCAGGCAGGCGAGCAGTTAGGGGCGATCAGGCAGGCAGGCAGAGTGGTTAGGGGTGATCAGGCAGGCAGGCGAGCAGTTAGGAGCCAGAGCTCCCAGATTGTGAGAGGGATGTCCGACTGCAAGTTTAGGCCCCATGCTACAGGGGGCCCTGGATTGCGAGAGGGCACAGGCCAGGCTGAGGGACCCCCCATCCCCGCTGCATGAATTCCGTGCACTGGACCTCTAGTTTGCTAATAAGAAGGCCATGTGAAAATGGAGGCAGAGAGTGGTGTGTCTGGAAATAAAATAACACAAAAGATTACCAGTAACTACCAAAAGCTAGGAGAGAGGTGTGAGACATGTTTTTCCCCTCAGAGCTTCTGGAATGACTCAACCCTGCCAATACCTTCTATCAGGATCCTAGCATCCAAAACTATGAGAGAATAAATTTCTTTTGTCTTAAGCAACCCATTTTGTGGTACTTTGCTATGACAGCCCTAGGAAATTATTATACCCTCTCAAAAATATGCAATATAAGCACATTTTATATTCTATTTAATTTTATTATAATGCCAACATTTTGTCTCTGCTTGCTGAGTAACATTATTGAAAGCAACTAACATTTATTGAACATTTTCGAACTTCTAGGCACTTTGCATTAATAATCCTCACAACTACTGTGGAAGACATTATGAACCCAAGTTTATAGATTAGGGTAGCCTAATCTGCAAGAGGGGACGGGTTCTTGTAATATTAAGTAGGTGAGTTAGTATCCAAATTCATTTCTGTTTAACCCCAGTATTTATAGTCTACTTGTTAATTTAAGAAAAGGAAAAATGAATTATTCTAACGTATAACAAGATTTTAAATCACACTGAGCAAAGAAAAGAGCCCTCATCCTTTATCCATGTGCAATCTACGTGTATTTAATTTTCTTTTCCAACCCTGCAAGATGTTGTGCAAGGTGTCATCCATCAGAATGAGCTTACAAATTCATTTAGAAGCACAAGCACATTCAAGTGTGCCATATAGTCAATTCCTTTTTCAATGAGAGTCCTCTCTGATACCACAAAGCTTTTATGTTAAAGCGAGTGTAATGACAAGACCATTACTTCAGGTATTGACCAAAACTGCAAACAGGAGAGCGATAGGGAGGTTTTCCTAAAGATGTTCTTACAAAGTGGAAACATTGAACAAATGCATTATTCTCTTTTTTAAAGTAGAGTTTGCCGTTTACTCTCTATTAGTTCATGTCTGTGATCCTTAATGACAGACTGATTTAAAGCAAAATAATTATTACCTTTTAAAAAGAGCATATATTAAAATGGTGGGTCCAGCAATAGTGTTGTAGCAGTTAATTAAAAGTATAATAAGACACTAGGAGGGTGAGGGCATGAGCAGGTGGTGGGGGGTGGGGGTGGGGGCAATGGGGGGATAAGGACACATATGTAATACCTTAATCAATAAATAATTTTAAAAGATTTAAAATGAAAAAAAATGATGCATAAAAAAAAGGATAATAAGAGTGTTTGGGTAGAGAAGAGAGAATGTTGTGTCTCATCTCAAGCTTATGCTACATCCAATACTGGAATTCAGTCCTTTGGATATGTCAAGGGGATTCATGTAGCAGAGGACTGGAGAGGCTTTAGAGAGAGAGTTTATTTTAAGGGATGATGGGGACATCAGAGAACAGGCCTCTTCTACTGACAAAACTTTAGATCTAAAAAGGGAGATATGTTAGTTTGCTAAGGCTGCCATTACAAAGTAACGCAGACTGTCTGGCTAACACAACAGAAACTTATTTTCTCATAGATCTGGATGCTGGAAATTTAGATAAGTATTCTGGTAAGGTTAATTTCTTCTAGCACCTTACTCCTTGGCTTATAATTGACCATTTTTCCTTATGTCTTTACATGTCTTCTCTCTGTACATGTCTATGTCCAAATTTCATCTTCTTATAAGGACATCCATACTATTGAAATAAATCCCATCCTAGTGACCTCATTTTAACTTAAATACCTCTTTAAAGAGCCTATCTCCAAATATAGTCACCTGTGAGGTACTGGGCGCTAGATCTTCAACATACGAATTTTAGGGAGATATAATTCAGCTCATAATAGGAGGAGTGGGTCTCAGTACAATATTATATTTGTCAAAAAATTAGTCCCTGACCCAAATTCTCATAGATTTATGTCTAATTTCTTTGGAGCCTTTGAAAGATGTAGACTCAGAGGCACTATAATGATCCTGTGATAAAACATAACAGATAAAGTGAGAGAAGCATTCTTCACTTCTGCGTTGAATATAGTGTCGATGGGTAATCCACTGGGTTCAGTGTTGAAGGTGCTGAAGGAATAAAAATTTCCACTGACATTAGCAAGAACTTAGCTCCCAACTGTTTTTTAGGAAACCTTTTCCAAAACCAGTTGATCCCAGATTTATGCTGTTGTTCCTGTATCTTGTCTCATGATTAACACAGTCTCATGTTCTTCATGCTTTTCAAGAATTTGAGCAGTGAAACATTTTTACAAAACACTCAACTTTGGACATTCTCAATTTTTCTTCTGTAGGCTTTAAACTTCTTGTTCTCCATAAAACATTCTTGTGCTTTTCTCATATATCCATATTTTAATAAATATGAGCTATTGACTTTTATTTTCTTATTCTACAAGAACCACATGTGCTTTCTGAGATACCCATCTCAGCAGGAATAAAACTTCCCAGCAGGGGAAGAGGCAGCAATATGCTGAGCAAAGGTGTCAGTGCAAGTGGGAAGCAGTAGAGACTGGTCAAAGTGATGGCAATGCAGGATGGAAACAGTTCAGTCATGAGTGGCACGGTGTAAGTCAAAGTGCCTTCCTATAGTTTCTAAACAGAGTGGTCTTGGCAACAGACATCCCTGTGGGAAACTGAATCTGGAAATGATAAAAGAGGAAAGAATCTATGTGGTTACAGGACTTACTGATGAGTTTATATAAAGGAGCCTTTTGGAATATACATACGTTTAGGATACTTTACCAGGGACTGAAGTTTCAGTGACAGTAAAAGTAGAGGGACAATTGAGATTAATAGGTAATTATTGCTGACGTGACCCAGGACAACAACTCTGTATCACCATTCTTGTGAATCATGCTTCCCAGAGTTGTGTTCTAGGGGACTATTCCATAGAATTCTATATTCCACCATATTCTACATTCATACAATATTCTACAGAAACGATCTTGTCTAGAACAGTGCAATTGCTCCTGGCCATAAAATATGACCCAATATCCAGTCCTGATTTAGGTTGTCCTTAAGAAACACCTTATATGTACATATTAATGAATTTTCACATGTATAATTATATTTTTCCTCACAAGCTCTTTTAGGTAAATATTATAATTTGTTCGTGTTTAATAGAGAAGGAAATTGAAGAGTTATTTTGCTATTTCTACTACAACATATTTCAATAGCACAATTCTAGCACATAGTATGTGCTCAGTAAATATTTGGATAACCATAATAAAATAGATGTTGTAGACCTTCATGAACATGAAACTTTATTCATGGTCAGCCACACCAGTAAGAAGAATAGAGACTTGCCTGTGTTTCTCAGTTTCATAAAGATAAGAAAGACACCGGGGCCCCCCAAACTACCTGAGAGCCAAGTAAAGATAATACTTAACTTAGTACTACACCCAATTGCAAATAAATATTTTGTTTTCTTCTCATTGACTGCTAAGGGAGACAGAATTAGAAACTAACTTTCCCATATGAGGACAAAAATTCATTAATTTATTCAACAAATACACATTCAACATTTACTATGTGCCAGATACTGTTCTTGGTGCTGATGAATTAGCAGTTGGAAAAATGAATCCCTGCATTAAGGGGGTTTACATTCTATATTTAATCACTTATTTTAGGGTTTGCAGTACAGTGATTTAACTTTGGACATCACCATCAGTTGTTTCTATGACTTGTTGAGATAGTATATAATTAACAATTTTTCCTCTTACAAGTGACATAATTCCAATTCACACTGGTTTGAAAAAACAACTTATTGAGAAAACATGGCCTTGTTTACTGGCAGGCTGTCTGGCTGGGGGCTTCTAGACCTTCTGGTTTACATTCTACCAGCTCATAATTCCAGGGAAAAGAACAACTCTTTCTATAATTCTAACAAAAGTTCCAGGTAATACTGCTATTGGTCATAATTGGTTTGTATGTTTATTCATGACTAAATCACTGACATCCAGGCAATAACCTCATGTCATGAGCCAATAGGGACTTGTCTCATCAGAACAATATAAACTCCTATTAGACAAAGAAAATTTTATAGATACTTTTTTAAGCAAATAAGTGAGGTTTAATGGTGGACTGACAAGAAAACAATAGAACTACATTCCAGCTCTTGATTCATACTGAAATTAAGTGACTTTTCACCTTGAATTTTAGTGACTTTGGAACTAAAGCCAAATGGAATCTTAGATTCCTAAATCCTAGGCCAGAATTACTTAATTGTACTTCACTGTCAGTTTTTATTATGGGGAGTAAATAAGATCATGAGCTAATTGTGCTTTGAAAAAGTAATGATGTGCTGAGTGAATGGCTATTGTACATGATCCCTAGGCAATAATCTTGAAAGTTCCAGATGTCCTGATTCTATTTGTGCATTTAAAATTATTCAGTCTTAGTGACTGCATTAAAGTTATTTGGCAAGTATGCTATAAGTAGATTTTTTATTCAATGGTTTGATAATGACCACTTACAGATGGTAATAATCTTCTGGGCCAAAAACAATGACAAGTTCTCACTAAAGTAAAGATTGAGAAGTGTTAAGCAATGTTTTCATTTGAATAGGACTCCTACTCTCCCATAAGGCTCCTTCATAGTGGCTCTACTTAGTCCACTCAGCTCTCTCCAAGCTATTCGTATTATTGAACTTCACCAGCATCAGACCCAGGGGCCTGATAAATCTCTATAGTCCTCTGGCCTACTTTTATTCTAGGGGAAATTATTCCTTTCTTATTTCTTCCCTCAGAAGAACCATATTCATTTCTCTTAGAAATATATACTTATTTTTATTTATTTATTATTATTGAGTTTATTGGGGTGGTTTGGTTAACAAAACAGGTTTCAAATATGTAACCAAAAAAAAAAAAAAATCATCTGCACACTGCATCCTGCACCCATTGCCCAAAGTGAAGTCCCTTTTCTTTCCCATTTATCCTCCCTTTGGCTTCTGCTTCTCTCCACCCTCTGTGACTATCATCACACTATTGTCTGTATTTATGTAATATGTATATTTTTTCTTTTTGCTTGAACTTTTCACTTTTTTCACCCAGTCCCCTAACCTCCCCAACCCCTCTGACAGCTGTCAGTCTTTCTGATGTATCTATGCTTCTGTTTCTATTTTGTTAAGTAGTTTTATTCATTGAATTCCACATATAAATGAGATCATATGATATTTGTCTTTCTCTGACTGGCTTATTTCATTTAGCATAGTAATTTCTAAATCCATCTATGTTGTCACAAAAGGTAAGATTTCCTTCTTTTTATGGCCGAGTAGTATTCCATTGTGTAATTGTACCACAGCTTTTTTATCCGCTCATCTACTGATGGGCACTTGGGCTGTTTCCAGATCTTGGCTATTGTAAATAGCACTACAAAGAACATAGAGGCATATATATTCTTTTGAATTACTGTTTTAAGTTTCTTCTGATATATTCCTAGAAGTGAAATTGCTGGGTCAAAAGGCAGTTCTATTTTTAATTTTTTGAGGAAACTCCATACTGTTTTTCCACAGTGGCTAAATCAGTCTGCATTCCCACCAACAGTGCACGAGGGTTCCCTTTTCTCCACATCTTCACCAACAAACTTGTTTGTTGATTTACCTATGATAGCCATTCTTACAGGCATGAGGTTATATTTCATTGTGATTTTAATTTTCATCTCTCTGAGGATTGGTGATGTTGAGCATCCTTTCATGTCTATTGGCTATCTGTATATCTTATGGAGAAGAGTCTATTCAGGTCCTTTGCTCATTTTGTTAAATTGGATTGCTTATTTTTTGGTGTTGAGTTGCATATTTTTAAAAATATGTTTTGGATGTTAACCACTTATCAGAAGTATCATTGGCAAGAATGTTCTCCCATACAGTGGGTTCCCTTTTCATTTTCTCCCAGACTCCAGCTTGGTAGGGTGGTGCCGCCAGAACTAGTATTTGGAGGACTGAGTTAGTGCTCTGCCCAGGCTGGTGCTGTCAGAACAGGAGTGCCGCACCCTGCCAAGATGACCCAAGGACGGTGCAGGATTTTGACTCAGGACCAGGTCCTCAGTAACTGACCTCCAGATTTCTCTTCGGGCCTCACCACCCTGGTGTTCTCTTCACGACTCCCATATGCCCTGAGTCCCTCTTCCCTCTATGAGAGCCCCTGGTGAGTGCCTGAGAGCCAGCTCCTGTGTGCTGGCCCCTCAGGAGAGCACCTGGGTTCTAGCAGATTCCCTCTGCTTCCCAAGGATAGAGTCTCTGCTGATTTTCACTGCCAGATGCTATAAGAGCTCCCCTTCCTGGCCCTGGTGCACTGGGTAGGGGGTCCCAGTGTGGCATAGAGACCCCATGCTCCTCAGGGTGGACTTTTCCAGCCCAGATATCCCTCCAGCTTCTCAGCCACTGCATATGGGTGCAGGGTCCAGGCCTAAGATGTCTCTGCTGTTCTTGTCAATCTCTGTGTAGCTTTTGCTATAAATAATTGGATATAATACTCCTGTTCATCTGTCCTTTACTTGGTTATTCAAGTTAATTGCTCTTTTAGCTGTAAATCTGATTTGGTGGCAGGGGGAGGTGAGTGTAGCTTCTACCTGCTCTGCAACCATCTTGAAAATCCATATGTTATTTATTATTATCAGTTTAAGAGACACATAGGGCCTATGCAATCCAGATGTAGAAACATCAACTAAAACCAGCCCTAAAACCAGTTCTTCTGTCCTTGAGGAAAATAAAAAGTTATTATATAAATTTTTTTATAGAAGTGAGGGGAAAAACTGTGTCACATCACTTTAATATAGTAAAGAAAAATATAATTAAAAGTTTATATTAAAACAATTTGAAACATCCAGGCACAATTAATTACATTATAACCTTTTTAGAAAATATAAGTATTTTCTACTATAAATTAAGAAGTTTTTAAGAAATATGATGGAAATTTAACTTTTTAAACATAAATATAAACTTTAAAATATTTTTATAATAAAAATCATTACTCTAAAGGGAGTGCTTTTGTGGAAGAAAAATTGATGCATGAGAGGAGTTAGGAATACAGGGGAGAGTTTCTTTGCATACTTCACTTTGCATACTTTTCAAATTTTTAAATATGTGAATACATTACTTTTTTAAAACCTTGGCTTAGTAACTTGGTTCTTTTAAATAAAATTGGAGTAAAAATTGATTTATAAGTATTCTTTGATAATATGAAATATGTCAGGCTTTCTGCGACAATAATTTAGTGAAACAAAGATGAAAGAAGCCATCACCAAAGTTATTTTGTTGCCTTCAAGATTTATCTTCAAAGTTGCTATCAACATTTTTCATATTGTCAGCTCCATTTAAAATATTCTGTCATTTCTTTTTTATTAACATATGAATCAGAATTCCTTACTTTGTATCCACACTTCATGGATTCATGTTTGACTGAGAGCTGCTTGATTTCTTTGAAGTCTTTATTCTCAGAAGAAAATGATACTTTTGTGATTAATGTGATATAGGAAAAAAACTTTTCTCCAAGTTTCTACTTCAATTTTTATTTTAGAAAAAAAAATTAGTTGTAAGTATCATCCAACTAATATCTTTGGCAAAAATTTATCTTGATATCTGCAATAACATATATGTTCAAGTATGTATTTTGGTCTGGAAGTTGATTAAAGAATGTAATATAGAAAAGGAGATAGTAAAAAATAAACTTCAGGCTAACTTCAGCATGAGATAAATAATTATTAATAACAAAATGTTGCTAATTTCTTTTTAAACTTGTGAACTGACACTCCTATTGTTTACCAGGGAGTGTTATTGATTTAGTTTGTGCTTGACACCATATTGTATGTTGCACACACAAAGCAGGTGCAACCTTATTCTGCCTAGAAAAAAGCTTATAAATTAGCAGGGAGGGAATGGTAAACAATTCAAATGATGATTACTGCTTAATGTAAGTGTTTGATGAATGTGTGTACTGACGCTATGTGATTGTGAAAGGGGGCTTAATTATTTATATTATTCTGGAACAATAAGAATGGTTTCCAAGGAGAAACAATATTTGTTACAACATTTGTTTCTACATTTGAAAGATTCTTCCACTTTCCTCACCTAAAAAGACGCTTTTTTAATGATTTTTTTAATTGTGAAAATGTGTGTTTCTCATTATATTTGTTACACTTCTAATCACATTTGATACTGTGATAAAACTGAATATTTAGCTCATGTAATTCTCTCTTTTGGTATCAATTTTCTTTCTAATCTCATCTGGTACCCTTAAATTATCCTTTTGTTTTAAAATGTTAACTTTTTATAGACATTTTCTACTGTTCAAAATTTTTATCTTCAACAGCTCTTAAATCAGAAACAAAGAGAACATTGAATATAACATTCATTCTTCTTATATAAATATCATAAGGACTTTTACTAAGCCACATTAATTTTCTTCTCTCTTCTATGGAGAAATTTTTGAACAAAGACAAAAGTAGCAAAAATATTAGAGTGAACCCTGATAAACATATTGCCATCCCTTAACCATTAACATCTGACTGATTCAGTCCCATATGTACCCAATTCAGACCTAGTCAATTTCCCATCCTTCTATATTGCTCAAACATAATCTCAGATGTCATATAATTAAAATATAATATGTATTCTAAAGATATTTTTCTTTCATTAAAACATCATTATACCTAAATATTGAATATTTTAATAAAAGATTATATCTGTAACATAAAATATTTTATCAATGTTTAAATTTTCATTTGTCTCATGATTTTTACTTTTAATACTAGTAAATTAACATGTTGCTCCGTTTACTATCAATCAGGACTTATAAATAGACCACATATTAATAAATGTAAGCATACATAAATGACTGAACTTGGTATAAATAAATGCTAAAGCTCATAAATTAAAAGTTATCCATAAGATGTTTTCTCAATTGCTAAGTTATGTAAAATCTATTTTCACAAAAAAGATACTTATATTACTTGACTTGTGTATTTTTTTTCTTGCATCTTCTGAATTCAGAACTTTTTGTAAAAAAAAGTATCCTAGCAGACTGCTCTCCAGTGAACAAAACATACTGTATTTATTTTTTTAATTACATTTAAGTAGAAATCCCAAAATTTGAATTAAAAACATATGGCACTAAAGATTCATATTTTTCATTTTCACTTTTCAAAAACAAGTACAAATCTTAGAACTGAAGTATTTGGTATTTACAGTTTGTTTATATGCTCACATTACAAAATCATTATTTCACTGAGAAAAATAGCCTTTTTGTGTGTTTTTCTAAATATCATTGATTAACTAGGCAATATACTGTGAACATCATATAATCATTAAAGGAAACAATGGACAATACATAAAATAAGTAAAAGTATTTCATTCATGTATTTGCACACTAGATGAACAATTCTTAAGTATTTTTATAATATTTCTTCAGTAGAAACCAAACTACCACACAGTGAATTTATTTCATATGAATTCACTGCACTTACTAAGTACTTTAAAATATAGAATGTTTTAGTACATTTACATTTAATATAAAAATTAGTTTAGTCGGCTTTAAATCTATCATCTTCCAATAATTTGTATTTGTTCCATTTCTTCTTGTTTAATTTATTTTTTCTTTCTGCTTTCTTTTTATTAGAGTTTTGGTGTTTTTATTTGTATCTCACTTTAATTCTTTTATTGGTTTTTAGCTATTTTTTGTTTTATATTTTGTAAAGGAATCAAATAATTATTTTTAAATTAGTAATGTCACCATTAATATGTTACTAAATTACATATTAATATATAATTCATTTACTTCTACCCTTTGTGCTATATTCATACATATAATTTACTTCTACAAATTTGTAAATCCCCAAATGCAATATTCTTATTGTTGCTTTATACAATTTAGTTTTTATTAAAAAAAGATATCAGGTAAAATATTTTATATCATTTAAACTATTCACCATTTATAACACCAACTGCTTTCTCCATACTTTCAGTTCATATATATATATAGAATATCCTTTCAACATGAAGCATATTCTATAACATTTCTTATATTTGTCTTTCTGAATATGGCTATTTCACTCAGCATAATGTTCTCCAGGTCCATCTCTGTTGTAATATTAGGATTTCCTTTTTTTCTTTTATTTTTTATGGCACAATAATATTTCTTTGAATATTTATACCACATTCATCCATCATAGAACACTTAGGTTGTTTGAGTATCTTGGCTATTGTGAACAATGCTGCAATGAACATGGGAGTGCATTTATCTTTTTGAGGTAAGACTTCATTTTCTTTGCATATTTACCAGAAATAAGATTGCTGATTGCTGAAAGATATGGCAGCTCTATTCTTAATTTTTAAGAAACCTCCATACTATTTTTTTGTGTTTTTTTGTTTAATAGTGGCTCTGTAATTTACATTCACACCAACAGTGTACAAGTGTTCTCTTTTCTCTACACCCTTCCCTACGTCTTATATCTCTTGCCTTTTTTATATTAGCCCTCCTAAAATATGTGGTGATATCTCATTGTGGTTTTAATTTGCATTTCCCTGATGATTAGTGTTGCTAATTAGTGATAGTATTGGCTCCAGTGGTGGGCTCTCTCACCAGTTTTGGAGGCAACAGTTCATTCTGTGAACTTAATTTTTTGATGGACCTAAGAAGAGGTCTGTTCTTTAGATTCTTTAGCTTTTTCCTTGTTGTGAAGACAGTCAGAACAACAACTTCCAAGTTGTTTACACATCAAAGCTAACATTGGAAGTTTTCGCCTTTATTTTTGAAGCGTATCTTTTTTGGGTATAGAATTCTGTATTAGGAATCTTTTTCTTCAGTCTTTTAATAATATTATGCATTGTTGTGTAGTTTTCAAATACATTTATTGAAAAATAAGGGTTGGTCTTTCTTTGAAGGTAATGTGTCATCTTTTTGCTTTTAAGATTTTGCCTATGGAACACCCACCAACCTAAGTCCAACATATATTCTGAACATATCAGTCTTGTGACTCAGCTCCAAGGCTGTTAAGCCATAGTCTGGGTCCAATTTGCTGTTCCAGGAACTTGGCAGTAGGCATGTCTATCCATAACTTTGAGGCCAATACCATTGGGACACTTAACTTTAAGTGGGGAATTGCAGGATGCTCAGTATAGAGTAGCTTAAGAATTAAAAACTTCAGAAGTCATTCTATGTTTTGTTTCCAGACATGCTACCAGCTTCTCACTCTGAAGAATGCAGGAACTTCCCCTCATGCTTCCAACAGGGGAGGGTAATAAATTATTTTGAAATATGCCAAGAAGTCCTTCTTTGATTGTGTTCTTGTAATGATGACCAGGCCTCAAAAGAAAATACTTAACCTAAGTATTACCTGAATGGAAAGAGCAACCCCCTCTATCCTTCTTGTCTCACCCAAGTGGTATAAGAAGACTCAGAAAGATTTGTGAATGTCATAGCTCAGGGATATAAGCACACTAAAAGAGAGAGGTTGAATTATAGGTGTAGAATATGGTTGTTTCCCCAGCACCTATCTCCACATCAATAGGGAACAGTTAGCTACCATTACTTTGACTCATGCTTAAGAACCTGGAGCTTTATGTGCCCTTGCTTTTGAACTACCAATGCCATGACAGTGAAAAAACAAAAAAGGCAATAACATTCTAGTATTGTTAGGAAAATTGTCTTACCCTCAGGGGTGTCTGTGGAACAATATGGAGGATACCTAGGTATCTATAGACTACACTTTGAGAGGCACTAATACTTATTTTAAAATTATCAAAACTTGAATACTAATGTTGCTATTGTAATATTGGATAGAGTACTATTTATCAAAGTAGTTCACGACAAAGAAGCTCAGAACGTCAGACTTATACAGCAAATTTGAACTTTCACAAAACAAATGTAGCACATCAAGTTGGTCCAAGTTAATTTTTTATGTTTGGGGTGAGATCATATAATTATTTTTAATTCAGGACTGTTGTAAGCATGGAATCTTGTTTGGCGAGTTAAGGAAAGTTTTGCAAGAGTCTTAACTTTATAATGGTTTGCATAAGCACCTTATCTTCATTATATCACTCAAGGGGAACAATCTGGAAAGCTTTAGACAAAGCTACTTGTCTTAATATACAAGATTTTCCAACTTTTATTAAAGTTTTTACAACTTGTAGTAAATAATAAACTTGTAGATAAAATCTCTAGAGCCATAATTATATTTTCATTGGTTTTGGTTTTTATTCTGATTTAGTGGGCTCAGGAGAGACCACCAAAATTGTTCAGTAAGTCACAGCTCCCACAGGATGAGATTCTATCCTGTTGACTGGAATGTAAATTAATTCACTTGAGCCATGGAGTGTTCACTTGCAGTGCAGTGCATCTAGCTCTGCATTATGGTGTATACATTTTTTAATTTATGAATTATAAAAAAGAGAATTTATATTTCCTCATATTTTTATGTATTTGCATTGATTTTTTTTATTCTACACGTTTAGAAACTAGTAGCTATATAATTTAAACTTATTATTTCAGCTACTTACAATGAATCAGTATTTTTATGTTTGTCTGTTTAAAAATTTAGATGTAAGTTAGTATCAAACCATCATTCAGATATGAAGATAAGCTTATACATTGTCTGAAATCCTATCTTAAGAGAATACATTAAGTAAATGACTAAAATTCTCCATAAAGAACACTAAAGAGAATATCAGTGTTTTATACACAAATTTGTAATATTTGGAATATTTGAGATTTTTATTTTTACGGACATCTTATATGAAACCAATGTTTGAAATTGGTCTTTTCTAGTAAACATTATAGTAATGAATGTATATGAAAACATATTATAATCAGTTAGTTTAAAAACACTTTCTATATGCTTTATGTATATTACCTCATCTAATTATCACAAGTCTACAGGTTTGTTTGTTTTTTTAAATATCTGACTTTTAGGTAAAGGGCAATGAGATAGAGAATGAATTACTAATTGCCCACGGTCACATAGCCAGGAAATGGTAGAGCCAGACTTCAGGCCCTGGCAATCTAACCTCAGAATCAACAAACTTAAACTACATGCTACTTTTGAAGTTGAAATTGTCTGGAAGTGGCAATGAAACACTAAGAGAATACTAACAAAATTATCTCCTTGTCTAGAGACACACAGAGTATAAAAGAATGAAGGTCCTCTTCCCCTTAAGAAAGCTTTGGGGGGTGGGGGGGAATGTCAGCTTCAGGCAAGGACAAGAAGGGAGAATTCTGTGAAGAGTTTCAGATTAAAGGAGGTTCTTCTTAAAATGAACAGGGGTTTCAGAGATCAACGTGGAAGTGGTTTAGAGGGCACACGTCATTGTAGGCAAAAGAATATTAGTTTTGTAAGATTTCTGAGGTGCTACTATCTGGGTTTGCAGTGTCAGCTTGAGTGGAGATATGCTGACGCCCAGCCAAGTACAGTACCTGCTTAGGATTCTAAGTAAAATACTGAAGCGCTGTGTTGTTGATCCTGAAAGGTCCCTCCTCTGGTGACTGGGGACTACCTCTCTTGGCTAAATCAACAGTGGCAAATACACAGATATATATTGTATTTCTATGTACTTATTTGCTTATTTAATTTTATTATATTTCTCTTTAAAAGTCTTGCCTTGTTATATATGTTTAATTACATAAAAAATTAAAGATAATTACAAGAATATGTGTAATATATGTAGGCCCACTATTCAAAAGTTTTATGTCTATTTCAAATTGTTCACCCTCTCTTTTTAAAGATATAAAAATTTACAGATACAGTTGAAACTCTCTAAATTCTCTTTAAGTGCTTTCTATCCCAAGAGAAAAAAACACTATTTTTAATTTGATGCAAATCAAAACTCTTTATAACTCTATAAAAGAGTACTACATACTTCATTTAAAAAAACCACTAAATACTTCATTAAAATTTATGCATATTATATGAGTAATTTTACTTTATAACAAATAGAAAAATAAATGGGATAAATACTGTAATAAATCATTGGGTAAACACTGTTAAGTACAGTTAAAGAGCTCTAGGGAGAAAATTATAAAAAAATAACTGATTCATCAGAGAAGATTTGAATAAATAGAATGATATTTATGTTTGTTAATATTAAGGCTCAATGTTGAAAATGTTAAATTCCCCAAATTAAAATATAATAATTTAATTACAATAAAAATTCCAATACTTTCTTGGGGGAATCTTGATAAATTTATTTTACGTTCTTATAAACGTGTAAAAGTTCAGATCAAGATGCTCAAGACAATTCTGAAAAAAGGAATGACATTGAAGGCAGTGGGTCATTTTCACAATAAATCGTTGAGTATGATTATTTTCTACCTTGGAAAACATTGCCAGTTATGTTCCAAAATAATATGTGGTAACTTGGTAAAAAAACAAACGTAAGAACAGCTGTGGGGATTTCACACTGCCACACAGTGAATTGCATGCTAGAGGGTTCTGGATCCACACAGGGAGTTGCACACCAGAGGAACTGTGCATGTGCTCCCACCACCCTGAGCATCTGAAGCAGACAACTGAGGGACCGGATCTGTGGGAGAAGGGGATTCAACTCAGAGCAGAGACAATAAAGGCATGCGACTCAATGCAAACCAGCCTCTGGGCTAATGATTTCCAGACCATTGGCCTGATAGGGCCTTCAAACTCTCAATCCCCAAACAGAATGCCCAGGACCAGAAAGAGAGAGCAAAAATGGGGAGACAAAGAAACACCCCCAAGGAAAGAAAAAGGAGGAATCGCCAGAAAAGGAACTAAATTAAATGGAGGCAAGCAATATGTAAGAGAAAGAATTAAGAATAAGGGTTATAAAGTTCCTAAACAGGCTGAATGAGAAAATCAACAACTTCCGTGAGAACCAAAAGGAAATAAAAAATAATATAGCTACAATAAAAAAAACAATAAAAGGTTTCAACAGTAGACTAGAAGAAGCAGAGGTCCTAATCAGTGAGTTAGAAGAAAGGTTGAACAACACCCAATCTGAAAAGCAATTGAGGAAAAATGTAGAAAGCAGGAGGAGAGGTTTAGGAACCTTGGGACAACATTAAATGAAGCAACATCCACATAAAAGGGGTGCCAGAAGGACAAGAAGGGGAGCAAGGATTAGGAAACCTAACTGAAGAAATAATGACAGAAAACTTCAGTGATATGGGGACGAAAAAAGTCACATAAGCACAGAGAGTCCCAAACAAGATGAATTCAAAAAGACCCACACCAAGACACATCATAAGTACAATGGCAAATGTTAATGACAAAGAGAGAATCTTAAAGGCTGCAAAGAGAGACAGAGAGTCACCTACAAGGGATCTCCCATTAGATTATCAAGTGATTTCTCAACAGAAACACATCAGGCCAGAAAGGAATGGAATGAAGTACAAAAAGTGATGCAAAGCAAGAAACTGAATCCAAGAATACTTTATCCAGCAAGGCTCTCATTCAAAATTGAAGGGGAAATCAGTAGCTTCGCAAACAAAAAAAGGGTGAGGGAGTTTATTACTACCAAACCAGCAATGCAAGAAATGCTAAAGGGAATTTTATAAAAAGAAGAAATAGAAAGAGAAGAAGGAACACAGAAATAAAGAATAAAAATGGCTACAAACAAGTACTTATCAATAATAACCTGAAGTTATTAATAAAGTGCTCCAATCAAAAGACATCGTGTAGCTGTGAGGATAAGAAAACATGAGCCATACATATGCTGTCTACAAGACCCAACTCAGAACAGGGACTCACACAGACTGAAAGTGAAGGGATGGAAAAAATTTTTCCAGGCTGCCCTAATTGATTTGGCTCAGTGGATAGAGCATTGGCCTGGGGACTGAAGGGTTCCAGGTTCAATTCCAGTCAAGGGCATGTACCTTGGTTGCGGGCACATCCCCAGGAGGGGGTGTGCAGGAGTCAGCTGATCGATGTTTCAAACTCTCTATCCCTCTCCCTTCTTCTCTGTAAAAAATCAGGAAAATATATTAAAAAAATTTTTTTTTCCAGGCAAATGGAAGTGGAAAAAAAAAAAAAAAAGCTGGAGTAGCAAAAGCAATATTTATATCTGGCAAAATAGACCACAAAGTGAAGGCCGTAACAACAGATAAGGAAGGTCACTTCATAATACTGAAGAATCGGTACAACAAAAGGATATAACTCTGGTAAACATATATGCACCCAATGCAGGAGCACCCAAATACATGAAAAAATATCTGGAAGATATCATGGGAGAGATCGACAGCAATCATAGTAGGAGATGTTAATATCTCATTGATATCACTGGATAAATTTTCTAGAGAAAAAAATCAACAAAGAAACAACAATCCTAAATGACTCTCTGGATCAGATGAAATTAATTGACAACTTCAGAACATTTCACCCCAACGCTACAGAATATATAGTCTTCTTAAGTGCATCTGGGATATTTTCAAATATAAACCACATTTTAGGACTCAGGCTAAATCTCTACAAATTGAAGAAAATTAAAATCATATCAAGCATCTTCTCAGATAAAAATGGCATAAAATTAGAAATCAACTACAATAAATGCAATGAAAAAAATCAAATACTTGGAGGCTAAATAGCATGTTATTAAATAATGAGATCAAAGAGATCAAAGAAGAAATTAAAGACATCCTGGAAACAAATGCAATAAAAACACAACAATCCTCATTGGAAACGCCTCATAGAATAAATATGTTGTTTCCTTACTCACAGAACTGTGTTAGATCTGTGGGAAGGAATTACAAGACAGCTGCAAAAAAAAAAAAAAAAACCCCAGAAAAACAAAAACAAAACAAACAAAACAAACAAACAAACCACAACAATCCAAAATCTATGGGATCCTGTGAAGGCAACCTTGAGAGGGAAATTTATAGCTCTACAGGCCTACCTCAAAAAACAAGAAAAACTGGTAATAAGTTATCTAACCCTAAAGTTTAAAAAATTAGAAAAAGAGCCAAAAAAGAAGCCCTGAGTAAGCAGAAGGAAGGAAATAATAAAGATCAGCATGTACATAGACTTCATAGAGACAAAACACACAAACAAACAAACAAAAATACAAAAGATCAATAAAACCAAGAGCTGGTTCTTTGAAAGGATAAACAAAATTGATGAACCTCTAGTCAGGCTCACCAAGAAACAAAGAGGGAGGACCCAAATAAACAAAATCAGAAACGAAAGAAGTGAAGTAACAACTGACCCCACAGACATACAAATGATTGTAAAAAAAAAAAAATACTAGGAGCAACTCTACTCCAACAAACTGGATAATTTAGATGAAATGGACAAAAAAAAAAGTACAATCCTAGAAAAATATAATCTTCCAAAACTCAAATCAGGAAGAATAAAAAAACCTTAGTAGGCTGATAACTATGGATAAAATTGAAGCAGTAATCAAAAAACTTCCAGCAAACAAAAACCCTGGTCCAGAAGGCTTCACAGGGGAGTTTTATCAATCATTCAAAGAAGAACTAAAACCTATCCTCCTCAGACTATTCCAAAAAATTCAAGAGGAGGGCACATGTCTAAGCTCTTTCTATGAAGCCAGCATCACCCTAATCCCAAAACCAGATAAAGACACTACAAAGAAAGAGAATTACAGGCCAATATCGCTGATGAACATAGATACTAAAATCCTCAACAAAATTCTAACATATCGGATCCAGTATTACATTAGAAAGATCATACATTATGACCAACTGGGATTTATTCTGGGGATGCAAGGCTGGTACAATATCTACAAATCAATAAACATTATACATCACATAAACAAACTGAGATACAAAAATCACATCATCATATCAATTGATATAGAAAAAGTATTTGACAAAATCCAACACCCTTTTTTGATAAAAACTCTCAGCAAAGTGCCAATAGAGGGATCATACCTCAAAATAATAAAAGGAATATGCCAAACCTATAGCCAACATCATACTCAATGGGCAACAACTAAAACCACTTCCCCTGAGAACAGGAACAAGACAGGGATACCCAATCTCACCACTCCTGTTTGACATAGTACTGGAAGTGCTGGCAATAGTGATCAGATAAGAAGAAGAAATAAAATGCATCCGAATTGGAAAAGAAGAAGTAAAACTGTCATTATTTGCTGGTGACATGATATTGTACATAAAACACCCTAGAAACTCAATCAAAAAACTATTAGACTTAAAAAATGAATTTGGCAATGTAGCAGGATACAAAATTAACACCCAGACATCTATGGCTTTTTTATACACCAATAATGAACTCACAGAAAGAGAAACTAAAAGAACAATCCCATTTCTCACTGCAACAAAAAAAATTAAGATACCTAGGGATAAACTTAACTAAGGAGGTAAAAGATCTGTACTCGGAAAACTACAGGACATTGAAAAAAGAGATAGAGGAAGACATAAACAAATGGAAGAATATACTGTGTTCATGGATTGGTAGAATCAACATCATTAAAATGTCCATACTACCTAAAGCAATCTATAGATTCAGTACAATCCCCATTTATATACCAATGGCATATTTTACAGACCTAGAACAAACTCTCCAAATATTCTTATGGAATAAAAAGAGACCCCAAATAGCCGCAGCAATCCTGAAAAAGAAGAACAAAGTTGGAGGGTTCACAATACCAGATATCAAGCTATATTACAAAATCACTGTTCTCAAAATTGTCTGGTACTGGCACAAGAATAGACATATAGACCAATGGAACAGAACAGAGAACCCAGAAATCAATCCAAGCTATTATGCACAATTAATATTTGACAAAGGAGGCAAGAGCATGCGATGGAGTCAAGACAGTCTCTTCAATAAATGGTGTTGGGAAAATTGGTCAGATACATGCAAAAGAAAAGAAAAGGAAGGAAGGAGGGAAGGAAGGAAGGAAGAAAGGAAGGAAGGAAGGAAGGAAGGAAGGAAGGAAGGAAGGAAGGAAGGAAGGAAGGAAGGAAGGAAGGAAGGAAAAAACTAGACCACCAACTTACACCATACACAAAATTAAACTCAAAATGAATAAAGGACTTAAACATAAGATGGGAAACTATAAAAATATTAGAAGAATCTACAGGCAGCAAAATAGCAGACATATGTTGTACCATGTCTTTACCGATATAGTTCCTAGCACAATGGATACTAAGGACAAAATAAACAAATGGGACTACATCAAAATAAAAAGCTTCTGCACAGCAAAAGAAACCATTAAAAAACAACAAGAGAGCCCACTGCATGGGTGAGTATATTGCCAATGTTATCTCTGACAAGGATTTAATCTCCAAAATTTATTGGGAACTCATATGACTTAACAAAAGGAAAATAAACAATCTAATAAAAAATGGGCAAAGGACCTCAAAAGACACTTTCAGAAAGAGGTCATATGAAGGCCAAAAGACATATAAAAACATACTCAAAGTCACTAATAATCTGAGAGATGCAAATCAAAATGACCATGAGATATCATCTCACACCTGTCAGAATGGCTATCATCAACAAATCAACAAAAGGCAAGTGCTGGGTAGGATGTGAAGAAAAAGGAACCCTCATTCACTGCTGGTGGGAATGCAGACTGGGGCAGCCACTGTGGAAGACAGTATGGAGTTTCCTCAAAAAGTTAAAAATGGAACTCCCATTTGACCCAGTGATCCCACTTCTAGGAATATATCCTAAGAAATCAGAAACATCAATCATAAAGGCTATATGCACCCCTATATTCATAGCAGCACAATTCACCATAGCTAAGATCAGGAATCAGCCTAAGTGCCCATCAGCAGATGAGTGGATTAAAAGACAGTGGGGCATCTACACAATGGGATACTACGCTCCTTTAAAAAAGAAAGAACTCTTACTATTTGCAACAGCATGGATGGACCTGTAGAGCATTATGCTAAGCAAAATAAGCCAGTCAGAGAAAGACAAATGTCATATGGTCTCACTCATTTGTGGAATATAATGAACAACAAAAACTGATGAACAAAAATTGATCCAGAGACACAGAAGCATCGAACAGACTGCCAATCCTCAGAGGGAAGGCTGGGAAGGATGAAGGGGGCGGGGATAAAAGATCAATGGAAGGACTTCTATGCATGCATACAAGCATAACCAATGGACACAGACAGTAGGGGGTGAGGGCATGTACTGGGGGTGGGGGTGGCTGGGGAGAGGTCAGTGGGGGAAAAAGGAGACATATGTAATACTTTAAACAATAAAGAATTTAAATAAAAAAAAAACAGGTCTGATATGTATTCCAGAGAAGACATTTTTATAAGATATATATGTTTGTTTGTTTTTATTTCAGAGATGAAGGGAGAAGGAGACAGAGGTAGAAACATCAATGATGTGAAAGAATCATTGATCAGCTGCCTCCTGCATGTCTTTCACTGGGGACCAAACCCAAAACTGGGCATCTGCCCTGACCAGGAATCGAACCATGACCTCCTGCTTCATAGGTCAACACTCAACTATTGAGCCACACTGGCAGGGTAAGAAGAAAGCATTTTGATGTTGGATAAAGTGCTTAAGTTCTTATTAAAAGATATAAAATTAAAAGTCTTAGATAATATGTTGTTTCCTATTATGTATTTTTAATTATATTATTCGGTGTCTACCCTTTTCTGCTTGTCTCTGAATGTATTAGAAAAAAGTGCTTCCTAGGAGCTCATGTTAGTAATGGCTAATGCCCTTTGGCAAATGACTGATATACTTAACTTAAAAAAATCTATAATCTCTTAGAAATATTGCTTCAGAGAAAGTGAATTGAGATATAGTTATATTTTGCTTTGTTTTGGACTGTGCTACTTCTTTCTTTCAGAAGAATAAAACAACTTACTCTACCCAAGGGTTTGAAGAACTGTAGGTAGTTGAAATATAACGATTTGGAACTTTCTAATGATGAAAGTCAAAATTGTGGCCCGAGTAAAAACACAGATAGAATGTTTTTTTTCCTTTTTTTTTAAAAATTTTATTTACTTATTTATTTTTTTTTATTAAATCTTTATTGTTCAGATTACATTTGTTCCTCTCCCCCCCCCATAACTCCCCTCCTCCCAGTTCCCGCCCCACCCTCTGCCCTCACTCCCCACCCACTGTCCTCATCCATAGGTGCACGATTTTTGTCCAGTCTCTTCCCGCATCTCCCATTCCCCTTTCCCCCCCAAGAATAGTCAGTCCATTCCCTTTCTATGTCCCTGATTCATTATAATCACCAGTTCATTCTGTACATCAGATTATTTATTCACTTGATTCTTAGATTCACTTGTTGATGGATGCATGTTTGTTGTTCACAATTTGTATCTTTACCTTTTTCTTCTTCATCTTCTTAAAGGATTCCTTTCAGCATTTCGTATAATACTGGTTTAGTGGTGGTGAACTCCTTTAGCTTTTCCTTATCTGTGAAGCTCTTTATCTGACCTTCAAGTCTGAATGATAGCTTTGCTGGATAAAGTAATCTTGGTTGTAGGTTCTTGGTATTCAGCACTTTGAATATTTCTTGCCATTCCCTTCTGGCCTGCAAAGTTTCTGTTGAGAAATCAGCTGACAGTCGTATGGGTATTCCCTTGTAGGTAATTGAGTCTCTTTCTCTTGCTGCTTTTAAGATTCTCTCTTTGTCTTTTGCTCTTGGCATTTTAATTATGATGTGTCTTGGTGTGGTCCTCTTTGGATTCCTTTTGTTTGGGGTTCTCTGTGCTTCTTGGACCTGTAAGTCCATTTCTTTCACCAGGTGGGGGAAGTTTTCTGCCATTATTTCTTCAAATAGGTTTTCAATATCTTGCTGTCTCTCATCTTCTGGCACCCCTATAATTCTGATGTTAGTGCGCTTGAAGCTGTCCCAGAGGCTCCTTACACTATCTTCGTATTTTCAGATTCTTTTTCATTTTGCTTTTCTGGTTGGGTGTTTTTTGCTTCTTCACATTTCAAATCTTTTTTTTTTTTTAAATATATTTTATTGATTTTTCACAGAGAGGAAGGGAGAGAGACAGAGAGTTAGAAACATCGATGAGAGAGAAACATTGACCAGCTGCCTCCTGCACATCTCCCACTGGGGATGTGCCCGCAACCCAGGCACATGCCCTTGACCGGAATCGAACCCAGGACCTTTCAGTCCGCAGGCTGATGCTCTATCCACTGAGCCAAACCGGTTTTGGCCGCATTTCAAATCTTTGGCTTGATTCTTGCGCTCCTCTGGTCTGCTATTGGGTATAATATTCTTTATTTCAGTCCCTGTATGCTTAATTTCTAGTTGGTTCTTTATCATAGCATCGAGGGTCTCATTAGTTTTCATGAGGCTCTCCTCAAGTTTATTGCCAGCCCTCAAAATTGCGTTTTTTAGCTCTATATCCTCCATTTCTGTCATGTTTTTTTGTCTCCGCATTTTTTATGCTTTCTTGGTGGACCCCCTTGTGGTCTTTGTGCGCAGTCTTGTTCTAGTTAAGCCTTGATTGTTGTAGTTAATACTTGAGGGATTTGACCACCAGGCCAACTGGCTGTGAGAATCAGCTGTGGGAAAACTTCTGTCCTCTAGGGAGGTGCTAATCTAGCCTTTGCCTGAGGCGATCTGGCAAATGGCTCTGTGCAGGGCTTGGGCGGAGCGGGCTCAACAGGGCGGGCAGAGGGAGCAGTTATGGCTGCTCTCAGTCCCGTTCCCAGAGGCTCTGCTTCTCAGAACCCCGGCAACTGCTGCAAACCTCGGAGAGAAAGCTGCCCTCACGTTCCAACTGATGCTAGACAATTTGGCTCAGTGGATAGAGCGTCGGCCTGCGGACTGAAGGGTCCCAGGTTCGATTCCGGTCAAGGGCATGTACCTGGGTTTCGGGCACATCCCCAGTAGGAGATGTGCAGGAGGCAGCTGATCGATGTTTCTCTCTCATCGATGTTTCTAACTCTCTATCTCTCTCTCCCTTCCTCTCTGTAAAAATCAATAAAATATATTAAAAAAAAAAAAAAAAAAAAGCCCACTTCTCCCGTTTGAGTCTGAGTCCCTAGAGACTCGCCCGGATCTGGAGCTCAGAGTCTGAGACTCCCTCCTGATTGCAAACGACAACCGTGCCCTCAGCCACCAGCCCGCTTGGCGCGCGCACCTCAGTACCTTTAAATTTTCCACACTGCGCCTCCTCTGAGCCTTGGTATGCTGTTGTCTTTTCTTCTAGTTGAAGAGTCTCTCCTCAGCCAGCCTTCCTGTGGTTCTGGGTGATGTCCGTTCCGTCTTTTAGTTGTATTTTTGAAGTGGTTGTTTGCGGCAGCAGTCTCCAGTGTTTACCTATGCCGCCATCTTGGTGGTCTCTCAACAGATAGAATTTTAAGTATTCTTAAGTCTTACTATAAAATAGCCCATGGAAAACATGTGCTTTCCTTTGGTGCATTAGTACTATTTTTAAATGGTCTAAATGGTAGAACAGAAGAGTGGGGTAGGGAAGGAAGAGAAGAGTGAGAAAAAGAAAGAGGGAGATTGTGTAACAAAAGCAAACTTAAAATTAGGGTGCTTGAATACAACATTATCAAATGGAGAATCTAAATTATATAAATAAATTCATTTATCAAGAAAAGTACCCCCAGGAGTGTTTTAATAAATATGTCAATGCAATATCCTGCAGGACTTGAGAGAGGAAATTAAGAGCTCACAATACATGCATTGTCAGAATCAGAAAGTCCTTTGTAGTGAACGATTTTACATCATATGTTCTAAATTTATCCAGAAATAGCCATGGCATTGACCGTTACTTGTCACTGAAAAGTATAATTTAACTAAAGAAAAAAAAAAAAGGGGGTGTGTGTGGGACTGAAAATGACAAATGTTAAAAGGACAAATTAACTCATACAATAAATGCATTAATTAGATGATGTTATAGTTATTCAAAGACTCTTTAAAAGATAATTTGTTTAGGTTTTTTTTAACTTATAAATAGACTTTTTGTGTGTTCTGATGATAAAAGAAACCTATTTCAAACTTCAGAAAATGTATGATACCTGAAATAGCAATAGCAAGAAATGTTTCATGCACATACAATCTGGACTCTCATTTGAACAAAGAAGCATTCTAATTATTATTTGTTGACCAGAAAAAAAAAAACAACACATGAAGAGCGATGCTTTTATATAAACATCACTAACTAACGTATATAAATGTTTTTTGGTTTTTTTTGAAATGAACTTCATCTAAAAGGCTAAAAGATGTCAGAAACAGAGATCTCAACCCACTGGCCCCACATAGACCCTAGTGTTGTGGGTGTGTGGGTGAAAAATCCTGTTAAAGCCATCTTCAATAGTTCACCAACATTGATTTTCAGGGAATAATTATATATAGCCCCAGGTTTTGTAATGGTAAACATAAATTTTTAAAAATCCCTGGTTAAAAAACAAAAGACTCCTTTCCCTGCCTCTTTTCTCTCAACGCATTTCATTTAAAAATATTATACATTCTTTCTGTCCCTTGGACATGCAAAAACCTAATTAAGCCTGTCTGAAACCTAATTAAACCTCTTCTCAGTTTTACAGACCAGAAAAGTCTTTGTCAAAGACCCAGGAGCCATCTCTTTAAAATGTAATCACCCCCTCCCCACCCCCCCCCCCCCCCCCCCGCCATCTCTTAGTTTCTATGGGAGGGTAGGAGCCTAATTTTAGTGAGCTCCTCGTTCCAAAATTACTATCTGTCATAACGATACGAGTTTATTTTCTTTTTAATAAAACTGATGAACTAACCCAAATGGTCATCCCATTTCCAGATGAATTTAGGATGAACATATGTGACAAATGGTGTTATTAGTTCTTCTTATTTGAGGATTAGTGATTGTTTTTCTTGAGAACACATATAATGGTTTATACGAAACCGTTCATAAGAAAGCGTGAGAATCCTTTCTGACTGGACAATCTCTTAGATTGCTTGCGATATGGGTAGTATTTGTTCGAGAGCTTGCTCAGTAATAAAACTATTTTCTTTCTCTTCTACCTTTGTGGGAAATTTATCTGGGTTGGGAGGAATTTTTGTTTTTAATTATATTTCCCTAAAAGTGTGTAACAGAGAACTTGACATACAAATACCTATTAATTTACTGAAGATATTTTAATAATAAAAAACAAAGCCAGCTCCTAGCCGGTTTGACTTAGTGGATAGAGCCTGTGGACTGAAGGGTTCTGGGTTTGATTCAGGTCAAGGCCATGTACCTTGGTTGCAGGCTCAGCTTGGGCCCTGATCGGGGCATGTGCAGGAAGCAACTAATCAATGTATTTCTCTCACATTGAGATTTCTTTCTGTCTTTCCTTCTGTCTTCCACTCTCTAAAAATCAATGCGAAAATAACCTCACATAAGGATGAAAAAAAATAGTTCAATCTTTATCTACCCCAAAGAGAGGCAAATAAAATATCATTGAAAAACAAAGAAGTAGCCAATATTTATGTAAAGTGTTTTCTCCTACACAATAATTGCATTTGCATGATTTTTTGTTTTAATTTTTTATTTTTTTCATTTAATATCAAATTTATTGTGATCTCAAGGATGAAAAACAAAACAGCAACAAATACTTCTGTTCAGGGTAGAGCAGTTAAAGAAAAATAAGTGATGAAAATGTAAAAGAAGGAAAGTTTTCTTTGGCTGATATAATTATTAAATTGACAAAAGACAGTTTAACAGGAGAAAAACAAGTTTAATTTTATACATACACAAAACTCAAAGATAAGGCTCAAATAAATGACCAAAGCAAGCAGCTATTATACTGTTTAGACAGATAAGCAATACATTTTTGAAGAATTGACAAGACAAAGAAGTTCGAGTTTGGGGTAGTAAATTAGGTAAGAAGTAACAAGTTTGGTTCATACTACCTTCTTGGCCCCGAAATTCCCATCTCTGGTGACAAGAATGTTTTCTACCCTCATGGTACAGTGGGATAACTTTCACATGGAAAATGTATTTCCTGCTTTCAAGGGGACAAAGAGGTAAGGGTGTCCTTCTTGAACCAGTATTTCTTAAGTAATTTTAATTAAAAATGATCAATATGGCTCGGCCGATGTGTCTCCGTGGATTGTGCATCATCCTATGCACCAAGAGGTTGCTGGTTTGATTCCCGGTCAGGGCACATACCTGGGTTGCGGGCTCAATCTTCAGGAGAGGGCATGCAGGAGGCAGCCAATTGTTTTTCTCCCATAGATGTTTCTACCTCTCTCCCTCTCCCTTCCTCTCTCTAAAATCAATAAAAAACATATTAAAAATGTTCAATATGCCAAAGTGGCACTTTTTTGGGTGGTATATTCTTTGCTCCTTCAGAAACAAAAGTACTATTTAGATTTTGAAATATTAAGGAAATGTCTAAAGGGTAATGGAAAAGTTGGAAAATAAAGCAGCAATGGTTTAAAAGCATTAGATACAACAGACTATTCATGGTACTGGAATTTTTAAAACGTCTCTGGAAGAAAATAATTCATAAATGTAAAATAAGGTCATAGGGGCCAAAGAATAATGAGATAATAAAATAAATAGTGCAAGAAAAAAATAGGATAAAATGACTAAGTTGAGCAGGAACCTTTCTGAGGACACTGAACTTATGAAAAAAATATGTCAGTGTAGATAGTTGCATAGCTGAGCAGAACTATATAGTCATATGGGTTGTATAACGGTTAAGATGAAATCAGTAATTAGCATTCCGTTGTTTACCATCATCAATTATCACACATTCTGTGCATTTTCTTATACTTATTTAATATACAGGTTCAAGGCACAGGAAAACTAAATATGAAAAAAGTGTATGAAATACATACATAATTTTAACATATTTCTTGAGTACCTACAAAGGTGAGGTGCTAACGAAAGACAATATAGTCTTTGCCTTCATGTGTAAAACTGTACTTAAAATAGACATTAGTCTGCTAGATATTTAGACTGAATATAGTAAATAATTATAGAGGAAAAAACCTATTGTGACCACTGGCCATCATAATGTAATTTGGGAAATTTTAATGGTAGCACAACTAAAGGCTTAACCTAGCAATACCTCGAAACAACAAAAGCATAGTTACTAACAAGAACAATAATCAAGCAAACAAATTATAAATGAACACTAACTTTGAGCAAATCTCCTTCTCTGTGAAATCTCCAAGATGAGTCAGTTAGGAAACTTACAATAAGATTAAGAAACTATAGTAACTTAAATAGATTTTAATAAGCCAGTTCATCTTTAAATAAATATTATTTTGCTCTGTTAAAATAGTTTTATCTGTGATTGTTCCTTCTTTCAATAATATTTAATAAAGTAACACCTAACTAGACATTTAAACCGTATGTTAAAGAATCTCACCTGTTTTCTACAGTAAGGCATGTGCAATGTAGCAGGCACATGCGTTCACAGAGCATGTGATGTAATGCTAAATGGAATGAGGGGACGGCTTTGCTAATGATTATACATCTTATAAAAGAGTGTCAAACCATGTGGAGTTTTCTACTTTACAAAGCCTGTTCTGATATCATTATCTCTTAAGATAAAGTGGACCTTCATCTGCCATCATCTTATGTTACCAACAATATTCTATTGTTACTGGACAGGGGCTGGGCTGGGAGCGGGTGAGTCCAGGTGATTCGGAGAGTATGTTCATTAAAGTTGGGGACAGTGAAACAAGGAAGGACTTGGGGTCGAAGAAGAAGCAGGAGAGAGCCTAGGTGGTGCTCCACTTTGGCTCCCTAGAAGAGTTATAGGAAAGAAGTGAGGCAAGGTAGGGCTGAGTTAGCTCACTAGAAAATCAGAAAAATGGAGGGCCTTGGAGACAGGTCCAGGGGGTAAGCTTGGGAGGAGCTGTGGCTGCCTGCTGCTCTCCTGGTGGCAAGTCTCGTGGGGACCCTTAGAATTTAGGAAAAGATAGTAAAAGTTCATGCCTGAGGAAAGGCATGGGTGTGTTCCAGAAAGAGTTTGTGCTGGGTCTTTGTCTTGAGATTTTTTTTATCTTTCTTCTATGGGCAAGAATCTTAGGGGAGTTTTCAGCAGAATATTCTTCAGCTTTCCAGGTGTATTTTTAATATGCTGATGCATCAAAATGAGGGTATAGGGGAGTTTGGGATCATTCTCTGGTTGATTTCACTGCTTTACTTTTGGGTCTGTCTGATTCTAATAGGGCTTTTGTTATTTGTTTCCCTGACTTCATCTGTCCTTGAGTTTGGCTGGCACAAATGGCATTAATTGGGTCTCTGTTACCTATGTCCCTGACCAGGGTGATTTAAGCTCTTTATTCTCTGGTGAGAAATGAGAAGCATAAACCATTTACTCTTAAAATGCCCATAGTTAGGAAAGATAAGGTCTTGTGATTCACTAGCTGGCTCTAAATTGTTCAAATTGTTTGGCTTTCTTTAAATGTTTTCTCTCAGTTTTCCCATTCCCTTTGCCAAGGAATTTTTTTAGCTTCTTACTATCCTGCCTCAATGTCCATGGCTCACCTTTATAGTTTTCTCAGGCTGTGATGTTCACAGAAATGATGTGCACTAGAGAAATCTTCTGTGAACTTGTTCAAGTTTTCTATTTAATGTGTATTTAAAATAAATTTCAGTTTCTTTTACATGGTAAGTTAAATTTTTTTTAGTCACTTCATCTCAATGTTGCAGGAGAGTCCATAGAGCTATCTTAGTGTACAGAGACCATACAGGTGGAATAAACAATTTAACTCATTTCAATGCGTATGAGATTGTTTTATCGTTGCACAGCAACTGTGATAAACACTTTTGATAGAAGAATAAAATGGCATAACCACTTTAGAAAACTAACGTATATCCTTTGATCCAGTAATTCCATTCCTATGGTTACAGCCAACAGACTTGCTTATGATTACCATAAGTCATGTACCAGAATGTTTATAACAACAAATAAGAGAAACAGCTTCAATGTCAATAAATAGTAAAATGCATTAACAATTTTTGCAATACTGGGTTGAATCCCATGAGGCAGTGGTTCTCATTTGGAGGCAATTTTCCTTTGGGGTATTTGAAAACATCTGGAGACATTTCCAGTTGTCACACTGGGGAGTGCTATTGGTTTCTAGTGGGTAGATGTCAGGATGCTGCTAAATATCCTACCATGCTACAGGATAGCACCTCTTATAAAGAATGATCTAACCCCAAATCTGACCAGTGCAAGATTGAGAAACCCTCCTGTAGAGCTATGAAGTAAACTATGAATAACCACATGGATGAAAGAATCCAGACACAGAAGAGTTTTATACTAAATAATAATAATATTTTAAATAACTTAGGAAGAACAAAATGACAAAATTAGATTGTATTTTACAGTAAGCTTGGCTATTATTTTATACTAGAGGCCTGGTGAATGAAAATTTGTGCACTCAAGGGGGTCCCTCATCCTGGCCTGCACCCTCTTGCAGTTCTGGACTTCTTGGGGGATGTCCACCTGCTCTCCCCAGGGGAGCGGGCCTAAGCTGGCAGTCAGAGATCCCTCTGGCAGCCCAGGAGCCTTCGGGGTATATCCAACTGACAGTGTAGGACTGCTCCCCATGGATAGTGGGCCTAAGCCACAGTCAGACATCCTTAGTGCTGCCGAGGAGGTGGGAGGGACTCCCTCCACCACCACTGAGCTCGCAGCTATCAGCCTGGCTTGTGGCTGAGCAGAACTCCCACTGTGGGAGTGCACCAACTACCAGGGGGCAGCTCCTGCATTGAGCGCCTGCCCCCTGGTGGTCAGTGCACATCATAGCAAGCAGTCGTTCCTGGTCATTCTGCCTTTAGGGTCAATTTGCATATTACCTTTTTATTATATAGGATTTATAAAACTAACACTGCCAGATGACCTTTCACTTTGGGGCAAGAAAAGAACAGAAAAACCCTAATGAGCTATGTAGATGATTTTGTTTCCAAATCCATGCTATTTAACCTTGATTGGGTCTATAATGCAGCCTAGAAATCCTTCTATGCTTGTCCTATCAGCTGCCTCTCCTTTTTCTCAGCAAAGCATTTTCATTTGTTCTTCCCTTCTCTTAATTCTCAATTCTACCAGGGCCCTTAGTCAAACTCTGAAGATTACTTCATTGTCTACTCTTTACAACTAGGATTGTCTGTGAAATTCAACTACCAAACTTGAACTATTAGCTGTAATTTCATTCATCTTGTCCTTTTTATTTCCTTTAAAATAAAGTAGGACTAGATTTTCCTACTCTAAAGATAATCCTTTCTCTAGGCCACCAAAAATTTATCTTTTGCTCCTAAAGTTCCACACTATGTATTACCCATCTATGTTCTATATGTATCTTCAACTTCTTTCTCTAGTATATTCTTCTCATAGCATTTAAATATGCTCATCTCTCTGATATTTACACATTGTCTTAGGTTTCTAGCTCCCCTGCAGTGCCTACCATAGCCTTCTCCAAACTCCTTCAAAATGTTGATTTCCTTTGTGTCTGTACCTCTTCACTCCCACTCATACCACAATTTACTGTTAGATGGATTCATTTCTCACTTGTACCCTGGTACTAGTATGTGATATCACATATATCTTTATTTTTGAGATATACACTTTTAGTTTTATCAACTCACTTAGTCATTTAAAAATATGTTTATTGATTTTAGATTGGAAGGGAGATAGAAACATCAATAATGAGAGAGAATCATTGATTGGCTGCCTCCTGCACACCCCCTCCTGGGGTTAGAGCCCACAACCCAGGCGTGTGCCCTTGACCATAATTGAACCCGGACACTTCAGCCCGCAGGCCAATGCTCTATTCACTGAGCCAAACCAGCTAGGGCTCACTGAGTCATTTTACATTGGATCCCTCCTTTAAATACTTCCATGTCGCAATATCCCAGGTTCCCCTATTATCCTGCTACATTTGATCAGGTTCTTTGTAGAATATTTTTCCTTCTCACGTCTCTTATTGTATTTGAGTTTTTACACATCCTCTAAAGGCTCAATTCCCATAAATTCTAATGATTACAACTAGCTAGCCAAATAGTACTAATTTAATGAGCTTCAGACTCATGCACTCAAGTGAATATCAAATATCACACACAGTTAGCTTAGGATCAACATGATCAAAACTGACAATAGTTTGTCCTTTGCCTCTCCTTATGTCCATCCTACCTCACAAAATACCATTATCATCTACATCATTGTCAAAAGCAGAAACCCAGTATCATCTTTGTGTCCTTCTTTTCCTCACTTTGCACAAAGAGCAGAACTCTAATTCCAAAATTCCTACTGATTCTACTTTCTAATTATATTTTAAAATCATCCACTTATCTCCATTTCCTCTGTTGCGTTCTTAATTCAGGTAATATTCTTTCCCTTTGACAACTTAAAAGGTCTCTACCAAACACTTTCCCATATTTCCCGGGCTATTCTTTTTCTATATCGATTCAGCATAATTTTCCAATACACTAAATATGTCATGTCACTCCTTAGCTAAACACTCATAAATAAATTTCTACTAGTATTAGGAGTAAGAGCAACTTCTTAATATGACTAAAATGTGTGCACCCAAATTGATATATTGTTAAGGGGGAATCACAACCCATGGGAAAGTGTGGTTCCAAAGGGCATAGTTGATAGCAGTTACTGGGAAAATAACTCTCACCAATTTGGGATTCTTCAGTTAAATCAGTAATAGGATTTTGTTTTTAGTCTCTCTCTCTCTCTCTCTCTCTCTCTCTCTCTCTCTCTCGTGTGTGTGTGTGTGTGTGTGTGTGTGTGTTATCAGTTTCCCTTCAAGTGTGAGAGTAATTGAATTGGTCTGATAATTGAGCAGAGAAAGGTAGTCACTTTTTGTCAAGAAAACTTTCGTGAAGGAGGTTATCCCTCCCTTGAAAGGTAGATAGGAGGAGAAGCCCATGGCAGACCTCACTCCTCAGATCTGAGGGAAGGGATTTTCCAAGAAGTTTGGCCAATATCTTTTTATGTGGTGCAATAAATACGGAGACAAGTTGCATATTGATGGGTCTCATTGCTAACATAGGAATGGATCTGAGACGACAGAGAGATGGGTTATCTGAATGATCAGGAAGAAAAAGTACAAGAGCTGGCCTGTTTCACTTCCCACTTCATGAAAGGTGAAAAGATAGACCCCTTCAACTCCACAGCTCCCTAACTATGGAAATTCTCTATGCCTAAAGACATTCATTTTAGCATTTTTTAAAAAAGAGATAAATCACCTGTATCTTGGAATCACAGGCCTACAGATTCTTAATAGCTGTTCCCATTCAGTGAACTTTTCTAGAAATACTGATTAAACATTACTTATGCCTATATTCATGGAAAAATTATATGAAAACTAGAGGCCCGGTGCACAAAAATTTGTGCACTCGGGGGGTAAAGGGAGTCCCTCAGCCCGGCCTGTGCCCTCTCGCAGTCTGGGACCCCTCGGGAGATAACGACCTGCTGGATTAGGCCTGCTCCCGGGTGGCAGAGGGCAGGCCCAATCCTTAGGTGCAGCCCCTGGTCAGGCTCAGAGCAGGGCTGATTGGGGAGTTGGGACGCCGCCCCCTGTCATGCACAGAGCAGGGCAGATTGGGAGGTTGCGATGCCACCCTCAGTCACTCTCAGGGTAGGGCTGATTGGGGGGTTGGGGCACTGCCCCCTATCACACTCAAGGCAGGGTCGATGGGGAGGTTGCGGCGCCACCCCCTGTGACGCACAGAACAGGGCCAATCAGGGAGTTGGGGCGCTGCCCCCTGTCATGCACAGAGCAGGGCCCATCAGGGGAGTTGGGGCTCCGTACCCTGTCACACACAGAGCAGGGCCAATCAGGGGGTTGGGGAGCTCCCCCCTGTCATGCACAGAGCAGGGCCGATGGGGAGGTTATGGCTCTACCCCATCACACACAGAGCAGGGCCCATGTAGGGGGAGGGGTTGGGGCGCCGCCCACTATCACCCACAGAGCAGGGCCAATCAGGGGGTTGGGGCGCCACCACTCTCACACTCAGGGCAGGGCTGAGGGGAAGGTTATGGCTCTACCCTGTCACACACAGAGCAGGGCCTGTGGGTGGGGGGTTGGGGCACTGCACCCTGTCACACACAGAGCCACAGGGCGATCAGGGGGTTTGGGTGCTGCCCCCTGTCATGTTGATCTGGTGCCAGGAGGCCTCGTGGCTCCGCTGATCCTGGTGCTGGGAGGCATATTACCCTTTTACTATATAGGATAGAGGCCTGGGGGCCGGCTGGTTTGCCCTGAAGGGTGTCCTGGATCAGGGTGGGGTCCCCACTGGGGTGCCTGGCCAGCCTGGATGAGGGGATGATGGCTGTTTGCAGCTGGTCACACACCCTTCAGTGTGGGGGTCCCCACTGAGGTGCCTGGCCAGTCTGGGTGAGGGGCTGAGGGCTGCTTTCAGGGTGGCAGTTGACTGAAGCTCCCAACTGCTCCTTTTTTTCTTTTTTATTCTGGGCCAGCTTTAGCTCTGGCTCTAGCTCTGAGGCTTCCGCTGCTGAAACCAGGTATCTGGTTTGTTTCGGTTCTATAATCGAAACAATGTATAACTCCAGCTCTGAGATCCGGCCGCCTGAAAGCTGGCTTCTGGGGTTTTGTTTAGCTTCTATATTTGTTACAAAGTTTCTTAGAATTGCAGCTCAGAGACCGGCAAGTCAGGCGGGGAACGTTGGAGTCTGCAGTCACTGGAGCAAGCAAGCCTCATGTTCGCTTCCAGCTGCCTGGCTGCCGGCCACCATCTTGGCTGACAGTTAATTTGCATAAGGGTATGCTGATTAGCCAATGGGAAGGGTAGCGGTCGTATGCTAATTACCATGTTTATTAGTGTAGAAGCTTACAATTTTTAGTCAACAATATAAAAAGACAGTTTAAAAGGAAATACCCATTATTTAATGAACTTATTCAATACTACTTGACTATAAACTTTTTTCCTCTCAACAAATCTCATTTATGAACGTAGCACTTTTGCTCTTTCTTCATGGCTTATTTGAAATACTCTCTTCTGTTGAAAGTTTTCTCTTCTTCTTCCAAGGAAATATTATTTTTCCCTCCCCTGAATCTCCATGTGTATTTTTCAGTTCTATCTCTGTGGAGCTTAACACACTTATTTCCTGACATTTGAGTTATTGTTCTGAATATGTTTCTTTCTCTATCAAATTATAAACTCCTTAAAACCATCTTCTTTTAAATATTAAGCCACAGCAAGCTAAGCTATTGTCATATTAGTATCCCTTCCTCCCCCACCAGTGAGTTGATGTGGTTATAATGTGACATCTTTAATACATAGTCATTATACACACATGAACCACATATATAGCAGGTATCATATTTAAATCCCCCATTTAGCTTTAACTGGTAAGTATTTTATATAAGTAAATAAAAGAATAAAGACATAAATGAAAGACTTAAAAAATTCAATGAAGAGTAAAATATTTCCAGCTGGGTGAATTAAAATAAAAACATTCATATTTTATGGTGATGCATTTAAAATTTTTGTATATGTATAAATAGAAAATGCAAGATTAAGGTTTAGATACTAATACTGATAATAATTTATCACCTGTGCATGCTGTAATTGGGTTGTTTAAGGAAGGCACATTATAATCCCATTAACTCACTTCAGGGTGTTTAATGTAACAATGCCATACCCTGCTGTGTCTTATTACTTAAATGGAGTTGCAATTTGGTTTTCCTGCTGACTATTCAATTGTATTTTCTAGACAAAGACAAATAGTAACTTAGATCAAATGATTCTTGTTTATCTAAGGAGAATATTGATCAATACCATATGATCTGAAGTCAGCTACCACTTTTTCTCTAATCACACTGCGTTTGAATAAGAGTAAAGGTATTTGGCATTTTCACATAATGGCTCTATTTAATTTAGAGTACATTGAACAGCTCTGACTTGCTGCACTGTGAGATTTTGAGTAAACAATCTAGTTGGGTAGCATAATATTTGCCTAACACTTTACATATTAGATAAAACATCACATTTATTATTGTATTTAATTTTCAAGAGAAAGAATATAATTAGCCATAATGACCCATGAAGAAGGAAGGGCAGATATAATTAATCACAATTTATCATTTTAGATACTGAATTGTAGAGATCCAGGACTCCAACAGTAATGTCTCCACAATTAACTCTGTGCATTTGGACTGTAGAATATTATGCTCCAAAATTACAACATTATTCTTGATCTCCTCATCTCGCTGTCTAAATCAAGTTGTAGCCTATATAATAAAACAGTAATATGCAAATTGACCAAATGGCAGAACAACTGGTCACTATGATGTGCACTGACCACCAAGGGGCAGCTCTTGCATTGAGTGTCTGCCCCCAGGGGAGCTCCGCTCAGCCACAAGCTCGACGGCTGGCCAGCACAGCGGTGGTGGCAGGAGCCTCTCTAGCCTCTGCGGTAGCGCTAAGGATGTCCGACTGACGGCTTAGGCCCACTCCCCATGGGCTCCTGGACTGCTAAAGGGTGCAGGCCGGGCTGAGGGGACCCCTGCCCCAAGTACACGAATGTCATGTAAATAAAGTGCCCAGCACTCTATCCCACCTTGTAATTTCTTGACCATAACTGAAGGCTATCCACTTAATCTTCTTATCACTCAATACAGAATTCCGGAAATTCAAAAGTTCAAGACTATGTGTATGTACAATTTCTTGCCTCACAGTTATCGTATGCCTTTAGTTCTACTATGTTCAAGCCTCTAACACACTCTACTCTCCCTATCTTTTAGCACTCTCTTATTTCCTTTTAGGACAATGCCAAACAATATCTCACTTAATCAGTCTCTAGCCAAAACCATGAAACTATTTTCCCTCTTGCACTTGTGTACTCCACCTTGCAATACCCTGTGGCTGTATGTGGAGCCATCACATGGGTTGATTCACTTGAACCTCATGTTCTGGGTCCTCATTGGGTCCTAATTGCCGTTATGCACTTCATGATAAACCTAGGGGTGCCTCTCCCTCACTCCCCTCGGTGTTTATTACAAACTCACCCTTACTCCCAGGTTTTTCCCCTTCCACCTTTCCAGGAGCTGCCTTGGTGATTTTATTTCAGAGAGAAAAGGGAGGCCAAACTTGAGGTCTTCCTTACTTCTCCAGTCCCATGTCTGCAGGTTTATTTGCATTCCCAATAAGTCTTACAACTATTTTTCTCCCTCTCACTTAAGTAAATGGTTTTTATTCACCTTGCTAAAGTTGTCACCTATCAGCTGGTTTCATTCTCTTGTGCTTCCTGGAAAGCCTTATTTCATATATTATCTCTTATTACTTACACCTTTAAAGTCACCTTTCATATTCACTACTAGACACCCAGTGCACGAAATTCGTGCATGGGTAGGGTCCTTAGGCCTGACTGGCAATCAGGGCCAATCTGTGGAGTGACAGGCGTGGTGATCAGAGGGCCCCCACTGGCACCCACCTTGGCTTGCCTGGGGCCTGCAGGCTGTGGGCAGCTCCTGCGTTGAGCATCTATCTGTCCCTTGGGGGTCAGTGTGCATCACAGTGACTGGTTGTTCTGCCAGTTGTTCTGCCGTTCAGTCGATTTGCATATTCAGCTTTTATTATATAGGATATATAGTAAGGACTTTTAAATGATGGAGAATAAAAACTGTCATCATTTAATGTGTCTATTGCTAAATAATTAATAAACCTGACAAATTGAGGGGGGGGGGGATAAAAAAGCAATAACAAAACCTCCTGTGAGTTCTTTTATCTTTCTTCTTCACTCTCCTCTTTTCCTCTTATCTTCTCTTCTCCTTCCCACTGACTCTTGGATAAAGCTCTTTTATCCAGTCATGTTTTTTTCTAAGAAAGCTACAATTCCATATGTCTTTCTATTTTATCTCTCCTGTCATTGTGGGGGTGATTAATGCCCTTCACTGTTATCAGTTCTTCCCCTTTCTGCCCATTGGTAGGATTGCATTTCCCTGCCTCCGTAAACTTAGGTGTGTTGTGCCTTTCCATTGAAATGCATATCAGAACTGTCAGTGCCTTTTTCTCCCCTAGGATCCCTTTGCCATGTTAGTGCACAAAGACTCTTGTGTTTTCACTGCCAGAATTCAGATCTATGATGTTCTTTGGACTGCTGGAGCCCAAAAAGCCTTGAAAATTTTTTTTTTAATCACCACAGTGGGAACCCCACAAAGTACCTGACAAGTAGAGGTATAATAGTACAGGTTCTGTGCCCACATGGTCAGAACAAGTTTCAGAGTTGACTTGCCCAGTCTCCACAGCTACCCTGATGATGGAGCCAAAATTTCAAGGCACTTTGCTTGATATTGCAACATTTCTTGGCTTCAATTCCTTTCAGTCCCACTTCCCCATTCTGCTAGCGTTTCTTATCTGTGAACACTTACTACTTATATTACTTTCACAGGAACCATTAGCTCAAGTGCTACTTCTGAGGAACCCAAACTGAAAGGAAATGTGTGTGGAATTGACATGTGCCCTATTCAGGCTGAAGGAGCCCCTGTATGATTTGCCACCTACTTTTTTTTCTCTACTGTGGCAACTGGCAATAATCCAGACAGTGACTGCTCTGTTGGCCTGGAGCCTAGAGTGAGGAGAACATGGAGCAGAGTCCACAGTTAACTCATGATGGACATGCAACATGAGAGAAAAATGAAACTTTGTCATTTAAAGCTGGTAAGCTATCCTATTATTTGTCTCTATAGCATGATCTAGTCCATCCTTATGCTAGGAACATGAGTTCACACTCTTGTATCAAATTATATCTTATCAGGATAGGCTAGGATATGCTGTGGCAATAAATTACAAAATTTGGCCTAGCCGGTTTGGCTCAGTGGAGAGAGCGTCAGCCTGCGGACTCAAGGGTCCCAGGTTCGATTCCGGTCAAGGGCATGTACCTTGGTTGTGGGCACATCCCCAGTGGGAGGTGTGCAGGAGGCAGCTGATCGATGTTTCTCTCTCATTGATGTTTCTAACTCTCTGTCCCTCTCCCTTCCTCTCTGTAAAAAAAATCAATAAAATAAAATAAATTACAAAATTTAATTGCTTATAATGAGAAAGATTCACTTTTTCCTTCCACACTGCTCTTGTTCCATTTCCCAGTCCTCAGCTTGGCTTTCCCATTCTCAGTGATTTTTAAAAATATATTTTTATTGATTTCAGAGAGGAAGGGAAAAGGAGAGAGATAGAAAAATCAATGATGAGAGAGAATCATTGATTGGCTGCCTCCTGCATGCCCCACACTGGCCGCCCGGGCATGTGCCCTGACTGGGAATTGAATTGTGACTTCCTTGTTCACAGGTTGATGCTCAACCACTAAGCTACACTGGCCAGGTCTCATTCTCTATGATTTTTATACTCCTTTCACTACCATCTATAACCTAATGACTCCTGGCTTCAGCCAGAATAATCTATAACATTTATTTGCCTCCAACATTTCAGGTGGCCACTTGAAAATGCTCCTGATTGAATATATCTGTACTGCTAGATTTTGTGTTTTTTTTCTCATGAACTGCTGATACTTCATATTAATACAACAATTTTTACCACTTTTGTACTATAGTAGCTATTGTCTGCTGAAGCAGAAGAATTAATGCCTGACAGTATTTTTTACAATTTTCAGTGACCCAAATAATGATTTCTTTTTTGAAAATTCAGAGCTATAAAATTTACTCCTGACTACATTGGTGCAATTTCAACATGCGTAAGTGATAACTGTAATATGACAATGCCTGAAAATCTGCAAAACTTTCAGGAAAAGTGGGATTTTCATGTTTAATGTGCTGGAATCAGTTGTTAGTGTTGTAATGCCAAGAACTACAGCTTTGCCACATTTGCTGGTCTCTTGTTTAGCCTCTCTCTAATAGTTTCTAGTGGCAGGAAGGACATTCAAGGAATTTGTTAAAGAAGATGTTTACCTGTTATCTCAGAGAAACAGACAGCAAATCTACACAATATTATGTTAGAATGATTTGAAAGCTGAACTATTGTAAATTTTCCCAAATAGGAACTTATTTCTCAATTCAGTAGTTTATTTGGAGGCACATTCTATCTTAAAATTGTTTACCTTCCTTTGTTCATGAATTTCACTTCTAGGATCCTATACTAGAAGTGAAATAAATAAAAACACAGTAAGAATATACTGAAAGACATTATTCAGAATAGTCATTATATTGAGGCTCTAGTCTAGAACCATGCTGCTTGCCCATCAATAAAGACAATTTAGGTAAGATAAATCATTATATAAAATTTAAACTTATGTTTATAAAAACAACTTTAAATATCAGGAGACATATATTTGCTAGGTTATTGAATAAGTAAATAAAAATCATAGTAGAAATAGAGAAAAATCCTAAAATTTGTATGGAACCACAAAAGACCCAAAATAGCCAATGCAATCTTGAGAAAGAAGGATAAAGCTAGAAGGGGTGGTTGGTAAAAGGTACAAACTTGGGAAAAGTTAACTAGATGAGGGGAATTCTTTCACAATGTATACTTACATCAAATCACAATGGTGTAAAGTTAAAATATGTTAAGTTTACCGCAATAAAGCTAAAATATTTTTAAATGTAAAAGAAAGCGTAGCACTTAAGCAAGCATGAGGATGAGAATTTAGTCCATGGGTGGGCAAACTTTTTGACTCGAGGGCCACAATGGGTTGGAGGGCCGGAACAAAAGCATGGATGGAGTGTTTGTGTGAACTAATATAAATTCAAAGTAAACATCATTACATAAAAGGGTACGGTCTTTTTTTTTTTTAGTTTTATTCATTTCAAATGGGCCGGATCCGACCCGCGGGCCATAGTTTGCCTACGGCTGATTTAGTCACTGGAACTGTCCACTGGTGCACTACTAAAAAGAGTGTTGTCCCATCCTTCTCCCCATATTCTCCATGAGGCCACATTCTGGCAGATGGAATAGTGTCATCATCACCGCTTTTGATGCATTTTTTCATAGACTTCTTTCCCCTTTATAATTCATTGCCTCCTTGGTCAACAAGCATTTATTGACTATTTATTATGCAAAATCACTGTGCATATGCTCTGGGGTTTTGGAACTGAGGTAAAAAAAAAACAAGTTTACTAAAAAAAAAAAAAAGAAGAAGAGTAACAATTATAATCACTGATATTTCTTGAACTCAGATACACTATTAGTGTTAAAAAATTGTCTCATTTAATCCTCACAACGATATCAATTTTCCAAAGACAAAAACTCTTAGAGAAATTTAAATATTTTTGAAGAATTTTAAAAATAAAATATTATTAAGGTATTTTGTTTATGAGGTATTCTTATGAAAATTAACTGGGAAGCTCTAGTTTTTTTTCTGTTTCTTAGACTTGGGGTGGAATTTGTAGGTGATGAAGGTAAATGGAACCAGAGAGACAATGCTATGGCTCCTCAAGAGACCCATTGTGACAGATCAGTGAGGGTTTTTGTAAAAAATGGCCATGTTTGCAATTTGCCAAAGACTCTGTACTTAGGTTTAGGGTTTTAGAAAAAATCACAATGGTTATCCTGACAATAGGAAGATTAAAGCTGAGTCTCTCCCCACTCTAGAAGCTGATTCTTGGCTTTCAAACAAAAATATATTAACTGGGTATTTATAGTTGACGTAGCACCCCAGGATCCCAGATTTTATACAACAGTGGATCAGTGGATTCTTAAAGCTTCACCAGCATAAATGAAACAGGGAGTGCCTATTTAAGGTTTACTAAATGATCTTTGTCTGAAGTTGTCTTTGCTTTTAATTAAAAGTCTTATATTCATTCATTCATTTGTTTTCCTTGGAGATTATATATATATTTAGTTAGCTGTGTATGAAATTGTTTACTATAAAATGTTATTTCTACACCAAGTTTCCCATTTAAATTAAAATGCTATTTTACTTGAAAATAGAGGAATTTTAGTTTATTCATTAAAAATAGATTGAATTGGAAAGTTTATTTTATTTTAATTTACTGCTTAATTTTGTTTCAAACTCATTAAATACTTTTAATTACACTATTAGACTGTTTGTGAGCAAATTCACTGTGAGCACTGCCTGAGGATGACGAGTTAATGTACAAATGGAACGTCCCACTGTGCTGGGATACTGTGACATTTTATACCAACCAAAACATGTTGGCACTCTGACACTCAGGTTCTTGTAGCATACAGGAAACTTGCAAATTTCCAGCACCATGGCTAACTGAATAAAGATAGATTCAAAGAACAAAAGAAATAAAGAAGTCAGTCCATTTTCTGATTAATATAAATTTTGTTGTTCATATCAAATTTGACCTAACTAACAATAGCATTGATTCTTAATTAACATTGGAAAACAATTTCTGGAAAAAACATTAAAAAAATCAAACAAACAATCAATAAACAACAACAAAAAAGAGGAACACAAAGAAAAGACATGTTCTCACAAATGAAAATAATTCACATCCTATAAATCCATTCATTTACCCATGATACATAGACCAAGAAGTTGTTTTGTTTATTTCCAGAGTAGAAGGAGAGAAGTAGAATATCTTAGATCATGATACTGTGTTTTAAATTATTTTTTTTAGTCACAGGAATGAAAAGTTTGTTGTTGAATGTCAAATATGTGAGCTGTTACATTTTAAGATTTGCTATTCACTAATTGGCTTGTATATACATTTTGTGTCTTACGTATGTATGTCTTATGGTAAGTCTCTTATATTTTTATAATCTCAGACCCCATCCAACACCTGATTGAAGCATAAATGTCTCCTAACTACGTGCATCTGCTATCATTCTTCCTCCAGTTTATCAAAGTAGTCTTCCTAAAGTTGAGCTCTGTTCCCATTACATCCCTATTTTGAATGAAATAAAAAAAAACCTAAGGGCCATCACCTAACTCACTGTTTAAGGTTCATGCCATTTCCCCACAGATAAACTGTGGCAAGGAATCAATACAATTGAAATCAGCCTAAATTCACTGTGAGATTCCTTGACAAGTCTGTCACCTGCTGGAAGTGACCAAGTAGAGAATCAGTCACCCTTGGGGAATTTGTGCAGTAGGTCCCTGAAGGAGCCCATGTAAGTAATTTTGGGTTGTAAGAAGTTTAGAGTAACCTACCCTCAATGTGTCCACTTGGATTAGTTTCTAACAATCATATTAAGGCAAGCATGGGATTTTCCAAAGTTAGGTGATTTTTTAAATTGTTTTTCCTGTGACTGTATAGCAGAGTTTATAAGGGAGCATGAAGAAGTCTGCCAAGGAGAACACAGAGGCCCCCACTGTGAATTGAAATTATATGCTTTACAGGAGCTTCCCAACATCCTTCTCAAAAAACTTAAATAAATTTTAATTTTTTAATGGATGATAGACAAATTTTGTCACCCACTTTAAAAGTCTTGCAATTTTTAACATAACTCTACATGTGTCTTATAATTTAGTCAAAATGAAAAACTAGTATTTCTGTTGTAATCTCAGATATTCAGTATCTCTACATGTTCAAACACATGTTACATATATGAACTTTGGTGTAACACTTGGGGTGTAGCACATGTTATATTTATTTACAACTTTAGAATAGCCTTTGTCAACCAGGGTTCTGAGAAAATTAAACACCACTATTTTTTTTTCAGGTCTCCCAAAGAAGGTACACAGCTAGTGCCATCCTAGATGCATAAAAGATGAGTGAATTTATTATACACAATGGATGCCTCAGGCATTAGAGAGAAATTTTGTCATGGAAACTCAGTTGAGAAGGTCTGTTTTGAAAACAAATTAAATCCAACTTGTGAACCAATTTTCAAAAACAAAAGAGAAATCCAATGTTACCTTTAAAAAAAAATTCTTCTTAGGTCTACAAAGAGGGACTTTTTGGAGCAACAAAGAAAGGTTTACCAGATGTTGTCACATTAGCAGTACTTCTTCCCACAGACATTTATACTATCAAAAAAATTGGTGCTGATTCTCCACCTGAAGTTTTTTCCTTTTTGTTTTGTTTTCAATTTTTAAAATGTGGTAAGAACTTTGGTTAATATAGATCAGTGATGGCAAAGCTATGACACACGTGTCAGAGGTGACACGCGAACTCATTTTTTTGGTTGATTTTTCTTTGTTAAATGGCATTTAAATCTATAAAATAAATATCAAAAATATAAATCTTTGTTTTACTATGGTTTCAAATATCAAAAAATTTCTATATGTGACACGGCACCAGAGTTAAGTTAGGGTTTTTCAAAATGCTGACACGCCAAGCTCAAAAGGTTTGCCATCACTGATATAGATTTTAATTGCATAATAACATATTGTTAACTTTAGGCACAGTGTTGTACAGCTGATCTCTAGACCTGATTTTGTAGAACTGAAACTTTATATCTATTGAATATCCACTTCCCATTTCTTCCTCCCTACAGTCTTTGGCAACCTCTATTCTGCTCTCTGTTTCTATGGGTCTGACTATTTTATACACCTCATATAAGTGGGATAAGGCAGTACTTGTTTTGGGGACAAATTAAAAAATGTCAAAGGACTTGAATAGACATTTCTCCAAAGAAGACATACAGATGTCCAACAGGCATATGAGAGGATGTTCAACATCACCTACAAGCAGAGAAATGAAAATAAAAACTCCAATAAGATATCATCTCACAACTATTAGGAAGGCTATTATAAAAGATAAAAAACAACAAGTGTTGACAAGGATGTAGAGAAGTTGAAACACTTGTGCACTATTGGTGGGAATGTAAAATGGTGCTACTGCTATGAAAAATAGTATGAAGTTTCCTTAAAAAAATAAAAATAGAACTACCATATAGTTCAGCAATCACACTTCTGGGTATATATCCAAAGGAATTGAAATAAGGATCTTGAAAAGATATCTGTATTCTCATAACTATTGCAACATTAATCACAATAACCAAGATATGGAAATAATGTAAATAATGTCCCTCAATGGATAAATGGATTAAAAAATGTAACACACACACACACACACACACACACACACACACACACACGAATATTATTTAGCCCTGAGAAAGAAGGAAATCCTGCCATATATGACAACATGGATAAACTTGGAGGACATTATGCTAAATAAAATAGGCTAAGGCAGGTTTAACCCTTTGAGTGCCAACCAATATCCTAGGAACTATGCTAAAATTGCCAAGGCATTTTTGCTGATTTTACAGCAGTTTAGGAAAAAATTATGAATCACAAGTAAATAAAGTTACATATTCAAAAACTTACGGAAACCTTTACTACATTTGTTTTCATCTTTGACATACATTGTTTGCTGATTGTATTATAAAATACTAGTAGAAATTTTAATAAGCGATAGTGCTCCCGGCACTTTTGGAGAAAGACAGGAGGAGCGCAATTGTGCTCCCCAGCACTCTAGGGGTTAATTTCTGGCCTTTCAGCTCTAACTGGTGGGCTATGCTGGCTTCTCTGTTGCCCCTTGCCAAGTTCAGTTACAATGACTTTTTTTTATCTTTCAAGTCTATGGACCTTGCTGACCATTCACCACATCTCACTAGAGGCCTGGTGCATGAATTTGTGCACTGGTGGGGGGGTCCCTCAGCCTGGCTGGTGATCAGGGCCTATCGGGGCTGGCCAGCCGAGGGGAAGGACCGTGGGAGGTTGGCTGTGGGAATGCACAGACCACCAGAGGGCGGCTCCTGCATTGAGCGTCTGCCCCCTGGTGGTCAGTGTGTGTCATAGTGACCAGTCATTCCCAGTCGTTCTGCTGTTAGGGTCAATTTGCATATTACCCTTTTATTATATAGGATATATATATATATTATTTTATGAGCTACCATCAATTATTAAATTGTAGGAGGTATTTATTCTAGAATGATATTTTGTCCCACAGCACACCATTCATCTCTTTAAAAAATCTTCCTTAGAATAGAAGTGCCCCATTTTATACTCCTGTGATCCACAAATGTCTTAAAACCTTTGTGCTACAGAATTCAATACTAACAGAAAGTCAAGTCTTTTTTGTTCATCACAAAGCATTATTTTCCTCATCTATGGAGGGTTTTTGTCCCTCCATAAACCTAGAATCTGCAATCTGTAAGGCCTGCCTATTTAGGAGCTGTCTTTATATGACTCATTAGGTCTTCATAGTTTATCCTTTCTGTCTCTTAATTTAAATAAATAACTAACTAAATAAATAAATTTTGCTTCCATTGTGGAGCATCAAATCTTCTCAACCTGAATAAATGAATCCTAAGAGGTAGGTTCTCTCTCTCTTTTTATGTTTATGTGGCTTTGCATATAGCAAAAATGCTCACATTTTTGAGCAGATACATACAAAATTGCAAAATATTTGAGAATGTCTGAAATAGAGCTCAAAGCTGAACTATTCCTTTAATCCACCAGCTGGCTCCAGGATCATGTTGGGGATTACAACATTGAAAGCATCTTGTTTTTCTCTTAAATTCAGAAATGTTACCTGATTCCTCTTTGATTCCATCTTCATCAGCTAACAAGAAACACACTACCCATTATTTAGCCTCTGCTTTCATTTCACTCCATGTTTACAAAGCCTGGTTCCATTTCCCATACTATTACTTATGATAGTTTAGAAAACACTTCTGGTTTCCTAGGTTCCTTAGATAAGCATCCCTCTTGGTTTGATTAATTCTTGGGACTATATCTGGTAATCACTCTTAGGCAGCTCTACCCTCATATTTATTCTCATCCATGAAGTGTTAAATCTAATAATAGAGACTATGTTTAGTCACTCATGTATTACTAGTGTCAGCTAAGTGCCTGGTACAAATATGTGTAGTTTGCTTTCATTTGATAATAACAAATTTTTATCCACTTCAAAAGCCATTATTTAAATTTTCACTTTTCATTATATGTTATCATTTAAATAACCAATTTAAACTAACTCTAAGGGAAAGTAAATCATCTGAGAATTTTTCTGGTTCAAAGAAGTGCAGAACAGTTTCAAGAAATAATACCTGATTTTGAGGAACTTTTTTTTTTTCATGAGAGAGACGATACACAGAGAAAACAGGGGCATCTAAGAAATAAAGACATAATTATAGTGTAGATATTGTATAGGTAAAAGGTAAATTAGGCAGAAGGTGTATATTTAAACCATTAGAGAAAATGATTTTATGAGCTACCATCAATTATTAAATTGTAAGAGGTGTTTATTTTAGAATGATATTTTGTCCCACAGCACACCAAGTATAAAACTGTCTCTTGTGTGGCCATCTTGATTGAACATACTTTACAGTACAGAATAATTATTTATGCGTTGATGATCCCAAATGTTGCTGGGAATGTGGAGTAAATAAACTTTAAGTCATTGCTGGTTGGAATGCAAATGATGCAGCCACTGTGGAAGAGAGTCTGGAGGTGTCTTATAAAACCAAGCATACTCTTACAAAGGTTCTAGCAATCCCACTCTTTAGTATTTACTCCAAAAAACTGAAAACCTATGTCCTGCACATGAATGCTTATACTAGTAGTAGTCTTAATTATAATGCCCAAATTTGGAAAAAACTGAGATGTCCCTCAGTAGTGGACAAAACAAATATGTTATAGCCAGACAATGGAATATTATTCAGTGATAAAAGATATAAAACTTTCTTTTCTTTTTTTAAAAATATATTTTATTGATTTTTTACAGAGAGGAAGGGAGAGGAATAGAGAGCTAGAAACATCGATGAGAGAGAAATATCAGTCAGCTGCCTCCTGCACACCCCCTACTGGGGATGTGCCCGCAACCAAGGTACATGCCCTTGACCAGAATCGAACCTGGGACCCTGAGTCCGCAGGCCAATGCTCTATCCACTGAGCCAAACCAGTCAGGGCATAAAACTTTCTAAAAAATAAACTTCTAAAAAGAAATGAGCTGTCAAGCCATAAAAGACATGGGGGAAATCTTAAATGCATATTACTAAGTAAAAAGAAAAAAAGCTAATCTGAAAAGATTGCATACTGTTTGAGTCCAACTATATAACATTCTGGAAAAGGTAAACCTATGGAGTCAGTAAAAAGAGCAGTGGGTGCCAAAGGTTGGGTTGGGTGGATTAATAGGCAAAGCACAGATGATTGTTAGGGTAAAGAAAATACTCTATATGATAACATAATGATTTATAAACAGGTCATTAAACATTGTCCAAAACTGCATAGACCCATAGAATGTACAACAAGGATGAATAATAATATGAACTATGAATTGAAGGTGTATGAAGTGTCAATATAGAGTCATCATTTATAAATATACCACTCTAGTGGGGGTGTTGATAATAGGGGGGGTCTATGCATGTGTGGGGCCAGGGAATATATGGAAAATATTTATACCTTCCTCTCAATTTTGCTGTGAATCTCAAACTGCTCAGAAAAAAATATAAAGTCCTAATTAAAAACAAAAATAATTACTTTGGCCTTGAATAAAAACCTCTATTTGCTTTTCTATTTCTCCTTCTTATTAATTACCAATAGAGATTTGTTCTTTTTTTAATATATTTTTTTTATTGATTTCAGAGAGGATAGGAGAGGGAGAGAGAGATAGAAACATCAATGATGAGAGAGAATCATTGGTCGACTGCCTCCTGCACACCCCCTATTGGGGATCGAGCCTGCAACCCAGCCATGTGCCCTTGAATGGAATGGAACCTGGGACCCTTCAGTCCGCAGGCCAACACTCTATCCACTGAGCCAAACCAGCTAGGGTGGGATTTGTTCTTTAATGTTTATTTTACCTTATTTGAGGGTATCTGTTTGTTTTTATTTGGACATGTTTAAAAAATGTCTTATTATTCTGTAGAATTAAATTCTTTATATTTAGGTTCCATCCTTTTTACTTTGGGAAAAGTGTTTCTAAAACCCATTTGACTGCTGTTAATATTACTACACAACCATTTATTTGGCGATTTTTTATATATATAGCTCACAGACATTTGACTTCAATTTTTTTAATGTTCTTACATTTTTTGAAATTATAGATACCTGTATTTTTTGAAATCCAGTTTGACAATCTTTAACTCAATAGTTTATTGAATTTATTTTGATACTTGAGTGTGCCGAGCCAGTATGGCCAAGGGTGAATCTGAGGAGGAGCAGTGTGGAGATCGGCTACAGTGTTTGGACAGGTTCAAGTCTTGGACTAATGAGAGGGTACAGTCTTCTCATGGCCAAGTGCAAGTCCCAGTTTGGAAGGCAGAGCCCTCCCAGCACAATTATAGCCAACAGCTATAATTGTAAGCTTGAACCTATGGTCTGAACACATGGCCCCACGTGTCTGAGTAATGTGGACTTGATAGAGTTCAGGTGCATGTAATTGAGTAGAATCGAAACCCATGAGAATGTTGAACAACTTGACCATGCCCTTACTTTGCCTCGTGGAATCTGTCTATAAAATAAAAACACAGCTTGTAGTCTATGGCACTGTCTCTCCTTCCGGGAGCAACGTCCCACCCAGACCCAGCTTTTATTCTCTTGTCTGTCTTTTCTCCACCCTTCACCATCCCCTCTCAGGGTCACTGAACCTGGCTGAGCTGGGGTGGCACATAAGGTGAGTATGCCATGGCCGTGCAGGCTCACCACAGGCAGTGAAGGATTGAAGAAAAAACAGACAAGAGAATACAGCCAGGGCTCGGTAGATCTTCCATGCCTGGATGAGGACACAAAAGACCCAGCCTGCAAGCCGATGCTTTATTTTTTATAGTCTGATTAAAACAAGGGTGGAATACCCTGGGCGGTTTGGCTCAGTGGATAGAGCATCGGCCTGCGGACTCAAGGGTCCCAGGTTCGATTCCGGTCAAGGGCATGTACCTTGGTTTCGGGCACATCCCCAGTGGGGAGTGTGCTGGAGGCAACTGATTGATGTTTCTCTCTCATCAATGTTTCTAACTCTCTATCCCTCTCCCTTCCTCACTGTAAAAAATCAATAAAATATATTAAAAAAAAAAAAACACAAAAAAAACAAACATAAAAACAAGGGTGGATTAACATGTATACAAATGTTCTTGTTTTTTGCGGGCACATACCCAGTAGGAAGTGTGCAGGAGGCAGCTGATCAATGTTTCTCTCTCATCGATGTTTCTAACTCTTTATCCCTGTCCCTTTCTCTCTGTAAAAAAATCAATAATAAAAATATATATTTAAAAAAAAAACAAAAACAAACAAATGTTCTTGTTTTGGCAACACTTGCTGAACCTCCCACAGCCCATTAGCTACTTAGGAAGGAATTAAGGAGGGCTACAAGGTCAGGCTTAATTATGCTAGGAGAGCTCTGCCCTCCAGGCTGGGACTTGTGGCCCTGCCACAGGTCAGCCCCCTGAGGCTTGACTCTAGAGCCTCTCCCTACACTGGCGATGTACTGGTAATTATTTCTACTATGTATCATACTATTTCAACTTTTTTCTCCTGTGTCCTGTGTTACTTTCTTCTTTCAATCTTGCCCATCTACCTTCTTTAAAAAACATAGTGGCCAGATTATTATGGCCACCTGACATTTGTAGGAAAATTAGCTATAATTTTGCGCTGAAGTTGCTAGAGGTCCAGACCATTATAAATAGGGAAGCAGGTTGTTTATCACAACAGTAGAAGTGATTTTTATCTGAAGATATGGGTAAACAAGGTGATTTAACAGCCTTTGAATGTGAGATATATTTGAACTTGAGTGGCCAGATTATTATGACCACCTGACATTTGTAGGCAAATTAGCTGTACACTGCATCATATGGGATATGGAAGCCGAAGGCCTGTTTGAACACCTTTGCTGTCTGCAATTACCAAGATAAAATGTTTCCAATTCACACAGGAACACAAGGATTGGACAGTCAAGCATTGGAAAAAAGTCATGTGGTCCGATGAATCACGTTTCCAGTTGCATCATGCAGATGGCAGAGTGAGAATTTGGCGGAAACGGAATGAAAGCATGCATCCCACATGCATGAGTACAACCCTTCAAGCTGGTGGGGGCAGTGTTATAGTTTGGGGCATGTTTTCCTGGCATGATTTGGGCCCTTTAATTCATGTGGAACAACATCTGAATAGCACAACATATCTAACTATTGTTGCTGATCAAGTTCATCCTATCATGTTGATGTATATCCCAATGGAGATGGCTTCTTCCAACAAGAAAATGCACCATGCCATGGTGTTCATATTGTGCAGGAGTGGTTTCAAGAACATGAGGGAGACTTTACCATGCTTAGGTGGCCCCCACAATCACCAGATCTCAATCCAACTGAGCATTTGTGGGACGAAGTTAAAAGAGCCATCAGGCAGCTGGTTCCACAACCATCAGATCTCACAGAATTGGACAGTGCTATTCATCAGGCATGGTATCAGATTCCTCGCATCACCTTTCAACATCTTGTGGAGTCAATGCCAAGAAGAATCACCGCAGTATTGAAGGCAAAAGGTGGCCCAACAAAGTACTGATGGGGTGGTCATAATAATATGGCCACTCAGTTTATATATATATATATATATTGATTTTAGAGAGGAACTGAGAGAGAGAAAGATAGAAATATCAATGAGGAAAGAGAATAATTAATTGGTTACCTCCAACATGTCCCCCACTGGGAATTGAGCCTGCAACCAGGGCATGTGCCCTGACTGGGAATCAAAATGTGACTTTCTGTTTCCTAGGTTGATGCTCAATCACTGAGTCATGCTGGCCAGGTCCTACCTCCTTGTTTGTTTAGATTTTCAAAGTACCACTTTTTTGGTCATTACATTTTTCCCTTTATTTTTTAGACAAGAGAATTGTATTTTTCATGTATATAATTTTATAATTATTTGAATAGTAATATTAATTTAATAAAATCTAAAGTTGACCAGCATCTTTAACTTCTGTTTGAACAGTAAAAATATAAACATAATATTAATAAAAATAGAATGACCCATCCCATTTTTATTCTGCTGTTAATAGTATAGTCCTGGTTTGTTTTCAACCCAAATTGACATCATTCATATCAATTTATACTGTAAATATCAGCTCAGTTTTACTCTATTAGTTAGTTATAATATTTATACTAATTTTTTATTCATAAATGTTCCATTTTTATCTGAGAACATTCTCCTTCTTCCTAAATACGTTTCTTTGAATTTCCTATGTAGGTCTTTTGGTGGAAAAGGAAGCTATTTCTAGTTAGAAGGGATGCTAAGACTTTGAAAAACCCTGGCATTGATCAGTCACTGGCTCTGGTCTGCATGAGAATGAAACTGTAACCTCCGTAAAGCAGGTTTCTCCAGCTGAGACAAGGCCCAAAGTGGGCTAAGGGTTCAGCGCTGTCCTGAAACCGTCTCCGGTACTGGTGTAATAAATTTTTTATTCCTGAACATTGATCTTGGCAATTCATTTCAGTGGCCGCCTCACAAAGGATTTTATGTTGGCAGTTGTTTTCTATCATCACAGAGAACTTTGTGATAGATATGTTTGTTTGCAACCATAGAACAGTGACTCCATTGTATTCTGGCTTCTACAGTTGCTGTTGAGAAAAGAGCAATTAGTTTAATTGCTTTATCCTACATGATTTATTGTTCCTTCTGGCTACTTTCAAAATCTCTGTCCCTCTTAAAAACAGCTTTAAAAATGTGTGTGTTTTGAAATTACACTATGATGTTTCAGATGGAGAATGTTTTCCTTTATCTTACAAGCAATATGGAGGGGAGCTTTCTAGATATGAGTTTGTTTTTTTTCTTGTTGTTTGTTTGTTTTTCTTTTTCTCAATTATAGGAACATTTAAGCAATTATCTTTTTCAGTTTCATGTCTTCTCTAGTCTTCTGGACCTCCAAATGGACGTATGTTAAACCAAACTCTATCTTGATGTTTCTTAACATGCCTTTTATATTGCCTAGCTTTGTCTTTCTGGATTTCATTCTGCGTAATTGATTTTGCTTGATTGTCATTTTTATTAATTCCCTTTTAGCTGTGTTTAATTTTTTGTTTAATCCATCTATGGAGATTTGAATTTAAATTATTATCCTATTTATTCCTAAAAGTTATATTTCGTTATTTGGCAAAGCTGATTAGTTTCTTTTTGTTCCACATCATTGTTTTCTCTTTTAGTTTTTGAAATATTATACGTGATTGTTTTATAGTCTGTATCTGGTAAATCTTAGCTCTGATTTTAATATAAAATTATGAACTTTTCTCTACCCTGTCTCTTAGCTTTGATACATGGACATTGTTTCATGAAATGTTTGAGAAATCAAATGTGAACTGCCTGACCATTTACCTTATAACTCGGTGGCGTTTTTTAGAAGAGTAACTAGAAGCCCGGTTTCACTAGAGAGCACCTGCCTTGGTCTTGCTAGTCAACTAGGTGGTGCTTTAAATAAAAATCTGTGATTATTTTTCAGATCAAATAGTTAGTGTTAATTTAAATAAAAACCCCTCAAATGGATGATTCTATGATTACAAATTCCCAGGGAATATCTTCCCCCCATCAAGTCAATACCTGGTTCATTATAGATTATTTTCCTTCAAAGTGGGATTTATTTCTCATTTGTTCTTATACTGGCACTATAACTATTCAAGGTCTCAACTTTAGGCCAGGTCTCAGGTTTATGCTGTGATATTTCATTATATTAGAAATAATATTGGGAGTAAGCTCTAGGTCCTTTTCTCAATATCCGATATAGCCCCAAATTAGATGATTAAGGCTTCTAGGTTTGGGCAGAAACATGACTTTTACTCCTAACTGCTTCCAAGTTTCCAGTATTCACTTTGTTTCTGGAATCCATGGATTTATTATTTTAAACTAGAGGCCTAGTGCACTAATTTGTACATGGGTGGGGTCCCTTGGGATGGCCTGTGGAGATCAGACCCCAGCTCGCACCCCCAGCCTTGCAGCCCCGCAACCCCACCTGGCACCCCACCTTGGCCTGGCACCACCTCCTCACCTGCTCCACCATCCTGTCTGTGGAGTGATTGATCAGGGCCAGCCCCCCACACCGCCTGATGCCCTCAGTGCCTGGGAGCCAGGTGGTGGCCCCACCCCTTGCCTCCACCGCTGGTTGCCATATGCAGGGCAGTTGGCGGGGCGATTGGGCCCTCGCTCACACCCACTTTGGCCTGGTGCCACCTACTCATCTGGTCCACCATCCTGCCATGGTCCCGTTCTCATAGGGACCCATTGGGGCCAGCAGCACCTCCACTGCACCGTGTCACCAACGCCCGCCATGTTCCGCACCTCCCCCTGGTGGTCAGTGCACATCATAGCGAGTTGTTTAACTCCTGGTCGAATGTCCACTGAAGGGGACAATAGGCATATTAGGCTTTTATTATATAGGACTAGTGGCTCATTGCATGAAGATTTGCGCAATAGGCCTTCCTTCCCCTGGCTGCTGGCACCCGTTTTCCTCTGGCACTTGGGACCCAGGCCTTTGGTCCGGCCACAGCAGCAAGGCTTGGCTTCTCCACTGCATCTGCAGCAGTGAGGTTTGGCTTCTCCCCCAGAGACCCAGGCCCCCAGCCCCTCCTTGAGCAGAGTCCAAGGCCAGCGGGAAGCTTGGCTTCCTCTGTTGCCAGGAGCAACCCAAGCCTCCTGCTTGCTCCAGCTCTGTGACCACTGCCATCTTCAGTCATCTTCAGTCTTCGCTCTGCGCCTGCATATGTGAATTAACTGCCATCTTTGTTGGGTTAATTTGCATAGTCGTTCTGATTGGCTGGTGGGTATAGTGGAGTGGCGGAGTGAGGGAGTGATGATTAATTTGCATGTTTCTCTTTTATTAGATAGGATGTTTAGCAATTCATTAAAAATTACACACATGTGCATACATACAAACTATCTCTATTTAAATATTGCAATTATTTCAGATACTGAAATAAGATTGATAATTCATCTATATATTCAACTATAGTTCTGCAAATGTTCCATACATCAATATAAATATCACATTTGAATGCTTCAAACATTCTCAAAATTGTCTCCTTATGTGGATGAAACATAAGATGGCCTTCATCAGACTTCCCAAGAATCAATGATGCTTTAGGTCACCTCTTTAAGTTTTTCTAAATTGGAAAAAAAAAACAAAATGTTTAGTTTTAATTCTGTTAATAATCGAATAATACATATTGTAAATTATTAACAAGCATAAAGTCATTACATCCTATAATTTAAAAGTAGGGTCTGACACAGTGGTCGGCAAACTGTGGCTCACGAGCCACATAAGGCTCTTTGGCCCCTTGAGTGTGGCTCTTCCACAAAATACCACGTGCGGGCGCACATGTACAGTGCGATTGAAACTTCATGGCCCGTGCGCAGAAGTCGGTATTTTGTGGAAGAGCCACACTCAAGGGGCCAAAGAGCCGCATGTGGCTCGCGAGCCACAGTTTGCTGACCACTGGTCTAACATCATTGTGGGAATATAATAAGATTGCTATAGAAGTCCAAAATCTTCAGAATGACAATCTATTTTTCTAGCTTCATATATTTTGCTTATGATAAAATAAAAATAATTCATCAGAAGCTATACAATAAAATATAAATAATTTATCTTTCAGACTCCTCAAAAGTATGTAAAATGTATAAAATATGTATATAGTTATGATGATGTTTATATTTAAAAATAGTAATTAGGGAAAAATTCAAAACAATAACAATATTATTATTTCAATCAATTCTCAGTCTTATGTTCAGACTATTAAAATAACTATAGGTTTTAACATAACTCAAAATAATTGAAAGAATGAAGTACAGAGAAGTAAAAGCAATTTAAGTGTATGATGCTACAGTGTCCCATTCTACGAGGAAACTGCATTTAACTCTAGGAACTCAAGAAATGCGAGAAACAGGGTATTGGGAATTGTCATTCTGATCCCCATCATTCTTCAGATGAAACAGCTAAATGCCTCATGATATTTCTGCTCTATACTGTGATGGTATTTTGTTTTATTCTTTATGAGTTATCGTCAAAATATCAGAGCAACTTAACACTTTCACTAGACAATGATAACCTGTGAAAATTACTTATGTCTCATAAAGATACATAAAAATGTAAAATAGGAGAACAATTTTAGGAATTGTGAGAGAGTATTGGAAATAAGTGATTTGAAATTCCAAATACTTTGTTGTAAAGGGTTTGGCTGCATTTGAATCTGAAGAAGAGTGTTCCAAAGGCATAAGAAGTGTTGATAGCATATAGAAGCAGAAAACAGGAACTGCAATGGGCAGAGCTCTTCCTCTGGAAGGCAGCTCTATCTAGTGCAATGTGTGTTGTGATACAACATTAAGTTGGGGAAGTGATATCCCAACTGGTATATGGAGGACAACACTGGGGAATCATAAAGGCAGAAAGTTTAAAGATGGTACTGCATGCATGCAGGAAGTACCATTAGAAATGTATAACACACTAGGGGCCCAGTACACGAATTCCTGCACCTTGAAAGGAACTGTGGACCGCGAGGCTGCAGTAGGCATAGGGGCAGTTCTCAGCCCATCCTCCGCGCCCTTGCCTGGACCCTCTCGCCGTGGCCCCCGACCCCCTGTCTGCTGGAAGCCCTGCTCCCACCTCTGCTCCCACAGAGGGTGACAGCGCAAGGCCCACTTGCACCCACTGACAGCGCAGAGCAATTAGGGCTGGCGCCAGCAGCTGGTGCGAGTGAGGCCAGCGCCTTCAGTGGGTGCAAGCAGCAGCTGCTGCCCTGATCACCCCTCAGGAGCAGGGCAAGGTGGAGAAGCCCTCAGGGGAAATCTGGGCCAACAGCTGCCACTCGCACCAGCTGATGGTGCTGAGTGATCTGGATGGGCGCCAGGCACTTGCAGTGGATGGTGCAAGTGGCGGTTTTGGTGCCAGCTGCAGGTGTGAGCAGGGCTGGCACTGGCAGTGGGTTCAAATGGCATCTCTGGTACTGGTAGCAGGTATGAGCGCTACGTGGGGCCATGGCACACGAGAGCAAAGAATTTTCAGTAACCACCAGAGGCTTGCTCCAATGACAGTGACTGGCACTCCCGCTCACCTGCTCCACCATCTTGCCACGGCAAATGCCTGCCATGTTCTGCACATGCCCCCTGGTGGTCAGCGCACATCATAGTGACCGGCTGTTGGGTTGTTCTGGTTGTTCCACTGTTTGCATAATAGCCTTTGATTATATAGGATAACTGGAATTCAGAGAGAGGCTCCACTTGGGAAAGAGGAAGGTGGAATGGGCAGTTATAAGACCTAGCATGTTACAGGCATTTGGCAGGTTACCATGGTAGAACTTGGAGTCATGGGTTCAAAACTGTATCCAATAAACTGGGTATATGGAAAGAATGGGATTGTAGGTATAGGACAAAAGCTCAATAATCAGAGTTGGGCATGAAGAGCAAAATTATATTTGACTATATATCAATGGTTTTTGGTATTAACCCTGATTGGGTTGGAGTATAGCACGTACCAAGATTAAAGCCTGTAGAACTAAAGGCAATATATTAGAGTGAAATGTTAATGACAAGACAACAAGGCATTATGGGAACTTAAATGAACTTGAGTGCATATCTCATAGGAAAGAGGCAGTTCTTTCTGACTCCAGGGGATCATTTGCATGTAGGTTCCATGGACAGATCTTTATTTATCTTTCAGATTAGACATAAATCTTTGTTTGTTGATAAATGTCATGGCAATTTAATTTTGACAATTAAATTGTTATTGGCTTTTAGACTAAACTCCCTTCTACTCAGTCCCCACTTTGTTTCCTCTAAACTGGAGCTTGCCAGCTTGCTTCTCTTTAGAATTAAGGATGTTTCACTGGAGGCAGAGATTGTGAAGAGTGTTACCGTTGACCTAAGATTCATTAACTATTTCTAGTCATGCTCATTGAGAAATCAAAAGCTATTCTGGATCCATATTAGTCACACCAAGTGTTGCTCCACTGTCCTGTTTGTGAAGAAATAGATCTTGGTTTTCAAATCAGGATCAAAACAATTTAGGAAGACATACATGCAATTAAATTCAACAAATATTTACTGAATAATGTCTGAGTCTTACGCCCCTGCTTCAGCACTTGCTAATGACTAGTGTATTCCTTTTGCACAGTGGTAATATATTTATAAGCATGTTGTTGCACTTCTTGATTGCTTGCTTAGTAAATAGTTTCTTTGGCTTTGAGTTTCTGTACCTGTATTTATCACTTTTTGTCTTTCAACCTAGATTTAACCAGGCTCAGAAACACCCTTCCTCCTCACCATTGTACTTAACAGAATACACTTCTTCTAATAAAAATGCTGATGTACAGAAACATAGCATTAGAATGATTGAATGTATTTCAAGAAGTGGGTTTCAGGGTGAGAATTACCCACCAAACTCCATCTTTTACCCATCTCTTGTCAAAGCTTTAACCTTTCTGCATGTTCACTCCAGGCTTGATCCAAAAGCCTTGTGTGCAAATACCAATAATATTTCAACAGTTAAAAATTACTTGGGCCTTTTCTTCCTTCTTTCTGTGGTGGATGACATTGTATGTTAGTAATGCAAGAACTTACCATTAAGCCATTTACCCAAGGCCTGCCTTAGTACTTTGAAAGAGAAAGGGACTATGGGATTTTATTTAGGATTCTACAATTGCAACATCAGTACTAGTAGAGATCTGTAAACTTTCAGACAGAGGATGTGCACACCTAACACACACACACACACACACACACACACACACACATATATAAATTTAATGTTGACATTATTGCAGATGTCCACCTTTTTACCCCCCTTTGCCCACCTCTACCTTTCCCCATCTCCCCTTCCCTTGGCCTTCATCAAACTATTGTCCATGTCCATGGGATATGCATATCTGTTCTTCAGCTAACCCCTTCACCTTCTTTATCTAGTTGCTAGAGGCCCAGTGTACGGATTTGTGCATCAGTGGGGTCCCTCAGCTTGGCCTGTGGGGATCGGGTGGAAACCAGCTCTCCGACATCCGCCAAGGGGTCCCAGATTGTGAGAGGGCGGTTCTCGGGTGACACACCTGGAATCAGGCTCCCTCCTCTTTGGTTCCTGGTGTGTCACCTGAGAACCGCATCTGCCAAGTCACCGCAGGTCGGCAGCTCCTGCATTGAGCGTCTGCCCCCTGGTGGTCATTGCATGTCATAGCTACTGGATGGTTGGCCAGTTGGCTGGTAAGTCGGTCACTTAGGCTTTTATGTATATAGATATTTTTTCCCAAGTATTCATGAACATTGTTCAGGTTTTTAAAATAATAAATAAGCAAAGATGCCCTCAAAATATTTAAAGGAGAACAAGTTAAATGTGCTGTTTGCAATTTTTACATAGAGGCTCTGAAAATCAAAAAACAATAGATAGCCCTACCAGTTTTGGCTCAGTGGATAGAGAGGTGGCCTATGTACTGAGGAGTCCCAGGTTTGAATCTGATCAGGGGCACATGCCTGGGTTGTGGGCTCAATCTCCAGTGGGGGGCATGTGGAAGACAATTGATCAATGATTCTCTCTCATCACTGATGTTTCCATCTCACTCTCTCCCTCTCCCTTCCTCTCTAAAATCAATAAAAATATGTTTTTTAAAAAAAAAACATAATATGTATGGGACAAGAAAATAAACTGAACATTTTATAATCTTAGAATATTTTCCATGGATGTAAAAGTAGAATCTTTGCACACTTTTCCAAGTTAATTTATATTTCATAAGTCTAAAGAGAAAAAGCAAAGTTGAAACATTAACAAAAATTTAAAGGTCCATAAAAAGAGTATATTTTATCAGTCCAGAGTTGCTCTGGTATGCCTCTATTTTTTTTTTTTTTTACTTTCCCTTCAATGGCATACAATCTGTTTGGCACTTGAACTTAAATAAGGTAGCTTCACAAATAAGAAACAATATTTAACAAATAAGTTTTAAAATATCAGGTCCATTATAAGATTAAATGCTATCCTGAGAAACACAGAATAGATTCATGCAGCACAATGGGAGTAACTAATATGAATTACTAATATTAATATAAAATGTTCATTTATTATGTGCAAGGTATTAGAGTAAGTTCTTCACCAAAATTACCTAGTTAAATGAGGCAAGTATAACAACACCTATGCAGCCCTATTTAGACATATTTATTTTCTTGGGAGATTTACTCCCTTTTATACAGACAGGTGCTTTCTTGATTTAATAATATGGTAAATCACTAGTGCTGTGGTAGCAAATAAGACCCTCTTCCATGAGAATGTTAGAGGACTATCAATTCTCAATGCAATGACCTCAGGCTTTTATTTGACTGATTAGGGTATTGGAGTGAAGGTAAGAATTAAATTTATGGGATAATTTTAGTGTTTATAGAGGGAAAGATAGGTGACAAGTGACTTGAAGAGAAAAGATCTTAATCAGGAAGAAACAAGCCATGAAATCAGCATGTTGAATAAGCATTTTCTGTGTGGTGTGTAACATAAAACCTGGTCACATCCCCCCAGTATCTCCAGTAAACTATCTGATCCCTGTGAATGCAGAGTAGAGTTGGATCCATTTGGTGGGTAGGATATTAACAGCTGATATTTAGTGAATTTAGTATTCTGAACCAAATATATAATCACCTTCAGTCCTCCCCAAAAATGTTTTTAAGGGTACTGTTTTTACCCCTTCATTTTTTAAATAATTCTTTTTTTTTTTTAATTTCAGAAAGGAAGGGAGAGAGAGATAGAAACATCAATGATGAGAGAGAGAATCACGGATAGGCTGCCTCCTGCACAACCCCTACTGGGGTTTGAACTGGCAACCTGGGCATGTGCCCTTGATTGGAATCAAACCTGGGACCCTTCAGTCCACAGGCCAACGCTCTATCCACTGAGCCAAACCAGCTGGGGTACCCCTTCTTTTAGATGAGGAAACTTATTTTCTGAGAGCTTTCATCATTTGCCCAAGTTTATTGAGTTGGTAAATGGTATAATGGGGATTTTAACCAAAGTCCTGGGACTCCTGAGATGACAATCTTCATTATAGAAAAATTCTGCTATTGTGAGTTCTAGTTGAAAACAAGATCTACCCTTATGATCCTATCAAGGTATCATGTAGATAACCTTTTTAACAGATGAGAAAACTGAAGGTTAGAAATTAAATAATTAACACAAGATTACTTAGCTAATGTAGGGATGGGTTAGAACTTAATTCATATCTATTTCAAAGGCCTCTAATTTTTCATTTACCATGTTTTAGATACATGTGCTCAATCTTTCTTAGTTGGACAACAATTTTATTCCATTAAAAAGCATCCTATATAATAAAAGGCTAATATACCAATTGACCAAATGGTGGAACAACTAGTTGCTATGATGTACACTGACCACCAGGGGGCAGATGCTCAATGCAGGAGCTGCCCCCTGGTGGCCAATGCACTCCCACAAGGGAGCGCCGCTCAGCCAGAAGCCGGGCTCACGGCTGGGGAGCGCAGCGGCAGTGGTAGGAGCCTCTCCTGCTTCTGCATTAGTCAGACATCCACTGAGGGCTCCTGGCCTACAAGAGGGCACAGGCAGGGCTGAGGGACCCCTGAGTGCACAAATTTCATGCACCGGGTCTCTAGTTAATTATAATGTTGGTCTGGTTAACTTGGTCTAGGTTAATGGATGCTCATAGTATTTTTTCTAATGATGAATTTAACTCCATTTTTTTGATGTTGAACTGCTAACAGCTTTAAAGAACCACCACTTCTCTTGACCTCCTACTCCACATCCAGGCAAGCTATCATGAAGCCCAGATGCTACCACCTTTGGCTACTGTAAGATCAGACTATGCAATTGAGGTCAGCACTTGTGAGAAACTTCATCAAGCTACCACCCCTAATCATGATAAAAGTCAAGCCAGTTTCTTTCCAAGATCTCTAAAGCCATTTTCTGACCAGATTGGGACCCAGTACTGCTCTCCTAAGCCAGCCACTTCATGAGTAACTAGAGCTTTTCATATCTTCTGGGTGAGTGTGTTTTTGGTGCCATCAGTTTTGACATAAGAATTAAATTTTAGAAGGGGGTCCATCTTGTCTCAACAGAATGACAACAACAGTTCCCAGCATATTTTTAAAAAACTCAAGCAGAAAGGGAATTTGCTTCAAGGACATGTGCCAGTTCTTAATATCCACAAGAGGCTGGGAAACCAAGCTAAAAAAATTGGGCAGTTACCAAGGGCATCTAGATAGCAGGAAAGAGAGCCAATGTCATGCATCAGGGACAGTCTGATTAGGATTTTGCTGCTGGCTCTAGTTCCACTGACTACTTATCACTGTCTTCATTCCTGAACTATCACAGCACTGATTGCCAATCCTGCAGGGGAAAGTCTCCAAACACCCAGATCATTTGGCCACATTTTCAAGAATAAAACATGGAGATATGTGCATTTAACTATTCACATTCTAGCCAGCCACAAAGTAGGGAGAAGGCCTAACTTCTTCTGATTAAATAATGCCTTCCATTAAGATGTGCACAATAACAATAACCTCAAAGAAGAAAAGTTTTTCTGATTCCTAAGGGCATAAGTATGTTTACCACCTCATGATAGCTCATATTCTTTGACCAGTAACACTATTTCTAAGTGCTTACCATTTCTTTCTGAACTTTCTTAATTCAGCTTCATGAGACAATTGTGTTACAGTTAACTACCTTTCAACTTCTATTTTATATTTTCACTAGTGACCTGGTGCATGGATTTGTGCACATTGAAAGGAAATTAATTAGAAGGTGGCTGGTGGGGTGGTATTGGGTTAGATGGGCCAGACACGTCCTGGAGCCAACCTCCTGCCATCCCTCCCTGGCATCTGCAGAGTGAGCGAGGTCCCTCTGGCAGGTGGGGTCCCTCGGCCTGGCCTGCAGGGATCGGGCTGAAACCGGATCTCCGACATCCTCCGAGGGGTCCCGAAGTGTGAGAGGGCACCCTGCAAAGTTGCTGTCGTACAGGGTGTGGAACACAAGTGTACAGTAAACCAGATTCAGGGCTGACAGTGCCCCAGCAACAGCAGAACGCATGGCTGAAAGTGGAATTGCACAGCCCTGCGAGGAATTGGGCTCTTTCCACTCTGATTTTGGGGTGCATCACCTGAGAACCACCGCTGCCAAGTTACTGCAGCTTGGCAGCTCCTGCATTGAGCACCTGCCCCCTTGTGGTCAGTGTGCATCATAGCGACCGGTCAGATGGGTGGAGGGACACAGCATTTCTCAAATCCTCATATATATATATATATTTTTTCTTTATTGATTAAGGTATTACATATGTGTCCTTATTAGCACATTGCCCCCCTCGACCCCCCCCACTCATGCCCTCACCCCCCTGTTGTCTGTGTCCATTGGTTAGGCTTATATGCATACATACAAGTCCTTTGGTTGATCTCTCCCCCTTACCCCCACCCTCCCCTACCTTCCCTCTGAGGTTTGACGGTCTGATCGATGCTTCTCTGTCTCTGGATCTGTTTTTGTTCATCAGCTTATGTTGTTCATTTTATACCATAAATGTGTGAGATCATGTGATATTTATCTTTCTCTGACTGGCTTCTTCTGAAGAGATAGCACTCATATTTTTAGCTTAAGCTATAACCTACAGGGATGGTACTAAGTCTGCATCTCTAACTCAAATATTTTTCTTTAGATTTAGTCTTCCATTTCTATTTCCCTTCTGGATATTTACACAGATTTTCTCTTACAAGTTCAAAATTAAAATGCCTATGACCTAACCATCTTTTCCTAAATCCAGTTCTTCCCTAAGGTTTACCTACCTGTGTATGCTACCTGGTCTTCTAATCATCCCACTGCAACTATGGAATATGCTTGCTTCCTCATGGCCTGAGTCACCAAGGGTTGTCAATGACTGTACAAACTTTTGCCAAATTATTATAAACAGATTTATGCATATTAGAGCACATGAACCCAATTAGACTTTCCAGGGTCTGGCTGAAGATAATTTTGACTTAGAGCTTTATTGAATTCATGTGTTTGTATTTCAAACTTTTTTTTTTTTTTTTTTTTTTGGTAAAATGAATTCTTTGAGGAGAAATATACAATCCCAGTTTAGAATAAATATTATCTAATTTCAAGGGTTATCCCTAGAAATGTAATCTAGGAGAGGTAAGCTTCACATCTTTTCATGCTTTGGAAATTACTATACTATTTTGACTTCCTTTTAAAATGCTAATTTACTTAAACATTATATCAGATACCTCTTCTATTCTACTTTCTATTCTTTCTGCACCACCTGTCTGGAATTTTTGGCCACTATTCCCATCGGTGGCAGTGTTGTTCATTAACTGACTTTGGCTGGTCTTCAAAAAGTGTCACTGCAGCAAAACGGACTTTATCCTACGCACACACCACACACCTCTTACCCTTTACCCTGCGTCTCACTGGCTGGTGCTGGAATGTGAGATGTAAGGGCACCTGCTCAGTGCCTACAACTTGAAAGTGAAGCAAAATAGTGCCCGAAAGATGAACTTCTGACAATAGAATACCACATTGGAGGGTAAATTATTCTCTCTTCCTTCCCAACTATCATTATAAGTAGTGGTCTTAGTATTTTCTTAGAAAATAATCCCATGAGATCAAGCAAGCAGGTGTGCAAATAACAAGTATTAGCCAGCTTATCATTATACTCTTGTACTGGTTCTCCCTCCTTCCTGCTTCACTGCCCTTGTCCCTGACTCTGGCTCTATGGGTTTGCACTCCTTAGCAAATAAAAGCCCACAGCTTCAGACTTTGCTTTCTGGGCAAAGCTAATACATTTGCCCTGCCTCTTCAACAAATAGCCCAAGGACATTGTTTAGAAACTGTGCTTTAAGGAAAAAATCATCTGAAGACTATCAAGGCCCTGATGGAGGTGGGAGGTAGGGACAGTTGTTTCAGGAAGACAAACATACTATTTATGATAGAAATTATGTAATATGTGTATTAGCTATAGTTAAAGTGGTGACACTAAAGTAATAAATGTTTATGATGGCTTTGTTTTCTAGGCACCAAAATGCCCATATTTATATTAAAGATGCATCAGATGTGATGCTTTCACTGAATAAAAGTAATGACAAAGTCAGAGCTGAAGCCAGATCTCCTTTTTAGAATATATTTTATATTCTCAAACTATCAATTATAAGAGTAAATATAAATCACCAAAACAGAAAAGAGAATTTCATGCAGCACAAAACAATTGCCACTGAATAATGTCAAGGATTTTGCAGATATCATTATCCAACCAGTTTATATATTGTAACTTATCTTTGATTTATTTGCTTCAGATTTGTGATATTTTTGAGATTTTGAGACAGTATCTATCTCATTACCCCTACTTTTAAAAAATGTCTTGGACTGCTTACGTGCACAGGTTAGTGAGAAAATATAATTAAATAACCTATAATAAAAAATAATTCAGGCTTTAAAACTGAGTTTATCATAGTAAAATTTTAATACTTATAAATTTGTACTTACATGAAAAGATTAAAAAGTATTTGTCTCATTATCCTACTTGCCAAAATTCTATATGGAAAACTATCTAAAAACATTACATAAGAAAGACGGGGTTGAATTGCTTTAAAAGAACAAATTTTATTTTTTCTAGTAAACAAACAAAAAGAACTTTATTTAGAAATCCATCCATAATTTCAGTCATTTTGAAATTAAATTTGGTATTGTAAGATGGAATTTGCTTTAAAAAGAAAGTTTTGCCGAAACCGGTTTGGCTCAGTGGATAGAGCGTCGGCCTGCGGACTGAAGGGTCCCAGGTTCAATTCCGGTCAAGGGCATGTACCTGGGTTGCGGGCACATCCCCAGTGGGAGATGTACAGGAGGCAGCTGATCGATGTTTCTCTCTCATCGATGTTTCTGGCTCTCTGTCTCTCTCCCTTCCTCTCTGTAAAAAATCAATAAAAATATATTTTAAAAAAAAGAAAGTATTAATAAAAATAAATTGGACACACAGTAGTTTTTCAAAAAAACAAACAAGCATATCCTACATTTTAAATTTCTGGCATGTTTTAATGTTTATCTTTATTGTGAGAGTATTTGGATGGTCAGACATTGCATGTATCGTACCTCCAAGTCATGCAAAAAGTGGCATATCATATTAAGAAAACGTAGGTTAAATTTGACGTATTTAATAGGTAAAAATCATTTGACAGGATATAAAAAAGCACTAACATTAAAAATGAATGATAAATTATATTTGATCAACATTTAAATATTTTTTCTTATCAAAAGGCAACTTAAAAGATATCCCATACGCTGTGAAATGTATTTAGATTAGAATCTATTTGCAGAAAGGACTAATATCCAGAATATATACATGATTCTACAAATAAACAATAAAAAGAGAAGTAATCCAGTAAAAGTAAATTGTCAAAAGACTTAAAGAGACACTTCACAAAAGGTAAATTAATGGTCAATAAATATATGAAAAGATGGCCAACATCTTTAATCAATAAGGATATGCAAAATAAAGCAACAGGGAGATTATATTCATACCTCTAGGAAGGTTATAACCCCCCAACAATTATTATATGAAATGTTGTCAAGCCTGTAGGCCAATTGGAGCTCTCAAATATTGCTCATGGACATTGTATTAGTTTACTAGGGCTGTTGCAACAAAGTACTGCAAAGTGGGTGGCTTAAAGCACAGATATCTATTGGCTCACAGTTCGGGAGACTAGACCTGTGACATAAAGTTGTTAGCAGGGTACCTTCTGAGACCTGTGAGGGAAAGATCTCTTTCAAAGAGCTCTCTCTTTGGCTTATAGTAGTCTCCCTCTCTATGTATCTGTTTATAAATTCCCCCTTTTTACAAGGATATCAGTCATATTGGATTAGGAACCCCTCTAATGACTTCATTTTAATGTAACCAATTATATCTGCAGCAACCCTATTGCTAAAGAAGATCACATTGTTCTGATGTAACGGGGTTAGGACTCAACATATGAATTTTGGAGGCAAAATTTCAATTTACAATTGGTGTGGCAATGGTACAATCACTTTATAGAAATGTTTGCAGTTAAATATATCTCTATACTAAATCCAACAATTTCACATTTAGCTATGTACTCAAAATATATGAAATCATATTTTGCCAAAAAAGACTTGTACAAAAATGTTTACAGTAGTTTTATTCATAATAGCTGGAAACTGGGAATAATCCCAAATATCCATCAACAGGAAAAAGGCAAAACAGGTTATGAAATATTTATACAATGACATATTATTCAGTACCCCAACAAGGGACCGAACCTGCAATCTGGGCATGTGCCCTGACCAGGAATTGAACCAGTGACCTCTCTTGGTACACAGCATGATGCTCAACCAACTGAGCTACACATGCCAGGCCTCCCAGCCTCCCTTATAATTAAGGCCCATGAAGTTTTGGCCAGTAAGAGATAAGAGGACTTTTTAAATTATACTTCTGGGAATGATCCTTAAAACAGGAACAGCTTGTTCCTCATTTATGCCTTTCTCCTTCTGAAGTTTAGACATGGTGACCCAGTTTGAAGACATTTAGAATATCAAGCTGAAATAAACCTAGGTTCTAGAAGAGAAGGCCTAGTTTGAAATGCCCTGAGAGAAAAACAACTAACTTGTTTATCCATTATTTATTTTGTTTATTTGATTTATTTTAGTTTTGTTTTGTCACATGTGTTTTAACCTAAAACTAACAAATACAGGTCCAGCAAAAAACATATATTAACACTTTTTAAACTTCTAGAAATGCATATGTTTAAAAAAAACTCAATAGCACAGAAAGGTATAAAAGAAAATTAGAACTATTCACACTCCATTTCCTCTTCCCAACATAATATCAGTTAAAAGTTGTGTTTTGTTGTTCCAAATAAATATTTATCTATAAAAGTAGATAAAAACATATAGATATAGATAGATAGCTATATACATACATTTGGCTGTGTATTAGTTATTTTTGTAGTTGTTTTTAGTCTATGTAGATAGAGCTTGATGTAGAGATAGATAAATTCAAATGTGCATTTTTCCTGATTTTGTTATACAATATCTATTTATAAGTTATGAAGGATAATAGGAGCTCACTTTTACTTTTTCTATCCTTTGACTCTCCTTAACCTCCTTGATTTCATTTTTATTTTTCGAACATTTCTTGTATAACAGTATATGACAACTTATATTTTTAATATTGATATTTCACATTTATTCACTATTTGTAATTCTGTACCAAATAAATTGAGAAAAATTAATAGAATCCCAGTATCTGCTATTTTTCACTCTGCCTCCCAATTTTTTGTTTGTTGTTATTATGACATCTATATGTATATTATTATATTAGATTATAATATATAGGGTATGGCATTTAGTGTCCTTAACCACATTTTATGTAGTTTTATATGAATGATTTCAGTCCAGGTCATTATTATTTTATTATAGTATATCATTTTTATTTTGAGTTGCCTTAATTTTTGCAGTTGTTTATCTAAAAAGGCTTTTATGTTTGGAAACGACTTCCTCCTCCCTGCATTCTTTAACACAACTGGATGGGCACTCCTTTGTTGGGTCTCCGTAATTTTACAGTCATTGTCCCATTGTCCTCAGGGATTTTCTATGGATCATCATGCCTCTGGAGAACACTCATATTTGACTTCCCTTATTTGTCTCTCTAAATGTTTTAGGAGTACTATATCCTTAAATTTTATTTATCTCACCCAGTCTGCATGACTCAGTGGATGAGCATTGACATATGAACCAGGAGGTCACGATTTGATTTCAGGTCAGGGCACATGTCCAAGTTGCGGCCTCGATTCCCATTGTGGCGTGCAATGATTCTCTCTCATCACTGATGTTCTTATCTCTCTCTCCCTCTTCCTTCCTCTCTGAAATTATATATATATATATATATATATATATATATATATCTATATATATATATATATATAATTTATTTGTTTCTGCATAGATGATTTAGAATCAGTTTTCCCTAAATTAGTAAGTCCTTTCAATCTCAGAAAAGTTTTAATTTCAGGAAAAATTCTCATAATTTTGTTGTCAATATTTTTCCCACACTGTTTTTATTTTGTTCATATCATAGGCATCATTTTAGTTAACTAGTCAGTTTTTTCTGTCTTTTAATATTAATTCTAAAATATAAAATGATACTTGATTGTTGGTTTATGCTTGCAGCTAAAGAGACAGTTTGTATTATATTAGTAACTAGACTTAATTTTCTTCACAGTTTAAGAAGGTTGTTAAGTAAACAAAACTTAAACTTAATTTATATTCAATTTTTTTCTCATGGTCTGAAAAAAATGACACATAGGTAATTTGGGGAGGATTTTGCATACTGAAACTGCCTTTATTCTACATTTAAATATGACAGATAATTTGTTTGGATAGATAATTCTGGGTGAAAGTTATTTTCTCTCAAATTTTGAAGATTTCACGTCATTTTTCCTTAGCTTCTAGACTTGCTGTTTAAAAGTCTCATGCCATTCTCTCTACAGATTCTTTATATTAATAACTAATATTATGTTTTTAAAAAGTTCTTAAAATAGTTTCTTTATTGTATGTGCTAACATTTCAGGATGATAGGTATTAACATTGATCTTTTTCGTTTATTTTGCTCAGCATTCAGTAATCCTTTTTAATCTGGAAATTCATTTCTCTTGGTTCTTATGACATTTTAACATTACTTTCTTTATAGTTTTCTTTCCTTTAATTTTAGTTCATCTTTCTGGAACTCCTGTTATTTTTATTTGAAATACCAGAAATAGTTCTTTAAGAACTTGCATCCTTTTTTGCCAAATTTTAAATTTTCTTTGCTCTCCTTTCTGAAAGATTCTTCGATTTTATCTTTGCTCCATTTATACTATAAAATTATTGATTTCTCAGAGCTTGTTTTTGTTATCTGTGTTGATTTATATGGAATCTTACTTTTTCTTACATATGCGATACTTTTACAGATAGAATATACGTATTTTACCCTCTGTAGCAAATAAAACACCGGATTGGGTAAAGAGAGAGAAACTTCCTGGTGGTGCTGAGTCAGGGAGCTTCTTCAGGGGTCTAACTACTTATTAAACAAACCTTCATACTATCTTGATTTAGTTTATTCTCACTTTCACCCCCTCTTTCTGAGAGATACCAGATGCTAACAATCTCTGAGCCTTTTGGTCTCTGTAGTATAAACTGGGTTGCTTTATTGTTCATGCCATGGCTTTAGAATTGAGCTGTAGAATTTGGCTCCCTTGGGTATGTTACATTACCATTCATAAATTTGTTTACAGCTCTTAAAATGCTTGGATATTTCATCTCTTGTTATATCCTTTTAGGTGCTTTGTGACTTAAAAAAATTTGAACCCCATTTTCTGTCATTTAAATAGGATTTGGAGGATGGAACAAAGGCAACTATGTGCTTTTATTCTATCTAACTAGACAACCTCTTATTAAATCTTTTCATACAAACGATTACTGAATATTTTTTTAAAATTCAGTATTTAGTTGTCACTCTTATGTATAAAATATAAAGAAAACAAAAGAGAGAGAAAACCTTAAATAAAAGTAGGCTGCCAAAATAGTAAGAGGGAAGAAAAAGACATGCAAATTTTCTCATCTTCAAGGTGAGGATTATGTGACTTAGGTTATTAGTGGCCATAGTAACAAAAATTAAATTCTTTAGGGTCTTATTTATATTTTAATATAAATGTTTAATTGTTTAATTGAATTCAGCTCCAAGAAAGAGCCTGACTGTTCTGATCTAAATTAAGAAAAAATTCTCATAATCTTTAAAATTTCAAAGTGTTGCAATAGTGCCTCATAAGGATGGAAATAACCAGTGTCATCAGTTCTTCTGTCTACACAAGGTTTATGAAAAACTTAGAGAAATTGATCTGGGTTAATCACAATGTTTTGTTTTTTACTCTCTCTCTCTCCTTCTCCCTCTCCTCCTCCCTTTCCTTCTTACTTCTCCCTTTCTCTAACTCTCTGAATCTTTTCTTTCTCAGACATATAATTTGGCATCTGAATGTAGTGCATGTAAAATGAAAAAAAGGAAGAAGAAACTGAATGTTATGGATTTAAAACTTCTTGACAAAACACAGCTGCTTATGTTGGAGGACATTTTATTGAAAACATAAATTCCCATAAGCAGCACCTGGAGTACAATAGTTTTCAAGCTGACAACACTGTACTGTGAACATTCTAACTGAATATTTAACAACTGTGATAAATGTCAATTATGTAAATGGTAAAATGATATATTCTAGATTTATGTAGCAGAAACTGAGCTTATAATGGGAAAAAATCCACATAAATAAATAATTACTTGTGGAATATTTAATTTCTTAAAGAAATGTTCTGCAGAACTCAATAAATGTGAGTGCAAGCCACTATTTTATAGAGAATCCTAATAATAAAAGCCTAATATGCTAAGTGTCTGATTGTCCAGTCGGCCTTTCAACCAATTAAACCATAATATGCTAATGATATGCTATGACATGCACTGACCACCAGGGGGCAGACAGTCGACCAGTCGCTATGATGGGCACTGACGGCCAAGGGGCAGATGCTCCGACCAGTAACTTTGCTTGCTGCTGGGGTCCGGCAAATCTGTAATTAGCGAAACAGGCAGGACATGCCCTGGAGCCCTCCCGCAGTCCCTCCCCAGCTGGCCAACCTCCCATGTCCCTACCTGGCCCCAATAGTGCACCAGTGGGGTCCCTCGGCCTGGCTGGCACCCTTTCGCAATCCAGGCTGAGGGAACTTCCCCCCACCCCCTGCCTGAGTGCAAGAATTTCATGTACCTGGCCTCTAGTAATTAATAAATAAATAAGGAATAGAAACTGTCAATGTTATACATAAAAAGTTAATAATGGAATTACAATTTTCTGACTACAAAATGATATTATGGATATAACACCAGTTTCTCTCTGCAAATTTCCTCCCCCCAAAAAGTTTAAAGTTGCTAAGGATCTCTGTGTTATGATGATAAGCATCTGGATGAGAATTGAAATTTTCAGTTGAAATTCCAAATGTTTACAAATATTTGGATGTCTTTTGTTGAGTATATCAAACCCCTAACTTTTAAATTTCTCATAAAGATTTTAATTTTCACATGAGTATTGTTCTAAAAGATCTCTTTAATTTGTTCAAAAGTTAATCACTTAAGTGTCCTTTTAAAAAAACAAAAGCCCCAGATCTTATTTAGCCTCAATCTTAATCAGATTTCCTTGGGGGGCCAGGTTCTTAACGGGTATGACTAGGGCCATGCTCTTCAAGGATATATTTGATTTGGAGGCGAGTGTGTTTTTCAAACTATAAATTTATCTACTGCCTGAGAAAGATACATTTCTAGAAATAGGTAGTCCCTCTTTCCCAAAGTCTTCTAACCCAACTTTAACAACACCACACTAAAAACCAATTGTGCACTAGAAAATTATCTCATGCAAGGAAAAAGAAAAATACTATTACTTCCGAGTTAACTTCAATCCTATATTTCTATTATTAGGCATACAGCATGATAGCTTTGATCAAAGGAAAATTAGATTGTTAGACATAATTATTGATTGTCAAAAATACACGTTCAGTGCATGCAAGCATAAAATATTTTCAACTTTTAACAGTATGAAAACGATTTTAAATAATAGTTTTTTAAGTCATTAAGTAAAGAATTTTAGGCTTTGGTTATTTATGTGATTAATTGTATCTTTAAAAAGATATAAATAAAGCCTAGATGAAAAAACAACATGAAAGATGTCTGAGAACTGCAGAAGAAATGAAATATTTAAAGGTAGGAAAAATTAATCATCAGTCTACACAACAATATCAGCTCAAATTAATTGAGTGCTAATTTTATACCAAGAACTGTTCTAGATGTTTTATGTGAATTAATCAATATACTTTTCAAAGCAACATTTTGACATTATTCTTATTTTTCTCATATTAGTAATGAAATATTTGGTTATGTTAAGACAATGTATGTCAGGAGATTTTGTATCTAATTGTGGTCTTTCTTTTCTTTTCCTTTTTTTTCGGGGGGAGGGTCAGGCATAATGCTGAATTGCTTTATTGATAAAATGAGATTCTATAACAAAGATACTTGAATTTATCTTTTTCAGTCCTAAAAAAACTACGAATTTTACGTTTTCTACCTACAGATCAAGAAAACATAAAGATATCTGATTTAAGCATTTTCTTCTGCTGATTCAGACTTCATGGACTGTGCCTCCGTTTTTTGTATAACCACTAACACAATAATAGTGATAATACCATTCTCAGAAGGTTGATTGGAAAAGGTCATGAGTTATTATAATAATTTAATGCAGGTAAACATTTAGGACAGTGCCTAGCCCTAGTCTATAGTAAGCACTCAGTAAATTCAGCCTGAAATTGTTTTTTATTAACTAAATATTATAATTTAGTCAAAGTTCCCACAAACTGATCTCACAATATTTTGATGTTACTTTTTTCCCACTACTATTAGTATCTGCCTTTCCCAGCCTTTCCCAGTGGACCTCTCATAAAAATTCAGTCCTGCCTAATTTTTATTTGACTTTTACAAGATTAGTAAGTAGTATATATTAATGCTACAGACTACCATTTGAAAAAGCTAGACAATTAAAACACCTGTAGCTACCTTATCAAGAATGAATTTGGTAGCTAATACAATTCAATTTTCAAACTTTCAAATTTCAATTTTCTCAAAAAAGTAATCTTCTAATATTGTTCGTTTATACTTTCAAAAAAGTTATCAAAATTATATACATTCTCACATGTTTGTAAATTAGGAACTAAAAAAACTTTCATTTCAAGTCTATAGTATGAAAGAGTATAATTGCCTAAATTATATAAATATTGCCATTTAAAACTAAAACTGTTAAGTCACTCCTGTAAGTATATGCACTCTTTTATATTAACATAGGTTCTAAATATATTTTTAGTATGACATTGAATCTACAGATTTGACTGATTCTATTTGCAAAACAATCTCTATCTTATAAATTAAATGGCAGACATTTCTCTTCGATAATCTGCTACACCAGACTAAGATTTTATCAAGAAAAATATGACTTCAGATTTCACTACAAATAAATTTCTGAGATAATCATTTGACTTCTGAATTTAATTCTAAGATGAATGGATGAATGGCCAGTTCAATAAAGGTATAGAGCCTTATCATGGATTTATGTCTGGATGAAAATAGGCAATGCTTTTGTCAATACTTCTTATCACTGTTTTGCTTTGATCGCATGAATATCTCCTCAGTAACAATGCATTTTCAACACTAACAGTAGAGAGGCAGTGTGGAGATATAGGTAAATGAAAAATTTCATATTCCTTAAGTTCCACTCTACAAAATATTTAAATTCAGAAAACTTCATCACTAGTAAGAATACACCATTTCTAAAGCCATGTTTCAAGTTACTAAGATTCACAAAGATATGAAACTCTATATATAGTTTGTCACACTTTGTCACAAACACTGATGATAGCAATACTTTGAATCCTACCTATAGTGTGTTGACCCTAGAGGCTTTAACATCTTGCTGATACCAACATAGTAATATTTTAAATTAATGAGAGGCATAGATGGACAGTTTTTAAAAATATATTTATTGATTTTTTTTACAGAGAGGAAGGGAGAGAGATAGAGAGTTAGAAACATTGATCAGCTTCCTCCTGCACACTCCCTACTGGGGATGTGCCCACAACCAAGGTACATACCCTTGACCAGAATCAAACCTGGGACCCTTGAGTCCGCAGGCTGATGCTCTATCCACTGAGCCAAACCGGTTAGGGCAGATGGACAGTTTTGAAATGAAATGTTACTAAGAAACAGGCCAGTTGCTCCTCAAATTTTCTTTTCAGGCAGATAAACTTTAAGGAAGTTGTGTATATGTTTGAGATTTGAAATTTGATTCTCTTAAAATCATTCATTCCCGTGTACCTATTGTAAAATCTTCGTGAGCCATAGCGGTTGCATATCTCAGCTTGAAGACTGCTATTTTAAACCATAGATCCCAACTGGTGTACAGAGGAGCCAGGCAGGTAATGTAACTGCATTATGTCTTCATAGACTTAATAACTATATTAAGCAGAGAAAATAGGGACCCAGTTAAGTTTAAGAGACTCTATAACACAATAATGCAGATTGTTTGCCATTCAGGAATATGAACCTAATTTTGCAATACAGTTTTCAGAGGTAGAATTTCAGGGGTTTATTTTCTACTATTAAATATTCTAATTTCTAAATGTTGATAGTTTATTCAATATTTGCTGAAAACACTGAATAAGCTAACTAAATTAAACATATTTTCAGGCAAAATCTCACTGTTATCTATTTGTCTGCCTTTTTCCTTTCTCTTCATGTTCTCTGCCATGTCCTTGAGTTTATACTTTGATTTTTCTAATTAACATTCCAGTACAATCCTGAGATTAGAGACTGGTCTTGGTACTAGCACATGAACACCTAGTTTATTCTTGGCATTGCTCTGTGACGTTGGAGTAGCTTGTACCTTTTTCTTCACCTTGGCTGGAGTGGACAGATCACGTGGGATAATGTATTTTTAAGTATTTGTCTTAAAGGTAACATTCTGTGTCAGATCCTCTTCTACTTTCTACCGCATTTCATTTTGGAACATTTGTTTCTCTTTAATGCCACACAGAGGCTTCCAAAAACAATGTCTGACCTTGATTTGCCTTTGCAAATGCTATGCATTCAAGCATCCCGTGGTTTGCAAATAGCCCAGCCTCTACAAGCACATTAGCTTTCTTGGTACATTCCATCAGCACCTTCCTCCCTTTCTGTTTCCAGCTTTCCCTGTTACTGTGGACACCACAATCTATCTTCTAAGTCAGCAGCCATTTAAGGACACCAATTTCTTCATATTTCTCTTCCCTGTGTCTGATGCCTGTGTTCTGCTTATTGCCTACTGTTCACTTGGTCATTTTCCATTTTGTAGTGGGCTCTCCCTTGAAATTCTTCTTGCATTCTTACTACTTGTCAACATTGTACTCATTTCGCAGTACTTAGTTCCAGCTTTATACACTCCACTTCCTCTAGGAGTGTCTCTCTTTCCTTTTTTTTTTCTCTTTTCTTGAGTATTTCAACCTAATGCAAGCTTTTTCTTTTGTGAAAACCTATAACATCATTAAGTTCCAACTACAAAATGAGTTACACTGTCTTGAGTGATTATTATGATTACATTTTAAACCTCTCAGAAGCTGGTTATGTAATTTGACTCAAACAAATTGCTTTAGAAGTTATTAATGACAGGCCTAAAATAAATAATCAATGAATGTCTCCTGGAATCACAAATACATGTTAAAGGAGTAAACATGATATCTTTAATATAGTTAAAACTCAATGTCTATTTTATAAAACTAGTTCAATGCACAATTCTTGTGAAAACAATTAGAATTTAATTCTTAATTAATAGATGTTAAGTTACTTTTCTGTTTTTTGTAGTGTTTCCTTCTTACTTTTCATTGAATTTTGCTATATTTTCTTTTTCAATCACAACGTTTGATACTTGAATTCAAATCTTAAATGTCATTCAGTAACTTAGGAGAAATGAAAAAAAAAAGCAAATCTTAAATGTCATTCAGCAACTTAGGAGAAATGAAAAAAAAAGCAAACATTACTCAAGGGAGAGAAGAACTATGAAGTGGTAAAAGGAAATAACCATCTTTAAATCTCTAATATTTACCAATTCTATACAAGGCTCTTTTCAGAAAGGAAGCTTTCATAAAAAGTGTGCATTAGAAAAGTAAATTTTGGTTCCTTCAGTGCTAGGTAGCGAAAAATGTTGGTATCTTTTGGAACAAATTTAATCTAATCTATGTTCTTTTATATACTTCGTCCTTCATTTTGACCATCAACTATCTTTCTGAGCTCTCACTAGCCTGTTATTCTCACTCTAATAATATCACTGAGATTTTTCTGATTTTGCACTTTTCTCATTGAAAAGTTTCAGGACAGAGTCAATGCATGTTGAGGAAACAGTGCTCACTGATACTATCTTTAAACTTGTTTTATATTTAATTTACATTTACAAACAAATCCATTGCTTAGCCCAACTTTAGTGTCTACTCAACTGCATAGCCAGAGAAAGCCCTCTAAGGTAACACCCAAACATTAATCTACTTGCATATTTGTTCTACAGAGAAATGCAGGATTATGTAGAGTAATTATCAAATCTGGAGAAAACTATTTTAATACATAAAATATTGTGAAGAAATTAATTAGAACTGGAACTTTTTTTAGCTGCAGTGAAAGAAGATGGCTTGGGATTTTCCTTTGCCTCTACATATTCTATTCAGGAGTACAATAAACTAGTCAGTTATAATTAGTATATTAGTATTTCTATCCTGTATGGACTCTTCTATGAATGGCAGAATCAGTATCTTGGTTCCACTACCTGACTTCAGTGTTCCCAACAGAGTTCATTTCTCAATATGTAATTTACTGTCTGTTAGGTAAATACAGAATTAACTCTGAAATTGAATTCACTATAATTCTCAAAAAGTTTTGAACTTGCATTGTCTTCCACTCAGATTATTTTCTCCAGTATACTTGCTCTTGATATTGTGATCTGTTCATGACTGAACAGTTGATTTCTTGGCGATAACATTTTTCTTTTTCTTTAATGATTCAGTTTTTTGCTGCAGAAAAGTATTTCCCATGTGAAAGCTTACACAAGCATATTCTGCATCTGTACATCAATGGCTTCTCTGGTTTAAATTGAAAGCACAGATTTTTTGGAAAATGAAATCCAATCTTATGCTATAAAGAAGTTGAATAGCTGGACCATAATGGATCAGTAATGAGTCATTAGTGACTAAGGTGAGGGTAAAATTGCTGTAAAGTAATAAATGGCTTTTCAGCACATGCAACATTCGGCAAGAACCAAGTGCCAATGGAAATCCAGGTGGCAAGGCTTCCTGTGAGTTTACAAACTATTCAGAAGAACACAAACAATTTATACCTTATAGTAGAGAATAAAACTGAATGCTTAAAGCCCCAGTACTCATTAAACCTAAGCCACTTAGGTGGTAGAACAGTATAAACAGTTGAGAAAATTGTGTAGCATACTGATTACTCGCAGCTCTCTCTAAAGTCAGGCATGTCATCATATTCACAAACAGTTGCTGGCAGGGCTCCTTGGTTCTTTGAAAACTGGTTCTCTTTTCTGAAAGGTAATCAGAGACCTTAAATTCTCTGACAGAGCCATGTATATCTTGTTCTGAGAGGCACTTAGTATGTGCAAGAAGTGTTCGTTAAAAGCAAGATTTCAAAACTACTTTATAACCATTACAGCAAGAGTTCTGTTTTGTTAGAAAAGACGTGACCCGTGGAAGTGGAACAGGATTCTGGAGGATCTTGCTGGGCCAGGAGTTACCTTTTATTTTCTGGACAGAAAATAGGTCTGAAGGATCCAAGAGAAGGGGATAAGGAGACAGCTTGGGAAGCGGGGGGAGTGGCTCGCAGGACCCAGGGCAACTACTTATTATCCAGGAAGTTTTCCAGTATTATGATCACCAGTATTGGCCTGAGAGCATCATGGCTGAATATCAGCCCTTCAGCAAGCCTAACAATGTGCCTAGCAGAGGGATTGTTAGTGCTGATGTTACCACATGACACTATCACCAGGTGTCCTCAATGAAGCTGACACCTTTTATTTCCAGTAGACATGTCTTGTTCTCTTCACAGATTCAAACATAAAGGCTCAGTCCAGTTATGTGACAATTTACAGAGCTAGGAAATGGCAAGACAGGACCTTAGCACATACAGTGTTTTGCCATACGCAGTGCTTTTTACACTATGCCTGCCGAGAATAATGACTCCCCTAACAGCACCTTGTGAAAGGGCCTCAAATCCAAGTACAACCTTGGGAAGGAGTGGAGGTCTACTCAAAATTGGGAGAGAGAAGGGAAAGAGTTTAAAGCCTTGTGACACTCTGTTCTTTATAATTCTAAAAAAATACTTTGTATGAAATACATTTAAGTAATGCTTAGCTATGGCAGGTTGCTCAGGGAAAATAGGTGCTCTAGACAGAGGGGTTCCCTAGTGAATGACAGTGAGTCTTCATGGAGTTCACTAGGGAGTTCTGTGAGGTCAGCTTCAGAGCCAGCCTGCTGCAGTGTGTCCTAACTACACCCTCCCCTAGGCGTGGTGCATTGGGCATGTCACTTAATCTCTCTGAGTCTCAGTTCCCTCCTCTATAAACAGGGATATTTTTCTTAATTCAACTGTTGTGAAAATTTTGTGAGATGAATTATATTTGGAGCTTAGCACAATGTGTGGCCAAAAAAATAAGCACTGAAAAATGTTAGCCCTTACTATTGCTATTTTTACATAAAGGAAAGGAAAAGAGAAAAGTCTTATCTTCAGAACCTTAGCAGCTGCTATAGAACTTTTTGTAGAGTGGATATTTGACAGATATTTATTGAATAAATGACCAATGAGTAATATTATGAAATTAATTTCTTTCTTGACTTTTTGTTGTTTTTAATGTGAGTTCCTACTCACACAAATTATCCATTAGAATTAGGGTCACATAGATTTCCCCCCCTATAGATGTATAGAAGTTCTAGAGTACTTTGCATAGTAGCCTGAAGGATAATAACTTTCAAAATCATGGCAGGTAGCATCTCTATATATAAAAGGTTAATATGCTAAGTGTCTGACCATCAGACTGGTCGTTATGATGCACAATGACCACCAGGGGGCAGACGCTCAATGCAGGAACTGCTGTGATGTGCACTGTCCATTTACAGAGAAATGGCACCATGGACCTGGTGCCCTCAAAGCAACACTTGGCTTCTCCCAATTGGGACACAGCCCTGCCACTACCCCAGAGTGACACCCCACCAAATCACAACCAATGGTGCCGAGACCTCATGGAGAAAAATGTGGCCCACAGCCCAGCCCAGCCCGGAAACAGTGGCTGTGGGCACCGGATAATGATGTCATGTAGCAATGCCTGGCTTCCTCTCCCTAGCAACTAGCCTCCTTGGAGTTTCTTCAGCCCAGGAACATGACTTGCTTTATAGCCAGGTGGAAACATTTTACACTGTAACCAAATGTCTGTGAAGCGTTTTCCCATGCCTCACCTCATTTAATCCTCACAGAAGTCCTGGAGCAGGTAGATAGGAGACTCGGTGGAATCCTATTTTCTTTACATTAGCCAGAAAAAAGAGATTTAGAAAGCTTAGAAACTTGACCCAACTGAAAAGAAGTAAGAAATGGTGGACCTTGAAAATGACTTCAGGTTTTCTCACTGCCCTGAATATAGTCAAACACTGCTGCAGTTAAATATTTTACCCTTTGTTCTCCTTGCGTGATCTACAATAATAATCTGCTTCATGTTGACATTTACTGCTGTGTTGCTGACAATTACCTGAAAGAGAAGTTGGGCTGGAAAATGTTTAGCTAAATCAGAAAGCAGGTCTAATTAAGCAAGTTTAATATATATATATATATATATATATATATATATATATATATATATGGCTAAGTTGACTTACGCATGTGCAATACATATAAAGCTCTCGCTGGTGCCAATTGCATGCGTGTGTTTCAGTCTGCCATTGTTGATCATGAATTTGGTTGACACTTCTATTATAGAGAAAGGGCAAATAGCAGTATTAAAATATTTCTTCTAATTAATTTCCTTTCAATGTGCACAAATTTGTGCACTGAGCCACTAGTATGATAATAATTTCATAAATGATAAATTCTAAATTTACTTCACTTTATATAGGTGTACCTATAAAGCATATACATCAAACAGTGTAGTATAACATGATATGTAGTATAACAGTGTAAATAAGCTAAAGTTTAATTAAATTATAGCATGCAGTAACATTCAGTGTTTGTTATATGCTATCCAAATCAACAAGAGCTATAGGGTAGCATGAAATATCAGACATGATCTCAACCCTTAAGAGTACCAGATAAAACAGTCTTATTCATTGCTTGGCCAGCATGGTTCAGTGGTTGCGCATCCATCTATGAACCAGGAGGTTATGGTTTGATTCTGCATTCTTTCAATTAATCTACCACCGTTTACTAGGCACTTGTAAGTGGCATGCACACTCTAGTCATTAAGGATATAGTAATAAAAAAACAATATTTTTGCTTTCAAGGTGCTTCCCATGCTGTGAAGGATATAAACATGTAAATAGTTAAAATTAAATGTGTTGAGAGAGATAGAGAAACACATGAAGCAGAATGTGATAGATCATTAGGACAAATTGAATGTAACTGGTAAAGAGTTTGTAGGAGTTCAAAGACTTGACAGTTAAGGTCCTAAAAGATGTTTCTGAGGTCTAACTAATACATTACAGTAAACGATATCAAGACAATTTCAGGTCATCTGGAAGCAGTAATCTCCCTGGAGGAAATAGATCTAAAGCAGATCTTAAAGAACGGTATTATCTAATGAACTAGAAGGAAAGGAATAGACCATCTGATACCTTAACCCAGTTGTTTTATGTTCAGCTATTATGACTATCCACCTTCAAAGTGAGCTCTGCATAGTCTCTAATTTGTACGATGAGTCATAGAATCTTGGTGGCAAGAGTCTTCAATGTTATTTAAATAAACTTTTAATTATTCACTGTCTAGAAGGCATCCTTGGCATGTAGTCCTTAATACTGGTCTTCCTCCCTCTATCTGAACATTCCCAGTGACAGGATTACTTTCAGCCTTCTGTATACTTATATTTTAAAAGTGTCTCTCTTCTAGGACCAGTTATTTCTCCTAGTTTTTTCCATTGCATACACTTTTTAATAGACAGTTCTTCAAAAGTTTTAAATACTACTATTATATTCAAAATCCTCTCTTTAAAGAAATTGTGGACCAAGCATTCACAATTCCTTTAACTATATCCATATAGTACAGTTTCTAGATGTTTGAACATTTGGCAAAGATAAAAATTTTTCTTAGTGGCAAGAATAGATTTGAGACTCTTAATAAGATCATGGAGTATCTGGCCACATTTGCTGATGGCTCTTTTTATTATAAAGTGCCTGAAGTGCCCTTTGTCCCCAGCTTTTTCCATTATTTCCACCATTGTTTATATTCTTTGTTGTAATTACTCATTTTCTGTTATAATTTCTTGGTTGTTTTAGGTTAATTGTCAGTCTTTTCTAATTGTGGGTTATAGTGATATCATATTTTTATCTTAGTTGGTTTATTAGAAGGAAAGGAGCTTAAATGCAGCTGTGCCCATGTTACCTCTCAGGGCTTCTATTTCTTCTTCTATAAAGTAAGGAGTCTTGATTGAATAAATTCTCAAGTTGACCTTAGCTCTAAAATTTTTATTCCATGTGTCTACCATTCTATCGGGACAACCGGGGACATCTGAGGTAACTATTCTCACTGCTGACTATACAATATCAATATTATATAGCAACAATAAGGACAAAACAACAACAATAAAGATAATTTCTAGTTGTAGAGGGTTATTTTGATCTTTGTTCCTGGCTGAATTTTAGTAGCGTGTGTATAATTTATAGCAGAGAGAAAGCAGTAGGGGTAGGAGCAAGGCCAACATGACCTTGGGATGAGGAGCACAGCAATTGTTCTTCTCACAAGAAAGAGAAAAATAAGGACCAATAAACACCACTTCTTAGAGTAATCGACACCAAAAGAAGAAAGGACAAGCATTGGTAAATAATGGGGCAGTGCTACTATCTCTTGCCATTCTTTATTCTGTTCATGACACGAATGTAGCCTCATCAATTACTTTCTAAAGCTGAAAATGTTTTTCTTTGAAAAGAGATTCATCATCTATGATTCTGAGTCCCTTACAGAAATGAATGGAATCAATTGCATATCCTATAATAATGCTGAATAAAAATTACCTTTGGAGACCATAACCTGCTCCAAATAGCATAATAATTGAAATGCTAGCCTGCTACATGACAATTGTGAGACTCTTACTTCCCTTCTATTCCACAAATCTCTCAGCAATACAATGAATAAATAACCCAAATACCCTGTAGCTTCATCTCCTTTTCCCTGAGCAGAGTTAGTTATCTCAACTGTGAAAAGGCTGTGATGTTATCTGGTAACATATACAATCATTAATTACGTATTTCATATAATAATTATATACAATATTATAAATATATAAAATATTGTAAATGCAAGTATAAACTGCATACATAAATAATGCATACACATGTGTGTGTATCTACACACTACAAGTATGGGTGTTACTTGGTTTACGTAGTGCTTTTCTGAGTGCTCATTTAATCTTCACAATTCACAATAAGCCTATGAGGTATTATTAACACTATATCATAGATGAGAAGTATGAGGCACTAAAAAGTAAAGTGATTTGACCAAAGTTACACAGAAAAGGGATGAAATGACGAAGGAAGCAGTGTGACTCTAGAGCAGTGGTTCCCAACATGGGGCACACACCCCACAGAGGGGCAATTTGATTTTTAAGGGGGGCAATTCGAGAATGAGTTATTAACAGTGAATTTTTTGCATTTCTTATGGTTCTAAGGGCCTCATATACAGTACATAAATATATATTGGGACATATTTATGCATTTCAGTTCTCTATTATATGTTTTGAAACTTTATTTGCTATTTTTTTCATATCACTTCCTATTATTATTTTTTAAACAATTTCTTAGTGATTTTTTTCCTCAGTACTTCAACTGTCCTTTTGTTCTTTTATTTTTCTCTTTCATGGATGCCATGTTTTCTGGAAGTTTGTTTAGACTAAGTTAATGGCCTTTTAAGCTTCCTCCACATGAATAGGAGTTCACTTTTTTAATAATAAGAATTATATGTCATAGGGTTGCATCAGGATTTTAGAGATGCTTAGGTGGGGCATGGCCAAAAAAAGGTTGGGAACCACTGCTCTAGAGACATTTCTCTTATGTCATTGCTCATTTCTATTTATCCATATAAACATATTCCATAAATCTACATACTCAGTATCTACCTTCTGTTTGGGATGTATCTGCTATGAAATTAATAAAATTAACCAAATCTAATGTTGGTTTAGTAATGTTGCATAGACTCATTTTGACTTGGATAGTAGAAAGATGTAGAAAATGGTGTGGCTACAACAAATTTCCACCAAAAATTAAAACTTGAAGTTTAAAACTAAAAATTAACCATATCCTTTTTCTTCTCATATACATCATCTCTTTGCTATACTTTAATATGTGTATAGTAGGAAGGGATAATTTGTAACCAAGGAGTTTTTCTTTCTAATCTCAGGCATATCAGCAGGGTCTAACAGAATAAAAGATACAATTCATAATTCTCATCACAAATCATATTCAGTCTTATTTCATTTTCCTTAGAAGGAAGTTGAAGGTCTGAGAGGGTGGCAGAAGTAAGGGTTACATCATTCAAAGTCAAGGATAAGAAGGAGAGTGATGAAGGAAAGTGACCTTGCAAGTCTATCCTCACAAAGGGAAGTGGCCATCGAGATCTTTGCTGTACTGAGAATACAAGTAAGGCCTAGCAAAATTCCAGTGTGTTACTATACCAAAGGACTCAATATTTCATCTTCAATTATTTTATTATCTTAACTTTTTCTGAGCATCAAAAAAGGAATAAACAGCTCTCAAATATCCAGGAGAACCCTGGTATAAACCAACTCGATGGTATTCTAGTTCAGCAGATACAAGGGATGTAGATCAGAACAATTAAAAATATCATCTTTGGCCTGGCCGACATGGCTCAGTGGTTGAGTGCTGACCTGTGAACCAGGAAGTCTCTATTCCATTCCCAGTCAGGGCACATGCCTGTGTTGAGGGAGGGCTCCATTTCCAGTAGGGGGCGTGCAGGGGGAAGCCAATCAATGATTCTCTCTCATCATTGATGTTTCTCTCTCTCCCTCTCCCTCTCCTTCTCCCTCTCCCTCTCCCTCTCCCTCTCCTTCTCCCTTCCTCTCACAAACCACACACACACACACACACACACTTTGGCAGCGAGGACCAAGAATGAGATTTTTATTATTGCTCTAGGTGATTACAATGTTCATTGAGAGTACTTGGTGTAGTCCCACCATGGCAAGATGTTATAACCCTCTTTTAGCAGCTAGGATGCAAAGTCAAGAAACTTAGGTTTTCTAAGGGGAGAAACAGAAGACTTTGAAGGAAATGGTGACCATTTGCCATGTTCATAACTCATGTGGAATTGCAGACTCTCCACCTGCAGATGTCTTTAATACCATTCCATGTGCTTCTATTCCTTTACTATTGTCCAGCCACTTTCATTCTCAATTAGTTAAATGCACCATGCGCTTTACTGTCTCAAGGATTTCACACATATTAGTTCCAATGCCTAGAATGTGCTTTTCCTTACTCCTTGCCTGACTAGTGTAATATTTTTGGTCGAAATTTATTATGCCAATTTAGCTAAGAGGGGACCACATTCCCTGGAGTCCTCCTCCCTACATGGTTCCAAATTAGAAGCAACGACAGAGACCTTTAGCAGGAGTCTGAAATGCGAAGATACTTTTTTTTCCACTTTCACACACAAGTAGTTGATGAAAAGCAAAATGTGTTCAGGTGCTTTTGTGGTTCACACAGGTGTTTTCTTCTCAGCTCATTCGCCTTGTTTGCAAGGAGCAGAGTAGGGCCTCTGACTCCTTCAGAAGCGACCAGATCCTCTTGTAGCTCCCTCAGATCCTAAACTAGGTATATGTTTGGCCCCATGAAAAGCGTTCCAGCTTTTCCTGAAAGTAACTTGAATTATTGAAGTTGGCAGCTTGGAGGTAGTGAGAAAGTGATGCAAGTTCCAGTCCATCTTCACCTGTCCAGTGTGTCCTCACTATCCCCACTTCACACCCATCTTCCCTTCCCAACTTCCTGCACTGCTGACTTCAGCCCCAGCATCAGATGCAAAGAAGAAAGCCTTATAAGTATAAGCTTATCAGCTTCCGTGTTATGTAAGCTCAAATCTCTATGAAAGCCTTCATATATCCCAGTGATTCTGTTTCATCAATTAAACACTGACTGAGAGATCTAGCTCTTTCCTTCCTTCCGGCTTCGACTTACACATCCCTCCTTAAGGGGTCTTCCCAGGCACTGTGATCCAGAATATGCTTCTCCTCACTCCTCTAGTTATACTTTAGTTCGTCATCTTGTTTTTTTCTAAGTACTTATCATTATCTATACTCGTTTTATTAATCTTCCGTGCTCCTTACCTGTCTCCCTCATTACTATGTTTACTCTATAAGAGAAGGAGTTATGTCTGTTCTTTTTGTCACTTCATCTCCAATGTCTGTTACGGTGCCTGGCATACAACAAATGTTCATTAAATATATTTGTACGTGTGAATGAATGAAAATGAAAGGATAGATACTTTTTTAAATGATAGCTCTGAGGGCCATATGAACAAGGGATTCAAAAAGAGATTTGTGTCTGGCTGACCAGATAGGGGACTATTGAAATGAATAAAGGCCTGAAAGAGGTTGAAATGACAAATGAAGATGAATGATCTGACACATGGATGAAAAAGAAGACTATATCCGACTCCTCTATGGAGAGGATGTTGAAAAAAAGAAGGAAGAGATTCCTCATTCAATCAAAGAAACATAATCACTAGGAGTGATACTCTAAGGAATTTCTCACAGTGGCTTAAGCACACAAAATCTGGGATCTGATTAAGCTTACTAAGGCTTCCATCTTTGCAACTTATGGGCTGAAGTCAGCAATGTAGGAAGTAGGATGGATGTGCAGTGGAGAGTGAGGATACACTGGAACAGGTGAGGATGGTTTGGAACTTGCATCAGTTTCTGATTCTTTGTTTCTTGTCCCCTAGAAGAATGATGATGCTTCAACAGATTAAAGATGAAGAACAGGCTTTAGAGAACAAGATACTGATTTTGAAGTTTTCCATTTAGATGGACATTTCTGGATGTAAGTCAGGATTGGTAACACACGCTAATTTAGATATATCAGACGGTGGTATTATTTAAAGCCATGACAGTAATTAAGATAATCCAGGCAGATTGTGGAATATAGTTAGAAAGTCCAAGGAATTCTTCAATATTTATGATGTAGAAGGGCAAGTAAAAATATAAAGCTTAAGAGATTGAAAAAGATTTTCGATGCTTTGAGTATAAAGTGAAATTATTTCAGGTCAGCAAACTGCACAAACATTAAGAATAAACAAAAAATCTACACTCCATCCTCTGAACCAGCAGCCTCAGAATTTGGCCAACACTATGAGTATTTAACATCCTTTATATTCTTATTCTTCTTCCCCCTCAGCCCTTCTGCTAAAATACTCATTGTAATGTTCCAAACTCCACTTACCACGCTTAAACCTGAGTAGGAAAACTGCATTGTCTGTATCAATAGTTCTCAAACTGGGGCAATTTTGCTCCAGAGAGTGCATCTGGCAATATTTGGGATATTTTTTATTGCCCCTGGCATCTGGTTGCAGTAGAGGTCAGGGTGCTGATAAGCAACCTACAATACACAGGACAGCAGTCCCTGCCCCCAACAAAAGACTGTCCACCCCCAACATGAAAGTGTACTAAAATTATATCAACAAAAAAGGTTACATGTAAAGATGAACTGTGTTGTTACACATTTGAATAATTTCTAAGGTTGGTGTTTTTATAATATTTTGAGGACAAAATGTTGAGTTATATTTAGTGCTACTTGGATAAAAAAAAATGTTACTTATTTTTCTCTCTATAGACACATTTTATGGCTTTATTAAATGTTTTTCTAAATGTATATTGCAAAAAGTGGTTAAATTCAAAATGCATGCAGCAATGGCAGAATGAAAGTATTTCAAACAACTTTACCAGGATACAGGTGAGCATCTGTGTGTATATGAATAGAGAACCATTCATGGAGGAGTTACTATAGTTCAGTGCCAGAACTCAGTAGTTTAGGCTCTAAAACTTTTTTTAATATGTAGAAGAAGTAGTTATTTTTTCACAGGCTAAAATTAACCAAAACAAGAAGATTGATGCATAAAATCCTACTACCAATATAGACAACAGGACATGTACCTGTCACATATACAAAGCTTTTCATGTTGGCCTGATCACACATTCTTTCTCAATAATTAGGGTTATATACAGAGAAAAACTATATTTTTTGTTTGGTGAATATAAAATATTAAAAAATTAAATGAATGCTCTGGGCAGATAGGCCATTTTATATTGTGGTAATACATTACACCCTATTGGTAATAATGTACAGCATATTATATTCAATTATTGTAATGAGTCATGGAATGCATTAAACTAGTATGGTCAGACTCCAGCTGGTGTGGCTAAGTTGGTTGGGCATCGTCCCATGCACCAAAAGGCTGCTGGTTCAATTGCTGGTCAGGGCAGAAACCGGGCTATGTACTCGATCCCTGGTAGGGGGTGTGCAGGAGGCAGCCAATCCATGCTTCACACTCACATCAATGTTTCTCTGTCTCTCCCTTTCCCTTCCCCTCTCTCTAAAAATAAATTTTAAAAGTCTTAAACTAAAACAACAAAATACAGTACAGTCAGAGTGGTTTTGAATAACAGAAGAAAGAGATCATTGTATTGCTATCGCCACTTAGAGATGCCTATTGCATCCTTTTATCCAGCTTTCTTTCTCTCTATAATATTTATCATCTTATCACAAGCCAAATACACACTGGATCCATCTATTAAAATATGGGTACCTTGAGGGTAGAAACATTTTTTGTTTTATTTGTCACTAATGTCTAGAGCAATGGATGGCTTACAGTAAGTATCTTTTGAATGATTGAATGAATGAAGAATTAGTGAAATGATATAGCACATTTTGAGGAGTTGCTTAGTAGCAGGAATTTAAAAAAAAATATTTTGTTGAGTTTATGTTTTCATTATTTTGCTCAATTACTTATTGTTTTACTCAAAATCATATTTTTGTAAGAGTTTGTATTTAAACATAAGTCAGTTCAGAGCATTTGTACTTTTGATGGAATGGAATAGAAATCTATTCAATTCATTACTACAAACTGAAAAAAAAGACACAATGTCACATTGAAAAAAATGTCTATAGAAGATTTTGTTAATAGAAAAGAGAAAACACACACATACAAATATGAGATTTCATTATATATAAAATATTTTGAATAAAACTATAATATATTTGTAGTTCTAATTCAAAGTCTATTTTTGGCAGAGCAGAATAAAATCACCTTAATCTTTACTGAGCCATACATTTTCAGCCAAAGAACAATTATAGTTATTAATATCACCTAGCACATTATAATGTTGACAAGAAATGTTGGTAAAAATTATAATTTAAATTATAGTGGGTAAACGCAGAAAATCCAGCATTATTAAAAATTGCTGAAGCTTCAAAACCTAAGTAGATGACTAAACACCTGGCTTAGGGGAAGAATAGCATAATAATGGGCTAAATAAAGAAGACATTGAGTACTAAGAAATTAATTCTTCAAAGGAGGGACTCTGGAATTATTCCAAACATTTCTAAAGATGTGAAAATAAATGGCATCTATTGGGAAGAATGTAGCTGAGTTACGGTCTTCTAAAGAGGGGATATGCTTCAGTTGGACAAACTGTCCTGTGTCTATTCAGTTTTTCAGTGTTCATGCTGTATTGATTCTTAAATATCATTTTAAATAGCATACATGTTATTACATAGTAGTTTGTATTTAATTGGAGTAAGTAAATTTTAGCATTTTTTTTTGTTTTCTCCTACATATTTAATTAAACTTTTTCTTGAATGTTTAACCATGCAATATCACCCAAGCAATATCATTATTGTTTTCCTTAAAATTATACAATTACATCCTAGGCCTCCTTACTTCTAAATAACTCACAGCCTCATTAAGACCTGCGAGGCCAACTCTCAATAAATGTTTCACTAAATGCAGGAATTATCCAGCCTACCAACCCCATTGCCTCATTGAGTTTCACTCCTACTTCCCATGTCTCTGGGCAGTTTTGTGATTCCTTTCCTAGTCCTGGTTGTGCTTAATACACAACAATGTGGGTATAAATTAAAGCTTAGCATTCAATTCTTCTTCCCTGTGTAGTTTTTAAAAATCTTTCCTTATCACACAGATTTTCCTCAAGTATTTATTGCAATGCCTTCCTTTTATGTTTATTTCATTTAAAAATTTCCCCCCTGAGTTATGAACCCAGTCAATATCTAACATATCTTTATATCATGGATGTCATTCATTCACTACAAAGCAACAACAATAACACACACACACACACACACACACACACACACACACATGCACGCACACACACACATACACACAAATAAAAACAATAGTCTATTAGTATAGATTCAGACCTATGCCGGTCAGTGGAATACAATGATGAAGAGAATATAACCTCTGTACTTTAGAGATCACAAAAATGTTGTCAAATAAGACAAATAATGTATTTTTAATTTTATTTTATTGTTTAAAGTATTACAAATAGTAGTAAATATGTCTCCTTTTTTTTCCTATTGACCTTCCCCTGGCATCCACTACCCCCCGACACATGCCCTCACCCCCTCACCCCCAGTGTCTTGCATCCATTGGTTATGTTTATATGCATGTATACAAGTCCTTCGGTCGATCTCTTACCTCCCCCCCACAACCCTCCCCAGCCTTCCCGCTGTAGTTTGACAGTATGTTTGATGCTTCTCTACCTCTGTATCCATTTTTGTTCATCAGTTTATAATGTTCTTTATTATCCATAAATGAGCGAGATCATGTGTATTTTTCTTCACTGCCTGGCTTATTCACTGTATGGCATAATGCTCTCCAGTTCCACCCATGCTGTTGCAAATGGTAAGAATTCCTTCATTTTTACAGCAGTGTAGTATTCCATTGTGTAGATGTACCACAGTTTTCTAATCCGTTCATCTGCTGATGGGCATTTAGGCTGTTTCTAACCCTTAGCTATTGTAAATTGTGCTGCTATGAACATAGGGTGCATATATTCTTTCTGATTGGTGTTTCTGTTTTCTTGGGATATATTCCTAGAAGTGGTATTACTGGGTCAAATGGCAGTTCCATTTTTAATTTTTTGAAGAAACGCCATACTGTTTTCCAAAGTGGCTGAACCAGTCTGCATTCCCACCAGCAGTGAAGGAGGGTTCCTTTTTCTCCGCATCCTCTCCAGCACTTGTCATATACTCAATGAGCAAAAACTAAAACCATTTCCCCTAAGAAAAGGAACAAGACAGGGATGCCCACTCTTGCCACTCCTGTTTGACACAGTACTGGAAGTACTAGCCATTGTGATCAGACAAGAAGAAGAAATAAACAGCATCCAAATTGGAAAATAAGAAGTCAAACTCTCCTTATTCGCAGATTACATGATATTGTACATAGAAAACCCCAAAGACTCAATCAAAAAACTACTAGACTTAATAAATGAATTCGGCAATGTAGCAGGATACAAAATTAACACCCAGAAGTCTATGGCTTTTCAATACACCAATAGTGAACTCACAGAAAGAGAAATTTAAAAAACAATCCCATTTACCAGTGCAATAATGTATTGATTATTACAAAATGTACATGCTGCCAGCATTGTGAGAGAAAAGAGAAATATTTATCTCTGTCTGATAATGTCAGAGATGGTATCTTGGATGAGGTCATATGTAAATTGAATTTTAAAAAAGAAATAAAAAATTTCCAGATAGAAAAGAATGGAATTAAGAAAAGAATATGCAGTATTAGCTCTATTAAGAAACCTCCATTTAACTAATTGGATTAACTGCTCCTCTGTTGATTTGTTGATGGTAGCCATTCTGGCAGGTGTGAGGTGATACCTTATTGTTTTAATTTGCATTTCTCTGATGATTAGTGACTTCCAGCATTTTTCATTACATATTACATAAACAAATAAGGCAGAACAAAATAAAAGTCACTTATATAAAACATTATCAGAATATTTGGGAAATAATTGAGTCTCTAAGTACATTGCTATCAATTTAGGTATAGGACGATGCTACAAGTTATGGTGAATTTTTAAAAAGTCTTTACTATAAGGATATTTTCTCAGATTGCTTTTTAACATAGTCTTATTCTAATTCAAATATCCCAAATATAATTGGATATGTATGTGGTAATTACAAAAATTACACAGTTTGAGTCAGGCTCACAGTAAAGAAATACCTCAACTTCACATCAGAATATTTTTGTTGTAATTTATAATACATTGCTTAAACTATAAATGTATTTTATTAATTATTTTCCACCTGCCAGATTTTTTCAATAAACTTATCAGTAGGCATTTTGATCTTTTCAGAAAAAGAGAATTTTTAAAAATCAAGAAAAGTAGCAATACTCAAAAAGCCATTGTTGTAGAAAAAGTCAACAATAATGTTTTTCTATTCTTAATAAATAGTTTATATTATCATTATATTGTAAACCAAAATTCAAGACTAGGCTTGAGTTAAATATTTATTACCATGAAAAAAAAAGAAATGTGAAGAGAAGGAAGTTTTATTGTTTTTTCAAAAAGGAAACATCTTGCCCTGGCCAGTTTGGCTCAGTGGTTGAGAGTCGGCCCACGCACTGAAGGGTAGCGGGTTCAATTCCCAGTCAAGGGCATGTACCTCCACTGCAGGCTCCATCCCCTGCCCCAGCAGGGACGTGTGTTGGAGGCAACCAATCGATGTGTCTCTCTCACATTCTCACATTGATGTTTCTCTCTCTCTCCCTCTCTTCCTCCCACCCTTTCCACTCTATCTAAAAACAATGGAAAAATATCCTCGTGTGAGTATTAAAAAAAAAGGAGAGACACCAGCAACTTCTGTAGTAGACACAAAAATTATACAAAATGTAAGAGTAATAAAAATTGTGCTGTTATGTAAAAAGGATGTTTTCTATTCCTAGATCATCGGAAGATAATGTATTCTCCCACTCAACTTACATGTCAAGCATTGTGCAGGTTACTCAGGCTCCTCAAGAGGAGTTTCGCTCTTCTGGGAAGATCTGGTGGAAGGCAGAATAAACAGAAAATTACAATTCTGAACTATAGATAACTTTTAGAGTTATAAATACTATACATGTATATTAGTTTACTATTGCTGTTTTCACAAATTACCACAAGTTTGTGGCTTAAAACAACACAGATTTACTGTGCTACCATCCTAAAATCCAGGAGTCTGAAATGGGTAGAATTGAAGCACCTCTCTACCACTGATATTAATCAACAGATATTTATTAAGAACTTTTAAAATTTATTATTTTTTATTAAATTTATTGGGATGACTGGCACTATCATTGTTCTTGTGGAATTTACAGCTCTTTAAGCCATGAGGCGGACACTAATAAAATGATCACAAACTGTAATGTTGTAATTATAACAGAGTATTATCCATGAAGATACATGTCATGAAAATAAGAGAAAGACCTATTACTAGGGACCAGGAAAAGTTTCCTTGAGAAAATTAAACACAAAGAGGAAAGGAAAGTGTATTTAGGTAGAGGACACATGTGAAAGGCTTGGAGGTGCAGACCAAGTTTCAGTTAAATAATTAAAATAAGTCAATGTAATAGAACATAGAAACTAATAATCATGTAAAACCACACTAGGTTTTCTACAACTCTTTTGTTACCGCTTTGGACATTTAAGTAAGGCTCTTGACCTGATTAGACTTGCTTTATGAACTAATTGTGTTGATCAAGGTGGGCAAAAATGGACACAGACAGACAAGTTAATAGAACTTCATTGCAACAGCCCAGATAGGAGATTAGAGTAGTTTTTTCCAGGGATGAGAATAAAGAAAAGAGGATGGAGTATAGAGATTTGTAAGAGGAAAGATCCCCAGAATTGCTGGTGAATATGAAAGATGAGAGAATATGAAGTGTAAACAATGATTTCTAGTATTCTACCTTGAGAACGTGAATATCTGCTAATACTTTTCAGAGTTAAGTATCACTTATGGAGGGAGAATTGAGTTTGCTGGGAGAGGATAAGGAGTTACTTGTTAGATGTGTAGAAATAAAAATTGATTTTCTCTGAATTATGGAGCATTTCTGATTCCTGAGGTGAGATGGTAGTGGTAATCAAATCAGAAATAAGAGATTAGTAATGGCTTAGAATAAAGGATGTGAAGTGTCCATTTTTTAAATACTAAGTGTGGTTTTACTAGTACTGGGGATGAGTTGAAGGATGAAGGGGAGCATTTCATACACAATAGTACCTGGGAATCCCAGTTTTATGTAGCAAGAAACAGAGAGATATAGGGCTTTTTCTTATTATTATTTAAAAAATATATTTGTATTGATTTTGAAGAGGAAGAGAGAGAGAGAGAGAAAGAGAGAGAGAGAGAGACAACAATGATGAGAGAGAATCATTAATTGGCTGCCTCCTGCACACTTCCTACTGGAGTTCTAGCCTCCAACCTAGGCATGTGCTCTTGACCTGAATTGAACCCAGGACCCTCAGTCCATAGGCTGACACACTACCCACTGAACCAACCAGTAGGACTGTAGGACTTTTTCTACTTTCTGGTCTAACAGTACAGATTTGGAAGTGTAAAGGGAAGATGGATTATTTAGACAATTAAAAAATTAGAAAATTTTGATCTGAAATTGGAATTCTAGATTTAAAATTTTGACAATAGAGATGTTAGGGTAATGTCAAGGTTTAAGTATTGGCCATGGATATAAATGAATTGCACTTATTATTTGACACTAGAGGCCCAGTGCATGAATTAATGCACGAGTGGGGTCTGGCCGGCCCACCCTGATTGGGGCTGATCAGGCTGGGCCAGCTGGGGCAAAATGCCAAGTTTGGTTGGCAGGCTGGCCCCACCCCCTCGTCAAACTCCCAGTTGAACTCCCAGTCAAACTTCTGGTCAAGAGGACAATTTGCATATTAACCTTTTATTTTATAGGATTGGCTTTTTTTTTTCAAGCTGCGTGACTTTAGGCAGGTGACATAATACTTGGCACTTATGTGTCCTACCTGTAAAATGGGAATAATAATAGCTCTGTCATAATAGGCTTATTGTAAATTTTAAGTTGATTAATATGTAAAATGTGTAGCAAGTACTTAGTACATAGTAGTCTGCATAAATGTTATTTTATTATATACTAGAGGCCCGATGCATGAAATTCGTGCACTGGGGGGGAGGGTATCCCTCAGCCCAGCCTGCACCCTCTCACAATCTGGGACTGCTGGCTCACAACTGCTCGCCTGCCTGCCTGCCTGATTGCTCCTAACCACTTCTGCCTGCCAGCCTGATCACACACTAACCACTCCCCTGCCAGCCTGATTGATGCCTAACTGCTCCCCTGCCAGCCTGATCGCCCCCAAATGTCCTCCCCTGCTAGTCTGGTTGCCCTAACTTCCCTCCCCTGCAGGCCCAGTCACCCCCAACTGCCCTCCCCTGCAGGCCTGGTCACTCCCAACTGCCCTCCCCTTCTGGCCTGGTATCCCCTAACTTCCCTCCCCTGCTGGCCTGGTCCCCCCCAACTGTCCTCCCCTGCTGTTCTGATCCCCCACAACTGCCCTCCCCTGCCAGCCATCTTGTGGCGGCCATCTTGTGTGAGGGAGTGATGGTCAATCTGCATAACACTTCTTTATTATATAGGATAGTATATGGATTCTTTTCTTCATATTTATATTACACTAGAGGCCTGGTACATGAAATCTGTACACAGGTACAGTCCCTAGGCCTGGCCTGTGATCAGGGCCATCTTCCCCAGCTGCCCGCAGCCAGCCCTGTCCCCCACTGCCACCCACCCCAGTTTCCCTGTTCGCCATCAGGTGGTAGGAGCCTTCTGGGGGGGGGGGGGCGAGGGACCGAGAGGTCAGCTATTCCCAACCACTCACTGGCCCCTCCCCCACCACAGGTCGCTGTTCTTGTGTGGGGCTACCAGTGGGATGGGGGCCTTGGCCTGGCATCGCCCACATTTCCCCCCTCCATGGTTCCCTGTTTGCCATTGGGAAATCTGAGTCTTCTGGCCAGGAGGAGTGACTGAAAGGTTGGCCATTTAGCCCACTTGCTGTCCCCACCCCCAACCGTCACTCACCCCAGTTCCCCATTTGCCATTGGGTGATCAGAGCCTGCCTGCCGAGGAAAGGTACCAAGAGGTGGTTAGTGCTCCTCATAGTGACTGGTCGAGTGGTCTTTCTGGTTGTTCCGCTGTTAGGGTCAATTTCCATATTACCCTTTTATTATATAGGATTATAACCCGAGTTCAGAAAATTTTATCCACTTAGCAGAATAGAATGATATAACCAATGTTACTACATATTTCCTTTGCAAATCTTTCTCCAAGGGATAAGAAAAAGTAATACTCTTTTTGTTAAAAACTTAATAGCAATTTCTCAATTGCACTAGAATTCTAATGACTATAAATAACAAAATTATTGTCCACCTGTTAGAAGCATTTATTTAGTATATTTCCATAGATACACTTTATGGTCTCATAACTCTCCTAGTTTCTCTTCCTTATTGTTATTATAATTGCTAACAGTTGGATGCCACTCCACATTTTTAGTATTAACTTTTTTTAAAGTAAGAGCACAATTAAGTTGACATTAAGCCACTTATGAACAGGGCCCTCTATAAATAAAAACAAAAAGAAAAAAAATACCACTCTTAAACAACTTACCACTTCCAAATTACCTGCTTCATGGATTACCTCACTTAACCATCATAAGATATCTGTCACCTATTAAGCTGAAGAAAGAAATGGCTGGAGACAAATGGAATTTGTCCAATAGCAAATGGCTACTAAGTAGTGGTCACAGTATTCAAATGTAAGCACCTATCAGGATTCAATATTTGATTTAATTGTTATTAGATTTTTATGTATTTATAGAGGAATTTGAGCTATCTGTCCTGGAGGTTAGGTGTAATTTACCTAAGAGAAAATTATTTTATTTTATGAAATATCTTCCAGTAACATTCTCATATCAGCCAATATTCTTTAGGGAAATAAAATGCTCTGTGTTGAAAACACATGGCATACATATTGATAGACTTTGTAGTAAGTGTGGCAGAAATTTTGGGAGTTGCAAATGATATTTTTAGAAGTGCACAGTGACAGATCAGATTCTGAAGGCTAGAAAACAGTTGTCATAACACACTTAACGAAAAGCCATTAAGTGATGACAAGTACAGGAACAGAAAATCTGTTAGCTTAACATAAATTATGGGAGAAACTACATTAGAAAACCAAGTACAGAGAATAAATGCTTACAAAGACATGCCACATTCAAAATGAAAAATAAAATTGCTTCAGTATTGCTTCAATAACTTATTTTGGTTATGATTTCAGACACAATTTCCAATCACCTGTGGGATTACACTGACATTGGTATCCATAATAGTTTCCCACCTAAAATCATGCATTTGTACAATACAACAAATATGGTCCTGGCATAAAATAAAGAAGCACATAAAGATATCAATAGTGATCTTCCAATTAAATACATTAGTATGACTTTGTGCTTGGACTTCTCATAGACATGTTTGGCCAGCCAGTTTCCTAATAGATAAGTACTAGATGTATAGATTAACACAAAAATTACTTCTTTTCATGCTACTGTGACTTCTATGTTTGGCAGGAAAGCTACGCTTTAAGCTGTGGGTCTGGTTGGGCTTAGCTGTGACTGCTCTGCTTTAGGTATGTTCATCTTGAGGCCCAGGCTGTGGAGGTAGCAGCTACCTAGGTGTATACATTAACTTTAGGTGTCAACAAAACCTAAGCCATGGGGTATCCAAATAGTTGGTGGATATTATTGTGGGTGTGTCTGTGAGGGTGTTTGCAGATGGCATTAACATTTGCATCAATAGGTTACATAAAGAAGATTGCCTTCCCTAGTGTGAGTGGGCCTTCATCCAATCAGCTGGAAAGAAGAAAACGGCTCACTCTCCCTCTGGTGACAAGGAACTCCTCTTCCTGACTATCTGGAGCTGGGGCATATAACTTTTCCTGTCTTAAAACTCCAACGGAAACATTAGCTTTTTTGAGTCTTGAGCCTACTGGCTTTCTGATTCCAGCTGGGGAATCTCTTCTTACAAAAGGGTGAGTTTTGCCCTGATGGGTTTGGCTCAGTGGATACAGTGTCAGCCTGCGGACTCAAGGGTCCCAGGTTCGATTCCAGTCAAGGGCATGTACCTTGGTTAAGGGCACATCCCCAGTAGGGAGTGTGCAGGAGGCAGCTGATCGATGTTTCTAAGTCTCTATCCCTCTCCCTTCCTCTCTGTAAAAAATCAATAAAATATATAAAAAAACAACAACAACAAAACAACACAAAAGGGTGAGTTTACTTAAGGCCTAAACTCAGATACTTTCAATTGTATTTTATTAGCCAGAACAATTACATGTCCAAGCCTAAAGTCAGTGGGGGGAAAGGATATATGCTCATTATGTGGCCATGGCAAGGAAGAAGATTTAGGGTCAATTATTCATTATTACATTATTTTGGAATCAAAGAAAAACGGAAAACATGGATTTGCAATTGGCATAATTATTTTATATTAATTGAACTAAATTTTTTGGTGGAAGAATAGAATATAAAAGGTCTGAGGTGAAAGAAGGCATGCATTTTGGTGTACTTCAAAATGAGCGTTAATATAGCAAAGACAGTAAAACTGTATAACTGATCCAAACATATTGGAGAAATAGGCAAAGGGTAGAAAATATTGTCTTCTGAGCTTATTAACAGGTTATCATTAGCTTAAATGTAATAGGATGGCAATGGAGAGTTTCAAAGAGTAGAAAAAAGTGATCAGGTATGTTCACTTATAAAATATACTTGACTTTGATAATTACCAATTTTACCTGTCATTTCCTCTTTATATATTGTGGGTTATTGGAGGAGAGAAATGATGCTTTACTTTTTATCCTCTGATTATTTATAAAATGTATGTCAATATATTTTTGTACACACCAAGAAACAGAAAGATATTGCCTATAGTTTTGTCTTGATTCTAGTAGTATTGTTATATAGCAAGTGCTAAATATATATTTCTTGTTTGTTATGAACCAACTAAATAATTTTGAATACATTTTTACCTCAATTTTCTTTTTAACATTTAAAGCTTAATTTTAAGTCGATAGAAATTTATTCCTAGACACAAAAATATTTGGCAATTTTTTTTCTCATCAGAAAATATCTCTGTAGTAGGCAGAATTTTATCTCCATGATTTTCACATCAAAGAATATGTTACATTATATGGCAAAAATAAAACTTTGCAGATGAAATTAAGGTTACTAATGAGTTGACTTCAAGATAGATAGATTACCATGGGTTATCCAGTTAGGTCCAAAGCAATTACTTGAGGCCTTGAAAGCAAAGGAGGAAATGAAAGAGATGTGGCTGAAGGGTTAATCGGAGGTATTTGAAGCATGAGAAGGCCTCCGCTTGCTATTGGTGGCTTGAAAATTGAGGGAAACGCTTAAAAAAGCTTAAGAAAATGAATCCTGCCAATAACCAGCAATCTCAAAAAAGGACCCCAGAGCTCAGATGGACTGGCAGCCCTGCTAACACTCTGATTTCGGCCTGTAAGAGTCTGGGAAGAATCCATTTATGCTAGGCCAGACTTTGGACTTTCCAAAACCGTGAGATAACAAATGGGCAAAGTTGTGAGCTGCTGTTTTTTGTGATAATCTGTTATGCATTAGTAGAAACCTAAGACACCATCTAAATCACTGTTCATTACTATGATGGTTTTAGTTTTTGACTCAACACCTCAATGTTGAGATTTATCACATAAAAATTGATGAATTTATTTGATTAAATTTAATTTTATGTTTAATTCAAGAAATAATATTGACACTATATTTACTTTTAGTAAAAGCATAATCAATGTATTAACCATATACAAACGTGTGTATATTGCTAAAAAGGTTTTGTATTATAAGAAGAAGGACTGGAACAGATACCTAATTAGCAGACATCAAGCCCAATACTAGCCATGTGATATTGAGCAAATCTTTTGTTTTCTCTGCATGCTATAATTCTTATACTTAAAGTGGGGTCATACTAGGTCTCTCTTCCTCTAACAGGCTTGTAAAATTCTAATAATATAATATATGTAAATGTACTTCATGAAGTACAAAACACAATGTGAATGTGACTTATTAGATTACTGCTAAATGAAATATTAATGTTTATCTTTTCTTAGTTAATTCAAAATAGTTTCCATTATTCCAGAGTAATTAGGTTTCATAATTGAATGTAGCTTTTCTCAAAAAGGTAAATAGACTTGTAGATGGGTAGGTGGATAGTTTAAAGTATATGTATTTAAATTTTTAAAATTATTGTGTTCTAAGGAGATTTAAAATATATTTAGAAAACCCCTTGTTCTGCATAAATGACTTTAGAGGGTTAATATCATTGAAAATGTCTTACTCATTAAATTCCACTGTGTAATTTATATACTTTTTTAAAGCAAAGTTGCTCAAGCAGCAAATTCAAAGTGACAAGGCTCTTTATATCATATATGCAGCATTATTAATTTTGCAGCATTTCAAGGAGATGCTAAAAATAGTATGTCATTAAATCACAAATGTACATAGAGTTTCCTAAGGTCTACATAGTCACAAGTCTAAACTCACAGAGAAAAGATGAAAGCATTAAAAAGCTCATTAATATAAATAATAGAATGAGTAAAACATATATTGCCTTAGGCAGTACAATTATTGGTCGATAACTCCTTATCAGTGTGTATGTCATTATCTCTATTTTAGGACTTTACGTCTTATCCTTTAATCTGGTCATTCTTTTCCTACACCTGACCCTTTCTGTTATTTTCTGCCAAGCAAACTAACCTGGTAAATCTATCTATATTTAGGTGTTTTCATGAAATCTTCATGAATACTGAATTTTAACATTTTAAGATTTTTTTCCTTTTATAATGGTTTTCAAAATATGACTATGATATGCACTGGTGTGCTTTTTTAATATATCTATTCTTATTGGGTTTGCTGGATTTCTTGTATCTGCAGCTTCATCAGATTCATCAAAGATATTGCTTAACCATGATTTTGACCAATATTTGTTCTTTCCTGTCAGGTCTTATTCTCCTTGTGCTTCCTTCTATTGCGATGTCTGCAAGCACACTGCTTTGTACCTCTATGCAAAATTCTATGGTCTTTTTTTTTAAGTAGTGGTCTTTTTGCTATCTTCTAGTTCTTCCCTTACCATCTTCATAGGTTTTTAAATACTCTTGAGCACTCAGGGCATATACATTACAGGTATTTTAAGATTCTCATCTACTAATTCCCTCATCTCTGTCATTTCTTTCATTTGATTTATTTTTCTGTCGGTTATAGGCCATATTTTTTTCTTGCTTCGTTGTATACCTAGTGATTTTGCATTGGATCCTGAACATTATGAATTTTACGTTGCTGGATGATGGAGTTTGTTTTATTTATTTAAAGAGGTTTGGACTTTTCTCTGGCATGTAAGTAAGGCATTGATTTGTTCCTTTTGCAACAGCTATTAAGCAATATTAGGGTGAGTTCAGAGAACGGTTTAGTCTACACCTGATTTGACCTACCTAAAGTGATACTCATATGTGACTATCTGATGTCCCATAAATTTAAATGTTTTTCTGACTTTAGCATGTTTTTTAGCTCTAAAATTTGTTCTGATTGATGTTAGCCCAACCACCTCATTGAATGTCACCCCAATCCAGGAAAAGAGGAGTAAAATGGTAAATATTTAAAGAGGCCTCTCTGTAGTTATCTAAAGCTCTCTCTCTGTTATGTTCACTCCTCTCTGGAATTTTCCCCAATGCCTTTGTACCTATTCTACATCATTTATCTCTGACTTCAGGCTCTTTAACTCATTGTGATTGCTTGCCTTTCTTTGGTGTCTCTTTTACTGAACCACAACTGGAAACTGCCTTCAGAAAGTAACTTACGTTACTCATAAGGCTGGCTTATTTTTTTTCCCCTTTCTCTTAAAGATCACAGTCCTGTTCTGGCTGTTGTCTAATGTATGAAACCTATTATTTCATAAATGTATTTGAAGTAGTTGTTTACATTAGCATGGCCATTTTCATAGCAATGCTTTATGGTCAGAAGTAGAAATACCCTTGAAGTCATTAAAAAAATATAATTTACCACTATCTCTCTTTTTTCCAATTGTTCTCACCAAGAGGTTATATTCTTCACCCTCTATTAAAATGAGAACCAGAAAAAGAAACGTGTATCTATAGTCATGGATGACTCTTACCTAAATATGAGCTCACATTTCCTGTCACTTGAGCAACACGTATTTTCCATCCTTTCTAAGTTGATGGTAAGCTCCTTGAGGGCAAGGGACAGAATGCGAGATTTATGTAATTACCCACGGTGACTTGCAATTAGTGGCTGATTAATAGTTGATTCCTCCTTCCTGCTAGACCATTATCCATAACACCAGGTAAGGACTCATGTCGCTTTCACAGAAAAGGTTCAGAGATAATGATTTATCATAGACATAGGATCCCCAGTACCCAGCGTATGGCTTTAAAATACTATCATGCACCAACATGAACCAGAACCCCTAAGAGCAGCGAATTTCGAACTTTTTCATCTCATGGCACACATACACTAATTACTAAAATCCTGCAGCATATCAAAAAGTCTTTATTTTTTGAACTGACAAAAATAGGCATAATTTTATTAAATATATATATATATATATATAGAGAGAGAGAGAGAGAGAGAGAGAGAGAGAGAGAGAGAGAGGCCCGGTGCACAAAAAATTGTGCACTCGGGGGGAGGGGTCCCTCAGCCTGGCCTGTGCCCTCTCACAGTCTGGGACCTCTTGAGGGATGACCACCTGCTGGCCTAGGCCTGCTCTCTGGGGGATTGGGCCTAAGCTGGCAATCAGACATCCCTCTGGCAGCCCGGGAGCCCTCAGGGGATGTCCACTTGCCATCGGGGAGCAGGCCTAAGTTGCAGTCTGACATCCTTAGTGCTGCTGAGGAGGCAGGAGAGCCTCCCACCACCACCGCTGTACTGGCAGCCATCAGCCTGGCTTGTGGCTGAGCAGAGCTCCCCCATGTGGAAACGCACTGACCACCAGAGGGCAGCTCCTGCATTGAGCGTCTGCCCCCGGGTGGTCAGTTTGTGCCATAGTGACCAGTCATTCCCAGTCTTTCTGCTGTTAGGGTCAGTTTGCATATTACCCCTTTATTATATAGAATAGAGGCCTGGTGCAAGGGTGGGGGCCAGCTGGTTTGCCCTAAAGGGTGTCCCAGATCAGGGTGGGGGTCCCGCTTGGGTGCCTGGCCAGCCTGGGTGAGGGGCTGAGGGCTGTTTGCTGTTGGTCACACCCCCTCCAGAGTGGGGTCCACACTGGGGTGCCTGGCCAGCCTGGATGAGGGGCTGAGGGCTGTTTTCAGGCTGTCCGGTGACTGAAGCCCCCAGTCTCTCCTTTTTTTCTTTTCTTTTTTTATTCTGGGAGTTATTTACCTTCTATAATTGAAACTTTGTTGCCATCACTGGAGTTGAGAGCCGGGCTCCTGCTTGCTCCAGCTCTGAGGCCATGGCCTGCTGAAAGCAGGTATCTGGGGTTTGTTTAGCTTCTATAATTGAAACTTTGTTGATTTTGGAGCTCAGAGCCAGGCTGCGGCAGGCAGGGAACCTTGGCTTCCTCCATCACTAGAGCAAGCAAGCCTCCTGCTCGCTTCAGCTGCGTGGCTACCGGCCGCCATCTTGGTTGGGTTAATTTGCATATCGAGCTGATTAACTGATGGAAGGCATAGCAAAGGTACAATTACCATGTTTGTCTATTATTAGATAGGATTACCTACCCTTTTTGTTCCAAAATGACTTTTAAAAAAATCAGGTGCCTATAGTTGTATATAAGGAGTTCTGATACCAAGAATTAACCAGTCAGATGTAACCTTATTATGTTTGCTATGTGACCAATAAAATTCAACTCTATAATATGACATATGTTTATGGTTCAGAATCAGGCATTCATACTGGACAGCTATTACTGTGTTGACTGTTGTCATTTTATTTTTATTTGACCATCTAAGGGAAAAGGTCAGTGCCCCTGACTAAATATTTAGGTATTACATGTTTCAACAATTCTTGCAGCACACTGGTTGAAAATTGCTGACTTAGAGCAATGACTGATTTCAAATATGGGACAGGGCAAATAAAGATGTTCTTGGAAATTCTTATTACACTAGAAAGTAAAAACAATGTTAAACAGTAATAATAAAGCTGATGTGACTATATAATTAGGCAAAACAGACCTCAGGACATGGGCATTACCAGTTATAAAAAATATTAATATGATAAAAGAGTTGATTTAATAGAGGATCTAAAAATATTAAACTTGTATATACATAACAGCAAAGTTCAACAAAACATGAAGTAATTACTGTCAGAACTAAAGGAAAAACTAGAGAAAGCCATTATTACTGTTGAACATACAGTATGATTTTTATCTACATGCATTTCAAGAACATTAAAGACTAATATAATCTAAGGAAAATTTCAATAATGGCTGCTCTTGGTGGGGTTTTGACTAGAAAGGGAATAAGATATTTTCCCAGAGTGATGAAAATACATTTTCTCTTAACTGGGAAGGTTGTTTAACAGAAATACATATTTGTCAAATTCCTTGGGCTGTATACTTATGTACATTTTATTCCATATAAATTCTCAATAAAACCTCAAAATACTGCCTAGTATCCTAGATAATAAAAGGCTAATATGCAAATTGTCCCCTCAGGAGTTCGACCGACTGGGAGTTTGACCACTTGCTATGACATGCATTGACCGCTAGGGGGAAGTATGGATCAAAGGAAGGCCCTGGCCGGCCCTGATCACCAGCCAGGCCTAGGGATCCTACCCATGCACAAATATCATACACCGGGCTTCTAGTTCTCTATAATACCATTTTGTGCCTTGCCACGTTTAGTATTGGATTTTCTAAATATTTATATGTATTTTTCCCTGTTGAAATTATAGAGTCTTACCTTAGTTGTTTATTTAATTTGCCCAATTTGGATAATCAATAAATATCAGTTGAGAAAATTAAAATTACCTATAAACATTGAATCTAACATTTTAAATTGGGTTAACTTTGTTTTGTGTTGTATAGCAGGGCCTGGGAAGTAATGTCCCATAGGCTAAATTCACCCACTGTTTGATTTTGCATGGTTCACAAATTAGGAATGGTATCTGCATTGTAGACGGCTGGGAAAATAATCAAAGGGAGAAAATATTATGTGACAAATGAACATTTATATGCTATTCTAATTTCAGAATCCATAAAGTTTCACTATAACACAAGAAAGTAAAAGGATGAGAAAAGATATGCAAACACTGTGTATGATAAAGTGGATATGGTTTTAGGCCTTAGGGCACGGGGTATTACCAGATATAAATAAGGAGAATTCATGAAGGTAAAAGTTGAAAGCATTACTGCCAGTACTTAGACAGAATCCAGGAATCTGATTGTAACAAGCCCTTAAACTTTCTGTAAAAAACCTGCAGGAGGGTAATTGGAATAACAAAATAAGTTCTAGTCATGAGCCACACAAATAATCAGCTCTTTCACAACATGCAAAGCAACAGATGGGGTCATACAACAGATTTAGTAAGAGGAGTATAAGTCATTATGTATGCCACAGAAGTGGATACAATTCAGAAGGTTGCAAGATAAGGAGATAACTGGTTTCTGCCTACACAGTTTTAGCAGCTCACAAAGATGAGATTTATAAATACTTTATAAATTTAAAAAAATTAACTCCAGCATCACTAAACTGAAAGTACCACCTACACCACTTGCACAGTTTTCTATTAATAGTGAGTGAAGCATTAGCTGCCAAGGCTTTGGAATAAATTATTATGGAATTAGAGCTTGCAGAGATGAGTTATTGCCTCTCATATGCACATTACTGTAACCAAAAAAAATACCATATTTGGAGTCAATCTCTTGTAGAGTCCAAAGCTACACAGTTCAGTGACATAAGAGCTTAGACTTACAGCCTTATTAATGTTTTATAGAAATGGGAGGAGAAGATAAAATGGATAATAATTTAAATGAAGGTGAGACGGTTCTTCAGTACATCTTGATTCCTTTTTGTCTCTCAGGTACTTCTGAAAGTACAAGCAGGGATTTCTTGTTTTAAAAGAAACCCATTATTCTGTGACATTATTTATTGAGGAGGGCATAAATTTAATATTAATTATATGAAAGATTATAATTAGAAAATATTGAGGTTCACACTTAATAAATTGAGACCTATCACTGCAATGTAGGTGAAAGCAGGTTTCAAATCAGGGTCATCTATTTATCTATCTATATATATATATATAAAAGCCTAAGTGACCAGAACAACCAGAATGACTGGAACGACCAGTCGCTATGATGCGCACTGACCACCAAGGGGAAGACACTCAATGCAGGAGCTGCCCCCTGTGGTCAGTGCACTCCCACAGCCAACCTCCCCTGGCTGGCCAACCTCCCATAGTCCCTCCCCCTGGCCAGCAGGCCTGATGGCCTGATGGGGTCTGGATCCAGGGCTGGGACCGGGAACAGGGGGTGGGTGGTGGCAGACATGGCCCCTTTCCCAGGGGGGCTGAGGGCTGGCTCCATCCTCAGGGCTGACAGCAACCTCCTGTGCCCTGTCTCTTCCCCCCGGCTGGCATGCCTCAATCGGCCTGCTGCCTGCCCACCACGGTGGCAGCGTGGTGGTGAGGGTAGGAGACAGGGATGAGGTGGGGAACTGCGCGGTGGTGGGGCACTGACAATGGCAGCTTCGGCGTCTGGCATCCATTTCTTCCGCACCCGGCCTGGCCCTGATCCGCTGGCCCCAAACAGCCCTGATTGCCAGCCAGGCCTAGGGACCCCACCGTGCACCAATTTCTAGCTCCTACTGGCAAATAACAAACCCGTTGGGAATTGCTTAATCAAAAAGCAAAAGTTAACACCAGAATAAAATATACAAGTAATTCACAGTTTATAAGGACCTCTTGTGCCCAGTCTCAGGAAAAGAACTGGAACTGCCAACATAATTGCCATTAGGGCTGTGTCTTCAGTAATTACTTCAGAAAACAAGAAAACCAACCTGTCCAACCTATCCTCATTGCTGAAAACGGCTGCCTTTAGTTTTCAAGTTTAGAATCTTCTATTGTAGAGAGATGCCATAATCAAAATTAACTGTCTAGATTCCTGGGTAAGGAACCATCTGGCTTAGTTGGTGTCATAAATTACCTCTCCTAGTCTAACCACCATGGGCCCTGCAGCGCTGTCCAGAAAAATATAAAAAGAGGTCTCACTGTCCTAATCTGACAAGTACTCACTAGTCAAACCAGGAAATGTAGTATGAAGGTCAAGTTGAAAGAATATCAGTTGTCTAAAAAATTCCGTCATCCATAAAACAAGAATGTTTTGTTTGCCCTGGTTACAGCTTTATAGGGTTGTAATGAAATGATGATATTTGAAAAATTTTGGGTACCAATCATATAAAATTCCTGACTGTAATTAAAGAATTTCTTTCTTCGTGGTTCTTGTTGAGATGCTAAGCCTGGTGCACATACTAGAGGAGCTAAAAATACTAAATTCTCACATTCAAAGACTCCCCAACATTCCACAGGGACTGTGCATCTTGATGTGGATTTTTTAAAAATAATTTTATTGATTTTTTATAGAGAGGAAGGGAGAGGGATAGAGAGTTAGAAACATCGATGAGAGAGAAACATCGATCAGCTGCCTCCTGCACACCCCCCACTGGGGATGTGCCTGCAACGAAGGTACATGCCCTTGACCGGAATCGAACCTGGGACCCTTCAGTCCCCAGGCTGACGCTCTATCCAGTGAGCCAAACCAGCTAGGGCTTGATGTGGATTTTGATGTTGGGCCAGGGTAGTTCAGGTAGTCCTGTCCACTCGACCTCATCCTAGCCAGTGCTGACCTGGTGCTGTGGCAGTAGTCAATCTCTGTTACATTCAATCTCAGGTTTAACAATCCTAGTTATTACCTTAGCCCATGTCTCCACTCACTTCCAAGCCTGGCTCTTCCAACTGCTGGTGTGTTTTTTTCTCTATGCTCTTCATTGAAACATATAAACTCAATATATTTTTTTCAATAAATTTTTCTTTTGCTTAGGCAGAAAAGATTTAGATCCACCTGAGTTGTGTTTTTTTTGTTGTTGTTGCTTGCAACTTAGAACTCTAATAATTAGTGAAAAATAATAAGTGGTGAAATTGCACATAAAATACAATTCAGTAATGTGGAATTTGATTTTTATTTATAACCCTCAATCCACCAACCTGGAAAGCTATTGAGAAAATAACAGTAAGAAGATGAGCTCAATGTGAATCAATTTCTCTCAATTTCTCTCTCTCTCTCTCTTGCTTTTATTATATATCATTTTTTTCAGTTTACTTTTTATAGTGGTTTCAGGTGTATAGCATAGTGTTTAGGCAATTATATACTTTGCAAAGTGTTTCCCATGATATTTCCAGTACTCACCTGGTACCACACATAGTTATCACAATTTATTGGCTGTATTCCCTATGTTGTACTTTATAACCACTATGACTATTTTGTTAACTACCAGTTTGTACTTCTTAATCTCTTTACCTCTTTCACCCAGCACTGCAATGCCTCTCCCATCTGGCAGCCACCAGTTTCTGAGTCTATTTCAATTCTGTTTGTTCGTTTATTTTGTTCTTTAGATATCACAAATTAGTGAAATCATATGGGCGTTCATGACCTTTTAAAATTAACATTTAGATACATTTGTCAGATTTCATTAAAAAGACACTCAGGACTTATGCATTGAATTATATCTGAAATTTACTTCAAAAACAACAATGAAAAAGCACTGGAAACAAATATTGAATTCTGATTAATAAAATGCATGTTGAAGTACTTGTGGGATTATACTGATGTCTGTAACTTTATTTGAAATGCATCAAAAATAAGATAGATGGCTTATTTCACTTGGCATAATGCTCTCCAGTTCCATCCATGCAGTGATGGTAAGAATTCCTTCTTTTTTACCGCAGCATAGTATTCCATTGTGTAGATGTACCACAGTTTTCTAATCCATTCATCTGCTGATGGGCACTTAGGCTGTTTCCAAATCTTAGCTATGGTAAAGTGTGCTGCTATGAACATTGGGATTCATATATCCAGTCAAAGAAGGATAAATACCACATGATCTCACTCATTTGTGGAATATAATGAACAACATAAACTGATGAACAAGGACAGATCCAGAGATGGAGAGGCATCAATCCAACCATCGGGCCTCAGAGGGAAGGTAGGGGAGGGTGGGGGTAAGGGAGAGAGATCAAGCAAATAACTTATATGCAAGCATATAGGCCTAACCAATGGACACAGACAACAGGGGGGTGAAGGCATGAGTGGGGGGATAGGGGGTAACGTGAGAATAAGAACACATATGTAATAACTTAATCAATAAAAAAAGGTAAAACAAAAAAAATAAGAGAGATTAATTTATGTTTAGAAAGTACATGAATTTAGATGATTAGATATGTTATAAAGCAATAAGCAAAATGTTCATTGCAACAGAGACATAATATGTATTGAATGTTTACTATAAAATTCTTTCAATTTTTCTATTTGAAAATTATTCTAATGAAATGTTGGAACAATAAAAACATCTAATCAATAAGCACTCCCTAACATAAATAATGCATTCTCAACTAATATTTCTATGCATTTGAGAATCTAGAAGAATCTCTATTTTTACTACTTTCATGGTAGTATTTTACATTGCTTTAAAGTCATGTGTCTTTAGAATTTCTAAGTTCATGTTTACCATCCTTACAATGGATCATCTTAAATTTCCTTTCAAGTATTTAATTAAATAGTTATGTATTTTAGAAATACAGAAGAGAAAAATCTGAAAATATAAATTATCTATATACTCATTACTAAGAGATATTTGGTATACATTCTTCTTTGCTTGAATAAATGCCCTTTTAAAAATTGGAGAGACTGAAGCAACTGTATGGGAGGCATGTATTATTTTGTCATTTAATAGATCTGGGCAGAAATACTGCTTTTTTAAAAATACCAATTTGTCATTTCCCAACTGAACCTTTTCATGACAGATATTTTTGTTTTTATCCTTCATATTTCCATTGACATATTCCATGAGTATTTTGTCTTTTATTGATTTTCTCAGCTAGTACATGTACAGTATGGTACTATATACTTCGTAATACAATATTATTGGATTATACTATCTCATTAGCTTAGGGACTGAGATGTTTATGAAGTATTGCTTAATAGGCACCACTATGAAAAATGTCACTAAAATAATTTAAAGGAAATAAAAATTATATTAAGGAATATTAAACAGGTCATTTTTTTGAATAGTTAAGTTAGGTAACTTCTCTGAACCACAGTTCTTTTTTAATTTATTTACATTTTTAAATATATTTTTATTGATTTCAGAGAGGAAGGGAGAGGGAGAGAGAGAGATAGAAACATCAATGATGAAAGAGAATCATTGATTGGCTGCCTCCTGCAAGCTCCCCATTGGAGATAGAGCCCACAACCTGGGCATGTGCCTCAGCAAGGAATTGAACAGTAACCTCCTGGTTCACAGGTCAATGCTCAGCCACTGAGCCACCACCGCCAGGCATGAGCCACGGTTCTTGAACTTTAATAGCTTTAACAAAGTAAAATAAGATGCTTGTCACACTTCATTCAGTGCATGTCACATGCTCAGTAAATGTGAGTAATGATTGCTATTAGTATGTAACTTTTGATTTGCATATTGTTACTGTATTGACAGACCTAAGTGTGCAAAATATGTTTTTGCTCAAAAGAAGTTTCAACATTTTCCCAGTAATAGTTCACACATCAATTATACTTCATTAAGCCTTTTTTTTTTTCATTGATAACACAGACATCTCTTCAGTTTAGACAAATTCTGACCCCACAAAGTCTAAATATTTTGAGTCTTGGTAAATGAGATTTTTTTAATTTTATTTAAGAATCAAAGATAATGACCCTCACCTAACATTTTAGATTCTTTGTAAGACATGAATTTTTTTTTTTACTTCTCTGCTGGACCAGTGACTCTGATACTCCATTTGTGTGTAACAAGTCATTAAAGAAAGTGCAGGCTTTGTTCCTACACTTTTTTTTTCCTTTTTGAATTAAACCTTTTCCATTTGTCATGTAATACCAGTTACTAATCAATTTAAATACATTTTAAAATTCTCACTTTGCATCAATGTTTGTTATATATTTTTTCAATCACGAAGAAGAACAAGTGACATATTAATTTTGCTGTCTCCCTCCTTATCTAGTGGAATCTCCCTTCAACCCACCTTATGTGAGTCAACTGACATGTGGCAAGTACCAGCTTCACAGATGGATCACTAACGGCAATCACACAATTGCTGAGTTTTGCAACACAGGTGCTTAGATTGGCTTTGCTTGCCTGCCAGCAATACACAGATTTTTGGCAGCCCCCCACGACTGTGAAAAGAAGCAAAGAGAGGGCACATCCCCATTCAGTTGGCACTCATCCTTCTCCACAATGGGCCCCACAGTTGAGCCAGACTTACTGCTATTACTGCCTCATAGTCTCTGAATCATTGTCACGTACTTGACCCTTATGTGCAACTTGCAAGGAAACCGCTTTGGTTTAATTACAAATGAGCAAATTTAGAATGGGAATAATGTGTTCCGACATACAATATTTACTAACAACAGAAGAGTGGAAACTGAGAAAGTTGAAAACAGTATTCTTTCTTCCAAATCCATAATGAAATGTTTTTGAATGAAAAAATAGATATAAGTCAGGATGGTTTTAAAAATATAAAGCCTTACCTTTGCCATTCATTTTAAAATTAAACCTTTGATTTTTTAACCATACCTTGGTCCTTTGTTCTTGAAGATGTATCTATAGAGAGACATTGCTATTTATATGTATGTGGGCGGGTCTGAAAATACTGCCTGTGGGTTATTTTTTCAGCATGAGTGCAGATGAAAACTTGTCTGTAGTGAGAAGTATGCACTGGGCTGGTCTCCAGGAATCTTAATATGAATTAGAGATATGCTCACCCTTGAGGAACTCATGGTAGAGTTGATGGGAATGTCAGTGTGTCACCTTATGCTAAAAAGCATAAATAAAATGAATGATACTGCTTGGGGAAAGACACTTGTCCCTGATAAGGGTCAAGGAAAGCCCTAGAAAGAAACTGACATATACTTAAAGCCTATAAGGTATGTAGCACTTCATTAGGAAAGTGTGCAAATGTAGGTAGATCAAACAAAGAAAAATGGAATAGCAGGTTTGTTTTGAAAATGGGACTTAGGTATGCTTGTTAAGATTAACTAGAGATGTGGTTGGACGCTCTTACATCAGAAATAAAGGTCAAATAATGCATCCTAAGGACTATGAGGTTTATTTAAATATAGGCAATGTATATTGTAAGCACCTCCAGAACAGAACACTGGAATTACACATTCAACAAATTAATATGTTCTGCCTCCTGGGTTTTCCCATCTCAGCTGCCCCATGTCACTGCAGCACAATACACTGAGTTCATTAAACCAAACATCTTAGAGTCATTCTCCTTTTCCTTCACACCCATATTCAATACTTAGAAAGCTTGGATTATTTAAACTTCAAAGCATATTCTATCTTATTTGGATCTTCACTGTGATTACTCACTTTCAAGCCACAATTATTTCCTGTCTGGGCTATTTTAAAAATCTCCTTATTGGTCTCCTTGCTGCTGCTTGGACTGCCTTTGCCAAATATCTATTTGTCACACAATAGTCACAATGATCTTTTAAAATCTAAATCAGAGCACGTCATTCCTATGCTTATTATCCTTCTAATACCTCCCACTGAATTTAAGGCAAAATGCAAATTTCTAACGCTCTTATAGGAACCTACAAAATTCAACTTTATCTCCTGTGATTCCTGCTATCCTTTCTAAGCTCCAAACTTTTTATCGATTATTGCAATTGTGAACCCTATGAAGAAAGATTAATTTGATGTGAACCCCAGAAGGAATTTATTTCCTGACATAGACTCCCCATGCTCAATTGAGGGATCAAATTTTATAAATAATAAAAGCTTAGTGGCCATCTGCTTACAGTGGTTTATCACATACTCTGCATACCAAGAAGAACCTCAGATTGAGCTCCCAGCCTCCTGCACTATGCTCATTTAAGCCTCACAGTGTCAACATTATAAGGAAGTTCCTGCTTCATTCAATTGGAACTGTTCCATGGCGACCAATCAGAAGTATGTGATTCATACCAATCAGAAAGTGTGCAGATTTGGACACCTCATCTACATAAGATGGACCTGATTGGGAACCTGAGCAAAGACTTTTGCCTTGCTTTCATTTTGTCTTGGCGGAACACAATTTAGGTTGCTAACCTGAATCTGTGTCTCCTAGGCTGCAACTCCTTTTGCTCAGATCAATACTTTTCATTCTTTATTACACTCTGAAGTTCATTTTGGTTTACAACATGAAGGTTTTGGTCTTGTTATTTTCCTCTCAGATTTAGGTCACGCTGACTTGGGGGACCACTGATGAGCACTCAACCAAAGGCAGTGGTCGGCAAACTGCGGCTCGCCAGCCACATGCGGCTCTTTGGCCCCTTGAGTGTGGCTCTTCCTAAGCCTTAGGAGTACCCTAATTAAGTTAATAACAATGTACCTACCTATATAGTTGAAGTTTAAAAATTTTGGCTCTCAAAAGAAATTTCAATCGTTGTACTGTTGATATTTGGCTGTGTTGACTAATGGGTTTGCCGACCACTGACCTAAGGCATCGCAGTGCTCCCTATGGAAGGCCTTTGGATAGTTGGCAATGGAAATAAGGAACTTGTGACAGAATAAAAACAATGCACTGCTTTCTTTATTGAGATTGTTTTTCTGCATAACAAAAATGTCAACAACAATACCTAATGTGTAAGAGTTATACTTGCTTTATTCAGAAACTACAGAAGCAGGTATGGTGGAAATTCTAGGAAGAAGTAGCTTTATCTCAATCTGAAAACAGGTCTGATTATCTGATAAAGAACTTGTCTGGACATGATTTTTTTGTTTGTTTTGTTTTGTTTTCCAGAAATTACAAATGCAGCAATTTTATTTATTTTTTAATTTTAATTTTTAATTACAGTTGATATTCAATATTATTATATATTAGTTTCAGGTGTACAGCATAGTAGTTAGACAACCATATACTTTACAAATTGTTCCCCTCGATATTTCCAGTACCCACCTGGGACCATACATAGTTATCACAGTATCATTGGCTATGTTCCTATGCTGTACTTTACATCCCCATGACTATTTGTAACTACCAATTTGCGTTTCTTAATCTCTTCACCTTTTTCATGGACATGGTATTGATTCGGGTTTTTTGTTTGTTTGTTTTTTGTTTTTTGTGAGCAGGATGCAAGGATGATTTCTTTCCCAGGTTCTTGTCCAGATGGATTCGAAGAATGAAACCATAGACAAAAGGTGGTAGGTGAGAAGTACAAAAACTTTACTGCAAGCAGACACTATCTCTAAAACTCCTAATTTTAAGTTTCTATTCCTAAGACTGTCTCTCCTGGTTAAGAGGGACCCCCTAAAGAGGGTGGCCACTGCTCTCTCTGTCTTGAGGTATTATATATTCTAGAGACCCTTTCCTTAATCTAGGACCCGTCCCTGCTTTTCCCATTGGTCATTCTACTACATAGTATTAGTTTCAAAGCTCAAACCTCACTTGATGCTCCTCTTTCTCTTCCCTTATTTTTCAACATCCATCTATCCTCTGTGACCTAGTAACCTTATCCTTCTAAGCCTTGAGACTGAAACTCTGGCTTCTCCCCTCCAAGAGTAAAACAGCCTCTTTTTCTCCTGTGACTTTTCTTTATCCTCTGTGAATGTATGTCTTCCTCCCCACCTTATCTTGCTGGTTGGAGTTGCTTTTGATCTCCCTTATGGCTCTCCTAGCTGCTCAGGCCAGAGGTACCTCTGTCCTTGGTTTATGGCAGCTTTCATTGTTCAGGCCAAGATGCCGCTATCCTCTCTGGACCTCCTCCCTTTCTGTCTGCCTAATTAACTACCCTAATCAGTATTCTTCCTTTTTGTCCTTTGCCACCCTCCTGTTACATATTATCAACAGAAAAATGGAGGAAGGGAGTGTGTATGGGTAACATGAAGGACAAAGGAATCCTGTTAGTGTGTGGTCGCTGCCGGTTTTCCTTTATCTTATGAGAGGAAGCAGTGACCTTGGCTAGGCAGGTCCTTACTTCCCTTTTATCTGTTCCAACAATTGTAGGATGTTTTCTCATCCTACAATTGATTGAAGTAAACTTTAAGTGCCTGTTTTAACATTCCATTATGGAAATGAAAGACTATAAATTGTATTTTCATGTCAAGAGTTCTACTGGCTTTTTTTTTTTTTTTTTTTTTTGTAAAAGAATCAATGCTCTGGTTGAGACAGTAGAGTTATGCACCATAGAGCATGGAAGAGCCATTTTGGCTTGGAAATGTTAAGGGCAGGTGTGACCAGCTATCCATAGACACGGAAGAACTTTCGTAAAACTCTTGCCAAATGTATAATTTTGAAAAGCAGAGCCTTCATGGGTTAGTTAGCTGCAAAATGCTGCTCCAAGTAGTTGAAGGTATTAACATGTTGGATGGAATTATCTCGCATCATTCGTTATGTTGCTGAACAATGCCTGCCAAAAGCAACAGTATAGTTTTCAGCTGTCGTTATTGCACTTTTTTCCCTGAGAATAATTAAATGCCAGGTTTGGCTGTCTTTTTATTTTGCTTGATTGATTGAATGAATTTATTGGGGAGACATTGGTTTGCAAAACCATACAAATTTCAAGTGTACAACTCAATAAAACATCAACTGCACACTGCATCACGTGCCCAGCACCCGAGCAAAGACTCTTTCCATCCTCCTTCCCCAACTTTTGTCCGCATCCATCTCTCTCTCCTTTTCCCTGGCTATCTCCATACTCTGTCTGTGTCTACGTGTTTATTATGTATACTAGAGGCCCAATGCATGAAAATGTGTGCAAGAGTAGGCCTTCCTTCCCCTGGCTGCCGTCACCAGCTTCCCTCTGACACCCGGGACTGGGCTGGCTTCCTTCAAGCCCAGGCTACCCTCTGTCCCCAGCTTAGTCAGGAAGGACGTCCAGAATGATGTCTGGTCTAATTAGCATATTATCCTTTTATTATTATTACTAGAAGCCTAGTGCACGAAATTTGTGCAGTGGGGTCCCTCAGCCCAGCCGGCACCTTCTCCAATCCGGGACCCCTCAGGAGATGTCCGACTGCCTCTCACAATCCAGGACTGCTGCTCCTAACCACTCACCTGCCTGCCTGCTTGATTGCCCCTAACCACTTCTGCCTGCCTGCTTGATTCCCTCTAACTGCTTCCCTACTGGCGTGATCACTCCTAACTGCTCCCCTGCTGGCCTGATCGCCCCTAACTGCCTCTTCCTCACCCTGCACCCAAGACCCAGGATTCCCTCCTCTGGCCAGTTGCAGGCATCCGGGACCCAGGCTTCCCTCCCTCTGGCAGCCCACAGGCACCCAGAACCCGGGCCGGCTTCACCCAGGCCAGCCACAGCGGCAGGAGACCGTGGGCGGGTGGCTTGTCCCTCTCCCAGGACATAGCCTGGCTGGTCCCCATTCCTCTCTCCCCAGTGTTGAGTGTCTGAGTAGTTATGGCGTGACGGCTTGAAGGTGTGATGACCGTTTGCATATTAGCTCTTTATTATATAGGATAGATATGTTTTTGGTGGCCTTTTTAAAATGACATGTTATTTGTTTTGATAGGTAATATATGTACATGTATGCTACAAAGTATAAGAGGCACTAAAAAATGGAACATGTGAAATAAATTATTAGTTTCAATTTGTATCACAGCCAGCTAGTTCCTTCCTCAGAGTCATTCACTGTTATTATTTTTCATTGTGCTTCCTGAGCTAATTATGCACATTGACTTTTTCCAATTAAAAAACCTGGGATATTTTTCATATCAGCAAGACTTACCTCATCTAACTGCTGTGTGGTATTTCATTTTATGACTAAAGCTTCAATACTATCCTATTAGTGGACATTGATGTTGTTTTTCTAATTTTTCTATAAAGAATTTTTTTTAAGTCTTGTTGAATTCCTAGGCTATGCGACCACTTTTACTCTTTCTTTGCAGAGAAATCATACCCTTTTCCAATTCACAGACAAAAAGTTGTATTTAATGTACGCTTTCTTGTATTATATCACCAACTCTGTTTTTGTCCTCTTATTTCATTTTCACACTTAGCAAGCTGATTTTATTAGATCTCCTTTCTAAATCTTTTATATTCATCTTTTGTGTTTTTTTTTTCTTTTTTAGTTTCTTTACTTTTATTTGTATTTCAATCCTATTATATTTTCACTGTGTTTTCAGCCAGGATAGTTCTCTTTTGTGTTGCTCCCAGTGGAGGCTTCATAGCTGAGATTATTTTTCCCTGCTTGCTTTCCCCCCTGTGATTTACTAACTCATGTTGTCTTTCTTTGTTACCTACCACATCTTTCTTAAATTCTTATATCTCTGCTTTGAAGTACGTATTGGTCATACTATCTCTTGTTCTATTATTAAGATTTTTAGATTTAATGGTAATTTATTTGGTCACAATTTTTATCTGTTCCATGGAACCAATTTTGCTTTCCTAATGTTGTTTTTGTCCATCCTTTATTTTCCTCTTTTCTTCCTGTTTTATTTCAGCACTTTCACATACATTCTGTGCTAGTTTCTTAATTTCAATCATTTGCATTCTGAGACCAATAATTTTCAGAAATTTTGTGTGAGGCAGTGATTTTTTTTAAGACATTATTGAATTAGACACGATTTCCTTAGTTTATTTTTGAAGTAAATTATGTTCAACATAATTTTCTTATATTTAATTAGCATTTAAAATCTTTTAGCTTAGTAATCCCCACATGCTCATCTTGACCTTTATCAACCAGGGCTATCTTAAAACAATTGAAAGAAGAGGCATTGGGTGAATTTAATATGTCTGAGCAACAAGAATTGATTTATCTCAGCAGCACCATGCCTTTTGACTCTTAATTAAACATATCTCCATGAAAAATAAGAGGAGTCTTTAAATTCTACCAAACCATATAATTATATATAACATGACTGAGAGTTTTTGAGTCTATGATAAAAAAATAAATAAATAAAATCATTGGTAGAGTGCTATTCAAAATGAAAACGTAGTAAGTGCTGTGTTTCGGTAAAATAATTTTATAACTCTTGTAACTATTATCTGATGGTGTTGACATACATTTTTTATTGTCTTTTCCTATAGAATAATTAATACCAATAGTGTGTGCACCAGTTAATATTACAATACTGAAGTTACTCTTTTTGGATGATATATGTCTATGAGATTCTAATGAACAATTTCTGTCACACTGATTTACCTACAGTTTTTTGGGGGATACAGTTTTTCTCTTCTTTTTTCAGCATAGGGAAAAAAAAGAATCACACATAACATCAACCTATATCATGGTACAATTTCAGGATTTTAAAAATCTTTGCCCCTACAGATCAACAGCATTTGGATTCTACCATTTAAAATAATAATATTTCTAGTACTGAGAAGTGAGTTAGACAAGGAGCAAAACAAACCTCTAAAGGTAAATCCTGGTGCATCCCAGGGTTATTCAAGGTGAAATAAAATGAAATAAAATGAAGAAGTAAAATAAAAAAAATAAAAACTGAAATAGCGCATTGATAGGGCGATTTTATGTCTACCACACTTATCTTAAGAAGAAACTTTTCAGAACTTTTTGTGACAGGACCTTCCACTCAAAATTCTTCTTGGACTAGACCAAATGGTGGATTTGCCCATTGATAGGTTAAACCTGTATTAAATATAATCTGCCTCCTCTTCCTTTACCTGTATCCTAAGGATTAGACCAGGAATTCCCACCTATTTTTGCCTAAATTTATCTCAACATTTCTATCACATAACACTGTATTAGCCTAGGACTCTGGAAAAATAATCTAAAATAAATGGCTGTATCAAAGAATACTTGCTTGAGAAATTGTTAGTGCATAAATAGACATTTTTAGAATATTTGTGAATAATAAAAATTTATTTTAAAAGATTAAAGGGATTTTTTTGCATTTATGGAATTATAACAGCAAATCACAAAGAGGAAATAAGTTGAAATAAAAACAATATGAGATGCAAAACACAAATTACAAAATTTAATAAAAATAATGATGGTAATAAAATAAAGGATTAGATAGAGAAGGCAAATCTAGGAAGAGGAGCAAACACTGGAGGGGAAACTTCAGAGTATTTCTGAGGAAAGCAATAAAGAAAACAAAAATAATGCTTTTATTGATTTTTAGAGAGAGAGAAGCATCAATGTGAGAGAGAAACATGGATCCATTGTCTCCTGCGTGCCCCCTACTGGAGATTGAGACAGCAACCAGGGCATGTGCCCTGACTGATATCAAACTGATGACTTTTGGTTCGTGGGGCAATGCTCAACCAATACATGCCAGGGCAAGAAAAGTTAAAGTGGGGCAGATTCAGGTGGTGGGACCCAAATATGATAGGGCCACAGGAAGTGAGAGTAGAGTGGACCAAGCACATATACCAGATATATACCTGAAAACTGTCACAAACTGAAGATATATTTTAACTAGCAGATTAAAAATAGCTTTGAAAACAACTTTAAAACCTTGGGAAAATTATGTTAGATTAATAATAATTAGATATATCTTGGTGAAATTTTATATATATATATATATATATATATATATATATATATATATATATATTAATTTCCCATCACTGGTATAACACATTAACACGAACTTGATGGATTAAACAATTCAAATTTATTCTCTTCTGGTTCTAGAGGTGAGAAATTTGAAGTCAATTTCACCGTGTCAAAACCAAGGTGTCAGCAGGGCCACCTTTCTTCCATAGGCTCCAGGGGAGAATTCATTTGTTGTATCTTCTATATTCTGATGGCTGCTGGCATTTCTTAGCTTGTGTCTGAATCTCCCAAGTCTCTGCCTGGTCACATCACCTTCTTTCTCCTGTTCTGTGTTTCAAATCACTCTCTGCCTCTGTCTTATAAGAATACAGATGAATTGTCAGTCCAGGGGGAAAGGGGTGTGGGGGGTGCGGGAAGAGAATGGAAAAAAATCGTACACCTATGGATGAGGACAGTGTGTGGGGGGGTAAGGGCAGAGGGTGGGGGTGGGAACCAGGTGGAGGGGAGCTATGAGGGGAAAAAAGAGGAACAACTGTAATAATCTGAACAATAAAGATTTAATTAAAAAAAAAGAATACATATGATTGTATTTAGTGCCCTCCTGGATAATGCAATATCATCTCCTCCTCTCAAGATTTTCAACTTAATCACTTCTGCAAAATTAATTTATGCAATATAAGGTAACATTTACAAGTTCCATGGATTAGAAAGTAGATGTCTTTTGGGAGGGGGGGGGTCATTATTTAGCCTGTGAATTATAGGTATGTATGCATATATGTATAAATATTACAAGTGTCCAAACATATATGTTATATGCATAAAAACAAAACTCTACTTACTTTTAGACTTTTATTTGGTAGATAATGCTATGAAGTTGAAGAAAATATATTTAAATGGTGATATAAATTTAACCAAAAGATGGTCTTAGATATAAAAAAATTGTTTTGCCTTTTTTTTTCCAAAAGGAAAATTTTTTTGAATTATAGATGGAAGGGAGATGAGTCAAGGTTAGAAACTTAGGAAGAAGAAAGTTGTTGTTGTTGTTTTAAAGATCTGGCAAATAGCACCATAGCTTAACAGAGACTTAACATCAAATCAAGTCTCAGTGCTGGAGTGCTGGCTCTGCTCAGTCCAGATTTACACCCAATCCCTCGGTAATCTCCTTCAGTCCAATGGCTTTATATAACATCTCGATGTTGGCGACAACCTAATTTATATCTCTAATCTATACATCTTCCTTCCACTCACTTCTTATTTAAGAAAGTGCTTTTTCTATCTCTTTCTTAGATATCTAATAGGTATCTGAAAGTTAACACACCCTCAACCAAACTCTTGCTTCTCTATTTAGACCTGCTGGACCTACAACTTTCCTTGCCTCAGAATATGATAAATCTATTCAACCAGTTATTTAGGCAGAAAATCTTTTGTTTACTTCTCTAAATTTGCATTTTTGAATGAACACAGTAAAATCAAAAAGAAAAAGTGAATGAAACTTTATCTCAGTATATCCTGTGACATATTTTGAAATATGTATGTTATGTAAGCATATGCATTTTTGTAGTAGATAAAAATTCATATACATATATGCTTAAAAAGTTATCTTTGGTCAGTATGACTACATTTTTTTCATTTTTTATATTTTCTAAGATTTTTTAAATGAAGATACTTTTAAAAATGTTAATATAATATTAACATTTTTGTGGATAAATAAGACAAAAAAGAGATGATAGTTAATTAGGATATAGATATGCAACCAACACATTGTTTTGAAGATGGAGGGCCACAGGTACCTGTCCTCTTATATGGTATAAGTAGTTCTCCTCTAAAGCTGCTTTTAAAATCTGATGAGTAGGAATGTCTTATATGGGAAAATGTCCCAAAATATTACCATTGACTTTCTTAAGATGGGATCTATAGGATGCAATCAAATTTACTAAAATCGACACCCTATGCATTAGACTGATACTAGTAATCTGATACTTTACATTAGGACATTTAGACATACTCGGAGTAATCATTTAAAATTCTCTTCTTTCAAGAAGTAGTAACAGTTAATGTAAAGGTTGAAAAGATGATTATAAGACATCATAGAAATGTTAGAATGTTTTCCAGGTACTGAAAAATGTATATGAAATGTAATTCCATATAGCAGTGCTAGATAGTGATCAAGAAGCTTATGTGTTCTGGAATTTAACACAATCACTGGTAGCCTTAAATCTACTCTAAGAGAAATGAATAGCTGCCTCTCTGACTGGCTTTAATGCCAGGTGGATTGAGAGAGAGAGAGAGGACATGGCACTTACTCTCTGTCTTTGAAATCTTCAAAAATCTAAAAGGAAAGAAGGAATAGTGTTCTGTTAAAATTCTCGCTTCTTACTTTGCACATGATTTCAAAGAGACAACTCCAAGGAAGATTATTAAAATTTTATCTTTCATGGTTATGTGAAAATGTTAATTCACTTACCAAAGAGAATATTATACACACATTTGGTTTAAAATTGAAATGCCATAGCAGATGTTAGCATTTGTTTTTCACTCACTTATTACCTTGCACAAAGATAGCAACTTCAAAATTAGCATATTACAACATTGTAAAACAAAGATAGCACATTGCAACTAAAGAAAACCAGAAAAATCTCTTTTAAGAACAGTGGGAGAGGAAGAGTCCTCGTGAACAAAAAAAGTTATTTTGTGCCTGGGGCTAGAGACTAAAGTCTCATTTGATGTGATGAAAACCAAGTTTTGTTCCTCCCAAAACTCATATATTTCTGGGAATCATATTTTCTAGGGTCTGTTCCCAAAGGTCTTAACAGCATAATGAAAATTTGCATTACAGATATAAATGCAATTCTTTATATCACCAGTGACTTTTAGACCACAGCTTATGAATCTATGGCTATCTCTTTGCATTAAAGAAACAGAAAAAGAAAGAAGAAAGGAGAGAAGAAAAAAAGGTAAAGAAAAGGAATGTTATGTGCAAAATGAGTTTGTCTATAACCATCTATCAGGAAAACAATATCACCACGAAAACTTAAATTTCATGTGGAAAAGAAGAAGAAAATATTCTGGAATATGCAGATTATTATCTGCCTAAGGTCTAAAATATATTAGGAAAAAACTACCAAAAATTTAGTAAAAACTCAACAGCTCATAAAATCAAGGTCTACCATCCTCTTCATTAAGTTGTGAAGAGAATTACTGTTCCTGAAGGGTATCTGTGATAAGAAAAATATTTGTATTTTCTTGACATGGCAATAGAAAATTGATAGAAATGTATTTGGGTCCTAAACACTTTAAGAAATCTTAGAGGTTGGTTGAGGCTGTTAAAGTAAAAATTACAGTGAATAAAGTCAACAGGCAGGAGAAATTTTGTGCAAGACTACTGCAATAGAAGATAGAAATTGAACTCCTCTGAAATAAAAGCTGAGGTGAGCTAGTGGAAAAGTACTGAAGGACATTGGGGAAGGGTTGACTAATAAGTTGTGTTGAGCACATTGAGTTATTGAAATGGCAAATGTTTTTCTTTATGATTAGGCCATATGTGTTTGGTAATTGGCTCCCATCAAAGTCAGGATCCTATCTGCCCACAGAGACTGGCCGATGAAGGCACTATCTTTTTTAATATTTAGATTCAAAGCAATCATTTCCAGGTCTTTGTGAAAGACATTTCCTGTGAAATAAATCTGTCAAGAGGCTGGGAGATTTACAGATATTTCAAGGGGCAGAGAAAGAATTAACATTTGTAAAATTTCTGAAGTTAATGCTCTAAGAAATGGGAGGTCAGAGGCCTACAGTCAGGAAGACTTCTGTCCAAAGTTTTGTCATGCTATGGGAAGCATTAAGTTATTTTAGCCATGTCAATGACTTTGAATTTATATTCCAGGTTAAATTAGCTATACCATTAATATTTATTTGGTGGTTTTTTTCTTTCCCCTTTGATTAAAATTGAGAGTAGCTATTCTAGATAAATAATACACAGATAGATGGATGGATAGATAGATGATAGATAATATTCTTGGCATATTCATTTAAAAGATTTTAGAATTCTTAACAATATTATATGTATTTTTATAGTTTATTCTCCTGAGACTACAAACCTCATAATTTGATTAACAATATTCCTCACTCAGGTACTAACAATATAATTGGTTTATTATTTCTCTCTTTAATTAATTTGTAAATAATTTTTTTCCAATTATAGCAGCATATGCCAATGACATATCAAAATGACTGTGTATTTTATATCACAACTGGCTCTAATATGACTAATAACAATTTAATATTATTTTTGTAATTACATATTTTTACATAATAAACATATTTATATTTGTATTAACATCTACACTTATAAAATGTATGTAAATCTTACCTTAGTTATTTTTTATAGGAAAGACACTTTAATTTATTTTTTGTTTGTTTTTTAAACTGATTTATTGAGATATACTTGACATTTAAAATGTTCAATTTGATAAGATTGACATATATATATACATTTGTGAAATCATCATCACAATCAAAATACATTTTCCCACTATATCTTTGTAATCCATTACTCCTAACCCCCATATGTTTTACAGGTATATAAGGCATATAGATATATATTTTAAAAAATTTAAATCATTTTATTTAGGTACAGTGATATACAAAAAGCTGTAGATAATTAAGGCATACAACTTGATGAGTTTGGATTACCTCAGTTTTTAATACTTGAACAGATGGCCATTATATGACTACTAGAGGCCCGATGCATGAAATTTGTCCACCAGTAGGGTCCCTAGGCCTGGACAGTGATCAGGGATGATCAGGGCCTTTAGGCTGCTGGCCAGGCCTCCCTTCCCCAGCTGCCAACTGCCTGCCAGGCCTTCCTTCGTTCCCCACCTCCCCCTGGTGGTCAGTGCACATCATAGCCAACTCCTGGTCTCCCGGTTGAACTCCCAAGGGGACATTTTGCATATTAGCCTTTTATATATATATAGATAATGCCTTTTTTAAAATATGGCAAAATCTCTTTTTAACCCCCTCCTGTAATTATTCAGTAAAATTTTTAAGGTGATTTCTTGCTGCACATTAATAAACTCCTATATGTAAAAACGCATGTTTTTGCATCTTTCTGTGTGCATGTCTGGGTGTATACGTTTAAATATGGTGATCTTTGTTTTATTCTTTGATAGTCCGATGGTTCCACCAAGATTGTATTGGTAAACAGCACTATTGGTTTACCTTTAGATACATTTAGTCAAAAAACCTGCATTTCCTATTTTCTTACCATTCTAATTTTGTATAAAGAGAACACACAACTACAACAGAAAAATTTATTAACTGTTGAGTTTGTCATCCTTTTCAGAAATGTTGAGAAAGTTCCAATTATTAGAATATTTTGCTAAAATGTCACAGCAGCAATTACGTTAAGCTTTATCTGTGGAATTTAATTTCTGGGCCAGAAATTAATTACTTTGCCTTTAAAAATGATACCTTTCATATATCAGAGTATTCCACATCAAAAGGAGACTCAAGTTATTTCAAAAAATATAGTAGATCCTGGAAGAATGTCCCCTGAAATCAAGAAGATAGAGGACGGAAGGTCGATAATTCACTTATCATTTGTATGCTTTTTTTCTTCACTTCAGGATGAGGGAAGAACCATAAACAATAACAAAAAAGTCCATTTATAGCAGTACTGAAGTGATATCAAAACTGACTTGGCTTCCGCTGTAAAACTCTAACAACTAAAGCTGACAAAGTACCATGAACTTTGAGTGAGGATGGCAGACCCACACTAGCTCTAACCATGGACACACTTAGGAAAAATGAACAATGGGATATGCTTTAACCAACAGTATACAGACCTGTAGACTCACTTTGTCCTATCTTGAGTCCTAGTTTTCAATTCTTTTTGTTTGTTTGCTTTAAGACATTTTATTGATTTTTAGAGAGAGAAGAAGGGAGAGAGAGAGAAACATCAATGTGAAAGTGAAACATCCATGGACTGCCTCCTGCATGCTCCCTACAGAGGATCAAGCCAGAAACCTGGACATGTGCCCTGACTGGGAATCAAACCAGGAACCTTGAGGTGCACAGGAGATGGTGCCCAATAATTGAGCCACACCCACCAGAGATAGATTTCAATTCTTAATGAACATAATCAACAAGTACTACCGTTTTCTGAAACTTCTCCCTTCCAACTCATCCCCTTTAGTGAATTACGTAAATTTATTCACTAGATATGCTTCTTTGCCATGCAAGTTAGTACATGTAGCTTTGCAATTTTTAAGTTATAAAAATAATACAATTTGGCTGTTAAAAGTAGAAATAGTTATTTTTTTCCAATTGAACAATTTTCCTATGAAAAATGAACCATTTTTACTAATACTTCTGAGTCCAGCCAGGTTTTTTATCCCAGATGGTACATGATTTCTGACTTCTGCTCATTTACATTTTTTTTTTTTGGAGTTATAGGAAGAGTAATTAATACACACACATTTTGGGGAGGTGTAAAAGAGTGGGGAGTTTTAAATGGGCAAGAGTTAAAAGAATAAAGAATATAATTTGAGGATTCTAAGAATATATATTACTAAAAATATAGAACAGACATGTACTGCTTTGCTCTTTATCTCTTGGTAGCAACATTTTGTTTCTAAGTGACCAGGCCTCTTATTTTAAGACTCCCTCCTGCTTTATGTTAAAAACAAAGGAACAGTTATTTCCTGTTTCATTTTGCAACTCATATTGACATTAAATTCATAAATTATTTAGGGGAAACAGTATTGTAAATTATAGTACCCAGTGTTTCAAGACCTCATTCATTCTAAAAAGGTACCCTTTTATGAGTGGTTAGGGAAAAAAAAATGCAACTCAAAATAGGATACAGATACTTTTTAGAAAATAAATGTTAATGTTATTTGGAAAAGAAAAAGTTTGAAGCCACAAATCATTTAAATATGCATATAATTAACTGTCACACTTTATATTGTGAAATTTAATTAAACATGTTCTAGCCTTTTGGGTTTTGGAATGCTAGGTACAATGCTAAGTGATAGATGTGAGAAATCGATATTATCCTTCTGGCATTTTTGTTCAGCTATATAATAGCTTCTTACTAGGTGTGTAAGAGAGCTACTGGTATTTTTGCCTTGATTTACAGGAAAATGAACATTCTACAAAGGGTAAATCTATTAATTAGAGACCTGCACAGCTTTCTTTCTTGCTAGTGTAATCGTTAAATTGATTTTTCCAGTCCCTCATGTAATTGTTCCAGCGATGGAATCCTGCTTTCCATTCTTGTTCTGCTTCATCAATATTTCCTGTAAGACAGGGAATACATTGAATTAATGTAAATTTTATCTCTGTTTCTATTAATTGAAAAATAATTTTGATTGCAGATGCCATTTTTTCCAAATACAATGTACAGCAATTTTTTTATTCTTTATTATTTATTATCAATTTTTTTAGTTCCCAAATAACTTTAAGTTGTTACATATTCTATAAAATTCAAATAATACATTTGTTTAAACTTATACAAAATACAAATATTTATAATACATAAAATGCAAAAATGAGTTTATATGTTATATGCCAAATTATAATATATTACATATATTTGTTTTTGTTTCTAAAAAGATAAAGATAATATTCTTTTCTTGAGTCTCCTACTCATAAAAAAATTTTATTTAATGCATCTTACTTACATATGTAATTATACTTCAGAATATTATTCTTAATGAAAGTGTTTATATCACAATACTTATTTCCATACAGATAACTTTGCAATTGGCATTCTATATAGATTTTGCACTCTTTCTTATCAATTGTTTTAATTCCAAATAATTCTTCATCATTGAAAGCAGTTTATTAAAACTACTATAGGAAAGCAGTTTATTAATCGCTTTGCGAATGAGAAAGACAACTAAGATAATCTATGCTTTCTAGTAATTTGCAAACTGCATGTATGTATCATGAAAGAGAGGTATTTAAGTAAAAACTGTGAGGCAATGAACCAAATTGGTCTTCCTCTGTACTACAAGAACCTTGAAATCTTGATTTATTTGAAAGTGTATTACATTAAAGAATAAAGTTTGCGAACAATAGAAACTCTTGAATTACAAACTTTTAAAATCATATATTGATGTTCCTAATATAAATAGGTATGATAAGTCTAGAAGTTGGTTTAAATCATTTAAATTTATAAGTATTATGTACATTTGTAGTTATCATATTGTTTTAAACTTCTAGCATGCTGAGTTGGTTATTGACTTAAAAACAAAAATTTAAGTTATTTACATTTTCCTAAAAAGAATAACTTAGAATTGTTAAAATATATAATTTTCAAGTAGCAATTTAAAATAACAATTATAACTTTGTAAGATTTTAATTTAGAAAAAACAGTTCATGTGATCTCATACTAAATTATAATACACATGGAAAAGTGTCTTGCTTTCATTCATGCTATTAATAATGGAACACATTCAATGATTCATTTTTAGTTTATATAAATATCAAAATATTTAAAACATTTGTATAGACATCAAATATTCTCTGTAATTTAGAATAAATCTAGGTTTGAAATGTTCCTACTGCTTGGAAAATGGACAAATATTTGAGAATTTATATTAAAAAGTCTCATTTTTATGTAAAAATGACTTTTAAAGGTCAATGACTACCATTTCTTTGTGAATAAAATAATTTTTCTAGAGTCAAAAGCATTAGAGGTGAAAGAAAGATATTAAATATCATAACAAAATTACCATTCCTGTTATTTTTATAACTAATTTGTTTAGATATTACTTACATAAAATAAGAGCCCTATCGTTCAGAAAGAACAAAATTTTTGATATAACAAATAAATTATTGGTGATTTAGCATTTAGAACATAAATGCTAATACTTAGAGAAAATATCCTAGCTATGATTTTCCTTTCTTATTGTTGGAATAATTCCAAATCTATTGATTCATGTACATACAAGTTTATTTCCTTATGTGGCTAAATCAACCATCTATACAAGTTAGTGTATTGAAATACTTAACTTTATATTGTACAAATGCTCTGTAAACCCAACTACATTTTTCACTTAGAAGTACTGAACATTGATTGTGACACTAAATTATAAAACATTTAATTATTTTTAACAGAATCCAGGAGAAGTGAATGCACCACAATAAGAAAATAATAAAACATTTTGAGTCCCATGACATGAATGAAAACCAAAATTAGAACTTTTTCTCTTCCTCCTTCTTCTCCTCAAAAAGGGGAATATCTATTTAAACATCTAAAGGTTTACCACCTGTGAGATGCTGATAACAACGTACTATGGTGTAAAATAAAGAAAAGAATAACAGAAAAATTAATCACTTTTCAAATAAGTTTTCCACTATTTTGCAGTGTTACCGTGAAGAATAAATGAGATGGTGTGTACATTATGAAATCACACTCTACACACCGATTAGGAACTACACTAATGAATTTAATGCCCTTGTCACAAAAATGTATTCCTAACTTTGGTCTTTTTTGAATCCATGTACAGCTAGATTAATACCAGTAGTTCATAAATACATTGGCACATTTTTTGAGGACTTTTATAATCTTTGTTTTGCCACATTGTTGTCTCACAAGGAAAAAAAAAGTCAGTCTTTCTTTCCTACACAAAGAGGAAGAATAAAGCCATATTTTTAAAAAATATATTTTATTGATTTTTTATAGAGAGGAAGGAAGAGGGATAGAGAGTTAGAAACATGGATGAGAGAGAAACATTGATCAGCTGCCTCCTGCACACCCCCTTCTGGAGATGTGCCCACAACCAAGGTACATGGCCTTGACCAGAATCGAACCTGGGACCCTTCAGCCCGCAGGCTGACGCTCTATCCACTGAGCCAAACTGATTAGGGCAAGCCATATTTTGTCTTGATTAAAAAACAGTAATACTCCACTGCAGCTAGTCTATTTAGTCAAGTCTGAGGAGTTAGGAGAGAACACAGAACGCTAAGTCAACTCAGAATTGTTAACGAAGGTTAAGTCTAAAGAAGAGATTAAATTGATAATGAATTGTGCTGAGCATTATGATAAAAGTATTTTATGTATTTTTGAGAGTTCACTGAAAATCTCTTCTTAATACTTATTCCCATACTTGTCAACCAATTATTAAAATTTCAAAGAAATGCATGGTTTTTATGGAGTGTATCAGAACTTAATAGTTGTCCTGTCACAATTTTGAGTGTGTGATGAAATAGTAGAGTGAACAGGCTAGGTTTTGTGATGATTTCATGCTTTAAACATGAAACTAAAATATTATTTGATTGCCGGGACCGGTTTGGCTCAGTGGATAGAGCGTCAGCCTGCGGACTGAAAGGTCCCAGGTTCGATTCCAGTCAAGGGCATGTACCTGGGTTGCGGGCACATCTCCAGTGGGAGATGTGCAGGAAGCAGCTGATCGATGTTTCTCTCCCATCGATGTTTCTAACTATCTATCCCTCTCCCTTCCTCTCTGTAAAAAATCAATAAAATATATTTAAAAAAATAAAATAATAAAGTAAAATATTATTTGATTAAATTAAAGGTTGCCCAAAGGTTTTTTTGTTGTAGTTGTTCTGTATTATTTTGTTTTTCTTTTAATGGAAATAGAAAATTCAGAATATGAAAGCAGTAAAAATTTTTTTGATTTTTTTTCCCTCCATGCCAGTTTTCACTCTAATTTTTTGGTTGCCATTCTTGCTAAATGATCATGAAATAGCAGTACATAATTCTTCAGAGTGGTATCTCAGCTCTTACATTTATATGTGGTCTTCTTTAGTTTGGGCAAGTAATAATGTGCCATGATTTATTTAAAGACCAAAGGAGGAACCACTGGATCTAATATTTGTTTTCTGTTGGGAAGATATGGAACTCTAATATGTTTTTTGTTGTTGTTAAATAAATGTACTCTTCCATGTTTGTTGAAAAATGTTGATATCTTATTGACATTGACTGGGTCATTTCTCTCCTTTTTTTTCAAATGATTCTGATATATTATACTGTTATATTCTTCACGAAAACTCTAATTTGATAAAATTTGAAACAAATGTAGTACACTTTATTTCTTGCAGGTGTATGCAGTAATAGCATAGGCAAGTACTAAATTATGACTTGAAAGTTAAGTGCTAGAATTCATGTGTTTAAACAAGTCTTACAGATTATTTTATGTAAGAAAATTTATTTCTCAAACATAAACTATTGCCTAAGTGGTACTTATAAAGCTTACTAGGTTTCCATCTTGAGTGAGGTAAGCACTACATTTCTCCTTTTAAATAATCCAGTCAGTAGTCATTCTTTGAAATTTTATTTTACTTGTAGAGCTGCATTTTAAAAATGATATTTTCATAAAAAACTTCCACCCATGTCATCTGAAAAGCTTCAATTTTCAAAGCATCAAAAAATGAATTGTTTGAAGTTTTGCAACTAGAAAAACATAAGGTATGATAAGAACATGCGCTTTTTGTTACTATTTTTATTAATTTGAGTACACATATTTTATTTTTTATTTTATTTTTTCCCCTTTATTGGTTAAGGAATTACACATGTGTCCTTATCCCCCCACTGTTCCCCCAACCCCCCACTCATGCTCTCACCCCCCTGGTGTCTGTGCCCATTGGTTAGGCTAATAGAACATGTACTTTTAACCTTTTTAAACTCTTCATTATTTATTATTTATAATACTAAAATTGTGTAATTTTAAATTAGTTTTGTGCATTTAAATGTATCTTTTTAGAAATTTAGAAATACATTGTTGATGTTCTAAAATCACCTGTATTTAGTTATTTTTTTAAAAATATATATATTTTAATGTAACTTTTTTGGAAAAATTATCTGAGAAGAATATTTAAATTATGTTTTCAAGACACATGGAATTATCCCAAGAGCACATTACTAACCCAGAACAGGTATGATATTTCCCCACAGTGTGCTCAAACTAGAAAGTTGTTCCGTACCACATAGGAAGTGGCAGGAGCTAGCTAAAAATGAAAAATTGTTATTAAATCTGCCTTATGGCAGTTGAGTATTTAGAGGTAGATATTTTGAAGCACATCTTCAGAAGTTGTGGATATTCAAATTTTATTTTATCCACAAATAAATTGCAAGATACCATATGTGCCTGAATCAGAATGGCTCAGTTTGGCTTATAATAAATTAGTCATTTACAATCCCACCAACCCCTTTTATTTTTTTTTCTCAAACTATGAACTTCTCATTTAAAAATATTTTAAGTAAAGATTAAGACTATGTGGTGAGTGGTATGCTAAATGGTACCTCTTCTGGTCCCTTGGCAGTTTCAACGTGTTATCTCATTGTTATTCACACCCAGAGGACACAAAGGCAGCGCTGTATCTCTGCCAAGGAATGCAGAAGCCCATCTCTGGATATATATTATGTCACTGAACATTTGGTAATACACAGAGTGCTGGTATATCAGAAACATTTCCCAAACAGATGGAGCACATAATTATAATTTTGGTGAGTAATGTCTGATAATCAAAAGGCATATTAAACAATCAAATACAGCTCTGAGGGGCTCATATTTGCATGAAACTAACCCCTTCCCTCTCTAAATAAGAAACTAAAAACATACTATATTGTGCTAGTTAATACGTAGTCTGAAAATTACAGTGTTATAATGAACAGAACGGTAAAGGGTAAAGGAACTGGCCAGCAATATGTCTGATGGCTGAAAGTCAATTACTTTTATTTGAGAAAATTAAGGTAGAAAATTGACTAGAAGAGCCACATGGGTTATAAACAGCTGAGCTTTTTAAACCCAGGCATTGAATGAGATATGCCATTTTTCTCACAAGAGATGTGATCATTCAAGTTGGATGTTCAAGTTAATTTAGTTTTTCGCTCATGAATTTTGAAATAATATGATCACCTGAACCAATTTTCTTAGTATTTCCTTATATAAGTCTAGATAAGCACTTCCAGAAGATTAGCTAACTAATTTAGTATCTGTTTATTGTATTATGTAATATGTGTACCTGTTTTTAGATAAATATCTCCAAGTTCAGGATATTTAGAAATATTTGGATTGTGTTATTTTAAATGTAAGCTTCTGAGGTTTTTTTTTTTCCCTTTAGAAATCAAGGGTTGCACTACTTATCAATAAATTTGTTATTACCTGTTTCTAGTATAAATTATGTTTTGTTATATTTTAGTTGTGTGAATTATTTATTTTATATATAAATTTATTATCCATTGATTAATTCCATGAAGATTGGCCGAATAGCAAGTAGTGCCCTATTTTAGTTCTGCTACTATTTTATGTTCTTCTAGGGAAAAATTCCCATTTTAGTTTTCTTTATTTAACTACTAAAGTGCTGTTCATATAGTAAGCCCTCAAAACATACCCAAATTTGCTGGAAGAAAATTGTTAGTAATTAGGACTCATCAGAATCAAGTAATTATAAAGTCACAGATTAACACCATCTACAGGCCTCGGATAGTCCAGCTTTTCCCCCTTTTACATAATCCACAAGCAATTATTTAACAAAATATTAAAAACACACACCTGTCATTTCCAAGACTTTGGGGAAAAACAGTGTCCAGAATCGGCATTGTTGAGCACGTAGTTTAGTATATATTTTTGGCGACTCTGTATTCAAGGTTAAATAGTTTTGTTCAGTGCTTTTGAAGACAGGCCAACTTGTACTACTATTCTGGGTCCCATTTGGATTTCTAAAAAATTAAAGAAAGACATTATACCTTTACTGAAATCATTGCTAGATGAAAATATTGTTCTCAAAAACCAATAAGAGCTTTTCAAAAATTCAGGAAAATATTGTGAATTTCTTTGATGATGTCAAGCATAAATGAGCTTGGTTGAATGTTTTCAGTACCTTGAAGGGCTATGTTATTTAAAAACTGTTGGAAATAAAGTTTGAAGAACTTTTTACATGCATTTCTGCATACCATGCAAGGAGAAAAATACATTTTCTTTTCAATAATACTGTGTTTTTTAAAATATATTTTTATTGATTTCAGAGAGGAAGGGAGAGTGAGAGATAGAAACATCATTGATGAGAGAGAATCATTTACCAACTGCCTCCTGCATGTCCCCCACTGGGGATTGAGTCCCACAACACAGGCATGTGCCCTGACTGGGAATTGAACTGTGACCTCCTGGTTCAGAGGTCAACGCTTAACCACTGAGCCATGCCAGCCAGGTAATAATGCTGGGGGGTTTTTTGTTTTGTTTTCTTTTAAATATGCTCAAATGGTAGTGTCATTTTTGTTTCAGCTTTTCCCCTTATCTCAGGCCTAAACTTTTCACAATTAACATTAATACCATCTATTTAATATCTGATCCATCTATTTCATTCTATTTGTTATTCTTACTGACTAAGTCTGGGACCGATTACACATTTTCTTATTATGTAATAGCCTCGTTACTCTAGGAAACTGCCTTAAGTCTCAGTTTTAAGCTGATCTTACCTTCTTGAAGATCCGTTCACTGCTTAAAATCATTTTAATAACTCCCAGTGGGTTTAGATAAAGGTTAAACACGATGCCACTCACATTTCCAAGCTTATTTTCAGATATTCTATTCATTAGCCAACCAACAGGAATCAGGTATAGTTCCTTAGTAATATCCTCCTTTATTTTATTTCTTTGCCTTTGCCCCAGCTATTATTTCTGCTTGAAATCTTTTTATTCTCCAACATCATGTGTCTATGTCGATTAAGAACTTGCATATTCTAATTTGTGCCAATATTTCTTATATCTTTCGCGTGGTTTCTTAATCAATAACATGACTCTTTTTTAGAAATATATAGTTTTGGGTTCATTTACATCTTTGTGGCACTCAATAATGCATTGTTACCTAGGTCATACAAATTGAAACTCAAGGTAGCAAACATTGTGAAAGTGGCTCCAAGTAGAAAATCCGTAGATTTTCCTTTAATATATTTTAAAGTTATAATTATGAGTCAGACATTGCTCTAGGCTCTAGAAATATAATTATGGGAAACATAGTTTCCTGCAGGGAATTTATAAACAAAAATATCCATGAAAGAAAGAATCAACAATGTATGGTAGCCTAAACCAAGTGTAAACAAAGGGACAGAAATCATCAGAGGACTGAGCAATCACTAAGTGTGAAAGGAAGTTGCCTGAAGGAGTGAGACTCCAGCTGAAGTAAGGAGAGAAAATAAGGAACTGAACCAGACAGAAAAGTTGGAAAAGCTAAAGAGAGGAATAGACTCAGAGATAGAGAGGAGGCAGGAGGTTGAGCAAAAAAGAAAAATAAGAGAGAGATAACTCATGGACATGGACAAGAGTGTGGTGATTGCAGGGGGGAGGGGGAGGAGAAGGAAGAGGAAACAGAAATAATGAGTGTTCATCTTCATTCAAAGGATTCTAGGATAGAGGAGATCCTTTTAGAATTATAGCTCTAGAATATTAGTCTTATCACATTAAGACCTGACAGTCTAGAAAAAATGGTTTGGACTTTAGCTTGTAGGTATTTACTATTCTTGAGGGATTTTTGACTAAATGTTTTACTGTGAACATAACATTTTAGAATTTTTTTTTTTTAATTTGGGTGTGATATCTAAAATAACAAAAAAAGCTAGAAAGTAGTCACAGGTACTTTAATCATGAGCAGAAGACTAGAGTAATAAGGATTAGGGAGTCATTCCTTTCTCTTAGATTCATTCTGCCTTAAGCAAAATCATATAAGAAAAACTCCAGTTGAATGTGCCTAAAAGTAGAACACATAAAATTCTTCATCATTTAATACCTTCTGTGAATTATTAATGGATAGTAAGTTGCTAGTAGTAATAGCAGCTAACATATATATATATATATATAATACAATATATATACTGTATATATAAAATCCTATGAACCCAGTAGATTTTAGAAAGACAAGCAAGCATTTGTTCAGCATGAATATTTAGCAGTAGATTTTGCCATCAAGAACTTGTATCAAATAAGCACCATAAATTCATATTTTACCATAGAAGCAGACTATTCCACCACAAATTCAGAAGCTTTAGCAATAAATAACTTCTTGATGTAATAGTTGATTTTATGAAGGAATTGGATGACAATAAGAATTATTAATAAGCGGAGGTATTCAAGCTAAACCCATATCATAACAGGATTGAAACCTCCTGCCTTAGGGTGCTTTTTGAGAGAGATCCTGAAGAAAATGTCTCCAGCTCACAGATGGCATCCTTGTCTAGGTGAATTATGGAGTCTTTTCCCTTTCCTTTAAAGCTTTGGAAACTAACAACTACAGCTGCTGGAGGCTGGGTTTTAAACCAGAAGAACCATTGGTCTGATTCGGTACAGCAATTCTTATGTCCCTAAATTGCTGGCTTTCCTTCTAATTCCACTCTAATTAACTTATGGCACCATTTTAACTGCACATTCATTTATGGCTTCTGCAAATGGCGGCTTAAACAGAGCCGACTTGTACTTGAGTTCAGGAGGGAGGCAGTAATGACACTGCCAGGGTTGATTTAACAAACTTTTTCCATGAAATAACTCATGACATTCCAAATTACAACTCAGCGATAATAAAATTCCTTTGCCTATGGATGCAGATGTAGTTTTCAAAAAGTGATTGAAATAGCTATTGAAGTGATGGAGCATTTTATTCTATAATTTGAAGAAATCTCCAAAGATGTTAAAACTTAACAAGGAATATAATTCTCTTCCTATCTGGATTAATTAAAAACTTTGTGAAAGATAAAATATTTTCCAGATATACACTTTTGAAACAGTATATAATTTTAATCTCAAAATTATAGATGCATTAAACATCTTGACATCACAATTTTTCAAAAAAGTTATCTTCTTGTCACAAAAGGAAGGTTTTAAAGTGATGATACCTAAAATTTTCCATGAAGAGTAATTTTTGCTTTATTTTCACTATTATATTCTTTTTGTACTTTGTGGTTTATAAAAGTAGTATAAAGATCATCAATTATACTTTTCTTCTTATGGAGGTTTGACAAGTTTTAAGTTTTCTCTTGTTTAACCAAAAAAAAAACGGCAGATTCTCTTTGCAACTTCTGTGTTTCAGGAAATTACCTGCTTGTCATTGAAATGTGAGCCCAGATTTGACAATTCACTTCATAAATTGCTTTTTTTAGTGACATTGGCTCAGGTTGCCTTTTATGAAGTAGAATGTATTAAGCTCCATACATAAAGTGTTCTGATGCTTATATATCCTGATATTACCTACCAAAACTAACACTGAAATTAAGATTATTTTTGACTAAGAATTCAGATACAGCAATGTATAAGTAGGCTATACAGTTATTTTATTTTAAGTGAATATATTTCAATATGCTTTACAATCTAATAAAATAAGTACATAATTAGTGGTTGTAAATTGATAGACTACCTATATATTCTACTGTCATAAGAGGGCTAAGGAGTAACAGTTTATATTGGATGATTTTTTAAAAATACAAATATTAATGGATTCATATTCCATGTCATATTACACTTCAATCAAATTGTATTTTAATTTAAAGAGTAGAATGGCTATAAGAGAATCTGAATATAGAAAAAAAATCATTCCTTGATTCAACAAATATTAATGAGTGCATACTATGTCAAGCTTCTTTAAGTCACAGAAGATTTAACAAAGGCAAATTTGACAGAAAATTCCTTCCTCTTGCAGTTTTCATTTTTTGAGGAAGAAAAACAATAAACAAGATAAATAGAGGAACTATGTTAGACAGTAATAGCTGCTAGAGAAAATAAAATGGAAAATAGGCATAATAGGAAATAACCAGTAAGTATCAGTGGGGATGGCCATTGGTGAGGGGGTGTGTAATCATGAATTTGATTGGACAATGTCCACAGCTCCTGTGAGGTAACATCTAAAACTTTGGAATTTCCCACCAATACTGATTATTTATGCTAACAAAGTGACTCATGGTGGGCACCGGATGATTTTTGATAATGACATCATTCAAGGTGGGGCTACTCAGGATTAGAATCTCAGGGAAGGCATGGCAATGGCTAAAAGACCATGCATATGATTAGAGAGGTTGAGACTTTGAACCACATGATACTAGCCTGACTTCCAGAAAAGAGAGGGGGCTGAAGATTGATTTCAACCACATAGCCAATAAGTTAATCATTCATGCCTACATAATGAAACCAATAAAACCCTGAGCCTCAAGCTCAAATGAGCTTCCTGGTTTGGTGATACTCTAAGGCAGCGGTTCTCAACCTGTGGGTCGCGACCCCTTTGGGGGTCGAACGACCCTTTCACAGGGGTCGCCTAAGATCATCAGAAAACACATATATAATTACATATTGTTTTTGTGATTAATCACTATGCTTTAATTATGTTCAATTTGTAACAATAAAATTGGGGGTCACCACAACATGAGGAACTGTATTAAAGGGTCATGGCATTAGGAAGGTTGAGAACCACTGCTCTAAGAGCACATTACCATGATTAATGGCATGAAGTAATGCATCTCCAAGTATACAGAAGCTTTGCTTTTGGAACACTGTCAGTACCAGGCCCTGTTCTAAGGTATCTTTTTCTTTGGTTCTGGTGTATATCCTTTTGTTATATTAAAATCATGATTATAATTATAGCACTTTCCTGAGTTCTGTGTGTCGTTCTAACAAATTATCAAATTTTATGGAGTCCACAAGGGCCTTAAATTTGTATCTGGCTTGTCTGAACTGAGGGTGGCCTGGAGACCCTAAACAGGCAACTGGTGCCAGAAATCTTGGGCCAACTTGGAAGTGTGAAGGACTGAGTCCTTAACGTTTAACTTAAGCTAACTGGGTAAGAAAAGGCTGCAATATTTGATAAGAAAGGGACTTTAAATGAAGACTTAAAAGAGTAGAGTGAGTCATGCAGTTTTTTGTGTTGTTTTTTTTTTTTGGAGGAAAAAACATTTCAACAGAAGTAATAGAAAGCAAAGGCTATGAGACAGATGGTTGCCTGAAGTTTTCTAATAAAGAAGTATGAGAGTGTGGCTAAGGTAGAGACAGCTAGGGAGGAAGTAGGGGTGAGGTTAGAGAGATGACAGGAGAGACACATTATTTAGTGACCTGTAGGTCTTTATAAGCTTTTTACATCCATCTGCTCTCAGTGAAAGAATAATTAATTGGAGGATTTGCACAAAGAAAGGACAAGGTCTCACTTACATTTCCTCAAAGTTCATCTGGCTGCAGTTCTGGGAATAGACTACAGGGAATCCAAGGCCAGAAGCAGAGGCCCATTAGGAGACTACTGGAATAACCTAGGTTAGAGATGATGGTTGCTTGAACCAAGGAGGTAGTAGTAGAAACTGAGAGAAATTGTCAAATCTTGAATATATTTTGAAGATACAGTCCTTACAATCAACTGGCCAATAGATTAGGTACAGGTAAAATGAGAACAGTCAAGGATGATGCTAAGGATTCTGGCCTGAAAAATTTGTAAGGATGGAGTTGTCATTACCAAGATAGGAAATGCTGTAAGAAGTGCCTGTGAGGAGGAAAATGTCAAGCATTCAGCTCTTTATATGTTAATTTGAGATTCAAATAGAGACAATAGCTAAGCAATTGGAATTTGGTGTTGGTTAATCTTTATTTCATTGAGGGAATCTATGCATTCTAAATGGATTTTTAAGGCAGTATTCCCCCACGAGCACTAAACATGTGATCAATTTATAAATTTCAATACAGAAATGAAATTTAAAAATAATATAAGTAATGCAATAAATTATTTCATAGAATATATAACACCTGTACCCATCCAGATTGTAGCCCCTTGCCCTATGCTTTTCCTATCATATCTTTAAATAGGTCTTCTTGATGTCTCAGTTAAAATACTCAGTCTCTGTTCTCATATTAAAATTTATTTTAACTGTGTGTTTTTTCCTTCTCTTATTAGAGAGAGCTATGGTCTGAGCCCTCCCATTAGTTGATGGCATTACAAGCTGAAACTTTTGGGAGATGTGTGAGTCCTGAGGGCAGAGCCCTTATAAATAAGATGAGTGCCTTCATAGAAGAGGCTCCAGGGGGATCCTTTGCCCCTTCTGCCACATAAAGAAAAAATGAGAAGAAGCCAGCTATGAATCAAGATGGCCCTCACAAGAAGGTGACCATGATAGTATCCTAATCTTGGACTTCCAGCCTCCAGAACTGTGAGTAATAAATTGTGGTTGCTTATAAGCTACCAGGGCTGTAGAATTTTGTGATAGCAACCTGAATGGACCGAGACAGAGAATAAGTTCCATGTAAACCATCATTTGATTGCTTTGTTTACAACCTGTTACTGTGTCTGATTTATAGTATTTTGCAAGAAATATAAATAAAATAAATAAGATATATCCTAACTGGTACTCAAATTATCTCATTTTCCATTATAGTAAATGTTCACATTTAAAAACTATCACCACATAGAAAATCATATTTCACAATCATTTATCCAATTTCAGGAAAATTAGCATTCTGAGTCAAATAATGTAAACTTTTGTTTCAAGTAAGTTTTTATATGACTATAAGACATTATGGGACAGTTTTAACATGCGCTTTACATATGAACTCTTTTTTAAGTGTATTTTCATTATTGATTAAAGTATTACATATAAGGTGTTACATATAAACTCTTTTTTTACAATGTTAGTTTAAAATTTAAATGAAACTAATTGATAACATGACATACAACCTGTGCCTATAAGATCCACACATAAAAAAGTAAGATGTGCAGATTTAGTAACTTTAGAAAACATTAGGAACAAATAGACCATAAATGAGCAAAAAGAAAATAAAAAGGAGACACTGAGTTAGTATCAGGAATAGCAGTAACAGCAATAAATAAATAAAAATTCACAAGTTACTTCTATTGTTTTGACATATTTAAATAAAGACTAAACAAAGCAATTTGCATATAGTAAACAAACTACTCTTTATAATTAAGTATGAGATTATGAACATGAATTCATAACATAATCTATTTTAGAAAATATGGAGACAAGTAAAATAGTGACACTAATAAACAGCAAAAGATAAATAAGATAATATTTTCTCTAAGATCATATTCTCTGCTTCATTTTGCATACATAAAACTCCTTAGGATAAATAGAGACATTAAACAGTAGTTTTTTATTGCTTCTAGAGGAATATTTTGTGACTGCAATATATTTATGAATTTGACCAAGTTCAACGACTGATTTTGTTTGTGTCCTAAAATCTATGCAACCTTTAAGACTGACCCAAAGAGAGCTTCCCTAAATTAAATTATTAATAAAAATATTTATTTTTATTATATAACCAACCAAAATGTGTTTAATACCCATAGAATTATATTAAAACAATTTAGTATTAATTCCTGAATGTATTTCCAATAATTTAATCATACTGGCTCCATTTTAATCTACAAGGCTAATCCTAGGTTGATTGATTAGTTCTATAAAACTTGTTATACAGAACTTTGTGGCTTTTTACAGGCTTATAAGATTGATTTTTAAAGATAAATGAAATAATTTAAATGACTTTTCTTTGCATACATACTCACATACACACAAGCATGCCCATTTCTGTTTATCTGGGATATATATATATATATATATATATATATATATATTCTGCAACTTGAATATTAAGGATACCAAAAACATTTGAACAAATATCACTTACATAAAAATTTACTTTGTCATAACATGCTATTACAACTCACTATAAGGGTGTCAAATTATATAAATAATGACTACATTTTGAGCATTTTGCACGCCCAACATCCATTTTAAGCCTAAAAAGAAAGTTCAAAGTTCAGAAATGTTTGTTTAAATGAGAACTAAGTGAATAGTCTTCAGAACTTTGGATATATTTTGTATTAACTCAGTATCAGTTATAATATATTAATTTTCGTAGCATGAGAAGAGAGAAATTCACTTTATTCCCATATGTTAAGATGGAAAGAATGTCTTGTAAACATTCATCTTCTAAGATGAAAAACGTGAAAACTCACATTGACTCTTCAAGTGCCTAAAGGTATAATAATACTGCATGTGACTTCAAAGCCCTATGTCAGCTGGTGAGGAATGACATTATGCATAAGTTTCTCCTAAGCTTGTTCACGGATTGAAACACAGCTCTTTCCAAGGTTTACTTGTGCCCCCCATCTAGACTTGCTGGAGTTTGTTAGGGAGGTTTCTTGACTGTACTGTTTTCCCTCTGGATGGAACAAAGGCAAAAATATCAGTTACTAAAGCAACATGGAGTGTATAATAACGTAGCTGTGCATTGAGAATTCTTTATAAATGGATTACTTGCAATTTAGGTTATATTTAATGCAAATATCTAAATCTAGTTTATTTTTGTTGCTTGCTTCCTCCCATCTCCTGACATTTCCATTGCAAACTACAGAAATGAAGGAAGTAATTACTAAAGAACAATTCCCTAGGTTCATTATTTCCTCCTTACATCAACAGGTTTGTTTCCCTAGAAAGGAATCTGGGTACCTGAGGAGCAGGATTGTATTACTACACCAGGGAAGTTTGCAATAATTCAGAAATTCTCTAACACTGACTTCTTGAATCTAAATATGCTGTGGAATTAGAGGCCATGGTCAATGCGGTTATTAATCCTAACTAATAGATTGGGATACATTCTCAGCTTCTTCACAGAGAAATAGGAATATAGATCTTTATGACAGAAAGATAAAGGAAGGGAAGGGAAGGGAAGACCAGAATCCCAAAGGAAATATATAAACTGTATGATCCTGTTATCAAGTTTGTTCAAAAGGCAAAATACATCAATGGGCTAACCTTCTCGGGAAGGAAAAAAAAAAAAGAGGAAGATTTATTTTCACTCAACACTAATGAAAAGGAACGAATTACATTTTAGTTTAAAATATACCTTTAGAAAGATCTGTTATATTTAGCTGCATATCATTTTCCAACTTAAGAATAATTAGCAACTGTGTAACTAGTGGCATACTGAATATGGGGTAAGATCTCAGCATTAGCTATAAGCTAAGGCCTGTTATAATATAGCTAGACATATGCTATGAAACTGGATGCCTGGGAAGGTAGGAAGAAACATCCAGTCTGAAGAATGATCTAAAAAAGAATAAAGCTACATATAGCATATAGCTTAAAATTCTTAAGTGCTTCCTGGTATCAGGAACTTGTCTAATCATTTAAAAAAAATTTATTATGATCACCTAACAAAAACACTTGGCACAAGTTGTCAGTCAGTGTTGTTAAATTCAATCACATTTAAAGGGAAAATAAAAGGAGTAAAAAAAAAAGACTTACACATACAGGATTTTCCTTTTAATACAAATCTAAACCTTCCAATACATTTTTACCTTTGCTGAGATGTGGTAATTTCCCCCCTAAATTTAGACCTAGAAATCAAATGCCATTTGAAACACTTTTTTTCTATGTTTTATTAGGACATTTAAATCTTAATTAGTACGCAAAAGAGGTTTTTGTACTTAACCCACTCTCCTAAATACTTAATTCACTACAGTAGTTGGACAGAGCCATGCAAACAAATTGAATCCCAGTGCACACATTAGCAATTAAGTTACATTGTACAGCTTCAGTTGTTCATCAGTTGAAAGGGCAAAAGATTGCCAGACAAAAGATCTCAAAGATCTTTACTATACAGTTGGTATGGTGGGTAAACAAAGCTTTCATGATCTCAGAAATTATTCTTTCTTCTTTCCTCTGAATTTGTTGGGGCAGAAGTTTGCTTAATTGGCTGGAGAATTAAAGAGGAATACTAGGTGATGTTTAGCCTCCTCCAGCTCTCCAGAAAATAAATGAACTGGCCTGAATATTAGATTGACCTAGAGAGAAGCAGAAACCATTCTTTCCTCTTCCTTCCTTCCTTCCTTCCTCCCTTCCTTCCTTCCTTCCTTCCTTCCTCCCTCCCTCCCTCCCTCCCTCCCTCCCTCCCTCCCTTCCTTCTTTCCTCCCTCCCTCCCTCCCTCCCTCCCTCCCTCCCTTCCTTCCTTCCTTCCTTCCTTCCTTCCTTCCTTCCTTCCTTCCTTCCTTCCTACCTTTTTTTCTTCCGTCCTTCCTAATGTGGGTGTGTGTGTGTGTGTGTAATTTCTTTTAAATCCTCCCTCCTTGGCAACTTTCTTTCCTTCCATATTTTCTCTTTTATTATAAGTTTAGTAAATGCATCCAGATATTTTGCCTAATTTCTAAATGTGAAGATGATTATATGTATACCATTTTTTTTCTAGTGACAGCAGAACTACTGCTGTTGTTTTGTTTGTACCTACTTTTGTTTTCTTCATGTCTGTAGAGCAACTAATATCATTGGGATGCAATCACATGAATCCCAGAGGGGCTATAGCCCAAAGGTCTATAGAAAGTTCAAATTCAGATCCACATAATGATACTAGAGCACTTATGTTAATAAAGGGACAGACAGCATTAGCTATAGACAGGAAAATAATCCCAAACTTGAAACCAATTAGTTTCTTTTTTGAGTCCTCCAAATTCTATCAGTTTTGTTCATATTCATGCCGGTTTGTTCTAGTCTGTGCCATGAAGTTTATGGCAGCAAGCCCACAGTTTCAGGAATAAGCTTAGGAAATGCCAAAAAAAAAGTCCTGGAAACTTAGTGCTATAGTAGCATGTAAGAGTCTTAAATTAGCTTAATTTTAAGGTAACATTTGAATATTACAGGGGACTTGGGAAATCAAATGCTCTAAGAAAATTATACAAAACCTTAAATTATTGCAACTTTTTTCTTCAATGAGTAGTTTGAGCTTATCAGATCGTTTTTCTTGAATTCAAAGTTATTTCTCTTCTATCACTATTCAATGGAGGTCCCTATCATTGACTTATCACCTCCTTTAGACTGGAAAACCCCACGAGAGCAGAGAGCATGCTTATTTTTATTCCCGCAGTCAGTGCTCAATAAAAGCTGCTTGGTAAAAGTTTTACCTACCAAAAGGGGCTTGCTGAAGTAAGGAAACCATTACAATGATGGTATTTGAACATAGTGTAATTTTATTTATAAATATATAAGTGCAAAAACCTTCAATGTGCAAAGAAAAGATTTAGCTAATGCAATGAATATACTACAAACTAAATTTTATAGAATATATATGCATATTTTATTTTTATATTTACAAAACACTACTTCTAGAGAAAGTAAAGTGAAAGAAACCAATGTGCCATATTAAGGAACATAGATAGTAATGACACTATTTTTGGAGGAACCTATTAGCACAACAAATATGTTTGCTACTTACTACATAAAATACCATGTTGTTTTCCAATAGTTCTATTATATTACTTGACCAATATGTACTGAATTAAAAATTATCCATATTTTTCATATTGAAAACTTCTATGATGTTCCATATAAGCCTTCAATTATTACTTATTGAAGCATCATATTTTGTTAGCATATAGTTGAAAATATTTTCTAATCAAAGATTTTCATTTCTTACATTGTTTTAGTTAACTATTTTCTTGATATTTTCCTAGGTTTCCTACTATTATATAATTTTTATTTTTAATGCAAATATAAATAGTATGTCCTTCAAATAAAGTTGAAGTTTTCTTGATGTAATATTGTCTAATCTCCTACTCAGTACTTTATTCTCTCTAGAGTATCTGCATAAAGCTATTCTAGCTTCTGATTGCTCACTTTCAATAATGCAAAATGTGTTACATCTGGACAAGGTCATTCTAATTTCAAGCAACTTTATTCATTGCTAACTCTAGTTGATAGAACAGACCTACATTCAGGTCCTACTAGAATTTTAGGCATTGGGGGTATTTATTATTCTTTCTCAAAGGGAATTTGTTTATATTAAGCTAAAAACTGTTACCCAAAGGTTCTCTGGTTTATGCCCACATAGGATATGTAGGATATATATCTAACCTCTCTTTTATGACACACTTTTTGTTTCACTTGAAATCTGGTACAACCCTTTTTTTTTTTTTTGTCCTACAGACTAAAGATAACCTCTTCATTTGTGAGACAATGAGGTTATTCTGGAGAGGTATCACATCCTAGCTAGTATTCTGTTGAATTGTTTTGAATCCATAATAAAATGTTGAACGTATTTTTTCAGAAAGCTCTTTGTTATTCGGTCATTGAATTGTATCGCCTAGTGTGTACCAGGAACTCATGTATGGGCAAAGGATATGGCAGTGAAGAGAACTGATAAGGTCCCTGATCTCAGAGATCTGTCCATTTAATCTGTAGAGACAGAACAAATAAACAGTGTAATAAATATTTAAAAATTCAGATGGTAATATTGTCTAGGAAGGAAGACAAGAGGTATAACTAAATATCTGTAAATAGCACGGGATGATTCATAACTGGCTGTTGAGTCATAGAAAATTGCTGTGAGAGGAACTGAAGAGGGTGATGAAAGCTAGCCTGACTTCCTGCCCTGCATCTTGGCTACAGCTTTCTGGCTTTTACCAAGAATGAGAAATGTGAGAAGGAGGAATGGAACACACTTTGCAGTTCTCATAGATTCTAAATACAGTGCCGGCAATTTCTTCCAGACTCTTCTCTTGTGACAGTGATGCGTGTGACTTCCAAATGACTTATTAATGGCAGCTAAGTCAGTCACAGAATTTTACTTCTTATGTCCAGGGCAGATGCACCGTAATAAAAGCTACAAAGATAAGTATTCACCACTGGGAAGTATGTTTTAATAACTTATTAATTTAAAGACAGTGTTCCCGGGAAACTATTTTATGGATTTTAGACAAAAGTATATAAGGTGATGCTGAAGAAGTGAAAGTATTGTTTCCATTAAATTGTATGCTGTTTTATGGTGAGAGCTCATAAATACTTATCTTGTTATGATCAGATATATTTTCACCATTTAAAATAAATATATAACTATGAAATTTAAAGTAGAATTCTGGAATATAATATATAAGATTAATAAATATATATTTTGAAATTACAAATCTGAAAATGTCCTCAATCTGATAAGTAAAATAAAGTTTATTTCCTATATAGAGAATAGTAGTTGTATAAAGATAAGCAGTATTCCTACAACATAGTCATTTTATGATTTAAAGTGTGTGTTTTTTCTGACACTAGGGGCTTGAAAGCATTACTTCAGGTACTGTAATTTAAAAACAATTTTAATGTCAATAAATGAAGTAGGAAAAGTATTTATTAAAATATTATTGGTTGTGTGACCTTGGGCAATTTGCCTAAAATCATCAATCACCAGTTTATTTGTAAAATAGAAATATTAATGCATTTTACATAGAGTGATTATAAAGTATACATACAATATATATTGCTGAATGTTTAGAGCCATGATGGATCTCACTGAAATATTTAATATATGGAAGCTATGAATATGAAGAGGATGACAGAGCGATAATGAAGATTGTAAGGAATAGTCCATTCTGGCTGTTGCTTTCGAGCTTTCCACAGTAGGATACATATCATTGGATATGTTTTCCCAATAAAGCTGTGAGGTAGGTTTCATTAGGGAAGTAGAGACACGGAGGAATTAATTACTTTGGCAACTACGTGTAAACAGGGGCTTCAAAATTAAGAACATCTTCCTCTACTCGCCATGCTCTTACTTTTTTTAATTTTTGTTTTATTGTTTAAAATATTACAAAATGTAGTACATATGTCTCCTTTTTTTGCCCCCTTGACCTTCCCCTGGCCGCCCCTACCCCCCAGTGTCTTGTGTCCATTGGTTATGCTTAATGGTTTGTTGGAAGTGTAACAAAAGGGCTTTTTTTGTGGAGGTGAAAAAAAACACCTAGATACCCATATGTAAGTGTGTGCTTAGATTTTCAGTTTTTAATGTTATTTATTTCAGTATTTTTAGTATTCAAAAGCAATTAAAATAAAATATTATTTCATGTTTTAAAACTCTTTGTAATTTTAAATCTTCATCCCAATTCTTTCTTCAAAGCATATTCCATTAACCATGTATTTACCAGTCAGTAGCTTATATTATCTGTACAGTGGTGAGAATCTTATTCATGACATGGCTTTTAAGTATGTATTTATTTTTATGTTGTATCTCTTAGCTACTAGCAGTATTTTCTCTTATATTATTAATCTACTCTTTTGTCTGTGTAGTTTGAAAAAAATATTTTAGGTGCATTTCTGCTTCTTATATTACAAATCAGTAATCCTCAATGGGAAGGGGGGAAAAAAGGGGAAGAAGAAATGGTGGTGATAAGGAGACACATCTAATTAAGGGTCATATCGAATTTATTTGTAAAACTTTAAAAAATTACATGTGCCTATCAAGAGATTTTGATAAAGATACCTGTCCTGTGTCCTATCTTTAAAATCCATGTCATGGTGACCAGAAGTCCATGTTATTCATATATTTGTAATAAACAAACAAAAAATCAAACTGTCATTTAGAATCTGGTTTCCCAAGGCATCACCTTAACTCAAACTTTCTGCCCCTATCCTAACCCTTGACACATATCCATTCTCAGTTTTAATGGTCCTTGTATGTGGTGGACTCATATGTCTCCACATTTCTTCCATCAATAACACCTTGCTGGGCTCCAGCTGTGAACACCAAACCACTGTGTACACACCTCTATTTATCATTCTGCTTTCCCTCAATTCTATGGGACCACATCAGACTTAACCTCTACAAAGCGCACACTTTCTGTGTTCTGTGATTCAGTTAATGTCCTCAACCTGCTGCCAATATCACATTACATCCTGAAGGGCTGCAAAGTACATGGTTTGGAATCACAGGCTTTGCTACCAGACTCAACTACTAAAAACTGGTTGAACTTGAACAAAGGTATTCAACTTCCCAGAGCCCATTTATCCATATATTTGTAATAAGTGGTCTCAAGGAGACCAGGTTGGCTGGGGTATAGTAAAAGGGAGAGAATCTCAACAGAAGTAGCCAAAGAACATGTCATATAGGCCCTTTTAGATAATGATAAGAAATCTGGATTTTACTCTAGAAAAAATAAGTCACTGGAGAGCTATTATGAGACAGTGATAAGATCTGGCCTACATTTTGAAAAGCTAACTCCAACCACAGTGAGGAGAATACATTTTAGATTCACTGCGGTGGGATCAGGGAGACTGACTGGCTATTGTAGTAAATCAGAAAAGATACTTTGGTGGGTTGAATCTGAAAATCGTCTGATCTAACTTATTTTTTGTCTCTATTTTGAGGGTTGAGCTAAAAGAACTTGCTAATGTAGAATAGAGAAAGTAAGGGTTTACATGTAAAAAAGTTTGGGCTTTGAGTAACTTGCAAAAGTAGGAAACATTCAGAAATATAAACAGAATTCATGAGCATATATAAGGTGTTTAATATCATAGAAATAGATGAGATTACCTAGGGAAAATTATAGGAAGACAATAGGGAAGAGATCTAACAGCTAAGCTTTGGAGAGTTAGAGGTGAGATGAGAAGAATAATTCAATTATTCATTTATTCACTTACTGAACAATCACTCATTGACTATTATGTGCCCAACAATATGCCAGGTATACAGTTCTAAATAAAATATACAAAAACTCCTGTTCTTCTTTTGCTGGGAGAGAGCGATGATGATTAATATCAATCCGCTAAATAATATGTGCAAAGAGGGCCAAAATAAGAAGAAAAATAAAATGTCAAGTGTATAGAGTGTTGAAAATGTAGCCAGTAGAGGCTCCAATGAGAAGGTGACTTACAAGTGACCTGACAAAAATGAATGATCTATTCAAAAAAATATCTGGAGAAGGAAGCAAAGAGACCAATGAGGGAGACCCCGTGCAAAAGTTCTAATTATACTTAACATGGGAGTGTTATGGTAAGTTCAATAAACAGCAAAGAAGGAAACCAATGTAGCTGGTGTGGAATTGAGATGAAGACTAGTGAAAACATACAGATGGGAGATGGTGGTTACTTAAATAGTAACAGTGGAAGTGGTAAAGAGGGTTAAATTCTGGATATTTTCTAATCCATTCTATTTATTTATTTGTCTTATGCTGTTGAGCAGACGTCACATTATTTTTTTTAAATCTGTTTTTATTGATTTCAGAGAGGAAGGGAGAAGGATAGAGAGATAGAAACATAAATAATGAGAGAATCATTGATCAGCTGCCTCCTGCACACCCCACACTGGGGATCAAACCCACAACCGAAGCATGCACGCTGTCTAGGAATTGAACTGTGATCTCCTGGTTGATAGGTCGACCCTCAACCATTGCGCTATACTGGCCGGGTCAGACATCACATTCTTCCCCTAAGCAATCCAGTATGCACCTCCCTCCACCTTAAAAGGACATATTCCTACTTAGCCAAAACAACACTGTCGTAGCTAATAAATTTCACAAATATTTCTTAATATCATCTAATGTCCAGACTATATTTACAACTGTTTTAGATGATAAGATATATAATGGACATTAATAATTATAATCAGTGTGTACTCTTGAAGTGAGTCCTGGCTTGGTTATTTTTTTTTTAAAAGGTCAAGTTAACATTATTTACTGACAAACTGGATGTGAGGAATGTTAAAAAGGGAGGCAGCATTGTTGATCCTTGAGGATTTTGGCATAAGCAAGTGGAAGATGGGAGTGATTTTTAACTGAGATAGGGAAGCATGGGAGGAGAATATTAAAGAACATTATGGATATTTTAAGCTTGTGATAGTTACTACATATTTAAGTGAATATGCACATACAATCCAGGAGTTCAGGGAGAGGTCTGAGCTACAGATAGAACTTTGGAAGCCATCAGAATGTAAATAGTAGTTACAGGCATGAAACTGGATGGAATCACTTATGAAATGAATATGTATAAAAAAGAGAACATGCCCTAGCTGGTCTGGCTCAGTGGATAGAGCATCAGCCTGCAGATGGGTTCGATTCCAGTCAAAGGCACATACCTCAGTTGCAGACTCCTCCCGGGACCAGGCCCTGGTCAGGGCACATGAAGGAGGCATCCAATCAATGTGTTTCTCTCACATCGATATTTCTCTCTGTCTATCCCTCTCTCTCCCACTCTCTCTAAAAATCAATGGAAAAATATATTCGGGTGAGGCTTTAAAAAAGGAGAGAAAGAACATATCCAAACACTGAATTTTGGAACACTAAAACATTCAGAACTGAGAAAAAGAGGAGAAAGACCAACAAAAAACTAAAAAAGCAGGTTCACAAAGGTTATACACTACCTGGTGATTGCTGTGTTCCCAGGACCCAACAAAAGTAGCTGATTCAATGAGGAGAGAATGAACAAAGTTCAAACACAGGTTACATAAGATGATTGAGAAATGACCACATGATTTGGTAACGTGGAAATTACTGTTGACAGTTTTGAGATCAGTCAACATGAGGTGAATGGGATAGTGGAATAATTTAAATATAAAATGAGAAAAGTAAGCATTTGGTAGAGATAGCTCATTTAGAGAGTTTTGCTGTCAAAAAGACTAGGAAAGTGAGGAAGTAACCATTGAACACTGTGAGGTCTTTTTTCAAGATTAGAGATGTTGCATATTAGTAAAATAATAGGAATGATAGAGTAGAGAAAAAAATGATGATGGAGGAGAGAAGAAAAATAATTGTAAAAGCCAAGTTTTCATAGTTATGAGTGAATGGACTTTGGAGAATCTAGATAGAGATGAGAGACAGAATACATTTCACAGAAGGAAGGTAAAGTTCTTTGGTGTGATTTTGATAGGTTGGTGGATATGGCGAGCTGATTAAGTCTGGGTGTATTGTTCTCAGTGTAAATGCAAATATATAACTGAAAATAGGACTGGAAGAGGAATTTTTAAGCTTTGATGAGAGACAAAATATAAATATTCTGTAGATAATTTTGGAAAATTAATTAGTCAAGGACATTTAATACTAGGCTACATTAAAGACCTTGAGTTTAAGGTCTTCAATTTATTAGCACTGTGTGTGTGTGTGTGTGTGTGTGTGTGTGTGTGTGTGTGTGTTTACAGGCACATTGAGCTATTTGATTGCAATTTATATTTATTCATAAATAAGCCTGTAATTCCTGCAGGAGGGAAGATTGAAAGAAGAGTTAAATCATTGGGTGGATTATTAGTATGATCACTGAAATAATTTAAAACTATTACATTATTTATGATAGAGAGAAGGAAAGTAAGCTAGATGCTAAAAATCTCCAGTGAATGAGTAGGATTCACTTGTATTTAAGCAGATGGCTACAGAAATATAGGAAAGTGGAATAGCATAGTATCATCTGAAAGAATCTGCTTCAGTGAATTGGATTATTCTGAGGCAGAAGCAAGAAATAATATTTAAAACAGTAATGAGAATTCAGGAAGATATGTATGTACATACAACTCTGTGGTACATGCATGGTGAAATAAAAGCAGGATTATTTGAATGAGCTGAAGGGGAAAAAGAATTGCCAGGATTAGCCAGACATCTCTTAAAGCCAAAGTGCAAAGAAAATGTTCAGAAGTTGAAACTGCAGTGAAGCTTGTTGTCAGACTGGGAATCCCAGAAGGAGCAGTTGAAGGGTGTGGAAGTTTGGAAAAGTGGAAAGTTGATTAGTGTTTATTTCAGCACTAGATACCTGGGGCACGAAATTCTTGCACTGGTGGGAGGCTGTCCCTCAGCCCAGCCTACACCCTCTCCAATCTGGGACCCTTTCACAATCCCGGACTGCTGGCTCCCAACTGCTTGCCTGCCTGCCTGATCACCCCTAACCACTTCTGCTTGCCCGCCTGATCAATGCCTAACCACTCCCCTGCCAGCCTAATCACCCCTAACCATTCCCCTGCCAGCCCAATCGCCCCTAACTGCCCTCCCCTGCTGGCCTGATATCCCCCAACTGCCCTCCCCTGCTGGCCATCTTGTGGTTGTGGGTGCCACCATCTTTGAGGGTGGGACAGTCAATTAGCATATTCCCTCCTTATTGGCTGTGGGTGCCGCCATCTTTGCAATGGTGTGAGAGTCAATTAGCATATTCCCAGTTTATTAGATAGGATAGGTTATTAAAGGAACACAAATCTATTTCAAAAAAATTAAGCACAAGGTTATATTTATTAGTGCCATAAGAAGTTTTGCTGCATATTTTGAATATTTATCTTAATGCATGCACACTCATATGTGTATAGGCAGATGGAGAGAAGTTTATCTCTCTTCATATAATTTTGGAGATCTAAACACAGCACAGATGGATGACAAACAATCACCTGAATCATTAAATGTTAAAGGTCATGTGCTTTTGTTAGTGTTTACTTTGTCAATATTTTACCTTTCTTTTTGACAAACTTACTTTCACCACCTTCAAAAATATCATAAATTTCTCTTGTTTTCCTTTATTTTTCTCTTCTAATTTTCTAGGCAATTCTTCTTACTCTGAATTTCAGGCACCTTTTGTTCCTTCCTGACATTGTGTATTGATAATTATTCTATGTCTCTATCTCTTGTCATTCTACATAAAATAATTAGTGATCATACCTAATCCAATTAATTAAATTACCATTTATATACAAGTACCTACTCAACCTATCACCATAGATGTCTCATAGACACTAACTCCATGTGTGAAGGACCGAACTCAAAAATTTAACCCTGTCCTCCACAAGTACCTAACTCAGCAAAAGGTTCTGGCTAATCAAGTCAGAAAACTGGATAACATTTATTGATTTTCCCTTTCTTCTCACACACTTTCTATGTCTAATGAATCACCGAACACCATGACTTATATCCATTGAATCTCTCAAATCCATTGTCAGCTTGATCTTTTTATTCTCAGCATAACCTTGCTAATCTAGGTCATTGTTATTGCTGCCCTGGACCATTGCAATACACCTCCAAATCATTCTTCCTGTCAGTTTTATTGCTCACCTCTAAGCCATCCTCTCCCCTGCGGACAGGATGCGCTTCCTAAAATTCAAATTTGATAGCATTCTCTGCTGATTTAAACAAGAAAACAAACAGAACAAAATGTTTCCACATGGAAATATAATCCCCAAATAGCTGAGTTTACAAAATTTATGACCTGTTTCTGCATACCTCTCCATATTCATGTCTCCCTACACCTGCCTTCTTACTTTCTCTTGCTATCTCTATCACATTTGGGTCTTTGCAAGCAATATTTTATCTTCCCAAAAGACTCTGATTCATTGAGAAAGATATCCTTCCATAAGACTCTAGGACTGGATTGCAGTTCTTCTATATTTTATCCCATAGAACTTAGCCATATTACACTCCTTACCACTATGTATGGTAAATTGCTTATTTGTTGCTCTCTTCCAGCATTAGGTGGTAATCACCTTGGTGGAAGATCTGTGTTTTATTCTGTACTATGTTTTCCATAACATTTAGCATAGTGCCTGACACATGATTGGTTTTCAATATATTTATTTCATGAATAAATTTATAAAATATTATAGAGATGTGGAGTAAAATTTAATATAAAATATTTGTTTTTATAATCATTATCGATGTTCATAATATCAGAAAACCAAAAAAGGCCTAGAACTAGATGCCCGAATAATGTTGCAATAGCATCTTTATCATAGTAATTATGTAGTTTATTTTAATCTGCCTGAATAATAGTCAAAATGATTAAATTTTGTTCTGGTTGTTCTAATGACCAAATTGGGTTCTTTCCATCTGTTAATTATGAAAAACTCAGTTGTAAAATTAGAGAAAATAGCTTGACAAGAACACTGTAATCTTAGAAACAACTATTATTAATGTGCTATGTCTTTGGCAGGATAGGTTAAATAGATACTATCAAACCTTTACCTTAAAACAACAATGATACATCATATTTTCCTTAATAATCCATGATATTTTTCCCATTTGTTTGATGAAATGGAGATGAAAACTCAAGTAGTATGTAATTTCCATGTCTCTCTTATTTCTGAGATAAATATTACAGAATAACAACAACAAAAAGTTTTGTTAGGTTCCTCGCTTTAGTTTATTCAATTTTCTAGCATGTGGCATATTTTCACAAGTTTAGAAGAATTCTTTAGATTTAGGTAAATTATAGTTGAATTATAATATTTATTTGCTTATCTTTATGACTTCATATAACATTCTTTTCCTTTTCCTTTTTTTTGGCTGCAATCTCCATAACAAAGACCATTTTAAAGTAAATTAATATTTTCTAGAAACTTGTTTGTCTAATAAGTTTCCTAGGAAATATAATTGAAGTTATCCCTACCTGATACACAATCATATTTAACACAAAAATATTTATAGTTTTTTAAAAAAGTTATCACTGCACAGTACACTGAGATAGTTATTTAAAATGATTAAGATAAAAATGATGGGAAATTTTAAAAAAATTATTGATTTTTAGAGAGAGGAAGGGGGAGGGCAAAAGAAAGGGAAACATTTATATGAGAGCGAAACATCCATCGGCTCCCTTCTGCATTCCCCCTACCCGGGACCAAGCCTGCAACCAGGGCAAATGCCCTGACAGGGAATCAAATGGTGACCTCCTGATTCATGGGTTTATGCTCAACCACTGAACCACTCCGGCTGGGCAATCTATATGTATTTCTTAAGTTATTATAAAATTATTCCCTTTTATGATAAAAGAGTGTTATTTGGTATTTAGGTTGTGGAAGACAAAACTGCTATAAATTTTTTTCTATGGTGTAAAAATGTTTCACCTTTGTTTTCTGTAGGCTATTTGGGGGTTTGAATGGCTAACAAAAGCAATATGATTGAAAATATTGAATTCCAGGTATTAAAATAGAAAAATCTAATTTCCATATGGTTTAAATATTATGTAAAGTATACCTTTACATAATATTTCATAAAGTTATGAAATATTAAAATTTTACATCAAGACCACACTACTGCCAAATTTGAATGTTCATGGGTTTCTTATGTGCCATACTAATTAAAACTTAAATACTTAAAAAACAATTTTTATTCTTTACATTGTTATATAATAAAAATTTAGTATGAATAAGTAGATGTTAAAGATTTTTTTTGACATTCAAGATGCTTTACAATATGTTGTTTCACATTATGTATGTGCCTGAATAATCTGATGTAACTATTTAGATCCACTGCTCATATTTAGAATGTTTATCAGTGGTATAAGGCAAATGTGTCTTAACTATATTCCCCCCTAACTATCTCACACATATTAAAATGTATTTTTTATAATCCAAGAGTAGCATACTTTCATGTTACAGTACCTTCCAAGCTAACATACACAATGTGACACTATACACGTTTCTCCAAGAGAGGTGGTATGGTTTTTATGAGTACCAAATTTTTATAATAGTAAAAGTTGACTAAGCATGTCTAGTAGAGCATAACCCTTATTTAAATTTCCTTAACCATCAAATACATTTTAGATACATTTTAAATACATTTTAAAAAATAGTATTATCAAGATAAGCATTATTTTGTTATCATAACTTATTGAAAATGCCACTATTTTTTGGTCTGTCATAAGAGTCAGTAGAGTTTTACACATTATTAGAATGGTGTTTTATGTTTATGATTCCTAGTAATATTAAAATTGTAATTCTTAGTTATTATTGCTATGCTACAGAATTGTATTAACTGCTTTATATACAATTTCGAGTGGGTGGAAGTGGAAGAGAGTATAGGGGGATAAATGTTGATGGGAAAAAGAAATGAAATGCAATTTAAATATAAATAAATAAGTAAATACATTCTTTATTTTTGCTCCAATTACAGAAGTTGAGATTAATTCAGGGGACAAAAATAGTATGTTTAATGCAGACTATATTTAGCTTACTGAATTTTTTAAAAATAGACATCTGACAGTAAGAATTAGTTTTATTATCTATAGTTATACTCAATATAAGCTACAAATAATATTCTTCTGAGTTGTGGTTTTCTGGCAGCAGACACAAATTCACTCAGAAAGTTTCATGAAAGTTTTCCATATTGTCTCTACTAGGTAGAATATGCCCATCAAAGTATTTTCATATGCACTATATATAGTGCCCAGGAGAGTTATTTCTAGTATATATACTTCCTTTATTTGAGTGCTAATGTTGCATTTTAAGGGATTCACTGCAGGCTTTGCATAGCTTTAACTATAATAATAACAGTGTAATATGCAAATCAACCAAAGGACCGAACAGCAGAACAACCATCTCCATCTAGACAACCTTCCGGATGGCACACTATGACACATACTGGTGCCAGGCCAGCCAAGGCTGGTGCGATGCGATTGGTTGGGGGGACCTGCCATCACCCCATAGCTCAGGCCACCCTCTGTGGAGCGGTCATTGGGGGGCTCCATGGAACTGGGGAACTGAAAAGGGGGGTGTGGTGGCAGGCGCAGGAAGCGCCAAGCCAAGGCAGGTGCAGGAGGGGGATGGGGCTGTGAAGGCAGCTGGGGCCATGAAGGTGTTCCCTTGCAAGAATTTCGTGCATTGGGCCTCTAGTCACTTTATAATGTTTGTGCCCATTTTGTCCTTGGGCATGTTGTTTTGTTGTCAGCTTTCCACTTTGAGGAAATACTGGGACACTGAACACCACTAGACAAATTGCCCCTGGGAGTAAGGATGCATTGCGTCATCAGCTCTGCTTCAGTGGCCCATCTGGAAAATCAAGTTCTTCTGTTTAAAATTAGTAGGAGTTTTAGATGTTGGTTTCCTTAGCAGTATTTGAAGCAAGCTGTTAGCTGTTATTCCTTTTATCTCTTAAAATGTTTTTTATTCTTTAGTTTACCATTACATAAATAACTGGTGCGGTGCTTTTATATAAGACAAACTGTGCTAAGATCAGAGGATAAAACTGAAGTGGAATTTCTGGAAGAACAGAAACATCTGACTCAAAGTTAACACATGAAAGCATGCAGTTAATGTTGGTAGTGATGGTTTCCTCTGGTTTCATTTTATTGCTTGTATTTTACTTGTTTTAGTTTAAATTGACTGAAATTTATTTCACGGCAATTATGAATTATGAATTATGAAGTGAAGCTGCTGCAGTACAATATCAATAGCTAAAATAAATACAATAAGTCTTTTATTTTTTTCAATCAGTCATGGAAACAGCAGCTATGTTAAATTTTAATCTGTGCAATATAAAAACACAAGCAATGAAACAATCTTGCTCAAAAGTGGAAGACTCGCCCGGGTGGCATGGCTCAGTGATTGAGCATAGACCTATGAACCAGGAGGTCACGGTTCGATTCCCGATCAAGGGCACATGCCTGGGTTGTAGGTTCCATCCCCTGTGTGGGGCATGCAGGAGGCAGCTGATCAATGATTCTCTCATCATTGATGTTTCTATCTCTCTCTCCTTCTCCCTTCCTCTCTGAAATCATTCGCTATTTCAAAATTCACTTAGATTATATACCAATGAAATTTTAAAGATGTATTAATATATAAGTAGAACTTTTTTGTTGTTGAACTAATTTATTATATTCTTCTTTTGGATATTAAATTATCAAATATTTGCATGGATCATTTTACTATATTAACATTTAGATGAGCTTTTGCCCTTCTGATATTAATCTTTACTTTCCACAGCTCACTTAACATTTTATGGAAACCCTAACATGCAAGCTGAGCTCTCCTAGCTCCAACCCAGAACCAATCTTGAGAATTATAGCCAGGACATTAGAAATTCAGGGTATCCCTTGAAAACCCACACTTACCAATCCCTGCTGTCCTGATCCAGTTGTGAGAGCCAACTCAGGTTAGTGTTCTTTTTTTTACTGTTCATCCCACTAATTGTGGGCCCTTCACTGAATGTTTCTCAGTTTCACTAACCCCTACTCCTAGGGACTATTTTCAGTTCTATGTAGTACATCTGACATGCAGTTAGAATTACCAGATTTAGAAAAATAAAAAAATAAAAACCCAAAACACACCCAGTCAAATGAGAATTTCAACTGAACAAGTAACTTTTTTTAGTAAGTATGCTCTATGCAGATTTATGGGACATGTACTAAAATAATTAATAATAATAATAATAATAAAATTTTGAGCTGATCTTCTAATTTAGTTGGGTATTCTATACTTTATCTGGTAACCCTACTTTGGTATGTGTCTAGAAATATGTGATGTGTTTTACATATATTTTTTCAAATTTCCATGATAACTCAGGAAATAGACTTTAGTATTCCTATACTAGAGATAAAGAAAAAGGAGATTTAATTATTATTTTCTTTCCCCCGGGTACACAAAAATTTTATAGAAATGGAGCAAAGTACAGGGACGATGTACTTGGTTTCCATCCGACCACAGGGTTCACATTGTACCTCTGGCTTCTACTGATAAATATCTGCGGAATTTTGAGCAGCTTAAGCTCTTTAAGCCTCAGTATCCTTGTCACCACCTGTTGATGACGATCACATTTCCCTAGAGAGCTATCATAATGAAAGTGAAGTGCTGAGCGCAAAGCCAGTCCTTAGTGGTTAATAAATTTTAATTAATATTATTCACACAAATAGCACAATGGGCTTAAAGTGATTAATCCAAAGGCTATTTGGTCAGTACTTTTTTTTTTTTAAATCCTCACTCATGGATATGCGTTTATTGATTTGAGAGCAAGAGGACGGGAGAGAGAGAGAGAGACATACATCTATGTAGGGGGGAAACCCTGATCAGTTGCCTCCTGTACATGTCCCAGTGGGGGATTGAACCCGCAACCTGTGTATATGCTCTGACCAGAATCAAACCAGCTATCCTCTAGTGTATGGGATGACACTCCAACCAACTGAGCCACATCGGCCAGCCCTGGTCAGTACTTTCTGAGGCATATACTGACCACACAATAATGCTAAATAATAAGAATAATATTACATTGAATAAGTGTATTTGTTGGTTAAATACTTATTTAATAATATTACTCAAGGGCTCAGTTATTTTTATTATGACATATTCACTTTATTTTAACAAATTAATTTTTCTGACATCGCATATTTCCCTGAATACTAAAGGACACATAGAAGACACTACAACACTTGGTACCTGGGTCAATATTTTGTTACTACTTTTACTAGCTCACATATCCAAGGTTTTTCCCCAAGCTGCTTGTCTTGCTGTTAGTCTCTGACCTCTGGGACTATTGTAAAATTGCTTGCTTCCTACCTTAGTTCTCAGAACATTGCTGCTTCCAATTTGTCTCTCATCTTCAAAAATAAAAGGTTAGTTCTTTAGAATTTAGGTCACATGACAAGCCAATAGGTTCCAAATGGTAAAATACAACCCTTTATGTGGAATAAATATAGGGTGAGCAAAAGTAGGTCTACTGGTATAGTTGTCAGTATAGGAAACACAGCTTATTCCTGTATTATTATTTATTTATTATTATATTTATTATTATTAACATACCTTTGCCCACCCCTATATCAAAAATATTTCACGAAAGCCTTTTTTGGTGTTCAAAATATATGGGTGGTGTTTTTATTTTTCCTTTGTGTCCCGTCTCTTGATTTCCTCCGTTTGTGCTCCACAAAATCCAAGTTACTAACAGCCTGACTTCTAACCAAGTGGCTTGCATTGTATTTAGGTGCACTGTTTTCTTACAATGAAATAAGCGATGGAAGAAAACAGATAGATAATGACAATGCTGACACAAAACCAAATTAGTCACATTAATCAATGTACCAGTCCCATCAGCCCAGAAACATATTGCAATATTCCCCGTATAAAAGCAAAAACAATCATTTCACTTCAGAGTAAAGCTCTTTGACAAACTTGATCCAAGCTGCAATTCTAATTCCTTGTCTCCCTTTTTTTGTGTGTGGAATATTCATTAAGGTTTTTGTTCCCACCGTTCCTTCAAAATATCACATCTTAGACACCAGTAACCTTCATATTTCCAAATCCACAGACCTTTATATACAATTTCATATAGTTTTCATTATACTCATTCCATAATTGATACAGTTAATAGCTCCTTCCTTGAATGTTTTCTTCATTTGGTCTTGGGGAGATATTATGCACTAATTGTTCTTCTAATTCATTGGCTATGTGTTATCTCTGCTGGTTGCTCTTCTTCCTCCTGACATCTGACCTTGGAGTACTCAGACACCTGCTCTGTCTACAACCTCCATAGATGATATAATCCTGTCCTATGGCTCTTAATACCATCTTCATGCTGTTAGGTATCAAATTTATCTCTAGTCTCAATCTCTCTCTTGAATTCCAGACTTCAGTGTGGAATAGCTAAGAGAAAATATTTAGTCAGTGCATTTTGTTCTTTGTGAAATTTGAAGTTATTACTTTATATCTGACAAGACTTTTAAAGTATTATATTTTTACTATGCTTTTAATAAAGCATAATTGATTAATTAATTCTAATGTCTGACTGAAGTTAAGATTTACAAATGTTATAGTTTTTCCAAATACAGAACGCACTTGGAAAAACATAGAAAACAAATCACATTTCCAAGTATATGGATCCAATAAATAGGATTTTTCATTTTTCAATGAGCGCCCTTATACTACAAAAACATTAGCTGTTCCCCTCTTCACTGTGATAGAGTATTTTGAAGCACTTAGTCAAACATATTTTAGGTTTATAGCTATTTCATAGATGTAGCCCTTTGGGGATCTGGTTTCTTCTTCTCCTTCCACTGTCACTGTTGGTAAAATATAGCTGCACTCTGAAATGGTTTTGCAAGTGATCTTATGTACACTTTAAATTGTCCCATAATGTAATTCTTCCTTTTCTAATAAATTACACTAATGCATATATGTTTTTTCACCTACATTTATATTTTATCTGGTAAACTATAAGTACTATAACAGGAACACCCAAGCTAACATTTATTGTTTCATTTCTTGTAAAACAAGCCCTCACCTATTTCCTAAGGGGGAATGAAAAGATTTGAAGTAATAGAACATTAATGTCATCATGACAGCGATAAAATAAATCCAAAGGGATTTGAACCCTCGCCCTTTTGCAAAGTCATCAAAATGCCCCAGCTAGGTTAATTATGATAATGTACCACAATAATTACAGAACTTGAGGGTAAGGATTTTTTTCTTTACTCTAGAAACCACATGAACTATTAGTTGTCAGAAAATATAATTATAATCCTGATAAGAATTGGACTAGATGGGCCAGATAACAGACTTTCACACACTTACACTTCTGTCTTCATGTCATGATGTCTAATTTTAGTCTGTTCTCTATCCTTACCTCTGTAACATTAACCAGGCAGGTATCAGCATGCTAACATGTTAAAATTATAAGTTTGCAACCAAGTGCATTTCCTAAGTATATTTAATGAGTGCTTTCAGTAATTCATAGTGAAAGCAGCCTGGTAAGTGGATAATACAAGGAAATGAAAGTTAATCATCTTGAGTCATAGTTAATCTTTGTTCTTCCACCTATTAGCTCCAATTCCCTTTTCTTCTATGGCCCACACTTTCCTCCTCTAAAAAAAAAAGTGTTAGATAATGTCATCATTTCAGCATTTTTTTATTCTAAGAGAATTCATATATTTTGTTCTTCATCAGTGTAATTGTACCATTCATGTTAAAAATACCTTTAGCTCTTATTCTTTGAGTATATTTAAGAAATCTCTTATTAAGAAATGTGTTGTCATGAAGTCCTAGAATATTATTCTTTAAGTTGAAATATATAACAAAAGTAGATTCAGGTGTAACTTGAAAATTAATTTCTTGGTGAAAGATTTTGCATAAAATCTATATAATGATATAGGCACATGCTAAATTCCTATACAGAGATTTAGCAAAAGAAGCCCTAGGTCTCCACTTACACTTTCTTTTTGAATTTCCTCAGTTTTTCTATTGCCTTTTGGAAACATAAATTAATTCCAGAAAGGAAAAATCAAGGAATACACAAAAAATACAAATATATCATTTTAAAAATAAGTAGAGTTAAAATATTATTTAATTGATTACTTTATTATTTGTGTCATATATAACTAAACAAAATAGAAATGTACCTTTTAAAGATTAAATATAACTAAATCAACTTCACATTATACATTTTAAAATTTGTTATTATTGAGTACATTTCTAGTGGTATAATGAAGTCATGGTAATGTACATGAAACACCCATTCCTCAGTGTGTGTGTATGTAAATATATCTCCTAAATAATTCAAATCAGAAAGTTCGTTGCTCTAGAAATATGAAAAATATGTAATTTTAGCAATTATTATTATAATTTACTATACAGAAAAATGCTTATTTTTAAATGGCTCAATTGTTTCAGTAAAATCTTGTGCACTAAGAAATGATGGCTTTGCATTTAGTTTAATCACACCTGCTGAGTGGTACAAAAATCAGGAACTGTTTTATTTTTTGGAACTGAAATCTTAATAATATATTTTTGTTTCATTTTAATAAATCATTTCCTTTGTGGTAAAGTGCATTACAATGTAAATGAATAAATAATAAATAAATTACATGAAAATAGCAGCAGGAATGATGCTGTGAAGTTACTTACAAGTATATTAATTTTTTTGTTTGCATGATATCAAAGTAGTATAAAATAAAAGTGACTTGCATCATAGCATGTATTTCTGACCAAAGCATGTTAAGAAACATCAAACCTTTTAGAGGGGCTCTGAAGAAATAAATTACCACCAGAAGAACAAACACAGAAGCATGTTAATTGCCTCACTTTTGCAGTTTATTTCTTTGAAAATGTAATCGATTAATTTGTTAAGCCTGAAAGTTAAATAGTTGCACATTATGTGGTAAAAACCAAATTTAACATTAGATAAAAATAGATTGAAGTGGTTTGTACTTAGCAGAGGAAAAATGGAATATTTTTATGGAAAAAAAGGAATGCAATTTCCTGTCATTGATAAGGTATATTTCAATATGTCAGTAAGGGAGGTATTTTTATGTCCCCATTTTACAGATAAGAAAAAAATGTAGGAAATTTTAATAACTTTCCTAAGGTTATAACTATAGAAAGATTAACATTGGACATAAAATGGTAATCACATATGAGAGGAAGACTGTGTAACTATGAATGGCTACCCTTGATGTAGTCCAAGAGGAGCTCTGAATATAGCCCCCAGAGAGCATAGCACCCAGAAGATGCTTTACAACAGTAGGAGATATCCAGAGGGGTCCTGGAACAATATCTTCCTCTATCTCACATGGTGCTCTTATTGGATTTTGGCTTATTTTTCTGCTTTAGCTGTTCCGGTTTCACTGATAAATCGAGTTTGATTTCATCAGTTTCTGTATCACTGAGATGGTGCTGCAAGGATGCCCTTACGTGCTGCTAAGTTGAATTTGACATTCACCAAATTATTGCTTGGATGAATAACTGATGGATATGTTATATTGATATTTTAACCTGTATTACTATAGGATATCGGAAGGAATGCCCATATGGACCTGTGTGTTATTTGGGTAAGATTTTAAGTTCACTTTCCGAGATGGAATTGAGGTTAAAGCAGGAACAATCAAAATGCATAGAGGTTCTAATTCTAATTAACAAATATCTAACATATACCACAGCTTCTGTTTTGTAAGTAATCTCCAACACTGCAACTAAAGATACCAAATTTGAACACCATTTAATGTTACCACAGAATAATGTTTTCTTTATTTTTGTCAAGAAGTCAAATTATAAGCGTTTTTAAATACAGTCAAACCTCGGTTCTCGAATGTCTCCCATATCGAGCAATTCGGTTCTTTCTTGCCCAATATGTTCATGGAAATGGACAGGGATGTTTTGCTTGTCAAACAAAACTTTGGTTCTGGACCCTGCAACCCTTTCCTACTGATACCTGTATGATCAGTTACGCCTCTCTCAGATGCAAACAAAGGAGAGAACACGCAAGTATTACTTTTCTCACATTGTTAACATCTCAGGAAATTGTGCTGTGAATATTTTTGTGTTTTTTATTTTGTTGTTGCTTATTATTATTAAATACATACAGTAAGAAGGTTAGTGATAGTAGCAAAGTGAAAAGGAAAGTTGAGAGAACAATGATAGAGCTTAGACATGTACTATATATAAGAAAGGTTAAAAAAGAGAATCATTTGTGGGTCTGGCTTTTTAAAAAAATTTATCCTTCATATTAATCCTTTGTAGCCTTTTTTACATCAACTAAAACTATTTTATTATTTTCACTTTTGTATAAATTTTTAGAGGAAATCCTGCAGTGTATAATCTCTTACTACAACTGTATTAAATTAGAAATCCACAGCAAAATTTCTAGAAATTATCCCAGCAAATAACTACTAAATATTTTAGTGACAAAATAAAACATCACATAGAAAAATTCAAAATTATTTTGAACCTAATCATATGAAACATATGTTATATACTTGACATTATTTAAGGAGAATAATTTATTAACACATTTTATAAACCATGAACTTGGAAACTAATTTTTTTGAATGGTAATTGTAACTCCTAGTTCTACTGTTTTTACTTTCTTAATGTACCATATTTGGTTAATGTGGAAGTAGAAATATTCTTATTGACATTTGAAATGAATAATTCTTTGTTGTGAAGCTGCCCTATGCATTATAAGGTATTCAGCAACTTCCCTGGTTTTTACCTTAGTAGCAACCACACTCCCAGTCATGACACTCAAAAACCACTGCAGACATTATTCTCTGGACTGAGAACCACAGAGTTAGATTTCTAAATCTAAAACTTTTTTAAGAATATATTTTTATTGATTTCAGAGAGGAAGGGAGAGGGAGAGAGAGAAATAGAAACATCAATGATGAGAGAGAACCATTGATCAGTTGCCTTCTGTACACCCCATAATGGGGATCAAGCTCATAACCTGGGCATGTGCCCTTGACCATAATCAAACCTGGGAGCCTTCAATCTGCAGGCCGGCGCTCTATCCATTGAGCCAAACCAGCTAGGGCTCTAAATCTAACACTTAACTTTGTTTCCATTGGAGTTTAGTTAACCATTCTAGGCTTCTATAAGTATGCCTTGATAAAAGATAATGCACACCAGGAGATTAACATTGTGGTTGCCATGATGTCAACTCTAAACAAATATGAAGTATCTATGTTCAACTGTGTAAATATAGATTATAAAGAAACTCATCCACTAACATGATATCTTGTTATATCTTGTTAAACTCATCAACTAACATGATATCTATAAAGTTTACTTTAATCTCCTGGTTTATAATCTTGCTTATATGAATTTAGCATAATAATTAAAATGTGTCAACCTCCATTTATTTCCCATTAACATATGTTAATCAGAGAAGGAGGTGAGGATTAAGCACTCTATTTTATTGTGTCAAAGAGCCTACTCTCTCATCTGTCACTATCTGAGTGCCATAAACAAGACATTTACCACATTTTATATGCAGAGTTCTCCATTGTGACATGAGAAAATATAAAGTCTTTAATGACTTCAATATGCAAAATATGAAGTCCTTTAGAAATTATAGTAATCAATAATTTTAAGAAATCCTCCTTAAATTATTTATAATCTCTATAAGAAAGAATTAAAAACATATTTAATGATTTCTTATTGAATATAGCCTTTAGGGAGAGAACTGAATAAGATATTAAGTAATTCTAATTCAGATCTAGAAATAAGATGATCCTTCTTAAGCAGAAATTTAAATTGATGTTGAGAAGGCATAAGATATTGCACATCAAGATATTGCACAACCTGCCCAGCCCAAGTGGCTCAGTGGTTGAGTGTAGACCTATGAACCAGGAGGTCACGGTTCAATTCCCAGTCAAGGCCCATGCCAGGGTTGGGGGCTTGATACCCAGTGTGGGGTGTGCAGGAAATGGCCAGTCAATGATTCTTTGAATCATCAATGATTCTCGCTCATCATTGATATTTCTATCTCTTGTAGAGGGCCACCTGGGAGGCACCTAGGCATTTTCTTATAATTATTGTCAGCTGAACTCAGCATAGGCAGAGCCACGCCCTGGGAACATGCTTCCCCAATAAGGCTGGACATGTTAATTAGGCAGGGGCGGAACTAGATATGTAAATCTAGGCCTTTAAAATAAACCTGCTGTGTGGCTCAGCCGCTTTGCCGCCTCTCCATCAGAGAGGATGGCACCCACCTGGCCCCAGCTTAAAATCTATTTCTGCATCTTGGTCTTTAATTTCTTAATCCCCAGCTCCTCCGCTCGAGAACCTGTCGTTTTCCCGTGCGGGTAGTGGGAAACAGAAACAGCCCACCACAATCTCTCTCTCACACTCTCTCTTAAATCAATAAAATACACTTAAAACAGATATTGCACAACTTTAAATAGTATAATAGTCCATGTACCTCATAAAGATTTACATTTATTATTCATACTAGCCTTTAGAGATTCTCATTCAACCATTAACTACATAGTAGTTAAGTATGTATACCCAAGTCAGTACTTTAATGAGTATCCAATATAACCACAATTTTTTTCTCCCAAGAAGCTAGTTTAGTCTAGTTTAGGAGGCTCAGGATACAATGAAAGATAGTAAATGAACAAGGCACAGTCAATAATTTCTATGAGAGTGAAAAGGTAGTCTGAAGCAATTACAACTCTAGGAATTAAAGATCTGCTTAATGAAACATGTAGCTTCTGATGACCTTAAAAATATAGTAGGGCTTGTATCATTTAAAAGGGTAGGAGTAGATGTCCTAAACAAGGCACATAGCAAGAACAAGGCTAAGCTTGAAATCTTTGGCATTCATGAGATAACTGTCCTAGCAAGCAGCCAGGTATTGTTGGGGAAAATGATTTGCAGCAAGATTAGAGAGGCAGCTAATGCCAGATGGAAGAATTTTAACTTTATACACAGTGGATTAGTATCATTTTTTCTTAGAATTACATCATACAAGTATTTTGCAACATGGAGTAAAATAAATTTCAAATGGGAATTGGAAAAGAAAACCAGAATGATATTTCTATCAACATTCCTTTTAATACGAGACAGTATCACAGATTGACTCAATGCATCCGTTAATTGGTGAGTTTCTATAAGCACTGCTTTTAAAATAGATTTCCAAATTTCTACTTTTTCTCATTCTAATTCACATAAGGTATTCCACTGTATAAAATTCATCTTTGTCCTACAAATACAGTTATGAAAAAGCCTATTTTCTGTACATATACTTTTTATATTTAGAAAATATATTAGAATATATATTCAAACCGATTATTTTTTCCTGACTCTTGCAGACATATTACACTATTTGTAACATATGAGGGAAAATGTGTTATTTGGTAAGTTTTCTGATGATTTTAATCAGCCATACGACTGCTCTAGTGGAAAACGGCTTAGATAAACATAAGGAGCTTTGTAGCTTCTGTCCAGCACATGTCACCTAAAATTTCTGAGCAAACCTATTAGGGAAAAAATTCCATAAAATGGAAAACTGTACTCTAAGGTCAACCCCACCACCATCTTGCCTTTGGTTTCCCTGAGCAGGTGTGTGTTTCTTTATGTTATCGGGTACCACTGTTCCCATGCTTAAGAGAGTGAAAAGATACATTTCTACTCTTTTCTAAACCAATGAACATTAAGAACTTTCAGGTTAAAAGGCATGCTCACAGTAATTTTATTTCTCAAGCTACACATCTATTTCCATACAAACTCTGTCTTAGATTGCTAAAGTGCTCTGTGGTATTTTGGAAACATTATCAGAAAATATTTTTCATAAAAGTTCTTTGATGATCTCTTTCAGGCATGCTGATGCAAGGAATTGAAATTCACTACATAGTAAAACACAAAATCAGCTAAAGTACAAAAAGAATAAATATTTAAAATGTTCCCGTGCTTTTAATGAAGTCTACACCAAGCACCAAGCAAAGCTCAGCAAAACAAAACAAACAAAACAAAATAAGAACAATTACAACAATGGCCACTTACCCATATTTTGCAAAATTTGCCCAGTGTTTCATTATGGATCTACTCAAAATTTCTTCAGCTTTTGTGTAATTTACTCTTCTTTCCAGAGGTAAACCAAAGACAAATTCAATTTCGTAACCATGCATCACTCCCATCCATTCAGGCCAAGGAAGTTTGGAGGATCGGTGTTCAAAATAGTAGAAAAAGGCATTATTTCCCAAATCTGAGAACTTTTTGGTGAACTCCAAGGCAGGGCATATGAAATTGTAATCCCCAACAACGTCATCCAACGCCTCACGGTACTTCTCAGCTCTTTGATCATCTAACCAGTCCATGTAATGGAAAAGGATGGATTCCCTTCCAAACTCACTCACTCCTCTAAAAAATATTTTTAAACTTTCTTGAAATTCTTCTCTAGTGATGATACTGTTGTTATCTTTGCTGAAACCAGGGGCACCATATACTAAAAACGCTGTCCCTTCATCTTTATTAACACCCACCAAGATCTGGGTTTTTTTGAACTGTCCAAGTCGGAGTAGTGTGTCTGGCATGTCAGTGAGAAAATCGCCATCCACAATTGGGCCAAAACTTACTGACAAGAGAGTATCATAGGGGACAACAAATACTTCATTCAGAAGAATTTCCTGGGGGTCTTTATTTCGAAGGCATTTGATGATCTCCGTCTCATTTTCTCTAAAGCAACCAATAAATTTAGCTAAGGTCAATGTTCTGTTCTTAGCTTCATCAAGAGATGTTACTGCCCAAGGGGCATTAGCAGACCCGCTTTGCAGAATTGCTCTGGTAAACAGTGGGTGGCTTCTAGGGGAAAGTAGGTGAAGGCTAACTGAAGCTGCCCCTGCACTTTCTCCGAAGAGAGTTACACTTTTAGGGTTTCCACCAAAGGCTGCTATATTTTTTTGGACCCACTGAAGTGCCAACTGTTGGTCAAACAAGCCCATGTTCCCGGGTGCCTCTGAATTTCCTGGTAAAGCTAAAAATCCTAGGGCACCCACCCTATAGTTCATTGAAACTACAATAACTCTCTCAACTCGTGCCAGGAACTTGCCATCATAAACAGGCAAAGATGATGTTCCAGTTTGAAAACCACCCCCGTAAATCCATACCATTACAGTAGCATTTTTTGGTTTAGGTACTGGAATCCATACATTCAGATATAAACAGTCTTCGCTGAGGTCAGTATTTGGATTCCACATCTCGGATCCAAGGAAGCCTGGAAAACTTTGATCTGTGTTCTGATAGCAAGAATTTGCATATTTTGTGGCATTCCAAATATTGGACCACTTGGCCAAGGATTGTGGCTTTTTGAACCGAAGTCTACCAAGAGGTGGCTGTGCATAGGGAATTCCAAGAAAGGCTGTTACTGTGCCCCCAAGAACTGACAAGTTCATCCCTCTGACTTTACCATTCTTGGTTGTAATGATGACGTCTTCTTCAGTGTGTGATTTCCCAATGAGCATCCAGAGCAGAAGAAACATAAAAAGAAGTTGGGTGCATACGATTGTACCCTTGCTCTGCATATTGGTTTCTGAAAGAGAGGTAAGTAGGAAGTTTTAACAGCCTTATGAATCTGGCATTATGTTTTATTGATAAAAACAAACTAAAATGTAGTGCTTCTAATTAATCATACAAATGATGAAAACTAATAAATCTTGGACCACTACAAAGGTTTATGTAAAAAAAAAAAAACAGATAGGAAACAGTTGGAAATATTTTAGTTTTCAATTTCAAAAACAAACAGTGGAATGAAAAGTAGACACTATTTCATTTTGAAAAAAATCATTATAAAACTTTTGCAAGGAAGATTTAGTATTTTATAGGGGATATTTATTTCAAGCATGTATATATACTTCTTACCATACACAGCCCCACCATAAGTGGCATTTAGCGGTAGTCTATTTATTACAGATAAAATTTCTACTTTGGTTAGAGGAGAAAATACAAGCCCATGTATTCTCTGAAATATGTACATGCTGGCTGGTTCTTGACAGAAATGTGAAGTAGGTTAAGAAGCTTTAAGAAACCTTAGTCTTTTATTGTTTTTTTCAGTTTCCATGATCCCTTCTGTGGTCCTTTTTGCTTAGTGGGTTCTTCCTCCATTCAATCTCAGTCTATGCTCAGAAGAGATTTTGGACAATCTATTCATTGCCTGTTAAGTAACATAAAATAGTTGCCTTTTATCCTATATTGTATGAAAACTAACAAATCTGTTATCATTATAAGACCTATACAAGAAAAATTGGAAGTAGAGTTCTATGTATATACTAGAGGCCTGGTGCACGAATTCATGCACCAGTAGGGTCCCTCAGCCTGGCCTGTGGGATCGGGCTGAAACTGGCTCTCTAACATCCCCTGAGGAGTCCCGGATTGTGAGAGGGCAGAGGCCAGGCTGAGGGACCCCACCAGCGCATGATCAGGGTTGGGGAGGGACACTGGAGGTTGGCCAGCTGGGGAGGGGCCGTGGGAGGTCTCCAGGGCATGTCCGGTCTGTCTTGATCAGTCCAATCGGCCAAACCCCAGTAGCAAGCTAACCTACCAGTTGGAGCATCTGCCCCCTGGTGGTCAGTGCACATCATAGCAACTGGGTCGACTATCTGTCCCCTGGTGGTCAGTGCAATCATAGCGAGTGGTTGAGTGGCCTTAGCATACATTAGCATATTACAAAATGCTTTGATTTGTTGAAGGGATGAACAGACGACCAGACACTTAGCATATTAGGCTTTTATTATATAGGATACCAGTTAATTTCTCTGATATTAAATAATCAGGAGGTCTTCTCTACCTGAATTATAATGTCAATGGAAAACCAGTTGCTAATAATATAGCACATGGGAGAAGATGCTGATTTAGAAAAAAATTTTATACTCAGGGATTATTCAATATCTGTTAATTTGATTTATTAAAGTATCTGTGACTAGTGAGGTTAAATGTGTTAGCATGGTCAATATAAGTCTAATTCACCTTCATGTTGCCTATTGCAGAGTGTTACATACAATATTCTTAAATCTAAATTTTAATACTCAAATATGCATTTGTCCACATACTCATTGTTAGTATAAGCAAATATTTTTTTATATAGCTGCAGTATGTATTTAAATAAGCATTATTTTGTCCTTTTCATAATCTGTTATTCTCAAACTTAACTTGTTGCTCTGTAGTTTTAACATTAAGAGATGTTTATATTTTTAATATATGCCATCACATGATTAAACATTCTAAAGAGAAATAATTGAAGGTGGCTATGAAAATGTTAGTCTATATCTCTAAATCTTTATTAATAATTAAAATATTCAATAAGACACAATTGTACTTCTCTTATTAATTCTGGTACAAATTGACTACTATCACATTAAATAAACACTTTGAACATTAAGAATACTTAACATGTTTATCATAAAAACTGTTGTGAATTTTCATGCAAAGTACAACTAATTATCTGAATTTAGATCAGTTAACTTATTGTAATAATGTATAACATTTGAAAGAAAGGCAGGAATTATTGTTTGGAACTAAAAAAGGAAATGAATGATAGGAGTGAGGAAATCTGAAAGATAAGTACCATAGTATTCAAAGTTTATAAAATGCTCCAGGATATAAAAATCTAATGGAAATTTTGAGAAAACATTATAAACTTTTAAAAATATAATTTTCAAAATAAAAAAGGTAAGAAGAAATTTCCTTCATTTTGCATTTTTATTTCAATTTTAAAAGTAGTATCAGAATTCCTTGACCAATTTTCAAAAGAAAATTGTATTGTTACAGTAGAAGATGTGGGTGTTAGAAAATGATTGCTATAAAGAGCAATATATACCCACATATGTTCCATAATTGAGTATCAACCAAATTTTCAAAATAATTGGCCAGCAAAGTACTTCTTACAGAATGGTCAAGCAAATATTGGTAATAGTTTTTTCTGAGTATAATTTTCCAGTATTTTAAATAGTTATAATAGAATATGTATTTCTTTATAAAAATAATTGCCCTTAAAATAGTGGTAAAACAGCTACTTGGATAATATGATCTAGCACATACACTGCTAAAGTGAATTTGGTCAAGTTAAAACAACTAAGCCTTTATACCAAACCTAGAAAGCTTGTTTTGTTGCAGGCTAAGTGAAGTGGGGAACTGAGGCAGTCTATTTATAAATAGACTATACCACTGTCTTTCAGAGATTCTTCAGATACACATGAGGTACTAAAAGGATGTATGCAGATAGAAGAATCTTTATTAGGTGTCAGCAACATAAGATCTGTATCCTCAGTCGGGAAGAACATTCACAAACTTTTCATTGTGTGAATAATTTGAACGTTTAATATTAGAGAGATATCTTGAGTCTCTTTGAACGGTGAATTTGTTTTTAGGTTGACATCTATTCAATTATAATTCTCTTACAATTAAAGAAGCAGGACATTATAAACAAACAGTAACAACAAGTCTAGGAGAATGAAACAGAACTTTGTAAATCTGATTAGAAAATTTATTTGGCATCCAAAAGGCCATGTTACTTCAAATTCACAGAGATTCTAAATATTTTTATTTAAAGGATAAAGCCACTCTCTAAAAGTTCATGCTCATCCTTAAAAAAGGTAACTATTTATACAGGTGAACTTCAGTTTATATTACGGAAGGAAGCATTACACAGGCTAGTAATAGTAGCTCCAAATTGAGCTTATTATCATGCATTATATTCATAAGCATTTGAAAGGCATACTCTAAAATCTGAAAAATAATAATACAAATAGAACTCATAAACAATGAAATATTTTTTCACATTTAGTTTGCTTTTAATCATTCATACAATTTATACTTAATGCTTAATCTTCTGGTGAAAAAAGTACTGACATCATCAAAATCAAGGTAAGTTTACAAGAGTAGAATATGGGCAGAAGTCTATATTTGCTTATAGTCTCTATAATAATAAAAATCATAGTAAATGTAAAATATTTTGCTATAATTTACACACATATTGAAAGAGGACAAGCAAGAAAAAGGGGGCACATTTTGTAAATCAAATTAGAAAATAGATTTTCCTTTTAGCTATATGAAACTTAGACCTTTCCTTTGCCAATTGACACTGTTAAAGTTTCAGATGGTAAAGTGTTGATTGAGAAAAGTACCCTGTCATGCCAGACAATAAGAGAACTATTCTTTTCATGAAACTTAGAAAAAATAGAGTAAAAGTAGTCTAAGACCACCTTTTTAAACTATTTTAAGGAGAAATTCACTAAACAGGGTATTTAAGGGTAAAATAGCATAAACCATTTTTGCTTGGGGAATGCACTAAGAACCCACACAACAATGATTCCACAAGTGCTACGGTTCTTTATACAAAGTTAAACAAACTCACTGTTTCCTCAGCAGTTCAATGGACTCAGCCTATGTTCCCTGAATAATATAAGGATGTGATGCAGGTGCCTGCTCACTTGCCTCATCTGTGTTTTTGCAATGACTGTCCCCCCACAGAGCACCAAAGAGGGACAGTAAACACGTGAAGGGATCAGGATCCTGCTACAGAATGAGTTTCACAGAAACTTGCATCTCTATACAAAGATGGAAATTCAGAGCAACTTACCCGACTCACTGCAACAAAAGATGACAAAGTTTGCAAGGCGTGGAAATCATGTGTTACTTCAGGGAAATGCAGTCTGCAGCTGCTGCTCCAGCCTGTAAATTGGACTGCACTGACATTACAATCAACTGCTACTGACAAAGCTCGCGAGACTTGGCAGCAGCTACTAGCTCTGGAAGCAGCCAATCTTTACTTTCTGACATCTGTTCAGAGGCTAATGGTATGAATGCAATCGTGATCCATTTACAAAAATATTACCGGAATCATGGCTTAAGATTGCAGGCACTCATCTAAGACGGAAGAAATAAAGAAATAGAAGCTTCTTTAAAAGAAGCTGAAATTGAACAGAAAATGAACGTGTGTGCGTGCGTGTGTGTGTGTTTTTAACACTACCCAAACTTTTAAAGATTTGTTTCCCTCTTTTATATATTATATATTTTTTTCTTATGCTCAGTTTAAGATTTAAAGATGAACATGTTGTTCTAAAAAAAACGCTGTTATTGAAATCTCTGTACCTTCAATCTGTGCCAATCATAAAGGAATGTAGAAGATAAATTAGGAAACAATTACTCGGCAGTTAAAGATATGAAAACAGAAAGATTAGCTACATTAACTGAATGAATGTCTCTTATATGTATGTCCTTTCAACCCTCACACCTCAACACTTATTTAAGTCTCAGTAATTTTCTTTTCAGGGGCCCTGCAGGCAGTCACATGTATTAAGAAGCCAGGATTTTCTGGTCAAGACAAGAAAAATACCAAAAACAATGTACCAAACTCTATGGAAAAGACACACTTATCACCTGAAAGTGTGCAAGTTCTTGAGAATGTGTTTATGTCTTTCAGGCTTATTTTTCTCAAATTAAAACTTTGGAAAAATGAAAAGCAAATTAACGGTTTAATGCCTGACTTTCCAATGCAGTTACATTCTTTATATTTTGCAAATACTAAATGCTTTAGCTTTTAATTTTCTCACTCATTCTTGGCTCATTATGGAGTAACCAGCAGACAGTAATTGTAGGTAAGCCCATTTTTGCTTTTTAATATTGTTTAAGATTTCAAGCATGCAATATAAGAACTGTCATGTTATTGATTCTACCTTGTGTCAGTCATTGTAATTGACAGTCTCCATAAATATTTTACTCCAACAAATATATGTGTTAAATATTATTAACCACAATATTAGTTGATGAAGCTCAGAATTATAAAGATCAGAAACTTGCTATATATCTTGTCAATAGAAGCTGTTAGAATCAGAATGTTAACCTAGATTTGTCTGATGTTATATCACGTTAACTGTTTCCAAGATAACATCCATCTTGATCTCAAAGATATCTATTTGGGGAAAATTGTTTCGTAAGAGATATCTGTTAGATAATACACTTCACAATCATAATAATTTGTAATGTATTTGGAATATAGTTGATGAAATGACAACCTAGTTACACAAAAGTTGCAGAATAAATGGTCCAAAGAAGGAAAAATAATTTAAATAGTACACTGACAATTACGCAATGTTTTGTATAGAGATGGCATTTTTGTTCAAAAGGTAGTCGTTCTTTTTTAAAAAAAAATGTTTTTATTAATTTCAGAGAGGAAGAGAGATAGAAACATCAATGATGAGAGATAATCATTGGTCGGCTGCCTCCTGCATGCCCTCTAATGGGATTCAGCCTGCAACCCAGGCATGTGCCCTGACTAAGAATAGAACTGTGACCGCCTGGCCCATAGGTCCCTGCTCAACCACTGAGCCACACTGGCAAATGTAGTCATTGTTATGGCCCACATGAAAAAATATTCATTCATTTAATATATGTGATTTTTTTATCCAAATGTAAAAATTCCTCTCTCCAACACAGCTCCACTGCACTGATTTTTGGGTTAACATGTGATTGGTCTTTTTCTCAAATTCTGCAATTGTTGAGGGATGTTTTAGATGTTAGCGAATTCAACAGAGTATTTGGTATGCTCCTATTCCTAATATCCACTCACTACTGTGTAAAATACATCACATATATACACATATTTTATTATTTTAAACTAGAAGCTAAACAATAATCTGTTATAAGCAGATTTTTATTTTTAACACACTTCAACTGGATAACATCAACTGGTTACAACACCTGACAATTTTTCCTCTGCTCAGGTTTTGCTTGGCTACTGTCCTTTTAGTTCATTTTCTCCCATGATTTTTTTGGCCGTGCCATATTCTATGATGCTTTATTTCAGTACATTGTTTCTTTGTCTGATTTGAGGGTTTCTTTTTTTGTGGCTGAACATACATCTGCTGTTTGCTTCTGTCCGATGTCATCATTTTTGCACTCATATCCAGCAGGAGGATGTAGATCACAGGCTGTGGGCCTTGTTTCAGGGTTAGCAGACAAGTGTTACCTGACAGCCTTATGGTTAGATGATCATGCTGTTAGACGTTGAGTATGCCTTGTGAGTGACACTGCTGAAATACCACACCGCTCAACACTGATTTAACTCTGCTCACATTTTGCAACAAAAAATCTTGAAGTTTAGGCAAAACAACCATGATGGTCTTGACCATGATTAGTTCCAGTTAGGTTATTGAAGAGATTTGTTGCTTTTAAGGTTTAGTGTAACTTGATTATCACTGGACTAGTTGTTTTCTCAATAGTAGCATTCAAGGGAATTTGAGACGATGTAGAAAATAATAATTTGTAGTATATATTAGTCTTCCTTAGACACACTGATGCCACAAAAATGCCCTAATATTTTATTAGTAGACTTTTACAAGAGAGCAATGCCTTCTTTAAAGAAAAAATGAATTACCAAAAGGATGTTCCTACATTTTACATATCACAGAGATAAAAATGATCATATGATATATTTTATTCTAGTTTTTAAATATATGTACATTGTTATAGTTACAGAGCTATATGTAGCAATAATTAAATAGGTTATCATAATTTTGTTTCCTGTTTTCAATGTGTTTCATATTAATTTTATTTAAAATTTTTAATTATTTAATGATATATTATCAATGAGTTTGCACCATTTTTTACTTATAGGATGACAATCATATTTTTAACTATTAACTACTTTGTGAACATGCTGTTCTAATCTCATTGAATATATATATTCATGTCATATATAAACTCATGAATATATATTCATATTAATGTCTTTATTGATTTTTCAGAGAGAAGGGGAAGGAGAGGGAGGGAGAGATAGAAACATCAATGAGAGAGAAACATTGATCAACTGCCTCCTGCATGTGCCCTGACCAGGAACCGCATCAATGACCTCTTGGTGCATAGGACAATGTTCAACCACTAAGCAACACCAGCCAGGCAAAACTCTTTGAATATATTTTAATATATTAACTTATTTAAAACTCAAAACTACCTTTTAAGTAAGTGCTATTGTGATTCCTATTTTATGGTTGCGGATATTTAGCCACAAAGGGTTTAAGTAACTTGTGAAAAATCACACAGGTAATAAAACTATCTTCTAATATAATTTTACGGAAACACTATTACAATTGGCCTTATGGTATATGGATATTTAATTGCAACTTTTTCTTATTTGTTTAATGTGATTTTCCACAATAACTCAGTATGTCTAGTACAAAATAGTGTGGGGGTTTCTGCAGTCTTCTAAGGCCTTTCAAAACTGTCAAATAATCATAGGTTTTCAACAATTCCTGCAAAAAGAGACAATGCTCTTAATCAGAGTAAATCTGAATAAATCTCTGGAGTCAAGAGACCAGATAGCCACACGTAGATGTGGCAGGTTTTAAGGTGGATTTTTTGACAGATTTTTAGAGGTGAGCCCAGCTCTGCAGGCAATACAATTGTTTAGTAGGATGGTGGTATCTATTATGGAAGTGCCTACAGTCAGTGGTATCAGTAAGAGATACACAAAGGTCATTTGGAGTTAAAGGAGAGTGAATGGTGGGGAGTCTGAAGTAGCCTTGTGCTATTTAGACAGGCATAAAGGAAGACCATCTAAAGAAGTTCTGGAATGAGGTTTATAAAAACCAACAACTTAACCATAATATGATAAAAAATAAAGTCACAACTTCTGAGGAAACGTGGTAAAGCTGATTTCCATCACAGTTACAAGAGCAGGAGAATCAAAGTACGGAAATAAACTCTGAAACTAAAGTATGCAGGGATTGAGCAAAGAAAGAAAAACACACTTTTTTAAAAACACGAGTAAAGAGAGAGAGAGAAGCAGCACTTTGCTTGTAAACTAATTTATTGAATTGGCTTAAATTTATTCTTGCCAAACACTTGATTAATCTTGGAGTTCTCCCCTCAGAAAAAATTATAAGTTACCATGCCACGGAATCAATCCAATCGCTCTTTAGAAATCCAGATTTGGCCCACATCCTCGGGCTTGGGCTTTCACAGAGCTGGATGTGGGAGCTTTCAAACTGGCCTCCTACATGCGATGAGTCAGACTACAGTCTGAGAGGCAGAGTCCTGGGGCCTGGCTCCTCAGGAAACTGTTATTCCATCGTGTATAAGGTCTATTTTTGTTCTCCAATTTAATCACTCTGAATTACAGCTTTTACTTTAAACTAATTTGGAAATGTGTCAAATATAATATTTTGTGGTCTACTTTCATATAATTGACATTGTCAAATATTTTTCTTTAATTTTATTGCCAGCACATTAATCAGTTTTATGGATGCTCTATAATTTACCTAACTCATTTTTGTTGTGAAGGTAGATTGTTTTAAATATGTCATGGAAATAATAATATAAAAATGGATGTAAGAACCCTGGCCCCTGTTTCTCAGTGGTTAGAGCGTCAGCCTGTGTACTGAAGGGTTTTGGGTTTGATTCTGGTCAAGGGCACATACTTGGGTTGCAGGTTTGATCCTGGTCCCAGTTGGAATGTCTGCAGGAGGCAACTAATCAATGTGTCTCTCTCATATCTCTCTCTCTCTCTCTCTCTCTCCTTCCCTTCCACCCTCCCTTCATTCCACTCTCTCTAAAAATCAATGGAAAATAGCCTCAGGTGAGGATTTAATTAAAAAATAGACATGACAATTATAAATATATTAATATAGTTCTTATGTTTCATGAAATTATTACTTAAATCAGAATTTTTCCAAAGGTATGTACACTTTTATGGCTAAGATACATATGATTAACTACCAGCACAATAGGTTATCAATTTATAATCCCATCAGCAGTCTAAGAAAATGTGCATTTCCTTCATACTCAAAAGACAGACAACAGTATGATGGTTACCAGAGGGAAAGGAGAGGGAGGCTAGTAAAGGGTGTCAAATATATGGTGAAGGAAGAAGACTTGACTTTGTGTGATGGGCACACAATGCAATATACAGATGATAGCCCAGAATCGACCCATGAGCCACAAGGTCACAGTTTGAGTCCTGGTTAGGTCACATGCCTGGATTACAGGTTTGATCCCAGTAGGGATATGCAGGAGGCAGCCTATCAGTGATTCTCTCTCATCATTGATGTTTCCATCTCTCTTTCCCTCTCCCTTCTTTTCTCTAAAATCAATAAATACATATTAAAATATACAGATAATTTTATTAATCAATGTTACCCAATAAATTTAATGGGGAATAAACGAGCTATCAAGCCATGAAAAGGCATGGAGGAAACTGAAATGCATATCACTAAGTGCAAGAAGGCTACAGACTCTAATGATTTCAACTATATGATATTCTGGAAAGGTTAAACTAAGGATATAATTAAAAATGTCAGTAGTTGCCAGGTTTTGAATGGAAGGAAGGATACATAGGTGGGGCAGAGAATATTTTTTAGGGCACTAATACTAGGATATAGGATCATACTCTGATGCTACTATAATGGTGGATACAAGTTATATATATTGTCCAAACACAGAGAATGTAGAGTAACAATAGTGAACCCTAATGTATACTATGAACTTTGGGTGATGATGTGTCAATATAGGTTCACCCATTGTAACAAGTGTACCACTGTGGTAGAGGAATGTTGGTAACAGGGAATGCTGTGCGTGTGTGGGCGCAGGAAAAATATAGGAAATTTCTGCACTTTACTCTCAGTTTTGCTGTGAACCTAAAACTGCTCTGAAATATAAATTCTATTAAATAAAAATACAATTGATTATTATATATTTCCCATTTTTCTTTCATTTGGTAAACTATGACATTACATTTAATACATTTGCTTATTACTGTGAGCAATCATATTTTCATGTGTTTATTATTAGTTTCCAAAAAGTTAACTTTTTATTTAGATATAATGTTCAACTTATAGAAAAGTTTTAAAACAATATAAATAACTCTCACATACCTTTATCCAGAGTCACCACATGTAATATTTTGACCCATTTTCAATATCATGATCTTTTTCTTCATATATATGTATACTAGAGGCCCAGTGCATGAAATTCATGCACTTGGTGGGGTCCCTCAGCCCAGCCTGTGCCCTCTTGCAGTCCGGGAACCCTCAGGGAATGTCTGACTGATGGCTTAGGCCTGTAGGCTAGCAGTTGGACATCCTTAGCTTTGCCGTGGAGGCAGGAGTGGCTCCCGCCAACACAGTTGCACTTGCCAGCCGTGAGCTGGGCTTCTAGATGAGTGGTGGGCATCTGCCCCCTGGTGGTCAATGCGTGTCATAGTGACTGGTTGTTCTGCAATTCCGTCAATTTGCATATTAGCCTTTGATTATATAGGATGGTCTTTGGTTGATTACCTCCCACTCAGCCACCCACAATCAGGGCCAGAGAAGAATGCAGGAGGTTGGCCAGCCAGGGAGGGACCGCGAGAGGGCTCTAGGGCATATCCAGGCAGTCTTGCTCAGTCCTGATCAGCTGTACCCCAGCAGCAAGCTAACCTACCAGTTGGAGCATCTGCCCCTGATGGTCAGTGCATGTCATAGCGAGCATTTGAGCTGCCTTAGCATATTATGCTTTGATTGGTTGAACGGACGACTGGATGATCAGAAACTTAGCATATTAGGCTTTTATTATATAGGATGATAATATGTATGTATGTATATATATGTGCCTATTATTTTTTTCTGAATTATTTTACTGTTATTTTCCAGCATCATACTCCTTTAATCCTAAATACTCCTCGAAGATTTATGGAAATCACCTGCTCTCTGGCTGTATATATTAAGGAATTCAATCAACAGTCTAATAAATAGAATACAAAATTAAATAGCTCTGTTACTAAGGTGCAACTCTAATTTAAAGGCTATGTCTAATGTATGCAGAAACAAAAAAATCACAAACCCTAATAAAAATATTAATTCAGACAAGAATTAACAATTTATATTAAAATCTGTAGGTATATAATTGATGGAGAACTGGACATTCTATATTCCTGAGAAACCACACAGATTACATTCAGGATTTCATAACTTAAGCAAAGGGTAAAATGTAGCATCATGGATGATGGAATCAATGGAATATTGGGCATCAATAGCACTTAGTCTACCTAAATTTTTAAATTGATCTTTTATCATCAAGTTTTAAGATATGACTTACACTTTATATGTAATAAAGAAAGTAAATGAACAAAATAAATTATATCATAATGAAGTAATCAGGAAACTCCTGAAAGTGGGACATTCTGGCCTGGTCATTTCAACTAAACAGTGAAGCAAGGTTCTGTGTAAGACTAGACAACACATCAGAGACCAAATCAGATGCATGGTCCAGATAAGAAATGAGTTTGAATGTCAGAAAGGATATTTTTGGGGTCAATTTTGGAAATATGAATAATTTTTAGGTATTAGATTACATGAGAATAACTGTGGTGAAAATTCTTGATTAAAAAGTAGGCCACAGAACATTATGAAAATATGATCCCATTATGAGCTGCACAAAAACACACACACACACAGAGATTTGGAAGGACATGGTTGCTAAGGCTAGCACTTCCAGTACTATGTGGAACAGGAGTGGCTAAAGTAGGCATACCTGATCTGTTCCTGTTCTTAGGATAAATGGTTTTAATTTTTGCCCATTGAGTATGATGTCGTACTCAGAAAACTACAGAATGTTGAAAAAAGAGATAGAAGAAGACTTAAACAAATGAAGAATATACTGTGTTCATGGATTGGTAGAATCAACATCATTAAAATGTCCATACTACCCAAAGCAATCTATAGATTCAATGCAATCCCTATTAAAATACCAATGGCATATTTCACAGACCTAGAACAAACTCTCCGAAAATTCATATGAGATAAAAAAAGACCCCAAATAGCCACAGCAATCCTGATAAAGAAGAAGAAATTTGAGGGATCACCAGATATAAAGCTATATTGCAAAGCCACTATTCTCAAAACTTCCTGGTACTGGCACAAGAACAGACATATAGACCAATGGAACAGAACAGAGAACCCAGAAGTCAACTCAAGCCTTTATGCTCAATTAATATTTGACAAAGGAGGCAAGAGCATATAATGAAGTCAAGAAAGCCTCTTCAATAAATGGTGTTTGGAAAATTGGACAGATACATGCAAAAAAGAATGAAACTAGACCACCAACTTATACCATTCAAAAAAATAAACTCAGAATGGATAAAGGACTTAAACATAAGACCGAAAACCCATGAAAATCTTAGAAGAAGCCATAGGCAGCAAAATAGCAGACATTTGTCTTAGCAATATCTTTACTAATACAGCTCCTAGGACAATGGAAACTAAGGTGAAAATAAACAAATGGGACTACATCAAAATAAAAAGCTCTGCACAGCAAAATAAACCATCAACAAAACAACAAGAAAGCCCACTGCATGGGAGAACATATTTGCCAATGTTATATCTGACAACGGTTTATTCTCCAAAATTTATACGGAACTCATACAAGTTAACAAAAGGAAGATAAACAATCCAATCAAAAATGGGCAAAGGACCTAAATAGACACTTTTAGAAAGAGGACATACAGAAAGCCAAGAGACATATGAAAACATGCTCAAAGTCACTAATCATCTGAGAGGTACAAATCAAAATGACAATGTGGTACCATCTCACACCTGTCAGAATGGCTATCATCAACAAATCAACAAACATCAAGTGCTGGAGAGGATTTGTAGAGAAAGGAACCCTCCTGCACTACTGGTGGGAATGCAAACTGTGGAGAACAGTATGGTGTTTCCTCAAAAAATAAAAAATGGAATTTCCATTTGACCCAGTAATTCCACTTCTAGGAATATATCCCTAGAAACTAGAAACACCGATCAGAAAGGATATATGCACCCTTATGTTCATAGCAGTACAATTCACTATAGCTAAGGTTTGGAAACAGCCTAAGTGCCCATCAGTAGATGAATGGATTAAAAACAGTGGTGCATCTACACAATGGAATACTATACTGCTGTAAAAAAGAAGGGACTCTTACCATTTGAAACAGCATGGTTGGACCTGGAGAGCATTATGCTAAGTGAAATAAGCCATTCAGAGAAAGATAAATATCACATGATCTCACTCATTTGTGGAATATAATGAACAACATAAAGTGAAAACAAAAATAGATCCAGAGACATAGAATCATTGAACAGACCATCCAATCTCAGAGGGAAGGCCCGGTGGGGGTGGAGGGGTAAAAGAGCAACCAAAGGACTTATATGCATGCATATAAGCATAACTCATGGACAAAGACAGTAGGATTGGGGGATGGCATGTGCTGGGGGGTGGGAGTGGCCTGGGAGAGGTCAATCGGGGGGAAAAGGAGACATATGTAATACTTTAAACAATAAAGAATTTTTTAAAAAGATATTAATGGTGATGATTGCTTTTAGTGAGTATATAAAATGTACTTGTAATTGTTTGGTTCTCTTTATTTTTTAATTTTTTGTACTGCAAATGAACTGTTCTTATAATTATTATTTATATATACCCAAATAGAAAGTAAAATTTAAGTAAAGAACAGTAAAAATTCCACCCTGCACCTCAGATACTCAGATGATCTAAGAGTTTTTTTAAATTTATCTTTATTGTTAAAAGTATTACAGATGTCCCTTTTTTTACCCATTGATCCTTTCTACCTTGCATCCACCCCTCTATCCCAGTCCTTAACCACACTATTTTCTGTGTCCATGGGTTATGTGTATCCTATATAATAAAAGCCTAATATGCAAATCAACTGAACAGTGGAACAACCGGTCACTATGAGGCACACTGACCACCAGGGGGCAGATGCTCAATGCAGGAGCTGCCCCCTGGTGGTCAGTGTGCTCCCACAAGGGGAGCGCTGCTCAGCCAGAAGCTGGGCTCACAGCTGGCGAGTGCAGCGGTGGTGCAGTGGTAGTGGCAGAAGCATCTCCTGCCTCTGAGGCAGTGCTAAAGAGCAGTGAGCAGGTGGGCGGTAAGGAGCGAGGGTTGCCAGACTGTGAGAGGGTGTAGGCCGGGCTGAGGAACCCCCCTCCCAATGCACACATTTTTGGCCTCTAGTATGTATATAAATTCTTTGTTTAATCTCTTCCCTCCACCCACCCATCCCTGCCTTCCCTCTGAGTTTCCACAATCTGTCCCATGCTTCTATGTCTCTGGATCTATTCTGTCCATCAGTTTACTTTGTTCTTTAGATTCCACATATGAGTGAGATCATGTGATATTTGTCTTTCTCCGACTGCCTTATTTCATTTAGCATAATACTAACAAGAGTATTTATCTTGTGTTAATTATTTTAGATAATGGAGATGAGGTAAAGCTGACCATTTGACCATTATATCATTGAAATAATATAAGCTTTATGGCAAAATAGGTAAGGACAATAAAAAGAAAACAGTTGCAGTTTGAAGATTCTGGAGCAAAGAGATTTTTTTTGTCTGTGTGGGAGGGGGGAAAGGTAAATAAGGTGAGAGGCAGACAGTATAGTAATGTGGAGAGCTGCCATAAGAATGTGCTGGGGTAATTGTTCCAGCATCTAGAAGGGTTCAGCAATCTGGAGAAGGCTGTGTGGAACTTAAAGAGTCCAGAGATGAAATATAATTTTGAAAAGCATTTGGGGGTCAGAGGAGCTTAGCTAAAAGCAACTAAGATCCCCTCCTTTCAGGACCCCATGCTTTTTATTAACACAAATTGGGCCTAGGAGGAGGGAAAAAAAGTGATTTATGTAATATAAAATAAAATAGTTATGCTACTGTATTGTGAGTTGAAAACTGTAGCATTTTACTTTTCCCGCTTCACTAACTTGAACAGTTCCCGATTTTCATGCAACATGTTTAAATGAAAATATCTTATAAAATAATTTTGATCATTATAAGAGCACATTTTGGAGTCATACAGTGATTTCTCAGATAAGTGTTTAAAAAGAGTCATCAGTGGGCATTTTCCCCAACAGATTCTTGCTTTCTTTCCCAGGGTAATCTTTCCTATTTTTTTCTTTCATTTTTCCCCCCTAACAATCTTCTTTGCTATATTTCTAGATACCTTCCTTCTTTTGCTTTTAAACTTTATTTTATTATACCAAGATGATTTTGCAAAGACCAACAATTAAACCTTTTTTGGGGGGAAAAATAGTCAAAGCCACAATACAGAAAGTGTGATCTGCTGAGAGTGACCTATGTTGTTCAATTGGGTTACAAATGTATTGCCAAATAGTCTGACATTTAGCTAAGCTCTGGATTGCCGGTGCATGACTGCAGTTACTATTTATAACCAGGCAATTAATAATTAATCGCGCTATGTCTTAGTACAATCTGTATCTTAAAATTATTTTTCAGTCTGTTCATATTTGGTGGTCACATTCTCAGGAAGATTTTATCATACAAAGACACTGTGTTCAGAGTATATTCCTAAATATGGAGAAGCTTATTTTGCTGAACATGAGAAAATTTACATTAAGATAATTTTCTGCCTCCAAGTAATATTTCTACCTTTTAATTCCTCCTTAAACCCATAAAATGGCACTTTGGTCCTGCCCTGTATAATCATTGCTCTGATGTCAGATTTCTGGCTCTGTATAAGTGATCAACATGACATAAGATACAGTGCTGCGTATTACAAGAAACATGACTTGAAAGGGTGACTTATCTAGACCTTACAAAATATTCATCTATAAATACATAGATATACATATCTAACTTATTTGTATGCAGTAATTGTTAGGACTATGGATGTATAAGCTTTATGGACATAAAAAAGTAATCTTTTTAAACACATCTGATGGCCAGGATAAGTAGTCAGACAAAAAAGAAAAGTATTTTTAGAGAAAATAGCTTATTATAGTTCCCTATGTGTTAATTTTTTGTCACCCTCTAGTATCGGAGTTGATAAAATGGATGTCATTTTGCTTATCTTTGTATTCACAGCATCTCATACATTCCTTGGCACCACAGTAGATATGGTATAATACTTGGTAGTTGCTTTAGTGGATAAATAAATGCAGAAAACATAATCTTTCTCAAAATCATTTTAAATGTATAGTGTGCCTATTTCCCTAAGAGTTTCAGTGTTAGAAATAGAAAGTACATAATAACAACAACACAGGAGATGTTTCTCATTGCTGGAGATATCTTTTGCAATCACTCATCTGTAATTGCTGTTTATCTACTATAGGGATTGGTCAGGCCCTTTCCCCAAGGTGTTTTCTAAGCCAGTTCTTTTTTTTTTTTTTTTTTTTAATATATTTTATTGATTTTTTTTCAGAGAGGAAGGGAGAGAGATAGAGAGTTAGAAACATCGATGAGAGAGAAACATCGACCAGCTGCCTCCTGCACATCCTCCACTAGGGATGTGCCCACAACCAAGGCACATGCCCTTGACCGGAATTGAACCTGGGACCCTCCAGTCCGCAGGCCGATGCTCTATCCACTGAGCCAAACCGGTTTCGGCATCTAAGCCAGTTCTATTCCAGCTGGATACACTCAATGAAACAATTTATGTGAAGGTTAGACTTATCTCTTTTTTCCTAAGGAATACAATTAGAAGATCTGCAATATGAGATTTGGAAAGTTGTTCTTGATCCAGTCACACATTCCCTAGGAGGGTTATGCTGATTGTGGTAGTCATGACATAAATGGCAAAGAGAGACATCACAGAACATACAGGTGCACCATGGTTATAGCTCTTATTCATTGGTAATTATAATGGAAATCCACACTTTACTATTCTCACTTTGATAGAAATTTGTATAAAATTCCACCACACCCAAGACTAATAATAGCTGTTTTCAAAGCCAACTAATTGTTGTATTTTGACAACATTTTGATGAGAACTTAAGCTTTTATTTGAATTTGACAATATTTAATGTGCACCAGTTTTCTCCAATTGCAGACTTATACGATGTTTGTCTGGGATACTCCTGGTAAATGCCTATTTTCTCCGCATAATTATTAATAGTGCTGCTTTTTACTCTTAGAAATTTAAAGACGAGTTATATAGGTCTTTGCTTATAGGTAAAAATGAGTCAATGAGATATATTATACATGTACCTTAGTGATAAAGAATAAATATGCTATGAACTCAGAGTTTTAAGTAAGATACGTTTATGTAATGATATAGCTGTTAATGACTTATATTATATTCAACCCAAGTGAAGAAAAGTATCCTCTCTTATGAGGTCATTCTATAAACAAAACAGGATTTTCAAAATCTCATTAGAGTAATTACTTTTCATCATATTTTCTTCAAGGCATTGCCAACGCATTTCTTCACCTGATAGGATCAGCCTGACATACAAAGGATTTATTGACTCTGTCGTCTGGACTGTGACATCGTGATGAACACAAACCCTGTTCCTTGCCACTCACACTTCACCTTACAGGGCTGCAGCTGTGCTTAGCAACAGAATGCCAGATGGCACGGAGACATCAATTGATTAGTAATCAAGAACAATGTCACCCACCAGAATGAACTACAGACAAATTGACAAAGACAATGCTATGTTTGCAGGCCTGAATGATGAAGCCCTTTAAATAGGTTTATGCCTGCAATTTTAAATCTGCACTGTTTGGAAACTTTTGTTCTAGGAGAAGGTACAATCTTAATTATTTAGCCAGACGTGTGTTGCTGGAAACTTTTGTTTAATGCGTAATCCCCTTCCCTTGTCTATGCACCTAGAAGTATAATATAACGTTTTAAAGCTGTTTTTTGTCATTACAAATCCAAAATTATCCAAACCCTCTTTTTAAAATGCCTCCTTAGCTACCCTTTTGTGATGATCAGTTAACGTTATAAAATTGGGCCAGAGACCATGGCAAATAGAATTGCCTGAAGAATTTTGAAATTCACAAGCTGTCAGCATGAGCTATCTTTTCACAAAGAATGTCTTTTGTGAGTGTCTTGTTTTTATAGAAGACATTTTTTTTATCACATTTGCCATCATTTTATGTAGAATATCTTGAATTGTTTGCACTCAAACCTTGGCTATAAGTTATATCTGATGGCCTTAGAATGGATGCCAATATTTGAAAAACACACATGCTGGGTTACTCAGCTTAGCTTCTGTAAATAAGTCATATTTATTTTTCAAAATTGTTACCCGGAAACTTCTTGATTGTTGTAGCTTCTTCTGAAATTTATTTGAAAAGATGCTAGTATAATAGTGAAAATTCTACTTCCACAAATACAGTGTATTTCTGCTTTTATATGAGCATGGATTGCCTATAACTTGTTTCAGTCAAGTAATTTCCATTCACTTAAATCAGAAGTTCTCAAGCAGTAGGTCACAACCCCTTTGGGGGTCAGAAGACCGTTTCACAGGGGTCGTGGAAGACCATCGGAAAACACATATATAATTACATATTGTTTTTGTGATTAATCACTATGCTTTAATTATGTTCAATTTGTAACAATGAAGTTGAGGGTCACCACAACATGAGGAACTGTATTAAAGGTTCGCGGCATTAGGAAGGTTGAGAACCACTGAAAATGCAAATATCATATCAATTTGGACTCCAAATTGGTCTACTTACCTAAGTGCCTCCCTTGCTGTAAGAGAGTGATTTACTGGGAAGATCTAAGAAGGATTACTAGAAAAAAAGACTGGCACTTATATTTGCTTATTAAATGTAATTTGATTTCTTTGAAATTAAAGTAGTTACTTTCCCTTAAATATTCAGTTAGCATAAAATTTAAGCTTACGATTAAAGCCATTTTCTGCTCCAAGGGATCTTTTCTCACCTTGACTTTTTAGTTTGATACCTTTGCTCAAAGTCAAGTTTTCTGATTTTCATGGAGGCATTATCCAGGCACATCTGGCCCTCACTGAACCCTGCCCTGAAAGTCACTCCTGAATGACTATCTGCTTATGTGCACCTACCTGGTTTGGCCTGGTTTTGACCATCAAGCTGGTACTCACTGATGATGATTGTTTAGCTCCCCACTGCCTCAGACCACAAGGTTAACGATTCTGCTGCTTCTTCATTCCAACTTCAGACACCTTGCAGGCCACCTTTTCCTCAGCACTGCCATGTGCTCAAAGAGTGATTGAAGAGCATCTGTAGCTCTTGCATGTTTTAAGCAATCTCTGAGGTAGATGCCTATGGCTGCATCTCCAGCTCTTTCTGCTTATGAATGTTAAGCTGATACTTCTACTCTTCTGTGGCTCTAAAGTGCCTCAGGTACTAAGGCTTCCTTTTCAAATTGTTCTTTGCCCTATCCTACATGTATTTTATCCCACCCAATTCCAACCCCAAAGTGAGGGCTTTGGTCCCTTATCAGAGGCCTAGTCAATGTCTTAATAAGTCTTCTATTCTCTATATTTATATTCCTAATACTCTAAGTCACAGTAAAGCTGTCTTGACATTTATAGATTATAACCTTTCTACACTTTGGCTTTGGCACAAAGCTATGCTCAGACCTCTAAATTTTATCTTGATACTTGAGAAGCAGCTTCTGAAATGTGGAGAAAAATTAACAAAGTCTGTTTTTTTGGAAACTAAAAAGTAATGTCTAATTTGAAACCTAAAATTGATCAACAATTACTTCATTTAGGCTGTAATTGAACTTTATTTGATACAAGGTAACCCATTATTTTAAAGGGGATGGAAGCCAGGCTACAACAGAAATTATTGAGAATAGAATTCTTCTGTTTTCATCTGCAAAAATATTACCTCAATTTCATCCTACCCCAGTAAAACATTGTTGCCTTGAAAAAGACACTTAATCTTATGGAAGGGTGCTATTTCATCCTAGAAGTTGAAAGCTAAATGTTGTCAAACTTGATTTTTATATCATTTGCTATTTTCCCAACATCGGAACAGTAGAGGACACTATGTCTTACACTAAAACAATGGTTCTCAAAGTAATTGTGCATCAGAATTACCTGAAGGGCTTGTTAAAGCAGACTTCTGGGCACGACTCCCAGAGTTTCTGATTCAGTAGCACTGCAGTGGGTGCAAGAACATTCATTTCTTTCTCTGGTGGCTTTGCCACCAGCACAGGCAAAGCATTCTTTGAGCAGTTGTATTCATTATCCAGTTGTGAGTCACAATTGCATCTGATTTAAGAGGAATGCCAATATCTTCCGATCCTAAAGAAATTTCAAGAGTCTTCTCTGGCTTCCCAAGACACCTTTAAAGTGACTTATGTCCACGTTACTAGCTGCACATTTTCCTTCTGGCCTGCATGTAGAAACCAGTCTTTTCCTACAAATTCCAACCTCTTCAAAATTCTCTAGGCCACAACACTTAGTGTCTGGTCTGTGCAAATTCTATTCTGTTCCTGAAAAGAGGTTTCATAGTTTGATGGAAATTCAAAGTCTAAGACAGAAGCATTCAAGATTATTGTCTATGTCCTTCTTCTTCCTGTCTTTTTTTTCTCTCTCCGAATAATCAGTTTCTTCTTTGATTTTATGTTTTTCCCTAAAGGGTCATGACCTTGTGTTCAAATGACAGTGTATTTATTTATCTATTTATCTATCTATCTATCTATTTATTTATTTATTTATTTTTAATCTAGGTATTGGTAATGACTCTGTAGCAGACTCTGATAATAATCTCTGTAAGTAACAGGTACACCTCTAATGTTGAATAGCTAAGGTCTTTTCTTTATATATCATTCTAACTTTGAAGGAGGAACGCATGAGGCCAGAGTGGTGAGGGATTATGATTTATTTGATCACCCGCACACCAGCTGGCTGAGCCTGGCTGACTCCAGCACCCAGTGGCAGGAGTCAGTGGCTTTTAAAGGACTTTTGGTGGGCTTTTTCCTGGGTGGAGACTTCTTTATGCATACCTGGAGGGGAGAGAATGGAATGTGGTCACCACAAGCGAAATGTGGTCAAAGGGAATGCCCATAGTGAAATGACCTAGAAAGCCAATTCCCGGGGGAGGGATATCAGTTGAATTGCTGGATCAAACCTAGCACTTACAAGATATCTGGATGTAAATATTGGCGCTTCCACATTTGTCATTTTGAATGGTGCTCTGAAAAATCTTGCAGCATAAGTGAGAATCTCTTCCATGTGATAGTTGATTCATGGGCAACCTGCAGGAAATTGCTGATGATGGTCCTTATCGAGCAATGATGCAAAGAAACATAACCTGACTCCTCAGCCCAACATACGTGAAGCATTTCACATGCTCACATGAAACTGATGCTTGAGAGGATTGGTACGGATCCCATGTCGCTCCAGTGTGGTGGTATGACCCATGCTGGTCAGGCTTCTAATGCTGTATTTGCTTCTCCATATATGGCCTCCAGGAGTCTGATTTATTATTGAAAGTTTCAGTGTTTTCTTCTAAACCCCATTCCAGGCCAGATGAGATACATCTCCCTGGGCCTAAATTACGTCTTCCTCTATCACCTCTCCAGTTCATGTTGTGACATAAGCTTATGTTTCACTATGTTAAGGGCCTTCACTTTTGCTTTCCAGCAATATTTAATTCTCTTAACAAAGCTCAAGTTTTACTAATCAAAAGCTTTGCCTTTGAAATAGGCTCTCAAAAGCCTATATTGTAAGCACATATTTCTGTCTTTTTCTATTCCTCCACAATAAACTAAATTTTCGAGGCAATATGCATACCTTGTGGAGTCTGTACCTTATGTAAATAAGGCACCATAACCTTAGGTGTAGGAAGGAGGTCACCTTGATCATTGGCTATAATTCCAGGTAAAGAATAGTCAAGGCCTGATAGTATAGAATACAAAAAGCAGTATTTCAATAAACAATATTTCATATCAGGTACATGCTACAACTTCACAAGAGTATACCACCCCCTTAGTTGTAAAAATATGATGATATAGAATAGGACATTGCTTCTTTCTGTGCTAGACACAGGGTCGTATTGAGCATTCTAGGACCAGTGCTTAGCATAGTGGTTTGAATATTTTAAAAAATCTTAGCCCCAGCTGGGTGGCTCAGGTGGTGGATAGTTTTCTTGTTTTGTAATAGCCACTAAACATAATACCTTAACATAAGGAAAATAAGTAAACGTAAAAAATAAAGAAAGGAAATTAATAAAAATACAGGGGAAAACTGTGCATTCTTATCATGTCTACTTAATTCATCCTCTCATAAATCTTTCTGGATATTTTTTAAATTTTTCTTATCTTGGCCATTTTTATTTAGTGATTAGAGCATCTGACCAAGGGTTGCAGGTTAGATTCTGGTCAAGGGCACCTTGGTTTCAAGATCCATTATGGACCCTGTTGGGCCATGTGTGGGAGGCAACCAATGTTTGTTGCTTTCACATGGATGTTTCTCTCTCTCTCTCTCTCTTTCTCTCTCTCTCTCTCTCCCTCTCTCTCTCTCTTTATCTCTACCTATCTATCTATTTCCTGCTTCCTGTCATTCTCTATAAAATTCAATGGAAGAAAATTATCTTAGGGTGAGGATTAACAAAAAAAAACACAAAACAAAACAAAATTTTCTATCAAAATATATTAAACTTGAAGTAAAAACTGAAGGAAAACAATTTTTCTATAGACCCAATAAGGAATTATTGCATTCTTTTAAATCAGAAAATGACTGTTTATGGGCCACATAAAAAATAAAAATATTATTTTGTAAGTTCTAGCTTTAATATTCACTGTCACAGTTTTTCTCAATGTAAGTCCCTGGTAGTATTTAGAATTTTTTAAATGGATACATAAAATTTATTTAGATGTTCAAATTTATACCTTGTTTAAGTAACTCTCAAATGTGCCTAGGTTAACAGTGCTCATAATTTATTTTAGAAATATAAAACTGAAAGACAGTTGGCACATAATTTGGCTTGCAATTCATCACCATCGTTTTATGAGCTTAAAGCTTAGTAAAGACTGTCAATACAATAAATGTGTAGATAGATGGGAATTTCTTGTTTAATTTTGAAATATCAACTCCAAAATGATGTTAACATAATTAGTAATATTTGTGTATGTTCCTTATTGTCTCTTATCTGCTCCATTGAATTTTTAGAAAGGGTATTTGTGTGAGTATGGTGGTATGTGTATGAGACACACACACAAGACAGAGACACATGGAGACAGGCAGTAAATATAAATAAGTTAGGGTTAGAATATGCTAAAACCTACATTTTTCTCTATATGTAAATCAGAGAAACTCTGAAATTATATTCAGAATTAGAACTCAGGCTTTGGAATATTAGAGATTTAAATATTTCATAATTAAAGAACCAAGAACTAGATTGCTATGATCCATGTTTCTGCCAGTGATTTGTATTCATTCTATGTCAAGTGCTTTTTCTTCATTTCTTGGGAATCATCACTCAACATTCCAAGTCACTATGTCCCTATTAATATCATCTTAAAGCCCTTTACAGCTCAAGTTGATTTGCTTTTTGCCTTTGGAATAAAAGACTTTCTTTTTCTCCTCAATGGTTTATTTTACCTGCTATTTTGTGAACTGCATTTTAAGAAGAATTAGTATTGCAACGAAATTCATATATCTTAATACAAATATTTTATTTTTTACTTTAAACAATATTTTCTTCATATAACAAAATGAAGATTTTTCTTCTTACAGCCTGAAGAGCTCTGTGGTTGAAAATTAAAATTGTATTGATGTTGGAAAAGCTAGTTTGTAAACATCTTTAAGCCCAGAGTATTTTCAACTCTTTTTGTTAAAATGAATAAACTCTAAATTAATATTTTACATTAAAATTTTATCTAAGAAACATTAACCATAAAGCTTAAAGATTAAAATAATCAAATATAATAAATGTATTTCCTGGGGAATACATAATCTTTAAAGCAAAGCAGCATCGCTAAACATTACTAAAAGAAACCTCGCCATGTAAATGTCTTACAACAGAAGGTTGTGTCATCCTCTGAATGTGTAAGTGGTGTGTGATCATGAACATCTCATTATAAGCATCTGTGCAAAGTTTCCAGATTCATGGCATGATTTCTAGATATTGGATCATTTATCATAGTGCCACCTGTTTAAAAATCATAGTTGCCAACATGGATGGATGATTAAGAAAATAAATTATTTTGTGTCTTTATGTGAATGCTTTTGATGACATATGCATGTGAATTTTGCTTATATCATTAACTTTTCAAAGCAAAATAATATTAACAAGATGGCATAACCATGAAAATAAATGTAATTCCAATCAAAGCAAACACCCTTAACAAAAGTCATCAGCAAATATCAGTGTTCTGGTCAGTTTATGAAAAAAAAAAAAAAAAAGGTATGAAAAAATAACAAAATACAATTAGGGAGGAAATCTATATTTTTTTTTCTCTCAACCATTTGTATTGGTATCATTTGGTCATAAACTTATTTCCTTAGAAACAAAGCATATATATGATTGATTAATTTGTATATAAGTACAAATATTGTCCCATAGCACTTACTAAGGATTATGTTGTAAGTGACCACAAATGGAAGTAGAATATAGCTTACTAAAGATTTCATATCCTACAATTCTTTGAAAACATCACCTTAAATTCTAAATCATAGAAATTCTGGCTATAAGAGATTTTAAAGTCACCTAGTCCAATTCCTATTTTTATGGTTGGAAAATTGTTATTCATAGTAGTTAAATATATAGTCAGACAGAGATAGTTGTATTAGTCAGGGTTCTTCGATAAACAGAACCATTAGTATATGTATGTATGTAGAAACTTATTTTAAGAAGCTGGATCACGTGACTGTAGAGGTGAAAGTGCAAACTGCAAGATAGGCTAGCAGACCCAGGGAAGACCTGCAGCTCAAGTTCAAAGGTCATCTGTTGTCAGAATTTCTTCTTGCTCAGAGAAGATCAGTCTTTGTTACATTTATACCTTCAACTAATTGGATGAGGCTCACCCATATTATAAGGTTAAATTGCTTTGCTGAAAGTCCAATAATTTAAATGTTAATTCAACCAAAATCACCTTCACAGAAACCTCCAAATAATGTCTGTCCAAAAATGTGGACACCAGGCTGCAGCCAAGTTTACACATAAAAAAATAAGCTATCTTGCTAGTATACATGCTGTGTCTTCAATGTTCTATTAACAATGAATGAGGAACTGTTTGGATATTTCCACAAGTATTTATTACACACCACCCTCCTTTTAATGACTCCAGTATGAAATTGCCATTACAAACTATATCTTTAAAAAAATGTAATAAGCACAGACTTCTTTCTCAACTGAACTAGGAAGACTACTAAATTAAATAACCAGTTTAAATATATTACATAAATATTAAATAATAAGTTTGTCTAGAATAGTCACACTGCTTATAAAATTTAAATATAAGAAAAAGGGACATTCATGTATTAGAATAAGAGCAATTACTGAAATATTTGCACCACAAATCACAGATTTTTGAAAAGAAAGTTATCAAATAGATTTTGATGATAAAATATTTTAAATAATGGTAAATGTCACACCTTCGTATACTATTTTACATTTCTGTATGTTTATTCCTGCCTTTTCTTCTCTGCTTTTCAACACATTCTTAATCTCTAATATAAAATATAACCATCTCCTGAGCTTCTAATTATTTCCTGGTGGCCCCTTTCCTCCATGTTCCCAGAGTAACTTGTGTGAATTTCAATCCCACTACCTCCTGTGACATATTAATAGTTTGCAAGTGTCAGTGAATTTTACAACAAATAATCTAACATTGTTTAGATCCTTATAAGAAGCATTTATATTATTGAAGTACTAAGTCAAAAATTTCTCAGGCTATGAAAGAAACCTTTCAACATTTTTAGGACTACTCCTGGGCATTTTGATTGACTGAAATAGGTAGGGTTCAACTTTTTTTTTTAATATATTTTATTGATTTTACAGAGAGGAAGGGAGAGGTATAGAGAGTTAGAAACATCGATGGGTGAGAAACATCGATCAGCTGCCTCCTGCACACCTCCCACTGGGGATTTGCCCGCAACCAAGGTACATGCCCTTGACCGGAATCGAACCTGGGACCTTTCAGTCCGCAGGCCAACGCTCTATCCACTGAGCCAAACCGGTTAGGGCAAGGGTTCAACTTTCTAATGAGCTTAAGTATAGGTCTCACTATGACATCTATATTTCCTAATCTTTTAAATATATATTTTTATTGATATCAAAGAAGAAGGAGGAGAGAGAGAGAGAGAGAGAGAGAGAGAGAGAGAGAAACCTCAATGATGAGAGAGAAACATTGATCGGCTGCCTCCTGCACGCCCCCTACTAGGGATTGAGCCTGCAACCCAGCATATGCCTTTGACAAGAATCAAACCCAGGACCCTTCAGTCCACAGGCTGATGCTCTATCCACTGAGCCAAGTCAGTGAGGGCTACATGTGCTAATTTTTTTTAATGCAAAAAGTAATGGCTGTCCAATGTTATATTTTAATATCTAATATCAAAGTTTCTTTCACAGTTTTCTCATTTACTAACAGTGAAAGTATGTGGCTTTTGATTTCAACACTAATTTTAATCAAGATTGATCAAATATATTTGGTATGTATAATATTTACCTCTCTAGTTGTAAAATATCTAAAAAGTATTGTGTTTTATTCACATCTTTATTGGTGACATGTAATCTGTCACCAATAAAGGTACTATTCTATACTTGATAAATTATAGCTACTGTGTTATGTTATTAAATAATTTGATTTTCGATTTCTATCAGGGCTAAACATAATTTATTTTTCTATGCTTTCACCACCATTTTTAAACACCCATTTCACTACTAACACATTTTTATACTTCACTAATTTAGGGATCCCATGTTGTCTTTGTTTCTTCACATCAGGAAAGAATTCTGACTTAAATATCTCTCATTAGAGAGCATTTAATAACAGAAGTGGATTAATCACCAAGGACTTTTAAAATTTACATAACAGAAATAACAAAACAAATTGGTAGGGATAAATGTAAGTTTCTGTTGATTGTCCACTGCTACACTTGACGTTTAGGTGCCTTTTATTTTGAAAATTGTACTAAATGGAATATACATACCGTATCTGCAGATAGAATGGCGTGCTATAGTAAACACATCTGTTTATGTTCTCAAACCTGATCCTCTTCCTGAAACTGTGAAACATATAGGGCGCTTCTTGGTTTTAAGGGCACTAAGATAGCTTAATTGGTCCAGTTCGATTTTTCAGCAGGAGCACCGAGGTCGAGGCATGTCTTGGCTTAGGAACTGGCAGTTGTCCAATCCTGGTAGAGTAAAATGTGGTTGGAAAAGTAGGGAAAATGGCTTCAGTTGATAAAAATTCAGGCGGGATGGGGTCTGTTGATAAACAGCATCTTTTAAGTATATTTGCATAGGGATGCCACTAGGGGTTGCAAATTCAGTGTATTAGCTATCTATTGCTATATATCATATTACCACAAAATTAAAGGCTTAAAACAACACAAATCTGTCGTTGCAAAGTTTTTGTGTGTCAAGAGTCTGGGCCCAGTGTAGCTGACTTAATTGCATACCGTCTCATACGGTTGCAGTAAAGGTTTAGCTTATCTGGAGGCTGGACTGAGAAAGGATCAGTTTTCATGTTCATTCGGGTTTTTGGAAACATTCCTTTCTTTGTAACTGTAGGATTGAGTGCCCAAGATGCTGGCAGGAGGGTGAAGGCCATGCCCAGCTGCTAGAGGCAGCTCCCAGTGCCTAGGCAGGTTGGCTTTCCGGGCAAGTCATTTCACTCCACCGAGCTAGAATGGAGAGTCTCTAGAGCAGTGGTTCTCAACCTTCTGGCCCTTTAAATACAGTTCCTCATGTTGTGACCGAACCATAAAATTATTTTCGTTGCTACTTCATAACTGTAATGTTGCTACTGTTATGAATCATCATGTAAATATCTGATATGCAGGATGGTCTTAGGCGATCCCTGTGAAAGGGGTCGCGACCCACAGGTTGAGAACCGCTGCTCTAGAGCAAGTCTGCTAGCAAGATAGCATTTTATTTAATGTAACAAGACCATAGGAGTGATATCCATCACCTGCCTTAGCCAAACTCTATTGATTAGATGCACGTGACAAGTCCTATTGGCACCCAGGGGAGAGTGTTACACAAAAGCATGACGCTCAGTTGGGCCAGGATCATAGTGCAGAAGCAGAGAGTCTGTCAGCCACCGTCAGGAGGGATAGGTCTATCAGCCCCAGATGAAGACAGCAGAAGTAAAAGTTTCTGTCAATTCTCACAAGACTAGCGAATGGTAAGACTTAAAAAGAAATCTTTCTTGTTCCCAGAGTGAAACCCTTAATGTGATGAAAAGTTGATATCTGGCTCTTCTTCTTGGCTCCGTGACTTCTATTCCACATCACAGCATCATGAGCCAGTTCATTCCTGGCTCCAGTCCCCACACGAGCTCTATGCTTGGCCTCCACCCAGTGTTCACCAAGGCATCTTGTTGGTCGATGAATTGTTTCAGAAGCCTGCATCCCACACCTGCTTCTGAAATTTAACATACAGAGAGGCGGAGCATGAGAAACAGGCCCCCTGGATATAGTCTGGTAAGAGAGTTCCTAAGGCAAGCAGAAAATAACTCAGTAGAGAGCAGAGGAATATCTGCTGAAGAACAGGGAAAATAATATGATTAAAATGAAGAAAAGTGGATTGAAAAAGTGCCTCTCCTCCTTATATTCTGCATGTTATATCTTGGATTTTTAAGTTGCAGACATGGCTACAAATTTGTAGATGGCAGATTAGTTCCCTGAAGGCTGCATATTTGAAGAATATAAAACTGAAGTAGGATTCTGTCTTTTTCTCTCCCTTTGGCCAGAATGACAGAGGTGATCTTGGGTGGATAGTGAGCAAGGGTGTAACATAGAGATTAGAATGGACAGGCAAGAAGTCCAACAGGAGCCCAAATTAATCAACAGGAAGGGAACGGAAACTGAGGCATAGCCCTGAGGTATACTGAACTTTGGAACCAGAGGGACAGTACCAAAGAAACAGCTAAGCAATAAGGCTTTTGGAGTATTATCCTTGGAAAATACATAACAACTAGGTTGTGCTTAAGGATGACTCCCTGCTGTTAGATTAGCTGGCTGCATGCATCTGGAGTATAACAACATACTGGCAGTCAGATGCATATCCTGCAAGATCAGGAAATCCTGAATGCCCTTTTGTTGTTCTATGTGAGGGTATATTCATTCATCAGCTACAGCAGCAAATAAAACACAAAAATATCTGCCCTCATGGAATTTCTATTCCAGTCTGAGGACATAAATACTAGCACTATAAGTACCAATATTATTTAAAGATAGGTGATAAATCCCACAGAAAACAAGTAACATGGCAAGGAAGTCAAGCAGTGTTAATTACTGGAAAATAATATTTAAAAAACTCTAAAAGGAAGTTAAGGTATGAGCTAAACAGATGCATTGTGAGGTGGATCCTACTTGCTGTGTCTGAGGGATTGGAGAGACAAGTGCATCTAGAGTGGACCAAGCAAAAGGTAGATAGTGGTAGATGAGGGCAGAAAGGTTATGGAAGGCCTTATCATATAGGATTGTGTAGGTCATCAACAAGGTTTGGGTGTTGACCCTATGTGAAATGAGAAGCCATTGGAGAATTTAGCTAGACAACAGGAAGCCTGGAGATTTCATTAGTGACAGGCTATACCTACAAGCAGACTTCAGTGTCCTCCACTGTTACTGATTTCTGTCTCTGCTCTTTTCTATCTCTAAGTAATAATAATCCTATTAGACATATAAGAGTCTCCTGACCTTGTATTTGTCCTTAATTCCAGAAACAGATAGCCACTTGTGTTCCTTTAACATGTCTAAGTCTGCAAATAACTCTTTTAATTAATATGTAAATCACCAAAATCTAAAGATTGTGATGTGTTACATCAAGTTCAGGATCGAGTTCAGTGATTCCTACAATTCATATCCTGATTTCACATATTTTCCATATACAGAAAATAATCCTTCTTTACACTTCTGATGCCAATGTTCTCTAAATATTTCTTTCCTTTTCTTTTCCCCTTACTTGTACTCTCACAAGCATAGCCAATTATCTGGTTGCTGGATAAAAGTTATTGTTATGCTTTTTAAAAAATATATTTATATTGATTTCAGAGAGGAAGGGAGAGGAAGAGAGAGATAGAAACATAAATGATGAGAGAGAACTATTGATCGGCTGCTTCCTACACGACTCACACTGGGGATTGAACCCCCAACCCAGGCAGGTGCCCTGACTGGGAATTGAACCATGACCTCCTGGTTTATAGGTTGGCCCTCAATCACTGAGCCACACTGGTCAGGCCATTTTTCCACTTTACTGAACTAATCTATCAAAAGATATAAGTACTTGGGATTTTGTCTCTTTTTTCACCTTCATTTCAAGCCAGTGTAAGACAGAGAATAGAATGAAAGAAAGTGTTTGCTCTACAGACTTACACCCTTCCCCTGGCCTGGACTGAGAGTCAATCCATTTGAATCCTATTTAAACTGTATCCATTAACATAACCTTGGAAAGCTGATATTTGGGGCTTTTATTATCTTTTTCTCATTTTGTTCAGAATGTTCAGAGTGGTGAGAGATGTTTATTAGGCCTCTTCAAATCTAGATATTCTTCTTCAAAGATTAAAATCTTACATTGGTTTTAAGATACAAGAAATCAGGAAGTATGGTAACTAGAAGTAGGAGATATCACTGAGAAAGCCATAATTTTCCATTGTTTTCAGCTATGCACTGCAATTTTCATTATAAATCTCATCCTTACAATGATAATATGCTGCTACTAGGAGACAATGTTGCCACATAATATAGGCTTCAAGGCTTAAAACATTTTGATTGAACTAGAAGAAGTAGGCATACAATTTGTCTCTGTGATTTATAAAAAAGACTAGTGTAAAATTCTATCTTAAAATGCAAAACAAGACATCAACATGAATCACTCTATTTTTAATTGAGGAAAATTTATGTAGAGGAGATTTATGCATAGATTTATATTGTACAATTCATTGAGTTTTGACCAATGTGTGACCCATAAAATCAACACCTCAATCAAGACAGAGAACACTTCTATCAATTGGGAGATGTAAGTATATTTTATAGAATATGACTTTTAAGAGGATAGAGTAAATTGAAGTGGGGACAGACCAATTTAGAAAATACCAGGGTACACAAGGTTAAGTATAGTTTAAAAAGCATTGCTCCTCACAAATCACATGTTGGGTAGAGGTTGGAGTTGAAGTGTATATTCTACTTCTGCTTTTAGAGTATTGCTTATGAAAGTGTGTATTGCAAATCAATGCTTTAAGATTGAAAAAAATGGGTGAAAAGCCTAATATATATAATGAAATAGGCCCCCAGAAACAATAGGGAACTTTTGTGTTTCTCATCCAATATTTCCTAGTTGAAACATTAATCTTAAACTTAGACTGCACCCATTTGTTGATTTGAAGGCAAACATCTTCCCCTGGGATCTTTGGCCTTATTAGTAGACCAAACTATTGGGTAGGTGCAGTATAGTTGGGTGATCAAGGTGTCTCTCCATATTATCAATTGTCTCTCATGTAAGGCATAACGAGTAAAGAGCTATCAATATGTGTCCCCATTGTAGAAGAGCTTCTACCACTCTTGGAGTGTTTTCTCCTCCCCCTCCCCGCCCCTCAGCTTTATTAAAATACTAGAGGCCCGGTGCACGAATTCATGCACGGGTGGAGATCAGGGGCAGATCAGGGCTCGGCCTGTCAGAAGGAGGAGATGGTGGGAGGTTGGCTAGCCGGCCCACCCCGATCAGGGCCCAATCAGGGCCAGGCTGGCTGGGGGGAGGGGCCGTGGGCAATTGGCTACCCGGCCCTGGCCCCGATTGAGGTTGGGGGGCCAATTGGGGGTGGGGCTGGCCATGAGGAGGGGCTGTGGGTTGTGGCCCAGCCGATCCCACCCCTGAATGTGGTGGAGGGTCAACCAGGGGCCAGTGGCCTGGGGGAGGGGCCATGGGTGGTTGGTTGGCTGGCCCAGCCCCTGATCAGGGTGGGGGGGCTGATCTGGGGTGGGGCCAGGTGGGGGAGGGCAATCAGGGGTGGGGCCAGCTGGTGGGGGGGGCCACGGGAGGTTGGCTGGCCCACCCCACCCCCCGATTGGGCCAGTTCGCTGGCTGCAGTGGGTGTCATAGTGACCACTAGTTCCAGTCATTCCAGCATTCCGGTCACTGGTGTTTTATATATATACTAGAGGCCCAATGCACAAAATTTGTGCACTCTAGTGGGGTCCCTCAGCCCAGCCTATGCCCTTTTACAGTCCGGGAGCCCTCGGGGGATGTCTGACTGATGGCTTAGGCCTGCTCCCCATGGGAAGTGGACCTAAGCCATCAGTAGATCATCCTTAGTGCTGCCACAGAGGCTGGAGAGGCTCCCACCACTGCTGCTGCACTAGACAGCAGTGATCCTGGCTTCTGGCTGAGCAATGATCCCCCTGTGTGAGTGCCGCTGCCCCCTGGGGGTCAGTGCACATCATAGTGACTGGCCGTTCTGCTGTCGGGCCGAAACTGGCTCTCCAACATCCCCCAATGGGTCCTGGATTGTGAGAGGGCACAAGCCAGGCTGAGGGACCACACTGTCACATGATCGGGGCAGGGAGGGATGCTGGAGGTTGGCCAGCTGGGGAGGGACTGCAGGAGTGCTCCAGGGCGTGTCTGTCCCATCTCACTCAGTCCTAATTGGCCAGACCCCAGCAGCAAGCAACAAACCAGTCTGGGCATCTGCCCCCTGGTGGTCAGTGCACATCATAGCGACTGGTCGACCAGTCGAGTGTCTGCCCCTGATAGTGCACATCATAAGGAGTGGGTGAGTGGCCTTAGCATATCGTTAGCATATTATGCTTTGATTGGATAAATGGACGATTGGATGACCAGACATCCAGACACTTAGTATATTAGGCTTTTATTATATATGATAGATAATTGACATATAATATTGTGTAAGTTCAAGGTGTACAACATGATGATTTGATACAATTATATGTTGTGAAATGATTACTACAAAGTTAACACATTTCATCATCTCACATTATTACCACGTGTGTGTGTGTGTGTGTGTGTGTGTGTGTGTGTGATGAGAATATATATTCTCAATGTACGACCTATTCTCTTAGCAACTTCAGGTATATAATACAATATTGTTAACTATAGTCACTAGGCTATAACTTAGATCCCTGAAACTTATTCGTATTAGAATCGAAAGTTTGTACCTTTTGACTTGCATCTCCCCATTTCTCTCTCCAGCCCCTGACAACCACCATTCCACTATGTTTCTATAAGTCTGGATTTTTAGGATCTAAATATGTGATATACAGTATTTGTCTTTCTCTGTTTGACCTATTTTACTTAGCATAATGTTGGGATGTTTGCTTTTATCATAACGAAGGAAATATCAATTCACTTCTGAAGATGAACAAATCATTCCACTTTCTAGACATTCTGGCTGATTTTTTACAGCTAGATATAATTTGATATTTTGTGTTTGCTCCCCGAAAATGGCTTAGCAATCTGCAACATTTACAAAACTTCTAATTTCTTTAGTAAAATAGAACTAATGATTTTGTCTTAGAAAAACAAAATGATCAACCAAAAAAACAAAACATAACATAAGAGAAAATTAAATAAAATTGTAAGTAATATATTATCAAAAAGAAATGCTAAGCATTAAAAGAAGATTATTCTAAATATAGATTTCTCTTCTATGCCTGTTAGATGATGATGTTGTTGATCATGATGATGCTGATCATCATGATAATGATAGCATAACTTAATGGCTCCTTGCTAGTGCCAGCTTCTCGCACTACATGTTTTGAATGCATTATCCCATTGCATAGTTACCACGACTCTAGGATATAGGTACCATTATTGTCTGTGGTTTGCAGTTAAGTAAGCTGAGACTTAGCTACGTTAAATAAGTCATGCCTGAGGTGGCCCAAATGAAAAGTGGAACACCCAGGGTTCCAAATCAAACAGCATGACTCCAAGGACCTTGAACTTAATTTCCATGGCATGTTTCTCCATGTATGAGCCATGAACCATCAACATCAGTGTCAGTGGAAATTGCAGGGTCTTTGGCCTCACACAAAACCTTCCATGTTTATGTCAAATTCTAATAATTAAAACTGAAAAACCTCACAGTAAATTTTAAAACACATTTTCAGTCCATATGCTGTTTTAACAGCCAATATATCTGCAAAGACAGAGAATGAATAACAGAAAAACATTTCATCTAAAAATATATATTTTTGGAATTGGTTAGAAATAATTTGTCTATTTCATTGTCTATGAAAATTGCCTAAATATGAAGGCATCAACAGAGAATTATTTTTTTACTATATTTAAAGTTCTTTTAAATTTATTATGATCCAATAGTTCTCAGCTATCTGCCTGTCCCTCCACACACCTAAGTAATAGAATGCACTGTTGTCAGTAAGAATGGCTGACTAAAGCAGTGATTGAAAAGGGATAAAGAAGAGATTGTGTGTGAAAAAGAACACATTGGTGACCCTCGTTCAGTGGATAGAGTGTTGGTCTGCAGACTGAATGGTTCCAGGTTCGATTCCAGTCAAGGGCACATGCCTGGGTTGCAGGCTCAATCCCCAGTAGGCGGTGTGCAGGAGGCAGCCAATTAATGATTCTCTCTCATCATTGATGTTTCTATCTCTCTTTCCTTCTCCCTTCCTCTCTGAAATCAATAAAAATATATATTTTTAAAAAGAACACATTGGTGGAGGAAGTAGTTAATTGAAATGACCTCCCTAGATCATTCTGATATAACCTCTAGTTTAGTTGAGAGTCCTTGATGTCATTTTTGTCAAAACCACTACTGCTAATTTCAATAATGTGTTATTTTGAATCTTGGTAAAAAAAAGATGGAATAAATTATTGGTGATATTTATATATAAATAAAACATCACTTAGAAAGTAACTGAACCTCAAAACTTTCAGAAACTAGCCAAGATGAGAGTGTATTTTATCTTACTTGATTAAAAAGGAATAAACAATTACTTGCTATTCAATGATGGGGAAATTATATTCTTTCAACACAAAATTGTGGGTCAATATTTAAGAGAAAAAGAGTTTATAACATATTGTTCGTGCTGATACAGTATGTTACTTTTGATATGAGCATATAATTTATGGACAATGGTTCAATCTATTTCAGGGATTATTTTACATTCTATTGCTATAAATTCTAAATATTTTGATGCTGAAAAATCAATGATCAGTTTTAGTTTAGACTGACAGATGTCTTCAAATTAAGATGTCAGATATTTGAGTTATTCATTTTGACTAAAACCACAATGCCAAATGTTGCTACAGAGTGTAAAGGAAATTGTCATATCAATTAAGATGAAATCAGTAATGATCCATATGTTATCTAGTCATAATTGTGAAGCCTGGGTCATTACTGAAGTATTTGAGCTTTATATGTTCATGAACAGATCATTGACATATTCACTCTTTTCCTCTTTTTTGATCTATAAAAAATAGTGATATGAAAGGGAAAAAAAGCACCACTTTTTGCCACCTCATTTCAAGATTTTTGAGATAAAAAATACCATTGCAAATGAATACACGCTGCACGTCTCCATAATCATGGCTCTATATCTCCATAGGCGTGCCAGATTATCACAATACCATCGCTCCCTTTGTAACTTTTATACAGCCTCTAGAACTCTTGTCTGTACTACCGCTCTCTGTGAGCATCGTTTATCAACCCTACTGAACTATAAGCTCTTTGAAGGTAGTGTCTTACTGTTCATCTTTGTTTTCATACTTGTAGCATAGACACTTGACAGCAGTAGATTTTAAGTTAAAAAAAATGTACTTTTCTGTGCCTGCTCTTTTCATAAATGACCTTAGCAGAGAGGTTATAAAAACAGGTATTCTATTTCCATGATACAAACCATGGGAGAGCCAGGATCTCTGTGGTTTCTGCAAGCCTTTATCGCAGGACTAGGCTATTTATAGTTGTCATAAACATTTGTCTCAATAACTGGAAAATTTCAAAAGCATTTTCTCATGGGGGGTATGGTGGCATTAAGATTTTTCAAGTTTCTTCTCTCCAATACATTTTGAGACTGGTTAATATGCTTATTCATCACATACTACTAGCAAAATTCTAAAGAAACAGGAGAGGAAATGATAAACATGTCCCTGGCAGCAATCACAGACTTTACTGAATATCTCAGAACGAAAGTGATCAGGACTCAGCCTTCGGTTAACTTGTTAGTGAGGAACAGAACACTGCAATTTAGGATCCAGGGAGTAAGAGGTGGAGTCAGGAACACAAGACATCGATCGGTGTGGCCCACAGAGCAGTGCTCGGATTCTGCTGTAGTGTAGAGTTCTAAGTGCACTGTTTGAAAAGTCTGTTGCCAACATAAAATTGTGAGTCATGCATTTTAATATGAAGTCAGCTCTCCTTGAACATTGCAAACAGAGCCAAAATAGGCTTTTGTTTTTAATGAAGGGTTTTGCAGCGGAGATTTTATGATAGAAATGCCAGTGTGGATGTTGGAGGTTATGTAAGATGGGAAAGGAGAGGAGGCTGAAGTGGTAACCCTTCTCTGGTCTCAAGTGAGCATGCTTCCATGTGTCTGGAATCAGGTTGCCAAGCCAAAGTGAGAAAATCTCCAAACCTAGGTCAGAGACCAGGGGTATGGACATATGCAAAGATGGACTCTGTAAATAACCTAGATTAAGTAAATATCATCAAATATTATTAATTTAGCTTTATTACATAATTTATGAAACCCACATTAGACTAATGTGTTGTCTGTTAGTGATATAAATTATATTTACATTCTATGGAAATAATTGATAACAGAAATAACCAATATCTTCCTATGTTAATTGAGAATTATAAATCAAATTACATCTTACATTTCTGTTAGTATTAATATTTTCAATTATTAAACTTCAATGAAAAAATCATATATATATATATATATATATATATATATACCTGGAAACTGATGAAGATATGTAAGAATTAAATGTGTGGTACTCATCACCTACCTCACAATAAAAGGTAGCAGATTTCGCAGGATTAATGGTAATACTTTCCATCTTCATTATTCAATTGACAAAATAATTAATTAAAACTAGATAATTTGAACCCCACACTATGTGATGGTGGGTTAAATACAAAACAATATGTGATCCTAGACATCCAATTCTCATAATCACATTATAGAAGCAAAACATATGCATGCCTACAGTGAACTGAAAGTCAGATTTGTGCCAGAGTAGGCCAAGCCAGTCAAACTGTGGCCAGCTATGACTGATAAAGGGGCCTGATGTGGAAGCCAAATTCAGATGAAAGCATGAGGTGCTATCTGGACCACTTGAATTCTCTTCCTCCAGACCTGACCCGGAGATGTGGAAATAAGGGCAGGCATTTGGAATCAGAACTAAAAGCTAAACAGAAATGGCAGTGCATATGCATGTGCATCAGTCAAAACCACAAGGGAATAATGCAAGTCACGCACAGACAGAAACTAAGAGTAAGCAAAAGCCATGAAGTGCAGACGCTATATGCAGAGGGAAAGGTGATGAGTTAGTATTACCCATAGGAAGGGTATAGGTTGAAACAAAACAGAACTGAATCAATTTGAATAATGAGTATAACAATTTCCCACTATTGTGGAGTTACGTGAAATGCATTCAAGAATCCAAGAGACAGTTTAAATTCAAGCTGGGGGGTCAGGTGGGGTGGGGGTGCTGCTCAAATCCTGCTCCTGGATATCATGACATGAGATGAGGCTCGTGACCGGACTCCTGTCCTTTCTGTTTCCATGCATATATTTACAATGAAACATCCACCTCACTACTATATAAGGTTAACGTGTGTATTGGTTTTCCATTGCTGCTCTAACAAATTAACTCAAAATTAGTAGCTTAAAACAACAGAAATGTAAGTTAAAGTTCTAGAGGACAGAATTCCTAAAATGGGTCTTACAGGGCTAAAATCAAGGTATTGGCAGGGCTGTATACCTTCTCAAAGGCCTCTGGGGGAAATGAAGTCACTTGCCTTTTCCAGCTTCTAGCCTTCCAATCTTTCTGACTCAGACTCTCCTGCCTCCCTTTTTCAGAGACCCTTGTGATTGTCTTTGACCCACCTGGACCACCCACCATAATCTCTCCATCTCAAGAAACTTAACTGCATCTGTAAAGTCCCTTTGCTACATGAGGTAACACTTACAGGTTTGTTTTGTTGATGTTGCTGTTGTTTTAATTAGCAGGTGGACATTTTCGAGGACATTTATTCTCCCTAACACATCTCACATAATGAAACTCCAAGGAAATAATGGACAATTAGTATTACAGAAAGCTATGTCATGGGAGTTTATTACTAAGGGAAATCCTTGGAGTTTGGCCTGCCAGATAAGTTGTTATAGAATAGATGCAAGTTGGGTAGAATTTTGAAGGTTAGGTGGATTTTTTAATATCAATGAAGAGGATGGTTTCAATTCCAGGATGCATGTAGAGAAATGAGAAACCAAAGAACACCAGCATAAACAAAAATGTGGATGAAGCCGAAACCGGTTTGGCTCAGTGGATAGAGCGTTGGCCTGCGGACTGAAAGGTCCCAGGTTCGATTCCGGTCAAGGGCATGTACCTGGGTTGCGGGCACATCTCCAGTGGGAGATATGCAGGAGGCAGCTGGTCGATGTTTCTCTCTCATCGATGTTTCTAACTCTCTATCTCTCTCCCTTCCTCTCTGTGAAAAATCAATAAAATATATTTTTAAAAAAATGTGGATGAAGAAATAGATTCAAAAGAAATGTATTTCAATCAGCTGTTGGAAGCAGAATATTCACATAAGAGAATAGATGGAGGGGCAGCTGAACAAGTCAGATTTGGGGAAAATGTGGAACGTTTTAAAAGTCTGACAAAAACATTTCACGTAAAGCCATAATCATTGATTTTTCAATATGATAACAATGGGAGGTTGTGGTAAAGAAATGTTGAGAGAGAATTCCAGGTTCACTAGCTATGGCAGTGTGAAGTCATGAAGTACTAAGTCCTGTGCTATGGAGGTGACAAATGTAATGGAAAGTAAAAGGCAGATATAAAAATGCTGAATTTTGCTTTAAATGTAAAGAAACAATTATATGTGGAATACTGAGCCATATAATAATTACTTGTCAAGCTAGATAGATGTCATGGAAACATTTAGTTTTTAATATTTTTTAAGTTTCAACATTTATTGTCAGTTAATATGAAGAAATAATGGTTGGAGAAATCATAGAAGCAAATATAAAGTGATACTTATATTTAATTTTGGTTTATACTCAGATATAAATATATATGTTCATGCTTACATGTGAACATGACTGAATATAGCTAATATTCAAGGTAAAAAACTGAAGTCTCATAGAAAAAGACCAGTGTGGCTTCTATATTTTGACTCTATTTAGAAGGCTAATTGTTCCTCCTGGCTTAATACTATAGTTCGATCTTCACATATAGCAAAATCAAAGCTTGCTTTAGTTCTGTGAGATTGATATGCGATATCACCAAAAGGTAAAAAAGAAATAATTCTATTAGGCTTATGAAGCCCTCTTTTGGAGCAATCCTTGTGTTTCTACTATAGAAGTGATATGTTCATGTCAACTCAGGACACCTAACCACAAATAAAAGAAAATAACAGTGATTATTTGCAAAAAAAGATCTATCTTAAATACTATTGTTTTTGAAATTAAGCAGTAGATAATAAGACACTCAGTGTAAAAAATGATAGGAAGCAGTTCAAAGAATGATTTGCTATGTGCTAGGTACTTGACACAGTTTAGGTCTCACAACAATACTGCATTGTAATGTGAGAAAGCAGTTTCTGATCAGTTAAATGTTTGTGGTCACATAGTTTACGATATTTGTTTTTTATTTGATTTAATGTGACCTCATTCTAGGACAGTCCAACACAAGTCACACGGTAAAGCACAATTCTTAGCAGCTAAATTGTTTGAATAGTTGCATTGATGCATGTCAGTCAGTTTCTTGTCTAATTAGGTATGGAGTATAATTTTAAATTTAAACACCAAACAAGGCCTTATGGCATCCAAAAAGATGAAGAGTCTATAAGGAAGCAATGATGTCTACATCCCAATCAACATTTTTTAAAAAAACACAGATAACAACAAACAAAAACAAAGCATTGTTTCAGTCAGATTGTTGGTATACATCGGTGGTTCTCAAACCAATCTAAACATTTGAGACATCTAGCGTATTTTTCTAAAAACCAGTTTTTGGACCCCTCTACAGTAGTCCCTCTTTATCTGCAGTTTTGCTTTCTATGGTTTCAATTTCCCACAACCAATTACAGTCTGAAAATATTACATGGAAAATTCTAGAAATAACAATTCGTAAGTTTTCAATTGTGTGCCATGTTAAGTAACACAGTGAAATCTTATGCCATCCTTCTCCATCACACCTGGAACATAAGTCATCTCTTTGTCCAACATATCTACACTGTCTGTATATGCTAACCACCCATTAGTCACTTAGTAACTGTTTGGTTATCAAAAAGGGCCACTTTCACATAAGTTTTATCACAGTATATGGTTATAATTGATCTATTTTATTATTGTTGTTGTCAATCTCTTACTGTTGCTAAATTTAAACTAAACTTTATCATAGGTATGCATGTATAAGTAAAACCAGTATATAAATAAAGTATTCCAAAAAATGTATACACACTCTAACAAAATTATTCATTTCTGTAGATTCTTTTAAATTTTGAAAATGAACTATATGGTTAATAAACACTGACTTCATAATGATTATATATATATATATATATATACACACACACACACATATATATATATATATTTCAGTGTTATCTGTAGTTTCAGGCATCTGTAGTTTCAGGCATCTATTGGGGGCTTGGGATGTATCCCCCATGAATAAAGGGTAACTAATGTACCATAAAACCCTGATTTAATTGGTCTGTCATGAAGATGAATGATCTATATTTTTAAATATCACTTTGTATTTATAACTATTATGGATGTTGGTATATGAACCTCATTAAAAACTGTGAGGAAATAATGTTTCTCCCCGGTTGGCAGTTCTACAATATTTATTGCTGTTATAGTAAATTATTAGGTTAAGAATGAATTCTTATGCTAGCCATTATAGAACATGAGAGGTTCTTACTGCATGCCCAAAGAAAGCTCTGGGGCCATATGATTAAAAAAAAAAAGATAGGCATAGATTACTGTTTTATGAAGACCATAGCAACTAATGCCATTTAAATAATGAGTCTTTTCAATCTATGATTACCTATTTTGAAGTCTTGCTTATTTTTCAGTAGTAGCAGTGGATGAAAAATTTCCAAATAGGCAGCACTGAAAACAGTGTATCTGATTGGTCATTTACTAAAAGGAGGGAAGCCTGAGGGAAGGAACTTTTGCCTTTGCTTTTATGATTTACGGATGTGGCAGGCCATGTCTGCGTTGTGTTTTCTAAGATGGCGTTACATTTTTATATGCTCCTTCCAGGCTTCTCAGAATGTTTTTGGTCATCTTGTTAAACTTGTGTAAAGTAGTCAAAGGGAAAGCCCAAAAGGTCATAACTGTTCTTGGATTGGTTCCTTCTAAAGAGTGTTCACTTGTTTTTTTGTTTATAATTTAAATGTTAACATTACTATTGCTAACAAAACTTTGTAAAGACAACAGAACTACTTAAGACACTGCAGCATGTGTATGGGTCCCCCTACAGGCCAGCATTTCCAAATCTATGTTTTGTATTTAGGAATTTACTAGCTCCTGTGGTTAGTATGATTAGCTGGATGATGAATGATCAAACAGATTGTTGTTTCAAGTTCAAGACTGCCACCCACTGCCTCAAAAAAAAAACAGGATAATGGTTTCTTTAAAAAAAAAAAAGAAAGAAATTGAATCTGGAAAGCCAATGTTTCTACTGGTAATGCTGGGTAAATAAGAGTGCATCTTGTGAGTCATCTGTGATGTTAATAGGGATCCATCTGTAGTTGTTTGGTTTTGACCTTTCCCACATAAAAAGGGATTAGAAAACTAGTATTTAAAAAAAAGAATTTGCTCTTGTGCATAATAAAAACAGTATTTTAAAGCATACTTGAGATGAAACATTTCAAGAATGTCATTTTCTGGAGAAGGAACTTTCAGGAATAAATGTTATCAAACTAGTGAGTTCCCTTGCCCCCTTGATATTTCATTACACCATCATGGAAAAAGATAAGGACTTAGGTTGAGCTCAACCAACCTCCTGATCCACAGCTGCGCTCTGTATACTTAGCCTGTCTCATAGGAACACAGACTGGCTGTTAGTGAGCAACTCCTTTTGTTCTCAGGAATGAAGCCATAAGTTGCTGATAGGGTGTCTCTATGTCTAGCAGGAGGAGATAACTTCAGGGTCCCAAGGAAAATTTATGAATGTTGGCACCCAGAAGTCTAGTACAAAACAAGAATATCTGTGACTAAGGAAACAGACTTCTCTCTCGGTTCCCTGAAATCCCTGCCCCCCTCCCATTTAAAATGCTTCTGCTTGGTCTGGAGCTTCAGAGATGGCCTTTAGACATTACTCTGCCATCTTCCCAGGCTGACAGCTTCCTGAATAAAGCAACCTTTTCTTCCCATCCCATACTTGTCTCTCAAGGGTTGCAAAGCAGCTGAACTTGGGGTTTTCTGGTAACACGCTTATCCATTATAATTATTTCAATCTTCCCCCATTCTACTTAAACTGATAGTAAATTCACTTCACCCATCCATTTCAGTGATTGGCCTTGTTATGAGACTGAATGCTCTATACTCATCCACACTCATTTTTAATTTATTTTTTATTTTTTTCACCTGTTATAGTGGAAAGGTGTGGTTGACCCTAAGAGCCATCCTTACACCTGTGTTCTGACTCCCATCTCCTCTATCATTACATAATATACATTGTGTGATAAATGTTGATATTTACATTGACTGGTCCAAGGACCTTTTTGACAGAGAACAAGTGACTCAACATTAAATACAAAGAATTAAATTACATTAAGGTATTGGTTAAGAAGTTATTATTTTACTATGAATTTTAGGGGCATTGAAGAATCACTTTATGTCAAACATTGAATAGAATTTACTAAAAAAACCCAATTTAAAGTGTCTATTGTCTATTTCTCAGTCTCTTTCAACTGTTGCCAAAAATATTTTCTTTTTCTTTTCTCCCTAAATAAAGAGCCCAATAGTTTCCACTCCCAGGTATTCACCATTGTGTCTCAAACTCTCTCTCTCTCTCTCTTTCTCTTTTTCTTGTTCTTTCTGTCTCTGTCTCTTTCTCTCTCTCTTTCATGCAGGCAAAGTAAGCTAAGCCAGATTTCTTTTAAATGCATACTTGCTTCCTCTATTAAAACTCTTCTTTGCTAAGTAGGAAGTAACCCATGTCAATAATGACTTGTACTCAATAATTCTAAGACTCTTCATGTACCAGAAACCACTCTCCTTAGAAGGGAATGGATAATTACAAACACCAAAAAAATTTTTTTCAGCTACAAAATTATTCCATTTCAGTACTGTGCTAAAGGTTTTTCTTATTTGGTTCTATCCCAACAACATTTAAATATGCTTCAACTGCTTCAACTTTAAGGGACAATCAAATATTTGAACCCACATCCACATGCATACATCCAATTCAAAGGCTCCATTTTCATCTATAAACAGGTAATTCCCTAATTCTATCCTCTATATACTTAATGAGCAGCTCATATAATTCAAAATAAGAATATCCAAAATCAAATTTATCAACTTTTCTCACAAATTTTCCACCTACGTAAGCACCTGACAAATTTAATCCAGATATTATAATCCCCTGGGATTCGGGAGACCAAAATAATAGAAGGGAGTACAGAGAAAAGTAGTAGGGCAGCTAGTGATAGTGAGGAGTGGGCTTCAGGTGGCCATATGTTCAAATTATTTTATGAAAACCATTTTACGTAGCAGTTATTCATTGGATCATTTCTATGAATATTGAATATTGGCTATTGAAATATAGAAACCAATCCTCATCTCAGGAACATAGGGGCTCCAAGAAGAGGCAACTCTTGCTGTTATTATGTAAGGACAAAGGGCTCATATAGAAAATGCTAAATATGATTAGGGCATGCTTCAGTTTTTAAGCAGGACTATCTCAGGACTTCAGGCAGTCTATGAATATTCACGAGAATTCATTCCCATCTACATTCTATGAATAGGAATAGGTCAGAAAGTAAAAGTAAAACAAAGAAAAAGACACTATTACTGCTCTCCTAGATTTCTACCAAGTGAATATCTTCCAAGTCCCTAATCCAGAGAAGTTTTATTTCCAGGATATACTGAAAGGCAGAGGTTGCAGAAGGCTTTGCTGAATCTTGGATTGTGTTCCGAACAAGTGACATAATATAAGTCTGTAAGGTGTTTGACATTTTAGAGAAATATTGTGCTTTTTGAAATCAAAGATTTCTAAAGTGAAGAATTATATCGCTATGGGTAGACCATGGCAGTCTGAATAGGATCATTATTAATAAAATGTTATAATACATCTTGAAATCAGAACTCCTAGAGGTGTTTATGAGGAAGCCACTGGTTTCTGGCACCAAATTGGAAGAACAAACATAGTTAAGTACTTATGGCTAATGACAAAAAAATAAAAATGCCTTTGTTTTCTCAAAGAGTTTTATTATTTTGGATGCTTGAAAATAGTGCTTCCCAATCTCCTTCATGACATGCTAAGTAAAGAAAATATCATTTGTATGGGGACATGAGAGTTACTGTTTCCCGGACTGTCCAACCTCAGAGAGAAGGCAAGGGAGGGTGGATGTGTGGGAAGAGACCAACCAAAGAACTTGTATGCATATAAGCATAACCCATGGACACAGATAATAGGCCAGTGAAGGCCTGTCAATGGGGAAAAGAACGGGACAGATGTAAAACTTTCAACAATAATGATTTAAAAAAGAGTTGCTATTTCTTTGGATATACTCTAGTATCTTTTTTTTTAGTTGTGCACTTATTTAATTTAATTAATTCATTTATTTGTATTGCTCAGAGTATTACAGATGTCCTCCATGTCTCCCCTGAACAAAATATTAAGGTATCTACACTAATAAAAGAGAAACATGGTAATTAGCGTACGACCGCTACCCTTCCCATTGGCTAATCAGCATATCCTTATGCAAATTAACTGTCAGCCAAGATGGCGGCCGGCAGCCATGCACTGAAGCGAACAGGGAGGCTTGCTTGCTCCAGTGATGGCGGACTCCAACGTTCCCCGCCTGACTTGCCGGCCTCTCAGCTGCAACTCTAAGCAACTATGTTGCAAATATAGAAGCTAAACAAAACCCTAGAAACCGGCTTTCAGTCAGCTGGGCTTCAGCCAGCTGGACCACAACATTGTATCAAATACAAAAGGTAAAGGACAGAAACCTGCTTTCAGCAGCGAGGCCTCAGAGCTAAAGCTGGCCCAGAATAGAAAAAAAAAAAAAAGAAAAAAAGGAGCAGTTGGGAGCTTCAGTCACCCGCCAGCCTGAAAACGGCCCTCAGCCCCTTAGCCAGACTGGCCAGGCACCCCAGTGGCTACCCCCACCCTGATCCAGGACACCCTTCAGGGCAAACCAGCCGGCCCCCAAAGGGTGATATGCCTCCTGGCACCGGGATCAGCAGAGCAGCGAGGCTCCCGGCACCGGGATCAGTGTGACAGGGGGCAGCACCCAAACCCCCTGATCGCCCTGCGGCTCTGTGTGTGACAGGGGGCAGGGCCACAACCTCCCTATCTGCCCTGCTCTGTTCATGACAGGGGAAGGCGCCCCAACCCCCTGATCAGCCCTGCTCTGTGCCTGATAGGGGGGAGCTCCCCAACCTCCTGATCGCCCTGCGGCTCTGTGTGTGACAGGGTGTGGCACCCCAACCCCCTGATGGGCCCTGCTCTGTGAGTGACAGGGGGCAGCGCCACAACCCCCTGATCGGCCCTGCTCTGTGAGTGACAGGGGGCAGCGCCACAACCCCCTGATCAGCCCTGCTCTGTGAGTGACAGGGGGCAGCACCCCAACCCCCTGATTGGCCCTGCTCTGTGCGTGACGGGGTGGCACCGCAACCTCCCCATCGACCCTGCCTTGAGTGTGACAGGGGGCGGTGCCCCAACCCCCCAATCGGCCCTACCCTGAACGTGACTGAGGGTGGCATCACAACCTCCCGATCCGCCCTGCTCTGTGCATAACAGGGGGCGGCGCCCCAACTCCCCAATCGGCCCTGTTCTAAGCCTGACCAGGGGCTGCACCTAGGGATTGGGCATGCCCTCTGCCACCCAGGAGCAGGCCTAAGCCAGCAGGTCATTATCTCCTGAGGGGTCCCAGACTGCGAGAGGGCACAGGCCGGGCTCGGGGACCCCCCCCCCCCGCCCCCACCAAGTGCACAAATTTTTGTGCACCAGGCCTCTAGTTTAAATATAATCTACATATAACAATGTATATAAGATACTTGCACCAATAAAATTAGTGAGCAACTGGGAAGATATTTTAATTGATGTCAACCATAAATTTTAAAATAGGTTTTAATGCTAATATGCTAATAGATGCCATACAGAAAAGAACACCACACAATATGATTAACTACTTCTAAAATCAGACAAACTAAGTCATGTTTTATTAATGTTTAGAACCAACTATTTTTATTCTACTGAATGTTTTGATTGGCAAATACATTTTTCACCATGCAGACGTTGTAGACTGCCTTTAAAGATTTCAAAAGAAACTTAGCTTTAAAAATTAGATTCTTTTCTTGATTATATCAATAGGAATGTAGCTTCAATTTGGAAACAAGAGACAAAATAAGTAAGTTATTAGCTTTATTCAGTTGCCTAAAAAGGGAAAAATGACATATCTCTCAATAAGATCAAGGCATATGCAGGGTAAGGGAAAAGTAGTTTTATAGTTGTTCATATGGAAAATAATACAATAGTTAATAAATAATAGTACAAGAATAAACTGTGTTTTGCATACTCAGAACTGTAAACCTAAATTTCCGTACTATGTATATACAATATTATTAATTTTTTAATAGCATTAGAAATTATTTAGTAGACAGCATTATAAAAAAGAAAGCTTCATTGCTTTGTTGTTTCAATATTGTATTGTAAAAATTGTTAAACATATTTAAGAGTTTGATGATTAATATAACAAATTGCCATGTACCCATGAAACATTTTAAAGTTTACTCATTTATGAAAAATCCATATGGATTTGTTATAGGAAAATTAGCTATTGATTTTTTTCAAAGAGATGTTATGAAAGATAAAAATTGGAGCCATGCAAAAAATTAAAAAATGAAGCATGGGGAATTGATAAGATTTCCATGAGGAAATTATACAGCCTCAAGCAAAAATTAGTCAATTACTTCAGTGCCCAGTTGCATTGATTTTATAGTTTTCATCAGGTAACTAAAATGTTGTAATCTTATTGAATTCTTTTACAAATGAATATATTCAGTTATTGAGTTATTTGGATGTATGTATATCCATATGTGTTACTATCTATCTCTGTCTGTTTACACACACATATATGCATGCATTCACTCACAGAAAAATATATATCTACAGGGTGAGGCAAAAGTAGGTTTATAGTTGTGAGTGTACGAAACATAGAGTCTATTCTTGTATTATTTATTAATTATACCATTATTTCCCATGTGAACAATGTAAATTTACATTTACCCCCATCATGTATATTGATCCTTAAAATAGCAGGTTCAAAATAAAACAAATGATATTTATGTCTCTACACAATGTCTTTCTTCACTTTTTTTGCAGTTTTCTTAAAACTCACCAAAATACTTCAATTGTATAAAAGAGAGCAAGCACTCTGAGTAATCTTGATCCTTTTTTATTTCCCTACAGACTCCTTCATGATATGGATTCAACTTCTTATTTCATAATCACCCCCATTTCACGTCCCACCTCCAGCTCTCTGTGATCAATCCATAACTGACCTTTTCTGAAATCCTGGAGTACCATTCTTCTGCTGCCTGCAACGTTTGATTGCCTTCTTCTTGTTCTTCAATAATCAGATAGATTTCTTTTTTGATCATTAGAATTTCTCATTCCAAATCTTACTTTATTTCTTCAGAGTACTCAGAAGCCATAAGGAATTATTTTAGATTATTGCTTGTTTTCTATACTAAAATATAAGCTCCAATAGGGAAAAAGACTATGTCTATTATATTCACCTGGCCATATTACTGGCATTAAAAAATGACAGAATAAATATTTATTGATTGAAAACATAAAATTTAAAACCAAGTCAAGGGCAGCTTAATTTCCTGGTAATCCATAGGAAGATTAATGAACACATAAAAAAAATAGCAAACCATGGCCTTGGACTCAAAATGAATTAAGTTTATTGTTATATTTTTAAATAACACATTCTTGTTTCCATACATGCAAACTGACAAGAAGAATATAGAGTACATTTTAATTAATTTCATGGTCTTTACAAGGGTAAAATAATTTCTTTAAAAATTACTATTACAGCCCTGGACAGCATTTCTAAGTGGTTAGAGTGCTGGTCCATGCAGGAAGAGGCGTAGATTCGACTCTTCCCAGTTGACTCTTCCTGGTCAAGGGCATATACCTGGGTTATAGGTTTGAACCCTGGCCCCAGTCAGGACAGGCAGGAGGCAATCAATTGATGTGTTTCTCTCACATCAATATCTCTCTCTCTCTCTCTCTCTCTCTCTCTCTCTCTCCTAACCTCTCTCCCTTCCACTCTCCCTCAAAAACAATGGGAAAAATATCCTCAGGTGAGGATTAACAAAAAAAATTATATTACTTGCAAATTAAGGCTAAGACTTTTTATTTCTTCAAGGCAGTGATGTGAAGATGAATAAGATTTATCTTTAAAGTAATCAATCAAACAAATTGTAGAGAGAATGATGAATAGTGACAAGGCAAGACCACACATTTTTCCTAAACATGCTGACATTGTTCAAAATATTTTTGGATCTTCTTTTTTGGGACTGTTCTCAGAAGCTACAGCACATTCTTTGAATAGTCTCTATCACAGAACACATTTATCATTTAAAGGTGTATTCCATTGTGTGAAACACATCTCATTGGCCAGAGGAAGTTATGGCAAAGCCAAAATGGTAAGAAATGGAAAGGCATATGTTAAAGATGAGGATACAGTTATGGGGATCAATAATTTAGTTTACTACACTGTAATTATCAGAGAAACTGAAACCAGAAACAATGAAAGGATAACCTCTTGGGGTATAGTATTAAAAAACAGGAAAAATGGTTTTATTCTAAACCATTCTGTACTATTATGATTCATAGAACATTTGCATATATTACTTTGTTGAATGGGGGGAAAAAGCATACAAGAACAAAGCACATGTGTTATTAAATACCTTAAAGGAAGAAAAATAAATGACTACTATTTTTAATTGACATTTGCATATAGTTGTAATTAGAAAATGTGAAGAATTCCAGAAACCAAATTTTAAGTACTTCATATTTTATGCATATGTTACATTAAGTCACTGGAACCATAATTAATGTGTTTTTTTTTACTACCAGAGGTTTTTACTAAAAAAACACTTACATGAGAAATGAAATGGTAAAATATTTGAATGAAAATATGTTGAAAATAGTATAAAATTATATATATCTTACCTAATAATAGACAAACATGTAAATTGACTGTCCCTCTGCTACGCTCACCAGCCAATCAAAAGAGTATGCAAATTAACCCAACAAAGATGGTGGTTAATTTGCATACATAGGCATGAAGCAGCGGAGTGAAGACTGAAGGCTCTGGCTGGAGCAGTGAAGACTGAAGGCTCCAGCCGGCGGAGCAAAGGCCTGGGTCCCAGGTGCTGGAGGAAAATCGGTGCCAGCAGCCAGGGGAAGGGAAGGCCTATTGTACAAATCTCTCCGTGCAATGGGCCTCTAGTATGTTAATATATATATATATATATATATATATATATATATTTCTCATACTCGATATAAATTATGCATTTTAGGATGATTTTATGAGGGTATCATTCATTTTAAATTTTTTATTTATTTCAGAGAGGAAGGGAGAGGGAGAGAGAGATAGAAACATCAATGATGAGAGAGAATCATTAATTGGCTGCCTCCTGCACGCCCCCTACTGGGGAGAAAACCTGCAACCGGGGCATGTGCCCTGACTGAGAATTGAACCGTGACCTCCTGGTTCATAGGTTGATGCTCAACCACCGAACAAAGCCTGTCGGGCACATTTTACTTTTATTGACTTCATACTAATATATTATTTTCACACTGAAATTATACCAGTTAAGTATTAAATTATGTACAATAAACAACACAAGAACACAAGTCCATGGTTCATAGAGAAATAATTTATTTTTGGTGTCCTGTAATATTTATTTACTTTTACAAAGCCTTCTAATTTCTTTAAGGAAATACTTTACACAAGAGCTAACAAATGCAGAAAGTAGTTTGACAAATGCACATATAGTTTAATAAAATTACATAAAATTAAATTGAAATCCTTGATCTGTTTTAAATACTATGAGTCTTTTCAGTTAAAGTAGCTAATCTTTTTGAGCATTTATTATGTTTCAGGTCCTGTAACAGATGCTTCACATGCATTATTAACTACAATCTTCACAATGGCTCTGTAAGGCAAGTGCTATGGTTTTATCATTTGATAGATGCAGAAATTGAGTTTTTCAGGGAGATCAATGAATTTACAAAGGTGACACAGACTAAATGTTAAGGTGGCAATTACACTGAATTTTTCCTCTTCAAATTCTTGTTCTTAGCAATGATTCAAAAACACCTGTTATATTCATATTACAAAGACCATTGTGCACTTTTTTTTTCTCAAGGACCTGCAAGCCATTTCTTCACAATGTAATCAATCTCCCAGTCTCTGTGGGAGGGTAGAATAATTTTGGTGGTTACCTCCCACCAAGTTATAAAATACCACCTGTCATGAGGGTTAGTTTATTTTTCCTTTGCATAAAGTGAATCAGCAAACAGGTGGCCTAAGATTTTCCCATAATTCATTTGTTAAAACTCTCCAACATTTGATTCAGTGGAGTTCAAAAGACTTCTCCCAGATTGCAATACCCTTGACTAAAAACTTCCTTGCCTATTTAACTTTGCCCAGTGCAATTTTTCTTTGACATTACTCAAAATACTTTACTGTAGAGACCTATAATTTTACATATGTGTAAAGGGGGCTTTTTGCATTTATATTTGGAATATGTAAATATTTATGATAGGTACCAAATAAAATCTTGTGTCTTTGGCTTAAATTAAGTCAGTGGGCAAAATGATTTTGAGGACTTCTAAACTTTCTAAACCTTGCTCTTGGAATTTGTATTATCATTTTACTTTTTTCCTCAAGGAAAATAATAACAATAATAACAATCAAAGGAAGTTGAAAAAAATAACAGAAGTTCATAAAAATTTAAATTCTATAGTTTAGGAATTAAATAATTAGCTTATAAACTCTTATACTAAATACCTTATTGCTAATAAGTTTAAATATTCCTTTACATATTTTTGTAAAATTTATCTTTATTGTTGAATGTATTACAGATGCCCTCTTTCTTTCCTTCATTGACCCCCTCCCCCATGGGTTATGCATATATGCACATAAATCCTTTGGTTAATCCCTTCCCCCCACACCCACCTTCCCTCTGAGATTTGTCAGTCTGTTCTATGATTCTATGTCTCTGGATCTATTTTGTTCATCAGTTTATTTTGTTCATTAAATTTAATATGAGTGAGATCATGTGATACTTGCCTTTATCTGGCTGGCTTTTTTTACTTAGCATAATACTCTCCAGGTTCCTCCATGCTATCTCAAGGGATAAGAGATCCTTATTTTTTACAGCTGCATAGTATTCCATGGTATAAATGTACCACAACATTTTTATCTACTCATCTACTGATGGGCACTTGGACTGTTTCCAGATGTCTTTATATTTTAATACTAATATGTAAACTATTTTATACTAGAGTAATAACTTAGTTTACAAAAACAAATATAGCAAGTTTCAAAGATTATATTGTGAAAAGTAGGAGTGCAGATAATGGGTTGGTTTGCTTTTGACACTCATTGTACCTTTGGGATTTATTGCAATGCCTACTATCAACTCCCTTGAAAAGTTGTAATTATTATTAATAATAATAACAATATCATTATTTATCAGACCAAAATGTTGGTCAGTAAAGGGGTGCTAGAATACATTTATTTCTGTTTTTTTAAGCATTTTCAGTTTGAGGTTCAGGAAGGAATTTTTAGGGGAAGTTCAAGTACATTTTGAAACAAATTTTTAATATGGTAGGATCTGTTGAAAGCAGTAGAAAAACAAGTATAAACAGCTTTGTTTCAAAGACTAAATGTAGCTCTTTTCCTCCAAAAATGTTAACAAACATACTATGCTTCACTTCTTCAGATAATGGTGTCTCATGAGTCAACCAAATGTTTTCCAATATTTTCAACCTACCCAGTGCCCTATGTCATACCTGATATTATCTATTTCAGCTTTGGGAGCCCTTCTGCTCAGTAACCATAGTCACTTAGATTTCTGGACAGGTGTTTGAGCCCTCTGTCTGACTCCAGCTTGTTTGCACAGGAGCAAAACTCTTGAGAAGTCCCCTTGAATCAGAGGCATCTGTTACTATAGCCTCATTTCAACATGAGGGCTAAGCAAAATGTCCACAAAGCAAGGCCAACTGTGAATACTTATATAGACCGCTCTCAAATTCTGCCGACTGGCTTATGAAGCCTTCATCTATTCTCTACCAGTAAATCCTGTGTGTCATATTCCACCCCCATTACTAAAACTGTCAAGAAATGTACAGGGTCCGAGATATCACCCTACTTGCAAGCCAATAAGTTAGCCTGTCACAGTTTTATAAATGCTAAGACACAAAACCTCAGGATTAGAAATGAAGGAGAGATTATTTTTTCATAGCAACAGCTATGAGAATCAGCATTTTGCACTGGTTACCAGAGATATAATTCCCATGATGTAGAGAAAAGAGAGCATATAATAGTTGAACATACAATAGGTTGTGTCATAGGAAAGAACATGGGCATTAGAGATGCCTAATATTTTAGAAAAGGCAGTGGGCATGCCCATCTTTTGCTCAGTAGGAAGACACTATCTCTAGCTTCCTAGGCTGTTGGTATATATGTATGTATTTCATATATGTATATATTTCATATATACTAGTACATATATAAAAATCTGAAGTGGCATGTATATATTATATCAAATAGTACTGTCTCTGAAACAGTAGCCTTGTCAATATTCCTTACCACAGACATTTGTCTTCTAATCACATCCAATTTTGTATTCAGCACATCCATCATTTATTTCTTTGTTTGACTTTCATCTACCTTACTTTGCATGGTAGCTTAGAATCATAAAAATGATTGTGCAGGCTGAAACTGTACACGGCATAATTAATATTCAATGGGGAAATTGCATTGTTTCTTGACCTTTAAAAATGTTTTAGTGTTGGTTATAAATACATAAGGAAAGAATAGTAAAACAAATACTCATTTTGTATAGCTTAATTTCAACATTAGAACTATTGATAATTATTAAAGTGTTTTATTTTTTTGTGAAAAAACTATCAAGTAATTGTATAGTATTTATCTTCTCCTCATCTTATAACTTACAATATAGAGTGAACACTTTTATGATTTTAGGAAATTTCATACTTCTTTCTAAGTTTGAATTTGATTCCAACATTTATCCTTTGTATTTACTATGTTATAAAAATATATTCAAGAATTACTTTATTATGAAACTTTTTGCTGGTGACATTTTCTGTAGGACATCTACATTCCTGTTAAATACAATCAGTTTCTTGCCCAGTTGGCATGGCTCAGTGGTTGAGTGTCGATCTATGAACCAGGAGGTTGTTGTTTGATTCCCAGCCAGGGCACATACCCTGGTTGCAGACTCGATTCCCAGTGTGGGGCATGCAGGATGCAGCCAATCAATGATTCTCTCTCATCATTGATATTTCTATCTCTCTCTTCCTCTCCTTTCCCCTCTGAAATAAAAATATATATAAAAATAAACAAATATAATCACTTTATATGTTAATAAGTTTACTTTTACTTAAGTTCCTCTGGCTGCATATTACATCTTTCAAATAGCAGACTTGTCAACCTTTCCACAGGCATTTTTCTTTTAATCATATCCAATTTCATGGTCAGCATTTTTACTGTCTATTTCTCTATTAGACTTTCATCTTTGTTGGCCATGTCCCTCTTCTCATTATCCATTTTTTTGAAAAATATCTATAGGCTTATTACTGGTAGACCAGGAGGCCAACACAATTTCACACTTGCTGTCTGTCTATGAAATGAATAAAAGGTACACAGTGACCAATCAGCAGCAGACTTTGAAAGAAGTAGCATGACTGAACATTATACCCATTTGTTACTTACATTATACCCATTTGATATACTTACATAGTGGTTATGGAATGAAAATCTAGTGGTAAAATTTGTACTTTATGCAATTACTCACTAATATTAATATTCTATGGTAAATGAAATCTGAGAAAGAGTGTGTATGTCTTCACTGTTATTGATGGATTTGAGAATTTCTGGGGAAGATAGAGGTTACTCTACACTTGGCAGTTTTCACTTTCTCTATATAGAGTGGTTTTATCTCAATGGATTATTTTTCACACCAGTTGACAGAGTTTTGAGATTCTTTAGAATATGCATTTGCCATTTTTATCCCAGTCAATAAAATTTGAGAACCTCTGCCAAATTATTTAATTCTTCAGAAAAAAAATCCAAAATGATTTCTGATGTGACAAATTTACAAAATAATAGCAATACAAGTGCCATTTATTTTGGAATAATTTATCTTTTGAAGAACTCTAGGTGATGTATAATATAAAGTATCTTTATATACTCTCCATAAATATATTTATTGCTAAACTTATAGAAATTTATGTATTTTCTAATTAGAAACAAATGTATAGAGTATTACTATCTTTTATGAAACCATTTTAATAATGAAATTTTAATAATTTTAAAATAATAGTTTAAATTTATAAGATCATTTCCCTTGTAATTTTTAGTGTCATTTCCCCTAATTATAACTCTTGTAACTTGGATCAATTACAAAAAAATATGGCAAATATTGATATTTAAAATAGGAAAAGTATTAAACAAAAATAACAATAATTAGATTTGGTTTTTGGTATTATAGAACTGTGCATTTTGAATGCAGGAGTATTTTTTCCCTGTATATTTCAATATTTAACACAGATTTATTCCATATAATTAGTCATGATCTGATAAGGACAAATAAAACTATCTTATTGTTTTAAAAATAATGCTAAGTATATTGTCACCACATGTCCTATAAGATTGATGTTTTTAAAATAAAATTATTTACAAATAATATATTCTGCAGGGAAACAAGTAAAATAGCTTTCTTATATTTTGTTTTATGAAGGATGATTTTGTTCACAACTAAGCATTTGGGAAGAAAATCCAGTATTCCAACTTTGATATTTTTTCAAAATAAATTACCTTCAAATATATGAAAGACTATAAAGAGGTCTCTGAATAATGACAGTAACAGTAGAAATTAAATAAACTTGATAGCTTGTATTTGTTTTATTGCTAACATATTTTATGACTCAACAGCATTGCAGTGTTTTTCTAATTTTTGCTACAAAAAGAAAGTAAAACAACAGTTTATTGTGGCAATACTTCATATTGGCCTACTTCTGTAAATTGTCTTTAAGCTCTAGGGTACAAAGAAGAACATTCATGTTTTTAAATTGGATACAAAAGCAGTTGCAATCTCGTAGCTGTTGTAGCATAAATTGTCAAATAGAGACTATTAGATATGTCCAAACATATTGCACTCAGCAAATTATAAACACTTTGTGTATGTGCGTGTGCTTTACCTGGGATGAGCTTATTTAGATTTTTATTGAATATTTTAAAGATACAATGTAAGTTATTAAGCATGTTCAGTTTCCAAAAACACAGTATATGATGAAAGCTCAATGCTGTTTCTTCAACATATGGATATTTATTTATTTATTTATTTATTTTTAATCCTTACCTGAGAATATATTTTTTATTGATTTTAGGAAGAGAGACAGGGGGAGAAAGAGAGAGAAACATCAATGTGAGAGAGAAATATCCAGAGGTTGCCTCCGTATGCACCACAACCAGGGATCAAACCCCCAGCCTGGGTATGTGCCGTAACCAGGAAGTGACCCACATACTTTTGGTGTATGGGAGGATGCTCCAACCATGGCCAGGGTCATATGTCTTTTTAGAATGGAATATAATCACTCAGTGTTTCTGAAGGGGAAAAGAAAAGAGAAAAGATATCACAGACTTGAAGAGTTAAGTGACAGAAATGTATTTTCTCACAGTTCTGGAGGTGGAAGTACAAGATCAAGGTGCCCGCAGGGTTAGTTTCTGGTGAGGTTTCCCACATCCATGGTATGCAGACAATCACGTTCACATTGTGGAAAGAGAGAGCTCTCTGGTATTTCTTCTTATAACACCAGTCCTAATGCATAAAGGGTCCCAGAGTTAAAACGATGTTTATCTTTAATTATTATTATAATCATTATTTTGTGGTTAATCCTCACTCAAGGATATTTTTCCATTGACTTTTTTTTATTTTATTTTGCTCTATTGCTTAAAGTATTACAAAGAGTATTACATATGTCTCCTTCCCCACCCCCCCCCCCCCGCCCTTGACATTCGAGAGTCTAAGGGAGCTATGGGACAACATGAAATGAAGCAACATAAGAATTATAGGGGTGCCAGAACAACAGGAAGAGGAACAAGGCTTAGAAAACATATTCGAAGAAATATTGTCCGAAAACTTCCCTAATGTGGGGAAGAAAAAAGCCACACAAGCACAGAGAGTCCCAAACAAGATGAACCCAAAAAAACCCACACCAAGACACATCATAATTAAGATGTCAAATGTTCCATTGACTTTTAGAGAGAGTGGAAGGGAGGGGAAGAGACAGAGAGAAAGAAACATCAATGTGAGAGGGACACATCAATTATTTGCCTCTCACACATGCGTGGATTGGGGCCAGGAATTGAGCCTGCAACTGAGGTACATGTCCTTGACCAGAATCAAACCAGGGACTCCTCAGTCTGCAGGTCCATGCTCTACCCACTGAGAAAAACAGGCTAGGGCCTTTAATTATTTCTTTACAGGCCCTATATCCAAATACACTCACTTGGATGGTTAGAGCTTCAACATATAAATTTAAGGAAACATAATTACTAAATATGTGACTGTGAAAAATCAATTCTAAACCAAGTTAATGCTGGACTGATAAACAAGACCCAATAGAAAAATATATGTCTGATTTATGAAATGTGTCTCTTTAAGTCAAATAACCTAGTAGAGTTTACAATCAGTACCTGTAATTTAGGATATAATCACATTAGGAAAATGGAAATCCAGTTTGCTCTTATAACAACAAGCAATTGAGAGGAGACACATAAACAATCTGAGCCCTCATCACAGACTGGCTCTGCAGCATCACAACCATTCTGCTATACAGACCTCCACAAGATCACCCATGGTCCTCTGGCTTTCAGTAGGATGTTAATATGAGGGCCTAACAGCCAAGCAAGGGCCTCTTAATACTGCCTTTGTAATACGGCACATATTTCCTGTGCATTAAGAGGTTGAGATAGAGTGACTGGTACAATTTATGTTTTCCTTCTTTTTTCTTGTCCAGCTTCCCCCTCTTTTAACCACCTGCTGTTAAAGAGTGCTTCATTTGACATAACAACGTGGTTGTGTGGAGAGGAATAGAATAAAGAAACTAAATTACTTTAAGGTAACTAAGTATGTACTCTACTACCGTGAACCAGGGAGATGGACAGAGAAAGCAGAAGGGGTTTTGCAGATGGCACTCTAAAGGCTTCGCTCTACAGCTCACAAGTTTTGTTATGTCAGTTTCACACCTGCAAAAGGAGAATATCATGTAACAACCTCATGAAATTGTTTAGAGGAGTAAACATGATGTCCGTAATGCAGTTGCTTGCACATGATATAGACAATAAAGATTGCGGTTATCCTCCCTTGGTATTGTTATTCCTGTACCAGCGTTTCATTTTAGGATTGTACACTAGAACAGGAATTTCTCTAGGGACATGGCTGAAAAAATTTGCATTGTACTTCACTCTTGTTATAATTTTAATCCTGTAAATTCAGTAATCATGTAGAAGCAAACAAACAAACCAGTACATGCTTTGATAGCATTTTATGGTAAATCACTCCTCATATTTTTACGGAACTTAGTAGTTAGTTTTCTGAGAGAATGATTAAAGACAGCCTTATAGTAAAATCTGGCTTAAAAAGAATTCAAAAGTGTTAGGATAATATAAATATGTTGAATCTGTCTAATCAATGGGAAATACTCTTTATTTCAGGATCTAGTTTCAGATGCCAACTCTGTCATTGGGTTGGTGATGTAAGTGGGGGAAAACCATGTCTTGGAATGTTTATATGTTACTTTACTCTGGAGTTAATACTGAAGAACGCATACCCTAATCTTTAAATTAATTTTTCTTAGTGTTTATGGATTTCTTGATCCCCCCCTTAGATCCTTGTCTATCATTTGACATAACATGAAGACATAACAATAATTGTTTGATGGGTTTAAGTCCGTGGTCCTCAACCTTCCTAATGCCGCGACCCTTTAATACAGTTCCTCATGTTGTGGTGACCCCCAACCATAAAATTATTTTCGTTGCTACTTCATAACTGTAATTTTGCAACTGTCATGAATCATAATGTAAATATCTGATATACAGGGTGTATTTTCATTGTTACAAATTGAACATAATTAAAGCATAGTGATTAATCACAAAAACAATATGTAATTATATAGGTGTTTTCCGATGGTCTTAGGCGACCCCTGTGAAAGGGTCGTTCAACCCCCAAAGGGGTCACGACCCACAGGATGAGAACCGCTGGTTTAAGTGCTGCATTACCTGTGAAAAGTTTTGGCTGCATTAAGAACTTCTGCTGCCCAGATTATAATATACTCATAGTAATTTTCAAGTTGGTTGGAAATTTGAAGTGCTTTGCTGAATCTGAAAATTATTATATAATCAGTTACATACCTTTGTGTACTTTTTTATTCCACTTCAGTAAACCCAAAGCAATTGCCAGAAGCAGGCAACCCTGACGAAAATGTAAAACTGAGTTGACTTTCTTGGTTACTTACCAAGAATAACTTTTCTCTCTACCTAGTCTATACCATTCCCCAGTTTCTCAATATTTCATTTTCTGAGGTCTCTCCTTGAGGTCAAAGTTTGGAGTTCCTATTCTTCTAGACATTGCTTTCTTCTCTGTATATTGTCGTAAGTGTTTAAGAGCATGAGCTTTGTACCGAGACAAAACTGGATCTAAATTTCTACAGTAATCTCACTAGTTATGTATCCTTGTGCAATTCTTAGTTTTTTTTTACCTGTAAAATAAGTTTATTAATTTTTTTTACCAAATTACCATTACCTGTGCCAGAAGGGAAAAAAGTGAGTTATAAATATTGAATAGAAGGAAGGCAAAAATCATTTTTTTTGTATTTCAAGATTGCATAAATCAGCTGTAGAAGTACTAGAAACAGATAACTCAGAAAATTTACTAATTTTAAAATAAAAAGGCAAAATAAATGTTTTTTAAATGTCAAAAATAACAAATATAATAACTAATATTTCCCATTAACATCTTATATAATGAAAGGGTAATATGCAAATTAACCCTAACAGCAGAACAACCGGTCACTATGACATGCACTGACCACCAGGGGGCAGATGCTCAATGCAGAAGCTGCCCCCCTGGTGGTCAGTGCACTCCCACAGGGGTAGCGCCATTCAGCCAGAAGCTGGGCTGAGGAACTCCCCACCCCCCAAGAGCACAAATTTTCATGCACTGGGCCTCTAGTTAATCATAACAAAAAACCCTAGGTATATACTTAACAAAAATTATTTGAATATCCAAAGCAACAAAAACTACTATAATGTGAAATACTAAAAAAGATGTAAATAAATGGACACTCATGTGACATTTTTTATATCAAGATTCCCTCTGGTATATTTCAATATTTAGGAGACATATATTTATATGAAAATGGCATTTCAATGGGAATTACAGGCCCTCCCCTAGCAGCTACTTTTAACAAAGTAATGTAAAATTCCTATGAAAAGTAATGATGCAAAGAATTATTTTTAAATATGTGTGATAATATTCAGAAAATTTTAAAAATTAGAGCAAGAAAGAAAATATTATTCTTCTGTTGATTTAAATGTTATGAAAATTCATCTAGCTTGAAACTAATATCTGAAGGCATAAATATATTAAATATAATTGGAAGATAAAAAAGAACCAAATATACATGATAAAAGCATAGGTACAAAAAAAGACATTTCAAATTATTTGGGGTAAAATTGAGCGTTCATTATGACAAGTGGCCAGCCATTTGTAGAAAAAGTAACCTGGAGCTTTACTTCATTACTTTAGCAGAAGTAATTCCAGTTGGATCACATATTTAAATGTCAAAATGAGACCAGAAGGGTAGTAGAAGAAAAAAAAAGATGGGTTTTAAAAGGATAAACCTGGAATGGAGACAGCATTTTTAAACATAGCAACATATTTAAAATGATAAATTTCATAAAAGATTTATAAATTTGACTCTATCTTATTACATTTTACTAGATAGAAAATTAAAGCACAGAAAATAATACTAAAATTTAGAAGGCAATAAAGAGCTGGAAAATATTGTAGATTACATATCAAAGGTAAAAAAATTATCTTAATATGCAAATAGTTATTAAAAAGTAAAAAACAAAGAAGAATTCTGTTGCCAAAGATAATTCACACAGAGAAACACAAAAACTTAACATCTAAAATGATGTTTTTACAATAAAAACAAAATGCTAATTAAATGAGGAAAATATGACACATCTGATGGGCATAAGATTTTTATAATACTAGAGGCCTGGTGCATGAATTCGTGCATGGGGGTGGGCATGGGAGGTTGGTTGCAGGCCCCAAGGAGGGAGCCGGACCTTGGCCCCCCTAAGAAAGTGGGCATGTCTGCCATCACCCACCCCCAGTTTCCCGTTCCAGCCCTGGCCCAAGGGCCCTGGCAGGGTTGGGAGAGGAGGTGACGGTCTCAAGCCACCACGTGGTTCCCGCTTCCTCCTTCCCTTGCTGCCACACCACCACCATGGTGGGCAGGTGGCTCCAGTGGAAGGGAGAGGACAGGAGTGAGACAAACCTTTGTGTCGAGAACTGACTTTCAATAGATCACAGTGAGGGAGCTGCTCTGTTACATACAAAACCCCAACCCAGAAGCAGGTCTCTTTGAATGGTTTAGCACCAAGGGCCGATGGGGACTGGGCAGCCAGAGGGAAGGGCCACTGAAAGTTGGCTGTGGGAGCCCACTGACCACCAGGGGGCAGCTCCTGTGTTGAGCATCTGCCCTCTGGTGGTCAGTGCACATCATAGAGACTGGTTGACCGTTCCCATTGTTCTGGTCATTCAGTCGTAACAGTCGCTTAAGCTTTTATATATATATATATATATATATATATATATATATATATATATATATTTAAACACTAGAGGCCCGATGGATGAAATTCCTGCAAGAGTAGGCCTTCCTTCCCCCAGCTGCTGGTACTGGCTTCCCTCTGGCACCCAGGACCCGGGCTTCCCTCTGGCTGCCGGCAGGCACCCGGGACCCAGGTTTTCTTCACAGCCCCAGCTTCATCCGGAAGGTCATCCAGAAGTATTTCTAGTCTAATTAGCATATTATGCATTTATTATTATAGATATTGAGATTGGTAATAGTATTTGAGAGGAAAACACTCATAAAGAGTTGCTGGGACTGTAATTTTGTGAAAAAATAGTTGTCAAGCAGAATTCAGAATATATTTAAAATATAAAGTGCATATATCTTTGGCCCAATAATCATTATCATTTGCATAAAATAATATAGATTCTATGCCTCTTATATTTCTGCATATATTTAAGTTTCATATATTCTCTGTGTAGAGACAGATATTCATAAGCATTGCCTAGAATTACAAAGACATTATTAACAGTGATCATTTCCACACTAAACCCAGGATATGGGAGGGAGTGATGTGTATTTAAGGAAAAGCAAACAATACAGTGAGATCTTCGGTCTTCATAATCTATTCATTGATGCTGTATTTATTCATTAAAATATTTTACTTGTATTCTCTTCATTGCATTTACTTTTTTATCATAAACTTAGATTGTTCTTTATTTGTTTTACCTTAGAGTTTCTTATGCTCATCTTAGTTTATAATATTTAGTAATTATCAATCATGCAGATTAATTAGTTTATCTCTAATTAATTAGTTGATCAGTTATTTTTAATAATACAAAGAGCACCCATGAGTTCAAAATCATGCACCAAGGTTAGAACTTTGACCATAAACAATACCTCATTTAAGGTCCCAGCAAAAACTGACATAGTCCTGACCCTCTTCTCATGTATGGGTCCTTTGATACATCACAGAGCTTTTTCTCTTCCCACATGTTGCTAATAATGAACCATGGAATTAAAAGATAAGATGCTTGGGTGCAAAGTTACAAAAGAAGATCTAATATCAAATAAAATGTACTGATGTCCAGTATTCAACCCAGATCTCAAATGTGATGTCCTTTCTAAATGTTTCTTTTAATAGAGAAGTTGAAATATGTATAGATCAAGATATGAGGATTAATGCAGCAAATGTATTGTACTGTATAAATTTCACCAAGACTATATAAGAAAATGACCTTTTTAATGTGGAAGTTACTAACTTTTAGGGAAAAAAGAGTTTTTGAAAGTACTATTGATTTTTAAACACACACACATATGTATTTTTCAGATTTTGTACAACTACAAGTGATTAATGATGAGGATGTAATTTCAACATTAAAATGTGACTATAAAGAAATAATTTTCTCCAGATGCCACCATACATCACTAGCCCATCAGGCCCAGTGTGACATTGATCCTCTCCAACGGTTTGAGCACCGATGCTCAGCAATGCCCTTGCTTGCAGATTCTGTCTTGGATGGCTCCATATGGTACTACTCACTCCACATTTCCTGGCAGCATAATTACCATTTTCTGACAGAGGGTTGGCCAAGGCAGTCATCATCTCAAAGGGAGTAGCTAGCTACTTACTGAGCTTTAGGTAAAGCTGCCAGACACCTTGTCAATCCTCTGTGCTGACATGGAGCAAGACACATAAAGAATTCACACTGAATCAGTGTCTGCACACTGCTTTAGTACACAAAATCATGGCTATGACTGCTTAGATATCAAAATAGGAAAACTTTCTCTTTTCCTCACACATACTAATATTTCTAAGAAAGGGGAAATAAAATAATTTACATATGAGCATAATAGTTTCTTCTCTCATACCTTCCCATCCCCATCCAATTCCTTAAATTTATTTTTATTGCCCAATAGGTATATAAACATATAAATAATTTCTTGTGGGCCTGAAGGACAGGGTAAGAAATAAATTTGTGTGACCCAATGGAGTTTCCATTTAAGTTGGACTATATAATAGATTATATCTGTGAGATAATAGGAAATACTTTTATTATAATTGCAATTAGCATTGAGCAAAGCTGCCAGGTGATACACCAGCAGATTACCTGTTTCAAACATATTCCTTCTTAACTTCATTGAATAACGGCTACCCAACTTGATCCTGGTGATCAGGGTTAATTTATTTCTGCAAGTATGATAACACTTTCCATTGGTTCTTCATCTCTTAGCAAGAAAAGCCCAGAAGTTTCTAGGTGGTTTGCCATAGTTTAAATCTGAGTGGGATACTTACTCTGTATTTAGTAGAGGTTATCTTTCTTGAGGAACCAGGATCTCCACATTCATAGTGACTCAAATTGTGAATAAGAGAACAAAAATTCTGCAAGTCGGTCACTATTGGGACCACTTGTACATTCACCCCTTGTTTTTCAATTCATGTAATCTGAGGGCCAGCAGCTTCCTGGTATTAGAGTATGTGATACAGGCAATGGCTTCCATGTACAGATATATATACCATTATATACATCTTATTTTGAAGTAAAAAAACAAAATGGGAACAAATATAATATTTGTATTTGCATGTGGCCCGCTGGCCATAGTTTGAGGACCCCTGGTATAGATAGTTACTAGATCAATATGACCATATAACATGATGAATAAGTCTTAGAGAACCCAGGTTGTTATAGACTGCCACTCATATATACATACATATATGTATGTACGTATACTGCTTCCTTCCTCTGTAGTGAAGTGGATTACCAGATATGATATAATGTTATATGAAATAATGTTATGATTCATCACTCTACTTCTGCAGATAAGAGTCCTGGATAAAGTGTTGCAAGCAGAAAAGGCATTACCAAACCTACAATACATATTTGTTTAGGTCAAGATAGATCACGGCCTTTCTAGAATGGGAAGAATCCAATTCAATCAACATCACACCATATGGGTATCTGCTTCTCACAAAGGATGATGCTGTATAAGAGCCTCAACATATCAACCTGCAGATGGTAGATTGGACTATTGCCATTTCAACTTTGGAGAGTGGGAGCCCCTGTTATTGGGCCCATGCATAGTCAGGGTCCTTCCCACATTCACATGCTCACTGTGGCAGTACTGTGATGGCTGGTAGCATGGCTAGCTGATTTCAATAGGCCATTTACCAGTAGTTTAGATAATATAGGATCATTTCTACTGGGCATTGCCATACAAACTAAGCTCTTCACACTTTGTACCTAATCCAATTGGTCCAATCACATACTTATAACAAAGATTTCTTTATCCCCAAGTTTTGAATTTTGTTTTGTTTTGTTGTGTTTTTTTCTTATTTCAATGGTACTGAACAATTTTCCAATTCACTTGACTTTATTCTGCACAAAAATGTACTAGTAGGAATCAGGTTTCTCACCTGAAGATCAGCCTTTGGGAGAATATCTCTTCATCACCACAGCCAACGTGAAATGGGGCTTTATTGCAGTAGCAATTCATTTTTAGCATGTGCTTACATACCAAATTCACTCAACCTTGAAATATATTCAGCCTTTTTCCTTCTCTGTTAGCTGATCATAATGGGGGTGCCTAGTTGAGAACTGAGGGTAAGGCATCTGTGAAGCAGTAGTGGATGAGATTGGGATCTGCCCTTTGGTCCTGCTTTTCCCTCATCATAGATGAACTTTCTCCATTTTATTACATACTAGAGGCCTGGTGCATGAAATTCGTGCACAGAGGGGTGTCCCTCAGTCTGGCCTGCACCCTCTCTAATCTGAGACCCCTTGGGGGATGTCCAACTGCCGGTTTAAGCCCAAACCAGCAGTCGGACATCCCTCTCACAATCCAGGATGGGTGCCTCCTAACCACTTACCTGCCTGCCTGCCTGATTGTCCCTAACTGCTCGCCTGACTGCCTGCCTGATTGCTCCCTAACCACTCCCCTGCCTGGCTTATTGACACCTAACTGCTCCCCTGCCATCCTGATTGCCCCAATTTCCCTCCTCTGCTGGCCTGGTTCCCCCCAACAGCCCTCCTCTGCCAGCCTAGTCACCATCAACTGCCCTCCCCTGCAGGCCTGGTCACCCCAACTGCCCTCTCCTGCCAGCCTGGTTGCCCCCCACTGCCCTCCCCTGATGGCTTGTTCGCCCACAACTGACCTCCCCTGCTGGCCAACTAGTGGTGGCCATCTTGTGGTGGCCATCTTGTGATGACATTGGGTGGCCATCTTGTGATGATGTGAGGGTGTTGCACGAGGGCACAAGAGCATGAGGGCCACCTAGGCTTTTATTAGTATAGATCAGGGGTCCTCAAACTTTTTAAACAGGGGACCAGTTCACTGTCCTTCAGACCGTTGGAGGGCCAGACTATAGTTTAAAAAAAACTATGAACAAATTCCTATGTACACTGCACATATCTTATTTTGAAGTAAAAAAACAAAACGGGAACAAATACAATATTTGTATTTGCATGTGGCCCATGGGCTGTAGTTTGAGGACCCCTGGTATAGATAGTTACTAGATCAATCTGACCATATAACATGGTGAATAAGTCTTAGAGAACCCAGGTTGTTATAGACTGCCATTCAAAACTTGGTTTGAATGTTCAGAATAATAATGCCACACAAATACCAAGAGATTATGAAAGGTTTATTACTCACATAATGAGGCTTCTTGTGAAGATGAGAGAGGCTCTCTATCAGGTTCAAAAATGGGTTGAGAGAGAGAGAGTAATGAACCTAGACTGGGGTTTTTATTGGGGTTAAGGGATGGGGCCAGGATAAGGGCTCCTATTAGTGTCAAAAGAGGGAGCACCTGGGCTTTCTATAAGCTTGCCAAAATGTGGTTCCTGGTGAAGAGAGAGGACATGAGGCTTATAGACTGTCAGCAAACAACAAAAATGGAGTCAGACTCCATATTTAAAAGGTAGTTAACAGGGAGTTATGGTTCCATGGCAATTTTATTTCTTGTGGCCCAGTAACATAAATGAACCTCTGTTTCAAATAGTGCATCAACATCATTTTTTTTTTTAATGTATGGTGATACAAAGCCCTTGCTCAAAACCCTAAAGGTCTACTTTATTCTTTTGGGGCTTTCTATAAACCCCACCCAGTGACTTGTATTCCCATGGATACCTTTAGTATTTTAGGGTCTGCTGAGTCATATGGTCCATGTAACATGGCTGCTTTGCACCTCAACCTGAACCTGCTGCAAAGAATATTTCTATCTTTGGATACCATTTAAAACTAATAGTATTTTGTGTCATCAAAAATGAATTGGAAAAATATCTCCAATTACAAAACATACAACTTTCATATTTCAAGAGGTCTACCAGGTATTATGATTCCCTCTTCATATAGTTAAGATTGAGATGAAATCATGTGTTCATTGCTTGTCATGTAATTCACATACAACCAAACATAGTGACCAGATTCCCCTAAAATTCACTGTTGTGAGTATCATGAATCTTTAAATGATTTATCTTCTAGAGCACCAAGTATTATCATGGCTCTAATCATACTTGCCATTTTTCATGCATCTACTATGATTAAGTTTATATCCTTAATACAGTAGAGAATAGGATAATTAACCTAGCCTTTGGGCAAAACCCTAATATATATAATTATCCTTTTCACATAAATGTAAGCTACTTTTGATTTTCCTTATTGATAGAGAGTTAATTGCTAAATCAATGGCTTTAGACCCAATTTCTGAGGCTGTGTTAGTTTTCTCTAAGGAATATACCATATCAGGCACACTATATGGAGGTTATTACTTGTGAAGATGCCATAATCTACTATTATCTGACCATGTTCATATGAGGAGTTGATAGGGACATTTTGGGACCCCCACTTTTGTATCCTTAGTCTTTATGAAAGTGCTAATCTTGGCTGTTTTCTCTATATATAGTCTATTTTCTTTAATATCTTTCAAAAATAAATCATTTTCATAGATTTCTACTTGTCCTTCTCCATGATAGTAGCTCTTATCTTATAGAACAAGGAACCATTCCATGGGCTCTGCCAACTATCAATATGTCTGTTTCTTTTATATATTCAAGGAAAGGAAAATGAATATCTATATCTATAGAAGCAACAGACTCCCTGTGAGCCAGTTATGGAAGCCTCCAATTAAAATAGTGAGTCATAATGACACCTTGGGTACCTATGTATCAATATCAATTTTGATAATGTTCAAGAGTCCTTAAAATATTTGTGTGTTCCTACTTCTTTATTTGGGTCAAGAACATCTGAGGGGTTGGCTGGGAACTAACCTCTGTCCTTTGTGCTTTAGGATTCCTTGATATCAGGCATTACATTGATAATGCAATGATTACCATTAGCTGGGCAGTAACCCAGGGTGGCCATCTGACAAGGTATTGAGTCTGCCACCCATGGACCTGAGTGAAGCCCTGCAGTAACATTCAGATACAGCTAATCGTGAACTCCAGTGGAGTCTCCTGCCATCACTGCTATTCCATTGGTCTCCACCAGGGGGCCAACATGAACCTGAGGCTTCCTAGAGAGCAGCACCACTCCTACCTCCCACTTCCACAGAGCCAGCGCTAACCTTGCGTCGAGTTTAGGAAATAAACCATTTCTCTTTCTTCATGCTATGGTGGGGTGTTTTGAGGGTCCACTCACTGTGCTAAATAGGTCTCACTAAGCGGTGGTGGTTCTGTGCCACAGGACAGAATATAACATGATTTCAGCTGAGCTCAAAGGCGGGCACATACCACCCAGGAAAGAGACAAGGCCATGATTGGAATCACTGAGAATAGACAATATATATACCAGGCTCAAGTGGTAGGTACCATTTTGATATAATTATTTTATTAACATCTTCTCACATTCACATACTTATACAAATTTCCTCTCTTAACAATGTTGTTTTTTTGTTAATGGCATTTTTATTAAAACATCAGATCAGATTTTCAAGTCTAATATTTATTACTAACTTGTCCTGCTTTTTAATCTAATAGATCACTGAGTTTTATGATCTATTAAATATCTTTTCCTCTCTACTCTCACAACCAATGCTTTAATTCAAGTCTTCCTTATCGCTCGTCTAAACTCCTATAATATTTTTACCTGTTTTCCTAAGTTCCACTTTTGTTTATGACTAATTCAACTTTTGCATTGTTTTCATTATTTCTAAGAGCACAGGTTTTATATACATACTAGAGGCCCAATGCATGAAATTCCTGCAAGAGTAGGCCTTCCTTCCCCGCCACCACCCCCCTCCCCCCACCGGCACTGGCTTCCCTCCAGCCCCAGCTTTGTCTGGAAGAACATCTGGTCTAATTAGCATATTACCCTTTTATTATTATAGATTCCATGAAACTTGATTTGTGAAGTCATTTGAAAAATTGAGATACTTGGGTGTAGATTTAAATTTTAGAAAGAGTTGAATATCATTGACTGATAAATAGGAGTTAAAGGTAAAAAGTGAAACATAATGAATTACATGATGGCTCTGATTCCTTGGTTTACTTACAAATATCTACACTAATAAAAGAGAAACATGGTAATTAGCATACGACCGCTACCCTTTTCATTGGCTAATCAGTGAGTATATGCAAATTAACTGTCAGCCAAGATGGCGGCCGGCAGCCAGGCAGCTGGAAGCGAACATGAGGCTTGCTTCAGTGACTACGGACTCCAACATTCCCAGCCTCACTTTCCGGCCTCTCAGTTGCAACTCTAAGCAACTATGTACTATGTTGCAAATAAGAAGCTAAACAAAAGCCCAGAAACCGGCTTTCAGTCAGCCGGGCTTTAGCAACATTGTATCGATGTTTTCAGCAGCAAGGCCTCAGAGCTAAAGCTGGCCCAGAATAAAAAAAAAAAAAAAAGAAAAAGAAAACAAGGAGCAGTTGGGAGCTTCAGTCACTCGCTTCCAGAAAACAGCCCTCAGCCCCTCACCCAGACTGGCCAGGTACCCCAGTGGGGACCCCCACCCTGATCCAGGACACCCTTCAGGGCAAACCAGCCGGCCCCCACCCATGCACCAGGCCTCTATTCTATATAGTAAAAGGGTAATATGCCTCCCGGCACCGGGATCAGCATGACAGGGGGCAGCACCCAAACCCACTGATAAGCCCTGCGGCTCTGTGTGTTACAGGGGGCGGGGCCACAACCTCCCTATCTGCCCTGCTCTGTGCCTGATAGGGGGGAGCTCCCCAACCCCCTGATCGCCCTGCAGCTCTGTGTGTGACAGGGTGCAGCGCACCAACCCCCTGATCCACCCTGCTCTGTGTGTGACAGGGTGCAGCGCCCCAACCCCCCACCCCCCACGGGCCCTGCTCTGTGTGTGACAGGGTAGAGCCATAACCTCTCCATCGGCCCTGCCCCAAGTGTGACAGTGGTGGCGCCTCAACCCCCTGATCGGCCCTGCTCTGTGGGTGATAGAGGGTGGCGCCCCAACCCCCCCTCCACGGGCCTTGCTCTGTGTGTGACAGGGTAGAGCCATAGCCTCCCCATTGGCCCTGCCCTGAGTGTGACAGGGTGCAGCGCCCCAACCCCCTGATCCGCCCTGCTCTGTGCGTGACAGGGTACAGAGCCCCAACACCCCTGATGGGCCCTGCTCTGTGCATGACAGGGGGGAGCTCCTCAACCCCCTGATTGGCCCTGCTCTGTGCGTGACAGGGTATGGAGCCCCAACCCCCCTGATGGGCACTGCTCTATGCATGACAGGGGGTGGCACCGCAACCTCCCCATCGACCCTGCCTTGAGTGTGACAGGGGGCGGTGCCCCAACCCCCCAATTGGCCCTACCCTGAGCGTGACTGAGGGTGGCATTGCAACCTCCCGATCCGCCCTGCTCTGTGCATGATGGGGCGGCGCCCCAACCCCCCAATTGGCCCTGCTCTGAGCCTGACCAGTGGTTGCACTTAGGAATTGGGCCTGCCCTCTGCCACCCGGGAGCAGGCCTAAGCCAGCAGGTCGTTATCTCCCGAGGGGTCCCAGACTGCGAGAGGGCACAGGCCAAGCTGGGGGACTCCCCTCCCCGCCCCAAGTGCACAAATTTTTGTGCACCGGGCCTCTAGTAATGAATATAAATTCTTCATATTATCTCTGTGGCATAATTCACTGAGCTATCCAGTGACTAAAAATCTAGTTTTTGCTAACATTATGAAATTAATGACCACAGGATTGCTATTCATCCCACCCATCTCCTACTTATTTACCAATATTTTGCAATGCTATCATTATCCATTAGTGCTAAAATGTTCAGAAGTAAGGGGAAGGCACCTAGGAGAGCTGTGTGGGCCATTACAATGGCATTCTTATAAACACACTCTAAAATTTTAAATTGTGTGTTTCCCATTTCTAATGGGTATAGGTTTTTCAGAAAAAGTAAACATATTTACTTCAATAAGAAAGAATTTGCCCTCTTCCATCCTATCCTTTTTTTTTTTAACTTGAAATTTAGAAGAATCACCTAGAAAACAGACATCATAGGATAAAGGCATGAATACAGATATCAAATAGGACTAGATTCAAATCCCAGTTCAACCACTTGCTGGCTAAGCAATGGTAGGCAAATGGTGAAATCTCTATGAACTTCTCTTTCCTAATCCCCAAATAAAGATGGCAATGAATTGGTTAGAGTGTTACAGGGGTGACTAATTAAATTAATACACGAGAATCAGTTGGTACAAATTTCCCAATTACTTGAACATAAATACCTTACAGACCTACTGTCTATGATTTGAAATAGAACTTGAGTCTAATAATAAAATTCAGTTCACAATCTTTTATATAAATGAGTATCATGTAACGATCCCTTTGATGTAGAGAAGTATGTATTGGTAACCATTTACTATCTGAGGAACTGATGTATAAGAGTTAAGAAACTTCCTAAAGATGGCACAATGCACAAAAGATAGTCCTAAACCTTTCATCTAAATTTCAGGTTTCAAGTCTTGTTTGTTCATTATCAAAGCCAGCAGGCACCATGCAAGACAAAGCTTCCTCCTGCAGCAGTCATTGAAGATATCTTATTTCACAGTTGTTGACCAATCTAATTGCTAGTAAATTCTGTTAATTTAGAATTGAATTTGTTTCCCACTAATTTCTAACCCATAATCCTGGTGTGATTCTCCAGAGCCACACTATTTGCTCACACAATTTGCTCGCATTGAATGATATTTTAAGGACTACTATTTTCTTTGTATCTTCTATCTTCCAGATGTTACTACTGAAGAAATCCCTATATAAATAAACATTTATAGAGAAATACGGGACAAAATATTCTAGATCCTTCTAGTAGATGTGCTGCCAATGACTGTGGCGAGGTCAGCCAGTCAGTACTCCCCTTGTGCGTGTCAACATTGTGAACATTCATACTAAGTGTGATCTGCTATTTCAGATGTGAATATACATTTATAAAATAATAGGTTAGGCCCCAGCTGGTTTGGTTCAGTGGATAGAGCATCAGCCTGTGGACTGAAGGGTCCCAGGTTTGATGCCCAGGTTGTGGGCTCAATCCAGGGGCATTCAGGAGGCAGTCAATCAGTGATTCCCTCTCATCATTGATGTTTCTATCATTCTTCCCCTCTCCTCTCTGAAATCAATAAAAATATATTAAAAAATAATAGGTTAGAAGCTTACTATCATAAAAATAGTCAAAAGATCATTTTAAATAGAATGCGCTTTTGAAAATACTAGTCCTTTTTGCAGAGGGAATCATCAGGCCCAAACACATATTAAAAGAAAGTTGGATAAAAGTAGGTATTTCTGCCTGTCCAGCATGGCTCAGTGGTTGACTGTCAAACTATGAACCAAGAGATCACAGCTCAATTCCTGGTCAGAGCACAGGCTTGGGTTGTGGGCTCTATCCCCAGTGTGGGCATGCAGGAAGTGATTCTCCTGATTAGTGATTCTCCTGATCAGTGATTCTCCCTCATCATTGATGTTTCCAACTCTCTCTCCCTCATCCTTTCTCTCTCTGAAATCAATAAAAATGTATTTTTAAAAAGTAGGTATTTCTGTTATTAGTTTCCCTGCAAAGGAGCTGGGGATGACTTTCTTATAAATATATTTTTTAAATATTTTAAAATGTTTTTATTTATTTCAGAGAGAGGAAGGGAGAGGGAAAGAGAGATAGAAACATCAATGATGAGAGAGACAGAATCATCCATTGGCTGCCACCTGCATGCCTCTACTGGGGATCTAGCCTACAACCAGGAATCTATCATGACCACCTGGTTCATGGGTTAACATTTAACCACGCCAACCATGCAGGAATGACTTTCAATGGATTATTCTGCTTTTTGTTCTAATATCTGAGCTTTTGCATTATGTCATATCTCACAATACTCTAAAGTTGATTACAGAGCATGCTGCTAATGAAACTCCAATGATATTGATTACAAAAAAAATTACCTTCAGAAGTAGGACTTCAATATGAGAGAACATTTTAAGTGGAATATATCAAAACTTTATACATTTTTATCAAGGAAAGTCTCAACTATATAAAAATATATCACACTTCTAAATAACCCATATGTCAGGGATGATTCTCAAGAGAAATTGGAAAATATTTTAAACTAAACATGAAAGAAAATACAAGATAAAATTTGTGAGTTGTAGGTAAAATTATAGTGGTTTATAATGATTCAAGGGCAAAATAGAGGAACATAATATTGACTCACTTTCAATGAGGCTCTCTAATTTTGGGGTTCTTGGCTTCTCAAGTTTTGGTTGTCTTGAAAGTTCATTAATGTGAATATATATATATTAGAATGAATATAATGTGCTCATCACTGTATATATCCTATATAATAAAAGGCCAGCCACCATAGCGGTGTAAGGACCTGAATGACCGATCGACCAGTCACTATGAGGTGCATTGACCACCTCTCGGTCTCTCTCCCCAGCCTGCAGGCTCTGATCACTGGATGGCCAATGGGGAACCATGGGGAATCGAGCTGGGTGGAGGCAGGGTGGGACTGGGGGACTGGCGCGTAGGCGGAAGGCAGACCTCTTGGTCCCTCCCCCTGGCCCGCAGGTTCCAATTAATCCTCAGTTTCTTCAGAAAGGAATGTTGTGCGTCTACTGCACAGCCTCCCGAGACACGGACTCACCGCTGTGAGAGGCTCTGGAGCGGAACTTCAACAAGGACTTCAGCGCCTGCAGCGACCCTCAGCCTTCATTGCTGGGAGGTGGACAGAGAGCATCAGCTTTAAAGCACAAACAACCTCCTCAAGAAGAACCCACCAACTCCCTACTCCACAGCAGCTTCTGGTTCTGCAAGAAACTGCGCATGCTCCTCCCTGTGGAGTGGGCGGGGCCAGAGCCTGAGCTGAGCAGTTCTGTGATAGGGGAGGGGCCAAGCCAGGCAGCTGGGCCAGTGCAAGGACAGAGGGACAGAGGGAGGGAGGGAGGGGCAGGATCAAGGGAGCAGCCCTGATTCCTGCACCTTCTCCCATAGGCATAGCCCTTGCTGGTTGAGTTTCCCACATCATTGTTAGGGTTTTGGCTGATGACGCCAACTGTGAAAGCACTCACAAGGGAGAGAAGAGACAGATGCAGAGAGAGGGTGTTTATCAACATTTTTAAAGGGAGCAAAGGGCCATTTGCCCTTTGATGGCACAAGGCACCTAAGGCAGAGTGGGCTATTCTTTTGATCGCTGGAGGAACCAGGGTGGGTGGTGGTGGGGCTGGAATGGGGACTGCCCAGTGGGCGGAAGATGGCCCTGATTGCAGGCCTAGGGACCTTACCCGCGCATGATTTTGTGCTCTGGGCCTCTAGTATATACATATGTATAATGTGCTCATATATACATGTATCTACACTAATAAAAGAGAAACATACAAATTGGTGTCACTCCACTACACCCACCAACCAATCAGATGAGTATGCAAATTAACCCAACAAAGATGGCAGTTAATTTGCATATGCAGGCACGGAGCGAAGACTGAAGGCTCTGGCCCAATTGAAGACTGAAGACTGAAGACTGAAGACTGAAGAGGATTGGCTTCTCAGCTGAGGCCCCCGGCAATGGAGGAAGCCAAGCTTCCCACCTGCCCTGGCTTCTGCTCAAGGAGTGACTGCCACCCTGGCCGCCACTAAGGGAGAGAACAACATGCAGGCATGGCCAGGAGCCTGAGAGATCAACACAGAGGGGTGCCTGCTCCAAGCCTACGCGGTGTGGCTGGGAGCAGGCCCCCAGAAGACACACATACACACACACACGGGGTGCCTCCTCTGAGCCTCCGACATGGCTGGGGGCAGGCCCCCAGCAGGGACACACACACACACACACACACACACACACGGCGCCTACTCTGAGCCAAGGGGAGTGGGCCTAAGCCATCTATAGGACATCCACTGAGGGCTCCTGGACTGTGAAAGGGGGCATGCTGGGCTGAGGGACCGCCAGCCCCCAGTGCATGAATTTCGTGCACTGGGCCTCTAATATATATCTACACTAATAAAAGAGAAACATGGTAATTAGCATACGACCGCTACCCTTCCCATTGGCTAATCAGCATATCCTTATGCAAATTAACTGTCACCCAAGATGACGGCCGGCAGCCATGCACTGAAGCGAACAGGGAGGCTTGCTTGTCCAGTGACGGCGGACTCCAACGTTCCCCGCCTGACTTGCCGGCCTCTCAGCTGCAACTCTCAGCAATTATGTTGCAAATATAGAAGCTAAACAAAACCCCGGAAACCAGCTTTCAGTCAGCCGGGCTTCAGTCAGCCTGACCGCAACATTGTATCAATGTTTTCAGCAGTGAGGCCTCAGAGCTAAAGCTGGCCCAGAATAAAAAAAAAAAAAAGAAAAAAGGAGCAGTTGGGAGCTTCAGCCACCTGCCAGCCTGAAAACGGCCCTCAGCCCCTCACCCAGACTGGCCAGGCACCCCAGTGGGGACCCCCACCCTGATCCAGAACACCCTTCAGGGCAAACCAGCCGGCCCCCACCCATGCAACAGGCCTCTGTCCTATATAGTAAAAGGGTAATATGCCTACTGGCACCGGGATCAGCAGAGCATCGAGGCTCCCTGCACCGGGATCAGCGTGACAGGGGGCAGCGCCCAAACCCCCTGATCGCCCTGGGGCTCTGTGTGTGACAGGGGGAGGGGCCACAACCTCCCTATCTGCCTTGCTCTGTTCGTGACAGGGGAAAGCACCCCAACCCCCTGATCAGCCCTGCTCTGTGCCTGATGGCGGGAGTTCCCTAACCCCCTGCTCGCCCTGCAGCTCTGTGTGTGACAGGGTGCGGTGCCCCAACAACCCCCCCCTCCCACGGGCCCTGCTCTGTGTGTGACAGGGTAGAGCCATAACCTCTCCATCGGCCCTGCCCTGAGTGTGACAGTGGCGGCGCCCCAACCCCCTGATCGGCCCTGCTCTGTGAGTGATAGAGGGTGGCGCCTCAACCCCCCTCCACGGGCCTTGCTCTGTGTGTGACAGGGTAGAGCCATAACCTCCCCATTGGCCCTGCCCTGAGTGTGACAGGGTGCAGCACCCCAACCCCCTGATCCGTCCTGCTCTGTGTGTGACAGGGGGCGGTGCCCCAGCTCCCCTATCGGCCCTACTCTGTGAGTGACAGGGGGGAGCTCCTCAACCCCCTGATGGGCCCTGCTCTGTGCATGACAGGGGCGAGCTCCTCAACCCCCTGATGGGTCCTGCTCTGTGAGTGACAGGGGGCAGCGCCCCAATCCCCTGATCGGCCCTGCTCTGTGAGTGACAGGGGGCAGCGCCCCAACCCCCTGATCAGCCCTGCTCTGTGAGTGACAGGGGGCAGTTCCCCAACCCCCTGATTGGCCCTGCTCTGTGTGTGACAGAGGGTGGCGCCGCAACCTCCCCATCGACCCTACCCTGAGCGTGACTGAGGGTGGCATCGCAACCTCCCGATCTGCCCTGCTCTGTGCATGACAGGGGGCGGTGCCCCAACTCCCCATTGGCCCTGCTCTGAGCCTGACCAGGGGCTGCACCTAGGGATTGGGCGTGCCCTCTGCCACCTGGGAGCAGACCTAAGCCAGCAGGTCGTTATCTCCTGAGGGGTCCCAGACTGCGAGAGGGCACAGGCCGGGCTGGGGGACCCCCCCACCGAGTGCACAAATTTTTGTGCACCGGGCCTCTAGTATATATATATTCATTCTAACTTTTCTTGTTCTCAGAAGTTCAATCACAGCTAATCCATCATATCCAGAAGGAAAAGTCTTGAATACACACTGTTAATATCTAGAACTAGGAGACTCAGTTAAAAAAATACAAATTGTAGCAAACTACCAAACTAAGATCGTATTCAGTTATCTCAAATTTTAGCACAATTCAGAAATCTTGCAAACTTCTAGAAAAGCTAGATCTCTCTATCTTAATAACTCTGACTTAGGATTGGTATTTTCTTATTCTCTTGGGAGATACATTATTTCTTTTAAAGCTGCCCAGGAATACTATTGTCATTGAATTTTACTTCAGCTTTTCAGAGTAAGTCCTGGTTGCTATATATCATTTACCAACACAACATTGAACCATAGATTTCTGAGTTTAAATTTGAGACATTACTTTGTAATTATATTAGAATTAGTGTTGTTTCTTGCATGTTATTAATTTGTTATAAAAATGTCTCAATTTGATCTCATAAGAATAAATGGTTTGCTAATTCTGCTGCTCTAATTAAGCATAAAAACCAATTAAGAAAATGAATTGAAGAGTAACTGAGGTTCAACCTGCAAATGAACCAATAAGGCAACAAGCTTATACAAATGCTGAATAAAATATTAGTTCTTTAATCGTGACTCTATCTTCAAATAAAATGTAGACTTGTTAAAATATTCATCTGAAGTACTATTATAATTTATTTTAAGCAGCTTTAATTATTATTTTAAACTGGAGGCCAGGTGTATGAATTAGTGCACAGGTGGGGTCCAGCCAGCCCGCCCTGATGGGGGCCCATCGGGTGGGCCAGCCCTGGGATCTAATGCTGGAAGCTGTAGCTTTCCCCCAGCTGGATCTAATTATACTTTAAGGATGGCCAAAAGAAAACCCACAACAGAACTGTTTTGCATTTCACCTGCCATGAGATGAAGTTGTTTATGGGTTGTTTGCAAATGTATATCAAGATGGATGATGGCCCTTTAATGATTTTTGTGTTCTTCCCTGGGCTCTGCCCTCAGTTCCCCAATATGATCTTCATGTGTGTTTGTTTAAAAGTGTTTCTGTTTTTGAATGTGCCTACCCTTCACTGTTGCTCCTGGCAGCCTATGGGTCCTCTTTGCTGCCCCTTTTAAAGAGAGATTGAAAGCTCACCTAATCTGCAAGGCACCACAGTTTCACAAAATCCCCACCCAGCCTCTCTACATTCCTGAGCAAAGGGCAGCCATCCCATTAATACTTAGGTTGCCTTTTTGGCTAACTTGGAAGGTCTCCTGGGGCTTTGGAGGGAGAATTCCACACCTTGGCTGCAGTATTAGCAGAGCCCTCTGGAGACTCTGGTATGGAATGGAAGGGACTGATAATTATTTTCTTGTGCTTTCACTAATGTACATGCACCAGGGAGCCAGGCAGTGATTTAGGGGTGTTGGGGACCAATTGGGGGCTAGGTCAGCTGGGGGTGGGGCCGATCAAGGCCTGGATCAGGCTGGTTGACTGCTGCAGTGTGAGTCATAGCCACCATTTGTTCTGGGCGTTCTGGTCATTCTGCCATAATGGTCACTGGGCTTTTATATATATACTAGAGGCCCTGTGCACAAAAATTTGTGCACTCGGGAGGGAAGGTCCCTCAGCCCGGCCTGTGCCCTCTCACAGTCTGGGACCCCTTGGGGTATAACCACCTGCTGGCTTAGGCCTGCTCCCCGGGGGATTGGGCCTAAGCTGGCAATCAGACATCTCTCTGGCAGCCTGGCAGCCCTCAGGGGATGTCCACTTGCCAGCGGGGAGCAGGCCTAAACTGCAATTGGACATCCTTAGCGCTGCTGAGGAGGCAGGAGAGGCTCCCACCACCACTGCTATACTGGTAGCCATCAGCCTGGCTTGTGGCTGAGCTGAGCTCCCCTTGTGGGAGCTCACTGACCACCAGGGGACAGCTCTTGCATTGAGCGACTGCCCCCTGGTGGTAGGTGTGTGTCATAGTGACCAGTCATTCCAGTCGTTCTGCTGTTAGGGTCAGTTTGCATATTACCATTTTACTATATAGGATAGAGGCCTGGTGCACGGATGGGGGCCAGCTGGTTTGCCCTGAAGGGTGTCCCAGATCAGGGTGGGTGTCCCGCTGGGGTGCCTGGCCAGCCTGGGTGAGGGGCTGATGACTGTTTGCAGCTGGCCACACCCCCTTCACGGTGGGGGTCCCCACTGGGGTGCCTGGCCGGCCTGGATGAGGGGCTGAGGGCTGTTTTCAGGCTGCCTGCACCCTCTTCAGGGTGGGGGTCCCCACTGGGGTGCCTGGCCAGCCTGGATGAGGGGCTGAGGGTTTTCAGGCTGGCCAAGCCCGCCAGCCACTGAAGCTCCTAGTCTCTCCTTTTTTTCTTTTTTCTGTTTTATTCTGGGATTTATTTACCTTCTATAATTGAAACTTTGTTGCTGCTCCAGCTCCAAAGCAATGGCCTGCTGAAAGCAGGTATCTGGGGTTTGTTTAGCTTCTATAATTTCAACTTTGTTGCTTAGAGTGGAGCTCAGAGCCCAGCCGCAGCAGACAGGAAACTTGGCTTCCTCCATCACTGGAACAAGCAAGCCTCCTGCTCGCTTCAGCTGTGTGGCTGCTGGCCACCATCTTTGTTGGTGGTTAATTTGCATATCGCCCTGTTTAGCCAATGGGAAGCATAGCGGAGGTACAGTTAATTTCCATCTTTGTCTATTATTAGATAGGATATATATATATATATATATATATATATATATATATATATATACTAAAGGCCCAGTGCATGAATTTGTGTATGGGTGGGGTCCCTCAGCCTGGCCCCTTTACCTGGCCGGTGATTGGGGCAGGTTGGCCAGGGGGAGAAACCACAGGAGGTTGGCTGGCTGAGGGAGGTTGGCTATGGGAGCACACTGACCACCAGGAGACAACTCCTGTGTTGAGTGTCTGACCCCTGGTTGTCAATACATGTCATAGTGACCAGTCAACCTGTCATTCAGTTGTTCATTTGCTTAGATAGATATTTTCTTGGCAATTATGTGTCAGTTTATTTGTTATAATTAAAATACTGTGAAAATATGCTTGTGATTCATTGCTAACTTAGCTATTATTTTAATAAACAAAAGATGCAGGTGCTATTTAGTAAAGTTATTGGAAACTCAATAATTTCTCTAATTTACCAGTTGTCAAAATAATACATTTATTTCTTAAAATTTGCTTCTTTTTTTTTTAATTGCTTCCTTTTTATCACTTCTCAGGAGGTTAACACTGGACTGAGAGCTGAATGAAGAGAAGTAAACCTGTGAAGATCTACAGGTAGAACATTCTTGATGGGAATGAGCAGGTGAGCTGGAATTGTGTTGAACATTTTCGAAGCATTAAAACAGCTTAAATGTTAAGTAGACTTAGTCAATACAATTTAACAAATGACTTCAGTTTACAATAGAAAAAATAATTGTGGTGCTATGTTTGCATCCTTTCTGAGTAATAAAGTAAACTTCTCTGTAGATACAATCCTTTTTATATATATCTTTCCAAGTAAAACAAAATAATTTGGAAACAGATGTTACCATTCGTTTTAATAATCTTTTTCTCAATATAATAGGTAATAAAGTAACCGTTCATCTTTTGAGAATCCACAATGTGTACCTCTTTTCCAATGATCAAAAAGCAATTACATATGTTTTTTTTAAAAAAAATCAACTAAGTAAATTTCAAGATCTACTTGGCTTTATGAAGCAATTGATGACTTGGGCTGCATTCCATCCAGCAACTAAAGAGTGCTCCTAGGGGTTGTGCTAAAAGATAAGATCACTGATACACAACACAATTAATCAAAGGCAATATTTTAAGCAGCAAAAGCATATACTTTCATTGTATAACCTTTTAGTTGAAAAATTTGATTCAAGGCTAGGCAAATAAATATTTTCAAGTTAAAATATTTCTTTCCAATAAGAATCACTTCCTTGGAATGTGCAAAGAACATTGGAATTCTATTTATCAATTCTAACCTAAAAAAAAGTTCTGAATTGCTTATAGAGTATCAATTTAAATACATTTTTTAAAGTCCCTGAATCTGTTCTGCAGTTTATTTCTAATGGTGGTATGAACTGTAAAATTGCAGTTATCTTCAATTACTTTCACAAAAAAGAAATGACAACTGGTTGTGCTTTGAAGAGACCAAAAGATTGAGGGTTTATAACACAATCTATCTGCTATCAGGCAATCTTACTTATCTAGTCAACGTATCAATATTTCTGACACAATGAGAGAAAATTAAAAGTAGTCATTTCAATTTTTTAAGATAGGTTGGTTTCTTGATTTATCGCGCTGATCTTCTCTGTGTCCATGGGGTCAAGGTGATGAAATAAAGCTTAGTGGCCAGAGTCTACCCCTGTGGAAAAAGAACTAGTAGAAATTTCAGCAAAGAGGATTAAGCACAGGTTTCTACATAGGAGTAGGAAGGATGCATACATAGAGAAACATGAATTATATAGTTAGAAATAATGCAAAACTATAAAATTTTACCTGAAGATTTGGATGATTTCTTGAACCTGGGCCTCTCTAGGGTGGTTTCTATTAATGAGACAGAAATAAAAGTGGTCATTAACCTGTGCAGCTCTAAAAATGGTGTATGAATGGGAGGAAGTGACTCCCATGTATCATTTTGGATAATGGTGAAAGTTAATATATGACTTTGAGACACTGACTTATCAAGGATATCATGTTATTTCATAATAAATATCAAGTCTTCCTGCATTTCTCTATAGAACATATTTAATACCATATGATAAATCAGGGTAACTACAATGAGATTTCAGATTCTAGATTACATGATCATCTGAATTGCATTCACGCAATACAGCTCAATTTGGGGAGGTTACTTGTTTATAAAGGGTGCATAATATGATAACCTAAATTTTAGCACTTGCATTTTGAATATTTGGATTTTGGTTGCAAACAGATGAGGAGAGGGATGCTAGATTAAATTTTAAAATCATTTCAATTGATTTGTTCATAAATGTGAAGTATTGAGATAGTGTATTATATAAAAATTAAAACTAATCACTTCATAACTAAAACACATTGTATAAAAAAAACCTTATAATTACAGAAAATCCGGGCTTTCAAGAAAATCTAAAATAAATTGCTAAAAGAAATCTAAGGCTAATTAAATTCAGCTTTGTTGCAGATTAAATGGATTTACAGAAAAGTGATTGCTAATAAAGGGAAAAAGGATAAAGAAGGTTTTACATAGAGCTATAGTACCACTGATGCAATAAATGTAAAGGAAGACATTCCATGTATAATCTAAAGTAAAGAGATTTATCTTTCCTTTAGAGTTACTAAGGATATTTAATAACCCACATGAAAGAATAATTGATGAGGTTTATGCAAATCAACATATATTATATATGGAAACATCAATTTTTTTAATCCTCACATGAGGATAAGTTTATTGATTTTACAGAGAGGAAGGGAGAGGGAGAGAGAAATATTGACTGGTTGCCACTCATATCTATACCCCACCCGGGAGCCTAGGTATGTGCCTTGACAGGGAATCGAACCCACAGAGCCACAAAGGCCAGGACCACATTTCCTTTGAATACACCAACTTCATTGCTAAGCATTATATGTGAGCAATCATTTTTACCCATTTCTTTTTCTAATATTTTATTTCAAAAATGAATATTCATAAATATATAATCCCATTCATTTATAGTATATATTTTTCATGTTTGTTTATTAAAAATAATTAAAATATATGTGTATGTAGTCATGTGCCACATATAATGTTTAGGTCATTGAGAGACCATATAGTCTAGATAAAGAGTAGGTGCTATACCACCTAGTTTTGTGTGACATCACTCTATGATGTTCACACAAACTCAAAACACTTCACAATGCATTACTCAGAACATAATCCCTGTTAAGTGGCACATGACTGAATATATATATATATATATACATATATATATATATATATTCTAGTAATGCTGTTAAATTTAGACAAGCAAGATAAAATCTTAAACTATATATGTTTATTTGACTTCTGGGTTCATGTGTTTTGTCAGTCACAAGCATATATATGTACACATTCACATTTATATCTCAGTGACATAGATTAAATTGACGTGAATTGTTTCTGCCTTCAGCTCATGGAAATATAACTAGAATTCTATCTGTGCTGACAGTTTGTTCCATAGTCAAATTGGGCATCATGTCAAATGTTTGTCTTCTCATTTCAAATTGAGAGCCAATTTTCTGTCTTTTCTAAGACAGAATGTATGCTAAGCTCCATCTCAGTCTAGTTGCTTCAATGACCATTTTCTCTTTGCATGACACAATATTATTACGAAGGAAGATGTCTCATAGGAGATAAAAGATGGGAGATGATGCCTCAAGAAGATTTGATTTAAAAATATGGAGTGAATATAGAAGAGTATAGGAAGTAATTTGGAGCTCCGAGTAGAGAAGAGCTTCAATTATACTACAAAATAAGAAGAAAATGCATTTATGGGAAATGTAGGACTGAACTGAATTAAATATGTATAGGTAAATTTCACTTTAAAATTTTATCAACAGTATAAGACACTGCAAAAGCAATAACAAGCCTTTTGACATCTATTCCATTTATTTGACTGAAATAAGTAGAAATCAGACTTGGGCTAGCAGAGAAAGCTAGGATGTGAGAATCAGTCACTTGCAGTCTCATTTTTCTGACTCCTAGATATGAATTTGAACAATTCATTTTTAGTGATGGTAGTAGTACTCATTGAACACTACATAAATTCTATGGAAAGAATAGACATTTTACATGACCTCAAAATCCTTTCAGCATTCATATTTTGAAATCAGTAAATAAAAGCTTGCAACAGAGAGGGAGATAAATAAATGACTATGGATTTATGAATCATTAGAACTTTTTTTTTTCATTGAGCAATGTCAAAGAACATATTTAAACAAACGTAGAGGGTATAGCCCACTATACACCTAGGCTATAGCTGTAGTTTTTAAATCAGGTATTCTACAAAGGAAAGAGTAAGTATAATGCATTTCCTGGGGATTTGAATAAAAAAAGGAGCCATAGTTTCATTCAGCATCAGATATAGATATATTATGGAGTAAGACTCAAGAACCCAATGCATTTTTAAGACAAAGCTTATGATAGCAAAGAAACATTATCTTATGCTTCCAGGCTCCTGAAAGTTTCATTTTGGGAATAAGATGTTGACATATGTGTTTAGGATGTGTTTGTTGAAGGAAGAGTTTTTCATGTCAAAACTGTATTCCCTTTACTGTTTCCTATTCTTATCACATTCAATATTCAACAAATATAAATATGAGTGTGCTAGTGTTTACAATACCCAGTTATTTTTTCTTTCTGGGGTAGCCGGATAATACATTTCCAGCTTCTTTGAAATCAATCAGTGCACATGGCTAGTTCTAATTGATTTCTTTTTTCCCTGAATGTAATATATATACACTAGAGGCCCAGTGCATGAAATTTGTGCATGAAGGGGAAGTCCCTTAGCCTGGACTGCACCCTCTCCATTCCGGGACCCCTCAGGGGATGTCTGACTTCTGGTTTAGGCCCGATCATCTGCAGGATGGGGCCTAAACCAGCAGTCAGAAATACCTCTTGCAATCTTGGACCGCTGGCTACTAAACACTCACCTGCCTGCCTGCCTGATCACCCCTAACCACTTGCCTGCCTGCCTGATTGCCCCTAACTGCTCACCTGCTTGCCTGATCACCCAAAACCAATCGCCTGTCTGCCTGATTGCCCATAACCATCTTTGCCTCGGACCCTGCCACTGCGGCTTCGTCCAGAATGATGTCCAGAAGATTGTTCAGCTGTCAGGTCTAATTAGCATATTATGCTTTTATTATTATAGATTCGTGCACAGGTGGGGTTCAACTGGCCCACCCTAATCATGGCCAATTGGGTAGGGCCGGCCAAGGTGGAAGGGAATGTGGGAAGGTCAGCTGGCCCAACCCCAGATTGGGGTGTGGGGGTCCAATCAGGGGTGGGGTCGTCTGGGGGGAGGGACACCAGGTAGTTGGCAGGCCGACCCCACCCCTTGGTCGAACTACCATAGAACTCCTGGTTGAGGAGACAATTTGCATATTACCCTTTTATTATATACGAGAGGCCTGGTGCACAAAAATTTGTACACTCAGGGGAGAGGGGAGGGAGGTCCTTCAGCCCGGCCTGTGCCCTCTCGAAGTCTGGGACCCCTCAGGAGATAACGACCTGCTGGCTTAGGCCTGCTCCCAGGTGGCAGAGGTCAGGACCAATCCCTAGGTGCAGCCCCTGGTCGGGCTCAGAGCAGGGCTGATTGGGGAGTTGGGGCACCGACCCCTGTCATGCACAGAGCAGGGAGGATCGGGAGGTTGTGAGGCCACCCTCAGTCACGCTCAGGGTAGGGCCGATTGGGGGGTTGGGGCACCGCCCCCTGTCACACTCAAGGCAGGGTCTATGTGGAGGTTGCGGCACCACCCCCTGTCACGCACAGAGCAGGGCCAATCAGGGGGTTGGGGAGCTCCCCCTGTCACGCACAGAGCAGGGTCGATCAGGGGGTTGAGGAGCTCCCCCCTGTCACTCACAGAGTAGGGCCGATAGGGAAGTTGGGGCAGCGCCCGCTGTCACACAAGAGCAGAGCGGATCAGGGGGTTGGGGCGCCGCCACTGTCACACTTAGGGCAGGGCCGATGGGGATGTTATGGCTCTACCCTGTCACAGACAGAGCAGGGCCCGTGGGTGGAGGGTTGGGGTGCCGCAAACTGTCACACACAGAGCAGGGCCGATCAGGGGGTTGGGGCGCTGCACCCTGTCACACACAGAGCCGCAGGGCGATCAGGGGGTTGGGGAGCTCCCCCCTATCAGGCACAGAGCAGGGCTGATCAGGGGGTTGGGGTGCCTTCCCCTGTCACAAACAGAGCAGGGTGGATAGGTAGGTTGTGGCCCCGCCCCCTGTCACACACAGAGCCACAGGGCAAGCAGGGGGTTTGGGCGCTGCCCCCTGTCACGCTGATCCCGGTGCCGGGAGGCCTCGCGGCTCCACTGATCCCCGTGCTGGGAGGCATATTACCTTTTTACTATATAGGATAGAGGCCTGGTGCACGGGTGGGGGCTGGCTGGTTTGCCCTGAAGGGTGTCCTGGATCAGGGTGGGGTCCCGCTTGGGTGCCTGGCCAGCCTGGGTGAGGGGCTGATGGATGTTTGCAGCTGGTCACACCCCCTTCAGGGTGGGGGTCCCCACTGGGGTGCCTGGCCAGTCTGGGTGAGGGGTTGATGGCTGTTTTCAGGCTGGCAGGTGACTGAAGCTCCCAACCGCTGCTTTTTTTTTTATTCTGGGCCAGCTTTAGCTCTGAGGTTTGGCTCCAGCTCTGAAGCCTTGGTTGCTGAAAGCAGGTATCTGGTTTGTTTGAGTTCTATAATCAAGACACTCTTTCAACTCCAGCTCTGAGATCCCAGCTGGCTGAAAGCAGGTTTCTGGGGTTTGGTTTAGCTTCTATATTTGTAACAATGTTTCAAACTGCAAGCTCAGAGGCTGGCAGCGGCAGGCGGGGAACGTTGGCTTCCTCCATCACTGAACCAAGCAAGCCTCCTGTTCGCTTCAAGCTGCCTGGCTGCCAGCCGCCATCTTGGCTGGCACTTAATTTGCATATCGCCCTGATTAGTCAATGGGAAGGGTAGCGGAGGTATGGCTAATTACCATGTTTCTCTTTTATTAGATAGGACTAGAGTACTAGTGCATGAAATTAGTGCACAGGTAGGGTCCCTACGCCTGGCTAGTGATCAGGGCAATTGGAATCTTTCTTTCCCTGGCTTCCAGCTGCCATCCAAGGCCTTCCTTCATTCCATACCGCCCCCTAGTGGTCAGTGTATGTAATAGAGAGTGGTCAAACTTCTGGTCTGTTGAATTCCAGAGGGAACAATTTGTATATTAGCCTTTTATTATATAGGAGGATATATATATATATATATATATATATATGTGTGTGTGTGTGTGTGTATTTAATTCTTTATTGTTTAAAGTACTAAATATGTCTCTTTTTTCCTCCATTGACCTCTCCCCAGTTATTCCCATCCAACTAGTTCTGATTGATTTCAATCAAATATGAAATAAAGTGAATAGGCTACTTTTATCCTGATAACTACAAAGATATGCTTTACAATTAGACAAAATCCTTATTCTTTAATTCAGGAATGGGGAGAGTATGGCCTTCAGTTGGTACAGCTAAAAGTCACTGTGCAGAGCAGGGTACCACATTAACCTGAGCATGAACACATTTGTAAGACCTATAGGATGAGCAAGAAATATTTTAATTTTATTATATTAAACTGCTAAGATTTGGGAGTTTCAGATAAGGCATTATAACATACAAATACATGCATTGCTAGATTTTTTTAAAAATATATATTTTATTGATTTTTTTACAGAGAGGAAGGGAGAGGTACAGAGCATTAGAAACATGATGAGAGAAAAACATCGATCAGCTGCCTCCTGCACACCCCCTTCTGGGGATGTTGTTATGGGTTGGCTCAACAAGATAGACCACCGACTCAGAATTTAAATTTGAAAGCCGTTTATTAAGCTGGCCAGCTGACCACAGCCCGTACCTTCCCCCTCTGGGAAGCCTCGCGGCATGTGGCAAAGAGCAAGCGTGCATTATGATTTTTATAGCAAAACAGTGTTCAAAGAATACAAAGCATTTCATTAGAAGTTCACAAAAAGTTCATGAGAACGGAGGGGAGGTAAACAGAGTCACACCTGGCTGGAGCGTATCATATCACATTGTTTTTCTAAGACAATCTAGCAATTTTTCTTCCATGCTCTCTGACCCTGACACAATCCTTCTACACAATCGCTCTTCATACATCAGTCCTCCTTCCAGCACATACACAATCCTCATATCCTGGCAATACAATTCTTTCTCATACATCCCCCTCTGTCCAAGCACATTCAATTTCTCATGTCTTATTTCCTCCCCTTAGCATATTCTGTAACATTCTGTAACCCTTCCATGCCGCAGTCCCTCACCCTAGCACATTCCCTACTGGTCTTATGCCCGAATCAAATCTTTGATTCAGCACCCTCCTCTGAGATTCTGGTGTATTGGGTGTGTAAAACCATTAACTTTACAGCCTGTATTCGATTTTGTATGAAGTTGAGGAGGCATCTGGCAATGCAGGGGCCTAATATTAGCCCTAGGAGGAGTATAATGACTGGTCCTGCTAGTGCGGAAAGCAGAGTAGTTAGCCAGGGGGACCAAGAAAATAAATTCTTATACCAATTGCCTTCTGCCCTCCTAGCCTCTTCTCGGTCAGCCAGCCGTTTACGCAGCTGGCTAAGGCTTTCCCTGATTACCCCTGAGTGGTTGGTGTAAAAACAGCAAGTTTCCCCTAGGGCCAGACAGAGGCCTCCCTGCTTCAGGAAAAGCAGATCTAGGCCTCTTCTGTTTTGCAACACCACCTCTGCAAGTGAGCTGAGGGAGTCCTCCAGTTGGCTAACAGTGTTTTCAAGAGTGCTTAAATCTTTATCTATCTGCTTGCTTAATTCTTTATAATTTTGGTGGCCAGTTGCTAGGGCGGCTGTTCCGACAGCCGTGGACCCTGCTATTCCTATTCCCATAAGGAGGGGGACTAGGACGGGGGCCCTTTTAACTCTCTTGGGTTCGAGGTTTAAATGTTCTCGGCCCCCTTCTCCCGAGTAATAGTACACCTGCGGGAGGATATGAGTTAGAATGCATAGTTCAGGGTTTGTTGGATGCTGGAGGGCTGGAGAGAAAATGCAAGGGGTTATACCAGTTGTACATGCCCACCAAGTCCCCTCTGGAGCTACTAAGTAGGTGGGGGTCTCTCCCGTATAATTCTTTGGAAGTATAATAGATGAATTACATAAATCTCCATACATGGAACTGCTGAGGGGGTAGTTTCTAGGGTACACACAAGTCCCTGGGTTCAGGATGTCCCCAAGAGTGAGTCCTGGTTGTCTGTGTCCCCACATACACAGTCCGTCCGGCAGACTTTCTACCGAAAGGTTCCTGATGGCAGAAGCGTCCCTCCCAAGTTTGGCCTCCGCCCCTATCCCAACATAATAGGGGGGTTCAGGGTTAAGGCACAGCCAGCAATCAGCAGTTAGGTTTGGGGAGGTGCGATTCAGGAAAGAAAACATTAAGTCCAGAGTTCCCAGCAGTTGCTGGTTTGGTCTTCCTGTGCCTGCCCCTAAAAGCTGTTCTGTAGGTGGAGCAGGGCCGGGGTTCCCAGGCTTTTGTGACTCAAGGGGACCAGGAGGCTTTGCTGGGGCTGGATGCTGTGGCAAGCTCGGCCTCTTTTGTTCGTCTAGGGGAAGTAAGGGGCCAATCGGATTGAGCCACCGGGGAAGGGCCCGGCGCTGAATGGTGAAGAGCTGGCCAGGGTCTCGGCCGCTGACATAAAGTCTTAGCCCCCACGTCTTTCCCCCTTCCCATTGGTCAGTCCACCAGGCAAGAGGCATGAGGATGACGGGGTTGCAATCTCCGACAATGCAGTTCTTCCTTGGGGCCCCGGGTCGAATCTCTCTGGTCAGACGGAGGAGCTTGTCGGTGGGAGGTTTCTTCCACAGGGCTAGGGTCTCACAGCCCCACGAGGCACAATAGAAGTCGTCCTCTCCTCCACAGTCACTACCCCCTTCCCGGGGACAGACATAATGTTCAGTGTGCCATAATCCTTGCTCTAGGGACAAGGTTCCGCACCCATAACTCTTGCCTCCGGTGGCCCAGGGTTGGTCCCCCCAGCCATACCTGGTCGACATGGATTGACTATGGGAATTTCCCCAGTTCTTTCCAAACAGTTTACAGAGATCTGTCCGGATGACAGGCGCCCCTACTCCTACAACAGAACCTATAACAGTCCCATCAATAGTCCTCGTGATCTCCCAAGAGTAATTCTTGGCTGAATGGGGATTTCCCATCCCTGGCTGCACACAGATGAGAAGAGTCAGGATGTACACCGAGTGAGTCTGACCTTCAATGGGTCTCCGGTCTTCTGGACCTGCCATCTCTCGATGCTGTCGTTTGCCTTCTTCACTTGTGTACGATGGATCCAGTGTCTTTTTCCTGCAACTTTGATGGCGGTTGGAGTGCTCAGCACCACCTGGTAGGGTCCATCCCATCTAGGTTCTAGGCTGCCAGGGTCGTGACGCTTCACCCAGACGAGGTCACCCGGAGAGAAGGCAGGTTGTGTTGGACTGGATCTCAGCACGTCCTCCTCCCGTACGGCTCTCACCGCCCGTTGTGCTGACGTGGCGCTGCTCTGCAAAGCCTGTAAGGACTTAAGCAAATTTCGGGTAGACAGCCGGGCAATTTCTTCCTCCCTTAGGCGGGGAAGAAGAGGTGGCGGCCTGCCAAACATAATTTCAAAAGGGGTGAGTCCTTTTATGTACGGGGTACACCTAGCTCTGAGGAGGGCAAAAGGAAGGAGACTTACCCAGTTTTCGCCAGTCTCTAATTTTAACTTAGTTAATGTTTCCTTCAAGGTCCGATTCATTCTCTCTACCTGTCCAGAACTCTGTGGTCTATAAACACAATGCAATTTCCAAGTTACTCTCAGGGCTTTAACTATAGATTGTGTAACTTTGGCGATAAACGCTGGACCATTATCAGACCCCATATATAGTGGCAGGCCAAACCGGGGGACAATTTCAGAGAGGAGTTTTCTAACTACTACCTGTGCTGTCTCTGCCTTGGTTGGGTAGGCCTCAGGCCATCCAGAGAAGGTATCAACAAAAACCAGCAGGTACTTATATCCTCCTCGTCCTCCTGGTATCTCAGTGAAGTCCACTTCCCAGTGTTCTCCGGGGTTCTGACCTCGGAATCGCTGTCCCGGCGCGGCCACAAGAGGGGGTCCTTGGTTCACCTGGGCACATACTTGGCACCTTCTGGCCAAGTCTTGAGATATTTTCTGGAGCCCTGGGATGTAGAATTCTCTTCCCAGTAGTTCTGATAGCTTTGTTCCCCCCAGGTGGGTACTTTGGTGGGTCTGGGAAGCGATGGTCCGCCCCAGGGCTTCTGGTACTATAGGCCTACCATCTGGCAGAATTAGCCATCCAGCCTCTCCTTCCCGGGCCCTTAGCCTCTCAGCTAGCTCCTGCTCCTTCGGTAGATAAGTAGGCTTCTCTGGGAGCCTTCGTGCTGGCAGGGCTACGAGAACCTCCAAGGGCCCTACTGGTCTTTTAGCCACCTCCTTGGCGGTTTGGTCTGCAAATCTATTTCCCTGTGCTTCGGGGCTATTTCCTTTCTGGTGCCCCCGGCAATGGATTACCGCCACTTCCTTTGGCCCCCATATAGCTGCCAGGAGGTTAAGTATTTCAGAAGCATTTTTAATGTCCTTTCCTCCTGATGTCAAAAGACCTCTTTCCTGATATAGGGCCCCATGCACATGTACTGTGGCAAAAGCATACCGACTGTCCGTGAAAATGTTCACTCTTTTTCCCTTTCCCCACCGGAGAGCCTGAGTGAGGGCTATTAGCTCTGCCTTTTGGGCTGAGGTGCCTCGTCCTAAGGCCTGTGCCCAGAGAATCTCCTTTTGTGTCACTACTGCCGCCCCCGCATACCGGATACCTCCTTCCACGAAGCTGCTCCCATCCGTGTAGAGGGTTTCATCCGGATTCTGCAGGGGCTGGTCCACGAGGTCCTCTCGGAGAGAAGTGAGGGCAGTCAATGTCTCTTCGCAGTCATGCAGAGGGGCCTCTGCCTCCTCGTCCGGGAGGAGTGTGGCTGGGTTCAAGGCAGCCGTTTTCAGGAAACTGACTCGTGGTGGGTCTAGCAGCAACACCTGGTACTGGGTAATACGAGCATTAGACATCCATCTCTCCGGGGGGCTTCTTAGTAAGGTCTCAACTGCATGCGGGGCAACTACTTGGAGATTTTGGCCAAAGGTTAGCTTTGAGGCTTCCTTTACTAGTAGGGCAGTGGCCGCAATGGCTCTCAAGCAGTTGGGCCATCCTGATGCCACTGGGTCAAGTCTTTTAGAGAGATAAGCTACGGGGCGCTTCCATGGTCCCAGAGGTTGCGTGAGGACCCCTTTCGCCACCCCTTTGTTCTCAGCTACATATAGCTGGAAGGGCTTGGTTAAGTCTGGCAGGGCAAGTGCTGGGGCACTTACCAGGGCTTCTTTTAGTTTCTTATAGGCCTCTTCTTCCTTTTCTGTCCAGATCAGGGCGGCCTCCTTTCCCCCCGTTGCAGAGTATAATGGCCGTGCAATTTCTGCAAAACCTAGTATCCATAGCCTGCAATAACCCACCGCCCCGAGGAACTCCCGAACTTGCCTCTTGGTGGTAGGTCTTGGGATTGACAAGATGGCCTTTATTCTGCTGCTGGATAAAGTTCGTCTACCCTCTTCTATATTGTAACCCAAATATGTTACTCGGGTAGTGCACAGCTGAGCTTTCTTGGCTGAGACCCGATACCCCAAACAATCGAGGGCGGTTAGCAACTCTCGAGTGGCCTGCTTACAGTCCTGTTCCTCCTCTGTGGCCAGTAGGAGGTCATCTACATATTGGAGCAGAGTCACCCGTGGATGGTCCTGACGGAACTCACGGAGGTCTTGGTTTAGGGCCTCATCGAACAGAGTGGGTGAGTTCTTAAATCCTTGCGGCAACCTAGTCCAAGTTAACTGTCCAGACTCTCCCTCTGTTGGGTCCACCCACTCAAAGGCAAAGATAGGTTGACTCTGCTTTGCCAGGGGTAGGGAGAAAAAAGCATCCTTTAGGTCTAAAACAGTATAGAACCGGTGTTCTGGCTTGAGGAGGCTGAGAAGAGTGTAAGGGTTCGGGACCGTGGGATGGATAGTCTCAACTCTCTTATTTACTTCTCTTAAGTCCTGCACCGGCCTGAAATCCTCAGTCCCTGGTTTTTGTACTGGCAACAGGGGAGTGTTCCAAGCAGATTGGCAAGGAATCAAGATTCCAGCCTCTCTCAGCCTCTTAATGTGCTTGGCGATTCCTGCTCTCGCCTTCTGGCTCATTGGATATTGCCGAACTCTGACTGGGGTGGCACTGCTAGTCAGCTGGACTACAATTGGAGGTCGGTGTTTAGCTAGCCCTGGCGGATTGTCCTCCGCCCAAACTCCCGGGATAGCCTGTCTTAATTGTTGGAGATAGGCATCTGCTGAGACTTCCCCCGGCTCCTCCTCGTGTAGTAAATATTCCTCCTGTAGAGGCAATGTCAGGAGATATAGCCCCGCAGTCCCTGGGTCTTGCAATTTGATCTCTGGCCCTGGCCCTTCAAAGGAAATTATGGCCCGTAATTTGCTCAGCAAGTCCCGGCCTAGCAAAGGGCAAGGGCACTCTGGCATCACTAGAAACGAGTGAGTCACTGAGCCATTTCCTAGGTCACTAATCCGACCTTTAGTCCATGGGTAGGATTTTACTTTTCCCGTTGCCCCTTTGATGGGGATTTTGGTCTTAGAGACAGGACCCACTGGCTGTTGCAGGACAGAGAAGGTGGCTCCCGTGTCCACAAGGAAGTCCACCTTTTGGCCCCCCACTGTCAGAGTTATCCTGGGCTCTTGGGGGCCAGCTGAGCCCTGACAACCCTAATCCACCTCCTCCACCAGCACGGGAGTTGACTTCCCCGTACGTTCAGGGCAGTCCTTTTTCCAATGTCCTTCCTTTTTGCATAATGCACACTGATTTTTCCCAAGCCGGGGTCGGACTTCTTTGTTTCCGGGAGGCTTTCTTTTGCCCTTATTGTCTCTCCGGCCCCTTGGGCCTTTTTCCTCATTTAGGGCCAGGAGGACCTTGGCCATCCGGGTGTTTAAATCTGCCGTCGGGTCCTCCCGATTATTGAAAACCTTCTGGGCCACCTCAACCAACTCAGAGATTGATTTCCCCTCAAAGCCTTCTAACTTCTGCAATTTTTTCCTAATATCTGGGGCCGACTGGGAAACAAATGCAACAACGACAGCCCTCCGATTTTCCGGGGCCTCAGGGTCAATGGGGGTATACACCCGATAGGCCTCGCACAGCCTCTCAAGGAAAGCTGCCGGGCTCTCATTAGGCCCCTGGACTGTCTCTGTCACCTTAGAAAGGTTTGTGGGTCTCCGAGCAGCAGCTCGGATGGCCCCCAATAGAGTCTGGCGATACTGATCGAGAGCCTCCTTTCCCCTCTCAGTATTGGGATTCCAGGTAGGTCGCCGGGAGGGAAACACAGCCTCCAACCTGTCTTGTTCAGAAGTAGGCTGCCCATCCGGACCCAGCACAAATCTCCTCCCCTCCGCCTTGATTCTCTCTCTCTCCTCTGAAGTGAAAAGAGTTTGCATCAACTGTTGGCAATCATCCCAGGTAGGTTGATGGGTAAAAAACACAGACTCTAAAAGAGAAATCAACCCCTGTGGATTCTGGGAGAAAGAAGGATTCTGGTTCTTCCAGTTATATAGGTCACTGGTAGAAAAGGGAACATAAACCATAAAAGGTTGCCCATCCGGACCCAAATCCAAAGGGCCTGCTTGCCTTAATGGCAATATAGGAGCTGCAGGACTGGCAGATGCCGCACGATCCCGCGGCTTCTCCCCCCCTCCTTCTCTCTCTCCATACGCTGTCCCTTGCCTTGTGAGAGAAGGGGAAAGTGGAGCCGGGCCCTGGACTGGGGCTCCCGGAGGAACGGAAACCGGCTGTGGAGGAGGCCGGGGCTCCTGACCGGGGTCATTTGCCACCGTGGTACCGGTGGAGGGAGGAGCATACGGGGGAGGTCTGACCTCAGGGAGTGCCTCCTCACCCGTATCCTGCAGAACAGGGGGAGTTTTGCCCTTCTTGGCTGAGGCCAAGAGAACTGTCTGTCTCTGTCCCAATTTCTTTTCCTTATTCTGACAACTTTGTAACCACCTTGGTTTTTCAGTCAAAATATCGACCCACACTTGAATATAGGGAATTTGGTCGGGGTGACCCGGCCGGCCGTAGACAACATGGTGAACCCGAAAAGCTGTGGTTAAATCATAAGTCCCTACGTCCGGCCATCCCACCTGGAAAGTGGGCCACTCCCTTTCACAGAATTTCTGCAAATCAGAAGCATTAACATTATGACCATATCCTTCAGCTCGCTTCTTGAAGTCCTGAAAATTGTTCAAAAAACATTGCAGCGGGGTGCACACAGAAGCAGACGACGACCCTTGACCCATTTTGACAAACACCAAGACAATAAACACCAGACAGACAAACCCGGTGCAGCCTACAGCCGCACGAACCAGGGACCCCGGCCACCGTCGTGGCCGCGGGTCAGGACCAGGAGTACCGCTGCGTCCAGCCCTCCGTATAGGTCCTTCCGTGGGACGTCCCAATTCCAGTTTAACGACCGGTCCCTTACCTCTCTCGAGAGTCCAGGTGGTTCGGTTTCCGAATTGAAAGTTCTGGGTGGACTGGAGACCTCCTTGGTAATCGTTCTCCACAGGTGTGGGGTATCTCGCTGAGTGCCCGGCGACAAGTCGGGGAGAGCCTCCTGCCTTGAATAGGGGGTCCCTCTCCTCCCTGCCGGGGGAGAGCCTCCTGCCCTAAACAAGGGGTCCCTCTCACCCCTGCCGGGGGAGAGCCTCCTGCCTTAAATAGGGGGTCCCTCTCACCCCTGCTGGGGGAGAGCCTCCAGCCCTAAGTAAGGGGTCCCTCTCCTCCCTGCCGGGTATCTCGCTGCGGGCCTCCAAATGTTATGGGTTGGCTCAACGAGATAGACCACCGACTCAGAATTTAAATTTGAAAGCCGTTTATTAAGCTGGCCAGCTGACCACAGCCCGTACCTTCCCCCTCTGGGAAGCCTCGCGGCATGTGGCAAAGAGCAAGCGTGCATTATGATTTTTATAGCAAAACAGTGTTCAAAGAATACAAAGCATTTCATTAGAAGTTCACAAAAAGTTCATGAGAACGGAGGGGAGGTAAACAGAGTCACACCTGGCTGGAGCGTATCATATCACATTGTTTTTCTAAGACAATCTAGCAATTTTTCTTCCATGCTCTCTGACCCTGACACAATCCTTCTACACAATCGCTCTTCATACATCAGTCCTCCTTCCAGCACATACACAATCCTCATATCCTGGCAATACAATTCTTTCTCATACATCCCCCTCTGTCCAAGCACATTCAATTTCTCATGTCTTATTTCCTCCCCTTAGCATATTCTGTAACATTCTGTAACCCTTCCATGCCGCAGTCCCTCACCCTAGCACAATGTGCCTGCAACCAAGGTACATGCCCTTGACCGGAATCGAACCCGGGACCCTTGAGTCTGCAGGCCAACGCTCTATCCACTGAGCCAAACCAGTTACAGCATTGCTAGGTTTTAAGCACGGTTCCATGTCCTTGGAATTCATTAAGGGCCAAAATGAGGTGACATTCCCTTCCCTGCTGGAGTTCATTGTAGAGAGGATCACAATATTTGTAGTAAATATATTGGAAATAGGAAAGAGATTGGGGAAGGGGACTGGGAAAGAAGGAGAGTCTAATTAACATAATGGCTATGGTAGGTATAATAATGGCCCCCCAAGATGTCAAGTTCTAGTCACTGAGAAGTATGAGTATGTTACCTTACATGTCAAAGGGAACATTACAGATATTATTAGGTTAACAATCTTGAAATGGGAATTCATTCTAGATCAGTGGTTCTCAACCTTGGCTGCACATTAGAGTCACCTGGGAATCTTTTTAAAATCCTGGTTTCTTGGCCTCATCCTCCGGAAATTTTGTTTCTTTGTTACTAATTTTGTGGCCTCACCCCATCACAAAGGAACAGAATTTCTAGAGGATGAGGCCCAGAAATCAGGATTTTAAAAAGATTCCCAGGTGATTCTAATGTGCAGCCAAGGTTGAGAACCACTGTTCTAGATTATCAAAGTGGGTTAAATACAATAATAATAGTCCTTATACGAGAGAGTTAGAGGGTGCAGAGCCAGCTAAGAAGATGTGAAAATGGGAGCACTGGTTGCAATTATACAGAGACAAGAGCCAAAGATTGAGGTGGCTTCTAGAAGTCAGAAAAGGCAAGGAAAGCATTTTATCCTAGAGGATTCAGAGGAATGCGGTCTTGCCAACCCATTTTAGACATCTGACCTCCTTCTGAACTATAAAATACATCTCTTATTTTAAGCCCCTAAGTTTGTGGTAATTTATAGCAACAATAGGAAAAGAGTAGAATTACCTAAAAAAGGAGTGCTACAAGACCAAGTAACCTCACCTCACTGATAAAAGAAGGCTTTGCCTTCAATGTAGAGTATTGGCATTGATTGATCTTGTAGTAAATTTGAGAAAGGAATTATATGTGTTGAAAAACATACTAGTAACTGTTTTTACTCCAACTCCATTTCCCCTTTTCATATGCAAAAACTATTACTATTTTGTTTTGTTTTTTAATAACAAGATCATGAATCTCTGTCTACTTTGTCCTCTTGCTAATTGTCACTACTCACTACTCATGCCTTGAGATTCTTCTCTCTTTTCCAATACCAATCAGAATATGTAGAAGGTGGTGTTTCCCCAATACTCCAAGCCCATAACAGCTCCCAGAAATAATTAAAAGAAGCACCCATTTATAGGGTTTTACTTTTGAAAACCAGACAAGAGATAACTAAAAATGTTAGAAATTGTTCAAATTGTATAGCCTGGATTGCAGGTCTATTCTTAAGGGTTCTCAGTTGATATGGTAGTTGAAAGACAAATGAGGCTTTTGCCATTGGTTTATGAACCTTTCACTCAAAATTGACCCTCTTCTTAAGAAATGAAATTGGGTCTAAAGATATTCACAAAATGGAAAATCAATGCCTACCAGGTTTATGGCCATTGATGCTACTAGTCTGAGTGAGACTCAGTTTGCCAGTCTTACATTTAGAAACAGAGTGATTTCCTCTCAGTATTTCCACATAGAGTGTCACTCCATGGTGGTTATCAACCTTATTCCAAATACACCTGTCCATTTTAATCCAATTAAACATGTGTTTCCCAAATGTACAGCCCTCTTCTATTTATTTTGGGAGAGAATCCCCCACCCACCCTTCCCAAAAGAAAAATATACATTGTGATATACACCTGGGTCACAAGAATGATCCTTTATAGGCCTAAAATTTAGGCACTTTCCTTATTCCTGCATATATTTTGCATAATGGCATTTTTAAAGGGTTTCTTGCTCTTAATTTTTTTAAAATATATTTATATTGAGTTCACAGAGGAAGGGAGAGAAAGAAAGAGATAGAAACATCAATGATGAGATATAATTATTGATTGGCTACTTCCTGCATGCCCCACACTGGGGATAGAGCCCACAACCCGGGCATGTGCTATGACTGGAAATTGAACCATGACCTTCTGTTTCATAGGTCAATGCTCAGGCACTGAGCCTAGCTGGCCAGGAACATAATGGTATTTGAAGTTTGGGGATACAGATGTACCAAGATTGACAGTGATCACGGTTTTTCATGGAAACATACACAGCTTGTTTTGAAGAGGAAGTGGGGTGTTTTTTTTTTTAATTGATTAATGTTATAAGGTATGAAGTGCTTAGCTCCCAAAGACTGAATATCTGAACAGTAGAAAAGTGAAATCTTGTAGCTTGTACCATCTTGAGAAACACTCAGCTTATAAATATGTAAACAAGTTTCGACAACTGCAGCATTCTTCCAGCCTCACCAGATGTGCTTTCAAAAGGCTGTTTAGAGCCCTTCTTTTATGCTTTCCCCCTTTTTTTTATTTTCTGCTGCCTGAAATATCAGCGAATGAGCAAGTGATTACCTCACATGGTTTTCTTCTACCTATGAAATATGCATGAGATCTGTTCTGACTAAAGTTTATGTTTGCCTAGAGGTTCAACAACTTTTGGGGGTCTTAGCCTCAATGGCTACATTAGACTTCCTGGAAAACAGATCTACATAAGAAATGGGAACTCAATTTAAATAATCCATTTGTCTTATAAGAACTCTTTATAAGGAAAGTGCTCTTCCTTCTTAAATAACATTAAAATAAAAGTAGTGAATTTTAAAATTTTGAATGAAAACTGTTCTCCACTCAAGGAAGCATTCTTTTACTTGCTAACATATTTTAGGATTTTTTAAATTCTATAACTTTAAATTGCAGGCATGTTTGTAATATCACTCTAACTCATCTTTATTCTAATCTTAAAAATTATTTGTGATTATTCTACACATTGATCTTTAATCTCAAGACATTAACAAAAAAGTGCATTATGTTTAAACGTGTGACCATCTTATATTCATGTAGAGTGTAATGTAATAACTTAAAATAATCAATAATGTTCTATATTTGATTATAACATATTTAGTAAATAATACATCTTCTATGTCATTTGCAATAACCTTGAGAATGGAGATGTTATGGAAATCTTTTTGTATGCTAATGATTCTTTGTTTCCGTTATTTATTCCATAGCATTTATTGAGTGCCTAATAAGTTACAGGTATTATTCTAGGTTCTTGAGATGCACATCTGTGTAAAAACTACACAAATTTTCTACTAGAGATAATATTCTAGGAGGGAAGACAGTCTATCTACATAAACATACTTCTGAAATGTTTAAATGTTGTAATATGTTAGAAGATAATGAATACCAGGAGAAAACAAGCAGAGTAGGCTACAAAGTGTGGCCTGGGAGGCAGTTACTATGCAGATTTCTAAGGCATGTACATTATAGAAATGACTGGTACAAAAGTCTTAAGGTGATAACAATCCTGGCATGTTTGTGGAAAAGCAAGTAAGGCATTGTGTGTAGAGTGAGATGACAATTGCCAGTAAGAAATGAAGTTGGAGAAAAAGAGTAATGGTGGTCGTATGCACATAAGGTCTGTAGGCATTTTAAGGAATTTGACATGCCTTTTATTAACATGGAAATCCAATGGAATTTTTGGAGCAGAATAATGATATGTCTGAGGTATTGTTCATAGGATTACTCTGACAGTTCTCTTGTTGAAAGTAGATTATATTTGAGATTGTAATAATCAGGTTTGAGGAGATGATAGCTCACATCTTTTTGGTAAAATTGTAAGAAGATTCTGTTCCTGTTTTGAAGGTAGGAATTTTTAATTGATTAAATATTATGTGAAAAGGGAGTTAAGAATGAATATAAGAGTTATGGTCTGAAAAAGTGTATGTATAGAAATACTATAAACTGATATGGCATAAACGTCAGCTGAAACAGATTTGAAAGGGAGGTCAGAAGGTTAACTTTGTTCATGTTCAGTTTGAAATTGCTGGGGTCCAGCCCCAGCAGGTCCAGGGGTCCCCAAAGGTGTGGACGGAGTCGGCGAAGAAGGAATGACATGGAGACAGCGTTCAGTTGATCAGCAGCCTAGCCAGGATCTCTAGCCAAGTTCTGGTCAGGATCTCCTAGCGAAGTTCTGGTTAGGATCTCCAGCCAGGTGCTGTGTCCATGTTGTCTTGCTAGGTTCTCCAGCCAGGTTCTGTCCAGGTTATCCAGCCAGGTTCAGTCACCAGGTTCTAGTCAGGTTCTCTTGCCATGTTCTGTCTAGGTTCTCCAGCCAAGTTCTGTAGCCAGGTTCTGTCCAGGATCTTTTGCCATGTTCTCTCCCTAGGTTCTCTCTCTAGGTTCTGTCTCTTGTTGTCTTGTTACATCTGTATTTATAGCAGTTGATTTTAATCCTGTCAATTTCTATTGCAAAGGTTAGGGAGTTTCTTATCTCCATTCCAGGGAGTAAAGATTATGTAGCTTAAGGGTGATTGTTTGTAGTTAAAGTGATTAACTACCCGCCTGGCACTTAGTTAAGGGGTTTTATTCCCTCCCTAACTTCAGGGAAAAATCCCTACCTGGGGAAACAACCTTTCTCGGAGAGGTGACCTTGGTTAAAATACATAGCGCTAAGGGGAGCAAACATATTAAGAACAGTATGCTATATATGCCAGGTCCCTTGAAACATATGCTGTGCAGACGTTTCTTCTCTGCAGGGACTGTGTCAAGCAGCAAGGATGGACCGGCTCCCGGCATGAAATGGCTTCTGAATATTTAAGTGAAAAGTCACAAAAACAATTAAGTATCCTTGTCTAGAGTTTGGATGATACATCTGAGCTGGAAATATAAATGTGGGAGATGATCAATGATGTTTAAAGTCATAAGAAACTATACATTTTCCAAGGAAATTAGTACAGCATTACAGATGTTTTTTTTAAAGAAACCAAATCAACATTTATGTTATTTTATCCCCAGAGCTTACTACTATCTTGAAGATTTGATGATAGAAGATATAATGTTAAACAACTAAAAAGGTCTAGAGGAATGAGTGAGTCACACAAATATACTGTAATCTATATATATCAGTATACTGTAATCTATATAGATATAAGCTACCACCCAACTGTCCGACCGTATGACTGGTAGCTACTGGTCGACACTCAATCACCACCAGGGGGAAGATGCTCAACGCAGGAGCTGCTGAGAGACAACAACTTTGCAGAGTGCTCTCTCACATCTGAGACACCTCGGGGGATGTCAGACTGCCAGTCTCTGTCTGATCCTTGCAGGCCAGGCCAAGGGACCCCCACCTGCCGGAGGGACCCTGCTCACTTTGCAAATGTCCTTCAAGCCCAGGCCCCACCCCAGTTGGCTCCAGGATGTTTCTGGCCCATCTCACCCAGTCCCCCCCTGACAGCCACCTTCTAATTAATTTACTTTCAATGTGCACAAATCCATGCACCGGACCTCTAGTATAGTATAATCATAGAACAGAACCAAGGATCCACTTCAAGTTTGTAGACATGAATATAATGTGCCATATGTTAACACATACCCCAAAGTCTAGTAAGGAAGTTAGCACATAAGAAGTCACCATTAAAGTTCTGATGAATAAATACAAAATGCTTGAAATTCTCTAAAACTTATAACAGTTAATTTGTATCATGGGGATGAACTTTGCATGTTTGATTTTCTACTTATTCTTGTTTTCCAAAGGCCAATTTTTTGCGCTGGTCATGTAGATAATAAGAACCATTCTATTCTAGTTGCTGGGAAAATCATCTTGAGATATGCATATAAGAAATCTATTAAGAAATATTTCTAGGGAAGCAGAATGGGAGAATTGAATTGGAGTGAAAGAAATGAGTTGGGATGTGGTTTCAATAAATGACTCAATCAATCTTAAAGGGAATGTACCTTGAAATTTTCACAATTGAGACACAGTTGGTGGAACTTTATACCCCATTATCAGCCAGTTATTGAATATGGGCTGCCCAGGGAAAGGGTTTGACCAACATTTTTTAGTTTAGGGCAATTCTTGAAGAAGGACTAAGATGTCAGATAATACATAATTCTAGGAGTTCTTAGAGAAATAATTTTCACTTATTTGATTCTTTACTTCCTTATACATATCCAGAACATTTTGGTAGTATAAATGCCTCTTGTTCCACAGTGATGATGTTTAATAAAAAATTTTATTTTTTTTAAGACTAGAGTTTAAAGTAAAAAAAAAAAAAAATGGGTCATTAAGGAAGACAAGGATTATAAGACACTTACTTAGGTGTTCAGTAGTTGGAAACAATAATCCAAGCTTGTGTTTCTAGGTTCTCTAATTCTATTTATTAAAATGAAAAATAAGAAACAAATAAAATAGCATCTATTTGTGATCCATCAACTTGATTTTATAACCCCAGATGAGTGGGTTTCCATCTACATTTGGAAAAAGATTGACTACAAAACAAACAAGCAAAACACACACACACACACACACACACACACACACACAGGAACTACACACCTGTTCTTCATTGACTTACTATGAATTCAAGAAGTTTCCTGGACACAGGTCCTATCCATTGCTAAAGTGATCACAAAAAATGTATCAGTGCTTTATGTTGCTAAAGAGGTAAGAACTAGGATTCAGGACTCCCAGAGAGGGAACTTTGTGAGTGTGTCATGCTCCAAACTAAAAGCCTGGAGTACTGTATTAATAAAATAAATAGCAATCATAATGTGTGCTTTCAGCACAAAGATATAAAACTACACCGATGAGCCGTGGCATGTGTGACTCAGCTGTTTGAGTGAGCATTGTCCTGTGCACTGAAAAGTCTCCAGTTTGATTCTCATCAGGGCCTGTACCCAGGTCATGGGTTCCATTCCCAGTGAGAGTGTATCTGGGAGGCAACTGATTGATGTTTCTCTCTCTCTCCCTCTCCTTTTCTCTCTCTCTCTCTAAAATTAATATAAATGTATTTTAAAAAACCTGCATCCATGGAACAAAATGGAATTTCCTAAAGCAGATCACACATATGTAGTCATCTGATTTACAATGACTATAAGAAACAATGGTGTCGTGATAAAAGATAGTATTTTAAACAAATGTTACTTTGGAAAAATAATGAATATATCAGATGATGTATCATAGAATTGTACACTTGAAATATATATAAGTTTATTAACCAATGCAACCTCAATAAATTTAATTTACCCAGTTTAGAAAGATAAATAAAACAAATCTATATGTACTCTACCATTTTTTCTCCGTGTGTGTGTGTGTGTGTGTGTGTGTGTGTGTGTTGTTTGTTTTCTGTATTTCAATTTAACAACAATTGTTAGGTTCATATTCATGGTCAATGAATATCTTTTGAATGAATAGTGTTTTGTATGTCAAATTATAGATAACTTTTTATTGAATTATATTTCATTTCTATATATCCCATATATAGAAATGGATCAACAAAATTTGAGTAATGTCCATGCTGGGTTTTTTTCTATTTTAGTTCAATCATTATTCATTGACATGAGAAAAAGAAAAAGAGAGAAATCTACTTTTTATTAGCACTTGAGTACCACATTGCCAAAGATATTTCAATGTAGTTTCTAAAGTTTGAAAAAGAACTATTGACAGAACTATCTGATTATGGAACATTGGTTTGGACACATGATAAAATAAAAGTGGAACAAAATCAATCACTCAAACATTCACTTGTGAGTATCTTTACTTTAAAAAAATGAAGAATACCTTTTTAGTGTAATGAAAGGTTAAAAAAGGCCCCCAGCCGAAACCGGTTTGGCTCAGTGGATAGAGCGTCAGCCTGCGGACTGAAAGGTCCCAGGTTCGATTCCGGTCAAGGGCATGTACCTTAGTTGTGGGCACATATCCAGTGGGAGGTGTGCAGGAGGCAGCTGGTCGATGCTTCTCTCTCATTGATGTTTCTAACTCTCTATCTCTCTCCCTTCCTCTCTGTAAAAAATCAATAAAATAAAAAATTTAAAAAGCCCCCCAAATACAGAGTATATTATGATAAACTGTCCATAAATTAAAGTGAAATAACTAAGGTTATATCAGGGAATCAGGTTAATACAATCTGAGAGAAATGATCGGTTTACTTACATATGAATACTTCACTCTATGTACACTTTCTGAATAAACTTTAGATATAGAATCAGTTTTATAGAATAGATGAGTAAGCAAAGTTTGATCATAAGGTATAATAGTTCATGAATCCATGAAAATTTCATGAGCACCAAAGTGAGTTATCATTAAAATGTTTTCTGTTTTGAAGCCAGGGTCTCAGATCATTAAGCAGCTACTTAGGTATAAACCTTGCAATAAAAAACATCAAAATTGATGTGCAGCTACAGTACTTTGATTAGTAGTTGGATGTTAATCAGAATTTGTTTCATTGTTACTAAACTGAACATGTTTGTGAGAAGATTTCAGTTTTCTTTCACAAACCATGAATAGTGACTTGAATTTTACATAAAATAGAAATTAGAATATTCAATGGTTTTTGAAGAAGGGTAAATATTTAATAAAGTCACTTTATTACATAATAACTTGTATTATTACAACAAAAAGCTGTGTTTACTCCTTTCTATTATATCAATCATTTTACTTATGAGTTAATGTCATGGAGATGCAAGGAAAAGATGACATTTAGATTAAGTGCTTATTTCATTTAACATATCAAACTAAATATTATATCTATTGATTGATTGATTGGTCAACTGATCTATCTATTCAGAGTTAATAGTAAAAATGTATAAGTTTAAACCCAAGTCTAAGGGTAAGTAACTTCATGTTTCTATATTTACCTCAAGTAAGTTGTGTTTGAAATATTATCTGTATTTTTTTCCTTTTAAACAATATATTTTTATTTATTTCAGAGAGGGGATGGGAGAGAGGGAGAGGGCTAGAAACATCAATGATGAGACAGAACCATTGATTGGCTGCTTTTTGCATGGCTCCTACAGGGTATTAAGCCTGCAACCAGGCTATGTGCCTTGACCTAGAATGGAACCTTGACCTCTTGGACCATGGGTTGACACTCAACCACTCAGACACACCAGCCAGGCTATCTCTAATTTTTAAAAAATTATTTAACTTCTAGTCAGATCGTAACTTCTTTTGGTAATTTATTCATAGCCTACATACACACACACATGCACACACCCCTCTAAGGAGGAAAATCAATATTAGCCAAGTATTAGGAGTTTAAGATTGTGTTTGAAGGATTAATTTGTAATATTTAAAAATACAATGTATTTCTACAGCTTATATTTTTATCCTCAGACACTCTTCCAATATTAACTCACTATTATCATCAGTTCTCCCCCTCTTCACTGTAATATAACTTGAAATCAGTGTCTTGGAAGCTAAAGCTACTCCTTCAGGAGCAGAGAGTATTCTCTTAATAACAAAAAATTTCACACAAAATTGCCATTCAGTAGATAACAAATTACTAAACATGATAATTGTTTATTGTTCAACCTAATGAAAAACATGAGCTTATCAGTTAAACTAATATCAGTTTAAAGATATTTTAGCTTTACTGAGTAATAATTTACAAAATTGAAATACATTTGAAGTATACACATGATGATTTGATATACATTGCAAAAGAATTCTACTAATTGAGTTAATTAACACATCCGTCACCTCACATAACCTCACATATTTATCTTTTATTTTGGTGAGAACATGTAGGTTTTATTTTCTTAACAAATTTTAATTATACCTTACACTGTTATCAACTACAGTCACCATGTTATACAGCAGTGGGCAAAAGTAGGTTTGCAATTGCATTGTGATATTATTTTTTATTAATAAAGCTATTGTAATAATTATAACCTGCATGTCTTTTTCCCTAAGAACAACTGTAAACCTACTTTTGCTCACTCCTATACATTAGATTCTCAGACCTCATGCACTTTATAACTGAAAGTTTGTAACCTTTGACCAACCTCTTGTAATTTCTCTATCTCCTAGCCTCTGGCAACCACCACTTTACTCTGTTTCTATGCGTTTATCAGTTTAAAGATTTTTTAAAAACATGTATTATGTGTCAAAAATTATGCTGCATATTAATACTGTATTAAAATTATCTGAAAAGTATAGAACATGGTCCTATAAACAAAGTTATACTGTTAAAACTTATTTTTAATATTTTTATAATCATGTACATATTCAAATCTAGAACAAAAGAGGACAGGGAAAATTTATATTTGAATCAGCGGAGCCAGCAAATGGGGCTCAGAGAAGAGAGAAAGCAATGTGCTTTTCTGGTGCAGCTTTTTATTTTTTTTAAATACTTACTGGAGGATATTTTTCCATTGATTTTTAGAGAGAGTGGAACAGAGAGGGAAAGACAGAGAAATATCCATGTGAGGTAAACACATCGTGTGGTTGCCTCTTGCATGTGCCCTGACCAGGGCCCAGGCTAGGGAGGGTCCTGCAACTGAGGTACATGCTCTTGACTGGAATATGCCCTTGACTGGAATCAAACCTGGGACTCTTCAGTCTGCAGGCGGACGCTCTATCCACTGAGCCAAACCAGCTAGCTCCCACATGAGATTCTTAAAAGTCCACTCTGATGAACCCAGACATCTCCTACTAATGATTACTTTCTCTCTATTATAAAATTATCTTGTGTTATTTTATCTTTTTATTGGCTCTTTTATTTAAGCATTCAGAAAAGCCTCCTTAAACTTTATTTTTCATCTTGTATCTCTCTCCTTCCCATCACAGCTAAGGTGTTTTTGGATATTCTACATTAATTTTTACTTTCACATCAACAAAATATAACATTAAATATATACAGAAATATATAAAACATGTGTAAGTTATAAACATATTGTAAAATAAACAATTGCAAATCCATATCCTAACTCATGACGTAGGACATAACCAATTTTTTCTAACTACCATGTGCTCCTTTCATGCCCTAAACCTTTGCCTCCCCTGCAGGTGTAATCTCTATTTAGAATCAGTGTTTATTATAAATTTTTATTTAAAAATTAGTAAAGTACATGTCTAAATATTATATTGTTTAGTTTTTATTGCCTTGGGATTTGTTAAAATGATGCTTTGTATAATGTCATGGGCCTTTTCTTTTCTCACTCAACATTTTATTTCTAAAGTGATTCTATGTTGTGGTGGGTAATTGTAGTTTATTTGTGTTTGCTGATGTAGAACATTCTATTGGGTTAATATATCAGAACTTATTTACTTGTTGATTACTAGTTGGTGTAATTTTTTGTCTTTCTTTATCTAAATTTTTAAATCAACTAATGCAAATCTGGACACTCTTGTACATGTTTTCTGTTGGATATATGCAAGAATTTCTCTGAATTGCATACCAAGGAACAGAACTAATGTGTCATAGTTGAACCTTTAACTTTATCATATGATTTCACTTTTTGATCCAAAGTGGTTATTAAAATGTACTCTCCCTTCCAGCAATATGTATAAAATGACAAATTACTATTATCCTTAAGAACATGAACCTTGGAGCCAGGCTTGATGAAGTTTGTTTTTCTTTGAGTTAAAGTACACAATCGAAGTACACTTAGAAAAGTGTACTAATTTTTAGTGTATAGCTTGATGAATTTCATAAATTGAACCTACCTTTTTTTTAAAAATATATTTTATTGATTTTTTACAGAGAGGAAGGGAGAGAGATAGAGAGTTAGAAACATCGATCAGCTGCCTACTGCACATCTCCTACTGGGGATGTGCCCGCAACCCAGGTACATGCCCTTTACCGGAATCGAACCTGGGACCTTTCAGTCCGCAGGCCGAGGCTCTATCCACTGAGCCAAACCAGTTTCAGCAATTGAACCTACCTTTGCAAACAGCAGACTAAGGACTGAACATTACTAGAATCTAAAGGGCTCCCCTTGTGGTTTTTTCCAGTATTACCTCTCATGACACCAGAATAAATGCTATTTCTACTTCTAACCTCATAGATTAGTTTTGCCTGTTTATAAATTTTATGCCACATCATATAACATATACTCATTTGGTCCTAGATTTTATTTCAATTTATGTGTTGAATATAATAGTGGTCCATTTTTTCTCATAGACAAATAATGTATCATTGTGTAGATAGACCATCAATTATCTGTTCTATTGCTCATTAGCAACTGGATAGGTTTCAATTTGGATTCATTTCTAATGCTACTATACCATTCCCCCCTCCATTTTTAGCATGTTTTTCTCCATGTACATTTATTACATTTCTCTGGGTTCTTTGCTCTTGGATCTGATGGCCACCTTGTTCACTACTTTCATGTCGAAGAAAAAAATTCACTTCTTCCCTCCACAGCCCCCACTTCTGAAGATGCTCATACATCATATGATCAAAGGATATGGGGTGCTCATTTCCCCTCACTATAGCATTTTTATACATCTTTTTTGATGAACATATATGCATTTCTGTTGGGTTCTATAGAAGCAGAACTGCTGATTTTAATGTGTCAAACTTTAGTAGATACTACCCAACAGTTTTCCCAAGCAGTGTACTAATTTTCACTTTCTACCAGCAATAAATGAGACATGCAGTTACTCCACATCCTCATCACAACCTGTTTTATTTCTGCTTTGTTTTTTTTGTGGTTTTTTATTATTCAATTTATTTTAACAGCAAAAAAAAATTCATCCATATCTACCATACTCCAGCCCCAACTCTTGCAACCACCAATCTATTCTCTAAATCTGTGAGGTTGTTTTTGTCGTTTTGTTGTTTAGTTTTGTTTTAGATTTCACATATAAGCAAGATCATAAGGTGTTTGTTTTTCTCTGTCTGACATTTCACTTTGCATAATTCCCTTAAGGTCCACCCATCCATGCTGTTGTAAATGACAAGATTTCATTATTTTTCATAGCTGAATTTCTTTACCTATTCATCCACCTGTGGACATTTAGGCTGTTTCCATATCTTGACTATTATAAATAATGCTGCAATAAACATGGGGTGCATATATATTTTCAAATTAGTGCCTTTTTTCTCTTCAGAAGTAGAATTGCTGGATCATATGGTAGTTCTATTTTCAATTTTTTTTTTCTGCACAAAGCTTCATTGTTTCATTTGGTCCAGTGCATGGGAGAGGGTTTCAGGGTGGTTATAAGAATGGCTCGTAGTTTCAGGGAGAGGTTCAAGCAAAAGCCAGACACCAGGCGCTGCAGAGGGGCCCCTCAAAAGCCTCTAGGCTCCAAAGGCTCCTAGTCGTGCTTGAGGGTGAGCCTTTCAAAGAGATACTTGCCTCACAGAGGTTAGTCAGGTGTAGCCCATCTTGATGAGTTTCACCCACTCACCCAGAAGTGGTTCTCCAGGAAGTGGTTCTCCATGGAGATGAGGGTCCACATGGGCAGAACCCAGGGCCTACAGCTCCAAAAGGACTTGGTTCAGGTTCCTCTCCAAGGCCAGGGTGGCTCCCATGGCACCCCGAGTTTTGCCCACTCATCTTGGGAGGCTTCAGCACGTCCTGGAAGAGAATGTGGCCACCACGCTGGTTTTGCATCTTTAAGAGATGCTCAGCACCCTCGCTTTTCTTCTCCACTAACTTGAGGAAGAAGTGGCCCATGCCCTATAGAGCTACATCCTCCAGGTGGAAATGGAAGCCCAGAGAGAGGTAGGTGTAGGAGACCCCCAGAGGTAGGTTGGCCAGGCGGTTGACTCCAGCCTCCACCTCGGTGGAATAATTCTGACAAATTTGGGAGCTCATGGTTGCTGGGCAATAAGAAGTTAAGGTAGGAAAAAAAACAGTGTGTTTGCTGGTCTTGGAGTTAGCTCCAAAGATGGTGACTGGATAAGACCCTGGGGAGTGGCCAGAGTCTAGAAGAAGGAGTTGCCCTGGGTCTGTTTCATCCAAACATTGTTGAAGCCAGAGACAGATCTGGGACCACCGAGGGCACTATCTATTTTTAATTTTTTGAGGAACACCCATTTTTTCCCCATAGGGTTTGCACCAATGTACATTCCCACCAAGAGCACACAAGTGTTCCCTTTCTTCACATCCTCACCAACACTTGATAGCAGCCACTCTAATGGGTATGAGGTGGTATCTCATTGTGGGTTTGATTTGCATTTCTCTGATAATTAATGATGTTGAGCATCTTATTTATGTACCCGTTGGCCATCTGTATGTCTTCTCTTTTTCTGCTTTGTTTTATTTTAGTTGTCTTGTTCCCACTTAACCATTCTGGGAGTATGTTTTGGCATTCCAGTGCAGTTCTATTTTGCTTTTGACTGGTGACTGTGAAAGTGGAGTCTTTCCATCTGTTTATAAGCCATTTGGATTTCCTTTCTGTGTGAAGGATTTGTTCAACTCTTTTGTCCATGTTTGTTTGTTTAAGATTTTCTAGTATTTTTCTTAGCAGTTTTTTTTTGTTTGTTTGTTTGTTTTAATTCTGGATGCAAAGACTTTGCTTAGCTATTTGTTTTAAATATTAAGTTCCACTCTGTGGCTTCTCTTTTCAATCCCTTTATGTTTCTTTTGAGGATGTTTGTTATAATACAAATTATCAAGTATTTCTTTTAGATTATTGCTTGAGAGTCTTGTTTTTAAAAATACTGGAATGTTTTGAGTATATTATTGTTTTCCTATATTTTGTTTCAAAACTTTTTTTAATTTATTCCTTTAATCCATCAGGAATTTATTTGTTATATATCATGAAGTTGAGGACCAGAATCTCTGGTTTGAATCCTAGGTACAATATTTTTGGGGTGTAAATAGGGTGAGTTACTCAACATATTTGTCCCTCAGTTTCTTCATCTGTAAACTTGGGATAATACTATTATCTAACATTTATTTAGCCAGCTGTTGGTATTGTTGTCAACAGATAACCCTCAGCTGTCAGCCTGCTCAGGGGGACTCCAATATAGAGAGCTGCCTCACCCCAGTCCACTACTCTAGGGCAGTGGTAGGCAAACTCATTAGTCAACAGAGACAAATATTAACAGTACAAGATTGAAATTTCTTTTGAGAGCCAAATTTTTTAAACTTAAACTATATAGTTAGGTACATTGTTATTAACTTAATAAGGGTACTCTTAAGGCTTAGGAAGAGCCACACTCAAAAGGCCAAAGAGCCGCATGTGACTCGCGAGCCTCAGTTTGCTGACCACAGCTCTAGGGTGTCTGGCATCCACGGGCTGACAACACAGGGAAATAACGGCCCAAGTCTCTTTTACCTCAGCTGAGTTCTCCCAGTCATTCTATCTTGAGAACTCTCCATATGGCAGGGTAAGTGGTCTCCTGAGACTACATCACAGTGTTTGATTTCTCCTTCTGCTCAACCTGACTTCCTTTTTGTCCACAGGTGTTCTTCACAGGGATAATCATTAATAACCCTCCTCCATGTTAATCTGCATCTCAAAGTCAGGGTACTTGTGGATGAACCCAACTGCCACACTACCTTATGGGAATTTTATTTGTGAAGATCAAGTAAGTTAATGTATGTAAAACACTGGAACACTGCTAATCACCATTCTCTTTAATCAAAGAAAGATCAGGGAAGGCTCTGGGAAGAACATAACCTCCACATTAAGACATGAATGCTGAGCAGCTCTTAGCAAGATTAAGGTGTAGACGGTAAGAGAAATGTTTCAGGCATTGGAAATAGCACATGCAAAAACTGTAAAAGAAGAAGTAGAAACTGAAAGGTGTTCAGTATGGCCTGAGTATATGATGGGAAGAGATAGATTATTCAGAAACAATGCTGGACAGGTAAACAGGAGTTAGCTCCTGTAGTCTCATCAACTGCTTAGAGATTTATATATTTTTATTAAAAACATGTAAATGGCCTAAAATAAGCCCTTATAAGACTTCATAAAGATCAGTGTTGACTATTTCCAAGATTTCTCTAGCTCCAGAGAAGTGTATAAATTAGACAGCAGATATTAGAAAAGTATAACATTAGTCTGGTTTGGTAATGAGTCTCTAGCCCAGTGGTTCCCAACCTGTTTTTGGCCATGCCCCACCTAAGCATCTCTAAAATCCTGATTCCCTCCCCCTCCCCTCGTGACATATAATTCTTATTATTTAAAAAGTGAACTCCTATACATGTAGAGAAAGCCTAAGAGGCCATTAACTTGGTATAAACAAGCTTCCAAAGAATATGGAATCCATGAAAGAGAAAAATAAAAGAACAAAAGGACAATTGAATTATTGAAGAAGAAATCACTAAGAAATCATTAGAAAAATAATAATAACATGAAGTGATATGAAAAAATAGCAAATAAAGTTTCAAAACATATAATATAGAACTGAAATGCATAAATATGTCACAATATATATTTATAGACTGTATCTAAGGCCACTAGAACCATAAGAAATGCAAAACATTCACTGTTAATAACTCACTATAGAATTTCCCCTCTTAAAAATCAAATTAGCCCCCTAAGGGGCATGTGCCCCACATTGGGAACCACTCTCTAGCCCCTCCCTACGCTTACATTGAGAGTCTACCTGGGTTGAGATTTGAGGGTTTGCAAGTGACATAAAGCAAGTGCCAGTAAGTCCAGAGCCAAGTAGTTGGGTGCTAGCAACAGAGAGGAACCACAGTTACCATGATATAGTGTATGATTTGTTATGTAGAGTGAGGGAGAGATGCTCTTGCCTATGACTCTTGCCTATGACTTCAGTACCTACATATATGGTGTGTTTGCTCTTTGTTGAACTAGAAAAATAACAGGAAGAGGTTTGGCACAGAATGAAGAAGTTTTCATTAATTTTTAGATACATATTAGACTACCTATTTGAAAATATTTAAAAACTAGAGGCCTGGTGCACAAAAATTTGTGCACTCGGGGGTGGCGGTCGCTCAGCCCGGCCTGTGCCCTCTTGCAGTCTGGGACCCCTTGGGGGATGACCACCTGCTGGCTTAGGCCTGCTCCCCGGGGGATTGGGCCTAAGATGGCAATCAGACATCCCTCCGGCAGCCCGGAAGCCCTCGGGGGATGTCCACTTGCCAGCGGGGAGCAGGCCTAAGCTGCAGTCGGACATCCTTAGCGCTGCTGAGGAGGCAGGAGAGGCTCCCACCACCACTGCTGTACTGGCAGCCATCAGCCTGGCTTGTGGCTGAGCTGAGCTCCCCCTGTGGGAGTGCACTGACCACAAGAGGGCAGCTCCTGCATTGAGCATCTGCCCCCTGGTGGTCAGTGTGTGTCATAGTGACCAGTCATTTTCCAGTCTTTCTGCTGTTAGGGTCAGTTTGCATATTACCCTTTTACTATATAGGATAGAGGTGTGGTGCATGGGTGGGGGCCGGCTGCTTTGCCCTGAAGGGTGTCCCAGATCAGGGTGGGGGTCCCGCTGGGGTGCCTGGCCAGCCTGGGTGAGAGGCTGATGGCTGTTTGCAGCTGGTCACACCCCCTTCAGGGTGGGGGTCCCCGCTGGGGTGCCTGGCCGGCCTGGATGAGGTGCTGATGGCTGTTTTCAGGCTGGCCACACCCACTTTAGGGTGGGGGTCCCCACTGGGGTTCCTGGACAGTCTGGGTGAGGGGCTGAGGGCCATTTTCAGGCTGGCCGGCGACTGAAGCTCCCAGCCTCTCCTTTTTTTCTTTCTTTTTTTATTCTGGGATTTATTTACCTTCTATAATTGAAACATTGTTGCCGTCACTGGCGCACTAACCTCTGAGGCCGCGCCTGGCTGAAAGCAGGTATCTGGGGTTTGTTTAGCTTCTATAATTGAAACATTGTTGCTTCCAGAGCTCAGAGTGGGGCCACCACAGGCGGGGAACCTTGGCTTCCTCCATCACTGGAGCATGCAAGCCTCATGTTTGCTTCAGCTGCATGGCTGTTGGCCGCCATCTTTGTTGGCAGTTAATTTGCATATCTCCCTGATTAGCCAATGGGAAGCTTAGAGGAGGTACAGTTAATTACCCTTTTGGTCTTTTATTAGATAGGATAAAATTGTATTAAAAAGGTTTAGATGGCAGGTATACATTTTGGTGTTATATACATTTTAAAGTTATGAACATGTATTTATTAATTTAATTAGGGAGAGAATGAACAACAAGTAAATAACAAAGATTCTATCACTTGTATAAAAAGGTATTTTTATGCCCAGCTGGTGTGCTTCAGTGATTGAGCATCAGACCTATGAACCAGGAGGTCAGGGTTCTATTCCTATTCAGGTCACATACCTGGGTTGTGGGCTCAATCCCTAATAAGGGGCGTGCAGGTGGCAACTCATCAATGATTCTCATCACTGATGTTTCTGTATTTCTCTTCCTCTCCCTTCCTCTTTGAAATCAATACAAATATATATTTTTGAAAAAAAAGGTATTTTTATGACTGTGATACATTAGACAATGGAAAATTATTCAGTGCTAAAAGGAAATGAACTAACAAACTATGAAAAGACATGAAGGAATTTAAGTGCATATTACTAAGTGAAAGTAACCAATCCTAAAAGGCTACACACTGTGTAATTCCAAGTATATGATATTCTGAACAAGGCAAAACTGTAAACGATCAGTGGCTTCTATAGGTTAGGAGAGAGTGACAGATGAATAAGAAGATCAAAGGTGCTTTTAAGACAGAAAAACTATTCTGCATGATACTATAATGATGGATACATTAAAGGTGTCATTATACATTTGTCCACACCCATAAACTGTACAACACCAAGAGTGAACCCTATGTAAACTATGAACTTTAGGTGATGATGTGAAAATGTAGGCTTAGTTGTAACAAATGTCCCACCGTTGTGAGGAATGTTGTTAATATAGGGGATGTTATGCATGTGGGGTGGGCAGGGGGTATATGAGAAATCTCTGTACCTTCTGCTCAATATTGCTGTGAACCTAAAACTTCTCTAAAGAAATAAAGTCTATTTTTAAAGGTATTTTATGTGCTCTAACCTTTAGTAAAGATCACTGCTTGTATGGCATATATCAATGAAACAATCATATAAGATGCTTGCCAATTATCTTTCTATTTTGCATCCATTCAAACACAAACAATCAGACAAATGTTGTTTGTTAAATGGCTATTACAACTTTAACTACAATGAAAATGTCCATGAGCAAATTTATGAAGAATTTCTGCCATATGGCTCTAAACATTTTAGTGGCAAGAATCACATCCTAAAGGATTAACATAATAGTCAGTAAGCTTTGCATTTTATTAAAAGGTTAAGTCCTAAAGATAAGAAATTGAATAGATAATGGGAGTGTAAGAGATGAAGTTTGGTTGGAATTTCATAGAGGATAGTAGTATGCCTCCTTGAAAAGAGCATTTGAGCAAAGGCTTGGAACAGGTGCAACTTTTCATTGAGCCTATGGGAACCAAGAGTCATGGCTGAGACTTGCCCGAACACTTGTCTCACTCACTGGGTCTATCCAGATTCCTCCATGAATACATAGTATTATTTTTCAAAATTCTATTTTCAAAGCAAAAGAATCTTCCTTCTCTGTCGGGAATCTGTTACCTCTTGCACTTAGCAGAAACCCCTGGTGACAAGTGTAGTAAGATGCCACTTCAGTTTGAAGCAGTGATATGGATTTCATCCAATTTTTATTTTAAATTGGTCATAAATCTGGTGAGATCACAAAGAAGTCGACCCCCCCCTGTTTATGTTGCATGTGAGTCAGATGTCACTGTTGTCTGATGTTTTCTAAAACAGTTCAGACATTTTTCGTTCACAGAAGCCCTCTCTATCATATGATTGCTGTATCTTGTGTAAATTAATGTACGTGACTCTTTTATTTGAATTTATACTTATTAATTAATCTAGCTAGGTGGCTATCAATGAATGTAGAATGTTATATGTTTCATTCAACTAAGTACAAATAATATTTGCTAACATTCATTACCAACCATTAAGAAATTGATAAAGCTATCCAGCAGATGGCAGTGTTACCCTAATTTGTAGATATTTAATAGGTTATTTTGGTCAAATCAGTGGGGGTTGGGGGGTACCATTTAATTTAAAGGGAATCATTGTTCAGGTATAAAGAAATATGATACCCATCTAGACAGAAATTCAATAATGTGCATAGACTATATCAAGAAATTGTTATGTGTAGAAATGATAAATTGAATAATAAATATAAGGAGTAAGAACACTATGAACTCCAGACTTTTCTAAGGCAATTTATGCATGCTACAATAATAAAGGAAACTATGGAAAGTATAATCTTAAATATACATTTTCCAAGAGGAGGAGGGTAATACAAACTTTAAAATACAAATAGAAGGAGGTAAAAGAAGACTGTTTTCATATAAACAAAGGATAAATCACAGTACAATACAAATTAAAAAAAGAAATTTAACAAATTCAAATATAAAAATAACCACACCATACGTATGCTTCTGGTTATGATGAAGCAGCAAGAAGCAAGCCAACTCTTCTACTGAGAACAACCAGAAAGAAACAGATAATAAATTTACAATCCATTCAAGGATATAAGAGAGCTTCTGGAGAAACAAGGACTGGAGAGGGTCAAGAATCAGGAGCAGAGGAAACCATGAGGAAGTGAGCCGATATTCTGCAGCTACATTATCCAGCCTACAAACAGGACATGAGGCTGAAAAGAAGAGTCTTTTGTGGACAGAAGGAGGCGGATCAAGAAAAAAACAATACAAAAATGAACAGTTGAGCTTTTCTGATGGCGCCATTGGTTTAGGGAGAGAAGATTAGAGACTTTTAAGAAGAAAGGCTCACTAAAAGAGTGAGATGAAGAACTGAGCTCAGTACACAGATAGCTAAAGAAAAGAAAAACCACACGCACACATTTGTGCCCTGGCCAGGTGGGTCAGTTGGTTGGAGCATCGTTCCACACGACTAAAGGTTGCAGATTCAATTCCTGGTCAGGGCACACACCTAGGTGGTGGGTTTGATACCCAGTCAGGACCTATGGGAAACAATCCATGTTTCTCTCTCGCATCAATCTCTCTCTCTCTCCCTCCCTAGTGTGCAAAACCAACAAGCAAATAGGCATTTTCTATGTACTTCCGAAGAGCTCTGGATATAATAAAACACTCCCTTGCATTCCAGCTACTTATCCCCGAGATTCACCATTGTGAATACTCATACAATTGGACCAGAAACCACACAGTGAGTTCACAAAAAGAGAAAATAGCCTACCCAAGGCTTCAAATTACGAGAGAGAGAGAGAGAGAGAGAGAGAGAGAGAGAGAGAGAAGTATTACAATTAAAATACATGCAGGATAAATCTCTCTCTCTCTCTCTCTCTCTCTCTCTCTCTCTCACACACACACACACACACACACATACACACACACACACACACAAGAGATCCATCTACAACAAAAACCAGTATTCTCTAACCCTTAAATATATAAATTTTAAACTAAAAATTAAATAGATGAAATAAATGATCAGTAGGTCCCTTCTGAGGCTTGAATTAACGCTCTAGAAAATCAAGGCAAGGAAATCTCAAAGCACAAAACAGAACATTAAAGTGAAATAATCATGAAAGAAACAATTTATAGAAAAGTGTGAATATAGATCTGAAAAGAGAAAATGGAAGAGATGTAGGAGAGACAATAATTAAACAATTTATAGAAAAGTAAATGTCCTTTCGGCAGGAAAGATCTGAGTCTGCGGATTAAAAGGCGTCACTATTACTCAGGGTAAATGAACAAGAAAATATATAGAGAGGACAAAGTCTAGTAAAAGTGCTGAACTTTAAATAAGAAGATAAAAATGTTACAAGTTTCCAGGCAGAAAGAACAAAGATATCCAACTAGCATTGGGCTACTGATATGTAACATTGGAGCTTGAATGCCATGGGATCCACTATCTACCCACATTATCACTCAGGGTGCTAGGGGGATATTTGAGGATATTCACAAACTCTAAAATGTGCTGCATCCAAAGATGAGGGAAATGGATAGAGCGCAAATACTCATCAATATTTAACTATGTAGTAGTTAAAGACATACTCTGTGGAAATGGGCAATTTCTAAATAGGATGTTTTTTACATCTTGAGACAAGGAAGAAATATTGTAGGGGGGATCATAATCAGTACTAAAATACCCCTAAAACTTGGGACTTACGTTTGAGAGAATGAGTGTAATAGAGGAGATTGTCAAGTTTTATCCTACCAAGAGAAAAGCAGCAGAGAAATTAGACCACTGTGGTGGAGAAAATGGTGTCTCAGAGGAAACTTACTGCTTTCTCTTAATAAATAGTGTATGTGTCTGATTAGAACTAATGGAGAAATGTAATGATAGAAATCTGTTTAACAAGGAAATAAGGGGAAAGAAAAAGTTACAATAATGATTCAAACAATAGTTCACTCGTGTTTTTTCATGGGTGTTCTCCAGAAATAACACGATGGAAACAGATTGAACACAGAAGCAGATAAGAAGGTCCAATTGTTATTTATGAAGTTAATCAGTGAGGAGGCTTTTAGAAATGTAAAGCGGGGCAGCTCTGCTCTTTTTCAAGTATAATAATCTTTATAAACTATATCACTTATTTTAATATGCTGTTTTAAAATGAATAGACACATTTAACTTTTCTGTTAAAATTTTGAATATATTAAGTATCAATAGATAACCCACTCAAACCAACAACATTTTTTTTTGTTATTCTTCATTATTTTTTAAGAATCTAAGTGGGTTTTTAATAAAGTTTAATGGCAGGGTTTTATCCACCAGTCAAGGCCTACCATAAAAGAATAAAATCTTAGGACTAATCGCAGTAAGAACCTTAAAAAAAAAAAAAGAAGAAGAAGAAGATATTTCTCACAAGTTCTGGACACCAGAGAAAGGAGCAAGCAGAGTTCAATGGGAAAGTGAGCTGATCTGATCTCTGCTACCGGCCTGTGAGCCTGGCAGGTGATATTCCAGGACATCCAGCTTTCTGTCTTCACCTGCTGCCACATTAACACAAACTATTATTGTTGGAAAGACCATAGGGCATCATTGTTAAGCAAGCACAGAGCCAACAGGTTGTCTATTGTGAAGAAAAGTATTTCTCCGTGTTATATATTGATTTACTTTATCAAAATTCTATGAATACATTTAAAGCAAATGAGTTGCTTAATTTATCAGGGTGACCTCAATATTTTAAATGTATTTTATATTTATGGAATACACATTTATATATTCATAAAGGGTACATGTATTATAATGATAATAAACAATAGCATGTTGATCATTTACATGTATTTAAACTTTGATATTTTAGGTAAGTAGAAACGTAATGCACACTTTTTTTTTACTATGTAAGGATTAGAAGTTTTTATTCTATTTAATTGTCCTGAACATTAATACAATTGAATATATTGGTACGTGGAAATAGTAAAATTATTTTACTCGATAAAAGGAAACATAACATCGTCTCCTGAAAAACATGAATCAGTGATGAAAAAATAAAAGAACCTATATCACATCACACTATTAACAAAGATACATTTTTTATTTCATTAAAGGAAATTATAAAAGCAGAGCAAGCAAACTGTTCTTGCTTTTATTTCTGACTTTGATGGCAAGATTTTTTTTTAAGATTCAGAAAGTCCTCTTTAGTTAGTATTTTCCTTTACTGATATAAAATTGATCAGATCTGATTAATTATATTATTATAAACAAGTAAGATTATATGGCTTTAAGTTTATCTACCTTCAAAAATCAAATAGGAAGCAAGTTCTACTGTTTTTTAGGTGATAAAATTTGATTAGACAATTATACAAAAGATTTCAACATATGGTATGTAATGATAAAATTGAGGAATAATGCTTATTTCATAAGAATGCATAATGAATACATACTTATTGTGAAAATTTGCAAAGTACAGATATTTCTAATGAAACAAACTTGCCCATAAACTATCACACCAAAATGATCAGTGTGGATAGTTGATATGGCCAATTAGTTAATGGACATTTAATCCTTAACAGAGTACAAATCAGGTTTCCTCAGGTCGTTGTTTAAGTGGAAGATAATATGGGACTCAGGATTTACCACAGGGCTATAAACTACTGTTAACTTTCTTACCTTTCTTTATAAAAATCCATCAAAGACAACATGATCCCTTCCAGCATTAACTGAGATCACATTGATTTATGTTTATAAATTGGAGATACGTTGCAATTGTGGAGGGGGCCTATAGGGAGGATGGGGGCACCTATAATACTTTCAACAATACAAATAATTTTTAAAAAAAGAAACAACAAAAACTAAAGATTTAACTAATGTATACACATTTTACATAAAAATATTACAGTAAAATAGAGCAAAGATTAGACATTTAAATATAGGCAGGTTTTTAATGAGTGAAACTATCTGAGTTTAAGAGACTTGGGAGTGGGGGTAATGAGTAAAGTAGTGAGGGACTCATCTAAAGAGCCATAAGTCAGCTCAAACAAATGACTGCCTTGGGCAATGCAGGTCCAGTACTAGCATTGCCGGATAGTCAAGAGGAATGGAAAGTCTGCATCTTTAAATTAAATATCCTGTTTTTTAAATATTTTGACCTGTTGTAATATACTGCGCGAACCACAGAAGGATGCCTCAAGAAGTCGAATTAAAGAGTCACATTTATTGCAATCTGGGACTATGAGGGGCCATTCCCCAAATCTCATAGTGATAAGATGGTGGCAAAACCAGACTTATATAGGCAAAGATCACAAAGGTATTGATTACATCTCAAGGTTTGGAATGAGGAACCTGGTTTGCAAAAAAGCAATTTACAGAAGCAGAATTAAGCATGTTAATTATAGTTTTGGGTCTCGGGGTCACTGAATTGACAGAAATACATTATCTAGAGCCCTCGGGTCTGGAATGAGGAACCTAGTTTGCAAAAAGCAGTTTAAACAACATGTTATTAACACATTATCTAGAGCCCTTGGGTAGCCTGGGTTAAACTTAGGCATGTTATCTAAATTACAGTTTTGGGTCTAGAGCCCTCTGACCTTGGGATAACTGTGCTGTCCTTCCCAGGTGAAGGAAAAATGTGCTTTCTAAGACCAGTATGACCACAACCCATGGGATATTCACATTACAATCAATAAGGCATTTAATCAAATGGGATGATTTATATAATTCAGAAAATCAAAATAACCTATCCATTGTTAAACAAAGCAAATAGGTACCATACTTCAGACCAAACAAACAAACTACTGTGTGTCAGCAGCCATGCATCTTCCGCTGAGGCACCTGGCGGTCACATTTTGTTGTTTGCCAACATTACAATGCTATGCTTGTAAACAAAAATTTAAGTATATAATATTACAACCTATACTTGGAATTTATATGTCCGAAATTATTTTATGACTTCATCCTCTTGAAAGTAAACAACATTTAAAAAAAATACTCCCTGCATACCACTTGAGTAAGCCATTTATTATTTTCAGGCTTCCTCAGATTGACTTGTAGGTACAATTTTTGAAACTCCTGAACTTTCCTTCTCAGAACTCCTGTTCTTGAGTCTAGGAGAAATATTATTTTGTTTCTTGTGTCATAAAACAGAGGTATTTAACAGTGTGAGATATTTTTCTCCTGAGCACTTCAGGATTTTCCACTATTTATATTCTGTAGCTACAGAGCTTTGTTATGTAGATATATAGCCATAGATATAGAAAACTCAGAGAGGATTCCAAGGACGAAGGAAGCTTTCATTTTTGACTCAGAGACTAATGTCATTTTTGGGCTTTTTTTACAAATATGCTTTGTAATTCCATCAAAGTAAGCTCCATCCAAATGGCATTAGTAAGCAAATATATCTTAAAAATGCCTTGCCCTTATTTACCATTGATGTGGGTAAAGGAAGATTTTTTTTTCTTTGTGAATCACAGTTGAAAGGTGGCTGCCACAGGCTATCCATATGCATTTTCTAGTATAGGAGTAACTAGTAGGATTCTGTTGGACTGATATATGCTTGTCTTAAACCCTATTGTCCAGCATCTGGCTACAAGAAGGGCATTTTTTTGTTCCCATTGCTCTTAGGTGAAATGTCTTCTTTCACCAAATAATGTGCTTAGAAAGTTACACTTCGTTCTGCAGGCTCTTCTTGTCCTTTACGTTAGGGAACTGCCCACTCCACTGAGCCTTCCTGTGTTATCTTAGAACAGGAGAAATAAACCCGTCAAGTGTGACTGAATGGATGACACGTGACTCTGGAGCTTTATAAGGCACAGGGGTTGATTCCTCTTCTCAGTGCAGTTTATGCCTCAGAGACTTTGAGCAAATGAGAGTGGAAGGTGGGTAAGGCAATGAACAGATATCTCCCATGTATTTCACAGCCATCTAAACTCTAGTGCACCAGAGTGAAGGATATATGTATCAGCAATTGTTTTTTGAATCATAGTAATTCTGATTGCAGTAGTTACCATAAGTCTTACAATACTTGTGTAAATTAATGATTATTTCCTTTACATACCAGTGAAGTTTTAAGTTTTGTTAAAACTTCAGTATTTTAACAAAAACTAGTGTGGGGTAATATAAGGGAATGCTAGTCTAATACCATCTTTATTCAGAACTTAAATTATTATATTTAAAATTCCACAGCATAAAATTGTTTTACTAGGAAAAAATTACATGTAAACACAATAGTGTTATAAAATTAATAATAGCCCATACGCACTGGAATGGAGAGCATGTACATAGTCGAAATTCATAAAAATCATACTGAATGCAGTATATTTTTTATTTTAAAAATGGAATTTCAGCTTCCCTCTCACTAAGTGATTATCCAAGAGAAAATTGCTATAATTTGTGTGCTATGGACGCCCAGCAGTTCCTTTGCTGACTCATTGACTGACTAACAAGTAGACTAATTTAGGTTTAATATCTCTTCAGTTCATCTTTTATTAGTGATATGAAAGAGCATTAAAAAGGCCAAAAGTCAGGTAACAAGAGAGAGAAACAATATCTGGAAAATCTACTCAAGTGTTCTGAGAATACTGACTATCTGAGAAGCATATCTATTCAAGTTACCTCATTCTAAAAGAAAGACACTCCTAGGGTTTGTGTTTTAAGCTAACTGATAATCTAAATAGTTATATATATGCCTAATTAAGTAACTAAATCTGGGCAAATAAAAGAACTCTTCCATTTAGCACACATTTCTTTATTTTATTATTATTATTTTTTTTACTTAAAACTTCAGCAAAAATATATTGCAGTGATGCACTTTGAGGTATTTGCAGATTAATTGTCAAATTACCATCATTTGACTGGGTCTTGGTGTATAGACGAGGGATCAAAATATATTTAGTAAACTTGTAGAAAAAGATGAAAATTCTAGAAATGACTTCCAGTTTCTGTTTGAAAAAAAGTAAGTCGTGAACTATGAAATAAATGGCAGAGACCATTTTAAATCTAGCAATGTGAAAAGAGAGATTGTTCCTGAGGCTTTTGGTATAAAGATGGAAACCAGGAAACTTCTTTACATCTTTGGTTGTGAAATACTGAGTAATGACAATAGCTTCTAGGCAGATATCAAGTCTGTTAAAAAACTTTCTGTCATACAGATAAAAAGGAAATAGGACAACTGTAATTAGAAAGGTCATTCTGATCACTGGTTTGAAGATCAGCAGTACTTATCCATTGGTCTTGGAATCAATGATTCCAAGACAACTTAACTACTGAAACTACACATGTTAGCAGACTAATTAGAGAAATTGGCACTGATGCAGTAAATGGGATTGAACTAGAGCAGCTTTAAAATGTCAACACTTTTATAGAGCATTTGGGCTGAAAAGAAAAAAAAAAACTTTCACATTATATAAATCAGAATATAACAATCCTATGGGTGGTATTCTGCCCATTACTATTATGGAGGAATGAACAGTGTACAGGCTGAGGGATCTTGGTTGCATTAATTAATTTTTCTGAGGTTATTGTCTCACCTATGAAAAGGAGAAAGAGTATTTTTTTCTCTCAGGTTTGGAATGCAAATCATTTTCTTGAAGATCATTAAAATTATAAATCTCCATTCAAATGAGATATTTTTTATATGTCACAATGGTCTTTGCCCTAGACAGTGTTGTGTGATACATTCTAACTTCACTCCAAAATATTTTCTCAACTCTTTTATAGCTGACAATGCTCCAATGTGTATTTCTGTATATTGTGGCTAACTTTTCAGGTTAATAGATATGACTCTAGTGGCTCTATTGAATAAAGGTTGAGAAATGTAGGGATAAGTACATTAAATTATTTCTTTCGGACTTCTTGGAGACTTTAATATGCAAATGTGCTTTCCAGGGGCATGTGCGAAATAGAATCTGTTTGATCCCAAATACATTGGACCACATCTTCCTTTACTCATGGAATATTATGAGGGATCGATGTCCCATTCCATAGGCTGCCTTTTTGTTATATTGATTGTTTCCTTTGCTGTGCAGAGCTCTTAAGTTTGATGTCTTCACACTTGTGGATTTTGCTGCTTGTCCTTTTGGTGTCATATCCAAAAAACCATCTTTTGACCAATGTCATGAAGCTTTTCCCTATGTATCCTTCCAAGACAGTGGTTCTCAACCTTCTGGCCCTTTAAATACAGTTCCTCATGTTGTGACCCAACCATAAAATTATTTTCGTTGCTACTTCATAATTGTAATGTTGCTAATGTTATGAATTGTAATGTAAATATCTGATATGCAGGATGGTCTTAGGTGACCCCTGTGAAAGGGTCGTTCGACCGCCAAAGGGGCCGCGACCCACAAGTTGAGAACCGCTGTTCTAAGAGTTTTGCACTTTTGGGTCTTTGTTTACATTTCTGATATATTTTGAGTTGTACAGGATAAGGGTCCATTTTATTCTTTCACATGTGGATATCCATTTTGCAAATACCATTCATTGAAAAAGTCATCTCTTCCTCATTGTTTATTTTTGGAACTCTTGTTCAAGGTTAGTTGACTGTATATATGTGGGTTTATTTAAAAAAACAAAAGATAATGAGTTGATAAGGATGTGAAAAAATTACAATCCCTGTACACAGTTGGTATAAGTGCTAAATGGTGCAGCTGCATTCTAAAAGAAATAAACAAAAATAAGACTACCATATGATCCTGCAATTCCACTTCTGGATATAAACTCAAAATAATTGGAACTTGATCAATGTAAGAAAATTAAGACTGAGATTATGCCTCTTCCTCACCCAATAGTTCACTTTTCTTTGCTAAACAACTCTAATTTCAACAGCATTTTTATATGATGTATTTGACAGTCCTCTTAACATTCTCTATCACCTCCCTGATTCTACTTCTTTAGAGCAATGTTAAAAATAATTCTATTGAAGTGTGCTACTCAGACACACAGATGTGGTCAGTCTTATACAAAAGAGAATGATCCAGCTCATCTCCTTCAAGGTCATGTGGCTCTTAAATTGCCTTATAATGAGATAACTAATATAACATTTTTACATAAATTATTTACCCAACTTGGTTAACACATTTAAAATTAGTCAACTCATTATTTTATTCTGATGGAAGATATTTTGTTTAGTTTTCTATTTATAATTTTATTTCTCATTTCATATTAATTTTCTATATGATATTAATAGTAATATTTTTATTCAATTCATTGGTTAATATTACCAACTCAATTTCATCCACAATTTAAATCATGTTTCCTGTGTTATCAGATCACAAACATATATTGACTATCCTAAGATCCTTTGACTCTTCCTTAGTATCTTTCCTCTAGCTTGATCTCACTCTAATCATCAACTTTTAAAAATTTAATCATACAGATAGTGATATTTTCACTTATTTATCATCAAGCCTTTTGTATTCAATTATTCCTTCAAGGGTAGTATGAGAAACTGTGTCCAGTGACCTACTGAACTCAAGATACAGTGTTACTTTGTTATGTTCCTGAAATCTGAGGCAAACCCTTAAGACATAAAACTAATCTGCTTTAAGGCAGAGAGAAATGGAGCAAAGGATAGTGTATTCAGGGCCTTAAAAACAACAACAAAATTATAAAAATGATGTTATGTTGGCATAATCTGATTTCTTCAAATGTGTCTCTAGACCTCTCCCTGTAATTTAATGGACCTTGTTCTATTGTGGTTCTTGATACTTGGCCTTATTAACCTTACCTGATCCATTTTCTTGTTTTTCCTCCCAACATTATCCTATTTCATTTTCTTCCTATTCCTGTTTCTTTGATCTTGTCTACAGAGTTAATTTGTCTTCCATGATGACCTTTTAGTAAAACTCTTTTAGACTGACTCCAACTACAAAATTATGCTCCACTTCTCGATTCTGATGATAACATTTTCTCAAACTTGTTCTTGCTGAATTCTAAACTTTCATGGTTATGATTACATTTGGTATATTTAAATTCTTATTTTGATATAATTTAAAAATGGCCTTAAATACTGAATCAATATATATAAACTGGCACAATATCAGAACTTTTGACATTTGAATCAAATTGGTATAAGGTATCTTTTTGGCTAATTAATGTGATGTCAGCCTTTGTCATCATTGCTTATTAAGAAATTTGTGTTTGAGTAAAATTGTTTTTCAATATGTAAAAACCAGCATGCCTAAAACAGCTAGAGTTGAATAAAGAAATACTGACTTTTAAAGAACTAAAAAGAAAAAAGGGCAAGCAGGTTAAGGGAGAGCTTTAGTTACAGTTAAAAAACTGGGATTACAGTATACTCTATGGACCCAAATAGACATTTGGAGATTAAAATTAAAGGATTGAAAATTGGTTACTTTTACAACTAAGTTTAAATTAGTTGAGGGATAAAAAAAGTTGAATATAAAGAGATTTATTACAAGGATATTTGTATGAGTTACTTTAATTATTTCACAAAATGGAAAATGTAACTGCTAACGAATATGACACAATCATCTTAAAGAAAATAACCATAAATTTCAACAAAAAGTCTTACATTCAGAAACTTGATAATATATTTTGTAAAACATTGTGTACTATATTGGCCTAGTCACTCCACTATATTACTGAATACTTTCAAAGATCTGCTGAATACTTTGCATAACAAGGAGCTCATAATCTTCTGAAGAGAATGAGATCAGAGACAAGTCTGATTCTTACTTTAACATTTGCTTTGTTTCACTGCTAACTTAGCATAAATCTTTATTTTTACCTTAGTAGTATTCAAATAAGCATGCATGTTCGTGTCTAACTTTAAATAAGTGACAAGAATGGAAGTAGTTGGCCCTATAGAAGCTATCATTAAGAAGACTGGCAAAGTGGAAATTACATAAGAGAGGAAAATTTCATGTTGGTCATTTTAATCATTTTGGTGGTTCCATTATTTTGATGGGTTACCACATGGATTTACTGGGGTACAGAAGAGATGATGGCTCACATAATTAATTGGCCTTGTACGTCCAGATGGTTTTCTGTAGATCTGTCACTTCATATAGACATTTACAAGTATAATATGAATACCAGTTCATGAATACGATTTTGCAAGTATTTCCAGAGGATTGCAACCAAATATTTTAGCGATTTATTTCTGAGTAAACCAATACTCCTAACCAGAAAGGGGTAGAACCATTAATAACACCCCCCTCCAATAAATAAAGACATATTTCAGTCACTTTAAGAGACCTTTGTTCTATAGCAGTGGTTCTTAATTAACTAGGGGTGATTTTCCTTGCAAAGAACATATGACAATGTCTGGAGATATTTTTGATTGTCACAATTGGCAGTAGTAGGGGATGTTATTGGTATTTAGTAAGTAGAGGCCAGGAATAGTACTAAATATGTTACAATGCCTAGGATAGTCCAAAGAAATAATTATCTGATCCAAAATTTCAATAGTGTCAACACTAAGTCTTGCCTATCTTTAGGACCAGGATTAGAATAAAATGTACTTAATAGATTAGGGTATCAGCAACTTAACGATATTAGGATGAATGGCTATAATATTCTATTGGGTTTTTACAACTTTAGAGTTGAGTAGTTTTATCAGTTAACCATACTATCAATTTAGGTGCCAATATTGTAAGTAACTCCAGTGAGTTGATTTTAAAACTCATTGTTATAGTTAAAAAAAAAAAAAAAAAAAAAAAAAGGCCTCCCTAGTAAATAAATATATTTATAGTTGTGGGTTCAGGTTTTCTCTTGATTGTAATTATCATTTCCATTTCATAATGAAGCTATCTGAAATTTGCTCCACTTTATGAGAACTTAGTTCTGAAAAGACCTACTGTGGAATGAGAACATCTGAGTCATGACTTTTTGTTCAGTGGGATAATTTATCTTGATTAGGGCCCACAAACAGGCTATCTGTAATTGCTCAGAAGCAATCCACAGGTTCACACATTTCAGAAAACACAAAGTAGATTAATTTTAAAAAATCATACCAAATCATACTTTGCTAAAACTATATATTAAGGGAAACCTCAAAACAATCCAAGATAAAAAGACATATTACGTATGAAAAAACAATGAAAAGAGTAACAACAGCTGACTTAGTAACAAAGGACAAAATAAAATAGCACCTATAAAGTGCTGAAAGAAAAAATAAAAACAAAAACTATCAATGCAGAATTCTCTAGCCAGTAAACATATACTTCAAAATGAAGGTGAAAAAAGAAGATTTTGAGATCAATAAAATCTTATGCTACATCAGAAGATAACTTTCAAATATAAGGACATCAATGGGTTGAAAATGAAAAATTGAAAAGATATAATGTGCAATACAAATGATAAAATCTAGAGTAACTATATTAATATAAAAAAAAATAGAGTATGAGACAAGGAATATTACAAATGATAAAGAGAAACATATTTTTATAAAAAGATCAATTCATTAAAAAATCCTAGCAGTCCTAAATGTGTATGAATTTGACAACAGAATCTAAAAATATACAAAGCAAAATAAATGACAGAAATAAGAGAAAAAAGAGATATTCCAAAATTTTTATAGATGAAAATTTGACATCTTCTCTTTCAAAAAAATCAGTAAATAAAGAAATTTGAACACTATCAATCCACTTAACCTAATTGACATTTATAGAGTCCTCCCTCAATAAATTTGAAATGACTGAAGTCATACAATATCCCCTAACCACAATGGATGAAATTAGTAGATAGTATCAATGAGGTATTGAGAAAATCCCTGAAGGAGTTATATTGAGCAACAGACTCCTAATTAACAAAGAAGACAGGACAAAGAAAATTACAAAATATTCAAAATTGGATATTCATAAAAGTAAAACTAAATTTTGTGGGAGAAGCTAAAGAAGTATTTAAATTTATTTCCTTTTATGCTTATATTAGAAGAAAGCATCAATACCTTCCCAAGTGCAGACATTACTGTAATAGATTGAACATCTACTAGCACTTTATTTATTTATTTTTTAAATATATTTTTATTGATTTTTGAGAGGAAAGGAGAGGGAGATAGAGATAGAAACATCAATGATGAGAGAGAGCCATTGATTGGCTGCCTCAGTCACGCCTTCTACTGGGGATTGAGCCCACAACCTGAATATGTGCCCTTGACTGGAATCAAACCTGGGAACCTCCAGTCTGCAGGCCAACGCTCTATACATTGAGCCAAACCAGCTAGGGCTCCAATAACACTTTATACTGTACTTCGATTTATCCATTTTTTATGATCTACCACTGATGATGAGTTCAGGAGACTAAATAAAGTTATAAATCAGGACTTGTTAGTTTGAGGCAAACTTATTTTATTTTCCTAACAAAGTAATACAAGAAATAAAACATTAGCAATGCCCAAGGCTGCATACTACGTTCCAGTCATTGTCATACTATTCTGATGCCCGGTTATATAGAAGCAATGGTGGCCACTTTCTTGTTTAAGTCTTTATTGTCCTCAGTAGGACTTTCACTGGCCATACAGGACTCAAAGCTGGAGACAGTATTGCATAGAGCTTCCTCCTATATTAAATTTTGTTGTATGAAGACCTATATCAATTTACTAGATCTCCCATAACAAAATACCACAAACTGGTTAGCTTAGACAACAGAAATTTTCTCAAAGCTCTAGAAGTTCAAGATCCAGGCATTGGCAGGACTGATTTCTTTTGAAGGTTGTGAGGAAAAATATGTGCCATAACTCTCCCTTAGCTCTGGTGAGTTTGTGGCAATCTTTGACATGACCTTGCTTTTAGAAGCATCATACATTCATTTTTACATGGTGTTACCCTTGTGTGTTAGTGCCCACATGTTCTCTTCTTAAAGTGACACCAGTCATAATGGATTTGGATCCTTCCTAATGATCTCATTTTAACTTGATTTCCTCTGAGAGACTCCATCTCCAAAGAAAATCTCATTCTGAGGTACTGGGGGTTAGGATCCTAACATAAGGATTTTATGGGACAGTGGGGTAAGGGGCACAGTTCAAACCATAATAAGAAACACTGCATTTTTTTCTTCTGTGATGTAATGTTGTAAGACCTGTACAATATTAGTAAGTCTATGAGTAGAGACCACTTGGTGTCGTGAATTTTCCAGCTTTCACAGTAGCCAAAAACAGAACTTCTAATGCCTATAGCCAAGCCATTCTAGCTATGCAATCTCGCCCTAGAATATTTATAGAGTCTTACAGTTTCACAAAAGAAGAGCAAGGACAATCCAGATACACAAATAAAATGAGAGCCATGTCAGTTCCAATATTGAGCTAGTTCAGAAATGTTGTAAACAACTCCCATCTCCCTTGGAAAGAAGAACAGAGATATGTTTCTTGACACGATTTTTGTATCTGCCTCATTTATCTTGTTAATTTTCCAAAGCCTAATAATTGAATTTTTGCTTTATGGGAGCAGCCAAATGCATTCTTGGTTTTTGCATCAGACTCTCTGCTTAGTTGTGCTTTGAGTTTTCATATCTGTAATCTCTGCTATTCCTTGTTCTGATTGTCCCCCCAACCATCAGCTATAAAGCAGATGTATTCTTTCAGGATTTTTATGAGATCCACATTGTCTGCTTTTTTTGTCTTCCTACCAACCTTTCTACTAATGATTTTCCTTTAGTAGCAAATCTACCTTGCTTTCAATTATTGGCATGTTTTAAGGGGCATTGTTTGCTTTGAGTTTTTTATGCTCTTTCAAATTGCCTCTTGTTTTGGGGTATTGGTGACCAGCAGACTACTCTGCTGTAGCCTCATCACCTTTAGGATCTGGAGAAAACCTCTCTGAGATTGTGATGATCCTGGGCTAGCACACTCTTGTTGCTGTCATACTTGCTGGTGGGCTCGCAGCCATCACACCTATGCTGCCCCCTCCAGGCTTTGAAACAGATGTCTGAGTGACTTCTGAAGATGCTGAGCTGGGATACTTTATGGCTATCCTACTCGGAAACTGGCAGAACTCAACTGCCGGGGTCCAACCCCAGCAGGTCCAGGGATCCCCAAAGGTGTGGACAGAGTCGGCGAAGAATGAATGACATGGAAACTGGTTTCAATTCATCAGCATAGCGAGGTTCTCCCTCCAGGATCTCCAGCGAAGTTCTGGTTAGGAACTCCAACCAAGTTCTGGTTTAGATCTCCAACCAAGTTCTGGTGCCATGTTCTCTCGCTAGGTTCTCCAGCCAGGTTCTCCAGGTTCTCCAGCCAGGTTCAGTCACCAGGTTCTTTAGCCAGGTTCTATCCAGGTTCTTTTGCCATGTTCTGTCTAGGTTCTCCAGTGAAGTTCTGTAGCCAGGCTCTGTCCAGGATCTTTTGCCATGTTCTCTGACTAGGTTCTGGTTAGGATCTGATGAGGAGCTGATGAGGAGCTGATGTGGACCTGATGATTATTGTCTTGTTACATCCGTATTTATACCAGCCGATTTTAATCCTGTCAATTTCTATTACAAAGGTTAGGGCGTTTCTTATCTCCATTCCAGGGAGTAAAGATTATGTAGTTTAACTACCCGCCTGGCACTTAATTAAGGGGTTGTATCCCCTCCCTAACCTCAGGGAAAGATCCCCACCTGGGGAAACAACCTTTCTCGGAGAGGTGACCTTGGTTAAAACACATGGCACTAAAGGGAGCAAACATATTAAGAACAGTATGCTATATATGCCAGGTCCCTTGAAACAGCAAGGATGGACCGGCTCCCGGCACTCAACCAGCATTCCCTATGACCTGCCGCTGCCCTAAGAAGAGATGTTTTCCACTGTGGTATCATGTACGTGGGTTGGACAGACACTATTTTCAAAACCAGCAGCACTGATATAAGTTGATTGTATGCTTTTATGAACATTACCTGTCCTAGATAGTAGTTATAGATACATACCATATTACAGACTGAATGTCTGTGTCCCCCAGAGAGGTATGTGTTGAAATATTGACCCCTCAATGTTATGGTAATAGGAGTTGGGGCTTTTGGGAGGTAATTAGGGCATGGGGGTGGAGCCCTCATGAATAGGATTAGCACTCTTACAAAAGAGACCCAAAAAGCTCTCTCATTTTGTGACCATGTTGATGACACTGCAAGAAGATGGTTGTTCATGAATGAGGTTGTTCATCAACATCAAATCTGCTGGACCCCTTGGTCTTGGACTTCCCAGCTTCCTAAGCAGTGAGAAACAAATGCTTGTTATTTAAATTACTCAGTCTACACTATTTTTCTCAGAGCAGCCCAAATAGACCAAGACACACCATCAATGCAGTATGTGCCAATATGAAATGAGATTTACTGAGAAAAAAATTACTGACACAGAGAGAATAAATCACCTTATTCACCAAATTTATTTTATTGCACAGCTTTTTCCAGACATAGATGAAATGTCTGCATTAAGGCAAACTTTTCAGTTAACAGGGATCTTTTCCTACAGTTCTCACTGAATTTATAGGGACAGTGGAGGAGAAACCGCTATATGATTACATAACAATACAAGTTTCCTGGTAGAGGAGGGAGCTTTATATTTTTTTTTGAGAAAGAAGACCCTCTAGTAGTAGCCGCTAGAACCAACCTGTTCTTCTACTGAGCTAACTCTGAATGAGCTGAGCCAACTTTCTATTAAGTTACTAAAAGATTGTGTATGTAAAGAAGGGACTGAGGAATGAGACTCCATGACATCCACATCTGTCTCTTCTCACAAAGCTACAGAAATAAATATATATGGAGAATAATACATTTTAGCAATGCATATCTGTTGTACATCTTTAAGAAAGAAATCTCTATATCATCACCATTATACTATTATTGATCAGTCTTTTGTACTGGTATAATTGAGCAATTTTACCTGAATGCATGCCAAGCAGTTTTGCTTCCAGAACCATGGAATATTATGGCGGAGTTCAATTTAACTGGATATTGACGCCCTTTTTGTTATAACGGTCTAATTTTCAAAAGAGTAGCATTAGAAGAGGCAAGTGGGCTTTAAAGAAATGTAGGATAATAGTTTCTAATTGTCCATTTGTCACTTTAAATTACCCTGAAGGATCAAGGTAAGAATAAAAAAAAATAAAATACATCAGGGCCAGTAGGAGACTTTAGAACATTTTTGAAATATCTATTCCTTCAGAGTAATTAATGGTCCTTCATATTACATAAGTATATTCATCAATTAACAAAGGCACACATGATATATTAATCCACTAGTTAGGTTCTTCAGAAGATTCTTTTATATTTTACAAATACAATAATTTCTATCATGTGAGTATGTTTAAGCATTATTTATTTACCTACTTAAAATGATAAGTTAAAGCATTTTATGTTAAGCCATTAGTGGTAGCAGTAGTGTTTCTTTATTTTAAAAAATCAAGTCATACTAAATACAGAAGCATTTGTATGTACAGAATTAAAAGTATTCCCTGAAAAACAGCCTACAGTTAGAATAAGGTTTTGTAATGTCAAAGTTCTAAATTAAACATGATATCTTGCTATTGACTTCTCTGTCTTTTATTCTATCTACAGATATTTATATACTAATGACCATAAAATCTTAAGCTATGCACAAGCAGTGAGTTCTTGGGAATTTTCCTCCTCTTAACATGAATGGTTGTGTTCCATTGTCTTCTTATCTTGTGTTTCTTTCTTTTCTTTTAATCTTCACCCAAATATATGTTTTTACTGATTATCAAAAAGAGATAGAAAGGAAGAGGAAGAAATAAAGAAACATTGATGTGAGAGAGAAATATAGATATGAGACAGAAACATGGATCCATTGCCTCCCTAAATGCCCCACATCGGGGACCAAACCTGCAATCTGGGTATATGCCCTGACCAGCAATCGAACTTGCAACTCTTCGGTACAAGAAACAATGATCCAACCAACTGAGTCACACTGGCCCATGCTTACCTTGTGTTTTGAACACTATTGTTCTATCTAAAGATTGATTAATGTAATACACCACATTAACAACAGAAAGGATAAATAAAATGTGATTTTTATCAATAGATGCAGAAAAAGCATTTGATAAGATACAGCATCCATTTATGATTAAAACTCTCAATAAAATACTAATAGAAGGAAAGTACCTCTACTTCCAGATAACATGAGTCTTTATATAGAAAACCATAAGGAATTCACACAAAAAACTATTAGAAACAACAAACAAAAACAGTAAAATTACAAGATACAAAAATCAATGTATAAAATCCACTGCATTCCTATGTACTAACAATTAAATTTCAGCAGCTAACTGGAAAAATTATTTTGCATTTGTATTATTTTGCAATACATACAAATGGCAACAGAAAGAATAAAATACTTAGGAATAAACTTAGCAAAGGATGTGAAGGACCTATATACTAAAAACTAAGAGCATTATTAAATGAAATTGGAAAAGACAATGAAATGGAAAGCTATTCCGTGTTCATGGATTGGAAGAATCAACATAATTTAAATGTCCATATTACCCATGCAATCCCTAATGAAATTCCATTGACAATTTTAAAAGGAATTGAACAAAAAATTCATCAGATTTGTATGAAACCACAAAAGGCCTTGAATAGTTAAAGCAATACGAGAAATAAGAACAAAGCCAGAGGTATCACACTACCTTACTTCAAATTACATTGCAGTGCAACGATAATAAAAACAACACATTATTGGCAGAAAAACAGACACAAAGACCAATTGAACAGAATTGAGAGCCCAGAAATAAAACCACATGTATATAGGAAAAAAATATTTTGACCAAGGAGCCAAAAATACATAGTGGAGAAAATAAAACCTCTTCAATAAATGGTGCTGGGAAAATTGTAAAGCCACCTGCAAAAGAATGAAACTAGATTATAGTTTGTCCCTTTCTACAAAAATTAATTCAAAATTGATCAAAGACCTAAATATAAGATCTGAAACAATTACATAGAAGAAAACATGTAATAAAATTATGGACCTTTATCTTAGATAAATTTTTTTGTTAATCCTTCCTCGAGGATATTTTCCATTGATTTTTAGGGAGAGTGAAGGAGAGAGGGAAAGATAGAGAGAAACATTGAACTGAGAGACACACATCAATTGGTTGCCTCCTGAAAGAGCCCCGACCAGGGCCAAGGCTCAGGAGTAGTCTGCAACCAAGGAAAGTGCCCTTGGCCAGAATCAAACCCAGGACCCTTTGGTCCCCAGGCCGATGCTCTATCCAGTTAGCTAAACCAGCTAGGGCTGTCTTAGAGAATCTTTTAATGAATTTGACCTCAAAAGCAATGGAAGTAAAGTAAAAAAATAAATAAATAGATGAATTTTACTATATCAAACTAAAAAGCTTCTGCACAGCAAAAGAAACCTTCACCAAAACACAAAGGCATCCAACTGAACGGGAGAATATATTTTCAAACAACAGCTACAACAAGGGGTTAATATCTAAAATATATAAAAATGACTCATTCAACTCAACACAAAACAAACAATCCAATGAAACAATGAGCAGAGAACCTAGACAGACACTTCCCCCAAGAATACATACAAATGGCCAACAGTTATATGAAAAGATGTTCAACTTCACCAGCCATGAGAAAAATGCAAATCAAAACTGCAATGAGACCCTGGCCAGTGGGCTCAGTGGTTAGAACACTGGCCTGCATACAGAAGGGCCATGGGTTCAATTCCTGGTCAAGGTCATTACCAGGATTTCAAGATTGATCTCTAGCCTCTATCAGGACATGCGTGGGAGGCAACTAATCAATGTGTTTCTCTACCATTGATGTTTCTTTTTTTCCCTTTCACTCAGTTTAAAAGAAATAGGGAAAAAAAAATATCCTCAGGTGAGGATTAACAACAACAAAAACACAATGAGATGCCCCTTCACACCTGTTAGGATGACAATTATCAACAAGACAAGTAATAACAACAGTGGGAGAGGTTGTAGAAGAAAAGGAACCCTCTTTCACTGCTAGTGGGAATGTAAACTGGTATAGCCACCATGGAAAATAGTATGGACGTTCTTCAAAAAATCCAAAATAGAGTTACCATATGACCCTGCAATCCCTCTTCTGGGTATTTACCCCAATGATTTAAAAACATTTATTTGCAAGGTATATGCATTCCTATGTTCATTCTAGCATTAATCATGGTGGTTAAGACATGGAAACAACCAAAGTGTCCTTTGATAGAAAATTGGATAAAGAAAATGTGGTACATACATACAATGAAATACTATTCAGCCATAAGAGAAGATGAAATACTGGCATTTGTGACAATATGGATGAACCTTGAGGATATCATGCTAAGTGAAATAAATTAGTCAGAAAAAGCTAAGAACCATATGATTTCACTTATATGTGGGCTAGAAAACTGAAACTCAATGACACAGACAATAGCATGGTGGTTACCACAGGGAAGGGGAGTGGGGTGTCGTAAAAGGGTAAAGAGGACACATTACTTGGTGATAGATGATTTGACTTTGGGTGGTGGGCACATATTGCAATATACAGGTCATTGAAATGTATACTTGAAACCTATATAATCTTATTAACCAACTAGACGCCTGATGCACAAAATTCGTGCAAGAGTAGGCCTTCCTTCCCCTGGCTGCCAATACTGGCTTCTCTCTGGCACCCGTGACCCAGAAGGTCGTCCGGAAGGATGTCTGGTCTAATTAGCCTATTATGCTTTTATTATATAGATGTCACCCCAATAAATTTAATTTAAAACAAAAGAAAAATCTTGCATTGTATTTCTATAAAATTATAACCAGTGTTACATAATGGAAAGCATTCTCCCATTCATTTACCTCACCTATTTTCATATTCAGGACTACTTCCCCTTTGTTCACATATTTATGTTTCAGTATACTTTGTATCTCCCTCAGGCTTCATAAATTATCTACACTATTTCTTTAGCAGACACTGTGTTATGTTACATTTCTTAGAGCAATCAGGCCTCTCCCCAGGTGAGGCTATTTTTTTCCTGGGAAAATATAAATATATGTTACTGTTTTGGGGACTGGTTTTTATTTTACACTTGTGTATAGCTCTAGCCCTGACTCACAATTTTTAGGTACTTTCTGGAAAAGGATCTAAAAAAATATGCTTAAAATTAAATAAAAACACTATTTAGAATCAATTCAAGACTTCTACCTCAGATAAATTGTATATGCTTAGGAGACTTAGATTCTTGATCTCACTAACATGAAGAAGATTTTCCATTTAATATATAATTTGATACTGCAAAAACAATCTCTTATACATATTTCTTATGCACTCTAAATTTTATTTTATTGTATTGTATTTCCCAAGTGTGTCTCCACCTGTCTTCTGATTCATCCTATATAAAAGGCTAATATGCAAATAGACCGAATGGTGGAACAACTGAAACAACCGAACAACCAACTAGTCACTATGATGTGAGCTAACCACCAGGGGCATGCATGGAACATGCGGGCATTGGACACAGCAGGATGGTGGAGCAGGTGAGCGGGGGCACCAGACCAAGGTGGGGCACCAGTCACTATCATTGGGGTGAGCTTCTGGAGGTTATTGAAAATTCTTTGCTCCCATGCACAGCAGTCCCAACTGGCACTTGCACCCGCTGCCAGAGCTGGAGCTGCTGCTCGCACCCGCTGCTGGCACCTAGCACTGGCCCCAATTGCTCGGCACCATCAGCAGGTGCAAGCAGCAGCTGTGGGCCCCAATCACACTTCAGGGCTTTTCCACCTTCCCCTGCTCCTGAGGGGAGATCGGGGCCAACAACCTCCTCTCACACCCAATGCCAGCGCTGGCCCTGCTCACACCCATAGCTGGCACCGGAGCTGCTGCTCACATCTGCTGCCAGTAGCTGGCGCCAGTCCCAATCACTCGGCACCATCAGCGGGTGGAGCAGCAGCTGCAGGCCCTGATCACCCCTGAGGGCTTCGCTACCTCCTTATGTTCCTGAAGGGTGATGGGGGCAGCAGCTGCTGCTTGCACCCACTGATGTTGCCAGCCCTGCTCGCATCCACTGCTGGCACTAGCCCCAATTGCTCCGCACTTTCAGTGGGTGCGAGCCGGACCAGCACTATCAGCACATGGGAGCTGAAACAGTGGCGGTAGCAGGGCTGCCAGCAGAAAGGGGACTGGGGGCCGCAGCGGGAGGGACTGGGTGGGGGCTCCGAGGATGGTCCAAGACCCACCCCTGTGCCTATGGCAGCCTCGCAGTTCCTTTCAAGGTTCATGAATTTGTGCACTGGGCCCCTAGTTTGTGTATAATCATCATTGGCTTAGGGAGTCAACCACCCAGCAGATTAAAACCATTCACACAAAAGAATATGACTTGATAATACAAAACCAAAGTATCCCTGCACCTGCTTTCATATAATGAATTGACTTGAGAGTGTTTACTGTGCTTCCTGATTTCATGTGCACTTTTAATTCATTTAGTTTTTGGATATGAATTTGGCATACCCAAAGTATGTCTTGACACATAGTTTTTCTTTCCTAAATTATTCTCAATAACTAATGATTGAAGGAAAAGTCATTGAATACTATTTAATTGATCTTTTGACTTAAACGTTGATTGTCTCCTCCAGGCTGCATTAAAACATTGCCAGAAACAACAATAAAAATATTGCCAGAAAATGGGTCATCAAAATACCACAATTAATGTCTTTCTTGACTACAGTTATAAAGGCTTCAAGCATCTCTCCATTCACAAGAAGATGTTAAAATCAGTGTTTAATTGCCTACTTGCTTTTCCAAATAGGTTATTACCAGAAATAAAAGATTTTTTTTCAAAATGATATAACTCAGAACAAGAAGAAAGACAGGAAAATGTGCATAAGAAATTAGCACTTTCTCTTTTCTGAATTCACTTCTGTCTCTGTTTTTCATCTTTTACAGAAAGGTACAATGTTTTCCTCTTTTCACATAATTATAACTTAGGATTTAATATTTTAAGATGCAATTAGTAAAAAGAAAAGAATTAACAATAAAATACTATCAGCAGTTTTTGAAAATTTCCTGTCTTAAATGTTTCCATTGTTTTGAACTATAATTACAAATGTTAGAATAAAGACTGTTGACTAGACAGGGTAAGCATTGGTTTTAATTATAATGTTAAGTGAACTGGTTGGCTTTTTGTATGAGTGTGTGTCTGCATGCATGCTCATGTATGTGTGGGTGTGTGTGTGAGCATACATGGTTTTATGTGTCTATATTAGGCAATGTGTTTTTTATGACTAAAAAAATGTTGAAATATTATTTTATATATAATCTCATAGGCTTTGTATCTCACATCTGAAAATCCACACTATAAAGTGTCATAGGAAGCCCCTGGCTGTCTTCAAGTGGTCTCTACAATTTAGTGACCCAGGGACGTGCTCACCCTTACAAGAACTATGTGAGAAACCAATGGTAATGACTTTGATGTTATTTTTTTTATATATCTGGCCAAAGGAGATCTTCAAAAGAGGCCTGGCATCAAAAAGAGCTAATGAGTTTTGTCTTACAGTTGACGTTGAGACATGTGCTCATCCATACACTGCTGCATTCAATTCCAAACTGCATTTCATGGGTTCCTAGTTTCCTTTTTCATCTGTATGGAGAATGAACAACTTTGATGTTTTTTATGACAAATAAAATAAAAGTGTAATGAAGGGTTGTACAATGAGTTATTGTTTCTTAATATATTCATATTTGGGTTTGAGGGTTCAAAGTCACTGCCCAAGATCTTGTAAATTTTTTGATGTTCTTAGAACTACAGGAATTCAAAGCAACAGTAGGGGTTAGCTTTAGAATTAGGGAGCAGTTTGAACTAAAAGGGGAAAAAAATAAGAAAATGTTGATAATTTCAAAGTATTGCATGTTATTTGTTTGTGAGTACAGTTTTTATAAAGAAATACACATATTTTAGTATTAGTATACTGTAAATACCTGCTTTTAAAAAATGTATCATAGATTGATTTATGGTGGTCTAAATTAAGTTTAGCACTGATCACTATTCATTAAGGTAATTAGTAAGCATTATGTAATCTGTTCAGTAGAAATGTAGGGGGCAAAATTATCATCATTAAAGATTGTTTACTTATTATCTCCTATACTAAAATCCCAATAATTACACATTTTATTTCTTATTCATTGGCAGCAATTGTCCATAGGTTCTGAGTAATTCATAAATATATGTTAACAGAAATAACTTTTTTTCCAGTAAACACTGTTTTAGGAGCCCAAACCTTTAAAAAATATATTTATCACGAATATGTACCATCAGATATTTGAAAACTAGGGGAAAAAAATGAGCATTGCCGAACCAGTTTGGCTCAGTGGATAGAGCGTCGGCCTGCGGACTCAAGGGTCCCGGGTTCGATTCAGGTCAAGGGCATGTACCCTGGTTGTGGGCACATCCCCAGTTGGGGGCGTGCAGGAGGCAGCTGATCGATCTCTCTCATCGATGTTTCTAACTCTCTATCCCTCTCCCTTCTTCTCTGTAAAAAATCAATAAAATATATTAAAAAAAAGAGAGCATCAGTTAATTCTGATTTACTGAATAGAGATTTGTTTCTTTTGTGGATGAACACTGTGGCTTTATTTTTCATTTCCTTTCTCTTTTTCTTTCATTCTCACACCCTGGCTTCTGCATATGACATCAATATAGATTGAGCTCATGTCATTGTGTGCAATGCAGTCAATCTCCATGCCTCCTGCTCTCCTCATTATGTTCTTCCATCATTCTTCCCTTCTTTCTTAGACACAAACACAGAGATAAATATGTACTGAAAACTGTCTGTAGTGTTTTTATATGATAGACTTGAGCTAGGACAAGGAATTTAAATTACTTGGGTGTATTATGTAAGAATGTGTGTCTCTTTAATCTATGGGTAAGAGAGAAATATAAAATTGTGCATTTTATTAGAAAAGCTATTGCATTAATGTTATTTATAGATCCTAGAGAAGAAACACATTGATTAAAGAAGGAAGGGAAGTACTGAATTAGCTTCATCATTGCAAATATACTGCTTTGTACTCAAGGCCTAAACAGCATATCGTATAAAAATAATTAAGAATACCAATATGTCAAATTATTTTGGATGCAAGTTTTCCATATTTATAACTAAACTCTGTCAATTCCTAAGTCAAGTTGCTGCAGTTTATATTTTTATAAGATAAAGGGTTATTCTGACAAAATTTAGATCTCCATATAAGTCTAACTTACATTGTTTATCCTCAAACCTTTCTCATAAATACATTTCCTTTCCATTTTGGTTATAAATGTGGTAAGAAAAACAGAGTATTTAAAAAATCATCAGTGAAAAGACATTCCTATCAAGAAGAGATCTAGTTTTTATTTTTAAGCCATCCAGGAACTCAGAAATGGGAAAATAAGCTCTCCCCAGGCAATTGTGAAGGAAGGAAAAGTAGGACAAGTGATAAAATGGGTAAGGAATTAGGAATCTGAGTAAAATAAAGAAGCATGTCAGAATGAATGCATGAGACAGAATAAACTTGTTACACAAAATGTTATGTTACAATATTGGGCAGTTCTAATGTAAGATTTGTAGACCAGTTGCATCAGCTCTGGCTGCATGTTGGAAATGTAGAATGTTGAGTCTCATTCTCAGACTTACTAACAGAGAATCTCTTGGGATAGGGTCCAGAAATCCATGTTTTAATAAGCCTCCCAATTGCTGTATACTAAATTTCTAAGAGTGGTGTACTAGATTCTAACACTTGCCACATAGTAGACAATGAGTGAATATTTCTTGAAAGAAAGAATCCCAGAGAAAGAATGATAAATTCTATGCTTGGGTCACTATGGCGTAAAAATAAGACACGCATAGTAAACAAGATGTGGAAATTTTACTGTAGGCCACTACAGCCATCTATTATATGCTCACCTTCTTTACAGTTTCTTGTACTAATAACTGATTAAACAGGGTGTCCATAATTCTGGAAGCAGGGAATACTATTTTTTTCTACAGACTGACATTGTGCTTCATGACTTTATGGAGGTTCAGCCACACTTTGCCTCCTTAGGGACATCCTGTACAATAGGCATTTATGTGTATGAGACAGAGCTTATAGTGGGCTGCTCAGGCTTAGGGTTAGGGTTCGTGTCTCCACCAGCTTGGTAATAGTACTTTCTCTGTCATTCAGTCCATGTTCCTCCATCTGGTCCATTCTGTGAATACTCTAATGCATCCTCAAGTGTTGTTCACAATGTCATGTGACATTTGCATCACAGTTATTTATCGATGCCAAAGAGTCTAGTAAAGAAAATGATTATTATAGTTGTTTTGTTTGAAAGTACTATTTGAGTTATTATTTTTAATAAGTGTTTCATATGAAGAAGACAGTTATTATCCATACCCTGGGAGAAAGACTATGAATAATTGAAATATATGACAAATTATTGTCCACTGATGTTGCTACATCCTATACTACTATGTGTTAGATTGTTAACACCCAGAAATCTTGACTATTCCAAGTTTTACCTCTTGTTTCTAACATTCCTGAGTATAGATAGTAGCCATAAGTGAAATAACTCAAGTTTGAGTAACAAAGAGGAAGAAATGGTTTTAAAAGAATAGGACAGGTTTCTCAAATTCTATACTCAGCCTCTAACTAAGTTAAGGGTTTGCTTTATATGGATGCACACATTCATCCATTTCTAAGAATTATTCAGTATTAAATTATTATTGGTGCTCGAGTTTTTAAAATATATTTTTATTTTTTAAATATATTTTTATTGATTTCATAGAGGAAGGGAGAGGGAGAGAAAGATATAAACATCAGTGATGAGAGAGAATCATCAATTGGCTGCCTCCTGCACACCCCATACTGGGAATTGAGCCTGCAACCCAAGCATGTGCCCTAACCCATAATCAAACTTTGACCTCCTGGTTCATAGGTCAATGTTTAACTACTGAGCAACACTGGCCTGGGTATTGGTGCTATATTCAGAGATGAAGAAAAGTATAATCAAGTGCCTCTACTTAGGGCATGCATTCTCAACAGAGGTGATAGTGCACTAAGGGAGCAAAAGCTAGTTCTTAAGGAATAATTAAAGAAATGTCTAACTATTTTTTATGTGTAAAGCACTGTGCATATACAGTGCACAAAAGGACATGTAAGTATTATCTGTGGCATTAAAATTTCATGTAGAGTGATTAGAAAACAACAACAATGAATGTTTCTTAAGGCCCCTTGGGGTGGGAAAGGAAGGTTAAGAAATGCTGGCTTGAAAGAAGGTTAAATACAGTGGTAGCCATGGCAACTCTATATTGTTGGGAAAGGGAACATCAGAATGACAAGCTGGTTGAAAATGGAACAGGGCTAAGAAGTGGTTGCAGAAAAAAAGTTAGGCAACAATTCTGGAAGTTTTGTTCCATTTGCATGTTGTGGTAGCCAGAATTCTAAGGTGGCTCCTGAGATTCCTGACTTGGTGTCCATGGCCTGTTAAATCCAATCCCCTCGAATGTAGGTGGGATCTGCAAAGATGATGGCTGTTTATCCCATGTTTAGGTTATACAGCAAGGGTGAAGTCACTGTGCAAATGAAATTAAGGTCCCAAGTCAGTTGACTTGGAGTCAATCAAAAGAGGGATTATGCTTAGTGGGCCTGCCTTAATCAAGTGGTCATTAAGAGAGAGTGAGGCATCAGAAACATCCTCCTCGTCATCTTGAAGAAAGCAAACGACCATTTTGTGAGCTGCCTATGAAAAGACCTCAGGTGCTGAGGGCCTCAGTTCTACAATGGCAAGAAAATGCATTCTGCCAACATCCACATGAGCTTGGAACAGTGGTTCTCAACCTTGGCTGCACATTAGACTCACCTGGGAATCTTTTTAAAATCCTGATTTCTGGGCCTCGTCCTCCGGAAATTCTGTTTCTTTGTTACTAATGTTGTGGCCCCACCCCATATCAAAGAAACAGAATTTCTGGAGGATGAGGCCCAGAAACCACTTGCTTGGAAGAGGGCTGTGCACTTCAGAGAGCAGAGAAAAACCAGATTAACTATTCCAGGACACTGACCAGAGAAGCTGAGGAAATAAATGGGTATTTTTAAGGTGGTGAATTTGAAACAATTTGTCACAAAAGCTGTTGAAGATTAATATACATTCTAAGTACATAAGTTTAAATTTAGATTTGTGTGATTTTATATATACTTAGAGACTGATATGGATAGTAAACCTACCTCTCACACCTGTGCTTCCATTGACAAGAAATAATTTTTGCAGAAAAAAATACTGGCTGAGAAGCAAAGTGCTAAAACTAATCACCCTTTCTAAGTATTGCCAAGGATGAACATTCTCATTGAGATCAAATGGATTTTTTTAAATCAGGAAAATGCACATGGTACTTAAAACTTAAAAATATGTTTCCAAAGATATGAACTGATTTCTCTTTCAATCCAAGGTAGGTATTACTAAATACACTTGAGAATGGAGAATAGTAGCATCTATACAAGCAAATTGGCCATCCCAGGAGGAGATGGTGTTTTGGGAGTGGCTCAAACCTAGAATTTAGGTCTTCTGTGGGATTAGATTTTTTCCCCTACACTTTCCTATTTCTGTCCCAATCACATAATGGTTTATTTATTCATTTAAAATCCAACCTTCCCCTAATTTATGATACTGCTTACCAGAAAATTATACTTTAGGAGAAGTGAAGAAGAAAATCATGTTTTGTTGTAAAGGCATGTAAAAATGTGTGACTGGAATAAGTATGTACAACTATGTTTAGTGCTTTTATTTTATGATAAATGCTGTTAATTCTTTTTAAATGGCCCTACTCATGATATATTTTCTGTTTAAACTGAAAACTGACACATCTTATAGTAACAGCTCCTTCATAAAATTAAAAATTATTTTCAATTCAGTTTCAGATTTGTAACTATATTATTTATTAAGAAGTTCTACACTGAAGGAGATTCTCTCTCCATAAAAGTTATAAACAAAAATATGTGTGTCCTTCTGTGCTATAGAGAGAATCTCCATATTCTGGGTATGAAGATATCCATTTACTTATCAAGAGTTAATAAATTTCTTCTCCAAACATTACAATTACTTATTTCTCTCAAAAATATGTGTCCATACACCTCAATTCCTAAATTTCACATTATACATCACACAGTTCATACACACTTTTCAAGATAGATAAATGCTTCTATTTCTGATGTTCTCTCTGAAGAATTGAAAAGGATCCCTACATAAACCGAGTGCATGGTATCTTTTAAGTTATTTATAACGTGTACATAGCAATGACACTTTTAGTTCCTCTATAAATCTTTGCTATACAAATGCCTGGGGGATATTGAGCTACTACAGTTCATACTGTTCCTTTGAAAGATTTTGAGTCATCCAGCACAAACAGGCTCTATATTAACAACTTTGATCAGTGTCTCTGTAGAGGTATTTGAAAGCAACAAGATCTTGTGCTAGCTTGTCTCCATAAGGGAACACAGAATGTGGAACTACAGGTCTACAGACTGTGGAAAATCATTATAAATATCACTTATATATTAGGAAGAAACTTCATTGAGAATTGGAATCTACAATTGCAAACCCTTCTAATATCCATGAGTTTTGATATATGGCAAGTGTAGTCTCACAAACATTTTAGACACTTCATATTAATTCCCCTTAAAATTATTCCATTTGCCCACCTAAAATAAATATGTCGGAAGAAAAATATTGTATTCATTTTCAATTGTTGATGTAACAAATTGCTGCAAACTTAGTGACTTAAAATAACATATCTTTATTCTTTTCTTGGGGTCTTACTGGGCTAGAATAAAATTTTTATCAAAGATGGTTCCTTGCAACTTTGATTCTAATAGCTGCCAATATTCATAAAATTAAAAATGATTTAAAAGCAAGTACTTTACTGAATACTGTAGGCAACATTCATTTTTTGGTTCCTAGCTATATTACTTCAATCTCTGCTTCCATGATCACATCATCTTTGTTTTCTCTCTGATCTCCCTTCTGTCTCTTATAAGGACCCTTATGGTTACATGAAAAGACCTGGATAATTTTCTCATCTCAAATTCTTATCTTAAACCCAACTGCAAAGTTTATTTTGTCATAAAAGGTAACATTTATTGTTCTGGGGATTAGGATATGAACATCTTTGGGAGGAAATTACTCAGTCTGTTATAAACATTAAAGGTTAATTTTATGAGAGCAGTTTGGCAGTCACCACTTGATGATCAGCCAAAAAGACCCCACAACAAAGATAAATACTTGGAGGGGTAATGTTAGGGAATTCACTGGGGAGCTAGATGCTTGGTTAGGCTGAAGGAGGAATTACAATACAAATTCATGAATTGAATACCAATAATATCTGATTGTTCTGAAAAATTAGTTTAAATAAAATAGTGGGATTTACAATGATTAGAAGATTACCATGTATCAAGACTCATTTTTTTGTTTATTCATCTGGGATATTGGAGACCATATGACTACTAGTCATGTAAGGTGGAGAAATGTTGATGTGGCTAGAATTTATATATCATCAAGACATGATCATGAAGTTTAGAAGAATTCGCCAGTTAGCTACCACACTTCAGTAATATGAGGGTTTCTTTTCTCCCAGACATGGAAGGCTTCAACTTCCATAGAGTTATCAAGTGCATGAGACATTTCTAAACATCAGGTGTAGAACTACATTCATGATTATTTGGTTCCTTTTTTTGTTTTATATCAAATATGCTTAGACTAAGTGGACATAAAGGCAGCTACTAACAAAAATGCTTAATAGCATAGTGCAATAAATCTAAGGTACTGACATTTTTTGTTCTGGATTTCAGCCAATATACCCTCCTAAAAAGTACTGAATAATGGCAAATATTTAATGCATTTATAAACTCCCAAGTACTTTATATTTATTAGTATATATAATTTTTCAATGTAAACGTATGTGGTAGCTGTTATTTTAATATGCACATTTACATATTTAGCAAATAACAGAAAAGACTTTTGAACTCAGGCAAGTTGGCTTCAGAATTGATACTCTTAAGTTAACAACTAACACTATAATGTCCACATAAAACTTTACCAAATGTCATCAATATCTATTCCTAAATACATACAAGAATTAGTTGAAAGAACTAACGTGCAAAATGAATGAAGTGATGGAAATTAACACAATTAGACAAAGAACATAAAATATGCAAATATGATGACCCACTGTCACATAAAAAAAAAAGTTTCATGAAGAACTTAGCCTTCCACATGAGAGCCCTGGTGGCTATCTGGGAGAGGTGTGGCCAGAAGCCAGATCTTCATTCTCTGGGTCTGCACTCATCCCTCATGGTGGTTCCCTAATATACTTCTTCATTGTATGTAGATCCATTAATCAACATGAATTTAACAAATATTTATTGAACACTCTAAGTAATAAAATCAGTGTTATCATGGAGTCAGAAAGTCTGATGGTAAATACATGTTCTCAAAACTATTAAGGGCTAAAAATACCACCACAAAATACCATCCTTATATCCTAACTGATGTAATAGCAGAAAGCATTCCATGTGCAAAAGTAGTCTTCAAAACTTTACCTTTTTACTATGCAGATCATAGCCACTGCATCTGTATTGCTTTAGGTATATCTTGAGTTTTGCTCTAATTTTACAAATACTATTTGTCTCAAATATGAAGGTACTCTACAAAGTTACCTCTGCTTTCAAATCTTATTAGAAATCCATTAAAAATGTGATAAGCTAACCTTAAAGTTATGAAAATATTAGGTGGTTAAAATAGTAGCATGAGGTTCCAAAAAATGTTCTGCAATTATTTCCACAACTTCCTTCTCAGCATACCTACCATTTAACTACTAAAAACCCTGCCATTTCTCTCCCTGGCCTCACTTCTCCCCAGCTATCTACTTAAACATGCAAAATCTACCCAGTGGCGTGGCTCATTGGTTAAGCACAGACCTTGGAACCAGGAAGTCACCATTGGATTCCAGGTCCTGGTGGATTGCCAGCTCAATCCTGTGGGGCATGCAGGAGGCAGCTGATCTGATGATTCTCATCATTGGTCTTTCTATCTCTCTATCCCTCTCCCTACCTCTCTGAAATCAAGAAAATATATTTTTAAAAATAAAATAAATAAACATGCAAATCCCAACCACACTTTTTCCATACTCTAATTAATCTAACAAGAATGTTTTTTTCTGGGGCATTTTTTGCCTCTGGTATTAAAATACCAACCCGTAAACCTTCCACTCTGACTGGAATTCCAAAAGATCTGGGTCATTTTTTAAATGGTTTTGGTCCTCAACTCACAAACATCACTTTTGTTTATGCTACTTACCATTAGTGGCCTAGTCTTATATCAGAATTTATTTCTGTTATACATCATTTAACTGAGAAAACTTCAATAAAACAAACTAAGTCCTCAGTGACAGGTAGAGTATGATTTCATAGGCCTCTTGAAATTCATGTATTAGAATGTCCTGGCCACACACTGTCCAGAAAATTATCTCTATCAAGCAAGAACACCCTCTTCTGTAGTTGATTTTTATTACTCAATTGCCCTCTAGCTATAGTATCAGGCTTTAAAAACATAAATATATTTGCTAGAAGATTTCCTCTTGTTAGGGTTTTACCATTTGAGAGTTGATGTTTTTGTTTATTAAAAATATAAGTTGTAGTTTTAATATATCCTATTATTACCATGCTATTAAAGCTTTTGGGCAATATCCTTGTTAATTTATTTTTATTCCCTCTAGTTTATGCTCTCCTATTTTGTAACAGATCCCTTTTTCCCTAGTAAAATATTAACAGTGAGTTTTGCTATATTTATCATGATTATGGAAACAGAAAATACCATAATGACTGAAAAAAGTTAAAAAGAGTCCATAGTGGCTAATATTATGGGCTCTAGTTATAAATATAAAAAATCAATTTAGCTGAGAGAGAAAAGCTGGAATTTCAAGCAAGCTGCCTCTATGGGCCTTTTCCCAATTAAAGTAGCTCAGTGCATCTTCAAAAGAAAATAGTTAAAGGAGAAGAGATTAAGAAAATATTAAGTGCTCCAGATACCTTTTGTAAAAATAAATTTAATTTTCCCTTCTTAGCTAACAAGCTATTTAATCTTAAATATCTCAAACAGCAGGCCAAAGTGAATAGTTCAATTTATTTTGGCAACATTTACTTATAATTATTTTGGAGTAAAGAACTTGACTTCAAATTATTTTCTGACTACTAAGTAGGACACTGTAAAAATTTATATTTGATTGACCATGTAAGTTATTATAGGATCATAGTGCCAAAGACCGCTTTCTACAGAATTATTTCTCAGATCCTTTGGAAGTATTAAACTGAATGCTACCACCCAAACGTGATTACAAAATAATAATAATAATAATAATACCAACAAAACAGATTTATAAAGCTATGAGTTATCTTTACATACCTAAAAATAAAAACATGATAAAACTTTATCTGGATAATAAACTACCTTATGGAATTACTATAAATTAAGGAGATATATTTCTCTATTTTACAGCGTTTGGGGCAGTTTCTCTCTCTTCCTCCTTCACCCTTCATAGTCTATGTATATTTGTGAATAAAGATATAACAATGGATCTTGAAAAGGGGCCATATATTCTATTTGACTGTTTTCTAGTAGTTTGGTTGTTTTCTGTAATGTATACATTTCTCATTGTTGGATCTGAAATTTGATTATACCTTACATGCAGCTTTATAACTGAACCTTAATTGTTGCATATGCCAGCAGAAGATAAGAGACTGCTGAGTCAGAAACAAAGGATTTTATAACGCATAGCATAGTAAGCAGCTTGACCATTGCCTATTCATCAGCACATGTGCATCAGTTTTCTTGCTTTTAAGCCTCATGGGGGCAACATGAAGTGGCCCAGCAGCCCATGGATGCAGCATTCATGCTGCATGCACAGTGGGTTTTGTCACAATTGAGGAACACTGACATTGAGGGATATACTACTCTCACATCAAGCGGTAAGCAAACCTACTTTTTGTTTCATAATACCTCATCTCTCAAGGATGCTTACTGCCAACAAAACCCTGAGAAATGGCATGGGCAAAGACCTGTCAGGGCCTTGTAGTCTTGGCATACTCGGCAAGATATAGGAAGACAAGAATCCTAAAGATTATTTCTAGGACTCATATATTGCCCTTTCCCCAAAAGAGTAAATACAATTGATGACTGCCTTGTTTATAGAGCTGAAGAATAGTTGGGAAGAAATTTTAGAATTCTAGTCACTCACTACTGATGTATGACTATATGCTTTTCAAATATGTGCTTCTAATACATATTTTAGAAAAGAGACTATTTGAATACAATTTAAACAATTAATAGTAGTGTTTTGTTTAAATTCTAGAAATAAAAAATTCTAATTGTTGTGTCTTTTTTTGACAAAGTAACTGTTAAAATTGTATGATGTGGTTTCATACACATCTAAGGTTTATGGGTAACCGAAAAAAGTTATTAGTATAAAAATAGAGCCACTATATATTAAAGTCTTTCCTAAATTTCTCCAAAATAAAAATGCTCTCTAGATGAATTTAGGGAGAAAATAAATAATCAATTCTCATAGTTAGGACATCTGTTTATTTGAATATAAGAGAGCTAGATGAAATTATGTGAAACTGTAGTCACTGTATTATCTTATAAGTAATAAAAGTACAAGTTTTGTAAATTTGAACAAAATTTAAAAGGTATTAAGAAAGATAGAGTGCACTCTAAAAAATAAAGTATGACTTTGTAAATTACTTTTCTTTCAGCACCAGGCAAAATATGGGAATGTAGGTTTATCCATGTTAATATTGAAGAAGCTGAAGTTCAAATTACTAAAGTGGTCTGTCTAATTTATTGGATTGAACAGTTGTTTGTAGAGACAACAATTTTAAAATTGAATCTTTGAAGGACTCTAAAAGATGAAAAATTACCTTATTTCTTCTTCTTGGCTTGAAATAAAAATTATATAAATCAGAATAATTTGCAATTTTTGTTGGTCTATCAGTTACCATATAAAATGACATATTAAAACCCACAGACTCTCTACAATTGAATAGTAATTGTCATTTTATATAGACATGACTTACCTTTACATTGAATTTATTAACTCCTTGAAAGTAAAAATCTTTTAAATGAAAATTATTTATTGAAACATTACTGCATGTTTTCTTCCCATAGTTTCTCCTTCTTTAGTTTAAAATGGTTAATAAGGATTATGGTTCCTTGACTTGTAAATTTTTTACCAGGTTTAAGACAGAAGCAGTTGAGTCAAGTCTCTATATATTCTTTTTAATACCCCAAATATACATAAGATATTCTGCTCAGTAAAAACCAGAGGGGAGAGTTCAAAAATATTGGGAAACTGAGAAAAGAGTAGATTCTCTAAAACACAAAGAAGGTAACAGCAGTCTATGGACCCAATTCTATTTCTTAATGAGATTTTTGCTGACCTTCTTTTATTTATGTATGTATTTATTTATTTATTTATTCATCCTCTCCCCAAGATATTTTTCCATTGATTTTTAGAGAGAGAGGAAGAAAGAGAGGGAAAGACAGAGAGAAACATCAATCTGAGAGAGACACATCGATTGGTTGACTCCTGCATAAGCCCTGACCAGGACGTGGGCCTGGAAGAAGCCTACACCTGAGATATGCGCCCTTGACCCTTGACTTGACTTGAACCCAGGACTCTTGGTTCCACAGGCTGACACTCTATCCACTGAGCCAAACTGGCTAGGGATTCTGACCTTCTTATTCAAATTCCTCCTTAGCATCCTCTATGTTTACCCATATCAATTATTACCTTCTAACGTACAATACAATATACCGGTTAGTTGTCTGCCTCCACGGAAAAAAAAGTTCCATGAAGGCAGAACTTTGTTTTGTTTATGAGTTTCCTATTTTATCTACCTTCCAAGGTAAAAAACTATTATACTTAAAAATGATAACTAGCAAAATAACTAATAAGAACATCAAAATCTGGAATTGTTTTACTTGCAAGTGGGAAAGTGAAAGACAAAAATAGCTCAGATGCAAAATTTTAATGCAGTGAATTTTATAGAGGCATATGAACTGTAGTGCTTATTTTATGAATCAATAAATAACTGGATTTATAATCAATTAGATTAATGGATGACATAGATGCAGTATATAAATATGGTAACAGGTGACATTTACACTGATTAACAGGATAATTAAAGAATGTTAATAATTACAGTGCATGAAAATGATTAACAATACACTATTTTATCCCATTATATGAAAGAGAAGAATGTGAAAAAGCTGCTTTATTTAGAATATCAAAAGAGAAAGGCATATTTTTGTCAGACATATTTTTAAAAATCTATTTTGTAAGTAGTTTTTTTCTATGAATATGTATATTTTAAGTAGAGGGGGAAAATTCAAATTTATTTAAAATTTTACCAGATCAAGGTCTTAAAAACCTATAAGCCTGGCCAGTGTTGCTCAGTGTTTGTCATCTACCCATGAACCAGCAGGTCACGGTTCCATTCCTGGTCAGGACACATTCCTGGTCAAGCTTGGGTTGCAGGCTTGACCCCCAGTAGGGGGTGTGCAGAAGGCTGCCTATTGATGATTACCTCATCATTGATGTTTCTGAAAGGAGTTTTAGGGGTAAAATAGGCAGGTTTAGGGAGTTTTAGGAATTAGTGGTCCATTGGAGAGGACTGCCTAGATGAAGGCTTGGAGCTGCCAAAAGGTATACATTCACAGAGGGGAAAAAAAAAGTGCCACAGGATAAGGGGAGAGAAAGACATCCATTCACAGAAGATTGGAAAAAGCCACAGGGTATGGGGTGAAAGAGGAAACAAAATTTCACAGGGAACAGAGAAATGCTGACAAAGGGGAGAAAGAGGAAAACAGATTTTCACAGGAGACAGAGAATTCTACCACTGAGTGGGGGAGAGAAGGAGGGAGGGCACCCTGTGGGGTTTGGGCTTTGAAGTTGATATTCTGCAAAAGAGTGACTAATAAGAAGGGAATATCAAGAGGCAAAGAACTGCAGCCTTTATAAACCTTAGAAAAAGGGGCTTAGTGGGCTACCACCTTAGGACCCCCTCCCATGTGGGAGTCTGTACTTGCTTTCAATAAATTTCCACCCTTTTCATCTACCACTTTTTTGTCCATGGCTTCATTCTTCAAATCCACCTGGACAAGAACCCAGGAGAGAAATCACCCTTGCATTCTGCTCAGGAAAAACCACCGGATTCCCTTCTATCTCTCTCCCTCTCTCTTTCTCTCTCCGAAATCAATAAAAAACAACACTACTAGCATAAATGGCCAATCTAAGTATTTTTTTCACAAAAAAATGAACACAAAAATAAAAGTGATTGATTACTGAGACATTTTTCAGTGTTTCCCTTTTAAAGTACACTGAAACATCATGAAAGTTGAGTAAAGTGACAATAACCTGATTTTCTCTGTCCTGCTTCAGATTAGTCCAAAGAGAATAAAAATACTCATCAACCTGTCAGAATCTAAAGGTGTATCTTTATATGTTCATTTATCTCTAGTTTCTTTTTTTAAAAATTTTTGTCTAGCACAGTGATAGAGAAGTATAACCTAAATGCCATCTCTATACTTCTTCTTCTATATTTTTATCTTCCTTACTTCAGGAAGACATTTCAGAATAGTGAAAATGCACAAAATACTTGAAGAGACTATGAATTCTAGTTCATATATTAAATCCCTGTAATAATCAGGACAAATTTTCAAACATTTCTGAGGACCAATTTTTCTTTGCAGAAAGATAGATCAACAGTCATGTGTCACTTAACAATGGGGATACATCTGAGAAATACATCATTAGGCGATTTCATCATTGTGCCAATATCATAGAGTGTACTTACACTAACCTGCATGCTGTAGCCTACTACACACCTAGGCTATATGGTATATCCTATTGCTCCTAGGCTACACATCTGTATAGCTTATTACTCTACTGAATACTGTAGGCAGTTGCAACAGAATGGTATTTGTGTATCTAAACGTATCTAAACATAGAAAAGACACAGTAAAAATATGTTACAAAAGATTTTTAAAAAATGGTATACCTGCATAGGGCACTTATCATGGACAGAGCTTATCGGACAGGAATTTGCTGTGGATGAGTCAGTGGTGAGTGGTGAGTGAATCCCAGGACATTGCTGTGCATTACTATGGATTTTATCAACACTGTCTCACCAGCCCTCCTCCTGCTTCCTTATGACAGAGTCAGAAATAGAGCACTGAAGCTGTCAATGCTGCTCCATGAACAGGGCAGTGGGCTGGATTGATTGGAAATATCAAGGAGAAACTAGCAGGGTAAGGCACAGAGAATTATATTAATGACGGTGTGGAGGGAGTAAAAGGTGGCATTCGGATCAGAAGGAGTAAGAAATCAAGATGGAGAGATAAAAGAATTAAGGAGATTGTCACGACAAGGTGTTTTTGTCTACTGCATGTTGAAGCAGTGGTCAGAATTAAAATGTTGCATCTATTCAAGAGAACGTTTAGTATACAGAGGATGTAGAAATGGTGACTCAATATTTTTACTTTGGGAATTTGTTTTTGGTTCCGTTGACCCTATCTGACACAAAGGGCTCTCTCTCTGACATTGAATTGAGGGAAAAAAGAAAATTTATTTCTGATTTACATCATTACAACCTGAAAATATTTCCAAAGTGCAGGGGCAGGCTGGCTTCACACTACCACAGAAAGGTTTTACTTGAGTGACAGGGGCATTTAATACATGTTAAGGTAGTTCCTGTGGATCTGTGTCCTCTTAGAGGATTTTATGTCGTCAACAAAAATTTACAACAATGCACTCTGAAGACCATCAAGCTAAATCTGGGAGGGCTGTGGCACCCTCTGAATATGTAGTGCTGGGGGGTAAGCTCTTCTGTGTTGAAACAGGTCAGTGGCTGGCTGATTGAGATGTCTTCTGTGTCCCCAAAATGAGGTGCTGTGAGAGGAAATATATTGCTAAGCCCCCAAAATGTTTATTTTGCATTTTGTTTATTGCCTTCTCTGTCTCTCTCTCTCCTCCTTTTCTCTCTTTCAGAGAAAAAAAATTCCTCCTGAACTATTTATGCTTTCATTTTTCATGGGAAGTTCAGCTCCATTATGGTCCTAAGAGTTCACAGTTGTATATTTGACCTATTGTTGACTAAGACATTGTTATGCGGTGCACAAATGTAAAAACAAAAAACACCTTGACTCTTTAACATTAAAAAGGCTACATAATTTGATGAACAAGAATAGATCCAGAGACAAATGGTAGGGGATGGCGGGGGAGGTTAAAGAGCAACCAAAGAACTTATGTGCATGCATATTAGCATAACCAATGGATACAGACACTGGTGCAGTGGGGGCTTGCCCGGGGTGGGAATGACTTGGGGGGGAGGCAATTGGGGGAAAAGGAGACATATTGTAAAACTTTAGACAATAAAAAAAAAACATTAAAAAGGCTACAAAGTTGCATTTACATATTATGTATTTTTTAAAATGTATTCATGTTTCAATAACCAATCCCCAAAACCAGCAATACTTTAACACTGTCCTTGCTTTTTTCCCACTGGATCCAATAAAACTAACCAGTGCAACCTAAATTTTATATTCTCCTCTAAAAGGTGTTTTTATTTTAATAAGTCTAAAGGGATATATTGAAACAAAGAAATAAATGTCCATTCATAGAATAGAGATGTGAACAGATAATCTGAGAGGTGGCCACTGATTTGCATGCGCTATCATTTAAAAAATAAAAAAGGGAGAATTTGCCAGAAGCTGGTCCATCCTTGCTGCTTGACACAGTCGCTACAGGAAAGAAACATCTGCACAGCATATGTTTCAACGGACCTGGCATATATAGCATATTGTTCTTAATATGTTTGCTCTCCTTAGCGCCATGTGTTTTAACCAAGGTCACCTCTCCGAGAAAGGTTGTTTCCCCAGGTGGGGATTTTTCCCTGAGGTTAGGGAGAGGATACAACCCCTTAACTAAGTGCCAGGCGGGTAGTTAATCACTTTAACTGCAAACAATCACACTTAAGCTACATAATCTTTACTCCCTGGAATGGAGATAAGAAACGCCCTAACCTTTGAAATAGAAATTGACAGGATTAAAATAAACACCAGAACCTGGGACCAGAACTTCACTGGAGTTCCTGACCAGAACTTCGCTGGAGGTCCTAACCAGAACTTCTCTGGAGATCCTAACCAGAACTTGGCTGGAGATCCTGGCTAGAGGTCCTGGCTAGGCTGCTGATCAACTGAAGGCTGTCTCCATGTCATTCCTTCTTCACCGACTCCATCCACACCTTTGGGGACCCCTGGACCCGCTGGGGTTGGACCCCAACATCCATTGTTCTTTCTATTTATAGATGTGTACAGTACTTTACAGAGTATCTATACTGTTATCAAAACTATTGGATAGTATGTATGTGTTCATGATGTAATTGCAGTTTTTCTATTTTTTTAAAAAATGCAGTGGGAGAGTATTTTATTTGTACCAAAATGTTATTGCATTAGTTGTGAATAGGTTAAATACTCTCATGTGAATTAGCCTGGACATCAGCCGTTAATGTTTACACATAAAATGCAAAGTGCAAAACAAATTTAACTCAGTATAGCAGAGAGCATTGATCACAAATGTTCCAAAGGTCAGAAGAAAAAAAAATTTACAAGGATTATTTTTTTTTTTTTACTTCAAATCTGAAACTGGGGTTGTTCTCTCCTGCTTCTATCTAGAATTGATCTAATTTTATTTATAATATTATTAATTATTTTTAAAGAATACTATAATTTAATAGATAAGAAAACAGTCAACTAACCTACCTGAATGAATAAGGCCAAACATTTGCCTAGTTGCATTAATTAAGTCTAGATATGGAAAAAGCCCTCTACCCTAATCTTTCTATTTTCATTCTGGAACTAAGTTCCCACAAGTCATTTTAAAGATTAAGATATATAGGTTTTCACTTAATAAAAGATTTGGGACCAGTTTTTCATTATACAACTGCAAGCATTATACTTGATTCATTAATGAGACAATTTAACCTCTACCCCCAAAAATCTGAAGACATGGGAAACGTTGGGATACGGATTTTGATGAAATAGGAAAGGGATTCTATTCCAAAGGATTTGAATTTACCTGCAATGATACATTGAAGAATTTTTGTGAAGTTGAGGAACAGTAGTTCACTAAAAATCTTAATGAGCTTACTAACCCATGCAAAATCGTTTGCATTTTATGACAGTTCAGAAGCATTTGACTTATTTCACATTTGCTATAGTGACCCAAAGCATAAAAGTGTCACATACTATAGATGTAATTTCAAGTACAGTATAAGCCATTAAACTTCCATTTTTATGAAAAACACACATGCATTTATATTCGATTCATACTACTGCAAATATTGCAGCAATAACAATTTCAACCCGCATAATGGGAAAATGTATTCATTCTTTTTTGTGTGTGTGATTAATCACTATGCTTTAATTATGTTCAATTGGTAACAAGGAAATTGGGGGTCTGCCGGGAGCCGGTCCATCCTTGCTGCTTGACACAGTCGCTGCAGAGAAGAAACATCTGCAAGCATGATGCACAAATTTGTTGCAAGAAGACAGACCGCCAAACCTATTTACCAAGGCAGCTTTTGGTAAATAGGGACCTGGCGTATATGGCATACTGTTCTTAATATGTTTGCTCACCTTCTTGGCGCTATGTGTTTTAACCAAGGTCACCTCTCAGAGAAAGGTTGTTTTCCCAGGTGGGGATTTTTCCCTGAAGTTAAGGAGGGGATAAAACCTCTTAACTAAGTGCCAGGCGGGTAGTTAATCACTTTAACTACAAACAATCACCCTTAAGCTACATAATCTTTACTCCCTGGAATGGAGATAAGAAACTCCCTAACCTTTGCAATAGAAATTGACAGGATTAAAATAAACTGGTATAAATACAGATGTAACAAGACAACAAGACAGAGAACCTAGAGAGAGAACCAAGAGATAGGACTTGGCTGGAGATCCTAGACAGAACCTAGAGACAGAACCTAGCGAGAGAACATGGCAAAAGATCCTGGACAGAACCTGGCTACAGATCGTGGCTGGAGAACCTAGACAGAACATGGCGACCGAACCTGGCTAGAACCTGGCTGGAGAACCTGGATGGAGAACCTAGCAAGAGAACATGGACACAGCACCTGGCTGGAGATCCTAACCAGAACTTCGCTGGAGATCCTGACCAGAACTTGGCTAGAGATCCTGACTAGGCTGCTGATCAACTGAAGGCTGTCTTTGTGTCATTCCCTCATCGCCGACTCCGTCCACACCTTTGGGGACCCCTGGACCTGCTGGGGATGGACCCCAGCAGGGGTCACCACAACATGAGGAACTGTATTAAAAGGTCGCAGCATTAGGAAAGTTGAGACCACTGGTTTAAGGTTTATTTCTACCTCAATTGTTGGTTCCTACCCAGCCTGGCCCTGGTCTGTTTCTCTCACATTGATTATTTCTGTCTTTCCCTCTCTCCCCGACTCTCTCTAAACATCAATGGGAAAATATCCTCGGGTGAGGATTAAAAAAACCAACCAAGGTGGGTAACCTGGTCAGAAGGTCATATCTTCAAAGTGCATGCAAGCTTCTCCTCCCAGGGGGTCAGGACTGAATGTTCTTGAGCATCTCCAGGAAGGCCTGTGGGAATGGTGCCTCCACATTCTGGAAGGTGTTCTGGACTCTGCCGTACAGCATGAAGTGTTTCATATCCAGGCAGATGAACCTGAAGTGGTTCTCATCAAACAGGATGCAGACTCCAGGGAAGCGCCTGGGGTAGGCGAAGCCATCTAAGTCTAAGATATCAGTAAAAATTTCCACGCCATAGAAACACATCCTGCAGGTTTGGAGGTAGTTCCGGTCTCCTGAGTACAAGCCAACAGGCAGAACAAAGGGAACAGGCTGCTCCTCCAAAGCTGCAGCCCCGGACTCCCTGTCGCTGGGCTGGGCAGGGCTCTACCAGCCATGACCCTCGCTTTCCTCAATCCCTTCTTCTTGCAGCTGCTACTGCTCCCGGATCACCTGCTTGTCAATCTTCTTGACCACCCTGGAGAGCTTCTTGAAGTTGTGGAAGAACTCGCCCTCTGGCAGCTGGATGCGGCGCATGAGGTGGATCTCTAACCTCTCGATGGAGTTTCCCATGATCTGGGTGACCCTGGCATACTTCCCATGGAAGCTGAGCATGACAGTTGTTGTGCCGTAGGGATCATATTTGCCTTGGAAGAGGCCTGGCCTGATGAGGTCATCCGGGTGGCTCGGCGGGAGGTAGAGGTGGCGGTAGGTCAGGCAGTCATACTCATGTCTGTCCTTCTGCACAAGCACCCGCCTCCATTCTCCCAAAAGCTGCCTTGGTAAATAGGTTTGGCGGTCTATCTTCTTGCACTGCATGGTGAACCTGTCCTTCCAAATCTTCATGTGGAGGTGGTGGGGCCTACTGAGGCAGCCTTCCATGCACTCCACTACGGCTGATTTCCTCTCCTTCAGGCGGATTCTGAAGGAGGGCTGGAAATGTATTGGGCCATGCATATGGGTGATAAGGCCAGGCCGGTAGATCCAGCCAGTAATGCATAAGCCATCCACCACGACATTCAGCAGTCTTCTATATCCTCTATAGTCAGTATCTAGCTGCCACAATCCCAAAATGTGTCTGTATGGGTGAAACAGCTTCACATAGACTTCTTGATAAGACATACCCATCATCTCCAGGTTCTGCGAGTTGTCATGAATGCCAAACTCTTCGCGGCAGCGCCGTCTCCAGATGCTGTCGGTGTGCAGGATGTGGTGGAATTTGGTGCAGACCTGGGCCAGGCTGAGCAGATCGGCGCCAGGAGCTTGGCGAAGATCTCCACCAGCACCTCCACTGGCAGGTCCTGCAGCGAGCAGTGCGGGGGCGGCCGGGGCAGCATGGGGATCTCGATTCCTCCACTCTCCAAACAGCACCGAGCTGCCCTGTCCGCCTCAAGGTTCTTTTCTGCCAGGGCCAGGGCCGGGGAAGGCTTGCCCTCAGCCCCTGCCATCTCAGCTGGGCCTTGGCGCTGCTGAGGACATCGACATCCCTGCAAAGAGCCCATGCCACAGATGCAAGCGCACTCAGCCATGCTTCCACCTGTAACAGCCACCACAGTGTTGCTCCTCATTTGGCTTTAAACTGGGTCTAGCCACGTCCCCCAGGGTCTAGCCACGCCCCCTCAGAGAGGAGCCAACTGTAGGACTTTAAACCCATACTCATTAACAGTCGCCTCCCTTTCCCAGTGCCCTCTCCCTGTCCTCCCACCCTAGGCCCAGGCAGTAACTACTCTGATTTCTGTATGGATATGCCTCCAGGGATATGCCTATATGCTGGGGTCCAACCCCAGCAGGTCCAGGGGTCCCCAAAGGTGTGGATGGAGTCGGCGAAGAAGGAATGGCATGGGGTCAGCGATCAGCATAGCAAGGTTCTCCCTCCAGGATCTCAAGCCAGGAACTCCAGCCGAGTTCTGGTCTCCAGCGAAGTTCTGGTTAGGATCCAGCCAAGTTCTGGTCAGGATCTCCAGCCAGGTTCTGTAGCCATGTTCTCTTGCTAGGTTCTCCATCCAGCTTCTCCAGCCAGGTTCTCCAGCCAGGTTCTAGCCAGGTTTGGTTGCCATGTTCTGTCTAGGTTCTCCAGCCAAGATCTGTAGCCAGGTTCTGTCCAGGATCTTTTGCCATGTTCTCTCGCTAGGTTCTGTCTCTAAGTTCTGAGTCTAGGTTCTGTGTTCTGCTGTCTTGTTACATCTGTATTTATACCAGTTGATTTTAATCCTATCAATTTCTATTCCAAAAGTTAGGGAGTTTCTTATCTCCATTCCAGGGAGTAAAGATTATGTAGCTCAAGCATGATTGTTTGTAGTTAAAGTGATTAACTACCCGCCTGGCACTTAGTTAAGGAGTTTTATCCCCTCCCTAACTTCAGGGGAAAATCCCTACCTGGGAAAACCACCTTTCTCGGAGAGGTGACCTTGGTTAAAACACATAGCACCAAGAAGGTGAGCAAACATATTAAGAACAGTATGCCATATATGCCAGGTCCCTTGAAACAGCAAGGATGGACCGGCTCCCAGCAAATTCCCCCTTTTTTATTTTTTAAATGATACCGGGGAGGAGGAGGATGAGGAGGAGACGGAGGGTGGTGTGATATAAGGTCGGATTAGACGGCCTGGAATCCACACAGGTGAGTCTGCATCTTGTGGAAATATACAAGCATCTCCTCTCCCCCAGGTTAAAAGTACATCAGGTCCCTTCCAGGCTCCTGTAAGTAAGTCTTGAACTTGGAGAGACAGAACCTAGAAACAGAACATAGTGAGAGAACCTGGCTGAAGAACCTAGAGTCAGAACCGAAACACAAAACCTAGAGACAGGACTTGGCTGGAGATCACACACAGAACCTAGAAACAGAACCTAGCAAGAGAACTTGGACAGAACCTAGAGACAGAACCTAGAGGGAGAACCTAGGGAGAGAACATGGCAAAAGATCCTGGACAGAACCTGGCTATAGAACCTGGCTGGAGAACCTAGACAGAACATGGCGGGAGACCCTGACAAGAGAACCCGACTATGATGATCAACTGAACGCAGCCTCCGTGTCATTCCTTCTTCGCCGACTCTGCCACACCTTTGGGGACCCCTGGACCTGCTGGGGTTGGACCCCAACATATGGCGCCTGAACAGGTAAGCTCCCCATTCCTCTAGGTAAGCCCCACTCTCGGGACGGATAGGACTCCACCGTAGGATGAGGGTGGATAGTTTTCGCCGACTCCGTCCACACCTTTGGGAACCCCTGGAACAGGATTCCCCTAGATAAGCCGCCCCGCATTGAGAACCCCCACACTCGGGACAGATAGGACTCCACCAGGGTGCTACAGACCCCCCTATAGAGGATAAGTAGGGAAAGAAGGTGGATAGTACAGAACTTAGATTGAGAAGATGTGCCATACTGAGTCTAAAGAAAAAAGACTCTGTATTGATCTTTTAACACATATGCTTGCTAGCAGAGGAGTTAAGGTTACTCCCAGTCAGACGGAATGTTTTATACAAGAAGTATGTCCATGCTTTTCTGAGGAAGGAAAGGTAAATGTAGAGGCATGGGAGAAGGTAGGCCCAAGGAGCCTTATCCTTAACCCCACTGCAGCCTTTCCACCCCGGGAAAGTGCAGGATTGGAAAGCTCTCCCTGGGGTGATAGATCAGGACTCAGGTAATAGCGGAAAGCGCCAATCCTACTCTTAAAATGGATACAAGAGAGCATTTGGGGTTTTTCTTTTTAATGCCTGCCTTGGATTGAGTAAATGCATTACGTGCGTCACCACAATGGACCCAGAGGAGCTCCTTGTCCCATCGTTCCAAAGACTTAGAGTTGCCCCGATGACAGAAAAGTGGAAAAAAGAAGAAAAGAAAGGCTATGCAAGGGACTGAGGTGCCAACATGGGGTCAGCTGAAGAAGTTAACAACTGAGGCCCACCAGATGGTAGAAAAGCAAGAAGTAGAAGCTACTCTCCCAGCCAAGTCCGAGGACTCTGGGTAAATCAGCAAAAGAAACTTTCATTTAGCAGAAATTCACTTATTTTGTCAAATGGAAAGACTTACTTACAGGAGCCTGGAAGGGACCTGATGTACTTTTAACCTGGGGGAGAGGAGATGCTTGTATATTTCCACAGGATGCAGACTCACCTGTGTGGATTCCAGACCATTAATCCGACCTTATGTCACACCACCCTCCATCTCCTCCTCATCCTCCTCCTCCTGGTATCATCCATATCGGCCCAACCCAGAGGACACAGCTGACTCTGCCCTGATGGACCCTTTGATGCAGCCCTTCAACTCGCTGATGCTTCGGGAAGCCTGTCGCCAATGACGTTGCCCGCTAGCCAGATCAACAAGGACAACCAAACCACCAACTTGAGGACAGCTGAAATCCCTTGACTAAAGAGGCCAGCAACCTTCTATAGGAACAAGGCTCTGTGTGCACTCCACCCACTATGTTTATAGCTATGCTCACTATCATTGCTTGTCAGTCTTCTTCTGAGTCTTAAACAGCCCAATCCGAGAGGTGGCCACTGATTTACATGCGCTATCATTTAAAAAATAAAAAAGGGGGAATTTGCCGGGAGCCAGTCCATCCTTGCTGCTTGACACAGTCGCTGCAAAGAAGAAACATCTGCACAGCATATGTTTCAAGGGACCTGGTGTATATGGCATACTGTTCTTAATATGTTTGCTCACCTTCTTTGCGCTTTGTGTTTTAACAAAGGTCACCTCTCTGAGAAAGGTTGTTTCCCCAGGTAGGGATTTTTCCCTGAGGTTAGGGAGGGGATACAACCCCTTAATTAAGTGTCAGGCGGGTAGTTAAGCTACATAATCTTTACTCCCTGGAATGGAGATAAGAAACGCCCTAACCTTTGTAATAGAAATTGACAGGATTAAAATCGGCTGGTATAAATACGGATGTAACAAGACAATAAACATCAGATCCTCATCAGATCCTAACCAGAACCTAGCCAGAGAACATGGCAAAAGATCCTGGACAGAACCTGGCTACAGATCTTGGCTGGAGAACCTAGACAGAACATGGGGACCAAACCTGGCTAGAACCTGGCTGGAGAAGCTGGATGGAGAACCTAGCAAGAGAACATGGCTACAGAACCTGGCTGGAGATCCTGACCAGAGCTTGGCTGGATCCTAACCAGAACTTCACTGGAGACCAGAACTTCGCTGGAGATCCTGACCAGAACTCGGCTGGAGTTCCTGGCTTGAGATCCTGGAGGGAGAACCTCGCTATGCTGATCAACTGAACGCTGACCCCATGCCATTCCTTCTTCGCCGACTCAGTCCACACCTTTGGGGACCCCTGGGGACATTTCACATAAATGCAGTCTTAATATCTGGTCTTTTGTGACTGGCTTCTTTCACTTAGCATAACATTTTAAAGTTTTAAGTATGCTATATTCTAGTGTATGGGTATACCACATTTTGTTTACCCATTCATCAGTGGAGGAGTATTTGGGTTGTTTCCGGTTTGAGGCTCTTATGAATAACGCTACTATGAACATTATGTACAAGTTTTTTCGTGTGAACATGTTTCCATTTCTTTTGGGTATGCACCTAGAAGTGGAACTTCTGGGTCATCTGGTAACTCTATGCTTAGCATGTTGAGGAACTGCCAAAAACGTTTTCCAACGTGGCCTCACTATTTCACATTTTCAAAAGCAGTGCACGATGGGTCAAACTTTTAAACATTCTCATGAATGCTTTTTTTAAATATATGTTATTGATTTTTTAAATAGAGGAAGGGAGAGAGATAGAGAGTTAGAAACATCGATGAGGTACATGCCCTTGACTAGAATCGAACCTGGGACCCTTCAGTCTGCAGGCCGACGCTCTATCCACTGGGCCAAACCGGTTTCAGCATGAATGCTTTTTAAAAAAAATATATTATAGCCATCCTAGTGAGTGTTGAGTGGTATTTTATTATAGTTTAGAGCAGTTATTGACTGTAGGTTGACTTGACCTTGAACTCCATAAGGGAGATCTATTCTATGCTCAGCCTTAACTCAGCCTCTGCCAAATCTCTCAGGCCCCTAGTAGGAATGGGCTCCTACATGTGAGCAAGGATGGACTGGAGTTCTTCACTTTCAGTTGACCTCAATTCTTCACTTTCAAGTGACTAACCTTGCTAGTTCCTTGGGTGAATGGATGGCCTCAAAAAAAAGTTCACAGGATCTGCCCACTATGAACATAATTTTTCTATGGGCTGAGACTGGCCCTGCCCATTCAGACAGGCTTCCATTCTCATGGTGAGACCAGCTAGATCCCTTCTCTCCATTTTTCTGGATTCCTCCTAGAGAAACACTCTCACCTTTGAGGGTTCTCTTAGTGCCCTGGGAGGAATTTGATCTGCCTTTTGTCAGGAATAGACATTTAGGGTGGTTTATATGATAGAAGGGTGTAAATTCCACCTGCCACAGACACTGACTTCGATTATTTAAACACTAAAATTTCTCAATCCCTCCTTTGAAGAATAACCCTATATTATTATTGGTATGTAACTGGGTAATGGGTGTAAAGACTCTTCTTTTAGGATCCTGTATTGATGGGATTTTGAGGGATGGACTCCAAGGGTACAAGTGTGTCTGGTGGGTCAAGGAGAACCTAGGAATGTGAGTGCAGCTGGTGTTGGGCGCTAGGAGGGCTTGATTGGCTAGTGAAGAGATCCAATCATCTTTTCTCTCCCAGGATTGAGAGAGCTAGAGACGCCACTGCCCTAGGAAGAAATCTGTGTAGGAAGGTCAAAGGCACGTCAATAGATCAAAGGAGAGACAGAGGCTGCTGCTATGGTTAGAGGGGGAAAAAAATAGAATATCTGCTGGGGTCCAATCCCAGCGGGTCCAGGGGTCCCCAAAGGTGTGGACAGAGTCGGCGAAGAAGGAATGACACGAAGACAGCCTTCAGTTGATCAGCAGCCTAGTCAGGACCTATAGCCAGGATTTCCAGCCAAAGTTCTGGTCAGAGCTCTGGTTAGGAACTGATGAGGTTCTGATGTTTATTGTCTTGTTACATTCGTATTTATACCAGCCGATTTTAATCCTGTCAATTCTATTACAAAGGTTAGGGCGTTTCTTATCTCCTTTCCAGGGAGTAAAGATTATGTAGCTTAACTACCAGCCTGGCACTTAATTAAGGGGTTTTATCCCCTCCCTAACCTCAGGGAAAAATCCCCACCTGGGGAAACAACCTTTCTCAGAGAGGTGACCTTGGTTAAAACACATGGCACTAAAGGGAGCAAACATATTAAGAACAGTATGCTATATATGCCAGGTCCATGGAAACATATGCCGCGCAGATGCCTCTCTCCTGCAGCAACTGTGTTAAGCAGCAAGGATGGACCGGCTTCCGGCAAATATCCTCATTCTTTTTTTTCTATTCCCCATTTTTTCCTCTCATTCATTTTATCAGCGATGGTTCACTTTAAAAGAAAAGTAGACAAACACTAAAATAAAAGATTAGTAGATATTTATTGGTGCAGTTATTAACTTTAATGTAACAAATTCTAAAACAACAACAACAACAACAAAAAAGAAAGTTGCTTTGATGACAGAGCAATTCAGGCACATAATTAATACATAAAGTCTGGCCCTGACCGATTTGGCTCAGTGGATAGAGCGTTGGCCTACGGACTGGAGGGTCCCAGGTTAGATTCCAGTCAAGGGCATGTGCCTTGGTTGCAGGGCACATCCCCGGTGGGAGGTGTGGAGGAGGCAGCTGATCAATGTTTCTCTCTCATCGATGTTTCTAACTCTATCTCTCTCCCTTCCTCTCTGTAAAAAATCAATAAAATATATATTGGACGTGGAGGGAAACACTCAACAAAATGATTGTCCAGGTCATTAGCAGTTCATTGAGTCATCCAAAGTCATGATTAGTTTATTTGTTTCTTTTAGGACTGAATGTTCTTGAGCATCTCCAGGAAGGCCTGCGGGGATGGTGCCTCCACATTCTGGAAGGTGTTCTGGACTCTGCCGTACAGCATGAAGAATTTCATATCCAGGCAGATGAACCCGAAGTGGTTCTCATCGAACAGGATGAAGACTCCAGGGAAGCCCCTGGGGTAGGCAAAGCCATCTGAAGTAACAGTGTCCATGCCATAGAAACACATCCTGCAGGTTCGAGGGTAGTTCTGATCTCCTGATACCACGCCCACAGGCAGAACAAAGGGAACAGGCTGCTCCTCCAAAGCTGCAGCCCCGGACTCCCTGACGCTGGGCTGGGCAGGGCTCTGCCAGCCATGACCCTCGCTTTCCTCAGTCCTGTCTTCTTGCTGCAGCTGCTGCTGCTCCCGGATCACCTGCTTGTCAATCTTCTTGACCACCCGGGAGAGCTCCTTGAAGTTGCGGAAGAACTCGCCCTCTGGCAGCTGGATGCGGCGCATGAGGTGGATCTCTAACCTCTCGATGGAGTTTCCCGTGATCTGGGTGACCCTGGCATACTTCCCATGGAAGCTGAGCAAGACATTCGTTAGGCCGTAGAAATCGCATTTGCCTTGGAAGAGGCCTGGCCTGATGAGGTCGTCCGGGTGGCTCGGCGGGAGGTAGAGGCGGCGGTAGGTCAGGCAGTCATACTCATGTCTGTCCTTTTGCACCAGTCCCAGCCCCCGTTCTCTCCTAAGCCGCCTTGGTAAATAGGTTTGGCGGTCTATCTTCTTGCACTGCATGGTGAACCTGTCCTTCCAAATCTGCATGTGGAGGTGGTAGGGCCTCCTGAGGCGGCCTTCCATGCACTCCATCACGGCTGATTTCCTCTCCTTCAGGCGAATTCTGAACGAGGGCTGGAAATGCATTGGGCCATGCACATGGGTGTTAAGGCAAGGCCTGTAGTTCCAGCCAGTAATGCATAAGCCATCCACCACGACATTCAGCAGTCCTCTATATCCTCTATAGTCAGTATCTTGCTGCCACAATCCCAAAATGTGTCTGTATGGGTGGAACAGCTTCACATAGACTTCTTGATAAGACATACCCATCATCTCCAGGTTCTGCGAGTTTTCATGAATGCCAAACTCTTCGCGGCAGCGCCGTCTCCAGATGCTGTCGGTGTGCAGGATGTGGTGGAATTTGGTGCAGACCTGGGCCAGGCTGAGCAGATCGGCGCCAGGAGCTGGGCGAAGATCTCCACCAGCACCTCCACTGGCAGGTCCTGCAGCGAGCAGTGCGGGGGCGGCCGGGGCAGCATGGGGATCTCGATTCCTCCACTTTCCAAACAGCACCGAGCTGCCCTGTCCGCCTCGAGGTTTTTTTCTGCCAGGGCCAGGGCCGGGGAAGGCTTGCCCTCAGCCCCTGCCATCTCAGCTGGGCCTTGGCGCTGCTGAGGACATCGACATTCTTGCAAAGAGCCCATGCCACAGATGCAAGCGCACTCCTCCATGCCTCCACAGGAAACAGCCACCACAGTGTGGGCTGCTGCTCCTCAGCTGGGCTTTAAGCTGAGTCTAGCCACGCCCCCCAGGGCCTAGCCACGCCTCCTCAGAGAGGAGCCAATTGCAGGACTTTAAACCCATACTCATTAACGATAGCCTCCCTTTCCCAGTGCCCCCTCTATGTCCTCTCGCCCAAGCCCCAGGTAGTAATTAATCTGATTTCTGTATGGATATGCCTCCAGGGATATGCCTATGGGCGGGGGTTGGGGGGGGGGAGGACATTTCACATAAATGCAGTCATAATATCTGGTCTTTTGTGATTGGCTTCTTTCACTTAGCATAACATTTTAAAGTTTTAAGTATGCTATATTCTAGTGTGTGGGTATACCACATTTTGTTTACCCATTCATCAGTGGAGGAGTATTTGGGTTGTTTCCGGTTTGAGGCTCTTATGAATAACGCTACTATGAACATTATGTACAAGTTTTTTCGTGTGAACATGTTTCCATTTCTTTTGGGTATGCACCTAGAAGTGGAACTTCTGGGTCATCTGGTAACTCTATGCTTAGCATGTTGAGGAACTGCCAAAAACGTTTTCCAACGTGGCCTCACTATTCCACATTTCCAAAAGCAATGTACGATGGGTCCAATTTTTAAACATTTTCATGAATGCTTTTTTAAAAAAATATATTGTAGCCATCCTAGTGAGTTTTGAGTGGTATTCTCTGGAGAACCCTGGCTAATATAGTGTGTTATTTTCTTATAATCATTTCTGTTTTAAGGGGGTAAATGCTGTCTATTCAGACATAAAGTTGCAAGAAGTAAAGTGCAATTTCTGCCACTTCCAGATGTTTATTATTTGTTTTTATTTTTATACATATATGTTTTTTTTATTTGTATGGCTTCAAAAGTATACATATAGATTTACACTATACTATAACATGCTTTTCCCTCCAAAACATATTATAAAATTCTTTTGTGTTTGTATATATAAAACTAATCAATTTTTTCACTTTCTAAAAAGTTTTATTTAATCATTGGCCAGTGTAGCTCACTAGATAGTGCACCAAAATTTTGTGATTCAATCCCTAGCCCTGAGGCATGTGTGCGAGGCAACCAATCTCCCTCCCTCTCTCTCTCTCTGTCTCTCTCTCATCTTTCTCCCCCTACCCCTATCCTCCCTTCCACTCTCTAAAAACCAATAAAATATATTCTCAGGTAATGATTAACAAAAAAGTTATATATATATATACAACCAAACAACCAGATGACCAGACGACCAGCTGATAGCTATGACACACATTGACCACCAGGGGGTAGATGCTCAATGCAGGAGCTGCCCCCTGGTAGTCAGTGCACTCCCACAGCCAACCTCCCGCAATCCCTCTCCCCCTGACCCCCCCAACCGACTGGCCCTGATTGGTGGCCAGGCCAAGGAATCCCACCCACGCACGAGTGCATGCACCGGGCCTCTAGTTTAATTATAATATGCATACAGAAAAGTGCATATGTCGCAGCTAGATGAAGGTCACAAAGCAACCCTCCCACTGGAACCAGAAAATTATTGAAATAATTGAAAATTACTACAATATTCTGTTTCTGATCAAGAAACAGAAAATTAGCAGAGCTCTAGAAGCCCCACTTCCCCAAGCTCTTTGAAATCTAAGTCCTCTGTTTTAGAACTTAAAAGTCTTTGGTGTCAGATTTCATTTGCTCAATTTCATCCTTGTGAAATTCATTCATATTATTATGTACCACTGTAGAACATTCTCTTCACTGTTTTAGTATTCCTTTGTGTAATTGTACTATATTTATACAATCTACTGTTATTGGATATTTGGATAGGTTTCAGTTTGAAAATAATAGTAACTATACTACTACAATTACATGTGAGCATCTCTGAGACATGCATGCATATATACTTTTATATTTTTTGGACTATAATTACTAGATCTTGGAATATTCATTTGTTCAGCTTTAGTAGATAATCCCAAACTGTTTTCCAAAATGTTTATAAAAATGAATCATCCCAACAGTAGAGTTGTTTTACCTTCTCTTCAACACTTTATTTGTTCTGGCTCCTTTATTTGACATTTTCCCATGGGCTTTTGATAGAATTATTTTGTTTTTACCTGCTGGCTAATAAGATTGAGCACTATTTCCCATGTTGATTACCATTTCATTATTTTTTTGTTTGTTTTATAAGCCTGAACATATCTCTTGACCAATTTTAAAAACTTAAGGTCATCTGTCTTTTATTGATTTGTAATAGTGTTTTATATATTTTGTACATTGGACCTATGTTGGATGTATATATTCAGATATTTTCATCCACTCTATATCTTGCCTCTTCACTTTAAAGTGTGTGTGTGTGTACATATGCATGTTTTTGTGTTTCATAGACTACTTTTAAGAATAATTTTAGGTTTATAGAAAAATTGAGTGCCGGAGTCCATTTATGGTCTTCACTAATTGAGTATAGACAGAGACCCCCAAAAGTTAGTAACCTTTGAAGTCCTAGCAAAGGTCAGGACTGTGCACCACCCAGTTAATCTAGATAATGGTAGCTGAAGCAACCTCCCTACCTTTATTCATATAAATAGCTGAAGCAACCTCCCTACCTTTATTCATGTAAATAGCTGAAGCAACCTCCCTACCTTTAATCATGATAGTATCTGTGTGTCATTGAAACCTCCTTACCCTAGGGCTACCCCAGATCAAATAAAAGGTTGGAGCAGCGTGAGCATGAGTGGAAGTTCCTCTCCTTGAGTTGGACTTGCCCGCCTGGCTCCCCAACATTTCCAAATTGTCTCTTGTCTCTTGTTTCTTTTCTCTCTCATTTGTGTGCGGCTCCCCTTTCAGATCCCAAACCCTAATCCACGTGGGACGTGGAGGGAAACACTCAACAATTGAGAAGATAGTACAGAGAGTTCCCATATATCCTGACCCAGTTTCCCCTATTATAAATATCTTATGTTGGTGTAGACATTTTTTAGATTAATAATCCATATTGATACATTATTATTAACTCAAGGTTAAAGTTTATTTATATCACATTAGTTTTACTTAATGACCTGTTTTTGGTTCATCCCTTCTAATAACACTATGCTGCATTTAGTGGTCATATTTCTTTAGGCTCCTCTTAACTATTGATTATTAGTTTCTCAGACATCACTAAGGGAGGTGGCAGTGGTCTCACTACTGTGAATGCTGGTGAGAGTCTTTACCATTGTGCTTCTTCTGACACCACCCCTAGCGAGGAGAGAAAGCAGCACCTCCTTACTGCTGGGTATTGGGGTAAGTCCAGGCTCCTCAGTGGTCTCCATTGATGCTGCAGTGGGAGGTGGGGGGATGGAAGTGCTGACTTCCCACTTTCCCACTTGACCTTTTTGAGGCCACTGTTGTGATGTCTGGTAACAACCTGAAAAGACGAAAAGTCCAGACTCCCCAGTTGGCCTCTGCTGGAATGGATAGAGATGGGACCACAGTTGAAGTGAGATAAGAGAGAGAGAGAGAGAGAGAGAGAGAGAGAGAGAGTTGGCTTCTTGACTGGAATAGAGTGGTTAATGCCTGAAATGTTTCTGACCTGCTAGGCTGTCTTTTTCCTGATATCATTGCTAGAGAGACCTAACTTTTGTTAGGCCTTGTTTTGTCTGAGCTTGCTGGCATTTTGGAGATAAAGGAAACAAAATGAAAATCCATGAGACACGCTACTATGTGGTTCCTTGTGTCCTGAAGCCCCTAGCCAGTCTGTCTTCTTATCACCTTTTAAAATCATTTTATGCTTGTTTCATGTATGATGTACACATGGTACTTACACTAAATGGAAAGAATAGGGAAAATATGTCTATTGAATTACTCAAAAGGGAAAAAGTCCAATGTGCTCATATATTTTGAAATTAGCAAATTTTGTAAAGATTTTATTATTTATGTTCCCTGTATCTCTTTTATTTTATTTTGAAGAGGTCTGTTTTTGTAAAAGAATGCAAATAACTTGTTTTCTGAAGGAAATGCAACCACTTTATATCACATTCTCACCTTGGAGACTATAGGATTTCAAGAAAAAAAGGAGTAATTTTAACAAATATATGTTGTTATTTATCCATCTGTAGCAGTTTAATAAATCTAAGGAAAGAATTCCCACAGACCTGAGTCAGCTGAGATGCCAAAGAGTTTTTATTAATTTTGTCTGTTCCAAAACACTTCCTATTTGCTTATGAAGATTTCATATATTTATTAATTTGATCTCACTCTTCTTCAAATGTAAAACTTTTGCCTAGTTTTCTATAGCAGCATTATTTAAACTCATTTAATAGTGGAATTTTGGCTTACTTTATACATATTCAAGCTAGGTATATATTTCTGTCTCATAACATGAGAAGCTATTGACAAAATTTATATTTTCACAATTTGAAATCCTTAGATAAAAAACAGTAAAATTAAATCATCTTTTAGATCTATTAAAAGAAATATTTTTTGTTACTGTCTTTTAACATTACAGATTTTACTTAACAATATCTTGGATGTAGTCTAAACTCAAAGGATTGTTAATTTTTATTTCTGCATCTTAAGGACTTCAGTCATGCTGTTAAATTGTGTTGTCTTTTCAGCAATACTTTATTTGAAGTTATTTTATTCTACAAAACAGGTTTTTAAAATATTTGTGACAATTCCATATGTGAGCCTTCAGCAAGTGATTGGGTGTAACACTATGTGAAATATAAACCCATTTGGATGAACAGTTTTTCTCAAATGCTATAGTTATTTCCTAAAAGACCAAAATAGCTCAGCTGGCATGGCTCAGCGGTTGAGCATAGACCTATGAGTCAGAAGATAGCAGTTTGATTCTTCGTCTGGGCACATGCCTGGGTTGTGAGCTCGATCCTCAATAGGGGCCATGCAGGAAGCACCTAATCAATGATCATCATCATTGATGTTTCTATCTCTGTTTCCCTCTCCCTTCCTCTCTGAAATTGATTATATATACATATATATATATATATATATATGTATATATACATATATATGATAGATATAGATATAGATATAGAGATAGGTATAGATATAGATATAGATATAGATAGGTATAGGTATAGATAGATATAGATATAGATATAAATTTAGATTTAAAAAGAACAAAATATATTACAACACATATATACAAGTTTTATGTAATTAAACATTCATTAAGGTAGGTAGGGACAATATGATAGCTATAACTATTTAAATGTAAATGAATAACACTCTTACACAGTTGGGAGAACAGTGGTTGTTTTACAAATCATGTACCTCTTCTACAGACATACAATTTTAGGTACCACCCTTATGTAACTGAGTGTAGCTATTTGAATCTAATGTGAATGAAAGTGGTGTGGGCGAGTTCCAGGGTATGCCTTTCTCCATTCTCTTTTTCTTTCCCGTGTGCACAGTGATGATAACTCAGCAGTCTTATCAGTCATTCACTGGTGATGGCAGAACTATATATAGTCTTCCCGGTCCTTCAACTTCTGAGTGAAACATATCACTCTTTGCCTTGTCCACATTGTAGGAAAACCATTTTGGAATGTCACATCAGAGGAAAGTAAACATTTGAGTTTGAAAAATTATGTTCTATTTGTTAGAGCAGACCAGTCTAATAGAATACATTTAATTTAAAAAGCACTGGATTCTAAATTAATATAGAGGATTATTATTTATATACAAATACTTTTTTTAGTTTTTTAGTTTTTATGTTGCTATTGTTAACCAATGAAGAGGTTATGTTGCTATTGTTAACTAATAAAGAACCAGAAGCATTTATATTAGCAAAAGGATTACAATCTTGAGAGACACAGACTCAGGTAGCAATACAAACTCTGCTCTGGAGAGAACAAAAAAAGGCTGGGTTTACAAAGGCAAAAACCACAAAATGTAATTATTGCATGCTAATGAAGGCTCCTGGCTAGGTCAGCAGAAGTTGATAAGCTGCAATATGCAAAAGAGGAAGGAGAAAACTACAAGGAGGAAAGTGAAGTCCACATGGGTTCAGACTGAAGTTGTTCCAGGATATTTATTGCTTGGCCTTGAGCTGAGTTTAGCAACAGTTTCAGCAACTCGGTGGCAACTCTGAGAACTTAGCTACAACATATGCACAGGGCCCCACTTTCCATAGCCTCCTGACTCTTTTTTAAGAGACTATCTTAGCAATACTTATTCCATTTTATTTTCTCCATGAACACTGTTTATACTAATACAACTACAAAAAGAGAGAATTCTTGAGTATTTACCACAATGTATTATAATAACGCCTTTCATCTATGCGACTTTATGAATTTTGCTTAAAATGGTAGATGATTTTGAGAGATAATAATAAGTCATAGATATATATATTCCTGGGCATGTTAAATGATTTTTTTTTACTTAGTAAGATTTTGTAATTTTAATTTTTTTCCACATTTAACAGAATAGATATACAGGTATTATACTTTTATAAACACAAATATAAACAAATCAATTTTTTAAATATTTTTTATTGATTTCAAAGAGGAGGGAAGAGGGAGAGAGAGAGAGATAGAAAGATCAATGGTGAGAAAGAATCATTGATCAGCTGCCTCCTGCACACCCCCACTGGGAATCAAGCTGGCAACCCAGGCATGTTCCCTAACTGGGAATGCAGCTGGGCTAAACAAAAAAATTTGTTTTTAATTAGAGACCATCAGGAAGAGAAACTATTGTATTTGCATCTATATATTTGTTGATGTCCTCCAGCCAAAGACAAGTATGTAGGGTAACCATGGGATTGCTCACTATTACAAAATGTATTATAGAATTTGTGAAGAATTTTGCTTAGGGGATTGAATGCTTTCAGAAATCTGGGATGATTTCATATTTGGATATCTACACAATTTCTATTTGGAAGAGGAGAGTAATAAAGTAGAGTTAAAGCGGCAATTTTCAAAGATGCAGCAGTCACATATATTATTAGGGAATCAGTGTATAACCATTATTTTAACTTATACAATGTTATGTGCTTAGAGATCATTAAGTTGTGTTTTCCGTTATTTTTCCTTCATGATCACAAATGGCTTTGCCTGGTGTCTGTGTTTTGTTCAAGTTTTTATGTCCAACAGGAGATATCAGAGCTTAGTTGTGAGTCTCAGGTCAACTTCTTGAAACACCAGGTCTTCCCTGTCGGTGCTGAGCCACCCACCTACTGTCAAGGGTTATCTTTCTTCCTTAGTCCCTGTTTCTGTCCAAGGGGAGATGAAGCAGGAGGTTAGAGTATTAACCTCACTTGTTACCAAGATTTTGTTAACCAGGAGGTTGTTGACAGCACCTTGCTTGTACTTTGAATACAGTTAGTCTTTCCTATTCATTTTGGTGCCTTTGAAATGAAAGTAACATTTGTGAGACTGAGCAGGATACTTTGGGCAACTGCATCGAAATGGTTATTAGTCTTTGTGATAGGTATTAAGATAAGGCCTGAATAACTAAACATAGATAATAGAACCTGTCCTAAATCCACCTGTGCCATTTGTAAAGCTCCAATAAGGAGGGTTGTTGTTTGTTTGTTTGTTTTTTTCTAGCCTAGTCACAGGCAATTCTATGTGACCTGAAGAATTTCTATATGTGAAGCAAGAAGTGTTTCCCCCTTGGCTAGACAAACAGAATCAAAGGTTATGAATTTGTTCAGATCGACTTGGGCTAGTAAGTTTAAGTTTAAACTACTTTATTGGGCTTCTAGAACAGAAGTTATGTTCTCATTAGAAGGACACATACATTAGGAACTATCGAATACCTCATGCCATCCTATACCTTATGAAGGCATAATCACTGATTAATTCCTTAATGTGCAAAGATTTTTTGAATGGTAAACAGTTTCTGCAAAACAGACTGGAATGTCTCTAAAGACAATACGCTAACTATTGTAGCAAAAATAAACTCAGTATTACTCTCATTCCTGGTGGTGGGTGGGGTACATTTTTCTGGTTGTAATTCTTTAGCACAAATATCTGCTGATTTGAGTTCGAAGTTCAATATTAACAAGATTGAAGTTTGGAATTAATTATCTGAGGGCATCTTAAGTATCAGAAGATAACTTTAAAAGATGTTTATCTCCTGCAATACTTTAACATCTATAAAGTTGTTTTTTGGTCAGCAGGGTTAGGTAGGGGGTGACATATCCATCAACTAGTTAAATTCAGAGCAAACACAGAAGATCGTAGTGTTTAAAAGTAAAAAGATGAAAGTAAGAGCACATTGAGAAAACTTTTTGTTAATTAAAGAGCAAGCCAAAATGTCATAATATGCAAGATTAATGATAGAATAAAAAGAAAAAATAGGCTGCTGAAGAATTAGAAAATTAATCTTGTTCTCTCATCTTGTTCAAAAGCTGTCCACTTTGCAATCATTAACCAATTCTGCTATCTTAGATAAAAGCAGTCCACTTCTGTAGTAGTTTCTGGTGGACTTCTAACAAATTTGAAGTTTCCTAGCAACATTGATATGTAGTTGTCATGAAAAAGTTATGTATGTCTTTTAAGCTGGAAATCAAAAATCAAAGGATAAACACTGTGGGTTTTGCTGTTGCATCAGTTGTTAATAATATCTGACAAGGGTCTTTTCCATTGTATTCAAAGTCAGTTTTTCTTGACATACTTTGCAGAAGACAGAATCTCCCTGTTTTAGATCATACAAAAGCTATTTAGGTGACAGTTTTGGATATGAAATTTGAATATATTTCTACTAACACTGGAGGTGGCATGTGAGTTTCTGGCAGTATCCTATGTTGCCAGAGTCCATTCATTGTCTTCACTAGCTGAGTTTAGACAGAGGCCCCCAAAAGCTAGTAGCCCTTGAAAGTCCTAGCAAAGGTCAGGGCTGTGCATCACCCAGTTAATTAAGACACCACCCAGTTAATCTAGCTAAAGCATCATCCCCACCTTAGTTCACTTAATTCCTTAGATATTTGTGTAGATCCTTGTTGATTATTGTTGATAAGATACTCTGCCTATTCCTGGAAATCATCTACTGGTGAGCTAATCAGATACCCTGCCTATTTCTGGAAATTGTCTACCAATGAGCTAATCCATGTGTCATTGAAATCTCCTTACCTAAGGCTACCCCGACCTCAATAAAAGATCCGAGTGGCCTGAGCTTAGGTGGAAGTCCTTCGGGACTTGCCCGCCTGGTCCCCCGATATTGCAAAATTATCTCGTGTCTTTTCTCTCATTTGTTGTGCGGCTCCTCTTTCAGATACCGAACCCTACTCCACACAGAACATGGAGGGAGTGTTACTTGACACTATGTAATAAAAGTGTAGTATGCAAATTGTCCCCTTGACCGGGAGTTGTCCAGGAGTTTGACCAGTGGGTGGGGCCGCCCTGGGGAAGGGAGGGAGGCCCTGGCTGGCAGGTGGCCAGGTGAAGAGAGAGAGTACCCGGCCAGCAGCTGCTAGGGACCCTACCAGTGCATGGATTTTGTGCACTGGTCCTCTAATTTAGTCACATTAGCAAGTAATAGATTACAATAAAAAAATTCTCAAGTTTGGGGGACAACCTATTATTAACTCAGGAAAACTTATGGGACCTAGATGTAGTTGATCTTATTACCATCAGGATACAGGCAATAATTTGGGACTTACTAGTATAAGTATGAAGGGGAGACAGCACTATTTCACAGAAGGAAAGACAACTAATGGAGAAGTGGTATTTCCTGTCAGTGTAAGAGTCTATAGAGTAGAATAGCATTGGGAGAGCATGAAATAAAAAGAGCTGAAGCTTTCACTAGTTTTGTTGCTACTGCTTTTATACAAGGTGGATATACTTTGGCTTTTGGATTTAATGATATATTGAAATAAATAATAACTCAGTGATGATCCCCCAAGATATAAAGTCAAAGGCCTTAATAGTGTATGTGCAAAAATTTTATGAACAAAAAATGGAAAAGTATTTTGTGAGTCTAAAGTCTTGGAAACCAGTCTATTGGTAGACTTAATTTATCAGTCTAAATTTAATTATAACTTTTGCACTTGAAAATTAACTATTTTTGCTCTGTAGAAGACATTATCAAAAGAATGAGAAGAGAATGAGAAAATACTTGCAAAAGACACATCTGGTAAAAGACTGATATCCAAAATATACAAAGAATTCTTTAAAATTAACAATACTAAGATAAGCCAAAGTCTGAACAAAAACTTCACAAAAGACATACAGATGGGGAAAAATATGAAAAAATATCCCAAATCATGTAATCAGGGAAATGCAAATTAAAACAACAATGACATACCACTACATAATTATTAGAATGACCAAAATCTGGAATATTGCTAATACCAAATGTTTTTGAGGAGTGGAGCAACAGGAATTCTCATTCTTTATTGGTGAAAATGCGAAATGTTACTGCCACTTTGGAAAACAGTTCAACAGATTCATACAAAACTAAATCTACTTTTATAAGATGACCCAGCAAATGTAATCCTTGGCATTTGATCAAAGGAGTTGAAAACTTTTCCCATGCAAAAACCTGCACAAGGATGGTTGCAGTATCTTTTCATAATTACCGAATTTGGAAGCAACCAAGATATCCTTCAGTAGGTGAATGGATAAGCAAAGTGATACATCCAGGAAATGAAATTAAAATCGTCAGTGCCAAAGAAAAAAAAGCAATCAAGCGATGAAAATACACCGAGAAATCTTAAATGTTGATTCCTAAGTAAAAAAAGTCAATCTGAAAAATCTACTTACTGTATGATTCAAAAAATATGACAGTCTTAAAAAAGCAAAACTATAGAGGAAGTATAAAGATCAGTGGTTGCCAGGGGTTGGTGAGGAATGAAAGAAGAATAGACAGAACACAGATAATTTGGGGGACAATGAATATACTTTTTATTATACCATAATGTTGGACATATGTCAATATCATTCTCATTTATCCAAACACATAGAATATACAACAGGGAGTCAACACTAATTTCAACTAGGGACTGTAGGTGATTAAGATGTATCAGTGTAGGTTCACCAGTTGTAACAAATGAACCAATCTGGTGGGGGATGTCACTAATGGGAAAGGCTAATGCTTGTGTGGGAAAACAGTATGCAGAGGAAATCTCTGTACATAAACATTAACATATATTTAGGTTAATATATTTACATTTATATTAATACTAGAGGCCCAGTGCATGAAATTTGTGCATGGATAGGGTCCCTAACAGCTGCTGGCTGCCAGCCAGGGTCTTCCTTCATTCCGTGCTGCCCCCTGGTGGTCAGTGCACATCATAGTGAGCGATCGAACTCCAGGTCGGTTGAATTTCCAAAGGGACACTTTGCATATTAGGCTTTTATGTATAGAGATAATTTGGAAGTAATTATAATTTTGAGATTTCTAGACAAATCAAATTATTCTTTTTTTTTTTTTTTTTTTTAAATTAAATCTTTATTGTTCAGATTATTACATTTGTTCCTCTTTTTTCCCCCCATAACTCCCCTCCTTCCAGCTCCCACCCCACCCTCCACCCTCACTCCCCACCCACTGTGTTCATCCATAGGTGCATGATTTTTGTCCAGTCACTTCCCGCATCTCCCACACCCCTTTTTCCCCCAAGAATAGTCAGTCTATTCCCTTTCTATGTCCCTGATTCTATTATAATCACCAGTTCATTCTGTACATCAGGTTATTTATTCACTTGATTCTTAGATTCATTTGTTGATAGATGCATGTTTGTTGTTCATAATTTGTATCTTTACCTTTTTTTTCTTCTTCCTCTTCTTAAAGGATACCTTTCAGCATTTCATATAATACTGGTTTGGCGGTGATGAACTCCTTTAGCTTTTCCTTATCTGTGAAGCTCTTTATCTGACCTTCAATTCTGAATGATAGCTTTGCTGGATAAAGTAATCTTGGTTGTAGGTTCTTGGTATTCAGCACTTTGAATATTTCTTGCCATTCCCTTCTGGCCTGCAAAGTTTCTGTTGAGAAATCAGCTGACAGTCGTATGGGTATTCCCTTGTAGGTAATTGAGCCTCTTTCTCTTGCTGCTTTTAAGATTTTCTCTTTGTCTTTTGCTCTTGGCATTTTAATGATGATGTGTCTTGGTGTGGTCCTCTTTGGATTCCTTTTGTTTGGGGTTCTCTGCGCTTCTTGGACCTGTAAGTCCATTTCTTTCACCAGGTGGGGGAAGTTTTCTGCCATTATTTCTTGAAATAGGTTTTCAATATCTTGCTGTCTCTCATCTTCTGGCACTCCAATGACTCTGATATTAGACCGCTTAAAGCTGTCCCAGAGGCTCCTTACACTATCTTCACACTTTCGGATTCTTTTTTCATTTTGCTTTTCCAATTGGGTGTTTTTTGTCGAATCTTTGGTTTGATTATTGTACTCCTCTGGTCTGCTATTGGGTATAATATTCTTTATTTCAGTCCGTGTATGCTTACTTTCTAATTTCTTTATCGTAGCATCGAGGGTCTCATTAGTTTTCGTGAGGTTCTGCACAAATTTATGGCAAGCCCTCAAAATTGCGATTCTTAGCTCCATATCCTCCATTTCTGTCATGTTTTTTTGTCTCCGCATCTTTTATGCTTTCTTGGTGCACCCCTTTGTGGTCTCTGTGCGCAGTCTTGTTCTAGCCAAGCCTTAATTGTTGTAGTTAACACTAGAGGGATTTGACCCTCAGGCCGACTGGCTATAGGTATCAGCTGTGCGGAAAACGTCTGTCTTCTGGGGAGGCGCTAATCCAGCCTTTGCCTGAGGCGATCGGCAAATGGCTGTGCGCAGGCTTTGGGCGGGGCGGGAGGGCGGAGGGAGCAGTTATGGCCACGCTCGGTCCCGTTCCCAGAGGCTCTGCTTCTCAGAACCCCGGCAGCCGCTGCAAACCTCGGAGAGAAAGCTGCCCTCAGGTCCCAACTGATGCCGGATAATCCCGCTTCTCCCGTTTGAGTCTGGGTCCCTAGAGACTCGCCCGGATCTGGAGCCCAGAGTCTGAGACTCACTCCCGACAGAAAACGACAACTGCGCCCTCAGCCACCAGCCCGCTTTCGCGCGCACCTCGGTACCTTTGTATTTTCCACACTGCGCCGCCTCTGAGCCTCGATTTGCTGTTCTCTTTCCTTCTAGTTGTAGAGTCTCTCTTCAGCCAGCCTTCCTGTGGTTCTGGGTGATGTCCGTTCAGTCTTTTAGTTGTATTTTTGAAATGGTTGTTTGCGGCAGCGGTCTCCGGTGTTTACCTACGCCGCCATCTTGGTCGACCTCCCGGGCTTTCCAAATTATTCTTTATCTTTTGGAAGGAATAGGAAAATTGTTGTGTTATCTAATGACCATTTTAGGATGACATAGGCACGAAATATGTCTTATTCAGAATTTGGGGTCTGAATTTGAGAAAGGTAAAGTTGAGAGTTTTAGACAAGACAAGATACAGAGTATATATTTAGAGAATAAAGTATTTATAGACATCAGCACAGGATTATTTGTCTTCATCTGGGGTAGGGCGGGCTTTAGCAGAAGTTTGGCGGAACCTCTACCTCTCTCAAAAACCACGAGGGATATACTTGCAGTTGGATGAAATTGGGATTCTTGCATCATTGAAAAGGGGGAGACTGCATGCAATGGGGAACCATAAGCTTTCCCAGAAAGAGACTTTATGGGACTTGTGCTTATTTTCAGTAATTTTCATTAGTATTCACAGAAATGGGGTTTGTTACATATTGGATGCTGTTGAATAATGGAGCTAGTTCCAAATTTTAATCAAAAGTAAGATGAAAGGCAGTAGCTATTATGTTAAAGGGGCAGCATCCACTCACATTAGCCGTTTGGATAGTTTTTTGTGTTCTGGACAATGTTCTGTGTTCTTCACTGGGAACACAGAAGTCCCACTGTCTGGGTAATGTTGCTAGAGCCTTGCCCCATTGTGGTCTCGGTTGCTTCTCTGATATTAGTGTTCTAGAGTTCTGTGAAAGTTCTTATGTTCACCAGGAGAACACATGCATTATTTGTGATTACCAGATGCTAGATGTCAGAGACTGCTATTTTCTTTCTTTGGCATTGAATTTTTAATTTTTAATTTTCAGTAAACCATCATCCACCTTTTTTGAAGAACTTTATTAGCTGTACCTAATAATAATTTTCTACATGTAGTTGCAAGATTGTCAGTGAAATACTAGATTGCAATGGGACTATAATATTCTTGTGACAGGTTGTGGGAACATATAGAATCTTAGAAAGCAGACATATTGATGGCCTATTTATAATAATTACAGATGAAGGAGCCTCTTTTAATTAAAGCTTTCGGCAACAATGAGGTTAAAAATCATATGACAATTGTTATTAAAATTCAAAGTGTCACACAGCTTCTTTATCAATGCATATATATTCATTTTTTTCTAGTTAAATTAATGTGCATGGAGAACATATAGAGCAATATAATGCTATTCTTTTTTTAAAAAGAGATTATGTATATATCTGTCCTAAATTTTCTTTATATGGTGGCCACTATTTTGGGAGCATCTCATATGTTTTGTTTTGTGTTTTTTTTTTTTCATATGAAGTGTTGTGTGATCTTATTCTCTAAATATTAAGGCAGTTCATTCCTTTTTAATTCAAAATTTACGTAGGGGTACTTTTATAAGATGTCCAAGTGTATAGTATTTTGTGTATGTGTTTAAACTTTTGTGCTTTCAAATCACTGATCCATGACCTATAAATTAGCACACTATAGCATGTCTTAAAACTCAGCATTGGTTATAATCTTCTGCAAACAGATTTCTATCCTTTATTACCACAAAAATCTTTGTGTTAGTGGCATAGTTCCGTAGAGAACATTGGGTAATTGACCTTTTTAAATTTCAGGCTCAAGAATATCTTCCTTTAAAATTTAAATTGTCTCCAATAGTAGAACTTGAAGCGACCTTAAAGTTCACCTAATTTTCATATTTCCTTTCCTAGATGGGTTTGATTTCATTTTACAAGGTCAAATGGCTAATGAATGCTGAGTAAGGATCAGAATTCAAGTCTCATGATTTCCAGAGCACATTCTTTTCTGTTCATTTCTCTTCAAATCTCAAAGTTGTTCTTGTGTGTTTATGTATGTGTGTGAGGGGGCTATGGGGTCCCTAGGTGTGTTTGTGTATATGTTTGTGTGTTTTCAGAAATATATAGACTTTAATTCAGGCCAGTGTCCATTCCATAATACTCCTATCTTTCTGCCTGTTCTTCATTCTCTAGCAACTCTCTATCCAACATTTTTTCCACCTGGCAGTTGGATGGAATACCTTAAAATGCAAAACAGATCTTACCATTCCCAGCCTCAAAACCAATTAATCATTTTCTGTTGTATGTAAAATCCAGAATCTTGAATGTGATCTTCAGGATTCTGCTATGCCTGGACTTGCCCTGCTCTGCAGCCACCCCTCCTTCTCATTCCACCACTATTTTCCAGCTCACTAGCCTTCTTTCAATCATCAACACCACCAAGCTATTTTCTGCCCTTCCCTGTAATGCTCTTCTCCACCATCATTTTTTATTTAGTTGACTACTCTTCCAGTCATTCATTTGTTTATTAATGTGTCATATACATATTGAATACCAGTTCTTTGCCTCATCTAGACACTGGGGATAATTTGGTGAATGAAATTAGTAAAAATCTCTGCTATTTCCTCATTGACCTTCACTGAGTGTTACTGAACGTCTAACTCCATGTGGCTTTCTGAGGGTTTTATACCACTCTCTTTACCTGTATGAAAGGAGCAGGTAGCGAAATGTCTTTCTTTTGCTTATTTCAATTATTTTTGCATTTGTGGGAGCAATATTATACTTATTTTCCTTTTCTCCTACTTTTAGACATTTTACAAAGTCTTAAAGATAATTTATCAAAGGTTATTTCTAATTTAGATACTTATGTTTGGCTACAGTTCAAGTAGCATTGAGATTTTTGGCAAAATAATGTATTTTGAGTGAACATAAGTAAATTTGGACACTCAATTAAAATTAGGTATTTTTTCATTTTATTAAAATAAATGTCAGTATACATCTATAGTTAGAAGTGAAGAATATAAATTTCCCTTTCATAGGTTTATTACCAGATAACAATAAAAGCAAATTTCTATGTAAAGTATTATTATTTTATTTATTTATTTTTTAATATATTTTATTGATCTTTTACAGAGAGGAAGGGAGAGCGATAGAGAGTTAGAAACATCGATGAGAGAGAAACATCGATCAGCTGCCTCCTGCACATCCCCTACTGGGGATGTGCCTGCAACCAAGGTACATGCCCTTGACCTGAATCAAACCTGGGACTCTTGAGTCTGCAGGCCGACGCTCTATCCACTGAGCCAAACCGGTTAGGGCTTTATGTAAACTATTATTAAAGTAGACTTTATTTATTATCAGGTCCGGATAAAATTTCACTTTGTTAGCATGATGAAATTATAGGTGCTGTATCAGTCAGGGTTCTCCAGAGAAACAGATTCAATAATCAATAAGAGAGTTCTCTCTCTGTCTCTAAAAGATACATATATATATATATATATATATATATATATATATATGTATCTCGAAAATATACTATATGTGTTTATCAATATATGTGTATATATGTATATAAACATATATTTCATATATATATATAAATGTTTTGTTCTGAACTTTTTTCTTTCTTAACATTCTTTACAAGACATGAAAATACTTTACATATCTTTTATGTTGGCATAAAAAATGATAAACTAAACCAATTTCACTTAAAATAGCATTGTCCCTCCCCTTTAAAAATCAAACATTTTAAAAGATAACATGAATATAATATGATTTATCAAAAATATTATAGTCTATATTTTCATAAACCTTTTCCTGTGTTCAGTAAATTTTAATAGCTTGCCTAAAATTTTAAAAAGACAGTATATAATATATTGTTATAAAAAAAAGTAGCTGAGTTTTGTTAAACAGGATAATAAATATATGCAAATAAATTTATTCTTTATTAACATCATCTAGATATATGTTTTTAGTTTCAAAATACACATAAAAATAATTTCATTCAGCCCTAACCTGTTTGGCTCAGTGGATAGAGCATCAGCCTGCAGACTCAAGGGCCGCAGGTTCGATTCTGATCAAGGGCATGTACCTTGGTTGTGGGCACATCCCCAGTAGGGGGTGTGCAGGAGGCGGCTGATCAATGTTTCTCTCTCATTGATGTTTCTAACTCTCTATCCCTCTCCCTCTCTGTAAAAAATCAATAAAATATTTAAAAACATAATTCCATTCAAATATCATTCTGTTTCTTATAAATGTAGAGAAATTCTACGAATTAATTTCATTGAAAAAGCTCTAAACCAATAAATATGTCATTACTATGAGTAAGAATTCCAAATATTTTAATTTCATTGCAGAGATAAGGTCATTATAACTAAAATAGATCATATTTGATTAACTATTATTTTTCTTTATTGAAATACTAGAGGCCCGGTGCACAAAAATTTGTGCACTGGGGGGGGGGGGGTCCCCCAGCCCGGCCTGTGCCCTCTCGCAGTCTGGGACCCCTCGGGAGATAACGACCTGCTGGCTTAGGCCTGCTCCTGGGTGGCAGAGGGCAGGCCCAATCCCTAGGTGCAGCCCCTGGTCAGGCTCAGAGCAGGGCTGATTGGGGAGTTGGGGCGCCGCCCCGTCATGCACAGAGCGGGGTGGATTGGGAGGTTGCGATGCCACCCTCAGTCACACTCAGGGTAGGGCCGATTGGGGGGTTGGGGCACCGCCCCCTGTCACACTCAAGGCAGGGTCGATGGGGAGGTTGCGGTGCCACCCCCTGTCACGCACAGAGCAGGGCCGATCAGGGGGTTGGGGTGCTGCCCCCTGTCACTCACAGAGCAGGGCCCATCAGGGGGTTAAGGAGCTCCCCGCTGTCACTCACAGAGTAGGGCCAATAGGGGAGTTGGGGCACCGCCCCCTGTCACACACAGAGCAGGGCGGATAAGAGGGTTGAAGCGCTGCACCTTGTCACACTCAGGGCATGGCCAATGGGGAGGTTATGGCTCTACTCTGTCACACACAGAGCAGGGCCGATCAGGGGGTTGGTGCGCTGCACCCTGTCAAACACAGAGCCGCAGGGCAATCAGGGGATTGGGGAGCTCCCCCCTATCAGGCACAGAGCAGGGCTGATCAGGGGGTTGGGGCGCCTTCTCCTGTCATGAACAGAACAGGGAGGATAGGGAGGTTGTGGCCCCACCCTTTGTCACACACAGAGCTGCAGGGCGATCAGGGGGTTTGGGCGCTGCCCCCTGTCACGCTGATCCCGGTGCCGGGAGCCTCGCTGCTCCGCTGATCCCAGTGCCGGGAGGCATATTACCCTTTTACTATATAGAATAGAGACCTGGTGCATGGGTGGGAGCCGGCCGGTTTGCCCTGAAGGGTGTCCTGGATCAGGGTGGGGATCCCCACTGGGGTGCCTGGCCAGTCTGGGTGAGGGGCTGAGGGCTGTTTTCCCGAAGCGAGTGACTGAAGCTTCCAACCGCTCCTTGTTTTCTATTTTTTTATTTTTTTATTCTGGGCCAGCTTTAGCTCTGAGGCCTCGCTGCTGAAAACATCAATACAAAGTTTCGGTCCGCCTGGCTTTCAGTCCAGCTGGTTTCTGGTGTTTTGTTTATCTTCTTATTTGCAACATAGTATATAGTTGCTTAGAGATGTAGCTCAGAGGCAAGTGAGGCGGGGAACGTTGGAGTCCTCCTTCACTGCAGTAAGCTTCATGTTCGCTTCCAGCTGCCTAGTTGCCGGCCGCCATCTTGGCTGACAGTTAATTTGCATATACTCACTGATTAGCCAATGAAAAGGGTAGCAGTCGTACGCTAATTACCATGTTTCTCTTTTATTAGTGTAGATAATATCTTTAAAACCATTGCTTTTATTTTTTATTTTCTCTAACATTTTAATTGTTTATTAAAATGTGGCATAACATTGATAAAACATTTGATTTTTATTTGGGTAGAGCATCTTAGCTTTTTAATTTCTCTTAGGCATCATAATGTTCATGGAATAATTATAGAACTTCAAAACTTTCGTTGCTTATGCAAAATCCAAAATAACAACAAAAAACTTTTGAAGGGAAAATAAACAAAGACTTCCTCTATCAAAAAAAAATTGTTTGAAAATGTTTCCATCAAGAAAATGTTCTTCCTTAGCATTTCATAAGGAACCCTGAGTAATTGTTTACTTTACTTCGAAGACCATTGAAAGTAATTATCATGCTCTGGCTGGTGTGGTGCAGTTGCTTGAGCATCATCCTGTGCACCAAAAGGTCACAAGTTTGATTCTGGGTCAGGGCACATGCCCAGGTTGTGGGTTCAATTGCCAGTAGGGGCATGCAGAAAGTGGCCAAGCCATGTTTCTCTCTCACATTGTAACAGAATTTTTGGACTGGAACATGGGGTGTTCCCCTGGACTGGAACCCAGATTCTTTGTCGGCCAGAATCAAAGAATGAATCCACGGACAGAAAGTTGTATAGCAAAGGTGGAGATTTATTGAAGAACGAGTACAGTCTCCCATGTGGGGAGAGGGAAAGAGTCCAACAGAATGGACTCCCACGAGGGGAGGGGGAAAGGGTCCCACTGAGTTTCTTTCCCTATGGCTTATAAAGGCTGCAGATCCTGGTGCCTTGATATCCCTTCTGATTGGTCACTTTCCCCTTAAACTGGTTACTGTAGTAACTCCTCCAGGGGTGGGCAAACTTTTTGACTGGAGGGCCACAATGGGTTCTTAAACTGGACCGGAGGGCCGGAACAAAAGCATGGATGGAGTGTTTGTGTGAACTAATATAAATTCAAAGTAAACATCATTACATAAAAGGGTATGGTCTTTTTTTTTTTTAGTTTTATTCATTTCAAACGGGCGGATCCGGCCCTCGGCCATAGTTTGCCCACAGCTGTTAGGCTCAAAGGTCAAACCTCACATGGGACATGTGAAGTCCTCCCCTCCTTCCTTATTGTTTTCCTATTCCCTTTGGGCTTTCTTCTTCTCCTTCTGGATGAAGGGCTTCCTTCTCTTTATTTTGTAAATATAGACTTTTGCTGTTCCCAGCTCCCTCAATCTATGGAAATGTACCTGTTGCAGCTTTTCAGCTCCCCTATTGTATGGAAATATACCTTCTGTTGCCCTGCAGCCCTGTGCTTCCTCCATGGTCACCTTAATTTCCAAAATTTCTAAAATTTCCTGAACCTGTCCTATTTTACCCCTAAAATTCCTGTTTTAACATCAATGTTTCTCTCTCTCTCCCTTTCCCTTCCGGTCTCTCTCAAATCAATAAAAACATATTAAATATAATAACTTTAACATTTTAGTAGATTGATTTTAAAGAACATATTAAATATAATAACTTTAACATTTTAGTAGATTTATTTTAAAGAGAGATGTCTGCATGCCAATAAATCATAATTTTTTATTGAACAAATTTGGCAACATATTTCTGTCTATAGTATCATTAATATAGTCTTTACTTTCAGAATTTAGATAATGTTACAGTTTAAAATGAAAATTCTTGACTAAATTTAAGTAACAGCTAACACAATAAAACACATTTCACATGACATGATTATTTCTCAGTTTTTCAGGTCTTGATGTTTCTTATAATGGACAGTATGACTTAAAATGTCAGATTCAATGATGTTCAGACCACCAGGGGGCAGTCCGAAGCTCTATCCACTGGGCCAAGCCATCTAGGGTGTAACTTTTATTTTATGTATAGCATAAAATAAATGTTCAATTATATATATGAATGGCTATGTAGTTCTTGAATATAGAATAGTATATAATATATGTATAGATATAGATATAGATATAGATATAGATATAGATATAGATGATATAGACATATGAATGATTGACGTTAGTTTGTCATATAAAATAAAGGTTTCAATCCCCTTAACTTTTTTTTTTTAATCCTCACCCAAGGATATTTTTCAAGTGATTTTTAGCGAGAGTGGAAGAGAGACAAAGAGAAATATCAATATGAGAGAAACACTTGATTGGTTGACTCTTTCATGCACCCCAGCCAGGGCCCAGGCCAAGGAGGAGACTGCAGCTGGGATCCATGCCCTTGACTGGAATCAAACCCAGGACTTTTCAGTCCACAGGCTGATCTTCTAGCCACTGTGTGACACCAGTTAGGGCTCAATCCCTTCAACTTTGAACTGGACTAAAATTATTTCCATCACAATTTTACAATCACAATTTTAGTTTACTAATTAAATATATATCACATTATTATTTTGAAATCCATTATATGTGAAATGGTTGATAAAGAAATCATAATACTGCAGAGACATTTAGAAAATAAGAATGGTAAAGAGAAAAAAAAATAATTATGGCTTTTTCACCAAATTATTTTTAATCTTGTGTATACTAAGACTAGAGAATCTGCTTTTTCTAGAAATATATATTTATTCTTAATGGTGCTCTTGCCTAAGTGTCAACATTTTGCACATATTTAGTTCATTTCTTGACTTCAGAGGGACAATAGTCCTTCTTTACCCTTAACATATCATGCTCATTCACAACTCAAAATAATTATTTCTATTGTTGACATCATGAAATATTTTTATCCTTTTATTCTTTATATTACTATTCACACTTAGCCATCAGCTTCCAATAAAAGGTTTCTGGCCTCTGATTTATTTTTTCCTGCCTTCTCTGGGTAACATTAGTCTCTCATTCCCTGAGCTCTATGATATTCCTTTATGTAACGACATACCCACATAAAGATCTGTCTCTCTGAATTGCTTTTAAACATATAGCAAGCAAGCCCTGCATCTAATTTAGAAAATGAAAATTCTTCAGTGTTTAGAACAGATAGACTATACACATGAATGAGCTCAGTAAGTACCTGTGGAATGAATGTATATGGCATTTAAATTATAGAGGGATAGAGAAATGTCCTATTTTTCTTTGTTGATTATAGATATAGTGTCGACTTTTGAGTTCACCATTGCATTCTAATTACCATGCTAACGGCATTTAATATTTTGGCTTCTAAATAAATATACCATTTTACTACACATGGCATCATTAGATTAGTTTTATCTTAAGTAGAAAGAATATTTTGTTTTTGAATTTTAAAAGGTCATTTTCCCATAACTGACTAAACCACATTCTGTTCAAGTAATTTCATTTCCAGCTCCTTCTACTGGAAATTGAATTAATTGAAGCACTGTTCTATTGTAATGTACAATATGCTCTGAAGAAATGGCTGCAACTTTACAGCAGCTGAGGAAAACTAGAAATATATCAGTGGCAGCATCCCCAGCCAAATATAGCTTTATGTCTTTAAAAATTTTACTGAAGATTAAAACTTTGTCATTTCAGTTCATCACTCAATTTAGTATGTAGAATAATGTTCTCCGGTGAGTGATGCTCCATAATGATATAACTGGAAAGGTGTAATCACAAATGCCAGGGAGAAAATCAATCCTTGTTTGAGTTATTATTTTTTTCATTTTTAAAATGCAAGGGGTCTTATAAACAGATGCTTGTGAATATTATTCTGTGGCAAACTCATTCACAAAAGGATAGTGTCATCTGTAAACTGGGAATAATAATAATAATAATACTTCTGATAAAAACTTAAAGATACCTCCTAAAAGAGATATTCAATAATGTAAATAACTCATTAATTTTACTATTTTTGTACTGAAGCTACACTCATTATGCAGTTACATTAATCCATCTAAAATAAGCCTAAATAATAGAGATTAAAGAATTATACCTTGAATCACTAACTAGTATATAACCCAAATTCATTTAAATTTTTATTTGATATATATATATGTACATATATATGTATTTATATAAAACATAGGATATATTTACAGTTATACCATTTCCTAAATAGAAGATTTTGATTGTATGCAAACATTGTCGGTTGATGTACTTTTCTATCTGCTTAATAAGCTGCTCCTGTGATATTTAATATATATTTCTCACCTAATATATATTCTGAGTTCTTCCTGGTGTACATAAGAAACTTAGTTACTGACAGACTCCAAAATCATTAAGACTGAATAGTTTCTTACTACAAGATATGCTCAATTAAAGTTGATGAATGTTTTCACAAAAATAATGAAATATGTACTTTTGGATGACAACGGAGACACAGTTTTGAAGATGAAGTTTATGTGTGAAGTAGCAACATTCCTTTTCTCCCTTTACCTTTACAAACTCTTTACCATCATCCCTACTTCCATCGTCTTTCCATAGAGAATTTTATTGTGGTCCTCTTGCTGCTCTGCCCATCAATTCCTCCCTCACCGTCCCACATTCCTCATGTCATTGCCCATGCATTTTCCATTGTTTATACTGTTCTGATACTCTGAAATTTGACTGGATATGATGGGTATAAAGAATTAAAGGAGTGTTTTCCTGGAATATCAAAAGGTGATACTCAATTGGCTACTGGATTCACACATACCTTTGGGTACCCAAAATGCTGCTTTATATCCTTTGCTGCAAAGAACAGTGTTATTTCCTATGAAACATGATTGTTATGTTTTTAGGTTTTATCATAATACTAGAGGCCCGGTGCACAAAATTCATGCACTGGGTGGGGGGCGTGTCCATCAGCCCAGCCTGCACCCTCTCCAATCTGGGACATTCCTCTCACAATCCGGGACTACTGGCTTCTAACTGCTCACCTGCCTGCCTGCCTGCCTGATCAGCCCCTAACCACTCCCCTGATGGCCTGATCGCCCACAACTGCCCTCCACTGCCGGCCTGATCATCCACAACTGCCTTCCACTGCCAGCTATCTTGTGGTGGGCATGTTGTGATGACGTGGGGGCTGCCATATTGTGAAGACATAGGGCAGCCATCTTATGGTGGCCATCTTGTGATGACATGGGGGCATGATGGTCACCTAGGCTTTTATTAGTATAGATTGTACTTCTCCTTTTATAACTGCAAAGGACCCCAAAGGAGACTATAATTGAGCCACAATGTGACTCTACTTCCCTCTCACCTTGGGAAGTCATGCTATGTGATATTTATGTTGATTAATACTACAATACAAGCCATCTACAATCCAAATGCCTGAGTAATACAGGACCTAATATGATGTCTCAGTCAATACTAAATGAATAATGTTGCTATTTATCTATTAGCTTTAAATAGAAATAAAATAAATGGAGCATTAGAGGAAGATAAATTTAGTTCAAATTAATGCAAGTGCAATATAAGTGTGTAAAGTAGACATGTAAATTTGTGCATAAGAGTGATAATGTATCCTGTATCAAAATGAGGACAAAGTAAATGTAGGGTGAAACAATGTGCAAGAAGCTGCCACTGTCTAATATTGCCTTTGGATGTGTGAGAGATTATGAGAAGTGTATACTGGATGAAAAGTTAGTGTGTGTGTGTGTGTGTGTGTGTGTGTGTGTGTGTGTCTATATCATGAGACAAACTCCTATTCAGCAGATTGCATTTGAAAATATCTTGTTGATTATGATATTTAGAGATTTTGGAGAAGAGAGTAATACTTGAAAAATATAGAATGGTCTGCCGCTTTACAATTCTAAGTGAAACCATTTTTTAAAACATAATTCAGAGGAATTCATAGTAAGGAGCATCTTATAAATGAGATCAAAGGATAAGAAAATGGTTGGCCATGAAGAGATATCAGAGAGCTCGAGAAGCTAATGACACCCAAAGATGCAGCTGGGAACGCTCTAGAATATTGCTATACACGTTCATCACCCCAGCTTGATGACAATTGTTCATGCTTTCACAGCTGTTCAGACAGCCAGAGCAGATGTTACCTGCAAAAGATTATATGAAGAGATTCTTCTGCTGTCGACCATCCAATAGCTCTCTTAGAAAGAGTGAGATGTAGAAGATAAATAATGCAGCAAGTGAAGTAAAACAGGTACTAAGTTAAGTCTGAAGTGTCAATTGAAGAAACATTGGTAATTCATGGGGATTAGTGTTTTGATTTCCCAAACTTGTCTCTCTCAAGCCACTGAAGTGATTTTGGTAATCAATGCCTCACTCCATTTAAAGGAAAAATAACTTTGAAAAAATGTATAATTAATTGTAATTTGATATCTTATGCAGATAAGTTGTCATAATTACTCTTGTCCTGATAACTCTTAAAACTGAACAGTAATGGTTTTTAGGTTTTGTGAAAGAAATAAATGAGTATTTTCAAAATTATTTTTATCTGAGACTTTAGGAAAATTCTTCATTCCTTTAGTTAATTTTTAAACCTTTAGCATTGAGCAGATTGCTGAAAAAGTTTTAGTAATTTTCCATCTGTCATTGGACTCTTGTTTTGAAAAGGCTATAAAGGGTTAATGTTACTGATAGCAGTATTTCTTTTTCTTCTTTACAATCTGTAGATATTAAATTTCTTTGAAAGGTATTAATGAATTTCAAAGTGCTGTGTCAAACCTGGAGAATTATGTTGTTCTGTGTGCCTTATAGTCTTATATGAATTAAATATTTTAAAACTTTTCCATTTATTTTATAATTTTTATTGTTAGTAGTAAAAATATTTCATGCCATATTATTACTTCTGATCTCTCTATTAATATTTTGTGAAGGCTTTTCAATAGGTATATTCACTTCCTAATAATCTCTCCAGTTTTTCACATGAAAGATGATAATGACAACACAACAGAGGTAATTTTTATTATACCATATGTAGAAGTATGGCAATTTGTAAAGTTTAAAATAAAATAAAAGTGACTCAGTTTAAGACACAGGGTAGGTTAAATATATCTATATTATATTCTTAATTTTTTTATTACAATCATATTTTTTTCATGAAATATCCATTTGTTTCCTCATAATTTGAAGCTATTTTTTCTTTATAGTTTAATCTCAATAAAATTTAATGTAAATATCTAATAAGAGTGAACTATCACTAATCTTTCTAATGTATGTTCTTGTTATAAGACATTTGTATTCTTATAAAATTTAGACATGCGATTGCTTCCAAAGGAGACACATTCTAAAATGAATTTATGAAAATTCATTTTTATTTAACAGTGTTAATAATATCAATTCTATAAAAAATATCACTTTTAGCAATGGTTAAACAGTCTTAGCAGTGTTTGGATTTGTCTAAAAGCTTAAAATTGGGATTCATATGATTACTTTATTGTAAATTATGTACTGTTATTTCAGGGTAATAAAGCATTAATACTGCATTTAACATTTCTAAAACAAGTGGTATTGATTAGGGAATGGACTACAAAGTGAAGCAGGAAATAGATATAGGCTAAGAGAATTATGCTGTCTATATATTTAACTTGAAGTTTTAGGTGTCTTTACTTTGTTTTTTTCTGACTTGCTTGTACTTCATGGAAAATAATTATTTCTCACATAATTTTAATTTATGGAAAAGTTTTGAAAATTAAATAAAATCAATTTTCTTATTCTATTTAAATTTTGTCATGTTTAGTACGTTTTCATTATTCCACCAAATGTTTTATATGTAATAAGCTATTCAATTTTCATACCAACCTAAACATATTGGAATTATTATTTTGGTTGTTTGAATTTCTATACTTGAATTAAAATTGCATATATTGAAACTGTAAATATTGAGTGTAAAATGTAATTAATTTAGAGAAATGGCATCAATAATACTCAATAGTCAATAATCTCGGAACACATACACACACGCGCGTGCGCGCACTCCACCCTCCCACCCTGTTAGGCTCTCAGAGATTTCCCTTGTGTTTCTCTCTTCCGGGTTAATTCATCTACCAGAAGCAACCACTGCTCTATTTATAAATCATAGGGTAAAATTTGTTATTTTCTTGATAAAAATATTATATATATATATATATATATATATATATATATATATATATATTTGTGCCTGGCTTCTTGCGGTTAGCATGATGTGTGTGAGATCCATTCGTTTGATAATGTATCAGGATTTTTTTTGTCATCAAAAGTATTCTATTCCCTGGACTTACCAAACTATGTTTATACTTTCCACAATTGATGGATATGGGAATTTTTTCCCTTTATGAGAACTTATAAACATTTCAATCAAGTTATTTTGTGTATATGTGTATTTATTTTTCTTGGATAAATACCTAGGAGTAGAATTTCTAAGCCAAAGGGAGATGTATGCTTAACTTTAAAAGTTAGATTGTCAAATCTCAGAGGGAATGTAGGGGAGGGGAGGGGCAAGGGGGAGAGATCAACCAAAGGACTTGTATGCATGCATATAAGCCTAACCAATGGACACAGACACCAGGGGTATGAGGGCATGAGTGGGGGGCTCGAGGGGCAATGAGGGGATAAGAACACATATGTAATACCTTAATTAATAAAGAAGAAAAAAAAGTTAAACCATTCAGACCTTGGCTTTTCCTTTTGGATAGACTTTGATTACTAATTAATATCTTCACTTGATATAGCTCTATTAAGATTATTTCTTCTTGAGTTTTTTTTTAGAAAGATGTGTATTTCTAGGAATTTGTCCATGACATTTAATTTATTTAATTTGTAAGTATACAATTATTAAAAATATTTCTTTATACTTTGTATTATTGTACTGTCCATAGTTATATCATTTCTTTCATTTCTCTTTCTAATTACTCAAGCCTTCTTTCTTTCATTCTTGGTTAATCTGAATGAAATTTTATTAATCTTTTTTAAGAACCAATTTTGGTTTCATTAATTTCTTTTTTTTAATTTATATTTATTGTTGAAAATATTACAGCTGTCCCCTTTCTTTGTATGGTGTCCCCCACACCCACCCCCATTGACTCCCTCCACCCCATACCCACCTATCCCAGGCCTTTTGTCTGTGTCCATAGGTTGGGCATATATGCATATAATTTCCCCAGTTAATCACTCTCCTCCCACCCCCCATCCTCACCTTACCTCTGAAATTCGTCAGTCTGTTCCACGCATCTGTTTCTGGGTCTATTTTATTTATTAGTTTATTTTGTTCATTAGATCCCACATACGAGTGAAATCATGTAATACTTTCTATGACTGGCTTATTTTGCTTATAATGCTCTACAGGTCCATCCATGCTGTTGCAAATGGTAAGAATGCTTTCATTTTTATAACTGTATAGTATTCCATTGTGATTTTCTTTTACACTTTCTATTATCTACTTAATTAATTTGGCTCTAATCATTATTATTAGCTTTCTTGTGCTTGCTTTATGTAAAGTTTTCTATTCTCATTTCTTTTTGTTCCTCTGTCTTTTTCTACTTTGTTTTGTGTCAATTGAATATTTTCTAATTTAGCTTTTTAATTTTTTAGTAGTTGTGTCATGATAAATTGTGTATGTGTGTGTGATTGATCTATGATTTCCCATATATGTCCTAACTTAGCTTCATATTTATACTACTAGAGGCCCAGTGCACAAAAATTTGTGCATGGGGGGGGGGTGTTCCTCAGCCCAGCCTGTGCCCTCTGCAGTCTGGGAACCCTCAGGGGATGACCACCTGCTGGTTTAGGCCCGCTCCCCGGGGTTTGGGCCTAAGCTGGCAATCAGGCATCCATCTGGCAGCCCGGGAGCCCTCAGGAGATGTCCACTTGCCAGTGGAGAACAGGCCTAAGTTGCAGTCGGAGATCCTTAGTGCTGCTGAGGAGGCAGAAGAGGCTCCCACCACCACCACTGTACTGGCAGCTGGCAGCCTAGCTTGTGGTTGAGCAGATCTCCCCCATGTGAGAGCGCACTGACCACCAGAGGGCAGCTCCTGCATTGAGCGTCTGCCCCCTGGTGGTCAGTGTGTGTTATAGTGACCAGTCATTCCAAGTCTTTCTGCTGTTAGGGTCAGTTTACATATTACCCTTTTATTATATAGGATAGAGGCCTGGTGCATGGGTGGGAGCTGGCTGGTTTGCCCTTCAGGGTGGGGTTCTCCACTGGGGTGCCCAGCCAGCCTGGGTGAGGGGCTGATGGCTGTTTTCAGGCTGGCCACACCACCTTTAGGGTGGGGGGTCCCCACTGGGGTCCCTGGCCAGTATGGGTGAAGGGCTGAGGGCCGTTTTCAGGCTGGCCAAGCCTCCCCAGCGACAGAAGCTCCCAGCCTCGCCTTTTTTCCTTTTTTTTTTCTGGGATTTATTTACCTTCTATAATTGAAACTTTGTAGCCTGTAGTGGAGCTTATAGCTGGCCAGGGCTTGGCTTCCTCCATTGCCAGAGGCAACCCAAGGCTCCAGCTCAGTGGCCACTGCTGGCTGAAAGCAGGTATCTGGGGTTTATTTACCTCCTATAATTGAAACTTTGTTGCTTTGAGTGTAGCTTAGAGCCAGCCGCGGCAGGCGGGGAACCTTGGCTTCCTCCATCACTGGAGCAAGCAAGCCTCCTGCTCGTTCTAGCTCCGTGGCTGCTGGCCACCATCTTTGTTGGCAGTTCATTTGTATATTTTGCTGATTAGCCAATGGGAGGTGTAGCGAAGGTATGGTCAATTACCATATTTGTCTATTATTAGGTAAGATATTTCAAAAGGTATTTTCAGTGTATTTTATAATTGCACATTTAACTTTTCCTGTGTTCTTTGCTTATTAATGTGGATTCCTAATTAGAATCTTGGGTCACTTGTTTTCTGCTTTGATAATTTCCTTTAGTGTTCTTGCTACCAAGAAAACTCTCAGTTTTTATTTATCTAGGAAAGTTTTTATTTTACTTTCATTTTTCAACAGATTTTCTAGATATAGAATTCTTGATTGACATACTTTTTTCTTTGATCATTTAAAACATATTATCCCACTCTTTGAGTTTGCATTGTTTCTCTTGAAAAGTCAGCTCTTAAATTTATTGGTTTTTCTTTTTAATTAGAGTATATTTTTTTTATTGAGGTATTAATCTGTTCCAATATTAGAGAAAACTATGGATAGATTGGTTTCCTTGAGAGATGTTTGTTTGTTTCTAGGATGAGAATATGGCTCAAAGATAGGGCTGCTGAAATTTTTAACTTATAGGAAACTATCTTTAATGAAAGAAATGTTTCCATTTCTTAAACCTCACAACTAGTAATCTTGCTTTATTTAGTTTTGTCATTTGATTTACGTTTAAGTAATGTACTTATTTCTGTACCACTTCTGACACTATCTTGTCTTTTTCTGTCCCCAAAAGAGTCTCTTAACAAGACTTTCTGCCTCCAATTTTTGTTTGTGTCTAGTTGTTTTCCACACTGCAGAGTTATCTTACTGCTATTCAAATTTGAAAATATTCCCCCTGCTTATAAATTTTGGATGACTTTCTATTTGCCCATATGATAAAAATTAAGCCCATGTACTGTTTAGAAGGCTTCCCAATATCTGATTCTACATATTTCTTTTTAAAAAATCATATCTTGATTCTCTTCTCTTTATACTATCTATGCTGGTCTTTACATTCCTTGAATGTACCATATTCACACATACCTCTTAGTTTTTTTCTATCTTTCCAGTACATAAAACTTAGCCTCACCTCTCCTTTTTTCACTATCTTAGTTCATCTGTCCCCTACCAGTTTCACCATCACTTTTTCTGAGAAGTATATAATTCTCATCCCAGGTCCTCACATAAAAATAAAATTTTCTCATAAAAACTCTCATCAGTGTAAGTAGCCAACATTGATCCTTTGTACATTTTTATTTCCAGCAACTATCATAGTGCTTACCACAATATTACACCCTTTTAAAATAATACCTCTAAACACTGCAGTAAATCTTTGAATATTCAAATCTGAAAAATATTTGCTAAAGTCTGAGCAGAAATTCTGACTCATATATACAGCAACCTGTTTCAAACTAAATTTAGAGTTTGGTTGCTATTTTATGGTTGGCAGCTGAAGCTGACTCTTCTACAGCAATAGTGTATACATATAGCTTCCAATTATTTAGCCTGCCAAGTTCTAGTTTATGTAATTACAGATGAATTTTCAAACATAAAATTTGGATTTGCATTATTTTAAACTTTGTGAAAAGAAAAGAGAAATAGTAGATCTATTACATAGTATTTAAAATGTACTGTGATAACTGCTAGAATTTCCTTTCTTTCCTGTACTCATAGGCTATCTTCCATCAAGAGATGGAGTTATTTTCCTATTTTCTTGTATCTGTATTGAACATACTTTGACCATTAAAATTGGCAGAATTGTGACTGTTCCAATTTTTTGCCTAGCTTGTGTGAGGTCTGGTAGCTTCTACTGTGTGACCATCTCTACTACTAGAAAAGAGAAACCATGGGCAAGAAAATGAAGACTCATAACTAGATTACCTGCCAGTCAAATGAATAAGGTCTTCCTGAAAACCCAGTCCATTCTATTCCAAGTTGAATGCAGCTTCATGCACTACCCAGACAAATCACATGGAGCAAAAACTTGCTTGAATTCTAGACCCACAGAATTATGAGAAATAATATTTAATAGTTCTAACACTCTAAGTTTGGGGGAAGTTAGTCAGAGAGATCCAATGCATGCATAATAATCATTCACTTTAAATAAGGCTATATTGTCTCTGGAATTCATAAATTCTGTTCTTTATTTTTTCCTTGAGATAATAAAAATAGAATTATAAATAATCTAATGTATATTATCTCCTGGTAAAAATTAATAATGTTGTTATCCTTTTAAACTGTTCTCTGTTTCTCTTTTATTTTCTACCTTGGGTTCATTATGCTCACACAATTTACTTCCCCCTGAAGGATATGCCCTATTTTCACTTCTTTAATTTTTACGACACTTCAGATTAACTTAGAGTCTACTCATCAACAATTATTTTCTTAATTCACCCCACTAAGTCATTCCCTTCTTCCTCTACCCTCTTTCTATGTTTAGAGATAGGAATTATCACACTTTTCTGTTTTGTTTTATTTCTCTGGTAACTATTGCCCAGGATAAGCAATTGTATTTAACTAGAGGTGCACGGGGGGTGACCCCATGTGCCCTCTTGAAGTCTGGGACCCCTCGGGAGATAACGACCTGCTCGCTTAGGCCTGCTTCCGGGTGGCAGAGGGCAGGCCAAATCCCTTGGTGCAGCCCCTGGTCAGGCTCAGAGCAGGGACGATCGGGGAGTTGGGGCACTGCCCCATCATGCATAGAGCAGGGCAGATCGGGAGGTTGCGATGCCACCCTCAGTCACGCTCATGGTAGGGCCGATTGGGGGGTTAGGGAACCGTCCCCTGTCACACTCAAGGCAGGGTCGATGGGGAGGTTGCGGAGCCACCCCCTGTCACGCACAGAGCAGGGCCCATCAGGGGGTTGAGGAGCTCCCCCCTGTCACTCACAGAGTAGGGCCGATAGGGGAGCTGGGGCACTGCCCCCTGTCACACACAGCAGGGCGGATCAGGGGGTTGGGGCGCTGCACCCTGTCACACTCAGGACAGGGCCAATGGGGAGGTTATGGCTCTACCCTGTCACACACAGAGCAAGGCCCGTTTAGGGGGGTTGGGACGCCACCCTCTATCACCCACAGAGCAGGGCCGATCAGGGGGTTGGGGCGCCACCACTGTCACACTCAGGGCAGGGCCGATGGAGAGGTTATGGCTCTACCCTGTCACACACAGAGCAGGGCTGATCAGGGGGTTGGTGTGCTGCACCCTGTCAAACACAGAGCCGCAGGGCAATCAGGGGATTGGGGAGCTCCCCCCTATCAGGCACAGAGCAGGGCAGATAGGGAGGTTGTGGCCCCGCCCCCTGACACACACAGAGCAGGGCAATCAGGGGGTTTGGGCGCTGCCCCCTGTCACGCTGATCCCGGTGCCGGGAGCCTCGCTGCTCCGCTGATCCCAGTGCCGGGAGGCATATTACCCTTTTACTATATAGAATAGAGACCTGGTGCACGGGTGGGGGCCAGCTGGTTTGCCCTGAAGGGTGTCCTGGATCAGGGTGTGAGTCCCCACTGGGGTGCCTGGCCAGTCTGGGTGAGGGGCTGAGGGCTGTTTTCCGGAAGCGAGTGACTGAAGCTCCCAACCACTCCTTGTTTTCTTTTTTTTTTTTTTTATTCTGGGCCAGCTTTAGCTCTGAGGCCTTGCTGCTGAAAACATCGATACAATGTTGCTAAAGCCCGGCTGAATGAAAGACGGTTTCTGGTGTTTTGTTTATCTTCTTATTTGCAACATAGTACATAGTTGCTTAGAGTTGCAACTCAGAGGCCGGCAAGTGAGGCGGGGAACGTTGGAGTCCACAGCAAGCAAGCCTCCCTGCTCGCTTCAGTGCCTGGCTGCCGGCCGCCATCTTGGCTGACAGTTAATTTGCATATCCTCACTGATTAGCCAATGAAAAGGGTAGCGGTTGTACGCTAATTACCATATTTCTCTTTTATTAGTGTAGATTGTTATATTTTCCAAATTCTATATTAAAGTCATGTGACTCTGAAAATACTTTAAAAAATCTTCATTGTTGAAAGTATACTGATTTATCTATTTTCCTGAAAGCCTGTAAATGTACAAAATATGCAAAAGCAATATGCAAGCTATAGAGTTTCTTCCAATATTGTAGAAGTATTTACTATTTCTCTGAATAATATCACTAATCATTTTGCTATTCTGTGAGTAGCAACTTTCTTCTTTCAATTCTTATTGTAAAAGTTGAATTACATAGATTTATTTGTACATATGTATAGTGTATACCCTTTTTTAAAAATTAAAAAGAAAAGACAAATGCCTACATATTGATATGTTGCTGTTTTTTCTAGAATATTTTTGTTGCCTTGTGTTTTCTTACTATTGCTTAACTACTGAAGCAATAGGCTTATTTATAACTAGAGGCCCAGTGCACAAAATTTGTGCACTGGGGGGTGGGGTTCCCTCAGCCCAGACTGCCCCTCAGTCCGGGAGCCCTCAATGGATGTCCTACTGATGGCCACAGTCTGGCAGCAGAGGCTCAGAGCAGGCATCCTGTGTGTGTGTGTGTGTGTGTGTGTGTCCCCACTGGGGGTCTGCCCCCAGCCACATTGGAGGCTCAGAGTAAGCTGTGTGAGTGTGTGTGTGTGTGTGTGTGTGTGTGTGTGTGTGTCTGTCTGCTGGGAGCCCGCCCCCAGCCACACCGTGGAGGCTTGGAGCAGGCGCACCTCTCTGTTGATCTCACAGGCTCCTGGCCTCCACTGCGTGTTGTACTCTCCCTTGAGCTGTAGCTAGGGTGGGGTGCTGCCTACAGGCCACCCTTTCCTGCTCTGGGATCGTCTTGGGGACCCAGGAGCAGGCACACACGGGGGCTGCCTGCAGGCCGCCCTTTCCTGCTCTGGGATTGACATTGCGACCCAGCAGCAGGCCTTGCTGGGTGCTGCCTACAGTCTGCACTGTCCTGCTCACCGATCACTGGATCGCCAGGGCACCCGGGGTCAGGTCCTGCTGGGTGCTCCCTGTGGGCGGCACTTTCCTGCTCTCTAATCGCCATGGTGTCCTGGCTGGGGGCGGGGCTTAGGCAGCACGGGTATTAGGTGGCACACGGGTCTGGCTGAGGGCAGGGCTTAGGCGGCACATGGGGGTCCCTGTTGGGGGTGGGGATTAGGCAGCGTGATTGCGCCACCTAAGTCCTGCCTAAGCCCCGCCTCCCAGGGCTGCACACAGGGTCCGTATGGCAGCTCCCGCTGTCCTGCCCTGCCTGCAGTATGCAAATTAGCCGCCATCTTTGTTGGCGGCTAATTTGCATATCATGCTGATTAGCCAATGGGAGGCGTAGTGAAGGTATGTTCAATTACCATCTTTGTCTATTATTACTTAGGATAGCTTTTTGTGTTATTTATAGGTAGATGATTAATAAGCCAAGTATGTATTAGTGTCAAATAGGATGGTGTATAGAAACATGGTTTTAAACAGTGAAAGAATCATATAATATTTATGTAATAGTAAAGTTATTGTTTTTATTGTAGCTGTTTTCATGAGTTCCTAAGTTAAAATGTTGACAAAGCAAAGAGTTGTTACTCACCTGAAGAATAGCAAAATATTTTATACACTGTCTTAGCTTACACCCCTTAATATTCTTTAAATATTATAATCTATAGTCTCTAAATGAAATGCTGTATTTTACTGACCCAAATCATATATCAATCAGAAACTTAACAGCCAAGATTGAACTGTTGTAGTCAAGGTTAAGGGAACCAAAAATAGTGAAGCATCCCAGAATGAGAAATATCCAAATTCTTTACACCAGTTTATCTTACTTTAGCTGGATGGTAACAGTATAAGTATATACTAGACTCTGAATGGGTCTAGTAAAGCTGTAGCAATGGAAGAAGAGGCATTCAATGAGAGGCATGGCCATTGGTGGAGAAGTAGGCCATGACATAGGGATGGAGGTGGGGAAGATATTTCTACCTTTACCCTTTTCTTCCATTTGATTTCATTCTTGCACCTACCATTTGTCAAAGCCAACCAAATACCAGACTTGGAAAAGAGTCTGAGTGATAAGGTGTCTGAATGACAGAGAACTTCCCATAGTACAGAGTAGGTCTAAGTGTAGGAAAAGATGGATTTGAAAGATAAAAATCTGTGCTTATCCTTTGTTTAGATGGAAAAAATCAATCAGGTCAACACCTCAGAGGTAATATAAAAATCTCATCAGCTTCTATATATTTTCAGGGGGGTTTCAATTCAATCATTTGTAGATTTCATGTAAAGTAGCTGGAGAAAGCAGGGGATACTATGCAATTACCACTATCATCTCCACTTCTGTCATTTGTCTTCAATTCTAAGATGATATTCATACAGTCCTTTTATAGGCATCCCATGGTCCTTTACTCTCATCCAGTCTCTTGGTGTACTGGGGTACTGGGGAGTTTTACCTGGTATGTTTTAATGGGACAAGAATAACAAGAGGCAGCCCAGAGAATGCCCAAAGTCCTAAGTACAGTACTACTTGCCTCCATTCATGTCCTTGTATTGAATATCAATCAAAAAGGCCAAAACTTGGAGAATATATCTTCTTGATTCTTTTTTTTAAAATTTTTTTATTAAGTTATTTCATATGTGTCCTTATCCCACGTTACCCCCCTATCCCCCCCCCCCCCCACTCATGCCCTCACCCTCCTGGTGTCTGTTTCCATTGGTTAGGCCTATATGCTTGCATATAAGTCCTTTGGTTGATCTCTCCCTTACCCCCACCCTCCCCTACTTTCCCTCTGAAGTTTGATGGTCTGATCAATGTTTCTCTGTCTCTGGATCTATTTTTGTTCATCCGTTTATGTTGTTCATTATATTCCACAAATGAGTGAGATCATGTGGTATTTTTCTTTCTCTGACTGGCTTTTTTCACTTAGCAAAATGCTCTCCAGTTCCATCCATGCTGTTGCAAATGGTAAGAATTCCTTCTTTTTTACCGCAGCGTAGTATTCCATTGTATAGATGTACCACAGGTTTTTAATCCATTTATCTGCTGATGGGCACTTAGGCTGTTTCCAAATCTTAGCTATGGTGAATTGTGCTGCTATGAACATAGGGATGCATATATCCTTTCAAATTGGTGTTTCTAGTTTCTTGGGATATATTCCTAGAAGTGGGATCACTGGGTCAAATGGGAGTTTCATTTTTAGTTTTTTGAGGAAACTCCATACTGTTCTCCACAGTGCCTGCATCAGTCTGCATTTCCACCAGCAGTGAACGAGGGTTCCTTTTTCTCCACATCCTTGCCAGCACTTGTCGTTTGTTAATTTGTTGATGATAGCCATTCTGACAGGTGTGAGATGGTACCACATTGTTGTTTTGATTTGCATCTCTCAGATGATTAGTAACTTTGAACATGTTTTCATATGTCTTTTGGCCTTTCTTTTGAAAAGTATCTATTTAGGTCCCTTGCCCATTTTTTGATTGGGTTGTTTATCTTCCTTTTGTTAAGTTGTATGAGTTCCCTGTAAATGTTGGAGATTAAACCCTTATCAGTGATAACATTTGCAAATATGTTCCCCATGCAGTGGGATTTTTTGTTGTTTTGTTGATGGTTTCCTTTGATGTGCAGAAGCTTTTTATTTTGATGTAGTCCCATTTTTTATTATCTCTTTAGTTTCCATTGCCCTAGGAGTAGTATCAGTGAAGAAATTGCTTTGGCATATGTCTGAGATTTTGCTGCCTCTGGATTCCTCTAGTATTTTTATGGTTTCCCGTCTTATGTTTAAATCCTTTATCCATTTTGAGTTTATTTTTGTGTATGGTGTAAGTTGGTGGTCTAGCTTCGTTTTTTTTGCATGTATCTGTCCAATTTTTCCAGCACCATTTATTAAAGATGTTGTCTTGACTCCATTGTATGTTCATGCCTCCTTTGTCGAATATTAATTGAGCATAGTGGTTTCGGTCGATTTCTGGGTTCTCTATTCTATTCCATTGATCTATATGTCTGTTCTTATGCCAGTACCAGACTGTTTTGAGAACAGTGGCTTTGTAATACAGCTTGATATCTGGTATTGAGATCCCACCTACTTTGTTCTTCTTTCTCAGGATTGCTGCAGCTATTTGGGGTCTTTTTTTATTCCAGATGAATTTTTGGAAAGTTTGTTCTATGTCTGTGAAATATGCCATTGGTATTTTAATGGGGAGTGCATTGAATCTATAGATTGCTTTGGGTAGTGTGGACATCTTGATGATGTTGATTCTACCAATCCATGAACACAGTATGTTCTTCCATCTGTTTATGTCTTCCTCTATCTCCTTTTTCAGTGTCCTGTAGTTTTCCACATATAGGTATTTTATTAATTTGAAAATCTTTGCTAATTCAGTAACTTGAAAACAGGAGATGCAATGATTTGCCAGTTATAATACCATATCTGGGATCACAGTGTAATTAGTATCACTACCTGAGTACATTTATAACCCAAAGTTATTCTCCAAGATCCGTTCGATTTTTGCACTGGTCAAACATGCAAATTATGTATCATCCTAGCATCATCCAGGTTTTCTATGACTGCACTACATCTGCAATTTTCCCAAGTGTTCAGTGTTGCTTTTGGTTACTATTTTGGTGAGGGATGGGAGGCAGTTCTACCTCACCATGTTTACAAAATTAGCCTTCAATATTCTCATGAGGTTTTTCTCAGCTGATAATTATATATCATCACTAGAGGCCCGGTGCACAAAAATTTGTGCACTGGGGGGGGGGGGGGGAGTCCCCCAGCCCGACCTGTGCCCTCTCGCAGTCTGGGACCCCTCAGGAGATAATGACCTGCTGGCTTAGGCCTGCTCCCGGGTGGCAGAGGGTGCGCCCAATCCCTAGGTGCAGCCCCTGGTCAGGCTCAGAGCAGGGCCAATTGGGGAGTTGGGGCGCTGCCCCCTGTCATGCACAGAGCAGGGCGGATAGGGAGGTTGCAATGCCACCCTCAGTCACGCTCAGGGTAGGGCCGATTGGGGGGTTGGGGCACCGCCCCCTGTCACACTCAAGGCAGGGTCGATAGGGAGGTTGCGGCGCCACCCCCTGTCACGCACAGAGCAGGGCCGATCAGGGGGTTGGGGCGCTGCCCCCTGTCACACACAGAGCAGGGAGGATCAGGGGGTTGGGTCACTGCACCCTGTCACACTCAGGGCAGGGCCAATGGGGAGGTTATGGCTCTACCCTGTCACACACAGAGCAAGGCCCGTGGAGGGGGATTGGGGCGCCACCCTTTATCACCCACAGAGCAGGGCCGATCAGGGGGTTGGGGCGCCACCACTGTCACACTCAGGGCAGGGCCGATGGAGAGGTTATGGGTCTATCCTGTCACACACAGAGCAGGGCCTGTGGGGGTGGGGTGCTGGGGCACCGCACCCTGTCACACACAGAGCAGGGCCAATCAGGGGGTTGGGGCCCTGCACCCTGTCAAACACAGAGCCCCAGGGCAATCAGGGGATTGGGGCGCCTTCCCCTGTCATGAACAGAGTAGGGCAGATAGGGAGGTTGTTGCCTCGCCCCCGTCACACACAGAGCCGCAGGGCGTTCAAGGGGTTGGGGAGCTCCCCCCTATCAGGCACAGAGCAGGGCTGATCAGGGGGTTGAGGTGCCTTCCCCTGTCACGAACAGAGCAGGGGAGATAGGGAGGTTGTGGCCCCGCCCCCTGTCACACACAGAGCCGCAGGACGATCAGGGGGTTTGGGCGCTGCCCCCTGTCATGCTGATCCCGGTGCCGGGAGGCATATTACCCTTTTACTATATAGGATAGAGGCCTGGTACATGGGTAGATGCTGGCTGGTTTGCCCTGAAGGGTGTCCTGGATCAGGGTTGGGGTCCCTACTGGGGTGCCTGGTCAGGCTCTCTGAGGGGCTGAGGGCTGTTTTCCGGCTGGCGGGTGACTGAAGCTCCCAACTACTCCTTTTATTCTTTTTTTTTTTTTTTAATTCTGGGCCAGCTTTAGCTCTGAGGCCTTGCTGCTGAAAGCAGGTTTCTGGCCTTTACCTTCTGTATTTGATACAATGTTGCGGTCCGGCTGGCTGAAGCCCGGCTGACTGAAAGCCGGTTTCTGGGGTTTTGTTTAGCTTCTATATTTGAACATAGTACATAGTTGCTTAGAGTTGCAGCTGAGATGCCGGCAAATCAGGCCGGAAACGTTGGAGTCTGCCGTCACTGGAGCAAGCAAGTCTCCCTGTTCGCTTCAGTGCATGGCTGCCGGCCGCCATCTTGGCTGACAGTTAATTTGCCTAAGGATATGCTGATTAGCCAATGGGAAGGGTAGCAGTCGTATGCTAATTACCATGTTTCTCTTTTATTAGTGTAGATTATACATTTTGAAATGAGAAATAACTGCAGCTTAATTCTACGGTCCCACCACATTGGCTGTTAGATGTACTAAGACTCAAATTCATTTTCACCTGAATTCCATTAACCCCTGTACCTGGAAGACCATCTTAGCATTTTGGTTCACCAGGAAATAAGAAATAGTGTCCATTCAGAGACAGAGGTGTGAATATTTCTTTTTCTAGAATGAAGTGTCACCATGATATACAGCCAGCACTCCCTTTAAGAGTAGCTTTGACCAAAAATAAGAATGAAGAGTTTATATTTAGTGTCCACCTTGCAAGTTCATTCTGAAAGAAAGAGCAAAGAAAATAAACAGCAGAGATGTAAGTCAGTTATATGCAACCAACTCTCCTCTTTAATGTGAGGTGAGAAATCTGCTATTTAAATGCATGGCTTAGGTAGACGTTTCTACTTCACAGAACCCCTACTCATAAACCTTAAGTGAGGAAATGATTTCATCATATTACTAAGAAATTTTCCAAATATCTAGAAATATATAAATTTTTTAGAGTTGTGCAGATTGAATAATGTCATTTGATAATAATTCTGTTAATTAGAGTAACAATACATATGCGATTGAGATAAAAATGCATGGTATCCCTTGCATAGCAAAAAATCTGTGCATAACTTAAGTCATTTAATAAAAACAAAAATTTTTTAAAGTTGCTAGTGATTTCATGAATGTTTTAGATATCACTACATATAATTTACACAATTTTTAGTAAGCACATATTAATACCATATTAGTAAGGTATTAGGTTTGGTATGAGGTTTGGCTCAGTGGATAGAGTGTCCGCCTGTCGACCAAAGGGTTCTGGGTTTGATTCTGGTCAAGGGCATGTACCTTGACTGCAGGCTTCTCCTCGGCCTGGGCCCTGGTCAGGGCTCATGGAGGAAGCAACCAATCAATGTGTTTCTCTCACATTAATGTTTCTCTCTGTCTCTCCCTCTCTCTTTCACTCTCCCCAAAAATCAATTGAAAAATATACTCGGGGGAGGATTAACAACAACAACAACAACAACAACAAAAATACAGGCACTGCCATCCTTTTTATTTTAAAATAGAACCTAGTCCTCTAATAACTTTATCAAAACCAATCCACTGCTCTAACTCATAGACCATGTCTTTTTTTTTCTTTTTCCCACAGTATATCTCATTTGTGCTTTTCATTCCATGTATTTTAACAGACAGTCATCAGCACATTTTAAAATTGGTCTAAGCTAGTATTCCAGATATTAATAATTCCTCATAATTTATAATGTGAAAGGTCACTGATCCCATATAGATAATCTGGCATGCAAACTTTTATAAAATATGTTTGACTCTAATTTAATATAGACATCTGGATTTATATCTTTACTAGGGCTGCTGTCTGTGGAGCAATTATGGAAGAAAGAGCCATGAAGTGAAACAGAATATATCTGGCATACACAATGATTCATGACATGACTCAAAAATAGGAAGAAACTTATAAATCATTCCTTTCATTCTAAAAATAAATGTTAGCAGATTTTCATTGATGCCAATCTAAATTCTCTATATGACAGCATCATTATCTAAGTTTAGAAGCAATATTCCCACAGGTGCAACCAGGAAAACCCGCAAAATACCTTTGGTTTGTTTGGTCGAACTATCCCAGTGAATGTTGGCTCCTTTGAGTCTTGTGAAGCATCAGTGTCTTCATTTGAGTTCCATAGACTGAAAAAATGAAGCTCATAAGGACGTCTGCTGAGCTCCTGAACTACTCTATCGCTTAAGTCAACTTTCTGGGGCTCTTCTAATTTCAGTGTTGGGGTCCCTCCTCAAAGCATTTAAAGTTGCTCTTGTCAGTGGAGTGCCCCTGACTTTTCCACTAGAATTTCTCAGTCACAGAATCACCTCTTTATACAAATCTGTGGCTTAAATCCTTTTCATAGACATTTTTATTTAAAAAAATCAAGTATCACAGTTAGACAAAATATATATGGATTTACATATGTTCATTCTAAAAGTGTCTGTGTTTAACATTAAATGTGGAATCTTTACCTTCCTGATTGACAAGAGAATTTAAAAACTATTATAATCCCTATTATTCATATTAGTCTAAGCTTGGAAAAATATCTACTATTCTTAATGTAAATCTGTCTGTCATCTCTGCTATCAGAAAGGAAGCAGAGAGTCAGACAACTAACTTTGTTTTCAGGCACCTGACTCAGAAGTTGCATACCTTGATTTTGCTCAGTTCCATTGGCCTGAATTTAATCACACAGCTACACGTAGTTGCAAGTGTAGCTAGAAATGTTATCACCAGATTGAAGGAAGCAGATGTGACCTGCTGAAAGCCATAGTGAAGAAAGAGAGGAAAGAAGAGAGATTGGATATTTAAGAAATCCCTCAGACATTGTACTTATGCTGACAATAGGTTACTGTTCATCTTTAAATTCTATTTGAAAATAAACATGTTCACGGCCCTACATGGAAGTTTGTCTTACAATTTACTGAAATACAGCAAATCACTATGTGCAGCAATAAACTGTCATAATTTATAAATAAATAAGTTTCTTTCAAAGGTGTTTTGAATTAAATCATGAACTACAACCTCAGCTATGTGATAAAAATAAATACATGCCAGTTGTAATACTTTTTAAATATATTTATCCTTGACCCCCTGCTTTGTGATGTAACTGCATGATAGCTAAAGTTATTGAAGAAAGAAAATATTTCTAGTATGTTTTTCTAACACTTCAATTTAAATTTTATAAAACAAATGGGTTTTAATTCATTTGGAGTACTACCCAGAGGAATATAAAGAATAAAATATAAAAATAATATCTATTACAGGATCTATTTTTATCAATAGAAAGACTTACAGCCTTAATCCAATATATAAACGTTGTAGGAATACCCTAGTACATATAATGTCTTTAGGATGTAGCTTAAAATGACCACTCATCATTTGTGTGAAGATTCTATGAGACATGAAAAATGAACCCAGAAAAAATGCTGCGAACTCATCTTGAGAATGTTATTCCTGAACAAAAGCATTGATCATATTAGACTAAAGACTGAAAGCATTGTCAGAAGAGAGGTGGTTTAAAAGCACAATAACATGAATACAATGTTTGTAGTTAACTGTCAACACACTTGGGACTGGCCTTAGAACATGCATGTAGCCTGTTTCTGCAAGGCACAAAACACCACATTGAAATGGATAATGTACCAAATCTGTAGGGATTCACTGGATCATGTGTGGATTTTACATGTGAGATAAATATATGTTTTCCACTTTCCTACACACTTCCCAGAACAATTAGAGCAATTTGGACTTTAAGTCTGAAGAGACCAGAGCACAAGGTTGGGAATCAAGAGCCTAACATTCTGGTTTTCTTTCTTTCACTTAGTGATTATGTAACTTGAAAATCACTTCATCTCTTGGGTCTAATAACAGCATTGAGAGCTCGGGACAATATTATCTCCAAGGGTCATACCAGCTCTAATAGCCTGGGACTATGACTGTGTCTCAGTTCTACATTCCAGCCCTCCTTTCTTGCCAAAACTCTTTGCTGCCTCCATTTTTCTACTTTCTCTATTAGGGGGATTCTTGGAGTCTTTCATTTTGTGAACCACAGGAAAAATACACTCTCTCTTTCCACCAATGGGTTTTACCACACAAAGGGTACAAGTAATTGTATCTTCTTTGTATAGGAATGGTGACATTTTCACAGGATTATATTTCATATCACTCTAGAAAGCAGACAGTGGAATGTGACAAACTGATGTATTTTGCTCTTTTTACACATTGCTTCCATTTGTTTTTAGTAGCATCAACTACTTCTTTATCAGCCTAGTTAATCCATATTTTACTGAGCTATTCTTCACTTTGATGCTTCTTTACATGTTATTTTTGTTATTTTACTATGTTGAAATTGTTCTACATTTTAATAATCTAAGGAAGGAGTGTTCAGAATAATTTGTTGTAAATACTGAAAAGATGGTTAATTAATGGACTGTCACATATAGATTGACTTTTTAACTTGCATCACTTCATCTGTGGGGTTGCCTGCCACTTACCTGGAGCTCAATTTCGTTGCATCACTTAACCTAGGAGAGACAGGTCAAGCCATTTCTCCCTTATCAGTTGACAGGTGAATATGTACGAGATCATCCTTTGCTAGTCTGCACTGTGCTCACTCAGTCCATCTGACTGTATTTCTTTCCCAGCCTTTCTTCCCACTATCCTATATAATAAAGAAGTAATATGAAAATTAACTCTCACATCCTCACAAGATGGCTACCTACAACCAGGCCGGCAGGGGGGTTAGTGAGGGACAACCAAATGACTGAACAAGCAGGCTGCATGGGGCAACTAGGCTGGCAGGGGGATTAGTGAGGGGTGACCAGGCAGGCGGGGGCGGGGGGATGGGGGGCAGTTAGGAGCAACTAGGCTGGCAGGAAGGGGGCAGTTGGGGGTGACCTGGCCAGCAGCGGGGGGCAGTTAGGGACAACCAGGCCAGCACGCAGAGGCAGTGAGGGGCAATCAGGCCCGAAGGGGGGGGGCAGTTAGGGACAATCAGGCAGGCAGGCAGGTGAGCGATTAGGAGCCAGCAGTACAGGATTGTGAGAAGGATGTCTGACAGCCGGTTTAGGTCCGATCCCCAGGCCAGAGCCACTGCTCACACCCACTGCCTGTGCTGGCCCCAGGATCGGACCTAAACCGGCCGTCAGACATCCCCCAAGGGGTTCCTGATTGGAGAGGGTGCAGGCTAGGCTGAGGGAACCCCCCATGCACAAATTTCATGCACCGGGCCTCTAGTCCTATATATTAAAAGGCTAATATGCAAATAGACCAAAAAGTGGAACAACCTGAACAACCAGTCTCTAGGATGTGCACTTACCACCAGGGAGCATGTGTGGAACATGGCGGGTGTTGGCCACGGCACGATGGTGGAGCAGGTGAGAGGGGGCACCAGACCAAGACGGGGTGCCAGTCGCTGTCATCAAGGTGAGCCTCTGGTTGTTACTGAAAATTCTTTGTTCCTACACGCTGTAGTCCCGCCCTGTGCTTGCACCTGCTGCCGGCGCCAGGCCCACTTGCACCTGCTGCCAGTGCCAGAGCCACTGCTCACACCCACTGCCTGTGCTGGCCCCACTCATACCCACTGCCAATGCCTGGTGCCGGTCCAGATCACTTGACACCAGTAGTGGGTGCGAGTGGCGGCTGCCGGCCCTGATTGCCTCTGAGGGCTTCTCTACCTCCCCCTGCTCCTGAAGCAGACAGGGGACTGGGGACTGCAGTGGGAGGATGGGCCGAGACCCGCCCCTGTGCCTCCTGCAGCCTTGTAGCCCATAGTTCCTTTCAAGGTGCACGAATTCCTGCACTGGGCCCCTACTTTGATAATGCTACCTCTAAGGCTGTAAGGTTTGATCTAGAATAATCCTACATAAACAAAAATGCTATATTCATTGAATGTTCTGCTTACACCATTAAAGCAAATGTAGTTATAATGACTGATGTATATTACAGAGGGTTCTTTTTGTTTTCATTTAAAGGTAGATGTAATGAAATTATCTTGTGAGGGAAGAGGGGCAAGCTCCCTTATAGTTCCTAGAATTAAAATGCACTCATTTTTTTAAAAATTATATTATTACATTGGACATTTGTAGTACATTGTCTCAGATTAGGTTTTATAAGGATTCTATAAACTCACACATTTTGAAATTTGGGGGAAGAAACATAGGTTATCTTTCCCAAGTTCAAATTCTAAACTCTTACTTTATTTATTTTTTTAGGTTGCTAATGAGTTAAATTAAAAACAGAAAAATGATGCTATATTTTGTTCTAACAGAATAATTTTCTGTGCTGACTGTCCACATCAAGAAAACATTCGATGTAGCCTTTGCAAAGGCAGGGAACATGCCCAAGGAGTTCCCTCTCTTTAGCTGGGGAAACTCCTGGAAAGGTCTAGCAGCTAAGGGCAGACAGCCTGGAGCACCCTCGCATCTGGAGGAAAAGTGGATAATTACTGTCAGAGAATCCAGAGAGTGGATCACAGCATGAGTGACAGTCCACCTTTGCGCTGTCTGGGCATATTTCTTTATTAACATTTCTAGAGACAGCAACTATGGGATATTAATGGTCTTTTTTTCCCCCCTCTGGGTAAAATCTATAAAGTGGGAATTTAGTGGGACACACTGCAGCATCTGTCATTATAGCTGGTACTGTATTGAGGCCACAGTTAATTCTAGACTTTTCCTTCCTCTACCTTTATTATCCATTTTAGTTTCCCTTCATTGTCAGCCAGCACTTCTAGGGTCTGGGTGACTTACCTGGTACAATAACCACCAATTCTCATTCCTGAGCCACTATGCCATTCTCAGACCATGACTGCTGAATTTGTGTATTTTCCATCAAAATCAAGCAATGCTGTATTTAGAGGTGCTCAAGGGATCGCCTGGAATAAAATTGATTCCTCCTTGTCCCACCCAACTATTATGTAACAGCAACTATTCCTCCGCATTATTGGGGGTTTGGTTTTAAAGGGTTCAGAAATAGATTTCAGCAACATTTCTGGTTTACCTCAACTCTTCTCAAACTTGTGATTTCTCAGAAGAGGTGCCTAGTACAGTTAAGGGAAAAATGAATATATTCAGAATTTATTTTTGCTAAATATTAAGCTAGAAATCAATATGAGGTAATAAAGCTAGCACCAATAACAAAGTTAGTGTTTCGAATAAAGAACCATACACAGGAACAGGTGATGCTTATTCGAGGAGCAACACTAGTGCAAAAAACATCCAGGAAGCTTTAAAAAAGATACAGGGTGAATGAGTGAGGCAGTGGGAGAATTTGGGCAGCAGAAGAGCCCTAAGTAAGAAAAAAGGCTGACTACTGGATAAAATGGAAATACATATATATCATTTATTTTTCCCTTTAATATACTGTTTCAGGGATTTGACAATGATTTTTTTTTGCCTAAAAAAGGCATATTTTGAGTATCAAGCTATGGCTAATTTCCCCCTGTGCTGGAACTAAAGCTCTTATCTGGACATTTTGCAGTTTTGTCTTTTGCCTCCTTAGTGCTATTATTGCCTAATGTTTAAAATTATCTGAATCTTTGTAAGGCAGAGTAGTTATCTAGCAAGATTAAGATATTTTATGGTGGATAATTTCACAAATGGATAATATATTTAGTTCTAAAATCATGGGCAGGATAGGGAAAGAAATCTTGTGTGTTTTGAAAGAAATAAAAGGAAGGTCTCCATTACATTATAACATTTCATCGGGCAGCATGATTCATTTATTTTTTGCTGGAAGGTGCATAAAAAGTAGCCAGGAGGATAATTTACGACGACAGTTGGGGAGGGGGAAACTACTTCCGTGTACAAGTTCTGCTGTATCATGAATACATGGGCCCTCTACAGCTGAAATAACATGCTCTGAAACCCAAAGTGTGGTATAGGGAATAGTGGATGTCAGGGCCTGGGTAAAGAGGGTTTAGATTTCTTGTTTGGTGTATGTTATTCATGTAATAAAGGCATAGGGGCTTTTATTTTTTGTTATTAATACTCACCCAAGGATATTTTTTCTACTGCTTTTTAAAAAAGAGTGGGAGGGAAAGAGGGAAGGGAATAGAGAGATATCAATATGAGAAAGAGACCCATCATTTGGTTGCCTCCTGCACGTGTCCCAACTGGACTGGAAATCTAACCTGCAACTCAGGCATATGCCCTTGACCTAAATCTGCCCTTGACCTGAATCAAAGCCCTGACCCTTCAGTGCACAAGTCAATGCTCTTACCACTGAGAACACCACCTACAGCAAGGCATTGTGGCTTTCAAATGGAGCACCCAAATTCTATACATGCAAATAACTTTAAATTGTAGGATATTTACAATTACTGTGCACTGCAGAGAAGGCAAAATCATTGTCTAGCTGAGTAGACATTATCCAACAACATGTAGCAATATTATAAAGTCAATCAAACAGAAAGATAAAGGGACTGTTATGAAGTTCATGGCATCTTTACATTGGTTATAATCCATAATAACTATGTACAATGTCAGGGGTGTGCTAAACTTATCTAGGGGCTCACTTTGTAAAGTACATGTCTAACCTCTATGCTGAAAATAACATAATACTGAATACCAACTGTGATTAATTTTTTTAAATTAAAAAGTAAATAATATGCAGAAAATCAAAAGCTCGGTTAAATTTAAAAATGAGGGGGGAATGATCGTTTTAATTTTTTAAATATATTTTTATTGATTTCAGAAAGAAAGGGAGAGGGAAAGAAAGATAGAAATATCAATGATGAGAGAGAAATTGATCAGCTGCCTCCTGCATGTTCCACACTGGAGATCGAACCCACAACCCGGGCATGTGTCCTGACCGGGAATTGAACCATGACATCCTGATTCATAGGTAAATGCTCAACCACTGAGCCACACTGGCTGGGCCATTTTACTTTTTAGTAAAAAGAAAACAGATTTTTTTCAATAGAAACTTTACTATATCCATAGCCAATGAAATCCCAGAGCTTTTTGTAGTAACGTAAATAGAGACTCTGGTAAATATTTAATATTATACCGTTTGCATAATTCCTACAAGGTTTTGAGACCAGCACCTACACTGAGTTCTTTCTCTATATTTAGGTGAGAGCTTCATATTGCTGGGCATCCCATGCAACAACTTTTGTCCTTTTTTTTTAATGTAGCTTCCTTCCATTTAGTTTATTCAATATTTTTTTTAATGAGGCTCTTTCCTAGATAGATGATTAATTTTTTAAATCTATTTGGATTTTGCTCACTTCATCCACTACTTGCAGTTTTTACCCATGCCATTCAAGTTTTTTTTTCCCCTAATTTTCTGCTTTGTGGGCTGCAAACTTATTCTTCTCCAAAATAATCATATCCTTTTTCAGAGATGCAATTTTAGACATTTTCTGCATGTTGGTGATCGCATGTCTGCAGATGGCATCCTTGCCATACATGATCTACTCTAATGCAGATGCATTTCTGTTTGATGAATAGTAAACAGGCTATGGTGAGGGTATCAAAGAAGAGCTTCTTCTGCCCAGAAGTGACATCTCTCCTTCAAACTAGAGCAATTGACAGAAGGCTTAGATCTTATGGAGGAAGCAAAGGTTCAACTGCCCCTGCAATTACCAGGGAGCTGTGCAGACAGCACCAGCCAGGATGGGCAGTGATTTAGGCCACCACCACTGGTTTCTGATTCTCTGAGGGCACACACTAGAGAGTTTTCAGTTTACAAGTCCTAATTGACTTTTGGGTCTGGTAATACAGAGCTAGCTAATTGGGGACCTTTGACAAATGGTCAGAGGCCATTGCACTGGGTGTCCAGAGAACAGGAAGTGAGCAAGCTTCTCGTGGAGGAAGGTCAAGGGAGGTTTTTGTTTTGTTTTGCAACAAAACACATTATACATGCTTGCATAGGGAATAATGTAACTGATGGGGAAAATAATGATTCGTTAGAGAAAGGAGACACTTTCAAGAGCAAAATCTCTGTGTACATCAGAGAGTTGGCATCGAAGTCGGGATTAGAGGGGATGGATTTGGGAATGTGCAAGGCCAGTGTATCCATTTAAAAGGCATTGGCAGAGCAGGGACTATGGGTCCAATGTAGTTTTATGTTTTTCCTCTTGAGTCTTTGTCTTTTTGTTGTTGATTCTCCTTAAATATCTGACGGTTCTTTAATTTGTGTTCAAATTAGAAAGAGATGATTATTAATTGCAACAGGTAGTTTAAGGCAATTTCACCAGAAGGGATGGCTGCCTGCTGGCTGCAGGGATATGTGTGTGGAGTGTCTAAACTGGATGTTTCACTGGCTGGGGTGCTAGCATAGAGAAAGCTGGCAGTCTGTCCCTGGACCATTCCCTTTCAAAGACTCCACATTGGCCAGCCTGTTCTCATTCTAGGCAATTTGCAGAGCATATTGTTCAGTATCTTTAGGTATGATGTGCTCGGTCTCATTTTGGGGGAGAAATCTACGACTTCTCCAAGATAGATGAAGTAGGGAGAAGAACTCTGACACCCTAACCTTCTGTCAACCAATTCCTCTCAGTCCAACATTGTTGTGTGATAAAACCATTCCACCTCATTTTCAGAAGTGAGACTTACCCGCCAAGCCTTTATCTTGAAACTTGTTTCTCCATTGTCAACATTTAGCCTCCTAAACTTGCTTTACATTGTTTTGAATGTAAAGATTGGTTATAAATTTGAATAGAGATTTCCTTAAAGAAGACTGCTGACTAACCATTTTCTCTTTTAAAATCTTATAATAGCTCTCCAGCCTTTCTTTTTTAAACCTTCCTCCTAAATCTATTTTAAAAGTGGGCTCTTTTTTTGTGTCTTTTGTTTCATGACTCATTTTAGATTTATTTTCATTCACTTTTTTGTTGTTTTAGATGATCCTTAATTTTCTATCTCATATATTAGAAAATGTTCTTTTAAAGGTTCTTAATGATTTTTGCCTAGAAAATGGGATATAATATGACAATGTATTTAATATTTTCATAAATTTTCGCAATTAAAATATTTCTGGATTTTGACAAAGAACTTATATACTTACTAGAGGCCTGGTGCACAAAATTTGTGCACAGGTAGGGTCTCTAGGCCTAGCCGGCAATCAGGGCTGATCTGTGTTGCGACCAGCAGGGCAATCGGGGTCCCCGCTCTCAGATACCCTGGCCTGGCGTTGTCCTCTCTCTGGGCCCCCCCCCCTTGCTGCTGGTCACTGTCCGTGGGGCAACCAGTAGGGCAATAGAGGCCCCTGCTCACACCTGCCTTGGCCTGGCACCACCCACTCACTGCCAGTTGCCATCTTTGGGGTGGCCAGTGGGGTGATCAGGGACCCTGCTCTACCTGCCTTGGCCTGGTGCCAACTGCTCACCTGCTCCACCATCCCGCCACAGTCCCGCTCTTATCTGGGCCCATTGGAGCTGGCAGTGCCTCCACTGCTGCCTGTCATGTTCCACGCTGCCCCCTGGTGGTCAGCGCATGTCTAACTCCCAGTCGTTCGAACTCCCTCCGATGGGGACAATTTGCATATTAGCCTTTTATTATATAGGATCTGCATAGCCCATGGACACGGACAATAGGATGGTGAAGACCTGGGAGATGGGTAGGGGCTTGGTGGAGGGTGGAAAAAGGGGAGGATGGGAGATATCTATAACACTGTCAACAATAAAAAATAATAGAATAAGTTATATATATATTTTAAATCTTAGTTGAGTTTTTGCTTATTTTCTCTTATGTATAAAATAATTTCTAAGAACTTTTTTCCAAATGAAGCAATTCTTTTCTTTCATTCCCAACCAATCCAAAATATGGCAACTATCCTTAGAGTCAGTAGAAGTTTTGCTTGTGTAAACTGCCAAATCAGGTCCCGTGGGTGGAATTTGACAGCTGTATAATGCCATACTGCAAATTTCTCGACAGCTGAGCACAGAAAGAAATTACATTTGAAGATTGGAAAGTTCAGGAAAAATTTAGTTGAGTAAAAGAAAATTTCACAAAATGGAATATACACAGGATTTTGAAACATTTTGTTTTAGCCTCTGAAAGTGCCAATGACCATAAATAGTTAAGATCTTAATTTTACATTGCAGGGCATATAGTGTTTTGTTTCCTTGTCTGTCTTATCTTCCAGTTTAGAGATTGAAATAATTCATAGTTTTGGTAACAACTTTTAAAATCCTTTGTGCTTAGAAATTGATTTCCTAAGAGAATTCCTTTTTTTATGTTAATATAGAATATCATGTATTGAAAAGAACATGAAGATAAAGTGTATCTTTCAATCTTAGAATGGGTGTTCCTGCTAGAATGAACTCTTACAAATGAAATACTCAATTCTTTTGTTTTGTTAGTGCTAAAATAATGTTGCTCATTTAATAATTATTAAGTGTAAGCTATTTGCCATAAGAGATAAGGTTCTGCTCTAGGATTTTAGTTCATTTTAATCTGTTGTGAAAATACAGACAATATATTTTTGAAAAAATGTGTAATAGGTGTTACATAGAGACAATGTATCAGGTTCTTAAAAATCAGATACACCTTGATTAAAATGACAGCAGTGCCACTTATAAACATAATAATTTTACCTACTTAATGATACATACATAAAATTTTAAAAGATAATGCTTTTTGTACTTAACAAATAGAAAGTAGTAAATAAATTATATCTATTACTTTAGTATTCAAATCAGTTATAATTGTCCAGAGCTATGAATAATGTGCTATTGCAGTGAAAAAAGTATCCTTATGATTATCTTGGAAAGCTTTAAAAATTTGGTTTTATTTCCCTAGAAGTTAAAAGACTTACAAATATTTCTAAGTATTCAAGGATATATATTTTCAAAAGTATAGATAGCCTGAGAAAGTGGAACTTAAGAAATTATTTTGTGCAATTTGACTAAGTCAAAGGATACCCAGCAATAAAATAGAAAAATTAGTCAGGATTCAGATCCATGAAATAATAGGTACCAAATAATCACAAATACAGGAAACTTCAGATCCTTTAATCAGAGCTACATTAATTTTGAAGAACTGTTGAAAATGCTTGAACAAGTCTGCAACATTGTTAGATCTCTTGTTTAAAAATATATTAGTTAAAAGGGAGCTTCAGATTGAAAGGAACAAAAATAAAAAAGAACTGTAAACCCTGCAGAAAAGCAATTAAAATTTGATACTCAAAATTATAAGAGAAAGAAATTTTTACATCTACACCTGGGAGGGATAACCAATTGAAAAAAAAGAAGCCTTAGGTAATTGATTTATTTGATTTAGAAGGAAGTGAGTTACTCATCAATTTCTTGTGATGGTATAAAATTTGAATTTTAATCATTATTGATACCATAAAAAATAATATGAATGCAACATGTCTTTAAGGAGGCAAACAGTATTCAAAAATAATCAATCATTGATAGATCGATAAACTTATACATAATCTGAAACTAGCAACTACTAAAAAGTTATTTAGGAGATCAATTGCGTAGGAAAACATTTTTATTATACTGACCTAAATTAACAAGATTTGAAAAAAAGATAAAGAATCACTTTGGTTACCATTTGGTGGTAACAAAAGACATTCTTTCTTTGGGATATCAATAACTTCCAATGAGTAGTAGTCAGCTCAAGGCACATTAGTGCAGTTTTCTTTTTTGTTGTTGTTCTTTTTTTATTTTTATTTTTTTTATTGATTAAGGTATTAAATATGTGTCCTTATCTCCCCATTTCCCTCCACCTCCCACTTAATCCCTCACCCTCCTGGTGTCTGTGTCCATTGGTTAGGCTTATATGCATGCATACAAGTACTTTGGTTGATCTCTGCACCTTACCCTCACCTTCCTTCTGAGGTTTGATGGTCTGATTGATACTTCTCTGTCTCTGGATCTGTTTTTGTTCTTCAGTTTCTGTTGTTCATTATATGCCACAAATGAGTGAGATCATGTGATATTTATCTTTCTCTGACTGTCTTATTTTGCTTAACATAATGCTCTCCAGTTCTATCCATGTTGTTGTAAATGGTAAGAATTCCTTCTTTTGCCGAGGCTGGTTTGGCTCAGTGGATAGAGCGTCGGCCTGTGGACTCAGGGGTCCCGGGTTCGATTCCGGTCAAGGGCATGTACCTGGGTTGCGGGCACATCCCCAGTGGGAGATGTGCAGGAGGCGGCTCATCTATGTTTCTCTCTCATCGTTGTTTCTGACTATCTATCTCTCTCCCTTCCTCTCTGTAGAGAATCAATAAAATATATTTAAAAAAAAAAAAAAAGAATTCCTTCTTTTTTTACCACAGTATAGTATTCCATTGTGTAGATGTACCACAATTTTTTAATCCACTCATCTGCTGATGGGCACTTAGGCTGTTTCCAGATCTTAGCTATGGTGAATTGTGCTGCTATGAACATAGGGGTCTATATATCCTTTCTGATTGGTGCCTTCACTCCTTTGTACAACTCCAGTCAGTAATGAATTATAAGCTGTTTCATAGATGTAAGATACCATTTGTTATGCATTAATTCAAATTGAATCCTTGTAGATGAAATTGAGTATAAACCTCTAAAGTTTCTGTTTTTCTTGAAAATTTCTGAAGCTCTCAAACTTACCTTGTTCAATTGATGGTGAATTGTACAGAGTCAAGGGCACAGGGATTTCATACTTTAATAATTGTATTCAAAGGATTTTTATTATGGACTTTCAGCCAAAGGCATGGTTATCCACACGCTCTGGAATAAGTGTCATTTCCAGCTGCCCTGGGAACAGGTTACCCTGCTTACATATCTTATTGGCAGAGGTAGGGATGCTAAACCTGTCACAACTACCCAATCCATCGGGGACTCAGCATTGACACTGAACAAAACTTGACACGTCCCAGAAAAAACACCAGGTGCCATGCAGACCCTACTAACAAAAACAGACAGTAAAAGCATATAGAATTTATAAAGGCAGAATAGGTATCTGATAAAATATGCATTGTTTTCTTTCAGCTGAAATTTTTCTTGAAGAAAATAAATGGAACAGGCTGACAGATCTCAGAGGGGAGGAGGATGGAGAGGATGGGAAGAGATCTGCCAAAGAATATATATGCATATATGCATACATAACCCATGGACACAAATTAATGTGGTGAAGGCCTAGGGGGTTTGGGGGTGGGATTGAGGGAAGCAAAGAGAAAGAAAATGGGAGTTCTAGAAATAATGTTGAAAAGCTCATTCAGTCTGCCCTCTTATCTATCTCAGACCTTAGTACAGGATTGTATAAATTATCAATTAATTCATTTAAATCAAGTTTAACTAAGGAATCCCTAGAAATAAGCTCTAGGTTGCCACAGACCAGCTGATATTAACTTAAAGAAAAAAATTATATTAAGCTTACAGAAAAAAAGACACACTATACAGTATATGGATTCTTTTCATACAACAAGAAAGGCAGTAATAAGAATTATAAAAGGAATACAAGATTAAAAAGACAAAATCAAATCTTTGAATGTCTGGCAGAATTCACTAGTGAAGCTACCTGGTCCTGAACTTTTACTTTTGGGGAGGTTTCTGATGGTTGCTTCAATTTCCTCACTGTTGATTGGTCTATTTACATTTTTCAATTCTTCATAATTCAGATGAGGGAAGTTATATATTTCTAGGAACTTATGCATTTCTTCTAGGTTATTGCATTTGGTGGCATATAGTCTTTCATCGTATTTTAGTATGCCTCTTTGTATTTTTGTGATGTCTGTGGTAACTTCTCCTCTTACCTGAATGTTGGGGTCCAGCCCCAGCGGGTCCAGGGGTCCCCAAAGGTGTGGACGGAGTCGGCGAAGAAGGTAGGACACGGAGACAGCGTTCAGTCCATCAGCATAGCCATGTTCTCTAGCAAGGTTCTCTCTCCAGGTTGTATGTCCATGTTCTCTTGCTAGGTTCTCCCGCTAGGTTCTGTCTCTGGTTCTGTCTCTAGGTTCTTCAGCCAGGTTCTCTCCAGTTCTTTTGCCATGTTCTGTCTAGGTTCTCCAGTGAAGCTCTGTAGCCAGGTTCTGTCCAGGATCTTTTGCCATGTTCTGTCTAGGTTCTCCAGTGAAGTTCTGTAGCCAGGTTCTGTCCAGGATCTTTTGCCATGTTCTCTCCCTAGGTTCTGGTTAGGATCTGATGAGGAGCTGATGAGGAGCTGATGAGGAGCTGATGTTTATTGTCTTGTTACATCCGTATTTATACCAGCCGATTTTAATCCTGTCAATTTCTATTACAAAGGTTAGGGCGTTTCTTATCTCCATTCCAGGGAGTAAATATTATGTAGCTCAAGCATGATTGTTTGTAGTTAAAGTGATTAACTACCCGCCTGGCACTTAGTTAAGGAGCTTTATCCCCTCCCTAACTTCAGGGGAAAATCCCTACCTGGGAAAACCACCTTTTTCAGAGAGGTGACCTTGGTTAAAACACATAGCGCCAAGAAGGTGAGCAAACATATTAAGAACAATATGCCATATATGCCAGGTCCCTTGAAACAGCAAGGATGGACCGGCTCCCGGCAAATTCCCCCTTTTTTATTTTTTAAATGATAGCGCATGTAAATCAGTGGCCACCTCTCGGATTGGGTTGTTTAAGACTCGGAAGAAGACTGGCAAGCAATGACAGTGAGCATAGCTATAAACATAGTGGGTGGAGCGCACAAGGAGCCTTGTTCCTGTAGAAGGTTGCTGGCCTCTTTAGTCAAGGGATTTCAGCTGTCCTTAAGTTGGTGGTTTGGTTGTCCTTGTTGATCTGGCTAGCGGGCAGCGTCATTGGCGACGGGCTTCCCGAAGCGTCAGCGAGTTGAAGGGCTGCATCAAAGGGTCCATCAGGGCCGTGCTTGATGGTGGTGTCAGTGTCCGGGGAGGAGTAAGCTGTGTCCTCTGGGTCGGACGATATGGATGATACCGGGGAGGAGGAGGATGAGGAGGAGATGGAGGGTCGTGTGACATAAGGTCGGATTAGACGGTCTGGAATCCACACAGGTGATTCTCCATCCTGTGGAAACATACAAGCATCTCCTCTCCCCCAGGTTAAAAGTACATCAGGTCCCTTCCAGGCTCCTGTAAGTAAGTTTTTCCATTTGACGAAATAAGTGAGTTTCTGCTAAGTGAAAGTTTCTTTTGCTGATTTACCCAGAGTCCTCGGACTTGGCTGAGAGAGTAGCTTCCACTTCTTGCTTTTCTACCATCTGTTGGGCCTCAGTTAACTTCTTCAGTTGACCCTATGTTGGCACCTCAGTCCCTTGCATAGCCTTTCTTTTCTTCTTTTTTCCGTTTTTCTGTCATCGGGGCAACTCTAAGTCTTTGGAACGATGGGACAAGGAGCTTCTCTGGGTCCATTGTGGGACACACGTAATGCATTTACTCAATCCAAAGCAGGCATTAAAAAGAAAAAACCCAAATGCTCTCTTGTATCCATTTTAAGAGTAGGATTGGCACTTTTCGCTATTACCTGAGTCCTGATCTATCGCCCCAGGGAGAGCTTTCCAATCCTGCACTTTTCCGGGGTGGAAAGGCTGCAGTGGGGTTAAGGATAAGGCTCCTTGGGCCTACCTTCTCCCATGCCTCTACATTTACCTTTCCGGCACCTTTCCTTCCTCAGAAAAGCATGGACATACTTCTTGTATAAAACATTCCGTCTGACTGGGCGTAACCTTAACTCCTCTGCTAGCAAGCATATGTGTTAAAAGATCAATACAGAGTCTTTTTTCTTTGGACTCAGTATGGCACATCTTCTTAATCTAAAGATCAATACAGAGTCTTCTTTCTTTGGACTCAGTATGGCACATCTTCTCAATCTAAGTTCTGTACTATCCACCTTCTTACCCTACTTATCCTCTATAGGGGGGTTTGTAGCACCCTGGTGGAGTCCTATCCGTCCCGAGTGTGGGGGTTCTCAATGGGGGTGGGGGCTTACCTAGGGGAATCCTGTTCCAAGGGTTCCCAAAGGTGTGGACGGAGTCGGTTAAGACTATCCACCCTCTTTCTACGGTGGAGTCCTATCCGTCCTGAGAGTGGGGCTTACCTAAGGGAATGGGGGCTTACCTAAGGGTCCCTGTTCGGGCGCCATATGCTGGGGTCCAACCCCAGCGGGTCCAGGGGTCCCCAAAGGTGTGGACGGAGTCGGCGAAGAAGGAATGGCACGGGGTCAGCATTCAGTTGATCAGCATGGCGAGGTTCTTCCTCCAGGATCTCAAGCCAGGTTCATCGCCAGGTTCTGTAGCAAGGTTCTCCAGCCAGGTTCTATCCAGGTTCTCCTGCCATGTTCTGTCTAGGTTCTCCAGTGAAGTTCTGTAGCCAGGTTCTGTCCAGGATCTTTTGCCATGTTCTCTGGCTAGGTTCTGGTTAGGATCTGATGAGGAGCTGATGAGGAGCTGATGTGGATCTGATGTGGATCTCATGATTATTGTCTTGTTACATCCGTATTTATACCAGCCTATTTTAATCCTGTCAATTTCTATTACAAAGGTTAGGGCGTTTCTTATCTCCATTCCAGGGAGTAAAGATTATGTAGCTTAACTACCCGCCTGGCACTTAATTAAGGGGTTGTATCCCCTCCCTAACCTCAGGGAAAAATCCCCACCTGGGGAAACAACCTTTCTTGGAGAGGTGACCTTGGTTAAAACACATAGCGCCAAGAAGGTGAGCAAACATATTAAGAACAGTGTGCCATATATGCCAGGTCCCTTGAAACAGCAAGGATGGACCGGCTCCCGGCACCTGAAGAGTATTATGCTAAGTGAAATAAACCAGTTAGAGAAAGATAAATGCCCTATGATCTCACTTCCATGTGGAATGAACAAAATAAAGTGACAAACAAAATAGAGATGTGGATACATGGAACAAACTGACAGCTGTCAGAGGGGAGGGGTTGAGAGGGATGGATGAAATAAGGTGAAGGGATTAAGCAAAAAATATATACATGACACATATACACAGACAACAGTGTGGTGATAACCAGAGGGGAAAGTGGGTGAGAATAGGTGGAGGTGGGCACAGCGGGGGGGGAGGGGGGCGCGTAAAGGGAGATGGAGAAAGACTTTGCTTTGGCAATGGGCACATGATGCAGTGTGCTGCTGATATGTTGAGTTGTACATTTGAAACCTGTATGTTTTGCAAACCAATGTCATTCCAATAAATTCAATAAAAAATACAAATAAAAAAGGAAAAATCACCAGCAGTTTAGAAGGCGTGAATTTTGAACACTTTAGGAGGGTGGAAAACAAGCTGTCAGCTAGTAGAGGAGTCAATCTGAGCATTCATTCCATCCTTCATTAGGCTGACCAGGGTATGAAAAAGAATCAATTTCAGCTGCTTACAAACTCTGCAAATAGCGGTGCTGTTCAGAGATGTCTTTGCACATATACACCAGGTACTTTGCAGAATATCTTAGGCCAGATTGACACCATTTTCCTTATCAGAATTTCTCAATCACATCAGGGAGTTGGTGGGAGTGAAAGATGGAGGTTACCTTTTACATCTTGAGATGCACAAGTTTAGATGGAGCCCAGTATGTTCAAATATGGCTCCTCGTTAGACATTAAATATTCAGGATCTGACTTAAAGATGGTTCTGAAAGTTAAACTTTACCTTTGTTGTAATAACTATGATAAATCTTAGAACACAAGGTTAGTATAAAAAGTTGCTGCAAAATGCTAATTAAATTTGTGAGCATTTTTGATATTTAGCATGAGTGTGCATAGTGAATTCCTGACATATAGTTATTTAAATAAAATAATATGCCATGAAAACTAAGAGAACTATTTGATTTCTTAAACCATATGTCATCTGTAAGAAATCTAGTTTTTTCTTTTTTGCAATAGCTTCTTTTATTTTTATGTTTAAACTAGGGGCCCAGTGCACAAATTCATGCACCTTGAAAGGAACTGTGGGCTGTAAGGCTGCAGTTGGCACAGGGACTGGTCTTGGCCCATCTTCCTCACCCTATCCAGCCTCTCCTGCCATGGCCCCCAGTCCCCTGTCTGCCAGCAGCCCCACTCCCGCAGTTGCTGTTCCCACACACTGATGTCACTGGCCCCACTCTGGCCCTGCTCTGGCCCTGCTCGCACCCGCTGATGGCACGGAGTGATTGGGGCCAGCACCAGCAGTGGGTGGGAGCTGCAGCTGCTGCCCTGATCGTCCTTCAGGAGCAGGGGGAGGTGGAGAAGCCCTCAGTGGGAATCAGGGACTGCAGCTACCGCTTGCATCCACGGAAGGCACTGAGTGATTAGGACTGGCATGGGGTGCTGGCAGCAGGTGCGAGTGGGGCCATTGCCAGCAACAGGTGCAAGAGGCGGCTGCCGGCTCCAATCACCCCTCAGGAGCAGGGGGAGGTAGAGAAGCCTGGAGGGGCAATTGGCGCCGGAAGCTGCTGCTCGCATCCACTGATGGTGCCAAGTGAGAAGGGCTGGTGCCAGGCACCGGCAGCAGTTGCAAGCAGGGCTGGTGCAGTAGCAGGTGCAAGCTCCATGTGGGACCACAGTGCACGGGAGCAAAGAATTTTCAGTAACCACCAGAGGCTCATCCTGATGACAGCAACCGGCACCTTGCCTTGGTCTGGGGCCCCCACTCACCTGCTCTACCATTCCGCTGTGGATGATGCCCACCATGATCTGTGTACACCCCCTGGTGGTCAGTGCACGTCATAGTGATCAGTTGTTCGGTTGTTCCACTATTCAATCTATTTGCATATTAGGGTTCTATATATATAGATCTATTTTTATTTATTATTTAAATATATATATTGTAGAAAGTATTACAGATGTCCTCCTTTCCCCCCCCCATTGATCCCCTTCTCTCTGCTCTACCCCCTCCCCAGGCCTTCACTGCACTGTTATCTTGAGTCCATAGATTTTTCAATATATGCATATAAATTCTTTGTTTAATCCCTTCCTGCCCTCCCCTTCTGTCTGAGAATTGTCAGTCTATAATAGTTTCTTTTAAAAAAAGATAATATTACAATCTGATTATTCATTTGGTTGATTTTATTCTCATTGTCTTTATGGTTCACACTTCCCTGAGGTCACAAAAGTTATTTTTCTTTATAAAGTTTTCCTTTCCACTTTCTGCTTGATACATATAAACAGTGCTCAGGAGTTAATTAATCAAAATAGATTACTTGGAAAACATTAGCAGAAAATTTGCAATTTAGATGGTCTAAATGTTGATACTGGGGAATTAACATTTTCCTTTGTGGATGAAAATAAAATGGACAGGTTCACTGTGATGACTTACTAATTAAAAGTAATAACAGCCCCAACCATTGTGGCTTAGTCAGTTGGGCATCCTCCTGTCCACCCACGTTTGCTGGTTCAATTCCCCATCAGGGCACATCCAGGAATGCTGGATCAATTCCCTGAGAGGGGGTGTTCAGGGGACAGCCTGATCAGTGTTTTGCTCTCACCTCAATGTTTCTCTCTGTCTCTCCCTTCCCTTCCTCTCTCTTTAAAAGTCAATAAAATAGTTTAAATGTGTAATAGAACATTACAAATAAAATGATTTTCTATAAACACAACTTTAGTGAAACAACTCTTGTAGGGATGGAGGCAGTGGAGAAAACCTTTACCAAATGATCACTTGTTCTGGGCCATGTGATATAACGGGTACTTAAATTATTTCAAACTTCGTTTTTTAACTACTAGGTATAGATTTTACAGTTTCAAATCTCTATTGATATTAGGTTTGAATTAAAATGCACATTATATACAAATCCAATCCAAATAAGGATACTTTGACATGTTTTTGAAAGTCTGTTGAGAAAAAGCTTTCCACGTGTGCAAAACACGTAGACACAGCGTCCCAATTTGTGAGTTCATTTTTAAAACAGAAACTTCCAGAGACTAAAAGTAACATGGTCATATCCAATACAGAAAAACTGTAGTGAGTTCTGAGAATGATATTTTGGTCACAATTTAGTTCTATTTTTAAAGTAACAGACAAAACAAATACATTTTCATAAAAAGGCTTCACAGGTATTATTTATGGACGAATACAAAACATCAATGTGTAGTTTTAAAACATTGGATGTGTGTACTAGTATTCCTTCTTGCTGTGTCAAAAAAAAAGAAGAAAGAAAGAAGACACAATCATACAGCTTAAAACAGCACTCATTTATTATGTCGCTGTCTGCATGGGACAGGAGCCCAGGCATGGCGTGGCTGGCTCTTCTACAAGGGCTGCAGTCCAGGTGTGGGCCTTGTAGGCTGTCAGACTGAGGGCTTCATTTTCTTGCTGGCTATCAGTTGGAGGCCGATATGGTTCTTCTTCAATATCTATGTAATTATTCTTCTAGTGCTGTAAGAGAGTATATATGCATATTGACATCGTCAATGAATAATAATTGTATGTGCCCTAAAATAAATGATTAAACAAACACAAAAATAATGAATTTGTCATTGTGGCTTTTATATTATTACTAGAAGCACGAAATCACACAGCCCTGCCCACCCACGCTGGTCTTTGGTCATTATGGCGTTAGTGCCATGGGCTTTTTATATATATATTAGAGGCCTGGTGCATGAAATTCATGCACTGGGGAGGATGTCCCTCAGCCCAGCCTGCACCCTCTCCAATCTGGGACCCCTCGGGGGAAGTCCGACTGCCGGTTTAGGCCTGATCCCTGTGGTGGGATCAGCCTAAACCGGCAGTCAGACATCCCTCTCACAATCCGGGACTGCTGGCTCCCAACTGCTCTCCTGTCTGCCTCCCTGGATTGCCCCTAACCGCTTCTGCCTGCCAGCCTGATCACCCCCTAACCACTCCCCTGCTAGCTTGATTGACCCTGAACTGCTACCCTGCAAGCCCAATCACCCCCAACTGCCCTCCACTGCCAGCCTGGTCCTGTCCCCCACACCCCCGAACTGCCCTCCCCAGCCGGCCTGATCACCCACAACTGCCCTCCCCTGCTTGCCATCTTGTGGTGGCCATCTTTGACCACATGGGGGAGGCCATCTTGTGAGGGTGTGACAGTCAATTTGCATATTACCACTTTATTATATAGGATAGATTGTTATTATTATTATTATTACTATTACTATTATTATTATTTCGTTAATCCTTACCCGAGGATATTTTTCCCCATTGATTTTTAGAAAGACTGGAAAGGAGGGGGAGAGGCACAGAGAGAGAATCACGTGAGAGACACATTGATTGCGTGCCTCCCCGCACGTGCCCTTACCAGGGCTGGGGGTTGAGCCTGCAACCAGTCAAGGCACCTGCCCTTGACTGGAATCCAACCCAAGACCCTTCAGTCCAGGGTCCAATGCTCTAACCACTGAGTAAAACTGTTTAGGTCTACTGTGGCTTTTTAAAAAAAATATATTTCACTGATTTTTCACAGAGAGGAAGGGAGAGAGCCAGAGAGCCAGAAACATCAATGAGAGAGAAACATCGATCAGCTGCCTCCTGCACATCTCCCACTGGGGATGTGCCCGAAACCCAGGTACATGCCCTTGACCGGAATCGAACCTGGGACCCTTCAGTCCACAGGCCGACGCTCCATCCACTGAGCCAAACCGGTTTCGGCTACTGTGGCTTTTTAAATGCAAAGTTTTCAACATAAGTATTACTATAAATAGGATAAGCACAATTTCTTACAGTGATTGCCTGTAAACATTGCTCTCAGTGTTTAAAATGTCAACAGAAATAGATATCTGTAGGAAATAACTGAGCTGTTTTTCCATTGTACTTGTGATAAGTTCAACTCTAGCAGTGGTCACTATAGGTAAATATAAAGAAAATTTGATAGTTCAATTTATGACTCATAAAGTTTAACTTTCATTGAAAGATTTTATCAAGTTTAGTTTGTTTTACATCGTATAAGTATGATCCCAAAGGTTTAAGGTTGGCAGAGAGAATAGTCACAATCTAGAAAGAATAAAGACATTATGCTGAGAATCACAATATTGGGATCATTTAGCATTTTTAAGATATAGTACATTTACTATATCTTAGTATAGTAAATGTAGGTGGACTTCCTAAATCCTTGCTGGCATGTAGACAGGAAGTAGTAGATTTAAATCACAAGGAGAGAAGTGGACATTAAAATACTTATTGGCTTTCATTTGTTATAAAATTTTTAAAAATATATTTTTCTACAAATTATTTATAAAATAATTAATTTTTATATTATGAAATGTTTTCAATATTGATCTATTAAAATGCCAAGTTTACTTGGTTTTTAATCTTTAAATACCACCAGGTTCTTTTAACAGAAAAATTAATGAACACTAATCTAGATAAATGCTCTCAGTTTTAAAAATACATTTGGCTTAATAAATATTTATTGAACCATAACTAATCAAAACATATTGATCATATAAGAAGCGCTATGCCTGATATTTAGGAAATCAAGATTGGAAGAAAGAAATCTGAGGATAGGAGACCATATTATTTATGGTCCTCTTCAAATAAGCTAGAAACTTTAAAATGGGCTTAAGCAACATATATACTTCATGTGAGTAGAAAAGAGAAAAATCACTAATACAGGAGGAAAAGTTTCAAAAAATATTCAAGGTATAGTTAGTAGATACTTCTTCCTGAGCTACAGACTTTATGTAAGAGAAAATGTGAGAAGAAAGATAGAGAATGAATAGCCTTTATTGATGTTCTAACTTTTTATCTGAAAATAGGTCCAGTTTTAAATAAACATTGGATGTCAGAAGAACTGATAATTATCTGTTAATAACAGTAATAATTAAAAAATAAATTGCAAAATTATACAAAATGGAAACAATCTTAATTTAAAATTTGTATTTCTACTTACCCAATATTTCTACTTGTCAGTTTTCACATTAGAGAAAACTCAACAAGTACAAGGAGACATGCGTGCAAGGATTCCAGAGTAGTAGTATTTGCAATAGAAAAAATACTGCATAAATACTTAGTGCCCACCAGTGAGCATACAGATACAGAAGCTCTGATTAATCCATTCTATTAGGCAAATGTGTGTAGCTCTACGTGTACTACAGTGAAAACGTGGCTAAGATGTACTATTAAATTAAAATATTTCTGATAACAGATAAGCATTATCTGATATTGTATTACACATTGTATTTGTGGGGGAATACATATATTTGCAAATAGTAATGTAAATAAAATAATGATGCCATGAAAACTAAGAGAACTATTCAATTTCCTAAACTATTAAACTATATATCATATATAAGAAATCTAGTTTCTTCTTTTCTGCAATAAAATAGCTTCTTTTATTTTGTGTTTAAACTAAGGGCCCAGTGCACAAATTCATGCACCTTGAAAGGAACTGTGGGCTGCGAGGCTTCAGTGGGCACAGGAACTGGTCTCAGCCCATCCTCCTAACCCTACCCAGCCCCTCCTGCCACGGCTCCCAGTCCTCTGTTTGCCAACAGCCCTGCTCTTGCAACTGCCGTTCCCATGCACTGATGGCACTGGCCCTGCCCTGGCCTCGCTCTGGCCCTGCTCACACCCACTGACAGAGCGAAGTGATTGGAGCCGGTGCCAGCAGTGGGTGCGAACTGCAGCTGCTGCCCTGATTGCCCTTCAGGAGCAGGGGGAGGTGGAAAAGCCCTCAGTGGTAATCAGGGACTGCAGCTACCGCTTGCATCTGCTGAAGGCACTGAGCGATTGGGACTGGCCAAATGGAAAGAAAAATGTAGAAAAATGGGAGAGAAAAGAGAGTCCAGGATTGAGATTTAGAAGACATTGTCAACTTTAACCTTACTCTAACATTTTAAAGTTTTATTGGTGAATATACACAAAATTATTTGTAGTGCTAAAAATTAACTAAACATACATATTTAGAATTTAATAAAATTCCCACCAATGCATAGTAATCTTTTGGGTGGCCAGATAAATTAAAGTGAGCCAGGTGCTACAAACAAATATCAGTAAATTATCAAATAAATCTGTTTATGCAGCATTTATTATATGTCATTTATTTCTTGCTGACTCATATCTTTACTATTTGAGTGTTTTAAGAATTTTAAACCAGAAGTCATTTATCATAGTGATATTTGAGCTTAACACTGGATAGAAAATACTGGCCGGTTTAGGTTTTTTCTTTTTTATATATATATTTCTTTACTTCTGACTTTTCATTGTACCCTTTGTGTGGCAGAGATGATGAAAATTCCTGGAGTTCTTTTCTCCATCTGAAGTACCTTTCATGCCCTATTCAGTGAAAACTATCTGGCAAAAACATAGATAAAGAGATACATCTTTAATCTTACGAGCTGTCTCCTTGCACAGGATCAGGAAAATGATTTTTCTTTTAACGGTTGTCTCATGCTTGACATCTGTCACAAAGGCTTAGGCTCTATTTTTATTTTTTCTATTGAAATCATGCTCTGACACCTGCCCCTTTGATACTGTAGACTGATGAAATAAAGAACTGAGTGCTTTTCAGTCAAAGAACACAGCATACTTCCTTTCTCTTTTGTTTGGTTCAAAAATAAGATTAAAAGTAAAACATTTTCAGCAGGATAAATGTGCAGAAATATTCAGATTAAATAAACATATATCATTATGCAATAAACAATGATATTTCTTTAAAAAAACCTATGATTTTGCCTAGCTGATGTGGCTTAGTGGTGAGCATCAACCCATGCACTAAGAGGTCACTGGTTCAATTCCTGGTCATGCCACATGCCCAGGTCTCAGGGTTGTTCTCTGGTTGGGGCCATTCGTTCAGGAGGCAGCCAACTGTTATTTTTCTCTCATGGATGTTTCTATCTCTCTCTCTACCTTTCTCTCTAAAAATCAATAAAAGCATATTTTAAACATAAAAATAAAAAGATATAATCTTAACATACTCATCCTTCTCAAAAGTTTAAATTAAATAACATTAAAATTATCTTCTTTATCTATCAGAGCACCTTAGTAGTACTTAGCATTAAAAGTGGATATATATGTGCCAATTGTGTTTGAGTAAAAGCTAATGAGAAATGCTATCATAACCATCTACACCAGTCATTCTCAACCTTCCTAATGCCAAGACCCTTTAATACAGTTTCTCATGTTGTGGTGATCCCCAACCATGAAATTATTTTCATTGCTACTTCATAACTGTAATTTTGCTACTGTAAACAATATGTAATTATGTGTTTTCCGATGGTCTTAGGCAACTCCTGTGAAAGGGTCGTTGGACCCCCAAAGGGGTCGCAACCCACAGGTTGAGAACGGCGAATCTACACAAATGTAATAAAAGTTTATAATATTTTTGTGAATTTTAACGTGGTACTTTGTAATATTTGAGAAATAAAATCATTGTTTTATGTCACAGGGCCAGAGGTGTAAAGAATTGGGATGTTTATATAAAGGAAAAGTAAGACATTACTAGAGGTCAAAGATTATCGGTCTCACCTTCTAGTCATAAAATTGACAAAATAATATCCCTTAGTAAAGAAATATTAACACAAGATGGTACTATTTTGCCCTACAAATAATAGAATAATATATTTGAGAGTGACACCAAATATAGTATAGGCAGTTCCAAACTCTCATATCCACAGAAATAACAAAATAAAATAAAAATTAAAAAGAATCTGTCAAAACCAACTCTAAGAACTCTGGAAAAGAGTCAAAGATTTACAACAACCAAGCAAACACTGAAATAAGAACAAGGCAACTTGAAAAAGAGTGGGAGAGCCGTGGGTGTTTTCACTTGCCCTCTCTCCACCCATTCTCAGTCTAGAAATGTCTACAGACTGTGGTGTCAGGGTGGAACCCTGACCCCTAGTGTTAGAGGGAGCATAACAGATCTTATTTACAAATCACCGTAGGTATCTGTACTAACCTGTCTGAGAGCTACCTGAAGGACTAATGAAAGGTGTTCAACTTAGTTTTGCCTAACTTGGCACTCAGGCCACAAGTGGCGGGCTCTGCAAGAACAATGCTGGCGGACAAACGTACAACCTGCAGATGGTTGGGAGTAAGATATACACTAGAAGAGCTAAGGTCAGGAAGGAAAAGATCAAGGAAATTCTTGGGAAAAATAGGACATTAAAAAAACACTGGGGTACAGCCCTAGCTGGTTTGGCTCAGTGGATAGAGCCAGTGTGCTTGGATGAAAAGGCGGGAGAGGTGAGAGGCTGGAGAGGCTACTGAGGCTATAGCTCTAAGGGACAGCCACTGCTCTATGAGGTAGGAGGCCCAGAGGCAGCATGCAGCTGCTTAGATAATGGCTCTGGGAACAGAGGCTACTGCTGCTTTGTAGGAAAGCTATATTCATTTATTAGCCAGTGTGCGGCTGCCTGTATGGGACTTTGCTGTGAAGAACTGTTTTGTCTAATGGTTTATGGTCACTGGCTCCTACAATAAAGACTCATTCTTATATACCCACAGCCTTTCATGGCTTCTCTGTCTACCACACGGTAGCCCAAGAAGGTCCAGTCCCTTGCAGAGAGGCTCAGCCCCCACAGCTAGGGCAATGGGCAGGGTTCTAAAAGGAACCTGGCCTGACACTTGGCATAGTCCTTAGTAGGATTCAGAAGAATATATGGACTTGGAGCAACTGTGCTCTTGGTACTCTGACAACTCTCTATTCTGTTTCATTGATCTATTTGTCTTTCCCTTTGCAAGTATCAGGCTTATTTATGTGGCTAGCTTTGCAGTAACTTAAAACAGGTAATGTGTGTGATAGTTTTCTATTGCTGTTGTGATTAATTACCACAGATTTAGTGGTTTAAAACAAGTTATTATCTTACAGCTCTAGGGTTCAGAAGTCCGGAATCAGTGTCACTGAGCTAAAGCCGAGGCTATGCTCCTTCTGGAAGTTCTTGGGGTTCTGTGTCCTTGCTTTTCCAACTCCTAGAGGCTTCCCAGGTTCCTCAACGTGTGGCCCCACTGCAGTAATAGTGTCACTTTATTTCTCTGACTCTGATTCTTCGGTGTCTTTCTAATAATAATCTTTGGGCCTATTCAGATAATCTATAATAATAAAAGCATAATATGCTAATTAGACCGGACAGCTGAATGACCTTCCGGACGTCATTCTGGATGACCAGCTGGAGGAAGCCGTGGTGGCAGAGGCCGAGGCAGAGGTGGTTAGGGCTACCAGGCAGGCAGGCAAGCAATTAGGGGAGATCAGGCAGGTAGGCAGAGTGGTTAGGGGCAATCAGGCAGGCAGGCAAGCGATTAGGAGCCAGTGGTCCCAGATTGAGAGAGGGATGTCCAACTGCTGGTTTATGCCCAATCCCACAATGGGTCCTGGATTGGAGAGGGTGCACGCTGGGCTGAGGGGACCCCCCCATCCATGAATTTCATGCACCGGGCCTCTGGTTGAAAATAATCTTCCCATCTCAAACTCTTTACCTTTGTCATATCTGTAGAGTCCCTGTGACACATTGATAGATTTAAAGTATTGGGATGTGGGTATATTTGGGGAGACATTTTCTGAATGCTGCATAGTTAGAGCACCTATTTTACATGATTCCAATTCTTTCAAATTTGTAACCTTCTTTCATGTAACCTTCTAACCTACTTTGAATATTTCATGTGCACTTGAAACGGGGAGTATTTTTTAAGCACTCTACTGTCTTGAATGAAAGTCAATGCAGTTAGAGCTAATTTTTAAAAATCAAAATAATCCCCATTATTTTAGGTTGCACTTCCTCATCTCATTGATGTAAAATTTAATAAATATGTCTTGCTTTGACTTCATGATGAGTGGAGTGCATGTCCCACTTTTTGGTTTGGCCATATGACTAAATTCTTCCAACTGATATTAACAGATGCCATGTGGACACAGATTTGAAATGTGCTCATTCATGTTGGTTCTATGTTTTATGTTCCTGTATTTGAACAAGAACAATAAAAAGATGTCTTTCCCTGGCCAGTGTGCTCTGTGGTTAGAGTGTTAGGCTGTGCATGGAAGGGTCTCAGGTTTGATTATCAGTCAAAGGCAGGTGCCTGGGTTAAGGTTCACTCCCATACCATGGTAGGGGTGTGTGTGGTAGCAACCAGTCAATGTCTCTCTCTCTCTCTCTCTCTCTCTCTCTCTCTCTCTCTTTCCTCTCTCATCCCCTCTCTCCTCCCTTTAACTTTCTCTAAAAATCAATGGAAGGAAAAATATCATCAGGTGAGGATTAACAAACAAACAAACAAAAAATATTTCTCCGTTTGTCACTGATGCAGAGAGTTTGTGAAACTGTCGGAGCACACCTGCACTCAACTTTCTGACTGTAGACAAGTCTGCCCTAAGTCATTCCAAAACCTGATTATCCAACTAGTCAACACAAAAACAGGAAATCAATGCAGATGGCTGTATGCTACTGAATTTGTGGCTGATTTATAACACAGCATTATTGGGGCAATGACTGATGAATGCGTTAAAAATTTATTAATAAATACAATGCACAAAAGTAAGGTCTTTTATAATAAAATGTCTATTTCAATACATAAATACACAGGCATGAGTGTATAGTAACAAAAGATACAGGCAGATACCAATATACTGTATTGGCAACTCCAGTGAAAAATATCTTGGTAAAATTTCAAACAAAAACCACTATGAAGAGTGTCATATAATCTCTCCTTAGTGCACACATCCTGAAAAGAAGATAGGTGTATTTAAAATTATACAAAAATATTTGCCATTATTATATAAAATAGAGTTAAACTGCAGGCACAGATAAATTATAAACAGGTTTATCAGCAAGTTAGTGTATTGTAGGCCATTTGAAAGTCCAGTGGCATAGCGCTTACCTATGTAAGACAGTCTTAAGCATACTAAGACATTTAACATCCTATTGTCCAGTTATGAATATAAGAAGAGCTCACAACCATTCTGGCAAACAAAAACATTTCTATAACTTTTAAAGTGTCTTCCTACTGGACACTTTAAAAAACCATGCATAAAAATCACTCATAAATGTGTAGTAAACCTAAGAACAATTCAGTCAGTTGAAGTGAATCTGGGTATATATGTACATTAATAAATAATTACAATTCTATAGAAAGGAGTATTTCCATGATATAATAGAGGGGAAAATTTAAATTTCAAAATATTTGCAAAGTGGAGTACAAAGACTCCCCAAAATGAGCATATGAATTGGAACACCTACAGCGCTTCAGGAATACTACTGGATATTGCAAATATAGAAGGAAGTGCATCAATTAGTTTGAAATCTAAATAAGAGAAAGATACCTAAAAAATAGACTGATTAGAAATGATCTTAGTGGTGCAACTACCTAAACCCAGAAAACTCTCTTGTTACATTTATACATATCTCAAAGGAAAAGCTTCATAAGGAAGCAACTAAGTGTTCCTTGACACATATTTCAATTCTAGACTCATATTGATAATTGTATCATAAATCCAAATAACTACCAGAACAAATGATCTGATGTTAATTAAAGCACACTTAATGAATATATGCCAACCCTCAATAGTATTGACAGTGCCACTTTTCTGTGTCGTTAGAACAAGCTGGATAATAGAATTTCACTGTAGTCTGTGATTTCAGAGACATAGGAGGTATGGGAAGTAGGGCATTTCAGAAAATAAAAATCAAGGAGGAAGAAAACTATGAAAATACTCCTAAATGCAGGTTAATTGTTTAGACTGCTGAAATAATTCCTGGGTGAATAGACAATTATGTCTGTGGCTCATTATTCTGAGCATTGAAGGATCCCATTTAAATTTGATTAAGTCCAGGCAAGAGAGCCAAAAATATTACACTGTAGGGTAGGCTAGTGGGTGACAGATAATGTTAAGCATATTTATTAATAGTCTTTTTCTCAATCTCTTAAAGTACTTTTTTTTTTTTTTTACAAATTACCATCTCTAAAATTAGATTTCATCTTACAAATTATGGTTTCTTATATTAGATAAAACACAGTAGTGTGTCAATCTTTTCAAATGCAACTAGTCTATTTTAGGTAAAAAAAAATCCATCCTGGAATATTCTCTCCTTAAAAGAACATTTGGTTGACTTGGGGCATGCAAGAAATCACAGTGAAGGAATGGGGACACTTGGGACCCACACACTAAGAATCAATTGCTTTTCTCTTTTCCCTTTGGTTTTCACAGTAGTGTCTTTCTCAGGCTTCTGTGCAGCTTGTTGGCAGCTGATACTGAAATCTTATGTAGAACCGATGGTCTGTTCATTCGACTTATTCAGGATGCATCTGTCCTTCTGCACACCTTTGGTTTTGCCTCAACAGTGTTGTACAATCTATGGGGCAGCTAGTCACCCACAAAACCTTTGCAGTTTGGCACTTCTAATTCTGCCATAGGGACTCTCATGCAAAATGCAGAAACTCAGCTTCACTTTCTTTTATTCTGTGGGGCTCTGGGGAACATATGCACAACTTAGATGCTAGACTGAGAATTAAGAGAAGTCCAGGAGAGATAATTCATAACGTTTCACTGCTGATCTGCTCTGTGCTGACAGTATAATGTATAGTTCTCTGTTTCTTCTATGCTACATTGATATGGGTTCTCTCTGTGAGGCTGTCTCCTCCTCCTCCCCCTCCTCCTCCTCCTCCTCTTCCTCTGCCCCCTCCTCCTTCTTGTAGGAAAAAAAAAAACAGCAAAAGGACTCAGTAAGAAAATATCTCCCAATTATTTCTGACTGATGCAGAATCTACAAAGGAAGATCCAAAGACTGCTTTTACATCTATTTTAGAGATGGGTACATCCTACTGTCAGTTGTCAATGCCATATAATATTAAATCAAGCAATTAATATTTGTATTATAAGTCCTCTCTTAATTAGGGACTTTTTGATAATCTCTTTTTCCATAAAGCAACCTACTCAGAAAATGTCTTATTGAAGCATTGTCAAAGAACTAATTCTGTAAGCCCTATTTTTATAATTTTGCTTCAAATATACAAAATAGCCCTAGCTAGCTTGGCTCAGTGGCTAGGCCCTGCTGACTGAAGGGTCTCTGGTTTGATTCTGGTCAAGGGCATATGCCCATGGCTGTGGGCTCAATCCCCAGTAGGAGGAGTGCAGGAGGCAGCAGATCAGTGATTCTCTCTCATCATTGATGTTTCTATCTCTCTTTTCCTCTCCCTTTCTCTCTGAAATTAGTATATATATATATATATATATATATATATATATATATATATATGCAAAGTACTAGATGGCCTGTATATTTCAGTTTCTTGTGGGTTTTGTTAGTATGAATCAGCATTCATCAAGACATTTATACACTAATAAGAAAACATTTATGAAATTATGGGTCTAGGATAAAAACTGAGATTGTGTTGGATTCATAGAGGTATAAATGACTCTTTGAGGATATGACTGAGTAGCTTTCCAGATTTTTATCAGTACTATCTTCCTATTTGCCTGCAAAATTTAATTAGTCTTTTCATCCAAATTCTCACAAATGTTTCTTATCTCTACCACAGTATAGCTTGCTTCAAACGCCTCATCTAAAATGTTCTTGTATAGATTTACACAACTAAAAATTTAGGCTTAGGATTGATTAAAAGCCCTTTACTATGTTGGACCAATTGTTAAAAAAACAGCAGCAAAAATATAATGCCCAAAGCATAATTACTGTTGTCTATAATAAATAATAAAATTTTCATATCTTAAAAGTATTAAGAATAATTTTTAAAAGTAGATTACTGTAAAGGAGTTTATATGTTACTATAATATAGTTTTTAAGTAAAACTATATAAAAACTAAATAAAAGTATCAAGCACAAGATGACATCAATGTAAAGTAGAGTTCTCGCTTCGGCAGCACATATACTAAAATTGGAACGATACAGAGAAGATTAGCATGGCCCCTGCACAAGGATGACATGCAAATTCGTGAAGCGTCCCATTAAAATATATATGTATATTAGATATTGTGAGCCAAATATTAGCTTGATACTTTGAGATTTAATTATTAAGTTTAGTTTAAGTCTTTTAAACTAAAAGACTGACTTGATGACTTTCATACATAGGAAGTTCAAAGTCATCAAGGAAACTCATGAATAGTTTTACTTGAACATACAGGAGTTCAATTCTTGGTCCCAAAGAATCTATACTAATAAAAGGGTAATATGCTAATTAGACTGGGTCAACCAGACATCTGACTTCCTTCCAGACAAAGCCACAGTGGCAGGGCCTAAGGCAGAGGCGGTTAGGGGTAATCAGGCCAAGGGGGAGGACAATTGGAGGTAATCAGGCTGGCAGAGGAGGGCAGTTGGGGTGATCAGGCCAGGAGGCGAGGGCAGTTGGGGTGATCAGGCCAGCAGGGGAGGGCAGTTGGGGCAGTCAGGCTGGCAGAGGAGGGAAGTTGGGGTGATCAGGCTGACAGGGGAGCAGTTAGGGGTGATCAGCAGGCAGGCAGGCAAACGGTTAGGAGCCAGCGGTCCCGAATTGTGAGAGGGATGTCTGATTGTGGGATTAGGCCTAAACCGGCAGTTGGACATCCCCCAAGGGGTCCCAGATTGGAGAGGGTGCAGGCCCGGCTGAGGGACACCCCTGCTCCATGCATGAATTTTGTGTACCGGGCCTCTAGTGTTATTATAACCTAGAGTTAATCTCATCCTTCTATTCTCTTTGCTCTGCACCATCTCAGATATTCTCTTTCTCTCTCTCTCTCTCCCTCTTTCTCTAGGTGACTGTGGTAGTAGGAAACTTACAAGGCATATGTGGAAAACAGGATTTACTATAATATTGTGTAGCAAAATGAATATTGCAGAAAAACTAATAAAAATAAAATGTTTTCCATCAATACTTATAAAAATTTCTAATCATCTTGTTCCTTTACCAATGGGAATTTCTCATTGAATGTATGCCCCACAAATTTATGTATTTAAACCTTAATCCCCAGTGTGATGGTATTTGGAGGTACTGCCTGTGGGAAGTAATTAGAGTTAAATTAGGTCATGAGGGTGGGATCTTCATGCTGGGAATATTGTACCCCCCACCCCCAACACCCTGCCATGAGAGCTGTCTGCCTGCTCTCTATCTATGAGTCTGCTCTATTTGACTTGTTAGTTCACTTTATTAGATTTCACATATGAGTGATATCACGTTACTTGTCTTTCTCTGACTGGCTTATTTCACTTAGCATAATGTTCTCCAGATCTGTCCATGAAGTCACAAAATGTAAAGTTTTCTTTTTATGGTAGAGTAGTATTCAATTATGTAAATGTACATAGCTGTTTTATTCACTCATCTGCTGATGGTCACTTGGGCTGCTTCCATTCTAACTTGAGTTATAGTATTTTATTATAAATATAGCTATTGCTTTTAGCACATTTTAATTCTCTTACATTTAGAACTTAAGAAGTATTAAAAGTAAGTCTAGGTAACCAATCAGTGATAAACTTCAAAAATTAATTTAATTTATTATATATATAATGAATCCTCGCCAGATGATATATTTTTATTGATTTCAGAGAGAGAGGAAGGGGGACAGAGAGTGAAACAAACAAACAAACAGGGATGTGGGAGAGAAACATGGACCAGTTGCCACCATATTTACTTCCACCTCAAACCCACAACCTAGGTATGTACTCGGATAGGGAATTGAATCCACGTCCCTTTGGTGTATGGGACAACACTCCAACCAACTAAGCCACCTGGCCAGGGTTAAACTTCAGAGTTTTATTTATTTATTTATTTATTTATTTATTTATTTATTTGAACTTCAGAGTTTTAAACAGTCTTAGATATCAGTGGGTTGAGGTGACAAAAGAGTCCCTCAAGAGGCTATTGTTCTCTTTTGAGATACGGCCTTTTATCTCCCATTATAAACTAAAAGGCATTTGACAATAGGTGATTATTCTATCACAGATTAAAAGGATTAATAACATGCCAGTCGAGTATTCACATGTATGTAACTTTTTCACCTCCATCAGTCAGTAACCCTATCTTTGAAAAGGAACCCAAAATATCAAAGAAAATGGGGGTAGAGATGAAATAATCAGCAGCATTCCCTTGCTGGTCACAAAAGCTACTCAAGTTCCATTGCCTTTTTGCTTTTATTTAGTGATGATGTTAGGCTATAGTTGGAATAGATATGTCTATCTATTTTTTCCCCTGAATTTGTCTGCTGCTGCCTTTTTTCTCCACCTACCCCCACCCTTCTTTTTTAAAATAAAAAAATAGAGAGAGAGAAAAAACAAACAAACACACAACTCAGGACCTCAATATATAATGAAACCTGTTTATTTTGTATAAAGTGATAACAAATGCTCAAAATGCCCCCTCTACAAGGCAGTCTCTATTGCATCTCCATTAGATCTTAGTCTTTTGTTGAAAATTACTTGAAGTCATTTTCTTTTCAGCTTTAAAAAGTTTCTTTTTAGTTTTTAAAAACTCATCAAATGACAAAAGAAAATACTTTATATTTTTGTTTTAATGTATTTTTCTAATGCAAAATATGAAATTTCTCTTTAAGTATTTAATTTTTTTCTTAAAATTTTGTATTATCCAAATTGCCATAGCAAAAAATCTCTGAAAATATTTGGTTGTGCTCTGAATGTGTGTGTGTATGTACTAGTATGTGTGCCTGAGAACATCTATGCGTATGTATACATATGTGAGTATATGTGTGCATATGTATTCCACATAGTTAAATATTATATATTACATATTATATCATTTATAACTTGTATTACACAATATATTTTTGTACTTTATTATGTATATGTTTATACATAAAAAATACCTAGATCCTTGGTTATCAATTATATATTTGGTGACTCAGAAAAAAATTATCTCTCAAATCTCCAACACATTAAAGAAGATGTTATTTAAGAACTAAAAAGGAACTTGCCAGATAGTTACCAGCTAAAAATTATTTAATTCTGAAACTGCCATTTTAAGGCAGTTTCTATAGTGTGAAAAAGCACAATGTTGCAAGATTTTAAGTGTTTTGGCCTTTTCTAATTCTTAAAAATAGCCTTTAGATTTGCTTTTGACTTTTAAGAACTTAACAAGATGATCTTTTCCCTGAAAATTTTGGCTGCTTAAAGGTCCAGAAAACTGTGTAGGTCACATAAAAAGTTGTATAGGTTACTACTTCGTTTTAAGAGCCGTTATTAAGAAAACTATCTAAGATTGAGACTTCAGAGTTCTTTGAATATTTTTGCTATAATAAAACTGACATTGAAATTTGGGTTTAGAAAGTTCAAAAACAAATCATTTCTTTCTTTACTGTCATATTTTTAAATTAATATATTGTATCAAACTATTAAAAAGTTTAAAAACTTACTTCAGAGTTTTAAACATAACTGAAAAGCTTCAGTCTGTGATCCACCTGATTCTCCTTGTACAGTGCACAAGGGCATATACTCCAGGATCAATCAGTCCAATTTAAGCCGGTCCACCACTTCTCCTCCTCTCTCCTTCTCTCCAGCATATCAAAAACATGTTCAGCTATGCATGTAGATTGCTAGAACATTTGGGAATCTGTGTTAATTTTTCATTTCTTCAGTTCAACTGCAATCAGAGACACTAGACCTGGTTTCTCTGAAGGGTCCCATTCACTTTCCTCTTTTTGCCTTCCTCTTCTCTAATCTGTGGCATTGTAGAAACTCCGAATTTATTAGGCTAACATGTACTGATCACCTTTTAGTCACAGCTTAAGCACTATTTTTCCAAATGGTATATATGACCTTAAAATTGTGCTTTTATAGTTTCATAGCATTCTATGGTTGTTTATTTTGGTATCACGCTTTAGTCATTAATCATATTGGACTTCTCTCTAGTCTTCACATACTTTATATATCATCGCTCTTTACATGTATGCTCTTTCTGCCTGCAATACTATGAAATATGCTTTTAGCAGTTAATTCTTTCTTAACCATCTTTGAGTAATACTTGGCTTTAGATTAATGATTTTTTGTGATTGATCTTTATTTTAGTTTTATCTGTACTGTTCATACCATCAGGACAATAATTGCACAGGGACTTGTCTTCCCTAGTGGGCTAATGGGTAGATAAAGAAATAACCTTAACTGTAGAGCACGGCAACACCTGGATGAAAAAGATCATCTGGAACAGACTTATAGAATGAATAGTCAATCAGGACTTTCAGTGCATACAATCTGCCCATTGTTACCTGGACAAGCATCATGAAAAAGTGGAGGAGTTTTAAAAAAATTCCTTGCATATGTTTTATTTAAGCAGGTAGTACAATCTATTAATGTTTGACCTGTGTGTGTTATACTGGTTGTAGTTAATTAATGTTTTTAATTTACATGTTAGCATAACATGTATTAAATGAACTACATCACCTTATACCTTGCTACATAAAACTTGTTGGAAATACACTGACTTCAGAAAGATGTTAATATATATACATGTATATGTATAATGCTAATAAAACAGTGTTCATGCACTGAAATATAAGCTGTATTATAAAGTATTGATAACTGTGTTTAGTGTACCTGTTTATCTGTAACAATTATTCAAACAAATTAAATATAGTAGATACATCTGCATGCTGTCATTTCTCTCTGTTTAAGTGAATACAAAATGTCAAACCCAATTCAGTCTATAACATTCTTCACCTCCCCATGCATATCACTTAATATATTCCTAACGTATAGTCAGGCAATATACAATTTATCTTCTTTTATTGTTTTTTACCCTGAATATTATTATAAAATTACACTCAGAGATGAACTGCTTCATTTTCACATCCATGTAACAGAGAATGTTTTAGTACTGTTTATGTGAAAGCTTCCTTAAACATTCATGACTGGATAGAATGATGAACAAAATAGATAAAGATCCTACCTACAGAGAACTCTTATCCTAGTAAGGGAAAAGGAGAGAAACACACACACACACACACACACACACATTATATATATATATATATATATATATATATATATCAGCAACAATTAGCATGAGAAAAATAAGGTATACTTAGAGTCATGAAAACAGTTTTTGAAAGAGACAACTAGAAGGATTCTGTGAGATAATTTCAAGGCAAGATAAAAAGACAGGAGTGAGCTAGTGAATAACTGAGAGAACAGCATCAGTAAAAGTAATGTTGAAACCACCTTATGAGAAACTGAAGAATTTGGCTTTGTGAATTGAATTGGGATATTCACTAAAGCAAATTATTAAAATTTGAATGAACATGACAAAAAAGCAATACACTCTTTTTTTTTTTAAATATATTTTATTGATTTTTTACAGAGAGGAAGGGAGAGAGATAGAGAGTTAGAAACATCGATGAGAGAGAAACATCGACCAGCTGCCTCCTGCACATCTCCCACTGGGGATGTGCCCGCAACCCAGGTACATGCCCTTGACCGGAATCGAACCTGGGACCTTTCAGTCCGCAGGCCGACGCTCTATCCACTGAGCCAAACCGGTTTCGGCAGCAATACACTCTTATATCAGACTACTAATTGATAAATAACAATTATTCCTATTTTACATGGGATTGAAAAAGACTCAAGACTCTTGATGGATATTTACTGGAATATGAAACATCTGTCATCATGATCTTCTCTTGTCTTATTTGATAAGCAATAGAAAAGAAAGTGATTTATGACAGCTACTTAAAATTGTTATAAACTAATTAAAACTCCAGGGAAAATATGTCTTTTAAAAAAAACTAAATCATTGGAATATTAGGTACTTGAAATTGAGTAACTATGAAAACAATACACACTGAAGCCTGAAAGAACCGGAAGCCTTTTTATAGCTGCTATTTTCCTCTAAAATTCCCCCAATGACTATACAACTATTCAATTTTTTATCACAGTATCTATGTGCATTTACAAAGATGGCTAAGTAATTTACATCATATTCATTTGTATTTAATTGGTTTTTACCTCTGTATGAGAGAATGCCTGCATCACTGATCAATTCAGTGCATATATAGTCACTTTTGAATGAAAAGATTGGAGATTCAAGACTAAAGAGAGAGAGTAAAAGAGATACAAGAATATTTATGAGAAAGAGATTGAGGAAAGCAGAGAATTAAAAATTGAATAGCTTCACATACATACAATGTGATGAATACAAAGAGCCTATTTGAAGTAAAAGATTTCTATTAGGGATATACTGAATTTAAAGTATGATTGAAATGGGATCTGGCAACTAATAAAACAAGTGAATGGAGAGGAAAATAAGCAGATAATAGCAGTATCTTAAAGATAATTAAGGTATAAAAACCATATGGTGCTTCTTGTTTAGGATGGATAACATGTGTTCATTCAGATTCCCTTACAAACACGCCATTAAAATGATGGTCATTTAATAAAAAAGTAAAGGTGGCAAGAATAAAAAGAACTGAAAGGGTCCATCAGTGAACTAAATATCTTTCAAAAGCATTTTGTAAGATGAAAGGCACATAAAAATTCATAATGAGTAAAATTTGAGACACAGGCAAGGAAGCCAAAATCTATGTGAAAAGCAGGAACTCATTTGCTCTGCTGAATCTGTAAGAGCCTAGACACTAAGAAAAGCTAAACCTGATAGATGGCATAACTGAGATGCAAGCTTAAAATGACAATTTAAGATCTACAAATGGAATGCCCCCCTACCATCACCACACACTCTTAACATGAGATGAGTGTCCATTCATTGTAGTTCATTTCTACAGAAGTAGAATAAATTTTCTGAGGAACATTTATGGGAATTACCCAGGACACAGATCTCCCAACGCACCTCTTTATAGGCTCCAAGCCAAATAGCTATTTCTTTAATTTATTTAAAAACATATTAGATGCTCAGTTACATAAACTCTGCTAGTTTCATTGTAAGTTATGAAAAGACAATCATGAATCACAAAACACCAGAGAAAAGCTTTCAATATGAAGATGAAAACAAAACAAAACAAAACCCACATGGAATAGAAATTACTCGTTAGATAATATAAATCACAGAAGAACATGGGAGAGCAATAAAACAATTGCAAAAAATGTCTAATTATCAGCTCAGACCCTTTGTTTTTTTTTTTTTGCTTGTTTTGATAATGTATCCACTGTTAATAAATTTCTAGAAAAGGGAAATTCTAATATAAGAAACAGTCTTGGGAAATTTAAAATAAAACGCTTCCAACAAGTGGTGCTGGAACAAATGCCCATTTAACATACAAAAAATGAATCTAGACCAAGATCTTATATTCAGCACAAAAAGCAACTGAAAGGTGAATCACCAACTATAAAGTTCTTAGAAAATAACATAAGAGAATCTAGGTAACCTTAAATATGACAATGACCTTTTAGATACAACATCAGAGATATAATCCATGTAAACAATTGATAAGATGGACTTCATTAATATGAAAAATTTCTGTTTTGTCACAGATAATGTACAGAGAATCATAAGACACACCAATTATAAGAAAATATTTATAAAAGATACATCTGTGTAAAATGACATTGGAATTTTGATAGGGATTGCATTAAATCTATAGATGGTTTAGGGTAGTATGGGCACTTTAGGAATATTCATTCTGATCCAAGAACATGAGATAACTCTCCCTTTGTTGTCTTCGCTTTCTTACATTAGTCTTACAGTTTTCATTGCACAGATCTTTTGCTTCCTTGGTTAAATTTATTGTTAAGTAAATTTACTGTTGTCTAAGTAGGATTACTGTTTTTGATCTATTGTAAAAGGGATAGTGTAAACTACCATGTGATCCAGTAATCCCACTTCTGGGTCCATATCCAAAGTAAAAAAATGAAATGTATCAAAAATATATCTGTACTTCCATGTTTATTGCAGCACTATTCACAATACCAATATATAGAAACAAACTAAGTGTCCATAAATGAATGATTGGATAAAGATGTGAGATACACAAACTCTCTCTCTCTCTCTCTCTCACACACACACGGAATATTATTCATCCATAAAAGAAAGAAATCCTGTTATTTGCAACAGCATGGATGGATCTTTTGAGGGCATTATGCTAAGTGAGATAAGTCAGACCGATAAAGACACACTGGATGACATCACTTACATGTGAAATCTAAAACAACCAAACTCAGAGAAACAGTATAGAATGGTAGAATGCTGGTTACCAGGGCCTGGGGTATGGGAGGTTTGGTGAGATTTTGTTAAGGAGCACAAAATTGTAACTAGTACATAAATAAGTTTTGGATATGTAATGCATACCCTAATTATTAGAGTCAACAATACTGTATCATAAACTTCAAAGTTGCTGAGAGAGTAGATCTTAATTGTTTTCACCACAAAAAAGAAGTAGCAATTATGTGACTTAATATAGGTGGCAGCTAATACAATGCTGGTCATCATATTGCAATATATAAATGTATCAAACCAACACATTATATATCTTAAACTTACACAATGTTATATATCACTGTTATCTCAATTTTAAAGGTACATATGTTAAAGGACTATTGTTTAAAATATAAAAAGAAATCTTAAAACTCAATAAAAAGAAAATAACTTAATTAAAAAATGGGCCAAAGACCTTAACAGACACCTTACCAAAGTAAATATACAGATGGCAAATATGCAGATGTGAAGATGTTCCTCACCATATGTCATCAAGGGACTGACAATTCTCGGGGGGGAAAGGGTGTGGGGGGTGCAGGAAGAGACTGGACAAAAATCATACACCTATGGATGAGGATGGCTGCGGGGAAGGGCAGAGGGTGGGGTGGGAACTGGGTGGAGGGGAGCTATGGAGGAGGGGAGAAGAGGAACTGTAATAATCTGAACAATAGAGATTTAATTTTAAAAAAAGGGAATGCTAAATAAAGAAATAATGAGATATTGCTACAAACCTATTAGAATGACCACAATCTAGAACACTGACACCACCAATGCTGAGTAGAATTTGAAGCAACAGGAACTCTCATTCACTGATGGTTGAAATGATAAATGGTACAGCTACTTTGGAAGAGAGCTTAGCAGTTTCTTACAAAACTAAACATAATCGTACCATATGACCCAGAAAACATACAACTTGGTATTTACCCAAAGGAATTGAACACTTATGTCCACACAAAAACCTGCACACGAATGTTTATAAAAGCTTCATTTGTAGTTGCCGAAACATGGAAGCAAAATGTCCTTAAGTTAATAAATGGATAAAGAAACTGGCACATCCAGATAATGGAACACTACTTAGAACTAAATGTAAATGAGCTATAAAACCATCTTGAAAAGACATGGAGTTACCTCACAAGATATTACGAAGAGAAAGAAACAAATATTTTGATTTATATAAAATTTATTGTATAGTTAAAAGAGCTTAAGATAAAAAGAATAATTTTGTAATATATTAAAATGTTGAATTATTACATGGTAAATCTGAAACTAATATAATGTTATATATGTTAACTAGAGGCCTGATGCATGAAATTTGTGCCAGGGCCTTGGACCTGGCGCCCGCCCGCCACCACCTTGGCTGGGCGCTTCTTCCACCTCTGCCTTGGCCCCCACTCACTGTGGCTTTGTCTGGAAGGAAGGATGTCTGGAAGGACATCTGGTCTAATTAGCATATTACACTTGTATTATATAGACTAGAGGCCTGGTGCACAAAAATTCATACACTGGTTGGGCAGAGAGGTCCCTCAGCCTGGTCTGCCCTCTCTCATAACCCGGGAGCCACCAGGGGATGTCCTACTCATGGCTTAGGCTTGCTTTCCGCAGAAGCAGGCCTAAGCCGCAGTTTAGCCTCCATCTGTGAGAGGCGACTGGGCAGATCAGAGGAAGGCACCATCCCCATCACCCTGCCGCTGCTGCTGCCTCTGGCTAACCTCTACAGGAGGTAACTGGGCCTATCAGGGAAAGGCGCTGCCCCCATTACCCCGCTGCTGCTTCCACTGCCAGCTGTAGTTGCTGCTGGCCCTCAGGACTTGCTTCTTAGTGCTGGCCTTGCCCCCTGCCCACTGGTGGGTGGGGGGCGATCTGGGGCCAGACCGGCTGGGGGAAGGTCTGTGGGAGGTTGAGGCACAGAAAATCACACCCTGTCCAGCTTCTGCGGAGGTGTGGCACTGGGACCAGGCCCGCTCTGCTGCCTCTGTGGCTGCCTCTGCGGGAGGGGCAGCACTGGGACCAGGACTACGCAGCCCCCTCTCCCACATCACCTCTGCAAAAGGGGCTGCAATGCTGGACCAACCTGCGCCACCACTCTCTCAAGCCAACGCTTCTCCCTAGCTGCCAGCCCTCGGCCCTCACAGCCACTGTGGCTTTGTCCGGAAAAACACCCAGTCTATCTGGTCTAATTAGCATATTACCCTTTTATTAGTATAGATTATACCTCAAAAAAGACATGAAGGATAAAAATTTCTCTATTTTTTAGTTTTATCCATGTATTACTTACAAATTAAACAAAATTTAAAAATGTGTTAAAAATGTTTAAGAAAGAATTCAATGTAGCTAAGAAGTCCAAACTCAATTATCACATAAATAAATACATTTGCATGTGCCTAGATTATTTTCATGTTTTAAACTTGAACTTTTCATCAAAGTTGACCTAATATGGATTATCTTTTGAGAAAAAAAATTGGTTCAAGTGCATTTATGATAAGGTACTTAAATGGTTGTCAACTTAGTTTGCGACCAAATAATTGACTTTATGTGGAACTCACACCCTGTAAAATCTTACGTTGAATAAACTTTTATACAGTTTTGAATAATCCATACACTAAATAATGATAAAAGGGACTCAAAGAAAGATTAAAACCACTTAGATATGTTGAAGGAAAAAAAACAAACAAAATTGCAACCTGACCTTAACATAAGATTTTACTTTAAGAAAAATTAAAATGTAAGTGGATAAAGTTTTGCAAATTTATCATAAAGATTTTATAATGTTACATTTATTTTTTGAGTTCTATGTCAAAGCAAGCATCTGAATCATATTAAATTGATTGTGTTGTGAAAATTATTAAGTCTGATACATTTTTCTATTAAACTAGTTTTAGAAAATAAAGTACTTTTTCCAAGCCTTCAGAAACAATTACTTTTCATGAGTCAACATAGTTTTTGATTGAGTCTGTCAGAAAAACTTGTATAGTTCTCTTGTTGCAATAAATGGAATATTCAGGTTTAATTTCCATAAAAATAGATTTTAGAAAATAACAATTCTGGGATTTATTAGATTTTCCAGCAAAGCATTGCAATTATCTCATACATCAGCCATAACTAGTGCTTATTACAAGTGCCAGTTGTAATCATTTGCTGATTTTGCTGATGTTCATAGAATACTCAAGATTGTATTTGCTGTCTATCTTAAAATGATGAGTTCAGAGCCCTAAGTTTTCTTTTACATTTTTTGACAAATATTTGTATAGTGCAATGATTTTTCAATGTTTTTCATCTTATGGCACACATAAGCAAATTATTAAAATTCAGCAGCACACCAAAAAATGTATTTTTTTGCAGATCTGATAAAAAAAATAGGCATAATTTTCATTCATTCACACTGGATGACTATTGTTGTATTACCTGTTGTCACTTTTTAATTTAATAATCTAAGGGAAAAGAAGCCAGAACCCCTGACTAAATAGTCAGGTATTGCATATTTTTAAAATTCTTGTGGCACAGCGGTTGACAAACACTGGTATTGAGAATGTAATGATTTTCTATCAGAATTTACATAACTGCATGAAAGCTTAATTGATTTATTTTTCCTTTTCATTCTGAAAGGGCATTAGGCATTTATCCCTTGGGATGTGAAATTCATCACATCTTGCCTGTTTTACTTCACATCCTCTGATTTTTCTAGCTATAGACTTGAGTCTACCTCAAATTATCTGAACTGGTACCTGAGTGCATCTTTCATTACGCCAATGAGAAAGCTTGCAGTCAAGAAGGAATATAAGAGGACTCTTGAACATGATAAAACATTTAATAAATAAAATGAAGAAATTAATAAAATAGAGCCCAAATATGAAGTTTCATGCACCTCTCTCACCAACTTTTAAATATTCAAAAATATAAGCTACTATATGATTACTATTCATTTTCTATGAATCCAAGTGTGATATGCTCTATTCCAATAATATGTAAAGCTATATGTTAGTGAACATTGAAATAGAAAAGTTATGTGTTAACCATTTTACCTTTGATTGGTATAATGATTTATTTGTGATTAGTGTCCTGGTGCACGGATTCACGCACATTGAAAGAAAATTAATTAGAAGAATATTTTAACATCGCTATTTGCGTCTGGCTAATGAAAAGAAAATAGGATTCTATCAAGTCTCCTATCTGCCTACTCCAGGACTTCTGTGAGGATCAATTGAAATGAGGCACAGGAAAATGCTTCACAAACATTTGGTTAAAGTGTAAAATGTTTGCACCTGACTATAAAGCAATTTGTGTTCCTGGGCTGATGAAACTCCAAGGATGTTAGTTGCTAGGGAGAGGAAGCTAGGCGTTGATACTTGACAAAATTACCTGGCACCCACAGCCACTGTTTCTAGGCTGGGCTGGGCTCTGGGTTGCATTTTTGCACCATGGGGTTTGGGCAGTGTTGGCTGTGATATGGTGGGCTATCGCTCCAGGGTGGTGGTGGGGCCAGCGTCCCACTTGGGGGAAGCCGAGTGTTACTTTGTTGGTGCCAGGTCTTTGGTGCTATTTCTTTTTAAATGGCCAATGCATTTCACAGCAGCTCCTGCATTGAGCGTCTGCCCCCTGGTGGTCAGTGCACATCATAGCTATGGGTCAGACGGTCAGACGGACATGTAGGTTTTTATATATATAGACTAGAGGCTTGGTGCACGAAATTTCATGCATGGGGGGGCGGGGCTTTAGCCCAGCCTGCACCCTCGCAGTCCAGGAACCCTCAGAGAATGTCCACCTACCGACTTAGGCCTGCTCCCCTTGGGGATCAGGCCTAAAGCTGACAGTTGCACATCCCTCTCGCAGTCCAGGAGCCCTCTCTCCTTACTGCCTGCCTGCTTGCTGCTCCTTACTGCTTGGCTCGCTAGTCCTTACAGCTGCTGCTGAGGCAGGAGAGGCTCCCACCACTGCCACTGTGCTCACCAGCCGTGAGCCCAGCTTCTAACTGAGAGGTACTCCCCCTGTGGGAGTGCACTGACCACCATGGGGCAGCTCCTGCATTGAGTATCTTCCTGCTGGTGGTCAGTGCACATCATAGCAACCGGCTGTTCTGCTCATTTCACCATAACAGTTGCTTAGGCTTTTATTATATAAACTAGAGGCCTGGTGCACAAAAATTTGTGCACTCAGGGGGGTCCCTCAGCCCGGTCTGTGCCCTCTTGTAGTCTGGGACCCCTTGGGGGATGACCACCTGCTGGCTTAGGCCAGTTCCCCGGGGGGTTGGGCCTAAGCTGGCAGTGAGACATCCCTCTGGCAGCCTGGGAGCCCTTGGGGGATGTCCACTTGCCAGTGGGGAGCAGGCCTAAGCTGCAGTCGGACATCCTTAGCACTGATGAGGAGGAGGTGGGAGAGGCTCCCACCACCACCGCTGTACTGGCAGCCGTCAGCTTGCCTTGTACCTGAGTAGAGCTCCCTCTGTGGGAGTGCAGTGACCACCAGGGGGAAGCTTCTGCTTTGAGCATCTGCCCCCTGGTGGTCAGTGTGTGTCATAGTGACCAGTCATTCCCAGTTGTTCTGCTGTTAGGGTCAATTTGCATATTACCCTTTTACTATATAGGATAGAGGCCTGGTGCATGGGTGGGGGCCGGCTAGTTTCCCCTGAAGGGTGTCCTGGATCAGGGTGGGGGTCCCCCTGGGGTGCCTGGTCAGCTTGGCTGAGGGGTTGAGGGTGTTTTCAGACTGGCAACACCCCCTTCAGGGTGGGGGTCCCCACTGGAGTGCCTGGACAGCCTGGGTGAGGGGCTGATGGCTGTTTGCAGGTTGGCCACGGCCCTCAGCCACCCAAGCTCCCAGTGGAGGCTGGCTGGAAGCAGGTATCTGGGATTTATTTATCTTCTGTAATTGAAACTTTGTTGCCTTAAGAGGAGGCCACAGCCAGCCAGGGCTGGTGGGAAGCTTGGCTTCCTTCATCGCCTGGGCAACCAAGCCTCCTGCTTGCTCCAGCTCTTTGGCTGCTGGCCGCCATTTTGGTTGGGTTAATTTGCATATAGTCGCTCTAATTGGCTGGTGGGTATGGCTTGGGGCATAGCAGAGGTGCAGTCAATTTGCATGTTTCTCTTTTATTAGATTAGATATTTTCCACAATTGTATTTAAATTTTTAATGAAATCATGCTATATGATTCTGGACTAATTAATGATTAGTAAATAGGATCAAAGTTAAAGGTTATTACCAACAACAAAATGATTTCCAGATAAGTTATTGATATATAAACTAGGATTCCCAAGGCATATTCAGATGACTTTCCAAAAGGTCAAAGTAAAAATATTGCTGATATATGTTTTCCTTCTTTTTATACCTCTTGTAGATTCACAACAAATGTTATGTGATTAAAGGGCCAAAAATACCCTGTAATAAAATACTTCTTACATTTTTGTGGCAACATAATATATAGCTATAATTCTGAAACTATACAGGCCATTATTCACCAGTGTTTCCTATGCAATGCAATGATTGCACTAGCTTGATTTTAGCAAGTTAGTAAATGACTGAGTTAGACAAACTTGAACTTCTAGTGAAATCTTGAGCCTCATCATCCATTTCATTCATTAAGATGTGTGAATAAGCCTATATGCAGTCTTGTATATAATATGTGATCACCAATTATAACTTAGTATCTCTTGTGGCCCAAATAAAAATCTGCCTTCCTTTTAGAATTCCAGTTTTTCGATTATTTAGATTATTAAACATTTTAGTAAAGGTTAAATTTAATAACCCTGAATCTAGAATAACCATTTCTTTTCATTGTCCTCTTCTTCCCACCTCTTAATTAACCTCAGGCCATCAAAAAAGCAAATCAAACACTGTACCATTTGATGACAACTTATCTTCAACATTCCAACATACATATGAAATAGGCAGAGATTTATTTTTGATTCCATTTGATAGTCTTCTAATTTTCCTTGTTACATGGAATAATTTTACATAATATTATGGGTGATCTTACTTTATATATGAATTTGATTCTCCTTTAACTTGTTTTCTGGCACATTAATAACATAATAACATAATCTTTAATTTTTTAAGCACACTTAAAATTATGCATGCAGAAAAAGCAGTTTGTAGGCAATATGTTAGTAATGAAAATTTAGTAAAATCTTGATTACTATTTAGGTGGTGAATTGGTTTAATGTCTTATTTTCCTGGAATTAGATTCTTATAAAAGATGTCAAGATGTCCCTAGTAGATTTTTAAGAGTGTATAGGTTTAAAGATTGAGGATATATATTTGTTAAGTACTTTGAAAATCACAATAAAAAAACTGATCTCTCAATAAGGTTTTATAGATTATTGACTAGAAGGCAGACACCAAAACCTGATGTGTCCCTTGATGAGAGAATTTTATTGAAATTATATTCTTACTAAATTAAGAATATAAATTATATTCTTATATTCATATTTAAAATGTTTAGAAAATCTCAGAGATAATTATCTAGGTAGCTTTTGGCATGTGATTGATTATTTTTGAAACATATTAGAACCCTTTGAGCAGAAGCAGAGCTAAAAGCTTAAGTCTAGACATGAGGTCATCATTCTCATTGTCACATTCCATATAAAGAAAAGTGATATTTCTATGATTAAAACATAGGTACTCATTGGTGGAGATTTCCAGTGGAAATGTATCCCTTATCTTATTTCAATCCATTTGATTTGCAAATCTGAGGATTCATTTTTTTAGCCCAACCTGGAAAATTATGTGTTGTTATCTCTTCAAATAATAATCCTCTTCAATGTTCCTTACTTAAGACTTATAGAATCCTATTAAATTGGTATTGGCCCTTCCTACTGCTTTGGAAGCCCATTTATATTATCTTATCTTCAGGAATAAATAGATAAATTATTTTCTGTCTTTTCATGGGAGCCAGGTCTATGTACTTTTGTCAAGATGAGAAAGGCTTCCCCTTACTGGCGTGGCTCAGGAGTTGAACCAGGAGGTCATGGTTTTATTCCTGGTCAGGGCACATGCCTGGGTTGCAGGCTCCATCTCCATTGTGGGGTGTGCAGGAGGCAGCTGATTAATGATTCTTATCATTGATGTTTCTCTCCCTCCCTTCCTCTCTGAAAAAATTTATTTAAAAGAAAAATATGAGAAAGGCTTGAGCCTGGCAATTATGACAAGTTAGTAGCTGTGGAAACAGCAAAGTATCACTCAGTAAACATGTGACCTATTCAGAATAGTATTTGAATCAAGTTGGGATTTTTGTTTTCTGGTAACCAGAAAAATTCACTTCCAACTGACTATTGAAAGGAAAGTTTGCCTAATTTCACAAGCTACACATTCCACAACTGGCCCTTGTCATTTACTTCTGTTTTTTGTGTGGTTTTTTTTTCACCTTTCCCATTTCATTTTCAAACAAGCTTATTCTTTACACTTCCACAGGTCTCACCCTGTCTACATCTTTTGACTTAATTCACATAAATGAACATGGTGAAAATTGGCTAAGTCCAAAAATATGGAGAGATTTTTAGTTTTGTTTTTCTTCTGACAAGCTGTTACACATGTACAGGATTGATTCTGATTGAGATGCATTAAAGTTTAAGTGACATCTATTGATGTGCTCAGGGTGATCAACCTTTATTGTTTGGACAAGTATGTGTCCTACTGTAGTTATGAAGTATTTGTGCTCTTTGACCCTGACCAGGGTCACATGAACCAAATTTGGAGTTATAGTTAACTCCATTTAATACATGCACCCAGATGGGTAAGAGGTAGTTTGGAAAAAAAAACACACAAACACTTCAGACACTCTTATCAGTAGTAAATGAAATGAATGTTGGATAGGCAACACCTTATTAAGAGATTGAGGTAATTGGCCAGATATCAAATTTCATAAGTGTTTACAGAGTTAGAAAAAAAATAAAAAGGATGTGTATGGTATATAAAAAAAATTCAAAACTGCCTAAATTCTAATTTAATATAATTATTATATGTTAAATTATAATATATACTTGTGATGGGTTTTATTAATATTTGCTCAATATTCATTATTTTCTTCCCGTTTTGCACCTCTTTGAAGCAGGACTATAAATCTTTACTTTAGAGATCACATGATTGACTTGGCTTGGCCAATGAAATGTGAGTAGAAGTGCCATATGTCATTTCTTGACAAAGCTTTGAAGCCATTGTGTGTTTTTACATCTATTTTCTTTCACAGTGACTTCAAATGGATCCAACCGGATAGAGGCTGAGTACTGGAATACAGGGGCATGGAGCAACATGAGGCTGATATGGATAGACACTTTGAATAAAAAACAAATATTTGTTGATATAAACCACAAAAATTATGAGCTTAAATGTTGTGGTATGCCAGTGAAAATACTGACTGACACGATCTGTTTGTTTTTTTGTATTTTTCCTTAAAAATGTTTATCCAGTACTCTCATGGTCAAAATAAGTTAAAAAGTAAAGCTTTTTATCAATTTTGGAGGATGACAAATTAACGCAGTTTAGTTTTAGATCATTTGAAAACAAAGAAAGACAAAAAAAATCACCTATGTCCTCTAGTATTAAATTATTTGAGAATACTGTTTTGGAGACTATCCTTTGAAGACAGGTTGTATTATCCTGAAACCAAAAATAACATTACATTTCTTTCTTTGGGTGCACACATTTGTATTATGCAAGCCTCCATCCTGCCTGACTACAGAAAATTATTTTATTCCATTAACCTTGAGAAACCTCAAGGGATGCTTATGCTTAGATATTCCACAAATGAGTCCTTGTCATGTACTCTATTCTCCCCTCCTTAAATCATTAATCTATCTACTCAGGTAGCTGCTGCTCCTCTGCAGTTTTAATATTCAGCATGAATAAAGGCCCATCACCTAATTCTACATGACATAGCTAAGTCAAGACTATTTCACTTGGAAAAAGGTCATTCCTAGAGGCTTGGGGAATAAAAAAATAAACTTTAAACAAAACATTCCACTGGATTTGGTTACTGACAGATTTTTAACTCCAGCCCCTCTCCATTTAAGACTGGCTTTAATTTTGCATAACTAAATATTCAAATATAAATTGGATTTTTCTATACATGGGACACCAAAAAGCTTCTTTTCCAAAAACTCGATAAAAACAAAAGCATATATTTCCAAGATTAATGTGTCCTTTTTTCCTACTTTTACAAAACACATTTTTACAATTCCTCTAAAAACCTAGTCTTACTCAGAATATTTTCTGACAACAAAATCAGGCATGAAATATATTTGTCTACAGCCTAGTCTGCATTCTCAACACTTATTTTCTCCTGTTAGTAGAACATACAAATTAGTCACTTCTATTGAGACTTAATCAATTTAATATTTTCAGGTCATTTCATCTATAGCCTGATTCAATTCCAGATTTTCACTCACCATCTTCTCTTCCCAAAATGCCACAGATATTTGTGAATTTCATACTTCAGTGGGGGAAGGACTGTCTGATCCAAGGCCACCCTTGGTTTTTTCACCACCCCTGGTCATTGATCCATGAATTATTCTTTTTCCTTATCCCCCTTATCTTGTTATATTTGTTGGTGTCCTCCTTAGTCATTCCTCACTCTTCGGCAAACATTTAGATGCTATCTCATACATCTTTTGTCTGTAAAGAGGAGACTCAGGTTATTCTCTTGGCACAAAGAATATCCTGGAGATATTTGTAGTTTTCCCAAGCTTCTACAAGGTAATGGGGAGAGAAACAAAGTGGTCTACTTGACTTCCATCTTTTTAGATAAGTAGGGTTCCTTTGCATGCACTTCTTTTATACTGGGGCTTGGAGCCTTTCAAGGATTAACAGTAAACCAATGTTTCCTCTATTGCTCTGCTTTGAGATACTGCTCCATGGCCTAGGTAACATTTAAATAATCAGAGTGGGTGAAGTACTAGAGTTTCCCATCTACTCTTTTACCAATCTATTTTTATGGCTTAGCAGGCTTTGAATCTTCCACAACATAAATGGGAAACTCAGTTTCCCTTTGACTATACATATTCTGAAATGTTTGATGTATGTACATTATTTAGAAAGGCATATAAAATAAAGTGATAGTTATATATAAATATATATTTTGTGATAAAACTAATATATTAAAATATTCCTTGTAAAATGTAAACTATTTTTAGCATTTCTATATACATAATATAGCATTTCTATATACATAAAAAGTTTGGGAAGTCCTGGCAGGTAGCTCTGCTGGTTAGAGTGTCATCCCTACTCACCAAGGTTGTGGGTTCTATATCTGGTCAGGGCACATACAAAAATCAACCAATGAATGCATGAATGAGTGGAACAACAACTTGATTCTCTATCTCTCTCTCTTCCTAAAAATCAATAAATTAAAAACAAAACAAAACAAAAAAAAAACAGGGGACAATTTTTTAAGAGTCCATTTTGGGAAGTAACACATAAAGAATTTGGATATTTAATGGATGATTTTTGAACATTTTTTCTACTTTGACTTTATAGGCAAAGGTCAAAATGTTTGTAAGAAAATGTACAAAAAGTAATAGAGTAGAATTTTGGTTAGTATTAAATTGTATTGTGATACATATATGGATTTATATATGCATATGTCATGTAGTTTACTTTTGATTTGTTGAAAATGTACAAATTACATTATAAACAGCTTAGATTCTTTTTTTCTTATTTTTCTACAAAGCTCTATATCATGGAAATCTACTGGTATTTTGAAATTCACTAGATGTATTTCTTTTCTGTAGAGCATTTTTTGGTTTGAAAATGTAAAACTTATTTTGATAATCCTGTATTTTAACATGCAAGTAATTTTCAAATTAATAATAATAAATAAATAAATAAAAAGTAACAACAATAATAGTTATGAGAATGCCCTCAAATTATTTCTTAAAGGTAGACCCCCAATACATAGAATTATTGGTTGAAATAATATGGATTTCTTTAAGATTTCTGTTATACACTATAAAACTACTATCTAAATGGTTGTAAACATATCCTCCCACAAAGGATACAAGTGTCTGTTTCAGCACATTCCTTCAACAACATAAATGGCATATTTTCCTCTCTGTCAAGTGCATAGGCAAAATGATTCATGATAAAATGTATTTGATTTTTAGCAAAAGCAAACAATGCTATAGGTATATTTGTATATAGAAATATCATTGATGAGAGAGAATCATTGATTGGCTACCTCCTGCACACCCTCCACTGAGGATCAAGCCTGAAACCCAGGTATGTGCCCTGACTTGGAATCAAACGTGATTTCCTGGTTCATAGGTTGATGTTCAACCACTGAGCCATGCCATTCGGGCTAACTTAATAATTTTATTATTAATCTTTAAGAACAATTTACATACTAGGAAATTCCAAGATTTTTACCCTGTTAGATATTATAAATGTATTTTTTAAATTAGTTGTTTTGCTTTTAATTCTGTTTGTGCTATTTTGAGGACTGTAGAATCTGATTTATAACTATACAAACCTATCAAATTTACATTTGTAATACTTAGCATTAATGCTGAACAAGACCTTTTTCATATTTACCTGAAATAAATATTCAATTATAATGTCTAGTTATTTTACAGTTTCATCTATTATACTTTACACTAGAGGCCTGGTGCACGGTTTCCTGCACTGGTGGAATCCATTGGCCTGGCCTGAGGAGATTGGGTTGAAACTGGCTCTCTGAAATCCCCCAAGGGGTCCTGGATTGCAAGAAGGTGCAGGCCAGACCGAAGGACCTCACCAGTGCATGATCTGGGCTGGGGAAGGATTGTGGGAGAGCTCCAGGGCATGTCCAGCCCATCTCACCCAGTCCTGATCGGCCAGACCCCAGGAGCAAGCTAACCTACTGGTAGGAGTATCTGCCTCCTGGTGGTCAGTGCACATCAATAGTGACTGGTCAAAAGGTTGAACAAATGGTCGGACACTTAGCATATTAGGCTTTTATTATACAGGTTAGTATATTTTCAGAAATTACATCAATTATATATATGATATATTAGTAGTTAAACAATTATCACAATTTCTTTGATAAAAACCCTCCTTACACTATACATCTCAAATCCATTTTGGAATAATCCTTCCTTACCTTTTGGTGAAACAATCATAAATTATATATTCATATTCACTGCAAATATCTCTTGGAAGTTATTATTGGCATTACAAAATTGTCAATATATTATGCAATTATATCAGGGGATGTATATTATATGTACATCCCCTGATATAATTGCATAATATATTGACATAATCCCTATTAGAAAACTGATTGAAGAGTGTACTATCTTCTGATAATCTGAGTTTCCTAGATAGATACATATATTAATCTATGTATCTACACATTTGCTAAAGATTTATATTTTCAATGACATTTTGGAACTCAAGGACTAGGGTTCTAGAAAGAGAACTGCTTTTTTTGTTGTGTTGTTCCTCTTTCCACTTTTAACAGGACTACAAAAACATGTCAGCCAGAATTTATATCTTGCTCATACTACACATCTATTTTATATCAGCAGGAGTTTCTTCTTCATTTCATTTTCATACAAGGACCCAGAGTTAAAGAAACATTTTAGACTTTCTGAAAAAAAGCAACAGAAACCACAGCAGGGTGGACACAGAGCATAAAATATAGAGAATCTCATACTTGCTTTTCTTGGATTGTTGCTGGAGTCCACGCATCAATTTCACTCATATTTTATTGGTCAAAACAAACTGGCCTCATCCAACACTGAAACAGAGGAGGTATGCAACCTTACCATGAACATCACTAATTGGAATAGATTATATTATATTATATTTTATTACATCCATTAATAATGGTGAACAGCTCCTTAAGTAAGTGGTAACAGTTAATAGCTGAGGAAGGAAAAGGATACTTGTTGAAATCTAGATGAAGAATTGCCCATTGCTGGAACCCATATAAATTTTGGCCAAAATATGTTAAAAATTAAATAAAGTAGATTTAAAGTATCTAGACAAATGTGTGACCACAAAGTACATTTAAATATATTTCTTAAATTTAAAAGGTGCCAAACACAGATGATTTTACATTTATAACTTGAGGAGTGTCTGGCTTCTTTAAAGATTGAAAGTACTCAATTTCATAGCTTTGAAATTTGTTTATATATTCCAAATATATGAAAGAAGCATAAACTACTGGTAAAATCTAATAAGCATAGTGCAAAACGGAAAGATCATACAAAATTTTCATCAAAATTTAATACAGCAACACAGTCGAATCTATATATATAAAACTCTAATATGCAAATAGACAGAATGGTGGAACAACCTAACATCTGGTCACTATGACATGCACTGACCACCAGATGGTGCTCGCGGAACATGGCAGGCATTGGCTGCGGCAGGATGGTGGAGCAGATGAGTGGGGGTGCCAGACCAAGGTTGGACGCCAGTCACTGTCATCAGGGTGAGGCTCTGGCGGTTACTGAAAATTCTTTGCTCCTGTGTGCTGTAGTCCCACCGGGTGCTCACACCCGCTGTCAGTACTGGAGCCATTGCTTGCATCTGCTGCTGGTGCCTGGCGCCAACCCCAATCGCTCAGTGCCATCAGCAGGAACGAGCTGCGGCTTCCAACCCTGATTGCCCCTCAGGGCTTCTCCACCTTCCCTTGCTTCTCAGGAGTGATTGGGGCAACAGCCGCTGCTCATACCCACTGCCGGCTATGACCCCACTTCCACCCTCTGCCCCTCACACCTAATGCCAATGCTGGCCCTGCTCACACCCACCACCAGCACCAGATGCGCCCGTGTCCCCACTGCAGCCTTGCAGCCCACAGTTCCTTTCAAGGTGCACAAATTTGTGCACTGGGCCCTAGTCCTATATAATAAAAGTTTAATATGTTAAGTGTCCAGTAGTCCGTTCGTCCGTTCAACCAAAGTGTAATATGCTAATGATATGCTAAGGCCGCTCAACCACTTGCTATGACGTGCACTGATCACCAGCGGGCAGACGCTTCGAGCAGTAGTTTAGCTTCCTGCTGGGGTCTGGCTGATTAACATTGAGTGAGGTGGCCCAGAAATGCCCTGTGCCTTCCCGCAGTCCCTGCCCAGCTGGCCAACCTCCTGTCATGATTGTGCACTGGTTGGGTACCTTGGCCTGGCCTGTGCTCTCTCGCAATCTGGCACCCCTTGGAGAATGTCGGAGAGCCAATTTTGGCCCGATCTCCACAGTCCAGGCTGAGGGATCCCACTGGTGCACGAATTTGTGCACTGGGCCTCTGGTAATAATATAACTTAATCTACTTAACCATGTCAGTAAATGCAAGAATGGCTTATTAACAGTGAAATTTAATATTAAAGAGAACTATAATTTCTTTATCTCAGAATTTTACCTAAAGATACTTTTGGCAATAGGTGCTACAGATCATCTAATCTAAATTGTTAAATTGCTGTCCAGATATCCTCCTGGATTTACTAAGTAGCAGTTAAGTTGGCCCTTAAACCATTTCTATGACTATGTCCCAGAAAAGTTAACTATGTCCCACGATTGAATATTAAGTGGCAAGGAGGAGACTTTAACCAATTTGAGTCAATATTAATATTCATGACACATAACACTACTTAATAATGTGTCCTATAACAGTGCTTCAAATAATTGCTTTACTTTAAAATATCTTACTAGAATAACTAGTTTCCATAAATCCATTGACAAATATTTTAAAATGTAAATAATAAAAAGACAACAATTTATAGTGTAAGCAAGAGTATTCAATTACTATAATAAGTATAGTTATAAGGTACTTCACCAAAGAAAAAATACTTTACTGAACAACATAAAATAAATATTTAAAAATAGTTTCCCTCCTGCTTTTCCACAGACAAGTCCTGAGGATGTGAACTTTCTTTTGTCCTCTATCACACACTTTTGATAGGTGCATTAGCCAGTCAAGCACATAGGAGAAGCCATTAAGAAATTGACAGAATACTGTCTTCCTGAAGAAGATGACATAATGTTATAAATACTTTAATTTCCTATCAAAATCCATACAAATTTACATTCATTTCATTTAAAACTCTGGTGAAAAACAGAACTTTAAAAAATTATGCTGACATCATCTGGAAGAATAAATAGTTGAGGATAGCTAAGAAACATTTCAAAAGAAAAACAATTGGAGACAATTTATCTACCATATACTAAAATGTTTTATAGGCTAAAGTATTTTACTGGTCCAAGTATATTAAAGCATACCAGGAGAACAAAGTAAAGAACAAGCAAAATAACTCATTATTTCTGTACTACTATGCATACCTACTTAGATGCTAAGAAAATGCAAAGTTCTATAGATATAGAATGAGAATAAAAGGTGCTCAATTATTAGTTATTTTTTCTAAAATATTTTATGTCTTTCAGAATATTGAGCATGTTCTGTTCTTTAAATAAAATAAATTTCCCCATTGGTTTGTTGTGTTTACTGATTTTTTAAATGTTTTTATTGACATAACTTTGATGTGGGAGTTCTTATTTTCTGTCCTATGTGGTACCTGGAAATATAGTTGATATATTCTCCCTGGGACTCTGAATACCATCATTATCTACCCACTAGAGGCCTGGTGCACAAATTTGTGCACTTGTGTGGTTCAGTTGGCCCACCCCGATGGGGGCAGATTGGGGGCAGGGTTGGCCAGGGCAAGGGGCTGTGATTGTTCCAGTCTTTCTGGTCATTCTTCTATTCAGTCTCTGAGCTTTTATTATTAGGATTAGTCAGCTCAGACAGCCATAACAAAATATCATAAATTTGTGTGGCTTAAACAACAGAAATGTATTTTTCTTATAGTTCTGGAGGCTGGAATTTGGGGTCAGGGTACCAGCATAGCATCGTCTCATACACCAGAAAGTGATGGATCGATTGCCAGTCAGGGCACATGCCCATGTTACAGATTCAATACCCAGTCCAGTGAGTGCAGGAAACAACAGAACAATGTTTCTCTCTCTCTCCCTTCTTCTTCTCTCTGTGATCAATTAAAATGAATGATAAATAAATAATGTTATATAAGTATGGTTTTAACAGGAAAGACATTAGTGAACTATGAAGTAAAAAACTCATTATAACACATATATACAGCATGACGCTATTTTTCAAAAAATATTTATTGATTTCAGAGGAAGGGAGAGGGAGAGATAGATAGAAACATCAATGATGAGAATCATTGATCAGCTGCCTCCTGCATGCACCTACTGAGGATTGAGCCTGAAACCTGACAGAGAATCATATCGTGACCTCCTGGCTCATAGATCAATGCTTAACCACTGAGCCCCACCAGCCAGGCCCCATTTTTATCAATACCAGGCACATGAAGTACATTGACAAGATCTCACTCCTGGACAAAAGTCTGAAATTGTCCAAACTCCTTTGCAGCTAGGTTTCTGAATATGAATTTGTTTCTGCCTATTGGATGCACTTGCACAATATTTTGAAGGCAGAAGTGGGGCAGAGGCATCTTCCCACAGTTTGGGCTGTTTGATGCTGGTGATCATGTTTGCAGAGATGTGGAGGTTTTCTGCAGTGGAATCCAGGCTGTGCAGAGGCAGTGCCCAGTGACCTGTTTTGTGGGGGCTGGAGGGCACTTGCGGGGGCAGCAGTTTCCTGATCCCCAGGTCACATCTGTGCCAGAGTGTCCTGGAATTTAGTTGTGGCTGAGGGGGAAGCTCCTCCTGCTGGCTAGGAAGTCTTTCCTGGGGGCCCAGCCTAATACCCACTCCTCCAGCTTCCTGATGATTTCCCAAGCACCAATTCCCTGTGCTAAATTCTTTCCTGCCTAAAATAGCAAAGATCTAAAAATATTTTGGATCCTTTACTTTCAAGGAAAACAATGCTGCACAAGTTCAGGTATGAGAAGTGGGTGAGGTGTTGCAGAAGGCTTCCTTCTTTGAGTCTCAGTTTCCTCTTCTGTAGAAAGAAGACCGAAGGTTATTATCTGTTCATAGTTACTGAAAACCGTGGCAGCTATTTCCCAGAGATGGCCACTCCATTTCCCATCCCTCCTGCGGCCTTGCCACTTTCCACCATGTTCTCTCTCTTGAAGCTGGGCTGACCTCTTATGCGCTGGTAGCCAGTACAAATACCCATCATTATATTGATTTTATAGTCAATTAAATTCATAAAAATACTCATGGAAGTCTGTGATTTGCCCTTGTCATTTCTTAGTTGAATTAAATTTATACTCCAGTAAACCTTTCAAAACAGGGCATTACTACTCAGTTATATACCATGTGTATTGGAATGACATATCAAATTAATATGAGCAAAATTAAACAAAGTCTAAGGGCAGCAACTGCATACAAATAATTATGGTTAATCACTTTCTGTCGGTATTCATTTTACTAATCTTCTAAGCAACACTAAAATTGAGTACCTCATAACATGAATTTCCTTTGGAAAATATAAGGGTAATGGGGGAAGTAAAATGTGCTGGATATGTGCAAACAACTTACCACTTTTTATCTAAACTACTAGAGGCCCGATGCACGAAGATTCTTGAAAGAGTAGGCCTTCCTTCCCCTGGCTGCTGTCACCGCCTTCGCTCTGGCCGGAGCCGCCTTCCTGCCTTTGCTCCAGCCCAGAGCTGCCTTCTGCCTTCGCGCACTGCCCAGAGGCCTGGAGCGGCAGGGGTGGGGAGGAAAGCCTGCATCATCACCATGGTGACAAAGCAAGCGTCCTGGCCCTGCAGTCGCCATCTTTGTTGGATCAATTTGCATATTCCCTCCTTATTGGCTGTGGGCGCCACCATCTTTTTCATGAAGTGATGGTCAATTTACATACTCTGTCTTTATTAGATAGTATTGCAACAATACTGAAGTGCTAATGAAACTGATAGCTGCCTTTTTTTCTCAGACCTTTGCCAATTTGCATATATTCTTTGGAACATGTTTTTGCTTTCCTTATTGTCCTCCTTCTGTAAATATTTAAATTATGTCTATGGTGAAGACGTTGCCATAACAGATCCCACCACTGTAATGCCTCGCTCTATTGACATAATTTTCTATATGTAAATAGCTAAATTCAACTGCTTATAATTCTTACAAGTTAGCAAAGTAACATGCTATTTTTCAAATATCCCATGCAAGAAAACACTTCGATAGCTCACTTCATCTTTGATACTACATGTAAAAGGAACAGATGTTATATGTAAATCCAAAGGTAACAAACAAAACGGATTGAATTAAAATGCAATATTGACTATCAGGCCTCTAAATCATACATTTTGATGTGAACTACATATTTGTTAATCTTTGGGGGCTTTTTATATAGGATATCTTTATAGAAACCTGTAATTTTCCTGGAAGTGTGTGAAAGACAACTCTGCATGGTCTTTAAAAGATTATATTTCCCCAATATTTTATTTCCATTAGCTTTGAAAGGTGCTCAAAAAAATAATTATAGAGACATGTCCTTTTGAAAAAGTATGGTAAAACTTTTAATAACAGATGAAGTGAATAGTCATAAATACAAAAAGAGCAGCAAGATTTTTAAAAGTATCAGCAATACCTCTTCCAGTGGGATTATCTTTCTAGTGTTGCACATATCCTCTTCCATTTTCCTAGGAAGGCACAGATTTTTTAAAAAATTGGTTTTAGAGAGAGAGAGGAAACAGCTATGTGAGAGAGAAACACCCATCAGCTGCCGCATGCATGTATGCCTTCTACTGGTGTTAAGCCCATAACCTGGGCATCTTCCCTGACCAGGAATCAGATCAGTTACCTTTTGGTGCATGGGATGATGCTCAACCAACTAAGCCACACCAGCAAGGGTGGCACATAGTATTTATTTAGTTATACAATTTTGTTAAACATATTTACATTAATCAAAGCATCATGAAGAGAGTATCTCCAAATAAAGCATCAACATATATTGAGTTCTTACTTTGACTTCTACATTGGTTTGGTATACATTTTCAAAGAAACACTATGAGACAAACTTAGAAACATTTGGAGGGGCAATATAACATCATGATCAAGAAAGGAAATTTTTAAATTAAATTGCATGACTTTTAAGCCCGGAACTTCCACTTACTAACTCTGTAAATACAGATAATTTACTTTACCTTTTTGCATCTGAATTTCCTCACAAAATAGGAATAAAATTATCTACTTAATAAAAATTCAGGATTAAGTAATTTAGATTATGGAGAGACAGAGTACTGAGCTCATCCACATAAAAATGAGAAATGCTAAAAAAAAAAAAAAGTGTGATTATTACTTAAAACAGTGGGTCTATAACAGTGGCCTGTGTAGCAATCAGGTTCCTCAATGTACTTTCAGGGGACCTGCCTGTTAATACTGTTTTCATGATCATATTAAACAATGTTTTCCTTTCCTGGCATTTTGATGTTTTCAATGATGGTAATAAGACAATAACAGAAAAAAATTTTGTGGTCTAATTTAAATAAAGGCAGGGGCACAAAAGTTAACCAGTAGCCATTACATTCTTCTTTACCATGCATGCAAAGGGAAAAGGACAGTCAATTTCACTTAAGAATGAATTAATGAAGCATTGTCAGGGGCGTGTATATTGGAGCAGTGGCCCACAGAGTCCATTTTGTTTGACATTTAGGATGTCATGTATACCCCTGAAAGCAAACAATCGTTTGTATGGTAGTAGGGAGAAGCCTGAGTCACATATTTTACAATGAGAAATTTATAACACCCAATGGGAATGGACTCGGCAAGCTTGCTCACAAGTTACTTCCCAAGATCTTAATGTTGCTGATATCTGGTCAGTTGACTAAGTGCTTTCCCTATCTAGAAGTCCCTTAGGTATGTGGACAATTACAACAATTAAAACCAGAACCTTCCAGCAATGTTCATTATGTTACATTAACCTCAACCTCTGCACAACCTAGCATCAATAGATATTAGTGGCATTGGCAAGTTGATGATAGTAAATGAGTAGCGGTGACAAGACTTGACTTTATTGCAGGAGATAGACAAGTTGTAGGAGGAATAAATAGTGATATTTTGAGTGAAACAGTAAGTATTTTTAAGGTAAGTATGTTTTCAATTATATGTGTAATATATAAGTGCATATATGGATGTGTACGAGTGGTAATATATTGATCAGGTATTCAGTTCAAGAGAAAGGATACAAGTATGGTGTCTCTTTGGCAAATGCTTAAAATGTAATTCTGTTAATTAAGAAAAACTCTTTAAACTGTGAAAAGTTACATTATGTGTTTCATTTACAACATCTTTGTTATCATTGGTATTAGATCTTGGTTCTTGAGTTCAGCTAAGAAAGAATTTAGAGCCAATAACTCTTTTTAAAATTATTTTGCTTTTTAATCCTCACCCAGGATATTTTTCCATTGATTTTTACAGAGAGTGAAAGAGAGAGGGTAAGACAGAAATATCAATGTCAGAGAAACACATCAATTGGTTGTCCCCCGACATGAGCCCTTACCAGGGCTCAGGCAGGGGAGGAGCCTGCAACCGAGGTACATGCCCTTGACTGAAATCAAACCCGGGACCCTTCAGTCCACAGGCCGACACTCTATCCACCTAGCCAAACCTGCCAGGAAGCCAATAACTCTTAATGCCAAAAGTTCATTTAGAAAGTCACAAAGGTAGAAAAAGTGAACTACCTGGGCATTGCACATTCACGGTACAAGTTACAGGAGCAGAAGAAGGGCCCTTGAAGATTAGTAGAAAGAAAACAAAGATAATATGACTGAAGAAAGAAGAGGGTAGAGACAAGGGCATGCCCTAGGGAAAGAGAGAGTCTTTCATCTTAAGGGTTTTTATTTTTTTCTAAAGGTGTGGATTTTAGGGTAGTTCTCAGGAGAGGATTTCAATAGAATATTCTTCAGCTTTTCAAGTGTGTTCTTTTAGGGTTGCGGTCTGTGCCAGGGTGTGGGGTCTTTAGTCATTGCAGCTGGTCATCATGTCAGCAATGGGATTCCTTCATCCTACTTTACTGCTTTTCTGGGTTTGGAGCTGAAACACAACTGAGGCCTAGATATTATCTATAGTTTGACCAAAACCTTGTTTCTGTGGTCAATGGATCCAGGGCTTTGTTCTTAAGATAATTTGATGCAGGTCAAAACCTCATTGTCTTTGAGGATTTAGGCTTAAGGGAGTGTTTGTACAATGGTTTAAATGAAAGTCCTATGAGACTATTCGCTGGCCTCCTTCTTCCTCCTCTAAGGAGGTCTAAACTTCATGACCAACAACGTGCTCAGGGAAGAAAGCTGACACCCGTCGTGAGATCCTAGCTTATTAATAGCTGTTTTCTCTCCTTTTGCTCATTGCTAATTACCTGGGACTTTCTGCCCTGGTGACTTTCTGCATCTGGCCTATGGTTCCTGTTCTGCTCATGCCTAACTGCTTACTCTATCATCTTCACCATAAAGCTGCTTATACGCATTAGAATTTGTGAGGGTAGTCACGGACAACTTTATTGAACAGATTTCACAAACAATCCATTAGATTGACAAGAGAAAATGGTCTCATTATCCCATAAAATCACTTTGATATTACTTTAGTGCTGTGCCAGTAAAAAATGGGAAATGAAGCAGGAGCCTATATTTCTAAATAAGAAAATCTAGGTACAGGTGACCAATTGATTTTGAGAAAGAAATGAACACTCTACCTCTAGCCATGTCTTATATTTCATAGTCATTTATTCTCCAGTTCTGCCCCCTTATACTAGGCATGTGAAAATACAATAAAACAAAACCTTTGACAATAGGCAGATAAACTAATAACCCCTGCAATTCTAAAATTTATTTTCCTGATTTGACACTATTTTCAAACTGCCAAAAGAGCTATGAAGTTTAAAGACTAATGCGAGGGAAGAGTTTGAAAAATATTCATCTATATCACTTGGTAACTGCACATAAAAAAACAAACCAAATAGATGTCTTAGCTTTTTTTAAATTAAAAATTTAATTTAAAAAATCATTTGTTTTCTTTTTAATTCTGTTATATGAGCTATAGTAAAGGTCTGTGAATCTGGTCTGTATAACCAAGAAATGAATACCACCCACAGAGTCCTTCTCAATGGAAAAGTCTATATGATCCTGGACAGTAACTATCGTAACAGTGGTTAATGATTAATATTGACCGGTAGTTCCTCCCCATTTTACTTTTATGGTATAAGCCCCAGGGTATTGTTTATGGTAGAAACTAGCGATAGAATATACCAAAAGGACAGAAAATGTGGACATTTCAGAATCTTTACAAGTGGAAGCCCAGAGCGAAGATTGATTTAAGTTGAGTAAATAGATGCCATAAATCTTGCAACTCAAAAATCATAGAGCAATTTATACCTGCTTCATGCAAAATTCCTTTTAGTAATCTAGTACTTGCTATTCTGATTATAGGTTTCCAAGAATAATTTATCTTTTAGATAAAACCTGGCAATAAATTTAACCAGAAGTGAAAATAAAAAGTTGGACAAGTTTGAGAATGATAAATTAAAAAAGTAAAGAAGCTATTTCACTTAAAATATTTCTTCTGAAGCGACTGAACAATTCATGTTTCAAAGATTCACAAAATGCATATGAATAACATGACTTGGTACAATAAAAAATATAGTAAATAGTTTAAGGATTTTTCACTAACGGAGTAGTGGAGCAAGTGTTTCATTTTTTTCTATTAAAATTTGCTGATTAAAGAAAGTAAAACAAATAAATTCAGAATTTTTGTGTGCCAACTCTATCCAAATTCAAATTTTCAGGCTTTACTTAAGGATGAAAAAAAAAAAAAAAAAAAAAAAAAGGTCACATTAGAGCAAAACTGAGAAGAATTGCTTCCATGATTTAGGGTGGAAATATAAAGTAAAATAATCTTACTATCATTATCTAGCCTATATTTATGTCATTTGCAGTGACATTTTGAATCTTTTTTATGGGGAAAAGATTAAAACATTTAGAGACTGAAAAGGCTCTCCATAGATACATAATTAAGCAAATAGGCTTAACTTCATGGAACAAAGGCCCCAAAATAACATTATCATAACAGTATAGATTGTAGGTGATATAACACCAGAAAGATGGGGGATTAAATTCAACATTCGAAAGAGAAACTAGAAAGCTAGTTGGTATACAAAACTCATATTGGAGTATTCTTTATAATTTTAAAGTGAGAATTCTGGTTAGGATTTGGATTATTTTTTCTGTACAGGCTACAAATTCAAGTTGGAAGCAAGATCAGTGTTATAATTCATATTGTTAATAAGAAAAGGGCATACTGCTTGTCTAAGCATAATTATAATATACATTTATTTTTAAGTTCCTCAAGAAGAGTTGTATTTGTGATATACTAGACAATATTTTATTTTATTTGAAATTTAAATAATATCTTTATTGTTGAAAGTATTACAGATGTCTCTTTTTCTCTTCATTGATGCCTTCTAGCCCACACCCACCCCCCTATTCCAGGCCTTCAACACACTGTTGTCTGTGTCTATGGGGTATGTATATATGCATATAAATTCTTTGGTTAATCTCTTCCCTCCACCCACCCACCCACCCCTGCTTTCCTTCTGAGATTCCACAGTCTGTTCCATGCTTCTATGTCTCTGAATCTATTTTGTTCATCACTTTATTTTGTTCTTTAGATTCCACATATGAATATGTCATGTGATACTTGTCACTGCAAATGATATAAATGTTGATCCGATAATGATACTAAGATTACTTTTCTTTACATTTACCTCATTTTATCTTATTTTACCTTTTCTTGTTTATAATATAACTAGAGGCCCAGTGCACAAAAATTTGTGCACTGGGGGGGAGAGAGGGGGTCCCCCAGCCCGGCCTGGGCTCTCTCGCAGTCTGGGACCCCTCGGGAGATAACGACCTGCTGGCTTAGGCCTGCTCCGGGGTGGCAGAGGGCAGGCCCAATCCCTAAGTGCAGCAGCCCCTGGTCAGGCTCTGAGCAGGGCCGATTGGGGAGTTGGGGCACCGACCCATCATGCAAAGAGCAGGGCGGATCAGGAGGTTGCGATGCCACCCCAGTCACGCTCAGGGTAGGGTCGATGGGGAGGTTGCAGTGCCACCCCCTGTCACACACAGAGCAGGGCCGATCAGGGGGTTGGGGAACTGCCCCGTCACTCACAGAGCAGGGCCAATCAAGGGGTTGGGATGCTGCCCCCTGTCACTCACAGAGCAGGGCCGATAGGGGAGTTGGGGCACCTCCCCCTGTCACACACAGAGCAGGGCGGATCAGGGGGTTGGGGCGCTGCACCCTGTCACACTCAGGGCAGGGCCAATGGGGAGGTTATGGCTCTACCCTATCACACACAGAGCAAGGCCCATGGAGCGGGGTTGGGGCACCACCCTCTATCACCCACAGAGCAGGGCCGATCAGGGGGTTGGGGCACCACCACTATCACACTCGGGGCAGGGCCGATGGAGAGGTTATGGCTCTACCCTGTCACACATAGAGCAGGCCCGTGGGGGGGGGGGCATTGAGGAGCTGCACCCTGTCACACACAGAGCAGGGCCGATCAGGGGATTGGGGAGCTCCCCCCTATCAGGCACAGAGCAGGGCTGATCAGGGGGTTGGGGCACTTTCCCCTGTCATGAACAGAGCAGGGCAGATAGGGAGGTTGTGGCTCCGCCCCCTGTCACACATAGAGCCGCAGGGCAATCAGGGGGTTTGGGCGCTGCCCCCTGTCACGATGATCCCGGTGCCGGGAGCCTCGCTGCTCCGCTGATCCCGGTGCTGGGAGGCATATTACCCTTTTACTATATAGGATAGAGGCCTGGTGCATGGGTAGGGGCTGGCTGGTTTGCCCTGAAGGGTGTCCTGGATCAGGGTGGGGGTCCCCACTGGGGTGCCTGGCCAGTCTGGGTGAGGGGGTGAGGGCTGTTTTCAGGCTGGTGAGTGACTGAAGCTCCCAAGAGTGACTGAAGCTCCCAACCACTCCTTTCTTTCTTTCTTTCTTTTTTTTTTTTATTCTGGGCCAGCTTTAGCTCTGAGGCCTCCCTGCTGAAAACATCGATACAATGTTGCGGTCTGGGGCTGTCTGAAAGCCGGTTTCTGGGGTTCTGTTTAGCTTCTATATTTGCAACATAGTACATAGTTGCTTAGAGTTGCAGCTGAGAGGCCGGCAAGTTAGGCAGGGAACGTTGGAGTCCGCAGTCACTGGAGCAAGCAAGCCTCCCTGCTCGCTTCAGTGCATGGCTGCCGGCCGCCATCTTAGCTGACAGTTAATTTGCATAAGGATATGCTGATTAGCCAGTGGGAAGGGTAGCGGTCATACGCTAATTACCATGTTTCTCTTTTATTAGTGTAGATTGTCTTAAATATTTACTTTTCATAATTTAGAACTCTATAAGACAATGTTACATTTTTGTTTCCATAAGAAAACATAACTTAGGAATTTAAAGAGAAGAAAAATCTATTATCTTTATCAGCATATCTATTCTTTCCAAGGTAGCTTACTTCTTCGTGACCTTATTAAAATTATTTTCTTTATTATTATCTGTTTAGAAAATTTCCACTAGTTATTGTTTTATGGTCAGTCTGCTAGCAACAATTTGTCTTCTTTTCCTTTCATTTGAGAATGTTTTGACTTTCTCTTTATTCCTGAAAGATATTTTTGCTATTTGTTGGATTTGAGGCTGACAATTCTCTTTCAGCACTGAAAAATGTGTCACTTCCTGCTGGCCTCCGTGGTTTCTGATGGAAAATTCACTGTCATATGAGTTCTTTTTCTCTATGATATGTCATTTTTCTCAATTTCAAAATATTTTTCTTTCTTTAGTTTTCCTAAATTTGATTATGATGGTTTAATGTGGATTTCTTTGGAATTGTCCTGTTTGGGGAGGGGGTGCTCACTCTTGAATCTATGAATCTGTGTATTTCATGAAATTTGGGAAAGTGTGGTCTTGATTTCCTTGTATATATTTTACATCTACACCATTTTCCCTCTTTCTTTCTAGGCTAGTGATGACAGGGATGTTAGCTCTTTTGTTATAGTCCCACTTTTTCCTGAGGCTCTGTCCATAATTTTTCATTCTTTTTTCTCTCAGTTATTCATATGTATATTGTGCACTCTTCATGTTTACATATTTTTCCTCTTCTGTTCAACAAATCTATTATTTTCTGAAATTTTTAATTATTTCATTTTTCTGTTCTAAATTTTCTTTTGGGTCTATATTTTCTGTTTATTTGCTGAGACTTTCTATTTGTTCATTTATTTCAAGAATGTATGCATAATTTCTCATTGAAGCGTCTCTCAATCCTGTCATCTGTAGATCTGCTTTATTTCATTCATATTGTTTTTTTCTGGTTCTTGTAATGATGAGTAATTTCCAATAGAATCTTGTATCTTGTGGACATTATATTGTAAGGTTATGTCTTACTTAAATGTGCTATTTTATTGGGTCTGCTCTGGTACTGTGTACAAAGAGGGTTACAATACTAATAGAAGTGGTTGGAAGTCCAAGTTCCTTCCCTGAACTCTTTACTGCTGGTTGAGGATCCCAATTTGGTTTCTACTGACATCACTCTGGCTGAGAAACATAGCAGTGCCTCTTTGCTGCTTCCTGTATTAATCTCCATTGACAATGAGGGGTAGCCTCATTTCTTCTGGGTACGGGTGAATACTCTAAGTCTCCACTAGGCTTCTTCTGATACCATTCAACAAGTCTTGTTACTCCAGGCTCCCCACATGGTCTCCATGGACACTGAAAGTGGAAGAAATCTTGTTGCCAAATAGCAGGAATGAGAGACCCAGCTTCTCACCTAGCCTCCTCTGATCTCACAGGTAGAGTGTGTGTGTGTGTGTGTGTGTGTGTGTGTGTGTGTGTTATGGAGGGAATAACCTTTTAGACTCACAAGGGAGAAGTTCTAGGCTCTTTACGCAGCATGTGATGGTGGAAGTGGGTCATTGTTTTTTTCTGTGGTGTTTGGCTAGGGTGGAATGGTTATTGTCTGGAAGTTCTGTCTTGCCACAGCTAATCTTCCTTTTCCTTTGGCTAAACAGGTCAGTCTTTTTTTTTTGGGGGGGAGGGTTTGTCTAGGTATTAGCAGGTTATTAATATTTCTAATACTAAGGCCAGAATATCTGAAGAAAAGTGAAAAACAAAGGTACTCACCATTGTGTTGTTTCTCAGATCCTGAGGTCCCTAGGTTGTATCTCTCTTCCTTAGAGTCTTTTTATGTGTATGCCCAGGGATTTTAGCTCTACTTAGTGGGACAAATTGGACAAAAGATCATCTACTCGATCTTTCCATTGGTGAAAGTTCAGTCTTTTACTTACTAAGAAGAATATTTGGAACTTACAAAATAATATTGTAACAGGTATGCAATTTTAAAATTTTATGTAATGAATTTAATGACTGTTAATGTCATGGACACATATCAACTCACTGTCTGTTACCAGAGACACATAAGCTTAAATCTATCACCCTGCCTCCGGTATAAAATAAATTATTTACTTATCAAGTCTTTCCACCTTAATAGGTTTATAAACTTTCAATTATTTATTTTATCCAATAAAAATACTACTTGATTCACATACAAGCATATATGTGTCTTTCTTTTCCAAGCTAATGAGCTCATCTTTGCATACCATTCTACAATTTACAAAGTAACTATACTTTGTTAGATGTCTTTTCAAGATCTGCCTGAAAAATATATATTCTGGAGAAATATTACCTTGACAAAACATTTTTGAAATTGAGAGTTTGTACTATATACTATACTTGGCTTATTTCATCTTGGCAAACATACTGCTCTTTTTCATTTGACTTTGTCTCATTTGACTTTTTTGTACGTTCAGCATTCCTCTAAGACACATATATAAACTAGATAAAAATTAGAATAAGGTAGTTTTTGCTCTCTGCTCCTCATTTTTTGGGTAGGGTGTAATTATCTAGGCATAGTTTTAGCTTGCTTAAGATTATTTAAATATGAATTCACAGAGCCATAAATTGTATCTTGAAAGGGGTCATGATGCTGAAATTATTACAAATGCCACTTCTCATTTCAACATCTCAAACTGGGGTACAAATGAAACAGTTTGGATTTCCCACCTGTCATACTTTTCAAAGTCAAATTTGAAGAACATGTCCTAGTTAATGAGCACAAAATTTAACCAAAGGAATTCATGGAATACATAGGCAGTATTGTTCCGCTGCTGCTTCTCCATATACTTGCATATTATTTGTTCCTTTAAATAAATTTACATTTGCAGGGTGCTCAGAAGAGAATCATGCATCAGAAACTATGACATAACCTTGCATTTTTTAGCATTATTAAAAGTAAAAGGACCTATCTATCATAAAAAGCTTTTGATTTAATTATAGTATATTTCTATAGTTAATTCTAGCAACACAAATTATAGAACAATAATTTATCAAACTTTAAAGGTGAGCTAAATGTATCATGAAATTTTATTATGACTAATACTTAGGCATTTGTTTAGGAATAATATACATGCATTGATTCTTATTTCTTCTTTTCAACAGAAATATAATTTAAAGTAGGTCTAAATAAAAACAATAGATATATAATATTCATGAGAAAAAAATCAGGAAATTTTTCCTTTAAAAACATTGTTCAAACAATTGTTCAAAACATTATATATATGTAAAATGTCAGTAACTTTCTGAATATTTTATAAATATTAACTTAAATCATCTTCATAACAATCCTTTGAAGTTAGCACTTCTAAGATCGCCATACTGTAGATGATAAAACTGAGTTACATAGATGTTAGTTATTGTTAAAGAGCACACAGCTAGTTAGGGGTAAAACTAGGATAGAAATCTAGGTAATCTGCCTCCAGAGTGTACATTTTTTACCACTAATATATGCTCTCTCAATTATCTATATCCCACCCCCAAATTCTGAGGTCATAGTACAATTAAAAACAAGAAATAAACTTCTTAATTTTGTAAGTAATAGACAAGCAAAGTTCTTAGTACTAAATTTTTTACGGACTCATTTCTGACTCAATTATATGTATGGTTGTTCTAATTTTGGCTAACATCAAATAATCAGTTACCATTTTGATCAATGCTTGCTAATCTATGTATTTATCTCCATTAAAATCTACGATAATGAACTTTTTATTCAATATTTCCTGAATAGCTTTAGTCATTTCTTTACTAGGGATTCTTTAATGTTTCTTCCATGTTTCTGCCTCAATCAAAGGAATACCTGGAATCTGGCCTTTTCCAGGCTAATTGGGCTCTTTGAACATTAACTACAAGTGCAGACATGACTCACAGGCCACTGTGTATTTCAGCTATGCCCCTAACAATAGTTATTTTACATAGGCAATGCAGCAAATGTATGGGCCTTTAACCTTTATACAAAAACTGTCCATGAGAAAATGAATGAGAGGTCTTTCCTACACTACCTTCAACATTTCTGTTTAACTGGAAACTCAAGTTGAGAAATATCTAACTAATGAGATCTAGGAGATGTAGCGAGCATATGTTTAAAACAGATAACCCACAACATTACTCAAATGAGATAATGACTCTTTTAAATTAAGAAAAAACTAATGAAAGACTCAATTACTTAGGAGAAGAATCAGCTTAAAATGATTTACTCACCTTTACTGAGAAATAGGATGTTTTGGAGACCATTAATCCTCATCACCTTTATTTCTTCTAATTTAATGTTGAGAAAAAATGGCACTCCATTTCATTGTATACTATAGTTATAAAGGATAATTTACAGTTCTTATTTAAGAAAAAACATATCTTGAATAATGTAATATATATTTTTTTTATTATACATACTTTTTTACCTTAGATATTTTCTGAGGAAAAGAACCTTGACACATTTCTTTAATTAATTTTATTCGCAATAGCAGGATATAGCAGGAACTATCTTAATTTAATCCTGTAATTATCTCAATAATTTCATGATGTTTAATATAGAAATTAATTAGTAACTTTATTTAATATGACTAGTAAAAATTGTGGAGGGTGACAAGACAAATGTTTCTTTTTCCTAAATGAAGCAATTTAAAATATCTTCAATTTACTTTTTTCATGAGAACCTATAGAGTAAGTGTGAACTTTTGGAGATTGTTTCTGTATTTTCATAACTTTCGTCAAGGCACTATAATATTTTAACAGCCTTATTTTTAATAAATGAGAGATAACCATTAAAGTCATTAATTTTTATACCAAAACATATTAGAAAATTCTCCTTTACTAGAATTGCTGTCAGAATAGATAGCAATGATTGGAATGGACACATCACATCATATTAGAAAATTGCAAGAGAATCAAAAAAATGTTAATTAGCCCTAACTGGTTTGGCTCAGTGGATAGAACATCAGCCTGCGGACTGAAGGGTCCCAGGTTTGATTCCGGTCAAGGGCATGTACCTTGGTTGAGGGCACATCCCCGGTGCGGGGTGTGCAGGAGGCAGCTGATCGATGTTTCTCTCTCATCAATGTTTCTAACTCTCTATCCCTCTCCCTTACTCTCTGTAAAAAATCAATAAAATATATTTTAAAAAATTGTTAATTAGAGTTAAGATTTCAGAAATTAACAATGGTCTAGAAAGGGCTTTATTTTGTTTTATTTGTATGTTCTGGTTTCACATTCTTTCTGAAGGGAATTGCCTTTGCAATATCCTTAAAAAGGAAAGGTTAAGTTTGTATTTGTGCACATGTAACTAGGTCCTAGACTATGATTCCATTACTAGGCCACAGCTAATTTTTAACTCAAAATAGTTGATAATAAATAAACAAATAAATAAATAAATATGTTCATTACATGTGAATATTACACACACACACACACACACACACACACACATGCACACTAGAGGCCCGGTGCATGAAATTCATGCATGGGGTTGGGGGTCCCTCAGCCCAGCCCGCACTCTCTCCAATCTGGGACCCCTTGGGGGATGTCCAACTGCAAGTTTAGGCCCGATACCTGTGGGATCGGGCCTAAATCAGCAGTCAGACATCCCTCTCGCAATCTGGAAACACTGGCTCCTAACTGCTCACCTGCCTGCCTGCCTGATCACCCCTAACTTCTCTCCCCTGACGGCCTGATCACCCCTAACCACCTCTGCCTCAGCCCCTGCTACCGTGGCTTTGTCTGGAAGGACGTCTGGAAGACATTCGGAAGACATCCGGTCTAATTAGCATATTACCCTTTTATTAGTGTGTGTGTATATATATATATATATATATATATATTTCAATGAACATACATATAGGTATTAAATATATATGTACACAAGTATACTGAGCATTAACCCAGGAAGAGGTCTGGTCAAAGAAAATTGTTGAAAAATGCTAAATACTAAATTGAACGAATATTGTTTTGCATGTTGAGTCCATTAATGGTGGAGTACTAAGTTTGCAATAAGGAATTTCAAGCTTCTGTGGACCCATTATTGTTCTTTTTTCAGAAGTCAATCAGTGGATTTGTTATTAACAATCTAGAACTATCACTATGTGTTATTATGATATTATAGAGTCTGTAAAGCTTAACCTAAGGCTCACATTTCCTGCTATTATTATGTCCATATGTATACATATCAGTTACCTGCATTTTTAGAAATTAGCTAAATGACTCTGTTTCTTGAAAACTGGGAGTGTGTGAAGAATCACACAAACACATGCATTATCACAAACCCCCATTATATTTTGACTTTCCAGAGTTTGATGGTAGTTTAGGTAAAGGCAGATGGTGTAGAATTTTGTGCATTAAGAATGGAAAATTTCTTATGATATTTTTGAGAAGTGTTCTAGTCACCAGACAACTTGATAACAATGCCCAACCATTGTGTCTTCTTAAAAAAATATATTTTTATTGACTTTTACAGAGAGAGGAAGGGAAAGAAAGAGAGAAACATCTATGTAAGAGTGAAACATTGATTGGATGCCTCCTGCACACCCCTACTTGGGATCAAGCCCACAACCAGGCATGTACCCTAACCAGGAATTGAACCGGCAATCTTTCGGTGCATGGAACAACTGAGTTGCACCGGCCAGGCCTAGCCATAAGTGTCTTTACAGTGCATTCACAAAGAACACCATGTGGAAACCGAGAATTATTTTCATGCATTCTATATTGTTAAACTTCTTAAGTAAAGAAAAAATGAAAAGGACTGATTTTAAAATATGACATGGGCATGCTGAGCCTCCTACTAGAACTCACATAGTAGGGGACTTCTGGCATTGCTGTTTATTAACAGTGATTCTGGTTTACATGACACTTTTATGTTGAAGCAGGAGGCTGTTTGGGATTTTAAAATGTGAATTATATTTCCATTGTACTTCCACTGGATTATGAGCCAGGGAATTATTTAACATTACTAGTGCAGTTAACTCAGAAGCTGGAGCTCTTTGGTGTGTTAATGAAGTACATGATTTCTTGCATCTGCAGGAACAGCTTAAATGTCATTCTGAGAATTCTTTTTCAGGTAAATTGCGTATTTCACTGTCACCTTGGTAGAAAGAATTTTAAAACAAAGATAATGTTATTGACACTAAAAAAAAACACACAAGAGAGTATTATAATTTATTAAATTAGTCTCAGACTTTGGAAATATAATGAAATATTTTGTGACTAAGTAGCTATAACATGGGAGATGTCTATAAGGTACACTTTTCAGAACTGAGTGTGGGGAGGGATGCTTGTGCTTAAAAAATAGATTATCTGGGTGTTAGATACAGTGAACTAGGTCATACTTTGTAGTTGCCACCCAGTGTAGAGTCAAAGTTGATTTCTACATAATGTAGTGCAATGCCATTCAATTCATCTTTGCAATGCAGATATAGAACATTGTTCCTTTCATTTTTATTTATTTTTACCTGTAAACAATCCTATCAGGATATTGATAATGATAACTAAAATCATGACTGGTGCTATCACATTTGGAATTTTGCATGTACGTACAGTATGCTAAGCTCTTACACGCATGATTTCATTTTATGCTCAAGTCAACCCAATGCAATAGGCCTCAATAGAGTGGTTAAATGGTTTGGCTCCAAACTCAGTGCACATCCTCTATTTTCTGCTCTACCTATCATGAGCTTTGTGACCTTATTGTCTACCTCCCATTGTGTTAGTTATCTCACACACAGCCATCTCATGATCATAAAATGAAAATGACAATTATATGTCCTATGCAGATGCTGTGATGATTAAATGAGTGCTTGGCACATGATAAGCAGTTTGTAAATATTGTTGTTGCTATTAATATATTTAGATCCATGTTACAGTTCAGAAAATTAAGACTTAAAGATGCAAAGAAAATTTTTAATATTATCTAGCTATGAAACAGTTTACACAAGATTTAGATCTAGATATTCTTTCTGAAATTAGAACCACACTTTCAAATAATATGGCTGTACTGTCTAATAACACTAATATAGGTTTTTCAAATATTATCAATATTTTGACCCTTATCCATGGAGAATAATATACTCTTTATATAAAGAGGCTGAGTATTTTCACCAAATATAATTGAAAATGGGGGTATAGTGTTTTATGCTGGGTATAGTGTTTTAGTAATTATTTACCAATATTGTATGTAAATAGATGAAGGAGGCATAATCTTCACGTTTTGAGAAATCCCCCTTTGCTAGCATATATGTGCATTAGAATAGTCTTTGTTGGAATGAAAAAAACAAAATAACCTTATAAAAAGGTGCATGTGCTCCTAAGAGTAAACTGAAGAATGAATGTAAATTAGCAATTATGAATTGTGGGATGAAGAAAGCATGACAACTGATGTTTATGGGGAAATAGGACTAACAATTATTGAGGCAGTACTGTGGCTCTACATATTCATTCTCTTTTTGTAATCCTTACCCAAAGATATGTGGATATGTTATTTTTACTTTAGAGAGAGAGTGGTCGGGAACGGGAGATGGAGAGAAACATTGATGTGAGAGAGTAATGTCAATTAATTGCCTCCAGTATGCTCCTTGACTAGGGATTGAACCTGCAACCTAGGTATGTACCCTGACTGGGAATCAAATATACAATCTTTTGGTGTATAGGATAATGCTCCAACCACGTGAGCCACCTGGCAGGGCTACATAATCCCTGTTATATTAATGATCAAATAACCCTATAAGAATTATTTTCCAATTGTAGAAGTAATACAATTGATACTCGTAGATATTTGATAATGTTCTCAACATCTTAATAATAAAACAAAAGATTTATAAAGACCAACAGAAGAAAGACATATAAGAAAATAATATTTTAATTAAAATATGTGTCTGTTGCAATTAAACATGAAGGTCATTTAGAATGGTATTCTAACATCTGATGACAGGTTTTTTTTGATTTATGAAAAATAAATTTATTACATAACACCTCGTTTTTAACAATGTTCAATTTTTTTAAAATTCACAATACTTGTGTCATTCATGTAAAATAGTTTGATACAGTACATTGTATGTTATAGGGTTTATTTTTCCTCAAAAATTCTAAGGCTCTCCTACTCCTTCTCCTTTGCTGAAGTAAGGGCACCCTAAACAACATGCGAACAAGTTTTAAAAAAGAAAACTGAATAAAATTTTAATAGCACTACACCAACCAGCTTTAAAATCAACAAAATATCTGAACTGGATGCCACACCTTTTTAAGGAAGTTACCATTCATGCTTTTTCATCTTAAAGCATGCTCACAAATCAGTAACACTAACAGGAAAAATAAAACACTGTCTATGACAATCATTTTAGTTTGTTGGCCGAACCAAACAGGTTTATATCAATGACAATATATTTAATTACTATCAATTAGCAGCTTTAATACCAGTCAAGTCATAGATTGAAAATAAAAACAAACTTATAGTGGGAAATTAATCTTTGGGAGTTTTGAAACCTTTCTGGAAAAACTATGTGGCTTTTTGTACTTTCAAAAAAACCCAAGCAATATAATCTTGGTCAAAAAACACTGATTAATGTAGAAAATGAATCAACCCACTGATAAGACATTAGGATGAAAGGTGTACCAAAATATTCTCATTTTGAGTCTCAGTTATTTTGTTGAGTTAACACATACTGTATGTTTCAAGTACCAGTTAAACTTTTTTTTGTGTGTGTACGATTGTTCAGATAATGTTACACTGAAAGAATTCACCACATACAACACCAAATGCTTGCCCTGAGCACATTTCACAGCTTCAACTGCTACAGACTGTCACTGAAAAAAAATGCATTGGTCAGTCTGAACCATGTCAAGTAAACTATGAAAGTAGCAAATCCACAACACAAACTATGCTAGCACTTTCTGTTCAAGTCTAACCCCAAAATAGGTACAATTTGGAAGCCACTACCCCAGTCTGTGCAAAGTGGTGGAACTTGGCTATTGGACATTTTGAATATGTGGTTGTACAGTACATTCTCATGGCCCATACCAGGTTCCCGCAGAGAGCTGCACAGTTAGTCTGGCAGCATTAGCAGTAGTGCATTGACAATATTCCAACGCAGCTCAGTACCGGTGTGTCTGATGTGAGTATTGTGGAGGCTGCTGGGAGGTGGTTGAGTAGCCCATGCTGCTCTGTGGCTGTGATGTGCTTGGTCCAGGATTGGGATAGGCAGCATGTGGATTGGAACGCTGATAGTCTGAGGTCATGATCAGCCCATCTGAGGTAGTGGTAGGAGGAACAACTCTCACTTTTTTCAACGGGGGTCCCTGTGTATGACTGCTATCTTGATTCCCTGGGTGACCATTTCCATTAGTGTGATTATTGCCCTGTTGCTGCTGTTGGTTCTTTTTGTCTCCTTTATCATCAGGTTCTTCTTCTGTTAAAAATTCTCGTTTTGGGTAAGGGATTTGACAACCGGCAAAAACATCTGATGTAGGAAGTGGGTCTTCTAAGAAATAGGGATCCTGCATAGCCTGTTCTGAGGTAATTCGCTTTACTGGGTCCATGGTAAGCAACTTCTGAAGCAAGTGGAATGCTTTACTATCTGGTTTAACTTTATGTTTTTCCATATACTTGATAAGGCTGCAGTTGGTATACATATTTCTTCTGAAATCTTTCATTAATGTTGCATATTCAGGCATCTTTTTTATATCTTTCCAATCTTTAACTGCAGGGAATCCCATTACATTGAATATTCTGTCCAGCTGGTCATGGTGATAAGGATTACTAGTTTTGATACCCCCTTGTTGACAGTGAAATATTGGTTCTGACGTTAGTAGCTCTGCAAATATACACCCTATGGCCCAAATGTCAATAGCTTTGGTATAATGTCTTGCTCCAAGAAGTAATTCTGGAGCTCGGTACCAGGATGTTACAACTACTGGATCCACATCTGCTAAAGGCTTCAAAGGTGAATTAAATAATCGGGCAAAGCCCATATCAGCAATTTTTACCCTTCCTCGTTCAGGACCTTCACCCATAACTAAAATATTAGCAGGTTTCAAATCTCTATGCAACACCCAGTTATCATGCAGGTAGTGAATCCCATCTAGGATCTGATATAATAGTGACTTCACCATCCCCTGAGATAACTGAACTGGCTTCTTATTTGCTTTAGAAGCTCCGTGAAACTTGATTATATGCCAGAGGTCATGTTCAGCATAGTCAAACAGAAGCCATACTTTCCTGTCTGCATGAGATAGAAACACCTTTTGAAGAGAGATGACATTTGGATGCTTAAGCTCTCGAAGTAATGCTATTTCTCTACATGTTGACATAGAGATTCCGGTTCCTTCTATTTGTTTTAAAGCATAGTCTTTATCATCTTTTCCATCCTTCCTCTTGGCTTTGTAGACGTGACCATAAGTGCCTCGGCCAACTTTGCAGCCCTCGTATTCAAACAGGTCCTCGACCCGCTCCCGCTCGCTGCTCAGCTTCACTTTAAAGTCATAGTCCATTGTTGTGGTCCAACCCCAGCAGGTCCAGGGGTCCCCAAAGGTGTGGATGGAGTCGGCGAAGAAGGAAGGACACAGAGACAGCGTTCAGTTGATCAGCAGCCTAGCCAGGATCTCTAGCCAGGATCTCCAGCCAAGTTCTGGTTTGGATCTCCACCCAAGTTCTGGTGTTTATTGTCTCATTACATCAGTATTTATACCAGTTGATTTTAATCTTGTCAATTTCTATTGCAAAGGTTAGGGTGTTTTTTATCTCCATTCCAGGGAGTAAAGATTATGTAGCTTAAGCGTGATTGTTTGTAGTTAAAGTGATTAACTACCCTCCTGGCACTTAGTTAAGGGATTTTATTCCCCCGCCCCCCCCCCCCCCCCCCTGCAACTTCAGGAAAAAATCCCTACCTGGGAAAACAACCTTTCTCAGAGAGGTGACCTTGGTTAAAACACATAGCGCTAAGGGGAGCAAACATATTAAGAACAGTATGCCATATATGCCAGGTCCCTTGGGACATATGCTGTGCAGATGTTTCTTCCCTGCAGCAACTGTGTCGAGCAGCAAGGATGGACCGGCTTCCGGCATAATACATTGCTGAAAACAAAACAAAACTACTGAGATAGAATCATTTAAAGTTGGTCTTGGTTAAAATCAATAAATAATAGAAGCAGCTCAGGTAGGCATATCTGTGCTGGATAAATCCCATGAATGAAGCACGAACATATTACAAGGAGTTTGGGGGTGTGAGAGCATTCTCTGCAACTCCTCAGTGGAAAAGTCATTCAGCAGAATTGTAGGGGTCAACTAAGCATCCCCTGAGAAAGTCCCCTAGAAGCCAGTTCAATTTTCTGTGGCTGAAAAATGGAATAAAGAAAACAAAAGGCTGTAGGAAAAAAGATTTTATGCTGTTGTATGCATTCCTTCAGTTTTGAAAACAATGTGCACCTCATCCAGAAGATAAAACTACTATTGAAAGAAATGGGGATGGGTAAGGGAGGGTGAGTTTAAAATTAGATAGAAGGATAATCAAGGAGTGAAGGTCACCCAGCACTATCATCCATACAATATAGGTAACCATATACTTATTATAGAATTGTTCTAAATAAGAAATTAGATCATGTGTGAGATAGTGCCCAGCACATAATACAACCTGAAATTGTATTTGGTTCTCCTTTCTCAAACCTCTCTACACAGATACAAAATACAAGGCCCCATTTATGAACTTTTGGTTCTATCAAATCTCCTTCAATTGTGTAGAATCACAATTTTTACACATTCTTGTCTTTTATGATATTCAGCTTTTAGTTATTTTTCTTTGCAGAGCTAGGCTCTTGACAGGAACTATGTGTGCTTTGGGACCAAGAGATTCCAACTCAAAATGCAAATCTCCCTTTCAATAAAACTCAAAATTTCTGTAGAGAATAAGCAAACTAATGGCATGCTGACTTTATCCAATATGGTTAATTTATTGTGCTGCCCACAGATAGTACTTACCTTGAGGCACCTGGGATCCATTCCCACAAATGAAAAGCCTAAGCTAAGCCTAGGAAGTTGGGGAGAAAGACAATGGGAAGTCATTGCCTTCTCTGTTTCTTAATTTGAAGTCAGCTTCAAGTGAGAGGATCCAACTTCTGAGATACCCCACTAGCTAAGAAACTGAAGGGACTCTTATTGAGGCCATACTTTGGAATATAGAAGATTTGTATTATCAATTAGGTAATAATAAAACAAGAAAGCTACCCATCTTTATATTATAAAAAGTAAATATGGTAGGCTATTTGGAAGACAATGAGTAACTTTTAATTGATCATTAAAGTTTTCAGTATTTTTGTTTTGAATATGGCTTAATTGTTTTTTATCCCAAGTACCTTAAAGTATATACTATATTGATTTTCTTTTTGTTCTGTGCATGTTACATTCCTTGTTTAAGGATTTTTATTATTTTATATGAAAACTACTTAAAAATATATACATTCTAACATCTCATTTCTAGTATTCCATGTTTCCATAAACTCATTGAAATTAACTTGTGTTTCATTATAGTATCAATATATTTATACCTTTTTCATTTTACATGACTTTCTATATAATTCACTCACCATATGAATTAAATGTTTACTTTGCTAAGTATGAGGAATATAAACATGATGGAGGCATTTAGCTCTACTTTGTAGGAATTCACAGTTTGTGTATAACTTTTCAGTAGAAGTGAGATGTCCAGTAATGAAATGGAATCAGCTACACTTATTTAAATTCACTTCCCCAGCAGCAGAGGCAGAAATGCTGAGTCAGTAAATTTTGATAAAACTATGATTTATAAATCCTGTCTTTTACCGTAGCCTTTCAGAAACTTAAAGCTGGAAAAGTAAAACAGACACGATCAGGAGTGTCATAAAATGGAGAAAATTATGTTTAACAGAACTCTAACTTTCTTGGGAAAACATATCAGCTTTGGGGTGGTTCTTCCCTCAAGGGAAACCTGTATATGTGGTGAAACTGAACACTACACATGTCCATTCTCTATGATTCTGTGATTCTAAGTCTAGGTAATTTCCCTAATGTAGTAATTAGACATGTTGAAGCTCCAAAAAAATACTGCACAATTGGAAATAATGATCAATTCTAATTTTTATGTATCCATGTTCAAATATTTCAATGTATTTTCAGAGCTATTATTTTTACCCCTTAATATGGAAAATTTGTTTTTGATAAGTATTTTTATAGGGTAAAATTTGTTGAAAAATGTTGTCTTTTGGTATAATTAGATGTTGACCAGAAGGTTCAAAATCTTAGGCCTTAACTTCACACAATTCTGGCATTATACATTTATCCAATAAAAACAAGGTTTATCAACCTTAGTACAGCTTATATTTAAGGACAGATAATTCTTTTTTTGTGGGGACCAGTAATTACATTTGTAGAATGTTCAGCAGCATCCTTGACCTTTTAAAGACTCAAAATTAAACCTTATTTATTTCACTGTGTTTTGTATAGATAAATTTCAAGGTCTTCCCATTTGAAAACTTTGTTTCTAATTATGGCATTTCACTAGAATCTACAAAAAATGAAGTTTTTTAGGCTCCATAAGAGGATGATTTGTTTCATGCCGGGAGCCGGTCCATCCTTGCTGCTTGACACAGTCACTGCAGAGAAGAAACATCTGCACAGCATATGTCTCAAGGGACCTGGCATATATGGCATACTGTTCTTAATATGTTTGCTCCTCTTAGCGCTATGTGTTTTAACCAAGGTCACCTCTCCGAGAAAGGTTGTTTTCCCAGGTAGGGATTTTTCCCTGAAGTTAGGGAGGGGATAAAACCTCTTAACTAAGTGCCAGGCGGGTAGTTAATCACTTTAACTACAAACAATCACGCTTAATCTACATAATCTTTACTCCCTGGAATGGAGATAAGAAACACCCTAACCTTTGCAATAGAAATTGACAGTATTAAAATCAACTGGTATAAATACAGATGTAACAAGACAAATACACACAGAACCTAGAGGAGAACCTAGAGACAGAACCTAGAAACAGAACCTGGCTGGAGAACCTGGCTAGAACCTGGCAACAGAACATGGCTGGAGATCCTGGATAGAACCTGGCAAGAGAACCTGACTAGAACCTGCTGACTGTGAAAGGGCGAGGGCTAGGCCCTCCACCTTGCCCCAGGGTAAGGGCTACGCCCTCCACCTTGCCCCAGGGTAAGGGCTACGCCCTCCACCTTGCCCCAGGGTAAGTGCTCCATCTTACCTTGGCCACGTGCTTGGCAAGGAGCTTCTTCCCGGAAGTCTAAGCTTCTGCTAGCCACACCCAGGAACAAGACACCGACTTGTGCCTGGCCAATCGGCAGAGCACAGTCCTTTCTCCTCCCCTTCCTCCAACTCCCCCTATATAACCCGTCTCCACACAGAGTTATCTCTCTCTGCTTCCTGCTGCTGTGTCAGCAAGGTGGGGGAGCCGAGGTAGCTCGAATAAAGACTCTTATGCTTTTGCATCGGACATGGCTGGCTCCCTGATGTGGTTTCTTGGGGATCCTGAAATCTGGGCATAACATTTGGGGGCTCGTCTGGGATTCCCAAGACCATCCAGGGACCCCCAGTTCGAAGAGTCTGACTGGCCGCGGTAAGTGTCTGTGTGTTGTGTATTCTGTTCTGTGTGATATATGTTATCTCTAAGGGACTCATCCTGTATCTGGAGGAATGGCTTCTAGATGATACTCACCATCAAAACTCGGACTGGCTAAAGGTTCGAATCTGGCCTATCTTTTAAAAAAGGTAGAAGAGAAGCATTCCTAGGCAGTTTTCTACTGCCTCTGTTCAGGGACTTGTTCTGTATCTGTTCTGTGTGAGCTCACTTCTGGAATCTGTGCCTGAGGGGTCCAGGCAGACGCGCCGTGTACGACCACAGGCGGGGGAGAGTTAGAAGACGTTCTGCTCCCCACGAGGAATGTGTATTCTCCTCACGGATTTGAGGGATGTGTATTCCTCTCATGAGAGATGTGTATTCCTCTCGCGGATTTGAGACGAGGCTGGTCGCTCCCGCCGGTTTGGCGTAAGGCCATCATCTAGTTGCTTCCATGGAGTTGGAAGGCTGTTCTTTGGGGCCCTGTTTGTCTGTGTCTGTGTTTTTGTTTTCTGTGGACTTACTGGACTGATGTTATGGGACGGACTCAGACTGCTCCTTTGGGTATTGTGATTGATCATTTCAAGGAGATTGGGGGAGGCTGTAGAGCTCCCTCAGGAGTTGGAAAGTTGTTATTGTTTAAACTCTGAGTGAATGTCTGGTGAAAGTGTGTGAGTGTGGAGGGAGGGGGCCTGCCCTCTCCCCTCCTTTGTGTGGCTCCACGACTTCAGTCAGGTGGGCATCTGAGTGAGGATCTGTGAAAACAGGTCACTCCCTCCCCAAGTAAATGGGTCTGGGATTTCTGTGCACGTGTAGAGAGAAAAGCTGGCTTAAAACTAATGCGCGCACTGTCCGATTTTGGATAGAGTTTTGAGCTAGAGTCTATCCAGATGTGCAGATGTGCAGGATGGAGCCCAAGACTGATCATTTACCTAAAAAAAAAAAAAAAAAAAAAAGATGCCAGCTAGATTTTAGCAGCAGGATTGGCATTTCCATAATAAAGAACAGTTTTTAAAGGTTGTTCTTAATGGAGGAAGGGGATAGTCGCCTCCTGCCTGTAGCAAAATCTTAAAGAATGTGGTCAATTTACATCTGAAAAGGCCAGGTAGGCCAGAACCTATTTTGCAAGGCTCAAATGTGGTTTTCCAGAGCCGCTTGAAAGTAAAAAGTAAAGTTTACTCTAATTTGCCTCATGAAAAATCTAGAGAACAGAGTTAAATCTGTTGGTTAAGTATGTCTTGCATTTTTAAAGTTTATTCTTAAAGATGTTACTGATTGAGAAATGCTGAATATTTTGACTTGCCAGCTAAAAGTTTAAGGTTCGGATTGAATTGGGAAAAATTGTGTAATTGTGGTAACTAAATGCCTTTGCTTATTGGTCCTGATTTGCAAAAAAAAAACAGTGTAGACAGCCACCATTTTGGGCTGCATGACTTGGCAGCCGCCATGTCATCCACATGACTTGCCGCTCCCCTGGGGGCCGCCATCTTGAAACAGCAAAGGCCCCTCCCTCTGATTTAGTCAAGGGTGGAACTTTAAGGCGGAGTTTTATGGGGCAGGAAGTGTGCTTGCCTCTCGGATTTATTTAATATGTCAAAGTCTTTAAAAAGGACTAATAGCAGTAATCCAATTTCTAAAGTAAAGTACGATTATTTCAGGTAGAAACTGTGGTTTCATACTGGGCTTAGAGGGCACATTTGTCCTTTGCCTGGGAGGGACAGTGCAGCTGTCCCAGGATCGGGGGGGCTCCAGTTAACTTATCAACTCAATGTTCTGGAGACCCAGGACTGCAGTTTGGATGGCATGCCTAAGTTTGACCCAGTTTACCAAAGGGCTCTAGATAATATGTTAATCAAACTAGGTTATCTGTTGGTATTTTGTGCTGTAAATGTGGCATGTGCCTGTGTAAAAGTGTTTTTGTTTATTTCTGTTTTGTTTTGTTTTCTCCTGTGGTGATTCTAGTGAAATTTCTGTTTGTGTCTAAAAAAACCACATGCTTGATTTCTTTGAGGCTGAGTGCTCTGACCGATAGCAAAACACCCTGAGCGGCCGCTGGGATCTTTCCCCAAGGGCGCTTGCTCTCTGTCAGAGGTGGAATCGGCCCGCCTAACTAGTAAACATCTGTCTGTTTGCTGGGAACTTTGATTTGCTATGTGATATTCTGTGCTGGGTTGGGATTTTGGAATTCTGGGGTAGATTTAAAAGGTATTTGTGGCTTTTCTAGTCTGATTGGGACATTTAAGGGTGGGGCTCACAGTTCCTCAGGGCAGAGATTTCATGGGCCCTTCCCCCTGCCTGTGAAAGGAAGGCAACGGGCCCTAGAATCTGTACGAGACCAGCCCAACCCCAACTCCTCATCAGCACAGACCAGGAGATTGGGTCTACGACAGAAGGCACCACCAGGAGACCCTCAAGCCACATTGGAAGGGTCCCTACACTGTGGTGCTGACGACCCCCACCGCTCTCAAGGTAGACAGCATCATGACCTGGGTCCATCACACTCGATCCGGGAAGACTTCGTCACCAAATGGAGAGTCGATCGAGATCAACGCAACCCGCTCAAGCTCAAGCTACGGCGTGCTTGACCTGCCCGATGCTGGTAACATTGAATAGACTTAGATAATGCCTGCATCTTCATGGACATGGCTCCAAAGAGACAAGGACAATTTATAGAAAGGCCAAGAATAGACTTTAGTAGAATTTGGCTGCCTGAAGCGGCCATGACGCCAATATCATGTTTCATTGTATTGATATGTTATATTGACCTTTGATTCTCTTGCAGGTTTGAATGTATGTTGCCTATCCTGGAAGGGGAATGTGTGGGGTGAACCCCAAAGTAAAGTGTGTCTAGCTGCCAAGAGGGCAGGTACCCAACTGGTCAGGGAAGAGTGCCCATCAGGTTTTGATCTCTGTTGAGAGACAGTTGACGGTTGGCAGCCTGTATACTGTCTTGCAGGCCTGCATAACCATGCCCATGTCAGGGGTAGTAAGCTGGAAAAAGCCTGTTTAGAATAGAAGGTCTAAGACATGGTTATGCATAGAAAGAAAGTTTTATACCAACAGTTGCTGTTTTGTTTTAAATCCATGAAAAGGAATTAGCAAGGAAAGTCAGAAAATCTTAGAGTAGATCAGTATGTCTTTCTTCTTATGTAATTCCTCCGAAATTTGGCAATGCTAACATGGCAATACATTTCTTTGCATAGATTCAATAAGACCGGTTCCTAATAGTGGTTTTATTAACGGAAAACTTTGACTGGAGTATCATGTTTTAAAGAGCCCTGTCTGAGCTCTAAAGACTTGAAGCCAGTAAGAATGCCACGAAGAAAGCCTGGTATCCTGCTTGGAAGCCCTGAAGATGGCTGGCGCTGGAGTGTCAGGCCGATGCCCTACCATCACTGGCTGTTGGTAAGAGTAGAAGGGGAGCAGTAAAGATGCCTTTGCGTCCCTGCGGAACCCCCACACACTCTGGGCCGCAACAAGTAGGAGGGCTATTGAGATGGGCCTTAAAGCCTGGAGAGTGGGCTCAGGTGGAGTTGCTACAGGTGAGGGATTCACCTAACTCAGCAGATACTGCAGGCGGGCCTGATGGCAGCTGGGTGGCGTGGCTTCCTGGCCCTACAGGGCATATTAAGATTCAATCATGAGATTCCAGCAAAGGTAGTCAGTTACCATTCTTGTTGTGTTTATGCAAACATCAGGACAGTAGATAAATTAATCTTGATTTGGCTTTTTGATAGCCATGGAGGAATTTTAAGAAGAAAAGTCCTATTTCAATTGAAGTTGTTAAAGCTAAAATGGTTTATTTCCCTTCCACCAGACCATTTGTTAAGATATGCCCAGTACGGGCCTCTAGCAACGGTGGAATAGAAATGCAGTCCATCTCATGATTGAGCCGGAAGTTCCAAGACAAAGGGGGGAATGAAAGGGCGAGGGCTAGGCCCTCCACCTTGCCCCAGGGTAAAGGCTAGGCCCTCCACCTTGCCCCAGGGTAAGGGCTACGCCCTCCACCTTGCCCCAGGGTAAGTGCTGCATCTTACCTTGGCCATGTGCTTGGCAAAGAGCTTCCTCCAGGAAGTCTAAGCCTCTGCTAGCCACATCCAGGAACAAGACACCGACTTGTGCCTGGCCAATCGGCAGAGCACAGTCCTTTCTCCTCCCCTTCCTCCAACTCCCCCTATATAACCCGTCTCCACACAGAGTTATCTCTCTCTGCTTCCTGCTGCTGTGTCAGCAAGGTGGGGGAGCCGAGGTAGCTCGAATAAAGACTCTTATGCTTTTGCATCGGACATGGCTGGCTCCCTGATGTGGTTTCTTGGGGATCCTGAAATCTGGGCATAACAACTGAACCTGCCTGGAGAACCTAACGAGAGAACATGGCAAGAGATCCTAACCAGAACTTGGCTGGAGATCCCGACCAGAACTTTGGCTTGAGATCCTGGCTAGATGTCCTGACTAGGCTGCTGATCAACTGAAGGCTGTCTCCATGTCATTCCTTCTTCACCGACTCTGTCCACACCTTTGGGGACCCCTGGACCTTCTGGGTTTGGACCCCAGCAGTTTCAAAATTTTCACCTGCTGTTACCAATATGTAACCACATTTAGAAATTTTATGAAAATATCCAGTGCCCTTGGAGACTTACATTTATTTAAAAATATCTTGTAAAACTCAAATATTTGTGATATCTTGATGGCAGGTAGCAAAGAGACAAAGCAAATACTGATCTCTTAAAATATATTTTAAAATTCTATATCTAATTTGTCATAGAGTATTTCTAGTTAAAATACTTTATTTGTGATTTACCATATGACCCAGCAATCCCTCTTCTGGGAATCTACCCCCCAAATTTGCAAAGATTCTCTCAAATGTTTTTCATTTGCATTCATTGTAGCACAATTCATGGTTCTCAAAACAGGGAAACAATCAAAGTGTCTCTCAGTAGATGATTAGATAAAAAGGAGTGGCCCATATATATACAATGGAACACTTCAGCTATCAGTAATGAGGAAATATTGCAATTTGCAACATGGATGAGTCTTGAAAATATTATGCTTAGAAACAAATCAGACAGAAAGAGTCAAGAACAATATGATCTCAATCATATGTGGGATATAAAACTGAAAGCAACAAACTAACAAGCAAGACAAATCAAAACTGAGAGATACAGATAACAGTATGATGGTTACCAGAGGGAAGAAGGGTGGAAGTCAATAAAGAGTGAAGGGGTCAAATATATGGTGAGGGAAGATCTGACATTGGGTAGTGGGCACACATGCAAATTACAGATGATGTGTCATAGCATTATACACTTGAAACCTATATAACTTTATTAACCAATGTTACTCAATGAATTTAATAATTTTTTAAAAAACTTTGTTTATAATAAAAATGTGTAAATTTGGAAAATTATACCACCTAATTTTATTAGTTATATTTTATTATATACAGTTATAAAATAATAAGGTTTTATCAATAACTCAAAATACATTTTATGCTCTACTGAGTTTATAATATAATAACATTATCTTGACCATGACTCCATTACAATTTATATTTTTTTTAATGTTGAGTTTTTAGGTTAATTTTAGTAGCATTTATAATAACAGTTTGGTTACATGAAGTATGTGAAATTATGAAACCTATAGAATAAATTGATTTGCTATTGGAAGCAGATGACACTGGCTTCACTTTTAGTGTTTGCAAAGGCCTTCTAATAGTTCCAACACTTCACAGCCTATGGCTTCCCTTTTTCCAAAATCACAAAAACCTAACTTGGAGTAGGGTGTCTATAAAAATAATCAAGTTAAAGATGAGGTCACCAAGGTGGACCCTAATTTAATATGACCAATATCCTCATAAAAAAAGGGAAATTTGGACATGGAGACAGATATCTAAAGAGGAAATACAAGGTGAAGACACAAGAAGGTCTCTTCCATGAGCCAAGGAATGCCTAAGACTCCAGAAGCGAGGAGAGAAGCATAGGGCAGATTGTTCCTCATAGCTCTCACAGGATGAACCCTGCTAACACCTTCATCTAGACTTTCTAGCCTCCAGCCCTGTGAGTCAGTTAATTCTGTTATTTAAATAACACAATTTGTGATACTTTATTACAGCAGCCCTAGGAAACTAATACAGGTTCAGGGAAAAAATTCTCAACCCTTGAGCCCCCATAATTTTCACTCCATTTCTTAAATGTGCATTAGCTGCTATTTCATTTTACTATCTGATGGAAATTATTTCACTAACTTCTAAGTATGAAAAAAATGTTACACATTTTTACCTTGAAAATCACTGTATGTATATCTTAGCAATTAATGTTATGTGTATATCATAATATAACTTTAAGCTAAAACGTTCTGTCAAAAATATGTTAGTGTTTCAGGAACTAATACTATATTATGGAACAAATAAAATTTTAAAAATAAAGACTGAATATGGGCTGTGAATCAGCATATATTTTATGAGTTATATCACTGGATTACTTTACATAGGATGCATTTTTAAAAGCTGGAGCTGTACAGATAACTGATTTTCAATGATGCTATACATCTTTTCTATGCCTGATTAGCTGTTTGCATTATTGATAGCTCGGAGTTTGTGATGGAAACATAGGTTAAGAGTCATGAATCTTTATGCCTTAGTTGACAAGGCAACTAATACATCATTAAGCCTCCCCCTTCTTGTTAAACCTACCTCTAAACCAATAGTGTCAGACTTGAATTATTTTTGATATTTAATCTATTGATGAACTGCAAAGGTTAAAATTAAAGTGTGATTTATGCTGTGATCAAGAGCATGGTGTTAGAGCACCAAGTGATCTGTGCAAATTACAACCATAACTATACTTCAGATTCTGCTTTATCGCTCTGCTACAAAGCTCTACATTCCCTCAAGGAGAATCCGTAGGATACGAGTGCTGATAAAATAAGTCTTTCAGATCTTGATGACTTTGTGAACAAAGCCAAAGCACCTGTGTTTTTCCCCCTTTGTAGTTTCATTCAGCTGGAATTTTGACACTTTGAATGGAGGAATGTGAACAATATGGTCTGTGCTCTATTACTTGTAGCCAAGTATGACAGATCAGAAAACCACTCATTGTATTTCATGGGAGTTCAGAAAAGCTTGATATCTCTCCTAGTTAAGGGAATAAATGAGTCACTGGAAGCCTTCCTTTCCCTGCATCGCTAGGATGTATTTGAAGGCAAGCCTATCAGTTCTCTTCAGCTTATCTCATTTAAGCAGACAGGTTTCAGTGATAGCAGGTTATCAAGAGACCTATAGGTACAGATTAAGTTAAATGTGAAACATAAGGATAAACCCACTGGGCCAGAATGGCGGAATATCAAAGGTTGTGTATTAAGTTGGGTGGATTATCTTAAATGTAAATGAGTTAATATCCTGGAGCCGGAGGGTGCTGGCAGCAAGAATATCTGAAATGTCAGGACTTTCCTCCCAAATACTAGATATGAGCTAACTATCCCCCGGGGTTTTATTAATGTAAATCATTATATCTCACCAACAGATGAAAGATAGGAGATTTTTGCCTTCGATTATCTTTCCTCCTTTTTTTTTTTTTTTTTCTTAAAATAAGAGTCAACATGCAGTATATCCTTTGGATGAAGTGCCTATTTATGTATACAATTTAATCAATATTTGAAGTTTAAAAAGAGTCATCTCTGGATTTATTCATGTTTTATACATATATAAATTGAAATGCATTTATAGGATTGTAATAACATCACATGATACAATGGATTTCCTTATGAGATTGTATAAATAGTAGTGAAAAAGAAATAATAGCCTAGTTCAGTCCACGAGCTTTGCCCATGAACCAGGAGGTCATGGTTCGATTCCCATCAGGGCACATGTCTGGTTACAAGCTGGACCCCAGTGGGGGGTGTGCAGTGTTATGCCCAGATTTCAGGATCCCCAAAAAACCACACCAGGGAGCCAGCCATGTCCGATGCAAAAGCATAAGAGTCTTTATTCAAACTAGCTCGGCTCCCCCACCTCGCCGACACAGCAGCAGGAAGCAGAGAGAGAGAACTCCGTGTGGAGAGAGGTTTTATAGGGGAGTTGGAGTAAGGGGAGGAGAAAGGACTGTGGGCACTGACGATTGGCCAGGCGCAAGTCGGTGTCTTGTTCCTGGGTGTGGCTAGCAGAGGCTTAGACTTCCTGGAAGAAGCTCCTTGCCAAGCACATGGCTGCCCCAAAATGGAGGACACAGGGTAAGATGGAGGGTGTAGTCCTCGCCCTTTCATGCAGGAGGCAGCCGATCAATGATTCTCTCTCACCATTAATGTTTCTATCTCTCTCTCCCTCTTCCTTCTTCTCTGACATCAATAAAACCATATTTTTTAAAAAAGAAATAATACTTACTAAATACATTGCTATGTACAAGAATGAATTTGAAAATAAATTATTTTCAATTTACCTGGGAGACTTGGGATTTAAAAATATGTCACATTAAGAATCCTTTCACAGAGTGAAGAGTCCTATCAATTAAGGTTTAAACATTTTTTTTGACAATATGGAAATATATATTTTTCTGACAGATATTATCAAGCTTTGTTAAGTGCAAGTAAATTCTATGAAGAAATGAGTGATTAAAATATTTTATTGAAATAAATATATATAGTATTTCAATTACCAATTGAAACGAGTTATAATTTGTATTATAATTTGAATTTAATAAGAACTTAAGAGAGGGGGAGAATAAATCCTCAGAGAATTACAATTTCATACGAGTATTTTTTTAAATTTTCTGCCTGAAATTGGGTAATGTACCTTTGATTTCCTGAAGTAAATGATGAATGAATTTTTCATCATCTAATAAATGCATACGGCTCAAAAGATTATAACATTACTTAATTCAAATTTACATTTCATTAGTATTATTGTTTTTTTGTGATAAAATGTTTACAAATTTTACTCAATTTCCATATTCATTTTAATTGTCAGTGGTTTCAGTTGCACTTTCTCATAGGAATGAAATGATAATTGGATAAAAGGGTTCTCTGTCACTTATTTGCTCTGGTTTACCTTAATATATACTGCTCTCTGTAACACTGGTTTACTAAGCATTGCCAGCCTAACAATGAGGGCTGTCAGGCCACATCCTCCTACTTGCCTAACATAATGGACATATATTTCTGAACAAGTCCCTGCCTACTCCATTCCTCACTTAAAATCCATGGTCTATGAAACATATGTATTGATGTGTGTAAATATAAGCTATAGGGTAAGATAAAAATGACCATTGTTGAAAAATGTGCTATGTTTAAAATGTGTTGTAATTTTTAAAAGAAAAGTTATTTTCTTATATTACAGATATTTCCATGCAGCTATTCAATAAACATCAACACTTACTGAATGTTAAGTATCTCACTGTATGCTAGAGATAGAATCATGAATAAGATATTATTTATCTCCTTTATTTAAGAGAGAGTATGACAATTTTTCCATTTGCTTATTTATTTTTCTAATTTTCTTTATAGTTAGGTTAGGGACCACCTGACAATTTTTAAAAAAAATATTTATTTTTATTGATTTCAGAGAGGAAGGAACAGAGAGAGAAAGGTCAATGATGAGAGAGAATCATTGATTGGCTGCTTCCTGCATGCCTCCTACTGGAGATTGAGCCCAGAACCCAGGCATGTGCCCTTGACTGGAATAGGACCCGGGACCCCTCAGTCCATAGGCCGATGCTCTATCCACTGAGCCAAACCAGTTAGAGCAAAATTTTATCCAATGGAATTTGCATAGAAATGATGTGTGTCACTTATAATTCAAGTACTTAAGAGCTCTTGTCAATTCTCTACACTGTTACTTCAGCAGTGACACCAGGATAAAGGTATGCCATGATATTAGAATAGAAATTTTTGGTGGTGAAATAGGCAGGTGTAAGGAATTTTTAAAATTGAGGGGGTCCATGGAAAAAGCACAGGCTGCAGAGCCACAAAAGGTTACATTTCCATAAGACAAGGGAATTGGGAGAGGCAGAAGTCACATTTCCATAAGACAAGGGAGTTGGGAGAGGCAACAGTTACATTTCCATAAGATAAGGAAACTGGGAGTAGCAAAAGGTTATATTTATGAAATAAAGAAGGAGGAAGAAAGCCCAGAGGGAATAGGAGAACAATGAAGAAGGAGAGCCTCACATGTCCCAGGTGAGGTTTGACCTTTGAACTCAGGAGTTATTATAGTGACCAAATCAGAAAGGGATGGTGACCAATCAGAGGAGATATCAAGGCACACAGATCTGCAGCCTTTATAAACCATAGGGAAAAGGGACTCAGTGGGACTCTTTCCCCTCCCCACATGGGGGTCTGTGCTTGTTCTTCAATAAATTTCCACCTTTGCTATCCCATCTTCCATCCATGGTTTCATTCTTCGACTCTGACGGACAAAGTGTCCGGGAAGCCATCCTGCCCAAGGAAACACCACGTGTTCCAGTCCAAAAATCCCATATCAATATGGAGCCATAATATCTAAATGGTTGGAAAACTTGAATCACTACCTAAAAGGAAGTGCCCTGGAGAGAAAGGCATTGCATTAAGCCACTGAGATAGTGAGATTTGCTTGTTTCAGCATAGTTTGTTCTGTTCTAACAAATGCAGACTAGATTAATTGAAAGGAATAGAAATCCAATTGGAATTAACATAAGAAATAAAAAGCATTTCAATGATATAAGTATTCTGAATGACGTATCATCTCAACTATACGGAATATATGGATACAGACTGGCTGTAAAGACACTGGAAGCAGTGTGTTGGATGTTGTTTAAAAGGTTTTAATTTCTAATAATCTGGATAGTGATATTATTCCTTCTACTGCCAAAGCTTCCTCCCCATGGGAGTAAATATGACTCTGGGACCTCCAAAACTTTAAATATGCAGTGCCTGTCACCCAAATGCCCTTTCTTCCTTAATAGTAATTAAATTATCCAGGAGAACATACTGATTTAGTTATTTTTATTCAATTGCACATGCTGAGACAAATCAATTTTAGCAACTTGAGTGGAGTTCAATTTGAATCATAAATCCAAGCCTTTATAAAAATGTTTGGAAGATATGTAGACTATAGTAGCTCACATTCAAATTATTTGTTTAAAATGATGAGGTGAAACTTTAAAAAAGTTATTTCTAGAAGTGAGAGTGATATTTTAAAAATGTGTATAGTTTTCAATACATAATTTTTAAATTAACAATATCTAATTTATCGAGTTTGTTCATTCTTCAAATATTTATGAAGCGTCTACTATATGCAAGATACTGCAGTGAGTACTGGAGAAAAGTAATACACAAAACAACTAAGGTCTGTGCCATCATTGACTTTATATTCTAAATTCTTGCTTTTAATTTTGCCTTGGAGTTAAATACTCAGAAAGAAAAAATAATCAAGAATTAGTCAATTCCCAGGAGGCTGCAAAGGTCCTTAGATAAGTTAATCTATAAATATAAAAAGAAGTAATATGCAAATGAGGTCAGGACTCTGTAATGGTCATGACAAGCTCAGGAGGAGGGGCCAGGCACGGCCCGGAGCCTGAGAGATCAACATAGGGGGGAGCCTGCTACGAGCCTCAGCTGCATGGCTGGGAGCAGTGCCCCAGCAGACACACACACACAAACACACACATGGCTGGGAGCAGGCCCCCAGCAGAGACACACACACACACACACACACACACACACACACACACACACACGGGGAGCCTGCTACGAGACTTCGCTGCCAGACTCCGGCTTAGGCCCACTCCTTAGGCCAGGGAGCGGGCCTAAGCAGTCAGTAAGACATCCCCTGAGGGCTCCAAGACTGTGAGAGGGGACAGGCTGGGCTGAGGGACTCCCACCCCCCAGTGCACAAAATTCATGCACCGGACCTCTAGTATTTAAATAAATTAAGTAAACTAAAACAAACTTGCTCTGTCAAGTATTGCACTTATGAGCACTAGGAAGAAGAACCAAACAAATAATTCAAGTATTGAAAATAAGTGAGAGTGTGAGGGTTAAGTCTTAACATGGCTTCTGAATGAATAGTAATTTTAGTTCATGTGTGAGCTATAGTTCGGTTAGAAAAGCAAAGTTACTATGAGTATGATGAGTATAAGTGAATTATTATCTAAATGATACCTTACACAGATGTGGGAAAGCTGGTGAAGGAAGTGTAGGAAGGTCAGGAAAAGAATCAGCGGTGATGTACTGAAGCACTGGTGTGAGTGGACAGGTAAGTCTCTCAGAAACACTGATTACATCATAACCATGTAATGAGTTCACAAGGCGGAGCTTGTCGAAAGATCTATAGGAACCGTTGCCTTAGTATACCCATTGCTTCTGTTGATCTGTATCCAAGAATTTAGTGATAAGCCTGGAGACACTCCTGGCTAACAAATTCAACAGCTGGAAAGACAACAACCAGAAAGATATGAAACCATGTTTCCTGCCAGGTACCTCTGTTGTTCTGTGGCCATATGTCACTGTGATAACCCTCCAATAATAACGGCTGCTACTTCATTTTACAATCCAAATCTTCTGTATTTATTTTGGGTAACCAGAACTCAGAGCCAATTAGGGAAGCAGTTTCTGGGGAACACAATAAGAGATCAACCGAAGGACTTGTATGCATGCATATAAGCATAACCAATGGACATAAGACACTGGGGGGTAGGGGAGGCTGGGGGATTGTCAAGGGCGGGGAAAAAAAGGGGGAAACATATGTAATACTCTTTGTAATACTTTAAACAATTAAAAAAATTAAAAAAGAAAAAAAAGAAAAATACGGCACAGTAGGGGAATAAAGTAGTATTGATTTTCTCATAATAGTGATTAAAGGGAAAATACCTGGTTAAGTAAAATATAATATGTTAAAGTATCTCCACAGTGTCCTCTGTTTTATTTAGAAATGTAATTTTTTAAAAATATACTTTTATTGATTTCAGAGGAAGAGAGAGAGACAGAGAGACAGAAACATCAATGATGAGAGAGAATCACCGATCAGCTGCCTCCCGCACACCCCCAACTGCGGACCGAGCCCGCAACCCAGGCATCTGCCCTTGGCCAGAATCATACCTGGAACCCTTCAGTCCGCAGGCCGACGCTCTATCCACTGAGCCAAATCAGCTAGGCTGTAATTACAGCTAGGCTGTAATTTTACTTCCAAATGGATTGTTAGACTGGACATTAAATGTACAAAGACTGTTTACATAAAAGAGTTCAAATAATATTTGTATATTTAATCATGTCATTGATGTTTCATAGATATTATATCCAAATAAGTTTTGGATATTTTGAAATTATCAATGTTTCTGAGATTTCACCCCTGACTTCTCAGGAAATTATTTTAGGCAGAGCACTTCTTAGTTTTAGATGTCAGAAATCCAAAACATGCTGGCTTAAATACAAAGGGCAAATTTATTTATTTATAAAATGGAGAGTTCAAGCAGAAGCTTTCAGGTACAGATATATACAAGCACTTATATAATGGGATGTTGCTTTTCTCTCTCAGTGCCCTGATTTTCTCTGTGTTGGCTTTCTTATTTTAAAACCTCTATTCTCAAAGGAACTGTTCAAGAACTCTTCCCAGGTTTCATTCTAACATCAACCACATCAGAGTGTCTCTTTTTTTCAGAGTTCAAACAAAACTTCAATAGATGGTGCTCTCTAGGCTGGCCTGGCCATATTCTCATCTCCAAAACAATCACCGTGGCTGGGGATGCAGCAATGATTAGCGTGGCCTAAATTATATGCCCACTTCTGCAGAGGTAGGTAAGAATTCATTCACGCTAAAGTGTCATGAATGGATTCCTAAAAAGAAAGAGAGCTAATGTTGCCAGAACTAGGACGAATTGATTGTGGGAAGTATCATTGGTTAAATTTTGTCCTTCCCAAAATTCACATGTTGATCTTATTTGGAAATAGGATCATTGCAGATGTAAACAATCTATATATATAGAAGCCTAAGGGACCAAATGACTGAACAACTGATTGACCAGTTGCTATGATGCACACTGACCACCAGGGCTCTGATGCTCAAAGCAGGAGCTGCCCCCTGGTAGTCAGTGTGCTCCCACAGCCAACCTCCCATGGCCGGCCAACCTCCCCATGTCTCCCCCCCACTGGATGGCCAACCTCCTTTAGTCCCTCCCTTGGCTGGCCGGCCCTGATCAGGACTGGGTGAGATGGCCCCAATGGGGCCCGATCGCTGGCCAGGCTGAGGGATCCCACCTGTGCACAAATCCGGGCACCAGGCCTCTAGTGTTAAGATAAAATCATTAGGTTGGGCATTAATCCAATATGACTAGAGTCCTTCTAAAAAGACAAAATTTGCACGCAGAGATATTCACATAAAGTGAGTGCCATTTGATAATAAACTCAGAGAGTAAAATGGCTCTTTTACAAGACAAGCCATGGCATGACAAAGATCCCCAGTAAATCCCAGAAGCTAGGTGAGAGGCAAGGAACAGATTATCTTTCATAGTCCTCAGAAGGAACCAAGCCTGTGTGCAATTTGCTCTTGGATTTCTAGCTTCCATGACTGGGAGAGAATAAATTGCTGTTAAGTCACCCAGTCAGTCATACTTTGTTACAAAAGACCTAAGAAAATCAATGCAGAAGGAAAAAAAAATTGTCCATTACAGTAGCTCTTCTGGATGAGCTCTCTTAGATATATGCAATGTTTACTATAATGTATCAAAAGCCTAATTATATCATTTTCAAACTTTTTAAAACCTTTAACCTAAAGATAGGAGATAATGAGTGTTCAAATCACTTTGTGTGGGAGCCTACACTCTTCAATCCCTATTGAAAACTGAATTTGTGCCTGATTGAGGTCATGGTATACCTTAGAGTCTAATAGAGTTCCCTGCATGACAAAACAGGTGTCAATAAATAGTTACTGATTTAACAAACTAAAATTTTAGTATTTACAGTAAGAATTTACTAAAAGCAATGTTGTTGGAATGCGCTAGGCACTGGATTAGTTACTATTGTGGAGAGTAGCAAAAGACACAAAACTTCATTTTGACAAGTGTATTAGTTCTTATTGCTAGTGTAACAAATTACTATAAACTAGTGATTTTAAAACAATATAAATGCATTACCTTATTATTCTGTAAGTTAGAAATCTGATGAGGGTCTCAATTAGCTAAGGTGTTGGCAGAGCTGAGTTCCTTTCTGGGGGATCTAGGAAAGGTCTATTTCCCTGCTATTTCCAGCTTCTAGTGGACACACATAGCCTTTGCCTCACCCTGGGCCCTCTTGCTCCATCTTAAAACCCAGCAGAGTTGCATCTCTGATTATTCCTCCGTAGTCACATCACCCTCTGACTCCTCTGTGTTTCTTTTCCACCTCTGGTGATCTTTGTGATTACATTGGGTTCACTTGAAGAATCCAGGCTAATTTTCTTATTTTAAGATAACCTTATCAGCAAATTTGATTTTAACTGCAAACTTAATCTCCCTTTTCACACAGCATATTCTTCACAGACCCATGGAATTAGACTGTGGACCTCTTTGAGTGCCCATTATCCTACTTACCCCAAAAAGCTTGTAGTCATTTACTTGGGGTAAGGAAGAAAGTAGAGATAAATTTATTTAAGGTTTCCAATGGAATGCTATATAGTTTTTCTTTTCTTAACTGATAAAATTGATATTTGTTTGAAATAGTGTTATCACAGTACCCTAGTTTTTGCTTTCACCCTTGGGAGTTAGTAGAACAAGAACAATAATATATTTGTGTTGTGCCTTTTCTACAAAGTAATATGTTAAACAAAAATTAGGGTTGTCTTTTATTTTAAAGCTATTGATTAATTTTGATGCTTTTAGACCATTTAAAAAAATCATGTAGAATTCTATTCAGATCCTTTAAAGTGTTAATTCTAATTCAATACTGTATTAATGTGGAGCTTAATGGTGAGTTATGTCCTGGAATATGTTTTTTTATTGTTTTAAAGATGTGAAAAATTGACAGAAATATTTTCCTAATCCAGAAGAGTACTAAACTATGCAGAGTTAATTAACTGAGAGATGATAGAGAATAAAATATGGCCCACAAGCATAGTAAAAAAAGAAGAAAATAAAACTTGTACCTTTTTTTCTCCAACATTTTTAGCAATTTAGAAAAGCTGCAACCATAAAATGTCTAATAGACAGTAAGACACAGTGTTATAGTTCTGTTGCCCTCAAAGATGAAGTTATAATAAGAAATCACACTTTTAGGACTTTTCAAAAGCAGGGTGACCTGAAGTGCAGGACTATATGATTCCTAAATCTTCTGGTTAGAAACCTTTTTAAAAGAATATAATCCTTGAGAGGTGAGTAGTCAGGGCTTTCTATAAATAAATGCATTGCTATCAGGGGGTTTAAAACCAATGAGAATGAAGGTTTAGAGGAGTTGAATTTTGGACTAAGACTATGATGAAGGTTATGAGCCATTGCTTAAGACTTTGTCCATGTTTCATTATTATATCTTACTGTTGAGATTTATTACATGTAAGAAAAAATCTTCTAATATCTTAAATACATTTGGGCTAATTTCTTATGCTGGATGGAGTTTTGATTCTGTTTTTTTTTTTTTAATTCCATAATATGATTTCTGAGACAAAAGAGATCAATATAGGGTGGGCAAAAGTAGGTAAATTACCAGTCATTACTACCTAAAAGATAAATCATAAGTAAAGATAAAAAATAATAGTAATAATAATAATAACAATAAAACAAATAACATAAATAACTAATATAAGAATTAATAATACAAGAATAAACTCTGAGTTTCATGTACTCACAACTGTAAATCTACTTTTACCTGCCCCTGTATATGCAGGTTAAAAGAGAAAATAGCCAGCTCAACCTTTAACTTGCTTTCTGAACTAAAGCTTCAGAAAACATTTTGTAAATCGTATCTTTTCCACACTTTTTCACACCTTATATTATCAGACTTTTATAACTCAACATTGTAGCCTGACTGGTGTTTATAGCTCCCTATTAATTAGAACAGCAGGATAGATTGCTTTGCTTTTACAAGGCTTCCTACAGCTTCTTAGGGTCATGTAAAAATCTTGCATTTTTTCTGTGCTACTTTTATTTTGGGGACGGAATTTGCATGGCAATGACAGTGATGTGGACAACTCTATTCTCTAAACTTGGCCTCAGAGTCCCTCTGTAAATTTAGAATATAAAGCTTTCATGGGTGACAGGGACAGAGGTCATGGAGAGGAGGAATTATGATTCAATTTAGTCTCCACTGATTCCCATTGGTATAAAACTTCAACCAACCAACTTAATTACAATAACTGGATCTTTGTGGTTTTCACTGAATTCTAGTTGGCTGGTATAGCTTTGACATGTTAATAGCTGGTGATCAAAAGATGTTCAAAGATTAATAGACTGATTTAAATTTGCTGGATAGATCTGAAGAGGAAAGAACAAATTTGGCAATATATTTGAAGTCTGGAAATACAACACATATTACTCACATACATTGAATCCTAATAATTTTCTCTAGCTGGGAGAAAATAAAAATGGCAAGTTCTCTTTCACAATATACTCATTTCCATTAAAATATAAAATATGGCTGAAAGTAGAGTAAGAACTTCTTAAATAAGGACTTAACTTTGTCAAGTAAGTTTCTCAAATACTACTTAAAATAGACGCTATAACACAATATGTGATAAATTGTCAGTAAAATACTGTGAATGTTGTATTAAATTCTAAAGTGTCTAATGCTGACTCTGAAGTCCTTTTTGAACAAAATGACTTAGTTAAGGGACTCAGTGTTCTTTAGTGTATTTTTTCTCATGTTTTTCTTAATGGAACACTATTTATTTTAAATGCCTCTTCTGTTAAACTTCAGGGGAACACAGATAAAGAAGGCATGGTAATATTGTTTGGGAGCTACACATGCAATGGGGGAGGAAATGTGTTGATATAATTTTAGTACACTTTGTAAGAATTACAAATGTATGAACAAAGTGAACAAAGAGTAACTAACTTTTCACGGGAGGGCGGGCACACAGACACAGTGGGGATTTTGGTCTGGGAGAGGTTTCAAATGTATGTTGTTGCATAATATGAACCTAGAAAGGTGAAGAGGTTACCAGGCATAAAGAGGAGTGTATGTATCAGTCTATTCAGAATACAAAAACCACACTGGTTAATTTGAACAGTGGAAATATGAAGAACTAGAAGCCCAGTGCAGGAAATTCATGCACAGGTAGGGTTCTTAGGTCTGGCCGGTGATCAGGGTGTATCAGAGCCTTCTGGCTGCTGGCCGGGGTCTTCCTTCCCTGGCTGCTGGCTGCCAGCTGGGGGCTTCCTTCATTCCATGCTGTCCCCTGGTGGTCAGCGCATGTCATAGTGATCGGTCGAACTCCTGGTCTCCCAGTTGAATTTCCGAGGGGACACTTTACATATCTGCCTTTTATATATATAGATTGTTAACTACTAAGTGGGCTAAAAGAGGAAAAAGAAATTTTTAAAAAGGTGAAGAAATAGCTAATACAGAAAGTGGTCACTACCTCTAGAGCTGAGGGAGAGTACCCAGACAAGCAACGCATTTGGAAAAGTGTACCCCTCCTCCCTACTCCTTACCCCAAACCCAGACTGAGAGTAAGAACAAGCAACTTACTGATGGTGAAGAAATTTGCTAAAGGTTGGAGTGCAAACGGGTTTATGGGATCAGCCTACTGTGGGATGGCAAGCCTGCTAGAAGATGAGGGTAAGTAGAGCTGTCTGCAAGAACCAGGACCATTGGTTGTGATGTTCACTGGGTGTCTGCAGGCAGGAGTTGTCTAGTGGAGTGTGAGAGAATGTGTTGCTAGACTTCCCACAAGCCAGTGGAAGCTGTGCTGGGGAGGAGAGCGAGGAGGAATGCTTCTTGGAACTAAGAAAAACCTGTTCTGTTATGGCCCTGAAATGGCCCTCCATCATCCTTTATAGACAACAAAATCTTACTTTGTACCAGCTAGCTGAGGAAAATGCATAGTCATGTCTCACAAAGCAAGACAAGATGAGTGGATTAGAGCTGAGTATCAATATGACTTCTGGGATACTGGCTTCAGATGATCGTAGAAAAGCATGGAGAATTTGGGAAACATTGAATAGTTCAGTGTGGGTTAGAGGGAGCAGCTTTGGTATGGTGTGTGGAGGGGCTGGAATACTTGAAGCCAGATAGTCAAAGAATTGTAAAACAATTCTCAGTAGATCTCATGGGCAGGGATTAGGAGAGATTGAATCTCATTCTTGGAAGTGCATCAGAATCACCTGAGAAGATTTAAAATATCACACAAGATTCTTTGCCCATTCTAGATCTTTGGTATCAAAATCTATGGGTGGCACTCTTAAACCAGGAGGTTCCAACACTGATTGAACTGGATTTCACCATAGTGAAGAGATGACAATGACCCCAATAAAAGTAGTAATTGTGAAGCTAATAACAGGAAAATTTAATCTTCTAAAATTGCTTATTGTTAGGTGACTTTTGTTTTCTCATAAACAACTTTGTACATGAAATATATGCAGTTATCTCTAGGCAAAATTTCATCTTCTTCACCCTTTCCCTTTGACACTATCTCAACAAGTAATTAAAAAAACTCACTTATCAAAATCTGTCTGGAAAGGTTCTTGTGTCAATCACTTGTATGTCAGTGTGAATTTAAAGCAAAGTGTTCTTTTTTCCTAGAAATATTTGAATTTTGAGTCTGACCTGTCCCTGCAAAATATGAAACTTTGTTCTTATTATAGTAATTCAAGTATCAAGGGGTTGAGGGGGAACAGGTGACCCCTCCTGATGCACTAAAATGACAAAGAAATGATCACACACTCTGGCAATATTTTAAGATGGTTTAAGTGTTATAAAAAATATAATACAATCTTAAAACCCAGAATCCAAATTCTCATGATCCTGAATTAACAAACCCTATGTATATGATGTTCACTTTAGTTGATTCATTTCATTTGTCATTTTCTAGCTGTTAAGGCTTATGGCTTGTACAGAAGAGACAGGGTACACTGATATGCCCTGGTGTATGTGAGTGTTTGGTCATGCTGAAGCTCTTCTCCTGTGCTTAAAGAACCAGAAAATAAAAGATCCTAAAGGAAGAGTGCAGCTTATTTGTGATTACACTTAGCAAAGTTTGAGGATCTTGAAACAAACACTATGATATCTAAAGGTTTTTTTAAGTACCTTGGTAGAATAATTAACACATCATTACTGAAGCAAAACTCACATGACATTTTCTGACATTTAATTATGTTTAAGGTCTGAAATAATGCGCTGTGCTATGTTCACAATTAAAAAATAGATTCGAAAAGGTTGCATGCTTAGATGTAATTTATTTTGTTGTCTGAAAAATTAGTTTAAACAAAAATCGGTTCCTCCCTGAAAATGGCCGGTTTAGCAATTAATGAGAAAATAGAAGTCTGCTGGTTCACTTACATGTGAAACATATTGAGCAGATCTGTTTTAGAAATTGAAAATTTTTCAAATATGCAATAAGTGCACTGTTCTCTTGATATTTTTCTAATGTATTGGCTCATTGGAAACTAGCTCACAATGTTTGGAATTACGGTTAATTAAAACAGAGGCAAAGAGTAAAAGCACCTACTCCAGAATTGTCTGGAGTTCCCAAACAGTTTCTGACTCATTCCATTAACACAAGTGCCACAATATAGCACTTCATTGGCGATATGCATATCGGCTTTCAAGGAGCACCCAAGAAATAAACCAAGGCTGCCTACCATATTTTATACCTTGACCAGTTGTTCAAAAGTCCTATCAACACCAAATATATTTGTATTATGGACCCATTCTGAGCATTTAAATTATTTGTCCTTTTGGCTTAATCCACAATGGTCCAAAATGAAATGCAGATGTTAGGGAAAGAGGGTAACTTTATTTGTTTAATTTCAAGAAATTCTTTGGGCTTTTTTAGAGCATCCTCTTTTCAAGATTTCTGGGTAATGAAGCCTAGCGATGGTTGATGTTGAAAAGAAATAAATAAAACTTACCACCACAGTAGGTAATCTGGGTTAGATAAGTAAAATGGAACCCTGGAATCTAATTGAAGGAAAGCAAGACTGATACTTGAGAGTGATGACATATTTTGAAGATAACATTTAGGTAACTGAGTACTCAGTTCAAGTGGTCATGAAGGCATCTAGTCAACATAAGAAAGAGTGTGATAAGAACTGAAAACCATTGTGCAAAGGGCTCAAGGTACACACAATTAATGAAGATATATAGGGCTTATTGGGGAAAAAATAAAGAAAGACATTAAGTAGAGTACACAAACCCCTCCCTCCACCCAACCTTCAGTATCCCCTGGCTTAGGCCAGATATATATGGTCAGCATTTATCACTATATAGAGTCCAGTAGAGAGTGTCCCTGTTCCTGTAATACTCTACATATTTACTGGGATCATAGCCAACATCTATAAAACTATAAAATAGGAACTCAGTGGTCAGATAAGGGGCATGTTATATAGGGGGATCTCTGGAGTTTATTGTCAGTGTCAACTTGTTCTATTGACCTCACCTAGACCTACTATGCAAGCTCTCATCTAAGCTACTAAAAGTGGGAGAACATAAGCCTATAAACCTTCAGTGAGTTTCTTCAGGAACCTGACAGCACCTGTCCTTCAGTCCTTTGTTCTATGTTTATTACATCACTGCTTACTTCCATCATTGTTAGTTTCTGCACTGGGTGATTTTATGCCAGAATCAGCAGAAGGTTTGGTGTGCCCAGTGTGTGCAAAGCTCTGCAGCAGGTTCCACCCTCTATGTCAATCTATTTTACTTTCTTTTCTTCTTCACAAAAGATTCATTAGTTACTTGTCATGCCAGAAGCTGGAAAGATCCTGCTCCAGTGCTAATTTGTTTTGGACAAAGTGACTGTGGCAAGTAATTTAATTGTACAGAATCATTTTGTTCACAAGATCGTCTCAGAAGCATTCAAACAACCAGCACTTAGAAGTTTTCAAGGCCAGTCCCTCATGTGTATTTTTAAGTGCTATGTATTTGAGTTATCATCAAAATAAATGTTGCACTTATTTTCATCACTTTTCTCTAATCCTTAAGTTAAACTCCATTTCAATCTCACCCCAATTAGGGGCCCAATATTTTCCTGACACAGCAATAGTAATGAGCATCCCATTAGTGTGCCTCATAGTGTAGACATATGAAAAATCATGATCATGGTCTTGCTTGAAGCCTGGAGAGCATTATGCTAAGCGAAATCAGCCAGTTGGAGAATGATAAATATCACATGCTCTCACTTATTTGTGGAATATGATGAACAACATAAACTGATGAACAAAAATAGATCTGGAGACATAGAAGTATCGAAAAGACTGTCAATCCTCAGACGGAAGGCAGAGGAGGGTGGGAATGGGGAGGCGGGCAGATAAGTGATCAACCAAAGGACTTGTATGCATGCATATAACCCAAACCAATGGACACAGACACTGGCGGGGGCCGGGGTGAGGGCATGTGCTGGGGGGCGGGAGCAGCTGGGGAGAGCTCAATGGGGGAAAAAGAAGACATATGTAATACTTTCAACAACAAATAATTTAAATTAAAGAAATAATAAATAAAATAAAAAAAATAACACTAAAAAACAATCCAAGACCAATACAGGAAATAATTTTCCTGGTTTCACACAGCCAAAAATGGGTAGGACCCAGATATGAACCAAAGTCTGATTCACTCTACAACACTGCTGTCTCCTTTCTTAGAGATTGTCCCATGAGCAGGGGGGTGATGTGGTAGAAAGATGCTGCTCTGGTGGTAGCATTGGCTTCCTGAATAGAACCCTGGAGTGTTGCTTAGAATTCTGAGTGATAAGAAGATGATTTTCCTTGACTGGTAGGCCTTAAGTGAATCTATAAATGTACACATGTTTTCAATAAAGTATGGAATAGATTTTAGTAATAAAGGAAATTATTATGAACAGAAAATAAAATAAAATAAAATAAAATAAAATAAAATAAAATAAAATGTGTAGAAATGAGTAAAGGAGAGAGAAAAGAGATGGGATGAAAGAAAAGAGGGGAAGATTTATCAAAATGTACTATTACATGTGCTATAGTTTTGTGTTCAATTAGATCAGCAGTTTCAATCAGTGTGCTACAACATACTGGTATGCCACAATAGTTGACTATTTAGTCAGTATTTAGTTAGGGGCATTGACCTCTTTTTCCTTAGATTTTCAAATAAAAAATTACAATAACCATCCAGTGTGAAGAAATCAAAATTTTATCTTTTTTTTGTCAGATCAGCAAAATGTATAATTTTTGTGGTGTGCCACAGAATTTTAGTAATGATTTTATGTGTGCCATGAGATGAAAAAGGTTGAAAATCATTGAGTTAAATCACTTTGTTCAATAATTGACAAGTAAGTAACTCATGAGATCCTTCAACAAAATAAATATTGGCTACAAAAATAGATGCATTTAGAACTCCTTGAACATAATCATTTTTTATGTAACTTTTACATCAGGTGTTGAATTGACATATATTTTTATTTTATCCCTATCTAGATGGTCAGAATAAGTTACTTCAAAACACTGAATCTTTGCATTATCTCAATCAGCACCCTAACATGCCCCAGGTTCTCTTTTGTCTTCTAACTCTCACATCTTCTAAGGATAGTCATGTCCCTAGCTCCTGCTACCTCTCTGGCCCTCTGCTGCCATTCATTGCTCTCAGGGTCAAAATTCCTTTCTGTTTCTCGTTGACTTCTTTAGTTAAACTTAACTTGAGAGTTACCTCAGATGAAGACAGAGACAATTCCTTCAAACACATTTAAATGGATTGAAAGTAATATTAGTATCAGAGTGTAAACATTAGGGTCACAGTGGATACAGAATTTAGTGGCTCCAAAATTCCAACTTCATGTCCTACTATAGTTATGGTGGATTACACATCTCTATGGGAATGGTGCACCTGGTATTGAATGCAGTGGTAAAAAATTGTCAAAATAGTTTGTCAACTACTGTACTCCTAGCTTATCACTTGTTCAAGTGGGAAGTCAAAGCCTGAAGTCTCAGGTATGATCTGATTAATGTAATGCACACCACTATAGCATGAGAAAATGTTTAAAGGTACTTACAAAGGTTCTACTGTGTACCTATCATTAGAGGTAGGTATCACTGGAAGAAGGCTTTTTTTTGGGGGGGGGGGGGGGGGCGGGAAGAGAGGGTTTGTTTGTGTTATGATTTCTATATGTATTCCTAATGCTTACTTATTAGATGTGTAGATTTACTTCCCACTGGATCAGTGACCTTATCTTGCTTGAAGAATTAAAATGTAATTGCCCTAAGAAATAAAATTTGTGAATTAGTGTCTAACATTCAGTATAAAGTTCTTACTTTTGCCTATTTAACACAGGACATAAGCCAATAAACCAAGAAATATACACTTTTTCTTATATGACAAGGGAAAATAATGGAAAACAATTTTAGGAATCTTTTACATACTCCATATCTCAGATCCCAGCTTTTGTCTTTTTTGTTTGTTTGTTTGTTTGTTTTTCTTCCATTCAATCAACTGAAAAAAGTAGCAGTAGCAACTCATAACAAAAAAAATACTGCTTTCACTCTTAGGGGAATCTTTTTAAATTTAATTAATTAATTTATTTTTGCAGACAAGGACAATGATCTAAATATGAAGACTGATATGAACAACATAGGCCCATATGCCTTTTCTGTAAGGGAAAAAATGAGTCAAAGCTTTGTGCTCAGTTAGTACTTGTTATTTATAGGACTTCTATGTACTATAACATAGATTGAATTTGTTTGGGTGGGGGAGTTATCTTGGAACCAACTACCCAACTTGTATCTAATTGCTTCCAAGGGAAAACACTTTCCAACTTAGAAATAAATGATATAATATTCAGACAATCAGAACATGGTGTGCTTGAAAATTTATAACCAGCAGCTCTTTTTTCCCTGTTCCTGTCTCTATCATTACATATTTGCAATATATATACCTTGCAATGTTAGGTCATGAAAAATATTAGCATTGAATTAGAGATTCTATCATATTGAACTACATAAAAATATATTTTATGGCAGGTAAATACAATATTGTTGATATACTTCGGAGATAAAAAGAAAAGGAACATCAGCTTTGTAAAATGTCATTTAAATCATATCACACTGTTAAAGTGTCCTCAGAACACTTAAAAAAGAGTATATGTTCTATATGTAATGTGAAATACTGTTATTGTCATGATATATAACAAATTTTAAATTGTTTTTTGGGAAAATGTCTAGAAAAATTAATTTAGAAATATTTTATAGTTTTAATTAGTGGCCCTATCGATTTGCAGTTTATCATTCCATGCAAAATCCAATGTTAAGTCAATTATCTTTAGTCATTACCTGGAGATCAATTTTTAAAACTCTCTTATTCCCAGTATTAAATGAAAGCAATGCTAATGATATTTTGTCAGCTATCAATTGACTGATTTATCACATCATTACCCAGGCATCCTGCATCTGCAATTTGTGGAATGGCATAGTTTGAAAATAATAAACTACTATGCCCTCTATTGTTAAAAAATGTTAGTAGAAACACAATTCACACACCAAAATGCAAATGACACTGAAATGTTTAGATGCATTTGACTTTCATACTAGTGATGCTTTGAGTATGTGAGAGGTACACCTCTGTAATCAATCTACCTACTATAAATATCTGGTTCTGACTTATAATGATTAATTCTTTAATCACAGCTTCTAAGTTGATAATGGTTATGTATTTAGGACATTCATGGCCAGAATAACTCTAATGCCTAAAAAGACTGTGAAATTCTGATGGGTTAACTGCTGACTCAGACTATGAGTTTAAGTGAAAAGTAAAAAAGACTATATCAAACAATTATCACCTCTAAATTAAAAAAGACACTATTTTTACCTCTTTTTAATTTTCAAGTTATAAATAAGTATTTATGGAGTATATATAATTTCATATTGACTGATGGACAATATTTATAGCTGTGTTGAGAAATAAACTGTGAACTAAAAGACAGAATATAGGATGTCCCCCCAAAATGTATACACATTTTAACAGCTGAAAACTCCCTTAATTTTCATTCTTTTTAAGGTTTAACTAATTTGAAATAATGGGTGAAGCTAGACTAAGCTTTGAACAAAGAAAATTTATCATAAAGTGCCACTAGACTTTTTTTGGGGGATACATAAAAGATATAACTTATGATACAACACCGGCAACTGTTGACAAATTTAGGTGTACAAATACTGAACAAAATTATTCTTGATATTTGTGATTCCATCACCTCACATTATCAGCAGTGACTGGACAAGAATGGTCATCATTTTGAAAATAGGCACTGACAACAAAATTATTAATTTCTATAGATTCTTTTGAATTTTGAAATGGAACTGTATATTAATAAACACTAACTTTATAATCATTCAAAATGTGTATACATACATTTTTTGAGACACCTTGTATTTATCCTAATGTTCCATAACTTTAGAATTTGTTCTTTCAGCTCATATAATCATGATACTCATTATGTAATATAAAAGACACAATCATTAAAATATCAATAGTTGCTAAAAAACTATGTAAATAAAATTTTGTAAATACTAACATTAATATTAGGTTGACTAAAAGATAGGAGCTGTTAAATTACACTAGAAAACAACCCCAAAATGCATGGCTGTTGCCCTATCTCCAAGAAAACAGGATACACTCAGTGTTCCTTGAAATATCTCTGTGAAATAATAGTCCTACATGATGTTAATCTGAAATACATGAAATTATCCATACTTACACTTAGATTCAAAGCGTAAGAAAATCACATAAATTATCCTAACAATAAATAGACATACATTACTAGTTTCCTTTGTTTAAGTCTCCTATGTATCATATACATTTATCTTGCCAATTTTCCTTTGGTACATCCTACACAAATCTACATGAAATCCACTCATTCTTGGCTCTTAAACAGGATTTGAGTGTACTTTGCAAACTGAGGCTTCATCATGCCTCTTTTTTTAATGATAGAAGGCTAAATATGAGTAGCTCTTATTATTTTCTTTTTTTTCATTGCATTTGTATTCATCAGCTCTTCCAAACATTTCAGATTGAGAGTAATCAGAAATATCAATCACTGTATGTTTTCTGAATATTTTTGTCTAGATATATGTAAAAAAGTAAATTCCTTAAAGCAGGGCTGCTGATATTGTACTGGGGATACACAAAGATAGATTCATGATTGTGTTTTCTTATTTGTGTACATATGCATATTTGTATGTGTATTCATTCATGTATGTATTTTGTAATGAGCTCTTGCTGAAACAGTTATACTGAAGATCCTGGCAGAAGTTAGTATATATATATATATATTCATGTTGAGGATCTTTAGTTGAGAGAAATAAGTGAAATTCAAAGAGTCTGAGAATACTGTTCTTTGGAAGCTTCAAGAATAACCTGGGTGGTTAATTCTTTACTTTTCATTTCATTATATTAAATTATATATCCATAATACATTTTTCCTCTATTTGTAGAAAATAAAAGTAGTAATGTACCTTATAAAATTTGAATACTATTTTACTTATGCAAAGACAATTATCCAGCAATTTCATTTTCCATCACATTTAAAAATCTAGAACTAATTTTAAAATATCAATATAATTAAATGTCAAAAAGTTTATTTAACAAAAATTTATGCATATTAATTAGACGGAATCTCTCAGATCCCCAATAACAGACAATTTTGATTTTTTAAAACTAAGAAGCCCTAATAATAATACAGTAATGGTGATGATGATGAGGAGGAGAAGGAGGAAGAGGAACTGCCATTTGATCCAGTAATCCCACTTCTAGGAATATATCCTAAGAAGCCAGAAACACCAATCAGAAAGAACATATTCACCCCTATGTTCATAGTAGTGTTGTTTACAACAGCTAAGATCTTGAAACAGCCCAAGTGCCCATCAGTAGATGAGTGGATAAAATTGCTGTGGTACATTTAACCCATGGAATACTATGCAGCTGTAAAAAAGAAGGATCTCTTACTCCTTGAGATAGCATGGGTGAACCTGGAGAATATAATGCTAAGCCAAAAAAGCCAGTCAGAGAAAGACAGATATCACATGATCTCACTTATTTTTGAAATCCAATGAACAAAATAAACTGACAACCAAAATAGGCCCACAGACATAGAATCATGGCACAGACTGTCAGACCTCAGAGGGAAGGTAGGAGGGAGGGAAGGAAGAGATTAATCAAGGAATGTATATGAACATATGCATAGCTCAAGGACAGAGAAAATAGACAGGTGAAGCCCTGGTGTGGGGTAGGAGCCAGATGGAGTGAGGCAAGGGGGGGCAATGGAGGACATCTGTAATACTCTAAAAAATAAAATAAAATAAATGCTAAAAATGCCAGGTAGTGGTTAGTATGCAATGTGTAGAGAAAGAGTTAAAAAAAAATTCTCAGGCTGAGGAAATAGCACTGATTGAGCCCTGGAAGTAAGCAAGCTGGTCATGAAAATTTATTTGAATTAACAAGGAAAAATGGTGAGGTTGAAGTTATAAGCCAAGGTTCAATCACAGATAGCTCGGTGCACCAATCCAAGACTGTTAGACTTCATCTGAGGGTTGTCAGGAACTGGTAAAGCTGTTTAAATGAAGAGTATCATGATGAGTGTTACATTTTAGGAAACTCACTTCCAAAGGCTGTTTGGAAAATGGATTGTAAGAGCAAGGCAGGGTAGGGATCCATGCAATAGAGTAGGAGGACTTAAAAAGGGGGGGGGGGGGGTTCTTATAGTGTTTATGTATGTATTCTAAAATATGTAACAGAGACATGTAGGTAAAATGCACACTATTTTTCTATAAATAAGAATTAAAGTTAATACTATAAGGAAGTGTTTTAAAATTTGCAAATATTATAATGCTAACTGGATTAATTTTATTTTGGGGATCTTGTACATAAAAATTGAAAGAAAGATACTAAGTAGAAATGTAATGCAATATGCCCATATTTTTAATTAGAATATAAAATTAAAATATTGTTTTACCCAAATCAAAATTAATATTGTAAAACATTCTCCCCAAAGCAGGTTTTTAATTACTTCTTTCTATAGTAATCTTATTAAAAACTAGAGGCCCAGTGCATGAAATTTGTGTACAGGTAGGGTCCCTAGTGGCTGTGGCTGCCAGCTGGGGCCTCCCTTCCCTGCTGCTGGCTGCAGGCCAGGGTCTTCCTTTGTTCCATGCTGCCCCCTGATGGTCAGCGCACATCATAGCTAGCAATCGAACTTCCGGTAGGTCCAACTCCCGAGGGGACACTTTGCATATTAGGCTTTTATATATATAGATTATTTTGTAAGGTAAATAGGAATATTTTTAAGTCTACAATGAGATTACATTATACAAATGGTGTACTTTCATTTTTATTTAACACTTTAAAATACAAAATGAGCCTGGACGGGTGGCTCAGTTGGTTGGTGCATCATCTGGTACACAAAAGGTTTCAGGTTCGATTCTGAAACGTACATAGATTGAGAGTTCAATGCCCACTCTGGGTACTTACAGGAAACAGCCAATCAATGTTTCTCTCCCACAATGTTGTTTCTCTCTCTCTCTTCCCCTTATTCTCTCTCAAAAATCAATAAAATATCCTCAGGTGAGGATTAACTTAAAAAAAAATCCACTGCTAAAACTTTTAGAAATAGTGGTAATATTTAATTACATGCAAATTATGTAGATACATACATCTCTCTATTAGTATGTATATTTTTCTGTCAATGGAGTTCCTCTGTAAAAACACATATCTATGTTAACATATCTGTATGTATATCTATATTTACTGTCAATAGAACTCCTGTAAACTCATGCAAAATAATAAATCTAACTGGTCCACTACAATTGTATGTTTGTTTCAAATTTTTGCTTTGAAGAGCAATTCTATCATAAACATCATTGTCCCTCGGGCATTTGCATACATTTGAAATTACATCTACAGTATATATGGAGATAGAATGGTTCCATCAAATAATACATATTTTTCTTAAATTTTGATAATTGCCAAATTTTCCTTCATTTGCACTAATTTATCCTACCATCTTCCCAGACTAATAATGTCTACTTTCCTACAATCTAACCAATTTATTATTACCAAGCCTCTTGTTCTTGCCAATATGGGAGGTAAAAAAATATTATATTGCTTTAATGAGCATTGCTTGATTAGGGAAAAGGATGAATCTTTTTAGGATCACCATGGTTATTCACTGCCGTGGATACCTGTCTTGAGCTGAAATCTAACACACAAACAGCTTTCTAAGCTATGTACTGTGATGAAGGATTGGGCTCCTGGAGGTTCTAGTTCACAGCAAACTATCACAATATTTAGGGGGGTCACTGAGTTGCTTAGAGATACATTTTTTTGTTTTGTTTTTATTGCATGAACTGTCCAAATCTACCTTAAACATGTTATCATAACATTAAGCATATTTATCCTTTGTCATTTGAGCTATAAATAAATACCTGTTTCCTTTCTGTTGGTTATTTTTATTGTAGTGCATTTTAAGCATATGAAGCTGGAAAATGATAAGCCATTATACTGTATAGTCACATTAGCCTCTTTCTTGTACCTGGACCATGTCAAAAATGCTCCTATCTATAGATATTTACACTGTGATTCCTACATTCTGGAATATTCTTTCCCTAGATACCACCGTGATACATGCTCTGCCCTCCTTTAGGTCTTTTCTCACATGCTAAATGAGGCCTTTCCTGACTATTTAAATTGCAAAATGTACCCTTTTTCCCCACCATCCATTTTCCTCTCCTTTTTCTATTTTCCCCCCTTTCATTCCTATTGCGTCTCGTTTACCATTTGATCTACTGATTTCCTCTTCATTTTCGGTCTCCATAAACTTCAGATAGTTTGTTGGTTTGGTTTGCTGGTATATCTATCCCAGAGCCTAGAAGAAACTTTCTGTCATAGATGGTTTATGATTCTATAATATGTAATGAATAAATAAATAGAAGATCTATTTTTTGAATAATTAAAAGGTATACTTTAAATTTTAATTTTTAAAAATTTCAGTGTAAAATTTTACAATTTCTATTAAAATAAAAATCAATATAACACAGGTTATAAAGCTTGGATCTAAACCACAACTGTTAGAAAACTGAAACCAGATTCACAGGAAACCCAATAAACTTTCTAGTTTGTCTTACCAGCATTTTACATGAATATATATGAATAAAGTGGCAAAAGGAGAATTAATAACAGATAAAATCAAATGATGCCCCATGTAAGGCATAAAAATCTGATATCGATCTTCTTATTTTAAGGAAAGTCATGACTCTTGATTCCTGCATTTTACTAATTTGATGACTGAGAAGTAGTTATCATCTAGCCAAAAGACTAATTTAATCACTTGGATCTGAATGTCCCCCTGGTGCAGCTATTTCAATATTGGCACATTTTTTGTTCTCTGCTCATAATTAATCTTAGGCAGACCATTTTTACATAATGTAAATCTATTTCTTGCTTCTAGTAATTGCATATCTAATTTACTGTGAAAAGAAGAAGCCAATATTGTATCTGCTAAAGTAACTAAAAGGCACAACTGAAAATATTATCTCCTAATGATTTTTATCACTCAGCATTACTTTGTTAACTTTGGGAACTTTGCAAAATAGAATTGCTTTTGGCCAGAACTTTGAATTACAACTTCGATTTGGAAGAGGAATTATGTCTTGGCGTGAAAGAATACTTTATTTTAAATACCACAACTTTCTTGTTGATAATTATGTAAAGAAAGCAATCCAATAACCACCACCGACAGAAAACATATTTAAATAAAGCTGATTTTCTCTTTTAAGCTGAAGCCCAAGGGACACATATGGAGCAGGGGAAAATATTTTCAACAGCAGTGCAGTTGTAAAATATGCTTGAAGAAGTGTTTAGTTCATTATAGTTGTTCCATCCTTTAGTTGTAAACCATTCTGCTCCATGAAAAATTATCTTGAGTAAAATGCTGTTTATCAGTCACATCAGCATAAGGTTCAATAGTTTTGCTCTGTGAAATTAAGGGGTCACTGACAAATTCTTCAAGTAGCAGAATCAAAGAAAATAACTGTTTCCTATCAACTTGCCCCCAAAAACACTAAGTTAGCGTATATTAAATTCTGCTGATGATTAAAATTTGTGGGTATTATTATCATCTATCTCAAATTTAGAACAAAAATAATGATATATTTACTCCATATATTTTGAGAAATACAAATATCTTTTTGTCTTATTTTTCTCTATAGAATCAATAATCTAATATGATTCATTTAAAACTCTATAGAATCAATAATCTAATATGATTCATTTAAAACATTCTCCTCCCGATTTATCACCTGAGTTGTGTTTTTTTTCTTTTTCTTTTTTGAATCCTCACTCAAGGATATGCTTTTATTGATTGAGAAAGAGAGAGAGAGAGAGAGAGAGAGAGAGAGAGAGAGCACCCACCGGCTACCTTTTCCTGTAAGGGATGACACTGCAACCAATTGAGCCTTCCAGCCAGGGACTGAGTTGTTTTTCACATGTGGCTACTTGATTTTCAGCTTTTCCTATCACTCTTTGAGTTTTTTCCCAAAGCTTTATTGTTAACAAAAGATGATATCTCAGCAGATAAAAGAGAGTTTTCCTTGGTAAGAGGTATTTTGCAATTCCCTGCTGGACCCCAGAAAAAATCCTGATGTCCATGTGTAGTATCAAGGTTCCTGACATCAAATTTCATCAGGAATATTTGTTTTGTCCCAAGGTTCACCACGCATGGTTTACTTAACCGACAGCAGCAAGCTATTTCTGTTGGTGTGAAAACCTTTATTTTCCCCTTCCTCTTAATTTGCAAAAATAACCATTATTGTTGAGCCCTACATAATCAGCAAGGTATTATTTAACTTTGTTGCTTTATCAGATTTCATGTTCTATAGCATGTAGCATGGACTTATCATGACCTCAATAAAGATTTTTAATTGATAGTAAATTCTAACTCTTGCTTAAATTTGAGTTTCTACCTCTATCTTAGCAATTTCTTCTGTAATTTTTCTTGACTTTGGTTATTGGTAGCAGGCTTTATGAAAAGTTAAATTTCATGGAAAGTGTCAAGTTTTAACTGAATTCCAGTTTGAGATGGGATATCAGATTTCCCTGTCATTTACCTGATTTTTCAAGCCTAAAGTCAAGCTAATCTATAATAATAAAAATGGAATAAGCAAATCGACCAAAGGGCCATCCAGACGACCTTCCGAATGACCTTCTGGATGAAGCTGAGGCTGCGAGGGCCAAGCCCCTTGCATAAATTTTGTACATCGGGCCTCTAGTAGATCATATTTATTTCTGGATGTAAATGGTTTAGCAGCAGAGATTTAAATAACACACCACATCTATTATATTCTTATTTAAAGTGTTTGCAAGTAAGCAAAAGGGGCATATTTTAAAATTTCATGTGAAAGCATTTATTACACTGCTTGTTTTAACATTTGATTTCCATATGAACCTCAGCCAAAATTGTATGTTACAAATATACAGTAGGTACTTATATTCACAAAGGCATTTTGTGGTTTATCCATGAAGTTTTCAGATAGACTTCTGTGGGAGCATCAAGATAATCACTCTAAAATTAATTATGTTCTATTGGATCATGTATCACCTTCTGAATTATATTCTATTATTTTCTCATCAATAGTAAATACTACCTTATAACCCAATGATTTTTTAAAATAAAAAGTCATAAACCTTAGATTTTAAAAATATAGCTTTTCCACTGTGACAATGAATGGGAAATATGCATGTGCCACATATGTTTTTTTAAAAATATAAATGTTCTAAGTAGCATAAATTCTATGTATAAAACTTATCACTTCATAAGTATAAGAAAACAATTGAAACTCTTTGTTCTGATCTTCATTTCCATACTCCATGTATGAGTATAATGTGTTTTTGTTAATTCTGATAATCTAATTAGCTTATATCATTCCTATTGAGTAGACTCATATAAAAAACTTAGAGTAAAACTTTCCTAGCTACATATAAAATTATTTTAAACTATTGAGCCCATTAAAAATCCTCAACTATTAAAAGATATCTCCATTTATTCCAATGAAAAATACATACTATTATGGATTCAGAGTTACATATTTGTTTTACCTCTTTTACTAGAACAAAAACAGTCCACTTGATTTATTACACTAATTAGTGACTTCATAACAGAGCATGCTGTAAATTCAGAGGCATTTGATTACTGTTTTAACTTTACATTTTTCAGTGTAGACTCATAGTGTGCTAGTATTTTTGCATACTAAATCATGGCATCTAAAGTAAATACATGCATTTACCTGTGTCCATAAAAGTTAAAATAGAGACACAGTTAACTTTTTGATGTTAAAATAAGGACAGTAGTCAGAGTTTAAATTTCAATGTTGTTCCAATTATGTTTGCTGTCAATGTCATAAATAGGTTGTATACATTTAAAAAATTATGGACACCTAATTTTATTATTCTTCTTAATGTACTAGTATTGTTTAATTTTCATTTTAGAAAATAATTATAGATCCTTATATTTTTTTCTTAAATTAACATGATAAATTTTTATTTGATTTCAGGGAAAGAGCAAAGGAGAGAGAGAGAGAGAGAGAGAGAGAGATCAACTTGTTATTCCACTTATTTATGCATTCATTGGTTGCTTCTTATATGTGCTCTGACTGGAGGTCTGCCGGGACTGACTGGTAGACCCTAAATGATGGATGAATGAATACTCTGACACACGTTTATGTGAAAGAGAGGCTAAGGGACTGCTTCGCTATAGGAACTAAGCAGCCCTGTTCACCTGCCTTCTTAAGCTTTTATTGTAACAACAGCTTGAACTAAAATGAACCTGTAGATACAATCACCAGGGTAAGCACCCTCAAGAAAACACTGTATCTGTAGTGTCTTTCAAACAAGGACGTTTTGACTTAGACTTGTTTGGAAAAGTCAAGACAGGGGCTGCCGCCTTCGGCAAGGTCCCCCAGAGGCCTCTGACTTTCAGAGAATCCTCCTTACAGACTTTCCAACCAAGTCCCATGCTTCCCCACAGAGGGAACCTTGGCATATTGAGATGGTGATCTAGCCAACTAACAGGCCAGAACCATAGGATAAATTTGAAATCTTTTCATTATGAAACACCTCAACATGCTGTTCATATATTAAACAATTTACCTACCCAATTTAATGAGGCCGACGTAGGAAGAAAGTCAGGCTACTTACAACATTTCTATCATAAAAGCTTTTGAATTATTTGTTCTTTGCTAATGGTGAATCTCTCAAAGAATACAACTACCATTTAAGACAATATTACAGTATCATTTTTTCTAGTATATAATGTTTTTTAAGAATTTGGATAAGAACTTTAAATTGTACCTGGAAGTCAAATATGTGATTATAAAATGTTAGCCTTATTTATAATAATAAAAGCGTAATATGAAAACCTACCAAATGGCTGAACAGCTGAACTACTGTTCGGATGACCTTCCAGACAAAGCTGGGGCAGCGGGGGCCCACTCTTGCGTGAATTTCATGCATTGAGCTTCTAGTACTTTGAGTAACAGTTTGTGTTTCAAAGCTATCTGCTTAGTGGGCAGGATGTGCAATTACATACTTATGCTTTTCACTGGCTGCTTTTGGTTCCTCTCTTATTCAACTTCTTTCCTCATTTTAATATGTTCTTTTTGCTTCTGCACCAGCAAAGGCCTCTATATTTATCATTTGGTTAAATTTCATTTCTCCTGAAGACACAAGTTGATAACATTAATTTCAAATTCAGTTAGCAGATTTTCTTATGCAAGGGCCAACTCCAATCTGTGATATGTAGTTTATTTAATCTACCTGTCAACACTGAATGTTCAGTGATAAATCACTGGTCTATTTCTAGTCTAAACACTGTCATATCATATTCCAACTGGTCAGCTTCAAAATGGCAGCAGATTGTGTTCTTCATTTCTTGGGTGTACATTGTAAACATTCTGGGCAATTGTATCCTGATCAAATCAATATAAACTACTAAATTTTAATAGTTTCACTGTCTCCTTAGATTTTGTGGTTTATAACAATTAGATCATGACACTCATTCCATTTTCTAGCCATGAATTTGACCTTTGTTGGAAGCACCGTTGTCTTTTTTTGTTTCTTAGTTGTGGCAATAAATAACTTCAAAACAAGCTGAAAATGAATTCACTGAGAGCCAGAGCCAGCCCCTATCAACAGCTCTCTGGGAGGACATATGGACTTACACATAGGTAAATTAAAGTGTTACATATATTTAAAGTGTTACTTTTTAATGTCTCATTACTATTTAATCCATATCTCTGTAGCTTACAATAGGATTTAGTTAACATAGAAGCCATATACAATATGTCATACTCTACCTTTAGATATCCTACCCTATTTTCCTAATGGCATTAAAATGTCTTCAACAAATTTTAGGACCTTTTATGTTGAGTTACTTTTGGAAAAGTTATTTACTTAAAATTTTTAAATGACTATCAACTAAGTTTTAGGTTATAACAAATAAAACCATGTAGATGTATGGAATAATATGAAGAGAGCTGACACATTTCAAAGGACCATATTTGTGTTTTTTTAAGGTGCATACTTATGCTCATTATGCTTTACTCAGGTGTTAATATTATATACACAAATAATATTTTACTTTTGGTCACACTAGTATATAACAAAGTGAATTTATTAAGTTTAGTATATGCTGGGCATTGAATCCAATTCAATTTTCTGTACCATCAATGCTATTAGTTCAGTTAAATAATTTCTGGAGTTGTACCTAAATATTTTAGATAAAATGAGAAGGTTTTTGCATAATCCTATATAATAAAAGCCTAATATGCTAAGTGTCTGTTCATCCAGTCATCCGTTCAATCAATCAAAGCGTAATATGCTAATGACATGCTAAGGTCTCTCAATAGCTTGCTATGAGATGCACTGACCACTAGGGGGCAGATAGTCGTCTGGTCTACCAGTCGCTATGACATGCACTTACCATCAGGGAGCAGACACTCTGACTGGTAGGGTAGCTTGCTGCCAGAGTCCAGCCTATCAGGACTGAGCAAGACAGGATGGACATGCTCTGGAGCCCTCCCGTGATCCCTCCCAGCTGGCTAACCTCTCCCATCTCTTTCCAGCTCTGATCATGCACTTGTAGGGTCCCTCAGCCTGGCCTGAAGCCTCTTGCAATTTGGTAACCATTGGTGGATGTTGGTGAGCTGTTTTTGGCTTGATCCCACAGACCAGTCTGAGGGACCCCACTGGTGCATGAATTCCTGTACTGGGCCTCTAGTTCACTTACTATTTTCCTTAAAAAATGATGAAGTAAATAAATGACCAGACACTCAATTTTAAAAAGTTTAACATTTCCCCAGATCTTTTTTTTTTTTTTTTAATTTTTTTTTAAAGGGGGTAAATTTATTTTATTTTATTTATTTTTTATTTATTTATTTATTTTTTAAATCTTTATTGTTCAGATTACATTTGTTCCTCTTTTTTTTCCCCCCATAACTCCCCTCCTCCCAGTTCCCGCCCCACCCTCCGCCCTCACTCCCCACCCACTGTCCTCATCCATAGGTGCACAATTTTTGTCCAGTCTCTTCCCGCATCTCCCACTCCCCTTTCCCCCCCAAGAATAGTCAGTCCATTCCCTTTCTATGTCCCTGATTCATTATAATCACCAGTTCATTCTGCACATCAGATTATTTATTCACTTGATTCTTAGATTCACTTGTTGATAGATGCATGTTTGTTGTTCACAATTTGTATCTTTACCTTTTTCTTCTTCTTCCTCTTCTTAAAGGATACCTTTCAGCATTTCGTATAATTCTGGTTTAGTGGTGATGAACTCCTTTAGGTTTTCCTTATCTGTGAAGCTCTTTATCTGACCTTCAATTCTGAATGATAGCTTTGCTGGATAAAGTAATCTTGGTTGTAGGTTCTTGGTATTCATCACTTTGAATATTTCTTGCCATTTCCTTCTGGCCTCCAAAGTTTCTGTTGAGAAATCAGCTGACAGTCGTATGGGTATTACCTTGTAGGTAATTGAGTCTCTTTCTCTTGCTGCTTTTAAGATTCTCTCTTTGTCTTTTGCTCTTGGCATTTTAATTATGATGTGTCTTGGTGTGGTCCTCTTTGGATTCCTTTTGTTTGGGTTCTCTGCTCTTCTTGGACCTGTAAGTCCATTTCTTTCACCAGGTGGGGGAAGTTTTCTGCCATTATTTCTTCAAATAGGTTTTCAATATCTTGCTGTCTCTCATCTTCTGGTACCCCTATAATTCTGATGTTGGTGCATTTGAAACTGTCCCAGAGGCTCCTTACACTATCTTTGTATTTTCGGATTCTTTTTTCATTTTGCTTTTCCAGTTGGGTGTTTTTTGCTTCTTCACATTTCAAATCTTTGACTTGATTCTTGCGCTCCTCTGGTCTGCTGTTGGGTGTCTGTATACTATTCTTAATTTCAATCAGTGTATGCTTAATTTCTAGTTGGTTCTTTATCACAACATCAAGGGTATCATTAGATTTCTTGAGGCTCTCATCAAGTTTATCAGCAGTTTCTAGCAAATTATTGAAAACCCTCAAAAGTGCGTTTTTTTAGCTCTATATCCTCCATTTCTGTCATGTTTTTTTGTCTCTGCATTTTTTATGCTTTCTTGGTGCACCACCTTGTGGTCTTTGTGTGCAGTCTTGTTGTAGTTAAGCCTTGATTGTTGTAGTTAATACTAGAGGAATTTGACCTCCAGGCCGACTGGCTGTGAGAATCAGCTGTGTCTACAGTGGGAAAACTTCTGTCCTCTGGAGAGGTGCTAATCTAGCCTTTGCCTGAGGCTATCCGGCAAATGGGTCTGCTCAGGGCTTGGGCGGGTCAGGTCGCAGGGGATCAACAGGGCGGGCGGAGGGAGCGGTTATGGCTGCTCTCAGTCCCGTTCCCAGAGGCTCTGCTTCTCAGAACCCCGACAACCGCTGCAAACCTCGAAGAGAAAGCTGTCCTCATGTTCCAACTGATGCCAGACAATCCCGCTTCTCCTGTTTGAGTCTGAGTCCCTAGAGACTCGCCCGGATCTGGAGCTCAGAGTCTGAGACTCCCTCCTGATTGAAAACGACAACCGCGCCCTCAGCCACCAGCCTGCTTTGCGCACGCACCTCCGTACCTTTGTATTTTCCACATTGCGCCTCCTCTAAGCCTCGGTATGCTGTTCTCTTTCCTTCTAGTTGAAGAATCTCTCCTCAGCCAGCCTTCCTGTGGTTCTGGGTGATGTCCATTCTGTCTTTTAGTTGTATTTTTGAAGTGGTTGTTTGCGGCGGCAAACTTCGGTGTTTACCTATGCTGCCATCTTGGTTTCCTCCTCCCCAGATCTTTTGAGTTGGTAAATGACTTTTTAAATTACTGACAATGTGAATTGTTACAATGAAATTTAGAAGATTGGTTGGTTTCCATTTCTAGTGCCAATATCTAGCTCTTCTTAAAGAATGTGTGTAAAAGGTTTTCTTTGTTTCTATTCAATTATTTCTCTATTGAAAATATTTTTATTAAAAAGAACAGTAATAACTTCTGTTTTGCCATATTTTTTTTAATTTACAAGATAATTTGCAGTTAGAAAATGAATAAATAGTAGGTATTTCAGTCTGTTCAAAATTGTTTAAAAATTAATATTAGGCATTTTTAACAAGCACTTCATTTATGCCAACAGTTATTTTCATTTAAAAAATCACTAGAAATATAATGAGCTTGTATACAGCCATAAAACAACCATAGATATGCCAGACCAGTGTGGTTCAGTGGTTGAGAGTCGACCTATGAACCAGGAGGTCATGGTTCTATTCCCTGTCAAGGCATATGTCCAGGTCGCATAGCTGGTCAACAATTCTCACCATTGATGTTTCTATCTCTTGCTCCCTCTCCTTTCCTCTCTGAAATCAATAATATATATATTAAAACCCAGAGGTATATATAAGTCTTATGCATATATATTTGCATTTATACTTATGATTACCTTTTAAATAAAACTTGACTTATTGATTTTTATATTATGTATAATATTTTTAAAAGAAACATGACTGCAAAATACTAACAATCTGCTATTTAGTGTAAACTGTTCTAGGAACTTTATTAACTTATTTTAATATTGAGAGTCACATTAAGTCTAATAATTTTAGAAAATATGTTTAAAATTTGTATTCTTCTCTTATGTGAATAGTTATTATGACTGATTATTATATTTTGGAGTTTTGTTAATTTAACTTTCCTTTTGTGTGGTGTATAGATGTGTGTAAAAGTTGGTATAAATTGAAAAAAATGATTATTTATATTTAATTAAATAAGCTTTTTGAATATTTGATAGACATTATTACTATTATAGCAGTATTCCCAAGGATAGTTCAAATATAAATATTTACCTATCAGAATGCTTATAAGAATCAAAGTTTTATTACATAGATTACTCAAGATAAATACTTCAAATTACGCTCATCTTATAAAATGCAAAAGCCAAAGGTTCAAGTGTAATCAAGTGATTATGAAACAGTTTGTTTCTGAAATCTCATATATATGGGGCATTCAGATTATTGCATTATATGTTACTCTACTAATTATTTTAGCCTTTCCACAACTTAAAATGAGGTGTGGGATTTTTTTGCTTATTTTGAAAGGATATCACATATCAGATGCAACATATATTACTGAAAAAATATCTTACAAAGCTAGTGCAAATGGCCTTATAGATAAATAATTAGAAATGTTGATAACAGTTTTGAAGAAAAGAAACAATGTCATCATAATCAGAGGTACTTCCCTAAAGGTTAAGCCCAGTATTAAAGATTACAGATCCTTTAAAATATCTAAATGCCTATTTGTAGGTGATATTTTTAGTATATGATTGGGTGAATTTCTGACTTGATATTCTGGCATCAGATCTTAAGCAATAGAGAATACTGGGCCTCTTCCCATAGTCCTGATGGAAGAAGTGATGATGTTGAGGGAGATTAAAGAACAATGCTAACATTCAAATAACGTCAGGGCCAGAAGAAAAGCAGGGTTTCATCTCTAAGTCAGGAGAGCAGTATTGAGAACCTGGGAGCCAATGACAGGAGAGTGTATTGGTGTACTTAAGGCTGCCATAGCAAATACCACAGACTGGTGGCTCAAACAACAGAAAGTTAAGTTGAAAACTTTTAAGTGACGTTATTATCTGAATTGGGAAAATCAAGTATGGGAGCTCTGAAGCGAGTGAAATATAACCATCTATCCTGAATTTTTAAAAGATAACAACGTAAGGAAATTATTAATGGGTTGGAAAGGCTATTCCCCAAATGATAATGCCACCTTCAAATTGGTATTGACAGTATTTTTTATGTGAGTTTACATGCCAGATATGAAAGCTCTAAGTACCATGGGGTCTGCCAAGAATTTTAAAATAAAAGAGGAGAAAGGAATGGGATGGTTTAAATGTTTTATAGAGAAATTATTTGTAAACAAGGTTATGAAAGGTTATTAAAATCCCACAAAGCAATAATTAAGCACATCATTAATTACAATGAACTGTAGCATACCTGTTTTGCATTTTAGAAACTAAAGGAACATTAAAAAAAAACTGTACTGGCTTTATCAGTTTTTCAAAATGGGAGGCAATATATAGGTGCAGTGATAGAATGAGGCATACTAATGCACTTCTTCCAGGAAGTGGCTCCCTCTTATTTGCCTTTATTTCTCTAGAACCGAAGGGTCAGTGTCCAAGACTTAAAAGATGCTAAGGAAATGTTTAAATACTAAAATTAAACTGAGTCCTAATGAAACTAATCAATGGAGTCAGACAGTCTTAGTTAAATTCTTGGAGCCATCATTTACATGCTGAGCTGTCTTGGAAAAAGTTATATAATCTGGCTCTTATTTTTCTATTCTTTAAAATGAGAACAAATGTTCCCACTTTGTCAAGTCATTGAAAAGATTAAATGAGGTTATATAAATATTGAACAAATGGGACACACATTGAAATGTCATCAGAACTCAGAGAATGACAGCTGTTGTTAGTAATCTCCTCTGTTTTTTAGGATTTCCTATTCTCCTGGACTGCTCTCTTAGTCTCAGCTAAAATGCCACCTGACTAAGAAGCCTCCCTTGCATCTTAAGAAGGCTAGATTGCATCTTCTCTGCTCTCTGGTCACTTTTAGGGAGATTCGTTTCACTTATGTTAATACTTATCATTGCGTATACTGTGCTATTTAAAAACGATCTGCTTTCCCATGAGTTTGCTGTCATAATTTGTGAGTTACTTAAGAATAGGAAACTTGTCATATATCTTCATAAATCCAGTGACCAACACAGTTCTATTTAAGTATTAGATGCAACAATTTAATTTAATAAAACACAAAAATATACTCTTTCCTTATATTTCTCTTTTTTTAAAAATATATTTTTATTGATTTTAGAGAGGAAGGGAGAGGGAGAGAGAGAATCACTGATTGGCTGCCTCCTGCACGCTCCATACTGGGGATCCAGCCTGTAACAGGGACATGTGCCCTTAACCAGAATCAAACCCTGGACTCTTCAGTCCGCAGGCCTACGATCTATCCACTGAGCCAAACCAGCTAGGGCTCTCTTTTAGTTTTTATAGCTCAATCCTTGTTTGAGAGAAAAATTTAATTTTAGACATTGTGTTGTGACATTATTAAAATAAAATGTAATGTTATAATACAAAATATTGTGGTCAACTCATTTTGAATATGAGTCCTAAATATCATCTTAAGAGTGTTGTAACAGGACTAGGAAAGGTCAGACAAGCAGTAATAAAAGGACAGTCCAGATATAGGATTTCTTTGGTTATTGTTATACATGAATTTTTCCTTTTGATTACCTAGAGTTAGATTAATACGATGCCAATGAACCATGATATCCAAGAAGAGGACAGATTATCCTATGTCCTGACTGTGTGGGACTTTAATCAGTCTCTCATGTGAGATAAAAACACTTTGGTATATCTTTAGAGGTTAAGTAAAAATAAAATTAATTTACTTTGTGAATCATAAGCTTCAAAAGGTATTTGACTTCCTTATTAAAATGAATTCAATAAGGAATTGGGAAATGCTATGAATAATTGATCCATGATAGAATATTAAAAGGAAACAAGGTTAGTGAGGAGAAAATATAATCCTTACCTTTGTAAATTTTTATCTTGGAAGGTTATTTCTATGCTGTCCCACAAAAACATTTTAGCATTACTTTCAGAGAAGTATAGATTAATTTCATCTACATTGGGATTTCTTCTATGCTTACAATGAAGAAATTAAACTGTTATTTACTTTGTTTTGATATTTTAGGGGAAAGAGAATTACATCACCTAAGTTTCTGGAATACATATAGTAGATTGTAGTAATTCTCATATGATCAAAGCCCCCAAAATATAGAACCTTAGGACAAAATAAAATTAATAAGTGAATGAATGGGAAAAAAAAGGAAAGAAGGAAGGGAGAGTGGGAGGAAGGAAGGAAGGAAGGAAGGAAGGGAGGAAGGAAGGAAGGAAGGAAAATTGAAGTGACTTGGAACATTGTTGCTAAGATTTTGTATGGATGATCTGTGAAAATTGATATTATATCAGAATTCTTATCTCTAGGGCAGACTTCAGGGAGATTTCAGGCCAATTTGGTAGGAATACCTCAAAAGAATTATGCTTTAAATTTCAGGTGCAGTGAGGGCAGTCATTGAAGGAACTATTCCAGTGGCCTGACAGATATCTGCTCTGTTTTTATCCTGCTTAACATAATCTTCTGTTATACACACTATATTGTAAGAGCTGTGTAGAAGCACATTTCTCAATGTTTTAGAACCTAATTCTTACACAAATAGCTAGTGAGTACCTGGTAAAATTTTATTTAATCCATTAAACTCAGCAGAATGATATGAGATGTTCTAAAAATAAAATTAAAAAATAGAGATGTACATAGTCAACTAGGGCAAGTAACAAGATACGATTGTTAAATTATGCACAAACTGGTTATTATCTTGTAAGGTAATTGGGCTGTAACTATTGAGGTCCTTTTTTTTTTTTCCTGTGGGAAATAAACAGAGAATTAATATACCTTACACTTTTCTGCAAAGTTAACCTGTAAATATAAAGGGTTGTAGAACAGCAGAATCCCAATCAGCTGTGAAGTTATTCCAATAAAGTTAAATTTCATAAAAGAGATAGATGGCCATTAGAGAAGCTTATTAAGACATGATCTAGCATGATATTAAAAAGTCTCACAATTATCATTTGCTTCATTTCTAAGTATTTGAATGCATACCAGCTAAAGAAGATGAAATAGCTTAAGACCTGCCTCTAAATCATTAATTAAATTCAAGTATGGGGAAGAAAAAATACATGAGTAATAGACATAACTACTCCAAAGATTTGGAAGAAAGTGAAATCCCATATTCACAATGATTAGAAAAGTGATGTGTGGTAAAAGGACACACACAAAAATCACTCTTTACTTTGATTTTTATGATACATATGAAGTAACTTTTAAATAGGAAGAATCTCTATTTTCTGGTATTGTGGAAAAGGTGGTGGTTTCGACTTACTGTAAAAGAATCCCAGGATTCTCAGGTAAGATGAGATATTTGATATCCACTAACATCTCAGAAGTAGGAAACATGGTGATGATTTATAACTCTTTCCTGAATATCAGATACAGATTTGGTCAGACAAATATGATGGTGTAATACTGTTTCTGAATATGTATCAGACTGTCAGGCCTTACTTACCATCATATATTAAGACAAATAACAGAAACTTTGCAGAAACAGAAATCCAACTTCACTCCAATTAGAGTCCCAGAGTTATTACTATGGGTGTTTCCTCTCACTACCTCAGTTTTCTGCAATACGTACATTTCTAAACCGATAAATTAAATTTCAAGAAGTTGAAATTTCACCTATTACTTTATTCTTGGAAATCTTTATGAGCACATCCCTCTTCCATATTTCCTTCTCTTTCTGTGACTTCTTCTAGTTCCTAGGAAATCACTGTATCAATGCAAACTCTACATTTTCTCAGCTAAAGTAAATCATGTCTTTTCCCTAATGGTGTAGAATCCTTTGCACTCTCTCAGGAGTTCACTTTGAATTCTTCCTTATCGTGTATTTCAGGGCCATGAGTCAGGTTGGCATCCCTTTCTTACTCTGCTTCTGCTCTGGTACCCATTTACTTTGCCCAAACTTCTTCTCAATCATATTTCCTAGATAAAATACCTACTTCAATGCTTTTCTACGGAACTTTGGTACTTGCCTTATAAATTTCATTTCATGAAGTTTCTGACTTTATCATCAATATATTTTTTATTAAACTAGAATCACCAATTGGACAAGCAGGAGTATCTTAAAGAGATGAACTGATGTCAGAAAGGGATTCTGTATGTCATTCTCCAGTAAAATAATCTAGTGGGGACTCAAAGGATTGTACATCTAGGAAACAGAACACACCTGCTTAAGAGCAATAAGCAATGCCATATTAATCTATTTGATTTTCAGTAGGGTTAATGGACTGGAAACTACATGAGGACAGAGATTACACCTGTTAGGAGTATATTTAAGTTGCTCTAAACACACAAAAATATTGGCAACTATATGAATATATGTTAATTCATCTAGTAGTCATTTTTATATCTATGTTATCATCATTATGTTGTACACTTTACATTTAAAATCATTTAAAAGAAAAGAAAAAATGGAATAGATGAAATATTTGTGAGTATAAGTAAATATTGACAGTTAAATATTCACACTGGTGCTAAATTAGCATTTGAATCTGCCATAAGAAGTCAATTTGTTTTGAAACTTGTTCCAACTGCATATTATTTTGTTATTAAAAAATAAGAGCACTTTATGATTTTGATAGCATAGTAAGCTAGGCTAAATTTTTAGATAGAGAGCAGATATCTATACTAATAAAAGGGTAATATGCTCATTAGACCAGACCTCTTCTGGACATCCTTCTGGACAAAGCCATGGTGGCGGGGCTGAGGCAGAGGCGGTTAGGGGTGATCAGACTGGCAGGGGAGCAGTTAGGGGCATCAGGCCGGCAGGGGAGAGCAGTTAGGGAGATCAGGCTGGCAGGGGAGCAGTTAGGGGCATCAGACAGGCAGGGGATCAGTTAGGGGTGATCACGCAGGCAGGGGAGCAGTTAGTGGTGATCTGGCAGACAGGGGAGCAATTAGGGGCAATCAGGCCAGCAGAAGAGCAGTTAGGGGCAATCAGGAAAGCAGGCAGAGTGGTTAGGGGCTATCAGGCAGGCAGGCAGGTGAGTGGTTAGGAGCCAGCGGTCGCGGATTGTGAGAGGGATGTCCAACTGCCGGTCTGCGGAATTGGGCCTAAACAGCAGTCAGACATTCCCCAAGGGGTCCCAGATTGGAGAGGGTGCAGGCCAGGCTGAGGGACTGCCCCCACATGCATGAATTCCGTGCACCAGGTCTCTAGTTAGTTTTTAACTAACATGAAAGCATTTCTTTAACTTCTGGACCACTTGGTTATAGATTTATTTCATTAAAATAAGAAAATACTCAATATATTCTAGTTACTTAACATTAATAAATCTTTATAAAACATCAGACATGAGATAAAAATGACAGTTGCCTGATCATTCTAAGTAAAATATTTATAACATGACCTTCCAAATAGATATAATAATTTAAAACATTTTGGTTTGAGTACCTTTGTTTTCATATTTTCTTCTAAGGACAAACTTGGCTTCTACATAACTTTCAGGTAGAGGCATGGACTAATTCTTCACCTGCCATAATGCTTCAGTTACAAAAGATCAGATGAAAAATGCAGCTTTGCTGAACACCCACTGCGACTGGGCCAACAGAGGAAAGGGAACTTTCAAAAGCTCTTGCCAGCTTGCTGTCTCCAGTGGGGTTTCCCCTTGGAAATTCATAGCTTCAGGGCGGAAGGAAGCACAGGAAACCTGTCTATGCTATGCCTTTCTTCCTGGTGTGAGCAGAAAGCTGTTTAAACCTAAATAAAAAACCATGGAGGCAGAAGTGGGTAATTTATGTGAGACTAAAACTGTAATTAGCTATAGGAACTTGGGAGCTAACTGTGTTGCTTTTGGAAAGGCTGTATTTTATACTGTCATACCCCTCCCCAAAAAGTCATAGAAATGATGGAATCAAATTGAAGAGTGTTATTTGGACAGAATAAATGGAATTTTTAAATAGCTGAATATAGTTTTTCAAGTTGTTGTCTTATTTCATAAATTTAATTTGAGCAAGAAAGAATTCCTACTGGTAAAATTGATTTCATAAGCATGACCATGGACTGTGTGAAAGACAGGTGCATGTAACACAAAATGTAAAGCCTGTGGTGCAGGAAGTAATGGTTTAATAAATACTGACAATTGTGAACACATTCAGAGTACAATAGGATTTTACAGGATTTTATATGCAGAGTTAAGCTACAGGTACAAATATCACAGATTAGCAGTTAAGAACATTGACATACTAGTAGAATATGGAATCTGTGCTAATACTGTATATACTTGTTTACAAATGTTCAAATCCTGCATTCACTTCTGAAATAATTTTAATTTGAAATGTTACATCAGTTATTTAAAATTTATTTTAACAAAATTATATGTGCTTTTGTATATTTTATTTTAAAACATATGTGATGACCAACATCCCACGTGGTTCAGGGTTCGGCTCTGGAAGAGGGGCCGCACGCAAATGACAGAGACAAGACATTGGGGGTCCAGGCGGGAGCCCAAAAGCAAGAGGGAGGACTCCACTTGTGCTCAGGCCTTGCCATCCATTTATTCATTTTGGGATTCACCTATAGTCCTTAGGCAGGCAATTTCCAGTAACAGACAGACTATCTTATCAGTAAGTATTTACATGACTATCTGGTAGGGAAGTTGCTTCAGCTACCATTGTCTCTGACCTTTGCCAGGGCTCAAGGGTCACCAGCATTTCGGGCTCCTTGTCCACACCTGTCTGCTAGTGAAGACAATATGCAGCTTCATATATATATATAATATATAATATATGATGTAATATAATATATATATAGCATTTGTCACTATTCTTTCTAATGTACAAAAAGTTTATTAAACATATTTGAAAGAATAAAAATGTAATCATATTCTTTGTTAATTAGCACCAGTTCATGGTTTTGGGCAAGCACACACATGCTTGTGTTTGTGAGTATGTGTATATGTATGTATTTAAATACAAATGATGCACACAGTCTACTTTTGACCCAAAGTGCAATGCAATGTTACACTTGGATTACGGCAAATGTTGTCAGTATAAAAATTGCACTTAAACAGTATGAGAACTAACTGCAATATTCAACTATAAATTTTTTCTAAAAATTGCAATGCAATGTGAATATAGGGTTCAATTGGTTATCAGGGATACTTCTATGCTGGGGTGATTCTTCCCTTTTCTTTCTCATCTCTCATCTTCCTTCTCATTTTATTATTTTCTGAAAATATTCTTGAAGTATAAAAAGATGATTTAAAATTAATCTTACCTGGTTAAGGGGAAAATAAATGTTATCTATGATGTCATTTAAAAGTGAAATTTGCAAGCAATACTTTGGTTAGGGTGAGGTCATGATACCTGAAGCTACATTAGCTGTCATATAACTCTCAGGTGGCAAACCTTAAGGTTAAAGCATATATGCAGCAGATTTTAGAGTGAAAAGATCCTGTTTCCTTAATATTCCACGATGGAACTCTTATTTATGGGATATGACTAAGTAAAAGCATGTGAAGTGGTCATATTGAGCTATAACTGGATGGTTGATATCAAATATCACTTTTGCTGACAATCAAATCAAATCTGTAAAAGCTGCTAAATTGACTTTTTTAATGTACTAAAGAGGAACCAAACATCCAGACTTGAGAATCCAAGATCTCATAGAGAAAGTATATTCAATGATGCGGACCTTCTATCCATTGCTGCTATTTATTCACAGAACATTTACTGATAAACATTAAGTACAGGGCTACAAAGTATTTTAAGAGTCAAGGTTTTGCAGAAAAAAGAAATTGAAGACAAATTAGTCAAATTTTCTACACATGAAAGAGTCTGAACAGCTGAACAGAAAGTAGGCATTAAGGGTCTAAAAAGCAAATTTAGCCATCTGTCATTGTTGAGAAGTCAACAACTGGAGCTAAAGGTCAGCCAAGAAAAAATAAAACTTGTAAAAACTCCTAGCTTTCAGTTGAGAACACAAAACACCTAAGGCCTAGGCAGAGGACGAAGTGCACATATCCCAGCCATCAAAAAGAGCAGAGGCAACCTCAAAGTATTCGGTTTCTTATATGTATCCATTTTGAATATCAGTATCAAAGTTAAAGAGAATGACACAGAAGTAATATTTGAAGAGATACTGCCTAAGAATGTTTCAAAACTGCAGATGACATCATCACAAATTCAGGAGTTGCTATAAACAATAAAGAAGATTTTTTTTAAAACTTTAAAATCCCTAGAATATTATGGTCATGCTGCTGTTGAACACGGAAGGAAAGGATGGCAATAATATCCAAAGCCACCAAAAAAAAAAAAAAAGAGAGACAAAAATAAAACATGTTTCTTTAAAAGGAGCAAAAATAAAATAATTTCAAGCCAAATGACATTGGAATGATATCTATAATCTATATATAAAGTGGAGAAATGAAATAACTGTCAACCTAGATAGAATTCAATAAATCCCAGTTAAAAGAACCTTTTAAAGTAAAATATAAATAAAAAAACTTTCAGCCAAAACTAAGTCTAACACATTCAATAGGAATATAATAACATTTCTAAATTTGTATGGATTTAATACATTAACTTCAGTGTATGTGACTCACAGAACAAAGGAATAGTTGTATTCATAATTGAAGCTGAATATTTTGTTTCTCTCAATACTGTATAGAAAAAGACAATAACAGATGAGAAACTAAGACATACGAATCATACACTAATAAACTTAGCAAATTGATTTAAATAAAACATTATAGATAAGAACTGCAGAATATATAATTGTTTAAACCTCAAATGGGAGAAGATATTTAGAAAAGTATTATCTAGCTATATGTGTGTATGTAAATGCATGTAGGTGTATGTGTGTGTGTAATAGAGTCATATCCAGATTATATGAAGGATTCTTACCAATAAGAAAAAATCAATAAAAAATGGAAGAATAATTTTTTTACTTTAGTGTACCAGCAAATTAAACCTATATATTATCTTTTTATTTTTTAGTGCAGAAATACAAAAGTGTGCAACAATTAAATGTTCTGTCACTAAGCAATTCAAGAGAAGCACTAATTGAGTTTGCTGCCACTCTTCTTTAGATGGGCATGACACCAGTATTTCAGCTATTACTATATCATGATGTTCCCCCTTATAGCCTATGAATCTTGTCATGAAATAGGGCTATTGATTGGTAGTACAGAGTATGTATTTAAGTAGTGATTATCAGGCACCTTCATGTGGGTGGGTAAAATTGATTTTTTTAACCCAAGTCACTAATTGTGGCCTTGTTGACAAGGTGAGAAAGGCAGGTGTAGAAAAATGTCAATGCCTGATTGAGAAAAGATTGATGTATTCAATGCCTTAGTCTTTAAAGCTGCTAACTCGAAGGATTCTGCTATTCACAGGAAAAGGCTTCGAGCACTATTGTCAGCAGGATGGGACCTGTTAGGAGAAGCTTGTGAATTAAGAAGAGCTGCAGAGATTACAGATATTTGATGCTCTACTTTGTAAAAAATATGCAAACTGGAAACAGAGTAAATGGAAACAATAGGGATATCAATATGCTTATAATATATTTTATTTTAGGTTAACAAAATTTAATTATAATGAAGAGCCACTGATTCCAAAATAAAGCAACATAGAAGACTGTATAATGTACAGTCTGGTTGAATAGTACTGGGTTGAATAGTGTCCTTGTCAAAAAGATATGTTCATCTGAAAACTCAGAATACTATTTTATTTGAAACTAGAGGCCTGGTGCATGGATTTGTGCACCAGGGGGGTTCCTTGGCCTGGCCTGTGGGGATCAGGCCGAAACTGGCTCTCTGACATCCCCCGAGGGGTCCCGGATTGCGAGAGGGCTCAGACCAGGCCAAGGGACTCCACCAGTGCACAATCAGATCCCAGGGGCAAGCTAACCTACCAGTCAGAGTGTCTGCCCCCTGGTGGTCAATGTATTCCATAGCAACCGGTCAAATGGTCGAATGAACGGTCGGACACTTAGCATATTAGGTTTTTATTATATAGGATAACATTCTCTAAAGATGCAATTAGGGAGGGAACTCAAGATGAGAACATCCTGGATTAGGATGGACCCTAAATTCAATAATGGGTTCTTATAAGAGACATAAAAGAAGAAGAGACATGGGGTTGAAGGCCATGTGAAGACAGAGGCAGAGATGAGAGTTATGCTACCATAAGCCAAGGAACACCAGCAGCCGCGTGAAGCTAGAAGTGGCTGAAAGGACCCTCCATTAGAGCCTCCAGAGGGATGGCAGCCCGGCTGAGACCCTGATTTCAGACTTGCAGCCTGTTAACTCAACGTAAACATGTCTAAAATTTAAGGTCCCATCTTACCACACGTATAACCTCCCACATATCATTTTGTGTGTTTTTTAAATTTCAATTTATGGCCAATTCAGTTTTTCAGGGAAAAAAATCATTTGTGTGGTCCTTGACTGTTCCCTTACTCTCAAAATACATCACCAGAAATTCCTATAGACTCTACTTTCCAAATATATCTGTCATTCAAATATTTTTATAAATTTTATCCTGATCAAGATATTATAACATCTTCGTCTGAATCGTTGTTATAGCCACCTTGAATTTTTGTCTATTTATTTTCTGGCCTCCCTCCTTATAGTCTAGCTCAAATAAAGCACCTAGCATGATATTTATAAACCACAGGACACATTTAGTTTGCTCAGCACTCTTCTGTGGCTTCACAGTTCATTTTAATTAAACTTTTCTAAGTTTCCTACATTTTATAAACTCAAACCTCCACAAGTAACTAACTATTTATCCACCACTACAGCCCACATACTTTGTGCTGTTTCAATGTACCAGGCAACATCCCTGCCTGCTTATCTTGCTTTATTTACTTTTTGATAGCATTTATCCCTTTAACATAAATTATGGTTGATCACGTTTTCCTACTTTTATCTCTATCACCTGCTGGAATGCAGGCTACAAAACACAGCAATCTTTTTATTGCATGTACACTATGTATAGAAAACACATAGAATAGTACCTGGCTGCCCATAACTACTGAATTAACACCTTTGAGTAGGTAAAATTGAATGAATGAATGAATGAATGAATGAAGCTTTCTCATACATTTTCAGTGGATATACAGTTAATAGAAATAAGCATACAAGTAAGTAATTTAAATAATATGTTAGAATTAAATATTATAATAAACAGCAAATCACTGTAGACAAATGGAGTAATATAAGTGGTCTTGGAATTACTAGGGAGGGGGTGTTATAATTTAAAATGAGTGGTCAGGGCAGATCTTGTTGAAACGGCAAGATCTTAGCAAAGTTTAGTGAGGGGTGAGCCATGTAGGTAACTGGGGCTAAGGTACTCAAGGCAGTATTGAAACCCAAATGTGGAGTGTTTGAGCCCCAGTTTTGTCTCCAGAAATCGAAGAATGAAGTCGCCGACAAAAATGGTTACTGGAACCGAAGTTCATTGAGAGAAGCCAATCCTGGAAAAGGTGCAGCTGGGGCTCCAGGAGCAGGCCAGTGTCCAGAGCTTCTTTTCCGTGTTACGGTTGAGAGTAGTTCAGTATCCAAGCTAATTACTAAGTAAAGTCCATTAGTCCATGTGTGGAGGCCACGTGGCCGCAAGCTACGTGGGGACCAGGGAGTGCATCTCCTGCCATCAGTCTAGTGCAGCAGGGAGAGAGGAGGGAGGAAGCGGTGCTTTCTTGTATATCTTCTTGTTAGTTCCTGATTGGTCCTTTCAAAGAATTTTGTCTTAGCAACATCCTTGGGATTGGTTTTTATGCCTTATTCTCTTGTGATTGGTTATCGGCAAGCAACATTCAGACATTTTAAAGTTCTTGCCTCTTGCACACACCCTTCCCTCCCCAGCCAGTGGGTTTCCAGCTTCACTTCTTCCTCCTATAGTCCCTCCCCTATCTACCTAACATTCTTCTGTCTCAGTATAACACAAGGACGCTTAGATGTCTGTCGTTTGTACAAATGTAAGAAGGCCAGTGAGGCCAGTGAGGCTATAACAGAATGAGTTACTAGTAAAAGCAGAGATAATATCAGAGACCAAGAGCCAAATTGAATAAGGCATTGTCAGGTAAAAATAAACCAATGGCATGCAAGCCAGCACATGATATAATAATCTTCAAGTAAATGGACTTGTATAGCATGTGATAAGCAGCACAATTGAATAGAAGGGGCTAGAATTTTCCTTTAGAACAGAGGTTTTCAGTGGGGATAGACTTTGCATTTCTCCTCATGGTAATGTGCCACGGGATCTTTTTTATTGTTATGATTTGGGGAGAGGGAGAGGTAATGCTCCTGGAATCTAGTGAGTACAGCCCAAGGTTGCTGCTAAACAGTCCACAGCACACAGATCAGCCACTCCTAATGATCAATTAGTGAGTCCCACATGCCAATAGTGCTGAGGTTAAGTATACCACAAGTTTCTGTCTTAGAGTTGTGATTACTGTTTCTCCTGAAGAAAATAGATATCCTAAGGTATCTTAAAGGAATATCCTATATAATAAAAGCATAATATGCAAATCAACTGAACTGTGGAACTACCAGTCAGCAGGGGGAGGGGCTGGCGAGCTGGCAGTGCCAGGCCAACCAAGGAGAGTGCCAGCAGAGATGGGGGGGAGGGGAGAGAAGGCAGCATAAACCAGCAGTGGCAGAGGGGCAGTGGGGGGGTTGGGGTGGTGTCGCGCCATCCCTTAATTGGCCACCCAGCTGTGTCCCACAGAGGGAGGCCAGACTGCCACTTAGGGCTCCCCTGAGGGCTCCCGGACTGTGAGAGGGCACAGACTGGGCTGAGGGACCCCCACCCTCACAAGTACATGAATTTTCGTGCACCTTGAAAGGAACTATGGGCCTCAAGGCTTCAGTAGGCACAAGGGTGGGTCTCCGCCCATCCTCTACGTTCCTGCCCTGCCCCTCTCACCTCAGCCCTTGGTCCCCTGTCTGCCTGCAGCCCTACTCCCACCACCACCACTCCCACATGCTGATGGCGCTGACCCTGCTCGCACCTGCTAAAGGCGTGGAGCGATTGGGGGTGATTGGGGCCTGCTTCATCAATGGGTGTAAGCGGTGGCTCTGGTGCCAGCTGTGGGTGCGAGTGGGGACGGTGCTGGGCAGCAGGTGCAAGTGCCAGGGGGGACCATGGCGTGGGGGAGCAAAGAATTTTCAGTAACCACCAGAGGCTTGCCCCAATGACAGCAACCGGGCCCCACCTTGGTCTGGTGCCCCTGCTCACTTTCTCCATAATCCTGTCGCGGCCGACGCCCACCATGTTCCATGCACGTCCCCTGGTGGTCAGTGCACATCATAATAGTCAGTTGTTTGGTTGTTCCGGTTGTTCAGCCATTCAGTCTACTTGCATATTAGCCTCTTATATAGGATATGCTCTTATATATGTGGTTAGAAGAGCTAGCATGAACTTAAGAATAGGTCTTCGCCGAAACCGGTTTGGCTCAGTGGATAGAGCGTCGGCCTGCGGACTGAAGGGTCCCAGGTTCGATTCCGGTCAAGGGCATGTACCTTGGATGCGGGCACATCTCCCAGTGGGAGATGTGCAGGAGGCAGCTGGTTGATGTTTCTCTCTCATCGATGTTTCTAACTCTCTATCTCTCTCCCTTCCTCTCTGTAAAATATCAATAAAATATATTAAAAAAAAAAAAGAATAGGTCTTCGATTTATTAATAATACTGTAATGGTGTGTCATTGTTTGCCTTTTTGAAATATTTTATCGGTAATTTATCAGCCCTACATATAATGTTATGTCTGATTCTACCTAAAACTGTTTCTTCTTGAGAAAATAAAATGGGTAGTGTACCTCATAAAAGAAAAATGACATAAAGAAAATGTCAGGTCTCAGAATGGTAATTTGGGCTTCCTTTGCTGTGTGGCTGCCCCATGACCCAGAGCAATGCCTGGCTTCTTTGTCCCTTAATGTATCCATTTCCAAGTGAGCATAACACCACTAGCTCATAAGATCATTGTGAGGAGTCACAATTCACTTAAAATATGCTGCATAAATGCTAGATAGACTAAAATAGGTCTCATTTCTATCACATTTATGGGAGCTTTTCATGTGGATTATCCTTTAATGATGAACACCTCACTGAACTTCAGCATCCTTTCCAAATACCAAGAGGCAATCCTTTTATTTGTGTGAATGCAAGAGATATATTGATTTGTCTGTTTTCCACAAAGGGAAGCAAATTGATCATGAATATGTACATATTCTGCTATATGCACATAAATATGTAAAATCTGTTCATACCTGCTGTTAAAGGAAATAAGATTGTGTTTTGCAAAAGAGTAAAGTATTATATTTCATATTTGAGTGCAAAGGGAGAGTGGTGGATTAAATACCTATATTCTACTCTTTCAAACTTTTTAGGGAGATTTTAGAGCAAATATAATGTGATAGCATGCTTAAATAACACCATTTTAGTGGAATTGAGAGGAAATAGGTGTAAATGTAAAGACTATCCTCTAGGCTAGATTAATTACATGTTTTCTTATTTTAATTTACTTATATATATATATATAGTTACAAATGAATTAAATTAAATAATCACATTAGAATTTTGTTGATTAGGCTAAGGTTTTCAAATTGGCATATTTCACCCCTTCAAACATGAAATAGTTGTGCTAAATTATTTAATATTTTATACATTGTATCAATATCAAGTTAAAAAGAATAATTATGTGTGTGTGTGTGTGTGTGTGTGCGTGAGAGAGAGAGAGAGTTTCAAAATCCTATTGGCTGAAGGTAGATAAGCATTGTATATACACATAGCTCTCAATTTAACAACTCTATGTATAAGTCAGGTTGTATATATATATATATATATATATATATATATATATTCAACTTTTTATCACTATTTTTATTTTAAAAGCTAAAAGGAAAATATTATGACTCCAGAGATACCAAGCATGTGAAGCATGTAATTTTAACATTACAGCAATATATATATATATATTTTTTTCCTTGTTTCTAGTACATCCATAGATTCCTAAAATGAATGTTGAGAACAAAAGAAATAATAGTAATAATCTAGTCTTATGATTCTCAAAACAGACTGCTCATTTCAATTACCTCTGAAATTCACAGTTGTAATATAGTTTACTGTGCACTTCTTAAAATTCAGTAGATCTGAGTTTGGGCCTCAAAAAATCAGTCTGGGCCTTTAAAAATATTACTTCTTCAGTGATTCAGTTGAGCAACCAATGATTGAAACCATTTACTCAATTTACTCAACCAACTTATTACTTAATAAAGGAGAAAAATGAGTACCAGAAAGTTTGAGTTATTTAGTAAACATGTATAGCTAATTGGCAGAGCCAAGTCTAGAGACCTACTATCCAAGGAGACAGTTTTATAATTTTTCCCTGAGAAACAAAATGTACTTTTAGGCTGAAATTTGCAGAAATTTGAATTTTATAAATGAAGTAGTATTTGGCAATTCCAATTACGTGTGTGTGTGTGTGTGTGTAGTATTGTATCTTAATTTTTCCCTGCATCATGATCCTCTTTCCCTAATTTCCTAGGTCTTAGATTTCTTTTCTGAGTAGATTTGCACTTATGTTTAGCCTTAGTTTGTGTAAAGTTGATATTCTGAAAATGTTAGTGATTTTTTATTCATTCTAGAGAGAGAAAGAGAGAGAGAAACATTGATGTGAAAGAGAAACATTGAATGGCCTCCTCTCACCACCCCCCAACCAGGAATTGAACCCACAACCTTGGTATGTGCCCTCACTGAGAATTGAATCCACCACCTTGTGGTGTACAGGATAATGCTCCAACCAACTGACCCACACCAACTATGGCTAAAAATGTCAATAATTTTGAGTAAAAATGTCTCCTTATCATTTCCTTAGGTCTTTTACAGGAGAGTTTGGTTAGGAGGCATGATCCATGCCATATGCTGTGAGTGAGGAAAGAATGGGGAGACCTTAACAATGAGAGCTTCACATCTTATGGAAAGGGTTCAGAAGGACGCCGTTGTAACAGAAATGGTTTGAGGTAGTAACTGAATATTGTATTGGATTTTGTTAATAGCACATCACTCATGCCATTATGACTTATTATTACCTACAGCAGGAGAATGGTTGTTTATTAGGTTGGTTGTCATGTTCAACAACTATCATCCAATACTAGTATATATTATTCAAAGGTCAGAAATTCTGTACAATTAAAGCAGTATGAATGCCATCATTACTTTCAAAGAATCTTCTAGAACACTTTAAACATTGAATAGACTTCTAATTTTAGATTAGTCTTGCTAAACATGTGTGCTATAGTACATGATATATTCTATAATATATCTATCTATAACTATTATCTATATTTGTAGTCCATCAACAATATATCACACAAATGTTTATATTCAGCCTATGCTCTTTTTACCTCTATGTTTGTATACTTAATTACATATTTTACATATTCACTCAGATGTCTAAAAGGCATTCCAAGCTATTTAGCAGAGAAAGTTTGATATGTTCATCTATGTTTCATTTTCCTTGCACCAGATATTGGCCTACTTCTCTTAACCTTTTTTTTTTCAAGCAAAGATGCACATTGCCTAACTAAGTGAGGAATCAGAAAAGCATAAAGAGATTAAAATGTTCAGTTCTCTGGATTTTGTGTCCACTTTGTAAAATTTGAAAAATACAGGGTGTACATTTAAAATGTGCGATAAAAAAGGCAAAACATTGGAATTTGCTGAGAAAATACAATTCCTCCTCTTAAAAAAAAGTCCCTGGGTTGAGATAAAGTAAACTGAAAGAAAGCTGGAACCTAGAGCAGTGCATCTGGCATAACAGTTGCACATACCAGATAAGGTAATGAGACATCAGACTTGAAATGCAGAACCTGAGGGCAGAAGCCATCTGAAGCCTAGTAGAGAATCCTGAGATGCCCCGAGGTTGCTCTCTCATCCCTCTAAGATAATTATTCCTACTCATTTTCACAACTTAGTTACACTACCACTTCTTCCTAAATGCTCTCTGTTACCTACCTGGAAGCACTTTACTACTTAGCACTTACAACATTCAAAATTGGAAATTTATAATTAAATAATTTTATAATAATGTCTATCTTCTCCTGTACTGTGAAAACTCTAGGAGAGTAAGGGCCTTGTTTAGTGTTTGTTTAGTACTGAATGTACTGTAGCTTTTCAGAATATTTCTGTTCAAAGAACAAATAAGCGAATGTAATTTTTATTGTCATCACCATAACTCATGTTGCATAGTGTTACATAGTTGTGTTGTAGTTGGATGAAAATATCTTAAGAACAAACCCATACATCCAGAAAAATATCTTCTTTTTGTACCCATCAATCTTCAAGGCAACATGTCTGCAGCTACTTGAGGGTCTTACTCTTGCTTTATTTTGAGATATATGATCCCAAAAAGCCAATTTCTTATGTCTATCTGAGATAAAATATATAAAAAAGACACAATGAAGGCATCCCTCAGACAAAGTATATTTTTACATGATCTTAAAAACCTGCTTAGGTTTACTAGATTAACCTTACCATGAAAGTCCAAAGCTGCAATTACTGAATAGCATTTCCAAATAACCTGCCTGCCAATTCATAAAATCCTATGTTGCTCTAGTTTTATTTACTCTTCAGAGTTTCATATCTATCCCTTTTTATAAAAAAAATCACTTAAATCTTAAAGAATCCACCTCCAATGATTCTATAAAATAATTTTAGATATACAGTGTCATTTCCATTTACATAATAGCTCTCTGAGTAACTATCCCATGTATTATCACACCCATATCTATTTTTAAAGATGAGAATGCTAATGTTTCATGAGGTCAAAGCACATGCACAAGGCTGTACAAAATGTACATGAAAGAGCAAAAATTTAAACTAGTCTAATGGCACCAAATATAAATTTTCTATTTCATCGTAATCTACCAAATGTCAGTGACTTTCAGAGAAAGGCATTGCCATTAAATAAACCATATCAATAACTGTTCCCCAGTTATAAGCTATCTGCAATTTTGTCACTCTGTAAATGTTTGTGTGTGTATGTGTGTGTATATATATATATATATATATATATATATATATATATATAATATGATTACAACATCAGAAATTTTAGAACTGGGTTATCCTATATAATAAAGAGATAATATGCAAATTGCCCATCGCACTCTCGCACAAGATGGCCACCCCCATGTGATCACAAGATGGTCGCCACAAGATGGCCGGCAGGGGAGGGCAGCTATGGGCAACCAGGCCTGCAGGGGAGGGCAGTTAGGGGCAACTGGGCCAGCAAGGGAGAAGTTAGGCTTTGATCAGGCTGGCAGAAGAGTGGTTAGGGGCAATCAGGCAGGCTGGCAGGTGAGTGGTTGGGAGCCAGCATTCCCAGATTGTGAGAGGGATGTCCAACTGCTGGTTTAGGGAAGTCCAACTAAACCGGCAGTTGGACATCCTCTGAGGGGTCCCAGATTGGAGAGGGTGCAGGCTGGGCTGAGGGACACCCCCCCACCCCCAGTGCACAAATTCCATGCACCAGGCCTCTATTTTTTACATAATCTACACTGAATTCTATTTAGTTCAAACTATTTTATGCATCAGGAAGCCATTCCCCAAAGAAAATGGTCCCACATAGCCAAGTGCCACATGTATTTGGCAGCTTTAGGAAAAACTAGGATTGATTCTTCTTCTAAGGTGTTTTGTACTCTATGTAAATTTTCAAATAATTGTATGCCTATGAGAATGAGCTAAGAGAGTTGGTCTTAACTTTGCCTGAGTATTCACTCCCTGTCTTAGGAGTTTCTAATAAAGGAACACTCTAGAAAAATCTTAGGTGTGAGATCTTGGCATTGGTATAACTTTGTAGAGTTCCTCAAGTTGATCTTGAGGTGTACCATAGAGGAGAATCAAGAGTTTAAAAATTATGTAGTTAACAGATATTTTCTTGAACATTTAAATAGCAGTTTTGTCTATTAATTAAGCTGAATTCTGTTTCCTTTTTTCCTTTGTGAACATCATTTTGTATTGTTCCTTGACTGTGTTGAATATTGTGTGTGTGTGTGTGTGTGTGTGTGTGTGTGTGTGTGTATTTAGCCTTAACCACTTCTATGTAAGAGAGAGAACAGTTTACCCTTTTTCCTGAGGTGTGTATAGGTCATAGAGGAAGATCCTGAAAAATGTTTTAAACATTTATGTTATGGCAATATGTCTGTGGACCTTCTAAATATAAAATAAAGAACAATTTAAAATTAAGAATATTGTAATTTTTTCCTGCTAAAATTTTCATATGTGTATTATCAGACATGCATACTTCATTATAAATTTATTGATAAAATAAGAGAATGCCATTTCACTCTGATGTGCTTACCCTATTTTTCATTCTCTATCATGTTTTGAAGGGAAGAATGAACAGTTATAACTCTTAACAACTTTTAAATATCTTTTATTTCTGCATCATTTTATTTCCATCGGTGAAATTTAGCTTACTTCTTTCTTTAGACCTTTATTGATGAACAATATTTTTGAGTTCATGGTTTAAACTCTAGAGATACATATATGTTGAAAAAACATAAAGTCCAAGCAATAGATCATAATTGCTTTGGAAGGAATGTGTTTTTGGTAGCTGCATTATTCTCCTAGAATGGAAAACAGAGCTTCCTCTCCTACAGTTAATATTCTAAGTTGATCTGTGTTTCACTAATTTACAATGAAAAATAAACTGAACAGTAGTAAATGAGTTCAAGTTCATGGTTCTGATTATACATGACTACAAACTCGAAATATAGTGACTGATATTTTGGTGTTGCCTTCTAGAATTAAGTTTCTGAAAAACATTTTCTGTGTAAAAAAAAAAAAAAAATATATATATATATATACACACACACAAACTGATTATAAAATATAAGTTTATAATGTTTATGAGATATTCATAATAAATTTAAATTATAATATGAGTTCTTTTTATTTTAAATTTATAAAAAACAAGAAATAGTTTAACCATATGGATTAAAAATATTGATAAAATATCAAAACTGTCTTCATTTACCACAGAATTCTGTGTTCTAACCTCTCTTTGACAAGATATATCATCTTGACAAGCCATTTAGCTTAAGTAACTTACAACTCTCTGAGCCCTTGTGTTTAATATAGTCAGGACTCCACACTTCAAATTGTCATACACTCATCAAGTTTCCAGGACATCAGTCTCTTATCTGCAGGATATTACCCTCCCCAAACTGTAAATTCTTCTGATACTTGTCTTTTCATGTCAGTATCAAAATTTACTGTCTTTGATCACTAATCTAATCCTTTGAAGAACTGAAAACAGACAATGATAAAACAAGAATTTTATTTTGAGTAATAAATTGTTATTTTGTTACTTCCTTGGGATTCGGGGAATACTCATGTCTTATATCATTTAGGATCAAATCCAAACCTTTATTCTTGCACAATTAAATGGAAGTACTTTAATTTTTAAAAGCTATTCATTTCAAGTTTAATTATCAGAACAGTTATTCTCCAATGACAGGCTAAATAAATAAAATGTGTGTCTTATACAATACCTGTATGGGATAAGTAGTAGAATATTGTATGCTACATGTATATAAAGAATGGTTAAATACAAATTTAAAAAATAACAAAAATTTAGATATTAAAGAGCTATCTGCATTCATGAACTGATGTGACTTCAACAAAATTGGACACCTTGTGGTGCTAACTTCTCCCTAAATATTGTCCATTAATACCAATGGCTGGAAAGCTCTGACATAGCGAGTCAATATAACTGAGCATTTGTGGTAATTAGTCACAGAATTTTTTGTAAGAGCAAACTAATCAGAAATGTATATATATATATATATATAGAGAGAGAGAGAGAGAGAGAGAGAGAGAAGGGGGTAATAATGTAACAAGTTATGATATATCTATATAGTGGAATATTATGTCACGCCAGTATTCTACTTTTCATAAAAAAATTAGTGCTTTTATGCGGAGATTTTTTTTTGAGTGTTGAAGAGTATCAGCATAAAATATTAATACAATGGTAAGCCATCTTTAAGCAGAGATTATCCAAAATTTAATTTACCATGTGAATTTAAATGTTAATGAAGAAGAAAAAATACATGGAATACAGTGAAATATGTTATAAATATCTCTTCCTCCATTTAAAAAAGTTTAAAGTATTTTAAAAAGAGATATATAAACCACTCAGCTCTCTTCAAGAAACCAATTAGCAGTAAGACTAAACTCACCTATTCCTCACTCTTTAAATGTTTGGATCATCTAATACAAGCAAACGCTGCTAGAAACTGAAAATGAAAAAGTTAGATTTATGCCCTCATGGAACTCATAATTTGTGGAAACACTGGGGATACGCAGATATATTAGAACAGAATACGTGGAATGTCTGAGGACTTAATAGGAGTCAATTCCCAGGTTTCACATAGCCAACAAGTAGTTATGGACCTGAAGGCACTCAGAGACTCTAAAATTTTTCATATGTCAGAAATTTGAATGGAAAAATCCCCAAATCATATTTTGTATAGAAGGACCAGGAATTATGGGCTATGAACCTGATCTGAAATCATTCCAGTGGCAACAAATTATATTTTCAGCTGAGGGAAGTAAGGCCTGAAAGGAAATGTCGCTCCGTCAAGTGAAACTCAAAGATGCAATATTCTCTTATGAGTTTTTGAAAATGTGAGAATCGTTCTGGAAGCCTCTGGATGGTGGATAAGCAGAGTTTAAAAAACCTGTTTGAATGGTACACATATACATTAATTATATACCCTAACATACTTTCTGTATGTATGTTTATTTTGGCAATAGAGAAGAGATTTTGAAAGGACAACTACAAAGAAAATAAAGTTTCTAAATGATCATTTCAGCTAAGATATATTTCTTTGATAGCCTCAAATAATTCATATATTTTATTAAAATACATTATATTATAATATTTGCCTTTATTAATTCTAATACATTTAGCTGAATCTCTTATGAAATAAAAAGGCAGAAAGACTAGGTGATGGCAAGTTAAACTTTTCGAATAAATCTTATTGCAATGCAAATTTACATTCCACGGCTGCACATATCAGGGATAATTTGGACAGATGTTTAATTTTCCTTATTAAAATTCACCATAAATGAACTGTCAAATTAAAATTGCTCTAAGCACAAAAGCCAACAAAGTCAAATTAAAGTGTCGAACGATAAAAAGATTACTGCATCTTTATGAGGAAAAAATTAGAAATAATTAAATGAAGGGTAGCTTTGTGTGTGACAAATAAGATGAAATAATAACTTGAATTTGACCTCTCAAGTACATCTTTTAAGAATGTATTGTTTTCGTGAAGAAAAAGATAGAAAAAGTAAATAACGCTTCGTTTTCACTTTTGCTTTTAAAAAATACATTTTTATTAATTTCAGAGAGGAAGGGAGAGGGAGAGACAGAGAGAAAAACATCAATGATGAGAGAGGATCATTGATTGGCTGCCTCGTGCAAGCTTCCCACTGGGGATTGAGCCTGCAACCCTGGCATGTGCCTTGACTAAGAATAGAACATGACCTCCTGGTTCATGGGTTGACACTCAACCACTGATTGGCTTTTGTTCTTTTCTGAAAAATGACAGTATTTTCTCTTTACCTACGACAGAGAACACTTGTCTTCCCCCTGTGTTTACATAGTGAAAAGAGACTTTTCATCTGTTTCAGGAAGGAACAGCAAGATAGGAATCTTCCAGAAATTCAAAGCCTCCTCACATTTTCCCGGGACAGAAGAGTACTTTAGCTGACTACTGCACTTGGGAGAGGGAAATAAATATGAAACTGCCCTTGGGAACTCTGCCAGCTGTCTGCCTGCAAAGAAGGTACTTGGATCTGCTGGTGGCAGTCAGTTGTCCATGTCTGTGACCTGGTAGGGCTCTACTATGTGGTCTAGATTAAGAAACCCATTTGGTCACAAATCCATTCTATCTTCATTAGTGTGGATTTATCCAGGGGGAAAAAGAACTGAATTTTGATTTTGAGACAGGATCCAGAATGGTTCCCAACTTGGGCAATACAGAAGGGTGCTATTTATCATCCCTCAATTAAATCTCTTTTAAAATTCAAATAATATATGAAGCACATCTGACTCTTCAGGGAACTCTTCATTTCTACATCAGATTATTGTTTATGTGACCATTTTATTTACATTAGATTATTTCCAATATCCAGCATTTTTTTGTTTTGTTTTATTTGGTTGGATTTTATTAGTTGTTTTACGTAGGAAGGTAATTCGGGTCCATGTTAATCCATCTTGATCAGAAGCAGAAATGCTCATTGTTTCTTCATTGATGCTGTTTGTAAGTACCCATCTGTATTTATTCTCAAATGAGCTATTAAAAGGCATTCAATTACATTTTCCAAATATTCAAACACATCAGGTGATTTATTCATTCAATTTAATTTCCTAGAGATCTCCTTCTAACCACCCTTCATCCTCCTGACCCAACCTGGTCTTGTCTTTTTTTTTCAATCGACTGTTGTTTAGAGCAGTTTTAGTTTCACAGCAAAATTGAGGGGAATTAACTTATACCATCTGCTCCCTAAAACATACACATTCCCTCATTAGCAATATCCCCCACCAGAGCTATAGATTTGTTAAAATCAATAAACCTACATTAATGTCATAATCACCCAAAATTTATACCTTAAATTAAGGTTCACTGTTGATATGGAGCATTCTCTGGATTATAATGAATGTTTAAAAACATGTATTCATCATTTTACTATCAGACAGAGTATTTTCAATGTCTAAAAATACTTTGTGCTCTAACCTATTCAACAATCTCCCCATCCAACTCCTGATAACCACTGATCTTTTTAGTGTCTCCATAGTTTTATCTTTCCCAGAATGTCATATAGTTGAAATTATAAAGTTGTTAGCTGTTTCAGGTTAGCTATTTTCACTTAATAGCATGCATTTAAGATTCTTTCAAGTAGTTTCACAGCTTGATAGATCATTCATAGTTAGCTTTGAATAATATTCCATAGTCTGGATATGACAGTCTATTGACCTATTCATCCAATGAAACCACGTGGATTGCTTCCTAGTTTTGGCAATTATGAGTAAAGCTTCGATTAAAATCCATGTGTAGGTTTTTGTGTGGGCATGTTTTCAGCTCTGTCATAAATACCATAGAAGCATAATTGATGGATCACATGGTAAGAACATGTTTAGTATTTAAAAATTGTCAAACTGTTTTCCAAAGTGGCTGCACCATCTTTCAGTGCCACAAGCAAAATGAGAGTTCCTATTGCTCCACATGCTCATCAACATTTGGCTTTGTCGGTGTTCTGGATTTGGGCCATTGTAATGGGCATGTAGTGGCATCTCATTGTTTTAGTCAGAATTTCTCTGATAACATATGATGTGAAACATCTTTTCATATTCTTTTTTTCTTTTCATATTCTTAATTGCCATTTATATATCTTACTGGGTGAGGTATCTGCTAAAGTATTGGGCCCATTTTATAAGTGGGTTATTTTATTATTGTTGAATTGTAAGAGTTTTTATTATTTTATTTTTTGGTAACAACCCTTTATTAGATGTGCATTTTGCAAATGCATTTCCGAGTCTGTGGCTTATCTTCTCTTCATATTGTCCTTAGCAAAGCAGAAGTCTTAACTTAATGAAATCCAGCTTATCAATTATTTCTCTCAAGGATTATATCTTTAATACTGAATCAAAAAATTATCACCAGTCCTGGCTAGTGTGACTTAGTGGTTTGAGAATCTGCTCACCACCAGAGGGTCTTGGGTTTGAGTCCTGATCAAGAGCATGCACCTGGGTTGCTGGTTCTCTCCCAGCCCCTTGTCAGAGCACGTGCTGGAGACAACCAGTTCATGTGTCTCTCTCATATCACTATTTCTCTCTCTCTTGCTTCTTCCCTCCCTCCCTTCCACTGTCTCTGAAGAGCATGGAAAAAATATTCTCAAGTGAGGATTAACAAAAAAAAGAAAAGTCATCACCATACCCAAGAACATCTAGGATTTCTCTTGAATAATCTTCAAGGAATTTTACAGTTTTATGTTTAACATGTAGTCAGAGATCTATTTTTATTTAAATTTTATGATGCTTCTAAGGTCTGTGTTTAGATTCATGTTTTTTCTTGTGAATATCTAGTAGTTCCAACACCATTTCTTGAAAAGACTCTTTGCTTCTTTGTATAGCTTTTGTTCCTTTGTAAAATATCAGTTAATTATATTAATTTAGGTCTATTTTCAGCCTCTCTGTTCTGTTCCATTGACCTATTTATTTACTTTTTGCTAATAGCATACTGTCTACACAACCACAACTTTGAATTAAGACTTGAAGTCAAATAGTGTCAGTCTTACAACTTTGTGATCTCTTTCAATATTGTTTGCCTAGTCTTGGTCATTTGGCTCTCAATATAAACTTTAGAATCAGTTTGCTGATATCCACAAAATAATTTGCTGGAATTTTAATTGAGATTGCATTCACTCTATAGATAAATTTGAGTAGGAACTGACATCTTAAAATTATTGAGTCTTCCTATTCATAAAGATAGAATATCTCTCCATTATTTTGTCCTTTATTCATTTCATTCATCACAATTTTTTTTAAGTTTTCTTCAGATAGATTTTGTATACATTTTGTCTGGTTAATATCTAACTTTTAGCTTTTAGTGGGTGCTAATTTAAATGGTATTGTGTTTTTAATGTCCAATTCCACATGTTTATTGCTAGTACATAGGAAAGTGATTGATTATGCATATTAACCTTGGATCCTATATCCTTACTATCATCTCAACATTTTCAGAGATATTTCTTGGTTATTTTGGATTTTCTATATAGATAATCATGTCATCTGTGAACAGTTTTATTTATTCCTTTCTAATTTGTAAATCTTTAATTTCCTTTTCTTGTCATAACCCATTAGGTTGAACTTTTTGTCTGTGTTCAATGATGAAAAAGAGTGGTGAGAGAGATATTTCACATTTCCCAACATTAAGTCTGGTGATAGTTATAGGTATTATGTATGTATTATTTATCAAGTTAAGCAAGTTCCTCTATCCTATTTACTGAGAGTTTTTACCATTAATGGATATTATAGTTGACCAAATACTTTTATGTACCTATTGATATGTTCATGTGATTTTTTTTTAACCTGTTAATGTAATGGGCAACTTTAACTGATTTTCAAATGTTGAAAAAGCATTGCCTACCTGGGATAAATCCCACTTGGTATTGATATATAATTCTTTTTATAACATTGTTGGATTTAATTTCTTAATATTTTGTGAGGACATTGCATATATATTAATAAAAGATATTAGTCTATAGTTTTTCTATAATGCCTTTGTTTCATTTTTATATTAGGATATGCTGGTTTCAGGGAATTTGTTAGGGAGTATTCACTCTGCTTCAATCCTTTGAAAACAATTGCAGAGAATTGTTATAATTTCTTTCCTTAAATGTTTGGAAGAATTCACCAGTGAACCCATCTGGGCTTGGAGCTTTCTGTTTTGGAAGGTATTACTTATTCATTCCATTTCTTTAATAGATATAGGCCTATACAGGTTGTTAATTTCTTCTTGTGTAAGTTTTGACAAATTGTGTCTTTCAAGGAATTGGTCCTTTTCATATAGGTTATCAAATTGATGGGCATAGCTACTCATCGGCTTCCTTTCTTATTATTTTAGTGTATATTCAAATATTTATCAGGTTCCTTTCTCTCTTTCTTCCCCTTACAGTATTTGCATTATGTAAATGTTACAACTTTTGTAGTTTTCACTCAGGTCTTCAATATATTCTGATCTTATTTTAGTCTTTGTTCTTTTGCTTTTGGGTTTCAAGAATTCTGTGGAAATATCCTCCAGCTCAGCAGTTCGTGTCTCAGTCATATCCAGGATACTAACAAGCCTATCAAAGGTATTTACTTCTGTTACATTGGAAGAAATCAACAGGAAATGAGATAATCTCCTTGCTGACTTCCCCCAACCTTCATGTACAAAAATGTCACCTGATCACCTGTATTGGTTTGCAAGGTCAAAATACCACCGACTGTGCGATGTGAACAATAGAATTTTATTTTCTTCGTCTTGGAGGCTGGAAGTCTAGGATCAAGGTGCAAGTGCAGTGGGTTTCTCCGAGGCCTCTCTCCTTCCCTTGCAGATGGTTGCCTTCTTGTTGCCTCTTTCCATGGCTATCGCTCTGTATATACACACCCATCCCTAATGTCTCTATGTCCTAATGTTTCTTCCAATAGTCCCAATCAGATTGGATTAAGGCTCATGCTTGTCCTCAGCTTGACTTAATTATCTGCATAAAAGCTCTGTCTTCTGATAAAATCATACTTAGCGGGACTAAAAATTAAGGCTTCAACATATGAATTTCAGGGGGACATTAATCTATAATCTATAATCCAAACATATAAAATTTTAACTACCCCCCTTTCTTATCATTGCTTTCCATTATAGCTGATGCTTCAAATTCCTTGAAATTTATTGTTCTACCATGTGAACGACTTTACCATCTCCCTGTATATGTGTTTTCTCCATTGTGGTTGCCATTTACCAGTTACTCTTACATCTTCCCAACACTTATTAAATTTTGTTTTCCACTATTTTTATTCCTCTTTTATATTGGTCCTTGTGTTTCTACTACTTTATTATCATTTGTATGGGAGTGTGAAAACGAGTTGTGTTAAAGAGATGTTCTGCATATTTTATCAGAAGTCAAATAAGTGCTTGTGATCTGAACTGGTTGCTGATAAAATCACTAAAATAAACACAAATATTTTCATGTTTTCCTCTAAACTAGTCTTTTCCAGCATATTCTTAAAGATCCTTATCTAACTGCTGTAATTAAAATTTGTCATGCTGAGCAGTCACCCTGGACCTGAAGTGTCCTACCTAATAACATGCTTGGCTACTGATAACATGAGTAAGTTTGGGCTGAGATATGCCAATGAGTTGAATATGATGAGCACTGGTTCTGTCAGTGCCAATGGGCCATGTGCCTATGATGATTAAATAAGTACATTTAAATATCTTATGAATAGAAGTTTGGTTCCACTAACTACAGTCGTAAGTGAGGCATGGGAAAATGTTCATTTGAAAGATGTAGTGTAGCAATTTCACTTGTACCATGATGGTATAAGGAGCTACATGGATCTTCTCCCCAGTGAAACTGGTGGGATTAATAAAAATTGATAAAACAGCAAGTTTAAATTCTCGAGAAATGGACTAGAGGGCATAAAGCAAATTAAGAAAAATGTATTCCGTAAAATATACTAAAACTCAGTAAGAACTAAGTATTGTGTCTTAACCAAGACCCAGAGCATCTTTCCTCCTCTCAGCTCAGACTAGTACAGGCAGTAAGCCTTAGCTTGCTTTTTCCCAAAGCTCTCAGTCAGAGGATTCTCTGCTAAGGAAGGGCAGGGCATCAGCATTTGGCATTCTGTCCTTAGCTACCTGTTGGTGAGGCAAGATACTGGGGAATAAAATCAAGAAGTGGGGGACTCATTAATTCTGTCCATCTCCCATTTGTATAACAGAAATTCTACCTAAGGCAGGAGGCCACTGTTTACTTGGGTTCCTGATTACCCTTGCCCTGGCTCATAATGTGAATTCCTATGCCAAGACAGGCAAACTGAGCAGACCTGGGCTGCTTCCAACCATCTACTGAAAACTCAGCATCTGAAGTAGACGTGTCATTAAGAGAGAAAATGCCATTTCCCCACCTCCTGCACCTGTGCTATGGCTCAGAGATATTGCCTAGGGCTAGGCCCTAGGAGAAGCAGCAGAAGCCTAGGAGAATCCCTCTCCAAAAGAAAAGACTTGATTTGCCACAGAGTGTGCATAAATTCACACCAAGGGCACTCTCAAAAAATGGTGGAGTTGTAGCAAAAAGAAATTGGAGGGATTGATACATTCAACAGAGATATGGGCTAAACCATAGATCTGCTAGTTTTTCCAAGAGTAATCGGGAAAGACATGGCTTGCAAGAACCCATTAGAGATCAGAAGAAATCTCAAAAACTGACTTTTTAAAAATATATATATGTATTTTTTATTGATTTCAGAGAGGAAGGAAGAGGGAGAGAGAGATAGAAACATCAATGATGAGAATCATTGATCGGCTGTCTCCTGCACGCCCCCACTGGGGATTGAGCCTGCAACCTGAGCATGAGCCCTTGACCGAAATTGAACACAGGACCCTTCAATCCGCAGGCTGACGCTCTGTCCACAGATCCAAACCAGCTAGGGTAGCACTGATGTTTTCATGTAAGAATTAGTATGTGAAGCTTAGTAATCCCCACGATATTGTTGAAAACATTACAGAAATTAGTGTGGTCAGGAAAAAAAGTCAAAGAGAGCTCTGCCAAAACCCCTGTCATTGATTAGTAACTATAGGCACATGTCAGGATATTACCCCATTCCCCTAGGAGCAACATGGGAGACTTCACAATGGGGGAAGAGATTTGGGATAGATCTCATAGAATAATCTAGTCCCATGGTCGGCAAACGGCGGCTAACAAGCCACATGCGGCTCTTTGGCTCCTTGAGTGTGGCTCTTCCTAAGCCTTAGAAGTACCCTAATTAAGTTAATAACAATGTACCTACTTAGTTTAAGTTTAAAAAATTTGGCTCTCAGAAGTAATTTCAATCGTTGTACTGTTGATATTTGGCTCTGTTGACTAATGAGTTTGCTGACCACTGATCTAGTCAATGATTAAACAAGTAAATAATTAAATAACAATAAGGCATGGTTTGGGGGGAAGAATAATACCCAGAGTTGCTATACTATATAATAAAAGGCTAACATGCAAATTAACCGAACGGCATAATGTCAGGTCGCTATGACGTGCACTGACCACCAGGGGCAGATGCTCAATTGCAGGAGCTGCCCCCTGGTGGTCAGTGTGCTCCCGCAAGGGAAGCACCGCTTAGCCAGAAGCTCAGCTTATGCCTGGTGAGTGCAGCCACGGTGGCGGGACCCTCTTCCACCTTCACGCAGCGCTAAGGATGTCCAACTGATGGCTTAGGCCCGCTCCCTAAGGACCAGGCCTAAGCTGGCAGGTGGACATCCCCTGAGGACTCCCTGAACTGCGAGAGGGCGCAGGCCAGGCGGAGGGAAACCTTTCAAGTGCATGAATTTCATGCACCAGGCCTCTAGTATTATATAAATGTCTAGTTTCAAAAAAATGAGATATGCAGAAATACAGAAAAGTATGATCCAAATACCAAGGAAAATAACAGACAACACATTCAGCTAGAGTAACCCAATGTTGGATTTAACAAAAAGACTTAAAAGTGGAAGTAAAAATATGCTGAAAGGACTAAAGGAAAGCATATTTAAATCAGTAAAGAAAGGTATAATGAAAATGTTGTATCAAATAGAAAATTTCTATAAAGAGATAAAAATTATATTTTGAAAAGAATAAAATTGAAGTTATGGAATTGAAAAGTACAATAATAGAAATACAAAATTTACTAGAGTGGCTTAACAGTAAATTTGAACTAATAGAAGAATTAGTCAAGTTGATAATAACTTGATGAAGATCATGCAATCTGAAAAACACACAGAAAAAAAGAATAAAGAAAATTGAACTGAAAAGTTAATAAAATGTGGGCCACCATTAAGCACATCAACATATACATGATGGTACTACCTGAGATGAGAGAAAAAGAACAGAGACATATTTAAATAAATAATGACTAAAAAAATTCAAAATTATTTTAAAAACATTCACCTACACATCCAAAAACCTCTACAAACTTTAAGTGGTAGAAATGCAGAAATACACAAATAGAAACATTCTAAAAAAGTGTTGAAAGACAAACACAAAGATCTTGAAAGTAGCAAATAGAATTCCATATCTGGAAAAGCTATCTTTCAAAAATGAAAGGAAAAATACATTCCCACATAGACAAAAACAGACCTAATTTGTTGCTAGCAGATCTGCCTTCTAAGAAATACTAAGACATGCTCTGTAGCCTGCAAGCAAATGATCTCAGTAATATGAAGCTGCAGGAAGAAACAAAAAACAATCTAATTATAAAGGATACTATAAAAACATTTTCTTATTCATTCTTCTTTAACTTATTTAATATTCAATTGCAAAAGTATATGCATATAATATATTGTTGGGGCTGTCAGATATAGAAATGTAGTAAGTTAACAACAACAACAACAAAAAAAGCACAATGAAGATGGATTGGAGAAAAACTGCATTGTGCTGTTGTACTTTGTGTGGAAAGAGATCAAAATTATGCATAAGTATCAGCCTGAATACCCTACTCTACCTGGGGAATTATAAACAGATTTTTAGAGAACAGTCCACAGACTTGGAACATGCACTTAGGACATCATATTAGTGAGAAAGTAATTTGGTGCTGTTTGTACCGTTGCACATGTTGGAGCTATTCGTTTCAGGCTTTGGAGATTCTTTAACCAATACAGAAATTATTTGATGGTTGGGATGCTGTTGTAACAAAGATATAATTAGCTAAGCAGTTTAGTAGTGATCTGTGAGGAAATTGATGTCAGCAGTTAGAAAACTAAAGATCCTTTTTATGCAGAGACAACACAATTGGCAATATTGTTATGGCTGATAACTTGGAAGGCAATTAATGTCCCTAACAAGACTGCAGCTCAGTGGGAAGTGTTTGGAAAGGCATGGTGTGATGGTATCCACTGGCATTTATTTTCTGCTTTTACTATAATACTAAACAAGAGAGATGAGCTCAGGTACAGGGAGAAATTGATAGTTTTCAGGCAGAAATCTAAGAGAATAAATAAAGGCCAGAAAACTGTGGCTATGCCAGGTTGGAAAATTCAGCTGCTTCTAGTGCTCAAAAATCTAGTAAATGAGACCAAAATCGTTTGGGTGATAAATGTTCTTTAAGTTTCTCATTAAACAAGGTCACTTAGCCTTGTGACAAAGTACAAGTAAGGGTATTTCCTTCCCACGCAAGCCCATAATTTCAAATAACATCATGTTGGAAAAGAATGAATAGTTATGAAGAAGATGAGAAATAAAGCCATCTTAAAACCTATGTCTAAAAAAAAAATTAAGAGAGATTACCAGAAAGCAGACATTTATAGAAGCAAGTAAATCAGAAGCGTGTTAATATTTTGAGGTAGTTATTTTATCAAAAATAGCAAGAACTTAATGTAATAATGGCTTTGTCTATTAAATATTAAACAACTAGAGGCCTGATGCACGAAATTCGTGCATGGGGCTCGGCCCTCACAGCCTTGGCTTCGTCCAAAAGGTCATCCAGAAGGTTGTTCGGCTGTCCAGTTTAATTAGCACATTATGCTTTTATTATTATAGATTATCTTTCAGCTTTCAATAGTAGGATGTAGGTGGTGAAAGCTGTGCAGACTCCAATGTGAACATATGTCCCTGCATTTTAGACAATACTATAGAAAACAATGAGAAAGGGAGGATTTCACAAAGTAGAGTGTGTAAACACACACACACACACACACACACGCACCCCTTTGAAGAGACTTGACAAGGCTATTCCTCCTAAAGAGCAGACTCTGAATCTATAATTAAGGAACTTCCCACCCACAGGAAGGAAGCTTTTACAAAGGCTATCCAGCAGGATTTCATGATTATTAAGAGCTAGTAATTGCTACATGAGATTTCCTATCTTTACTCTTCTCAAAGTGTTTATACTGGTTATTTTCTCCTTATTCACCATTATACATTGGGTGAGTAGGACAAATAACTTTTCTTTTTAGTTCATAGCTTGACAATTCATGAGAAACCATAAAAACAGTGGTCCAAGAGAGAGAACTGCACAGTTGTATATTTGGGACTTTGAGATGAAAGTAGTGACTAGAATTGTGGAAAAGGCACTAAGATCTAGCATAATACTGCATTTCTGCTTCTTTTGTACACTTACTTCTCTACAATTTTGAAACCTCATATTGACAAATAGTTTGCTTTACCCAATAAAATGTTGGTAGAATTTATGTGAGTTCCATGTTCACCTCCCCCTACCATGGTGACTATGAAAGCTTCCATCCATCTGGCTCATAAGTGATCACTATAATCAGAGCCTCTGGTGAACCGTGTTAAGCATGTATTGTGACTGACAATTAAATGTAAGTGGTGTTAAGCCACTGAAGCGTTGCTTTTGTTAGTGAGCATAACCTAGATTATTCTTATTTAATTCCCTTAGAATAAGGTGCCTGTCATCTGTATTGGAAATGAAGTGGCCAGAAAGCCAAACTGACATACCAGAGAAGAAACTGAATTGCTTGTAATCTAGTGTTTTTCCTCTTCTTCTTGGACACATAGTTTGACTGAAATTTCCAGTTTCCCTTGAATTTAGATGTGGTCATAGAACAATTCTAGCCATTGGAATATGAGTACAAATGATGTGTCCCTTTTAGAATATAACCTATTATAATCTTTCATCTTTGATCATCATAATATTTCCTTTTTGCCAACTGTCTCCTGCAAAAGAGTATAGAGAACTTTGAAGATATGTATTAGATAGAGGGGCCAAAGATGCATTAATCTTTAATATCTTGGTCACATCTTGGAGAAAAGTCTCCTACTAATTAAAATAACTGCTTTGGTGTTGAGTGGCATTGACTGATTTATTGTGGAGTTATTTTTTTTCACCATCTGGCTTGAATCTTTTCTAACTACTTTCTGATTATATATATATATATATATATATATATATATATATATATATATATCTCCAGGGAAAAGAAAGTCCTAATTGGTATGATGGATTTTAAGATGATAGAAAGAGGTGCCTATTTGGGACGTTAATATTTTTGATGAGAGGTAATGCCTCCCTTTAACCAAGAATGGAAAATTAGAGCAAACACCTAACAAAATTTTGTTTTCCCTTCCCCAAGCCAAGTAATTAGGGTACAATACAATTATTTATATGTAATCTTCAAAAAGGAGAAATGTACATAGTATTCAATTGCTTATCTTATCTACTTATAGGTGACCTGATTCTTTATAAGCATGCTGTTACAAGGTTGCATTAAAATTTGTTAGTTCATTGCCAGAAGGCTTGGTGTTTAGTAGTATTAGTATCTTTTATTAGGCATTCTATTCTAACTTCTGGAATCTCTCTCAGCTAAAAATGGTTCTTTTGCAGGTCCTGTGGCCACTTCTCTTCTTTCTATTATATACTGAACATATTTTAGCATGCTGTGTTAGTCACAGGAAAACCCATAGTCCAGTCTCACTGAGTACCTCCTGTAATACCCACTTCTGGATCTTGTATGCAATAGGGGCTCCCTATTCCATATCTGTTATAAACTATGAGCTTGAAGGTGTGGCACCTTCCCTTTTCTATCTGAATATACTGTCATATTATTTGTCTCTATGTCATTTCCCACTTCTTGCCCAAGATGAATGGTTGTAAACATGATGACTGAGCAGCCAGTTCCTCAAAGACTAAGATGTCAATTCCTCTTTCCATCAAATTTCCCCTAACTTTTAAGAGACTCTCTTGGATCCTCCTTAGCTTGCTTTGAGGGCTGCAACTACTCAATAATTTATCCTCACTCCCAAAATAAAAGAAGAAAATGACTATACAAACACTGTGTTCCCTCGGATATCCTTTCTTGGCATCAACCATTCTTCCTATATTAATTATGGAGCCCTGGCTGGTGTAGCTCAGTTGGTTGGTGTCATCCCATGCTGGTTTGATTCCTAGTCAGGGCACATGCCTGGATTGAGGGATTGATCCCTGGAAGGTGGTGTGCAGGAGGCAGCTGATAGGTGTTTGTTTCTCAATCACATCGATGTCTCTATCTCCTCCATTCCTCTCTCTCTAAAAAAATCAATAAGCTATATAATAAGTTTACATACATACATACATAAATGTGAGAGCCTGGAACACTATTGCTGAGATAAAAAAAAAAAAAAAACTAAGGTGATGATGCTCTTGAGCAGGGTGGTGACACTCAAAAGCTGGTGAGTTACTGAATGCAGTGCACACAGTAGTTAGCTTTTATTTTCAGTTGTCACTAATAGTCCTTTTAGTCTGTGGAGTTAAACAGGAAATATCTGACTTGAAACCAGATCCAATCATGTTAAGCTACTATCATCATATTTCTGTATGGTTATTGATAGTCTGATTCCAAGACAAATGCTTCACTATTGTAATCTGAGGGAACTTGTCAGAAGTAATTAATTTCTTTGCTAAAGTCAAACCTTGTGCTTGCCATCTTACTATTGATTCTGGTTTTCTTTTGGCTTCTTAACTCTCAACTTAGTAAATGCTTTTGTTTTGTGTGTGTTTTTAATATGCTTTCATCTTGTTTTGTCCTTCTTGACTTCTGTTTTCTCTGAATTTCTTTCTAGATGAGGCTTTCACTAATCTCAGACTGACAATGATCTAATTTTTTTTCAGTTTTATCTATAATAATAAAATCATAATATGCTAATTAGACTGCACAGCCGGATGACCTTCATTCTGGATGTCTTTCCTGACGAAACCGTGGTGGCAGGGGCCGAGGTAGAGGTGAGCAATTAGGGGTGATCAGGCAGGCAGGCGAGCAATGAGGGTTGATCAGGCAGGCAGGTGAGCAGTTAGGAGCTAGTGGTCCCAGATTGAAAAAGGAATGTCTGAGGGGTCCCAGATTAGAGAGGGTGCAGGCCAATCTGAGGGACCCCCCCCTTCCCCGTGCATGAATTTCATGCACCGGGCCTCTAATATAATATAAATTTCCATATGAAGAGTGTTTTTCATCAAAAAAGGGGATGGGGTTTCACTTAAACTACAGGTACTAAGTTATAACATTTAAAATCTAAAATTTTGAAAATTTAATGTATGCAATCCGAGTGCATTAGTATAGTATTCATGTGACACTGAAATTATTTCTTTGTTATTAAAATAATTACCTTAAAGATGTGACATGTCTTCTCCTAGTGGAATTTTTTTATGTCATTCTAAAATAGGCTTTTTAAAGATTGTTACAAAGTAGTTTTGACCTGCAAAAATTATGAACCCCAATTATATGAAGTAAATATATGTTATAATATTAAATTTACTATATTTTGTTCTTAGGAACGATAGCACCTACTTATTGACTGGAATTTAATAAAAACATGACTGATTATTTCTATTAAATTCTTATTAAATGTCATGGAGCCTGGTATTTATGCCCTGGTCTATGAAATGTGACAGGGAGTCAATATGTAAGGACTAATTCTACCTTGTTTGAGGACTAGCAGAAAAAGCCCCATATATATCTATTTAAACAAGTCAAGGAGACACATGACAACATGCAATGCCAATATTTACTAGTATGGTGATATGGAGAAATGCAAACATCTAGAAAACATCCTCAGAACTCATTGATGCTCACAATCATAGAGTTCAGTAGAAAGACATGTTCCTGTGCCCAACCTGTCAGAGTCTCTAACTAAATTTCTGTTGCACTATGACTGCTATCAATATTAGGAGACAAGTCACTATTGTCTGGTAGGCAAAGTATCTATGACCATTTTCAATGTCTATAATCCTTTTAAAAGTTGTTAATTAAATTATATGGTTCTTTCTGACAATCATATGCTCAGTCATTATCCTTTACTTCAGCTCATAGAGACACGATATGTAATCATTTCTTTCAAATTAAATTTTGGATAATTATGTATGTCTGTAGAAGGGCAGAGTAAAGGAGTTAGGAAAGTTAGAGAAAATTGAAGAAACAGAGATATACACACAGTATCTTTTTAAAAACCCAGAATAAGAGACTAAAATTCCATGAAAAGCTAAGTATTGAGTCTGTGACAGTTTTCTCATCCCAAGAATAATTGAAAATGAATTAATCTTTATAGAAACCGATTATTGATTCAAGAATGAGGTAGAATTACAATATCCAATGCAATTTTTACTCTTAAGCTTAGATTTTGCTGGACCTGAATATGAGAAAACCAAATATGTAACTAATTCTCAAAGCAGCCAATATAATGAGAACTGTTCCTATTTTACTACATTAGGCCTTAAGGGAGTCAATATGAATAATGTTTTATATCTGAGAAGTTAAAATTAAGAAAGGTCATCATAAATTTAGAGAGAAAATAAATATACATATATGTTTTAATTTTAACATATATAAACATGGAACAATTGTGACCTGAATTCTTTTTTTTTTTAATAATTAAATCTTTATTGTTCAGATTATTACATTTGTTCCTCTTTTTTCCCTCCATAACTCCCCTCCACCCAGTTCCCACCCCACCCTCCGCCCTCACTCCCCACCCACTGTCCTCATCCATAGGTGCATGATTTTTGTCCAGTCTCTTCCCACATCTCCCACACCCCTTTCCCCCCCAAGCATAGTCAGTCCATTCCCTTTCTATGTCCCTGATTCTATTATAATCACCAGTTCATTCTGTTCATCAGATTATTTATTCACTTGATTCTTAGATTCACTTGTTGATAGATGCATGCTTGTTGTTCATAATTTGTATCTTTACCTTTTTCTTCTTCTTCCTCTTCTTAAAGGATACCTTTCAGCATTTCATATAATACTGGTTTGGTGGTGATGAACTCCTTTAGCTTTTCCTTATCTGTGAAGCTCTTTATCTGACCTTCAATTCTAAATGATAACTTTGCTGGATAAAGTACTCTTGGTTGTAGGTTCTTGGTATTCATCACTTTGAATATTTCTTGCCACTCCCTTCTGGCCTGCAAAGTTTCTGTTGAGAAATCATCTGACAGTCGTATTGGTATTCCCTTGTAGGTAACTGAGTTTCTCTCTCTTGCTGCTTTTAAGATTCTCTCTTTGTCTTTTGCTGTTGGCATTTTAATTATGATGTGTCTTGGTGTGGTCCTCTTTGGATTCCTTTTGTTTGGGGTTCTCTGTGCTTCCTGGACTTGGAAGTCTATTCCTTTCACCAGGTAGGGGAAGTTTTCTGTCATTATTTCTTCAAATAGGTTTTCAATATCTTGCTGTCTCTCATCTTCTGGCACCCCTATAATTCTGATGTTGGTACGCTTGTAGCTGTCCCAGAGGCTCCTTACACTATCTTCACACTTTTGGATTCTTTTTTCATTTTGCTTTTCAGGTTGGGTGTTTTTTGCTTCCTCACATTTCAAATCTTTGGCTTGATTCTTGCGACCCTCTGGTCAGCTGTTGGGAGTCTGAATAATATTCTTTATTTCAGTCAGTGTATGCTTACTTTCTAGTTGGTCCTTTATCACACCATCGAGGGTCTCATTAGATTTCCTGTACATCTCATCAAGTTTATCGACAGACTCTAGAAGCCTCTTGAGAGACCTCAAAAGTGTTGTTTTGAATTCTATGTCCAGTAGCCTGCTTTCCTCTGGTTCTGTCCTTTGTGGCCTGTTTCTTTGTCTCGGCATTTTTTTATGCTTCGCTGTGTCCATAGAGTGGCTTTCCGTGTTAAGTGTCCCAATTACCTGAGATAGACACTCTTGATGCACCCCCTTGTGGTCTCTGTGAGCAGTCTTGTTGTAGTCAAGCCTTGATTGTTGTAGGTAATTACTACTTGACCTCCAGGCCAACTCTGAATTCTTTTTTTTTTTTTAAATATATTTTTTTATTGATTTTTTACAGAGAGGAGGGAGAAGGATAGAGTCAGAAACATCGATGAGAGAGAAACATTGACAAGCTGCCTCCTGCACACCCCCTACTGGGGATGTGCCCGCAACCAAGATACATGCCCTTGGCCGGAATCGAACCTGGGACCCTTCAGTCTGCAGGCCGACGCTCTATCCACTGAGCCAAACCGGTTAGGGCAACTCTGAATTCTTATATAAAATTATTAATAGAAGTTTCCAAGATTTCCTACCAGTTATATTCTTTTAAAATAATAAAGCATTCATATTACAATAAAAATAACATATCTTTGATATAAATATTATTGAGGTCATAAATAAGAATATTAAGTACTAATCAGAATATATTTTACCAATACTTCAGTATTGAATATAGTACCAACATAGACAGTGTAATCTAAAAAAGCATAACTTTGGAGTTAATTTTTCAATTGCTTTGATTGAAAAAAAGAGAATGCTTTTGTGGGAATGGCAGAGTAGGTAATTCTGACCAGTCCTCCTGTCAATGTTAGTTAGAAGAACTGGATAATATATTTTAAAAATATGGTTGCGTTATTGAGTAGCTGGTAATTTAGTATAGAGTTTAAGAACCAAGACTATAAAGAGAAAGCTGAAACACAACCATCTTCCACCTTAACCAATTCCAAAATAGCTAAACAAAAATCTGAGTTGCTGACCTGCTATTCTGAAATCTATTTCAGGTTGTCATCTGCAAAAAGGAGTGTGAGACAACTTAGTATATAGAATGTCATGGATCAACACATTTGAAAAAGAGGACAAGCGATTAGAATTGAGTAGAGAAAAAGTTAGCTATACTGTAGTTCTTCCTAAGATCTCATGAGAAGCATTCAGCTGGGATTGCCCAACACTATTTTCCCAAGTAGGAAGAAGTCTAGGACTTTTATATGGTTGATCTGTCATTGATACAAGATGTCAGTTCTTCCTATGATCAATAGATTCAATGTAATTCCAATAAAAGCACTAGCAAGTTATTTTATAGGTATCAGCAAACTGATTCCAAAATTCATATAGGGAGGTAAAAGACCCAGAATAGCCAACACAAAATTAAAGAAGAACAAAGTTGTGTGGGGGCAGAACAAGTATGGAAAATCTATGTACTGTTCTTTCAGTTTTGTTATAATCCTAAAATTACCCCCAAAAGATAAAGACTTTTTAAAAATCCTAGGAATTGTCTTGTAGATGTTTAGAATCATGTTTTCATTTATCTAAGGTGCATACAAAGTGTGCAATAGCTGGGTTATACATGTATATTTAACTTTATTTATATAATATCAAAAACCTACCAAACTATTTTTAGAGTATCTGCACTCTTTTTTATCCAGTTGCACAATATGCATACTACCATTTTGTATAATCAGACTGTATAGAATCCATATTATTTATTAGAACCTTATCAGGACAGAATGATACATAGATTATAAAACTAATTTATTTTGCTCTGGCCACTGTGGTTCAGTTGGTTGTAATGTCATCCCATGCAACAAGGGTTATGTATTTGATTCCCAGTCAGGACAAATACCCAGGTTGCAGGTTTGAGCCCCTTGTGGGAGGCAACTAACTGGTGTTTCTCTCTCACCTCTCTCTCTCTCTCTCTTTCTCTCTCTCTCTCTCTCTCTCCCTTCTTCTCTCTCTATATTAAAATAAATTATCAAAAAATTAAATCATGTTTATTATATCATCAGTAGGCAAATTAACTAAAATCATAATATTGTATAACTGAGATGAGTGATTTATAGTAAATAAAAAATTAATAAAGCTGTTTTTAAAAATCATCTGGCATCAGAGATTCGTTTATTGGTCTATATTGTGTATATGGACTACATTACATAATGTTACATTTGCACTTGAGAAGAATATGTATTCTGCTCTTGTTGCATGGCATGTTTTATAAATGTCAAACAGGTCAAGTTGTCTGAGAATGTGATTCAGGTCATCTATTTCCCTACTGAATTCCATCTACTCATTCTATCAATTACTAAGAAAGAAATGTTGAAGTCTTTAACTATAATTGTACAGTTATCTATTTCTTCCTCCAGAGCTACCATCTTTTGCCTCGTGTATTTTAAAAGCCTATCATTAGATCTACATGCATTTAGAATAGTTTTATGTCTTCTTAGATAATTGATTACTTTATTATTTTATAATTCCTTCTTTATCTATAATAATTCTATATCCTGGAGTCTACTTTGACTGAAAATAGCTTTTCTTATCTTTATTTTTTGACAGTGTTAGGATGGTATTACTTTTTTCATCATTTTAATTTTAAACTGCCCATTTTTAGGCTTTGCAACCACTCAACTCTACCACTGTAGCATGAAAGCAGCAATTGAATAAAGGATATATATACATATATATCCTTTATTGTTTTCTTACATAGTTTCTGACAAGCAGTGGGCTTTAATTTTACTCTGGTTCCTCTGTACCATGTAGCTATTTCTTGCTTTTTTATTTTTAAAATATATTTTCTTTGTGTTTGGTTTTCAACAATTTAAAATATGGTATAGCTGAGTGTTCATGTTTTTTGTTTGCTTTAATTTTGATGTTTTCTGATCTTATCTATCACTAATTTGAGAATATTCTTGTCCATTATTTTTTCAAATATTTCTTCTTCCTATCATCTTTCTTCTTCATGGGTTCCAAATGTGCAGATGTTAGACTTCTGCATCATGATTGGGTCTTCTGTTCTGTTGATTGTCGGGTTGTTTTTATCTTCATTCTTTCATTCTCACTTCCTTTCAGTTCAGGTATTTTATCTATCTTCAAGCTCTCTAGTTCATTGTCAGCTGCTTTGAGTTTACTGATGATTGCTCAAAAGAATTCTTTATTTCTATGGTTGTGTTTTTCATTTCTAGCTTTTATATTTGGTTCTTTTTTATAACTTTACTCTGTGCTGAAAAAAATATCTATATCTATATCTATATAATCTTGCATATTGGCTACGTCTTCTGTTAGGGTCTGATACTTCTAACATATCTGTTATATTTTACTCTTGTACATATGGTTAATTTATCTTTACAGAGTGTGTTTTCTTATCTATTTGTATGTGTCATACTTTTTTGTTTAATGGGGGATTTGTTGTATAGGGCAGGGATTAGTAAACTGTAGTTGTCAGGACAAATGAGGCCTGCCAAATCAGATTAATTTTTTTGTATAGTCCATGATCTAAGATTGTTTTTAAATTTTTAAATGCTTGAAAAAATCTAAAGGGGAATAATATTGTATGACATGTGAAAATTATAAATAAATTCAAAGTAAGTTAAGCATATTAAACCTATTTTCAATATATATAGCACATCTTTATTCTCACCCAAGGAGTGAGGATATTTTTTCCATTGATTTTTAGAGACAGTGGAAGTGAGGGGGGAGGGGAAGAGAAAGAGAAGAGGAGAGGGATCATAAATGTGAGAGAGACACATCAATTGATTGCGTCCCACATGAGTCCTGATCAGGGACAGAGATCAAACCTACAACCCAGGAATCGAGCCCATCACCCTCCTGTGCTCAGGTCAACACTCTAATCACTGAGCAACACTGTCCAGGGCTATATATAGAACATTTTAAAATCAAATACTTTAATACATATTTCCTTGATGATAGTCTTCAAGATTTGTATTGCTCACCATCAGATACCAGATAATATTTTTCTTCCATTAAATTAACTTTCTCTTTCAGTATATTTATTAACTATTTTAAAGGTTAAGTCTTTAATAATTACAAGCATTCTCTTTAGAAACTTAATCTCCAGTAATTATCATCATATTCTAATACCTACATAACTTTTCTTTATTTATAACCACAGATTTTTTTAAGACAGTAAGGTACTCAGCTAACTCCTAAATTTTAAAAGCTCTCTATATCTGGAGAGATATTTGAACTCCAACCTTTAAATATTTAGTCAAAATTTTGAATGATTTAAAACCTTTCATTAATTTGCATTCCTCCTAACTCATTATCCTATTAAATTACACAGACATCCTTGTATTTTTCCTTAAAATCTTTTAGACTACTCAGTGCATGTTTAAAATTTACATGTTAAACACAAATAGCATTCATGTTTTCAACTTTTTGAGCTTTCCAAGAGCCCTATAAATCTCAAATTTCTTTAGCAATATAAGAAGACTTTCAGACATTGAAACTGGAATGTGACATATTTTATTTCTTTCAGCAATCCTTATCTCAATTTCATTTACTAGCTAGAGCAAAGTCACCCCTGTTAGAATAAGCACTTAAACTGTCAGAGATTAAATAATGATACTGGACATAAGTAACTGACATGGTAAAATTCTATACTACTCAGTATCATCAACTACTATTACACATACTATTGAGAAATATGGTTATGCCTTTCTAATGTGTAGATTAATATTCAATGCCAGTCACATATTAGATAAATTATAGCTCTTTCAATCTTGATGGTTGGTAAGTTATAATTTCTTAGTCTATCTCCCTTTACTTCACTAAGAAATGTTTACTAGTAGTTAACACTTATAAGATATTACAATGCATGCATCTGCACACACACAAACATATGTATATCTAATATACTAGTGTATATATAGTACATATAAAAACTTAAAGATGAATTATTTATGATTTGGCATATGTAAGAGACATTCCGTATCCTACTAGTTCTTCATAGAGAATCACTAGATATTGAACAGCTGTTACATTTATTATTTTGGTTGTTTTGTTTTTGGTATTGCAAGGAGGAAGCAGAGAAGGCATTGATTAAGTGAAATAGAATGCATTTGCTAGAAAACCACAACGAGTGGTTATATACAATTCTGACTTGGTAAGTTAAGAGCATCTATCATGTTCCTTTTTGAATGTGTAGCAGCATGAGAACTCATCAAAATCCTATTTAAATTCTATAAATCTGAGAATAATGAACAATGGGGAGGTACAAAGACACAGACTTAGACACTGAACAGTATTTTAGAAAATACTGTCTTGGTGTGCTTAGAAAACAATAGCTGGGGATGACATCATCATGATGACTGTAAATTTTGTGGGTGAAATTCATTCTCTTCTTGGAGGCAGCGCTGAGTTCCAGCCTTTTATGATCCACATAGGATAATTTATCCCGGACTACCATTTTAGATGTGAATACACAGGTGGAGCTGCTTTCCTAAAATCTGTTTGAAACAAAGTAATTTTCACTGCTGGGATGAAAGAGGGCATGTCCAGGTCAGGGCAGAATTAGGACTGAAATGAACAGGATATAAAATGGAATGTCATAGTCATGTTTGGGGAAAATATAAGGTCATCCCTCTCTTGGGAAATGTAGATCTTAATAATCGCAAAATATATAGATGAAAATAAGCTATTATCATTATACAACAAATCTTAGGAAAAGGCAATCCTTGTGTTATGTCAACTTTCTTCCTGAAGGAAGGGTATTGGCTCTGAAAGTTTAGGATCAAGAGGGTAAAGCAAAACTGGAAGTGATTAGACCTGAGGGCTATTGTTGGAGAATAGGGTCTTTTTTTTTATTATTCTTACCCTAGGATATGTGTTTTTTTGTTTGATTTTTGTTTTGTTTTTTGTTTTAGAGAGAGAAAGGAGGGGGAAGGAGAGAGGGAGTGACAAAGACAGAGACAGAGAGATAGAGACAGAGAGAGAAATATCAATATGAGAGAGAAACATGGATTGATTGCCATCCTTATGTGCCTCAATAGGGGATGGAACCTGAAACCTAGGTATGTGCCCTGACCAGAATCGAACCCACAACTTTTTGGTGTATGGGAAGCTGCTTTCAACCAACTGAGCCACCTGCCCAGGGCAAGAGTCAGGTTTCTTAAATAGTTAGGTCAGAGGTTTCTATGGATAGGACATTTCAAGCCAAATGTATACCAATCATTTGGTGGTACACATATCCTATGTTTGTCATCAGAGAGATTGTTCAGATAACTACATTTTTCTCTTCTCTGCCTTGAAAAATGGGCTTATTTAAAACTGGTATTTCCAGTTCCCCATCAAGTGTTTTGTCTGTATGTTTCCATCAATGTTAAGCATCTGGAAATCCTGGTCACTCTAGAGCAGCCGTGGTCAAACTACGGCCCGTGGGCCGGATCCGGCCCGTTTGAAATGAATAAAACTAAAAAAAAAAAAAAAAAAAAAAAAAAAAAGACCGTACCCTTTTATGTAATGATGTTTACTTTGAATTTATATTAGTTTACACAAACACTCCATCCATGCTTTTGTTCCGGCCCTCCGGTCCAGTTTAAGAACCCACTGTGGCCCTCGAGTCAAAAAGTTTGCCCACCCCTGGTCTAGACATTGATGGATCCATGAGTAATAGATAAGAGAAGAGTCTACCATTAAATAGGTGAGATTTGAAGAAACTCATAGGTTTAGTGTGCCTCGCTCAGTATGGCCAGGTGTGAACCTGAGGCGGAGGTGGGAGGTGGGGGGCGGGGGGGGAGAGGGTGGGAAGTGAAGGATTAAAGAAAACAGACAAGAGAATAAAGCTGGGGCTAGGTGGGACACTGCTCTCGGATGGATAGTGCCACAGCCTGCAAGCTGCGTCTTTATTTTATAGCCAGATTTCACAAGGCAAGGTAAGGGCGTGGTCACGATGTTTACAATGTTCTTGTGGTTTTCGAATCTACTCAATTACATGCACCTGAACTCTATCATGCTTTGTTTTTTGCGGCACTCGCTGCACCTCCCGCAGCCTACATCACTTAGCCACCTGGGACCACAGGTTCAGACCATAGATCAAGCTTATAACTATAGCCTTTGGCTATAATTGTGCTGGGAGGGCTTTGCCCTCCAAACTGGGACTTGCATGTAGCTTTGCCATGAGAGGACCGTGCCCTCTCATTAGTCCGAGGCTTGAACCTGTCCAAACGCTGTAGCCGCTCTCCACAGCTTAAAGTCCCTTAAAAAGAATAGGCTTTTTGTGTACTTACTAGTATATCACTGTAATTACAGGAAAACAAATCATAGTAAGACTTCCTTGTTCCAAATGACACTCTTCCTTATTCCAAACCCTTCCTTATACCAAACCCTTCTGATTATATCCAGGATCAAGACAGAGGCACAGAAATTCACTTAGGTTAGCGGTGCCTAAAAACATAACACTGACAACTCTGCTTTCACATTTCTTATTTTGTAGTGTAAATATAAGCATCTGTTCATGGTACTCTTTTGTTAATAGCCAATTATTTTCATTAGAGATGGATTGGAAATGGCTGACTCTCAGATAATTATGGGAAGATATAAACCATAAATCATCAGGAAATAAGTATCTGAATTCTCTTTATAGCCCATCTGGCAAGTGAGGTAGTTCAGAAATAATGGGGTTTATAGTAATGATGTTTCTTCAGTGATACCATGTGAATATATAGAAATTAAGGTGATATGATGTTATTTTGGAATTCAAAGACTCAGGAAGTTAAAACAAAAGTCTTGGTATGTCATCAAATCAAATAAGGCATTGAAGCAAACATTAAAATATAGATTAGAATCAAGAACCAAGGCCAGAAAGATAAAAACAAGTATATGAGAGTCAATATTGAGGTCATGGATGTTCAGGAATCTTTGTTTCTAATAGGCTTGAACTTTTGCATGGGTGGACTGGCTAGACTTACATAAAAACAGCTGAAAAGATGCTAGTGTCAATATATCCCTAAAAATTCATATATATATATATATACACATATACACATAAATGATATAGATATAGATGATATAGATAGATATAGATATAGATAGATATAGACATGCATATATTAACAAAGAAAAAATTCAGATATAAATTTATATATATAAATTAATGACTACCAAAAGCCTAGAACTGCATAATGTATGTGTTCTGTATAACTCATATTTTTCAACAATTCTTTACACAGCATTTACTGTTTATCAGCTACTACTATAGACTGTAGACACAGAACAATGACTAAGGCATAATCTACTCTTGAGGATGGCAGTATCTAGTATTGGAGACTACATTAGTTTCTTATTGTTGCATAATACACTACCAAACATTTAGCAGCTTAAAAGCATGCATTTATTATCTCACTGTTTCTGTGGCTCAGGATCTGAACACAATTCAGGGTCTCAAAAGGTGGAGGTTAAGTCATCAGCCAGTATATTTTTGTCTTTAGTTTGGAGAGAAATCTTCCAAGATTACTTAAGGTGGAAGATCTATTGCCTTGATGGCTATGATTCATTATTCCAATTTATCTGCTGTAGGCTGCTCTCAGTATCTTCTAGAGGCTGGCCCCAGCTTCTAGAGGCTGGCTGCAGTTACTAGAAGCTTTCCGCGTTGTCTTGCCCCATTATGCTTTCTCAACCGGGCCACTTACTTCAGTTAGCCAGGCAGGAAAATCTCTAGAACAAACTAACAGTAGCAAAATGGAGTCTTATATAAATAATATAAACATGTGAGTGACAGCCCATCACTTTTGCCATATTCTACTGATTGCTGGCTAGTCACAGGTCTTGTCCACATCCAAGAAAATAGGTTTATACAAGGTTATGAACACCAGGCATTGGGGATCTTTGGAGGGATCTTAGAGTTTTTCCACCAGAGATACTTATATATAAATAGAAATGCTAATCAAAATTGTAAGACAATCAATAGCCTAAAATAAAAACTTTGGATAAGAGGGACCTAGTTTGCTCTACGGAAAACAAATAGAAGAGATCATAAATATCAACCTAGAGAAGATGGTATATGAGGTAACTACTCCAAAATGAGTAATAATCTGTCAAGACAAGATTGGAGTCAAGAAAATCTGAGAAAGCAAACATGAGTAGCAATGCCAAATTTAAATATAATGACATATCTGGGCCAAGTACCTTTAAATCATGAAATATCAGACACAGATTAGAAACAAAGCTAAAGACAAATAAGTGATCATGGAGGCTCAGTTATAGCTCTGTGAAACTTGAATTTCATTGAAAAATCATAGAGCCATTAAACAGTTATTATCAAATATATTATTAATCCAAGGTTGGGTCACATTATAAGAATGAAGGGTGAGAGGATAAGGAGGCATTCTAAAAATATTCCAAGTTTATTCTGATATACATCTTGATCAAGTACTACTGAAAACCATTGTATTGGTAGAGCTGGGCCATGCTGAATTTTATATAATTGATAGTTATTCTGGAAATAATATAAAGATATGTTGGAATAAAATAATACATGGATAAATGATGAGGGCCAGAATTAAGGCAATGGTAATAACAAAGAAGTGAAGAAGGTAGATTCAAGAAATACCTAGTAAGTGCGTAGAATCTGATGAATAATTGGTGAAAATCAGAGGGGAGTGGGGATTACTTTCCCAATTCTGCCATTTTTACACTGATAAGGATATTACTAAGTTAATAGAGAAGAGAGTAGAATAGGATTGATGGTGAAAGCAGTACCTCCTGTTTAAAAATATTAAGTGTAAAGTGCTTATTGTAGATCAAATTCTAAGAATTACTATCACTCTTGGATAACCTCTTGCCCTTTTAGTGTGGTTAAAACCTGTAAATATGTTGAGATTTTACTCCTATGGTTATGTTATATCTTATAGAAAAAGGAAGACTCATGGCCTTTAAAATAAAAATACTCTGGATGCTGATAGAAGGTAAAGTCAAAAGATATGAAGTACAAAAATGATTTCATGTTAGTTTAAAAATGAAGAAGCTACATGACAAAACAAACAAAACCTCCAGAAGGCTCTAGAAATTGAGAGCCTGACTGAAAATAATTTTGTAAATGGGGACCAAAGTACAACAACCACCATAAGGAATTGTATTCTGCCAACAACCAAAATGAACTTGGTGCAATTTCCTCCCCAGATCAGCAGATAACAGCCCAGACCAGAAGACACTTTGATCTTGACTTTGTGAGAACTTAAGCAGGGAATCCAGCAGAACCAGCCAGAACTGTGAGATAATTAATAGAAAATAAAGACAGTGTCTACAAAACATCCAGCTAAATATATAGAACTGGCATTAGGCATTTAATATTGTGGGGAGAGTAGAGAAGTTGTAGATGGAGATAATTATAAATACATCACTAGAATGTAGGTTATAGATGTTGAGCCATATGAAAGCACAGATATTCAACTATTTTGACCTGATAAAGGAGAAATTTAATATGATTCAATCTAATTTAAGATGGTAATTTCTCAAAGTGCACTAAGTTTTCCAACCTTTTCCTATCATATACCCCTAGATGTACAATGGCAATAGTTCACATTTTGAACTCCAGTTTTGTCAGAAACGCAATATCAATGGAAATTTGCAATCAAGTAGATATTTTCAATGAATGAAGAACACTTTGTTCCCTCTCATGAGTCAATTTACTTGTTCAAATCTTTAATTTTCTGAAGACAGTGAATAGCTGTCTATGCAGAAGATATGAGAAGGCATGGCTTTGGTAATGTGAAAAAGCAGGGGGAGGGTGCAGTGTTTTGAGTAAAAACTGGGCAGATGTAATGATTTTTAAAATGATCCCCAGGCATGACTATATTTCAGTGTAAAATTATAAATAATTATAGACGAAGCTCAAGTCAAAAAGTATGTGTCCATAAACTGGAATGGTCAAAAATTCATTGAGTAACAAAACTAAGAGGAAGATTTTCAATTTGTCAAATGAGAATCAACCCATGACCCTCCATCAGGAAAACAATATTGTCAATACACAGCGGAAACAAATTAATGGCAGGACTGGGCCTTTTGAAAGGTCAAAACATAACAAGCATATATGGACTAATTGATATTGGTATATTCATTGTACATGGCAGGTAATGAGAAAAGGATTCAATGATGAGCAGTCTGGGAGAAAATTCTAAAACAGATATGTCAAAAGAGATGACAAGAGTGAGGATTGAAAGAAGTACTTTGGGATGAATATTTGAATATTTCCAGATTCCATGCAAAAGCAGAAGGGGGGAGGAAGAAGTAGAATTTTTGTCTACAAAAATAAGGGAAAGGTTTTACATCTGTTTATGTTAATTTACTATGCTCCAACTAGCTCTGAGTAAGACTGGAGTCAAATTACAGTACCAAACTTCTATAAACACTAGTTAAGAACATAAGCAAGGGGGAGTAAATACAAAGTATCACACTAAAATAGAAAAAGTAAAGACTTTAGAATTAATTAACCCAGGGCAGGATCCTAATTTCTTCTGTTTTGTGCAAGTTGGTAGCTATATACAATTTCTGTGTCCTAATTTCTCCTATAACACATGGTTCTCCATTTTGTCATATAGTCCAATGAAGTATAAAGTAGTTGATTTTTTTTATCTGTAAGTACTCAGTAAACATTAATTTATTTTTTTGAAGGACAGGAGATAGATGTTTCCATTGAACACTACGGAAGAGTTTGTGGCTGCACTTCACTGATCATGACTATTTAATATAACTTTATAGCCAGGAGATGGGTGTTAACAATGTACATCCAAATCTTATTATGCTTTTCTATTTCACATTTCTTATGTTAACAAGGAAACTAAATAATTGGACATGATAAATAAATCTAAAGTAAATAAAAACAATTTGAAGGAAGTCCCAATTCTAACAGAGAATTGCAGACACATATACACATAAATGCAGCCTACTTTGTTCAGATATTTATGTCTTTGACTAAAATTACTCTCTTACTCTATTAATTGAAGAACTAGCTGACAGGTTTTGCTGACTATACCTTAAGCATTTTAACACATACACAAACAGTTATTAAACTGGCAGTTTAAATGAAAATGTATAATGCATATAGCGATTTTGCTGCCCATTTAGAGATGTCAGCTAAAGATTATTTTTATAAGGATAGTACAAGAAAACATTTTCATCAAGCTATTCTCAGCTGTAAGTCCTAGAGATTTTTAAGAGAAAAATATTGTTCTATAAAATAATAAAATTAAACATAATTTAACTTGTCATAAGAGAGTGAAGATAATGAGTAATTTCTGCACTGATCATTAAAAATGTAAAGTCTGAGAGAGGTTTTTAGTATAACATTTTAGCAAATTCTGAAATGTATGTTCCAATTTATTTCTAGTCATTTTCAGAAGTGGATAATAATACAAACCAAGACAAGGGATAATTGTCCTCCAAGACAAACAAGTCTAGGTCTATAAATGAAATTTCTAGAATGACAAACGGCCACTGCTAATTGCAAAACAAGTGCATCATATTTTTGAGATTCTCTATTTTTGACTGAGATCATCTATCAAGGACCTGAAGTAACTTAGAAAACCTGTCAAGGATACATTCTTGTGGGAAGATTATGAATTTAAGAAGTTGATATATATTAAGACCAGGTCAATAAGACTACATAATTGCCATCATCATAAGACACTTTTTCTGAAAGTCAATTCAGTCATCAGTGTGGAAGATAATATTAACTACTATGTAGAAAGTGGTCATTATTTAAGCCTCAAACACTTAGATAATTGGATTTGAATGGACTCAGACTTAACCTTTACTTTAAGGTGAGGGATTGAATGAGACCATTTTGAAATCATATTTTGTTTTTGTTTTGTTTTGTTGCTATTACATATACCTATTTATATAGAATGGTTTACTTCTATGCTTTCTAATCAAATTATAATTTTCTAAATTACTTATGTATTCATTTCTAAGGTTTCATTTGACAATTAATCCATGAATTCTGTTTTCCTATTGGTTTTTATGTATACCTAACCTAAAACTTGTAATTTTGTCTTATTAATTTAACCAGAATGCTTGGCTTTTTAAAAATCTTGGTATGGTTGGATAACATATTAGTCTTAGTATTCAATGTTGAAGAAAATCACTATTTAACAATTTTTTGATATGCATTATTTTTCTGGTTTTATTTAATTTTGACTCATTTCGCAGACTCGTGACTAAATGTAAAAATAAATACACTAAATTTACAAAATTAACCTATTTGTGACCTTGAATGAAGAATTAGGAAGGCAGCAGGCAGGGAGAAATGCCTTGCACTGTCTGTATTAAAGCTCTGCCTTCTTGGGAAAGTGCTGCCCATGCGCTGCATGATCTTGAGCTAATGCCTTAAGTTGCTTGATCCTCTGTTTTGTTTCTATGATGAAAGTGTTGGACTAGATAATGGCCTGAATTCCTTCCAGCTCTATTATTTCCTCCTACAGAAAAAGTGACATTATGGTAAAAAAAATATAGCTGATATTTATTACACTTATATTGTTTTTCTGTTGACATTTTTCAGAAAGCATTATAAGCTAACACAATGCCAAATGGCTACCTTTTCAGTGGTTCTTTGAAAAAACTTGCAGAAATCCTATACTAATAATTAATGTGAAGTAATCTATTAACAGTATTTTCAGCTGTTGCTATTTTCCAATTCTCCCATCCTTTCATTAGTCAAAAATACAATTACAACAAAAAATCAGTGCATTAAAAAAAAAGTGAGAGAAAATATATTGCAAACATAGGGAAAAAAAGGATTGTCAATGACAAAATAATATGCTGGTTCTCTTGACTCAATTAGAATTAACCTAAATAAATATGCAACAATTTAAATAGCATACATGTAAACTTTTAATGGATTCTATTTCACTTTTGATTTGCAGAGGATAATTATTATAAAATTGAATCCTAAATTCTCAAGTTTGGGTCCTTTTCTCTCTCAAATCTATGCACAACCAAAACCATTAGAAACATTTAATCAAGTATAATGTGTTTACATGGGGAGTCTGTGGCTATATAAAGGTAATCTATATAATAAAAACCTAAGTGACCCTTACGGCGAAATGACTGGTCAATATTATGTGCACTGACCACCAGGGGGCAGACGCTCAATGCAGGAGCTGCCCCTGGTGGTCAGTGCACTCCCACAAGGGGAGCGCCGGTCAGCCAGTAGCTGGGCTCACGGCTGGCAAGTGAGCGATGGTGTTGGGAGCCTCTCCTGCCTCCATGGCAGTGCTAAGGAGCAGCGAGCCAAGTGCTAAGGAGCGAGCAGGCCATAAGGAGCCAGGGATCCCAGATTGCAAGAGGGATGTCCAACTGCTGGCTTAGGCATGAATTTCGTGCATTGGGCCTCTAGTCTATATATATAAAAGGCTAATATGCTAAGTGTCTGTCTACGTAATTACATCATATAGCAATGCCCAGCTTCCTCTCCCTAGCAACAACTAGCCTCCTTGCAGTTTCTTCAGCCCAGGAACACAACTTGCTTTATAGCCAGGTGGAAACATTTACACTTTAACCAAATGTCTGTGAAGCATTTTCCTGTGCCTCATCTCATTTGATCCTCACAGAAGTCTTGGAGTAGATAGATAGGAGACTTGGTGGAATCCTATTTTGTTTTCATTAGCTAGAAAACAGAGATTTAGAAAGCTTAGAAACTTGACCTGACTGAAAAGAAGTAAGAAATGGTGGACCTTGAAAATGACTTCTTGTTTTCTCACTGCCCAGAATATAGTCAAACACTGCTGCAGTTAAGGATTTTACCTTTGCTCTCCCTGAGTGATTTATAATAATAATTTGCTTCATGTTGATATTTATTGCTGTGTTCCTGACAATTATCTGAAAGAGAAGTTGGGGTGTTTCCCTGGGCTGGAAAAAGTGTAGCTACATCAGAAAGTAGGTCTAATTAAGCAAGTTTATCCTATAGATATAAAAGGTTAAGTTGATTCATGCATGCACAATACCTATAAAACTCTTGTTGGCACCAATCGCAATGCGTGTGTTTTTAGCTTTCATTGTCAATCGTGAATTTGGTTGACTCTTCTATTATAGAGATAGGGTGAATAGTGATATTAAAATATTTCTTTTAATTAATTTCCTTTCAATGTGCATGAATTCATGCACCAGGCCACTCTTATAAAATATTTTAAGAACCTGTTCTTGTACGTTGAAATTATTTGAGAAAAAAAGTGTGTTGCTGGACATTACTCTGAAGCATATGTAATTTAAAGATTTACTCATTTGCCCTGGCTAGTTTTGTTCAGTGGATAGAGCACAGGCCTGAGAACTGAAGTGTCCTGGGTTTGATTCTGGTCAAGAGCACATACCTCTGTTGCAGGCTCAATCCCGGGCCCTGGTCTAGTTGGGGCTCCTGTGGGAGGAAACCAATTCATGTGTCTCTCTCACATCAGTGTTTCTCTATGTCTCCCCCTCCCCTCCATTCTCTCTAAAAATCAATGGAAACAGCTCGGTGGATAGAGGTCAGCCTGCGGACTGGAGGGTCCCGGGTTCGATTCCGGCCAAGGGCACATGCCTGGGTTGCGGGCTCGATCCCCAGTGGGGGGCATGCAGGAAGCAGCCAATCAATGATTCTCTCTCACCATTGATGTTTCTATTTCTCTCCTTCTCTCTTCCTCTCTGAAACCAATAAAGAATTTAAAAAAAAAAGGTTTACTCATTTACTCATTTGTACTCTTAGTTTCACAAAATAAAGAAAATACAAGAAAGAAAAGTATTGTTGAGTAATTAAAAATCAGCTATAAAATTGAAATAAATGATTTCTGTATTTCTTAAAAGAAACCCAAATTGATGAAATTATTGTCATTACTGGTAAGCTTTATTAACATTTTGACCGTTTCCTGAATTTGGAGCTTTCGATGGAGAAGAGGTCTCTTGATTTCACAAACTGGAAGAATTTAACACAGGTTGGTTGCCTTCGCCTCTGCTTTTGGCAGAGACAAAAGAAACTCAAAACAGCAAAGGAAGGATAAACTGGGAAATTTCCCAGGGTGCTACTTTAGCTCGTCTTTCTTCAGGTTCAATTCCAAATTCATATTGTGTAAAATATTTAATTTAAAATCTTCACTACATAAAAATATATGAAATGTCTGAAAAGAGAAATGAAATACAATTTCACTGCACCAGAGTAAAATAAAATTTAATAAACTAAGTATTACCACTTGTTTCACTGTTCTTATTTTATATATAATAAAATATAATTTGTTTTGGTTTTATTCTGCTTTTCTAATTCTTAAACTTTTTAAATATCACAATTCCCTTTTCATTTGATGCAAATGTATTTAAAATATTTCAACTTTAAAATTTAATTGATTTTAACAATAAAGGTTTATAAAATAATAAAAATAAAACAAACAAAAATTAATTGAGTTCATATATTTGGAAACACAAGCATTTTTGACAGAGTGAGAGGAACAATATTATAGATTAGTTGACAGAAATTGATTTTTTGTTCATTATGAAGATGTAGGTTTTAAAAATAGTTTTCATCATATTCCAAAGGAGGATATTGATATAATGCTCCTGTGAACAGAAGAGGTAGGAACATTCACCTAATTCGACAGAGTAGTGATTACAAAGGTAAATTCTTAGGGGCAGTAATATTTCTTTGGGTGTACTTAAAATAACCATGATGATAAATCTCATAGAAAATTTGACCTACATCTCTTACTTGAGATCACTGTGCTCTGAAGAGAGGATATGCTGAAGGCCTCACTATAAAGTAGTAAAAAGGTTTTATTTTGCATATTCTTTAATTTAAAATGAAAGCAAACATATATGTAAAATCACATGAGCAACCTGAACCAAAGAACTTTGGTATATTAGTAATTGAAAGAATAGAAGATCCTGTTTGCTCAGAATCTACACAAGTACATACAATTTTGCTTTTTTTTTCTGGCCTGATTGCACCTTTCTTTGAAGAGAAATGCATTATATACCTTGAACTCTAATTTCATAACCAAATTTAAAACATAACCATTAACCAAAGAATTTCAAAAATGTCTTTTAAAATTTCTATTTTGTTAATTTTAACTTAAGTAACTAATAAATTGACATGTTAACCAGTTTCCAAGAAAAAAACTAGTGATTCATTGAGTGCTACTGTATACTATACATAAGTGCTTAGTTATTTTACAAGAATAAGTACATTTTATTTGAAATAGGTACTAATATATTGTTTGAAAGTTAAAGGACCAACTGCTAAAATCTGTTTTAGATGTAAGCCAAGCATGTTTCCTAAAATTTCAAATGGCCTACTCTCATTAGCCACTGTAAAGTACGCTTAAAAATTAGAATCATGCTACTTGGGACATTAACCTTCAACTAATCATGAGCCCCTCACTATTTATATTGGAAAGGAGAGACTTTCAGAGGTAACATGGAACAATGTGTGTGTTTATAAACTGATAACACTGAAATTTCAATGGATCGCTTTGATTTCTCACCTTGGCTATCATTGCCCTGATCTGGAAATAATAATATGTGCCACAGATAATAATTGTTAAAAAAAAAAATAGTCTGGCTGGCATGGCTCAGTGGTTTTGTTTGATTCCCTGTCAGGACATGTGCCTGAGTTGCAGGCTCTATCTCCAGGGTGAGGCATGCAGGAGGCAACTGATCAATGATTCTCTCTCATCATTGATATTTCTATCTCTCTCTCCCTCTCTCTTTCCCTCTGCAATTAGTAAAAATATATTTAAAAAATATATGTATATGTGAAAGTGCCCAATTCATTTTCTAGCAACAAGTGAACACTCAATTTTTAGTTAAATGTATACATGAAAGGCAAGTTTTGTTGTGGAGGAAATTGTTGCTTTACCTATGATTGTATGTTGCCCTTCTACTTATATATACATACACAGGTGGTACGTCACCATGATGTCATAATGTGTGGTACAGTAAAGACTTTCTGGACATTAATACTTTTAAAATCATCAATACTAAAATACAAATATATTTCAATGTTGACTATGAAAATACACTGTAATACTAGAAATATTTACGATTGGTATTATACATTTCTTTAAACTTAATTAGCATAAATGCAAATATTGACTACAAAATATTCAATAATAAAAAATCAATTTTATATTATACTAGAGGCTTGGTGCACAAAGTCTTGCACAGGTGGGATCCAGCTGGCCGCCCTGATGTGGGCCAATTGGGCCGGCATGGCCAGGGGGAGGGGATGCAGGAGGTTGGCTGTCCCGAACTTTTACAGCCTCCTCAGCGGAGAGCACAACTTTGATCTGGGTTCACACGCAGCCAACAATTATTTGTGCTATTACTGATAAAGAGGGTTTTAGATTCTGGCACATAAATATGTTTCCTGCTTATCCATGAGGGCAGGAGGCCAGCCACAGACACAGTCATTGTTCTTCACTCACTCACAGGCCTCCATCCAAGGGTGGAGATGTAGGCGCTTCATACACAGAGGGGGCCAGAGAGCAGGGTCAGGGAGCAAAGGCAGAACTTGGCCATCCATAGCCCTCCTTTTCCTAGACCTTCTGTCTCAGTCCTGATCTTCCTGCTCTGGGTCTGTAGCATCTTCCTCTTGAGGTGGATTCAGGCGTCTGCAGGACATGATGATTCACATGCTATTTGTCCATGTAGGTGGTCAGCATGGGGGGAGTGGTCCCTGAATCAGGCTTCCTTTGGCATTATGGTGGTGGGCGCGGACAGCATGAAGATGCAAACACAACCTGTGTGGACTCCTCGCTGAGTGCCTTTTGTATACCTTCTGTATATCTGGTAGGTGTCTCCCCTCAGAAGGGGTGCCAATAGCTTAGTCACTGCTCCCTGTGTCCATGACCAGCAGGTAGGGGGCCTTATCGGGGGCAGGGATGGCTGGGGGGAGGGGCCATGGAGGTTTGGGGGGGGCAATTGGTGGCCAGATCAGGCTAGTTGGCTGTTGCAGTGGACATCTTAACCACCGGTCATTCTGGTTGTTCTGGTCATTCCACTGTAATGGTTGCTGGGCTTTTATATAAATACTAGAGGCCCGGTGCCCAAAAATTTGTGTACTCGGGGAGGGGGCGGTCCCTCAGCCCAGCCTGTGCCCTCTTGCAGCCTGGGACTCCTCGGGGGATGACCACCTGCTAGCTTAGGCCCACTCCCCGGGGGATTGGTCCTAAGCTGGCAGTCAGACATCCCTCTGGCAGTCTGGGAACCCTCAGGGGATGTCCACTTGCCAGCAGGGAGCAGGCCTAAACTGAAGTCAGACATCCTTAGCGCTGCTGAGGAGGCAGGAGAGGCTCCCACCATCACCGCTGTACTGGCAGCCATCAGCCTGGCTTGTGTCTGAGCAGAGTTCCCCATGTGAGAGTGCCCTGACCACCAGAGGGCAGCTCCTGCATTGAGCATCTGCCCCCTGGTGGTCAGTGTGTGTCATAGTGACCAGTCATTCCCAGTCATTCTGCTGTTAGAGTCAGTTTGCATATTACCCTTTTATTATATAGGATAGAGGCCTGGTGCATGGGTGGGGGCCGGTTAGTTTGCCCTGAAGGGTGTCCTGGATGAGGGTGGGGGTCCCGCTGGGGTACCTGGCCAGCCTGGATGAGGAACTGATGGGTGTTTGCAGGCTGGTCACACCCCCTTCAGGGTGGGGGTCCCTACTGGGGTGCCTGGCCAGCCTGGGTGAGGGGCTTATGGCTGTTTTTAGGCTAGCCACACCCCTTTTAGGGTGGGGGGTCCCCACTGGGATGCCTGGCCAGTCTGGGTGAGGGGCTGAGGGCCATTTTCAGGCTGGCCAAGCCCCCCCCAGCAATGGAAGCTCCCAGCCTCTTCTTTTTTTCTTTTTTTTTTTAATTCTGAGATTTATTTACCTTCTATAATTGAAACTCTGTTGCCTTCAGTGGAGCTTAGAGCTGGCCAGGACAGGCAGGAAGCTTGGCTTCCTCCATCACTGGAGCAACCAAGCCTCCTGCTCGCTCCAGCTCTGTGGCCAAGGCCAGCTGAAAGCAGGTATCTGGGGTTTATTTATCTTCTATAATTGAAACTTTGTTGCCTTTAGTGGAGCTCAGAGCCAGCTCCTTCTTGCTCCACCTTTGTGGCCACGGCTGGCTAAAAGCAGGTATCTGGGGTTTATTTACCTTCTATAATTGAAACTTTGTTGCTTTGAGTGGAGCTCAGAGCCGGCTGGGAAGCTTGGCTTTCTCCATCACTGGAGCAACCAAGCCTCCTGCTTGCTCCAGCTCAGTGGCTGCCGGCCGCCATCTTGGTTGGGTTAATTTGCATATAATCGCTCTGATTAGCTGGTGGGCGTGGCTTGAGGTGTAGCGAAGGTACAGTCAATTTGCGTGTTTGTCTTTTATTAGATTAGATAGAATGTAAAAAATGGACATAAGACATCATAGTTACCCTGATTAAAATAGAAGTTGCTAAGCATGTTTAATACTAATATATAAACAATATGTACACTCAAAATCAATAGGTAAGGTAAAAGAATATCAATGTCAAATATGTTAAGCTTTCAATAATTAAAACCTGAATTCTTTACTTCAGAATAGATTGTTCAGATATTTTATACAAAACTTGAGGCCCAGTGCATGAAAATTTGTGCACTCTGGCAGGGTCCCTCAGCCCAGCTTGTGCCCTCTCTCAGTCTGGGGACCCCTAGGGGGATGTCCACTTGCCGGCTTAAGCCCACTATCTGGGGGATCAGGCCTAAGCTTGCAGTCAGACATCCCTCTGGCAGCCCGGGAGCCCTTGGGAGATGTCCGACTGATGGCTTAGGCCCGCTCCCTGTGAAGGCCTAAGCTGCAGTCAGACATCCTTAGCACTGCTGGCGAGGAGTGAAAGGCTCCCGCCTTTGCCACTGCAATCGCAGCCATCAGCCCGGCTTGTGGCTGAGCGAAGCTCCCTCTGTGGGAGCACACTGACGACCAGGGGGGAGTTCCTGCATTGAGCGTCTGCTCCCTGGTGGTCAGTGCACATTAGAGTGACCGGCTGTTCTGCTATTAGGGCCAATTTTCATATTATCCTTTTATTATATAAGATTAGACATAAAGTAAAATGCAATAGATAAAAAAACAAGATATTACAACTATTCTATTTTTTTCCTGAGGTTTTCAGTTTCCATTTCACATTTTCTCAAGCAGAATTACATTTCATGCTGATAAATTTCATTTTAAAAATAATGTAGGCCTAAATGGTAAAACTCCAAATTTATTGTATAGTGTCTTTTATCTTTATTTAAATGTATCATTCTGCAAAGGTGTAGTTTGCATTCTAAAACAAAAATGGCACTTAAAATTGTGTATTTATATTTGTCAATATATTCTAGAATTTAAAATTGAATTAATGCAGGGGTAATTGACATATTATAAACGGAGATTTTCAAATAGCTGGAAAGTAAGTGTGGTGAGAGAAAAACTTTAAAATCAGATTGCTTGATTCCATTGTTTTGTACATTTTCTTTATATTATAAGTTCATTATATTGTTCACTCAAACCAGTAGAAAAATGTATACCATAGTCTGAAGAAACCAAGATTAACTTGGTAATGATTATGTAAATACTTTTTATTAGTTTTGTGGGGTTTTCTTGGTGGCATTTCAATTGAATTAGATAGCAATACAAAGTTATTTTTCTCTTTTAATTTATTCTTATAAAACATGAAAACTACAGAAATTAACTCATGTTCAAAGTAATCATTGAAACACTAAAATTATTTTGTTAAATAACCACCCATCTTATCATTTTGGCATCACTACACTTCAAACACCAAGCTAATCAAATAAAGATCCCAATGTGTTGTGTATATATTCATCTACAAAGCCATCCAAGAAATTAAAAACAGAATTAGGTGATTGATTATAACTATGAGAAATTTATAGCCATGTGGCAAAATCTTGAATACAAATACACATTCACACACATATACACTCACACCATTTTTGAGTTGTAAAAGTAGATTACTTTAAAAATGTATCTTAATATTGTATAATATAATTTACTCAATAATCATTATGTATTTTTCTCATTAAATATATACAAAATTGTATAAGATATAAAGTGTTGAGATGACTTGTCCAAGACCATAAAGTAACTGGACCAAGACCATAAAGTAAGTGGAAGAACTGAAACAAGAGCCCAAGCCTTCAGTTTCTTGCCAGTGTATTCATTACTTGCCACTCTGAAAAAAAAATAATCAATTACTTCAGTGAGAAAAATCTTGTTACTCCATATATAATATCTGCCTAATTTTTTAAGTGTTTATTTTTTCTAAATCCTCACTGCAACATTTTTTGGATGGTAATTTGCTTATTAGTATTGTAGTGTTAAATCTATTTACAACAGGCTCTAATATTAATTGGAAAATGTCTGTCATTAGCATGCTATTTTACAAACTGAAAAGTTCAATGTTAATCAAGAAAACACAATACTAGCACCAAGATTATTATTAAAGCAAAATTTTTATTATAATAATACTGAATTTTGGAGTCTATTATATAAACAAGAGACTTAAGTTCCTAGAGCATCATCTTATGAATAGACTAAAGGCCCGGTGCACGAAATTCGTGCACTCAGGAGGGGGTCCCTCAGCTCAGATGGTGAGAGGGTGCAGGCCAGGCCAGGGGACCCCACTAGTGCACAATTGGAGCTGGGGAGGGATGCGGGAGCGATCCAGGACGTGTCTGGCCCGTCTTGCTCAGTCCAGATTGGCCAGACCCTAGCAGCAAGCTAACCTAAGGTCAAAGCGTCTGCCCCCTGGTAGTCAGTGCACGTCATAGCGAGCAGTTGAATGGCCTTAGCATATCATAAGCATATTATGCTTTGATTGGTTCAATGGCTGACTGGACACTTAACATATTAGGTTTTTATTATATAGGATAGGTATTGAGAAAACCATGCAGTATGTTTAAAAGATATAATTGATAACCTATTAGATTGGGATAAGATCCTCAAGAAGCATGAATAAACACGTGATTGCTAAAGCTACTTCTAAGAAAGGTGGAGTTCTCTAATGTAAAGGGCTTTGGTTTTGCTCTGTGGGTAACTTGCACATATCAAGGGGAAGGTCAAGGAGGGAAGTATTAAGGACTTTCACCGGGCCTTTTCCCCAATAATGCATTTGACTTCATAGGTCCACAACCAGTAAAAGTCTCCTGCTAACTATATCCATGCCAATTATACACTTAAGGATAGGTAAAATGGCCACAGATTGGATCTGAAAACACATAGACATCCTGTGAAATGACTTTGGGCCAGAGCCAAGTTCTTATCACAGTGCTTCCGTACAATTCCACTAAAAGAGGGCAACTGTGAGATTATTTTGAGTTTATTGATATTAGTGTCTAGACACTATATCCAACAGCTCTTGAAATATGTATTTCCTTAGTATATACTTACTTGATAAGTGGTTATCAGTGTTTTTGCAGAATAAGAACTGCCTTATATTTCTTGTAACATTATAAGATCTTTCCTAAAGGGCATACAACCTTTTTCCATCGAGATTATTTATGAGTTTTAATTTTTTCCCCATCTGTTTTCCTTCTGTTTAACCCCTTTAACATATAGAGTAGATTGGCCATCATTTAAAGCATATACCAGAGTGTGAATCTCATATATGAGATCTCATATACTTTGCTAGTCAGCATGTGAGACTAGGCAGATTTGTTAGATCACTTAATCTTCTTAATAAAATATCTGCATTTAATCAATAGTCTTAGGTATTTCTTAAGTATATTAAAGTTTGTGACACACAAATGTTGCCCATTTGTTTTAACTAATATTTTACATTCCATCGTTTTATCTCTATATCACAACGTGCAGTTGGTTGAGGATAAGAACTTTGAAAACTCTTTTATACCCCTGAAAAACACTCAAAAGATCTGGAGTTACTGAATTAAGAACTGAAATTATAAATTTCAGATACATGTCTTTTAATGTATAGTAACCATTATGCTGGAGTTTTAGATCATAAATTATAGATTCCTGTACCAGTTGTCTCCTTTGCATGAGTGTCATTGTTACACATTTCACAAAAATTAGCACTTTCTGGTGCCTATACTCTTACGGGTTTAGCAATGCAATATTTTTTCTCACAAGGTGTTCTGTTAATATATCAGACTAGAGATTCATGCAATAGGCCTTCCCTTCCCCTGGCTGCCGGCACTGGTTTTCCTCCGGCACATGGGACCCAGGCCTTTGCTCCGGACAGAGCCTTCAGTCTTTGCTCCGCCCTTTGCCGCTACATATGCAAATTAACCGCCATCTTTGTTGGATTAATTTGTATACTCTCCTGATTGGCTGGTGAGCGTAGCAGAGGGATGGTTAATTTACATGTTTGTCTATTATTAGGTAAGATGATTGTAAATAGAGAAATATGATAGTTGTTCTATTTCTAAGAGTACTTAAAATAAAAGACCCTTTGCTCTAAAGGTAATGATTGAAGTACATTTTGAATCATAAAATCCAACTATTAGCCCTGCTGGAATGGCCTGAGTGGTTGAGCATCAACCTATGAACCAAGAAGTCACAGTTCTATTCCAGGTCAGTGCACATGTTGGGGTTTCAGGCTCAATCCTCAGTAGAGGGCATGCAGAAGGCAGCCAATCAATGATTCTCTCTCATCATTTATGTATCTAACTTCCCCTCCTCTCTTTTCCTCTAAAATCAATAAAAATAAAAATTAAAAAACTTCAGCTATGAGTTATTTAAGATAATACAATCATTTTCCAATTAACAATATGATAAATTAGACAGAAATTCTTATGTCCCTTGAATTTAATTAAATCAAATGGCTTGCTTTATGTTTTTAAATTTTAAGGTAATTTTTGTTTAACAAAATTGGAGCACACTTTCCAAATAAACCATTGAGCATTTTTTCAGGGCTCTGTGTTATGATCTGAAGTGTCTTATTCATTATAATCCTCAAAATGGTTTCACTGGAAAAATTTATGTATCATGTTTCAAAAATAAAATCATATAAAAATATTCTATTTCAAATACTCTTAAGCTATATCACACCTATGTAGACAAAAATTTATACCTACATATACATATATAGGGATGCATGTGATAGAAAGATAGATACAGATAGCTATACACAAAGACATAGATGTAAACATTTAGATAATAAATATATTTAATGCCTCTCTATCACAGAAATTTATAATTTGGTAATTATCATTGAAGTTACAGTCAATTATAGTTGTTTGTTTGACTCAGAGAAAGACTGAAGCTCAAAGAAATGAATTACCTCAAGAAAAGATTTAGCCAGCAGTAGACCAAAGTCTAAAATCACGTTTTCTGACTCCTAGCACAGTAATCTCTTATGAGGTTTCCTTTATAGTTAGTGACTATCTATTATGGCTCTTCACAGTGCCTGATTAATGTATCTTGTAAAAGTTTGAAAAATACAGGTGCTACCAATAAAACATGTGCTCATTTTAGTGTTAAACAAACCAATACTTTTTGCAGCATTCTTTATTTTTAACAGCTCAGTGGGATTCATTCTGCCACTTTATTCTTCACAGTAATAAGTGTCCCAATTGCATGTGGAATGTTGCACTGCATTAGTATGAAGGTGTAATCGATAAATAGACAGTTTATTCAGTCATTTTGAAGACTTTGCAGGATGGAAGGTCATGCCTGGTGAGAATATAATAGCAAAAGTATCACCAAGTGATTATAGTGAGTTGACAGTAATCAGAGTATTATTTTTACTTAGATGCAGTACTTAACTTGGTTACTATTGAGAGTGAAATTTAATATTGAGGTCTCTTTAAATTATATATTTTATCATCAGCCCAATTTCTAACCAAAATGTAAGATCATTGCTAACTATAAATATCTTTGAAGTGTAGTCCATCTTTATGAGTATACGAGCTCAGTGAGTATACACCTTTCAAAAAAAGGTGATGTTGTAAAACGTATGTAAAGAAGCACATAGTCAATCGATTTAGTTGTTTCTTCTATCTGCTCTGTGAGAAGGCACATCTGGAGAGCATTAAGCTAAGTGAAATAAACCAGTTGGAGAAAGCTAAATATCACATGATCTCGCTCATATGTGGGATATAATGAACAACATAAACTGATGAACAAAAATAGATCCAGAGACAAATAAACACCTAACAGATCGTCCAATCTCAGAGGGAAGGCAGGGGAGGATGGGGGCATAAGAGATCAACCAAAGGACTTGTATGCATGCATATTAGCATAACCAATGTACTATAATCAGGCACTGGGGCAATGGGAGCTTGTCCTTGGGGGGTGGGAATGGCCAGGGAGGGGTCAATCGAGGGAAAAGGGGACATATGTAATACTTTAAACAATAAAAAAGTGGTATATAGTCAAATTTTCAATGAATTTTTTCAATAAATATTTATTACTAGAGTCCCGGTGCACAAAATTTGTGCATGGGGGGTTGTGTCCCTCAGCCTGACCTGCACCCTCTCCAATCTGGGAGCTCTCAGGTGATGTCCTACTGATGGCTAAGGCTTGCTCCCTGTTGTTCTCTGCTCTCTGCAGGGCCTGCCTGCTCCACACCACAGCGACTGCCAAGCAGGCTGTGCTGGGTGCTGCTTGCGGGCCACACTTGCCTGCTCCGTGGTCGCTGCAGCAACGGCCAAGCAGGCGTGCTGGGAGCTGTCTCCTACCTGCTGTCAGTCTCCTTGGAGGCAATGAGGTTAATTTGTATACTCATTCCTGATTAGCTGGTGAGCGTAGCGGAGGGACGGTCAATTTACATGTTTCTCTTTTATTATATAGGATGTTTCTGAGCAGAGTGCTAAATTCAGTATAACAGTGAAAAGGAACAAATACTATGATTGGTAAGTTTAAAAAACAATAGTAATAATATTAATAATATAAACATAAAATTTAATTGTTCTAATAAGTCTTTTGTTGGGCATTATGATATGAATTTTCTAAATGTGCAAACTTAGACAAATAATAATTAAAATCATATAACTATGAGTTTTCATATAACTGTTGAACATCATATAACTATGAGTTTTCATATTTTTAACATTTATTTGCAAGAAAACTATACAGCATATATGTCAAATTTGAGAACCATTGGTGATTATACAAAATGATAAGAGGTCTCTATAGACTTAATATTTAGATATGACTTTGGCAAATGCAGAATGATTCTTACACAGGGTAATGTTTTATTATTATTATTATTATTATTTTATTTTATTTTTTTTTTACCACACAGAGAAATATTTGACCATGGACTTGGATGGTAAGTTTTAATATATGAACAAAAAATGGTTAGATTATTTCAGCAATATTGAAGGCTGTGAGCAAAGTCAGTATTTCATAACAATCCCTGGAATGCCAGGTATTAAGAAACTGTTACCTGTGAAACACAAATACATACACACTAGCAGGAGAAGATACATTACTAGAGGTGAGATTATATAAAGTTTTAAGAAAAAATCTTATGAAATGTTCAACTTTCCATGCTGAGATATTTTAAAGTTTTTCCATTGGCGATATGAAAGCCATAAAAAAATTATCAGGAAACTTAATCTGGCAATGTTCTAAGGTAAAATAGCATGCAGGGTGACTGAAACCAATGGTGTCATTTGGGAGGATGTTGTGAAGACTTACCTATGTAGGTAGATACACTTCTCCATATATCTAATAAGAGTTCATCCAAAATCATTTTCTACATTGGTTGGTAATATTAATTATGATAATGACATGCATTTGTTTGATAGCCTCAATTTGTTTCACATATTACCATAGGAAATCCTGAAGGTGGGAGACATTAAAAATGTAATGCAGGTATTCTACCAGTATTTTGGAGATGCAGAATTTACATTAGAAAAATAAAGATACTGGCTATCTGACATCCCCTGAGGGGTCCCGGATTGTGAGAGGACACAGGCTAGGCTTAGGGACATCCCCGTGTGCCAGAATTTTATGCACTGGGCCTCTAGTATCTTATAATAAATTCTAAGTAACAAAACAAAATAGATCACATTTTATTCAGCATTTATATTTGTTAATATTTAAATTAGATATGTTTCTGAGATTGAATAAATCTATACTTCATATATGTTTGCTCATTTAAATTTAGAACACCACAATAATAATTAATTCAACAAATGTTTATTGCTAGCACAAATAAATCACTGATAAGGAAAGAAATGCTACCTATTCCTTAATTAAATCTAAAGCCTCATAGAGAAGACAGAACTATATCTCATAATTACTAAATATTGTAATTTCTCTTTACTCATTTCTTAATTATAAAGATAACAGTTTATACTCTTGCATCCATACTGGAGCAGAATACATTGAAGCAAAATTTCATTGCTTTAAATTTTATAAACTATTGGAAATCCTGTCAGTATCAGTCCAGTTCTTAGTGTCTATTTTGGAGGCAGTCTGGTGACAAGACATTTGGAAATATACTTCAATAGCTCTGAAATCAAAGTTTTACTGGGAAGTAGAGATGGCTTGTGAAAGAATGCGAGGATGAAGGATTTATAGTTCAGCTTCTCCACATAACCACACAAAAGGAAATCAAGGAGATTTTTCTGTCAGAGGAAATAGATGGGGTTCAATCATGACAAAGCTTTAAAATGTATCTCTAGATACATTTAGATCAAGGTGACATGTGGCTGAGCATCCACCCACCATTGTAGGATCTCCAAATTGTATGCATGGGTGTATAGAAAAGCGAAACTCAGCAAGTTAGGAAAAGAAAGACTGGAAAACAAATGACAGACTATTGGTGGGGTGTGGGAGGGCAATTTCCCATTAATAATAATAAAGCATCTGAATTATGAAAAACCAAGCTAGACTTTAACTTATAGCACATGTCAAAACAGTTTCATGAGAGGACAGCAAGAAAAAAGTTAGAAAGATGTTTCATTTTTATATGCATCATTTACCGTCCACTGGCCCAGAAACTTGAGGCATAGACTACTCAGACAAGATGGAAGTCATTTATTTCCTCACTTAGGGAACTGACTTATAAGTTCCCTAACTCTGAAATTCCATTTTCTTCAAACTCTGAAATTCCATTTTCTCCATATTCATAGTATATTTTATAAGTAGGGTAGGTAATTGTAAATACCACAAGTCCCAAGCTAAAATTAGGAGCTGCCTGGTCATGGCATTATACATTTGGAGATGTCTATTCATGAAATGAAAGTGAATTACAACTTTCTGAATACCATAAAAACTTTAAGAATTTGAAATCCAGGCAAAAATTTTTTTTAAAAAAATGCCTGTGGAGTAGCAAAAAAAGATTAAAGTACTAACATCAAGGAATTTTGCTAGAAATTCAGAATTTCTTGAGTTTATCTCTACCTTGAGAATTAAAAAAAGAGTAATAAAAATCTTTGCTAGGAGACTGTAAGGATAACTAAGGTTACTCCCCATTTTTGGATATCTTTGTAGTCTTTGTTTTTTAATAGATAGCAAGGATATGTGACTTCATTGTATGACGTCTAAAATCACAAAAAGAACACTGTCTATATTAAAAAACAAGACAACTACAAATCAAATATTCAAAAAATAACTAAGAATTGTGGAAATAACTAATCTATTCAACTCTATACTAAAAATTAAGAGCAGAATTAATCCAGTTGACTCAACAATAACTTTAAAATGAAAAGAAACAAAAAATGCAATAAACCAGTAGGACAACATATCAGATTTTGAGCAAATTTGAAGAAATGCTGTTAAAATTAAAAAAGAAAGATCCAAGAAATTAACTTTATGAGAGGCAGAAGATAATAGTTATAGATAATTGGAAACAAGATCCAACATGTGAGTATTGGAAATAGCAGATCATATTATACAGAAATTAAACTATTTGCAGATAGGAGAGATTCATAGAGAGACAAGTGAAAACAATAACAACTGTGTAGGCAATTTTTAGATATTAATACAGGCAAATTATACAGGTGAGTTTGCCTACTTAAATGCAATTAGAAGAAATGGCCATTTTCTAAAACAAAATTACTATCTTACCCTCTCCCTTGCATCTAGTAGATAAATATGTGCTAAAGATCTAATGAACAGCATAGTGCTTAGAGTCAACAGTACTATACTATAAACTTCAAATTTGTTAATAAATTAGATGTTAATTGTCCTCACCACCAAAAATTATAATTCTGCAACATGATAGGTTAGCTAACACCATAGTGTTAATCATATTTCAATATATAAATGTATCAAAACAATATATTTTATACCTTAAATGTAGCATCCTATATCAATTATAATTCAATTAAGAATAATAAAAATGAACCAAAATTACTAGACATATAAAGAAACAAATATGTGTGTCCCCATTCAGTGGGAAAAAAACAAAACAAAACAGTAAATAAAAACTCGATTACAAGAAGGCTCAGATTTTGCACTTAGCAGTAAAAGACTTCCAAGGAGCTAATAAAAATATGTTGCAATGACACAAGAGTGAGGCAAAAGAAATAAATAAAAGCCAAAATTTTTGGAAAATAAAGCATTTTAAAACAACAACTGTATTTTCAAAATACATTAATGTATATGAAGAAAGTATTGAGAAAATTACTAAAATGCTACCAGAATGAAGTGGATTTAATAAGTTTGTAGAATAAAATATCAATTTACAACAATTTATTTTGTATACACTAAGAGTGAGTAATTAATATCAATGAAAAATGCTTAGGAATAATTTTAGCAAGATTTGCAAACACTGAAAACTACAAAACATTACTGAAAATAACTAAAGAAGACCTAAACAAATGGAACAATACATCATTTTCATGAATTGTAAGACTCAACTTTTTAAAAGTGATAATTCTCTTCAAAGTAATTTATAGATTCAACCTTATCCCAAATAAAAGCTCAGCAGGCTTTTTATAGAATGTGACTAGCTTATTTTACAACTTATGTAAATAAATAATTATATACGTAAACAATACAAAAAATAAATGGTGGTGGAAGGAGACTTGACTTAGGGTGGAGAACACACAATACAATATACAGATGACATATTATAGAATTATACACCTGAAACCTGTAAAATTTTATTAACCAATGTTGCCCCAATAAATAATTTTTAAAAATAAAGTTATTCCCCCTTGGCAAATAAAAACAGTTTAGACTGATTTTATTATCTTGAATGCAATTAGATTTTTAAACATTCAAAATAATCTCATGTATAATTCTATGCATGAATTATAAGGCATGAATGTATGGTAATTTGAATTGTTTATTTTATTAAATGAAGCTACATCAGAGGTGAAATAAAGAAAATGATAACAAATAAAGGTAAAATATTTTGTGTTTTACTTTTCTGACCTTTGAATTTGTAATGAAGTCAGCATCTAGTTAATTATTTTGCAGTTGTGCCTCATTTTTGCATATCAGATGTGTTTCAGGAACCACTTTTATGTATGTAATTCTTAAATATATGATCACATTTTCAATATACTTGGTGTAATTGCTAGTTAGATGAATCCTGGGATGATTCATTTTTTAAAGCACCAAATAATTAAGAATTATGAATAATTCCTTATACTTTAACTTTATAAATACATGTAATGTGTCCTGAATTTGCAGGTGAGTTTCAAAACACCATGTTTTTTGCTCCAACACCAACCTTCACAGCTCCAATACAAGATAGGCACGTATGAAGTCACTTCAGATTTACTAAAATTCTATTTTGGCTTATGTATGGGAGAAAGATTTTTGATGACATATAACTACTTTCAGATACTTTTATGCCAGTCCTCTGAGATCCTGTAGGTCCCTTGGCAACTCTCTACTTATATTTTGAAATGATCTGACCACAGGTCTTCTCACTAGATCACCAACTTGATAAGGAGCAGAGCTATGTCTTATTTACCCGGTGATCTATATTGGTATAGGAATAGCATAATACATAGAACTATAGTAGTTCACCTAATATTTTGAATTGAATCAAATCGCTTATGTTAGAGGGAAAAAGGCAAAACTTACACCCTAAATATACCCCATTTCATGTCTGAGACAAAATTATATAGATAAAAATATACGCTACATAATATAGCTAATTTTTTTCAAAGTAAGCAGATTATTTTGTAATACTTTCTATTACACATAAAGATGTGCTTAGTGATTACATGGAGACATATTTTAAATTATTTCAACGATTTTCAAAGAGGAAAGAATAGATGCACTGACTTAACTTTCTTTAAATTAAAGAAGCTTACCCCTAGCTGGTTTGGCTCAGTGGATAGAGCCAAAGTGTACCGGTCAAAGACATGTACCTTGGTTGCAGGCTCCTCCCTGACCAAAGCCCTAACAAGGGCCCCTGACCAGGAGGCAAACAATCTAATCAATGTGTTTCTTTCATAACAATGTTTCTCTCTGTCTTTCCCTTTCTCTTCCACGTTCTCTAAAACTCAATGGAAAAATATCCTACGATGAGGATTAAAAAAAAAAACCACATCAAATTCTATGGCCAAAGTTAATTCTTGTAGGTTCAATTAAACGCTACAGATTGGAGTATTATATTTGAGACACCTTTAGATTGTTTATGACACCCTAAGTATAATATGTACTTTTCTGTTTTAATAAGATTCCAACTCATAAGTAATACATACATCAAAATTATGTATTTATACGTGTTAGTTTTTTAGAGACATAGTAATATTTGGAATCAGAATATTGGCATTCAAATCTTAGATTGTCAATTTACTCTCAAATTTCTTAATAATTGCCCTGGCTAGTGCAACTCAGTGATTGAGCGCGGAACTATGAACCAGGAGGTCACAGCTCGATTCCTGGTCAGGGCACATGTCTGTGTTGAGGGCTCAATCCCCAGGAAGAGGCAACCAATCAATGATTCTCTCTCATCATTGTTGTTTCTATCTCTCTCCCTCTCCCTTCCGCTCTGAAATCAATAAAAATTTAATTTTTTTTCTCAATAATTGTTGTTATGCTAAAAGGATGAGGTATGTTTTCTTCAGAACATATTTCATACAGAATCTAGTGCCACCTAATTGTAAGAATAGAGCTACATGCATGCATAGTTGTTGAAATCAAATATCTAGTAAAACCAGCAGTCACCACCAGCCACAAAATCAAATAAATGAATGTAAGGATTGGTAGATTGAATTTTATTTATAAAAGGGAGAGAGCACAAATAAACATAATAATAATATAACAAAATTACAGAATAAAGGTATAAACTTGCCTGCATAACAGGATTTACCTCAAGGAATTTTATTTTAATTTTGTTTTGCTTTGCTTTATTCGTTTGTAGACTCAACCGCATAGCTTCAGCACCCTTTTCTGGATCCAACTTACCCCAAGAGTGACCTTATTCATTTATGTGTCTCAAGGGAGAAAACAAGTAATCATCCTGTAGCTATAGAAAGAACAGCAATTCTGAATTCTCTTATGGATAATAGAAAAAAATTGAAATATACTGAGTTTACAAAAAAATAAAAGCTACAAAGTGCTCCAGTAACAAAGTGATATTTATCACCAAGAAATATTCTTGATATTAAAAAACAGCAAGGTGTTTAAATTTTGAGGAAAGGCATTTACTACCCAGAATTAAATCAATTTTATACCTTGCAAACTGCTTTAAACTGTCACAGGAGGGAAGAATGATAATTATATATTATAGGTAGTTAAAGGTATGGGTTTTAAAAACAATTATTTGAGTTAAGATGAACCTGAGAACATAAAATAGTCTCATGACCCATCCCATCCATTATGTTTGGAATAATAATCCTAGACAGTTATATGGCACAATAATAAATAGTCTCTTAAGTTAACAAATTTAAAAGTGTATTTTTCATTATCAAGATTGCTAACTAGCAGCTATTGAACATTTAGTTGAAGCTCAACTGTAATGATGGGTATTGACCTTGTAAAGAATAAAATTTAAATACAAAATGCTTTCGCATAAGACACTCATTGTCGTCAGTCATGTCAAATGGAGTGATTTTTGTCTCACATAGTTGCTCTGTATAAAACCTGACAAATGAGTTTCAATTCTCAATCTTTTTATACCTGGAGGATATATACCTGAGACAGAGTGGACTAGAGAATTACACACGTTCATCATAAATATAGCCAAGAGCATAGGAACTAGGAGTTTATAAAGCTGAAAACTGTAAAATATTGAGGTAAAAATAACTAAATCATTATAGATCCAAACCACATATTTGGGCACTCACATCATGAACTGGAAACCGTTCTCCTGGACGCTACAATCATGGTCATATCCAACAGTTTGTCAAAATTTCCTCTTAATGAGTGTCAGTGACAGGATGCATATATTCAGATCGCTCTCGCTGCACCTGACTCTTGACATTATCCTGCAACCAGAAGAAAGTTGATTGTAGTGAAACTCTTAATCTCTGTTTTAGCTGTTCTATGATCCTTAGCGATGTCCTCAACCAAATTTGATGTCCATGCCATGACCACATGTCCTGCTCAGTCATCCACTAGTATACTGAATGTTAAAAAAAAAAAAAAAAATATATATATATATATATATATATATATATATATATATATTGCCAACATCTATTGAGTACTAAATGCCAGGTTTTTTATTTGTATTAGTGGGTTCAATAATGAAAATAAGTGTATGAATTGCATATCATTGCTATACCCATTTTACAGATGAAAAATAAGATGCATGAAGTAAGGTAACAACTGAAAGAGGAAATTGCTGATTCAGATTAAGGTTGTTAAAATAGGCAATCTCTAGGATAAAACAATGTTATTTTGTTTTTATTGTTTTGAAATATGCAAAATAGTTTTAAATGTCTTCAGTATTTTTATAAGCATCATCTATCTTTGTTTTGATATTTCTTATGTTTATTTATAGGTGTTTAAGTATTATGTCCTATCTGTTTTTCAATGCATTGGTAATCCTTTTATTATTTGTTTACATAACTTAATAGAGAATAAAATTATATAGAAAATCTATAATTAATTAACAAATATAAGCTATAATAGCCTTGAATTCCAAAACATTTTACATATGTGAAATATTACTATATCAACTCCATAATCTATATCTCAGTATTAGTTAAGTGGTATGCCATCTATTTGTACTATAACATAATGTATCTCTCTCTCTCTCTCCCACTCTCTGTTGCTAACTTCCAAAGTTTCTTTAGCTCACTTCCAAATGTTCTCTGTTCCCTCTACTATTAGAGCCATCTCTTGTCATAATCACAGGGTCACTTTGTCTCCACATCTGGTCATTCCAAATCGTATCCCTTCTTGGCTTTATTTTAATGGATAGGTTTTCATAATTTTTAACCTGTTGTTAAATTCTCATTTATTTGGTTTATAAGGTAAATATTAGATCATGTTCATAGTTTTATTTTATTTGAACTACTGGTAAGCTTTTCCATTGTCACTTTTTTGTGTAAACTATAGAAAATATGTCATTAGTTATATCATAGTTGTATGTGAAAATTATTTCTAATTCATGTCTAGTTTTAGTTAAAATATAAATTTATATTCTTCTTAGTCTTAAAGGAGTATGTACTAATGGAGATTACTTATGATAGAAATTTGATATGTAGGTAATAAATTAATATTTGCTAGGTTTTCAATGACTAGTCAGTTATTGTTTAAACATAAATAAAATAAATGTATATTATAAATAATATTGAGGTAAGAGTATTGACTTTCACAAATGTTGAAAGAAGTGAAAGTAATTTGTAATAAGGAGATAAGACTGTAAAGAGGTAAGGTAATATGATAAAAGTATAAAGACAAAAGAATACCTAAGTGTATGTTTCCTATTGTTGCTGAAACAAATCGCCACTTATTTATTTGCTTAGAACAACACAAATTTATTTAGTTGTGCAGAACAGATGCTCAAAATCAGTCTCACTAGTCTCACTAGTCAAGGTGTCAGCAGGGCTCTTCTTTCTTGAGGCTGTAGGACAATAATATCTATTCTTTGTCATTTCCAGCTTCCAGAGGCTACCAATTTCCTTGGCTAGTGACCACATTGCTTTAACCTTTGCTGCCATCACATTTATTATTTTTTTTGCTTTGACCCTCTTTTATGGTAAAAATGTCTCTTTTACAATGTAAGAAACATATTCATAGGTTCTAGGGACTAGGGCATAGACATACTTGTGGAAACATTATCCTATATAATAAAGAGGTAATATGCAAATTGACTGCCATGCCCTCACACAAGATGGGCAACCCCTTGTGGTCACAAGATGGCCAGCAGGGGAGGGCAGTTGGGGGTGATCAGGCCAGCAGGGGAGAGTAGTTAGGGGCAACCAGGACAGCAGGGGAGGGTGGTTGAGGGCAATCAGGCCAGCAGGGGAGCAGTTAGGCATCAATCAGGTTGGCAGGGGAGTGGTTAGGGGGTGACCAGGCTGGCAGTCATAAGTAGTTAGGGGAAATCAGGCAGGCAGGCGAGCGGTTGGAAGTCAGCAGTCCCGGATTGTGAGAGGGATGTCCGACTGCCGGTTTAGGATCAGGTCTAAACCGGCAGTCGGACATCCCCCAAGGGGATCCAGATTGGAGAGGGTGCAGGCTGGGCTGAGGGACACCATCCAGTGCACAAATTTCATTCACTGGGCCTCTAGTTCCATAATAATATATGATAAAATATTTTTGAAAATTAAAAGAAAAAAATCAAATGTTAATGTTATTTTTTTATCAAGTGGACAAATAATCACGAGTTCAATATCAACACTCAAGGATCATTTTCATAGTTTTCTTTAATTTGATCTTATGTTTACTTCTATTTGTACTTTACAGAAATTATAATAATATGTGTGCTTCAGATACCATGATTCCCACCCTACAAAAGAGGAAATAGGCACAATGTGTTCTGGTGACTTGCTTAGGCCACGTGTAATTACAAACAGATTTAGGGCTAAAATCTAAATTCCTAGCACCTACTCAAGTATATTCTCTGCTATTCTTCAATATTTTTCATAAAAGAAAAGAAAGAAAATCAACCACTGGAAGATAGAAAGGCTGTCTAAGAAGTTTAAGCCAAATACTGGTAGCTCTAGTTCTTCAAGTCAAGAAATATGGCATGCCCATCTTTGTATGGACAGAGTAAACATAGAGGCTGAGACATAATAGGTGCTTAAGTAAAGTATTATAGAGAATAATAATGAACTTAGAATTTGAATTATACACATAAGTTTATTTGTCATTTCCCTTGCATATTTATTTAGTATTATTATGTGATTTTTTAGTGAAACTAAAAAATTTCATTTAGGAAGGGATTATTAATACCTACTTATGAATATTTCACTCTGCTTTTCTGGTCGTACACCTTCCTGTACATTTATTTCCTGCTAGCAACAAAACATGACAAACCAAATCAGAATCAAAGTGAAAGGTGAATCTAAATCATCCTTATTGGATATTCTAAGTGCAGTTGCGATTCTGTAACATCAGCCACACCTCACCAGGTAGTTACAATAATCAGGTCCTTCAAAGATTCTCTATATTCAGTTGGTATAATTAGTTTGTGTTGAAAATAAGATCCATGCATATTTTAGGACTTTTATCAAGGAGCAACATGTTCAATGAACTAATTTCTCCATATTCCCTGTGATTTTCTCTGCAGGCAATAAGGAACTTTTAAGGGTTTGTCACATATTTCCCCCATGAATTCTCTGCTTCCATCTGTAATGTTTTTTATGGCTTTGTTTTCGATAGTCCTCCTGCAATGAATGCTTTTAGTACTTCCTCTATTCACAGCATAGTGTATTTTCTGATTTCTCTGATTTGAGCATTAGTTATGAGACTTGCTGTGGCCAGTGGCTAATGAGTGGCTCTTATCTTTCGAATATTCTTGCAGAATTTTTGCCCTGGCCCTTGCATTCCTGCTATCCTAGAAGAGAACATGTCTTGGGTAGCCTATAACCAAGGAAGATAAATTACACGTAGCATAGACCTGGGTCCCGCCCACAGTCTGGATCTAAGCTGAACATAACTATGGCTTGAAGCAGAGCTTCTCATCCATGAACAACCAATTTTAACCAAGTTTCTTCCAATCCACACACCCATGAGCATGAGAACCAATGATTGCTATACTAAACAACTGAATTCTGAGCAATTTTTAAATAGTATTTTTACTTCAAAACCTAAATTATAAAGCAACCTTTTCAAATTAAACTCAAAGTTCACCCAGGCTGGCTAATTGATTCCTGTTCCCCATCTCTCTCCCTCTTCCCATAGCTTATTGCCCTAGCTCCATTAGAGCAAAGCTACATTGCATTTGCTTTTAAGATCATTTTTAAAAATGTAGATGGAAAGAGCTGATATTTAGAGATAATGAAATTGTTAACTGCATTGAAAGATCTACTATCTACTTTCTTTATTTTTTATTTGTATGGAAGATTGAAAATTACCTAAATAATGAATTATGTTCAGGCTATGATTACATTCTGGTTATCAAGATGATATACAACATCTTGCTGAGTATATTACCTTGTTTCTATTGGTTACAATGTAGGGCATGCACTATTGATTTAGGTATCTATCTATCTTTCTCCTACCTTTCAAATTTTCAAAAGATTTACCCTCCTGCTCTATGAAGTGAGGCAACGTAGACAAATAGCAAATGAGAAATATTTTTTTAAAATTTAAATTCTTTTTTGTTTAAATTATTACTTGAGTCTCTTTTCTCCCCTATTAATCTCTCCCTGGCAGCTCCCACTTTCCAACACATTCCCTCACCGCCTTACTGTCTGTTTCCATTGGTTATGCTCATATGAATGCATACAAGTCCTTTGGATGATCTCTTACCCCCAAACCTCCTGCGTTCCCTCATAGGTTGAACGGTCTGTTCGATGCTTCTGTCTCTCTGGTTCTGTTTTTGTTCATCAGTTTATGTTGTTCATTATATTCCACAAATGAGTGAGATCATGTAATATTTATCTTTCTCTGACTGGCTTATTTTGCTTAACATAATGCTCTCCAGGTTGATCCATGCTGTTGCAAATGGTAAGAATTCCTTCTGTTTTACAGCAGTGTAGTATTCCATTGTGCAGATGTACCACGGTTTTCTAATCCACTCATCTGCTGATGGGCACTTAGGCTGTTTCCAAATCTAGCTATTGTAAATTGTGCTGCTATGAACATAGGGGTGCATTTACCCTTTCTGATTGGTGTTTCTGTTTTTCTTGGGATATATTTCTAGAAATGGAATTACTGGGTCAAATGGAAGTTCCATTTTTAATATTTGAGGAAACTGAATACTGTTTTTTACAGTGGCTGCACCAGTCTGCATTCCCACCAGCAGGGCAAGAGGGCTCCTTTTTCTCCACATTCTCTCCAGCACTTGTCATTTGTTGATTTGTTGATGATAGCCCTTCTGACAGGTGTGAGATGGTACCTCATTGTTGTTTAGATTTGCATCTCTCAGATGATTAGTGGCTTTGAGCATGTTTTCATATGTCTCTTGGCCTTCTATATGCCCTCTTTTGAAGTGTCTATTTAGGTCCTTTGCCTATTTTTGATTGGATTGTTTATCTTTCTTTTGTTAAGTTGCATGAGTTCCCTGTAAATTTTAGAGATTAAACCCTTATTGGAGATAACATTTGCAAATATGCTCTACCATGCAGTGGGCTTTCTTGTTATTTTGTTGATAGTTTCTTTTGCTGTGTAAATTAAAGCTTTTTATTTTGATATAGTCCCATTTGTTTATTTTCTCCTTAGTTCCCATTATCTTAGGAGCTATATTAGCAAACAAAAGCCCTGGACCAGATGGCTTCACAGAGGATTTTTACCAAACATTCAAAGAAGTAAAACCTATCCTCAGACTATTCCAAAAAATTCAAGAGGAAGGCACACTTCTAAGCTCTTTCTATGAAGCCAGCATTATTGTAATCCAAAACCCAGATAAAGACACTACAAAGAAAGAGAATTACAGGCCAATATCCCTGATGAACATAGATGCTAAAATCCTCAAAAAAATTCTAGCAAATCGGATCCATAACCAAGTGGTATTTATTCTGGGAATGCAAGGCTGGTACAATATCTGAAAATCAATAAATGTGATACATCACATAAACAAATTGAAAGAAAAAAATAACATAATCATATCAATTGATGCACAAAAGGCATTTGACAAAATCCAACACCCTTTCCTGATAAAAACTCTCAGCAAAGTGGGAATAGAGGCATCATAAATCAACATATGACAAACCTGTAACCAACATCATACTTAATGGGCAAAACTGAAACCATTTCCCCTAAGAACAGTAACAAGAGAGGATGCCCACTTTCACCACTCTTGTTCGACATAATACTAGAAGTACTAGCCATAGTGATCAGACAAGAAGAAGAAATAAAAGGTATCCAAATTGGAAAAGAAGAAAACTGTCATTATTCACAGATGACATGATATTGTACATAGAAAACTCTAAAATGTCCATACTACCCAAAGCAATCTATAAATTCAATGCAATCCCCATTAAAATACCAACATCATATTTCAAAGACCTAGAACAAACTCTCCAAAAATTCATCTGGAATTTTAAAAAGATAGCTGCAGCAATCTTGAGAAAGCAGAACAAAGTTGGAGGGATCACAATACCATAAACTGGTCTCAAAACTGCCTGGTACTGGCACAAGAACAGACATATAGACTAATAGAACAGAACAGAGTACCCAGAAATTAACCCAAGCAAATGAGAAATATTGATCCAATGTGAGTGTTTTACACATTTACCATCTTTTAGACCTTGTTCAGATTTTATAATGTGTAGAATAGAACTATTTTTAAATGAGCTCAATCATTTTAAGTCATACATTATCTTATTATACTGATTACTGCTTTTTAATGCTTATTTTGAAATTTCCACTAATTGTTCTCTATAGTCACTGTTTTAAGTTCACTGATTATATTTGTTGACTATTCTTTTACAGAGTTTTCTGTTTTATAAGACAGAATATGTTCATGTTTTAATGATGATTCCTTAAGGTAGACTAGCAAAGTCACATACAAACCATTTGATTCCCAGGCAATGGTTGTATTATTGTCATAAAAATTAATCTCTTTCCCATGTTATAACTATTTCTTTACTCCTGTACCTCAAAGGGCCCATATCTGTGTCCATCAAATGCTAGTTTTGAGGCCATTAATTCTTAACCATATAATTCAAGTATACTTATTCTCTCAAATACTTTTGTTCAGTTGCAATAATATAACTCACTCTTGCAGTAGCTTCTACTTGCTTCTAGAAGATTCCAGGTAAAGGAAAGATTTTATTGCTCCCATTAAGATGTCACACATGATCTCTATCAAATGGTTGGATTATCATATACTTAAAAACCCTCCCACTAATCAAGCATGAGAAGTAAAAAACTATTTACTGCACAGATGGGTAGATAATTTATTTTCCATTGAGCTTGCAAAGTGCTCCATGATGTTGCAGCAGCTGTGATGAGAATGGTAGATGTCCCCAATCTATGCTTCATTTAACTCAAGAAATACTCAAAAATTGCATTGTGTAGAAAATAAAAATGTATTTTAAAGCAATGGAGTTCAGTGTACTGAAGCAGCATTTCATTTAAAAAATATTTTTTATTTATTGATTTCACAGAGGAAGGGAGAGGGAAAGAGAAAGATAGAAATATCAATGATGAGAGAGAATAACTGATCAGCTGCCTCCTGCATGCTCCACATTGGGGATCAAGCCCGCAACCTGGGTATTTGCCATGACTGGAAATCCTGGTTCATCGGTTGATGCTCAATCACCAAGCCACACTGGCCTGGCAGCAGCATTTCATTTTTAACAACTGAAGTTTTAGTACAAAGGTTGGAACTTATATATTTATTTCTTCTGACAACTTTACCATCAACTTACATTGTATTTCATCACTAAATACATACTGTTGACTTAGTCATAAACACCCTATGAAAATCAATATGATTTTGGTGCAGGAAATGAAAAAATCGTACGGTAAATACTATGATTCAATTGTTTACAACTCATTTATTTTTTCCCAGGCACTGAAAATACCACCTTATACTTGTATAGTACCTTTTTTTATATTCAAAGGCATTCTTCTGTCAAATGGAAATAAAAATGCTTGTCTTACCTTCTTCACAGAGCTGATGGTGTGATTACCTGACATAAAAGAAATACAAACATTTTCTAAAGCAAAGAGTGCTATGAGAGATATTGGATTACCATAGTTATTATGCCCGAGGGGAATGTTAGTAAAAAGTGTAGAGGCTTTTAAGTGAGACTTATGTTTTACTTCCAGTACCATTATAATTTTAATGTATCACACTCAGTAATTTACTTACTTTTGCTTTGAAACTTCACATTGTTCTGCATAAAAAGTTTGAATAATTATAAACTATCATATAAGGTGTAGGTGTACATGCTTGAAAATTACAGTAGTTTATGTATGGAAAACACATAGTTCGGTGTTGAGTTAATGTGAGATAGTCATTACATTTTTAAACATCATAAAATCCAATATTTAAAAGTAGTAATGGGGGATAGACTGGCTCAGGTCACGTATTCATCATAGATATCAAGGGCCCACATTAAATCCAAGAAAAGAAATACATTATAATAGCTGAAGGACTTCTTTCACTGGTCCTTCATTTAGTGTGCCTAAGTGGTATTAGTATTTCTGCTTGGACAAAGCTACTTGATGATTGTATTTCTGGTGAATCTGTAATTGCTAGCCTATATATAGTAGGTCATAATCTCATTAGAAATAATCCCTGTTAAATTGCTAGAGAGACTCAAGAATCCTCCATCCTCATCTAATCTTCAAGAATTAGTCAAGTCACTCTATCCCCAGGGAGGAAAAGTTTTACATGGGTTTGGGGATAATAAAAAGGCTGAACTACCATGACAATGGGTACCATTGGAATGCTGATTAAAATTTGGAATATACATAATTATAGTACCCTTTGAGACGTCCTCCATAACCAGAGTGGTAAAAAGAGTGGCTACACTCTTTAACTTCCTTTGAGACATATTTTGCTTTTGCCTCCCTCCGATCCTGCCCTCTGACCTCCCACATAATGAAAAATAACTCCAGAGTTTATTTTCCAATAGATAATGTGTTTCCTTAGTTGGACTCATTCTCTTTCTTGCTTTTTCACTTCATCAGGTTTCAAGGGGACATAGATCCAGACCTTTCCTTAAAAAGAAAGTCCTAGCATAATTTCTTTCATTTCACCTGATGTCCCAGACTCATAGGTCTGGGGTTCAAGGGCTAAAGAAACCCCTTTCTACTCTGGTGGGGAGGGTATGTTTGAATAAATATTTGTATCCTCATTTTAGCTTTCTAGTCAAGCTTTATAATTTATTACTTCTTAACTATTTTACACAACTTGTATTTTATTTGTTTATATGCTTAATGGCTATCTCCCTTCTGTCCCTACTAGAAAACAAACTCCATGTAGGCAAATTTTTTAATAGTGTTTTTCCAATTACTCAGAAGAGTGCTGGTAAATGATGGGTGCAAAATACATAATTGATGCACAAATAATTCAGTAAATCAATGCAAAACTGGTATTTGAATTTAAAGAAAAGATGTATTTCCAGACTTTGGCCTGCCCAGTATAAAAAAAAGCTACTATTTTTGTGTCCCAGTTGAACATACTATAGCTCTATCATACAGTTAAGCCAAATCCCACACAATAATAAATAATTGCTTTACATTTTCATTATCATCTCCTTCAAGGTCCCCAGAGGTTATGCTAAGAATGAGTGGGCGAAAGATCAAGACAACACCATACTGACATATTAATATTATTATCTAATAGCTCATCAATCCAATATTTACAAAAATAATATAGTTATCCTGATGACAAAAGAAATTATAATACTTGTATAAAACAAAAACACAGGAAAAGTACACATAATCCTAACACAAGGGGAAAAACCCAGCACAAATATAGTACTTTTTATTTTAGGTATTTTCCTAGGGATATTTATATTTTCAATGTCAAATCAGTCTCACAATTTTTGTTTATGTGATTGTGTATGCCATAATACCAGTAGTGTGGTCCCCTATCATTTGATTTATATAGCATGAGTTCTGAAGTCTACACAGAGCACCAGAAGGACAACCATATTGCATTCAGCCAATCCTTTAATGATGAAAATTGCTGTGTGGTTTTGTTTTTCTGTTTGTGTTCTAATTTCCATAGTTTGCTGTCAGTGTTTGAGTAGAAATTTTCTAGAAAACTATCCTTGACCTTACAGAAGTTAAAATTGTGGTCCATGATAGTTTGTTTATCCAAGTATTATATTTTAGGAAACAGAATTTGAACACAAGCTTTTAAATTCTTATTTCACTTTTCTTAAGAAAGCACGTGGTCATGAAAAGTAAGTTGTATTACTTATTGTAAGCATTAAATTAAATCATTATTTGGATTTCCGTTGTTGTGGAAACTAGCTGGGATAATACTAGAAACCTTCTATAACTGTTAGAGAAACATTGAATCATAAATTATTTCATATCAAGATCTTCATTTTTTGAAGAAAATATATAGTCAAATAGGTATTTATAAAAATTAAGTTTGTCTAAAATAAGTAGATAATAAGAGATTACTTAGAGGTAGTGAGGGGGGTGGATTCTACATCATCAGATGTCTGGGAATGAAATAAGAGACCACATTGTGAGAGAAAAGAATAAGGAGGGCTATGGAACCTGTATTCACCATTTATTGGTTCCTCAGCCTGTTATTTTACCTAGCTGTGGGTTCAAAATGGTATTACTCTGCTATATGGGATATATAAAAAAGTAAGATGGGTAAAAAGAATAGCACATTCATTTAAAAATGATTTGTTTATATTTATTTGTATAGAAATATGAGTATACATATATATGCACATATATGTCACAATGCTATACACACAGATATTTATACATGTTCCCAATGCAACTCTTCTAGGTTTAAAAATACTGATTTAGTGTAAATATACTTGAATGTTGTTTTAATGGCATTACAGTGGTTTTATTCCACTGAATATTAGTTAATAATGTTTAAAGTAGAATAAGAATGAAAGAAAATCTAGGAATCAATTATACATAATAATTAGAAAACCCTAAATACTAGGTCTTCTTATGTTCATTGTGTTTATAGCCAGTTCCTCAATCCACTTTTGATTGCAATTTAAACTAAGAGTTATTCCAATTAATTCTAAATTACAATGAACATCCCATAGATATTATTGCATCTATTTTAGTATCAAGTGTTTTATTCTTGATGAATATTGTAATAATAATTACCAAAGGAAATGCTGGTAATTAGGTTTTAATTTTTAAATGTTGTTAGTATATTTTAAATTTTTAATTGTATTTCAGCATGGACAAACCTGAAATTAAATGTTGAAAGTAGTCTTTAAAGCCAAACAGGTGTTCTAGTCAATAGCTTAACTTTGTTGAAATTCAGTGAATATCTTGAAAACTAATTAAACATTTGAAAAGAAATACTCCCCTATGAGAGCTCCACTTTTCCTGTGAAGGCTTTTTGGAACTGCCACAGTCGGAGCTGGGAAAACTAAACACCTGCTTTTAAGGGACTCATGAAAGTTTAATCCTGATGAATTTATTACTCTAGTGGGATCCATGCAAACAGAGCAGATCAAGTAAACATGAAAACAAAATATTCCCTACTCCAGAGGCCTTTCCTTATGCTACCTACCTTCAATCATTCTATTTTCCTCATATTAATTCTAGTATTTTTATTGTTCATGATTACATGTGTATGTATATATATTCTTACAAATTAATGAGCATATATTTTAACCATAAACAGGAATATTTAAAAGACTCTTAATCACGTTCTTAATCTGTTAATAATGTACATTTAACACATTATTTAAAATTAAATCCAAAGTTGATTTTAAAATACTTTCATAGCTGGGGTTAACCCTAGGGACATTATTTTTTCCTAAGTATGAAATACAATACTTTCTTTGAATTCTTATAATGTATCTTAAGTATGCCTAAGTAAATTTTGCAAAAGGTAAGAACCATATACTCAATAAGTTATTTTATTTATATATAAACTACAGGTCTCATCTAATTTAAACAGAATTAACATGTATCATGTAAAATTGTAAAAAGCTATGGTAACTTGCAAGTTCATGAAATACTAGATAGATGATAGGTGATAGATAGATAGATAGATAGATAGATAATAAACATCTATATATATAAAAGCCTAAACGACCATTACGACCAAACCACCAGAACGGCCAAAACGACCGATTGACCAGTCACTATGATGCGTATGAACCACCGGGGGGCAGAAGCTCAATGCAGGCCAATCTCCTGTAGCCCCTTCCCCCAGCTGGCCAGCTCTATTGGCCCCCGGTGCTAAACCATTCATAGAGACCTGTTTCTGGGTCAGGGTTTCATAGGTAGCAGAGCAGTTACCTTGCTGTGATCTATTGAAAGTCAGCCCCTGACACAAGGGTTTGTCTTGCTCCCATCCTCTCCCTTCCCCAGTGAAGGAAGGAGAAAGGTGGGGAGGAGGGGAACTGTGCAGTGGCATCTGTGTCAGGTGTCTGTTTCTTTCATGCCCAGCCTGATGACCGTCACCTCCTCTCCTGATCCCCACCAGGGCCCTCAGGCCTGGGCTGGGGCAGGGAACTTGGGATGGGGGGCAACAGATGAGGCCCCTTTCCCAGGGAACTGAGGGCTGGTTCCCTCCTTGGAGGCGGCCAACCTTCCGTGGTCCCTCCCTCTTGGCTGGCCAACCTCCTGCGGTCCCCCGCCCCCCACTCTGTGTACGAATTCATGCAATGGGCCTCTAGTCTTAGATATAAGCAGTGCAATTTCAATCAATCAGATTATTATGTTTGTATTTTATAGTCAGTTAATCCACTTATTCTATAAGCTTCTAAGTAAGAGGTATAAGTAAAAAGAATAAACAAACAAATAATATATTTGAATAAATACTCACTTCTTGAACAGTCTGGTACAAAAACATATAATGTCAGTGTGCCCATGCACACATTCTGCCAATCTTTAATACTGTATCAGTTCCACTGTAATTAAGCGTTTTAGTAGATTTTAAATTCTTCATTGGCAAAGATATGACTAGGACATTTAACATCATTTTTTGACACCTTAAATATAATGTTTTATTTGGGTTGTGTAACTGAATCCTATTATGTAGTTACTCTGCTCACTCAGAAGAAAACTAAAGCTAGCAAAAGCAAATATCAGTTGGAATAAGCGTGACAGAAATGTTTAAATCTCCAGAAAAGTGAATAACAACAGGAATGAACCAAATACAAGAATGACTGATTCTTTCTTTTCCCCTATACCTCAAATTTTGTTACCTCATCTTTCAAATGTCCACATCCACCATGGGTACCTCCACAATAGGTCACTATTTGTTCTACCTTTCTTCCTTCGTTCACTGTTGTCTATACTCTGCCACAGAAGAGCTGGAGTGAACTCAAAAATGTATTTCAGATCACATCAAACCCCTGATAAAATGACTTGACTTGACAATAAAATTTTTAAAAAGCCAAACTACTTATCATGGGTTCTGTAACCTTACCCTGGAATACAATGGAATACAACTCAACATTAAAAATGAAGAAAATAACTAATAGATGTGGCAACATGAATGAATTTCAAAGGTATTATGCTGAATTGTGACAGAAGTCAGTTTCAAAAGATTACATATGGTATGATTCCATCTTATGGTATTCTAGAAAAAAAAAAAATCAGAGACAAAAAATTATTCAGTGTTTGCCAGAGGTTAGAGGTAGAAAGAGAATGTGATTTCAAAGTTGCAGTACAAGGGAGTTTTTTGGGGATAATGAAATTATTTTGTACAGAATGTGTGGTGCTTACACAAATCTACACATGTGCTAAAGCTTAACACCAAAAAAAAAAAGACTCAAAGTTTCTATTTGTTAATTAAAAAACAAATAATATTAATTAATAATTGGTTTTAGTTTTTTAGCTTGCCAAATATAATATTGTATTCCTGCATAAATTATTCAACTTCACAAATGAAGGAGAACAGTACTATTACTTTTTAAGGACAGCTCCCTCTAAAATATGAAGTGTTGTCTCCCTGTCTTCCTTATTTAGTCTTATTTTTTTCAGTTAATATCCAGAGATGTATTATTTATATTTCTCAGGAGAGATTCAATTGATCTAGCTGTTTATGTTAAAGCAGTCTATGCATCTACCTTGTTTTTGTCAGGAAACAAATTTTGCTGAAATTATCGTGGATTTATATGGCAGAGTGGGTGCTTTGCAAATGATATATAACAATTAAAAGTTAACACAACTAATAAATAGTTTTCTATGAAAATATGATCACAGGCCAAAATATTCTAATTTTATTTTTTAATATGCAGGTGATATGCTTAAATAAATAATTAAAAAGTAAGTCAAGGAGCCCTCCTAAATTTAATAGGTCATACTGAATTATTTTTGCCTAATTCAAGATTAATAAAATGTCTTTTAAAAAATATTGCAGGCGTAAAATCTCTTTTTCAAACAGTGAACCTCAGGTGACATATGTCTGCATTTAGATAGATACCCAACATGTTTATTCAGCCTTTTGAAATCACAAGGTATCATGTGCCTCTTCCTGATTTAATATGAGGGGTGTAGAATATCTCTACAGTAAAGGTGATTATTATATTTCTTTCATGTGTATGAAAGTCTCATAACTCACAGACATCACAAAGTGCCTACAGAGTTTGTGAGTTATTAAGGTCAGCCATGGGATAAAATAAGATAATCACTTTTTACTGCTGAAATATTCCATTTATTTTTATGAGAAAATTTTTTATTGATTACTAGTTTAAGAATGGCAGAAACTAATAAAGCACCCAGGGGATTTTTCTTGTCCATCTGTCTATCATTCCAGGCTGTATCAGTCTGTGCCCTTGATTGTTTTAGTGGTGGTCATACACTCAAATGATGATAGCGTAAAAGGATAAATGTTTATTTCATTAAATTTGTGAATTTTTAAATATTTAAATAGAAAATAACTGTTCTCTACTCAGTAATTTATTTTCAGGAAGTAGGAAAAAAAAACAAAAACCCACACTGGCTTGTATGGCCCTAGTCAGTATGAAATAGAAATGCAGTTTCTGGGCTTTGTAAAATAGGCTTTCATTGAAAACCAAAGCAGTAAAACAAGTGAAAATCAAGAATTAGTAAGCAATTCTTGATTCCAATATCTGAAGTGCATTTTTTTAAAATGTAAAATTCATTATGATAAGGTTATGCTGAAATAATCACCAATGAAAATCCTGAGGTGTGAATTTACTAAGAAAAATATTGAGTAGGATGAAAGGATCTGAAATTTTCTAAAAGCGAAGGATGTAGTATGTGTAATTAAGTGTGTACATATGTGTTTGTCTTCCATCCACTTATAATGTTAAGACTGAAATTTCTGACAGGAAAGCATGATATAAGAAAATATTTACTTAATCTCAGAAATCAATGCCCTTTATATTTTTCTCCTACCAATAAGTACTCATTATTTATAAAAATTACTATGTTGTTTTTCTTGTATTTACTCATTAATTCTTGGTTGATTAAACTTTTATTCATTTATTTTTTTAGAAAGGTTTAAATTTAATAGAGAAAGTCCTCTCCTAGAAATTTGTGTTCCCTATAAATATTTCCTTTCTTTATCAATATTTCAATAGCTCTATTTATTTAAAATTGCATTGAATTTATTGGGGGTAACATCAATACTAATAAAATGGTAATATGCTAATTAGACCAGGAGACCTACCAGATATCCTTCTGGACAAAGCCATGGTGATGGGGCCAAGGCAGAGGTGGTTAAGGGCAATCAGGCCAGGAGGGGAGGGCAGTTGAGGGTGCTTAGGCTGGTGCGGGGGAAGTTGGAGGTGAGCAGGCCAGCAGAGGGGACCAGTTGGAAGTGAGCAGGCCGGCAGGGGAGGCAGTTGAGGGCCTGCAGGCCAGCAGTGGGGGCCATTTGGGGGCAATAAGGCTGGCAGTGGAGGAGTTGGGGGTGAGCAGGCTGGCAGGCAGAGTGGTTAGGGGTGATCAGGCAGGCAGGCAGGTGAGCGGTTAGGAGCCAGTGGTCCTAGATTGCTAGAGGAATGTCCGACTTCTGATTTTGGCCAGATACCACAAGGATCAAGCCTAAACTGGCAGTTGGACATCCCCCAAGAGGTCTCAGATTGGAGAGGATTCAGGCTGGGCTGAGGGACACCCACCCTCTGCACGAATTTGGTGCACTGGGCCACTAGTCCTACATAATAAAAGGCTAATATGCAAATTGTCCCCTAGTCCGGGAGTTCAATCGGGAGTTTGACCAGGGGGTGGGGCCAGCCAGCCAACAGTCTGAAGCCCCTCCCCTGGCCGGCCCGTCCCAATCAGCCCTGATTGGGGCCAACTGGCCAGACACCACTTGTGCACAAATTCGTGCACTGGGTCTCTAGTTGATTAATAAAATTATATAGGTATCAAATGTATAGTTTCATAATACATCATCTGTATATTGTTTTGTGTGTTCATCATCCAAGAGAATATATGCACCCCTATGTTCATTGCAGCATTATTTACAACTAGAGGTCTGGTGAACAAATTCGTGCATAGGTGAGGTCTGGCTGGACTGTCCAGATCCAGGTGGGGGGGGGGGGAGCAATCGAAGGAGGGGCTGTAGAGGGTTGGCCAGAGGGCCCCACACCCTGGTCGAACTCCCGGTCGGAGGGACAATTTGCATATTAGCCTTTTATTATATAGGATAGCCAAGACTTGGAATCATGGAATCAGCCCCTGCTCATCAATAGATGAGTGGATAAACAAGGTGTGGTATATTTACCCCATGGATTACTACTTGACCATTAAAAAAAGGAAATCTTACCTTTTACAACAGCATGGATGGACCTGGAGAGTATTATGCTAAGTGAGATAAGCCAGTCAGAGAATGAAAAATACCATATAATTTCACTATATGTAATCAACAGTTGTATTTTTATTTCCTGTCTTATAAATTTACATTCATCAAGATGAGTTTTGGGAGTATATTCCAAATGGCCAGCTATCTCTACTCTTATCAGTAAGTGTGCATTACAATGAAAGATTTTAAGAATTTTTCAATCTAATTCTTATAATAGTGCAACTGAGTAATAAGTAGAAAGTTGGTATTCTGACGGCTGATATCACTTTTCTTTGTGTTGTATTGTACACATACAAACACACACACACAGTAAGTTAGTATATCAAAATTTTGGAGTGAGGTGTAACTATTCTTAGAATAGATAATATTTTTAAAATCAATTTTGGATCTCTCGTCTATTAATGGCATTGAGCATTCTGGCATTATGAAAGTATGTACATTTTCTTTCTCTTTCTAAAGAAGTCTTGGTTGTTCAAACTTATCTAAAATGAATGGCAAAGTTTCAACTGCTATTTGAAAAAAAATTGAATATATTTAATTAATTAATTAGCTAGTTAATTAATTAATTTAGAGAGGAAGGGAGAAGGATAAAGGGAGAGAAACATCATTGACCGGATGCTTCCTACACATCCCCACAGGGAGTTGGGCCTGCAACCCTGGCCTGTACCCAGACCTGAAATCCAACCAGTGGCCTCTTGGTTCTGGGCTCAAGGTTAAACCACTGAGCTACACCAACCACTATATGAATCATTTGTTTTTCTTCCTCAGCTCATATATATATATTGTTTAGTGTTCAATGTACATTTAGCCATTAATTTGAATAAAAATCATTTTATTTAAAAATGTTTTCTATAAGATTGTGTGGCTTTTTAAATATATAGGATAGGAATTGTTTTTTCATGATCATGAAAAATTACCTCATTTTTATATATCTATAGACTTTTAATCACTTTCCAATTATAAGATTACAGGCTTGTTTCCAGCTTAGTGCAAGTAAACATTGGTCTCCTTTATTTTCTTAGATTATTTCCTTGGGGTAATAAAAAATGATACTAATATTGAAATAACTTTTACATGTTTCCCCAATTGTTTTCCAGAGTTTTATAAGCAGTATTAAAGCAATAATATATGTGTATATTATATTATTAGTATATCATAAATTCATATAATTTTTTCAAAATTACCATTTCAAAAGTATGGATAATATCTTGGAGAGAGAGAGTATAGTGTCTGGGAGATCAGTGTTAGATTATAATTTTGGGAAAATGAACACAGCATGGCCTGAGTGGTGATTAGATAGGAAATGAATTGAGGATATCACTGAATTTCTACTTAATCATAATTTTCTTTTTATTAAAAAACAGTAGACACTTTAGTATGAGGGGCCTTATTTTTCATGTTGAGAAAGTCTTGGCATAGAATTTCTATTTAAAAATAATTCTTTTGAGATGTAATTGAAGATATTTTGGAAGATAATAAGAAAGAAAGTATGCTTTGAAAAGGTAACTGCTTTATCTATTCCATTTATAAGGTCAGTGGAGAGATGCCTGAAATACAGCACTCAGAGAATGAAAACCATTGCTTCCATATGTCTGAAGCAGTAAGAAGCAAAGTAATACAGTAGAGAATTGAGCAAATTGCTGGAGAATCCTTGGACTGCAGAATAAATCCATGTAGAAGAAAAAGAATGTTTTATGATCTTTTCTTTTTCTCATTACAAAGGACACAGAAGTAGTTGAAACTGATATTTTCCTTAAGTAAAAGTTTGCCTAGTTAGTGGAATAAGAAGTAGTCTGAGGTGGAAATTCACAAAGAGAAAATAATGTTCTAGAAGGCACTTAAATTCTTCTCAATACTTATACAGAAAATTAAAGACATTCCCTAAAAGAGAAAAGAAATGGGGGAAATACCTGTAAAAGTATTTTATTGCCATATGCTAAAATAATCTGGAATTAAAACTCAGAGGGTATACTAGATATTCTTTTTAGCGCTATAATTGCAGAGAAATACTTGAAAGTAAATTATTCTTCAGACTTGCTTTAGACCTGGTACATTTAGCAGTGATTTATAATGCTTAAATTTGATATTAAAGCTAACCAGCCATTAGTATTTCATCAAACTATTTTTTCTAATGTATCAGTAGTTGAAAAAAATGCATGCAGTGTCTAGTGATAATCAATTCTATCTATAATAATAAAAGCATAATATTCTAATTAGACCAGACAGTAGAACGACCTTCCAGATGAAGCCGGGGCTGCAAGGGCCAAATCCCTTGCATGGATTTCATGCATCGGGCCTCTAGTTAATTTAATCATATGATACAGAGTAAATGATGTCTCCCCAAATATGTATGTTGAAGCCCTAAGTCCCAGTGCATCTGACTGCAACTGCATTTGAAGATAAGGCCTTTTTTAAAGGTAGTTAAGGTGAAATGAGGCCTTTAGAGTGAGCCAGAACCTAATCTGATTGGTTTCCTTATAAGAAGAGGAAATATAGGTACACAGTGAGAGATACTAGAACTTCACTTGCAAATAAGAAAGACCATGTGAGCACACAAGGGAAGGACACCATCTGCAAGCCGTAGAGAGAAGCTTCAGAAGGAACCAAACCTGTCAACACCTTGATCTTGGATTTCTAGTCTTTAGAACTGCAAGAAAATAAATGTCTTACTGTTAAACAGAATAAATAAATAAACAGTAATAATTTGTTGTGGCAACTCTAGAAAACTAATACAATATGTTTCTTGGGGAGAAAGCAAAATGAACTCTGCTGTCTCTCTCTAATTGTTTTACCCTAGCACAGTGGTTCTCAACCTTCCTGATGCAGCGACCCTTTAATACAGTTCCTCATGTTGTGGTGACCCCCAATTTCATTGTTACAAATCGAACATAATTAAAGCATAGTGATTAATCACAAAAACAATATGTAATTATATATGTGTTTTCCGATGGTCTTAGGCAACCCCTGTGAAACAGGGTCGTTCGACCCCCAAAGGGGTCGCGACCTACAGGTTGAGAACCACTGCACTAGCAGAAAATGAAACTGAGGTTCATATGACCAGAATCTCAGTCACTTTATTGCACTTGGTGTCATATGCCTTAAATGTTGCCATGGTGCTTAGATGATAACTAGAAATAAGTATATTATAAATATGTAGTTGTGCAAGAAAAACAAATTATGGCATATTTCACAAAGTACAGCTGGGAAGGAAAGCAAAACCAAACCAAAGCATAAAGTAAAACAACTTCCTAGGTTTTCGAATGGTCTCAGCTCAGTAATAAGAAAAAACAAATAATAAATTAATTAATTAAGAAAGTTTTGTACTTAAATTTCAGTCATAAGAAAGCTGCTGGAATTTATTACAAATGTGGCCTTCGGTATGTTACTGAATTGCAATTACTCATTTTTTCACCTGTTTAAAACATCGGTCTAACAGCAATACTTATCTTATAATTGTGTCATATATATTAAATAAGTTAATGAGCAGAAAGCACTTACAAAGTGTCTGCTACAAAATGAATGATAAGCAAAGGTAAGGAAAGTCAAAAATATTAGCTCTGACTCAATACTCGTTTTTCTGCACAATTATACTTATTAGAATATTTTTTAGTGAATAAATATCTCCTAGACACAAACTAATGAATAAAATTAATAAAAATAATATTAATAAAACTAATAAAATAAAAACACTGAGAGCAAAGGAAACCATAAGCAAACAAATAATAATAATAATATGCAAAAATTTATATGTGAAAAAGCATGAAAGAGCAGAAAATATTTTTTTTACCATGAAAAATCTATAAATGGGTTATAAATACACAATGATAATAATTACTCTCATTTTAGGTAGGCAAAATAAAAGCCATCCTGGAGTTGTTTCTTGCTTCATATTAGAGAGAGAATATTAAGTTGAGAAAAAATTGTAACAAAAAGCAATCTAGATCTTTTATTTTACAATGAAGAAACCTGAACTAGCCACATTTAATATTTGAAAGCTTCTTAAAGATAGGACAAATGAGATATCATACCTCTGTATTGTCTCCCTCTACCCAAGCATTTAGTCCAGTGATGGGAGTCCACTAGGCACTAATTAATTCTGACATCCAAACTTATTAAATAACTGGCTACGTTCTATCTTATAAACTAAATTATAAACTTTTGATGGCAGACCTGATCATCCTATATAATAAAAGCCTACGTTGCATCACATGCGACATCATCACAAGATGGCTGCCACAAAATTGCTACTCTCATGTCGTCATAAGATGGCCACCACAAGATGGCCGGCAGGGGAGGACGGTTGTGGGTGATCAGGCCAGCAAGGGAGGGCATTTGGGGGTGATCAGGCTGGCAGGGGAGGGCAGTTAATGGTGACCAGGTCAGCAGGGGATGGCATTGGGTGTGACCAGGTCAGCAAGGGAGCAGTTAGGTGTCAATCAAGCTGGCAGGGGAGCACTTAGGGGGCAGTCAGGCTGGCAAGCAAGTAGTTAGGAGCCTGCAGTCCTAGATCATATTTAAGTTATTAGGGATACCAAAACAATTCAATTAAACAAATTTTACTAGCTATGCTAATGTGAATTCCAACAAATAAAATCTATATTAATAAAGTGCGGTCTATGATCCAGGCACTAAGCTTGTACTAAAAAAATAAAAATAAAAAAAATTCCCAAATGGTGATTTTATAGGCATGTAGAATTTTCCCTCTGACACAAAGCATACAGATTTTTGGGAGCATGACATTAGCTTTTTGAAGACAGCCACATTCACCAAGAGGTTCTAAGACAAAAGTATCCTGATTTAGTATAACAATATCAACAGAGATTTGATGCATGTAGGTGAGTCCTATATTGGCAAAATATTAGGAGACTTCTCTATTATAAAGAAATTAACTCTACAACTCAGATATCCTAAATCCCCAGAGAGAGAACATTTGTTTGCTCTTATGGCTTTTCTTTGTAAATTTTTTTTTTATATCTTGACTGTTGAAAGTATTATATATGTTGTCTTTGTCCCCCCATTGGCATTTTAGCCCTCCGCTCCCCCCTGCCCCATGTCTTCACCACCCTGTCGTCTGCATATAAGTTCTTTGGTTGATGTCTTCCCACCTACCCACCCTCCCCTGTCTTCCCATAAGGCTTTGCATTAAGTGTACAAAATTTCTAGTATGATTTGCATGTTAATTTGTACAATTTAAAAAAAAATATTTTGTATAATTTAATTTGTATCAGTCCTCACATTGCTGACTAGTTCATTTCTGCAATTTTCATAAATGCCTACCCAGTGTCTTCTGATTTACATGGGCATGTTTACTAGATTGTTCTGAATAAGAGATTAGATTATTTTGCAGTTGCTTTCACTATGCAGTTTTATTAAAATACCTTATCAAATGTGAAATAGTTTCACAGATAACTTATAGTAATAGTTGTCACTTATATAATGTTTACTCTATGTCAGTTGTTATTCTACATAATCTACACTTACAACTTTTCAAAAGCATTAAACCCTACAGTTGATCTAAAAATTACAGAAACAGGAAATGGTAGTGCCAATATTTGAACAGGTAGTCTGCATGACATTTGAACTTGATGCTAAATGCATTCTAACAGCATGGCTCAGTAATGTTATTAGAAGGATGGGGAAAAAAACAACAAATGACTAGAGAATTCTTTATGATGAACTAACACAAATAGGAAGCTATGAAATTACCCATAAATGTCACAAATCAGATGTGATATGAGTAAATTGCTGAAAAACAGATTTGATAACTGCTTCACAAGCATTGAAAGGGAGATTGAAGAAAATGGGAATATTTGTAAGATATGGTTAACTTATACTTTCCCTATAGTCAATTTGGTTTCTCTATCTAATTCATGGTTAAACTTCTTATGTATCAACCTGATTATCTCCTCATGAAAATATTATGTTTTCTGGTGATTGCATTGCATATGATTAATGTCTTTGTTTATTTTACCATAGGAACCACCAGTGACCATTATGCTGAATGTTAGAATTCACACATTTGGTGAACAAATGTTTAAGCTGACACTTAAAAGGTGATAGGTTTTCCCAATGTGAGGTAAGAGTAGAAAGCATTTCAGGTTGGGGAAACACAATATATCAATACCCAAAGATGAGAAATAAGTCCTTACATTTGGAAAGTGGAGACAGAAGTGGAAATAGATGAGAGTGAAGACAAGCGTGAACACAGAATCCTGAAGTTTTTGTTAGGAAATGGTACCTTAGTCCTTAATACAATGGAAAACTGTTGGTATTTGAGAGGAAAGTGATCCGGGATGCATGCTATAATGATTATTTCAGGTTTGCCATGGCTTAATAAGGACCGTCTGCTAGAAATGTATATAAAATGATGATCAGGACAATGCCTTGGAATTTAAAATAAAGGGCAACAAAAATTTCGAGAATGGTAGAGGAGGACAATCGGCCTTGATGATGGGTGGAATGTGTCAATAAGGGAGAGGAAAGAGTCATTTACTCTGACTTGGTAGCTGTGTATGGTGGCACCTTTCATTGAAGCAGAATACTGAAGGCAAAGCAGGTTTAGAAATCTAGAATTGGAGATGTTTGTGGAGCTGTCCAACATACAATGTAATGAGCAGGAACAGAAACTTTGTGGGTATATCTGTATTGATACAGACATTTCTGAATATTTAATGTATGGTACTGTTAGTAAATATGGTTACCCAAGGAGAGGCTTCTAACAAAGGACAAGATTAGTACTTTGAGGAAATCGGTTTTAAAAGAGAAGGCAATGAACAGGTGTTTTCTAAGGTGGCTGAAAGGAGTAGTCAGAGAGGTAGGATGAGAAGAAGCAGTCTAGATAAACAGAGGCCAAGGATAGTGTTATAGAACTAAGTTATAGTTACCCTAGAGAAAAATGTAAAAGTGTTTGGTTGATTTTATAATGTTAACTACATATCTTTTCTAGTTCATATCATCTTCTATAGGATAAATCAAAATATATTTTTTGTGCTGTAATAAAAGAAAAAAATCAGAGTGCTTTTTAATTTATTTTGGTTGTTGTTTTTGTCCTGCCCCCCCCCCCCCCGCCCCATCTAATTAAAATAGAGCCAACTCCTGCTACCTCTTTTAAAAGCAAATATTTTTAGAGCTTGAACTTTGAAACACCCAGCAAAATCTAGAAAATTAAAAGAGGAAATAGTTGATAAGAGTGTCTAAAGAACTTAATATTTCCTTTTGTCTTTATGGGTATACTCTTTATGGGTACACAATGTATACTCTTTCTTTCAAAGATGGGATCAAAGAATGTACTTTCTCGCCTGAACATTATCACAGAAAGGAATTTTCCCCCGAACCCTGAAGCTTAGGCTACCTTCCCAACTTCAATTCCCCCATAGCAATCCCTGCTGCAATCTTTTAAAATCATCTTCTTTTTTTTCTTTTCTTTTTATTAGACTTTAAAGTTGTAAGGCATAGCTTCAATAAATGTGGAGCTAAAGTTTTATTTATATGTATACTAAAATTGTGATAGCTATGTGCGCCTTCTGATCTAAAGGGGAAATATATTTTTGTTCAATAAGAATTATACTATGAGACTTGACTTGGGGTGATAAATGCACAATATAACATACTAATGATATATTGTAGAATTGTATATCTGAAACCACATAATTTTATTAACAAGTGTCACCCCACCAAATTCAATAAAAATGAATTCTGCTATGAACAAACAGGTTGAATGAAGGTTACAATGTCCATGCTACCCAAAGCAAATTACAGATTCAGTGCAATCCCTATCAAAATCCTAAAGGCATTAAAAATATGAGAATTTTATTTCCATGCAGAATAACAAGGCAAGAATCAAGGTTATATCTGGTGAGTTCTTTTTGTTGCCTTGGGGAAGTGTAAGGAATCATTGTGAAATTTTTCCTCTTGTTAATTATATAAATTGAAGGATAATTTTCACATTTCAAATTAAAGATATTTTATATGATAGTGCTTAATATCAATAAGGGTGCAGTAAAATTGTTTTTCCTTCATAATACTGTCAATGTATAATTTCTACAATTTTTTTTAGAATACAATCTGGTGCTAGGTACAAAGAGACTTAAAAAACCCATACCTTTAGACTGAGTAATTATTCTGCTAAAAATCTATTTTAAGGAAACAATCAAAATATAGGCAAATATTTATATAAATAAATAAATATTCAATCAATCAATAAAATCATTCCTTAACTGCAACTGTTGATTTTTTTTAAATCTAAGAGTATAGAATTCTTTGAATTTTCTCTCAGAGAAAGTTTCTGACATATTTAAGATTTATTTATCCCCTTCTTTTCTGTGTAAGAGTAGATTTCCCCAGAAGTTGAAAGTTGTGTGTTCCAAGATAGATGATCTTCCCATTTCTAAACCCCTATCATCACTTTTACTGCCCTTCAAACTCTTCATTTGTTCATTTTGTCCTTCATTCACTTTTGCAGAACTGTTCTCTGACTCTCATTTTAAATAAAATAAAACACACACACGCACAAAAAAAACAATCTTATGTCAAAGTTTTCTTACTAAGAATTTGTATAAATGGGATTCAGCTAATATAATAATATATATTGTCAATTTTGCAAATCATTTATGTGGGTTCAACTCAAAGACCTTTTCTAGTCTGGCCCATATACCCTATATTTGTTGTGTATTTAACTACTTGACATGCGGGGGGAATGATTAGGACTTTACAGTATTTGAAGTGTTTATAATTATAGAATTACTAGTGTCACGTTTCACGGAATCATGCACATTGAAAGAAAATTAATTAGAAGAAATATTTTAATAGTAGAGGCCCGGTACAAGAAATTTGTGCACGGGTAAGGTCCCTAGGTCTGGCCGGCAATCAGGGCCCATCTGTGGGGTGACCAGCAGAGCAATCGGGGGCCCCCGCTGGCACCTGCCTTGGCCAGCCTGGTGCCACCTGCTCACCGGCCCTGCCCCCTGCAGCAGCTGGTTGCCTCCCTCTGCCTGGGGCCTGCTGATGGGGGGAGCTCCTGTGTTGAGAGTCTGGCCCCTGGTGGTTAGTGCACGTCATAGTGAATGGTCGTTCTACTGGTGGTTCTGCCTTTTTGTTGATTTGCATATTAGGCTTTTATTATATAGGATTTCTATTCGCCCATTTTCTATAATAGAAGTGTCAACCAAATTCATGATCAACAATGACAGAGAAACACATGCGTGCAATTGGCGCCAGTGAGAGCTTTATATGTATCGCGCATGTGCGAGTCAACTTAGCCTTTTATATATATAGCTAAACTTGCTTAATTAGACATGCTTTCTGATTTAGCTAAACTGGTCATTTACATGACCAGTACCACAGTTAAGATGCAAAGTATTTCCATTACAATGATTCCCCATGCTGTATTTTATAGTCTCAGCCACCTCACTGTCTCTGCACTCTTCTAGCCCCTGGATGTTCAGTTTAAAAACTGGCTTTGATTTTTAAATCTTCATCCTTCCTCCCCCCACCCTTTAATTAAAATACCATGGTCATATTGGTGAAAAAGGAGAAAGTTATATTGTATCCCCTGTTTGTACAATTTTGGTTCTTCATTCTTATCCACACCTGCCATCATGAATGCCTGGCATTTACAGTTTGTAATTCACTTATTTGGGATGAAGATGTGGACATAGAATTAGGAATAAAGGCATATTTTATATGGAAAAGTCATGTTGGGAGGAGAATATATTATGATAATAATCAAATGTACTTTGATTCAACACTTGATTGGGGAAAATCAGCATTTCTTCCACCAATCCCTGAAATCAGGGGGTAGGGGGTAGGATTAAGTCAGAATTGCATAGTGGCAGGTTAGAAACTATCCTAAGGATTCCAAGGAAAGTGGAGAGGCCACAGTGAAATAAGCACTCATACACATTTCTGATGGCAGAGTATGTGAGTTTAACTCCTTTGGAAAGTACATTGTTAATATACACTCAAGTATTAAAATTTGATTTGGCATTTTCAATTCTAAAAGCATATTTTGAGAAAAAAATCTTTATATGTGTGACCCTTTGGTGCATGGGCTGAAGCTCCAACCTTTACATTCTAAATTTTACAATGGAAATATCTATACTAAATGTTATGCATAATTCATATTTTTCAAACTGCTCCAGAAGCTTAACGAATGTTAAGAATAACTTTGGCATTAAAATAAAAATACTGGAAATTTGTTCATGTGAATTTCAAAATTATTTGAAATAAATTTTATTTAAACTACAGCATTATTATAAGATCTAAACGTTTACAAGCATCAGTTAACATACAATTTACTTTGAGCAACATTCAACAAAAAAAACAACAACCTGTTCACTGAGACTTGTATAAATATCATGACTTCTGAATTCCCAGCCATGTATATAAAAATACAAAAATAAATACAGACTTCTAAAAAGTATTTTCCACAGTAGGAATCCTCTACTTAAAATTGCTGTAAGTAAGCTATGTGGAGGAAGCCATGTGCACCATTTTTAGTAAAAATATCATGCTTCTCTGTAGAATATCTTTTGACTTAACTTTTTAAAGCAAGCATATCAAAATCAGAGGTACAATGAAAGTTTGTTCTCTGATTTGTAACATAATTGTAACAACTTAGTGCAGTAATCTATCTATAATAATAAAAGCATAATATGCTAATTAGACCAGACAGCCAAATGACCTTCCGGATGTCCTTCCAGATATCTTTCCGGATGACCTTCCAGACAAAGCCGGGGCTGGCCAAGCTAGCCCCTTGCACAAATTTCAATTATCAGGACTCTAGTATATATATAAAAGCCTAATATGAAAATTGTCCCCTCAGGAGTTCAACCGGGAGACCGCTATGACATGCGATAACCACCAGGGAGTGGCATGGAACAAAGGAAGGCTTTTGCCAGCAGCCAGCAGCCTGCAGCCAGGGAAGAGCAGCCCCAGCTGGCAGCCAAAAGGAAGGCCCCAGCCAGCAACCAGAAAGGCCCTGATCGACCCTGATCGCTGGCCAGGCCTAGGGACCCTACCCGTACATGAATTCCATGCACCGGGCCTCTAGTTATCATTTAAGATGCCAAAAGACTTCACTAGCACCTATGAGAAACTCATGACTGTCAATCATGGAACATTTATGGGCATCATAAATGCCAGGGTAGAACAATGAATAACACATGGCCTCTGCCCTTGAGGATAGCAGGGGCTACAGAAAAGATGGTCTTGTAAACTAATCACAGTAACATGATGAGAGTTATTTTAAAAATAACATATGTGGCACCTCAGGGTATGGGAAGACTTCTTAAACAGAAAGCCCTAAAAGGTAAGTAAATTATTTATATCTAATTCATACATTTGATTATTATTTTTTAATACTGTATGGTTATCAAAAACCAACATTTTAAAAGGATGTGATAGCCAATGGCTTGGACAACATACATGCAAAGCATGTAAAATATTAATGTAAGCCCTATTTTTATCCCTGGCTGGTGGCTCATTTGGTTGGAGAGTCCTCTCCTACAAAAAAGTTTTCGGGTTTATTTTGAGATCAGGGCACAAATGTAGGTTGTTGGTTAGATACCTGGTCAGGGCGTATAGGGGGGCAACCAACAGATGTTCCTCTCTCTCTTTTTCTCTTCCTCCCCACCCCATATCAATAAAAACATACCTCAGGTGAGGGTGAAAACAATAACTCTAGTCTTAAAATAGTCCAAAAATGTTAAGAAAAATTAACCCAGTAAAAACTGGAATAAATACTGAATGGGCAAATTATAGAGAGAAAAAAATAATGACTAAGAAGATATGAAATTAGTAGGAAGTAAATCAAAAGCACAGTGAGATACCATGTTATACCTATCAAATTATGAAGATATAGATAAAACACCAAGAACACCAAGTTATGGCAAACATGTGGAGCTATGGGAACTTTCATGCACAATTAGTTGGGTATAATTGGAACACCACCATGGAAAACAATTTGGCAGTATTTAAAAATTAAGTTAAAGATATGCATATCTTAGATCTTAGGAATTTTGCACATAGTTTACAAAAAATACCTTACATATGTATTTAAGAATATTAGAACAACATTTTCAGTAACAACAAAAAAAATAGAAACGTTCAAAATGTCTATTGTCAGGATAAAAATTTAATAAATTACATATATCCCATGCAAGTATATCACAGGTTTCTTCATTAATATATAGCACAAATATATTGAACACTTTTCCCAAAAAAACAGTTGTTGAAAAAGGATGCACACACACACACACACACACACACATATATAAAATCTAAATATTGTATTGGCTTCCATTGCATTGACAATACTTTGTTTCTTACAATAGTTTGCGAGGTCATTGGCATCTCATATTATTTAGGCATTTTGAATATCAGAAATACTTCAGAATACATGCTAAATGTAAATTATAGAGTGGGAACACCAGGGGAGAAATAATATATTTTTTGGAAAATTAAAGAAGACTTCCTAGGGTGTTATTTGGGGCAAATAAGTTAAAGAGTAAGCAATATTTTTTTCTTGCATAGAAGAGAAGTAGGTTGATAGAAAATAATTGAAAACAGAGAGAGAAATGAGAGTTGTCTAAGAGTGAGAAGCCTTAACGAATGTGAAATGCTTAGGAATCAATGAATAAAAATTTCATTGGTCTATTTACCTAGAGGCCCCAAAAGAGGCAACAATGGTTAATGATGAACCTGGGTGGGAAAGCTGAAAACATATTGAATACAGCATTATATTTTCCAAACTCACTTCTTCATGTATTAAAACTGTTTTTATGTAATAAACTTATATGGTTATACTTACAGTTCAGTCTGCATAGGGGTTCATCTGGAATGAGAAAAAGCATCTAACAGACACTTGGTGGAAGAGAAAATTCAGCATGAAAATGTCTGTCTTTTATGGGAAAATATGGAGAAATAAAAAGCTTATATTTATATTTAATTCTAGGATACTTAGAAACTTAATATGAAGCAGGGAGACTGGATTTGATGACATAACCGGGTACATATTTAATTCACAGGGACATTATAATTTAGCAATTAACATTCTGATATTTAACATTAGCCTAACACACAGATAAGCACGATGTAGGGCACTCTATTATGTTGTTGTCTAGTTGATTATGAGTTCATTTTTTTTAATGTCTCATTTTTGTAAGTATTTTTCCTAATATGTGTGCTCCATTGCCATGTCAAAAATTAGGAGAAATGGTGTGCACAATTTTTGTATGGCTATTTATTTATGATACTTCATTAAGTAAATGGTTTTTATAGTCAACCTTTATGGCACAATGAAAACTGAGAACCAGGTGTATATAGATCCTAGGTATGGCTCAGCAACCAAAAAATGTGACTTTAGAAGAGAGGCTTATTTCTTGGAGCCTGATTGTCCTTATTTGCCCTTATTATTGAAAAAAATGTTAGTTTAAATTATGAAAAACTATGCATAAATATAAAAATAATGTAAATATATAAATGTTTTAATATCAATTAATATGAAATCACAGAAATCAAGGCCTTTATTACTGCAATAGTAGATGATACTTTGGCATAGTAACACATGTGTTTTATGCTTTTGGTGAATTCTCTTCTGCCCCAGAGACCTTCTCTTATCCAATTTATATCATTGTCTTGGATGGCATGCCACCTTAGGAAAGAAGAAAAAAAAGGATTCTGAGTATAAAACCCATGTGCTTTCATGTGGTTATGTCCTACAATTTTGAGTTGCAATACCTGAGGCAGTCTGTGTATAAAGTATATCCCATAACATTCTGTGGATTTGCAAGAATGCATACTGAGATAAGAGCCAGGTTTTTAGCTTACCCAGACACCATGCTGGATAGTCTCCCTTTGCCTCTCCTGATGCTTTCTCCACCTGCTCTGTGTTTCAGAATTCTGCATAGTGTGGACTGTGTCAGCGATCTCTCCTGATCTCTGGCGGAAGATCAAGTTGGGAAAAGGCGTACAGTCAGAGATGTCTTGCTATCCATCACCATAAATTGGCTGTGTCCCTTTTTTTAAAGTTCACAGGTCTTGTATTTGAATCAGCTATCCTTTCCATACAGTTAACTTGACCTTATTGGCAAAATCTATTATCTCCTTGGCTCCTCAGACTTAACATTTCTAACATTGTACCATTCTTTCTAATTCTGGAGAATAGCAACACCCAGTATTGGTTGAACCAACAATCATTTGGAAATGCTCTCTTTATTAAACTGCCCTTAATTGTTCCACTTGGGTATACCATCTTTTCCTTCCAGAACATTAGCGCAGTCCCAAATGATTTAAATATCTATGGATGGTTACTGACGTATACGGGAAGAGAGATGATCTAGATGTGAATCTATGTTGAAGAACTTTACCAAACCAAACCAGGCTCTTGTTTGTGCTGTGTTTAATTCCAGCGGCCTGGAAAGGCCTTCACTGTTTGCTAAATTGTCTGCAGGACATTGAACTCTGATCAAGGCAAAAACATGCTGCTTAACAGCGTTGTTTGGTAGCTATAGGTCTATGCACTTTGGAGATGGTTTGTATCAGCCAGTCAGCATGTTTTATTAATAACGGTGAGATTGATGATTTGCACCTGGTCTATGTGCGATCTCTGGAGTATTTTATGATTGGGGCTGGTTAGACACAATGTGCCTACATGACCAGAAGCCTCACACGAGTCCCTATTTGGGGTTCTGGCACTGAGGCAGTTTGTGCACATATAATCCTAATCTGAGAGGAAAAGTGTATTTGATACAGTCCTCCATAGGGAGGACCATTGTAGCTCATACGTGGTTCTTGGACACCTTCCTATCAGGCAGCCTTTATCTGTGATGCATATCCTTATTTTAATGCTGCTGCTATATTATTTTCCTACAATAGTCTATTCATGTGTAAGTATTTTTATTTTGCGTAGTGTAAGTATTCTTTAGCCTCACTTTTTATATGTAGCCTGAGGCATTGGCAAACCTCATTAAATTTACTCTGTTGGTATCTGGCATAGTTCAGAGTGGTAGAATAGAGATAGTAGCAAGAGCTCTTTAGTCAGAAGGGCTTGAGAAAGCTTTGTTTGGTTTTTATGTACCCGTATGTGTGCAATCTTTTGTTTCAGGTGTGCCCAAGAAAACTCTGGATATGGTGTTGACAACTACTATATCCAGGTCTAGAGAAGCCTGATTGGGAGAAGAGGGTCCAGCAACACTTTGCATAGCCTGATGCTATGAGACTTGGTGGGGATGATGCAGCAGATGCTGATGGGGTGAGATTGATTGCAACCAAACAACGTATAAGCTCCCCCTCCAAGTTGGTTATTGCCTCTGCCTCAGATCATAGAACCTACCATGCGGTGTGGAGACTGGGGAAACCACATAATAGCTTAAGAGTTTCGTTGTTATTTAGGCAAGGTTTCCCTACCATATAATGTAATAAACATTATTTTATAAATTGTGTTCATTAATAGAAAAGTAAAGTTACATTTGTAATATCTGAAATTCTAGCCTGTAGCCTGAGAATGACATCTATTTAAAATGTTGACCGTTTTCCCCAAGTCACACAGAAAAGTTACAAATTAACAGCCTTAAGGGAATCTTATCCCGTAAACCATATTTCTTGACTAGGTGGTAGGAAATGAATAATATTTAGAACAAAATGAAAAAGACCTGTTCATAATAGAACTGCATATAATCACAATTAAATAATCACAATTAAATGTGTAATTTATAATCACAATTAAATGTGTAATTTATGAGTTACTAAATCTTGTGAGATATGAATATAAGAATATTGTCTGAGGTTTCTGTTTATATCTATCTATAGCATAATCAGGCCTACTAATGGAGTTATGGCCCAATGAAGGTGTCTTTGTTGAAAAGACATTTGCACTAAAATGTGAAAAATCAAAAGGAGATAAATAGGTAAGATTGAATATAGAAAGAGAGGGAGCAGATGTGAGGAGGAAAAAGGCAAGTAAGTGTTCAGTTAGAAGAAGGATATTGCCAAATATCTCTGAAGAGATATTTTCCTACTATTCCACCTGATATTGAGAATCTCTTCTCTGAGTGGTGTGTGTACCTGTGTGTGTATGTGTGTGTGCGCACACGAGCGCGCGAGTGCGCGTTTTAAAAGCAACTTCAGTAACAACATTTATTAACACAAGTTAAATAAGTTTATTTTATTTTTAAGACTTGGAATTTAGCTAAAGATCATAAACTCAAGTTCATCTAGAGTCAAAAAAGATAAATGAAATAATACTAGGAAATGGCAAACTAAAAAATTCATGCTCATTTGGAATAGGCAGTACAAATACTAATAATGGTATTATCAAGTAACAATCCTAGGCTAAGAACTGTACCAAGTATCATGTACTATTATTAATTGTGCTAAAAAACTACACCCATACAAGGAGGTAGATAATGATATTGACCTTATTTACTGATGAAGGATCTGAATTGAATAAAGTTACTACTTTAATTTTCATCAGTTTTAAAAAGTATTTATCTTCCACAGTGCAACCTATGATATTTATCTATAGGTTGTTAGATAAAAAGATGCCTATGTTTATATTTATCTATATATATAAAAGCCCAAGTGACTGAATGACCCAATGACTGAACAACTGAATGACCAATTGACTGGTTGCTATGACGTGAACTGACCACCAGGGGCAGACACTCAATGCAGGAGCTGCCCCCTGGTGGTCAGTGTGCTCCCACAACCTACAGCCAACCTTCTGCAGCCGGCCAACCTCCTGTGGTCTTTCCCACCAGCCGGCAGTCTCCAATCGGGACTGGGGGAGAAAGCCCAGATAGGCCCCAATCACTGGCCAGACCGAGAGACCCCACTGTGCATGAATTTGTGCACTGGGCCTCTAGTTGTGTTATAAAAGCTCTGAAATAGGAACATTAATTTACTTTTACTAAATAGGGTAAGGAGTTTTTTTCTGCCAGTGTGCAAATGCCACCCCCTCTTTTTTTAAGAGAAACCTGACTAATTTATGTAGGCTTTCCTCATAGTCTCAACCAATGTGCCTCAAGGCAAATTGATTGATGGGCTCTGAACAGTCTAATTTAATCCTGATAAACCCATTTTCTCTTACCAGTACTGACTTATAAAAGGGCTTGCCTAAGCAAATTTGGTTATTTAACCTGAGAACAATTAATACATGTTTCCTGGAAAGAAGTTTATTTACTATTAAAATACAGCCCACAGCCCTAACCGGCTTGGCTCAGTGGATAGAGTGTCGGCCTGCGGACTGAAGGGTCCCAGGTTCGATTCTGGTCAAGGGCATGTACCTTGGTTTCGGGCACATCCCCAGTAGGAGGTGTGCAGGAGGCAGCTGATCGATGTTTCTCTCTCATTGATGTTTCTAACTCTCTATCCCTCTCCCTTCCTCTTGTAAAAAATCAATAAAATATATTTTTAAATAAATAAATAAAATACAGCCCACAGAAGACAGGCTTTCTTGCCTAAACCTATTCATGAAGAAGCATAACCCCAGGGATGCTGCAGCTAAAAGGGGTCAGTCCAGGCTCAGGTTGTAGAACACACGGTGCGGGCAGAGCAAATGGGAATTCACTGCGTTCTTTGGGCAATAAAGTTGGTCTTGGATTAATCATCTACCTGCCTTCTCTTTAGGATTAGTGAGTGTTTGTGCATGTGTGCATTAAGCCAACTTAAGTTCCACATAATTTGGCAAAACGTGATGATTCCATATTGTATATCTTTCTGAGTAGTGTGTGTGTGTGTGTGTGTATGTGTGCAAAAGAGGAGAGAGAGAGAGAGAGAGAGAGAGAGAGAGAGAGAGATGGAAGTAGGTAGAAGTAAATTTTTAAAAATTGTTTTAAAAAAAGTTTCAGAGAATGCATTAAAAGTATATTACTAGGAAATAGTATATAATATTAACACAAAAATACTGTTGTCTTTCCCTGAAATTTACATTTTGAGGGAAATGTTATAACATACTATTCTCAGAATGATAGTAATCAAAATATAGAGTGTACTTGCAATAAAAAAAGCTATTCGAATTTTCAGAAGTTTTTTCTAAAATAATCATTTTTTAAGAACTCCTTTCATACTTTCAGAATGGAGTTAGCATTCGCACTCTTACTTTCAATCCCTCAGAAGCATAAATTCTTTCAAATGCAAGGGGATTCTAAAAATAGTCGCTGGACAGTGAGGATTAATCAGATTCTGCTCAAGTTAACAGTTATTTATATACCATTTTCCCAACTGAGCATCCCTACCACTATAATGACCTGGATGCATGCAGTTCTCAGTGCTGAGGTGATGTTTACAGGTTGTTTTATTGCTTTAGACACATTGAACAACAGAAGAAACCATCAGCACAGAAACATCAGGTACCAGAGGTACGTTCCAGTGATTTGTGACAGGAAATCACTCTAGACTAGAGTATGAGTACATATCAAAACTTGCATCTTAAGAAACACACACACAACAGAACTCTAACTCCCAATAACCTATATTGTAGCAACAGTGATAAATTCATTCTTGTAATGAATTGCAAATGATACCTTAATTTGGTATTTAAGTTAAATGATGGCCAATCCCCACTAATGGTTTTGTAGTTAACTTCTTTGCATTCTTGGCACTACTGAAATTTGGGGGCATATTGAAATATCTTCTACTGACTAAGAAAAATAACCTTCATATGTGTGATACAGAATGGTACATTTTTTGGGTTGGGTCCCAGACCTTCAATAGAGTATTCCCATTCTTATACCAGAGTAATTGAATTTGTGTTCCCTAGGAGTCATTGAATTAGACATTTATAACTTATTTATCTGTCCTTGAAAAGTAAAATGGCTTTTACACACACATATGTATGCAATATATCCATTCCCCAAGCCAAAGTAAATATGAAATAATAGCCTCTATTTGCAGACTTGCATCTAAAGCTTTTTCCCCTTAGAATTTTATGTATGACAGTTTACAGTTACTATGGTTGATTATTTCATATTGTGATATCCTCCTCTTATGCAGAATACAACATATACTAAATGACATATCATACTAGTAAGCTGACAAAATAGAGATTGTCATAAAAATGTATCACTGTAAGCACTTATTTTGATATCATAATTTATTTTCTTGCAATGTAAAATATTAGATTTCTAAGAAGCTAAAGATCTTTCTTTGTCAGCTTCATTTTGGAAAATATCATTAGAATAAAATTTTAATCATTTAAAATAAAATAAAATTCTATTTAATTTTACATTGATGACTTTCACAAGAAACAAAGTTTCAAATATTTGACAAAACAATTGCAATGAGAATAAATCAAAAGTAAGTTTTTAAAATGTCAGCTCTCTTCCATTTATGTATTCTGTCATGATAGTAAACATACCTATATATTTAATTCATGACATTTGTCATTTTCATAGGTATTTCTTAAGATAATATTGAAGTTATTTATGTGAGCATATCATCATAACTTGATTAATTTACTAATACAAATGTGAATAGAGTCTTTCTACTATCTTAATTACTTACCACTAATTTGCAAGAAAAAACATAGAGACCTAGCCAGTTTGGCTCAGTGGATAGAGCGTCGGCCTGCAGACTGAAGGGTCCCGGGTTCGATTCCAGTCAAGGGCATGTACCTTGGTTGCGGGCACATCCCCAGTGGGGGGTGTGCAGGAGGCAGCTGATCGATATTTCTCTCTCATCAATGTTTCTACTCTCTATCCCTCTCCCTTCCTCTCTGTAAAAAAACAATAAAATGTATTTTTAAAAAAAGAAGAAAAAAAAAACATAGAAATAAATACAGGTAAAAAATGTTAACATCATTCATTTATAGGGCCACTTGGAGTCAGAGCCAACCTAATGGCACATAACATATAAAAATATATGGCTTACGTAAGTGCTCATTTTCTTTTTTAAAAAAATTTTTTTTATTGATTTCAGAGAGGAAAGGAGAGGGAGAGAGAGATAGAAATATCAGCGATGAGAGAGAATCATTGATTGGCCTGCCTCCTGCACATCCCACACTAGGGATGGAGCGTGCAATCTGGGCATGTGCCGTGACCAGGAATTGAACCTGCCCTCCTGGTTCATAAGTCAATGTTCAACCATGGAGCCATGCTGGTGGGCATGGTGCTCATTTTCTTAATAAGGGGGGGAGGGGGCAGCTTAAATAAACATGTTAAACATAAAAATGAGTGTTTGTTAGTATGAAAGACAAACATAAATTGTGAAATACTCTGTAATTATAACTATATGACATTCTGGAAAAGGCAATACTATGGAAACAGTAGAGATCAGTGGTTACCCAGAGTTAGGGGGGAGGGAAAGATGAGTAGGTGGAAGATTTTTAGGGGAGTACAAATACTGTGTATGATACCATAATGGTGACACATGACATGCATGTGTCCAAACCCACAGAATATGCAACATCAAGAGTGAATCCTAATGTAAACAAGAACTTTGGTGATATTGATGTCTCAATATAAGTTCATCAATTGCAACAAATGTAGCACTCTGGTGGGGGATGTTGATAATGTGGGAGGCTATGCTTGGTGGGGGACAGAAAGTATATTTAAAGCCTCTATATCTTCTGCTAAATTTTCCTATAAATCCAAAATGAAAAAAAGCATATTGTCTGCATAAAATTTTGTAAAGCACAAATGAAATATAAGTTAATCTTGTGGTAAAATAAATAGGTTAGCAATCATCTTTTATGAAAAGTACAACATTGAGAAGTATTTTCCTGAAACCATATAAGAGAGAGACCAATAGTTCAAAGACACTTTCAATTCACCAATTTACACAGGAAACATCCATTCACTATGAAAGCAATTATCAAACTACTAGACAAAGTAATTCTGTGTAATTACTATATTAACAATTTTCTGGTCTTCTTTCATTCTTATATTTCACTAGAGGCCTGGTGCATGAATTCATGCATGGGTGGGAATCCCTAGACCTGGCTGGCAATTGGGGTCAATTGGGGCCATCTCATCCAGTCCTGATTTGAGCCGATTGGGCCAGTTGGCTGGGGCAAGGGACCACAGAAAGTTGGCTGACCACTGGAGGTTGGTTGTGGGGGTACACTGTCCACCAGGGGGCAGCTTTTGCATTGAGCATCTGCCTCCTTGTGGTCAGTGCACATCATAGCTACTGGTCGACTAGTCGTTCAGTCTACCAGTCATGATGGTCGCTTAGGCTTTTATATATATAGATAAGTCAGTGCAAACACATTAACATTTGTATCCACTCATTCATGTGAATGTAAATTCTTGAAATATGACATCAAAACAGGGGAGAAAAACATTAGATATTGAATCTAATATTCAATCTCTGTTTCCTTTTCTGAGGCCAAATTTCAAAAAATTATGATATTCAAAACAAGAGGATTTCATTCATTAACCAGAAAACAGAAAAATCTTTCCCAAAGATATTTAGGGCATTTGTTTGGTACTGTCCCATATATTGGACACACTGTGGAGCAGAATGTAAATCATCCTTTTGTGATGAGCCCTGGAGGTTTACTTCTGAGAATTTTAAGAATATTACAGTAGAAAAAGCACCTAAGGATAAGCCTTTCTCAAAGTAACCTTTAGAAAACTTGATCAGTTGGCAATAAAAGCAGGAATGTGTAACTTAAAATGCCACACTAGGAGATCAGGAGTCAGGTTGGATGAAGTGGGTCATACTTGAAGCAGGAAGTAAAAGTGCTGGCACACTTTAGAGGAGGAGAATTCTCTCTTAGTTGATATTCCTGCTAATATGGAACTGGCAAAACACCATGTCCACCTCACTTTTGAAGCGGGGTAATACAATTTGATTCAGTTTGTGACTTGGGTAGAGGACTGGACTGGAAATTGTTCTGATTTTGCTTAACCTTGGGCAGGTCACTTACTGTTCCCAGATATTGAGGTTTTATTTGTATCCCTTTGTAAAATGAAGGATTTGGGGTCTATGATCACCAATAATTGTTCTTGCTCTAAATTCTATGACCCCATTGTATTAGCTTTTTTGGTAATGTTTCCCTTACTTATCTGACTCATGATGGAAGTATTCTAAGTGTAATGCAGACTCTTCATTTTCAATCTAAGATATTAAAAAACAACTAGATACTAAACAACAAAGAAATCAATCAGTCACCTACCATAATAAGATCAAGCCATTCCATTTCTAGGTATTTATCACAGATAAATAAATGCTTATATCTACACAAAAACTTTTTTCACTAATGTTTATGGAAGGCTCTTTTTCTGTAATAGCCCCAGACTTGAAATAATTCAAATGGCCATATATGGTTGCATGGATAAATTGTAGCAAATCTGACAAATGAATATTATTTAGCAATATAGAGAAATAAATTGTTAATTCAGAAACATGGAGGAACCTCAAAATAATTATGCTGAGTGGAAGAATCTAGATGAAAAGTATTCATGCATATTATGGAATTTTGTTTATATAAAATCTTATAAATATAAACTAAATACATTAAGAAGAAGCAGACCACTGAATGCACAAGGTAAAACATGGAAAAATATTGGAAGTAAGGATTTAAAAAGAGCATGAGGAAACTTTCTGGGGTAATGTTTTATTATTTTGACTCAGGTGGTAGTTCAAACATATATATATATATGTATATATATATATAATGTCAATATTTATCAGATTTAGTTTTTGCATGTGGAATTTATCATATGTTTGTTTTGCTTCAATAAAGCTGTTACAAATTAAGTGTAATTAATTCCAGAAGAAGGAAGTCTGAGGCAATTTATTACAACAAATATATTTCTGAGGGTTTATTTGAACTATTGGCTAAGGCATGGCATAAAGATGGGTCATTTAAATTTGATGAATCAGTAATACTCTTAAATAATAAATTGCAATGAGAAGACATAGAAATCATAGAAAATGTGTTACAGGTAAAAATTATATCCAATAATTCAACATAATTTATAGCCCCAAATACTCCTTAGTATACATAGTATGCATATAAACTTAATTTATAACAGCCTGATTTACAAATTAATGGAGGAAAGAAGTATTATCCAATAAATAATGTTCAGGTAAAATGCTAGCATTTGGAGAAATCAATCAACTTAGATGCTCAGATCACATAACCTCATATTTCATCTAATTAAAATATAAGAATTATAAAAAACTGTTTAAAATGAGAAGAAAAAACTTTTATCAAATAAATGGAGTGGAGTCATTATAAATTATTGAAGAAAAGAACAATGAAAAATATCAATACTTCTTGAAGAACTAGTCATTGACCCATTCTAGCCTAAACCAGCCCCTTTCCCTAGGCCTTCACTACACTATTGTCTGTGTCTATGGGTTATGTTTATATGCATATAAGTTATTTGGTTAATCTCTTCTCATCCATCTACTCATCCCTGTCTTTCCTCTGAGATCCAACAGTCTGTTCCATGCTTCTATGTCTCTGGATTTATTTCATTTATCAATTTATTTTATTCATTAGACTCCACTTATGATTGAGATCCTATGATACTTGTCTTTCTCTGATTGGCTTCTTTCGCTTACCATAATACTCTCTAGGTTCCTTCACGCTGTCTCAAAGGATAAGAGATCCTTCTTTTTTTATAGCTGTGTAGTTACCCAGGGCATAAATGCACCACAGCTTTTTAATCCACTCATCTACTGATGGGCACTTGGGCTGTTTCCAGATCTTAGCTATTGTAAATTGTGCTGCTATGAATGTAGAAGTTCACATATTCTTTCTGATTGATATATATTAGTATATATTCCTAGAAGCGGGATCACTAGGTGAGACGGCAGTTCCATATTTAATTTTTTTGAGTCAACTCCATAATGTTTTTCATAGTGGATGTACTAGTCTGCATTCCCACCAGCAGTATACTAGGGTTCCTTTTCCCCCACATCCTCGCCGAAACTTGTCATTTGTTGATTTGTTGATGATAGGTGAGGTGATACCTCATTGTCATTTTAATTTGCATCTCTCTGATGACTAATGACTTTGAGCATTTTTTTTTTTTTCATCTGTATATCCACTTTGGAGAAGTGTCTCTTTAGGTCCTATTGATTTTTAGAGAAAGGGGAAGTAAGGGGGGAAGAGACAGATAGATGATAGATAGATGATAGATAGATGATAGATAGATAGATAGATAGATAGATAGATAGATAGATAATAGAGGAAGAGATAGAGATACAGAGAAAGGAGAGATAAACATTGATGTGAGAGAGACAGATGGATTGGTTGCCTCCCACACGTTCCTGAACTGGGGCCAGAGATTGAATCTGCAACCCAGGTAAAGCTGGTAATCAAACCAGCCACCCTTTGTTGTGTGCACTTTCACTCTAACCACTAAGATCATGGGCTAAGAACACAGGTGAGGACCAGAGCTTGCTTTTAATTTGATGCCAATATAAACTTCAAATTATTAGAATTTCCATAAAGAATAGTACAATATTTTTCCTTATAAGTTAATCATTAATATGGTATACATTAAGGCCAATATTTAGGGGAAAAGAAGATAAAATATATTTTAATTCAATTTTTACAATGTAATAATTATTCTTTATTGAGTTCTTAATAACTAACAAAGTGATATTCATGTATTTCTTATGTTTTTACTAATTCATGAAATGGCATCTTATTTATTTAATATAAAATTTAATGAAAATTCATACTGATGTCAACTGAATAGAACAATAATGTTGTATGCTATTTCAAGACTACAATATTTCAATAATGGATGTGAAATAAATAAAATATGAGGCCTATCTATTATGACAAAGAAGCAAATTACACAAATTTTATTCAATGATTTTATTAGGAAACTAAGACATAATTAATAAGAAAATCTTGTTGAAATGATTCAAAGATATTATAAATTAACCCCCTGGGAAACCTATGAGATTTATAATTATTTTAAATGCTATTTATAAACCTGCATAAACAGCAACTACTTTGCATATATCCAAATATCTTCATTTTTTAAATGTGTTAAGGTCAACATCAGTCAAAGGACTTTACAAACCCAAACAAATTTGTCAATGTCATGAAAGTGACATGTTTTTGCTATTAAATTCACAGTTCCAGAATCCTGACTTGACTTTGAGGTAAATATTCATCGTTTTTCTATTTACCATTTTATTTTAATGAAAAATTTCTGTGATGTAAGAAATACCATATACCAAATTTCAAAATGAGTGAAACGAATATAACACAAATCATAAATACTTAAAACTTATCACAAAAATAAGTAATAAAATCTGATCTGACTTTCAGCACATTTATGACAATACTAGAGATAATTTTAGATATGAGCTCATTCCAACAATAAAAAATCTCAATGTGTTATTACTATTCAGTAATTGGATATTTTACAAAGAAGATTTTGCCTACTACAGATGATAATTACACTTATTGGGAGTGGACAGTATAAGCAAGGATGTCAAAAGGGTAGGGGCATTGGAAAAGAGAACACTAGGAAAATAGGTAATATAATTTTGTGAGTGACATTTCATTGTTAACATCTCTGTAAGTCAAAAATTCTTGATTTTTTTTAGTGATGAAGCAATAGACTAGACTATACTGTTATAGTTTCACAGTATCTGTGATTTTCAATCTGAGTAGACTCTGATTTATATGTGGAAATGGACTTTTTATAATCTGAATAATTACATTAAGTCACTATACCATGAGACTAACATCTACAAACAATAGCTTCAGTTCTTTTCTATCTCTATTCTTTTCACTTGCAAAAATGTCAGAAACATTCTATTATCCTATATAATAAAAGGGTAATATGCAAATTGAATCTAACAGCGGAACGACTGGGAAGGACTGGTCACTATGACATGCACTGACAACCAGGGGGCAGACACTCAATGTAGGTGCTGCCTCCTAGTGGTCAGTGCGCTCCCACAGCAGGAGCGACACTCAACTGAAAGCCAGCTCATGGCTGGCCAGTGCAGCGGTGGTGGCGGGAGCCATTCCCACCTCTGCAGTAGTGCTAAGAATGTCTGACTAATGGCTTAGGCCTGATCCCCCAGGGAGCGGGCCTATGCCGGCAGGTGGACATCCCCTGAGGGGTCCTGGACTGTGAGAGGGCGCAGGCTGAGCTGAGGGACCCACCGCGAGTGCATGAATTTTCGTGTACGGGCCTCTAGTTAAGTAATAAAAAGTTGATTTCTTAGTATGTAAAACTAGAGATCCATATCAATGTATTTAAAAATTCTAAAACTACAAAACATGATGTTTATGGCCTTAAATTATCATGAATCTTTATGTGATCTATTTAATATTGAAGCTATTAATTTTTAGTCAGAGACATACAAATAACCATAATTATCTGTAAGCCATTAAAACATTTTAATTTAGATATATTTATGTAGCTATATTGATAAATAGTCAGACAAAGGAAATGGCTTGAAAATGACAGCCTTAAGTCACTAGAGTGTAAACACTAAAGTAAACCAAAAACTATATCATTATAGATTCACATTGCGTGAAGACCATGTGGGCAAAATGCGCAGTGAGGATGATGAACCCATACTCCATAATACCTTTTTCCTCTTTTCTTTCTTCCTTCCTCCTCCCCACCACCTGTGTAGGGGGAATTCAAGGTTTATGTTAAACTCATCTAGCTAAAAATTTGTATTTAAAACTAAATCTATAAGAATTAATTGTATAAATAACCTCAAAATGAAGCATACTTAATATACAAAATATTTGTGTTTGTATGCATTTGGTACTCAGATTTTCCATAGGTAGGCAAATAAATGATAAATGTGTTTCTTAATTGACTGTGTACTCTCTTTGGTCCTTTCTATTACCAAAGTCTGGAATCTGAAACAGAATTGAAACTGCTATCAGTCATCCTACACTTAAGAAGTCTTTCATAGACTTCCTTTCCAGGAATATATCTTCTCTGACTATATAACAAATACGTGGACTTAATGTTAAGTTACAATATATAAATCCTACCTCCCAGAAATCCTGACAACACATCTGAGAGTTTCTCTAATTTTTTTTTTTAACTTTGCTCCTCAAATCCAAAAGATTCTGATGTAAATTTTGGCTGCGGGAACTCAAGCAAATGTTAGCCAGCCAGAGTTGGTATTTTCTGCCCCCCTGCAGAATCAACGAAACTAGTTAAACTTCACCTGGCTGTTAAGATACAACATTACATAGATTTCTTTGTTTCCATGCCACAGGAACCTGTTCTAAATCAGAAATAACTATAACTGTATATTTTAACATGACAAAAATTAACAGCAAATTTGTGTGTCTATAGTATTTGTATGTACACACACATATTGTTAATAGTATTTTCTTATCATCTTATTTCTTTATGTAAAATTAGTAATAATGTTCTCTCGTTCTGATTTTAATAATTTGAAGCTTCTCTTTTTTTCCTGGCTAGTCCAGGTAAAGATTTGTCTATGTTTTAAAATCTTTTCAAATAACCAACTATAGATATAGACAGATAGATACTTAGATAGATAGATACGGAGATATAGAATGACATAAATTAATGAAATTTTACCATAAATACACCATTCTCTCTCTCTCTCTCTCTCTCTCTCTCTCTCTCTCTCTCTCTCTCTCTGTATATAGATATATATATCTATATGCCTAAGCAACCATCTGACCATCTGGCTGGTAGCTATGATGCACAATGACCCTCAGGGGGCAGACGCTCAACACAGGAGCTGCAGAGCTGCAGTGACTTGGCAGCTGTGGTTCTCGGGTGACGCACCTGGAACCAGAGAGGAGGGAGCCCGATTCCAGGTTGCGTCACCTGAGAACCGTCCTCTCACAATCTGGAACCCCTTGGGGGATGTTAGAGAGCCAGTTTCAGCCTGATCCCCCCAGGCCAGGCCGAAGGACCTCACTGATGCACTAATCTGTGCACCGGGCCTGTAGTATATACATAACAGATTGGAACTTTGGAAACATTCATAGTCCAGTAGAAGTATGAAAAGCAAGGCACTCAGGGAATTTATGAACCAGGATAATACTTGGTTTTGGGCAATTTGGACAAGGGATGCATTGGATCATTTCCTAAACTTGTGCTGAAACCATCATTGATACTAAAAGAATTATTAGTGACTGCATGATGCTCTGTGAAAAGCATCATTCCTTAATCCTTCTGAAAGCCAGATGAAACATTAACAGCAGCATCATATTGTCAAGACATTTAATTTATGCATTAAGACTTAATTAAAAAACACCCATATTGATTAGTATAAACTTTCACTTGACAAGGCCTAACTGCAAATATCACAAACCTCCTAAACAAAGTTAACAGAATGAAGCTATGAACTTTTCTAAAACTCATCATACTAATTTAACCTTTCCCAAGCAGACTCCCATCTGAAGCTCCCTATAGGAAAGAAAATGTTCTCTATCAAGGACATTAATTGGAGGATTTGAACAACATTTATCATCCAATAATATGGAGTATTTTAATAATAGACTCAGTAATATTATTTAAAATTATATTGGAAACAATTTATTGACGTTATTTGTTTATATATTTAATAAAATTCACATTTTGAAAATACAGTTTATTAATATTAATCTATGTAAACAACAATTTTATATTGTTCTACTTATTTATGATAAAAACTAACTCCTCCCAGTAGGTCTTCATCAACTTCGGTGGCCAAAAATCATACCCCCTAAGTTCCAATTTGAAAAATCAGGCACTTAGGCACTGGAAAAGACTGAGGGAATATGTGAGTATATAAGTTAATAACAAAGGCCACTAATATATTATTTTCCTTTTTATTCCTCAAGGAACCTAAGAACATTTACTAGAATAACTTCATACTTTTTCCCTCTAATTTAAGTAACTCCTCTTATCTTTCTTAAATCTCTTTAAGCTTTAAACCATGTTATTTTTTTTTATTGACTTGGCTTACTTTTTTCTTATCTTACATTGTGGGAGTTCAAAGATTAACTAATGTAAGATCTCAAATGGATTTTATTAATACTAGGTTCAATAAAAGAATAGTGCCTCATTAGAAACATTCATGTTTTTATGTTCAAATAAATTATTTTTGGTGTCAAATTATTTTATCCAATAAAATAATCTTATCCCCGTTATACAGTTAATTTTAAGTGAATAAGTGAAATGTTTAAATATATCAGATAAAGTCAATGAAAATATGTTTGATTTATTTTAATAGAGTAACTTTTTATTTATCATAAAATAAGTCTGTTTGAATTAGCTAAATATTTCAAACCTAAGAATATTAAAAAATGTACTTAAAGTTGGATTAAGACATCTAATTCTAAGACTTGCAAAACTGATATTTTAGGTTTAATATTTCTATTCCCTCTCACCCAGACCAGAAAGTGTCATTAAAGATGAAAATTACTGTATCTCTACCAAAAAGTACAGAAGTTATTAATTTGCTTCCCAACCTATCCTATATAATCCTATATAATAAAGAACTAGTATGCAAATGTTTGTCACACCCTTACGCCGTCACAATCCATCACCAGAAGGCTGTGTGCACACGTTGTTGGGCAGGGCTGCGTGTACTGCGAGGTGTGCGGGGGTGGGGGGGACTTGATGCTGCTGAGGTGGGTCCCGGCAGCTCCCCACAGCGATGCTGGGGGTCCCAGCAGCTCCGTGCGGTGAGGCCTGGGGGTCCCGCAGCTCCACAAGGCTCAGAGGAGGCGGGATCTCTGGCTCCAGCCTACCTCTTTGGGGCAATCCATTGAGGAGCCCTGGATGGGTGGGCGAAGTCTACCTCTTTGGAGCGATCGATTGCAGGGCTCCTGCACTGTGATAGTGCACAAGCCCGGCTAGGGGACCCCCCCATTGGTGCATGAATTTCATGCACCAAGCCTCTATTCTCTATTATAAAAACCCCTTGGCCATGACACTGTCACGCCGTAACAAACAAAGACTGGTCACCAGGAGGCTGCCTGCCAGGCAAGGCATTAGCGGGTGGGTGGGGACTTGATTCTGGGTCCCACAGCTTGGCGGGAGTCAGTCTGGGTCCCGCCAGCACGGCAGGTCTGGGTCTCGCGTGATATCAAGCACTGGGCCTCTAGTTATTAACATATTGGAAACTCATAATATGTATCTGTTTAAAAAATCTTGCTGTTAAATCAAACACTGCACACTCACTGGGGTGATTAACATGCATTGAAAAGACTCCTTATTTTGTAATGAATATATGCATGTCTAAATTACTTTTTCCATCACACATAAGAATTTTAGTAACTATACCACACTTATAACCATCTAAAAAAGGCTGTTTTCATTATTTATGTATTTAATTATCCTTATTTCTTAGAATTTAACTGGTAGGTTCAGAAGAAAACAAACAAAACAAACCAATAAAACCAACAGTTTTCTTTTTGGTCCAGTTTCTCTTGATCTCAGTTGTGGCCAAATGACAAAGCCTTAGCCAGTGGATTATGAAGAGTAGCGACAGATGCCTCCTCCAGGCCAATTTTAACAAAACTTGTCTCACACTCAGCTCTCTCCTTGTAGTTCCCACTTCTTGCTAAATTGAGGGTGACTCTCAGGAAACGCTGGGCAGTCAACTATAAAAGAAGCATAGTCTCTGTCTCCTGAGTCACCGAATCCCTGAAGGACTCCTACCAATCAATCAGAATAGGGGAAAGTAAATAAACATTTTGTGTGGACTGTTATTTCGGGGTTGTCTGTTGTAAGAACCATAACTAATACAAATTCTAAATTACCATCACATTAATTGTGTCTACGTTTCTTTGTTATTTTCGTGGTTTCAGTGGACCTTATTTTATTAACCATTTAATCTAAAAATAATGGTAAACTGTTTATGTAATGATCTTATCTAAATATAGAGATAAATGGAACAAGATTGATTGTGAGTATAATCATTGTTGAAGTGGTGGGTGTAGCTATGATTTTTATTTTCCTTGTACTTTGACAAAAAAATGGATTTTAATAGAGGAACACAAGAAAAGCAAACCAATATTTACTGAACATCTATTTTGTAAAGCTACAATGTGCCATTTGATTTGCCTGTTATTTTAAATTGGTGACCTCTTTCCAGTCTCATAAAATCCACTTAAGAAACTGAGGTTTAGACATATAAAATACATTATAAATGGATGTGCTAAAACTGGAACTCTGATATATCCAAGTTCTAATTACAGTATTATTACCTTTGGTCTAAAAATAAAAAAGTTAGAATATGTAATACTGTTTCACTGTTATTTTATGAAATTTAGAATGTATTATGATACATTTAATTTTTTATTGTTTTTCTATTTTAACAAACATAAAAGAGTCATAGACATTTTTTTTTTTTTTATAATATTTGTAAGGTACCTTTCCCTTAAATATCCCGCTGCTTTCTGCAAAGCTTGACTGTTTTTAATTGCTGGCTGCCATCATTCAGCTAGTAAACAGTTTCAGCATCATTTAGCTTGGCAAGCATTTGTTTTGTTTTTTGAGGAGGGGTGCATAAAACATGGAATTTGTAGAGTTCATTTTGCAAAATTATGCATTCATTTTTATTTGCATTACTCATATTTAATTTGCATATATCACAAGAACCTGAAAACATATATTTGATATTTGCTGAACATCAGAAGATACATTTCAGTGATTATTTTAAAAGCTTTATTAATATGCACATAAGTAATATATTCTATGCACAGAATAAAATCTCAGGGAAGATTCACTAAAGAGAATATTGGTATTCAGTATCAATGTCTGATTCCTTTTTTGCACTTAATGTCTAGTTAGCCATTTACATCTGACGTTGTTATTGTTTACACATAAGAGAAGAGACACTCAAATATTTGACAGTAATTCTGAAATTCATATAGGAGCCCTAAGTACCTTATTGTTAGAGTCTGTCCTTAATTTCCTACCCCAACCACTTCCCATTTCCATTTAGAAATATTAGGTCATTCACTAAACAAGGTAAATGCTTGAAAGTTTGACACCAATCCATACTAACGACTTCAATTGGGTATTGGAATCCACTTGAATTGATGTTTTCTTAGTATTGACAGTACAAAGCTTACAGGACTGGCTGCAGAATTCTCAAGTAGGTCATGCTTCTTCTGCGTCTGTTTCAGATGCTCTGTCATAATTAGGAAACAAAGAGAGAAGAGCAGGCTCAGCAAAATGAACAAACTAATTAAAAAGCAAATGTAGAGATGATTTCCCCATACATGTGAAGTAACCAAGTTCCTTTAAAAAGTTCAACTTTCGAATGAGAACATGAAAGTATAAGACAAAGATTGTTAATAGTTAACACATGATCTTGGGTTTTTATTGTCTGACTATTTTGGAGAAAGCTTTAAGGCAATCTCATTCTCATGGAGAATTTGCTTATTGTACATTTAGACATACCAGGTAATCGAAAGTTACTAGTGATGATAACTACTTAAAAAAGAAAAAAAAATCACTTTGGACAGGTACACGTCCTGAGAAAATGCTATGCTTCAAAATAAACTAGTCTTTGTGATCAATCCATGTATGAAAAGACCAGCAACTAAATTAGGAAATGTCATTCAATAAAACAATTCAAGAAACATTTAATGAATATTCAGTTTCATAGTGTGCCTTTCAATATACTATAGCTATACATCACCTTTTATTTCAGGAAATTTTTAGCCTATTAGCTAAATTCCTTTCAAGAAACACAAATATGGCCCTGACCAGTTTGGCTCAGTGGCTAGAGCGTCGGCCTGTGGACTGAAGAGTCCCAGGTTCAATTCTGGTCAAGGGCATGTACCTTGGTTGGGGGCACATCTCCAGTAGCGGGTGTGCAGGAGGCAGCTGATGGATGTTTCTCTCTCATGGATGTTTCTAACTCTCTATCCCTCTCCCTTCCTCTCTGTAAAAAATCAAAAAAATATATTTTTTAAAAAATAAAAAAGAAACACAAATATGTATGTTGCATCATTTTTAATTATGCTCTGCCTTTATAACTTCCTTTCAAATCACTTTTTCCTTTGAAATTTTAATAAGATAATTTTCACTTTACCATCTCTAGCTATTTAACTGTGATTTTTAACTTTATATTTTGTTCTTATTTTTCTCCTATCTTAGCCTTCATTTCTAAAATGGTTTTTAATTTTTAAAAGTATTTTTGTCAGTTCTTTCTTTTTTTCAATCTTTTATTATGTAGATATCTAATTTCTAAACAATCATTTTTATTTTTTTTTCATTTGAGGTGTATACTGTTATATTGGTTTATTTTACTTTATTAAAATTTTAAATTTTAAATAATGGTTTCATATCATTTGTATTCTCAATTTTCTAATATTTTTATCTTGAAGAAAAATTTATTTACTTTTATTTTTCTCAGAATAACTTTGAATAAATTCTTTTTGTTTCCCATATTCAATTTACATTAGTTCTCTGTGAAAGGGGTGGTAAAGCCAGAATGCCTTTCAAAGTTTCACAATTTTATTGTTTTCTCATCTATTATTACCATAAACCACTCAAAATGCAATCTTTCTGCATATCCACTTAAAAATCTATTAGCCTGATACTCATTCAGAATAGTGTTGTTTTCTGATCTCCAGGTCTTCCTAAAGCTCTATAGTTATTGCATTTCAAAAAGGTACTCTCAAATTCATAGCTTTTATTTTAGTGTCGTTGTACTTTATACTGTCTGCTTTCTTTCTACCCCTTTCACTTTCTAAATTAATCTTCTTTTTTGTTTTGTTTTTCATCCTAGGTTTTTTTTGCCTGGTAAAGGCAGGAATACTAGTAAATTGTGGGGAGGATTTAGTCTTGCTTAGGAGAGTGGACCCTGAGCCAAGTATCCAGAGGTCCTGCTGAGAAGAGTGACGAATAATGATGTGGTCTTTTTTAATATATACATTTTATTAATGTAGAAACTACATTAGCTTAGACATGTCACTCAAACTATGAACTTTAGTTTCTATATCTAAAAGGTGACTATAATATCAATCATAAATAAAACTAGAATAAAGCTTAGTAATAAGCATTTATAATAGTACTAGTGGCCCGGTGCATGAAATTCGTGCACAGGGGGGTGTCCCTCAGCCCGGTCTGCACCCTCTCCAATCTGGGACCCCATGAGGGATGTCCAACTCCCTAAACTGGGAGTCAGACATCCCTCTCACAATCTGGGACCGCTGGCTCCTAACCACTCACCTGCCTGCCTACCTGATGGCCACTAAACACTCTGCCTGCTGGCCTTCTCGCCCACAACTGTCTCCCACTTGCTGGCCTGATTGCCCACAAATGCCCCCCCACCAGCCTGCTCACCCCCAACTGTTCCCCCCTGCTGGCCTGCTCACCCACAAATGTCCCCCTGCCAGCATGCTTGCCACCAATTGTGCCCTCTGCTGGCCTGTCCACCCCCAACTGGCCCCCCCTTGCTGCCCTGCTCGCCCCCAACTGCCCCCCTTGCCAGCCTGCTTCCCCCCAAATGCGCCCCCCCCCCGCCGGCCTGATCACCCCCAACTGCCCTTCCCTCCTGGCCTGATGGCCCCTCACTGCCTCTGCCTTGGCCCCACCACCATGGCTTTGTCTGGAAGGTCTCCCGGAAGGTCTCCTGGTCTAATTAGCATATTACCTTTTTATTAGTACAGATTATCTGGCACATAAAATGTGCTTACTCTCCGTATATAAAAGCCTAATATGCAAAGTGTCCCCTTGGGAGTTTGACCTACCCGGAGTTCCATTGCTCGCTATGATGTGCACTGACCACTAGGGGGCAGCACAGAACAAAACAAGGCCCCCGCGGCAGCCAGCAGCCAAGGAAGAGAGGCCCTGGCCAGGCAGATGACAGCTGCTAGGGACCCTATCCATGCATGAATTTCATGCACTGGGCCTCTAGTATTATATAATTATACATTTGTCCTTTATTATTTTATACCAATTTTTAAGACATAACTCAAATTATATGGAAATAGTGAGTTCTTTATGTGAAAAGGCATGGTATTTTATTTTTATGCAATTATTTATTTTCAAGATTGGAGCCTTCAGGGACCATAGATCTTGTTAATTATGTATTTAAGAGCAGAAATCTATGTTGTAGCCTGAAAGATAGATCAAGGTGAACCTTTTGAGTTATAAACATGGTATTCATCAAATTATATACACAGAAACTTAATAATTGAATTGCTAAATTCACTCAGCATCTGCATCGTAAAAAAATTTTGATAGCATAACTTTTTATGTCATGAAAGAATCAAACAATTCAACAAATGTTTACTGACTCTCCTAATAAATATTAAGCATTATAATCATAAGACTGCATATAAAAATAACAGATTTATTTTCTAACTCAAATTTATTAACCCCTTTGTCAGCCTAGTTAGGGAATTTCCAGGCAGAAATGTTAATATAAAATGTATTAGCTTTCATACTGAAAGCCACTCAGGGCCCTGTTGTAACGCTAGCATCAAATTTTAATAGAATTTTCCACTATTGTGAGATGTATAGCAAATGATCCACTAATATATTTCCAAGAGCAATTTCAATACAATAATTCATAGGTAATATTGTTACTTCACATTTTTTTGCATGATAATACTATTTATTCTGTTAAACCAATTACATGTCTTGGGAACAAAGGTAATATGAGTGGGAGAATGCTGTGGGAATACTGTCAGTATGAGAAACTGACTTGATTGTATAATAATTAATTTATTAGTCTGGAGGGCCAAAGCAAATAATGCAGAAAATTTAGCAGAAGGTATTATATATGCTACAGCACAAATACTTTCTTTAATTACCAATTTTTCTCCCATGTTCATTGAGTCATTTCTCCCTTTAGAAAAAATACAGTTCTTTTTAAGCCTCAGTCTTCATTACATTTTTAAAATATAAGTAACATCAGTTATTTGAAATATAATGACTTTCAATTTATTTTACCTCTTTACTATGTTTTCTTAAAAATTTCCTATTGCCTAAAATTTTGAATGGACAGCTTTGTATTTGCTGCCATTAGGCTACAAGAAAGTATGTCTGTATTTGTCACACACGCACACGTACACACACACACACACTTTGAAATCTAAGTTTATATTTATGCAAGGTGACTAGTAAATGCTGCGCCTGCTCAGACAAAAAAATGTTATTGACAGGCATTTCCTAGTTTGAGATACACTAAATTTCCACCATTACATAGCACCTATTGTGATTGAGACTACACGTGAGAAGCACAGAATGTTGCAAGAATTCTAGGAGAAGCTAGGAGAACAAGATATTATTATTATTACCATCATTATATTTTGCCAATAACTATGTGATTCGGAACAGTTTTTTGTTTGTTTTTGCTTGAGTGGGACAGCAGTGTTCAAATCATCGAAAATAATAGAGTTGGAATAAATGATCACAAGGAGTTATTCAATCCACCATTATTTTCATCTTCATTGGGAAGTTGTATTGCATGGCGTCATAATTTCTCATTATAACTCCCTCTGAGTGTAGAAGACAGGGTTACAAAACAGAAATCTTTAAAATATTAATATATAAATATAAGTGCCTAGTATTACCTACTCTCCAAGGAGGAAAACTCAGTATATAGATGTTGAAGTTGTTTAAAGTTCTGTTGTTTTATGTAGGTAAATTGTTAGGTATTAAAATTTTATTCCCACATATATTGAAAGAGCCCACATAGACTTTGTATAATTAAATTATGTTTAAAGTCTAGTGTCCAGTTCTATTTCATTAGAGATTCAACATCTATTTCAAATTAGACTACTTTAATAGACAGAATAGAAAGAGAGATCTACACTGTTTACCAGCTACTCACACAGAGAGCAATTATTTTTAAATAGTATTTGCTATAAAAGAAAAAGAATCTTTTGCCAGTTCTGTCCATTCTATCATTTTAATCTGTAAATGAACTAACAGAATAGCAGACCTAATGTCAGACTAATAGTTTCAAGATACCTTTAACTTCGTGTGTTATTTCCTTTTCTCTGTGTTGTTTATTGTTGTGCATGCTGAAGGTGCATTTTGCCAGAAGCATAATGTAAGCATGAAGTTAAATGTTATGTTAAAACTAGGCAATAGGACTGTGGATGTTGATTTATTTCTTTCGGTGTTTGAATGACCAGAGAACTGATAATTCTAAGTAATACATAGATTAACCCAGACAATGGAATATTGGCAAAGTTATTCATTAATCAGTCTGCCTGCAGGATTTAATTGCCTTAAGTATTACATAGTGATCTTTTTAAAAAAATGGAGTCTATTTTATAATTGAAACTAGAGGCCCAGTGCATGAAATTCGTGCCCGGGGGTGGGGAGAGTCCCTCAGCCCGGCCTGCACCCTCTCCAATCTGGGACATCCCTCTCACAATCTGGGACCGCTGGCTCCAAACAGCTCACATGCCTGACTGCCTGATCGCCCATAACCGCCTCTGCCTGCCAGCCTGATCACCCCCTAACTGCTCCCTGGCCAGCCTGATTGCCCCCTAAATGCTCCCCTGCTGGCCTGATTGCCCCTAACTGCCCTTCCCTGACAGCCTGATCGCCCCTAACTGCCTCTGCCTCGCCCCCACCACCATGCACGAATGTCTGGAAGATGTCCAGTATAATTAGCATATTACCCTTTTATTAGTATAGATAACTAAATCTGGATAAAGTGAACAGTGAAAAGTATCTCTGGTTATCCTTTCTTTTATCCAACTCTAGTCAGGAAATTAGTAATTAGACCACAAGTATTAATTAGACCACTAATTAATAATGAGTATACAAGTAATATAAGCTTCTTGAGAAAACAGTGGTTTGAAATTATTAATTTTTAAAAATTAACTTTATTGTTGAAAATATTACAGATAACCCCTTCTTTTCACTATTGACCCCTCTTAGCCCTCACCCACCTCCCTTCCCAGGCCTTCACCACACCATTGTGTGTGTCCATGGGTTATGCATATATACAAACAAGTTCTTTACCCTTTGAGACAGCCTGGAGGGACCTGGAGAGCATTATGCTAAGCGAAATAAGCCAGTCAGAGAAAGACAAGTATCGCATGATCTCATACATATGTGGAATCTAAAGAATAAAATAAACTGATAAAAAATTAGATCCAGAGACATAAAAGCATGGAACAGACTAAGGTGGGGGTGAGTGGGAAGAGATTAACAGAAATTATTAATTTAAATTTGATTGTAGAGAGAACAACAATATAGGGTCTGAAAGACAATCTATAAAGCACAATTTAAAATTGTTACTAAGTTCAGCATCCAGTTTTAACATTTCTTGATTATTCAGAGTATAAAGAGCTTATAGAGGATATAAAAAGAACAGAGTCGTATGCAAATTAGGAAATGAAACTTGTTGAAAATGTATATTAACTAATTCTAATTAACTCTTTCATGCGAAAAAGCATACTCAGTTTAAAGTATGACATACCTGTCTTCTTTGTGGATAATTACATAAGCTTCTAAAAAGTAAAACTTATAAATCCTAATTGCATATCTCAGATTTGTATAATTCTGAGTCTGACCACAGCTGACCCAATCTCCACATCAGGATTTAGAACAATATAAAGTCTTGCCTCTTTGAATTGAGGATTAGGAACCCCAATGCTATTTGTATTTCATTGTAATGATGGTTTTAAGGTCAGATAAAGCAATTATTATCATTTACCAAATTAGAAAACTATGGAGTCTGATTTCTCAGTTTTTCAAATTACCCTTGCTTTTCTGTATAGAAAAAAAAACTCTGAAGATAGAGTCCTAATTTTGTTAAGTCAGCATAAATAGGAATGAAACAAGACCATATAGCTATAAACAGCCTACTGACCAAAAATATAGTGCCTATCATTTTCAATCATAACTAGAGTTATGTCTTCATATTCCTACCATTTTGAGTCGAGGGATACACTTACAATGAGGAGCTAGGATTACTAATTGTAGAATGGGATTCTCCAACTCTGCTTATGCTTTCTTTATTCTGGTTTTGAAATTGTCCATCTTTATGTCCATACCTAATTAAGAATTTATTGATTACATTTATATATATCTACATCTCAATTCCCATTCTTCCTTAGATATTTATCTGTCCTTTTGTTATCATCCAGGATTTTACTATTTAAAATATGGGAATATTCTACCTAAAATATCTAGGATTTCTCCCTCAGTGATTCCATTATTGCAGCCATTGCATAAATTGTGACAAAACATAAAATCCTGGAGGAATTTGAGCTTTAACACTACTTGAATATGGACATGTTAAATATATTGTCTCTGTAAAATGCTCTGTCTGTGAAGGCATTCTACAAAATTTCTTTTGCAGTGGTAATGAGTTGAGTTTATTGAAATCCTTTGATTTAGATTGGGAAATGTGCCTTATGGGGTTCAGGTTTTATTTTCACATTTAAACATTTCTCAGTACATATTAAAATTCAGTAATTCAAATTCTTGGGATATTTCTTAAGTAAATCACTTTAGAATTCCTCAATGATTAAGCTAAAAAGATCCTCCTTATGCTGTAGATTATGAGTGAGAAATGATAAACACATTAAAATGTGCAACAGTAGGAAACACTACATAGTTTATAAATATCTATTAATGAAATACTATAAGATCATTAAATGTTAAAAAGCAACCTTGAAAATATAGTCTGTTATTAAGTGACCATATTCTGTAACTAATAATACAATTTTATTGATACAAAGTACATAAGTGTACAATGGCTGAAAGTACATAAAATATCTATTTTAGCATGAGCAGACACCGGGACAACTTTAATCATAGAATACAGGATAATTGATTATATGCCAGTTACCCATCCCACACTTTAAGAGATTAACAGCTTTTACTTCCTTTCTTTAGAATGCTTGCTCTTGGGGAAGCCAGACACCATGGCCACATCATGCTGTGAGGAAATTAAACTAGCCATGGGCATAGTCTACAGGGACAGAGAAAGTGACAGAGAGAGAGGGGGAGAGGGAGAGGAGAAGGAGGACAATGAGAGAGAAAAGGAAAAAGAGAGTGAGAGACACCTGATTACTTCTCAGTTCTTCACCAGGGGCTTAAGATGGTGTGAGTGAAGCAGCCTTCAGGTTCTCTAGACCCATCCACTGTTAATTGCAACTGTATGAGGCTCCCCAAAGTAGAAGAAGCCTGCTGGGCTTGGCGACCCACAGAACTGTGAGACATAATGATAAATTATTGTTTTAAGTCTTTAAGCTTCGGCGTGGCTTGTTATATGACAATAGATAACTAGACCAAAGCCTCTCCTGTGATTTTCTTATTTTCTATTCTTTCTAAAGTTCCATAAATAAAGTATATTATTTACTAATATAAAAATATCTATTATTTAACATATCTTTTTAGTTGAACTAGTTAGATTTAATAGTTGATTGTTGCAATATAATGTTGCCTCAATTTAGGCTTTAAGTGTAACTCTGCCAATCTTACTCCATGTCAATTTTCTGTATGGATACCTGGTCTCATCATATCAGACATAACTCAATGCTGATATGACTTCATCTCTATTGTAAGTGATTGGTTAAGGTTCTAGTGTTGACATCTCTCTGATTAAAAGATTAAATTGATGTCTAATTTTACTGTTTAATATTAATGGGTGGATTAAAACAGTGTCACTGATTTAAAAGGCAGTGAAATAAGCTATTTTTTTAAAAAGACTAATCCTGTACCAGGCACTCTTCTAAGTATATTAAATGGATTTAATTACCATAGTCATTTTTTAACATAAGAACTATTATCATATTCATCTTATAGACCAAAAACTGGAGCCAAGAGAAAAAAAAAAAAGGAACTTGCACAAGATCACACAGCTTGTAGGTGGAGTTATCAAAGCGGCATAAAGGTGCAGACTGAGTATACCTACTGGTAGCTGGTCAGGGTTTACAGACTCTTTGAAGCCTCTGTGTCTTAGTTTACTCATCTTCAACATGGGGTAAATAATAATAATAATGTATCTCACAAGTTTAATGTGAAGAATGAGATCTCAGTAGGAATCTAAATTTAACTAGCAGATTTATCCTCATATTGCTGGGAGAGTTAAATTAATTAATAAAAATAAAACATTTGGAAGGAGTCTAGCAGTGCATAAACATTCACTAAATGTGAAAAGATCATGAGAAAAATGCTTCAAAGAGAATAACAGAAATGTCTAGATGAGGACAATAGTACTTCAATGATCCCATTTCTAAAGTAAATGCAAGATAATGGGGTGGGGGAAATAATTGGACTTGTAATAGGAATAACTGAGCCCTAGATCAACCAGTTATAGTCAACCTTGAGGGATTCATTTTTCTTTTAACTTGTTTCTTCACGTATAAACAAGAATTAATATCGACCTTCTCTTACTCAGAGATTAACTAAGCAGACTATGTATGTACATATATGTACATATGTATTATAATATAACAAAGATAATGTGACCATCACAAATATTTAAAATAAATATAGTATAACATTCTAAATGCATCATAGATAAAATACAAATATGGTTTCTATAATTTACAAGGTAATTAAAATATAAATTTATATAATTATGTTTATAATTTATATTATACTATATTATATATGGGCTATTTTGAAAATAAATGTATTATGTAATTAATAATTTTATAATTATATTTATATATATGGAATATTTCTAAGGCATAAACTGCTATAGAAATCTAAGGAATCTTTATTAGTTTTTACCATGAATTTGAAGGAGTCAATTATTTTTATTCAGGAGAATACCTGAGAGTTTTCCAACCAGAAAGTAAAATTGGTTATGTAGATTTAAAGAAAAACTAAATTTAAATAATACCCCCTTTCCAAAATGTATACCAGTATATTCCTTTATGTGCTTATAATTACCAGTATAGAAAACTGCAGGGTATATGAGGCCCTGTTGTATTCATTTTCAAGGACAACTATCTCTTAGAGCAAGCATGTCAAACTCATGGTCAGCAGGCAACATGCAGCCCACATGAATATTTTTGTGGCCCAGCCAATATAATGATATGTAAGAAACCTTTTAATAAAAATTTCATAACTTAATTTTTATAATATCTTGTTATACATAGTTATTAATAAGGAACTACGATGTTCGCTAATGACTGATTACTATAATTGTGTTGCATTCATTTCCCTATGCGCCTTATGCACAGGCGCACCATTTCTCTCCACTAATACTAGCAGCAAATATTTTAGCAGCCGATTGCCACGTCATTAGTCTTATACTGATTTGTTTGGTGTGCACAACAGGAAATATTTTGCTTTCGGATAACAAGAAAAATAGGTTTATTTGAATTATGCTTATTCATTTGTGCAGTTATTCAGTGTCTGGTAAGTTAATTTTCAAGAAAAAATAGGAATTTTTATTAAAATGTTCTATTATTTTATGTTAACGATTGCTCATTTATTTCAGCCTTTTGTATTCAGCTTGTCTCTATTGAAATAAAACTATGTTTCTATGAAAATTGAACCTGTTGTTTTTTTTTTGCAGCCCACATAAACTTAACCCTTGTTAACTTAGCCCATGTTAGCCTTTGAGTTTGACATGCTTGCAAGTTTAGAGGAATATCATTATTAGGAATGATTGGAACGTTTCCAGGATGAAGTCAAGACCCTTAGGTTAGCCCAATGATAAAATATTATATTTTGCTTACAAGTTTTATAGTGCTACAATAAACTTATTTTGTATACTTCTTTCTGGCCATTTTTTCTCCTGCATAGATTTGCAATTTGGTCACCGAAATTTTTAATTAACCTAGAAATTTTGAAAACAAGACCCAGTATTTATTGATAAGAGTTCAGCACAGTCAATGGTACCTCAAATATAAAATTCAACTTTTTATACCAATTCTCTAAAAACTCACCTTCTTAGTTTTCTTGGAAGTGAGGATTGCTATAAGCACTTTATTAGAAAAAGGAATCTAAAGATGCAGAGTATGGGGAAAAAAGAGTCAGGATGAAGTCAATACATGATTTTGGAAGGGGCTGATTGCCAGGCAACTGGAACTTTGTTCCTACCAACTCATTATTAAAAAGCAATCTTATATTGTTACTCAAAACTCCTATCTCTGGTTTCCATACTTATTCAAAACTGTTTTTTGCATTATTTCTTCCAAAAACATTTATTGAATAGCAATCTTTGCAAGTGTTAAAAATGAAGGTATGGAATTTACAAAGAATGTTGAAAGCAAATGTGTATACACGGCCTATTGCAGAAGACAGAATGTCGTTCATTGTAAATACCTAAGCACAATGCTGCAGAGGAATGTTAGAGGGAGACCTTCATTCCCACTGGAGAACATTTCAAGCGGAAGTGCCTTTCAGCTGAGCCGGAAGAAGAGGCCATGATTTGATTTTAGATAGAGATGATGACCTAGCTCTAGGTGTAGTGAAGAGCCTGAGCTAAGGCCGAGTGGGGAGAAAACCACAGGGTGTTGAGGATACAGAGGGAAGTCTGCAAAGGCCGAAGCAGACAGGAAGAATGCTATCAATATTTGGGGGGAAGGGGTATATGGAAATAGTAAGTAGAACATAGGAAGGGTTGATGACTACACAAAAATAACATTGATTTTCAAATAAGTTAACAGGTCCCATTTGATATGTGAAACCTTCACTGAACCCACTTAATTGGAAACAACCAGTTTATTAATCCTAATACAGAGCCCTGCATACGGGCCTCTCACCAAATGGGAAAGAAAATCAATCACACTAAATGATTTTGTTCAGAACTTGAAGCAAATGAGTATTTTAATAACTATCAATAAATACATTAACTTATTTTTTAAAGCAAATAAGCTTACATTTCACTGTTATCTTTAAAAGAATAGAACTTATATGTATAATAAGGAGCAAACATTAAAATAATCATTTAAAAGAGAATAAGTTTTACAAATAATATAAATTTTAATTTGCATATTATTTACCTATTGCTTTATGAAAAAAATTAAAGAAAATAAAACACATCTCTAATTTAGAATATTTTTGATAAAGTAATACCTATCAGAAGATATCACCTTTCAGAAATAATACAGCTTGACTATATAGAGTGTCCCAAAAATGTATACAATACATTGTGAATAAATATAAATGCAATGTTTATTAAAATACATTTTATTTTCAAAGTAGAGCTATCAGCTGTTAAAGCATATGTACATTTTAGGGGACATCCTGAATATATTGTAATCCATCATAAGTGCATTGCGATTGTAAATGTCTAGACACTGCAAAGTATAAAGCAGTTGCATGTGTCTAGTTAAGTGAATATATAACATCAATATTCTAAAGAATACTAAATGAGAATTATACATACATATCTATGAAATGAAGGTATCTATTTCTAATGTGTAGTTACAATTGCAGGAAAGAAGTAAATGGACTGGAGAGGCTGAGGATTTATGACATTATGTTATATATAATATTTAATAATATTTCACACAGGGAAAAAACAAAACAGCCCAGTCAGTGTGGCTCAGTGATTGACAGTCCACCCTGGAACCAGGAGGTGACAGGTTCCATTCCCAGTCAGGGCCCAGGTTGTAGGCTGGATCCCCAATAGGGGGCATGCAGGATGCAGCCCAATCAAAGATTCTCTCCATCAATGACGTTTCTATCTTTCTTTCCCTCTCCCCTTCTCTCTCTGAAATCAATGAAAAACATATACTAAAGACAAACAAACAAACAAAAAACATTTAGTAATGATATTTTGTGAGTTTTGTTGTAATTTTCTTTTGTCTTATTTCTAATGATGCTTTATGCTGGCAGACAGAGAACGCCAATCAAACCACTAGGGCTGATGCCTTTGCATAATAACAAAACATGGTTCATTACAGATAGGTTGTTATGACATCGGAAAACAAGCACCTTCCAGGAAGCTAAGTATTGTTAATTACATTTTGAAACTGCTTACAGTATGTCTGTGCAATGGAACTGTAAAAACCAAATGGTAGGTAGAAATGGTTGCTTAGATGCCAGACAGAGAAACATATTAAAATACCCATCCTATAAGAAACATGCTCATCCAAAATATAAGAAATGTACCTTTGTTCATTTATAATTTCTGTGTTTGGTGTGAAAACTTTTTTTAAACACCAAGAATTTTCTGGGGACAACTTCAGAAGAATCAAAGTAGAAAATACACCCTAAGTCAGTGGTTCTCAACCTGTGGGTCGCGAACAATGAAAATACATCCTGCATATCAGATATCTACATTACGATTCATAACAGTAGCAAATTACAGTTGTGAAGTAGCAATGAGTGGGGGAAACTTGCTTGACTAAATAACTTTGGTATTGAGTGGAAGGCCTGAGAATAAAAGCAAAAAAAAAAAAAATCTGTGCGTAACACTGTACTCTGGTTAATAAGTTGTTTCCTATCAGTTAATAACTCTGAAACTACTCTACATGTATACCGGAATTGAATATCATGAGTGATGGATGATTGGAGTCAACTTTCTCAGAGTTGGAGTAGATTAAAGATAAGCAAAGAGAGAAAGCCTGACAGCATTCCATTTTGGTAATAGTTTAGCTTGAAAACATCAGTATGAACTCATATTAATATAGGTACATATGGACACATATAAATATTTATAGATGTTCACATATCTTACCTTTCTCTGTGAGATAGAAGAGCTAGAAGCAATGACACATCCATGGCAAGGAACTGAATTAGGCTCTTAATATGACTTTTGAATTCAAGGAGCCAGGGTTTTCTGGAGAAATGGGTGATTCTATAAGTATAGGTTATTAATAATCCCAAATTACAGATATGCAGGCATCTGTAATAGTGTCAAAAATAAAAACAAAAAAGTGAAAAAGAAAATTTATATAGGAAAAAAAAAAAAAGAGCTAATCTGATTTTCACTTCTAATCTCACACTAGTCTTTTACTAAGCTTTATTCAGCTTTTTCATGACATGTGGCTTATTGAACCATAAAGCACTCACCATTTAATGAAAAAATATATATATATTTCCTTCTTCAATACACACAGCATCCTCAAAGGGGTTTTTCTGGTATTTGAAGAGATTTCTGACAGAAATGCTAGCACTGACATATGTAGTATATTACTGTTTCAGATTCTGTTGTGATTTATATTCACTTTAATTCAACCTTATTTTGATCTATGGTTAAAGACTTAGAAATAAAATTCAATATTTTTCTTCAGATATATAATTTATTAACTACCTTCAAACTCAGGGCAAGTTATTTGTTAGACTTGAATGCTGTTAGCCACAATCTTTTTGAATTGCTGTGATATGTGACAGAGGGATTGAGCAAAAAAAAGGAGAAACAAAGAGACAGGGAAAGAAATGGACATGGACAACAGTGTGGTGATTGTTAAGGGCGGGGGGATGTGGAAGAGGGTATAGGGGGAATAAATGGTGATGGAAAAAAATAAAGGGAAAATAGAACTATTTTATTTCATAATACAGGCAAAGTAGAACTTTAAATTAAAAGTAAAACCATGAGAGAAAAAAAGAATGCACTGTTTTGTATTCACATTTTAGATTGAATGAGGACCACTGAGTAACACCAGCCAGGCTAATTTTATATCCTTTTATTCATCCATTTGTATTCAAAGTCTGTATTTCTGACTTCTGCTGTTATTTAAATTCTGAAAATGCTTATTTAATTATATTTCATTCATATCAGAATGGTGTGTTACACTTTTGTTTCTTAGCTTTGTTTTGAGAATTGTTTTGGTTAAAAATATATTGCTCGTGCTTTCTTTTATTTTTATAGTAACTCTGTTCAGTGTTCACATTTTGTTGTTGTTATTAACTATTGTGTTGATTTTTTTGGAACTAATGGTAGGAAGATTCTGTAGGGGTGAGGTTTGGTAGTTTCCTTCATTTCTTAGTTCAAGAGCAACCATTCCTGTTGCTACATTCATGTCTTCGACAAATGGGAATTGATGGAATCTCTCTGGTCAAACATTTTATGATTCTTGGCTATTTTCTAATTCTAATAAGGCTCTGATTTTCAGCCACTGCTTTGTTTATATTCACAACTGAGCCGGCAGGGAGTCCCTTTCCAAGGATCCTCCATTGTCTCCAGAATTGATGCTTGAATGGCATCTCATCTTTGGTACCACACGTTTTTGAAATACATTCCATTTGACTCCCCATTAAGTGTTCTCTGTGCTTTCTTACCTTGGTTAGGGCTCTCACCCTTTGAAGATGAATATCTTTAAATTTTATCTGTGATCATCCCCACTGAGACCCCACAGCATTCTGCTATGTTCATCACAGTTGCCTGTGCTTCTCTTAAATGTGGGCTCCACTTAAGTTCAGGCATTAAACACACTCTATGGTTTGGGGTAGTTATTTACCACTCAGATCAACTGAAGCGTATCAGAGTTTCTCTGTTCTAATTATGCTGTGAGTCTTAACTATGGATGACTTTATTGATCTGTATTTTTCCCTTACAGGATGTGTAGAGATTCTGATTTTAAAAGATGCCACTATCCTTGAGGTATTGGGCAATTCTTTATTTTGAATGGAACAAAGTTGCCTTAGTTAAGAAATTTAAATTGCAAAGTCCTTCAGAGAAAGAGGACAATTATAATTTACAAATCAAAATTTTTCTGTTAGAATAATTCTCTCACTCAAAGGCCTTTCAACAGGCAGAATATGAAAATGAGAATGTTCTAAGGGATACAGGCAAGTCTGCCCTGGAATCTAAGCATGTTGAAATGGAAGAAGACAGAAGAGACTGGGGTGCTTTATTTTATCAAAAAGCAGAACTTGAATGACTCAAAATGCCTCATTGCTATGAAAAGAATTTTTAAATGCATTTATGAGATGAGATTCTATTTAAGGATCAATGAAGTCAGATGCAAATATTTAGGATTGGCTTATAACCATCTTTCTATAATAGCACTTAACCAGTAAAATTCAGAAAGCATTTTAACAGCTGGAAAAGTTGACACCAGAATATTTCAGGTTTGTCAAAGTACTATGCTGAACTAGAATCTCTTAGCAAGTAGGAAGCGGCTGGGGCTGCACTACACTGAGAGCCAAGGAATATGCAAGCGCTGGAGAGCTGGTGGATAGTGAGGTGGCATTGCTTTGAGCTCACTGGGAGAAAAAGCAGACAAGCCTAACAGAGTTAGGAACAGTTTCAGCAGCTGCCACATTTAACAGCAGGTGTAGGGTCCATGACAGCAAATCTGACTCACGTAGAGGCGAGTTTTGAGGAGGTAGAAACCACCTGCTGAATATACAGGATTTATGTGAACGGTGTGAATGGGAACGCTGCAAACATATGGTAGTTCTGTGTTTAATATTTTGAGGAATCTCCAATCTGCATTCATTTCCACCAAGAGTAAATAGGGTTCTCTTTTCTCTCCTTTCCCACAATCACTTGCTATCCATCGTACTTCTAGTTATACATATGAATAAGACAAACTCACCATCCTTAATAGACATCTGCATCATCATGTTCTTTGCAATATTATTTACAAGTCAAGGACAGGGAAACAACCTAAATATCTATCAACAGATGAATGGATAAAGAAGAGTGCACGCGCGCGCGCGCGCACACACACACACACACACACACACACACAGTAGAATACTATTCAGCCATAAAAATAAAGAAATTCTGCCATTTTTTAGCAACATGGATGGCTATTAAGGGCATTATGCTGAATGAAATAAGTCAGACAGAGAAAAGCAAATAATGTCTGATCTTATTTAAATGTGAAATCTAAGGAAACAAACTCAAGAAAAGAAATCAGATTTTTGGTTGTCAGGGGAGGCAGAATTGGGCAAAGGTGCTCAAAAGGAGCAAAGGTTTAATTACAAAATAAATAAGTTCTCAGGATGCAACATACAGCATGATGACTATAGCTAACAATATGGTTTTCTGTATTTGAAAGTAGCTAAGAAAGTAAATTTTAAAATTTCTCACCACAAGGGAAAACATGTGTCACTATGTGAGGTTTTGGATGTTAACTATACTTATTGTGGTAATCATTTCACAATCTGTACCTACTAGAGGCCCAGTGCACAAAATTCATGCAGGGGGGTCCCCTCAGCCTAGCCTGCACCCTTTCCAATCTGGGACATTCCTCTCACAATCTGGGACCACTGACTCCTAACTGCTCACCTGCCTGCTTGCCTGATTGCCCCTAACTGTCCCCCTGAACACTCCTAACCACCTCTGTCTGATGGCCTGGTTGCCCCACGCAGCCTGCTGTTCAGTCGTTTGGTTGTCCCTCACTAACCCCCCCCCCCCCCCCACTGTCCTGGTTGCCCATTTCTGCCCCCCTCTGCTGGCCTGGTCGCCCCCAACTGCCCCTCCTGCCAGCCTGGTCGCCCCACACAGCCTGCTGTTCAGTAATTTGGTTGTTCCTCACTAGCCCCCCCTGCGGGCCTTGTTGCCCCACGCAGCCTGCTATTCAGTCGTCCTTCTGATTGTTTCAGTTGTGATGGCCCCTGGCTTCTTATATATTAGGATATCAAATCATTATATTGTACACCTTATACAATGTTACGTGTCAATTATATCAATAAAAGTGGGGGGAAACTTTAAAAAATAAAGCTACAAACATATGTAGTGGCAACAACTGGAAAATTACAAGCAAAATAAAATAGAAGGATCTTGAAACCTTCAGAGCTGAAGTATTTGCAGAGTATGCCCAGAAGGTCCTGGGAATAGAGGGTACCCAGCATAAGAAGCTAAGGAAGCCTTCCTGATGACAGGGAGCAGTAAGACCAGGACATCAGAGCAGTAACAGGTCACTAAGAATTCTTAAATCTGCTGTCATTGGGGAAATCCCATTTAATGCTCTAACTCAACTCTCTGGAAAGAACTGCCATTTCATTTCTCTCAGATGTTCTTGAACACCCTCTTTTGGAGGGTACAATTTATGGACTAACTTCTCTGCCTATAAATAAAATGGACATTGACAGGTATATCCTCTCCTTGGTTATTGGGCAGCCTCACAGGCTACTCAGCATTTGCTGTGAAGATGACTAGAAGAGTCACAAAATGCTTCAGACCAGGCATATACTTTCCTTGGCAACTCTATTCTCTCTAAATTTAAGTATTAAAACAAAAATAAAACCTAATCTGATTATTGCAGCAGGGTATTAATGAGCTTGTAGCACTCAAAAACTTTTCTATGCTTTCTTTTAGCCACCAAACCTAAGGCAAAAGAACATATTTAATATAGTTATATTTGCCCTCCCCACATTAAAATAAAAGATGTTTTATTATAATTTTAGCTTTCACATTTAGATGTATGATCATCTATTTCAAATTAATGTTTTAGATCAGGGGTCCTCAAACTACGGCCCGAGGACCACATGCAAATACAAATATTGAATTTGTTCCCGTTTTGTTTTTTTACTTCAAAATAAGATATGTGCAGTGTGCATAGGAATTTGTTCATAGTTTTTTTTTTTAAACTATAGTCTGGCCCTCCAGCGGTCTGAAGGACAGTGAACTGGCCCCCTGTTTAAAAAGTTTGAGTACCCCTGTTTTAGATGATGTAAGATTGTAATTAAAATTTATTTTATTCTATATAAATATAGACCCTGAAATATTTATTGAAAAAGCAATATATTTCCCCACTAAATCATAGTGGTGAAATAGATTACATAAATCAGGTTACTATCTATAATAATAAAAGAGTAATATGCTAATTAGACCAGACAGCCAAACAACCTTTTGGACGTCCTTCCAGAAGACCTTCTGGATGAAGCCAGAGCTGCGATGGGCCAAGGCAGTCAGAGCTGTGATGGAGCAAGGCATCCGGGGCTGTGAGGGCTGAACCCCTTACTCAAATTTTGTGCATTGGGCCTCTAGTCTATATATATAAAAGCCTAAGCGAATGTTACAATGGAATGACCAGACAATGGGATAAACTGCAGGTAACTATGACATGCACTGATTACCAGGAGGCAGACACTCAATGCAGGTGCTTCCCCCTGGTGGCCAGTGCGCTCCCACAGCCAACCTCCCACAGTCCATCCCCCCAGTAGGCTGGCACCTATTGCCGCTGAGGCCGAGGGACTCCACCCTTGCACGAATTCGTGCACCGGGCCTCTAGTATATGTATAAATATCTATCTCACTTTCGTTTTATTGTCTGTTTGTCTAAATTTCACCATACCAATATCATATAACTGAGGAGACAGAAGAAAGCTAGGTGGATAGGTTTGGGACCATGAGTAGGGAGAGTAAGACCCAAGAACCCAACTAGGAGGAGTTACTAAGGCACCCCAACTAGGTGGAGAAGAAAGGTTCACATTAGAGGCATGAACTGTAAAATGTATGGATATTGCTAAGACAGGCAGCTTGCAGATAACCAATCACCAGAAGTAGATCAAAAGATACATTGCCTTTTCTCTATTTTTTAATATTTATGAAAATGTGATTGTGAAATTAAAATGATTCTTAAGGCATATCTTAGTGTACTTGCTTTGATAAATTTTTCAATAGAAGGAATAAATTTTCATAATAGTTTTGAAAACATTTTAATCATTAATCAACTAGATATTTTTACTAGCCAAATTTACCCTCATTCACCTGCATTATATTTTTGTTTAAGCTAATAAAGGCTCACCACTCTTCTTCTGCTGCCAATTTCTTGTTCTTCATACAGATTATTTTAGTTATATATCTTGATTTCTCCCCATCTTTCATGGTGTTTCCTACTAAATGTTGGATGACATAAATTTATAGCATGTGAAAATAGATCTTTTACTTCAGTGTGATCTAAATCAACAATATTCTCTATGAATAGAAATCACTCAAACTAAAATAGTATTGTTCTTTTGTTAAAAAAAAAGGGAAAAAAAACAAAAAAAATAAAATACCACTTTGTACACAGGATATAAAAGAAATATTTTTCTTCTGGTTATATAATGAAACAGCGAATTGTAAAGAGAGATATACTGATATAATAACCTAACTTACCTTGTTCCTTTTGGGCACTCTTAAAATGCAATTAATAAAAAAAGTCCACTATTAAAATCTGTCGAAAACCCAAAATCCCTCTGAATCAAATCATCAGTTAGAATCTATTTATTTTGTATGTAAAACATCTGTCACGATGCCTTACTGTGATATACCTCTTTTTACAAATATTTATAATATTTTGAAATTGAGAAGTTTTATAAAATATATGTAATCAATATCTTATTGTTCATAAAGGGAAATTAGTGATTATAGGATAAGCAACTTGCCCATAGTAAAATTGCCAGTAAATTATATATATTTGAATCTAGCTCATTCACCTGGTACTAGTAAAATGCCTTCATTTTATTTATTTTTTTATTTTATTGAAATGTGGATGGCTGCATGTTCTTATTAAAAAGAAAATATCCAAATTTTTAAAATTACCATACAACCTCTATAAATCATTCATGATAAGGGAATCATACTACAGTGTGATACATAATATTACCTAATATGATCCATTCATCTTGAAATTCTGTGATGGAAAAGATTTACTTATGAGTCAATTAAATTTATCTTAAAAATGATCCTTCCCCAAAGTGAACCACAACAAAACATTTGCATGTTCACAGACCAGTTTCACAAAAGCCTACATAGTCTATAACTTGTCTAATTTTGAGTTTTAGAAGATTTGAAAGGATAGACTGGATAAAAATTACAATCCAGTGAAATTAGTTAGTGGTAGAAATGACAAATAAACATATGGTTTTGAGGAACATAATTCACCAGAACTACAGGAAGACCCACACTCCTCCAATAAGTGACTCAGTGCTATCCTCATGGCTCACGGGAAAGTTTAAAAGAATAATCTAATGCTACAGCATGTTACTTATCCTGAGATCTTTATATGAATTTTTAAGATTAATAGGTCTACATTATTGCATTAAGTATACTAAAGAATATTGTTTTTGGAATAGACTGTATTCCTGCTTGTTCTATAAAAAGTCATAACTATCTGTTGTATATCAATGTGAGAGTATTTTCTATTGATACTTTACTAGGTATAATTTATTTTTCAGTGTTACAGTGAACTAGTACATGCATATTTATATTTATATTTATATATGAAAAACAATTTTATGATATTTAAGACCTTAAGTTTCCTTTATTCCCTCAAAAATTACAAAGATCATAGTCACTTTCCCAATGCATTATTTCTTACTTTGAGTCACTGAATTTCATCAATGTTTCTCCTAGGCTTTTCAAAGATTGTTTATATATTTTAGTGGTTTATAACATGAAGTGACTTCAAAACTAGGAACTGTATTCTTGAAAGTAGTTGAACAGCATAGGTTTCATTTGCAGTTTCACTTAAGTGTGATTAATGTTTTTCACTTGGGGGCTATTACGCCTTTGGGGGGTTCTGGGTTGCTGAAATAATCTTTTACTGTATTATGTATTTTGCAATGGGCATTTCTTCCTTCCATTACTGGATTATGGGCATGATCCTTAATGTCTGTTTGACAGAGTTGAATGGCAAGTTGCTTCCTACATTCTCACTTTAAATCTCTAAAGTTGAATTATGGTCTTAGTAAGTACATCAATCCGAATATTAGACAATGGTACAATGACTAAATTTCAAATGAGTTGTGTTCTTATGAATCAGGCATTCTATGTGAGGGCAAATAATATATATTTGAAGTTAATGTTTTAATGTACTACTTTGGTTCACAGGAGAAATAAAAACAGAAGTACAAAAAATAGAAACATATCACATTGCCCAATCACAAAACAGAATAAAGGGCTAAGAGCTTCTATAGCCCCTGATATGTAAAAATTACTAAGTTTGGAGATATCTCTTGTGTGACAATAAGTAAGAGAGAGAGAGAGAGAGAGAGAGAGAGAGAGACTAATTGGCCACCTCACTATAGTAGCAAAATCACTATAGTGCTTATTACTAAATCATTATTGTTAATCACTAAATCATTAATCACTAAATCATTATTATTCTTAAAACTAATTAATAAAGGGGGGAACATGTATTTAGCCTGTTTCTCATGTTCAAAATCTATTTCAGGGTAACTGATAATAAAGCTTTACTGATAAATAAAGCCTTCTTTAGAGAAGAATTTGAGCTCGTGAATGCCAAAGAAATGATATGTCACAAAACCACCATTTTATAATTCCTGATGGCAACAATAGACCTAAGCAACAATCACCAATGACAGCTGAAACCTTTAGGCGAGAGACTGATGGGGGTCCTCGTCATGGATGGATCAGGCTGGAATACCTTCATCCACTTACATTAGTTCCCTTCTATTGATGCCATAACAAACACCATGGATTTGGAAACTTAGAACAACACAAATGTAATATCTCACAGATGTTTAAGTGAAAAGCCCAGGTTAGCTTGACTAGTTTCTCTGCTCCAGATATCAGAGGGCCAAAATCAAGGTGTCAGGCAGCCTGGTATCTTCCTAGGAGGCTCTGGGAAGAATCTGCTCCCACATTCACTAAGGTTGTTGATAGAATCAAATTCCTGGTATTGGTAGGACTGAGGTCCTTTGCTGGCTGTCACCTGGGCATTGTCTTTAACTCTGAGAGGCCTCAAGTCACACCATTTATTAAGCACTTGATGCCAACAGCTTTAGGCCTATAGGAAGAGAAGAGGTTGTTTTCTGTTTAATATGGGTGATAAAATGAATATCAAAATAGCACAGAGTAGAATGTCGGTTATAGTAAATGTCATTTGAAAGGGAAGATAAATCCTGAATGTTCAGAAGAAAAGGCATTACTTTAAGGAAGAAGTGTGTAGACTCATTTTGTTAATGGCCAGATAGTAAAAAGCTTTAAGGTTTTAGAGCCAAGAGGCAAAATTGAGACCAGTATTCAGGTACTTATATTTAAATAAAAACCCAACAAATATTTGCAATCATTTTACTGTTAAAATTCAAAAACATTATTGTATTAGTCAGTTTGGGCTTTTAAAACAAATAGCACAGACTGCTGGCTTAAACAATCCAACTTTATTTTTTTCATAGTTCTGGCAGCGGAAGTCCAAGGACAAGGTGCTGGCACGTTTGGTTTCTCCTTAAGCCTCTCACCTTGACTTGCAGATAGATGGCTGCTTTCTTGCTATGTTCTCACATGGCCTTTTTTTCTGGGCCCATAATTCCCTGGTGCCTCTTCCTCTTCTTCTAGAAACACCAGTTCTATCAGATTGAACCCCACTCTTATGACCATATTCAACCTTAATTATGTCCTTAAAGTCCCTCTTCTCAAGTGTACTGAGAGTTAGGGCTTTAACATAAAAAATTGGGGGAACACAATTCAGTACATAACAACAAAAAAACAAATAATCACTGAGTAAGACTTTTATAATACAAATCTAAGGAGGGGAAAGAGTATTTTGGGGGCTATAACATTTTTCTTCTTTAGGGTTCAAAGTTAGTGTTCCTTGCCTCAAAATCTACACTAATAAAAGAGAAATGTGTAAATTGGTCATCACTCTGCTACACCCACCAGCCAATCAGGATGAACATGCAAATGAACCCAACAAAGATGGTGGGTTAATTTGCATATGCAGGCGCAGTGCAAAGACTGAAGACTCCAGCCCGAGCGAAGACTGAAGTTGACTGAAGACTGAAGACTGAAGAGACTTGGTTTCTCTGCTGTGGCCAGAGTGGAGAAGCCAAGCCTCACTGCTGCGGCCGGACCAAAGGCCTGGGTCCCGGGTGTCGGAGGAAAACCGGTGTCGGCAGCCAGGGGAAAGAAGGCCTATTGCGCGAATCTTCTTGCAACAGGCCTCTAGTCTATTATAAATGTTCATTTGTTAATGATCATCTGTATGAGACCTTATGTTTTTCATACAGATGACACTTTAAATGCTGTCAAATTAGTACTGTATCCATGAGATTTGTAATGTTGGAAAGAAGTAAGGAAGGAAGAAAGAGGAAGGGGGCCAAGCAGGCACTGGGATAGAAGAGAACATGGTGTTTGTCAAACAATGTTCCTCCTGTCTTCTTTGCAATCACCATTAAGTTTGCATTGTTGGAACCACCAGGAGAATAATGAAAAGTGAACACATTATCGAATACAACTAAATTCCCACAAGTTAAATGGATGCTCCAACTCTAAATGTATCATAAATGTAAATTAAGGCAGTTATTGTGTGTCCACCACCCAAAGTCAAGAATCATATACATTTTATGAATATTTATAATTGTCCATCAATATAATCAATTAAATTCTTATTAATTTATTATAACAAAAAAGATAAATTTATTTCATTAATATTACATGTTTGTTTTTCCCTTTTATATAATTTTGAGAATAATTATAGATTTTTATAACATTTTAATGTTCCTATGTATTTAAATACATAATATTTCAAACATGAAGCATAAATAATCTTTTTAATAAAACAACTTTACTGAGGTTATGGTGATGTATTTTACAATTCAGTGTAGCACATAGATTTCCCTAAAGGTTTATTTTATGGATTACAATAAAATTGTGAAACTATTCAGAGACATAGTTGGAAGGAACAACTATAAGTCATATTTTTTTCTTTATCTCAACAAGGGGCATATAAAAGCTTCACACTGTTGTCAACATTTATCGTTTCATGATATTTCATGGAGAACCTCTTATCAGTAGAGAGAAAATAATTATACTATTTGAATTATTTTGTTGAAATTTTAAAATGAAGACAGTTGCTTTATGAAAATACGATTATAGACATTTTATTGTAATCTTTTGAAACTCAAACCATGGAGATTCCCACTCCCATAGAAGAAAAAATGACAATGGAAAGCAGTTTAAGAGAAATTTACATTTCTGAAATATAAAACATAACTTAATTAACATTTAATAAAATTACATTTATAATGTACCTTTGTTATGAGCCATGTTTAAAACCACTTAGTCTAGCCCTAACCGGTTTGGCTCAGTGGATAGAGCCTCAGCTTGGGGACTGAAGAGTCCCAGATTTGATTCTGGTCAAGGACATGTACCTTGGTTGAGGGCATATCCCCAGTGGGAGGTGTGCAGGAGGCAGCTGATGAATGTTTCTCTCTCATCAATGTTTCTAACTCTCTATCACTCTCCCTTCCTCTATGTAAAAAATCAATAAAATATATTAAGCATCGACCAGATGCTCAAACCTCGGAGGGAAGGTAGGGGAGGGTGGGGGTAAGGGGAAGAGATCAACCAAAGGATTTGTATGCATGCATATAAGCATAAGTGATGGACGCAGACAACAGGGGGTAAGCGAGAGGGCAAGACTGGGGGGATGAGGGGACAATGGAGGGATAAAAACACATTTGTAATACCTTAATCAATAACAATTTTAAAAGAGAGAGAAAACAACAACACAGTCTAGATGCGATATGATGATTATTCTATGCATTAATTTTTTTAAATGATCCTCTCTATGAATACACTTAGTCATAAGAACTCAATATCTAATAAGAAATTGCATTCTATCTTCGAAAAACATAGTATTACAAAATATTTGTCATTAGAAAAAAGTAAAGAAAATATTAGTTTGAAAAATCTGGGGAAGAATACCAGTTTGTTTTTATTTATAACAACTATAACAATTTGAAATCATAAATGCTTTAGTTTTATTTTATTCAGTCTACCTTTTTTAGACAATAAAGGATATATAAATGGAAATGATATGTGATATCATAGCATTTTAGCATATTTATTCATTAGAGGAATAATATTATTCCTTAATTTATATGTTCATTTGGATAAACATACAAAACTTTTATTATATTTCATACCTCTTAGTATAGAGTGGTGATTGTTTATGCTATAATTAAATGTTCGTGTCTTTTAAAGGTCAAGTCAGTATTCAAATATATTGTTTTTCATACTCAACTTTCCATGGTGTGCATTAGGCAAACCATGAATAGTTGTTGAGTAGTTAAATACCAAACTTGCATGATTTAAAATGTTCTATTCATTTTATTATCCCATTATTAATTATTTAAATTTTAAAAGTTTAGTGGTGTTCATTAATTAATTTTTCAATGCCATCTGGCATATTTTATTTTTATTATAGAATATGTGGTAATTATAGAAAATTGCCATTTATAAAAAATAAGCAGAAATATTTCTCTACATGAAAGGAACCACTGCTAGTTATATTTTACATTTAAATTTTAACTTAAACTACATAAGGGTTTGATAATTTATATATATAAATTTTATCACTTTCTTTTTCTAACAGTAAACTAATCAAAAGAATATGATAACTTCTAATTTTGCTCTACACAGTGCTCTATAGTGAGTAGTATACAATGTGCTCATTTCTCAGTTATGTCACAGCTTTCTTTGCGGGGTCAAAACAATATTTTTATTAAGTTTATTGGGGTGACATTGTTTAGTAAAATGATATAGGTTTCAAGTGTATAATCCTATAACACATCACCTGTATATTGCATTGTTTGCTTACCACACAAAGTCCAATTTACTTTAGTCACCATATGACTCCCTTGACCCGTTAGTAGCCCCCAACTTCCCTTCCTTGAGATAACCAGCCTACTGTTGTCTGTATCAGAGTTTTTATTTGTTTGTCTTGTTTGTTCATTTGTTACTTTCAGTTTTATAATCCCATGTATGAGTAAAATCATGTGGTTCTTGACTTATTCTGTCTGACTTATTTTGTTTAGCATGACATTGTCAAGGTCCACCTGTGTTATTGCAAATGCTGCCATTTGCAGCATGTCCCAGATTTTATTACCAATATTATTCCCCAGTACTGTTTTCATGTATATGTATCTCTTTGTTAATTAAAATTTGTGCTTCATTCAGTTTCAAATATTCCCCATATAAAATTTCTGAACCAAGACATGAAGTATGTTATAAAGAGCTGCACTTATTAACATAATGTGGAATTTCATATAATCCCACAACATATAATCCCACAATGAACAATTGTTCATTCCAAGAGTCACATGTGTACTGTAGTGTAACAGTTGCTTAGTATCACTGTCCCATAGTACTGTTGTGTTATCCTATATGAACAAAATCAAAATAAAACATTTATTCAGACCTTACTCAAATCCAGCTATATGCTATCATTTTATAAACATACTAGGGAGGGGCCTGGTTCATGAAATTCATGCATGGGTGTGGGGGATGTCCCTCAGCCTGACCTGAACCCTCTCCAATTTGGGAGCCCTCAGGGGATGTCCTACTGATGGCTTAGGCCTACTCCCTGTGGTTCTCTGCTCTCTGCAGAGCCTGCCTGCTCCACACCGAAGAGACGGCCAAGAGGGCTATGCTGGGAGCTGCCTGCTACCTGCTGTCAGTCTCCACGGAGGCGATGAGGTTAATTTGCATACTCACTCTGATTGGCTGGTGAGTGTAGCAGAGGGACGATTAATTTACATGTTTCTTTTTATTATTAAACATATACTTTAACTCTTAGAAATACCTCAATAAAGATAAATTATTAAATTTTTATGTCAGAAAGAGTCTGAAGCTCCCTTTACTATTATTAAAGTGCTTAATAATTATTTAGAGGTGACAGGGCTAGTAAAAACAGAACCAGGAATTGAATGATTTGGACTTAACTGAGAAGCATAGTTGTTGCCCATAAAATTGAGCTTTTCATTCAAAGAATAAAATATCTAACTACATATGTCTTTTTAATATATCTTTATTATTGAAAGTGTTACATATGTCCCCCTTTTCCCTCCACCCGCTCCCAACTCCTCCCAAGCCATCTAACTACATATTTCATACTTCTTTAATAGAGGTTTCTTTTCTTTAAAAATTTTAAATGAATGTGAAAAAATGGCAATGAAATTAGAAAAGAGCAGCCAAGATGATCAATGGTTCGGAAGATAAATGTAATAAGCCAGAAGAAAAAGGAGATCAATACGCAAAATGACTGTGAACTAAAATTTCTAAATATTTACTCTGCTGCCTAATGGCTGATTTGCTTGCTGATATTAAGCTTATGGGACTGGTATTTTCATTAAAACTGCTGATATTCACATGCATATATTCAAGGGGAGTAAAATAGATGAATTATTATTTAATGAAGGGAAAACTTATTGAGTTAGACATTTATAACTATCTTTAGATTGAAAATAATAGATATAAAATGGGTAACTGACACTGTAGTTTCCCATCTTTGGGAAAAAAAAAATGTGCAGAAAAAAGAAAATACTACGGTAGGCAGAATAGTGACCCCTTCGATGACGTCCTGGGATTCAGGTGCAGTTGGAATTAAGGTTTCAAATCAGTTGTCTTTAAAATAGAGAGATGGGACAATGACATTACAAGCAGGCTTAGAATTGGAAGTGGGAGGCAGAACCGGAGTTTGGTAATGAAATGTGAAAAAGGTTGGACACTGTGTTGTTGACTGAAGATGGAGAATCAAGGTCATGAGCCAAGGAATGTCCTTGAAATAGATTCTCCATGAGAGCCTTTAGAAAGGAACAAAGCCCTCCAGACATCTTGGTGTTAGCCCTGTGAGACTTGTATTGGACTTCGATCTCCTTAGTTGTTAGATACTGAATATGTGTTATTATAAGCCACTATGTTTGTAATTTTTTTTTTCACAGCAGCAATATGAAACTAATACAATAAATACTCTTGGAAATCAATATGTGCAATTGTAATGAAGACTTTTTTGCTATTTCATGATAATATGTTATTTCAAAACAAATTTTGGAAAAACAACTATTTTTAATTAAAAATATTCAACTTATTTAAGAAAATAAACTTTTTTTGTTTAATTTCTTTATTGATTAAGTTATTACATATGTGTCTTTATCCCCACATTATCCCCCATCCCCCCCACTCATGCCCTCATCCCCCTGTTGTCTGTGTCCATTGGTTAGGCCTATATGCTTGCATATAAGTCCTTTGATTGATCTCTCCCCCTTACCCCCACCCTCCCCTACCTTCCCTCTGAGGTTTGATGGTCTGATTGATGCTTCTCTGTCTCTGGATCTGTTTTTGTTTAACAGAAAAAAAAAAAAAGATATGAGAGGAATAAATTCTAATATTGAATTTTTATTCTGATGAAAATTAATTCATTCACCTATATTCAGTTTATTTGTATATCTTTTGCCTTTGAATTGAAAGCTGGTGGTATGAGTAATGTATCAATAACTTAGCATTTGTCAACTTATATATGTTTTTTGTAAGTGATAAGTTTCTAAAATTGATTTGTATATGAAATTGAAATGAGAATAATTTTCAATCTACTTCGTTATACCATGAACCAAAGAAATGACCAGTTTTTTCTTTTCATTTTGAGGTATCAGAATACTTTGCATTCTAATGTATTTCATAAAGTAAAATATTTTATTTTCATAAAAAAAAAAACATGTTCATTGTAACAGCCACATTATATTATGTTTACAGAGTATCTCGTTTTCCAAGTTACACACTAATATATAGGCTACTTAAAATGGTATACATTATCTTCTTAAAAACATAGTTTATCTAGATTATTTTATAGTGTTCTATTTCTCTTTTTTCTGTACTTTCATATAAACTTAATATTCATTATGATTGAAGTCTATTGTTTTGTTGAATGTGTGTTCAATAAATATGAACACACATGAAGTATTGCATCACTTTTAGGAGACTTTTAGCCACCCCCCGCCCCCCAACACACACACCCTCTTTTCCTTCTCTCTCTCTGGAAATCCAATTAAAATATTTCAGATATTCTATTTTCCATCATTTTGCCTCTCCAAATTATTTCTGGATTTTTCCCTTATTATCAGTTGACTAATTTTTCTGTTATAGGTATTTAATATGCAGTGAAACATGTCTAGTGATTTATTAACTTCATTTTTTCTATTTATAATTTCTATAATTATATTTGATTATTTCTTCCTTCAGTCTACTAAAGTTCCTAGTATTTTGATAACATCTTATCACCTTAAACATAATATTAAATTCATTTTAAAATCTATAATGATAGCAATATCCAGACTCTATGTATTTCTATTTTCTGATTTTTCTGTTGCTCTTATTTATGATAGTATTGACCTAATCTTTCTGATTACCTTTTATTGTGTTTTTCTTTGCTTATAATGTTTTTGTAAAAATAAACTGAGACTTAAGTTCATTATCTGCTACTCACACCCACCTGCTGATACAAGCAATCTTGTTCCTACACAAAAAACTTGGGACTAAATTTCTTAGGGTCACACACATATGTTCTGAAAGAAAACTGTACTCTATACAAGAACTTGTTTACTTTTAGTACAACCCACTGTAGTCACAATATGAAGCACACAATATTTACTAGTGCCTTACTTCTTGGCAAGCTATGACTTGCATTTTCCCCCTAGTCTTCCAAGTATTTGGGTTTGGAAAGCTGGAAGAATGACTTTTGCAAAAGATAGAGTGGTTTAGAGCCAAGTAAAAAATTACCAATGGATTAAAAGGTTGAAAATCATATGACCTTTGAGAAAAATTAAAAGTATTACAATTATGTGGTCCAAAGAGTTTAATCTTAAAGAATATTTTAAATGAGATTTCAAATGTATTTATAAAACCTTATATGTATGCATAGTTATTAGCCTCTTTCTGTAGAATATGGGGCAATAAAGAGAAACCAAGTCATTTAGACAAAAATTATGATAAAAAGTGGAGATACTAAAGCAATAAAAAAGAGGTAATATGCATCTATTTAAATAGATAGGCATTGTTTGAGTCCACAGAGAAATGGTCTAGAAAAGCTTTCTCGGGGTCTATATTGGACTCCAAGGAATCATTTTTAAAATTGATTTAAAAAACACTATTTTACGTCATTAATCACTTACTTTTTGTGAATTTTTGTAGATAAAGCTTTGTCTGCTTAGGGCTATTAAAGACCAACAGCCCCAGTTTCAGTAAAACAGCTACTCTAAAATGAAATTTTAAAATTACCTTACTATAAAATTAATTGAACTGTTTTTGAGTGCATTGCGGAGGCACAGAATTAAAATCAGTACCATGCAATGAATGTGTGCATAAAAATAAAATACACAAGTAGGTTATATAGATAATCCCACTTAAATAGAATGGTAATAATAAGAAGTAACTGAAGAATCCTATATAATAAAAGCCCAGTGACCCAATGGCAGAACAACCAGAACGACCAGTTAATCAGTTGCTATGATGTGCACTGACCACCAGGGGGCAGACGCTTAACACAGGATCTGCCCCCTGGTGGTCAGTGCGCTACCATAGTGGTGGGAGAGACGCTTGGCTGACCGGGATGAGCGGCTGTTCCCACTGCGAACCCCACGCCGACAGCAGGAACCTGGTCTGCAATTGTTGCCTCCTCACCCCAGGCTTTTCCTCCTTATTCCCTGCCACCTCCTTAGGACGCCCACAGGCTGTGCAGTGCCACCGCCAGGCTTGCAGAGCTGACACTGGAGGCTGGGAGGCAAGTTCATGGCTGCCACAGGACTAAGGCCTACTCCACCGCCTCTCAGTGCTATTGTCCCTAGGTCAGGCCTCAAATGGGTCTCCTGAAGAGGCGAGTGCTCCAGCTCCACAGAAGATGCTGGACCAGAGAGCAGCTGCTCAGAGGATGAGTTCACAGCCATTCGGCTGAATGGGATGAGCGGCACTCCCACAGCCAGCCAATCCTAGCAGGCCATGCTCCCTGCCAGTGCAGGAATCCCATGCACCGGGCCTCTAGTATTCTATAATTCTTCAGTCTTTATCTGTTTTGATCATTGAGAGAAGTGGCAGCTGATAAAATACTAGAGGCCCAATGCACAAAATTTGTGCACTTGGGGGGGGGTTTCCCTTAGCCCGGCCTATGCCTTCTAGCAATCCAGGAGCCTTTGGGGGCTGTCTGACTGATGCAGAGGCAGGAAAGGCTCCCACCACCGACACTGTGCTCACCAGCCATCCGCCCGGGTTTTGGCTGTGTGGCACTCCCCCTGTGGGAGCACATTGACCACCAGGGGGCAGTTCCTGCATTGAGTGTCTTCCCCCTGGTGGTCAGTGCATGTCATAGTGACCAGTCATTCCATCATTCAGTTGATTTGCATATTAGCTTTTTATTATATAGGATTGTGAAATATTTATAGCTATTTTTCCTATGTAATTATCAATGTATAGTTCTCTATGTGATTTGCATTGATAAAGTGTTTGAATTGTTGAGTATATCCTCAAGTCGTCAAGCAATTGAACAGAATTCACTACAGTGTTGAGGACCAAGAAAAAGTATCAGTCTGATTGCATTATTAGCTTATAGGAAAAAATAAAAAAAAATAGCTCTAAGAGAATATAAAGAAAAATAAGGATAAAAATTAGGTAATATTAATTTTTATTGAGATTAAATTGTAGCAACAAAATCTTCCCCCATCTCTCCTCCCATGCTCAAGACTTTTGCTGAAGATCAAGGTCAAACCTTAAAAACATTTGAAAGCTGGGAAACATTCTGTGTTTTTTTTGTTTTGTTTTGTTTTGTATATTGGCATATGCTGTTCTGAGTCTTTTAGACCATGTTTTCATCAAACATATTAAATGCTACTTTACAGTGTTCAAAATATTGTGTTGGGTGATCATGAGAATATAAAGCTCAATATGACACAGTCCCTGACCTCAGGGTTTACAATGTTGTGGAAAAAATAAGACATAAACTCAGGTAGAAGTGTAAAATTTTAAAAGAGACACAGAATATTATAAGTGGAGAGTCAATTATGTAGATGCAGGAGACCTAGTAAACCATAGAAGGTAACATTGTTATTTTCCAATGTTTCAGATAAATTTATTTCTTTGGACCTTGAAAAGTAGCTTTTCTATGACTGGCAACTTCACACTACGGTATTTGTTATTGTGTTTGTAATGTTGTGGTCGTTTTCCACAAAATAATTTTTGTACATATGTTCACTATGCATTCTATTTTTATTTTCTCCAAACTTTAGTCTTTGATTTTCCAAATTGTATTAATAAAGCTAAAGTTCTTTATGCCTAAATCAACTCAAAATTCATATTTTGAAAACTTTTAAGAATGTAATAATTTATTTTAAAAGAGCTGAAAGAGCATACTTTCAAGAGAGATTAGAATAAAGTATAAGAAATCTATTCTTATGATGAAAACTGTCATTCAAGCCCAGCCAGCATGGCTCAGTGGTTGAATGTCAACCTATGAACCAGGAGGTCATAGTTCAATTACCAGTCAGTGCACATGCCCAGGTTATGGCTAGATCTCCAGTGTGGGATGTGCAGGAGGCAGCCAATCAATTATTCTCTCCCATCATTGATGTTTCTATCTCTCTCTCCCTTTACTTTCATCTCTGAAATCAATAAAAATATATTTTAAAGATTTCATTCAACATTTTATTAAAGCATAATATTTATTTATGAAAATAAGACCAATTAATAAAAAGTGGGAAACTCAATATAACCAATAAGTAATAAGGTTATTTTTTAAAAGATAATCAACCATTTGACTAAATCAATTCATCCAATAGTATTAAGAATGTATATCTAGCCTAAGATAGGTGATTTCATTTTTTGTATGTTTTTAAAATGTACTTTAATATGAGGTGCCAATGTTGAATCAAAATTGAATTCTTTGATTTCAGTCGAGTTCATCTACTTTGTCCCCATCAGGCTGGGCTGTGATAGCTTAGAACATTTAGCATATGTTATAGACATTGCTGTTTAATTTAATCCTGTTACTCAGACGATGTCTAACTTTAAATTAATGTGATTATTTGGAAATTTCAGGCTAAGAAAGTCCAAATAGGGTTAACACTATAAGAGTCTTTGGCAACTTCTTGAATGAAGCAATAGATAAGCTGCATATGTTTCCTAGAAGTCTGGAATAGTCTGTTTCAGTGAAGGAACACTATATTTGATCAAGAATATTTGGATACAAATAGTTCATGTATCCATATTGACCAGAATGCTTCACGTTGGCTTAAGGTAGTTCACCAGATCACAAAATGCAACCTCTTAGCACTACATTTTACCTCTTCATTCTTTTATATTCCACTTACATGCATCTTGCATTTCAAACCAAAGCCCCCATGGCCTTACTACTATAATCAGTTACACACTTCTCCACTCTTGGAAGCTCTTATATAAATAAATGAAGATGAGTTATATCAAAATGCATTTTCTGTTAAACACAGACACAGATATTTACATATACATTTTGGGGTTCAAACTTACATAAAGTTATACATTTTAAATATATAGCATGAAAAAAATTTTTTAAATGTATATCCTTAAGCAACCTGCATTCCAACCAAGATATGACTTTAAAAAGTGTCTTTACACCTATTCTAAGTAAATGACAGTCATTCATAAGACAGTTATGATATTATGATCTCTAGCACAATAGATCAATTATGCTTGATTTTTCACTAAGTATTTGCCAGACTCTGGTTCCAGCCACGGTAGAGTAACAGTCTTAAATAATCTCCACAAATAATTAGAAACATGGACAATTTTCATGAAAAAAATGTTTTGTTTTGTTTTAATATTGAAAACTACAGAAGGCTTTCAGCTCAAAGGAGGCCAAGGTAAAATTCTCTTTAGTCACCCTGCAGCTAGGTTTATCCAATACCAGCTGTCCCCATCATGCTGCCCAAGTTCGAACCAAAGACATTAATGACATACAACTGATGTGCAATGGTAGTGAAGTAAGGGCCACATCTGCCCTGGTCCTCAACATCAGCCCTCTGCAGCTGTATCCAAAAAGAGTTGGTAGTGACTTTGCCATGGCAACTAGAGACTGGAAAAGTTTAAGGATTATAGTGAAACTAACAATCAGAGCAGACTGGCCCAAATTGAGGTGGTAACTCTCCCTCTGTCCTGCTCATTAAAGTCCTTAAGGAACCACTCAGAAACAGAATGAAGCAAAAAATAATAATGATAAATAGAATAAATAAGCACAGGGGAAATATTAATTTTCCGAGATTGACAACATTGCCCAAAATATGCATCACTAATTTTTAGCCAGAGAGCTCTATGGAACCTTTAAAGATATCCTGGGGACTGCCCAGTCTGTGGACAGCAGAATGCCCAGCTTGAGTGATGAATGAATATATAAATAATTTAATAAAGGTTGATTTGACAGCCATACAATAAACAAAACTACAGGCAGCATAAGACCATGATCCCAATGAAGCTAAACAAAGGAAGAAACCACATGACCTCCTCTGTTTGATAATGACACATGCTGAATTGTAGTTCAGGAATAAAGATCCCTTGCAGAGCACAGTGGTATCACTGAATTGAGAATTCAGAAAGTAAAGTTAAATCTGAGGCACGTAGATATCAGAGGTATATCCTGGACAGGAGGGAGGCACTTAGGAAAGGATCTTCAGAAATCTGTATAGGAGGTCATTTGAGTCTTTGCTAAATACCAATTTGTGCCTGTGTCTGAGAAACTCCTTCAAGCACTATATTATACCACTGGGACTGTCTTATATTTAAAATAAATATTTACAACTAGTGGCCTGGTGCACAAAATTTATGTACAGGGGGTGGGGGCAGGGGGCTGGTCAGCCCAGCTTGCACCCTCTCCAATCAGGGACCCCTCAGGGGATGTCTAACTGCTGGTTTAGGCCCTATCAGTCATACATCCCTCTCACAATCCTGGACCACTGACTTCTATTCGCTCACCTGCCTGCCGGCCTGGTAGTCCCCAACTGTCCCCCTCTGCCAGCCTGGTTGCCCCTAACTGACCACCCCCTGCTGGCCTGGTCGCCCCCAAGTTCCCCCCCTGCTGGCCTGGTCATCCCCAACTGGCCCTCCTGCTGGCCTGGTCGCCCCATGCAGCCTGCTGTTCAGTCATTCAGTCGTCCCTCACAAACCTTCCTGCTGACCTGGTCACCCTATGCAGCCTGCTGTTCAGTTTTTTGGCCGTCCCTTACTAACCCCCCTGCTGGCCTGGTCATAGGCAGCTATCTTGTGAGGGCATGAGGGTTAATTTGCATATTACCTCTTTATTATATAGGATAAACCTCATAAAAGTATAGGCTGGGGAAACTTCATATAACCTAAATGAACTTGCTGGTGTAAACATATATTTAGTGTATTTTTGGAGGTCAGAAGTCCCAATTGTATTGGCAGAACAGCCTTCTTTCTAGCAGCTCTCAAAACACTGTTGCCACTTAAGGTAGCATGTTAACAGATGCTGGAGATTAAACTGTGGACATCTTTGGGTGTGTGTGTGTGTGTGTGTGTATCCAGGCATGAGGAATTATTCTGCCTAACACACCAAACTTTTAATTATGTAATTATTTGGTAAATGCTGTGAATTCCAGAAGGTTTCTGCAGAGAAAAAACATCTTATCAGAATGCTAGGTCTGTATTATTTGATTTTAAAAATGGTTCAAATGTAACTCATATTATTTTATGAGTGGACTCTAGGTAACATTATTCTTGGTGAAAACAACACATTATTTAAGTTATCCTATTTGTCATGCTATTTGCATTTTTGTGGGTCAGATAAATCAAATAACTAAATATTAAAAATGAAAAGTAAAACTTCAATATGAGGTTGAAATTTCAGTATGTCATTTAGTAACAAAAGTGAAGATTCTTAGAAGTAGTTAATATATGCCCATATAAATTATGATTGGGGCCAGTTTAATTTTTTCTGGGGTTACATATGAATGAGAAAATGGGTGTTAACATTTTTATGAGGTCACAAAATGTCAGTTATTGAATAATGACTATGGACAAGTATCCTGTCTACAGAATTTTAATCCTCTCCCTGTTCTATTTTGAAAGAGCCATATTGGTAATGGACAGGTACTTACTATCTACCATTTCATTTCAGGACTCACTGCAAAAATACACTTTACCATTTAACAAATGGTTTATATTTTCATCCATTTTACATTAAAATGGAATTAGCTCCTTGCTACCACTTTACCATGAATAAGCAAAGTGTAATATGATTTACACACACCAAACAGGGCAATAATTAACATAATAGGATTGCTCTATCCCATATTTGTGTAAGTGGAGCATCCTATCTAATAATAGACAAACATGGTAATTGACCATACCTTCACTATGCATCCCATTGGCTAATCAGCACGATATGCAAATTAACTCAACCAAGATGGCGGTCAGCAGCCATGCAGCTGAAGCGAGCAGGAGCATTGCTTGCTCCAGTGATGGAGGAAGCCAAGGTTCCCTGCCTGCCATGGCCCGGCTCTGAGCTCCAAAAGCAAAAACTTTCAATTATAGAAGCTAAACAAACCCCAGATACTTGCTTTCAGCAGGCTGTGGCCTCAGAGCTGGAGCGTGTAGGAGCCGGCTCTCAGCTCCAGTGACGGCAACAAAGTTTCAATTATAGAAGGTAAATAAATCCCAGAATTTAAAAAAAGAAAAGAAAAAAAGGAGAGGCTGGGAGCTTCAGTCGCCAGCCAGCTTTAAAACGGCCCTCAGCCCCTCACCCAGGCTGGCCAGGTACCCAAGCAGGACCCCCACCCTGATCCGGGACACTCTTCAGGGTAAACCAGCCGTCCTCCACCCGTGCACCAAGCCTCTACACTATATAGTAAAAGGGTAATATGCAAACTGACCCTGAAAGCAGAAAGACTGGGACTGACTGGTCACTATGACACACACTGACCACAAGAGGGCAGATGCTCAATGCAGGAGCTGCCCTCTGATGGTCAGTGAGCTCCCACATGGGGGAGCTCTGCTCAGCCACAAGCCAGGCTGATGACTGCCAGTACAGCGGTGGTGGTGGGAGCCTCTCCTGCCTCCTCAGCAGCGCTAAGGATGTCCAACTGCAGCTTAGGCCTGGTCCCTGCTGGCAAGTGGACATCCCCCAAGGGCTCCTGGGCTGCCAGAGGGATGTCTGATTGCCAGATTAGGCCCAATCCCCCAGGGAGCAAGCCTAAGCCAGCAGGTGGTCATCCCTCGAGGGGTCCCAGACTGCGAGAGGGCACAGGCCGGGCTGAGGGACCCCCTGAGTGCACAAATTTTTGTGCACCAAGCCTCTAGTTGTATTATATTAAATATTGGGAGTCTCACCTTACCTGGTGGTGTGCTTGGATATGATGTTAAAGTGATCAGGTAGAGAAAAAAAAGGAGTGAGTTCTATGGCTATAGAACTAGGAGGTTAGGTATTTTTCTACAAAGAGCTGTGTGAAATGCAGTATCAACTACTAAGGCACCATTTTAGAAAAGCCCTTATTACCTGATTAGACAACATAGGATAAATTGGCTGATAATCACATTTAGACTGACAGAAGGACATGGCATACAGAGAAGGGGGCTGAAAAAAATTGGGAGAATTATGGTGAGGAAAATATTTCAAAAAATTACTGAAGGGAAAACAAGGTTTCCCTTACCTGTGAACCTTGCCCCATTAAATATTCCTTGCCTACTGCTTTATAATATCACTATTTTTGTTTTATTATTTTTCAGTTTTATTAAGATATAATTGACATATAACATTATATTAGTTTTAAGTGTACTTGATGTTTTCTAAAAGCATATATTATGAAATGATTACCACAAGTTTACTTAACATCCCTCATCTCCCACAATTTTCTGTTGTTGTTGGGATAAGAACTTTTAAGATCTCGTCTCCTAGCAGCTCTCAAATACATGATACAGTATTGTTAACTTTATTTACTATGTTGTATATTACATAACCAGATCCTATTTATCTTATAACTGGAAGTTTTACCTTTTGAACAATTCACCCATTTTTGACACACAGCATCCCCCTTCTCTGGCAACCACCAATCTGTTCTCTGTATCTATAAGGTGTTTTTTTTTTCCTTTCCACATATAAGTGAGATCATTACAGTATTTGTCTTTCACAGTCTGACTATATAGCAACAGCCTGATGAATCAAGATGGAGGAATGTGAAGAATATTGGTTCTGGATTAGGAGAGTCAAGGCGATTCCTGGTTGTCACTCATCATAGAGACCTTCTTCAAGCTACATACACTTTCCAAGCCTCTTTTCTCTGTGCTTTACCATAAGGATGACGTCTTCCATATTACATATTGTTGTGAGGATAAATTTACATGTGTAAATATCTAAGACTACCTGGGTCTCCAACAACTGGGACTATTTTTTTTTTAATCTTTTCCTTTCAACTAGATTCTTAATTTTTATTTTTAAGCATATTCATTTCTTTTTTTCATTCTTTTTCATTCTGAGGATGTTTTTTTCTAGTCTTGATTTCTCCATGGGCTATTCTATTTATTTTTATTCCATAAATTACTAAAATGTTCACAAGATTGAGCAACCTCCATTTCCTTAATCTTTTGACTCCTTATCCCTTTATCTTCCTCTTATCACCCTGTAGAATCTGTTAGAGGTCTGTTTGCCAAGCTAATTCTCCCATTTCCAGTTCTTATAGCACTCCCTTCATTCCTTCCCAAAGCATCTCTGCCTTTATCTCCCTAACTTCAATTGTTTTTTGTCTTAATCTTTTAAAAAGTCTAACTGCATCTTCTTAATCCCCACACCAGACTCTTTTCCTATTTTCTCTTAGAGCTCTCTGGATGAGTAATCTGCTCCCACAATTTCAGATTATGTGTTCATGCATCACTTCTAAATGTTGCCTCTGACTTATTGACCTTCAAACCTTTTTTTTTTTTTTTTAGGCTGGACTGACCAATATCATGGGTGTTCAGACAATATCACATATTCAATATATTCAAAATCAAATACTATTGACTATCAAAAATGAATCCTCCCTTGGGATTCTCTTCCATGTTTTATGGTCTCATCGTCCCTTTAATTTTCCTAAATATAAGTCTTCAGTAATTTCAACACTTCCATTTCCCCAATAGAGATTTCATCAATTTTCATCAATTCCTACTAATTCTTAGCTTTGAACAGATTTCTCTGCCTCCAGTCTATCACAGTTCCATACTGTTCTTCAAAATGAGATTGAAATACTTTGGTCAAAAGACTTCAGAGTTGTTCAAGTAAAGATCTTTAGTGAGACATCAAGTGAGACATCCTATATCTCAGTTACATGGAAATGATGTCCATTCCCCAACAAATCCATCTATTTTTTTTAAACCTTTATTACCTTCTTTATACTTTGACCACTATTTGTAATGCTATCTCTTTCCTTTCATTCTCTAGCTATTACAATATAAATTGGCCTCCAGAAATCATTTAGGGAATCTCTCCAGAAATCATTTAGAAATAATTAATGAAATACCCAATTATGATTAGTTGATTTTTTTAAATTAGTCCATTGGCATAGTGGCATTTTAACTTTATTAAACTAACTAGAGGCCTGATGCATGAAATTTGTGAACTGGGGGCGGAGGAGTTCCCTCAGTCCAGCCTGTACCTTCTTGCAATCTGGAACCCCTCAGGGGATGTCAGGCCTAAACCGGCAGTCGGACATCCCTCTTGCAATCTGGGATGCTGCATGCACCAGTGACCATACTTTTTATACAGGTGAAAGGCATCTTGCTGTTGTATGGGCAGCTACATTTTTTTTGCCCTGATTATAAAAAGTAGTACATAGCATAATCCTTCTAAGACAGTAGTACCATTTTCCCCTCTTATGGGTGAAAATACTGAAGCAGAGAGAAGTTAAGTAATTGGCTTTCTCACACAGTTATAAGTGTCAGAATCAGGACTGACCACAAAATGTGCAAGCCAGAGTCCATGCATGTCATCGCTGCAACATCCTGTTTTTTCAGTGTTAGAGTAGCCTTGCCAGGCTTTAATTTTTAAATCTAAGAGATTATTCCCAATATATAGGGTAGGGTGCCTAGGCCTGGCTGTTGATCAGGGCAATCAGGGGGCCCCTGATGGCACCTGCCTTGGCTGGTAGCCTGGTACCACCCTCTGGCCAGCCCCACCTCCCCAATTGCCGCTGCTAATTGCCTCCCTCTGGGGTAGTGGGGGGGAGTCGCTCAACGCAGTAGCTGCCCTGGTTGGGGGCAAGTCCTGCTTTGAGCGTCTGCCCCCTGGTGGTCAGTGCACATCATAGCAACCAGTCATTCTGCTGGTCGGTCCTCCATTAGGTTGATTTGCATATTAGGGTTTTATTACATAGGATTACTTGTGACTTTCATCTACCATACAATAAAATAAGGTAGTTTTATTTACGTTTATATCAACATGCCATGCAATGCTTGAACATCATAAACATTAAAATATATTTAATGAAGTAATATAAAATCACAAAAAAATCAGACACAATTGTAACATTTAGTGGAAGTACATACAAATCTCTTACAGTGTAGTAATGGAGCTCTGAGGGAGGAGGGGAATATCTGCCTAGGAAGTTAAAGAAGTTAATAATATCTAGCAATCAATAGGGTGATAGGTATCCCAACATGATTGCACTCTTATTTTGAAAAAGTCCATATCCATTATAAGTTTCTAATAATGAAAAAGGTAAGTAAACAATACTCTCTACCTAAGCTGTGTAAAAGTTAAAATATAAACACAGAATCCAATTAACTGTATTTTCCAATATGAGGGTTTAAATATCATTGATTGATATGTGAAAATAGTATCTACTTTTTTGGAAGGTGTGAGAATGGTTGCTTATAACAGCTTAAAATGTTATATTGATTTAAAAAAAATAACACATCAGGCTGAAATGCTTTAGCTTCAGTGAGCACATTTTATGGAAGCTATGGTTCACAAAATCTTTGGAATTTTAGAATTTTTTTTTTTAAAAATCACTTCTAATAGAATAACAATAGAATACTACTAATTTTTAGCATAAACAATCATCTTGAAGACATAAATATCCCACAGGTAAAAATAGAGCAAAATGAATAAGTAATTTTTATGTCTTTTTAATCTTCATTAATTATCCCATTATTTTTCTTCATTTTTAAGACACAAGAATAAAAGGTTGCCCTCCATTTTCTTGCAATGATATTATGTCTTCTTTCCTTAAAATAAAGATCTCCCCTATTTGACGCTGATAAAAATTTTGAGCCTTAACTTGTTCAGGAAAAAAGAAAAGTGTGTTAGCCCTTGGTCCTTGGGTATTAGCATCATTACTTTTGCTTCTTCCGATGCATAATGAACTTGATTTCTTCCTATGTCTTCTGGTCACATTTCTATTAAGCTCAGAAGTGGACTCATACACCATGGACTGGCATCAGGCCCTTGGATTACATTTCAAGTATCTCTTTACTGCTTGTCTCTGCAAATGAATCCATGCTGTTATATTAGAGTTTAGCAGCACTATTATGTTAGGTGGCAGCTTATAACGGTGGTTCCATCATGAATTTACATGTCTCTACTTCTTTCTGGCAATTATTATTGTACTGCATTTTCAGACTGTATCTCACCCACTTTTTCTGTTCCGCTTATGTTTTGCAAGGGCAAGCAGGTACAGATAAGTCAAATAAGCTTTGGTGCTGGGGTTTCTTTGCTCTCCAAACCTTTCCAAAATCCAATTCGAAAATGAGTAGATACTGTGAATTTTTTCCTTAGGTAATGTATCTGGAAATACCCCCTTTCTTAATTAGCCAACCTAATGGGAAGGGGTAGGATAGTAAACTTGGTTTTGTCTCAGATGTATCTTGTGAATTGCTCCACTCTCCCCAATTAAGCACTATCCCTCTCATTTTCATTATGAATTTCCTCATACCATGCCATTGGTACCTTAAGGTGGAATACTGGATTCCTCTTGCCTCAGCAGCTCCTTTAGGGAGCCTGAGGAAGGGTACACTTGCTGCATATTCCAAAAGCTTGTAAATAGAAGTCAGGGCATTAAACACCTTAATATCTCCCTATTTTCCCTGTGTAGCAGGGACATCATCACTTCGATGTTATATTTCCTTCATTTGTGAAGGTGAGCAACTATTGCTTCTTACTCTACCTTTTTCCAACCTAAGAAATAAATTATGGTGGTGGGGTATTGAGAGTGAAGTAGTGTTTGTACTTAGTTCTGCTTAGTTAGCCACTGCCCTCCTTATTCTAAACTAGAGGCCCAATGCATGAAATTTGTGCACTGGCTTCCCTCCAGCACTCAGGACCCGGACTGCTTCCCTGCTCTGGCTGCCAGCAGGCAGGCACCCAGGACCCGGGTTGGCTTCCCTCGGGCTGCCCGCAGGCAGCCGGGACCCGGGCTGGCTTCCCTCTGGCCACGGTTTTGTCAGGACGGATGTCCAGAATGAAGTCCAGAAGACATCCAGTCTAATTAGCATATTATCCTTTTATTATTATAGATAATACACCAACTGGGACTAGGGATCCCCTTCCCATACTCTTGTAATCTTTTTTTTTTAATATTTTAAGCATCCATCAACACACTTGCAGCTGTTCTCTGATGAGTGTTCAGAAAGCTGACTCTCACATCTCTGGAGTTTTCACTTTGCCAAAACTCTGGTTTAAAGTGCTTAGGTATGCAGACAAATCTATTAGTCATCAAATAAATTTGGAAAACATCACATACACAGTATTCCCTTTTGGGCATTTACAATGCACATTAGCATCATAAATCCTCTAAACCAGCGTTTTCAACCTGTATGCTGTGGCAGGCACACTGATGTGCCACAAGAATTTTTAAAACATCTAATACCTCACTATTTAGTCAGGGACACTGACCTCTTTCCCCTTAAATTATCAAAGAATGGCAACAGCCACCACAACAATAGCTGTCTGGTGGGAATGAATAAAAATTATACCTATTTTTCTTATCTTATTGGCAAACAATATGATAAAGTTTTTGGTGTGCTGCAGAATTTTAGTACTTAGTTTATCTGTGCCGTGAGATGAAAAAGGTTGAAAATCATTGCTCCAAATAAAACTGTGGTAGGAAATAATCCTTAACTTTAACACAGTCGTTCTTAAAGTTAATTGGCCCTGAAATCTTTTCTAAGGAATAAATTCTAAGAAATGCTGCTTCCTAGTAATAACCTGAGAGGCTCAAATTAAGGGAAAGAAAACTTGGAACACATGGGGCAAAATTAAGACTACAGAAGAGCAACCTTACCAGCTGGAAAAACACACATTTCTTATTTTTCTATCCTTTTTTTCCTGTTCTCCTTCTTCTTCTTCTTCTTCTTCTTCTTCTTCTTCTTCTTCTTCTTCTTCTTCTTCTTCTTCTTCTTCTTCTTCTTCTTCTTCTTCTTCTTCTTCTTTTCTTCTTCTTTTCCTTTTCTCTCCTTCTCCTTCTCCTTCTCCTTCTCCTTCTCCTTCTCCTTCTCCTTCTCCTTCTCCTTCTCCTTCTCCTTCTCCTTCTCCTTCTCCTTCTCCTTCTCCTTCTCCCTCTCCCTCTCCTTCTCCTTCTCCTTCTCCTTCTCCTTCTCTTTCTCCTTCTCCTCCTTCTCCTTCTCCTTCTCCTTCTTCTTCTCCTTCTCTTTCTCCTTCTCCTTCTCCTTCTCCTTCTCCTTCTCCTTCTCCTTCTCCTTCTCCTTCTCCTTCTCCTCCTCCTACTCCTCCTTCTCTTTCTCCTCCTCATCCTCCTCCTCCTTCTCTTTCTCCTCCTCCTTCTTCTTCTTCTTCTTCTTCTTCTTCTTCTTCTTCTTCTTCTTCTTCTTCTTCTCCTTCTCCTTCTCCTTCTCCTTCTCCTTCTCCTTCTCCTTCTCCTTCTCCTTCTCCTTCTCCTTCTCCTTCTCCTTCTCCTTCTCCTTCTTCTTCTTCTTCTTCTTCTTCTTCTTCTTCTTCTTCTTCTTCTTCTTCTTTCTGAAATTACCCTTTGCAACTGCCCAGTAGATGTCAAATGATCAGAAAAACCACATTTGTAACCATGAGCTCCCAAATGGCAATACCTTTATTTACCCAAGTCTAGATTGGGATTATTATGAACAAAATAAAAGTTCACTTTTAAGCATTTGGTTTTTGTGTTTGTTTTATAACACACAGAATCTAGTTAATTTCAAAATCTTGTTCTTTTTATGTGAACCACATGCTGGAAAAAGTGAATCTATGAAATACAATTTTTCATAGATAAAGTTCACAGAAAAATTGAGAGGAAGCTTACAGAGATTTCTCATATATACCTTGCCCCCATACATGTATAGCCTCTCTAGTTATCAACATTTCCCACCGTAGTAGTACATTTGTTACAACTGATGAATCCACATGGATGCATCATAATTACCCAAAGTTCACAGTTTACATCATGCTTCACTCTTGGTGTTGTACATTCTATGGGTTTACAAAATGCATAATGACATGTATCCATCATTATGGTATCATACATAGTATTTTCACTGCCATAAAATACTCTGTGCTCTGCTGATTCATCTCTCCCCTAGCTCCTAGATTGTCTTTTTAGTAGGAATTTATAGTAAGAAAATAATTGACTTGATCCTATTTATCCTATTCAGTACTGCCACAATTGTTCATCAATAAAAGTATGATATTTTATTAATCACATTACACTGTGAAAATATTAAATGCATGAGTTAGACATTAAAATTTCCAAGACAAAAAGATGAGCAATTTATAATCTATATATATAAAGCCAAGCAACCAGAACAACCAGAACAATCAGAATGACCAGAACAACCAGTCTCTATGATGCACACTGCGGCTGGCCAACCAGCCCAGTTGGGGGTGGAGCCAGCTGACCAACCTCCCATGTACCCTCTCCCTGGCCAGCCCAGCCCCGATCGGCCCCGATTGGCCCCGATCAGCCCCGATCAGCCCCAATAAGAGTGGGCTGGTCAGATCCCACCCATGCACGAATTCGTGCACCAGGCCTCTAGTTTTTAATATAATAATGTAAATGCTTTCTAAACTCCCTTATCTCAAATAATAGAGTTACTCCTACTGATCCTCTGAGCAATTGATGTGTGGCCTTGAAATTGTATCTCATTATGTCATCTTAAACATCTGATAGTACAGGTCATCCCCTCTGCTGATATCTATTAGGTTCATCTCTTTATGGAATAATCCATTATGATGAATTAATGCTATCTCTCCACTTCCAACCCATAAGGACTTTCTGCTTTATGCACTTTGCTCTGAAGCTAACTCCTTCATTTACTTTTCTTTTTTTTTTTTCCTTCCTGATCAAATTCTAAACTTCATTTAAGGTAGCAAAAGGAGACTAAGTTATTTGCATTTCAATTTGAATTTTCATTAGCATTTCTATTTTTTAAATAGTTATTCTTCTAAAGTAATTGAAATTTGGACAATGACAATCTTGTGGGGGATGGAGTGATACTTTTCCATTAATTATAATTTTTCATCCTTGTCTCTTCAGACTTATACCACATCTACTTGATATTTCATCTTTACAAAGTCTGGCTGGCCATGCTAAAGCTAACATGCAATAAAGTGGGCATTATGAAAGACTAATAAAAAATGGCAAAGTATTTATTAAAGTATGTACTATTACCCTAGCTGGTTTGGCTAGGTGGATAGAGCACAGGATTGAAGGGTCCCCAGTTTGATTCCTATCAACGGCACATGCCCAGGTTGTGCTTGATCCCCAGTAGGGGGTCCGGGCTAGCCAGGGGGAGGGTACATGGGAGGTTGGTCAGCTGATCAATGATTCTCTTTCAGCATTGATGCTTCTATTTCTCTCTCCCTCTCCCTTCCTCTCTGAAATCAATATAAATATATATTTTTAAAAGTATATACTGTTATGTAACATTTAAAAAGCATAGTTTGCAAGTAAATCCTCAAGTCACCACAAGCACATTTTGCATTTCAAATATATTTCTCTCCCTCATTCATTTCAATTAAATTTAATCCATAAGACATATGATAAAATCACCCTGAGTTATTGACCTTCAAATGCAACTCATGTGATATGTTTGCACAGTGTTGGCCTACCACATCATCACTTGGATTAGTAGATAGAGACGCCATGCAGTAGAGACCTTAGTTTATGTTTCAGAATAATAGCTTCAGATGATAAAAGAGGACTCATTAGAGCACAAAGGCAAACAACTTATGAGAGCAATAAGATCAGAAAAATATTGGTTCTTTCTCAATGTTTAAAAGAAAATACCAGTTTATTATTTCAAATCTTAAAATAACAACTGCATTGCCTCAGTACTTTTAAACATTATGAACAAGAGGTAGTACATGTTTTAGAGAAAAATTTTAATTTTTTGAATCAGCATTATTATGAATCATTATCTCAAAATAAGTATCATTCATTGTTCAGTTTATATGTGTTTGAATGATAATGTAATTTTTATATTATGGTAGTTTCATAAATACATTTCATATTTTTAAGAATAATATTCTATTCTAAAAGAATATTACTGTTTCATTGGTAAGATAAAATCTATGTATATAAAAGCCTTGGCGGCCATTATGACGGAACAACCAGAATGAACAGTTGACCGGTCGCTATGATGTGCACTGACCAGCAGGGGGCAGATGCTCAATGCAGGAGCTTCCCCCTGGTGGTCAGTGCACTCCCCCAGTGGGAGCACCGCTCAGCCAGAAGCCAGCTTATGGCTGGCGAGCACAGCTGGGAGCCTCTCCTGTCTCGACAGCAGCACTACCGCTATAGAGCAGCGTGGTGGTGGTGGTGGCGGCAGTAGGGGCAGCAGCAGCGGAAGGCACAGCAGGGCCAGGATAAGCAGCAGCAGAGCTGTGCCCAGGCCCAGCTGGGGCTCCTCCCTGGCCTCCTGCCACTTTGGCACTGCTACATCCCTCGGAGGGATGTCAAACTGCCGGGTTTTGGCCTGATCGCTGCAGGCCAGCCTGCAGGACGGGGCAGAAACCCAGCAGTCTGACATCCCCTGGGGGGTCCTGGATTGTAAGAGGGCACGGCCAGGCTGATGGACTCCACCCGTGCACAAATACATGCACTGGGCCTCTAGTATATTATATAATTTAAATTATCTAAAAATAAATGAACAAAATATCCTATGTAATAAAAGGGTAATATGCAAATTGACCCTAACAGCAGAACGACTGGGAATGACTGGTCACTATGACATACATTGACCACCAGGGGGCAGATGCTCAATGCAGGAGCTGCCCCTTGGTGGTCAGTGTGCTCCCACATGGGGAGCTCTGTTCAGCCACAAGCCAGGCTGATGGCTGCCAGCACAGCAGTGGTGGTGGGAGCCTCTCCCGCCTCCTTAGCAGCTCTAAGGATGTCCAACTACAGCTTAGGCCTGCTCCCCGCTGGTAAGTGGACATCCCCGAGGGCTCTCGGGCTGCCAGAGGGATGTCTGACTGCCAGCTTAGGCCCGATCCCCCAGGGAGCAGGCCTAAGCCAGCAGGTGGACATCCCCCGAGGGGTCCCAGGCTGCAAGAGGGCACAGGCCAGGCTGAGGGACCCCCCGAGTGCACAAATTTTTGTGCACTGGGCCTCTAGTATCTTTCATAATGTTGCACATTGGAAACAATATCTTTGAAGTAAATTCACTTATGTATTATTCTTGAGCATGTCATGCTGACTCATGAATCCTTAGTATCTTTAGCTATGTTCGTCCATCTTTTGGAGAATTCTCACCATCAATCCATCAGTTAAAACCCTGTCTATATTTCAAGCCCTAATTGAATAAAATCTCATTTGGAAAACCAGGTGTTTAAGTTCCTACACTTTCTAGAGTCAATCACTGCCTCCACATAATGCTGAGTCTGAATCTTATTCATATTTTCTCTCTTCTTACACTTTGTAGTGAAATTTGCTTACATACCCACCTTACCTTGTTTTATATTTCTATTCCTATTAACCAGCACAACACTTTTACAAAGCAGGTATGCTAAAGAGAGTGTCAATATAAATAATCTAAGTCAAGGTGTAATCAAAGCTATGTTCTACCTATGTAATAACAAGAGTCTCTTGTATTGGAAGAAATTAGCATGTTCCAGCATTTCCTCCAGACAAAATGTATCAGCCAATTTTCCTTCAGTATTCTGGGAATAACTTGCCTATGTTGTTTGTTGGATAGAATGATCAAGAATGTTTTCATTTGGGGGACAGGGAGAGAGTAGATTATAAAGAACAGAGTACAAAGAATGAAAGTCAGATATTACATGTATTAATCTAAGTATTATTCAGGTTAGACGCTTCTCAGATTTTGTAAACACCAGTCTCCTATATATAATTTTTGCTGTGATATATCACTTTTTCCTAGCTATATGCTCTTTTGTTGTTAAATCATAGATCTTATTTTCCTTGTTCTAATTTAGTGCTTACAATACATCCTTTTTATTCTAATTTTGCTTCTTGATCTTTTGCCTATAATGAAAAATATATGCTAGCTTCACAAGCTGAATCTAGTTCCATTAACATTTAGAAATTTTATAATAAATTTATCCAGCTGTATGCTGTTTTATTGGAAATGAAGCACAAACTGCTTGCTTGTGTAGTACATGTCTTCTGGAAATATGCAGTTGCTCTTTTACACTTTGAAAAAGCGTTGCTGTTTATAGGTGCTGTATAAAAATGGGTAACACAATATAACTTGGAGTCTAGTTCTCTATTGTTTAGAGGCATTTGAATTCCTTATGCTTTCTCCAAATCACCCAAATCAATGCCAAAAGGCCAGCAGAGCAGGCTCCAGAAAACAATCCAGAAAAGCAAGGGCTTTATTGGATAACCCTACTTCCTTGTGCTCCAGAGATGCCTCATTTACTCATTCCCTCATCTATTTATTAAATTTCATTTTTTTAAAGTATTACAGATGTCCCCTTTTTTACCATTGACTCCCCTCCTCACTCCCATCCCCAACCCAGGCCTTCGCACCACTATTGTCTGTGTCCATGGGTTATGCCTATCTACACTAATAAAAGAGAAACATGGTAATTGGCGTACGACCGCTACCCTTCCCATTGGCTAATCAGCGTATCCTTATGCAAATTAACTGTCAGCCAAGATGGCGGCCGGCAGCCATGCACTGAAGCGAGCAGGGAGGCTTGCTTCCTCCAGGAACTGCAGATTCCAACGTTCCCCGCCTCACTTGCCGGCCTCTCAACTGAAACTCTAAGCAACTATTACTATGTTGCAAATAAGAAGCTAAACAAAACAGGCTGTCAGTCAGCCCCGCACCGCAACATTGTATCCATGTTTTCAGCAGCGAGGCCTCAGAGCTAAAGCTGGCCCAGAATTAAAAAAAAAGAAAAGAAAACAAGGAGCAGTTGGGAGCTTTTAGTCAATTGCCAGCCGGAAAACAGCCCTCAGCCCCTCAGCCAGCCTGGCCAGGCACCCCAGTGGGGACCCCCACCCTGATCCAGGACACCCTTCAGGGCAAACCAGCTGGCCCCCACTCATGCACCAGGCCTCTATCCTATATAGTAAAAGGGTAATATGCCTCCCGGCACCGGGATCAGCGGAGCAGCAAGGCTCCCGACACTGGGATCAGCGGAGCAGCGAGGCTCCCTGCACCGGGATCAGCGTGACAGGGGGCAGCGCCCAAACCTCCTGATCAGCCCTGCTCTGTGCCTGATAGGGGGGGAGCTCCCCAATCCCCCGATTGCCCTGCGGCTCTGTGTGTGACAGGGTGCAGCGCACCAACCCCCTGATCGGCCCTGCTCTGTGTGTGACAGGGTAGAACCATAACCTCTCCATCGGCCCTGCCCTGAGTGTGACAGTGGTGGCGCCCCAACCCCCTGATCGGCCCTGTTCTGTGGGTAATAGAGGGTGGTGCCCCAATCCCCCTCCACAGGCCTTGATCTGTGTGTGACAGGGTAGAGCCATAACCTCCCCATTGGCCCTGCCCTGAGTGTGACAGGGTGCAGCTCCCCAACCCCTTGATGGGCCCTGCTCTGTGAGTGACAGGGGGCAGTGCCCCAACCCCCTTGATGGACCCTGCTCTGTTAGTGACAGGGGGCAGCGCCCCAACCCCCTGATTGGCCCTGCTCTGTGAGTGACAGGGGGCAGCGCCCCAACCCCCTGATCGGCCCTGCTCTGTGCGTGACAGGGGATGGCGCCGCAACCTCCCCATTGACCCTGCCTTGAGTGTAACAGGGGGCGGTGCCCCAACCCCCCAATCAGTCTATCCTGAGCGTGACTGAGGGTGGCATTGCAACCTCCCCATCCGCCCTGCTCTGTGCATGACGGGGCGGCGCCCCAACTCCCCAATCGGCCCTGCTCTGAGCCTGACCAGGGGCTGCATCTAGGGATTGGACCTGCCCTCTGCCACCCGGGAGCAGGCCTAAGCCAGCAGGTCATTATCTCCCGAGGGGTCCCAGACTGTGAGAGGGCACAGGCCGGGTTGGGGGACCCCCCCCCCAGTGCACAAATTTTTGTGCACCGGGCCTCTAGTATGCATATAAGCCCTTTGGTTGATCTCTTCCACCCTCCCCCATATCAAAAATATATAAAGTACTCATACAAATCAACAAAAGGAAAACAACCCAATAAAAAATTGGCAGAAGTCCTAAATAGACACTTCTCCAAATAAGACATAGAAATGGCCAAGAGGCATATGAAAAAATGCTCAATATCACCAGAGAGATGCAAATTAAAATGACAATGAGGTATTACCTCACACCTGTCAAAATGGCTACCATCAATAAATCAACATACAAGTAATGTGGAGAGAAAGGAACCCTAATACACAGCTGTTTAGAATACAGACTGCTACAGCAACTATGGAAATCAGTGTGGAGTTTCCTCAAAAAATTAAAAATGGCCCTAGCTGGTTTGTAGAGCATCACCCTGCAGACTGAAGGTTCCCAGGTTCTATACCAGTCAAGAGCACATGCCCATGTTGTGGGCTTGATCCCTAGTAGGGCGAGTGCAGGAGGCTGTGGATTAATGATTCTTTCTCATCATTGATGTTTCTATCTTTCCCCCTTCCTCTCTGAAATCAATAAAAATATATTTAAAAACAATTAAAAATGGAACTGCCATTTGAGCTATAATCTCACTTATAAGGAGCCTGAAACACCAATCAGAAAGAACATATGCACCCCTATGTTCATAGCCTCACTATTTACCATAGCTAAGATCTGGAAACAGCCCAAGTGCCCATCAGTGGATGAGTGGATAAAAAAGCCATGGTATGCTGGAGTCCAACCCCAATGGGTCCAGGGGTCCCCAAAGGTGTGGATGGAGTCGGCGAAGAAGGAATGACACAGAGACAGCCTTCAGTTGATCAGCAGCCTAGTCAGGACCTCTAGCCAGGATCTCCAGCCAAAGTTCTGGTCGGAGTTCTGGTTAGGAACTGATGAGGATCTGATGTTTATTGTCTTGTTACATCCGTATTTATACCAGCCGATTTTAATCCTGTCAATTTCTATTACAAAGGTTAGGGCGTTTCTTATCTCCATTCCAGGGAGTAAAGATTATGTAGCTTAACTACCCGCCTGGCACTTAATTAAGGGGTTGTATCCCCTCCCTAACCTCAGGGAAAGATCCCCACCTGGGGAAACAACCTTTCTCAGAGAGGTGACCTTGGTTAAAACACATGGCACTAAGGAGAGCAAACATATTAAGAACAATATGCTATATATGCCAGGTCCCTTGAAACATATGCTGTGCAGATGTTTCTTTCCTGCAGCGACTGTGTCAAGCAGCAAGGATGGACCGGCTTCCAGCAATGGTACATTTACACAATGGAATACTATGCAGTTGTAAAAACAGAGGGATCTCTTACTCTTTGAGATAGCATGGAGGGACCTAGATAGTCTTACACTAAGCGAACTAAGTCAGTCAGAGAAAGACAAGTATTTATTTATTTCAAAAGATTTTTTATTGCTTTTTAGAGAGAGATGAAGGGAGAGGGAAAGAGAAACACCCATGTGAGAAAGAAACATTGGGTCCACTACTTACCGCATGTCCCCTACCAGTGAATAGAACCTGCAACCAAGGCATACTCCCTGATTGGGAATTGAAACAGCAACGTTTCAGGGCATAGGGTGATGCCCAACCAACTGAGCTACACCGGCCAGTGCAATTTTCAATGCAACTTACCTTTTTAAGTGAAAATTCTAGGTATCATCTTTGAGTCTTCTTTTCATGATGAACATACATTTAATTTATCAATAAGTACTCCAGCACTTCCAAAACACATTGCTTTTGCTGTTCTCTACCTCCAGGGCCCTCATCTTAGCTAGCTGTGGTCTTCTGAATTACCACAGTAGCCTCCTAAGTTGTTCCATGGATTCAACTTCCATTCACCATTCCTAAAGTTCATTCTGCACACACAGTAATTATTCTATTTTTATCCTATATAATAAAGAGCTGATATGCTAATTAGACCAGATGGCAGAACAACCTTCCAGAACGACTTTCCAGATGCGTTTCCAAAACAACCAGTGGGTGGGGCCTTGAGGCCATGGGGCCATGAGGCAGCCGGGGCTGCGAGGGCCAAGGCCCTTGCATGAATTTTGTGCATTGGGCCTCTAGTTTAATTATAAACAATGATAATTGCTAAATAAAGAAAGTAGAAATTAAAATTTTATATATAAAGTTGTTTTGTTGTTCTGTGTTTTCTTGTATGCTTAAGATTTCACTTTGTTTATTGTTTCTTAGTGCCATTTTTTTTGGTCATTTTTATTATTTGCCATATAATTTACCTCCCTGCATGATTTGACTGTAATCCTGCCATTACCAGGTAATAAAATAAAAGGAATCTTTCAATGTTGCCAATAGAAATATTCTTAAATTAAAAGGATGACATAAATCCCAATATATGCAAAGCAGTACTGGTTGTCACTGTTTCACTCTGAACCCTAAAGAAATGAAGGACTTTAACAATGCATAGAATAAAAAGAAAAAGAAACACAAATGCAAAAACTCAGTGACATAATTTTTAAGTGTTTTAAGAATGAGTTAGTTCTGCTAGATGAAGTAAAGAATTTTATAAATAGTATCATAAATTAACATTTGAATCAATATTGAACCTATGTTTTAATATATGATTAACTTCATTATTTTTTTCTGATTAAAAAACCCGATTGTATGACTTTTCTAAAAATATTTAATGAAACTTCTTCAACATTAAAAATCAGTATTTAATTATTGTCACAGATTTTAATATTTGGCCCATCATCACTTTAATACTTTTAAACCTACTACTTACTTTAATATTAGTTAATATTAAGAGAAAATTGGTTTATTATATTAAAATATTTTTCTTTTGAAATCAAAATAATAGTCTTCACAGGCTCATTGCCTTAGCAATTTTTAGATAATATTTTCTCTAAATATGATTTTTATTATAGAAATAAAGCATATTTATAATACTGGAACTACTACAGATTTAATATAAAACTAAACTATTACAACTTTTATGTGCATTAGTCATAGGATAATTATTATTTTTTAAGAGCTGTGCATCTTACATTAAGGCAAAAATAAGATATTATTTTTATATACAGGGATGCCTGGTGTTTTTATAGAAAAATTCCCCTTTTTAAATATATTTTTATTGATTTCAGAGAGGAAGGAGATACAGAGAGGGAGATAGAAATATCAATGAGGAGAATGAATCATTGATCAGCTGTCTCCTGTACTTCCCCTACTGGGGATTGAGCCAGCAACCCCGGCATGTGGCCTTGACTGGATTCAAACCTGAGACCCTTCAGTCCTCAGGCTTACACTCTATCCACTGAGCCAAACCAGCTAGGGCTAGAAAAAATCCCTTTAAAAAAATAAAAGTTATACATTTAGATATATAAATATATACACATTTAAAAATGCACAATTTTAATATACATAAATTCTTCCTCCAATTTTCTAAATAGTATTTTTGAATCTAGATAAAAATTAAGAGTTATAAAATAATATTAAATATTTTTTATTACATGAGGTGATTTATATGCCATACCCCTAGTGGCTTTTTACCTCCAAACAAATTGTCAAATAATCCTATATAATAAAAGGCCAGCTACCATACAGCGTAATAACCAGAACGACTAATCGACCAGTTCCTATGAGGTGCATTGACCACCTCTTGGTCCCTCCCTCCGGCCCACAGGCTCCAATCGCCAGATGGCAAACAGGGAACCATGGGGAACTGGGGTGGGTGGCAGCAGGGTGGGACTGGGGATTGGCAAGCAGGTGGAAGGCAGACCTCTTGGTCCCGCCTACCGGCCTGCAGGCTCCAATCGCTGGATGGCGAACTGGGGTGGGACTGAGGACTGGCAAGCAGGCAGAAGATGGCCCTGATCGCAGACTAGGCCTAGGGACCCTACCCATGCACGATTTCGTGCACTGGGCCTCTAGTGATATATATTTATCTTTTTAAATATTTGTTTCTCATACTAGTTTATAATATCTGGATTAGAATGATATTTTTATAATGGCAAGGATCAATATTTTAGAAATGCTGAAAAGTATTTTCATCAATTGTGCTTTAAATCTAATAAGGGGTAACTTACATAAAAATATGATTCCTACTTATTTACTTTTATTAATTTAAATGTTAGTGAAATTGTACCTTTAGTTACAATTTTATTATAAAATTATCCCCATAACACTTTGCCTGAATAACCCCAAGTATACGGTCTTTTAATAAGTTTTGTTAAAAGTCTCTGTTAAATTGTTTAGTTCTGTTCAAATTAAGCCAGTTGTTAATTCGGTTACAATTTTTTTAATTGCATAATTTATTTTGGTCAGTATGTTAGCCTGCTAAGGCTGTTATAACAAAGCATCATAGACTGGATGCTTAAACAATAGACATTTATCTCTCACAGAGCTGGGGGCTGGGAACTCCAAGATGCCAGAAGAGTTGGTTCCTGGTGAGAGCCAATGGCAAACTCCTCCTGGTTTGCCAATGGCCACCTTCTTATTTTGTTCTCATGTGGCAGAGAGAGAGAGAGCCCTGTTCTTCCTCTTTTCATAAGGGCACTCATCCCATGACAGTTGCCACATCCTCATGATCTCAGCCAAATCTAATTACTTTCCAAAGCCCCATTCAAAGACTTTCACATAGGAATTAGGGCTTCAATATATGAATTGTAGGGTACACAAACATTCCATCCGTAGCAGTAGGCATCTACTAAAACTTAGAATTTCTTTTTTATACAACGATAAATTCTTACATTTAGACATAACCAATGTGAAAATACCTATTAAAATTCTAGTGTTGTTTTCTTAAACACTCATAGTAAGGGGAGATTTTTCCATCCCAAGGTAGTCCTTTTGACTTTGTGAACAACACACACACACACTAAACACAAACAAACAGCAACAACAACAAAAACAGTGCATCAAAGCACTCAGTCTGCCATGTCCTAACTTTAACCTCTATGAAGTTTAGTAAGTTCTGTGAGCTTCAGTTTCTGCATCCCCCAAGTAAGTATTGGTCTTTAAAAAAAATCCTCTTTTTCCTCCAACTGTTTACATAAACAAAAATAAATAAATAAAATATGTTAAATCATTTTAGGAGCAAAACACCATAAAACTTACGTTTCAGTTATTATTTGCTTGGAAATAATGGATGTGAAGATCAAGATTTCTTTGTGTCTGTGTGTGTGTGTGTGTGTGTATTTAACCAGCTCATTATTATTTATTTATATAACATACTTTATTATTTATTATTAAAAACAATATTCACTGTGTATAACTATATTAAAGTTAAGTATAATTCTAATCTACAATAAAAATTCAATTTAAGCTCAAGGTACATCTTTTTTTTTAAATATATGTTATTGATTTCAGGGAGGAAGAAAGAGGTAGAAAAATAGAAACATCAATGATGAAAGAGAATTATTGATTGGCTGCCTCCTGCACGCCCCCTACTGGGGATCAAGCCAGCAACCTGGGCAGGATCCCTTGACCAGAATTGAACCCTGGACCCTTTAGTCCACAGGCTCTATCCACTGAGCCAAACCAGATAGGGCTCCATGTATATCTTTAAAGTTGTACGTAAGAGTCTGCATTTCTCTAAGTCAAAGCCTTCTGTCGAATACAAATTCTAAAAGAAAATCAATTGCGAATTTCAAGGTTCTATAGAAGCTTGATACTACAGCTGTTTTTGAATGTGACTCCTATATGTTTGTCTTTTTTATAATCCACATGAGAAATGCTATTATATACAAGAAACATTTCCATTGAAAAGACCTAAAGAGAAGATGGCTGGGCCCTGTGGCATACCCGTGCTTACCACACTGCTCTGTAAATTTTACCACAGAAACTTCTGAATGTGATAGAGTTTCTTTCAAAATACCACCCCTCAATATAAGTCTTTTAAAAAAGAAATTCCCATTTATTCCTCTCAGGCAAAGTATCATAGTCAGAGTTCAAATCATTGCTTTATTTTATGGATTGTTTTATCTAATAAGATGGTTATATATGGAGCTTTGTTTTACTCCTTTTCAATCATTAAGATGCTGGGGTTGGTGACAGGAAAGTGAGGAGGGAAACTGACAGGTAGCTATGTGTCTAGAGCAATTTTTAGGAAGGAAGAAAGGTCACATCACATTTTTTATTGCATTTGTGTCTAAAAAGGAATGCTGGTTGCCTTGGCATCTGCAGCCCAGCATTCAATTGAAAATGAGGCAATTATTTTTTGCAAAAAAAAAAAAGTCTCAATAGAAGTATTCAGTTTTTCAATGCCAAAAGGGGATCTTGCACTGTACCCTCAAGGCTTTGACTTCAGCTGTGTCAGCTGAATGGGTTCTGATTCTGAATATAAAAATCTTATCCGTAATGATTTTGACACATGCTGCTCGAAAGAAGTGAAGGAGCCTCCAAGTCTCATTCAGAACTGCAGCCTGGCAGCGATTTCATTTTTTGTCTTCTAAGTTGTTTTTCTTTCACCCTTTTGCTGAACAGAAACTCAGAAAATGACTCTGAAAGGAACTGCACAGTGCAACAGATGTATTACACATAAATACATGGAAACATACAGAGAGCTCTGGAGAGTATAAGCTGGTGTTATCCACAAAATCTGTCAATTACAAAAAAAATTCAATGCATAAAAGGAAAATAAATATTACACTGATCTTGCCAATCGTTATATAAACAAAAGAGCTTTACCTCTGAAGTAATGACTACAAAAATCTGATGCAGAGAGTAAATAAAATCCAAGAGTGGACGCTTCCTGTATGCTAGCAAAAGAATCAACAGAGCATTTTTATTTAACTTTACCTTTCCCACAGCCCTGTAGAGGCATCTGATTTCTTCTTTCTACTGAATTTATGAATTGTTTAAATAGCTCAGTGCAATGAGTACTGATAGCTTAAAATTTCCATGGCTGTTGGTACAGTTCATTTCCCATAGCTTCACTTCAATGCCCTACACATCAATATTCTCTAATCTCCAAAATAGATATGTCGAATTATTCACATTTTACTGTGTGCTATAGAGTGAATGTGTGTGTTACCCTCCCACACCCATTTACATGTTGAAAGCCTAACCCAAGGTGATGGTACTTTTAAATCAATTAATTTGGTGGACCACATTGTCAAATTTTTAAGTTGAGCTGTTGTTCTATGCCATAATACAAAATTTGCATTTACTCTTCTGACTCCATTTACCAAACAATCATTTAAAATGTTTGTATCTGATTAGTGGATAACATTGAGATTCATTCATATTCTCTCTCTCTTTATCTCTCCCTTTCTGTCTCCTCTCCCAATAAGCCTAAAACAATTAGGGATAAACCTCTAATTGGGGCCTTTGGGAGGTGATTAAGTCATTAGGCCAGAGCCCTCTTGACTGGAATTAGTGCTCTTATAAAAGAGACCTCAGAGATGGCCCTCCTCCCCAATGCCAAGGGAGGTGAGGAGATGGCCATCAGTGAGGAGACAGGTCCTTATGGGACACTGATCTTGGACTTCCCAGCCTTTAGAATGGTTGGGAAAGCTTTTTTCCACCAAGGGTCATTTGGATATTTATAACATCATTTGAGAGCCTTAAAAATTAGCCTGCTATATTTGGTCAGACGTTTAATTAATTCACCCCTAATGCCTTGGCAGGGCCAGACCAAATGATTTTGTGGGTTTATATAGCCTGGATCTTGAGGCTGCCAGGCTTCAGACTGATACCACAACCACACCATTGGCTCTCCTGATTTTCAGGCCTTCAGATTTGGACTAGAACTATACCACCATGTCTCCTGAGTGTCCAACTTGCTGACTCACCCTGAACATCGAGGGGCTTATCAGACTCCATATTTGCATGAAGAAATTTCTTAAAATAAATTTATTTCCATATATATGTATGTATGTATCTCTTCCACATGTATAAACATAAATAATTTGCATATATATATATATATATTTATATTTATATGAGTTCCTATTGGCTAAGTTTCTCTAGAGAACCCTGACTAATATAGATAATATGAAATACTGTCTATATTTTAATCTTAGCCTTTGAGAAAGGCTACTACTGAAAAAAAATGCTTAATGTATCATAGAAATTAACCACTAAGTTAAATAGATAAAACTAAAGTGTAATTGACATTTATCAGAATTAATGCTTATCTACCTAGCAGACACTTCAGTTATCTCTTTTTCTCTTAGGAGCTGTATAATCTATCATGATTTTCCATATTTCTGTTGACCAAGAGGGTGCCAGACCTTTTGTAGCCTGGATGTTTCAGCTGCATTGTGATGAAGGGTACAACAGTAAATATAACTATTTTGGGACAAGGCATTTTCCTAAGTAAAATGTCCACCAGCCTCTGAGCTGCCAGAGCTCTTCCCACCTTTCCATATATAAAAAGACCAGAGGTTTCTGCTAAGAGCATTTAATTTATTGAGGGAAATAAATATTAGAACAGAATTTATGTTTCTATTTTTATATCTGGAAGTTAAAAAGCCCTTTACTAATATTTAGTATCCAGGTTGACCCTGTGGCTGTCCCTTGGTCCTGGCCTCAGGTATCACATGTACGGTGGGCTGTGTGAGGTACCAAGAAGGGAAGGGGGAAGTCCTGGGGCGGGGCTGGGGGAGTGCTTGCCAGCAGCACCTCCCTGTTTCAGGCCCTTCACTTGTAATTTATGGAGGGCTAACTAACTATGCCAGGTTACGTGGATTCAAAAAATACTAGTATGTTGTTAAGTTTTCACTGAACTTGCTTTCACAAGACAGGCAAAGGATAAAAAAGATTCCTTTAGCCCAGGCACCATGGCTCAGTGGTTGAGCATCAACCTATGAACCAGGAGGTCACGGTTTGATTCCCAGTCAGGGCACATGCCCAGAGTTGCAGGCTCTATCTCCAGTGTGAGGCGTGCGGGAGGCAGCTGATCCATGATTGTCTCTCGTCATTGATGTTTCTATCTCTCACTCCTTCTCCCTTCCTCTCTGAAATCAATAAAAATATATTTAAGAAAAAAAGAAAAGATTCCTTTTAAGAAACCACAGATTGAATATATGTCTGAAAACATGATCATAAGTAAAAAACAACAAAAAGAGATAATCTGACCGTAAGTACAACTCTAGAATAATATTTCAGGCAGGCAAAAATTAATGTCCACTTTAATCTGATGTTAGTCATAAAATTAGAAATTCCTATAGAAACTGGCTCAAATACAGATTACAACCACTGTTGTTAGCAATGAACAATAAACTTTATATTGTGCCTTGAAACACCAGTAAATGATATTTAAATGTTTCATATCTATGTAATTTTTAAAAAATGATTAATTTTCTTTAATCCTTCTAAAATTTTATTTTTGTGGTATCTTTCAGAATGTAGGTTAAAATGAATAAGTAAATAAATCTATACATATTTTGAATGTATGATAATTTTTTAAGTGAAGGTACCTACATAATTATAGCAAATTAAAAAGAGCAGTGTCTTAGAAGTGGGTATATATTACTCTTAATAGAAGACTATTATTTATTTAAGGCTTAGCTTAAATGTCAAAGCATATAAACTTGATCCCTTTATGGTAAGAAACATCCCAATGAAATTAATCTCTTGTATTACTGTTTTTTTTCCTTCATGGGTACCAATGATTTTCTGAAATTATCTAATTTATTTATTTGCTAGAATACATGGTTCATGCTGACTTTTTGTTATTGTTAACCAACGCTCTTTTCCCACTTCAGGAAAAATAAATCTATGTTTTGAATAATAAAATGCAATGTATTTTTAAAAGCCGTGAGTTTTTGTGTTACCTCTGCCAGTTTTATGAACTGAGGATATCCTAAGAAGTGTCTACACATTTCTCTGCTTTGGTTTACTCATCAGTTTTTTTTTAAAAAAAGTTATGCTGGAATATGTCTAAGATAAGCCTGGTTTAGAATTTAAAGTAATAAAATATGATTGCTATTTTCAATCATAGAGTTCCTTATTCATTTCCTGCGCACTACTTGCACAGATTCCAGAACCTTAGCAGGGCAATTTCAAGAGAATAGATCACATTCCTTTATAATAGAGAAATGTACATTCTTTACATCTGGCATCTTCAACATATTCATTGTCATTTGTCTCCCTTTAAACTGAGAACTTGTTAGGTCCTTCATATAAGAAAAGCGGTACTAAATTACAACTTTGTGAAACAAAATGTCAGATAAGCTGCTTGTTTCCATCTCTGCAGAATAAATAATCAGGTCTGGTTTTCAATCTTCATTGTTTTCTGTGAGATGGCTGTCATCCAAAATGATTGAACCAGTTTAACAACTCCCTGACTTTCCACAGAGATTGTCCAATCTAATAAGCAGGAATTGAGGAAGAAACCCTAATGATTTTATTAGGCTCAGCGAAGTCTATTTTATATTTTAAATTAAACTTTATGCTACAAACAGAAGGGTCAATTCGGACCTACTAATTTCAATAACATACCGTAAAGGCTATAATGAGGTGACTAGTATCATACGCATATTATTGCACATTAAAATGATAAAAACTCCAGTAATTTTACTGTTTGAATCCTATGACAACACGCTTGAATAAAAATTAGGATATAAGGCATATGAATCAGTGTCACTAGAATATAGTTTGAAAAACTGCTTTGTATCTCTTCATCTCAGATAAAGTTGTACCTTTCCGTAAACCTTAATATTTAAAACAGCAATAATGAGCTATGATTCACTACTTTTATTTATACTCGCATAACATGTTTTAGAGGCACACATTTTGTTTGAGCATATATTCCTATGTTTGCCTATTAATTGAAAGGATAAATAAGATTGAATTATAATATAATCATAGTTCTGCCTTTTGTTTTTAAAAACAAAGAATTGAGAAATTCCATCAGCTTCCCAAAGTGTAAATAATATCACATTTTTTCTCTATCATAAGTGTGGGAAAATGTATCTTTTAAAAGGTACTGCCCCCAAATTTATATTGAATTTATAGCAAGATAGATTTCATTTATAATTTTAAAAAATTTTAATTGAGCTATGTATGAAAGGCTTCTTTATAAAATAACTAAAGTGAAAGTTTATTTGTTATGTCCATAATGGAATATATTTGGATTAGTAGAACACTGATAATAACTGAGAAAATGATTTCCAAGGAATTGGAGGTCACACTATCTAAGCTCTAATATCAAATAGGTTCTAGTTTATATAAATTTGTGGCCTCATAGTCCTATACTCAAATCACATGGCTAAATATGTATTTTTATTATGCCATATTCTAGTATTATATTAATTGATACAAGTACAATTCTGTTAGCTATTTTAAAATATACCATGTTTTATTACTATATCAAAAGATCATCCCACTAACCAAATGTAATTGACTATTTCCAAGTACAGATATATCACATCTAAATAGAAAAGTGTTGGAATGTATTTATAGCATTAATGAATTTCAATGTATCAACAAAAAATTTTGATACTTAGGTTTTTCATGGTGAAACATGTCTTATAAAATTATATAATAAAAGGCTAATATGCAAGTTGTCCCCTCGACCGGGAGTTCAACAGAGAGTTCGACCAGGGGGCGGGGCCAACTGGCCAACCACCCACATCTCCTCACCTCAGCTTGCCCCGCCTGATCAGCCCCAATCAGGGCAGGCCAGCCAGATCCCACCCATGCACGAATTTGTGCACCGGGTCTCTAGTATATATATAATCAACTCATGCACATACACCAGCTGTATACACTCAAAGTACAATTTAGTGATTATCTAAGGTCCACATGTTATAAGTGATATATAAAATTAAAATAAATTAATAAATTTGAAAATTCATAAGTAATTAGGGTAACTAAAGCCTTAATGTGGATTTTTTCCTCAGATTTTTAAATTACTTTACTGGTATCAGTTCTTTTCATTAAAAGGTGCAAATTTAAGTTTGTAATGTCTGAGTTTCATTTGGTCACAGTGCCTGTCCTAACAAGTGAATTGGGTTACTGTATGCATATCATTTTAGAATCTGAGCCTCACAGAAGTTTGGTATAATGCATGAATTTTAGCGACTGTACACAAATTGAATGCTTGTTATTGAATAAAGTCATTGAAGGTGAAATATTCAAATTCCAAGACTATCATTGTATAACCAATTTTTATCTTTTTTTATTGTTCTCAGTTTTAAAAAACAGATTATGGGGATGGGGGTCGTGTGGAGGGGATCAATGGGGGAAAAGAGTGACATCCATAATAATTTCACCAATAAAGATGAATTTTTAAAAAGTAACAAGAATAAAATAGATTACATGTTCTATTTAGAAGGGTGACCTAACCTGAATAAGTTCATGCCAAATTAGTGACCTTTCTTTATGCAGTCATAATCACAAAGACTGAATAGCCTAGACTTCTCTGAGTGTATCATCCAGGTGATACACAAGGAACAAGATTTGACCAATACAGTTATGGGTTATAAGAATTCTAAAATATATCTTTGTCACTGACAGGACCCTAAGAAATTGTGAGTATTGTGTTTTGAGTTTTTATTCTAATATCAGTATTCATTTCAGAAATCTACCATTAGTTCATTTTAAAACTATAGGAAATATTAATTATTAGGCATATATTCCAGAAACTATGATTACAATGATTACATCATTATGATCATCAAAACATCATCTATTACTAAGCCCATTAATGAGTTATGGGATTGTACTTAACCAACCAATATTTTGAGAGCTATTTTCTAACATAAGTCTTTTAAAATTTCTTTAATGGTTTTAGATATTTACTAAAGGCCCAGTGCATGAATTGGTGTTTGGGTGGGGTCCAGCCAGCCCTTCCTGATCGGGGCCGGCTGGCCAGGGGGGAGGGGACGCGGGAGTTGGCTGGCCGGCCCCACTCTCATCGGGCTGGTTGGCTGGCCATAGTGAGCATAATAGTGACCAGTAGTTCCAATTATTCCAGTCGTTCCTGTTGCTTGGCTTTTATACATACACACTAGAGGCCCAGTGCACAAAAATTTGTGCACGGGGGGGAGGGGTCCCTCAGCCTGGCCTGTGCCCTCTCGCAGTCTGGGACCCCTCAGGGGATGACCACTTGCTGGCTTAGGTCTGCTCCCCGGGGAATTGGGCCTAAGCTGGCAATCAGACATCCCTCTGGCAGCCCAGGAGCCCTCGGGGGATGTCCACTAGCTGCGGGGAGCAGGCCTAAGCTGCAGTTGGACATCCTTAGTGCTGCTGAGGAGGCGGGAGAGGCTCCCACCATCACTGCTTCGCTGGCAGCCATCAGCCTGGCTTGTGGCTGAGCAGAGCTCCCCCTGTGGGAGCACACTGACCACCAGGGAGCAGCTCCTGCATTGAGTGTCTGCCTCCTGGTGGTCAGTGTATGTCATAGTGACCAGTGATTCCCAGTCTTTCTGCTTTCAGGGTCAGTTTGCATATTACCCTTTTTTTATATAGGATAGAGGCCTGGTGCATGGGTGGGGGCCAGCTGGTTTGCCCTGAAGGGTGTCCAGGATCAGGGTGGGGGTCCTGCTGGGGTGCTTGACCACCCTGGGTAAGTGGCTGATGGCTGTTTGCAGGCTAGACACAGCCCCTTCAGGGTGGGGGTCCCTGATGGGGTGCCTGGCCAGCCTGGGTGAGAGGCTGAGGGCTGTTTGTAGGCTGGTCAAGCCCCCCAGCAGGGATCCTCACCCCTTGAGGGTGTGGCCAGCCTGGGTGAGGGGCTGATGGCTGTTTGCAGGCTGGCCATGGCCCCCAGCCACCCAAGCTCCCAGTGGAGGCTGGCTGGAAGCAGGTATCTGATATTTATTTATCTTCTATAATTGAAACTTTGTTGACTTTAGTGGAGGCCACAGCAGGCCAGGGAAGGCGGGAAGCTTGGCTTCCTCCATCGCTGGAGCAACCAAGCCTCCTGCTTGCTCCAGCTCCGTGGCTGCCAGCCGCCATCTTGGTTGGGTTAATTTGCATATAGCCACTCTGATTGGCTGGCGGGCATGGCTTGGGGCATAGCGAAGGTACGGTCAATTTGCATGTTTCTCTTTTATTCAATTAGGTAATAAAAGCCTAATATGCTAAGTGTCTGGTTGTCTGGTGACCAGTCCACTTTTCAACTAATCAAAGCATAATATGCTAATGATATGCTAAGACTGTTCAACCACTCTCTATGACGTGCACTGATCACCAGGGGGCAGATGTTCTGAAAAGTAGGTTATCTTGATGCTGGGGTCCGACCAATTGGGACTGTGCGAGATAGGCCGGACATGCCCTGGAGAACTCCTGCAGTCCCTACCTGGCTGGACAACCTCCCACATCCCTCCCCAGCTGGCCGGCCCCAATTGGCCCCAATTGGGACTGGGCAAGACAGAGCCAGACACACCCTGGGACCCTCCCCTGGTCCCTCCCCAGCCCTGATCTTGCACTGGTGAGGTCCCTTGGCCTGGGATGCCTTGGGGGATGTTGGAGAGCCAGTTTCGGCCCAATCCCACAGGCCACTCCCCTCAGGAGTGCACCAGATGCAGGGCTCATGGCTGGTGAACCCTGCTGTGGTGTGTGAGCCTCTCCCAATTGGGACTGATTGGGTGAGAGCCCGCGGCAACTGCAGTGGAGCCGAGATGAGTAGGAGCAGCAGGTAGGAGCTTCAGGCGGCGTTGGACTGCGGGTTTCAAGCCAATCCCCGCAGGCCACCCCAAGGGACCACACCCATGCATGAATTTATGCACCAGGCCTCTAGAATATATATAATTACACATCTATATATATAAAAGGCCAGCGACCAGAATGCTATAATGACCAGAGCAACTGGTCAGCTAATTAGCCAGATCGGGGGTTGGGGCCAGCTGGCCAACCTCCCGCTGTCCCTACCCACAGCCAGTCCCACACCTGATTGCCCTCTCCCACCCCAATTGAGGGCAGGGCAGCTGGTCAACTACCCGCAGTTCTCCCTCCCAGCTGGCCCTGTCCCTGATTGCCCCCTCACCAATAGGGAGCCAGACCGGCTGGCCAATCTCCTCCAGACCCTCCCCTTGTCTGGCCCTGTCCCAAATGAGCTCCCACCACCTTGATCAGCCTGCAGCCCCTCCCCCTGGCCAGCCCCAGCCCTGATTGCCCCTTCACCCCAATAGGGGGCGGGCCAGCTGGCCCATCACCCACAGCCCCTCTCCCTGGCCAGCCCCAACCCCAATCAGCCCCCACCACCCAATCAGCCTACGGCCCCTCCCCCCAGGCAGCTCCACCCCTAACCAGCCCACCTCACACCAATCGGAGGTTTGGCTGGCTGGCCAACCTCCCACAGCCCCTCCCCCAGCCACTTACCCCTGATCATTCCCCCACCCTACTTGGGGGTGGGGCCAGCCTGCCCACTGCCCAAGGCCCCTCGCCCCAGCCAGCCTGGCCCTGATCGGGCCCCAATACATGAATTCGTGCATGGTGGGATCGCTAAGCCTGGCCAGCTATTGAGGCCGATCTAGGGGGCCGGCCAGCAGTGAGGAGGGACCTTGGGAGGTTGGCCAGCCTGGGGGAGAGGCTGAGGCTGTGGGAGGTTGGCTGTGGGATCACACTGACCACCAGGGGGCAGCTCCTGCATTGAGCATCTGTGCCTTGGTGGTCAGTGTGTTTCATAGTGAATGGTCAACCAGTTGTTCTGGTCATTCCGGTCATTTGGTCGTAATGGTCGCTTAGGTTTTTATATATATATAGATCACATAACAAATAAAATGGCCTCCAGTATGCATATTGTTTTGAGCTGCAATGAAGGTTAAAGATGATTTAGATAGAAACTCCTAGTGTCAAGCCTTTACTGTGGGACCACTGACCAACCTTTAGGGGCATGGGAGGCAGAGAATAATCTTGGTCTACTGGTTTGATTTAGAGAGCTCTGTAAATAAAAACAACTCCATTCACTTTCACCTTTACAATTTGACAACTGGAGAGTGGTTTACATATATATAAGTTCATGTATATATAATTATTTTCAGAGTTCTACTTAGTGATAGCAAAATGCCAAATCCTGGTAGATTTCCCCTTCTCTGGTGATTATTCTCAGGAATAACTTGTGCTTTTTCTTAGAAGTTCAGGTATTACATATAGTACATCTAAAAATGAGAGTCTTTTAGTGAAGTTTGAATGGTTTCTGGTTTGTTTTCTGTAAGAGCTACACATGATTCCTATAATCTTTTATTGCCCTTTCCTCTTGCTACTGCTTTTCAAACAATATGGATATGATTTGAAGGGTTTCTTTACTTTGAGGTGGGTTCTGCTGCTATTTCCTTTCCTTATCTTAATGATTTTCTTCATTTACTTAGGCTTGGGGTTAGATGAGTAAATTATGTTATAGTTTAATGTTTCATTATCAACTAAAACTCATTATAGAGTCTTAAATGTCATAAAATAAAAGGAATTTAATTTTATATTAAAGATTTTACTTGCTGTGTTAAGTAGTTTTCTTTAATTAGTTTCAGTTAACAAGGCAATTATTTCAGGGAAATCATTAGAATTGCAATACTTTTGATTTGGGAGGACTCGAATAACTAGATTATGGTAAAAAGACCAGATTTATATACTCATTTTATGATTTTTAAAACTAAAATGATTTGTAGAATTTTTTTCTTAAATTTTACTATTAGGAATATATGTTAAGAATAGGAATATAATGCCATCTACTTGTTACTTTGGAAAGTGACTTGGTGAAAATTTGCCTTGAAAGTAATAATATATGAATATATGAACAATAAGCATAGCTATTATATGATACAGTAGGATAATACATTAAGTAAAAAAATAATAATTTATATTATTTATTATTTCTTTCTCCCTGAAATTTTTATGAATCTAGTATTTTCAGGGCTGATACAAATGTTTTGGAAACTATAATGTATTTCTCATCTTCTGAAAATGCAAATGCATTGGAGTTTATGAAATTTTCTTTAATAATATTTAAGAGTTTTGCTTAAGAATAGTGTAACACTTAAATCTTCAAATTCAGTACTGTGAACAAATGTTTTTTTGTAAGATAACACCTTTTTCTTTATTGGAAAAAATTATAACTCTTTAAAATAAAACTATTGGACAAGTTATAGTTCAAAATAAATACAAATAGATTTGACTTAACTTACACTAATTTATTTTTATTCTGTTTTTCTGTCATAGAATTTGTAGCAAAAATGCCCTTTAAAAGCACTACATATTGCCTGGCCAGAATGGCTCAGTGGTTTCATGTTGACAGCCAGGCTCGATCCCTAGGTGGGGCATGCAGGAGGATTCTCTCTAATCATTGATGTTTTCATCTCTCTCTCTCTCTCTCTCTCTCTCTCTCTCTCTCTCATCTCTCTATCTCTCTCTGAATTCAATGAAAATATATATTTTTAAATCACTATATATTGTTATTTTCCTTATTCTTTTTAAGTAAATATGATTTTTTCTAGCATAAGGAAAGCCTGTTGAGGACTTTAATAATGTAATTTTCATCACCTGTTTTGCATTTTATAGTTTTAACGATTAGCCTTATTTTCTTTGCTACATATTATTGTTGCTTCAAACGCAAACTTTGGCTTTTCTTTATATAACTTCTAATGCTCTTATTTTCTATATATACTCTGTAGCCTCTCAAAAAATGAACATAGAGAAAGGACAGTAAATGAAATACAAAGAAAATAAGAATGAGAAATAAAAAGTGTATGTCCAAATTTTATGTGCAAACATGCTCCCTAAAACCTAAAAATGGAACAGGATACAGCAGCATTTTAGATAGTCATATGACTAAAATTTGTTGTTATGTAACATAGGACTACCATTCAGATTCTATAAACAGTTATTACTAAGTAGTATTTTACATGTTTTCTGTGTGCTCTCTCACTTTAGTCTCACAACCTACTTTTTAAGTAGGGAGTATTATTCTCATGATACATACAGAAAAACTAAGCCCCAGAGAGATTTAAGGGTCACTTAACCAGTAAGTTACTACTCTAAAATCCCAACTAGGTAATTTTATATGCAGTGTTATGCAGCAGCAGGAAAAAAAAGTCATTTAGATTCGTATTTATCTAAAGAATCTAGAATCTAAAGAATCTAGAAGTCAAGAATAAATTATGAAGAATCTAATTATTTCATATCAAGGCCTAGGTCTAATGACATTATACAAAGACATATTGGTCCAAGAATTAAAGAATAAGAAGACAGCTCATTGTTGTTGAGATGGGTGCACCCAAAAATGAATATAGAGACAAATGGAAATTGGTCACAGAGCCCATTGTGCATGCCTGTTGATTCAAGACTCCCCTGAAAAATCTAAAAAGCAAAGATCTTCAACATGATCTTGCTATAATTTCTAGAATTTTCTAAGGATAAAATGCTTATTTAATATCTGAAACAGGGGACACTGGGGGGTATAGGGGAGGCCGGGGAACTGTCAAGAGGGGGGTGAGAAGGAGACATATGTAATACTCTTTGTAAAACTTTAAGCAATAAAACAAAATTTAAAAAATATATCTGAAACAAAGAACACAAATCTAAATGTGTTTTTATTATAATTAAGGAGAGCTTTCTGGTCATAGTCTCTTTGAAGAGAGCAGCCTGCTGATTTTCTATTGAACTTTGAAAGCCTGCAATCCAAGAACTGGTGGAATTTTAAAGACAAGTGGGTTGACATAATTTATTTACATAATTTATTTAGAGTGAGATTGCAGTTGAGTGGTTGACATTCACAAGAGAGTCCAATTTTAATTGCTTGACTTTTAGAAGCAAGGAGCCCTCATTGATTGGTAAGCATGCAAAAGCGTGTTTGCTGAGGTGAGGTATTGTTATTTATTGATTAACCTGCTTTAAAAATGTTTCCAGTGTCTATGTGTTATTGCAAATATAGAACTTTAATTTATTAATAAGGCATGTTCAAACTGCTTATGGTGGCTACCATTACCATGGCTATACAATAATCCATGTTTTCCTAGTTATGTGGAAATATTCTTTATCGCATATAAATATTTACTATTATTATTATTAATCTAGTTGCTCCATGAAATATGTTATACTTATATGTTTTGAAAGATGAAATGTATATTTTTTTTCTGGCAAGGATGCCAGCTGGTTTGAGAAATTTCATTTAAATTAAGAATTGTATTTATCTACTAGAGCTGGCTTCTGAAAGGGACAGTTGATTCTTTAACTCATGTAATGAGTCCTTATAACATAGCTTTACTACTCTCAAGTATATTATATAAACCTAATTAAATTAATAAAGTCTTCTAAGGTGCTGCAGATATGAATTCACATTATGGCATGTATTGTAGGTGGGATAAATCTTCTTGGATTAATATATTTGTTCAGGTTCCTATAGGAAATTTTAGTTTTTCCAAAATTTCCAAAAAAATAAATATCTACCTTTTGTGTAATAGTCATTAATTTCAAAATATTAATACTATGTGAAAAAGCTTTTAAAATGTATGTACTTTGTGAATGAAGATGTTTCTCAATTTAAATTTAATACCTTCATAATAATGTAATCAATGTTATGAAGGTATGATTTATTTTAGTTTATATTGAAGACCTTTAAAAATAGATTTTTATGTATGCCATTAATTTAACACTAATAATTCTTATTTTTGACAATTAACTCTACTTGGAAGACTTCATTAGCCTGGTTAGAGTTACTCTTCATGGTAATAACCAGATTAACAACACACTGCAGCCTTTTAAAAATGGAAATTTATTTTACCTGGGCAATCTAAGTTCAGCCCATTCACAATAGGAAAAGGATTTATTATTTTTACTAAAAAATATTCTTTTCATTTTACTTTGAGAGAATGAAACAAAGGTCCTGGATCAATAGGCAGAAGAGATCTGATATTTGAGGACTTTATTTAATATATGGAACGTGCTTATAGCAATAGCAGATTTCATAGGTGCTCAATTAGTGATAACTTCAGTCTTCAGAACAACAAAATTTATCCTCTATTGTACATGCCAAGGTTAAACCATAGTTTTTATGGGGCTTTCTTTTTTCTCCAAAATCAAAGTAATAGCATTTATCTCCTCCTTTTTTATATGGTAGTATTTATAGGTATCTCCTATAATTTTGATAAACTTAATAATAAGTAAATAGGATCATTTGTATAAGACTTATTTCTTTTATATCTAAACTTCCTGATTATATATAAATAGTTACAATTATAAAATTAGAATAATAAAAGCAGAAGTATTTTCACAAAATAATCAAATTTGGGGGAATTAACTTAGTCTAGGATATAAGTTAATTACCCACTTCTATTTCTCTGTAAGAGTTCTTCTTAATATAAGGAATAGCTTAGGAGACTCCATTGGGAGTAAGTGGTAATAAACATAATTACATGTAAGATTTGCTAATAGCAGAGGCAAATAATATGTGATGCTGAAGAGGAAGATATGAGGGTCTAATTATTAATCAGAAGGGTACTTTATTGAGAAAAGTCAAAAGATGGTCATTAATTTAAATTTTAGATAGCAGATTTATTGATCAAGTACAGGGGCAAGTTTCTACAGCTTAGATAATGAAAAAAGTTTAATTTAATGATTTCTTATGAGAATATATCATTTTTGCTAAAGGTGCATTTTTTTTCCCTCAGATAAAAATTACCTTTAATCATTCTACACTGGGCTTGCGGAAATCCTAAAAGATGATTAAATAGTAATGATACAATACATCTCAAAGTATTGTAACACTGAAAAGAGTTGGAGTAAAGGCTGAAATTACATGCTGTGGCCTCCTTCAAGATTTCCTGGTGATTTTTTGTTTTGACCTTAAATTGTAAGTTTTTGATAGTGTAGCCTGTGCTAATAGAATATTACTGTAGCCATTATTTAAAAAAACAACAAACAAATAAGATCTTCTTTCTGGAAAACATAAAGCTTGGTAAAGGTGAATTCCTCTTATGCATGTTGTGTTTCAGAAATGTTTTATTATAAAGACAAAAACAATGTTAAAAACTTAAGTAAACATGAAGAAGTACCGAAAACATTAATAAAATGCCAATTCCAAGGCGTACTGCCAGATGATCTGATTCAATAAACCCGAATCTTTGCCGTGGATTATTCCAGGAATCTGCACTGTGGATTATTCCAATATTGGGACAAGGAAACAAGGACATATTACCCCACAGAAGAATGTGGGTCAAGGTCAGTCCCCAGATACCTACATGGATAGTCTGTAGCATGAATAAGTCTGTTATGCTTACAGAACCCCAGATTTGATATTAATTTTACATCATAGTTAAGCAAGACTCATGTTTCTGTGTTTAACTTTTAGATCTCTAAAACAAGTTAAGAGTCCTTACCTTTCAGAATAAAGCACATCCTATATAATAAAGAGCTAATATGCTAATTAGACCAAACAGCAGAACGACCAGACGACCTTCCAGATAGCTGTCTGGATGACCTTCCGGATGAAGCCAGGGCTGGGAGGGCTGGCCAAGGCTGCGAGGGGGACATCTGTACTGTGTGAACAATAAACATTTTTAAAAAAGAATCTCAAAAACGATGGAAATTTCCATCAAGAAAAATGTGCAAATATATCTACTTTCCCAAAGAGATCAGGTTTATGACATTCAAGACTCATGTAAGCCTTTCTATAACCCTCTGTTTAATAAATCTACCTTCCTAGAAGTTTGTTTCAAAATCATTTCAGAGTCCCAAAGGTCACAGCATTTGTGGCAGTCACAAAGCTTTTGTTTTGCATTTCTCTTATTTTTGTTTTTAGTCATGTATAGAAGAAACAACTGTCCTTCAATTTATTCTTGAAACCCTGATGGTTAGCAAGATGTTTCAAATGATTGCAATTTCAAAATTATGACATTTTTTGCTGATTTACCCCTAAAACTTTGGCTGGAATCCAAAGTGAAAAGACCAAGGAGTCCTTCCTGATGCAGATGGTTTTCTGATAGAGTCTCCAAAACTAGTTCTGCATGAGACCAGGACAGCCAAATACTAAAGGCTGATACATGGGCACTTGCTGTAAATGTTTTTGTATTGGGGTCATAGTTAGACTCCCTTCTCCCAGTTTGGACCTCTATGTCTAAAATCTTAGATAACTGAAGATGTGGGTCATCCTATCACTTACTATCTCTCTAATTTTGTGTACAAGTAGAAAGCCAGCTTGAGAAGTAAACTGTTTAAAATTGCCCCACTAACGAAAAACTTGCATCATGGAGTCAGAAATATTGAGAAATGTTGCTTTCAGACTATTATTTTTTTCCATAATCTTGATTTTTTTCATTTTGATTAAACTTTTATTAAGAATAGCTAAATGTACTCTTTTTTTTTTTTTAAAAAAAAGAGGTCTTTAAAAGAAAAACCCTACTTGAAGATAAACTCTGACTAACATAAATAAAATTCTGAAGGTATGTCTCTTCTGACAAATTAAATTCTAGAATAAGATGTAGATGGTATAGTAATGGATTTGAATTTTTGATAATTTCTTCAAAGAGAGGCTTTCTACAATAGTCGATCTTGGCACACCACCAAGAATAAAGATGTCTTTCCTATAGCTATTGTTTGGAAGGTAGAGAGGGCATAAGTAACATTTTAAGGATTCACTGAAGCACAACTTCAAAAAACATAACTAGGTGGGACCTGCTGGGCAACAAGGACTCAGACAAATCAGCGTGGCAGGTGGCACTGAGGAGCCAAATCCTTGTTTCCAAGCGTTACCTTCAGAAAGAATACAAGGGGAAGAGGTGGCATCTCGAGCCACAACAAACCATGGCAACAAACCAAGAAACACTCTTTATAAACAGATGAGAGTACAGAATTGTTGCTTCTACATTGAGAATTCTTATAGTAATATTTTTCCCAGCACACACTGATACTTACATAGAAGTCTCACACACTTTTAACCATAATAGGAAAAGAATGGTGGGAGAGGGAAGGCATTCCCTCAGTAATTAGCCCAGAAAACATCATAGTCTCACAGAGATAATTGAGAATTTTTCTCCTTAGGAAGGTTTCTATTTTTAGTTCATTTAAAGGCTGTGTATATAAAGAGGAGATTTTTTCCCAAAAGTGTGTTGTGGAAAGAGAAATTTGTTTCTGCAGAAGTCTGTTGTTAGGTAACCGGACTCTCACTTACCATTAAGATCTTGCAGAGCCCAACCTCTAGTCTCCATCAACTCTTTATAATGGAGTATCATCTGACTGTGACCTGAGTGTGACAGAAGTAAATTAAAACATCTGACCCAGTGCGTTACATATTTCCAAAGCATCGTCCTCCCTTCTCTTTATCTTCCTTTACCATTCCCTCTGACTTTGTTAATGTTTGAGCTTTTTCTCAGATCCAAGGAATCATTAAGGTCTTAAGTTCACCCAGAGGGAAACACACACACACACACACACAAACACACACACACACAAAAAAAAAAACCCACAAAAATTGTTTTTTAATGACTTGTTCAACTTATTTTCTCTTCCACTTCTCACATTATTCTTCATTTGCTAAAAAAAAGTACTAAATACCTTCTACTCTATCACCTATTTCTATGTTTGATTATCTCTCTGGGCTAGATAAGCTCTCCACTGCCCCTTCACAGTTTGCTACATTTTTTCCCTCCACAATTTTGTGTGTATTAATCTAATAAAAAATCTACCTCATAATTCCACTTACCATACTCTTCTTATGTTGCAAAAATCACCTCAAAAGCCTTCTCCAGTAGTGAAATGACTGTGATTCCCTAAACCCTATATGATCTTACCCTTAGTTACTTAAATAACAAGCCTCATATTGGTGGCAAACTGGTGGATCATCTCTTCCATGTCCTACTTAGTGGCGTAAACATAAAATGGGCATAAAACACTCTTCACTGACAACTCAACTGCTTTTTGGAATGAATCATGAAGTGTTATTATGATACTGTTGTAAGCTGTAATTACCTACTCATTAATAACTGGAAAGGATCAAAGGAAAGGCCAAATATTATAGGCATGTCATTTTTCCTTTGCAGCTTTGCCAGGAAGCTGCAGTTTAACACTTCCCACCGATCACTAGGGGAAGGCACTGAACAGGGTGGAGAATAGAGGCATGCCCAATGAAATGAAACAGGGAAGGCACTTGTCTGTTAGTCACACCTGGGAACAGGTTATTGGCCACTGCAATTAAGGAAAGATTTGAGATACTTTAGTCCCTAAACAAAGAAGCTGGCTCTGCTGGTTTTCGCCTTCTTGGTTCCTCTTGGTTGACTTTTGGCCTGTGGGACTTTCATGGTCCTGATTTGCCCACATGGCCCACAGCCATGTGGACCCCATGCACAGTGGGCTAATAGACTGCAACTAGCCTACTGCTAAACTGGACCCAGTTCCAACATGGAATGGAAACTCTGGACACTGGCTTGGCTGTTAGCTCAACTGAATCCCCAGCTGCACTTCTTCCAGAACTGGATTAAATTAAATGGGACTTTAGAAACCCAAGAATGTAATGCCACACAAATAAAAATCACTTATCCTCCTGGACGAGTCTCTGAAAATTATTTTTTCAAGATAGCATAAGGACCTGACCCCTAGCACTCAGAGGGGAAAGGGATATCCTACTTCCAACAGTAACAATTAGTAGTCATTTAACTTTTAGCAATCATGGAAGCCATGTAACTTGCAATAGGAAAAATTCAAAATCTAAGGAAACATTTCCAATTGTAGCCAGCTATGGTTGTTACAAAATGATTTATTAAAATGTTTTAAATATTCAAATAAAACTTTACCGAGTCTGTTGTAGTACGTACAGTTTCCAGTTAGTTATATATAATCCTTCTCGATGCAAATTGCTTTGTCCACAATGTCTATCTGAGGTCATCATCCAAAGTAGAACACTTTTGCGAATTATAAGGGACACTACTAATAATTATTCCATTAAATTTTTGTAAAGCAGGACGGTCCCAGGCTAATGGATATCTCTATTGTTCTCCAAAGAGATATACCTAGAACTCAATATGATATTCCATTGTGGTCTGAATATTACAGAGTGTAATGTGAGCATCATCCTTATTGTAATATCACATAATAAATATCAACTTAGAATCTTGGCTATTATAGTATAACAGCCACTTCATTTATAATGACTCAGTGACTTTTCCATTAACTAAAATTGCTATATAATTTGTTATGCATTACTGCTTGCCTCATCTTCTGCTTGCAGGTTTGGCTTCTTAGATCCCAGTGACCTTCCAGGACATATTCTGCTAAAAGATTTAAACAGAAGATCAAAGAAACTATCCTGAATCATGCCATTATGAAATTTATTTTCAGGGGCCAATAATTAAACCAAAAGTTTAATTATGTTAGCAGCTATACAAATTGTGCAGATTTACATCAACATGATTGAGATAACATCAGATTCTCACCATAGTTTTCATCTCTCTTTTGTCTTAGTCATTATGATTCAAGGCTCTGAAGTATAACTCGCTTAGCAACAATGTGAGCTAACACAAATGACTGGCTTGCCAAATCAGACACAAATCAGAGATCTTATTTAATATTAAGTTTTTTAATAATTTCAAGTGCATGCAGAACTGAGCAACATAGGAGTAGGAGAAGACCCTGAGAACATTTAACCTGCAGCTTTCTAGGTTCTTTCTTGCCACAATAGGACAGACTCTGGTCAACATTAACAAAAAAAATTCCTCGAGAATGTATGCAAACATCACTTGCAAATAAAGGAGCTATGTGGTCACAAAACCCATTTTTTATACTCCACTAGTTACAGAATATGTGATATTTCTTATGGAGTCATGTCCCATAAATTGATAAATTTCTGATTTCTTCACCACAAGCAATTTTCAATAGATTAGGTTCCTTCTGCTAACGAGTTCTGTGTATAAAGATAACTACCATCAAAACATACCTTCAGTGTCTTTGCAGGAGATCTCTCAGCATGTTTTCAAGGAGATTTTATTGGCTCATCTATCTCTCTTTGCCAAGGCATCTCCCCAAAAAGTCAGGAGAATGGGTAACCAATTGGCTACTAAACCTTCTCTATTCCACAGAGGATGAGCTCATACAAAAATGATCTTTGTTTCAATTTTTTATTTGCTCATCTCCTCAAGAGTAGTAGTGAGTCTCTGGGTTGGATTTCTGTTGAGTACACAACAGTGCAGTTCAGCCATAGAATCCTTGGATGAGTGACTCCTTCATTTGCATTCAGAACCTGGGATATAAGGAAAAACAATCATTAGTTCTTTATGTTTCTTCATTAGATAGACACACTGAAAATCAGTAAAACCAATTAGCACACTAAGTTGATTCACACTTTTAACTGTTGTTAATTGCCTCTAACTTCATCAATGGATGATAAATTCTTACATTATTTTCTCAACAGAATTAATATCTGAAGGGAAGTCATATCTTCTCCCCAAATGTGTATTTACCTTACCTTGCTATCTGGAATATAACAATCAATGAATTAGTCATGTAATTCAGAAGTGTGATTTAATGGTTGAGCAGATCTGTGATTCAAATGAAAGTAATCTCCAAGAGCATTTTAAAATTCTTGAAAAAAATAACTTGTTAATTTTTTAAAAAATTAATAGAAATTAGTTTTATAGCTGGCTGGGCTCATATATTTACAATGAATAAAATGGTAACAGAAGTTTATACTTTTATATTTGACTAGAGGCCCGGTGCACAGATTCGTGCACTGATGGGGTCCCTTGGCCTGGCCTGTGCCCTCTCGCAATCCGGGACCCATCGGGGGATGTTGGATAGCCTGTTTGGGCCTGATCCCCGCAGGCTCAATCCAGAAAAGAGGGAGCCCAATCCTGTGCATTGAGCATCTGCCCCTGATGGTCAGTGCACTTCATAGCGACTGGTAAACCAGTCGTTTAGTCATTCAGTTGCTTAGGCTTTTATATATATAGATATTTCTAGCCCTTTGAAGATGAGAACCTATAAACAGTCTACCAATCATATCATTCAGATTACTCTAAACAGTTTTCTATTTTGTCATATATTCTTTTATGATACCAAAGAATCTGGTCTCCAAAAATATTGTGTGGTTTTTTTCCCCCCGTATTATCTTGTAAGAAATTATTATGGAAGATTTTACTTTTCCATTGCAACTGCTGATTAGAATGTAAAGACTAAACATTGATTGAAATATCGATATATAGTTTGGCCTCCATGCAGTTAGAATTACTGGGAAAATCACTCCCATTTTAACTATGTATTTTGGAATTCGAAGAATCATTTCTATAATTATACAGAGATAATAAAAAAAGCAAGCTGAAAGTTCAAGCTTACTCTGCCAATTATCTATCCTCTTTTCCTCCCTCTTTCTACTCTCCTTTAAGAAATTACAAATTCTTTATAACAATTCATACACATGTAATCCCCCCTGAGATTTTAGCTACTGATACAGTGAAAAAGCTTATCTAACTTCGGATAGACTTAAAGCTATAATCCAAAGAAAGAAATACATTACAGGATTTTTAAAGTTCATAAGGGATATTCCCATTAGAACATGAGTAATATAATATGAAGTATTTAATAATGTAGACTACTTGTTTTCAAATAATTTATTTTATGTCATTTGCATGTAACACCTGCATATTAAAAACCTCTATAAATAAATAGATGAAATTACATGAATCCACATGAAGCAAGGTAATGTTATGATGCTTATAAAATGTAATTATAACTTTTACCACTACATATTAGACCAAAAAAAGATAAGACTGAGAATGTAATTTTTCAAAAGCCTCTGAGTAACAAAAAAAAGAAACTGGACCATCGCCGAAACCGGTTTGGCTCAGTGGATAGAGCGTCGGCCTGCGGACTGAAAGGTCCCAGGTTCGATTCCAGTCAAGGGTATGTACCTGGGTTGCGGGCACATCCCCAGTGGGAGATGTGCAGGAGGCAGCTGATCAATGTTTCTCTCTCATCGATGTTTCTAACTCTCTATCTCTCTCCCTTCCTCTCTGTAAAAAATCAATAAAATATATTTTTTAAAAAAAACTGGACCATAAATCAATGCATCAAAATTTATATATTTGGCAAAAGAACATATCAGGTGTTTACATCTTTTTCATATGGTTTAAATTGTAAGTTTAATTTTCTAGATGAAAAAATGTCTTGCAAAAAATAAAGGAGTTTTATTAAGACACAACATAAAGTCACAGCTAATAGCCTGATTTTAAAAAAAAATAAAGAAAGGAAAAGAAGAAAATACTTTCTAGAACAAAACTCAAAGTAACAAAAATAGCATGATTAAAAGAGAGAAAAATAAACACTGCATTCATTTATAACCTATTAGAGGCGGTACATGAAATTCGTGCACTGGGAGGGGGGGTTGTCCCTCAGCCCAGACTGCACCCTCTCCAATCTGGGACCCCTCAGGGGATGTCCGACTGCCGGTTTAGGCCCGATCCCTGAGCCTAAACTGGCAGTCGGACATCCCTCTCACAATCTAGGACTGCTGGCTCCCAACCGCTCACCTGCCTGCCTGATTGCCCCTAACTGCTTCTGACTGCCAGTCTGATCACTCCCTAACTACTCCCCTGCCAGCCTGATCGACGCCTAACTGCTCCCCTGCCAGCCTGATCGACGCCTAACTGCTCCCCTGCCAGCTCGATCGCCACCAACTGCCGTCCCCTGATGGCCTAGTCACCCCCAACTGCCCTTCCCTGCTGGCCTGGTTGCCCCTAACTGCCCTCTCCTGCTGGCCTGATTGTCCACAACTGCCCTCCCCTGCCAGCCATCTTGTGGCTGTGGGCGCCGCCATCTTTGAGGGTATGGCAGTCAATTAGCATATTCCCTCCCTGTTGGCTGTGGGTCCCATCTTATTTGAGGGCGTGGCAGTCAATTAGCATATTCCCTCCTTATTGGCTGTGGGCACTGCCATCTTTGCGATGGTGTGAGGTTCACTTAGCATATTCCCTGTGAAAGTTGGTGAAATGAAAGTTGGTGAAAAGTAATTCTAAAATATTTATTGAGAGCCTTAGAATCTTTGAAATCATTAGCCTATAAATTCCATTCCAGTAATCTGGATAGATAAAAAAATTAAAATTGTAAGTCAATGCATTGAAAGATGATCACTTCAGCATTATAATACTACTAAATGATATTCAATTTTTGATTTCAATCAGGACATAAATATTAAATGCCTATGAAATTCTAAATATAGATTAGTAATGTCACATTTTATAGAGAACATTTTCAGAAATTGGTTCCAGGTCTTTTGGACTCTTTATCCAAGTCACAAATTTATAAAGACATCAGAATAGAGAGAAAGGAGAAGAGGATGTATGTAGACTTTTCTTCAAAGAGACTTGGAGGGCTCTAAGAAGGCCATGACCCCAACTTCTCTTCCCTTCAGAGTCCCCAGGGGGTAAAAGATGAACAAATTCTATCTCCTTCCTCAAGAATAGTAAGATTTTTTTTATGGGATCTCTCAGAGAGATGGGAATGTCTCCGAATTGAAAGAATAGATGGGTGATTGCCTGCCTTTCCCCCAAATTTACAAAAGTGGCAGAAGTGGTTGTGCCATGAGAGGATGGCACTTTCTTCTTTTTTAAATATATATATTTTTATTGATTTCAGAGAGGAAGAGAGAGAGAGAGATAGAAACATCAATAATGAGAGAGTATCATTGATCGGCTGCCTCCTGCACGTCCCCTATTGGGGATGGAGCTGGCAACCTGGGCATGTGCCCTGACAGGAATCAAACTGTTACCTCCTGGTTCATAGGTTGATGCTCCACCACTGAGCTATGCTGGCCAGGCGAGAGGATGGTGCTTTTAAGGGTAATCAGGACAAGGGGTGTTCATGAATTATCTCTGAACTGGAAGTGAGCTAAGGAGAAAAAAGGTGTCCTGAAGATGCTAAGCATACTGCCCAAGAAAGTGACCACCAGAAGACAAGGAGATTCATACAAGCAATGCTTAGATGAGGTAGAAAAAAACAGGAGCCAAGGAGGGATTCTGAAACACTTCTTGAGCTGGAGCAAAAGTAAATTAGCCATTTACACCAATCATAACTAAAGGCTGACAGCTGGCAACTCATAAGCACCTCTAAAACCTCATGGTTTTTCAATTTGAGACTCAGTAAGCCTGAAGCTACAAAGTAAGAGCAGAAGAGTTTCATTTCAGTACCTCTACCTACCTACCAAGCAGAACCCTCCACGTTCATCTGGCGTACTTAATTACATAAATTAAATGTTATGTAATTTCTACGTAAGAACAAATTGGTAAAAAGAGGAGAAGACAATCAGCATGAGGGAAAGGCAGAATACATTTTACCCTTGAACATCAACTAACTTTGGACTTGACCCTTTTAATTCTAAAATTGAGGCAGAGTTTGCAACATTAAGAAATCAGAAGAGTGCTATTACCTGAGAGGTCTAGATAAATCATAAGGCCCTTCTTAAATTTCTTTCAATAGACCTAGGAATATGTACCTTTACCAAAAAAGTTAACATTTGTCATTTAAAACATATTCTCATAAATGAATTAATTATTTAAATGATCCTATACTATGACATTTATCACCCTACTGTCACAATTATGACTCTTCCTTTTAAATTTACACTTTAGTTTTACACATACACACACACGTGTGTGTGTGTGTGTGTGTGTGTGTGTGTGTAACATTTCTCTTGGAATTAGGAAACCATGACAGTAAGTCATGACTGTCATTTGGGCATAATTTTATTATTTCCAAAGTAGATTAAACTATATAACTTTTCTAACCAAAATGTTATGTAATTTCTACTTATGAATAAATTTTTCAAATATAACAGCAATTTATTGTATTTCTTGTCTTATGACTTTAAACCAGATAGTTTCTCTTTAATCCATTTAATGTTCTTAAAACTTTAAGGTCCCATTATTTCATCTCATGTCAAAAACTGGTTATTATTTTTATTTAATTCTTTAGAATTCTATCATCCCATAAGAAGAAAGAAGGGGGGGGGGGATAAAATTAATGTGTATAGACTACTTGTCAGTTGTCATTTTAAAAATATAAATGCACACTAAAGAGATAAAAATTTTAATAGAAAGTGTCACTTAAAGTGTATATTATAAAAAAAAATTGAAGGAGCAAAATACCCTGAAAGATTAGATTATTTCAATTTAGGCTAAGAGTCATGGCAGATGAAAATGCTGTTTAATTCCCCTCTTAAGACTTTATCTAATAAATAGAAGAATAATTCAAGGGGATTATTTGTTTTCCGTGAATAATGCAAAACTACAATCAAGGCATGGGGAGGCAGAAATGGACAGTTTTGCATAATTTTTTCTATATGTAATCTAATTAGCACTACAGTAATTACAACCCAAACCCAGAAATGGTGTGCTCAACCAATTTTTACAGGTAAGATTTAATATAATACCAAAAATAAAGTTATTTTACTTCTAGATCCATCAAAATGTGTTGATATGTTGATAAAACAAAAACATTATTTTTTTTAATCATTAGATTTCAATAGGAGAGCTGTGCTAATAGAAATGTATTGTTTACTTTTAGAATTTTTCCTCTCATATTAAGGACATTTATCAAATGATGGGTGTGCATTTTTCCCCTGGAAGAAATGTTTTGTTTTATTATTTTAAATTAAAGGACTTCTGTGACTGTGAAGTCACTGGTCTTGATGGGGAGTAATGAAGTAGGTCAAAATGATTTCTGTAGCCCTAGCTGGTTTGTCTCAGTGGATAGAGCGACAGCCTGTGGAATGAAGGGTCTCAGGTTCGATTCAGGTAAAGGGCACAGGCTCCATCCCCAGTAGGGGACAAGCAGGAGGCAGCAAATCAATGATTCTCTCTCATCATTGATGTTTCTATCTCTCCCTTCCCCTCTCCCTTTCTCTTTGAAATCAATTAAAAAATACATATTTAAAATAAATGATTTCTGTAACAATGGACCATTGACAATATTTTTAAAATGTAAGCCCTTCACATATGCCATTTAAACTTTTTGTGGCCTCCATTGTCTCCAGTGATACATTTCTTTCAACTGTTCTTTTGTCATTTTTTATAAATATGTTTTTATTGATTTTTTAGAAAGAGAGGAAGGGAGAGGGATAGAGAGATAGAAACATCAATGAGAGAGAAACATCTTTGATCAGCTGCCTCCTGCATGCACCCCCCTCCCCGCTCTAGAGACTGAGACTACCACCCAGGTATGTACCCTGACCCGGAATTGAACCATGATCTCTTGGTTCCTTGGTTGATGCTCAACCATTGAGCAGCACTGGCTGGGCTCTTTTTGTTCATATTTAAACTGTGTCCATCTAAGTGAATATTCATTTCACTTACTGTACTTTTCATCTTTACAACTTCCCTTTTTTTGGTTTCCATTTTTCTTTTCCCTCATTGAAATCATACTTTAATTATTTTCACATATTTATAACATGTGTACGTAATTTTTAAATATTATTTTATAATTGTTGATTTGAAGTCTCAATTAAATTCACAATAGCAACATCTCAGAATCTGTTTCTAGAAACTGCTTCTCCCACCCCATATGGGTCATATTTTCTTTGCTTCTTTGGTAGTTCTTGGCTAAAAGCTGGACATTGTTGACATTACTTTGTACTAACTTTGAAATCTATTGTATTTTTGTAAAAAAAAAAAATCATTGGGTTTTTGTTCTAGTAGACAATTAACTTGCCTGCACTCCAAATGAAAACGCTATTTCACCTGTAACGTGGTATCTCTTCTCAGTTGTCTTTCAGACAACAAGTCTGCTGCTTGTTTTAGCCTGGCTCCCAAAGGTCTTCTCTCTGTCTACACAGATAATTTGGGCAAAGTTATATTCAAATTTGGGCCTCGCCCATCTGTGATTGCCTTACTGCTGGGGTTTCTCATCTAAACTTCCAGCTTCTCTGCCATCTGTGTGCTCTGTCCTCTGAGAACTCATAGCAATTATGCTTCAGCTTTTTGCTGCTGAAGCTGCTCGTAGGTTCACAAATACTGTCAACAAAAGAGCAAACTTGTGAAGCTTATGCAGTGCAGTGCTTTCGCTTATGGGTAAGATTGCTCTTGCTCTCTGGTTTCTGTCTGTCTGTTGTTGTGTTGTTTTTTTGTGTGTGTGTGTAAGTATAATCCTGAGGTCTCTCTTGGGCATTTATGTGTTAGATATCAGTGAAGCATTTCAGAGGTGTATATACAAATTTTTAGTATCCTCCTTTCACTTGTTCTATTGTACTCTTACATCTAGAGCTTTTTGTCTCAATTCTAAAATTTTAATGAAATTTATTTTTAATGAAATTTATTGGCTTGACAATGGTTAATAAGATTATATAGGATTCATGTGTACATTTTTGTGATATGTGATCTATATATTGCATTGTATGCCCACCAAACAATGTCAAATCATCTTCCATCACCATATATTTGGTCACTTTTACCCAGCTAGCCTTAACATTTCTGCACTCTCTTCTCTGCCACAGTGAGCATGATAGGCTGTGGGTAAAGCTGCTGTAGCTGTGGTATTGGGATTTGCAACTGGTGTGTCAGGCAAGACTACCAGCTATAAGTCCTGCCCTTCCTTTTCCAATTTTTCAGAGGTTAACTACATCTAAGATTCTATCTGCTCTTGTATCTTTCCGGTGAGTTAAAATAGTTCTACTCTCTTATATTTTGTCCAAACGTCATACTTTTATTTCCGGTGGAGTGTTCTCATCACATTTCTTCATATACCTTTTAAACAACTAGAATGATTAAAGTTTAGGTGCCTGAATATACCAGTATTTTCAAGGAGGAAGAACAATTGGAACTCTCATAAAATGGTAGTAGAAGTATAAAGTGATACAACCATTTTGAAAAACTGTTTGATTCTTTCTTATAAAGTTAAATATATATCTACCTTAAAACCCAGAAATTCCTTGACTAAATACTTGCTAAAAAGAAATAAAAACTTGTCTTTATCCACACAAAAATAAACTTGTATATGAAGGTTTATTATGGCATCAAAATAGAAGAGTCAAATTATTTATTAACTGAATAATGTATAAGCAATTAACGTTATATCCATATATTAGAATACTACTAACAACAAAAAAATAAACTACTAATATAAACAACTACATTCATGGATTTCAAAGCATTATAATAAGGGAAAAATACAGTCTAATGGGAACTGGGGTTCATTTAGGGGATAATAAATGATCGAAATTTACACTATGATATTTGAACAACCTTGTGAATAGGCTAAAAATATCTAATTGTTCATTTTAAGTGCATGAACATTATCTGTGCTAATTATATCTCAATAAAGCTATTATAAATAATACTAGCGGCCTGGTGCACGAAATTTGTGCACATTAAAAGGAAATTAATTAGAGGGAATATTTTAATATTGCTATTTGCCCTTTCTCTATAATAGAAGTGTCAGAGATGAAAGAAAATTAGTAAAATATATATGAAAATTTTCCTCCGCGGGACCCAGAGTCAAGTCCCTGCCCACCCGTGTGCACCTCAAAATCATGCGAGACCCAGCCCCAGCCAGCCCCACCCCCATTGGGCAAGATCTATACCCAGCCGGCCCCATCCCTGTCAAGCCCTGCCAGTCAGGGGGCACAGCATCAGGTCCCCTGTCAAGCCCGGTTGGGTGGGGGGTGTGCAGCCTCAGGGCCCCCATCAAGTCCCACCAGGTGGGGGGCACAGCCTTAGGTCCTCTGGCAAGCCTTGCTGGGCCAGGGGCTTGGCCTCAGGTCCCCTGGACTGGCGCCTGGGGCGGGGGGATGCAGCCTGATGTCCCCCATCAAGCCCCACCAGGCAAGGGGTGCAGCTTCAGGTCCCCTGCCCTGGCCCGGCACCACGCAGCCTCAGGTCCATGCTGATCACTTGTTACAGCAACCTCGCCTCCGCTGTGGGTGCATCCATCTTGTGATGGAGTGACAGACTGAGGGTCAATTTGCATATTGCCTCTTTATTATATAGAAATGGTCTACATTATTCTCTTAACATTTTCTATCTACTGAACATACTTATATTTATATGTAATATTCTATACCTTGGTTTATATCTTACTATATTTATGATCTGAATATTTCACTGAACATAAAATGTCCCTCAATTATAAAATCAGTCTTGTTGGCTGATGTCCACTGGCTTCAGGTTGGATGCGTTGGCCATGTTGCACTTACTTATCTCGTCCTCAAACACCTTTCCCTCACTTAGTTCTCATAGTAAACTTGAGAGAGTTACCATACAAACTGCTATGTTCAGAACTAACGTGCAATAAGTATATGATAATTATCTATGCTCTTTTTTATCGCTTTTTAAAATATATTTTTAATGATTTCAGAAAGGAAGGGAAAGGGAAAGAGAGATAGAAACATCAATGATGAGAGAGCATCATCGATCGGCTGCCTCCTGCAAGCCCTTCACTGGGGATCAAGCCTGCAACCTGGGCATGTGTCCTTGGCTGGAATCAAACCCTGGACCCTTCAGTCCGCAGGCTCCATCCACTGAGCCAAGTCAGTTAGGGCTTTATTGCTGATGTCAAGGAAAAGCATGTAGCCACTCCACAATCTAAGAATGGGCAAATAGAACCTGTTTCTTGATGAGCATATATAAGGGCTCATCTCACATTGCAAGATTGTGGACACAGAGAGGAAAGAGTCAGAGACTCTTTTGTTATAAATCCCTTGCACTTGTGTGGCTTATAAATATATAAGCACTCGTAGAAAATACTTAATGATAATTCCTCTTGTCCCTCTTCCCAAAATCTTGGAAAGAATAATTTCAAATTTCTGAAATTTGAAATATAAAATTGACATAGAGGAGATGAGCACATGCCCATTAACTGTCTCCTTAAAGAAATAAGATGACTTGTAGATGAGAAGAAAGCTTGATATGCACTAAATGTATAGTATACACATAATTGAATTTTAAAAATTGTCTTCAATGGTGAGGGGGAAAAAGGTATAAATGAGTGAGTCTGAATTAATAGTTCATTCTGCAAAGTGGTAAGCCTGGCCCATTCATTTGAATCTGTCTGTTGCTTCTAAGAGGCATATACATTAGCTTTTTACTGCCATAGTTTATACTTTCTGGCAAATGTTTGTCATGCTCTGGCATTAGAACTCAGAAGTGCTGCCAGATGGCCAAGAGAACATGGGACAGCATTGCACACAGCATGTGTCCAGGTGATTTCCCAGCCAATCTCTGCTTTCCCAGTTGCTGCAGTGTTATTCTGTTCAGGTGTTCGAGTTTACTCTCTGGGAACTCATCGATTTCCCTAGCGGTTTTTAAACAACCATGGTGTAATAATGGCTGAAAATCAACAATTAACATGCTATTTCTCACCTCAGTACATTTTCACATGCTGTTTCCTTTGCTTGAGATGCCTTACTTTCTCCTTTTACATCTGAGTCATTCTTATTTGTACTTTGAAAATTGGCTTAAGCATCATTCCCAATGGGAAAAAGTTCTACAAATACATTAACATAATTCCAATTACATCTGATACTCTCAATTCTGTATTCCCATACCTCCCTATGTTTACTTGAGTAGTGTAATTGGTGGTTTCCTTTATGTCCTCTGTACTATAATGTAAACTTCTTGGGGGGAAAAAAGACAGTTGTGACAAAGACGGTTCCTGGAATATATTTATTTAACAGACACATGGGTCCCTAAAGTGTGTCATTAATGACCACAGAATTATGACATCTTCTGGAGGGGCCTGAAGGGAGCTTGGAAATCAGAGCAAACACTGCTCCTCATTAAGCCTTGAGATCTCCATCAACAATATTAATCTCTAAATCATCTATAGTGGAAAAGGCCTGATATTTAGTGGAGTTTGTTTAGAGTAATGTTATTACACTATGTCACTTGTTAAGTTTATAAAATAAAGAAGTAAATGGAAACTAAATAAAAACTGAAAATGTTGACTCAGCTATGTGGATAAAGACAATTAGCCATTTAATATAAAATTTCCACTCAAATAAATGCACTATATCATGCTACTAATATGGATTTTCTAAATAATCAGATAGTGTTCTAAAATTATAAAGCATCCAAGAATATTTTAGACTTTGCTTTGAGTGTCATGGCACTTTATAGGCTCAATATTTAGGTTGAAACTGGTTTATTTTAGGTCACTTTTCTAGTTTACTCAAGCAATCGCTTTATTTTTACATAAAATATTGATATTAAAAACTATATATAGTTATATATTTAGTTCTGTATACAGTTATACAGTTTTCTTTTGTGTAAACAAATGTATAAGTATGTTGTATTTATGTGTGTGTAAGCAAATAAAGACAAAAGTGGTAAAAAAGTCTACATGATTACATTTTTAAATGTTCTAATGCATTTAGATTGGTATGGAAATATGAGTTAACTTCATAATAAGGTTAGCTATCTGAAGCCATGTTTGGTTTTAGACAATAGTGTTGAACTTTTAGCCTTTCTATTCTGTGCACACATAATTTCTGTTTATAAAGATGCCAATATACTTGCGGAAGATTTAATGCTAAATCTGTAAATGCTTTCTTCACTATAATGTATTATAATTATCATTAATATGAAAAATTAATATATTTTATTCTACCTGTCTCTCTCTAATGCTCTGTCTCTGTTTCATCCAATTTTCAAAGCAGAAGCTTATGTGACACACTGTTACTCCTGTCCAATGGGGGAACATAATTAAAATAGAAGAAAGTATTTCACCCGCCAAAGTGAAAATTTTATTTTAATAGCTTTCCTGAGGTATAGCTGACATCAAATAAAATCCATTCACTTAAAGTGTACAGTTAGATAAGTTTTGACATATATACCCATGAAACCATAACAAATATTAAGGTAGTGAACACTTTCAACACTTCTAAATATCTCAATATCTCCTTGTGCCTAGTTGAATTTTCTATTTATATAAATGAAATTGTATAGCAGGCACTCTATATTCTGGGGATTATTTCACTCAGCATACTTCTTTTGAGATCCAACTATATTGTGGTATGCATTCATAGATCATTACCTTTCTATTGCACCGAATATTACAATTTCTTCATTTATCTGTTGCTAGACTTTGGTATTTTTCAAGTAGGGGCTGTTACAAATAATGCCATTAATAATTTTGGGGGCAAATAGATTTCTCTTTTATTGAGTAAACTAGAGGTTTGTGCACTCGGGGGATGGGGGTGATCCCTCAGCCCTGCCTGTGCCCTCTCACAGTCTGGGACCCCTCAGGGGATGACCACCTGCTGGCTTAGGCCTGCTCCCCGGGGTATTGGGCCTATAAGATGGCAGTCAGACATCCCTCTGGCAGCCCGGCAGCCCTCGGGGGATGTCCACTTGCCAGCGGGGAGCAGGCCTAAGCTGCAGTTGGACATCCTTAGCGCTGCTGAGGAGGCAGGAGAGGCTCCCATCACCACCGCTATACTGGCAGCCCTCAGCCTGGCTTGTGGCTGAGCAGAGCTCTCCCATGTGGGAGCGCACTGACCACCAGAGGGCAGCTCCTGCATTGAGTATCTGCCCCCTGGTGGTCAGTGTGTGTCATAGTGACCAGTCATTCCCAGTCATTCTGCTGTTAGGGTCAGTTTGCATATTACTCTTTTATTATATAGGATAGAAGCCTGGTGCATGGGTGGGGGACAGCTGGTTTGCCCTGAAGGGTGTCCCGGGTCAGGGTGGGGGTCCCGCTGGTGTGCTTGGCCAGCCTGGGTGAGGGGCTGATGGCTGTTTGCAGCTGGTCAGACCCCCTTCAGGGTGGGGTTCCCCACTGGGGTTCCTGGCCAGTCTGGGTGAAGGGCTGAGGGCCATTTTCAGGCTGACCGGCAACTGAAGCTCCCAGCTTCTCCTTTTTTTTTTATTCTGGGATTTATTTACCTTCTATAATTGAAACTTTGTTGCTGTCCTGCTTGCTCCAGCTCTGAGGCCACGGCCTGCTGAAAGCAGGTCTCTGGGGTTTGTTTAGCTTCTATAATTGAAACTTTGTTGCTTTCAGAGCTGTTGCTTTCGGAGCTCAGAGCCGGGCAGTGGCAGGCGGGGAACCTTGGCTTCCTCCATCACTGGAGCAAGCAAGCCTCCTGCTCACTTCAGCTGCATGGCTGCCGGCCGCCATCTTGGTTGGTGGTTAATTTGCATATCACCCTGATTAGCCAATGGGAAACGTAGCAAAGGTATGGTCAATTACCCTTTTTGTCTTTTATTAGATAGGATAACTAGGAGAGGAAACACTAGATCATGTGTTAATGTATGTTTAACTTTAAGGAACCATCATGTTAATTTCAGAAATATATGAGTGTTCCAGTTTCTCTACATCATCATAAACACTTAGTAAACTTAGGCTTTTTATTTTTTACTTTTTAATTTTTTTTTCAATTACAGTTTACATTGACTATTATACTAGTTTCAGGTGTACAGCATAGTGGTTATTCATTTATGTAACTTACAAAGTTATCACCCTGGCCATAGCCGGTTTGGCTCAGTGGATGGAGCGTTGGCCTGAGGACTCAAGGGTCCTGGGTTCGATTCCGGTCAAGGACATGTGCCTTCATTGCGGGCACATCCCTGGTGGGGAGTGTGCAGGAAGCGGCTGATCGATGTTTCTCTCTCATCGATGTTTCTGACTCTCTGTTCCTCTCCCTTCCTCTCTGTAAAAAATCAATAAAATATATTTTAAAAAAAAAGTTATCACCCTGATAAGTCTAGTACCCATCTGACACCATACATAGTTATTACAATACTAGTGGCCCAGTGCACAGATTCATGCACATTGAAAGGAAATTCATTAGAAGAAAGATTCATGTGGTAATTACATTACTACAAAAAATTACATGTCAAAATAGTATTTATAATATAGTATTATAAAATTAGAATATGCGGACGATTGGCACCAGGAGAGCTTTATATGTATTGTGCATGTGCAAGTCAACGTGTATTTTTAAATTGCCAGTGTGCATCATATGTACTGGCCGGTCAGTCGGTTGGATGGTTGGATGGACATACCGTCTGTCACTTAGCCTTTTATATATATAGATCATTGACTATATTACCTATGCTGCACTTTACAACCCTTGATTATTTTGTAACTGCCAATTTGTACTTATTAATCTCCTCACCTTTCTCACCTAGCCCTCCCAGCCCCCTCTCATCTGGCAACCATCAGTTTGTTCTCTGTGTCTATGAGTTTGTTTCTATTATGTTTGTTTATTTTGCTTTTTAGATTCCACATATAGGTGAAATCATATGGTATTTTCCTTTCCCAGTTTGATTTATTTCACTTAGCTTAATACCCTAGGTCAGAGATGGCGAACCTTTTGAGCTTGGCATGTCAGCATTTTGAAAAACCCTAACTTAACTCTGGTGCCGTGTCACATATAGAAATTTTTTGATATTTGCAACCATAGTAAAACAAAGACTTATATTTTTGATATTTCTCTTATATATTTAAATGCCATTTAACAAGGCAAAATCAACCAAAAAAATGAGTTCACGTGTCACCTCTGACACGCGTGTCATAGTTTCGCCATCACTGGCCTAGGTCCATTATATTATCACAAATGTTAAGATTTCATTCCTTTTTATGGCTTTCATTCCATTGTATATATGTTCCATGGCTTTTTAAAATCCATCCATCTATTGATGAACACTTATGTTTTCTTATATCTTGGCTACTGTAAATAATGCTACAATAAAAGATATATATATATATATATATATATATATATATATATACACACACACACATATATATATACCTTTTGTAATTAGTGTTTTGGATCTCTTTGTATAAATGTCCATAAGTAGGATTGCTGGATGGCTGGGTCTTATGGCAGTTCTATTTTTAGATTTTTAATGTGCCTCCATACTATTTTCCATAGTGGCCGCACCAATTTGTTTATTTCAGTTCTTTAAAATGTATTTTTTTCTGATTACAAATATGGTATTGTCCTTATATTTTGTTCTTTTCTCCTCTGACTAATGAATTTACAATTTTGTCTTTACCAATGTTTTTTAATAATTTAATTATAATGTGCCTTGGTATAGTTTTCAACTTTTTTCTTATGTTTGGGTTTATTGAACATGTTAATTCTGTGAGTATACTAATATATTCTTCTTCAGTTTGGAAATTTTCAAGTATACTTTTTAATGTTTTTGTTATCCCTTCTCACTCCTATATATCAGAGACTTAAATTACACATACATTCATCCACTTGAAGTTCTCTCCCAGACCAATGTTACATTTTAATTTGTTTTATTTTTCTTTGTGTTTTCATTTTAGATATATTATGTGGCTATGTCTTCAAATTCCTTATTCTTCTCATCTGCAATACATAATTGCAGATTAGATAATCTGTCTCTAATCACATTCAGTGCATTGTTTTCATACCAGATAATATTTATTTTCTCTTTACAAGTTTGATTTGAGTCTTCCTTATGTCTGAGATATCACTGTTTCAATTTTTGAACATATGAACTTCAAATAATAATTATTATTTTGATACACTTATGTATGTTATTCCTAATATCTGTGTAATTCTGAGTCAATTTTAATTGATTGAGTTTCTTTCCATAATAGTTCTCCTTTTTCTGGTTCTTTACATGACAGGTAATTTTTTATTGAATCACAAGCCTTGTGCTATGATGCAGTTAAGTTACCTAGAAACAGTTTTCAACCTTTTGGGTCTTACCTTAAGGTTTGTTGTATAGAAACAAGAGCAACCTTTAGGGATAATTATTTTCTACTAGAGGCCCAGTGCACAAATTTGTGCACCAGTGGGGCTTCAGTCTGGCCTGCGGGATCAGGCCGAAACCAGCTCTCCAACATCACCTTTGGAGTCCCAGATTGCGAGAGGGTGAGGCCAAGCCGAGGGACACCACTGGGGCACAATTGGGGCCAGGGAGGGACACAGGAGGTTGGCCAGCCAGGAAGGGGCTGCGGGAGGGCTCCAGGGCATGTCTGGCCTTTCTTGCTCAGTCCCAAGTGGCTGGACTCCAGCAGCAAGTTAACCTACCAGTCGGAGCGTCTGCCTCCTGGTGGTCAGTGCACATCATAGTGAGCAGTTTAGTGGCCTTAGCATATCATTAGCATATTATGCTTTCATTATAAAGGATTATTTAATAAAAACTCCATACTCTATCCAATGCCCTGTGAATTATGAAATTTCCAATCTGGTCAATAGCAACAACACAATTTCTATGAAAATGTTGGGCAATGTACCCTTTAATACTTTCAAATGATTCTTTTCAAACCCTGGTTAGTATCCTTGCACTTATTTCCCAATTAATACTCTTTTAAATACTTAAGAGGATACTCTGTAGACCTCTGGAGTTCTCTCTTTGCACAGTACTCTGTCCTTCAAACTCTAGCTATCCTGATGTCCCCAGACTCCCATACCCATTTTCTTAACTTTTTCCCTGTGCCAGAACCCACAACTACTCTACAGTTAGTAAACTGGGAAACCATAGGTCTCTTCACATTTGTTCCCTATCTGTCAGGGACTACTCTCCTTTTCTAAACAGATTTACAGTGTTTTGCAAACCATGTAATTTACCTGCTTTTTGTTTAGCAGATAGTTGTTTCAGATAACAATATATATCCATTTTCTTCCAGGGAGGTAGGATATGGAGGATTGAGAAAAGAAGACTAATGTTTAGAAAAATTTAAAAATAAAGATTGTTTTTCATCATTAAGAAACACCCATGCCTTAACCGGTTTGGCTCAGTGGATAGAGCGTCGGCCTAAGGTCTGAAGGGTCCCAGGTTTGATTCCGGGCAAGGGCATGTACCTGGGTTGCGGGCACATCCCCAGTGGGAGGTGTGCAGGAGGCAGCTGATCGATGTTTCTCTCTCATCGATGTTTCTAACTCTCTATCCCTCTCTCTTCCTCTGTGTGGAAAAAATCAATAAAAATATATTTTAAAAAAAGAATCACCTTGAGGTTTATAACCATGGATTTGAAGTAAAAGTCCCTCATTGTGCTTGGATATTTTTCTCCAGCTAAATTAAGTGGCACAAATACACTTATAAAATAGGCAAGGAATATTCTATAAAGTTTTAATTTTGCTGAGAATAAGGAAAAGCAAGAAACATGTCCAGTGGTCAAGGACATGTCAAAGGAATGATTATTATCCATAAAATCTAACATGGCTTCATAAGAGAGGTTAAAATATCAGATATTTGAGAGATAGTAAAATGTGATAGGATAAAATTATTAGATAGATTGATGTGGCCAAAGAGCATCAATGTTGAGGCATTAAGGTGAGTGATCTGGAGAGATAGGAGTCATAGTGGGATGAAATTGGTGTTTAATGTAGAGTGGAGGACAAAATCAGTGAAGAATTAAGACAGAAATGTGTTTGGCAAGAATGACTGTGACCCAGAAGGTAATATTGCAAAGAGTGAGGGGGAACGTTCTAGGGGTTGGGAGATAACTACAAAAATAAAGTTTGATGGCCTTCTGATATAAAGAAATCAATACAGAAATTTCTAAAACTGGAAAGAGAAGCAAAAATGATATTTACCCACCTCCCTTTTTCACTCCCATACTTCCACCCCAGCATGGGAGAAAACCACTTTACAAGTGCATGGATATGTACAAGTGCGTGGAAGACCATTTATTTATTTATTTATTATTTATTATTTTTTATTTTGTTATTGATTTCAGAGAGGAAGGGAGAGGGAGAGAGATAGAAACCTCAATGATGAGAGAGAATCATTGATCAGCTGCCTCCCATGCCCTCTACTAAGGATCGAGCCTACAACCCCGGCATGTGCCCTTAACCAGAACTGAGCCCATGACCCTTCAGTCCTCAGGCTGATGCTCTATCCACTGAGCCAAACCAGCCAGGGCAAGGAGAAGACCATTTTAGAACACTGCAGGGAAAGCAATGTCCTCAGGAGAGCCAGGCTTTCCCTGGAGGAGGACAGTAAGCAAAGTGAAGAATTGAGTGAGAATCTAAGGGGTTTTACTGTTTATGAACAGTGAATCCCAGAAAGAACAACAATCAGGTTTCAGGAGTCAGAAAGGGCTGCCAGAAAGAGGCAGGATAGGAAATGTGCCGAGTGTCTGTGAAAGACGGAGACACTCTATTGATCTGCGGCAAGCCCCAACAGGAGAAGGACAGTCATAGCAGAGGGCCTGTGGTTTTGGAGCAGAGCCATCCTCTCTTCAGCAAGTGAATATATTCCTTTTAAGAAATAGCCCCTGACTTGACGCTGGTGGAGGCTAAATATGTGACTACAACACACCAAGGGACCTTGTTTATTGAGAAACTTAATACAAATTACGTGTTAAATGCCTCACCTAAGCGTAAATGCGGGCACATCTGAAGGCATAAAGCCCTAATTAGGAGAATATTAACTCCACTAGTGCGCATCCCCTCAAAGCTCTTACTGAGAGGAGGCATTGAAATTAACAACATTGCTTACTCTGTGGATATCAGTTAGCTTTCCCCAGCCATCCTAAGGGCGTATGAATGGAGGTCATAGGGGCATATGAACAGAGGTCATGGAGGCTATGCAAGCTTTCTCCCTCACCAATGCTACTGACTTTCCCAAGTGTCTAAAATTCCATCAGCAATGATAAATCATGTGCCCTCAGTTTGGTTCTATACCCAGGACCTCAAATTGATTGGAATGTCATTTCCATTATGGAGGATGGAGTGCAATTTCCTTAATAAAATAATTGTGAATGTAAGACTTGTTTGTTTGTTCTCCTGCTTTTCATATTTTGTTTGTCCTATCATTTTTTAAAAACATTTAATTGTTTTATGCAGTGTCATGGTTTAGTTATTAGAATAGACCAGATTATTTTTCCATGATAAATTCACCTCAAAATCTCTTTTTGGCTTATCACATTCAAGTTAATTTCTTGCTTATGACTTAGTTCCGTTCAGGTTGTTTGACACTCTTAGTGGCTCTTATTCAAGCAATATCTCTGGTGTCCATCATTCTTCAATCCTGCCTGGCTGGTGTGGCTCAGTGGTTGAGCGTCTATTCATGAACCATGAGGTCACTTTCTATTAATGGTCAGGGCACATGCCCAGGGTGTCAGCTCAATCCCCCAGTTGTGGGGGTGAAGGAGTCAGCTGATCAATGATTCTCTCTCATCATTGGTATTTCTATCTCTCTCTCATCTCCCTTCCTCTCTGAAATCAATAGAAATATTTTTAAAGAAATTGTTAAAAAAAAAAAAAAACACCTGAAAAACAGCAACTCTTTGAAATTCATCAGGGAATTGAAGTCACTGGGGAAATTGCTGCCCCAGAAATAATAGAGGCAGATAAAGAAAATCACAGCTTACCAGAGCAGAAGCCCAGGAGCAGGAACTTCTGTGGGAACCAGTACTGTGGGTAGAAAAACTGAAGCTGTAATTGTATTCTGGAGGCTAATACAGAGGCTACATAGACTTGAGACTTAAAAATTCCAGGGGTACCCAGTCCTAGAAAGCCCCCCCTCCCCCACCACACACACACACATTTGTGAATTTTACCTATAGGAGTTTTCATAGTGAAGTTCAGAGACAAAACTTTTTTATACTGGCAGGAAGAGGTAGAAAGTAGTCATTTTTAAATATGCCAGAGGATTTTTTTTCTCCTCTTAACAAGACCTGCCTTCAAGTGAAATTGTTTCATAAAGCTTAACAACTTTTGAAGTTCATAATTCAGAAGCATAGGTTTACTAACATATAAAACTGATCACAGGATAATAGAACTCTTTCCCTCCCCCACTTCCTCCCTCCCCACACCTCACCAGCACATTCCTAAAGGCCTATTTATAACAGTTATTTTATTTTTACCCAGCACATCATGTGTAGCTCTCAAGAAAGAAACCACAAGGCACACAAGAAAACAAAAACAAAAACACACAAATTGAAGATGACAGGGATTTTGGAATTATAAAAGCAGGGATTTAAAACAATGGGTAATATGCTATGGGTTTTAATAAAGTAGACAAAATGCGAGAACAGGTGGGCAATGTAAAAAGAGAGATAGAAATCCTAAAGGAGGTGAGGGGGGACAGAAAGAAAAACTACACATGAAAAAGTCTTTAATGGAAATATAAATGCCTTTGATAGGCTTGTTAGTAGCCATAATGTAAACTGTGCACATAAGTAGTTATTATATGCCAACATAGGCTCATTGGTTTCATTAAATGTACCACTCTTATGGTGGATATTGATCACGAGGGAGACTGTACATGTGTAGGGGCTGAGAGTATATGGGGAGTCTCTGGCCCACCCCTCAATTGTGCTGTGGCCCTAAAACTGCTTTAAAAAGTAAAGACTTAACAAAAACAAATTTAAAAAATACCAAGGGGAAAAAAAAGAAGAAAAGGATGGAGGAAGAGAGGAAGGAAAAGCAAGAGAGAAAGAAGAAAGAATATAATTCTCTAGAGCTGGGGTAGGGGGGTGGCAAGTAAACCTTTGAAAGAGAAAATTTTAAACTCTAGTAAGAAATATTAAAGAAAACCTAAATAATAATAATATGAGTGGTGTTTATAGATAAAAAAATCTCTATATTATAAAGGTCCTAAGTGTCCCTACATTTATTTCTATATTTAAAGTATTCACATTTAAATTCTAAATCCACATTTTGTGGAAATTTGTAGAGCTGATCCTAAAAAATATATAAGAATGAAAAATAAAAGCTTCTTATACAGTTAGATAAGTTTTAAAAAATGTGTGACATGTATGAAGTAGAAATAAATGAATTAATGAGACTAAATAGAGAATCCATGTAAAGGATTGTTTGCTCCTGTTTGGGGGCTGGGTGACTCAAAGACTAGAATTGTCAATCTGAATGTGTACATTTGGCTCTCCAAGTCGCTTCCTCACAGCCTGACAATCTTAAGGTAGTAAGAGTTTCACATGGCAGCCTGGAACTCAAGACTCCAATCCAAGTGCTTAAAAGTACAAGGTAGAAGCTGCATCTTTTTGATATCCCAGCCTCTGAGCACAGAAAGCATCATATCTGCCATACTGTATTGGTCAAACAGCCACAAGTCCACCTGATTCAAGGTGAGGAAACATTGAGCACACTTTTTGTTGAAAGATTGGCAAAGCCACACTATAGGATATCATATGGTATGGGGAATGTTGAGATCATCTTTCATAAGTATAATTGGCCAAAATGCCTATGCTAATAAAGTGTACTACTGGTATGCTCATAGTTAAAAATAAATGAATTAATAAATAAACAAATCCCAGGCAAATTAAATATGTAAAAAGAAAAACTATAAACCTTTTATAATATAATAAAGAAGAAGAATTTCAAATTTTGAGAGAGAGAAAATTATTTTAAGAGAAAAAAGGATCAGTAATCATGAATAAACATAGATTGACATATTTTACTCACCTAAAATTAAGGAAATCTATTCTTCAAAAGATAACATTAAAAGAGTGAAAAGGCATTTCAACAAACTGGAAAAATACATTTGAAATACATATACTAAAAAAGGATTAGTGTTTAGATTTTAAATAAGCCCTAAAAATAAATAGGTTAAACTAAACAACCAATACAAAGTGAACAAAACTCATTAGCAGGCATTTTGTTATAAAAAAAAAAAGATACTTAGTTATTATTTATCCAGAAATGAAAGTCAAAACTTCAATGATATCACCTATTATATCACAACTCTAAGTTGGCAAGAACTAAAGTCCATTAGTCACAAACTTTGGCAGAGATGTGGACTAATACATTCTCTCACACCCTGATGCTTGAAGGGTAAAATATTACAATCATTTTGGAAAAACAGCTTGGCATTATACAATGCCTTTAATGTTACATATTCCTACAACTCAATTCTCTCTGTGTATGTGTATAATTATAGTTGTTCTTGGACAAATGACCTATGAATCATATGCAAAAATTATTCAAAGTAGTTTTGCTAATAATAGCCAAGAACTGGAAAGAAATCAAAAGTCCAACAATGGTACAATGGTAAAGTAAATTTTGGTATTTTCGTACGTTATCAAAAGCAGAATACAGCTAAATTCTTTTCCATAGATGAATGTCATAGACATAATATTGAGTGAAAAAACTGAATAGGTCAACAACTATGAGATTGAATTTAGGTGACTCAACAATTTGAACATTAAACTTGCACATGAGACAAAAAAGTAAATTTATACATCAAAGACTCAAAGAATGTGCCATAGAGGTCAGAAAATGAAAACTAAGGAGTCAATCTATATAGTGGTATAGCAAAAATAAAACAGGGATAAAATTAAAGACAGACTCTGGTTCATGCTGTATAAATAATCTGGAAATAGTGATGTTGATTCAGGAGAAACAAGGAAAACCTACCTGGCCTCAGGGTAGGAGCAAATTTAAACTTTCAAATTAAGTTGTCACTAAATTCACATTACTCTGATTTGCTGTTTATTTCAGAAATATAAATGGTTTCCACTTTTATATGCTTCACATATACTTTTTATTCCTTCTTTAAATTTCTTTCTTTTTTTTTTTTTTTAGGAACACATAAACGGATGGAAGAACATACCATGTTCATGGATTGGTAGAATCAACATCATTAAAATGTCCACACTACCCAAAGCAATCTATAGATTCAATGCACTCCCCATTAAAATACCAACGGCATATTTCACAGACCTAGAACAAACTCTCCAAGAATTCATCTGGAACAAAAAAAGACCCTGAATAACTGCAGCAATCCTGAGAAAGAAGAACAAAGTAGGCGGGATCTCAATATCAGATATCAAGCTGTATTACAAAGCACTGTTCCCAAAACTGCCTGGTACTGGCACAAGAACAGACATATAGTTCAATGGAATAGAATAGAGAACCCAAAATTCGAGGCAAACCACTATGTTCAATTAATATTTGACAATGGAGGCAAGAACATACAATGGAGTCAAGACAGTTCTTCAATAAATTGTGTTGGGAAAATTGGACAGATACATGCAAAAAAATGAAACTAGACCGCCAACTTACAACATACACAAAAATAAACTCAAAATGTATAAAGGCTTAAATGTAAGATGGGAAACCATAAAAATGTTAGAGGAATCCACAGGCAGCAAAATCTGAGATATATGCCAAAGAAATATCTTCACCGATACCACTCCTAGGGCAATGGAAACTAAAGAGAAAATAAACAAATGGGACTACATCAAGATAAAAAGCTTCTGCACATCAAAAGAAACCATCAACAAAACAACAAGAAAGCCCACTAAATGTGAGAATATATTTGCCAATGTTATCGCTGATAAGGGTTTAATCTCCAACATTTACAGGGAACTCTTAGAACTTAACAAAAAGAAGACAAACAACCCAATCACAAAATGGGCAATGGACCTATAGATACTCTTTGAAAGAGAACATACAGAAGGCTGAAAAACATATGAAAACATGCAAAAAGTCACTAATCATCTGAGAAATGCAAATCAAAACATCAATGAGGTACCATCTCACACCTGTCAACAACAAATCAACAAACGACAAGTGCTGGCGAGGATGCGGAGAAAAAGGAACACTTGTGCACTGCTGGTGGGAATGCAGACTGGTACGGCCACTGTGGAGAACAGTATGGTGTTTCCTCAAAAAAATAAATATGGAACTCCCATTTGACCCAGTAATCCCACTTCTAGAACTATATCCCAATAAATCAGAAACACCAATTAGAAAGGATATATGCACACCTGTGTTCATAGCAGCACAATTTACAATAGCTAAGATTTGGAAACAGCCTAAGTGCCCATCAGCAGATGAGTGGATTATAAAACAGTGGTACATCTACACAATGGAATACTATGCAGTTGTAAAAAGGAAGGAACTCTTACCATTTGCAACAGCATGGATAGTCCTGGAGAGCATTATGCTAAGTGAAATAAGTCAGTCAGAGAAAGATAAAAATCACATGATCTCACTCATTTGTGGATTATAATGAACAACATAAACTGATGAACAAAAACAGATCCAGAGACAGAGAAGCATCAATCAGATGCTCAAACCTCAGAGGGAAGGTAAGGGAGGGTGGGGGTAAGGGGGAGAGATCAACCAAAGGACTTGTATGCAAGTATATAAACCTAACCAATGAACATGGACACCAGGGGGGTGAGGGTATGAGCGGGAGGGGGGGGCCAATGGGGGAAAAAGGACACATTTGTAATACCTTAATCAATAAAGAAAGAGAAAAAAAGCCATGGTCACAAATGTGAAAGAATCTTCTAAATAAATAAATAAATAAATAGATAAATAAATAATTTCTATTCAATGCTGTTATATTGGAATTATTTTATTCTGAGGAATGTGATAATGTGGTAAGGTTCTAGTTATTATGTCCAGACACTAATAAAATAGTGATTGTAATCCCATTATGAGCAACATGAGATTCAATATAAACTGAAAACTATTATTATTTCTTTATAAAGAAATTATCTAAAATATACACAGTGCTTAATACTCAACAATAAGAAAACACACAACCCAATTAAAAAGTGAGCCTAATAGTTTTAAATATATTTTTATTGATTTCAGAGAGGAATGAAGAGGGAAAGAAAGATGGAAACATCAATGATCAGAGAGAGCTATTGATCAGCTGCCTCCTGCAAGCCCCACACTGGGGATCAAGACTGCAACCCAGGCTTATGTCCTGATCAGGAATTAAACCTTGACTCTCAACCATTGAACCACATTGCAGGGCAAACCTAATATTTTAACAGATACCTCACCAAAAAATATACAGATGGAAAATAAAGGGACATTTTACGAGAGCTAGCAGAGGTAAATTTTTAAAATTTTTCTTTCTTTTTTCCCATTTTATTTTATTTTATTTTTTCTATCACCGCATATGTTCATTGGAGCATTACTTTCAATTACACTAGCCAAGATCTGGAAGTAGAACAAGTGTCCACCAGGTGAGTAGATGAAAGAGTTATGGTACATTTACACAATGAAATACTACTTGGCAGTAAAAAGGAAGAAAATTTTACCCTTTGTGAAAGCATGGCTGGGCCTGGAGAACATTATTCTAAGAGAAAAAAGCCAGACAAAGATAAGTATCATATAATTTCACTTGTTGGTGGAATTTAATGAACAGACTGAACTAACAAGCAACATACAGAGGTAACTATTTTTTCAATATATTTTTAGTAATTTTTAGAGAAAGAAGGATAGAAAAATAGAAACATGGATGAGAGAGAAACATCATTGTTTGGTTGCCTCCTGCATGCTCCCTACTAGGGATGTAGCCTGCAACCAGGGCCTGTGCCTTAACTAGGAATAAAATCAGTGACCTCCTGGTGCCTGAGTCCACACTCAGCTGCTGAGCCACACCAGCCAGGCCAGAGATGATTCTACTAAAAATTATTTCAGGAAATTTATGATGTTAATATAATTTAGAAGAGCTTTTATTTTTAAAAGAAAACGATTAGTGATACAGGGCAGGGAGTATTTTACTAATGAGTATATAAGTGAAACTTTAAACCTATGAGTAAACCTTGTTATCTTTAGCTGCAGTTAAAATTAATTTAGGGGTTAATTTGACAAAGCTATGAATATGATTTAGTATTCAAAAGTTGTACAAAGCATGGGAGAAATATATGCTTGTTGCTGTTAATTTCATTAAACCCTCTTAGTGCTAAGTAGCAGGTATGCAACAAAGGGGTGTCTTACCTCTATTGCAGATAACAGCAGATTGTCTGAACTGGAAAATTATGTGATTTATGTGATAAGGACCTTCTCAATTACTCATTAATATCCTTCATTGAGCTGATAACTCATATAATATATTATGATACTATAATAATAATTTGTTTCTAGGTTTATATCAATTAAAAGCTATTTATTAAAAATTCAGATTGAGGCTTGTTACATTCATTTCATGTAAATACACTGAAGGTCATTTTCTAAGTCTTAGATATGCTTTCTTCTGAATATTTTATAACTATGAAAAATTAAAATGGCAGGACTATCTCAATCAGTAAATATAAGGCTCTTTTTCATATGTTATTTTGTATCCAAAATTATGATTCTATTCCCAATGCAATAGTCAACCACATTAAAATTTGGATTCATTTTTTGATAAGACCACCCATTAAAGTAGCAGTTATATTATTATGCTTTACTTTGAAGATTCACACCTAACATGTTATTATTTCTTTTCACATTTAATTTATTTCACTTTATTTTAAATTTGGTGCAATAAGTAAAAGATGTACATAGTAAAAAAGAAAGTAAGCAGACAGCACAAAAGAGTATATTATAAAAAAGATATTCTTCAACTCAGCTCTATTTCCCAGGCTCATGATCCCTAGTTACCAGTTTCTACTTTATTTGTTTGATTATTATTGTACATCGTGAAATTTTTTTCATCTCTGTACTTGCAGATCATTTTTCAAAGGCTAAGTAGTATTGCATTATATGGATGTCCCATAAGTTATGTAACCATTGTCCTAGAAAAAAAATTATAAATTTAAAGTAGTATTATATTTCAACATTTTCCGTGTAAATTCCAGGGAACACTCATGATCTTATTGAGAATATGGTCAGATGCTTTTGTAAACACACTTTTCAAACTACTCTTATTTTCTGTCAACTAAATCATCTAATTCTCTAAAAACAAACAAACAAACAAACAAAACCACATCCATTTATTAGCTCACAGTTCTTTAAAAGTCTGGGCACAGCACAGCTGGGTTCTCTGTTCAGCGTATCACAAGGCTGAATTCAACGTGGCAGCTAAGCTGAGTTCTGTGGAAAATGTCCATCAAGCTTATTCTTGTTGTGGGAATAATTTAGTTTCTTGTGGTTACAGAGCCACTGTAGAACTGTCTGCTTCCTGTCTGCCAGAGGCCACTCTTCATCTAGTTCTTCTCTTGACAATTACACATTCTCCCTCGGGTTCCTGAGTAGTTCAAATTAAAATCACAGAACGTCCCGGTTGGTGTGGCTCAGTGGTTGAGTGTTAACCTATGAACCAGGAGGTCATGGTTAGATTCTGGATCAGGTCACATGCTCAGGTTATGGGCTTGATCCCCAGTACCAGGGATGTGGGAGGCAGCCAATACTAGTAGATGATTCTCTCTCATCATTGATGTTTCTCCTCTCTTTCCCTCTCCCTTCCTCACGAAAATAAATAAAAATATAGTAAGACACACATACACAAAATCACAGAGCGGTAGCAGGATCCAAAGAGATTATCTCTAGTCTGGTGACTCCCCAAAATGCATTTTGTGATATTTAGAGAAATCCGAATTAAGCAAAATAACACATACTCCAAAGCTTTGCTAGTTGATGTTTCTACTCTAAAGCAAAAACAGAAATAGATGATGTGATTACATATTTTTTGGTCCTCTTAAGACTGTTATACAACCAGTACCATTCTAGATGCACAGATAAGAGGCTAACATAATGCTTTGCATAAAGGTTTAATTCTTACCCAGGACTTAGTAGAAAAATAGCACTATTTATAAGTGACTTTCATGCACATTATAAATATCATAGGTGAGATAATAAGTGTAGAGCTTTCTTTTTCTAGGGTTAGCTTCTAATATAATCAATTTTGATAAAAATGATATCAAAAAAGAACCTGAGAAGAAGAGAGAAAGCAAATCACACAAATTTCTATTCTCCCAATGCCACTGGATTGCATGTTTAATCTACGCTTTAATAATGAAAAACAATAAGGTGCAGAGGAATCGTTTTCTCCAAGGCCACACTTAGTGCCAAAACAAAGATTGAAATTCAAATCTGTCTCTGATATTCAGAAAGACCTTTCAGGTCTCCTATAAAGATCAAAGAGAAATTGCAGTGTGGTATGGCTAAACTAAGACTAGCAAAGATTTCCATAGCCAAGCTTCACTTTTTAATTTTCTTCTATAAGGTTAAAAGTTTGAATTTTATTTTATCACATAGAAATAATAAGTTATGGAGTGCCTCTCTTTGCTAGAAAGCAACTATTGCCAAATTCAAGAGATCATAATGTGTTGTAATTAAACATAAAGTAGCATAATTGTATAGAATTAGTCAAAAAGTAACAACTTCTATCTGATGAAAATCCTATTGCTTACCCAGGTTTATTAGTGAGTGCATTCTTTGGACTGCAGTGTTCTTATGTGTTACCTTTTCTCTTTCTTTCAAGTCCTATTTTTTTTAAGTTCCTTATTATTTTATTTAAAATATATATTTAAATTCATTAACATGTTTCATTTTACGTTTATGAAGAGTCTGAAAAATTGTTCTCCCCACAATTCCAATTTGAGACTACAGCTGAAAGGCAGGAATATAACGTGTACCCATGTTCTCAGTATCAGAATTTTTAATTTTCCCAATAAGTTTTAGTGTCTTCTACTCTGCCTTATCTAGACCTTCGAAATTTTAGTTCCTATGAGACCCTTTCCTCAACTAGAGAGTTCGGGTCAAGTTAACACATAATTTATGTTCCCTTTTCTCTATAGAAATTATGAAAAGAATCAGATCACACCCACCCAGCTGGACTTTGAGTGAACAAACCTGCTTTACCTTTTTATTATTAAACATTATAATGTGTTTTGCATAGATACATTTTTTTGCATGGCATTGCAATTTTGCATCATTAAAATAGCTATATAAGAAATTGAAACTTTAGATTTGCAATATATGCCTACATGGAATTATACAAAGGGATGTGCATTTACTAATTGTCTATAAATATTGAAAATAGGCATATCTGTCCTTCACTACCCAAGGTAACCCAGGGTTTCAAGCTACTCAGTAAAAGTTTTAAAACTGAATACAAATAATTCTCTTAAAATTAAATCTCCGATGAAAGAAAGCAGATGGGTATTTGCATATAATTTTAATAAAAATGAATTGCAAATTCCTATGACAATATATTCACATAAAAATAAAAAGACAAGGAGAAAGGTGCATAATTTATCAAAACCAATTGTATATAGGCTATTTAAAAATTTACTATTAAGTGTTCAATGTTCCAATATCTTCTATCTGGCAGTAGTCTAATAATATTGTTTAAAAATCACCACGACAGCTGAAACCGGTTTGGCTCAGTGGATAGAGCATCGGCCTTAGGACTGAAAGGTCCCGGATTCGATTCTGGTCAAGGGCATGTACCTGGGTTGCGGGCACATCCCCAGTGGGAGATGTGCAGGAGGCAGCTGATTGATGTTTCTCTCTCATCGATGTTTCTAACTCTCTATCTCTTTCCCTTCCTCTCTGTAAAAAATCAATAAAATATATTTTTAAAAAAATAATAAAAATCACCATGACATAGAATAAACTAATGTTACTATTGCAATTCACACTTTTTAAAAAATTAACAGAATAACATTTAAATTGGCAATAAGTTTATAGTCACTGTTTAAATTTATAAACTGTTTAAATAGATAAATATGTACAAAACCCAGGTAGATTTTGCTTATATTTTAAACTTTAAATGATTAAGCAATTACAGGGAAACCCAAAGACATTTGTAATTAAATTAGAAAGTCAGATTAAACACAAAATCTTTTAGCTATAAAGTATTTAAAAAATTACAAGTAAGCCAAACAAGAAAACAAATAGTGAATCCCCTTAACTCTCATTATTATTATTTTTTTAATCCTCACCCAAGGATATTTTTCCATAGACCTTTTTTTTTTAGAGAGAGTAGAAAATAGAGGGCCTGGCCTGGGAGGAGCCCGCAACCAATTACATGGCTTTGACCAGATTCAAACCTGGGACCTTCCATAGGCATATGCTCTTTCCACTGAGAAAAACTGGCTAGGGCCCCCTTCACTCTTATTTAAAGAGAATCTCAAATGCCACTTTTCTTAAAAATTACTGGTAAGAGGTTACTTGCTAGAAACTAAAAGATACAGCCAAGAAACTGAGAAAGAAATATTTATTACCTGAAATCTTTACTAATATTGACAAGAGAACCAAGAATACTTAAAGGGAAAAGAATAGTCTCTTCAATAAATGGTGATGAGAAAATGGAACTCTATCTTACACCATGCACAAGCATGGTCAACAGAGGGAAAAAGCGGGACATCTGTAATACTTTCAACAATAAAGATAAATTAAGAAAAGAAAAAGAAAAAGAAGTGTTAAGTATGGAGCCTGAGGGAGGTATTAGCTAACATTTGAGTGGTAATCATATTGCAACATATAAGTTTATTGAATTAATACATTGTACTAGTACACCTTAAAATTACGCAGTGTTACATGCTGATTATATCTCAATAAAACTTGGTATAAAAAAGAGAAGAAATATTAATATAAAGGGATTAAGCATCCAAAATTAAGAATATAGAAAAAAACAATACAATAAAACTTTAGTTCACTTAATAAAGATAAAAACAAAATAATTGCTAGGTTAACTTCATAGAGATAATTTCTAATTCTCCTTTGTCCTAAGAACAATTAAAATGCCATTAGAATTATCTATTTACTAGAAGCCCGTTGCACGAAGAGATTCGTGCAATAGGCCTTCCTTCCCCTGGCTGCCAGCACTGGTTTTCCTCTGGCACCCGGGACCCAGGCCTTTGCTCCGGCCCCAGCAGAGAAGCCAAGCCTCTTCAGTCTTCAATCGTCTTCAGTCTTCAGTCTTTGTTGGGGCCGGAGCCTTCAGTCTTCGCTCCATGTCTGCATATGCAAATTAACCGCCATCATTGTTGGGTTAATTTGCATACTCATCCTGATTGGCTGGTGGGTGTAGTGGAGTGGCACAAATTTGCATGTTTCTCTTTTATTAGTGTAGATTAAAGGCATTGCATTATCATTATCTGAGACTGCTTATTCAAGTCCTGAGTTTCTTAAGAGAAGAGTGTATTTTTTTATAACTTTATTCCTTCTATGGCAGCGGTTCTCAACCTGTGGGTCGCGACCCCTTTGGGGGTTGAACGACCCTTTCACAGGGGTCGCCTAAGACCATCGGAAAACACATATATAATTACATATTGTTTTTGTGATTAATCACTATGCTTTCATTATGTTCAATTTGTAACAATGAAAATACATCCTGCATATCAGATATTTGCATTATAATTCATAACAGTAGCAAAATTACAGTTATGAAGTAGCAATGAAAATAATTTTATGGTTGGGGGTCACCACAACATGAGGAACTGTATTAAAGGGTCGCGGCATTAGGAAGGTTGAGAACCACTGTTCTATGGTAATGCATTGCTTAGATTTCTACCAAGATAAGATCAGTTCTTGTCATATCTAAAAATCCTAGAAAAATCACACATGATATCCAGGTCCTCCAAATTATGTGCAAAGTACTCACAACTCTTTTAAATAACTCTTTGACAGTTAATTTCTCCATTGTCATTTTGTTGTTTATCAGTTTGTTCTATCTCTACTTTTTTTTTCTAATTTAGTGGGTTGATTTTTTTTTTTTTTTTTTGCAATTCTCATGAAGATCTGATTCTTGTATTTAACAGGCCTACACTTTTTTTTCCTATTTCCAAATACATTGATTTAAACAAGTTATTAAATAACAGCAACAAAAATAATAGTGGGAATTCACTGGGTGCTTACTATCAGTTGAGTTGTCCTGTTACTCTGCTAGGTAGATACCTTTGTTATTCTAGTTTCATGGTAGGTATATGTAAGCTTAGGAAATTTAAGAAAAAATATGCTATGCCACCTGGTTAGAATACAACACAGGTAGGATTTGAAGTCCTTTAACTTCTAAAAGTTGATTTTTTTTGTTTAGAATCAAAGCCCATCTAGAGTACACCATTATACTATCCAAGCTCTTCAAGACACTTTTGTCTGACTACTGAGAAATTACTCTACAGTGAACTAAATACAATCATTGAGACAGATGAAAAAACCAGCAGGCAATTTGTTGTTTGATTTCAGATAGCTTCAATAATGGACCTGATTAGCTATGTACTAATTTATTCAATAATTCAGCCACATCTCTCCCAAAGCCAACCAGCAAAAAAAAAATATAGAGTGGATTTATCATAATCTTATTTTCTAAGGGATTATTCTGTTAATTTATTATCTTAGAAATCCTTCATCCATACTTGTCTGGAAGAAAAGTTACTATCCTCATTACATAGATGTGAGCTTTGAAAATCATAAAGGCTATAATTTTCTTAAAACTGAACTTAAGACTGCCAACTCAGACCAGAGCTTATTCCACTTGTGTATTTCCCCAGGGATGGTCTGAAAATGAAGAAAAAGATAAAGGTTAGCAATATAGAAGCTGTCAATATTTCTTACCTTTTCAACTTAAACTTTTCATAGAAAGAGAGTAAGAAACTTATGTGAAAAGAAAAAGATTCCCTTGTTAAAAATGAGTAAATTTTTTTCTTAGACTTAAAACTTTTCCATTATTGTTTGTTTGTTTATTTATTTATTTATCTATTATTTAAAATATTAGCCTACAGATAGGTTAAAACTGCTTTTTTGTAAAAAGTGTACTTGGTGAAGTGCCATCCCCAATTCTTTTTATCTTGATTTCATCCCTCCATACTTTGTGCCACAGTCCCACCCACCCTCTATACATAACCATTCTCATTTGTTTCTGGTTTTAATTTGCTTCATTTTTCACAATGAGGTCCATATATTTTTGTTTCTCCTTTCTGCGTGCAAGGTGTGTACAATAAATAATCATTTGCACTTTGCTCTTATCACCTAGTATACTCTAAACATCCTTCCACTTCACTTGATATCTTTATCATTCTCATTGGAGTTTATTGAGTGGAATAATCAGCTATAGCCTATTCACCAATTCCCTTTTCTGTGGACATTTAGGTTGCCTCCAACTTTTGCAATCTATAATATATAAAAGCCAAGCAACCAGAACAACTGAATGACCAAAACGACCAAAATGACCAGAACAACCGGTTGCTATGATGAGCACTGTGGTGGCCTACCAGCCCAATCGGGGCCAGAATTGGCTCCCCCCAACCTCCCATGGCTCCTCCTCCTGGCTAGCCCTGCCCCCAATCACCCCCCTCATCCTGATTGGGGGTGGGTCCAGCCAACCAACCCCCCCGTGGCCCCTCCCCCCAGCAAGCCCTGCCCTCAATCGGCCCACCCCACCCTGATCAGGGGTGGAGCCGGCCAGCAAACCTCCTGGCCCCCCCTCATCAGCTCCAGCCCTGATTGGTTCCCCCCCATTGGGAGAAGGGCCAGCTGGCCAACCTCCTGCTCCCGCTCCCCCCTGCCGGCTGCACCCAATGGCCTCCATCTGGGCAGGCCAGCTGGACCCCACCTGTATACCAATTCCTGCACCTGACCTCTAGATACAAATAATACATTTATGTATATGTTTTATTGAGAAGATTTACCCTCAGGGTAAATTTCTAAAAGTGAAATTGGTAATTGGGAGTTTTGTTAACTATTTCAAATTTCTTTCCAAGTGAATTCTACCAGTGTGCATTTCCACCACTAGTACATGAGAGCATCTCTTTCCCTACAGAAAAACTAAAATAATGTATTGCTATATCCTTAATTACCAGGTATCTGACATTTTACTTATTTGATAGATGAGAAATGGCATCTCAGTAGTTTTAGGGTTTCGTGGTTTCCATCTCTTTGCTGAAATTCCCCTCTATTAATGCATGTGTACATGTTTTAGAGACTTTAAACATAACAACTACTTATTGTATATTCACTATCTGATAGTTTCATTATCTGGATGAACTGAATCTGGTTGTGTTTATGTCTTTTTCTTTATTTTGTGTGTGTTTTATTTTTGCCTCTTTTTTGGTTAAAAGCTGGGCTTTATGTTTGGGAGCAGTAAAGACTGAGGTATTTGGTAAGGGTTAAATTATTCAAGAGTTGAGTGGGTTCTAAGATTTTGTTTTGCTATGGTTATCTAGTGTACAACTGACTCCAAGTTCTCCTACCATTACTTTGTGCTTAACTAACAGTTGGGCTTCCAGTTTTGTTTTTTTGTTTTTTGTTTTTGTTTGTTTGTTGTTAATATTTTTGCTCTATCCTCAAATTTAGAATTTTTGGAATTGTCAAAACCTTATAGAGAGCCTCCTTCCAAATGTTTGACCATCCCCAGTAGTATTTTGGTACTCTATTCTTCCTAATATGGTGTGGGGAGAGTGGTGAGGTAGAGGTGTGTTTCTTTTTCTTTTGTTTTAGCCTTATAGATAGGTAAGATATCTCTCAGTCTCAGGGCTGAGCATTTCATCGTGATCCCTCCTTCCTAAAGGAATCATAGGAAATTTCCAATTATCTGGGTTCTGAACATGTTCCTGTCCCTTCTTCATGGGTCAAAAGCTTTTGCTTGTTTTATAATTTTTGTTGTTGTTTTGTTTTCGGTTTCCTTTATCTAGCTGCTTAAGAGAAATAAACAATCCTGGTGCTTTATGACTTTCCCACAGTAGCAGCTCCATCTCACGCTTTGGCCAGCACAGTGGGGAGACTATCTCCACTCTCTTGCCTGTCCCATATCTTTGTTGGTGGACATTTCATTTAAGAAAGGTGCAAGAAGAAGAGCTAAAAGTGACTGCAAACCACCCTGTGTCTGTGGTTCCCCAGGCTCTACTCAACCCCAAAGTCCCCAGCCTATAGCAATTAATTGAAAAATTTAGCTGAAAACTTCTTACTCCTTTATGGTAGTTAAATCTTCATCCTGAGCTCAGACCCACATAAGTAAGTACTTTGTATCCCACTATCCTTTGAGGTCCCTTTCTTTAGATTTTAGGTCAGTTGGTTATCCTGCAATCTCAACTCTCATCTGGGTTTAGAGAAAGTTATGATTTCGTAGATTATAGACTTTTCCTACTGTTAGGTTTGGATTGATGCATCTTAAGGAGTTGGAAGTTCTGAGTGATGAAATTGAACATCTCTTTCTATGAGTAGGGGTGACATATGTATATATGCATACATATGTATATATGGTCCATTTTAGTATTGCACTTTAGTCCTTATTTTCTTAACTTTACTTACTTTGATAGGCAAATAAAATCTGTCTATTGATATAACATGTGTTTGGTATCACTTCTGTTAAATATTTCATATTTATTACATTTCTTATATAAAATATATTATTTGTTTTACTTTTTTAAATTTTCTTTTTTGAGTTATGATGTTTATAGTTTTTTCCCAGTGATTTTCTTTGGATTTTGACCTTTTAAAATATGGTAAATTGATTTTCTTATTTAAATTCTACTTTTCAGCTTATCTATCTTTAACTGAACCCTTTAACTTATAATTTATTTTTTCACATTCACAGCAGCTATTGTTGGCATTTGAGAATAAAATCAGAATACTCAAAAATTTTCAAATAATTAAGTATTCTTTATTTTATAGCATTTTATGTATATTTCTAATCTATAATAATAAAAGTGTAATATTCTAATTAGACCAGGCAGCCAAACGACCTTCCGGATATCATTCCAGATGTCCTTCCGCACGACATTCCCAACAAAGCCATGGTGGTGGGGGTGAGTCAGAGGCGGCTGCTATGGCAGGCAGAGGCCAAGGCAGAAGCAGTTAGGGGTGATCAGGCAGGCAGGCAGAGGAAGTTAGGGGAGATCAGACAGGCAGGGGAGAAGGTAAGGTGATCAGGCAGGCAGGCAAGTGGTGATCAGACAGACAGAGTGGTTAGGGGTAATCAGTCAGGCAGGCAGGCAAGTGGTTAGGAGCCAGCGGTCCCAGATTGCAAGAGGGTGCAACACAGGTTGAGGGATCCCTCTCTCTCCCCCATGCACAAATGTTGTGCACCGGGCCTCTAGTAATTAAAAAAAAAAATTTAGTATCATTTGCACAGAACTAAGTACTAGCAAATTATCAGGCAGTGACGAATCCCAGAAAATGTTATTGATTAGTACTAAAATAACATCACATTGGATATCCAAGCAAGATTAACAGAACTCTACAGAATAACATTTCATAATTTCCTCAAGGATGATTTTGCACTTGAAGCTGTTATTATTAAAATAACATTAATACGATTTGTATAAAATAAACCTTATTTGCACATTTATTAATAGTCGTCTCATTTATAAGAATGCCTCATCATTAACAGTATATAGGGTCACTTAAAAAATTGCAAATATAACAATTTTTTGGTTGTAACTGGTTACTATTACTAACATGTTTTTTACACATAAAAAGTAAGTTTTTAATTTCCACCTTCTAAATTGATTTATTATTTCTGAATCACCATTAACTTAATTATGTAGTACATTTTAGACACACGTCTGGAGAAAAAAAACAACAGCAGCTTAATGATAGAAATAAGTGAAATGGTTGTGACAAAACACATCCTATTCACAAGTGCTTTTGAAGACTTCCAATACTTAACATCCAGAAATCCTCAGTTAAAGAGTTAAAATCAAGTTGTCTAAAATCCTTTTTTGAACAGCGTTGGCTAGCCTAAATAATAAAATCCTAATATGCAAATTGTCTCAATGCTGGAAGAACTGGTAGAACGACCTGTCACTATGATGCCCACTGACCACCAAAGGGCAGATGCTCAATGCAGGAGCTGACCCCAGCATGCAGGCCCCTACCAGAGGTGGCAGGGGGTGGAGCTGGCAAGCAGGCAGCACCAAGCCAGTCAAGGCAGGCGCCAGCAGGGGCCCCCCGATTGCCCTGCCGGTCACCCCCCAGATTAGTCCTGATTCTGGACAGGCCTAGGGACCCTACCTATGCATGAATTTCACGCACCGGGCCTCTAGTGTTATTATATAACTATTTTGATGGAATTTGGATCCATAATGAACCTCAGTCTACCTACACTTTATACAAAAGATTAACTCAATATGGAATGTTTGAATGTAAAATGTAAACCTTTAAAACATTTAGAAGTCAAAATAGGAAAAAAACATTTGAGATCTAGGGTTTGGTAAAGAATTCTTAGCCATAACACCAAGAGCAATATCCCTATTTTAAAAATTGATAAATTAGGCTTCATTAAAATTAAAAATCTTTGCTCTGCTGTTAAGAAAATGGAAAGATGAGCTATAGACTAGGAGAAAATGCTCACAAGTCATATACTGACAAATTTATACCTAGAAATATCACCAAGAATATATAGATGGCAAATATGCATAGAAAAAGATGCTCAACACTGCTAGCCAGAGAGAAACATGTAATAGGACCACAATTAGATATCACTCCACACCTATTAGAATGGGATAAAATAAATATCTACTGATAGCACAAAATGCAGGCAGGAATACAGAGAAACTGGATTGTTTATACATTGTTGGTGGGAATATAAAATAGAACAGAGATTCTGCCAAACAGTTTTATATTTTCTTTTTATTTTTTTTTAATTAAACCATCACCTGAGGATATGCTTTATTGATTTGAGAAAGTGAGAGAGAGAGAAAAAAAAGAGAGAGACATTGATTGGTTTCCTTCTATATTTGGAATTGAACCCATAACCAGGAATCCAAACCGCAACTTTTTTGGTGTGTGTACAGGATTACACTCCAACCAACTGAGCCACCAGGCTGGGCCATAGCTGCTCATAAAACTAAGTATGTACCATCATATAACCTATTCACCACACTCCTGGGCATTTGTACCACATAAATTAATTTATGCGTATTTTGGTTATTTGCTACTATGTTTACAAAATAACCTATCTTCTTCTATAAGGGAAAACATTTTTTTTTCAAACTAATATCTTTTGCAAAACTTAGTAACCAGGTCATAGATATTTTTATTTGGTTGCTCACATCGTATTTGTGAATGTGTTCTACTTTTCAAAAGGATTGACTAAACCCAAGCCAAAGGAAGAAGTAACTAGTAGAAAAAGAGTTTGTAAAAAAAGCATTGTAGCCCTGGCCAGTTTGGCTAGGTGGATGGAGCATCAGCCTGCAGACTGAAGGGTCCCGGGCTCGATTCCAGTCAAGGGCATGTACCTTGGTTGCGGGCACATCCCCGGTCGATGTTTCTCTCTCATCGATGTTTCTAACTCTCTGTCTCTCTCCCTTCCTCTCTGAAAAAAATCAATAAAATATTTTTAAAAAGCATTGTATAAATTTTGTATATATGGTAACAGAGGGATATACTAACCTAAACAGTAATAATTTAGTTGTGGTGGAAAATTTTCTGAACACATATGCAGATTAGAGAGGTTAAAATGTCTGTCTAAGGCAACTTTATGTATTGAATACTGACTAATTCATGACAAAAATTAAAAGGATAAAAAATTCAGAAACAAAAAAAATCAAATTATCTAGTCAGATTTTAGTATATCTACAAAACTCTTGGGCATCATGGGTAGCAACTACAGGGAGAGACACAAGAGGCAGAAAACATGTTGCTTTCATTTAGGAGCTTTCTGGTTATTTGTGCAAACAGAAGTAGCACAACAACAACAAAAGAGGAAACAAGTTGATGGGGAATATAATTAAATTTAATCTTTTAATTTAAATTCTTTATTGTTTAAAGTATTACATGTCTCCTTTTCCCCCAATTGACCTCTCCCCAGCCACCCCCACCAATCAGCACATGCCCTCACCCCACAACACCCTGTCTATGTCCACTGGTTATGCTCATATGCATGCATACAAGTCCTTTGGTTGATCTCTTTCCCCCTCTTCCCCCACCTTCCCTCATAGGCTAGACAGTCTGTTCCATGCTTCTATGACTCTGGTTCTATTTTGGTTCCTCAGTTTATGTTGTTCATTATATTCCACAAATGAGTGAGATCGTGTGATATTTATCTTTCTCCGACTGGCTTATTTCACTTAGCATAATGCTCTCCAGGTCTATCCATGCTGTTGAAATGGTAAGAATTCCTTCTTTTTTATAGCAGCATAGTATTCCATTGTATAGATGTTCCACAGTTTTTAATCCACTCATATGCTGATAGACACTTAGGCTGTTTCCAAATCTTAGCTATGGTAAATTGTGCTTCTATGAACACAGGGGTGCATATACCCTTTCTTATTGGTGTTTTTGGTTTCTTGGGATATATTCCTAGAAGTGGGATCACTGGGTCAAATGAGAGTTCCATTTTTAATTTTTTGAGGAAACACCATACTGTTTTCCACAGTGGCTGCACCAGTCTGCCTTCCCACCAGCAGTGCACAAGTGTTCCTTTTTCTCCACATCCTCTCCAGCACTTGTCATTTGTTGATTTGTTGATGACAGCTATTGTGACAGGTGTGAGATGGTACCTCGTTGTTTTGATTTGCAACTCTTGGATGATTAGTGACTTTTGAGCATGTTTTCATATCTCTTGGCCTTCCTTGTGTCATCTTTCAAAAAGTGTCTAATTAGGTCCTTTGACCATTTTTTGATTGGATTGTTTATCTTTTTTTTTTGTTAAGTTGTATGAGTTCCCTATAAATTTTGAAGATTAAACCCTATTAGATATAATATTGGAAAATACATTCTCCCATGCAGTAGGCTTTCTTGTTGTTTTGTTGATGGGTTCTTTCGCTGTGCAGAAGCTTTTTATTTTGATGTAGTCTCACTTGTTTATTTTTCTTAGTTTCCATTGCCCTAGGAGCTAAATTGGTAAAGATATGGTTATGACAAATGTCTGCTATGTACATACTATCCAAAGCAATCTATAGATTCAATGCAATCCCCTTTAAGTTATCAACAGCATACTTCAAAGACCTAGAACAAACTCTCCAAAAATTCATCTGGAATAAAAAAAGACCCCGAATAGCTGCAGCAATCTTGAGAAAGAATAACAAAGTTGGAGGGATCACAATACCAGATATCAAGTTATACTACAAAGCCACTGTTCTCAAAACTGCCCGGTACTGGCACAAGAACAGACATATAGACCAATGGAACAGAACAGAGAACCCAGAGATCAATCTAAGCCATTATGCTCAATTAATATTTGACACAGGAGGCAAGAAAATACAATGGAGTCAAGACAGTCTCTTCAATAAATGGTGTTGAGAAAATTGGACAGATACATGCAGAAAAAAAATGAAACTAGACCACTAACTTATACCATACACAAAAATAAACTCAAAATGGATAATGGACTTAAACATAAGACAGAAAACCATAAGAATCCTAGAAGAAACCAAAGGCAGCAAAATAAGTAAATTCAATCTTTATGCACCATTCTGTAAATTGCATTACTCACCCTGACTGCTTGTCAAGAATTGGTGTAATAATAGAACTATGAACTGGGTTCACTCTTTGCAATATCACAAGTCCAGAGAGCTCATTACAGAGATAAAAGAATCCCTGGTACCGTGTTATGATGGTGCAGAAAGAGAGAGGAATCAGGAAAGAAGGATGTGATTGGAGAACATTACCATCACTCATGCTGGAAAATGAGTTCCCCTAAGGCAAGAACTATGCAAATTAAAACATGATAACTACTCAGATACATTATTATTTCCATTGTACAATGTAAAGTTTAAATAACATGTGATATCCAAAAGAGCGAAATTATCAAAATAACTGTTGAAGAATGACAAAAGATAGATGAGAGAATACTTTTTCAAGATAGATGATAAATCACAAGAGAAGACATTGGGGTAGATCATGCCATGGCCTATTTGGAGACTAGTAAATAATCTAGTATAGTGTGGAACACTGCCATGAGAAATAAGGCTGGAAATGTAGGTAAGTTAAGCTACATAGTGGATATCCAGTGACAGAGGGCCATGTATAGTACAGATTTTCAAACAAGAATGATATGGTTATAACACTATTTTAGAAAAAAAATGGTTTTAGGATAAAAGATAGATTAGAAAGATACTGAAATCAAGTTAAGAGGTGTGCCAGATTGTATGAAGTAAGAGCAATTAGGAGAGCAGGAGAAGTATATGGGAGAAGTATGGAATCTTATGTAACAACTAGAGCCCCGGTGCATGAAATTCATGCACAGGAGCTGGGGGGGTCCCTCAGCCTGGCCTGCACCCTCTCTAATCTGGGACCCCTTGGGGCTGCTGGCTCCTAACCACTTGCCTGCCGGCCTGATCTCCCAAACTGCTCTCCCTGCTGGCCTGATCCCCTAACTGCTCTCTCCTGCTGGCCTGATCTCCCTAACTGCTCTCCCCTGATGGTCTGATCCCCCTAACTGCTCTCCCCTACCATCCTGATCCTCCTAACTGCTCTCCACTGCCTGCCTGATTGCCTCTAACTGCCTCTGCCTCAGCCCTGCCACCATGGCTTTGTCTGGAATGTCATCTGGAAGATGTTCAGTCTAATTAGCATATTACCTTTTTATTAGTATAGATGCCACCTTGCTTAAAAATACAGGTTGTTAGCAGGTTTTCCTATCATGGAAGTGAAGCCCGCAGTAGCATCCTGGGTTCTGACCTGGGCTTATGCACTCGTGCTTTATCTCAGCAGATGAGATTCCTAGAAGAAGACTCTTGGATGTACCTTGAACATTTCTATCGATTTTGCCAAATCATCATCCAAAAATGTTGAACCACTTTAAACTCCGACCAGCAACCATGCATGTGCCTTCTGTCCTACTTTGATGGCAATATCATTGATTTCCTCCTAGAAGCTTCCCTCCCCTCAGCCGGGACTGCTTGGCACTTGAGCCAAACTCACTGTTCAGCCCAGGACTTGATTTCCCAAGATAGAATTATGGAGGAGGAAAAATAGTTTTCCTCTATCCTTCTGAATTCTTAGCAGAGGCCCTTGTAATGAAAGACAGATTACCAAGAGAAAAACAAAAGTTCATTAACATGTGTACCTAGTGTATATGTGGGAGATTCCAGGGAAAAATGAATGACTCCCCAAGGTGGCTTAGAATCCAGATTATATGCCTTCTTCCTAGGGAGAGGGGATGGGAAATGTAGGCCTCTTAGAGGAGAGTACATGATTTTTAGGAAAGATGAATGGGGGCGGGGGAGATAGTTTGTAATAAAGTTTGGATGTGATGTCAACTTCTAGTCTCCTGTCTTGTGACAGGAGTCAGTCTTCACTGGCTGATGACACTTTTCCCATCAAGGGAACCTTTTCGGGGGTCCAATTTTAGGCAGAGCAGGAGACTTCAGTGAAAACCTCTCCTTGTATTTGCTGTTTTTCAAGCATCTGCAGGTCAAGATCATCAATATAACAACATGGCATATGTTGGGGTGTCCTGTTCTCTGACCTTCAGAATAAACCCAACAAAAGCCTGTTTCCTCTCTTAGATGATTTGTCACAAAGTGTTATTCCCTGGAGACAGTATTCTGACCAAACCTTCCTGGGAGTGGTCATAACATACCCTATGCTTGTAGAAAGGTGTGGGCCATATCACTAAATAAATCAGGGTCAGTTTTCTCATCTTGTGGAAAGGGAAATAAAGTTATGATAGTTTATCTCCTTTTCCACAGGCTTCCTGCTGGTTTGTGTCTCTGCTGCAGCCCCAGTGGCCCCAGCACCTCTGCAGCCTTGGGGCTTGGGGTTGCTGGTTGCTGGGCCCCCTGTGGGCTCTGTCTCTGCTCATCTGGCTCCAGCTGACCCAGAGCTGCCTTGGGGCTTGGGGATGCGAGGTGCCAGGCCCCCCTGCAGGCTTGTGTCTCTGTTCCTCTGGCCCCAGCAACCCCAGAGGCCCCAGCAGCCCCAGCACCTCCTCGGCCACGGGGCTTGGGGCTGCTGGGTGCCTGCCACCCTGCGGGCTCTGTCTCTGCTCCTCTGACCCCAGTGGCCCCAGCATCGCCTTGGCTGCAGGGCTTGGAGTTGCTGGGTGCTGTGCCCCCTTGAAGGCTTGTGTCTCTGCTCCTTTGACCCCAGTGCTGAGGTGGGGCTTGGGGCTTCTGGGTGCCAGCCCCCCTGCAGGCTGTGTTTCTGCTCCTCTGACCCCAGCGCGAAGGCAGGGCTTGGGGCAGCTGGCTGCCGGCCACCCTGTGGGCTGAGTCTCTGCTCCTCCATCCCGGTGACAGCGCCAACCAAGCAGGCCTAGATGCCCCCCACCAGTGGGTTGGGGCAGAACACCTGCGTCATCGCCATGGCCCAGCTGCCGCCATCTTTATCGTGGAGTGATGGCAAATTTGCATATTGCTCTTTTATTAGATAGGATTTTATATATGAGATGGAGTGCAACAGAGAGGCCTAGGCTAAATATTTGACTACACACTTTGGCGGTAGCAGCTGTAGCTATAAGCCAGATGAACTCTGAAAGAATATAGTAATTACTTGGAAGGTAAGCTTAGAGTGCTGAATACAGGAAGGAGAGACACAGGAAGGGGAGGGGAAAAGATGTACAGGGAGGGAAGATGAGGAAGGGCATTTCTGAAAGCACATTTCTACGCAATCAAATGAAAATGAGTAAGTTCATTTCAAAAATAATAAGAGAAGTCAGCAAACATTGGCTAAGCTTACTTGCTTTATTCATTGTACTTTTTCACTGAGATCACTAGTGAATGCTTTATTTCTTCCCCCAAGGAGCCAACGCTTTCATTGTGAAAATTACATTAAAATTATAATAAGCAAAACTATGTTAAAATAGAAAAGTCAATAAAATTTCCATGAATCAAATAAGCTGTTTATACCTGTGCTGAGAGGTGGAAGTTAAACAATTTTAGAACGGGGTTGATATTGAAACACATCTGCATGAAAAGTTTCAAGTTTTATTACACTTAGACTTTGAAGTCATTAAACCATAATTTACATAAATTCTAAGTATAAAGATTTCTAGAGCCCCAGATAATGCAGTGACAATGCAGACATTTGTATCTGAAAAATAATAGTTTGGCTTATATTCTATATTAATGGAAAATAATTAGAAGAAAGAAAATTATATACATTATAGAAGCAATTATATCTTGGGAATTTATAGGCCAAATTCTGCCTCAGCTTATTTATACACACTCATTAAAGCATTAGTGTATTAACTGTGGCATGTAGATGAACTTGAATGAAAACTAATGAACCAAACAAGAACCACAGGCTCAAAAGAGATAAAATATTCCTTGCTTCTGTCTTGCTGACAAGCAAAAGCAAATCGCTTAATGCCCTGGAAATCCCTCTCCATCCAAAAATCAATTTGCCATAGCTTCTGAAAGCACATTTCTATGCAATCAAACTAAAATGATTAAGTTCATTTCAAAAAATAATTTCTTGACTCTCATATGCAGCATAATATTCAACTTCAAATGCATGGAAAATAAGTATCTGAGATACCTGAATTCTAAAAGCCACTTTTATGAATTCCATTGAGCAAAGAAAATTATATTTCTTCTCATTAAACCTCCTCATTCTAATTTTAATTTCTTTGACCTGTCACAAAAAAATATAAGTGTCTGAGAAGTAGCCTTAAACAAAATGTGCAGTTGTGCTATATCCAGTCCTCAGGCAGCAGGCTTTGATCTTACTTTGGTTATCAGAAATACCCAAAAATGATGTCAGATCATCTAGCAAGCTTTAGTGAATATAAAGTGGTGTGGAATAAGGAAAGAATGAACTAACTCACTTCCAAGCCTTGATTTATTTCCCCCAATATACAGGGTGGGGCCAAATTAGGTTTACAGTTGTGAGTACTTAAAACATAAAGTTTATTCCTGTATTATGATTTATTAATTCTTTTATTATTTTCCATATGAACAACTATAAACCTACCTTTGCTCTACCTTGTATACATCCTTTAATAGGGAAGTGGGTGGTGTGGGTAGTTTCAGCTGTGACATACGGTGTCTGTTCAAGTCCATGATTTTGCTGTTCTGTACATGTTCCTGAAGCAGTGACACGAGAGAGCAACAAAGGGAATCCTATTGAAGCAATGCCTCCAGTCCCCTCACCTTTACCTTCAGCCATGCCAGCCTTAGAGTACAGTTTAAGAGGTTCACAATTGTAATAAACATTCAAACCTGTGAAGAATTGTTGTAAGTTTATTTGAGCCAAGCTGTTGACAAATGCTGAGAAGCAGAATGTCAGTTTTGCACCTTGTTTTATTCATTACAATCAAAAGAGGAGAAGTAACTGGGTTATATGAACTCCATTGGGGATAAACAGGGAGGTGGTAGAAAACAGAGAGGCAGCCACTAGCATTGGATAACAAGTAAAATGATAGACACACACTTCTTTTACTTAGGTGGATGCAGGATAGTTAAGAGTCAACAATTAACTCAGCATCAATGAGGGGGTGTGTGGTTTCTTCAGAGCAGTGTCTGTGCTTTGAGAGGTTCGGAAAAAGGAAAATTACTTTGATATTCCAACAAAATGTTATCATAGATGCAAAAAGACAATAGGCTCGGGTAAGGTAAAGATGGATATGGTAAAGATTGACCTTTATCAGGGAAGATACTGGCCTAGGGCATGACTACCCACCATAAAGTGCTTTTAGTTAAAAATTTTTAATTTCAGACCGCCCTTGGTGGTTACTTTAAGTCTGGGAATTTACAAGGCCACCATGCAGGCCTTCCCTGAGCTAGTCAGGTTAGCATGTGCCCCCTTTTTTGTCCACAGTACTTATATTGGAAACATATCCAGAATATGAAGACCTACTCCTTCCTCCTAAGCCTCAAAAAATGTTATAGCATTTTTGAATGCCTTTAACATTTGGAATCTGATATTTAGCCCACTGTGACCCAAAGTATTTGTTCACATACTTACCACTATTCTGGCCCCAGTAAACACTTCTCCCCATCTGGTTGTCTCTGTGCTCAAAAAAGCCAGTTCCTGCACCCAGATGCTGTGGGAGTTTGTGGTTTCTGAATCTGCTGCTGTCAAAGACTGGCTCAGGTCATCTGAACTCAGCAGTGGGCTTGAGTAGTTCAGTAATGAAAAGGCAAGTTAACTTCACAAATCCTTCCTCTCAAGGTGAGTGCAGTAGAATCTTGCAAAAAAAAAAAATGTATCATTTTCCAGTGACTTTATGTCATTTTTTTCTTTTCTTTATAATTTAATTTGTAGCTTATCTTTAATAACTTAACAAAAATTAGTATATATTTTTATTTTATCATTATGAAGGCATTTTTGTCCAGTTAGATGTGCAGAGGTTTTATTGAAGAATTTATGTCTTCAGTCTGTAATTCACAATAGGCATAGGGTATGGGACTCTATTGTCACAGTTATGGATGCTTTTTTAAAACCATATATTTTATTAATTTTTTACAGAAAGGAAGGAAGAAGGATAGAGAATTAGAAACATCGATGAGAGAGAAACATCGATCAGCTGCCTCCTGCACACCCCCAACTGGGGCTGTGCCCGCAACCAAGGCACATGCCCTTGACCGGAATCGAACCTGGGACCCTTCAGTTCGCAGGCCGACACTCTATCCTCTAAGCCAAACCGGTTAGGGCAATGGATGCTTTTTTTTTTTAAATTCTTTATTGTTTAAAGTATTACATATAGTATTACATGCCGGGAGCCGATCCATCCTTGCTGCTTGACACAGTCACTGCAGGGAAGAAACATCTGCACAGCATATGTTTCAAAGGACCTGGCATATATGGCATACTGTTCTTAATATGTTTGCTCCCCTTCTTGGTGCTATGTATTTTAACCAAGGTCACCTCTCCAAGAAAGGTTGTTTCCCCAGGTAGGGATTTTTCCCTGAAGTTAGGGAGGGAATAAAACCCCTTAACTAAGTGCCAGGCAGGTAGTTAATCACTTTAACTACAAACAATCACTTAAGCTACATAATCTTTACTCCCTGGAATGGAGATAAGAAACACCCTAACCTTTGGAATAGAGATTGATAGGATTGGAATCAACTGGTATAAATACAGATGTAACAAGACAACAGGAGACACAGAACCTAGAGACAGAGCCTAGAGACAGGACTTGGCTGGAGATCCTACACAGAACCTAGACACAGAACCTAGACACAGAACCTAGAAACAGAACCTAGCGAGAGAACCTGGCTGAAGAACCTAGAGACAGAACCTAGGGAGAGAACATGGCAAAAGATTCTGGACAGAACCTGGCTACAGATCTTGGCTGGAGAACCTAGACAGAACATGGCAGGAGAAACTGGATAGAACCTGGCTGGAGACCCTGGCTAGAACCTGAGCAGAACTTGGCTGGAGATCCTGGCTAGGCTGCTGATCAACTGAAGGCTGTCTTCGTGTCCTTCCTTCTTTGCTGACTCCGTCCACATCTTTGGGGAACCCTGGACCTGTTGGGGTTGGACCCCAGCAATTACATATGTCTCATTTTTTCCCCATTGATTTCTCCCTAGCCACCCCCACCCCCAGCACATGACCTCACCCCCCTAGTGTCTGTGCCTATTGGTTATGCTTATATGTATGCATACAAGACCTTTGGCTGATCTCTTATCCCCCACTTCCACCCTCCCTTGCCTTCCCTCTGAAGTTTGATGGTCTGTTCGATGCTTCTCTTTCTCTGGATCTATTTTTGTTTATCAGTTTATGTTGTTCACTATATTCCACAAATGAGTGAGATCATGTGATATTTATCTTTCTCCGACTGGCTTATTTCGCTTAGCATAATGCTCTTCATGTCCATCCATGCTGTTGCTAATGATGAGTTCTTTTTTACAGCAGCATAGTATTCCATTGTGTAGAAGTACCACTGTTTTTTAATCCACTTATCTGCTGATGGGCTGTTTCCAAATCTTAGCTATTGTAAATTGTGCTGCTATGAACATAGGGGTGCATATGTCCTTTCTGATTGGTGCTTCTGATTTCTTGGGATATATTCCCAGATCTCTTCCAGCTCTATGTGCATCTTTTATTGCTTTCAGAATTAGCTGTGTGATTCCCTCGGAAGTCCAGGCATCCCTGTGAGTTGGTTCCTCTTCCATAACAACTATCTGTTCTATTCTAGTCTTTGCCCTGGAGAGAGCAGTGACCAACTCCATCTCTCTTAGTTTTTATTTTTTTATATGTGTTCAAATTTTTATTTTTCTTTATTGGTTAAGGTATTACATATGTATCCTTATCCCCCCATTGCCCCCACCCCCACCCCCACTCATGCCCTCACCCCCTTGGTGTCTGTGTCCATTGGTTAGGTTTATATGTATATATACAAGTCCTTTGGTTGCTCTCTCCCCTTTACCCTCACCCTTCCCTACCTTCCCTCTGAGGTTTGACAGTCTGCTTTTTATAGTTCCAGATCCAGTGTCATTTCTCCACTTTGTCTTACTCAATTGGTCAGCCATGTAGGATACAGCCATGTAGGATTCTTCTTTTCTTCAAACACTGTTCTTATTGGACATCAGGACTGCCTCCTCTCAATGTTCTAACTCTCTGATCTCAGTCTCCTCAGATTCTCATGAGCTCAGTCTCCTTTGGTTGTCAAGGCTCAGCCCCTAAGCCACTACATTAGAATTTTTCCCAACATGGGAAAGAAGTTTCACAAAATCTGTGAAGAAAATTAAAAGTTGAGTTGTCTTAGAAACAAGAAACACTAAAGAAAAAAACTTTAAAATATAATAACATTTTATAATAAAGTACTTGTAACTGAAAGTACAAATGGACTTAGCCTTTTGAAAAGTGTTTTGTTAGTATTGTTCATAGTAAAAATTATTTTTTGAAATTTGAATGTGATACAAGTAAAAACATTTTCAAAATTAGTTAAAAATAGTTCAGAGATTTTTTGTTGTCAAATACAGAGTGAAAGCTTATTTGGAGAAAATAGACTTTCAATAATTGAGAATCATTTTCAGTAGAAAAGTCATTTACATTGGAATTAAGGGACAAGGATAAGATGCAAGGAAATCAAGTTGTTACATTTTATTATGCCTTTGTTTTTATCTTTATTGATATTAAATAGCACTTGAAATAAAATAGAAATGATTCTGACAGATCATGTATTTGTTGTCTTTGTTGACTTCTGAATTTTCCTGATACTTGCTTCTTAGAATATGAAATGAAACACCATTTATTTGAACACTCTGCATTTCTGTGTTGACACAATAATATTTTATGAAACAGAACTATTATCTTCTGCTGCCCTTTCCCTGACACTCAAGTATATCTTAATTTGTTTTCCGTTTTGAAATGAAAATAATGCAAATGAATAGATGTTGAAATACAGGGTTGAATATGGTGCATTCCTGCTTTCAATCCCTCCTTTACCAGCCCAGGCTGGAGATTTGTCAATTCCCTGAACTCTAAAAGCATCAGATGTCTCTTTGTGTTATTCACTTGGTAACATTTTATTTGCCTTATGTTCTAATAATAAAATTATATTAGTTGACACAACTGTTTCACATTAATTCACCTGGGTCTTCACAATAGCACATAGCATTTAGAGAAGGTAGGTATTGTAATCCACCTAGTAAGAATAAGAAACCAGCAGTTCACACACTTGCTCAAGGCCAATTGGCTATTTAAGTGAATGAGGCAGGTCTAAAATCCAGAATTATTTTCTATTGTTTTACAAAACATTGTGATCTTATTTAATTCTGAAATTCATGTTGAATTTTGGAGTCCCCAATTGGAATATTTAATCCCTACCACCCTTTTACTTTTTATCTACTTATTAAATTTTCTCATTAGGATTAATTAATGCAAAAGAACTTAAGTTAGACTTTAGAATAGCCTTTTCTATTTCATAGATGCAGAAACTGGTACTTAGAGAAATCACATGACTAGCTACAAGGTTAGTTAGTACCAAGGTTACAAAGTCACAACTAAAATATAGGGTTTCATGTTGTTTTCCTATACCAGCGGTGGGCAACCTTTTTGTGAGTTCGTGCTAAAACCAGCAAAATCTCTGACTCAAAATTCTTCTGCGTGCCAACCCTAATTTTTTGAGAACATGTTACGCCTACTTGATATCTCTTAAGGTGTATGTATGTGAAAAACCTTGAAGAAATAATAAAATTCATTCGAGCGACAAAAACACAGTATAGGATGATGAAAAATACATTTATTTTTTAAATGTATACATGTACACTGATAGTTCCACAGAAAACTTTATGACTCCATTTGATATTATCAGTGGGACTTCTGCTGCTTCATCACTGATGACAGAGATTTTACATCAGGTTTATATTTTGTGACCTGCAGAAGATATGCACGAGCTACTACTTTCATCTGTCAGGCTACTCCTATTACGAGACTTAACAAAATTCATCACTGAGAACAAAGATTCCCAAGTGTATGTGGATGAAACCAAAACACTGGTCGGATCTAGGAAGGCAGGGAGAGTTAAGGCAGAAGCATAGAAATTGCTCTTCCCCTCTCTTGTCAATTCATGTGTATGGTCTTTAAGATAACTTGTTATGTAAAATTATTTATTTATCTAAGATGCACCTACACTGAATTTATCTGAAAAATAAAAAAGTCGATATTGCCGAAACCGGTTTGGCTCGGTGGATAGAGCGTCGGCCTGCGGACTGAAAGGTCCCGGGTTCGATTCCGGTCAAGGGCATGTACCTGGATTGCGGGCACATCCCCAGTAGGAGATGTGCAGGAGGCAGCTGATCGATGTTTCTCTCTCATCGATGTTTCTAACTCTCTATCTCTCTCCCTTCCTCTCTGTAAAAAATCAATAAAATATATTTTTTTAAAAAAAAGTCGATATTAAGAAAAAATTGTAAATGGAAGATTATAAGAGAAGGTTTCGCATGCCAGCAAAAGTTACTGGCGTGCCATGTTTGGCACGCGTGCCAGGGGTTGCCCACCCCTCTCCTATACTCTATATTGCCTGTGGTTATGGAATGAATATTTACAGAATGAGCACATATAGTAAATATCCTATAAGCTGTGAACAATTTTACTTTAATGTGAAAATACTTTTTACTTTATGTAACCTATAAATTCATAGACTATATAAATCTATAGATATACAAATGGATAGAAAAACCCTTGCTATTTCACAAAGATTTCTTTTCATTTCAGTAAAAATAAATAAATAAATAAATAGTAAAACTTAAAACATGAATCAATTGTAAGAGTGAAAGAACACCCAGAAAAGAGCATTTGGCACACATACAGAGAAGTTTAATGAAATAGATTAAATTGAATTGAACTGAATTGCTGAATTTAAAGTGCATGCTACCAAAGTGTAAAATGCTGAAACAGTGAAACAGTAAGACTTTTTCAGTCACAAAATGAAGAGGTAAATTTTATTTATGTCAGATGTTGAAACAGAGAAAAGAAAATAATAATGGGTCCATTGATAAAAATTCATTTTGACAGAAAATTGAGAGCAGCTATTAAGGTGCTATTCTCAGTAGATATTTCTGTAAGCCTTACTATATGTACTGAGAAATTAAGCCTGGATAATTTTACAAATATTTGTGGAGTGTCTACTATATGCTGAATATTTTATTTGCTATTCTCACGCAGCTCTGCAAGATAGATATTAACAACATTTCTTATTATTGTTAATATTCTGGGCTGTTCACTAAATTCTAATTCACTAAATGAGAGACAATTAAAATTTCAGTTATTCAGTTTCACTAGTCTTCTTTCAAGTGTGCCACAACCACATATGGCTAGTGGCTACCATGTGGACAGCACAGATATAGCACATATCATTTATTACAGTTGTTTTTACTGTACAGCACTGATCTAGTTCTCATAGTTCAAAACTAGGACCCAAGAATGCACACTTCTGCTAATTTACTGGTCTGCATACTGACATGAAATGACCCTAATTAAACATTTCTTTAGCAAAGTGTTTCTTCAGAACCTTCTGGTGCGGAGCTATGAGCATTCACATTTTTGACAAATATAATCCTATAATAGGTATGAATGCCTCAGGCTATCATAGCAGGAAGCCCCAGTAATTGATATATAATCTAATAACTCCCCTTGCACTAATGGCATAATCATTAAACAACTAGCTTTCTAACAGAGAAAGAATTTTGCTCAGTCATCAGGATCATTCTGGTCTGCATAACAGTTACATAAAGTGTGATATTGTAATATAGGTTACTAAAAAATCCTTGCAAGACTGAGAAGTCTGTGGTACACACAGACATAAAAGAACCACATATAGAAAACCTATGGCATCTGCTAATTCTAATGCACACATTCTGATAGCCAGCTCCATGCCAGCTTTCCTTCTGCTCACTGTAACATAAAGCCTGTAGGCGGATGGCTTCATGTACCTGTAATTACTCTCAGATTTCTTATTCAAACAAAAGGGTAGAGAGGAATAGTTTTTACACAATAATGTTTTTAAGAATTTACACAATTATTTAAAAAAAAACAAAATGAATTACCTAGACTTTTTTCTAAAAATAATAACAGCAAATTTAAATACACGAGGAATGCTGCTCACTTGAAAAAAATAAGATAAACTAAAAGAAAGCATGACAGCAGAGATACTAAAAATAAAATAAAATATAACTTTAAAAGTATTTAATGTAATCAGATATAATCCAGAAAATATATCTACAAAACAAGGAAGGAAGTTCTAAAAATGGAACAACAAAACAAATGAAGAGTTTTAAGAGGTTAGATATTTTTGTATATTTATTGTATTTTATATGTGTATTGTATCTTTTTTATAAATAACAATAAAAATTTATAAAATAAAGCAGAAATTATTCAGAGCATAGTGCAATAATATGGAAATTATAGAATAAAATACAAGAAATAGAGAATACTTGATGTTCCATTATGTCACAAATAGGATGCTCTGAAAGATTAGCAGAAAAATATGGGATAAAATAAATTTCTGTCAAGGTAAGAAATGTTTAAAACTATCAAGAATGTTTATAAGGATTTATTTGCGCCGATACTGATGACAATTGAAGGATCTCAAATGCTTAAGAGAATGATAGTTGTACAGTTTCTTTTAGCATTTGAAAGTAAGGTAGAAACAAGGAAAATGACCTGGAAGTGAAAGAAAGCAAGATGGGGATTGGATTACAGAATAATTAACAAGATAATGTGCTTCTTGGAGAGTGTTTATGCTTATTTCAAAAGAATGTTAACCCAGATGCATAAAAACACTGGACAGGGCTTGCTTAAGGCAAAGATAAACCTTTTACTAAAAAAGTTATATGCCTGGATGTGACTATCTACCTGACTTTCCCAGTTAGAAATTTATGATCAAACACCCTCTTAGGTTACTTTCCATAGAACCCTTTTTATGTACAAACTAGAGGCCAGATGCATGAAATTCATGCAAAAGTAGGCCTTCCTTCCCGCGGCTGCCGGCACTGGCTTCCCTCTGGCACCTGGGACCCAGGGTTCCCTCCGGCTGCAGGCAGGCACCTGGGACCCTGCTTCCCTTGCTGCCCCGGCTTCGTTTGTCCAGAAAGACGTCCAGTCTAATTAGCATAGTATGCTTTTATTATTATAGATTACTAAAGGAACACTTAACAAATTTCTCAGACGTTAACATGGAGAGAGGTGTTCAGTTTGAAAGATCCTTCCAAGAGATGTTAATAGTGAGGAAAATATCATAATTAGTCATGTTCCTTTGAAATGTTACAATTTTAAGGATAGTAAAATGGATTTTATCAAAAGAAACAAAATAAAACAAACAAATCTAACCCAAACACCACTAAAAAAAAAATCAGTAAGCTGAAGATGGGGAAGTATTTTAAATGCACATATATGGCCAAAAAAAAAGTTACACATAGACATTTTTAAAAATCTAAATATTCATAATAAAAGAATCCAATAAATGGGCAAATTACTTGAAAAAATAATAAAGTCTCAAAAGAAAAATACATAGTTGAAAAATGAGGACAGAAAATGGTGGGACTCTTTTGAAATTCTACCTTATTAACATACAATGCCCACCCTTCAGCCCCTCCATCCCCCACTTTCCTCTTATCTTTATTTTCACTAGGGTGGAGTATCTGGTTAACATAATACTCTGACAACTTTCCTGCTGAGACTCACTTCAGTTCACTTCAGATTGTGTTGGTACTACTGGTGTGTGTGTGGGAGTGGGTGGCGGGGGGTGGGAGCAGAGAAGTTGTATGTTTGTTTTATGTTTTCTACATACCACCCTTAATCATCTGTGATCTTGAACCTATCTTTATATCCTGTTTTTTGTATCATTATCTATATCAGTGGTTCCCAAGCATACCCCACAGGGGGGCAATTTGATGTTTAAGGGGGAAAATTTGATGAGTTATTAACAGTGAACTTTTTGCATTTCTTATGGCTCTAGGGGCCTCTTATACAGTATATAAATATATATTGTGACATATTTATTTATGTATTTCAGTTCTATTATATGTTTTGAAACTTTATTTGCTATTTTTTATCACTTCATATTATTATTTTTAACAATTTCTTTTTTAAATATATTTTATTGATTTTTACAGAGAGGAAGGGAAAGTGATAAAGAGTTAGAAACATCGATGAGAGAGAAACATCGATCAGCTGCCTCCTGTACACTCCCTACTGGGTATGTGTCCACAACCAAGGTACATGCCCTTGACCAGAATTGAACCTGGGACCCTTGAGTCCGCAGGCTGATACTCTATCCACTGAGCTAAACCAGTTAGGGCTATTTTTAACAATTTCTTAATGATTTCTTCCTCAGTACTTCAACTGTTCTTTTGTTCTTTTATTTTTCTCTTTCATGGATGTCACGTTCTTTGGAAGCTTGTTTAGAGCAAGTTAATGGCCTTTTAGGCTTCCTCCATGTGAATAGTTCACTTTTTGAATGATAAGATTTACTGTATATGTCTATGGGGGGAGTGTGGCATCAGGATTTTAGAGATGCTTAGGTGGGGCATGGCCCAAAAAAAGGTTGGGAACCACTGATCTATATAAATACAAAACCAATACAACTCAAATAAATGGTAGAGTTAAACTAAAAAGTTTTTGCACAGCAAAGGAAACCATCAACAAAATGAAAAGACAACCTACTGAATAGGAGGACATATTCACCAATGATACATCTGATAAGGGGTTAATATCCAAAATTTATAAAGAACTAGCAAAACTCACCACCAAAAAACAGAAATCCAATTTAAAAATGGGCAAAGGACCTGAATAGACATATCTAAAGAGGATATACAGATGGCCAAAAGATGTTCAATATCACTAATCATCAGAGAAATACAAATTAAAGCACAATGAGATATTACTTGACACCTTTCAAAATGTCTATCATCAATAAATCACAAACAGCAAATGCTGCAGAGAATGCAGAGAAAACAGAATCCTCATGCACTGTTAGTGGGAATGCAGATTGGTTCAACCACTGTCAAAAACATTACATCAAAATGTTAAAAACGGTACAATGACCCAGGAATTTCACTTCTGCAAATATATACTAAGAAACCCAAAATACTGATTCTAAAGAATATATGCACCACCACATTCATTGCAGTGTTATTTACAATAGCCAAGATTTGGAAGCAGCCCATGTGTGCACATAAGTGGGTAAAACAGCTGTGATACACAACGGAATACTACTCAGTCTTAAAAAAGAAGGATATCTTACCTTTTGGAACAGCATGGATATGCAGAGTATTGTGCTAATTGAAATAAGCCAGTCAGAGAGACAAGTACCATGTGATTTCACTTATATGTGAAATCTAATGAACAAAATGAACTATCAAAGAAAATAGAAACAGACTCACAGTTACAGAGAATGAACTGATAGCTGTCAGAAAGGAGTGGGTTGGGAGGCCTAAGTAGAAAAAGGTGAAAGGATTAAGCAAAGGAAAAAAATCCTCATAGACAGACAATAATATGGTGATTACCAAAGGGAAAGGAGGCTGGTAGGAGGTACAGTAGGATAAAGGGAGATAAATGGTGGTGGAAGGAGACTTGACTTTGGGTGGTGAATACACAATAAAATAGATACATGATGTATTACAGAACTATAGACCTGGAAGTTATATAATTTTATATAACCAAAGTCACCACAATGAATTCAATAAAAATAAAAATAATAAAATAATAGAACTCCCATAGTGAGTGAGGAAATTAAACAATATAAAGAACAATAAAAATACTCTTCACAGATATATGAAGGGATAATGAGGAAATACTGTGTGCTGACAATTTCTGCCCAGTCATATGAATTAAATAAGAACATTTATTTTTTCAAATGGTGTGATTCACATCAACAAAGTTTACTTGCTCCAGGAGCAATCACTGAACAAGAAGAGGGTTACATTCATTCAGATAGGTTACCCAACAGAATAATAGCTGGGGAGATAGTAATAGGAATTGGGGGTATTTTGCAAGGGAGTGAATTTTAATGTAGACAATTAACATCAGAAAACATTAAGTCTAAAAGTAAATAAGTCAGAAATGCAAGTCAAGAAGCTAGGAACATATACAATATAGGAAAGGAGAAAAAAGTAAGTAAAGATAAAGTTAATAATTCAGTAATGAACCAACTATAATAGACCACATAAATTTAGAGCAATATTATTTTGAAAAATGTAAATGAAATTTGGCATACATCTAAAAATCTTGATCAATAGATAAAAAGAAAAAGCACACATAACAACAATAGATATAAAAAGAATCTACAAAGAAATGAGAGGACATTATGTTGTTACACGATAGTTCCATATACAACTTTATTACACTAAATTGTAAAATTTTATCAAAAGAAAAAATTTGGCTCAAGAATTAACTACTTGATGAGGCCAAAAAACATAAAAGAAATTCAAGTGTCACTTTATTACTTACTAAACCATTATGTAACAATATTACCGCAAATTCTATTAAAAATTGTAATAATATCAATATTATTTAAATTGCTCTATTACATTAAAACTAGAGGCCTGGTGCACGGATTCATGCACATTGAAAGGAAATTAATTAGAAGGTGGCCAATGAGGTGGGAATGGGTGAGATGGGCCGCTCACGCCTTGGAGGGTCGCACCTGGGGCAGCACTGGGACTTGAAGGGCATCTGCAGAGTGAGCCGGTCCCTCTGGCAGGTGGGGTTCCCTGAGGGGTCCTGGAGTGCGAGGGGGCACTTTGCAAAGTTGCAGTAATTGAGCGTCTGCCCCTTGGTGGTCATTGTGAATCATAGCTACCAGCAGGTCAGCCAGTCACTTAGGCTTTTATATATAGGACTAGAGGCCCGGTGCACAAAAATTTGTGCACTCGGTGGGGAGAGGGGGTCCCTCAGCCCGGCCTGTGCCCTCTCGCAGTCTGGGACCCCTCTGGAGATAATGACTTGCTGGCTTAGGCCTGCTCCTGGGTAGCAGAGGGCAGGCCCAATCCCTAGGTGCAGCCCCTGGTCGGGCTCAGAGCAGGGCCAATTGGGGAGTTGGGGCGCTGCCCCCTGTCATGCACAGAGTAAGGCAGATTGGGAGGTTGTGATGCCACCCCTAGTCACACTCAGGGTAGGGCCGATTGGGAGGTTGGGGAACCGCCCCCTGTCATACTCAAGGCAGGGTCGATAGGGAGGTTGCGGCGCCACCCCCTGTCACCTACAGAGCAGGGCCGATCAGGGGGTTGGGGCGCTGCCCCCAGTCATGCACAGAGTAGGGCCCATCAGGGGGGTTGGAGCTCCATACAATGTCACTCACAGAGCAGGGCCCATCAGGGGGTTGAGGAGCTCCCCCTTGTCACTCAAAGAGTAGGGCCAATAGGGGAGTTGGGGCACCGCCCCCTGTCACCCACAGAGCAGGGCCTATCAGAGGGTTGGGGTGCCGCCACTGTCACACTCAGGGCAGGGCCAATGGGGAGGTTATGGCTCTACCCCGACACGCACAGAGCAGGGCCCATTGGGGGGTTGGGGCGCCACACCCTGTCACACACAGAGCCGCAGGGCAATCAGGGGGTTGGGGAGCTCCCCCCTATCAGGCACAGAGCAGGGCTGATCAGGGGGTTGGGGCGCCTTCCCCTGTCATGAACAGAGCAGGGCGAATAGGGAGATTGTGGCCCCGCCCCCTGTCACACACAGAGCCGCAGGGTGATCAGGGGGTTTGGTCGCTGTCCCCTGTCATGCTGATCCCGGTACTGGGAGGCATCTTACCCTTTTACTATATAGGATAGAGGCCTGGTGCACTAGTGGGGGCCGGCTGGTTTGCCCTAAAGGGTGTCCTGGATCAGGGTGGGGGTCCCCACTGGGGTGCCTGGCCAGCCTGGATGAGGGGATGATGGCTGTTTGCAGCTGGTCACACCCCCTTCAGGGTGGGGTCTCCATTGGGTTGCCTGGCCAGTCTGGGTGAGGGGCTGAGGGCCGTTTTCATGCTGGCGGGTGACTGAAGCTCCCAACCTGTCCTTTTTTTCTTTTTTTTTATTCTGGGCCAGCTTTAGCTCTGAGGCTTGGCTCCAGCTCTGAGGCCTCGGCTATTGAAAGCAGGTATCTGGTTTGTTTGGATTCTATAATTGTAACACTGTTGCGGTCCTGCTCACTCCAGCTCTGAGATCCCTGCTGGCTGAAAGCAGGGATCTGTGTTTGTTCTATAATTGAAACAATGTTGTGGTCCTGCTGGCTGAAGCCAGGCTGGCTGAAAGCAGGTTTCTAGGGTTTTGTTTAGCTTCTATATTTGTAATATTGTGTCTTAAACTGCAAGCTCAGAGGCTGGCAAGGCAGGCGGGGAAGTTGGCTTCCTCCATCACTGAAGCAAGCAAGCCTCCTGTTCGCTTCAAGCTGCCTGGCTGCCGGCCGCCATCTTGGTTGGCAGTTAATTTGCGTATCACCCTGATTAGCCAATGGGAAGGGTAGCGGAGGTATGGCTAATTACCATGTTTCTCTATTATTATATAGGATTGGAATACTTCCAAATTTTTATTATTTTTTAAATCCTCACACACAGAGCCGCAGGGTGATCAGGGGGTTTGGTCGCTGCCCCCTGTCACGCTGATCCCAGTGCTGGGAGGCATATTACCCTTTTACTATATAGGATAGAGGCCTGGTGCACGAGTGGGGGCTGGCTGATATATATATATACATTTTGTTGATTTCAGAGAGGAAGGAAGAGGGAGAGAGAGATAGAAACATCAATGATGAGAGAGAATCATTCATTGGCTGCCTCCTGTACACCCCACACTGAGGATTAGCCCACAACCAGGGCATATGCCCTGACCAGGAATTGAAACTGTGTCTTTCTGGATGCTCAACAATGGAGCCATGCCAACTGGGCATTTATTGATATTTTTTAGAGTGAGGTTTTGGGGAGAGAGAGAAACATTGATGTAAGAAAGAAACATCATTCAATTGCCTCCCATATGCACCCTCACCCAGGATTGAAGTCACAACTTAGGTATGTGCCCTTACCCAGAATGGAACCCACAACCTTTCAGTGTATGGGCCGATGCTCCAACCAACTGAGCCACACTGGCCAGGGCACTTCCAAACTGTTTAATGAAGCTAGCATAATCTCATTATCATTATCATGCAAAAAGTAAGCACAATATAAACCTTATCGATGGTTAAATGTAATTTATGAATGTGCATGCAAAGACTCTAAATAAAACATTGCACAAACAGCAATATATCAAAGCATTAACACATTTTGAGTAAATAGAGTTTAACCCAGCAATGCAAAATTGAGTCAATATTTGCATATATAATAATGCTATGATGTATTATCTTAAAAGTCTAAAAGATAAAAAGAAAATTATCAGCCTCATAGATTATGCAAAATGTACAGTGCAATCACCACCAATTCCCAATTTAATAAAAGAAGTTTTAGCAATCTAAGAATAGAATGGCACTTTCCTAATTTGATCAAAACCATCTATCAAAAACTAACATTATACATCATCCTTAACAGGGGACTTTGGACAGTTCTATTAAAGAATCCTAATTACTGGCATCACTAGAGGTTTATTTAAAGAACATTCTATCCAATATGCAGCACTAAAGACTCATGCTTTGAATTAGATATTAGTAGTGTCTTCCCATTCACAGTTAAATCATATTTTTGCCATTGATAACTAAGTGTGTGATATTACACTAAACTTTACACATATATGTGTAATCTACATAGATAAATAATAAGAGCAGAGGAAAAGGTCTTGATTTAATAATCAGAGTAAAAGCATTTCTACAATCCCTATTTCAACTGCGAATATTTTTTGTCCTCTGAGACTTGTCATAAATTATGGTGAATTTGAATTCCATTCAAATAAACTCCTAATGCTTGCTATCATGCCTCAGCAATGAACTTCTGTTCCTTACCAGTCTCTGAACACACCAGGCTTAATATATACAGTTTAAGGAAGGATTGAATCACATAACTAAATCATTATACTGCATTTTCTTATATGTGGGATTATTTTACCTTTTCATTTTCCACCTCAAACTAGAATCATTCATTCATAAGCATTTATGAAACTTCTGTTATAGGTCAGGTTTTGGCCTAGTGGTTATTGCTACAAAGATTGCCAAGCCTCAAAAGAATACATTTAATGGTTGAAGAATTCCAGTAAATAGATAAAATGTAATAGAGTGAAAAATGATATGTAAGGTATGAATATAATGCTGTGGAAGCATATTAGAAATTTAAAATACATCCTTTCTGTGTTTTACAAAACTTGGCACAGTAGTGAGCATAGTTATTTTAGCTCTGCAACTACCACCTACTTTTGTACACCTACTTCACATCAGACATTTAATCTTCTACTGGATATTTAATAAATTCTTTGAGATTAACCTGGAAATGTCAGAAAGCCTGATCTTTACCCACAGTTTTCCCTATCTCATTAAATGCCACCAGATCTAAGGAATCTTCATTGATTCCATTTGTTCAGCAGAAACAATCATATTAGTATTATTTCTTATTGATTCTACCTCTTAAGTATTTATTTAAATATCTTTTCATCCTTTCCACCTGCCACTTAATTCAAGACACCATCAGATACAGCCTTAACCTTCCAATAGCCAGCAATCCTATCTCCCTGTTTCATCTTTTAATCCCCAGCCATGATGCAAGCATACTCTCAAAGCAGCCAAATCTCTTTTTAAAACTCCCCTGCTTAAATATCCAATGACTAACCATCACACTTAGATAATTCTAGAGTTTTCCCTTGACTTAGAACGAAATTATCTGCCTAAACCTGCATCTCTGGGGGCATCATGTTTTGCAGTGCCTTCTTTCAATTTTTCTTGTTTACTTCCAGTGCCTGGGGCTGGAAGAGGCCACCCTGCCACCCATGTAGAGCACTTCAAGATGAGATAGTCCCACATGGATTCTGGTGGCTTAGAATCATCTATCGAAGTGTTCTAAATCACTTCTTTTGTTCAGGACTAGTTATGGTGTGTTGTCATTTGGGCAGGTCACACAGCACAAACTGTGAAATTGGCCTGCCCTGTCCCAATTACTCTCCTTTGGATCACTTTTTAAACATGAATTTGGTTGATCACATACCTGAATGATATCCAGTAATCATGACTATTGGGTTGTAGGGCCTCATGACCTGGTCCAAGTTTCAGGAGAGTGGTCAGTTAAGGAGACCACTCCCACCTAGTAGCTCAATATTAGTTTAACAGGACTGCATCAGATTGGCCAACAGAATGGTTCAGACAATCTGATTTGAGGTATCTCTCACTCACATCATTAAGGTCTGAGCTACCAATGATTCAACACCATATCTAGCTCTTAAGCTGGCTGCCTGGACTCATGCATTAACACCTGCCTATCTATGTAGAGATGATGGTACAACCTCCAATTTACAGCAACCAAAGATGTTTAGGGTGGTAGCAAGCATCTTTAATCCTGTGTCCTTGCCGTTGTACTCAGAACAGTCACTCCACTACTTCTGTTGCCTCCACATGACGTGTTAAACCATCTTTCTGGACTAGCCATGACTACTTCCTTTGAGGATGTTGAAGACAGTTACTCTGCAAACCCACAGGACCTCTGATTGATATCCTCTCTGTCTCTAATAGACCAGTGCCATCAGTTTTCCTGAGTTTGTGCAAACCCATGCTGGAAAACAGACAGGCATTCTTTGCCCAATTGGGGCCACTATTCACACCCTGTCCTGTCATTATCTTCCCACTAAGATTACTGTGTGGAACCGAGGGTGTGGTCAATTCTGAAAGAGAGACATTCTAGGAATGCAATGTGTAGGTGGAAAGAGTTCAAAAGAAGATGGGTTAATGCTTTAAAGTCCCATATGGTACATTTAAAACAAAATGTATTATTGTCCACTATAAAAGGCCCCCTGCCAGAGAAGGTGCTAGCTTTCTTTTAAATTCATGTCAACTGAACCCATGATGAAGGCACAACCTTATCTTGGGGGCATATCTAACCAAAAGGTGGAAATGCCTCAGTTGACCTTCAAAGCCAGGTGCCAGGAAATGGGTTCTTACAAAAATCTAGTCAAGCACCAGGAATGAATGCTATTCGGACCCACCCAGAGGTGACTATTTACAAGGAAGCTATAAGAAAGCACACATCCTCCCTTCTATTTACCCTTAGTAAAGCTTCCTGGTATTTGGCTGTAAATAAAAGTTGCTGTGCTGGCTCTGGGCCCTGTTCATCTATTAGAGAGCAGATGCCACACTCGGTCTCAGCTTTCCTCTATTTCTGTCTCAGTCTTGTTTTATTCATTTTCTTAAACCTCGTTGTGTTCTATTCAAGATTTCATCAACCCCCGCGTTCGTTTTCTCTCTCTCTCTGCACTGGTCTCAAAAAGAGAGAATGCCATTCCTCCCATATCTGATGCCACAAACAGGGATCCCGGTAGTCCACATGTTCATGCATACACTGGGTAAGTTTACAAGTGTTGTCATCATCACGAAGTATAGTTATAACTCTCAGGAGAGTAATTGGAGGCCAGTATTCACAGGTAGTACAAAGAATAAATCAGTATCAATAGTAATGATACTTTAAATAAATGGTATTAAGAAACTTCAGAGGCAAGGAATTCTATATTGTTTCTATACAAACAGGGTCCAAAGAGCCATAGCACTATGAAAATAACATCATTGTTAACCTGTTTCTTGTAGTGGAAAATATTAAATTAGTATTAGTTGGAAATGGCACATTTGATGGTACCTGAACAAAGAAAAAGTTTGTGGATCTGAAGAGGAAGAGATTGTATCTTATTAAATGATAAACAGGTATACAAGTAATTCTCAACACTTTATTCTATTTTTATTAAAAACTAGAGGCCCGGTGCACAAAAATGTGTGCACTTGGGGGGGAGGGGGGGTCCCTCAGCCCGGCCTGTGCCCTCTCGCAGTCTGGGACCCCACGGGGGATGAACACCTGCTTGCTTAGGCCTGCTCCCCAGGGGATTGGGCCCAAGATGGCAATCAGACATCCTTCTGGCAGCCCAGGAGCCCTCGGGGGATGTCCACTTGCCAGCAGGGAGAAGGTCTAAACTGCAGTTGGACATCCTTAGCGCTGCTGAGGAGGCAGGAGAGGCTCCCACCACCACCACTGTACTGGCAGCCATCAGCCTGGCTTGTGGCTGAGCAGAGCTCCCCAATGTGGGAGCACCCGGACCACCAGAGGGCAGCTCCTGCATTGAGCATCTGCCCCCTGGTGGTCAGTGTGTGTCATAGTGACCAGTCATTCCCAGTCTTTCTGCTGTTAGGATCAGTTTGCATATTACCCTTTTACTATATAAGATTGAGGCCTGGTGCTTGGGAGGGGGCCGGCTGGTTTGCTCTGAAGGGTGTCGCGGATCAGGGTGGGGGTCCCGCTTGGGTGCCTGGCCAGCCTGGGTGAGGCGATGATGGCTGTTTGCAGCTGGTCATACCCCCTTCAGGGTGGGGGTCCCCACTGGGGTGCCAGGCCAGTCTGGGTGAGGGGCTGAGGGCCGTTTTCAGGATGGCGGCGACTGAAGCTCCCAGCCTCTTTTTTCTTTTCTTTTTTTTCTGGGATTTATTTACCTTCTATAGCTGTCACTGGGGCTGAGAGCCGGCTCCAACTCTGAGGCCGCAACTGGCTGAAAGCAGGTATCTGAGTTTGTTTAGCTTCTATAATTGAAACTCTCTTACCATCACTGGCTCTCTAAGCTCTGAGCCCATTGCCAGCTGAAAGCAGGTATCTGGAGTTTGTTTAGCTTCTATAATTGCAACATTGTTGCATCCGGAGCTCAGAGCTGGGCTGAGGCAGGCGGGGAACCTTGGCTTCCTCCATCACTAGAGCAAGCAAACCTCCTGCTCGCTTCAGCTGAGTGGCTATTGGCCGCCATCTTGGTTGGCAGTTAATTTGCATATCCTGCTGATTAGCCAATGGGAAAGGGTAGCGAAGTTATGGTTAATTACCATGTTTCTCTATTATTAGATAGGATATTACTTTATGCACACATGTGATCATAAATTTTAAACAACTTTTTAAATCACATTGTTCAAATAAAGGTAGATGGGGAAAAAATATTTACCTGAGGTCTCACATACCCTGAGAAAGCCTAGTACTAATACTTCTAATGTTTTCCTAGTTATTTAGATTCACAGTTAACATTCTTCCATTGAGAACACATAAACCAATAGCATTCTTTATCAATTTGAGGAAAATTACAGGCAATCCCATGATTCCAAGGTTATGACAAATGCTATACTTAATGGAATCTGACTCAATACTATTATGTCTGATTGACTACATCCCAAATAACTGCATGCATGAATAAAAAGTTTATTTTCATTATTTTTCATAGTAGTGGGTAATATGAAGCCATCTAAATGTCTAAATAGCCAAGTGAAAAAAGTCATTTTACAACAAATTCTGAACAATTATTTGCCAGGTAATTATTAAGTCAGGCTAGCAACAGAAAAATGTTTATGGTACAACTTTTAAAGATAATTGTACTCTAAATATCTCAAATATATTAAAGAGTGTATAAAATTTTAATTTATTACTAAAATTGTCATAAAATTGAAGGTTTATTACCCAATCTATATGGAGGTACACTAAGTACAAATACATTATTAGCTATCAGGTATCAGAAATTGTGGCATATGCACAAATTCTTCAAAGAGGTCCACAAATGTTTTATCTTTGTTTTGATTTCTGAAGTATTAATTTATTGTGTACTTCAATGGTGTAATGGATGCAATCTGCAATGTTTATTATAGAGAGAAGTCTTCAAAGAAATTACTCTGTAATTTTCACTCTACTGAACTAAAAATAAGCATATTTTTGTCTTAAGTTAATGTTGAATTCTAAGCATCTGTAGAGCTAACTTGTCAATACTTATATTTTAATGTTTAACTTTTCATAAAAAAATAGGTTAAAGTATAAACTGTTATTGCTCAAAGGAGTAATGAAACTATTTTTTAAATTAACCACCTGCATAAGTTATATTTAAAATATGCTTTCAGCCTGGCCAGCTTGGCTCAGTGGCTGAGCATCAACCTATGAACCAGGAGATCACAGTTTGATTCCCCGGTCAGGGCACATGCCTGGGTTGCGGGCTCCATCCCCAGTGTGGGGCATGCAAGAGGAAGCCGATCAATGATTCTCTTTCATCATTGATGTTTGTATATCTATCTCCTTCTTCCTTCTTCTCTGAAATCAATAAAAATATATTTAAGAAATAAAATAAAATGTCCTTTCATTGACCTTTATGGCTTTTTCCAAATTAAATTCTAAATTTTAGGCACATTGCCTTTGCAATTAGACTTCCTGTTTTCACAGAAAACTTTATAAACAGTATTTAGAAATTTATAATTTCTGAGTTTGCTCAAATTGTACATATTAATTGTTTTATGTAATTGTATTTTCAAGTGCTTTTCAAGTATTTCTAATTATTTGAGGGCGATGAAAAATATGCCTTTCAACAACAACAATAAATTGCTGCTTATTTTGAGAATCTGTTGAGAACTGTGTTTTGGAGTGAGCAGAAGGAAAACTGATAGAAGAAAAGAGTACCAATTAAGAGACAAATCTGTATCATAGCTTTGTTTTTGATGATTGCTAAAGAGATCATGAACATGAGATCACACTCCTTCTCTATGCAGAGGAATATCAATGGGTCAGAAATGGCAAGCGTGACTTGGTAGCAAAATAAGGAGATTTCCCAGGTAATGACTTCTAGACGTTTTATTATTTTGTGTTTATTACAAAGTAAAAATACTCATTATGGAATTTTTGTTAGAATAATTGCTTAAAATTTCAATCATCCAACCAAATTTTGTGGTTTCTTTTTTCTTCTCCCAATTTCCTCCAATCCTGTGGAATAAAATCCCAAGCAATTTCATTGTTTACCCAGAGAATGACTAATATTTTTAGACTTTATCATCTATTCTCTGTCTTGGACTCAATTATAGCTATTCAGTTGAAGGAAGATTATAATCAGAACGATTCCTACATTGTTTCAGAATTGATTGTATAGCTGCAGATGTAGCCTTGGTCACAGCAGGGTCTAAATTAAACCAAGCTATTCAGAAGTTCAAGCAAAAAATACAGGTGTATTTGGATACTTAGGTAAGTGACATTTCCACTACCAGTAAAGCTAATAAAACTGTCAAGAAAAAGTAGTAGTGGCCACAAAACACTATAATCCCAGGAAAAGAACATACTATTAGGCCAATGCCAGAGGATGCATTTTCCCCGCTGTTATTGGATATCAGAGGCTTGGACACTCACGGCGACAGGCAGTTTTCTACTATCCAGTGTCCACTAGCCTCTCATTAACCCCACCCCTGCACAAACATTACATCTGACTCGCTCTCAGCACCTATTATCTACATCCATTTAGATATTTACTAGCTATTTGGGATACACTACTGGCCCAGAAATAGGGATGAAAGGAGATGATATTTCATACTGGCACAGTAATGCCCAAAAGCAAGCTTATGTAAGTTGCAGTAGAGCCAGAAAGAATGCTGGAGTGCAGAGTCCTATAATAATTTTTATATACTGTATCCGTTCAGAGATTAAAAAGAAACAGGTTAAGGTAGACACTACTTAAAGATCCTCTTAGCGATGAAAAATGTATGAGGATCTGTGCACCTTGATCTGCCAAACAGAATAACTACAGAAAAAAAAAAAAAGATTTGCCAAAACCTTAGTTGAAAGATATTGGGATGAAGGCAATCCCTTATGATGCAAAACTATGTCTCATATAGTTTTTCAAGTTGACTGTACAATAGGCCCTCGAAAATGTTTAGTTCAAAGTCATTTCATTATAACATTGATGAGAGGAAAAAATAATTTGCTGCCAGGGCCACCGTGTAAAGTTTGTATGTTCTCCCCATGTCTGCGCGGATTTTTTTCTGGGTCCTTTGGTTTCCTCCCATATCCCAAAGATGTACATATGAGGTGTGTCTAACTTGTCCGAGTCTCGCTGAGTGTGGGTGTATGAGTGGGCCCTGCAATGGAAGGGTGTCCTTTTCAGGAGTGGGTCCTGTCTTGCAACCTGAGCTGCCAGATAGGCTCTAGCCACCCTGGACCTCTTGGGCAATCATGATCTCACAGGTTTTTATCAATCTTTCTTAAATGAATGTGTAGCTCACTTTTATTTCAATGTTTAACATTAGAAGTGCTTTGGTGATGTTTTACTTGTGATCAGAAATATGTTGTAGTCACGTAAATCTTTTTTATATCAATTAACCTATAATAAAATTATTTTTGTTAAGTAAGGGCTGTTTTATTTCAAGTCACCGTTTCCAGGAAACTGTCGATAATTTTCAGTGAGGTCTTATTGTAATTATAAACATTTTCCCTGCCTTTTAGGTCAAATCTTTGAGACAGAACCAAAATAAATGTGGAGGGAGATTCTTCCCTATTCAGACCTCTAGATAAGAACACAGTCCAGCTGACATCTTGATTGCCATCTTATCATACTCTGAGTCAAGGACCCATCTAATCCATGCCCTGAATCCTGATCAAAGAACTGTGAGATAGTAAATGTGTGTTTTAATCTGTTATGCAAAAATGAGTAACTAATTCAAGGGACATCTATAGAAAATACTACAGAATTTTAAAAACAAAATTAGATCAAAATTATTTATTATTATGTAAAATAAGAAAAAAATCACAATAAATTACTAATTAAAATGTTGACAAGTACCATGAACATCTCATTATCCAGAGAGATAACATAAATATTGTTATGAATTAATTACGGAAACAGTTATTAAAACTATTCTCCCTTTGGTAACTTCTTCATGTGATGACAATTTGATAATATTAATTTTCTATACTTTTATATATCTATAAAAAGATTCCTCAAACTTTTACTATGATTGTTCAAATATTATATATGAAAACTTCATGTCAGCTTAATAATATTTGCAGTGATTGGAAATTTATTTGCAGATATATTTAATTTAGATAATTAAAACAGAAACAGATTTAGTTAAAAATAATAGTTGACTAACAATGCTTCTTAATGCACAGTGAGTCATATAACCAATTAGAAGAGATGTAGCCAGGAGAAATGTCCAATCATCTTATATGGCTGTTCAAGCAGAAATCCCTCTTAACACATCCACAGCTACCAATATCATAACCTCTGCCAAGCTGCTGCATAGAAAATCGAGTGACTACATGACTATCCTTGCCAGAAGAACCATTCAGCCTTCCTCATATGATCTTTGTTAATTCTAAGAAGGTGTAATGGCTTAAAGTTTTCTATATAATCAGCTGCAAAGGGTCCTGGGAAATGTAGTTTTGAGCTTCAGCCTGAGAAAAAGAAGACTGACAATAAGGGAAGATACCAAAATAGGCAGGTTATATTCAAAAGAGTTTGTGTGCACAAACAACATCTCTCATTTCATAAGATATTTCTGACCTACTAAAAATAGGAGAAATCAAACTATATTATTTATTTGAAGACATGAAAGTATGGAAAATTCAAAAATATTTTTTCAAAGAAAAATTTGTATTTATAATCTTCACTAATGGTAGTATAAACTCAAAGTAAATTAAGGGCAAAATATATTTGCAATAAATAAGATATTCAAAGAGTTTTTATTTAAAATTATATATCTTAATAACAAATAAAAAACTACACTAACAAAAGAAGCAAAAATAATAGATATCTATATATATAAAAGCCTAAGTGATGGTTACAACTGAATGACCAGAATGACTGGAATGACCGGAATGACCAGTCATCCACTAGCTATGATGCACACTGACCATCAGGGGGCAGATGCTCAATGCAAGAGTTGCCCCCTGGTGGTCAGTGCACTCCCACAGCAAACCTCTCAAGGCCCCTCTCCCAGTCCCCCCGCTGGCCAACCTCCCGTGGCCCTTCCCTCAAGCTGGCCAAACTCCCACTGTCTTTCCTCTTGGCGGGCCGCCCCCCCCTCCCAGTAGGCCTCGATTGCCAGCCAGGCTGAGGGGCCCCCATGTGCATGAATTCGTGCACTGGGCATCTAGTATTAATTATATTTAAACATGTATAGATACTCAAATGCAAAAATATTTAAAAATAAAGACCACATAAAATCAAAATAAAAATGAATCAAAACCATGCTTGTTCTCTCTAGTAACAGAATAAATGCAAATTAAAGAAAAAAGCAAGAAATTCTTTTATTTTTTATCTTAAAAATTATACTTTTTATCAAATTCAGCAATGTTATATCTAGTTTGATCATTTATTTCATGATAATAAAAATTACTGTATTACAGTGAGAAAAATGTATTGGATTTAGAAACAAAGTATCTGGGTTCAAATATCCTCTCTACCAATTTCTTACTTTTTATTTTTGTGACACTCAGTTACATGTCTAAGGAAGTGTGGGTAATAAAATCTTCCTCATAAGTGTATCAGGTTATTATGAAGTTTCATTGAAATATATATTAAGTGCTTAATTAATTTTATTCCTTTTTACTTTCCAACACATAGGCATTACTTTATCATCACCTTTGTTTCTATGTCCATCCTCTTACAAGATTCCATTGACTCAAGATTCATTCATTTGTTCATTCCATCATCCTAGCTTGGACTCTCTTGACCTCAGTTGTTTTACCTTCTTTCCTGTAGGCTCTTTTCCTTCTAATATAGTTGCATTCAATCTCAGATCAATTTCATAAAACACAGTCATGACAACAAATTGTATTGCTTAGAGAGTGAAGCTCAAAAACCTTGGCCAGGCATGACAAGTACTCCACTACAGTCCTGGCTGAGTAAATTACCTTCTCTCCCAATAAAGTGTAAGATAAAACTCCCTTCCATTTCAATTAAGCTAGACCTTTCAATACCTTTCAAGTACATCATGCTCATACCTATTCCTTGTTTTGTCCTCTTAGAGTAAATTAGTTCCTGCACTTGCAGGCATTCAAATAATGTTCTTTACACTGGAATTAGCAGCCAATAAATAATTTCTCAAATTTTGTTTATTGAAGTACTAGACACATGTGAGATTACAATATTAATATTGGGAAGAAGAGAATGGTTTTATGGATTTAAATTTGATTATGTCCATATCAAAAAGCTTCAAGACATGCAATTATAAATTGAAATAATCTGTTATTAAACATTAAATTGGAATATATTCATAGGTCAAGGGACAGCTGACAACTCAGTTATGAAGCACAGTTGATATTTTTATTTGTGTTTCATTGATTATTAACTTCGTATGAATACATTTATTATTTAAAAACTAAATAGGGTCTAATCCTATATAATAAAGAGGTAATATGCAAATTGATCATCATGCCCTCGCACAAGATGGCCTCCCCCATGTGGTCACAAGATGGCTGGCAGGGGAGGGCAGTTGTGGGCGATCAGGCCAGCAGGGGAGGGCAGTTAGGGGCAACAGGCCAGCAGGGGAGGGTAATTGGGGGTGACCAGGCCTGCAGTGGAGAGCAGTTGGGGATGACCAGGCCTGCAGTGGAGAGCAGTTGGGGGGAACCAGACCTACAGGGGAGGGCAGTTGGGGGGGACCAGACTGGCAGGGGAGGGCAGTTAAGGGCAATTGGGCTGGCAGGGGAGCAGTTAGACATCAATCAAGCTGGAAGGGGAGTGGTTAGGGATTGATCAGGCTGGCAGGCAGAAGCAGTTAAGGGCAATTAGGCAGGCAAGTGGTTGGGAGCCAGCAGTCCTGGATTGTGAGAGGGATGTCCGACTGCTAGTTTAGGCCCGATCCCCTGAGGGGTCCCAGATTGGAGAGGGTGTAGGCTGGGCTGAGGGACCACCCCACCCCCACCCCAATGCATGAATGTCATGCACCAGGCCTCTAGTGAATCTATAAGATCAAATAGTCACTGTATACCTCCATCACCTATTTAACTCTTTTTAATGTTTTAAATAATTGGAGGTGTTTGATTAAAGTTTTAGGAAGCTGAAGTCCCACTGACGTAAGTCTCTGACTTTGCCAGTTCACTATAAATGTCCTTAATGTTGACTCTGAGAGTAGGAAGACTTGGGAAAGCAGGAGAAGCACCTTAGCAACTGCCAGCAGATGGAATGATGGAAATGGGGATATTTAGCCAAGTGTGAAGAACAGCAAATTGTGACCAAGCAGAAAGAAAACAACAATTTACATCATTGACATATGAGACCTGGTTTTCTAGTAAGCCAAGGCACAATCTTTCAGGCATGGGTAATAATGTCCCTTGAATCAAAACAAATTATAAGTATTGATTTTAAAATTGATTATCTTCAATGAGCTGCTTTCCAGAAAATAAAAGAATAGGTCTGTCTGTCATTAACTACAATGACAAAGCCAGACACAAGAAGAGAAAATATACTCTATATGTTTTGTAATCTTTGAGGAGCTGTCATATTATTTCTCTTTGTTTCTTTGCCTCTTTTTCTTCTATACTCTTCTTTGGGCTGACAATAGCTAGGGTAAAATATCTATAGTAAAAATAAATAAGAAATAAAATATCATTATGCATTAGACCATAATAAGAACTGGGGAAAAGAACTTGTCCAAAAGTATGCAGCCTTGGGAAGATACATAGTTTCACTGACATTCTTATTTGTCCTACACTGGTGTTAGCTTCCTGAGGCTGAGGTAGCAAATACCACAAGCTGGGTGGCTCATAAAAACAAGCATTCCTTCTCTCACTTTTCTATAGGCTAGAGTTCAAAATCATGGTGTCTTCAGGGCCATGCTCCTTCAGCAACTCTGGGTAGAATCCTTGCTTTTCTCTTAATAGGCACTCTTGGTGGCCATTGATCCTTGCACTCCATGGCATGCAACTGCATCAGTCTACTCTCTGACTCTGTCATCATATGGCATTCTCCCTATGTATCTCTGTTCTTTCCTTATAAGAACAACCCATTATGCTCTGGCCTGTGTGGCTCAGTTGGTTGGACATTGTCGCATGCACCAACAGGTTACTGGTTTGATTTCTAGTCAGGGCATATGCCCAGATGACCAGCTCAATCTCTGGTAGGGGGTGTGCAAGAGGCAGCTAATTGATGTTTCTCTGTCCCTATCACCTTTTCTCTCTTTCTAAAAAGCAATTAAAAATCTTACAAAAAAAAAAGAACTCCAGTTATATTAGACTAGTGTTTATCCTAATGACCTCATGATAATAATTTGATTACATCTGCAAAAACCTTATTTCCATATAAGGTCACATTCTTAGCTAAGGGAGGTTTGGACTTCATTATGTCTTTTGGGGGTACACAATCTAACCCTTATATAACAGATGGTATTATCAAATATTTGCATCCCTGAAAAATAAAAACAGATATGTATGTTGATAATTTAATGTCCCTTACTCTTTGTTTAATTTCTTTTCAGTTAATTTTGGGTGGCAGAATTGATCATCTATATATTATATGTTATTGCTGATCAGTGGGAAGTGAACATAGCAAGAATCAGAAGATCCATGTTCTAGTCTCAGATTCATCACATAAATATTGTCTAATGGAATAATGTGAGGATATGGATTATAAAAAAGAAGATAATGCACTGTAGGTACTACAATTAAAATATATGATTCTTTTTTGGAAAGTAACATTCCCCTAAAGCCATGGTCAGCAAACTGCAGCTCACGAGCCACATGCAGCTTTTTGGCCCCTTGAGTGTGGCTCTTCCACAAAATACCCCATGTGAGCGCACGTACAGTGAGATTGAAACTTTGTGGCCCATGCGCAGAAGTTGGTTTTCTGCCTGGGTGAGGCTATTTTGAAGAAGTACTGTTGATATTTGACTCTGTTGACTAATGAGTTTGCTGACCACTGCAAAGGATAATAGGAAGATAGATAGCAATGGTTACTTGTTTGTTTAATACATCAGCAAAGGAAAGTGAGCTAATGAGAAACAAAAGAGGTAAACATACTTAAACAAGATAATGATTCTCCCAAGGATCAGAGCTCATTGTGCAGGAAATAATAGGAAGGGTGAATTTACAAGTCAGACATTAGGAAAAGAGATAAGGAAAGTATCAGATGCTCAGACAAGATTTTGACCAACAAAGTAATGAAGTATATGGATAAGACTTATAATTGTAAGTTAGATATAAAAGTCTCAAAAACATTGTAGCTGAGATTGGCACTATAATTAAGATGATGGTATTATTTTAGACTAGAAGCCTAGTGCACCAGATTCATGCATGGGTAGGGTCCCTAGGCCTGGCAGGCAATCAGGGACAATTGGGGCCTTCTGGCTGCTGGGCAGGGCCTTTCTTCATTCTGCACTGCCCCTTGGTGGTCAGTGCACATCATAGCAAGAGATCAAACTCCTGGTCTCCCGGTCAAACTCCCAATAGGACATTTTGCATATTAGCCTTTTCTATATATAGATAAGAAGAATTTTTAATATAATACAGGCAAAATAAAATACAGGCTACTATGGCCAACATCTAAGCCACTGATAATACTAAATGCAGGAGATGATTTGGAATCACAGAAATTCTTTTTTGTTTCTGGTGTGAATGTATAATGGTACAGCCACTTTGGGAGACTGTTTGGCAGTTTTTCCTGAACTTTACCATATGCTTGCAGAAGCTTATCATTTAATATAGTAATCATGTCTGATAAGTATGTATCAGAATAAGGTGAAAAATTAAGTCCACACTAACATATGAATATTTATGTAAGTTTTAGTTATAATCACCAAAGTTTGGAAGTATTATTCCACAATAAAAGGAAATGAGTTATCAAACCCTAACTCCACCCCCCTCCCCCCCCCCCAAAAAAAAAGAAAAAACCCACAGAGGAAGCTTAAATTCATATTGGTAAGTGAAAGAAGCCACAGTGAAAAGGCTACAGATTGTATAATTCAAATTTTATGATATCCTGGAAAACACAAAACTATGGGAAATGTAAAAAGACCAGCAGTTTGCAAGGGTTCAGGGGCATTCTAGGGGTTGAGATTAATAGGTGAAATATATAACATTTTTAGGGAATGAAACTAGTCTGTGTGTTAGTGTAATTATAGATACTGGAAATTATGCATTTGTTAAGCCATAGAACTATATGGTGAATTCTAATGGAAACTTATGGACTAATAAGTTAATAATAATGTGTCAATATTGGTTCCTGAATTATAACAAATGCACTGCACTAATTCAAGATGTTAATAACAGGGAAAACTGTGATTACAAAGAAGGAATAGTATATAGGAACTCTGTATACTTTCTGTACACCTCTTCTGAAAACCTAAAACTACTCTAAAATGACTTTATTAAAAAAACACAAAAACATGTAACATGGAAACCAACCCATACTTCCACAGTTGTATATTGACAGATTATAAGAAAGTAGTAAACTCATCAAGAGTCATTTTCACACATTATTTATCCCATAGCAAGATGTGTGGATCTAGAAAGAAATGTAAAATGTTATATGTCTATCCTTAGGAAAGAAAATGTCCTCTGACAGCCCTGCTATGACTTATAAATGAATATTTGATAACATGGAAATATTAGCATGCAATATTTTCTCTGGAGAAACAAATGTCAACAATATCAACATATATTAACAGCCTTATATCAACCCAAGCTTAGTGGGGTAAAAGAAAGTGAATTATAGGCAAGGCATTTTATTTTAATGGAACTTGAGTCATAATTCCATAGCATGGTGACTTCTCTCATTCTATATGCCAGAGACATTCTGGCTAAAGTAATCCCAGAAGAGGGTTGAGTTTGAAAGGTAGTAAAAAGGAGCACTCTGACTGTATATAAATAACAGTTTTATTTTTTAAAATATAGTGTCAATAACACCTACCAAGAAACATCTGGCAACATTTCCTGAACACGGTCAATGGGGACTATTGAGCACACATTCTCAATTCTACTTGGTCCTCACAGGGGACCTTAAACAGAGTGATGGTGATAGTAATCTGTCAGCACTGGCTGAGATCTTGTCAGATTGCAAAAGTAGTGTGGTGGACCTTACCATAAGAGTTTAATTTCCACTCACATTACTCTGAAACTAATATAATTGTTCTCTTTCTCCCTCCCTCTCTCTCTCTCTCTCTCTCTCTCTCTCTCTCTCTCTCTATATATATATATATATATATATATATCAAGCGACTGGACTGATGGAATGACCAGAATGACCAGAACTACTGAAATAACTGGTTGTTATGACTGTGGCAGCAAACCAGCCTGATTGGGACCCCAGTCACCCCCCGACAACTGCCCATGGCCCCTCCCCCTGGACAGCCATGCCCCTGATCAGCCCCCATCAAGGTGGGCTGACTGGACACCACCTGTGCACGAATTCATGCACCAGGCCTCTAGTTAGGTTATAAGATTTTCCTTTAACAAGCCCTGTACCTGAACCTAACATCTGAATTCTTGTTTTTCTTGCCATTATTGTTATAACCACTATGCACACTTCCTCTGTTAAGCCACCCATGGTCTCAGCTTTGAATGACTACTGCAGTCTCTCTCATGAGTGATTGGATTCAGTTGTAAAATACATTATACAGCCAAGTTTATGGATGCCATGTCATGTGATTCTTCAAGCTGCACTCAACTCAGAAACACGACACTCAGTTCTTTCTCCATGCTCAAAAAAATCTTTTCCAAATCTTCACTGTACTAAGCCCAACTAAAGAAGGTGTGGAATCACCACCTCTTATACATTATGCCTGAAAAAGACTATTTCTCTCTGTGTTGTTATGCACACATCACATGCATTTGTGAATAAGACAAACAGATTCAGTCAAGACAGTGTTTCAGTCTATCTCCTCCGCCTTTTGCAAAAGACAATAGGAATCCAGGCACTTGTGCATCCTATGACTTCAGGAGTTCTTTTGACCAAAATAAAAATATCTTTGGTCTCTTGAAATCCCTGTGATCCATCCTCAGGGGTAGCATGAACCCACTCTCTGCCCTCTGCTTTCCCATGGGTTCTGTCCTATCTTTTAGCAAGTGTTATTTCTTTTGTTGTTATAGTAGTACTTTTGTGTGAATGAAAAACAAAATTCTCTAATTATAGACTACTTGGAAATATACTAAAGTATAGATAATATGAAGTCATCAAATTTCAGCAACCTAAGAGATACATAGTATTTATATTATTGAGCATGTTTTTGCTAACTTTTGTATTTATGTTATTTTCTTTTTATTTTAAGAATTTATAAGAAGTTTTCAATGTCACTTTTTTTCCAAAAGCATGTTTCAATCCTTATAATTTATTTCTTTAATTATATGACCATTACATAATTTACTGAAGTTATTCCTATTCTTGGATAGTGTTCCCTCAGATTTTTCTTGGTATCATTTTCTTAGAATTAGGATGTTCCAAATTCAGTGTCATCTTGTTAAGATAGTCTATGTGATTATATTAAATTCTAACTCAGAATATTCTGAGTATGTTTTTGAGCCATTTTTCAAATATAGTATAGCTGATATATATTTGTTCTTGGAAAATCACGTAGAATGATCCAGGAATCTTACTTAGTCTTTGTAGATGACACAAATTTAACATCCTTAATTATATTCCCAGTGATTTAAAAAACAACAATAATACCAAGCATATAAATCTGTGAGTTTTTCAGAGCTACTGTTCTATAAGCATTTTATTTATTTTAATTAAATGTTCTGGAGTGATATTGGTTAATAAAATTATATAAGTTTCAAGTATTCAATTTTATGATCCATCATCTGTATAGTGCATTGTGTATCCACCACCCAAAGGCATTTAAAATAAATCAGGTAGTGAAACAGGAATTTTAGGGGAACATAGGCAGGTTTAGGGAATTTTTAGAATTGGAGTCCATGGAAAAACACAGAGCTACAGACTGGGAGAAGGTACATTTCCATAACACAAGGAAGCCAGGTGCAGCTACATTTCCAAAAGACAAGGAAACTGGAAGTAACTAACAAAGGTCTATATTTACAAAATAAAGAAGAAGGAAGAAAGCCCACAAGGAATGGAAGCACTATGAGGGAGGAGGGCCTCAGGAATCACTGTAGTAACCAATTTGAAGGGGAATATTGCCCAATCAGAGGGGATATCAGGACACAGGACTTGCAGCCTTTATAAATCATGGAAACAGGCAGTCTGTGGATACCCTTTCTCCCTCCCCATGTGCGTGTCCATTCTGTAGGACTCTTTTCCTCTCCCCACGTGGAAGTCTGTACTTGTTCTTCAATAAATCAACACCTTTGCTATACTACCCTCTGTCCGTGGATTCATTCTTTGACTCTGGCAGACAAAGAATCCGGGTTCCAGTCCAAAAATTCTGTTTCAGTAGCATCCCTACAGTGAAAACCCTGGCTTTCCTTTTACCATGCGAACATACATACATACACATCTCTGTCTTTATCTCTATCACTATCTCATCTTTTCCATTTTTAATGAAAAAATATACCCTTCATTTAAAATTTTGGAAGATAATGAAAGTCATAAAATGCACTTAAATTTAAAAAATCAGTCATTTTGTACTAAAGCTTGCAGCAATAGTTTTGAAAATGTCCATCATTCTTGTCATTAGAAAAAGCTCCCCTGTCTTTCTGTCATGTGTCAGTTATCTAGTACCTAGGAAACTATTCTGGCTCATCTGTCATGTTAATCTTGTTATAATGACTTGTCTCTACACATGAGGGCAATAAAAAATTTTCAAAGCAAATGAATATGTAGTTTTTATTTTATGACTCTAAATATTGATATGTGATTTAGTAATTATCCCCTCTAGGCACAAAGTAAGTTTTTAAACCCCGCAAGCCTTAATGAGTCCTTAGAATTAAGTAAATAAGCATTGTTATGCCCAGATTACAAGATTCCCAAGAAACCACATCAGGGAGCCAATTCGATGTAAAAGCATAAGAACCTGTATTCAAGCTAGCTTGAGCTCTCCATCCACCAGACCCACCGACACATTGGCTAGCCAAGTGGCCAAGAGAGAGAGAACCCCTCCCAGAGACCGGTTATATAGGGGGGGGTTGGAGTAAGGGAGGAGAAAGGACTGTGCTTTGCCGATTGGCCAGGCACAAGTCGATGTCCCGTTCCTGGGTGTGGCTAGCAGAGTCTTAGACTTCCGTGAAGAAGCTCCTTGCCCAACACGTGGCCAAGGTAAGATGGAGGACGTAGCCCTTACCCTGGGGGAAGGTGGAGGGCGTAGCCTTCGCCCTTTCAAGCATCTCATAGAAATTCTTACAGAGTTTAAGTAGCACATGCATTCATAAATCCATTGATAGGATTTATAAAAGTTACAGTAGTAAGATGAATACAGGATTGAGATTTGTTATGCTACAAGTTTGTTCTTGCTTCAAAATTGAGTAAATAGGTCAGAGAAAAGGAAGTTTAGTACTAAGTTTTGATTACCTTGTTGTCTAATAAAAATAGTCTTGTTGATACATCTGTATTTTACTAACAATCATATAAAATTGTGGGGCATTATAGTTATCACCAACTTTTTGGATTTTGACTCTCTAAGTTTTTTGTTTGTTTGTTTGTTTGTTTTTCAGGTTGGTCTAGCTAAACAGTCATATCAGCATTGTAACATGCGAGCAGAATCTCTACTAACCTGCCATCATATGTATTTGATTGCTTTTATATATAAAAACATAAATTCATGTGTTCAACTTGTGTCTACTACTCTATTTTATTTGAGATATAAAAAGAAATATTCTGGACATATTTTTTCTTTTTTTCATATGTACGGAAATGTCCAACAAAGTTAGTTGTGAGCCATTTTATATCTGTTGTGACTCTCAGAAAACTCAAGAACTACGAAAGACAATTCGGTCATATTCTCTGAATTATGGTAGAATGAGTACAATAGCGATTAATAGTCTTTTATCATAATAAGGCAAAAGTAAAAAAGGTTATTTGAATATTGCCTGAAAGCTTAATGAGGAACATTGTAGGGAAATTAACCAAGGCAGTATTTTCATTTCTTTATTTTTGGTGTATATGTGTGGGGGATGCAAGGGGGAGGGGAGGTGGGGAGGTTGAAGGATGTTCAGTACAACCAAAAGAGTAAACCAAACTCAGCTCTAATAAGATAATGATATTGAGATCCTTTCTAATCACCTCACACTTAGTCTTCAGCTTCTCTCCACTCCCACCCCCATACACCTATGTAAATTATACACAAAAAGTTATATGAAAAACCATCAACATTTTATTTTCACCTCTTTCAGTATTTGAAACTAAAGAGCAATCTTTTGTTTGAAGGTAAGTCACTGACTGTTGAAAATAATATGTATGCCTTAAAGTTTTAATCCTCTCACTTAAAATTTTTTTCAGCCTGTCAAATTGGTGCCAGTAAAGAAACCACCAATTGACAGTTTCTGAGAACAAATTCTTTTATAGAAGTTTTATCATTGACAGTTTATTTGACACCCATGTGACCCTTTAACAATTTCCTAACACTGAGATCTTCAATGAGAAAATATAATCTAGAGTGAAAATAATGATAAAATGCTGAGAGGTGACATTGGGGACATTTTGAAATGATTCAATATCTCTTGTGAAATTATTTTTCGTGACAAGGCTTCATTTCCTAAGGAAATATGGAGTTTTCATGATGAGTCCAAAATTCACAGAATTTATAAGAATTTTTTAGTGTCACTCTCTCTCCCTTCCACTCTTTCTAAAAATCAATGGAAAAATGTCCTTGGGTATGGATTAACAAAAAATAAACAAATAAGAGAGCGATGAATAGAAAATATATGACTGGCTGAAGCTGTTACCCTTGATGCCATTGTAGCTCTACTGACGCCCCAGCTGCACATCTTCCAGGACTGGATTAAGGAAAACAGGACTTTGGAAACTCAGAGATGTAATTCCATGCAAATAAAAATCACTCATCCTCCTGTGTGAATCTCAGAAAATTATTTTTCTCGAGATACTGTAAGGACATGACCCCTAGCACTCAGTGGGGAAAGGGATATCCCACTTCCACTGATAATAAAGCCAAACAGCCATCCTTGTTTGGGTTGAAAAGGCCTGGTGTTGTTTTAGGGTTTGGGGATTGGCTGAGTTTGTTTTTATTTTCTTTTGTTTGTCCTTTTTTTAAAAAAAAGATTCTACATATAAGTGAAATCATCCAACCATATAGTGTTTGTCTTTCTTTGTCTGACTTATTTCACTTAGTCTGATACCCTCTAGGTCCATTAATATTATTATAAACGCAAGATTTTATTCTTTTTTATTGCTGAGTATATAATAAAAGACTAATATGCAAATTGACCAAACAGCAGAACAACTGACCACCAGAGGGCAGACACTCAGTGCAAGAGCTGTCCCCTGGTGGTCAGTGCACTCCCACAAGGGTGCGCCACTCAGCCAGAAGCCGGGCTCATGGCAGGCGAGCGCAGAGGCAGTGGTGGGAGCCTCTTCCACCTCCACGGCAGTGCTAAGGATATCCCGCTGATGGCTTAAGTTCACTCCAGAGCCGGCCTAAGCCACCACATGGATATCCCCTGAGGGCTCCTGGACTGCAAGAGGGTGCAGGCCAGGCTGAGGGACCACCCCCAAGTGCATGGATTTCATGCACCGGGCCTCTAGTATATATAGAATAATAAAACTCACATCTTAATCTATTCTTCTATCAATTGACACCTAGGTTGTTTCCATATCTTGGCTATTGTAACTAATGTTACGATGAACATAGGGGTACATATACCTTTTCAAAGTATTGTTTTTGTTTTTTTGGAGGGTAAATACCCAGAAGTGGAATTGGGTCATATGACAGATTTATTTTTAGTTTTTTGAGGAATCTCCATACTGTTTTCTATAGTGGCTGCGCTGATTTGCAATCCACTAACAGTGCATAAAGTGTCCCCTTTTATCCACATCCTAGATAACACATGTTACTAGTTGATTTTTTGATAATAGCTATTCTGACTGGTGTGAGGTAGTATCTTATTGTGGTTTTAATCTGTAGTTCCCTTATGATTAGTGATGATGAACATCTTTTCATATATGTCTGTTGGCCATCTGTATGTCTTCTTTGGAGAAATATCTCTTCATGTCCTTTGTCCATTATTTGATGAGTATTTATATTTTTACTGAGTTGTGAGTGCCTTGTATATATTGGATATCAACCACTTATTTGATATATCTTCATTTAATACATTCTCCTATTCAGTAAGCTGTCTTTTTGTTTTATTGATGGTTTTCTCTTGCACCACGTACAAAAATAAACTTATAATGGATTAAAGACTTAAATGTAAGGCCTGAAACAATAAAACTTCTAGAAAAAAACATAGATGGTAAACTATTTGACATCAGTCTGAGTAATATCTTTTTGGCTATGTCCCCTCAAGCAAGGGAAACAAAAGCAAATGTAAACAGATGGGATTTTATCAAACTAAAAGCTTCTGCACAGCAGAGTACCAATCATTTTCAAACCTCAGCATGTTCTCCCATGCTTTTTACAAAGCCCGAATCTTTCCCACAATCCTCCCCTATTTTATAAATCTTCCTGGAAAAGAACTATGAATATTTCCAAGTCTTGCTGAAGTACACTTCTGTTCTGACACAGCCATTCACCACTGTCAACACGGCCTGAAAGTTCTCTGTTTCTTCCTCTAAGGTTCAGAAGGACTTCAAATTGTTTTACTCACCCTTTTCACCAAGCTTCTCACATAAGAACATAAACTTTGGAGACCAAATGCTGTTAGGAATGATTTTTCCAAGGAAGAATATACAAACTCCATGTCATATCACTGAATCAAAGAAGTAAAGAATATCCAGATTGGAAAATACACTAGAGGTAATTTAGCACAACCACCAACTGTGCTAGGTTATTTTTCCTACCACATCCCCATGCAGTCATTTCTCAGCTCCTGCACTAACACCTCTAGTTAGTAGCTAGTGATTCTAGTTAATTTGATGCAACAGACAAGGGCATTTATTAATGTAAGGTACTGGATATTTTCTGCTTATTTTTAAAAGCTCCTTGCCTTCATTAGGGAAAGAAGTACATGATATATAAATAGTTAAGGCTTACCAGACTTCCCATGTTGCCAAAGAGATTTAATCATAGCAGCAGCTCCCATAGAGAAAAATCACTGTATTCCATCTTCTTTACCAGGGAATATTCTTATTAACTATTATTATCACATGAGTTTTATCCTCTACTGCTGAAAAAAGCCTATGGCAGTTATTATCAATACCTACACAGAACTTCCCCAAATGAATAGCTGATTGGTGTAATTACCTGATAAACTCCCAAAGGCTGTGATCAGTTGTGAACTGTGCAGTATATCTGTTTATAAATAATAAATAAAATAATAATAGAAAAATTGTCAGTAGCTCCCATGAATTAATCTCACAATACTTTTCATGAGCAAAGCCATAGAAGACACTCATGTTAGTAGTTAAAATTCAAACAAGTTCCAAATAAAAATAAAAATTGTGTTTTAAAATTTCACTGGTTGAGTAATAGAGAAAACATTAGAATGGAAAGAATATGGGATAAGGAATCAGAATAAAGTTTGAATTTTGTTTTTCACACTTACATACACAAATAAGAAAATTATATATATTCTGATCTTGTCATTTCACTGATAAGAAGGAAATACCAATGTTTATATGACTGGTTCCAAATGTTGTGGATTCCAAATGAGAAAACTGATTTGTCTATCTTCCCATGAATTTCTTTTTAAATCTTTCATGACAGTATAGCTGTCCCCCCAAAACAAACAAACAAACAAACAAACAAACAAAAAATAACAAACAAATAAAAGAACAACCTATGAGTGTCATATATTTCTCTCATAAGGAAATACCTGTCTAAAAATTACAGTGAAGCGATGTTATACTCATTCTATAGATTCAGGTATAATCATACTTTTCTATTACTTGTAAAAAAATATGTAAATGTCTTCCATTTGTTTTTCTTTCTTTTTTTTCCCCCCAGCAACTTATGAGAGCTGATGTTTGTGGGACTTCTGTGAACTAGGTGGCATCATATTGATGGCTTAAATGGACCATGGTGGTTATTGTTGCACAGAAAGTGCCTAATGCTACCAATAAGGCCTATTTCTTTCTTTGAAGCTGGTTGTTAGACACTGACCAGTCTATCACCAATTGGAGAGATGCTGACTGGAAGGTTCAAGATGGTTTCACTCAGGGTTGGGCACTTGGTGCTGGCTACTGGCCGAAGTACTTTGGCTTTGACCCACATGATCTCTCATGGCCAGAGGCTAACCTGACTTTCGCATGTGGCAGTTTCAGCACAACAGTCTAAGAAGATGTCTTAAAAAGTTACGTAATATCACTAGCGTCACATTCCATTGATTACTTATGTACCTCTCTAACGCTCAGTTCCCCTTTCCTATAAAATTAATGTAGCCTGCTAATAGTTTTTATAATCAGAATTAAGTAATGTAATCCATGTGAAACACAGTGACAGTAACTGCTATGTTAAAAATACACAATAAATGTCAGCTACTATTATTACTATATGTTTTATGTCCTTAAACATCTCTCATATCAGTCATCTCCTTATCCTCGTTGCCACTTCCCTGGTGAAAGAGGCCCTTATTTATCTGCCAGATTCCCACATTTATACTACAAAGCACAAGAGGCTTAACATCACTGTTTCCCTTTTATATTTTTATCATGAATATTTAGGGCTGAGTCTAGATGGAGTAGGATAACCCTCTAATAAATGCTTAATTCGTTTTTTTTTAAATAGAATTACCCTACTAAGTATTAAATTTTGAACTGAAGTAAATACAGCCTTGCACTGTTTAATGACTTTTCTGTCAATGACGAGCCACAGATATGACGATGTTCCAAGAAGATGACAATGGGGCTGAAAAATTCCTGTCACCTAATAACTTTGTATCCATCCTAACGTTATAGCCCAATGCATTGCACATGTGTTTTTGGCCACACTGGTGTAAACAAAGCTGCTGAGCTGCCAGTAGTTTAAAAGTATAGCACATACAATGATGTAGAATACTTCATATTTGATATTGATAAAATGACTAAGTTCCTGGTTTACATATGTACTATAGTATACTTTTTATTGTCATTGTAGAGTGTACTCTTTCTACTTATAAAATGAAATTTGCTGCCTGGCCCTGGAGTGGCTCAGTGGTTGAGCATTGACCTATGAACCAGAAGGTCATGGTTTGATTCCAGGTCAGGGCACATGCCTGGGTTGTGGGCTCCATCTCCTGTAAGGGGCGTGTAGGAGGCAGCCAATCAGTGATTCTCTCTCACCATTAATGCTTCTCTCTCTCCTCTCTCCCTCTCACTTCCTCTCTGAAATCCATAAAAATACATTTTTAAAAGTGTGCTGTAAAACAGTTTCTCTATGTCAGCTGCACCCTCATAAATCTCATGTTTACCTCTTCTTTTTTACTTCATCATTTCTCTTGTGCTTAACTTAACTTTTTGTTCTTTTGTTCATCATGGCCCCTAAGTGCACAAAATCTACTGCTAATTTTTGTCAGTAAGAGGCCACATCCAGTGTTTGACCTGGAACCAAAATTAAAAGTAATTAAGAACTATGGAGGTGGAAAGCTTGTGATGATTATTACTTACAAGTCAGGCTCCTTTGATGACATAGACCCCCCACACTGAAAAGTTTTCATTAATAGAAAGGAATGTAAATAGTGCATTTTCTACTTTCAAGTCATCTTCCATCAGGCTTTATCCCCTCTTTACCCTCTTCTACCTGCCCCCACTTCCCTTCCCTTTGGTAATCACCACACCGATATTTGTTTCTATGAGGTTTCCTTTTTTTTCATAATCCCTTCACCTATTTCACCCAAACACATAACCCTGACAGCTGTCAGTCATTCTCTGTATCTATGAATCTGTTTCTATTTTGTTTATTTGTTTATTTTGTTCACTGGGTTCCACATAGAAGTGAAATAATAATATGGTATTTGGCTTTCTCTGACTGGCTTATTTCACTTAGCATAATACTCTTCAGGTCCATCCATGTGTCACAAAAGGTAAGATTTCCTTCTTTTTTATAGCCACATAGTATTTCATTGTGTTCTACTTAAGTTTTCCTTATTACTATTGTTATTATATTTTCTAATACTTTGTTTTTAGAAATATATTTGTCCAAAAAAAACCCCATAAATATTACAGATTCAAGTAAATTTGTCTTTCATACCATGCTTTGGGAAAAGTTAGTGTACTGCAATTGTTGTAAAGATTTCCTTTACAGAAATATAAAAAACTATCTAAAATTTAGCATAGTTAATATTAATGATATTTTCATTTTTAATGAAAAATAGATACCTGTATTTTTAATGTAGTTTTCATCTTTACTATTACCTAGAAAATATTAACATACATGTTTTGGCCTTAAGTAAACATGAAAGGAAGACAGATGAAAAAATCATCTTATCTCCTAATCCTTTTTGTTTTATAATACATCATCTGTTTATGGTATGTTCACCACCCAGTCTAAGAACTATTTTGTATTGTAGTTCCTTCATAAGTACAAATTATTACTTTTATTTACTACTGCTATGTCAGCTACTTATAATTCACCTTTTCCTCTTTAATTATTTTAATATACTTGTGTTTTTTCTTTGTTTTCTTTTATTTTTCAAACCTGTCAACCCCCACATTAACTTAGCATTCAACAGGACAGCACCTCTTATTTATTGCTATTAAAACATTAAAAATTGTTTTATCACCTATGTTATACCAAAACAATTTCTAGCAATCACCCCAATCTCCTCTTTTATTTTGGACTGCCTTCTAGCCTGATACCTTTTTATCTCCTTCCCCTGCCCTTTCATCTAATCTTAAATCTATTATTTTGCCTTTCTGTTGGAATCATGTTTCCTTCACTTTTATAGGCACTATTTGAAATTCACTTATTTCTATATTGACTTTTAAAGATTTTTCTTTGACATTTACTTTTGTATTCTATAGTACATATTATTTAGACATGTGATATTTCTCACAATCTTGCATGTATGTTTTTCTTTCCCCATGCCACAAATAACTCTTTGGTACTTTTGTTCTTTCTTTGTTTATTTATTTATCTTGCTTCTATGTTTTGCCCTTTAAAAGCAAGAGTCCTCTTTGGATCCAATATTTCACTCATAAATAAGAGAGCTGCTTCGTTTTGCTTCATTTTTAGAATGCCCTCATTTTTAACAAGAATGGTTTCACAAACCGTCTTTAGAACCAGCTATAGAACACACTAACAATCTGAGCTGGTGATTCATTTATTGGCTCTTGCTCTCAAGCTTCTGTAATATCCCCTGCATTGCGGGGAGTTGGAAGCTTGCAAACTTCATTTCCATTAAACCTTTGCCACTTTGATTTTTCAGGCTTTGCCAGAGGGAAACAATAATGAGGGATTGGGAGAGGGGAGTAAAGAAGAAGCCCTTTTTTTTTCTCAGCAAATGATGCCTCTGGACAGGGCGGCAGGAGACTGAAATATCTGCGGTGGTTTTATTTTTCCTGACTGGACATTGATGGGACTCTCTAGCAACATCAGAATAGCCCTCCACCCCACAGTCCATGTAGTCATCATTGCCACCGCAATAATCAAGCAAAACAGCCATTTTTCACTCAAACACTTGCTTTAATTTCATCCATTTTATATAGTTCTAGTTTTATTTTTATCTTTTGACATCGAATAGCAGTAACCCATTATTCACTGGCAGTGATTCACGACTTTCAGATGAAAATTACATGAACACACCCAGATTCCAATCCTATTTCTAAGTCTACTTATTTTATAGATACTAAAGGTGTCAAAGTCTAGTTGGGAAATAGAAAACACTCTAGTTAGTGATATCAAGCAGACAGGAATATGAAGCAAGGAACTGAAGGGCATTAGAAAGACCACAGAACGGAAAGGCAGGAAGAAAGAAAGAGAAGATGAAGAAAGGGGATAAGCAGGGTATGAGGGTGTTACAGTTGTATGTAGGTGCCTGTAAGTTCGCATGTGCCCCAGCCGCCTGAGGGTGCTGCGGCCTCCGCCTCATCTACAACCTGATACTGTTGACACTACCACTGCCATTGCTGATGCCACTGTTACAGTCACCATGTAGGCAACATGAGAAGCAAAGAAAATGTCTCCCCGTGCGCCCCCCCCACCACCACCACTCGCCAGTACTCCCATTATGAGAGCTGTTTCCTGGGACACTGACTGGAAAGTCTGTCCCTGAGAATTTACAGAAATATTTGCAGGCTTTTGGTCCTCTAGCAATGCAGAGGAAAGCACTGAATACCAGAATAGGAGCTGGGAGACAAAAACCAACTAATCAATAAATAACTGGCATAGAAGAGCTTGTATGATCTAGCACCATGGATAATCCAGATAAAAGAAATGCATCTTTGCATAGATGATGCTATTTGGGACAAATCAACTTCTAAAACCCAGTGATACTGTGCCTCTTCCAGAGTAGAAAGAGACCTGATTCTTAAGACAATTTTATTGAGCTAAATAATCATTGAAACAATAATGGCCCTGTATGTTTACCTTCTTTAAAAGTCATCATGGAATATCTTATGATTTATATCTCTATCATGAAAATTTATGCAGATATTGCTTTGTAGGTAGTTTTAATTATTTGTACACTAAGTGATTAAATTCTTATTGCAGAGTAAATTTCACTTCATGTCTAGTAATTGCATTATTAAATTAAACTAAAAAACAAATGCTGTAATATATAAAAATAAACTAGAGCTGGTATAGATCTGCTCCATCACAGAATCACACACATTTAAAATTATACTTTCTTAGCCTCTGGCAGGATTCTTATTTACAACTATGTTAATAGAACAGATCAACTGGAAGGGAGTCACAGCAGAGTGACAGGAGGCCTGGTTGAGACTTACATGCCCAGGTTAGGATCACTTCACTGCCATCTATCAGATGTGTGATGCTCAGCATTCATTATCCTTAAGGACGCTTCCAAGGAACCTTCAACAGTGTGTTCAGGGAAGACCTTTGTGGCCATTAATCATGTATTGATGTTTCTTTCATCTGGGAACATATGAACTTGGCTAATCTCATTAGCAAAAGTAAAATAGCAGGGCTTAAACTATTCCATTCCCACAAGATGATTTACTATAAAGAAATAAACAAATACAAAGTATGTTTCGGTCTCTATATCTTGCACTATATCATAAGAGCTTCTTTTGTCCATTGTTCTGTCATATGCATATTAGAGAAAAAAGTTCTGCTTTTCAGTGTCCCAGATGGATAAGGAAAAGTTATGATTTCTTCACTGACAATTGTTTTGGGTACAAAACAAGGAAAGGAGCTCAACTTAAGAGCAAGAAACTTTGACAAGCTTTTGTCCATAGATCTGGAACAGGGGAGCATCTTTCCTGCCACTTTTAAGATAGAGGAGTCTCGGGATTTGCTGAGACCTTTGAAACAGTTCAAAGATGGAACCTTCGACAACAAAGAACTGGAAATCCAGTGTACATCATATTTTCTGAGAAATATTGTGTTCAGAACATTTCTAACAAACTACTGTCCAGCATTAATTGATCTCATCCAGTCTCCCTTGATTTCTTTTCTCTTCTTGTTAGTATAATTGGCAATTGGGGTAGGCCAATAACCTTCCTCATTTTACAGGGACACCTCAGATTCTGGAATGTTTTCCAGTAAGATCATTGTGTGTATGTTGAGAGGAAAAGCAAAGTAGAGGGGAAATGTATGAATGTAAAGGAATTATATTTGTTAATATGAATAACATATTCACATGTGCTGCTTCTCCCAGATTCCTAAAATCTCTACACTGTAGCTTAACTCAACTGTTGTAAGCTTTATTAGGATTTTTTAATTTTGATAGGCATTACTTTTTTTTTTCTTTCCACTCAAGGTTTGAATGACAAGAATACTGTCATATTTTCTACATTTGCCATGAGATAAAATAAAATACTTATTGCTCTCTATAAATATGAGAATTTTTCTATTAAGTTTTTTAAACTACTTATATCCATCTTCAATGGCTACTTTTGGATGACATATAAGATGATATATATGAGACCACTAAGCAATTTCATATCATAGAAGATGAATATCATTAAAGATGCAAAATTGCATTGTATTGTAAAAGAAAAAGTCAAATATTTAACTTCATAAAGCAAATATTCTTTTACACTCGTTATCATTAGGAGGAATATTAAGTTATTGGGGGGAATAAAGAGTAATATTGCCCTTTTACACTTTTCTTAAAATGAATGAAGAATAATGCTACACTTATGAAATAATGGTTGTGAATAAAAGACAAAAGAAAAAAAAAGTAAGAGACAATTTCCTTAGTGTTCTGCAATAATCCTAAAGATCCTAGTGTTGATTTTGACAAATCAGAGTGGACAAACTGAGAATAGACCTGAATTTGATACTTGAAAATTTACCAAATCTTCCTTTAATATAGAGAAACTTGAGCCAAGATCAAGCTAAGGTCAAAAGCTATAAAGCTATATACTGGTAGAGATATTTTTATGCTTCACAGCCTTTCTTTATAATTGCACCCTTACTGGTTTTCAAAAGGAAGTAATCTGACCATTTTGTATTCATAAGAGCTACCTCCCAAGCAGAGGTTCTCATAAATCAGCTATACAACACTGAGGAAGGAGTTGAACTTCCATGGACTGCAGCTTCCATTTCTATGAAATAAAAAAAAAAATTGGACTAGAGAATATGGAAACTCTTTTATAATGTTACTAGAGGCCCGCTGCATGAAGATTCGTGCAATAGGCCTTCCTGTGCCTGGCTACCAGCACCGGTTTTCCTCTGGCACCCGGGTCACAGGCCTTTGGTCTGGTCGCAGCAGCGAGGACTGGCTTCTCTGCTCCGGCTACAGGAGAGAAGCCAAGCCTCTTCAGTCTTCAGTAATCTTCAGTCTTCAGTAGTCTTCAGTCTTCGCTCTGAGCCTGCATATGCAAATTAACCACCATCTTTGTTGGGTTAATTTGCATACTCATCTTGATTGGCTGGTGGGTATAGTGGAGTGACATCAATTTGCATGTTTCTCTTTTATTAGTGTAGATGACTCAAAGCCATATTTGTGTGTTGTAGTAAAATATGAATAGCATGAGGGAACAGGTGCTGTGATATCAACATCTAGGTAAAAATTCTGATTCTTCCTCTTCCCAGCCACGTAAATATGGGCAACTTATTTAACCTCTGTTCACTACACTGAAGTTTCCTCTTGTGTAAGTAAAAATAATACCACCTTCATAAAAAGTTATTGGGAGTTATAGAGATGATGTAGAGGGGGTATGTACCCAGAATAGGGAGTTGTGACAACAACAACCATGATTATGATGATGATGATGATGATAGTGGTGGTGATTTCCTAGGGAAGAAAGAGAATAGAAAACAAAGATATAAAGGACGTTGAAAATATTTTATTTGTATTATTATACTGAACTGCAAAACTATTTATCTCTTCATAATACCTATTTGTTTGATTTTTGTTGTTGTTGCTGATTTTGTTGATATCAATCCTATTATTTAAAGTGGTGAACTGAAGCAATTTGATCATTTTCTAGTTTCCTATTAAAAAAAATAAAAAATAAAGTGTTATGGCCCAGCCAATATTGCTCAGTAGTTGACATTGACCTATACACCAGAAAGTCACTGTTCGATTCCAGGTCAGGCACATGCCAAGTAGGCGATGTGCAGGAGGCAACCAATGATTCTCTTTCATCACTGATGCGCACTGAGCACCAGGGGGCTGATGTTCTATCTCTCTGTCCCTTCCTCTCTGAAATAAATAAAAATATATTTTTAAAAAGTGTTATGGAACAAAAAGCTCAACAGCCTTTAAGGCTGCCAATATAACAGAATGCCTGGGCCTAGGCTTGGGTTTTGTGATAAGTAATCTATTTCTCATAGTGTGCTTCATTCTTCGAAGGATTGTATCAGGTACATAAAAATTAGAAGAAATCTTGAAACTGATTTCAAATATGATTTTTAAAAAAGCTCTCATCTTAGTATAACTTTTAGTTAATATGATTTATCCTATTATTTTGAACTAGTATGTGTTTTCAGAGGTTTAAAATAAACAGAACAGCCATCGTTATATTAACTATAACATAACACAGCTGGCTTTAGAGATATGGTTATATTTTTGAGGTAAGCATACAGGTAATTAGTTCTAACTCAGAGCAATGTTCTCATAAATAGGAAAAAAATATTAGCAAATTCATTAATTAGTCATGCTCACACTTCTGTCATTTGGAATAATGTGTTTGTTTGAACTAAAGTCTCCTATTTATTAGAGCCATTAATGACTGTCAATAAAAGATGGTACTCTAGCATTTCACCAATATTTGAGAAATGCACACGTATTTCGTTTCTTAGCAGGGTACTTGTCTCATTATTTATTTTTATAGAATTAAAACCAAACATAACATGAAATTCCCTTCACTTGTTTTAGCCAGTCTCCTTTTTCTTACTCATTATACTTTGGTCCCTCTGACTTTTAAAAAATTCTTATAACACTTATTTCACTGTATTACAACACTTGTTTACATTTCTGCCTTCCTCAGTGATTCTCATAGCATCATTATTCATTGTTGAATAAATTTGAAAACTCCTTCATACACAAATATTTTAATACAATTATTTTTGCAAGTTAAAATATTTTGGCTACTTATTCTTTGTATGCAATCATTGTTCTACATTTAACCATATAGTACATATGTTATCTTACATTATATATCCAAATAGGTATATAGCACAAGGGCTATGATTTTAAAATGAGAATATTTACAACAGCTAGTAAAAATCTGAAAAACATTACAGTTTTATTTTAAGACTGCAAAAATAAAACTATGTATACATGCTCATGATAAGTTATGTCATATATATATATATATATATGTGACCCGGTGCATGGATTCGTGCACATTGAAAGGAAATTAATTAGAAGGTGGCCAGCAAGGTGCAACTGAGTGAGAAGGGCCAGACATGCCCTGGAGCCAACCTCCCGCTGTCCCTCCTGGGCCAGCCGCACCTGGGGCAGTGTTGTGGCTTGAAGGGTATCTGCGGAATGAGTGGGGTTCCTCCACCAGGTGGGGTCCCTTGGCCTGGCCTGCATGGATCAGGCAGGAACTGGCTCTCCAACATCCCCGAGGGATCCCTAAGAATATTTATAAATTTTCATAATTAACTAGGGCCTTATTTTCCAAAGAGTTTTCCTGTGTTGAGCATTTGCCCCCTGGTGCTCAGTGCGCATCATAGTTACCAGTTGGGAGAACATATTTGCCAATGTTATCACTGATAAGGGTTTAATCTCTGACATTTACAGGGAACCATACAACTTAACAAAAGGAAGATAAACAACCTAATCAAAAAATGGGCAACGGACCTAAATAGATACTTTTTGAAAGAGGACATAAGGAAGGCCAAGAGACATATGAAAACATGATCAAAGTCACAAATCATCCAAGAGATGCAAATCAAAACAACAATGAAGTATTATCTCACACCTGTCAGAATGGCTATCATCAACAAATCAACAAACCACAAGTACTGGTGAGGATGTAGAGAAAAAGGAACCCTTGTGCACTGTTGGTGGGAATGCAGGCTGGTGCAGCCACTGTGGAGAACAGTAGGGAGTTTCCTCAAAAAACTAAAAATGGAACTCCCATTTGACCCAGTGACCCAGTGATCCCACTTCTAAGAATATATCCCAATAAACTAGAAACACCAATTAGAAAGGTTATATACACCCCTTTGTTCATAGCAGCACAATTCACCATAGCTAAGATCTGGAAATGGCATGGATGGAACTGGAGAGCATTATGCTAAGCAAAATAAGCCAGTCAGAGAAAGATAAATATCACACGATCTCACTCATTTGTGGAATATAATGAACAACATAAACTGGTGAACAAAAACAGATCCAGAGACAGAGAAGCATTGATCAGACTGTCAAACCTCAGAGGGAAGATAGGGGAGGGTGGGGGGTAAGGGAGAGATGTCCCAAGTAGATCCTGGGAAAGGATCTGGGGTGTTTATCTAAGGCGTCCCTTGAGATAAACTTTAACCGTGCAGGTGTGGGACATTCAAGTAGTTGTTAGCGAAGAGGCTACTCTACGCAAGCAGGACCAAGGATCAGGCTTAAGACCAAAAAGAGACCAGAAGCTTTAATTTAACTTTTAATTGTTTGCAAAATAATTCAATTAACTGCAGGAGGAATTACACCACATGAAATATATGCAGTTGCAAATCAGACAGCACTTTATTATTCACATAATTTCTGGTGCTGCGGGTACAGGCTTAAATGGGATCCCAGTGGTGCTGTCCGCTAGGGTCCAGCAGCTGGGCTGGGCTGGACCAGATACAGGGGGCCAGCATTCCTCACCAGAGAGCTCAGTCGTGTCTCAATCAGGAAGTACTGGCCGTTCTTCTATCATCTGGCAGAGAGAGGAGTGTGGAGCAGAGTCACTTGCCGGACTGACAAAAGGACGTGCCTTTGTGGCTGTCTCGACAGGCAAGCACTGGGCTGGTCAGGACCCTCATTTTTAAAGCCTGTACCTTATTTGCAGCCCTCCAGGTGGATATCAATGAATTACATCAATGCACACATGTTTATTTCAAACAGGGCGAGGGGCTACATGTGGTTATCTAGGGAGAGTACATCACTCACCCAAGTGGTTATTTTGACAAGTCACTCTCAATTATTTACTGAAGTTCAAATCCTTATCTATGAGGGAAATATGCTCAGGGCAGTGGGGAATGTGTCCTTAATATCAACTTTAAGTTTCAAGAAAAGTTAATTTAAACATTTTAAAACCTTCTTAATATTTCTTAGGCATGTTAAAACATTTCTATATATTACTACAACAGGAGAGATCAACCAAAGGACTTGTATGTATGCATGTAAACCTAACCAATGAACACAGACACCAGGGGATGAGGGCATGAGTGGGGGGTGCGGGGGTAATGGGGGGATAAAGACACATATGTAATACTTAGTCAATAAAGGAAAAAAAGTAAATGTAATCTTACTATGTAACCCAGCAATCACACTACTAGGAATTTACCCAACTGAATTGGAAATGTATGACTGCTTAAAACAGCTACACGTTAATGTTTGCTAGTATAATGGTGTTTTCATAATCACTAAAAACAGGAAGCAAATAAGATATTCTTTAAGCAAATAGATAAACTGTGGGACATCTATTCCATGGAAATTATTAAGCAATGAAAAAGAAATGAGCTCTTACATTATGGATGGATATGAATAAGGCTTAAATGCGTGTTGCTATGTGAAAGAAGCCAATCTTAAAGACCTGCATACTATACAATTCTAATTATACAACTTCAGAAAGGTGCAAAACTAGACAGTTACCAAATCAGTGATTGTCATGGGCTCATGAAAGAAAAGGGATAAATGATTGAATAAGTGAAGCAAAGGGGGTTGTTTAAGGCAATGAAACTACTCTCTAGGATACTGTAATAGTGAACACAAGATATTAAATGTTTGCCAAAAGCCACAGAACTTTACAGAGTATAAAGACTATATCTAAGGCATGCAGGTTTTTAAAAAGTGATTTAGAAGGTTGCAGATCCCAGAATGGAATGTAGTATATGACAAAATATTCTAAAAGTTTTACAAATATTTAAAACTATCTCACTGAAGGGGGGGGGGGGGGGGGGGGAGGTGCTGACCTAACTAACTTTGGATATCAGTGGAGTCTGCAAGACTAAAGACAGAAGGAACTGTATATAGGCAATGCATTTGAGTTAATAATCCACAGAAGTGTGGGTTAACAATTCTGATATGGCTCTGCATGTATACTGGAGTTCAATAATTAATTAAATGGATGGTGGACTGGGAGCCAAAACTGAGATTTGGATATATGAAATATTAGTTTATGTACACTTCCTTCCTCACCCTAAACATGAAACATAATAAATATCTTATTTTGTTTGGAAACTATCTGAGTAGGGAATACCTCATTAATTATCAATGCGTAAGTCTCAGTAGTACCTATAAATGCTTAATAAACTTCAGCTGGTTGGTGATAATGAGGGCAAAAATAGAAATCACATTGTAGAGAAAGGAAGGTTGTTTTACTCTCTATGCCCAAAGAACTATTATAAAATTGGGAGTCAGGCATGATGAGTCAAACTAAACAATACACTGAGGGCTAGGGGGGAGTGAATGAGGTTCCATTTACAGGATGATGGTTTTCAGTAACCTCTAAGGAAGAAAGCAGTCTGCACAAATTAAGAGTGGTCTGGGACATAACTCAGAACCCAGATGACGCTGCTTGGGTTTCCTATAAGAGACCACAGAGAAGGGCATTTCCTTTCTTTACGCCCTGAGGAGAACGATGCACAGCCATAATCTGGGGAAGAGTGGAAGCAATGGGATATAAGTACCCAGTGGTCTGTGGAGTGGCAGTAAGTGAGTGCATATGGTGGCATGACCAGTGGCTGACTGGATCTGTGATCTATGGGAAAGCAGCAGTAGGTGAGAAACAGACTGAGATGAGCATGGAGAAGTGGATCACTGAAGAACACGGTGCTACTAGAAGCTGAAATGGAGCAGTAAATGGGCACCTAGAAAAGAGAACAGTCATGTGAGCAGTGGCCTAAGGAGGAACATCAAACTGAATGGAGACACCTTACTTTGAGTACCTGGAAATATCCTAAATGAGGAAAGTCATGAGAATGTTTCACAGGGGTGGTGTGTGTGTGTTGTGTGTGTGTGTGTGTGTGTATGTAGGGGGTGATGGGTATTAAGCTAGTGAAATCCAGATCTAGATGTTTATGAACCATTTATAACATCAGGATTTGTGAGGTCTGGGGACATCTGTTTTACAATGAAAAATTAATTTCCAATTAAAAATTAAATTATTCTCTAAATTAAAAGTTGTCAGATGGCTAAGCATTTGGAGTTTTCCTAACATTTTTATAGACTGTTCTGTCCCTTCCTTTTATGTCAGCATGTCTATGTCTAGCAGTATTACCTTATGTTCCAAGTTTTTTAGCGAGCTATTAATTAGTAATTCTTCTACACCTAATTCTTAATTTTAAAACACCACTGGAGTCTCTAAGTATATTTCCAAACATTCTGCAGAGTAAAATGCACCAGCCCCATAATGCTTTTTTTTTTTTTTTTTTTTTTAATTAAATCTTTATTGTTCAGATTATTACATTTGTTCCTCTTTTTTCCCCCCATAACTCCCCTCCTTCCAGCTCCCACCCCACCCTCCACCCTCACTCCCCACCCACTGTGTTCATCCATAGGTGCATGATTTTTGTCCAGTCACTTCCCGCATCTCCCACACCCCTTTTTCCCCCAAGAATAGTCAGTCTATTCCCTTTCTATGTCCCTGATTCTATTATAATCACCAGTTCATTCTGTACATCAGGTTATTTATTCACTTGATTCTTAGATTCATTTGTTGATAGATGCATGTTTGTTGTTCATAATTTGTATCTTTACCTTTTTCTTCTTCTTCCTCTTCTTAAAGGATACCTTTCAGCATTTCATATAATACTGGTTTGGCGGTGATGAACTCCTTTAGCTTTTCCTTATCTGTGAAGCTCTTTATCTGACCTTCAATTCTGAATGATAGCTTTGCTGGATAAAGTAATCTTGGTTGTAGGTTCTTGGTATTCAGCACTTTGAAAATTTCTTGCCATTCCCTTCTGGCCTGCAAAGTTTCTGTTGAGAAATCAGCTGACAGTCGTATGGGTATTCCCTTGTAGGTAATTGAGCCTCTTTCTCTTGCTGCTTTTAAGATTTTCTCTTTGTCTTTTGCTCTTGGCATTTTAATGATGATGTGTCTTGGTGTGGTCCTCTTTGGATTCCTTTTGTTTGGGGTTCTCTTCGCTTCTTGGACCTGTAAGTCCATTTCTTTCACCAGGTGGGGGAAGTTTTCTGCCATTATTTCTTGAAATAGGTTTTCAATATCTTGCTGTCTCTCATCTTCTGGCACTCCAATGACTCTGATATTAGACCGCTTAAAGCTGTCCCAGAGGCTCCTTACACTATCTTCACACTTTCGGATTCTTTTTTCATTTTGCTTTTCCAATTGGGTGTTTTTTGTCGAATCTTTGGTTTGATTATTGTACTCCTCTGGTCTGCTATTGGGTATAATATTCTTTATTTCAGTCCGTGTATGCTTACTTTCTAATTTCTTTATCGTAGCATCGAGGGTCTCATTAGTTTTCGTGAGGTTCTGCACAAATTTATGGCAAGCCCTCAAAATTGCGATTCTTAGCTCCATATCCTCCATTTCTGTCATGTTTTTTTGTCTCCGCATCTTTTATGCTTTCTTGGTGCACCCCCTTGTGGTCTCTGTGCGCAGTCTTGTTCTAGCCAAGCCTTAATTGTTGTAGTTAACACTAGAGGGATTTGACCCTCAGGCCGACTGGCTATCCCCATAATGCTTTTTTGCAATTGTTTCTGACATAGTGAAAATGTTCCAGACAAGTACTAAGGTTCTGAAAGCCAGGAGGGTTATACCATCACCACAGATGACTGTAAGCCAGTGATGGCGAACCTATGACACGCGTGTCAGAGGTGACACGCAAACTCATTTTTTTGGTTGATTTTTCTTTGTTAAATGGTATTTAAATATATAAAATAAATATAAAAAATATAAATCTTTGTTTTACTATGGTTGCAAATATCAAAAAAATTCTATATGTGACAAGGCACCAGAGTTAAGTTAGGGTTTTTCAAAATGCTGACACGCCGAGCTCAAAAGGTTCGCCATCACTGCTGTAAGCCATTAATGATTATATGTTGCCCTAGGTATTTATGTTGACATATGTTTAACCAAAATGACTAAATTTCCCCAAAATTCAAATTTAACCATGACATGGGTACTAGACTGAAGGGCAAAAGATGTATCAAGTCCCGTGTTATACAAAGAAGAACTTGAGTTGGGAAGCATAGAGTTCCAAAAATATTTGAAGATAATATTTTAACATACATAACAAACCAGTCAATAGTTATCACCTCTATCTTGATGACCATTCTTGCAATCAGACTTTGAAAATAGAAATGTTCTGAAAAAGTATGTTTTTAAGTATTAGCAGTATGAATTTGCAAAGTGATAACTTCCAGGGATTGACTTAATAAGCGCTATGGAAAAAGCATCGTCCTCTCAAATAGCTCACCAACAGCTCACTGATGCTTGACATTTACTCAGTAGAAAAATGCTATTTTATTGTATGTTTCGCAAGATAAATTCACATGCAAAACCCCTGGGTATAGATCAACTAAATATCCATATTCAATGAAATTTATATCATGTGCAAATGTTTGATAACAGTACTTTCCTGGGATTAAGTCAGTCTAGAAGATGAAACACATTTTTAATTCCAAGAAAATAAATTTAAAGAATAAAGAACTCTTTTTAGAGGCTCCACTGGCTGCTAAGGACCAAGGAGAACTAGACAAACCACTGTACTCACACATGGTAACATTCTCATAAATTGGTTTCTGGTTGTTCCTCCTGCTTTTTTATTATCAAGAGCTCTAGCAAAGATCTTAATCCAGAACAGTTGACTTAGTAGCTGTGAGATTGCATGAGATAAGACTTGACTGGATAAAGTTCATGTACAGTTTATGATATACTGGTACATCACACATCTTACCTCAATTGCTACTATAGTAGCTTTAATTCTCTATTTTAGGTAGTATGAGCAAAATTATAGTGCAAGGCATAAAAAATATTGAAAAGTAGCTTTGTAGCACTGAAAGTAACAATTTATAATGAAGAAAAATAATGTCCATTGAGACGCTTTGTATTTCTGACTCAATTTAACCTTTATCACGAATGGTTTGATACACTGATTTGATAGAAATGAAGAAATTGAGGCCCAGATAAGTTTTTCTTTCATAGCAAATGTAGGCTTCTGGCTACCAGAGCTAATGTGATTGTATGTGTATGTAATAATGATGCCAATGTACATCATTTTATATACAATATGCAATACATAATAAACATGCATGTAGTCATTTCATATATATACATATATATACATATGTATATACATATTATAAACATCAGATATATAGATTATAGGTTAAAGCATAGATATATACATATTCCCAGACACATATATTCGGTAAGGTCCATTACCCAGGTATATTTTCTAGTGACTTCAATTTTATAATATAGTCATATTTAAAATTATATTCAATAGACCTAAAATAATTTATAATGTGTAAAACTATTCTTTTATTTGATCTAGAGTGCTTATGTCATTTATTATGTTTAACAGCTTTAAATTAGCTAATCAAATCATATTATTAACTACTTATCAGTACAAAAAATAATAAAGGCAATTTCTTTTTTATTGTGTGGTCATTCTAGTGGAAACTTGTTTACATTTTTGTAATATTTGCCTAGGCAATATTATTTCCTTGTAAATTATGAGTCTGTTTTAAATGAGAACAAAATTTTAATTATAGAAGCTCTTAAATGGAATATAAAGGCTATCAGTATAATTTTATTTTAATGAGCTCAATTTAAAGAAATGCAGCCATCATCTCAATGCTGGTAAGATTTTGATCATTGTGCTTCCCAATGCAAAAGCATTCAAATATAGAATGCCTGCTTCTTACCCTGTAGAAGTAACAAAATTGCTGGAGCAATGGTAAGATGACCAATCTAAACAACTCTTATGGGGAATGATCAATCTTCAGTCTCACTTGGCCAACCCCTCAAATTTTGTACATGGTCACAAAATCAGGCATTTACACAGTTTCAGTGAAAGACTAAACCTCTCTCCCCACCAGTGTAAAGTCCTGTCCCAGGTGGAATGGTACCTAAAATTATCCCATTAGAAGTGTAATCCTGCTAGCCAGTGTTGCTCAGTGGTTGAGCATTGACCCATAAACCTGGATTCTGGTCAGAGTACATACCCAGGTTATGGGCTTGATCCCCAGTAGGGGGTGTGTGGGAGGCAGCTGATCAATGATTCTCTCTTTTCATTAATGTCTCTCTCTCTCTCTTTCTCTCTCTCTCTCTCTCTCTCTCTCTCCATCCCTCTCTCTGAAATCAATAAAAATGTATTTTCTAACAAGAAGTGTATTCCTTTGATTTAAAAAATCATCTCTTTGCCCTAACTGGTTTGGCTCAATGGATAGAGCATCAGCCTGCGGACTCAAGGGTCCCAGGTTCGATTACGGTCAAGGGCATGTACCTTGGTTGCAGACACATACCCAGTGGGGAGTGTGCAGGAGGCAGCTGATTGATGTTTCTCTCTCGTCGATGTTTATAACTCTGTATCCCTCTCCCTTCCTTTCTGTAAGAAATCAATAAAATATATTTTTTAAAAAAACATCTCTTTTACAGATAAGAAATGCTCCTGAAATATGTCCTATATTGCCATCAGTATTTTAACATAAATTAACATATTACTCTGTTCTTTTAGACAAATGACTTGAAACAATATGCAAGATACCTAGAGCCCAGACAGGGAAATGGAAAGGAAAGAGAAGATATACATTAGATAATATTATTTCCATTACATGTCACAAAATTCAAAATAGGAGTAGTTTCTGCAAAAAAAAAAAAAAGTGAAATGAATTGTGCAAGCAATGTGGTGTCTCACAGACCACCAGCACAACAGTATAACTAAGCCTTGGGAAGCACTAGAACAAGGGATTGAATGACACTATTTTGCCAACTTCCATGTCTGCTATTCTCTAGTCGTTTGCCTTATTATTGTCTCTCTCTGAAGTCCTGTCACATGGTTCACATGGCAGAAAAGTTGGCAGCAGAGACAACCTAGTTTTACATTTACAAACAGCTTATATAGTTTTGGTCTCAAGAGAAACCACAGTAGTCTGCCCTGACTTAGGACCCAACTCCTTAGGGGAGAATTATGGTCTCCTTCTAGTTGCACAGAGTTTAAGTGCAGAAGTCATCTATTCTCCCAGTAGTGAGGACTCTAGAATCCCAGAACATTAAAGCTATAACGTTTATATAAATTCCTCTCATCCAACCTCAACACTAAAAAGTAAAGGAAAGAAGACCCTATTAACCCGTGCTAAAATATGGTGAAATCTTAAAGCATATTACTAAGTGAAAAAAGCCAATCTGAAAGGGCTAAAAATTATATAATTCCAACTATATAGCCTTCTGGTAAAGACAAAATTATGGAGACAGTAAAAAGATCAGAGATTTAGATGAGAAAAATGAAGAGGTGGAACACAGAGCATTTTTAAGGACGGTGGAAATTCTATATATCACTACAATGATGAATACATGTCATTATACATTTTTCCAAAACCCTCGAATGTCCAAGAGTGAACTCTAATGTAACTGATAGACTATGAATAATTATGATGTGCCAATATAGGTAGTTGGGGATGTTGATAATAGGGGGAACTATGCATGTGTGTTTACAGGCGGGGCATGGGAATTCTGTACCTCCCACTATTTTTCTGTAAAGCTAAAACTGCTCCAAAAAAATTAAAATATTGAAATATGATAAATAAATAAATTTTTAAAAAGAGAAAAATATATTTGTATCCTTACCAAGAATAATCAGACTGTATTTGTTTATATATTTTACAGCACTGGCTACAATCACTATTTCTGTTTTCTTTCTTTTTTTTGTCCAGCGCACATGGCACTTTATTTGTTTGAACACATATTTATTCAACTCTAAGTTAGATTTTAAAAATCACTTATTACTGGGTTTGGGTTTCCTAAGACCAACCTCAGGTTCAATGACTCATTAGAGCTCACAGACTGGTAAGCTGTTGTATACTCATGATTATCTTTTATCCCAGAAAAAGCATACAGATTAAAATCAGCAAATATAAAAAGGCAGAGTCCAGGAGCTCAAGGTCCCAGTTGGCCTCTTCTAGTGATGTTGTGGTCAGTTTAATTCTCTGATATCTACAGAGTATTACCAGCCAGGGAAGCTCATCTGGGTCTTGAACTCCAGCATGTGTGTGTGTGTGTGCGTGTGTGTGTGTGTGTGTGTGTGTGTGTGTGGTAGTGGTGGCGGCGGGGGGTATGTGTGGCCATGTAGCATGGAGCACTCACCTTTCTGACTTTAATTACTCTGTCTCCAGCCCCTCCAGAGGCAAAACGAATAGAGTTTTGGCCCAAGGCTCACTTCATAAATCACATTGTTAACATAAACTATCTGAAGTGGCCCAGCAAACCCAGAATTACCAACACACTCTTATCAAGTAGGATATTCCAAAGGTTTAGAGATTAACTCCTAGAACATCACAAGCGCTTGCCTTTTCTTTGGAATGTACAAAGTTTGAATATCCCAGATTTACTGAATCAACTTTTTATTGCACCAGCCAGCCCCTTGGTCTTTGGCCTGCACAGATGGCAAACTTTTATGTAGTTCAATCTTAATATGGAAACATTTATCTAGGATTCACAGAGATCCTTCATAATCGAGTATTTGTGCCCAAATTATCAGCATTAATCATCAAATTAGCACTAAACACAGACAAACACACAAAAAAGTTGTGACCTCAATAATAAAGGTTATAGTTGGAGAGAATTGAATAAAAAATTTAGTCATTTAGGCAGCTATTCTGCCTGCCTACAAGCTGCCTATGTGAATGAGCTTTGGATATTTTTATCCTTAAAAATGGCCCTTCAGTTGGAATGGATCCATAGCTTTGCTCTCTCAGCACAGAAATGTGCCAGATGCACAGCCAGTGCAGCTGTGGGCACTGGCAGCTGTGCAATGGGAAACTTGTGAAAAGTCAAGTCCAATACCAGTCTTGCTTTGTCCAGCATGTACCTTGGCTACCCTAAGTCCTGAGTAAATACCAGTGTCCAGACCCATTCAGTTCACTGTGTTGCCAGAGCAGCAGTTGAGTGACACTCTTCATAGGGCCTCCCAGGCTGGGCAGATCCAGATGTTCTCTGTGCAAGGGCACCCCACCAAAGGGAAAAGGGGAGATTGAATTGTAGCCCCTCTCCTCCCCTGCTATGCCATGTGCGCTGGCATAGAAAGCACTGTTTGGAAGAAGGGCCCTCTTTTTCTAGTCCTCACACAGGCATTGGATGGCCTAATGGGCTAACAATGGCCCTTAGTGGAGAAGGTCATTCTCTTAGTCTCTTTGAGATGGCGGGGCGAAAGGAAGATAATCTCCCTTTTCTTCAGAGCATCCTTGTCGAAGAGGAAAGAACTTAAAGCCAAACTCTGTTTGGAGATTAAAATTAAACTTATATTCAATTTGTCCTAAAAGCAACAATAGAATTCTAAGATTTCCCTCCCAATAAAATTTTCCATTCTGTGCAACAAAACTCCTCAATTTCTACTAATACTCTCATGCCCATAGGTACATTAATCTGATAAAAGTGAAAAAGTGGTCAGAATTCTGATGAAACATCACACTTGATGCCAAACTAACAAAATTCTTCATATTTCCTTAAAACAATCTGCTTGTGCGGCAAAATATTTGGAATCCATTCCAATGTCCATGAATTTCTCAGTAGAGTCCTGTCAATGTGGATTGAAGTAGTCATGAGGTCCGAAAGTAGTGACATATTTATTTGTGTGTTCCTTTTGCTGTTTTTCAAAGTGGTGATTATACTGCCATTGGAGCACAATTTCTACAATATGATACAACTTCATCACAAGGTTTGTATCTGTCCATGCACAGTAAGTTTATTTTTTTCCCATTAAGAGACTAGTTCCGCTAGGACCATGTTTTGTATTTCATTTTGTTTCCTCCCAGAAAAATCCAACTGTTTCAAAACCCTATGCTGCCAGGAATATTTTCAAAGTCCAGTTATTTTATAGCTATTTTAATTTTGGTAGTTTTGTGACATATGTTTTATAAAAAAGATAATAGAAAGCATTTCCTGCATTGCTATGTTTTAAATAATTGCAACTACATCACAGATTTTAACTTTAAAATTTAATTTGCCTGTGTTCTCATTGAATAATTATCAAGAAATATAATTCTATAACTCTCTTACATACTTCTAGTAAGTTATAATCTAATTAAAAATATGTCAAGTGATTTACAAGTTAGAGATATGCCAAATAGAATACTCAGGGTAAATATGCAGAAGAAAATAATACTAATAATATGCTAAGGGCTGTGCCTAGTGCTTTCCATTTCTCTTCTCCTTCAATTATCACAACAATATTGTACATTGAGCTTTAGTCTCCCCATCGTATGAAATAAAAACTAGGGCTCAAGAAAAGTAAGTGATGCACTCAGAATTATGCAGCCAGATCATTCTGCAAACAAGGCTCACATCTGGGACCCTTTAACTGTGAACACTGCTCCTTGAAGTACTTCATCATGCTGCCCCAGAAACCATCTAAAAGGGTGTTTTGAACCTGTTTACATATAGCATAGCATTTACATTTGCTCTTAGTATTAGAAGAAATTTTAAAATACATCTATTTTATGTTGAGTAATATAAAGTGAAAATTATTAGCATGTCTCAAATCAGACTTCATGGGCCTTCCCCAACAGAATGATCCAAGTGCGGTAAAGTGCAGGTACTGGGTTCTACTGAAGTAGTAGTAAATGTATTGCTCTATTTCTCTTTTTTTTAAATTGAATTTATTGAGGTGACATTGGTTAATAAAATTATATAGCTTTCAGGTGTACAATTATATAATACGACATCTGTATACTATATCGTGTGTTCACCACCCCAAGTCAAGTCTCCTTCCATCTATACTTATCCCCCCTTTATTCTCTTCTACTCTTGCACCCACCTTTCCCTCTGGTAATCACCATACTGTTATCTGTGGCTATGAGGGTTTTCTTGGTGGGTGGGGGAAAGGAGGTATGCACTTCTAGAAAGGTTTCTCCAGGTGACTCTTGTGAATGCCAAATTTTGAGACACAGTTTGTAAATGATAGTCTAACAGAGAACCTCAAAGAAATGCCATTATCATCTGTCTTTTACACAAAATTCAGCAAGTCCCTGTTCTGTAAGAACACTTCTGGATGTGTCAGGCTCTATATCTCTGATGATATATTCCAATCACCTAACATCAGAATTTATCAGGTTATCAACTTTTTGGATTGACTTTGTGATGATTTGTCTATCTGTTTCTTGCAGTTATGAGAGCAACGTCTATTGCTTTTTTTGTTGTTGTTACTCTATATTCTTCCTTTCCCCTTCCTCTTTTCCTTCCCACTCTTTTCTCATCTACACTAATAAAACAGAAACATGCAAATTGGTGTCACTTCACTACCTTCCAGCCAATCAGGATGAGTATGCAAATTAACCCCCAAAATGATGGTGGTTGATTTGCATATGCAGGCACAGAGCAAAGACTAAAGACGACTGAAGACTGAAGAGCTTGGCTTCTCTGCTGCAACCGGAGCAGAGAAGCCTAGCCTCACTGCTGCGGCCTGACCAAAGTCCTGGGTCCTGGGTGCCGGAGGAAAACCAGTGCTGGAAGCCAGGGGAAGGAAGACCTATTGCACAATCTTTGTGCAACGGGCCTCTAGTCCTATATAATAAAAGCCTAATATGCTAAGTCTCTGGTAATCCAGTCAGCCGTTCAACCAATCAAAGCGTAATATGCTAATCATATGCTAAGCCCTCTCAACCACTCTCTATGACATGCACTGACCACTAGGGAGCAGATGCTCCGACTGGTAGGTTAGATTGCTGCTGGGGTCCTGCCAATAAGGACTGAGCGAGAGAGACCGGACATGCCCTGAAGCCCCCCCAAGGTCCCTCCACACCAGGGGGCAGATGCAGCAAGCAGGCAGGTGGTAAGGAGCGATGGGTCCCAGCCTGCAAGAGGGTGCAGGCCAGGCTGAGGGAACCACTACCCCCCGCCCCCGAGTGCATGAATTTTGTACACTGGGCCTCTTGTTTTTAATATTGGTGAATGAGTAATTCAGCTGAAATTCTTCCTCAGGCATATTTATGCTGATCTCTAAAAATGTTCACTGAAAAATTTATTCTCTGAAATTTTTTTTCTTATCTTCCTCAAAAATGAGTGCCAGTCACAAATGATTGTTTTCTCACTTAGCCACTGAATTAATGTAAAATGGATTTTATATTAGGAAGCCATAGGAATCATCATTGCTATTATGATTATCGACCTTACTCAAAAATAATTAAGTAAGCACTAATAAGTCATACTATCACTAACGTAATATTATTTCATTATTATTGCCATTAGCATTGGTACTAATAATGAAATGTCACAGGGTAAAGGAAGAGACCATACTTTTAACCACATATTTTTAAAGACACACACACTCACACATACACACACAACTGACACATTCAGAATCCAGATCAGATTTCTGTTGCTTCCTAAGTATGCAACAATAAATAAATAAGTATACCAAGTACCCAACCTCAGCACTTCCCCTCTATTTGAACAAGCCTGCTATTTTAATACCTGGAGAAAGCACAATCTAATCAGGCTCAGGCAGCTTTGGCCCAGTTATCCAAGCTGAGGGCATAACATTAAATGATAATTCAGTGAAGGCATATCTGTGGGGGGCAGAGATAACACAGTCCATTTACTTTGCTTTGTGATGATCCAACTTGATATGATGATAGAATTTGTATCCAGGAAAATGAAAACGCAGTGTGCGTTTCCCCCTCATCTCTCAAATATCATCCCCTTTAAGTAATCTATTGATAAATGGTAGGTCACCTCAAACGCTGATTTAATTTTTCAAGTCTTTATGGTGAAGTTTTTACATCCTTTGAAAGATGCATTACCAAACAACAGTGTAGATTCTAGCTATATGGAGATAACTCAGTAAGCATTCTGTTTGAGAGCAAGCATGCTCAGATAATGGCATTGTAAGGTTAATGGGATTGGTGAGGTTAATGACAATGTAATCATAGACCCACAAACTCACAAGTCCAAAAGGAAAATGTGTTAGGAAATATTTCTGGCTCTTTATACTTGATTTCTTTCCTTGATCTATCGCCATACATTAACCCTGCCCTGAGACCAAGCATACCCTCAGCATTCAACAAAACACTCCTATTTGTCACTTTGGACTTTTGATTTTGTAACTATATGTCACTGATGCATGGAAACCCTACTTTTGAGAGAGATCCTGCCTGCTCCCAGGAAGAAACCTTTGAATAGGAGGAGATTTCAGAACAAGAACTCAATACACTGGCGTACACTGGAGTGCAACGCCTTTATTATGGTTCCTTAGACAACAGACTCCGCACCAGCTGTATCTGGGATTCAGGAACAGAATGTTTTGGTTTTGTTCCTCCTCCTTGTAATCTTCCTCCTCTTACCATGGCTACATGCTGTCTGCATGTGACAGTTGCACTTTCCTCTCAAACCTGGCATCGGGATGTATCTGATTATCTCAGCTGTGATCTGACAACATTTGTATTTCCTGTTCTCTAGCTATTGTTTTCCCTCTGATTTTCAGGATCACTTGTTCTGTCCCTTCAACTGAAGTCTTTCTTCTCTGAAACATATCTCATGCTTTTTTTAATGAACATAGCTGGTAGCTTTTATGAAGTCTAAAGCTTGTGCCAAGCAGCAAATAAATTATAGACTAGCTGGAGTAAATTAAGAGTACTCCAAAATATAAAGGCTTGTGATTCCTGTAGTTCACTGTAAAACTGCGAGAGAGAGAGAGAGAGAGAGAGAGAGAGAGAGAGAGAGAGAGAGAGAGAGAAAGAGAGAGAGAGAGAGAGAGAGAACAAATTAGAGATCTTTATTTTGGATAATGAAGATCAGAGATAATTGTAATAATGCAGTTTAGAGAAAACTGACTAAACATCTATGAAAATCTTTTCATAATTTAACTAATACTAAGTGAGATCTTGGTAAAAGAAGACAAATAAAATATCTAGGTCATAGAAGTCAGTCATTTGTTAGTTATTTGTTTGTTGAAAACCCCAGCATACCCACGGAGGCCATTTTAATTTTAAGCAAAATGAAAGACACTAATAAATTTAACTAGGCACTAACAAATTAAGAAAATTTTTCAAATCAAAGCAAGGTTTCATCAGTCTTTGGTATTTCACTTCTACTATTTGTGTGATTAGTGCATACCAACTTTGTTTTTTTAAGTGCCACAATGGGACTCAACTTTTCAATTGAAAAGTGGAATAACTCCATAGGAACAGTATCCTCTGCCCTAAAATTTAGCTTGAAATAAGCAAAATACCAACTCAACTCATGGTATAAAACCAAATTCTCAGAATTGGTTGGTCTTGGTTTCTAAAGAGCTAAGATCAAAATTTTCTCCTATCACTGGTAAACCACGTGCTCCCAAGACCCCCTAAAATCAGCAATCATGGTTCTATCTCTCTGCTTGTGTGAAAGGACTGATGGTAATTTGTCTAACTTTCTGGGAGGCATGATATCTACACATAATTAGGAACTCAGTAAACTGGGTGTATAGTCAGTTGAGGAATCTATACAAATCCTTGGCTTGATTTTACGTGGAAAATTATAAAAGTGATTTAATTTTTAAAAAATAATCAAGTCCTATTGTTCTTCATTTTGAGATTTGAGAACCATTGCTGGTGATATTTGAGAAGAAATGAAATTAGGGCTCATGCTACAGTTATGCGGTGGTTTTAAATTTATAGAGCTTATGCAAATTAAGTAGTAATGTCTTTGCTTCTTTAAATAATTGCAACGGATTACATAGAATTGAATATATAAAGATATTATCTCAGTTGTGGCTATTGTCAAAAGTTTAATTATTATTATTATTTGCCTCCATAAATTAGATAAATCCCACGTATGGTGCTCCAGAGTGCAGATGCTGGAAACAGATGGCTCTGTTCAAACCCTAGCCCTGATGCATATTTGCTGTGGGACACTGTGTCATTTATTAACATCACTATTTCTCTATTTCTTTTTTCTAACATGGACAATTATAGTACATTTCTCAAAAGATTGATGGGACGATTCAACTTTACGAATATTTATAAAGTGCTCAAAATCATGCCTGGAAAATTGCCACAGTAATATTAGTTATGTAAATTCAATATGATTATAACATTTTACAGTCAATGCTTATTTCAGCTAATCATTTTTTAAAAAATATGTCTTTCCCCTTCTAGTTTCCAGCATCTCTGATCTTCAATGTGAGATAATTTCCCTTAAGAATTGTACATCTTTAAATAGGATACTAGTATATTAGGGGTAAACTCTGGTTTTTGTTTGCTAAAAATGTCATTTTTACATTCTTTCCTTATATATCATTTTTCTGCATACAAAACTATAGTTTATATTCTCTGAATTTTTTTAATTTAAAATATTTTATTGGAAAGATAAGTCTAGTCAAACTTTAAACAAATGATTTTAACCAGTTAACTGCCAGGATATTTTCAATTTAATTAAAAAAGGTCCACCGCTTGCACCGATACATGCTTATGGCATACAAATGGTTAACATTCCCCATAATTCTGTCATCTTAATAGAAGTATTTCCATTTGCATATTATCTTTCTCTTGTGTGCATTTTATTTTTTTCTTTATTGATTAAGGTATTACATATGTGTCCTTTTCCCCCAATTGGCCCCCCTCCCACTCATGCCTTCACCTCCCTGGTGTCCATGTCCATTGGTTAGGTTTATATACTTGATTACAAGCCCTTTGGTTGATCTCTCCCCCTTACCCCCACTCTCCCCTACCTTCCCTCTAAGGTTTGAGCATCTGATCGATGCTTCTCTGTGTCTGGATCTGTTTTTTGTTCATCAGTTTATGTTGTTCATTATAATCCACAAATGAGTGAGATCATGTGATATTTATCTTTCTCTGACTGACTTATTTCACTTAGCATAATGCTCTTCAGCTTAATGATATTATTCTAAGGACCCAGACCTTCCATTTTTTACTGTGAAGAAATTTGTTGCCAATCTAGCTCTTCTTTAAAGATCTCTATCTCTCACAAACACACACATACATTCTCTTTTTCTTTCTTTAGTTCTTTATCTTTGTGGTGTCTTTTTAAAATAATATTTGAAGTTGTAGTACCACATATCTGGATGTGGATTATGTTTATCTACTCTGCTTGGAATCCAATGAATTTCAAAAGTCTAGGGACTGATGACTTTCTTCAATTCTGAGAAACTGATGGCCAGAATCTATTCTACTCTTGAATCCTTCAAAGTTTTTTTATTTTCACCTTCTAGAAAATGTAGTAAATTCCCACCTACCTTTCTTTTAATATTTTTTTATTTTTTCTAGTTCTGTGCTGTATTCAGAATAATTTGAATTATTCTTTAATAATATTCTTTAGTACTTTTAATATTCTTTATATATCTAAATATATAGAGATATTCCAGATAGTTGTTATGTCTGTTCCAGTTGTACATAAACTGCTCCTTAATTTTTAAATTTTAATTTAAAATTGTTATTATTGTTTTTTATTCCTAGAATTGCTATTCAATTATTTCTTATAAGTACTTTATCATCACATATGGTCTTTTGGTTGCTAATTACATTTAAAACTCCCCTTTTTATCTATTTAAACTAAATGTCTATGTTATATCCTTAAACTATCTTATATCCTGTGCCTGATAATGCCAAAATTTATATCCATTTTCTATTGTTTCTTCTGGCTTTCAGTTTTTCCCCTTAGGTATATTCTGATTTTAAACTATTGTTCTCTAGATCTTTAGCTGTGGAAATCATAGCACACCTACATTAAAGGTTAATTCTTCCAGAAAAGATGTTTGCAGATCACCTCAGGCACTTTCAACTCTCTTTATTTGCTTCCAAAGTGAATAAAGAAAATCAACTTCAAATAATTTCTCTCATAGGTTTTTTAAATCCTCATAGGTAAGTTGAATTCAGAACAAAAATCCTTAGGTGGGCCAGGTTGCGCTTAAATTATCACCGAAATTAAGCTCAACAGTATAAAATGACACCCTGAGAAATAAATAAAAACCCATAGACACAGATAACAGTATGGCAGTCACTAGAGGATAGGGGATAGTAAAAGGTAAAGGGGCTTACTGTAACTAGTTTGGCTCAGTGGATAGAGCATCGGCCTGCGGACTCAAGGGTCCCAGGTTCGATTCTGGTCAAGGGCATGTACCTTGGTTGCGGGCACATCCCCAGTAGAGGGTGTGCAGCAGGCAACTGATCGCTGTTACTCTCTCATTGATGTTTGTAACTCTCTATCCCTCTTCCTTCCTCTCTGTAAAAAATCAATAAAATATATTTTTTAAAAAAGGTAAAGGAGCTTAAATATTTGGCGATGGACGATAATTGGACTTTGGATGGTGGGCACACAACACAATATACAGATGATATATCATAGAATTGTGGACTTGAAACCTATATAACCTTATTAACCAATGTCACTCCCATATATTTAATTTAAAAAATAATTTAATAATTTTGATTAACAAAGTATTTAATATTTTAATGACATCCTGATAAAAAAGATTGACATCTTATTTTCTTCACTGATTGATGCCTACAATGTATCACAAACATTCAAATTTAATCTCATTCAAGTAATCTTTATTTGGTCCATTACTAAATTTAGATCCCTTAGAGAAAAAGAAAGTGTTGCTTTTTTAATTATGCCTTCTCTGACAGTTGCCACATGACTATGTCTTATCCTTAGCCTAATGGTAGAGAAAAAAAATGTAAATGTCTTTATTCACTTTTGCCTGGTATGACGCATCCAATAGACATCCAATACAGTTTTTAACAATAACATAAATGTGAATCAAATCCAAATATCATTTTTTTATCTCAAAGTCCAAATATCTACTAGAAAACATTGAAAAAGACATAAATGTAGACAATTAAAATTTGAAAGTGTATTACCCAAAAGTCATTGTATTTTTCAACCAGTAGTTTTAAACATTGACATTCTAATTAGAATGAAAAATGTTAAACTTTAAAGCTTAGAAAATTTTAATTAATCTATTTATAAAAGAGATATTAATAATCACTTATACAATTATTTTCTTTTAACAGAGTTTTTCCAACTAGGAAATTAAAATGATTTAATGAACCAATTTAAATTATACTTAACATAAGTAGTGTAACATGTGTCTAAAGCAATGTTATTGTTATTCATGTTGATAAAATTAATAATCAGAATATTCCTAAAATCTGTTATATTATGTGTGGAAAATGATAAATAATCCTGGATCAAAGGGTGTGGGAGCTGGTGGTGGTGGTAAGGCTAGAGGGATTGGCTGTTAATGAAGGGAACTTATAGAAGCAGTAAGGAGCACTAAGGTGTTTCAACAGCTTTTGTTCAGGGAGGGGCTGTTAAGTGTTAGAAATTTTACTAGGATAAATGTGCAAAATACATAGGCCTAAGAGTTAAGAGAATAGGAATGATGGAGTTAAAAGATTTATCTGAGAGCCATTTGAAAAAAGCTTTAAAAGACATTGTAGGATTGAGAGTACAAAATTGACATCAGATAAAAGTAATTGACTATTATAATCTTTCCATGTAAAATAAGTCAATAGCAGATAGATAAGGGCCTTAGATTTAAGAAACATTCAAAAGTAGAAGGGACAGCACTTGTTGACTGATCAAAGATGGGTACAGAACACTGAATTCTTGAAGTTCATAACAAGGGATTATCACACAATGACATATGTTCATCAAATTACTAAAAAGGTGGTGACATAAGTGTCTACAAAATAATTAAACCAAAATATGGAGTGTTTGAGTCCAAGTTCATTGTCTCACGAAATCAAAGAATGAAGTCTTGGATAAAAACAATTAGTGGGACCAAAGTTTATTCAGAGAAGACAGTCATGGAAAAGGAGTAGCTGGGGTTCTAGGAGCAGGCCAGTGTCCAAAGCTTCCTTTCCATTTACAGTCGGGAGAAGTTCGGCATCCAAGCTAATTAATGTCTATTAGTCCTTGTGTGGAGGCCCACGTGCCATAAGCCACATGGGTCCAGGGGAGTGCATCTCTTGCCATCAACCTAGTACATGAGTGAGAGAAGAATCAAATCGCTAGCTTTTTGGTATATATGCTTGTTAGTTCCTGATTGGCCCTTTCAAAGATTTTTTTCCTTAGCAACATTCTACGGATTTGTTTTTATGCCTTACTATCTTGTGATTGGTTATCTGTAAGCTGCCTGTCTTAGCAATCCTCAAAAATTTATAAATTCTTGCCTCTCATGTGCCCTTCCTTCCCTACCCAGTTGGGGTGCCTTAGTAACTCCACCTAGTTGGGTTCCTAGATTCTAATATCTCTACCCCCATGGTCCCACCCCTATCTACCTAGCTTCTCTCTGTCTTCTCAATAAGAGGGATAGGTTTCTGAGGAGTTGAGATCGATTTGCAGTTTTCTATCTCTACTTTTTGTTAATATAACCTTATTTCTCAAGTAAAACCTAACAGATAAAGTGAATGATACTGTATTTGTTAGTTTACATTTCTAACATGTATTTTTATTTGCTTAAGGTAAAATCAATTAACATAATTTTTTGTGTTTGCCAGCCATGAGCCTGACTTCTGGCTGAGTGGCGCTTCCCCTGTGGGAGCACACTGACCACAAGGGGGAAGCTCCTGCATTGAGCGTCTGCCCCCTGGTGGTCAGTGCACATCATAGCGACTGGTCGTTCTGGTCATTCCAACATAACAGTTGCTTAGGCTTTTATTATGTAGATATATTACTCATTATATTATTTTAAAAAGAGTTAAATACATCTCCAATAAATTTGATCAAATAGAAGTGGAACTCCTAAAGAAGCTGTGCAGAAATCAATGATTCTGTAGAACAGGACTTAAAATGTAAAAATTAAGGTGTTTATTCCTTACATCTCTCTATACAAGTCATAATTATTTGATCAATAAGCCCCTAGCAATGGTTCTGCAATGATAAAAACCATAGCACATAAAACAAAGAAGAATCATTTTGGTGGTCCTTACATTTGATGCATAGTGTCTCAGCTGTAGTTTTTATTATAATGGGGAATTTTTAAGAAGCAAGGAGATAATGTTATTTATTTTTTAAATGGGGGTACTATTTTTTAAGAGTGCAAGGAATTAGTGGAATACTTAATTAATTAAAATGTCATTTTGGAAATTCCAGCTTCTGATAATAGCAGATTCTACTGCACTGTCATAAATAGTTCTAATAATAGGAAATTATACCTTTTATACTAGAGAGTTACCAAAAGCTGGCAGAAACTAAAGGGATTTAACCCTTGAAAGGTGGAAATCATACCGTATTTATCCATGTGTATAGTTTTTCCTCTGGGGAACATATACCCCAGTATGTATATTTATAGATATATACCCAGTATATCCCAGCTGGTTGTGAAAGGCAGAACTGAAGCAGAAAGCCAAAACCTCACTTGATTAGGAAGTCAGACCCTTGAATTGAGGCTGTCATAGAAGTAAGAAATTGGAAAGGGAGCCCTTTAAGCAGGGAACCATAGAGGGGGCAGGCCATAAACATCAAAGACTATTAAAAATAATACAACCTGGGTCATATTGATATATACTTATCTTTTAACTAGAGGCCCAGCACATGAAATTCTTGCTGGGTAAGGTCCCTAGGACTGGCCTGCAATCAGGGCCATCTTCCCTGGCTGCTCACAGCTGGCCCTGCCCCCACCACCACCAACCCCTGATTCCCCGTTCACCATTGGGAGATCTGAACCTGCAGGCTGAGGGGAAGGACCAAGAAATTAGCTGTTCCTGTCTGGTCACCGGCCCTGCCCCCAACCACAGGTCATCCTCTGTGCATGGGATGACCAGCGGGGTTGTGGCCTTGGCCTAGTGCTGCCCGCATCCCCTACCACCCACCTGTGGTTCCCCATTCGCCATTGGGCAATGGGAGCCTGCTGGCCAGGGATAGGGACCAAGAGGTGGTCAGTGTGCCTCATAGTGACTGGTCGAGTGGTCGTTCTGGTCATTCCGCCATTAGGGTCAATTTGCATATTACCCTTTTATTATATAGGATGGTTAAAATATTGTCATTTATAATGCTCTTGTGGTAGGTAAAATTCTGAGATGAATCCCCAAATCCCTTTCTGATGTATGCGCCCTCTATATGCTTGATTTTGTCCCCCCTGATTAGGTTATAGTACATACATAGCATAATTTAATTACTTGAGCTCTTTTAATCTGCATCTAGAGGTCAGACATCTAGAGGTCAGACATGAATAGGAGGGATTCAATGCAAGAAAATTTCTGTGTTTCTGGATTTGAAAAGGAGCCACATGGCAAGAAATGCAGGCGTCCTCTAGGAACTGAAAGTAACTTTGGCTGACAGCCATAAGTAACTGAATTATCACAACCATGTAAGCTTGGCAAAAGACCTTACTGATGAGAACAGCTACTGATGAGAATGCATCTGGCTGACACCTCGATTTTAGCTTTGTGAGGACATGAGCTGAGAACCAGCTTACAATGCCAAGATTTCTGACCTATAGAACTCTGAGATAATAAATGCATTGGTTTCAGCTATTACAGTTGTTGTAGTTTGTTGCATGACAATGGGTAACTAATAAACCCATATTCAATAAAATTTTTGAGAGAGAATTGTCAGACTTGAAGATCTGTAATAAATCCACTTGATCATTATTGATGGGCCATCATTCCAATAACTCAAACTAAGGTAACCATTTGTTTACTCAATTGGAGCCATTGACAAATTGTGTAGAGGAAAAAAAAACCTAGACTTTTGAGAATCAAATATATGAATTAAATATAATCTGATCATTAAAAGAAGTGGAGAATTTATAAAAAAATAGCATAAGGTGTAGGTTTTCTGTTAAAAAGTGTGTATATATATATATATTTGGGATACCCTGTATAAAGCAACCTAACACAGCAGGAATTTGAATATTTGAAGGAAAGAGAAAATTATTAATAATGAGATTTTGAATGTAATTTATGTTAGATATATAAGCTTATATGTGTAGATGTCTTCATGTGAGCTTAATCAAAATATAAGTTTAATAATATTTTTACTTAATATATTGTTCAAACTTTATTGGTATTAAATTAGCAGAAATAATAAAGAAAGGAGGAAAAACATACTTAGGTATGGAGTTGTATAAAGGTTACATGTTCTAGAACACCCTGCCATTCAAAATACACAGATATATTAAATTTAAAAAATCCTGAGCTAAGCAGAACTGAACTCAGAAAAAAAGGAAAGAAATATACTGAGACCAATTCGTAAGAGAAAAAACTGTCAGCCAGTCATAAAATGACTTCAACAATGCAAGTGCCATCGGGAAAAAAAAGCAGAAATCTTTCATCTAAAAGCAAGAATTTTATTTGTTATTTTTTCCATCACCATTTATGCCCCCTGTACCCTCTTCCACCTACACAACCTCCTCCCCTGACATTCACCACATTGTTGTCCATGTCCATGAGTTCTTTCTCTATTTTTTTTTTATTTGTTGCTCAATCCCTCCACACACCCACCTCCAAGACCCCACCCCACCAAAGCTGTCGGTCTGCTATCTGTCTCCATTTTATTTGTTAGTTCAGTTCATTAAATTCCACCTATGAGTGAAATCATATGACACTTAGAATTCTAACTGAAAAACCTGACATGAGAAAAAGCCTTGGTCCTGCACAGCCTAGAAAGATAGTTTTGAGAATCTGCAAAGAATAAGTTATAACTAGTTAAAACAATGCCAGATGGCATCTGTAATGTATACAGAAAGAAAATTGTTGTTTGTGACCTGGGACCTAAGTTGGTGTAAAAGATTCCTGTTAGCATCTGTAAAGCAAAAGACTGGCCTTACATGAATTTGGAGTTTGAATTTATATTACTACACTATACAGAAGCCTAGATAAAGCAAATTCTCACTGTAGGGATATACTCTCAAACCCAGCTTCTTAGAATTCTAAAATATAGAGCCCAGAGGAGCACTGTATTACATCCACAGTTAAAAAACATAAAAAGAAGGAAATCATGAAAATAAAGATGGATTTCAAATAATAAATAAGGATTGCAAATAACAAATAACAAAAGAAATAAATTATCGGAATGTTTAATGTCATTCTTAGATACAACCCTTAGAAAACCCTTGCCAAGATGTTCACTGGAATAAATATGTAGGAGTGTTCAGAGCTGCATTTTTTCATATTAGCACAAACATAAAAACAACAAACAATAACAATAGAATAGATAATTGAATGATAGCCAGAGGTAAATTGATACCTAATTTTACCCCTTATCAGTCATATGACTTTGAGAAAATAACTTAAGTTCTGTACCCTAAATTTTCTCATCTATCTCATGGAGCTAACATGTTTTGGGTAATGTTTTATTTTGTAAATAGTCACCAATAAAGGAATTTGATTTGGGGGGTAGGGAATGTCGAGGAGAGGAGCCTTTTAAATTGGTTAATCAGGAAGACTTCCTACAGGAGATGGTAACTGAGCAGAGAACAGGATGATAACTCAATCTTGTAAAGATTTGAGGAGAGAGATTTCTGGGAAGAGACAGCAAGTATAAAATCCTTAAAGTTGAAGGGACTCAGAGTAGTGTGGCTGCAGTCTACTGAGTAAGAAAGAAAGTGGTCAAAAATGAGATTAGCGGGTTCGGCACAGTCCAGGCATGATAACTTTGGTTTAAAATTGAACTCAATGGGAAGCTATTTAAAGGTTTTAACAGGAGTGATGAGATTAAGAAGAAATTATTCTGTGACTCAAAAATTGCTTAACTCAGATTTTGGCATAGAATAAGTATTGAGTAATCATAACTCTTATTATTGTTACTTATATTTAACTGCTTGTTTAGCAGAAGTTGATATATCAATGATCAACTTATGTTTTAATTGTCTTACCTTTACTTGTCATGTCCTTTCTCACACTTGTTTCACGAATTCTGCCAGTTCCCTCTTCACTATTACAAATGTATTATGTCTCAAGGCTGAAAGCAAAGTTGATCTGAAAGTTGTCAGGGGACAACAAGGGGAATTTGGGGCATCAGAAACTAGGGCGTTAGCTAGTCTCCAGAGGATCTCAGGAAAGAAGAGGTTACCATATTGCTCAAGCAGAGAAATTAGTGATTCCAGGGATGAATTGCTCCATTACCTTAAAGACAACATCCATTAAAGCTACTGTGCCCATTAAACTCAGATTAATGGCATGAGGCTAGCAGAAAGGAGGGGAGACAAGAAGAGAATCAGGCCTATTGATTTTTTTGCAAGATTGTAAATTGAATAACATACTAGAGATGAATGGTTCTAAATCGCCCATGCTTACTTAGGCAGCATCTTTTCACATTCAATAAAATATGGCTTTGCTTACCTTCACCAAGCAAAAATAAATGTCAAGTGCTAGGCATTTTTAATCGGTTCCTTCATCTAGTAGAATTTGTTTTGTATAGAGGCAAGACTGAATAACTATGGTAGGGGCCAATTTCTAAAGCTTCCTTCTTGATAGTTTATAAAAAAAGCTTTGTTACAAGAAAAAATAAGTATTTTTCGTTTGTTGGGTTGTTTTGTTTATCAATCATCCTCTTTGTCTTTCTCCCTTGAAATTGTGTTCTATTTAAAGGCAGTTATTTGAGACTTCACTACAATATAGAAACTCTTGAAAGTGCTTTTCTTGAAATCTACTATTGCCATCTTATTAAGAACTTGCCTTAAAATCAATGTCACATAAAACATACCATTTGCATTTCTACTTTAACAAATGAATTATAAGTTATGATACTGAAATTATCACCATCATTATGCATACTTAGTGAGTACATGCTGGACACAATGCTAGCAATAAACCTATTGTCCCAAATGTAAGATTGAATTTTGTCTTAAGCTTGCATCTGGAATCCTAGCACAGATCTCCACTTTGCTGTGATTTTCATACTGAGCTCTAAGGGTTCCATGAACACCCCCAGGTAAGACCACTTAGAATGAGGGAAAGTGGTGGTTTCAGAAGCAAAATTCATTCTATTGTCTATGCCTTTGCTTAAGATAGTAGAGATTACCCTTAATTTGTTTGAAATATTGGGAGTCAGGTAAGATTCTTTATGAATAAATGATACAAAAATATAAAAAAGGATAGAATTCAAATACTATTATTTATTATTTTGCAGAAGTTAATTAGAATGATTAATAAGAAATGATCATTGAAGTTCCTTATGTGATAATACCATAACCAGCTTCAAAATTGACCTCATTAATTTTAGCTTTGGCTGGAGCTAGGGCAGACTTTAACTATCTATGACTTTTAGACCCTTTATTCTTCCCTGGGCACACACCTCACACACACATACACACACACACACACACACACAATTTTATTTAAGAGATCCATAAAATATAATAAAGTGGCTGTGGGGTCTCAGTTCCCTGCCAGGAACTGGATCTTCATGAACACTAAGTAGTGGACGAAGAAGATATGAGAAGTCATCTACCCTAATAAAAGAGAAACATGCAAATTGGTGTCACTTCGCTATGCCCATCAGCCAATCAGAGTGACTATGCAAATTAACCCAACAAAGATGGTGGTTAATTTGCATATGAAGGCGTGAAGTGAAGGCTGAAGACTGGAGACTGAAGGGGCTTGGCTTTTCCACTGCGGCCAGACCAAAAGCCTGGGTCCCAGGTGCCGGAGGAAACTGGTGCCAGCAGCCAGGAGAAGAAAGGCATATTGCATGAACTTCGTGCAATGGTCTTCCAGTCTATATGTATAAAAGGCTAATATGCAAAGTATACCCTCAGGAGTTAGACCAGGAGACTGAGAATTCAATCACTCACTATGACATGTGCTAACCACCAGGGGGTGGTGCAGAACATGGCAGGTGATCAGCGGCAGCGGTGCAGTGCTGAGGGAGCAAGGGAAGGAGGAAGTGTGAAGGCAGGGAGGTGGGACACCTGATCAGCCCTGATCACTGGCCAGGCCTAGGGACTCTACCTGTGCATGAATTTTGTGGACCAGGCCTCTAGTAGGTGTATAAGAGAGTCCTTATTGCAGCCTAAGTAGCCATTGCTACTAAGGAGCCATTAGACAAAGCAATTCTTCAAAGTAGCCTGACAAAGACAACTATTGCACACACAGCAGCCTCCTTATATAAAAGCAGCCTCTGCTAACACAGTAGCAAACACAGGAGCCATACCAAGCAGTCGCACCCCACATAAAACATCCTCAGCAAACATAGGAGCCATCATATAAAGTAGTCCAGCACCAGCTGGTCAACAATATGTCTTTATACTAACTTAGACAAAAAAGACTTCTTGCCAAAATAGTGACATACTGATAAGTACTTGGGTTATAGAAGAGCACACTTGTGTGGTACAGTAAGATTGCTGTTCCCTTGCTTCTGCACCTGTGTCCTGGGAAATTGGCCTTGGCCCTGAACATCTGGAGTACTCTAGCCAGGGCCCCTTCACTCAAATTGGCCTGGAACAACCAGTGTACTCTGTACAGGGTTCCCACAGTGGCTTTAAACAGTAAAAAAATGTATTATCTCATATAACCCCATACCTGAATAATTAGCCCTAAATTTGGTTAATCCAGTGACGCAACATCATCAATAACTCTTCACTAAATTACTATTACACAAATTAGGACTAGACTACCAGTACCTATGATCACAGATGGCTATTACAATTTCAGACACCATATTATATTGGAAGGAAAGGAGAGCATCTCCTTCCATACTTCCTTTTTAGAGTGAGAATCTCATATTCAGAGGTGCTCCCATAGACTTCCTCTCACATCTGCTCAACTATTTATTCCTAGACAAAGTATTGGCAAGGACAATAGATTCACTATGGCTTAGTGAAGTGTACGATCATGTGAAAGTGATAGATTATTATAATAAAATTAGTGTTCTATTGACATAAAGAAAGCTAGAAAGCTAGACTGGAGAAAATTACCTGTAATTATTAGGTAGTCTAAAAACATAGTCAATTACACAAATATAAAAATAAAATTTAAGTCATTAGAACATTCTTCCAGAAAAATACTAATAGTGCATTAAAATAAAATTAGGGTATAGAATCATAGGTCTCTAGTAAAGTTCTTATCTAATACCTAGTCTGGCCAAATCCATTTTTAGAAGGGCTAGAATACATTTCTCTGTACATAAAAGTAAATAAAGACTATGCCATGATTAATATCTATTGTAAGTATTACTTACATTTTATGAAATGAGTAGTCACTTAGAATAATAAATTTTACACACACATAAATACATTCATTAATTGTGTATCTAAAATGTATGTTAATATTTGTTCCAAAGATTTTGTTCCCCCTTTGACACTATTGATGCTGTTGCTCTCTCAGCACTAAAACATATTGATAGTATACAAACCTTATTGAAAGGTAGATTTTAAAAAAATCAGGAATGGGATAGAAATAAACATAAATAAGCATATGTTTTATTAATTGTTTTGTCTGCATTTGCTTTCTTAAGTCTTCTGTTGAAAATTTCAGAAGCACCTTCTTTATTTTCTACCCATATTGTCAAGATTTATAAAAGTCTTGCTCCTACCATACTTATAACCTAACAAGATTACATACCAAAGTTTCATAGAAGAAATTGGCAGAAGAAAGGAAATTCCATGGACAAAAACAAAAGACTTGATTCTTATGGTACAACAAACATCATGAACTACAATGTATTTCCCAACCTTTCCCCTCCAAGTTCCCAGGAACAACACAGATGGATGCAGATAGATGCCTGTACATTTAATGGGTTGCCTTACAGCGGAACAATCCTGGGCATAGGAAACCCCAGATTTGATGGTTGGCAGTGACATGCCTGCCCTGGGCTCCATAGAAAGACAATTTTATTATACTGGACTGTAAGCATTCCTGACATTTGCTTTGGGGAAAATATATTTGTTTTTCCAAACTTTAAGAAAACCGGTAATTTACTCCACAAGGAGATAAAAATCATTATCTTCCAAGACTGATCACTATAAAAATATCCCTAGAAAAAATAGTCCAAAACAAATGGAAAGCATACAGAAATGTGAGACCTATGGAAAATTGTCCATATTTTACATTTTCTGATAAGTGTTCAATAATATCCATTTGATAAATTCTATCAGCTCAATTTCAGGGACCAGGAACCATGGAAATTAAAAATAATTTGAACAGCCCTAGCTGGTTTAGCTCAGTGGATAGAGCATCGGCCTGTGGACTGAAGGGTCCCTGGTTCGATTCTGGTCAAGAGCACATGCCTAGGTTGCGGGCTCGATTCCCAGTAGGGGGCATGCAGGAGGCAGCCAATCAATGAATCTCTCTCATCATTGATGTTTCTGTCTCTCCCTCTCTCTTCCTCTCTGAAATCAAAAATAATATATTTAAAATAATAGTAATAATTTAAATAATTAAGTCAAGATCTATATATAATGTTAAGCTTTAAAGTTTCTATGGTTGTGAGCCAAAAGTTGAGCAGATTTGCAGTTTTATTCACTTACTTAGAAAGGTAAGGGTCCCTGCTTTTCTAGTAAAGTTCTTATCTTCATACGGGGTCTTGTGAGCCATCGAAGATATGCTGGTTTTGCATTCTTGTAGTGAGGATAATGTGCAATAGAAAATAAGACTGTGATGCTCATTTATCATTTATGATGACAGATTGAGAGCAGCTGCGAGCACGAAGCTGACACTTCTGCCTAGGATGATGTACAGCACAAACCAGAATGATACTAAGGTGCATTAACTTTATAATAATATACAGTGACCATTACTGATCTGGATACAAGATGCTTGTGATAATATATGGGGAAAAGGGGTAGTTCAGAAACAGGAGTATATCATGCATTGGTATAATAACTTAGGATCGCAGATATTGCACTCATAGAATAGAAGATTACTGGCTATCATACTCATAGACTAGTGCACTGCTGTGGGTAAATTTCTTGGGAAAACATCTGAGGCAACCAAGGAATCACCCACCCAACTTTTAGCTAGGAGTAACCACAAAGCATTCCCTGGTTCATAGGCCAACGCTCAACCACTTAGCCATGCTGGCCAGGCAGGAAAACACTTTTTAGAAGATCTGCTCTTTAAGTTGATATCTGAAGGAAGAAGGATGGAAAGAAGATTCTAGATGAAGAAGAAAGCACAGGCTAAGTCCTCATCATAGAAAAGATCTTGCTTCTTTGGTTGGGTAAACTTTGAGAAGACGATCAAATCAGAACTGTGGCAAGGAAAGAGATTGAGGATAAAGACCCAGTAAATGGCATGTAAGAATGTTAAATAAGATATTACGTGTAATGTGAAGTCAATGGAGAATTTTAAATAGAAAAAGTGATAATGTCTAATAATTTAAAATTTTAAAAATTATATTCTAGCTGTCCTGTGGGAAAAGAGTGATACTAAAATGGCAAGAGTGCAGGCAGGAAACCATTTTTAAAGGCTACTCCAGTAATTTAAGCAAGAGATCATGAGGTTTTCCTCTCTTCAGAGGTTTGTTCAACTTTGTATAAATGAATACTCTTTCTTGGCTCACAGCACCACAGAGTTAATGCAAAAGTAATTAGGCCTCAGAAAGGGTTCTGAAAATCTATTGCCTGCTCCTCCAACTCTATCTCGAATGATGGGAAATTTAAGGATGTTCTTCTATATTCCTGTCTTTGGTTCAGGTAAGTTTACTCTTTAGAGTGGGAATAAGGCAAAAACAATGTTCATATTGAGCCACATTCATAGGTAGGGATACAGATCTCTGGAAATAGGTTCTTATAAATTATTAACATTCTTTATTATATAGCCTCCAATTGCCCATTTGGATTAGAATTGAAATGCAGATCTCCTACTCTGTTCCCTTATTGATTTTTTTTTCAGGAAACTTAAGTTCTAGTTTTTGCTCTGTCCCTAAATCAGTATCCTAAATAAAATCACAAAGTCTTTTGCATTTTTATTTCAGTTAATACGAGGAATGTAGAATTCAGTTTTGAAATATGAACTTGGTTCAAATCTCAGCATTAGTGTTTATTAGCTACGTGACACCGGATGCTGGAATTGTTATGTAACTACTCAAAGCATGCATTCCTCATCTGTTATATGAAGATAATAGCTTCTAGCTTTTAGGCTTCATATGTAATATGTAATGAGTAGATATATATTATTTTATATGTATTATATACATATCAACTCATTACATAGTATATATTAGGTTCCCAAATATTAGTAGCTGCTGTTATCATTTTAAATAAAAATAACATTTTCTATCCATCCTTGAAAAAATGTATATGAAAGCAGTTTATGTGCAAATATTTTAGATTAACACTTCATTCACTCATTCATTCATTCATGTACTCATCAGACATTTATTTAGTCAGGTTGCAATATATAGGAAGTATTCACCATGAGCAAGGCAGAGAATTAGATTTTAGGGGAAATAATGGACATCACACAGCCCCCGATCTCCAAGACAACAAAATCCAGCAAAGTTCCTTCTAGACGTGAGGATTTTAGGAGTTTGGAGGAAAAAGTATACTTTTCCATTCTGGAGCAACCAAAGGTGGCAACTTAGAAAACACATAGAAAAGAAGAAGAGTGTAGGGGGCAGATATTCCAGGCAAAGGAAAGATTTGAATAAAAATAAAGAGGCTGTCAGCAGCAGATTATGTTTAAGAAGACAATAAAAGGGCAAATGCAGGAAATGAATACACTCATTTCTTTAGATTATATTTGAGTTTGCCTAATTTCATCCTCCTGTCTGCCCTGGGAAGTATGGATTTTTTTTTACAATATGTTTTATTGATTTTTTACAGAGAGGAAGGAAGAGGGATAGAGAATTAGAAACATCGATGAGAGAGAAACATCGATCAGCTGCCTCCTGCACACTCCCCACTGGGGATGTGCCCGAAACCAAGGTACATGCCCTTGACCAGAATTGAACCCAGGACCCTTGAGTCGGCAGGCCGACGCTCTATCCACTGAGCCAAACTGGCTAGGGTGGAAATATGGATTTTTATGCAAAATGTGTAGATGAGGAAATAAGGCTTAAAGGTTCCTGAAATCATCCAGCAAATAAATGGAAAATTGTAATTCAAATCCCAGAATGTCTATATCTAAAGAGTATTTTCCATGTTTTTTTTTTCATTATACCATTTTTTTTCAAACAACCTACTTTATATCTAACATATAATAGGAAAGCTCTATTCAGGAAACAAATACATATTAATCATATTCACATATAATCCTTTACCTAATAAGCATTAAACTAATTAAAAGACTTACTCTCCTTGTATGTTGATGTTCCTTAGAACAAACCAAGAGCTGGTAAAAGATGTCACTATTTAGATCGCACTATACAAATGAGAGAGCCTGCCTCTATAACATTTACCTGTGCTACTTTGGTATTATGTTGAAATTAACCATCATACCATCATCTAGTATAGAAAGATGCTCTCTACCAAGTACAGTGGCTCAATACATCTTAGATGAACTCTAAAGAGATGGAGTGGGTTTTCCCCAGAATCCTCTTTGTCATAGCTTACCCTAAATGGAGTGTAATGGAATGATTTCTACCTTTGCTAGGAAAGCATGTAAATTCTCATGGCTCTGTGCCACAGTGTTAGGGGAAGAACTTTGCTAATCGAGAGCTCTCAAGTCTGAGCTGGCTCTTTATATGTTGTTAAATTGTTACTCAACCTCAGAGAGATAGTTTAAGAAATGATTATGAGTTAAATGATCATTACTAGTGCCACCCTGTCTATCCTTTCATAGACATAAAGAACCTATAAGTCATCCTCTCTATGAGAGAAGTCAAAGGAGCACTAGGGAAAATGCAGCTCACTGGAGCCATTTGAACAATGACTGCAAAAATAACATCTGCTCCTTGTTTTCATACTAAATGTATTTTTTAATTCACTGCAGGGGACACCACTGGCAGCAGTCAGTGTAATTTATCTAAATCGTTAATACTCAGTGTTTTACCCAGGAACAGAAATATATTTGCTTTCTAAAGAGCATTAAGAGTAAATGTTAAGGGATTCTTTTTAATATCTTAGGATTATGAGCAGGTATTGAAGCAATCCATTGTGAGTGTGTAACTATCCATCACTGCCATCACTAAATGAAATTGCCTTCTGCTACATAAAGAGGAGTTGTGTGTGCATGGGTGTGTGGGTGTGTGTACGGATGGGGGTGCTTGTATATATCAGTTGGTAGTAATATATAAGAAACATTAAAGATACTGCCAGATATAAAAAGTATCATTGAAAATGTTGAAATTTAACAAAATAAACAAAAAGTTATAAACACTGAATGTGAGAAAGTGATTCATTTTCTACTGAATTCCTTGAAAGGAAAGCTGTTAGCATTTTTCTTAGCTTGATGATACAGGGAGAGTTTTTTTTTTTAGATATATTCATATTTCTCTACAATTTTAAGCTTTTTTATAGGTTTCTTCATTTCTCTCCAACTATGATTTCTTATGAAATCATCTTTTAATACACAAAATCTCCCATAGCAAATTTCCTTCTCTTTATTGTGATTTGAATAGAGTATTAATTCTGATTGACTCAAGTTTCCTCTTATTCTGAAAATGTCCTCTCCACTTCTCTGTATCAACCTAATTCTACTCATCTTTCTGTATTCCATTCATAAACATATGGACACATTCGTTCTTCAATTAAGCAAACTGTATATAGAGCACTCCCTGTATTTCACTATATTGAGCACTGAGATGACATGAAGGATAAGGAATTTACTTGGTCCTTAAGCATGATAAGGGAAAAGAACTAGTAAATAGCAAATCACAAAAGCACAGAAGAACATGGCATGTTTGGAGAAGGACAAATAGTTTAAGAGGAAGCAGTAGGATAAGGCTTTCAGGTTAACTACATGAAGATCAGAGACTTGTATTTTTAATTTACTATCCTTTTCTTTGTTAATTTCTCTCTGAATCCTTACACATTTAAAAATGCTCATTGTTTTGTCTTTTATACACATGTATGCTCAGTCCTGTAATATATTGAAAAAACGCATGTAACCAAAAAGAGAAAAAAAAAGTCAAAATCAACCAGTGATAGCCACCATTTATACTTTGTAGCATACATTATTTTCCATGCTTGTATTTGTATATGTGCACCTATGTAGCTTTTTTTTTTTTTTTTACTAACGACTTCTCTTACATTGCAAACTTTTTAAACCTGTAGTTCTTTTATAACTTAACATATTACACATGTTTTTCAATGTGTTTAGTTATTCTTCTACATTTGGTCATGCTGCCTTTTGATAGTTTGATAAAATGTATGATGTATGTCATCCTCCTCTTTAATAAAATGACACGCATTTATACACAAAAAGTTATAACTTAAAGAAGGTTTTATAACTAATAAAATCTATCATGACTCCCTGGGTAAAATCCACTTTTGTACAACACCAATTTAAATATGTTTTTTTTTCAACATTTTATAAGATAATTTTATATAAAATAGAGTAATTTATCCATCTATTTGCATCCTTAATTTTTCACAAGCCACATATTTTGAGGCATTTCAGATTTATCCCTGTTACCATTATCATTATAATCAACATTATAGTAATTAGTAATTATTCTCATTATGACAGCCTTTGAATAAATTCTTAGGAATCAATTTTTGAATCAAGAGTACATAAAGGTTTGGAGAAAAGTGGCCTCCAAAAATTATGTACAATCATTAAGTTTTTACTAAGTTTTCTTTTGAAAAAAGTAATAAAACACTAGCTGTGTTAGTGTTGATAAAAGGAAGAAATCAAGACAAGGATATTTTAATTATCCCAATATTTAGAAAATATATTATAAAATTCAGAAAAGAAAATGACAATAATGTAAATGGAGAGAAACAAGGGAGGAAATGTTGCCTCCCCTTCATTTGGGTAATATTTCATAGAAGGGCATTTTCCCCTTGCATCATTACAGGTTAAAAAGAAAATGTAATTCAATGTCTTCTGAGTGGCATTAATTTCATGCCAGTAAACTGAGAAATTGAAACACACTAATTGCATGCATATCTGATATATAGAGTACCAGAGATTTCTTGTACTGTTTGCTTTGTTTTGGGTTTAGTCATATTCCATTGAGCAAGTTCCAATTTATTATTCAAGTTCAGGTTATTATTCTGATTCAGTAAAAATGGTTTATTTGCTTAGTGGTGTTTTTGTGCTGTTGTTGTTTTTCTGTTACTGAGGCTTATCTTTAGAGAAAATTGACATTCTCTTCCCCTATTCACTTACTTATTCAACTAATACTCATTGAGCACACACCATGTCAGGCATTATACTAGGAGCTCTGAGAGTTGCCAGAAATCCAGGTGGATATTTCTCTGAGGCCACTGCTTTAACATTCACCAACCGTTGCTCTTATATGTACTTTCATCTTCAAATATATTCCTTTATATTGAAATATCCATCTTTTAAGTTTATATTTTGTATGAATAACTCTTTACCATGGTATGTATGTTACCATGGTATATATGATAGCTGTCATAAGCAATCAATGATGATGGTTTTGTTTTTAAAGCAAATAGCTTTAGAATGGTATTAATTTAAAAATAATTTTTATAAATATCAGTTTGTGCTAAGTGTCCGCTACAGAAAGAATAAGACACTATATGGTTTATATCATGTTTATTAAAATGTCTAAAACTGATTTATCCATCTTTTCTTTTTAGAAACTCTGCCCAGTGAACAGCTTTCCAGATTGTCTTGAAGAGCATCTGCCACACCCACACATAGCTGCCTAGTAATAGAAAGCTACTACTGGGCCATGTGATGTTGCCTTAGAAACTCCTGCATGCTTTCTTCAGAAGCCATCATTAGTTAATTTTCCCACTGCTTCCCTCACTGATTCTGCATCAATGCTGAAAATTACGTAGTTAGTTAATTTCTCCCTCTTGGATAGGCAATCTAATTTCAAAATATCTACTTGTGTCACTGTTAAACATAAGTTTTCAGTATTTTCTTACTGGATCCATAAATAGATATTGTGTGTCCTTATATCTTGCCCCAATTCTCAAGGCACTGTCCAGCCAGACATAGCCTCTGCCTAAGCTATGTCTGTCTTCCAGTTTTTTCAGTCCTCTGTGAATAGTGTCTCCTTTTTTGGAAAATGTAGATTAAATCCTTAGTTAAGTTGTTATCCAGGAAACTTTATCTCTACAAAGCCACCTTCCGAAATATGTGACTTTAGGCTAGCTTCTTGGGTACAGCCTCCGCATCTATAAAATAAAGACCTATCTTCTGTATTTATTGTATTAAAGGAGAACACACATGATAGGTTCCTGATACATATTACAAGCTATAAAAATGTTAGTTCTCTTCTACACTGTTTTATTTCAATACAATGATAATGAAAATGGTATAACATAAATGTCGTATTGATAAAAAGATGGGTTGATGTTTCTGTGACCATTTACTGTAACAATCAGCCTGAGTGAGAAACCCTTCATGACCACGAAAGCTGGTAATAAGAAAATCTACAGTCTATTAGAGAACTTTCCCTTAAGTGAGTTCGAGTCATGGCTTGCTTCCTGAAATTGTTAGTGTCACTTATGCTCACCAGGGACTTCTTCACCAATAGGGAACTCTATTTCATGCTTCTTCTAACAAAACTAGATTTTCAGTGCTTTTATCCATGATTCATAGCAGATATACTTTTATTTGTGACATTCACCTTTGGTTGAGGTCAATGATAAAATCTCTACTTTAGTGAAAGCAGAGAAGTGAGTCCAAGTGGCTTAGGAAAACCCTGAACTTACCTCCTCCCATGGACAGAACAAATTTACAGCTATATTTGAATCATTTCCCTCTGAAAATGATCTGAAAACTAGATAAGCTGCTCCCCACAACAACGGATACAAAGACCATATTGAAACAGGTAGGAGAGGCAGAGACAGGGTCTAACAGAAAACCCCACGCCCAGCCCTAACCGGTTTGGCTCAGGGGATAAAGCATCGGCCTGCGGACTCAAGGGTCCCAGGTTTGATTATGGTCAAGGGCTTGTACCTCAGTTGCGGGCACATCCCTGGTAGGGATTGTGCAGGAGGCAGCTGATTGATGTTTCTCTCTCATCGATGTTTCTAACTCTCTATCCCTCTCCCTTCCTCTCTGTAAAAAATAAATAAAATATATATTAAAAAACAAAAAAAACAAACCCACACCCAGCTAGGCAATACACAATAGGAAAGGATCTCACCAGACAGGTTCTTCTCCAGGAGGAGTGAGTAGTTGATATCCCAAGCCCTCAGAGCTGCATCAGACAAATGAGCCCCCAAAATGTCTTGCTTAGAAAACCAATGGGGCTTATGTCTAAGGGACCCAAAGTGGTATAGGATCCCCTCCTAGGAGGCTTGCATGTGGTCTCACTGGCCCTGAGATATGTAGCCCCCCCAAAAAGCAGCTTGAAAAGTGTTATATCAGACTATATCAATTTACAAGATACTAGAGGCCCAGTGCATGAAAACTCATGCACTGGGATGTAGGGGAAAGTACCTCAGCTAGGCCTGTACCTTCTCACAGTCCTGGAGTCCTCAAGGGATGTCCTACTGATGGCTTAGGTCCACTCCCGGTGGGGAGCTGGCCTAAGCCACAGTCTGGCCTCCTTCTGTGGGAGGCGACCAGGCCGCCTGATCAGGTGACAGTGCCAGGCCCCCCCATTGCCCCTCCGCCATCATTGGCTGCCACTCCCCCCCATCGCTGTTTCCTTCCTCTGCCTGCTGGCATGCGCCTTGGCTAGCTTGGTGCTGCCAGCTCACCGGGCCCGCCCCTCACCGACTGGTTGTTTGAACATTCAGTTGATTTGCATGTTACACTTTTATTATATAGGATTCTTCTTTCTGCTTTAAGTGAATGACCAAAATCTGTGAAATAGCCTCTCATGGTACAGTGGAAGCAGTCCTGACCACAAACACTATTGTGTTTTTTGTGGTTGTTTCTTTTGTTTTTTGTTTTTGCTATTTCGTTTGAATGGGTACTATCATTTGAAGAATCTCCAAAGGAGAGATATCAACCTTTACTGTTTGAGGTAGGGATTCTGGAGCAGAGCTCAGTTGTTCTGAACCACAAGTGAAATTTAAAAAGCAGAGTAGCAACCCTAGCCAGTTTGGCTCAGTGGGTAGAGCGTTGGCCTGGGGACTGAAGGGTCCCAGGTTTGATTCCGTTCAAAGGCATGTACCTTGGTTTGCAGGCCCATCCCCAGTAGCGGGTGTGTAGGAGGCAGCTGATCAATGCTTCTCTCTCATTGAGGTTTCTAATTCTCTATCCTTCTCCCTTCCTCTCTGTAAAAAATCAATAAAATATATATTTTTAAAAAAAGCAGAGTAGCATTTGATTCTCTCAGTTGTGACACTTAAGCTGGTATCTCTGAACCCTCATGTAGACACTGGGGACTGATTTGTAAATATGTGAGGAGCAAGATGGTACATGACTTCCTAGGGCTTACTGTATTCCTACTCAGAAGCCATGGGGATAACACTATTTTTCCCTTTTCTTTTTTAGAATGAATTCGATCAGTTACCTTTACATTAATCATTTTGTGGTGAATAAGAACCCCCAGTTAGCACTGAAATTAGATTAAATGCCTCTTTATTTTTAATCCAGTTGTTAAGAACCTCAGAGCCAACTTTAATGGTCTCAAATATCAAATGTATAAAGTTAGGATCTCACAAATAGATTATTTTTTGTTATCATTGAACAGAAGTTGTTATTTTGGTTATATATGACTGGGCTTCAGAAAGTTGGTGAAATCTTTGTGATTGTATGTATACACTTTCCTAAAACAGGGCCCAAAACTTCCATCAGATTCTGAAAGGGATACATGACTACCACATATTAAGAAATACAGCTTTAGTTGGTCTCTGTTCTGTTTGAATCAGTAACTATTGCATTCTACATTATGTTTAATTTTGTAGCCCAGCATAAATATATAGGAGACAAAAAAATTCACATTTTAAATAAGTTAAACAAGTATTTAGAGAAAATAAGGTGTCAGAAGCTTAGGCATTTTTTTTCCTTTTCTACCTCATATTATACCCACTTGCAAGTACAACAGATAAAATTGTAGATTTATGACAAGTTTTTTACCAGCCTCAAGCCACTTGTTTCTGAACTTTGGTACATTTTTCATAGGCTCTCTAGATCCCTCTCACGCATAATAACCTGGAAAATCCTGTGTGGTTTATTACAGTATTCTTGGAAGTGAGGAGCTGCTGAAATAATGGTAGTGTTCAACCTTTGCTTTATTACAGCCAGTATCTCTAGAATTGGACTTAATTGGGCAGGGGCCAGTAACCTTTATTAATGATGTACATTATACTTACACTCTGTATTATATTATTTATTTATTTAATTTAACTGGTGACATGATTTTGTCATGTGGTCTCAGCTTTAGTAGTCTGGGAGTAACAAAGTGAGGTTATAATGCAGCGAGAAAACAGAGCTGAACTCACCAGAGAGATGGAGAAAAGGCAGAGAAGGATAAAGATGGCCCCAAACAAGTGAAGAGAAATAGAGTTGCCATATTGGATGAAGACAGTAACCGAGATTAGCAACACAGACACTGGGGTGCACAAGCATACAATACCAAGGAGTACATTGCTGATGGCAGAAAGAGGGTCTAGAGAAGGGCCTCTGAAGTATTCTTTAGCAATTGTGTTGCATGAATCAGCCTCATTTCTACTGACCTTTCTTCAGGTCAGAGCCCTGGCACAAGTAACGTGTTCTTCTCCAAATATTGCACCAGCTGGAAATCAACAAGAGTGCAAAATGCTAAGCACCAGAATTTAACTTACAGTTTCACAGCAGAAAAGAAGAATCTATCAATATTAGGTGTCACTGAGGGACCTGAGGTAATCTGTGCTCTCTATCTTCATTCTAAGTCTTGTGAAGTTCTTCAGTCAAGATTAAGGATACATTTCTTCTTGTTTGTTTTAGTCTGGTGTGTTTTGGTTAATCAACATAATGTCCACAGGGGAAAATGTGACAAACAATCAGATTAGACAGAATGATGACAATTAAGATGAAACAGATTTCTTTATAATTAAATATTTGAGAAAATATCGTTCCATATGTCAATAGAATACATTTTTCAATGATATGGATAGTTTCATAAACTAGAAATTATCAAAATTGCCTCAAGGAAAAGCAGCAAATTAAATAAGACCCAATAACAAGGAAAGAAATTGAGAAAAAATTCAAGGGATTATTTTTTTAAAAACTTTTTAAAAATGTATCTTTATTATTGAAAGTATTGCAGATGTTTCCCTTTTTACCCCCCTTTGCCCCCTCCACCCTCCACCCATACCTCTGCCCCAGGCCTTCACTGCATTATTTTTTGTGTCCATGGGTTATGCATATATGCATATAAATTCTTTGGTTAATATCTCCCCAACCACCTCCCTCCCCACCTTGCCTCTGAGATTTTCAATCTGTTCCATGCTTCTATGTCTCTGGATCTATTTTGTTCATCAGTTTCTTTTGTTTTTTAGATTCCACATATGAGCTAGATCATGTGATACTTGTCTTTCTCTGATTGGCTTATTTTGCTTAGCATAATACTCTCCAGGCCCCTCCATGCTGTCTCAAAGGATAAAAGATCCCTTTTCACAGCTGTATAGTATTCCATTGTGTAAATGTACCACAGCATTTGTATCCACTCATCAACCAATGGGCACTTGGACTATTCTCATATATTAGCTATTGTAAATTGTGCTGCTTTGAACACAGGGGTGCATATTTTTGTACAGATGATTATATCTGTAAATACTTTCTAATTACAAATTACAGATACCTTATAATAATAATAAACTTTTTAGGAATATAGAAATAGTTCAAAAGCTATATAATTCTGCCTATATAGCAACCATAATAAATTCTAAGAACTTACAATGATAGCATAAAATACTAAGCTACAAACAAGATATTTTTAGGCACAAAATTTATGTCAAATAAAAATTATAAAACAACATTTGGTAGTATATTTTCAAAGTCACCATTACCATGTTGCTTTGATGTGATGAATAAAACTTGAAGAAAATGTTGATATTTAATAATATAGATCATAACATCAAGTAGTTTAATAAAGTTATGAATAGTATGAGGATCTGCTATAAATCCAATTCAGTATTTATTGATGAGAAAAAAATATTTTAATTAGAATTTGAAGTGTATATCTGTAATTATATGAAGAATCTTTATGAAAATGTGATAAATCATTATGTTTAATGTTGAAGATATTTTGACTCAAAAATAAGATCTAAAACAGAAATAAAAAATAAAACCCTTAAAAAGCAAGAGAAAAAATTGTCATTGCCTTCTCATAATCTGAACATCCTTAAGTTACAGTGGGGCCTTGACTTACGAGTGTCCGGACTAATGAGCTTTTCGAGATACGAGCCATCTCTCAGCCGATTTTTTGCTTTGAGTTAAGAGCTAAAATTCGGGTTACGAGCCAGCTTCTGATACCCCACTGCTAGTTGGCGCAGTGAACGTCACAGTGAACGCCACATCTTCAGCCCAGCATCATGTGTCTCACTTGTTCACTTTTTGATTTCACATACGAGTAATTTGAGTTACGAGCTCCATCACGGAACAAATTAAACTTGTAAGTCAAGGCCCCACTGTACTAATATTCACAAATAGAATTATTCTATAACTTAATTAAAAAAAAACTTAGTATGTTAAAAATTAAGAAGATTAAATGCAAAAGAGACCACAAAAAAAGCCAGATAAATTATGGAGATTTTAAAATAATTCGGTAGAAAAATCTTATTTCAATTCATAAAATACAATGCCAAAAATGTCATTAATAATAGGTAAACATATAAAGCATCTAGGAATAAAAATATAATTATAACAAAAAGAAAATTGAATGCAAACTATTTTGAGATCTAAAGTAGTTTCAATAAATTGGATTGATATTATATTCCTGAAAGGGAATATTTGGTACTATAAACATATTAAGTATAGGCATTTATAAATGCATATTTTAATTCAACGAATTTCTAATGGAAAATTCTCCAAATATTATTTTTATTAAAAAAGGTGGAAATAAAGATGTTAACCATTTCTCATGCATTGAAAATGATATACCATGTTTTTTGTTACTATTTTACTCTGCTGTTTTACTTTTTGGTTGTATCAAACTTGTGCATTAAATATAATCATATTCTGTTGTTTTTTTTTTAAAAAAAGGTGGAAATAAAGAACTTGAGAGATCTATTCCAAAATGCAAATAAATTTATATACCTAAAATATTTTTAAAATCCTAAGAAATAGAGGGAATCAATTTTTCCAAATATGTATACTATCTATAATAATTAAAGCATAATATGCTAATTAGACCAGACAGATTGAACGGCCTTCCAGACCTCATTCCGGATGTCCTTCCGGACTAAGCTGTGGCAGCGGGGGCCAAGGCAGAGGTAGTTAGAGGTAATCAGGCAAGCAAGGTGAGCGATTAGGAGAGATCAGGCAGGCAGGCGAGTGGTTAGGGGCAATCAGGCAGGCATTATGTAATAACAAACAATAAAGGAGTCATCACCAATCTGTGGGTAGAAAAAAATCTTAAATTAATAATAGTGGCATATCTGGCAACAAACTACATTTTTAGAAAATTAGTTCACTTTACACCAAAAAATTTCCAAGTGAGTGGATGATCCATAAAGCAACATAATAAACCAGTAAAGTGTAAAAAGGGAATTAAATATGATAAATCATAGACCACTAGATGAACATCTTAGAAAATTAATAAAGGATAAATTGCCACAAGACATAAATAAGACAATTCTAATGTGCAATACAAAGAGATGATGACTAAAGTCACTAGCTAGGCCTAGACAAGTGAGAGTTGCCTACAAAGGCCAGGCGATTAGTTTCATGGAGTCAGCTGCTCAGCTTTGCAAGTCCATGAATAAGAGATTAGTGACTACAGAGAATACAGTTTATCAGTTTCTTAAACAAACAAAAAGACTGGTAAAGTAATCCAAAATATAGAAATGGTTATGTGCTCCAAAGATAATAATACAGAATATTGACTTCTGCTTTGGCCGTGATGGAATAGTTTGTACTCAAGTAATATCTCTAACAACAAAAGCAAAAAAGTCATATAAAATTTGAAAAAACTTATCTGAGTGTACAGGGAGGGAAACATTCCCCCCTCTACCGATTTTGTGTTCTCATGGCTGAACTAATAATAAAATTGACACAAGACCAGATTAGCAGGATAAAGCACATTATAAAACATGCACATGGGAGATCATAAATGATATCCTGAGATATGATCAATGCAAGCAGCTTTTTATATGTTTTAGAAAAAGAAACAATAAATTTGTGAAGAATTTACAGGACAAGGAAGCAACTTTAGGAGCTCATTAGTGAGGAATCTAAGCAATTTTGGGCTTGGATAGTAAATTAGTAAAAAAAAAAAAAAAAGTAACAATGCTTGCTTTATAAATTTCTTGGCATTTAATTCCCTTCCCTAACTTGGTGATAAAGATTCCTCTTTCCTTAGCCTTCAGGTGCAGGGAGGACACCTTTGACATGGGGGATTTATGGTCTGCTTTCTTTCAGGGGTGGAGAGAGAAAGGTGGAGGGAAAGAGAGAGAGGATAGTGTTCTTCTTGCATTGGCAATTTCTTAAGTAATTTTAATTTAAAATAATCAATATGCCAATGTGAGATATTTGGGGTGAGTCCTGACAAATATATTGGAAATTACCAAAGCAATTAGGTCTTAAGACGAAGCTAATTGAGATGATCTCAATTTTCTGCCTGCCACTTTTCTCTCAGGACATTTAAAAATAATTGGAAGAGATCTTGAGGTCAAGTCAGACAAAGAGTTTCTACTAAGATGTGGACAACTGGGCTTTAGGCAATCCACATAGCCAGAAAGATAAAAATTAGAAATTGTAGTGCTGTAGCAGCCTACATTTGAAGCAACAAAATCCCCAAGAGACAATAGACTTGAGGACAGAAGTGCAACATTTGGCATCAGTTTTCTCCACAAGACATTTGGGAATAAGATGCACAAGACAAGAGTATAAAAAGGAGGGAGAAAGCAGCTATAATACAGAGCAGGACTATCATGCCACATTGCTTAGAAGTCAAAAGTTATATTTCAAGTCTTAGCAAAGGGGGAAGATCTTAGTAAATCCTAACACACTCAGTTGAAAACTCTAGTGAACCATATACTAGCATTGGGGAAATCAGAGAGAGAACAATCATTATGAATCCAGCATATATGAAATGGAGTCCCTGGGTGATTGAGGTTTTCTGCTCCTCCATATACTACAGGAAGATGACATCATAGTGTCTACAATTCTTCATGCAAAAATATCTGAAATGTAATCAAAAGTTGAAAAAATGACAATAGAAAAAAGAACCATAAATAACAAAGCTGTTGAAGTTATCAGCTATTAACTTTAAAATAAAGCTAATTAAGATGGTGTAGAAAATATATGACAAGATTTAAATTGATTTAGGGAACTAAAATCAATAGAAAAAAAATAAAATGGAAACTCTAGAACTGAAAAATATATATATGATAATTAAGACCGTGAACTAAATAACTTGGACAAAGCTGAAAGAAGATAAGTTAGTTGAACTATATAAATTTGCAGAATATATCCAGACTTAAGCATGAAGAGAAAAAAGTATGGGCAGCAACATAAAGATTGTGAGGCATACCATAGGTACAACTTTAGTCACAGAAGAGAAAAAGATAAAGAATAGGAAAAAGTAATTTTTGACAAGTTAGTATCCTCCAAATTCTATTACCAATGATTGACACCAATCTGCAGTTATAAAAACTTTCAGAAACCCAAGCAGCAAAATACAAAGAAAAGTCACTTAGCTACATCATAGTACAACTGACTAAGCAGACCATGGATAAAGGGAAAAAATGTTTAAGAAATAATTTTTAAAAACCTAAATTAGTCTAAGAACCAAGACACATTATGGTCAAAGAGGCAGCAACAAGACTAAACGCTGACTTTGCAAGAAAAATTATGAAAGCCAGAAAATAATCAATCGATATTTTTGCAAGAAAAACCAAGTAAATTCATATCACCACACCTTGCAAGCCAGGTACAGAGAAAGTACACAGATGACTACAGATGACAAGAGGAAAGCTACCTCGCTTATCTGAGAGTGTTGAACAGAGGAAAGTCTCCCCTGAGGAAGAGATACTCAGCTGAATCTCAACTGATTCAAATAATAGAGATTAAGGAGAAAGATAAAAGAAATGATATGATTGGTGGATGGTAATTGAGGAAAATCAAATGAGCAACCATTTAAATTTATAAAGTATCCATTATGGAGTCACCAAATTAACTATGCATTTTCCAGCACTGTAAAATTATTCTCTGCTTATTAGTTTCATCTTAGTTCATTTCTATTAGTCTTGTCATAAAATATCAAGGGGTTGAAGAAATAAGCCGTAAAATCTTATGCAGGACTGGTACAAAACAGAATGATATCAACCATGGAATGAGAATCATAATGAACATTTATTTCATAGTAATTATATATTTTATACTCACCACCATATACAGTAGGCCATCAAAAGTGCAAAAATCATTGAAGCAAAAGAAAAGTTAGAGTGGAAAAAAAATCACAAAAAGTCGAATGATGCATCAACTTGACTCTCTGCTTCTTTTCTTCATGATGCTTGCCAAATAGGCCCAGTAATAACTGGTAAATGGAGCAGTTTTCCTAAATAAATGCCTTCAATTCTTGCCAAATAAAGTAGGATTCTGTTAATTAAAAGTGTAATTGTTCTTCAAAGTGATTGAGAGATACAATACTTAACCCTTCTAAAAGAATATGCCAGCAACATAGTTCTTTAGCAGACTACATAGGAATTACTTATTCAATATCCATTGATTAAATGTTTCAATCCGAATGCAGATTCAAATGATAACTGTGCACCCAATCAATTCTTGCTTATAGCCTCCCAGGAGCAAATTCTCAAGCTCTATTTATACAACCTAAAGAGTCTTTTACTCCTTCTGTCACTTTCAAGGAGGCCTGAAGGTTATAATGATTGTCTTGCTTGCCTCAACGCATAGTCTTTTATATTCAGCTCCCTCTGCCTAGTGCTGAGCAGGCAAAATCTCTTATTGCTTTGTCTCTTATATTAAGGATAAGAAAATACAAGCCTCTCAAAATTATTCTCTCCTTTAACATGGATCATAGATGAATTCCAAACAATAATAATTTTCTAAACATTATTTACCTTCCTAGTCTGTTAGGCATCTTCTAGGTTCTGGGGGTAAAATGGCTATCATTGAACTTATAGTCCACGCAAAGGTGCATGTTCTGTGCTGTACAGAGAATCTGTCCAAAATCATTTTATTCTTTCTTCTCCCAAAGAATTGAACTGGGCAAACTAAAAGATAAGTAAAAATTTATCTTGCAACTCACCCTTAATCCATTAACATAAAATTGTCACCAGTTGCCCTGACTGGTGTGGCTCAGTTAATTGCACCACAAGGTTGCTGATTTGATTACCAGTCAGGGTACATTCCAGGGTTATGGGTTAGATCCTGGGTAGGGGGTATGCAGCAGGCAGCTGATCAATGTTTTGCTCTCACAGCAGTGTTTTTCCCTCTCTCTTCCTCTCTTTAAAAAACAATCAAAAGTTGTTTGTTTTGTTTTTTATTTCACCAGTGGATTTGCATTTTTTTCTTTCACTCTAAGCTCCACTTATTAAAAATATTTTGTAAAATAAATACAACAGAAATAATAAATGACACCATGTTTACTATAAACATTGACTCCATAAACACATATAAAATTTAAAAATATTTTTTCCATACATCCCATGTTAATAACCTGGTATGTGTTCTTTCACACCTTCTCTATGCCTATTCAAATATGCTCACAACATGTAAGATTACATAATTCTCTTTTTCAAAAGTGGGGATATATAACTAGGCTGTCAAAGCTTTCTACATGGCCAATTCACCCCAAATCTTTAATATCACATCTGACCCTAATTTGTAAACTCTTTATTCTCAGTACCAAAAGTCTCAAACTCTCCTTTCGATTAAAATTTTTCACTAGACTTTGGAAGATAATGTACAAGTTCATATTTGTCACCATTTATCACATAAAAAAGAGTTGAGATTTTGTGCCATGTGAAATGGAGTCCCATTAGTACTTCTAAACAGAGCACTGGCATCACTTCTGAGTTTCAGTGGAATATAGTTACTATGGAAGGTAGAACGTAGGGGTGGAAACATAAAACATCAGGTAACTACTATAGGTAGCATGTCACAATGTGGTAAGGACCAGACTAAGTAAGGTATCCAGTGATGGCGAACCTTTTGAGCTTGGCGTGTCAGCCTTTTGAAACACCCTAACTTCACTCTGGTGCCGTGTCACATATAGAAATTTTTTGAAATTTGCAACCTTTGTAAAACAAAGACTTATATTTTTGATATTTATTTTATATATTTCAATGCCATTTAACAAAGAAAAATCAACCAAAAAAAATGAGTTCGCGTGTCACCTCTGACACTCGTGTCATAGGTTTGCCATCACTGGTATAGGCCATGGGGAGGGAGGGTGAAGACGGTCAATTTTTTCAGAGAGGGAACATTCTAGATTCGGTTTGGTGTTTATACTGACAAAGTTCAGCAAGATGAGGCACAGAGAAAGAAGAGCTATTTTGATGTGAAAAGTTGGCCCTGGATAGGTTGCATTTGAGAGTTCGGTGGGATCATCAGTTAACGGTAACTTATGAGGAAATGGAAAATCGTATAATTATCTCTTTTTTCTTATCACTAACATTTTAGCTCACATATTTTCTGATTTTGTTTCATATTCTCCACAACTTTACTTATGGCAGACAAAATATAACAGTGAGTAAATTCAACAAAATTTACTTTCTTATTGTTGGACATTTGGACAGCTTCCAAGATTTTGTTGTTATAGGTGAAAATGCAATGGCTATCTTGCTAAATATAACATTTTCTTCTTTGCAATGCTTTCTCAGCATATATATTCCCAGTAGTTATTAAATATATTTAGTTAAATGATGTGAATGTCACATGTTATTTGTCCAAACTGCTTTTTTTAAATAAAAATTATTTTATACACACACACATTGCCATGCTGTTTTGTTTTATTTTGTTTTGTTTTGGTTTATTGCCAGAATTGGAACTTTAGCTTGTACTTTAGGAGCACTCCGAGCATTATCACTGTGTCTGAGTATCTCAGAATCTTATTGAAACAGCAAGGGCCTTAGCATAAAGGCTTTTAGCCTTTAAAAATCTTTTAGCATATTAAATATTGATGCTTCATTCCAGAGCATTGCTAAGTCTCCAAACAGTCTTTGTGCATATGGACAAAGATCTAAGACTTTACAGATTCCCAGAAAGAAGTTGAATAAAGCACTTCAAGCATCCTTTTTACTAACCAATTTATGGCTCCTCTTGCAAAAACGATGAATAAAGAGAAAACAAGTGCAAAACAGCAGTTTACCTACTTCAGCTACTGAGAGCCTTATGTTCTCCTCTCCCTCTTCACGGACTTCCTCAGAGGCAAATTAGCAAAATTACAGGTGCCTTCTGGAAAAAGTGATTAGACCATTCAGAACTCCCTTGTGCTCTCTAAAAGGCATTTTAAAGTTAACAACATTCCGCCTGTTGTCAGATTTACAATTGATTCCAGTTTCCAGTGTGGAACTTATTCTGACAGACTGCTGGAAAACGAATACTCCTTTCACTCAGCATTTGATTCTGAAGAAAAGCCATAAGAAGAAAACACATCAGCAGCAGTAAGACCATTACAATTTCAGTGGTTGGTTTCAAAAATGGTTTTCAATGTGATATGCACTAAAAATAAGGGACTGGAGTAAGAAATGGCATTTGTCTCATGCCACAATATTACTGAACATTTTTTCTACCTATTTCTTCTAACTTGGAATTAAAATACACCTCATTAGACAGCTCTCATCTTCAAGTGATTTCCAGCTTCACTTCATAGTATTCAAGCCAGTTTAATTGTTGAGGAAATCAGACACTTTGCAGTTACAAATTTATCTTTGCTTGTTTATCATTTTTCTGTCTCTCCCATGATCTCTGATCTCTGAGATCAGGAACTGTGTGTATTTCTTGTTCAGAACATTTCTAGCTTCTGGCTAGGTATCTGGTACATGGTAGCTATTTAATAAATATCTGGTTAATAAATAAATTAATGAATAAAAATGTAAGTACAACTCATAAGCACTAATTCCAATTGAAAGCACCACCCACTGGACAGCTGTATTCTTAAGCTACAGAAATATTTCAACCATGCACTCACATAGTATTTTTTTTCAGGAATAGCATTAACTTTTAAACAAAAAAAAGAACTTCAGAAACAGAGATCATACCCAACCCTATTTTAAACAACAATTACAATTGCAAGTGAAGACATGCACCTGGAACTCACATTGTATGAAAAAATTATCAGAAGATGTCTACAGAGAAAGCAAAGCTAATCCTTCCATAGGTCTACTGCAAAGCTGGTCAGAATAATGAAGGTGAAAGCACATAATATAAATATAGATGCCAAAGTGATTTATACACTACATCATCTGTAATCTTTCCTGTGTATGGCCATATAACTCTCCAATAATTGTAATGCTTATTGATCAATTGTCTGATAAAAATAATGCTCTACTCTAGTCATTTAGAATACAATAACATGACAAAAGTTTATCTGAATAGATAAGCATGATAATTACAAGTAGTGATAAATGCTTTGAATAAAATGAGAAATGAAGATAAACTGAGAAGAAGAGGGGTTATTTACATATAGGTTGATAAGGAAGAACTTTCTTGAAGAGGCACCATTTGAGCTAAGGCCTAAAATGTAAGGAGGCAGCCCTGTCAAGTTCTGATGGAAGAGCATTTTAGAACAGAAAAAGTAGGAAGGCCAAGTTTAAAAATAGGATTGGTGCCTTTCAGGAACTGAAAGACCAGTATGATTGGAGTGTACTGAACAAGAGAAAATGTGGTAGAAGGAGGATCCCTCAGGCAGAGTCTGGTAAAGCATGCTAAGGATTGTTTCTTTGTATTTTTTAACCATTTACTCTACTGGCAGAAGCGGCTGTCTGTATACAATGAGGACCCAGGCCAAATGAAAAGGAAAGCATATACCCTACATTCTGTAGATACATTCCCTGTGCAGGATCAAATACCACACACAGATGCTAGAAAAAGGATAGAAATGAGAACTCCTTAATTGTGCCAATAAAAGGCTATGTAACTTGTCTTATCTCTTATAATAATTAGTTTTGTTGAGTGTTCTTCTGAAATTAAAAGTGTAGCTAATTAAGCACCACTAACTTACTAATAAATACCATATGTAGTTTTGCCCTTAGATTTCCTAGAGTATTTTGCTTCTGTTGTTCTAATATCCTTCACTATGACAATGTTTCTATTGGATATAATGGACCCTTACATGGCCCCAGCTGAAATTTCAAGTGGAAGCAAAGAAAAAGTTCATTTGGAAGCATTTTATTTCTCCACAGCTGAAAAGAAGCTGAAAAGGTCATGTAGTCTCAGTGACTCAAATACTGGAAAGCACCAAATAAAATTAATCATATTTTTATGAGTTTCCTAATGCAGTTTAAATGGAGTCACATTCTAACCTAGGTTAGGAATTTTGTGCCCAAGACATATACATTGTTTTGTACCAAAAACAAATGTCAGAGCAGTGGAGAACATGGGACCTAATAGTAGGATTTCAGGTCTTATTATAGTTTTTGACACCTTATTCTTTTTTAAATATATTTTTATTGATTTAAGAAAGGAATAGAGATTCAAACATCAATGATCAGAGAGAATCATTGATTGGCTTCCTCCTGCATGCCCCACACAGGGGATTGAGCCCTCAACCCAGGCATGTGCCCTTGACCAGGAATCGAACCATTACCTCCTGGTTCATAGGTTAATGCTCAAACACTAAGCCACACTGGTCAGGCATTGACATCTTATCTACACTAATAAAAGAGAAACATGGTAATTAGCATACGACCACTACCCTTCCCATTGGCTAATCAGCATATCCTTATGCAAATTAACTGCCAGCCAAGATGGCGGCCAGCAGCCATGCACCGAAGCGAACAGGGAGGCTTGCTTGCTCCAGTGATGGCGAACTCCAACATTCCCCACCGGACTTGCCGGCCTCTCAGCTGCAACTCTAAGCAACTATGTTGCAAATATAGAAGCTAAACAAAACCCTAGAAACCAGCTTTCAGTCAGCCGGGCTTCAGCCAACCGGACCGCAAATTGTATCAATGTTTTCAGCAGCGAGGCCTCAGAGCTAAAGCTGGCCCAAAATAAATAAAAAATAAATAAAAAAAGGAGCAGTTGGGAGCTTCAGTCACCTGCCAGCCTGAAAACGGCCCTCAGCCCCTTACCCAGACTGGCCAGGCACCCCAGTGGGGACCCCCACCCTGATCCAGGACACCCTTCAGGGCAAACCAGCCAGCACCCACCCGTGCACCAGGCCTCTATCCTATATAGTAAAAGGGTACTATGCTCCCAGCACCAGGATAAGTGGAGCCGCGAGGCCTCCCGGCACCGGGATCAGCGTGACAGGGGGCAGTGCCCAAACCCCCTGATCGCCCTGAGGCTCTGTGTGTGACAAGGGGCGGGACCCCAACCCCCTGATCCGCCCTGCCCTGTTCATGACAGGGTGCAGCGCCCCAACTCCCTGATCGGCCCTGCTCTGTGTGTGACAGGGTGCGGCGCCCCAACCCCACCCCCACAGGCCCTGCTCTGTGTGTGACAGGGTATAGCCATAACCTCCCCATTGGCCCTGCCCTGAGTGTGACAGGGTGCAGTGCCCCAACCCCTTGATCCGCCCTGCTCTGTGTGAGACAGGGGGCGGTGCCCCAACTCCCCTATCGGCCCTACTCTGTGAGTGACAGGGGGGAGCTCCTCAACCCCCTGATGGGCCCTGCTTTGTGCATGACAGGGGAGAGCTCCCCAACCCCCTGATCGACCCTGCTCTGTGTGTGACAGGGTACGGAGCTACAACCCCCCCTAATGGGCCCTGCTCTGTGAGTGACAGGGGGCAGCGTCCCAACCCCCTGATCGGCCCTGCTCTGTGTGTGACAGGGGGTGGCGCCGCACCCTCCCAATCAACCCTGCCTTGATTGTGACAGGGGGCGGTGCCCCAACCCCCCAATCGGCCCTACCCTGAGCGTGACTGAGGGTGGCATCGCAACCTCCCGATCCACCCTGCTCTGTGCATGACAGGGGCAGTGCCCCAACCCCCTGATTGGCCCTGCTTTGTGAGTGACAGGGGGTGGTGCCACAACCGCCCCATTGACCCTGCCTTGAGTGTGACAGGGGCGGTGACCCAACCCCCCAATCGGCCCTACCCTGACTGAGGGTGGAATCGGCATCACAACCTCCCAATCTGCCCTGCTCTGTGCATGACACGGGGCGGCGCCCCAACTCCCCAATGGGCCCTGCTCTGAGCCTGACCAGGGGCTGCACCTAGGGATTGGGCCTGCCCTCTGCCACCTGGGAGCAGGCCTAAGCCAGCAGGTCGTTATCTCCCGAGGGGTGTCAGACTGCGAGAGTGCATAGGCTGTGCTGGGGGACCCCCACCCCCAGTGCACAAATTTTTGTGCACCGGGCCTCTAGTTCTTAAATGAGATCTTAAACAAAGGGTTTATTTTATATACGTATAAAACCAAGGGGATTTTATTCACCAAATGAGATAGGTAATTCAGCAAATGTTGCTAAAAGTTCATTACCAATGTCCATATCATTTTCATGCCTTAAGTGATATTCATAATCTAAAAAAAGCACAGAAAAAAATGGAATGCATACTACCAGTTTTCCAAAAGCAAAATGATTTAAGTTTTCATTTGTATTATGCTTAAATAATTTTGCTAAATTACTAAGCTATTTTTCCTCACATTTAAATTGTCTATTAATCTTAGAATCCAGATCTTATTGGTCAGGAACTAGACAAGAATTTTGTGTGGAAAATGGACAAGAGAAAGTGATACAACTCTCTCTTTTCCAGGCTTATAAAATGGAAGGATTTATCCAATAAAGTTATAAAGTGACAATTATTTTTGAAGGTGCCTTTGAAATGAAGAAAAAGAGAAAAAAAGGGGGGTCCAAGGCAATTTAATACCAGCTCTGTGCCAATGTCTATGCCAGGTTTTAAGACAAAAGAGGGATCCAATACCTGCCAAACATTTCTTTATCACTAACATCATTTGATTTTAAAGTTAATTTTACTATATTAAGAGTTGGTCCATTCTTATGACAACTATTGTATAATTTGCACGGTAAGCAAAATGTATGCTTCTTGTTAACCACAGTAATAGTAGTATAGGGTATCAGTACACTTCGTGTTTTATTTTTTTTTAATGTTTTTTTCTTTATTGATTAAGGTATTACATATGTGTCCTTATTGCCCCATTGCCCCCCAACTCCCCTCCCACTCATGCCCTCACCCCCATGTTGTCTGTGTCCATTGGTTAGGCTTATATGCATGCATACAAGTCCTTTGGTTGATCTCTATCCCTTACCCCACCCTCCCCTACCTTCCCTCTGAGGTTTGACAGTCTGATTGATGCTTCCCTGTCTCTGGTTCTATTTTTGTTCATCAGTTTATGTTGTTCATTATTTCCATAAATGAGTGCGATCATGTGATATTTATCTTTCTCTGACTGTCTTATTTCGCTTAGCATAATGCTCTCCAGTTCCATCCATGCTGTTGCAAATGGTAAGAATTCTTTGTTTTTTACAGCAGCATAGTATTCCATTGTGTAGATGTACCAGTTTTTTAATCCACTTATTTGCTGATGGGCACTTAGGCTGTTTCAAATCTTAACTAGCAGTAGACTTTGAGTGGACACTTGGTAGTGAGTCAGCTCTGTCTTCTCTAACAAAATACCCCAGACTGGTTTCCTTAAGCAACAGAAATATATATTCTCACTGTTCAGATGGCTAGAAATTTAAGATCAAAGTGGCAGCAGAGTTGATTTCTGATGAAGCCTCTCTTTCTGTCTTATTGATGTCCTTACAAAGCATTTTCACTGTACAGGTGCAGAAAGAGAAAGAGAGACACCTCTGCTGTCTGCTTCTCCTCTTATAAGAACAGTCTTATTGGATTAAGACTCCATCAATATAATCTCATTTAACTTTAATTACTTTATCAAAAGCACAAATACAGTTATACTGAGGGTTTGAGCTTCAACATAAGAATTTGGGGTTCTACCTTTGGTCTTGACACTAAATTCCTTCAGCAGATCCTTCCCTCTCGATCCCTCTTGGTTTTTCTTTCTCTTTTATGTTTTTCATGTGTAAAATGAAGTTGAAGTGGATGATCTCTACATATATGAAAACAAAGAGAGAACACTTTCCCTTCGATCATTTCAATAATAGGATGATTTCTAATGACCAACTATAATATTCAGTGTTTAATTTAATTCACTTAATTATTTACTAACTCATCTTAACCCACAGAAAATATAACTTAAAAGTTGTATTAAGAGACACTCAATGAGTCTATAATCACCAACTCCTCTCATGCACAAAAACCAACATCTTAAATAATACATCACCAAGTAATGCCAACAATGCATTCCAAGTCAGTCTGTTTAAATATCTGAGCCACAATATTTGTTGACATAATGGTCCATCATAAAACATTAATCTAGTAAATGCCTTGGGAGTTTATAAATGCATAGATGTCAAAATGTTAATTAATTGAAATGAATTAAATTTAGCAAAACTATTATTATATATGCCTAGCAATTTAGGCAAAGAAAGAATTAAGTCCTGTTCACCCTGTTTCCTAATGAGTGGAACACTAGATTAATTACCAAGAATCACAGACATACTGTTATTCAGACATGCTAATCAGAAAGTCAAATTTCCAGCCACAAGATATAATGCTGAGGTGCCAGGTCATTAAGCATAATCGGAAGTCAGTTTTCATTTGCAATCCAGGGTTCACATGAAAGCATAAGTAAATATTCCAACATGAAGTCAGGTAGCAACTAAAGGCGGAAATAAGATTGAGAGACTGAAAAGTAGGTGCGAGAAAATGGATCAGAGAGCTGCTTTTTCATCACCCTTTTTGTCCAAAAAATGCAGCAGTTTTCCTCTTGGGATGTTTGAAATGTGCTACTCTGGCATCTGACAAAGAACACTTTGTACCATAATTTAGCTGATATATGTTCATGACTTTGCTGCTTGAACTTAAATAGTATATTTCATTCTACAATTTCAACATAAGGGGTGAAATGAACAACAGCCATATAGACTCAATCCTCACCCTTTAGAAGCTGGTAATTGATGAAAGTGGGCTATAATGAAGAGCCCCAAAGAGGAAAATGCAATTAACCAGGAACTCTGCATAGTATCTAATTTGATTTTCTTGGCTTGTTAGCCCAGCTAGTTGGAGTGTGGTGCTAATGAAATCAAGCAAGTTCAATCGCCATATGGGATGGCTAGCATTACTCAATTCCATGGCTACTGACCAAATGAGTCCTATTGGTCACAAGAGGAGCTAGACAAGAAAGAATGGATTAGAGAAAATCCATTAGTATGATTGTCAAAACCAACTCAAATCACTATCTTCCAGACCAGCGTTGTAGTGTGGAATTCATTTTTTAATTATTTAAAACTGACAAATAGTTTATAAAAGTCTGAAAAGTGAATATTGAGACCAAAATTTAGACCTTCTGAACTTTGTATAGTGTTTTTAAACAAGTCAAGAGTTTGCCTGATAACCCTATTTTAGGTGTGTGTTTTTTTTTTTTTTTACCTGAATCTCAGACATCCTAGTTCTAATATGGCTGAAAACATAGATTTTAATTGAGGTGGGTCAAATATATGAGATGAGAGAGAAAAGCAAGACAAGGATAAAAATAGTTTTTAGGGCAGAACCGGGAAGGGAAGCAGGAATAAGAAAAATAAAGGCTGGTAATGGTAACAGCAAACAAAGGACATGCAATTGCTCCACCTTTTACTCAGTATAAAGCAGACCTGGTATCCAATCAGGCCCACCCAATCTTATGATTGTGCTCTAATTCTCCTTAGACTTGTGATCCATTTTAAGTCATGTGAAAGGAAAGTCATAGATTTCAAACACATCCACATAATTTCCTTACACAGGGAAAAATTACAGTCAATTCCTTTTTATCCCTGGATCTTAAGACTCATATCCTACAATTGAGTGCTGTAATACTCAACACATATGTAACATACACTAGCCACTCTGTTATACAAAAACAGCATGTCTGGAACTCAATTTTATGATACTCCCAGGGAAATAAGAGAGAAAAAGGTATCGCTAAACTAGCTTGTTTGGCAAATTCTCATTATAATGTCACAAGTGATAATGTAGAATATGACCAGTGAGCAAATGACTTTTGCAGAGAAGAGTGGATTATTTAAGAACCAAAAGCAAGCCCACAGCATAATTTGCAATTCACCGTTCCCCCTTTAATCCACAAATCTGGCTCTTCACCTTGTCTCTCCCTGCTTTCACTCACAAGGGAAATGTCACATCTCTTGTCTTTCCATTCTGGCAGATTTGGGGAAAAGCTCAAGATACAAGTTATATTTCAAGAATTCCATGATGTTCAGGAAGGTTTTGAGGGTTCTCAAATATAATTGTGGGAGACAGGGAGCAAATCAAGCACTGCCTCCCTGCTCACTCCTTAGGATTGCATGCACTGCCCTGCAGCATTTGATGGAAAATTACAGGACAGATAATTCTCTATTTGACATGATGTGGATAAAAACAAGTGGTATACTGTTAGATGTCTTTGAATGGTACTGTAATTTATTCTTAAGAGTCATTCTCAAACTTTTTCAGACTCTCTCCTCTAAACTTCTCCTATTATAATAGCAGAGCAAAAAGTATTTCTAGCTAAAGTGTGGGAGGGAAGGCACAGACAATTAACTAGTGGTCTGCTCCGTTACAGTAAAATTGCCTGAACAGCATTTTGTTATCTTGAAATAATAGGGTCATTTATGTGTGTCACATTTTCATTTTCAGCTCTATGTTCATTTTAATTACTTTCATTTGAATACCCAATCTCAACTTTTCCCCCTGCACATGCCTTGCTAATCAACATGATTCATTAACATTGTAAGAGTTACAGCATTTTATTAATTCACTAATTTCAGTAACTAGTTCTAGTATAACAACTGCAAATACCAAGGCCAGCCATAAAGATATTTTAAGTGTCTTGAGAAAGTCAGATAACTGCTGTTAAAAGGGACAAGCACCAAAGACAATTGGTTATAGTGCTCTCATGCCCCCTATTGGTTAGTTACTTGAGAATCAAATGGAAGTTCAGTCATTCTGTGCCCAGAGAAAAATGTTCAATGATGTCACTTGAATCTAGTTTAGATCATAAACTAAAAAATATTTACAGACACACATAATACTCTGCTCTGATTTCACTTTTGAATTGGAGCTAAAAGAAAAACAAGAGATTAAAAAAGAGGGTAAAATTTGTACTAGGTGTAAAATAGCTCATGCACCCATTTATATTCAACGATTGATGAATGCTAACTAGACACTAGATATTTTTTTATGCAATGCTAACATTTTGGTACAGTGCAAATAAGTAACCCAGAATTTGAGGAATGAGTTTTTCTTCCTTATAACATTGAACCACATAAACATGAGAAAGTTATTGTTTTTTAACTTGAAAATAATATGGATTACAATTCTTACTGAACATTATTGTGTAAAGTCTAAAAGAGTGATGAGTTATGTGACAGTCCCTACATAGCATATAGTAAATGCTGTGTCAATTTACTCTTTGTTTCTTACAATAACTCTGTAATAAAATCACCTATATCTCCATTTTATAGATTGAAAAATTGAGGTTGAGAGAGAGAAAACTGCGCTAGTAAATACTAATGATGGCATTAAAACCCAGAACATTGGGCCTCCAATATGAATATTCATCTTCTTACGTTCTATACACTGAAAATTTATTACAATTCATTGGTACAAAATTAGCACCAATACAAGTTACTCTCTTTGAATTATATCCTATTAAATTTAATAAGCAAAATGCATAGAAAAAAGTTGTGGTCTTATTTATGTTACTACTAGAGGCCCGGTGCACAAAATTCATGCATGGGTAGGGTCCCTAGGCCTGGCCAAAGATCAGGGCCGATCAGGGCCTTCGGCTGCTGGCTGGGGCCTTCCTTTTGACTGCTGACCAGGGCCTTCCTTCCCTGGCTGCCAGCTGGGGCCTTCCTTCATTCCATGTCACCCCCTGATGGTCAGCACACATTATAGCGAGTGATTAAACTCCCAGTCTCCTGGTAGAATACCCAAGGGGACACTTTGCATATTAGCTTTATATATATATAAAATCACAGGCTATTCTAAAAAAAAACAAAAATACAAACAACTTCCCCCCAAAAAAACAAATGCGAAACAAAACATTTACAATTCAATAACATAAAGGATTTGTCATTTGACAACTATTTACTCTTTTTGAAGGTTTATTATACTATATTTTTGCTTTTTGTTACCATTTCTCTTATTAGAAATACCAGCTACCAGAAAGACCTAACCTGTTTCCATGCCTAGTCTATAAATTAATGAAAAGTAATTGTTACAGATTTTGATTACCACATATACATTTCAAGCAGAATTAAATATTCCTGTAGGTACAGAGATTTAATTACTAGTAGAACTAGTTATATTTTCAACATAATTAAGACGAAGTACTTTGATTTTTTAATATATCTACGTTTTATATTATAGAAAATTGTCTGTGAAAATTCATTTTAGTAATTAATCTAACTCTTAAAATTATGTAATTAGATATATATTTGATCGTGTTTGTCTACCAGTGTCTTAGGTTGCAAATTATTCAAAATTATTTGACCTTTTAATTATTCTAATTTTTAGAACAGAGGAGAAGACAATTTGTGAACAATTAAATATGCACTAATTTTCATTTCGGAATAATGTGGAAGACCATAATGATTTAAATACCTGCCTACTTACAGTCATTTTCTAGGTAGATCCATAAATCAAAGTTAATTAAGCCAAGGCATCATTTTTTGATAGGTCTGGAATTTGCACATATATATTTAATAATGAATAATTGTAGGTCATTTCTTTATCAGCAAAGACATGTGCCATTATTATTGTATTAATCTTAGTAGAAAATGATAAGCTAAGGTTAAACAAGATAATTAAGCTTTTTTAAATGGGATAAACTGAAACAAATAATTATGCATTGGATCTCCAATGGTATCTTGCAGGACAGTGATACATTGAAATCATTCTGGTAAACCCATTCATTTATTCATTCATTTACTCAAAAAATATTTACTGACTTATCATGTATACCAAAAAAATAGGTGTTAGCCTAATTAGCAAAATGCTAACTAACTGATTTATAAGAAAATAGCTCATGTCTTGAAATCTCTCTTATCTATAAAGCTAGGATAAAAATACCAAATTCACAAAACTGCTGTAAGATTGAAAATGTAGTATAAGTACAGTTCCTGGCAATGAATATTATCTTGATCTAATCTTCAGCTTTCTTTTCTGGAGAAATCAAATCATTCCACTTTTCTATAATGGTTTCTTGATCTATAAATTATTGGACAAGAATATGTAGGAGGTACTTTTTGTATCTAATCTTCTATGTTATTACAATTCCACCATGTCTAAGTAGACACTGAGAAACTGTGTCACATTCTTCTATGCAACAAATTTTTAAAAATTAAACTGGTGTCACTCTTATTCCATAACTTGAACTAAGTTATTCAGAGTACAGAAAGATACTCTTTTATATAAAAAAAAATAATACAAATAAAGCTTCAGGTTTAATTGCATTATTCTGTTCTACCTAGAAAAACTTTCACTATGTGTATATGAAAATATTTCTTAGCAACACATAATATCAAGGAAAATGTGGATTAAAAGCAGTGTTATTTAAAATGCTTTTATCATGTAGTTACCCTAGATAATTTTTTGTTGATACCTAAATATGGAAAAAAAAATCCTTTAACAAACTCAAACATGAAAGAGGTCAATAGCATAACATTGAGAATGTTTTAATCACAATATCAGACTATAAATGGTTGTTCTCTTTCTTCCCCTGTACTGAAAACTGCATTTTGCCTATTTTTTTTATATATTGGGAGTTGGGATGCTATTAATTGTGAAGATATGAAGAAAACAAAAAGATTGTTAGACAAATTTTAAAACATTTCAGGAGCCTTAATTCTAAGAGTCCTTAGATTGTCTTCAAAGACTCTGGGGTAGTTTGAACAACAATTTGTTTATTCTTCACTGTCAAATTGGCCAACATTTGGCAATCATAGATTGTACTGAATTTGAATGTCCTGACAAATGTTCAGAAATGACCTTCCATACAATGGCAGCACTGAGGGTCAGATAGAGTGAAAGAGAGGTAGCTTAATGCTAGTTCTCTCAGCTGGGCCACATCCTCATGACACAATGGCTTCAATAAGCTGGCAGCGAAGGTGAAGGAAGGAAGAATAAAAGTAGGCAAAAACAGCGAGTTCCTTTATAAAATTTCACCCTCAACCTTTCTTATAAATGTGCTTCCTGACTTCCTCATGTTGCTACATGTTAAAAAATGAAACTAATGAGACATGGAAGCATGCAACAGACTGAGGATTTTCAGAGGGAAGAGGGTTTAGGAGTAGAGAGGAGAGATCAACCAGAGCTTATATGCATAATGCATAACTCATGGATGCAGATAATAGTGGGGTGAAGGCCTGAGGAGAGGATCAATGAGAACTAAAAAGAGGACATCGGTAATACTTTCAACAATAAAGATAAATTAAATAATAATACAATAATAAACTGTGTTTCACATTAAAAAAATTAAAAACACATGAAAATCAGCTATCAGAGACAGTGAGAAAAAGCATCATGGTAAATATGTGTAAATTCCTTTTACAAATAATTAGGAAGCATATACTGCATGCTTCTCATGAAGGGTTACTGAAAAATAAATGAATCGTTTCCATAAGAAATTAGGATTATCAGTCAATGTCAATGTGTCTTATAAATGTCAACCTAAATAAAATATTATTTTGGTGATGATTATGAATCACCAAGATTTGGCAAAATTTCCCTATTTTGGAGATTAATTGAATTTGAAATGATGCTTCTTCACCATTTAAAACTTAAAATAAATTCTAGAGTCAAGTGATGGTAAAATTAAGACTCCCTTACTTACCTTCTTGGAGGTAGTGATTAATTGTAGCTAGTGGAAAAGATAGAGAAAGGAAGTAAAGGTTTTAGAGCCATTTGGGAATTGTGCATGCCCACACACAGGTACCCGGGAGACTTTCACTGCCACGGTAGATTGTTATCTTTCTCTCCAGCATATAAAATACATTGAGAATGATAGGTTCAGATTATTCTTCCAAAATATCCTTTAGTTTAAAGGATAGCATGATGCATATACATAGCAATAGCATCTAAATGAGTCTTACCACCAGAATACTCTCTATACAAACATGATAAATAGCTTGAATTTTATAGGTATCTAATCTTAGACTGCCACTTCCCTAAGCAATTTATTTATTATATCTTATTTATAAATATCTTATTTAATTCTCTCTGGAAGAAAGGACATGGTAGTATAAAACCTCTTCATTGGGTAGCAACAATGAGACGTAGAGGTTAGAATAGTTTGGGCAAGTTTACACACCTTGTAAATATCAGAGCAAGAAAAAGCTTCTGGATGTACTAAACATCAATTACCTCAGAGTGCTTCCCATTCTAGGACATGTTTGTCATTTGATTCCCAAGATGTGGTCATAATGGGCTACAACATTATTTTTGTTGTTGCTGTTAATCCTCACCTAAGGATATTTTTCCATTGATTTTTAGAGAGTGGAAGAGAGGGAAGAGACAAAGAGAAACATCAATGTGAGAGAGACACATCAGTTGGTTGCCTCCTGCATGCACTCGGACAAAAGCTGGGGACCTAGCCTGCAACTGAGGTACATACCCTTGACTGGAATCGAACCCAGAATCCTTCAGTCCACTGGCCAACGGTATATCCACTGAGCCAAACTGGTAAGGGCACAACATTTTTTTATAACAGTACATGGAAATATAGTCTCACTGATTTTTTTCTCATTTTAAATCTTTCCTAATTAATTATATTTCAAATTACTTCCATGTATGAGGTTTTCCTCAACTCTCAAATAATTTCAGTCATTTGCTCTATTTCACAACAAACCACAGTGGTATTGAAAGATCAGCATCCATTAGTGACAGTGTATTATAAGAAAGCTTCTTCTAAGTTGGAATTGCTTTATTAGAGGCAATCATAATAGCAACTTTCAATAATTTCATTTTTATCTTTCCCCTAATGAATTTTCCTACACTTTTAAACAGCAAGTTTCAAAAATATTGAGTCAATTAATTTCTCAAATTTTGTAATGTGTTTGCAATGTACACAGTGGAAAAATACATAATGTGTTATAAGATGGAAGAAAAAAAACACAGAGAAAGACAGAGATAGAAATTCATGCTCGTAATAGATTTTTTTCCAAGTTATAAAAGGAAAACTATTTGTCTATGAAAACTTTATTTTGTCTAGCAGACATATTTTAACCATGAAATCCCAAGTCTATATTTAACTACAGAGCTCTTTTGACATACATCAAGTTCAAAGAGAACAATCTGTGCCTGGCAAAGCAGATTTGAAAACATCCCAACTTGAGATTAAATGATAATGATCAAATTCTAAAAGCATAGTCAACCTAAATAACCAGATGAGTTAAATCTGGTTGCCTTTTTAAAATGTGATATGCAGCATATGTTTTTCCTACCTGGTCCTCCACTCAACTACAAAATTGTGTTTAGCTACCTAAAATAAAAATGTAAAATCCTCATGTTTATCAACTCTATAGTGCAAAGTTATTAATTCCCTTGGTGTTTAGCATCTAAATGTTAACAACCTTCAACTAGAATTACATGAAATACATTCAAGTAGAAGAAAAATACATATTTGTAAAACTTTAAAAAATGGAAAGAGAACTGGAGTATAGTTATTGTGTAATGACAGGAATATGCCAGCATGATTTCCTGATATAACGGTTAAATTTCTGAAAGCAAGGTTCTTAGCTTACTTTACTTATAAATATAAAAATCTTTCTGAGGAAGAAAAGTGTAGCATTTTCCTTTGTAATACTAAAATATATGATATTTTTCCTAGTTATAAAACTAAATAATGAGCTATTATTTGGGAAACTAGGCCATTGTTAAACTACGTAGAATATTTTGGAACTATATGTAGGTGATGGTTGCACAACATTGTGAATATACTACTAATTGCCACTGAATTGTTCACTATGAAATAGTTAATTTTATTTTATGATAATTTCATCTCAATTTAAAAGTGCACAAAAAAGTAAACATCATATATATCTTTGAAACAATGAAATAACTTTACGTAAACATTATATATTATTGAGTTTTAAAAATTTCAGGGCTGTGCATCTTGTATAGATCGCTTATATAGAGGCATTTTTGGTTACTCCTTCCCCAATTTCTGATTGAAGATTATTTTGTGTCTGTTCAGGAAAAGGTATAGTTCTGGTGTATTCTTATTTTCTTTTATTAAAGAACTCTATGTCATATTGAGCCTCAATTATCATCGTCATTATTATCAGCATCTCATCTTTAGCATATTTGAATCACACATCACAATTTGTGAAGTTTTATAATCTGCATTTCCTCATTTGAAATGACTCTGATGGGAAACTGAGAATCAGAGAAAAAAAACAAATTGACTCAGGTACTGCTACACAAACGTTATGATTGGCAGAGTCAGTTCCCAACCCAGGACTGAATCAAATCCTATATAGTTCAAGGCAGAGGGAAGTCTTGTGGTTATCTGTGAGATGTTTGCTATTCCCTTTTATAGTGTATCCTAGAATCTTTTATTCTACATTCCTCTTATTTCAGATAATTTCAACAGTTCTGATTATCCTATATAATAAAGGGGTAATATGCAAATAGACCCAACTTCGGAATGACCAGAACGCCCGTGGGCCCTCACCCTGGCCAGCCCCGCCCCCAAGCAGCCCCTCCACACACACACCTCAACTGGGGGCAGGGCCAGCCAGCAAACTGTCCATGGCCCCTCACCCTAGTCGGTGCACGAATTCATACACCCTGCCTCTAGTAGGTTCTATAATCCTATATGGTGGTGAGCAAACAACTCAAAGTCCTCAGAACAAAGAGAATTTGCTTTTAAAAATACACAATGCACAAATCTCATTGTAATTGTTTTCCTCCTTACATCACAGAAGTCATGTGTCTATAAGTGAAGTGTTTCATGAGAATTAGAGCAGTAACTACATCAATAATACTCAGAGACAGCCTAATGAAGAAACTGTAGGCTTGAGGGGGCTTCTTCAGTAAAAACCTTTCCCAGAAACACGTGCTTGTTCTTAGCTGAAATGACTAGATAACCAGGCATGTCCATTTTTAATTATTATCATCTCTGGTTTCACATCAGTGTTCCTTGTTACACCAAAAATTACATTAGTTATATATAGAAGTGATGTAATACAGGAAAAGGATGGTGATTTGAAAAAATAATTACATTTCTCATTTTCTTCTTTTGAACTGTATGCTCCATTTTCAGTTGATCATTTTAGTTATCTGAGGAGCAATTAAAAATGCTGAACCAGCCCCAGTTTTTCTGATAAAATAGATAGGAATAGTTAGCAGTGATGGGGACTGTAACATATGTTTTTAAAATATTTTCTGGGTCATCCAGGTGATGGGGAAGATTTGGAAGCAGTCTTGTAGACCATCCATATTCACTGTGGCAAATAATGTTTAGAAGCACTGCAGAGGCAATTTGGAATCAAAGAAACATTCTGTTCCTGTACACAAAATCACATTTGGTGAGACTGACATTTCTAGGTCTCTGCCAACCATAACACCCTGAGTGGATTATTCTTAAAACTCAGATTGGATTTTGGAGGGGTTTTTCAACTGGGCCATTCCTGACCACTTATAACAATTAGAAATTTAAGAAAGTAACTTTCCAGGTACCTCATGAGTATGGTAGTAACAATAATAACAACACTGATAAAAGACCTCTGTAAGAATACTTAGGCTGTAAATCAGTATAAATGTAAGTTGTGATGTAACCTTAGTTTCTTTTCTTTGTGAATTAACCTACTATCATTCAAAACATAGAATTAATCTCCTCCTTGAAGTTTTTTTCTGAAACTCCCTAGTCAGAATGAACCTGTCTCTTCTTCTTTCTTTTTTAATGTTTTTTTTTATATTGATTTCAGAGAGAGGAAGGGAAAGGGAGAGAGAGATAGAAACATCAATGATGAGAAAGAATCATTGATCAGCTGCCTCCTGCACACCCCCCACCCCAATGAAAATCAAGCCCACAATCCAGGCACGTGCCCTGACCAGGAATTGAACTGTGACCTCATGGTTCATAGGTCGATGCTCAGCCATGCTTACCTGTCTCTTCTTTATGGCCTTAGCACTTGACTAAGTTCCCTACTCTTGTTACTTTTGTGTCATAGGTATGGGTATGCACTAGTAATCCCATGAGGTTTTTAGCATCTTGAGAGTGGATAGATTTCCCTTATCCTCTTGGTGATCTTTAGTGTTTGGCACAAGGCCCTGTACAGTTAGTCCTCAAGAAATATTTATTAAACTGTAGCAATAAAGACCCCAGGCTGTGAAACTGCATGAAGGGACCATCTCTCCATTCTTTTGTATTAGGGAGACATTGATTTATTAGGGAGACAATGGCTAATGTTATCTGAGAATATCAGCAGTTTTTCTTTGCTTGCTTCCCTCATGGAAGGGACAATCTCCTTGATATAAAACAGCCTGAATCTATTCCTTCATTTATGCTTGATGCTGCTAGTGTACAGACTCTAAGAAAATAATCTTTGCAAGGTGAATACAATATTCATAAGGCACTTACAGGACTGCTTTTACAACCCAACATAGCAGTTTGGTAAATAATATCCTGGAATCGAATTTTACAATGTTGTTTATCATATTTTAGAGATAATCCCAACTCTTAGTTGTTATGCACTCATTATTCTTAGCTTCTAATATTTTCCAAATGTCTTAAATTTATGACCTAGAAATAATAAGAAGCCTTTAATGTTCATTATTTTAGCATTTTGCCAAAATTTAACTTTTAAATTATTGGTAGGTTTGCCATTGTTTTTTAACAAAATCTTTCTCATGCTAGCTATTAAAAGTCTGCTGTTTTCAATTTGGAGTTTTATTGTATCAGGAATAGTCACAGAAAGAGTTTTTTACATGTTCTTTTTGCTTGTTAGATTTTATTCATCATATGTTTTCTTTGTAACTATACCTACAGTATATGGTCACACAAAAATTTAAAAGCTTCTCTTAAGTAATCAAAAATAATTACCTATAATCTAGAACATGGAAGCTATTAAGTCAATGAAGTAAAATTATAGTAAATTTAAGTTAGATATTTGACAAAGGGCCTGCTCCACTGAGCAGTTGGAGTACAATCTGAAGACACAATTGAATACCTCAGTCACTATCATTATAAGATCAATACTCTATTGCAAGAAAGATATTGTATCTGTCATGGGCACATCAAGGTCTGCTTCCCAGTTTGCCTGCAAATGATCAAACTAGCTCATGCACTAGTTGCTGCAAACAAATGACTTCTTGGTCTTAAGGATGGAAGGCAGACATGAAGAAAGACAACACTAAAATTGTATTCAGCAACAAGAGTTTCAGAATAAATCAAGAATGAGGAAGATATGGGATCCATGAACCAAGGACCAAACAGTAGGAAGGTAAAGAGAATCAATAAAAACACAAAAGGAAGACCCAGGATAACCATTTGGTTTCAGACTAGGCCCGATTAACAAAGAAGAATTTCTGGGGTAAAACCAAGAACAAGAAAAAATGAAACTGATAGATTATCAGAAAGTTTTGGCTTTGTGGAAAACTAGCACAAGAGGAGTGCCAAGAAAAGGTAATTAAAGAGCCACATAATTGCAGAAAAAATTCAAAGATCTTCAAAAAAGGAAGTAAACTCATAGTATACTGCTTGACTTAGCAACCAAAAGAACAACAAACATTATATCTTTTTTATGATGAAACCTGTCTATATGGAATTAATAAAAAATGAGTTATAACTATATTTTATGTCTAGATGAAGGGTACATCTGTTTAGACATGTTGGATAATAAAAGAGAGGTAAATTTTAAATTCTAATTACTAAATAGTAGGAAAAAGATGGGAAATATCTAAAACTGAAAAGTTAGGAAATACTATAATTATGTTTAAGAATAATACTGTAAATAAAGGAGTAATAATGTCAAGAATTTTAATGGTTGTCAGTGAAAATTGGACTAGAAGATAAATACACTTTTTCTTTATATGAACTACTTTTCTACGTTTTAGCACTCTGAATAGGTTAAAAAATAAAATTTAAAAAAAAACTGGGTCTATGATATTCAGGAAGCTTCAAGCTATCCAAGGTAGAATGACTTTGAAAGACAATGAAGACGAAATTCAAATTCCACTAAAGTGAATTGAGCACTTCTTACTTCTTAGGCACTTTTCTATACAGTATACAGTCACTCCTCCAAACAATTCATGGGACCAGAATTGTCAAGTGCAGACATGAGAGGCTAGATGACTTTCCCTTTATGTTTCCAATGAACTCATGTCATTGACATTTCCATGATTCATAATCTGAAGGTATGTTAATCTGCCATATGTTTGTACATGGATCTCAAAATGCAAACGGGAAAGGGATAGGTACAATGTATAAGGACTGCAAGCAAATTAGATTTGCATCCCACCAATTTAAGACATAAACTACCCACCTCTCCAATAAGGTAAGTAATGCACTGCTGATCATTTGAAGTATCTAGTGTCTGCCCTTGTGTGATTTATAATAATAGAATACGTACAGTACTCCAGGCAGAATTCCAAGAAATTTATATCTACGGATCTCATTAGTTATCATAACAATCCCATAATATAGCTATTAATGTTCTATAAATGAGGAAACTGAGTCACAATGACAGAAATTAGGTGATTTGCCCAGGTTCCGTTAGCTAGTAAGGGAAGAACCAGGATTCAGACTCAGGATTTAGGAACAAAGCCTTTAACCACTGCCCTCTACTTATTTTCTACCGAGATATTGTAATAAACATTTATCAACAAAATATCTCCTAACTACTTTTGTACTTTTTTGGTACTAATTTCCCTTTACTCTGAGGCTCCTATGGTGCAGCTAGGGAATCAACTCTCTAAAACACAGATCTGAACACATAACTTGATTGTACAGAAGTAATTCAATGGCTCCTCACTAACTCCTCAATATGTAAACAATTCTTTTCACAACCTGTTTCAATTTCCCTTTGCCTTCTTTTATCCCTTTGAGATGTGGTGCTATTTGCTATTCCAAGACCACATGAGGGCACTAGGCAATTATGGGCTCTGTAGATTGGGGATGTGTTTTATTTTAATGCTGGGTTAGGGAGTTATAGATCTGAAGCTATCTCTGCTCTGAAACTTCACTTAGATTATGTTACAAGGGAAAATACAAAGCTATCCTATTTTCTCAACCAGGGCAAAGGTTTGCTATTTCTTCATAATGCAAATCGGGATTCTAATGATCCTATATAATAAAAGGCCAATATGTAAATTGTCCCCTCAACCTGGAGTCCAACGGGGAGTTTGACCAGGGGGTGGGGCCAGCCAGCCAACTGCTTGCATCCTCTCCCCGCCTCTGAAAAAAGTAGAGCTCTTGAGTATCTGAAATAACAGAGGGAAGATAAAAAAGATACTCTACGAAGGATTAAAAAATTTAGACAGCCTTTATATATATACACTGAGTGGCCAGATTATTATGACCACCTGACGTTTGTAGGCAAATTAGCTATAATTTCATGCTGAAGTTGCTAGAGGGCCAGATCATTATAAATAAGGAAGCAGGTTGTTTACCATGACAGTAGAAGTGATTTTTTTTCTGAAGATATGGGTAAACAATGCGATTTAACAGCCTTTGAACGTGGGATATATTTGAATATGAGTGGCCAGATTATTATGACCACCCCATCAGTGCTTCGTTGGGCCACCTTTTGCCTTCATTACTGCAGCGATTCTTCTTGGCATTGACTCCACGAGATGTTGAAAGGTGATGCAAGGAATCTGACACCATGCCTGATGAATAGCACTGTCCAGCTCTGTGAGATTTGATGGTTGTGGAACCAGCTGCCTGATGGCTCTTTTAACTTCGTCCCACAAATGCTCAATTGGATTGAGATCTGGTGATTGTGGGGGCCACCTAAGCAAGGTAAAGTCTCCCTCATGTTCTTGAAAGCACTCCTGCACAATACGAGCACCGTGGCATGGCGCATTGTCTTGTTGGAAGAAGCCATCTCCATTGGGATACGCCATCAACATGATAGGCTGAACTTGATCAGCAATGATATTTAGGTATGTTGTGCTATTCAGACGTTGTTCCACATGAATTAAAGGGCCCAAATCATGCCAAGAAAACATGCCCCAAACCATAACATTGTCCCCACCAGCTTGAAGGGTTGTACTCATGCTGTTTCCGCCAAATTCTCACTCTGCCATCTGCATGATGCAACTGGAAACATGATTCATCGGACCACATTACTTTTTTCCAATGCTGGACTGTCCAATCCTTGTGTTCCTGTGAGAATTGGAGACGTTTTATCTTGGTAACTGCAGACAGCAAAGATGTTCGAACAGGCCTTCAGCTTCCATATCCCATATGATGCAGTGTACGGTTAATTTGCCTACAAATGTCAGGTGGTCACAATAATCTGGCCACTCACGTTCAAATATATCCCACGTTCAAAGGCTGTTAAATCGCATTGTTTACCCATATCTTCAGAAAAAAAGTCACTTCTACTGTCGTGATAAACAACCTGCTTCCCTATTTGTAATAGTCTGGCCCTCTAGCAACTTCAGCATGAAATTATAGCTAATTTGCCTACAAACGTCAGGTGATCATAATAATCTGGCCACTCAGTGTATATTTTATATAGCTTCTGTAATGATGACTAAAATTGTCAAATAATATTATTAGCAACTAATAGTCTCTTTGAGACTTTCATTTCTCTTAAGGCAAACATCTCTATCACAAAATTTAAGTTTAATGTAGTTTTAAGGCAGCAGCACAGGCAAACAGAATAAATCTGAAGATGCTGCTGTAAGTATCTGTATTTAGGCAAGGTTGAGACTTGCCACTAATAATTGACAGGGAGTGATTTTATTATTCAATGATTTATTTTAGAGTGCATTTATATTTTCAGACTTCTCTACTTTGTTGCACAGTTCTGTAATCTTCTAAAGACTTTCATTAAAACTGTTTGCGTTCACCCGATAGGCATAGGGTTTTACAAAATGTGCAAGGGAACACATACCCCTACCTGTTATTTAATCTAATGTGTTCCAAAGCACCTCTTGTTCTCTTTGATGCTACACTGCAGTGTGTCTCATAGAACAACCTTTGTAAAATCCTTCAATTTCTTTGGTCAGAGATTAGAATATTTGATGTCATACATAGACAATAAAAGTCCCTTTTATCTCAGTGGCATTTCATTACACTTGGTGACTTAGAAACAAAATGGACTGAAAGTCAAGCCAAGCCGCATCTTTAAGATTGTTATGATAATGCTAATATGCCCTTTAAAATTGAGGCCAGCTGGGAAATTGAAAGGGTGACAAGTGGAACCAACTTGGCATCAGGCTGGCATGACACCAGACATTGGCATGGCCTAAGTGACAGCCGCAGCATCTGGAGAGAGCTTGATAAGAAAATCCTGTTATACTACTGAGCGGGTGCTTCTTAAATTACATTTTGCGTGATTTCATAGGTGCCATATTTTATTTTAGAACAAAGTGCATTTCTTTTGGAAACCAAAGCATTCCTGTCCTTAAGCAGATGTGAAGGAATGGTATTGGACGGTGCTTTGGCAAGAGGAAAACCCATGTATATTTCATTAGGCCCTTTACCTGAGAGACTTTTTGTTATGAGGACAGAGTGTGAGACCACAACTTTGAGAGGCGACATAAATGCTATTGGAGCTTCAGAGCAAAGAGTGCACAAAAGAGCTGCTGTCTGTGACAGCTGTGCGGACACATTGAGAGGTTCTGGACGGGAAGTGGATGAGGTAGAAGCAAGTCTCAGTTTCACTCCCAAATGAGCATCTTCTTTGGACAGAAAGTCAAAGGAACTACTTAGGTGTTCTGCCATATGGAGAATAAGGAGGTCCCCACCCCACCCCTGAGAGCCTGACTTTATTGCAGCAGAAAAAAAATACTGTATGCAAAGACTATCTGCCATATCTCAGCCTGTGGGTCTACACTGAAATACATGGCTCCTTTTTTAGCAAAATGTCTTCCGCTCCCTTCTCTTCTTCAGTTATTCAATATGTGCTTATTAAACAACCACCCTATGACAGGCACTGTGATTCTATTATTTGGATGTCTGTGATATAAAATTAATGTCATATGGACTGCCTCTCCTGTTCCAGACCAATAAAAAAGACACCTATATAAGCAGAAATTTGTATTGTGGTGTGATAAGAGCATCAATATAAACATGTACACAGAATCCCCAACATTGCGGCTCCTCTTGGCTTTCTTACTGTGTAGAAGATACACATTTTTATTTTTATTTTTTTAATATATTTTTATTGAGTTTAGAGAGGAAGGGAGAGGGAGAGAGGCTAGAAACACCAATGATGAGAGAGAATCATTGTTAGGCTGCCTCCTGCACGCCCCCTACTGGGAATCGAGCCAGAAACCAGGGCATGTGCCCTGACTGGGAATCGAACCCATGACCTCCTGGTTCATAGGTTGATATTCAACCACTGTGCCACACCAGCTGGGCCACACTTTTATTTTTGAAATCTTCAAGTCTCTTTTTAGTTTCATAGAGACTCTTAAAAATGTGTGAGCAGCTATGGCCTATGACACTTAAATTTTGACTGATCCTTTGTAAACATTAATATTAGATCTGTCACTTCCATGAAACAGTCCAAACTCAATAATTAGAACATGGGCAATCTGAAAAGAAAATGAAAAACAGCCTGGAAAATTTCTAGTAAATGATTTGACAGATTTTACCTCGTGTGTCTTTTTTAATCACAAACCTAAGTCGTGTTTGCAATACATAAGTGTATTACTTTTCTGAAATAAGGAGGAGTAAAAATGAATACAGGATTAAGATACTAAAATAAATGAATACATGATTAAGATACAGTCATGGCACTCACAGAAAGATGATAAACAAGGAAAAGAATGTAATCAGACAGAAAGTTAAGAAAATTCTTACAGATGGCATATCTGTAAGATATCTGTAAGATACTGGCAAATTATCAGCTATCAGCAGCAGTTAATTAGAAAACCAGATTTGATAAAAAAATCTCTGATACATATGAAATATTTAATAATATCAATATCTTAAGCATATTATCTTTCAGAGAATCATTAAGTGAAGAAAGTTGGTGTCAGGTGGGTGATTTATCAGAAAATCTCAGTAGGATCCCAGAAAATGCTAGTTTTCACCTTCCTACTCTACATTCTCCACTCTACCACCTTATGCCCAGGTTTGAACAGGTCTGCTTCTTCTTCTTATGCTTCAGGAAGTTTAATGATGCATGCTCAATTAGTTAGTTGTTCCAAAAAATATGGTACAGGAATTAGAACCAACTCAGAAGGTAAAACTGCTACCCAACCTGCTGCCACCTACCGCCACCTAAAAGAAGGCCCTTATGTATTCTAATTATTATATTCACAAAAGGAAAAGGGGCATTTTCTAGACACCTTGCCTAAAGGCCTAATATTTAGACCTACTTCACTGATTACTGATTAGGAATACTCCCTTATAAAGTATTTATCACCTCCTGCAGGAATTTGTTCATCATAGTTTGCCATGAATGTATTGCAATTAGACATTTTTTATTAATACTTTGTTTCTATCCTGTGGTTTTGAAAAACAGAGAGCCAGATATAAAGAGAAAAATAAAGAGGCTTCTTTTCAAGCCCAATTTTCACAAATTCTGGACTGCAAATCTTGCTCTGACTTTAATTAAGGTGTCTTGTGATTCTCGCATTTTGTCAGCCAACATGGACATCCTTGTTCACGGCCACTAAGGGGTCATAATGCATCCCAGTGCTTGCATGAAAAATCATGCTGAGAAAATAAGATTTCTGGACCTGCTCTCACCATTCTGCATCTTTTTTTGTTATTTTTATTTTATTTTATGGTAGAATCATCTTGTTATACCACCAAAGGGACTCCTATATTGTGACAACAAAGAAAATATCTATCAGATAATACCCACAGGCTAAGAATGAAAAAAGCCTCTGCTGAATTAGGGATATTATCCAGGTCCTCACTGTGACCTAGTCTCATTCATTCTTTTGTCCTGAGCCAATTACACTCTTCCTGAGCTTATGACCAATCCTCTCTTGACCAGGTCAATGCATATTGCATGACTCCGACCAATTTTAGCTGGTTGTGTCCCCAGGGAGATCCACATGTTATTTGTTCCTTTGTATGAATGGCCATTCAGCAACAATTACCTCATGCGTTCTAAGTGCCTCAGGACAGGAATACACCCAGATATAAGTGTAACATCTCACACACTGCCTTGTATTCACTACGTGATTACAAAACTGTGTGCTCTAATCTACCATGCCAATTCTAAAATAGTTTAGCAATTTAAGAGAGGGGGGAAACCTCCTTTTTTTTTTTAACCTAATCAATAGCCATTCCCAATTCTTTCCCTAACAGATCCAAGTAGATTGCAAGTACTCCCAAGATCTAGGAAAATAATTTTATTGGCCTATACCAATCATGGTGATTTCATTTACCATAATTGTGAGCAGTTGAGTCATAGACCTGTGACCCAATTCTAATTAATAGATACTGGATGAACTTCTGTGGGACTGTTCAGAAAGGGCTGTTGGTTAAGGAAATAAAATGTATAGAATATAAATTTTCTCCTCTTAAGTATAGGTCATGGAGTTTGCATGGAAGTGCCGCAGCTATAATGTAAACATGAGGGAAAGCTCATGACATGTTGAACAAGTCAGAGGTAGAAATATGGATAGTGCTAGCACCAAGGTCCCTCAGGAGGACCTTGAACTGTTGAATTCACCAACCATGGATACTGCCTACTTCTGCTTTTATTATCATCTAAAAACATGGATAGTCAAATGTTTGTGAATAATAAAAAGTTGGTAAATATGCTACTTTTAGGTTGATTTTGCTGGTATTTAGCTAAAAACATTCTAGCAGGTAGAGCCTGCATATCCAACTTACAATACTTTTTCTTCTGTTATCACAAATTAAAACTTTAACCAATCCCAGTGTAATGGTAGTAAGAATAAACAATTACCTAATTCTTTAAATTTTATTAACCAAACATTATGTCTTTGTCTCCTCTCTTATTATGACAGCTAGATTTAAAAAAATCTCATATGTGATTGCATTTTATGAAATAAGAGTATGAAAACTAGAATAAGTCACCAAAGAAGAAACCAATATTGGGACAGAAATATCCAAAATGTCACCCAGTACAGAACTGTCTGAAGCATTTGCCAAAGAAGAAAACCCTAGGAGATTCAGAAGCCAATAACAACAAGGAATGGCAAAGTGGAATTTGAGAATTCCATAGCAGGTAGAACACAGTGGGATGATGAAGAATTGGGCAGGATTGACTACATTATTTGTAGTTCCCCACACAAAGTAAAAATGCAAGGCCCCTTTTTTCAGAAATTGTTGTGAATTTCAAGACAGAGACAACAGAGCACGAACCAAGCATGGAGTCCTAGAAGGATCCTTAGAACAAGTGGTATCCTGAGCAACTTCATGGGTTGCACATCCATGCAGGAAGCCTGGAAACTGGATATACTTAAGAGGTATAAGTCTTACTAGTCCATTGAAAGGGATTGAGATGAGTTGGGCATTATAAATTTAATAATATAAAGTAGAAGTGAGCTCTAGAAAAATCTTCTTAGCTAGAGTTTAATTTTTAGTACAGAGCTCGGAATCTAGAGAAGTGGTGACACATAGATTTAGCCCTGTAGTAGACTCTTTCATATTTCAGATTAAAGTCATAATACAAAACACTATTTAAATGGCAAGGAAATACTTGATGTACAATGTTAACACAGGTAGCTAGATGTAAAATTATATGTGCATATCTGTTTTTGTGGGGTATTTATTAAAATAGACTCAAATGTGGTACACCAAAATATAAAATAATATGTGTATTAGTTTACTAAGATAAAATAAGCATCGCAGAATGAATGGTTTTGAAAAACAGCCCATGGAAACAGACAATAGTGTAGTGCAGGCCTGGGTTTGGGGACTGAGTGGAGGGGGATGAAGAGGGGAAAATGGCGGACTCTGTAATACTGTCAACAATGAAAAAATAGAAGTAAATAAACATACAGTTATTGTCTCACAGTTCCGGAGGCTGGAAGATTGGTTTTGGAGAGGGGAAAATGGCAGCCGAATAGGCAGACATGCCCCAAGCCTTATCCTGGGGCAGATAGAAGGAGCATCTAAATCCAATAACATCCACCTGGAATTGGTGAAGTAGACACAGCTGGTGAGACACTTTGCAGCCAGGAAGGGCAGAGGACACCAGGAGAATGGTAGGATGGGGGATCTGGGCTGGAGAGAGTCACAAGACCGAGATGAAAGGGTCAGAAGGAAGCTGCTTGGCACCAAGTCCACATCCCTTGGGGACAGGCATAACATCCAACCGTGAAAAGGAAATCCACAGAGTTGCTGGTGGCAGGGGATTCTAGATATAAGTCCACAGCCGTGAGAGGCTGACCCCAGAAAAGCGGCCTGAAGAGCTGCCCAAGCCACGCAGTTGCAGGGGAGGAGAGAAGCCAGCAGTTGTGCAGTTGTTTTGCCTCTGTTTTGTCTTTGCTTTTATTCACTAAATCCAGTTCATGGTACCTTTCAAACATAAACACTCACCTGTGGCTGAGGTGCACGTGGAGGTGTGGAATTATGGAGTATGGGAAGAGTCTGTGGAGGAGAGTAGGTAGGGAAGAGGTGACCAGGAATCTGACACTGATACATCCCTGACCCTCCAGACCTATGCAGCCATTTTTCTCCTGAAGAACCAGCCCCTCCCAGTAGCCTCCAGTCAGCTCAACACCAAGACTACACCCTGAGCTGTACAAAGGACACAAAGACTCTGAATAGTCCCAAAGAGCCTTCATGGACTATGTTGAAGAGAGGCTGTCCAGTCCCAGAAAGCAATACAACACCCTCCCCACCTATAGCCCTGTCAGAGACAGATTTTTGAGAGATTAAGATTGACAGCAGGCAAACAGGCCAAGAGGGCAGATTGGTCCTGCCCTTTTGCAGCCAAGGCTGCGGAGATAGACACAATCAGAGGAGCAGTGGATCACTTGGAACTTCAACATGGTGCTGACTACTGAACAGAAAACTGAGAAGTGGCAGACAGAACAGAAAAGTGGGATCTTAAACCAGCCCCCATGGGTCTTTAAAATGCAACTGAAACAAATCACACTTCACTTTTTTATTTCATTTTATTTTATTTATCTTTTTTTCTTTATTTTTTGTGGGTTTTTTTTCTGTATTACTTTTTTATTTATTCTATTTTTATTTTGTTATTTTATTTTACCTTATTTTTTCCTTTTTTCTCCACACTTTTCTTCCTCACTTCTCCCTGTTTCATACTGTTTTTTCTCTTCTCCTGTCCCTGCTTTCGTTTCTTGCTTTCCTTTCTTTTTACCCTTTGTTAAAATTGATTTTCTTTATATGCTTTGTTGACGTGTTATTATTACTGTAGTTTCTATTGGCTTACTCATATATCTAATTTCCTCTCCCCTTCTCCAATTCCACACACCCTTCTCCTTTCTCTTTATTCACTAGTCAATTTTGTTTTTTAATGCTTGTTTTCCCTCTCCTCTCGTGATTTCTTCTTCTCCTAATTGTTTAATTAGTTTCACTCACTAAACTCAAGTCTACCTGTTCTCTCCTATATTCTCCTTTTCCAAAAATTGATGAATAAATGAATAGATAAATTTTTTAAAAATTATTTTTTGTTTTATCTTTTTACTTTTTTATTTTAATATTTGTTTTTATTTTTTTTACTTTTCTTCTTATCCACTCATTCTCTTTCTACCTCCTCTGTACTGGACCAAGGTCCTTCCCATATTCATTCAATGCCTTAACCTCACTTTCTGTATGTAAGCTCTGCCTCTACGGATTCCACTCCCTGCCCTTCTTTCTGGTTGTTTGTTGTTTGCATTTTATGGTTTTTCTGTTTGTTTTGTGGTGTTTTCTCCCCACATATTTTTTTCTTCCCTTTCCTTTTCTCTCTTACTTTTTTGCCCCTCAATATAATGTTTGCTCTCTTTTTTTCTCTCCTAATTGTCTTTTCTTTGGTGGTCACTTGTATTGGGGTTATCAATGTCATGAGTACATTCATATTTTGTTCCCTTTGTGTCATGTCTTGTCAAGTTGCATTTTTTGCTGTTTGGTTAAATTGGTAGAGAGCAAGCCACATAACCAGACACCCTGAGAGGAGACTCCATCTACGAACATGACAATAACACTCAAGACCCAACTAAATCAAGAGAAACCAAATATCCCAAGTAAGAGGTATCCTTAGATTGACCAGTCAAGAAGACCAGAGAGATTTTACCCCTAGGTCTCACAAAACATCTACTATATAGGACAAACTCAAAAAATCTGGGTGGTATGGCAATTTGATCTAATACAGAGAAACAATCACAAAGGAACAGCAAAAATGGGAAGACAAAGAAACAATCCCCATTCAAAGAAAAGGAAGAATCAACAGAAAAGGAAGTAAATGAAATGGAGGCAAGCAATTTGTCAGAGAAGGAAATCAGAGAAATGATTATAAGGATGCTAAAAAGGATGGAAGACAAATTCAACATGTATAAGAATCAAGAGGAAATGAAGAAGAACCAGGAGGAAATGAAGAATGACATAGCTGTAATAAAGAGCACAATGTAGAGTTTCAACAGTAGACTAGAATAAGCTCAGGACTGCATCAGCAAGTTAGAAGATAAGGTAAAATAAACCACCCAAGTAGAGCAGCAACTGGGAAGAAAACTTAAAAAGTCAGAGTCGAGCATAAGGGAGCTTTGGGGCAACACAAAACGATCTAACATCCACATAATAGGGGTTCCAGAAGAAGAGGAAACTGAGCAAGGAATAGAAAACCTGTTTGAAGAAATAATGACAGAGAACTTCCCTGGTGTTGGGAAGAAAAAGCCACACAAGTCCAAGAAGCACACGGAGGTCCAAACAAGATGAACACAAAAAGAATTACAGCAGAACACATCATAATTAAATTGGCAAACATCAATGACAAAGTAAGAATCTTAAAGGCTGCTAGAGAGAGACAGAAAGTTATCTACAAGGGATCTACCATTAGAGCAGTGGTTCTTAACCTTCTGGCCCTTTAAATATAGTTCCTCATGTTGTGACCCAACCATAAAATTATTTTCGTTGCTACTTCATAACTGTAATGTTGCTACTGTTATGAATCATAATGTAAATATCTGATATGCAGAATGGTCTTAAGCGACCCCTGTGAAAAGGTCATTCAACCGCCAAAAGGGTTGCAACCCACAGGTTGAGAACCGCTGCATTAGAGTATCAACTGATTTCTCAACAGAAACAGATCAGGCCAAAAGGGAATGGAATGAAATATACAAAGTGATACAAAGCAAGGGACTGAATCCAAGAATACTCTTCCCAGCAAAGATATCATTCAAAATTGAAGGTGAAATCGGGAGCTTCACAGACAAAAAAGAGCTAAGGGAGTTTATTACCACCAAACCAGCAATGGAAGAAATGCTAAATAGACTGCCAAAAAGAGAGGAAATAGAAAGGGAAGAAGGAACACAGGCATAAAGAATAAAAATGATGAGAAACAAGTACCTATACCTATCAATAATAACCTTAAATGTAAATGGATTAAACGCCCCAATCAAAAGACATAGGGTAGCTGAATAGATAAGAAAACATGACTCATATATTTGCTGTCTACAAAAGACTCACCTTGGAACAAAGGAATCACACAGACTGATAGTGAAGGGACAAAACATTTTTTTCAGGCAAATAAAAATGAAAAAAAAAAAAGCTGGAATAGCAAAACTTATATCTGACACAATAGACCTCAAAATGAAGGCCATAGCAAGAGACCATAAGGAGGGCTACTTAATAATACTACAGAGAGCAATTCAACAAGAGGATATAACTCTGGAAAACATATATGCACCTAAAATGGGAGCACCCAAATCCATAAAAAATACTTCTGGAAGATATCAAGGGAGAGATTGAAAGTAATACAAACATAGTAGGGGACTTTAATACCCCATTGACACCACTGGATAAATCCTCTAAACAAAAAATCAGCAAGGAAACAGCAATCCTAAATGATTCACTAGTACAGATAGAACTAATTGACACCTTCTGAACATTTCGCGCCAAAGCTAGAGAATATACATTCTTGTCAAGTGCACATGAGACATTTTTAAAGATAGACCACATATTAGGACACAGGCAAAATCTCTTCAAATTCAAGAAGATAGAAATCATACCAAGCATCTTTTCGGATTACAATGGCATAATATTGAAATCAACTACAATAAAAACAATTTAAAAAATAAAACACATGGAGGCTAAATAGCATGCTATTAAACAATGATTGGGTTACCAAAAAGGTCAAAGAAGAAATAAAAAGTATCCTGGCAATAAATGACAATGAAAACACCACAATCCAAAATCTATGGGATACAGTGAAAGCAGTCCTGAGAGTCCTGAGAGGGAAGTTTATAGCTCTACAGCCCTACCTCAAAAAGAGAGCTGCAAGAAAAGCCCAGAGTGAGCAGAAGGAAGGAAATAATAAAGATCAACAGCCCTAGCTAGTTTGGCTCAATGGATAGAGCGTCGGTCTGTGGACTGAAGGGTCCCAGGTTCGATTCCAGCCAAGGGCACAAGCTGGGTTTCGGGCTCAATCCCCAGTAGGGGGTGTGCAGGAGGCAGCCAATCAATGATTCTCTCTCATCATTGATATTTCTATCTCTCTCTCCCTTCTTCTCTAAAATCAATAAAATATATTTTAAAAAAAAAAGATCAACAAAAGATCAATGAAACCACAAGCTGGTTCATTGAAAGGATAAACAAGATGGATGAACTTCTAGCCAGGCTCACCAAGAAGCAAAGAGAGAAGAACCAATAAAAAACAATTAGGAACAAAAGAGGTAAAATAACGACAGATCCCACAGAAATACAAAGGATTGCAAAAAAAAAAATACTATGGACAACTCTATTCTAACAAAATGGTCAACCTAGAAGAAATGGACATATTCCTAGAAAAAAATTCAATCACAAAAAGTAAAAAATTTGAATAGACCAATAACTATGGAGGAAATTGAAGCAGTCATCAAAAAACTTACAGCAAACAAAAGCCCTAGGCCAGATGGCTTCACAGGGGAGTTTTACCAAACATTCAAAGAAGAGCTAAAACCTATCTTCCTCAGACTATTCCAAAAAATTCAAGAGGAAGAAACACTTCCAAGCTCTTTCTATGAAGTCAGCATTACCCTAATCCCAAAACCAGATAAAGACACTAAAAAGAAAGAGAATTACAGGCCAATATCCGTGATGAACATAGATACTAAAATCCTCAACAAAATTCTAGCAAATCAGATTTAGCATTACTTTAGAAAGATCATACACCATGACCAAGTGGGATTTATTCCTGGGATTAAAAAAACAATCCTATTTAGCATTGCAACAAAAAATTAAGATTCCTAGAAATAAATTTAACTAAGGAGGTAAAAGACCTGTACTTGGAAAACTACAGGACTAAAAAAAGAGACAGAGCAAGACATAAACTAATGGAAGAACAAACCATGTTCATGGATTGGTAGACTCAACATCATTAAAATATCCATGCTACTCAAAGCAATCTATACATTCAATACAATCCCTATTAAAATACCAATGGCATACTTCACAGACCTAGAACGAACTCTCCAAAAATTCATCTGGAACAAAAAAAGACCTCAAATAGATGCAGCAAACCTGAGAAAGAAGAACAACATTGGAGGGATCACAATATCAGATGTCAAGCTATATTACAAAACCATTCTTCTCAAAACTGCCTGGTATTGGCACCAGAACAGAAATATAGACCAATGGAACAGAAGAGAACCCAGAAATCAAACCAAGCCATTATGCTCAATTAATATTTGACAAAGGATGCAAGAGCATACAATGGAGTCAAGACAGTCTCTTTAATAAATGGTGTAGGGAACATTGGACAGATACATGCAAAAAATGAAACTAGAATATCAACTTACCCCATACACAAAAATAAACTAAAAATGCATAAAGGACTTAAACATTAGACAGGAAATCATAAAAATCTTTGAAGAATCCATAGGCAGCAAAAGAGTAGACATACATAATAGCAATATCTTTACCAATACAGCTCCTAGGACAATGGAAACTTAGGAGAAAATAAGCAAATGGGACAACATCAAAATAAAAAGCTTTTGCACAGCAAAAGAAACCATCAACAAAACAACAAGAGAGTCCACTGTATGGGAGAACATATTTGCAGATGTTATCTCTGATAAAGGTTTATTCTCTAAAATTTATAGGGAACTCATACAACTTAAAAAAGGAGATAAACAATCCAATCAAAAAATGGGCAAAAGACCTAAATAGACCCCTTAAGAAAGAGTACATATGGAAGGCCAAGAGACATATGAAAACATGCTCAAAGTCACTAATTACCTAGAGATGCAAATCAAAACAACAATGAGGTACCTGTCAGAATGGCTATCATCAACAAATCAACAAATGACAAGTGCTGGAGAGGATGTGGAGAAAAAGGAACACTTGTGCACTGCTGGTGGGAATGCAGACTAGTGCAGCCACTGTGGAAAATAATATGGAGTTTCCTCAAAAAATTAAAAATGGAACTCCCATTTGACTCAGTGATCCCACTTCTAGGAATATATCCCAAGAAATCAGAAACACCAATCAGAAAGGACATATGCACCCCTATGTTCACAGCAGCACAATTTACAATAGCTAAGATTTGGAAACAGCCTCAAGTGCCCATCAGCAGATGAGTGGATTAAAAAACAGTGGTACATCTATACAATGGAATACTAAGCTGCTATAAAAAAGACAGAACTTTTACCATTCGCAACAGCTTGGATGGACTGGAGAGCATTATGCTAAGTGAAATAAGCCAGTCGGAGAAAGATAAATACCACATGATCTCACTCATATGTGGGATAAAATAGAGCCGGAGATATAGAAGCATCGAACAGACTTTCCAACCTAAAAAGGAAGGCAGGGGAGGGGGGAGAAGAGACCAACCAAAGGACTTGTATGGATGCAGATGAGCTTCACCAATGGACACAGACAGTAGAGGGGTGAGGGCATGTGCTGGGGATAGGAGCGGCCAGGGAGAGGTCAATGGGGAGAAAAGGAGACTTATGTAATACTTTAAACAATAAAGAATTAATTTTTTAAAAAATCAAACTTTGAGGTAATTTAAAAAGGTAGGCTTACAGATGTATACAAAAGAGAATTTATTCTCTTTAAAAAAAATAAGTTATTTTATATATTAAAAATATATATTTTAGTAATTTTCTTTAGGGAAAGAGAAAGGGACAGAGAGAGAAGTGGCCATATGAGAAAGAAGCATGGAATTGCTGTCTCCTGCATGGCACCTACTGGGCATTCAGGCAGGCTTGTGCCCAGGCCTCGAGTGGAACAAGTGACCTTTCAGGGCACAGGATGTTGCCCAACCAATTGAGGCACACTGGCCAGGGAAGAGTTTATTCTTTTATTTTTATTTTTTAATTATTCTATTAATTTCCATACAACAACTCTAAACCTACTTTTGCCACATCCTATATTTACCTCTTGCCCTTTCATAATTTCTCTTCCTGCCTTCCCCAATCCTAAATGCAGTCATTGATTTTCCTTCGTTTACAAGATTAGTTCATATTTTTCATAATTTCATAAGCACGATAAGGTGTGTACTCTTTAACCAGTACTTGTTTCCTTGATGCCACACAGTTATTTTGAGATTCAATACGAACGCTTATGTGGCTTGTTAATTATTTTTTATGGCTGAGTAGTATTGTGTTCTATGGATAACAAATTTATCTATTGATCTATAAATGGACTTTGTTTGTTATTTCCAGATTTGCGATATTATAAATAAATCTACTGGGAATGTTAAAAAAAAAAAAAAAAGATTGGTTTATTCTAAGAAATGTGAGGGAAGGACCTACTCAGGGACTCTTCTTGGCTTGTAGGTAGCTGTCTTTATGTTCATATGGCATTTTCTCCATATGCGTGTCTGTCTCTAAATGTCCTCCTGTTATAAGGACACCAGTCATATTGGGTTATACTCACAGCTTCCTCCACTCAAATCTCATGAACAAATATATACTTCATATTGTATCATGAGCTATCATGAGCTCATTTTACCTTGAATATTTCTGCAAAGATCCTCTCTTTAAATAAGGTCACATTCTGAGGTACTGCAAATTAGAACATTGACACATGAATTTAGGGTGGGACATTTTTAACCCATATGTTAGATTAAACATATGCCAGAATATAATATTTAATGTATTTTCATTGCTTTCAAAGATTTTCAATCAGTTTTATGATGAGAAAAAATGGTATGAAAATTAAAAATGTTCTAAATAACAGGTTAAAGAAAAATATCAATCATATTGATAATTATAACAGAAGTCTTTGTGAAGAAAATGGGGAAATAAAATGATGCATAAGAAAAGATGGTCATGTAGGATGAATCATTTTGTAGCATCTATATAGGTAATTCATTAAAGTATATGTACTAAAATAATGTTATGACCTTAAGAATAATGATTCCAACTCTCACCCTTTACACTCTTCCACACAACTTCTCCCCCCACTATATTATTATTAGTCCAGAATTTCGGCTTTACATTTAAAACTACATCAGACACCCCATGCCAACCTCTTAATTCCAAATCAAGCACATTCAACACATTCTAAGAAGTATCACCAAACTCTGATTAGACTGCAATGGGCAGGATTAACATTTACTCAGAAATACAATTTACTCTTTAGTATGTTTTAAGAGTACAACAACCCTATATTCTTATAGGACATAATTACGTTGGAGCTATAAATTCATAGTAACTACTGTGTAGAGTCATTGGAAAATGACTTTTAGTTATCATTTTCACTTTTATATTCACTCTGTCATTTTTTTTATCCTGAACTCACAGAGTACACACACAATATAAAGTATATATTTGTTCATGAGATTTGAGTGGAGGAAGCTGTGAGTATATTCAAGGAGGTAGCTCAATGTTATGAAAACTAATTAAGTTTTGCTCTATTACATTTGCACAGCCTCAACCCCCAAATTTCCATTTGACTATATGGTATATTACAGGAAACAAACAAAATTATCCAAGACAAAGCTACTTGGTTAGCTAACCAATTGAATCTCTAGAAAGCATTAAACACATAAACTCTCATACACACACATACTCAGATACCAAACATATATAGTTTCAACAAATGCCAAGATCACTAAAAAACATTTTGGATATGTTTCAAAGGAAGTTACAGAAACATGTCACCCATCAAAATCAAAACACACAGTTGTCACTGAAATTTCACAAGACAAATTGGAGCTGCCAAAATCTTTTAGAAATCCCATCTACTTTAAGGATGAATGTAGTCTTTGCATTGCTTCTTAGCTTAACGAAACCAAAAATATAGATAGAAACTATAAACATAAAGTTAGACTCTTCTAAGGTCTTAATTGCTCAACAGTATGATTTTCTAGATGCCATCATATATTTTGGCTGACGTTATATAAATTGACACTCATGATATAAAGCAGCAATTATAGTTGCAGATATCATGTATTAAATCATACCCTGACAATGACAAGTTTGTTTGTTTGCTTGCCATTATAGAAGATAGTGTTCTCTTGTTATCTACACTAATAAAAGACAAACATGCAAATTGACCATATCTTCACTACACCTTAGGCCACGCCTGCCAGCCAATCAGAGTGACTATATGCAAAGTAACCCAACCAAGATGGCGGCTGGCAGCCAAGGAGCTGGAGCAAGCAGGAGGCTTGCTTGCCCCAGTGATGGAGGAAGCCAAGCTTCCTGCCCGCTCGCTCTGGCCGGCTCTGAGCTCCACTCAAGGCTACAAAGTTTCAATTATAGAAGGTAAATAAATCCCAGGACAAAAAAGAAAAAAAAGAAAAAAGGACAGGCTGGGAGCTTCTGTCTCCCAGGGGCTTGGCCCGCCTGAAAACGGCCCTCAACCCCTCACCCAGACTGGCCAGGCACCCCAGTGGGGACCCCCCACCCTAAAGGGAGTGTGGCAAGCCTGAAAACAGCCATCAGCCCCTCACCCAGGCTGGCCAAACTTCCATGGTGTGAGGGTCCCCACTGGGGAGAGCTTGACCAGCCTGCAAACAGCCATAAGCCCCTCACCCAGGCTGGCCAGGCACCCCAGCGGGACCCCCACCCTGATCCGGGACACCCTTCAGGGCAAACCAGCTGGCCCCCACCCGTGCACCAGGCCTCTATCCTATATAATAAAAGGGTAATATGCAAGTTGACCCTAACAGCAGAACGACTGGGAATAACTGGTCACTATGACACACACTGATCACCAGGGGGCAGATGCTCAATGCAGGAGCTGTCCCCTGGTGGTCAGTGTGCTCCCACAGGGGGAGCTCTGCTCAGCCACAAGCCAGGCTGATGGCTGCCAGCACAGGGGTGGTGACGGGAGCCAGCACCGCCTCCTCAGCAGCACTAAGGATATTCGACTGCAGCTTAGGTCTGCTCCCTGCTGGTAAGTGGATATCCCCTGAGGGCTGCAAGGCTGCCAGAGGGATGTCTGACTGCCAGCTTGGGCCCAATTCCCCAGGGAGTGGGCCTAAGCCAGCAGGTGAACATCCTTCGAGGGGTCCCAGACTGCAAGAGGGCATAGGCCCGGCTGAGCGACTCCCCCGAGTGCACAAATTTTTGTGCACCGGGCCTCTAGTATTTATATATTTTTATAAATATCATAAAGCAAGACAAGATATGTGTTTTCCATTGCAATGTGACAATGTAGAAGTTGATGTGCATTCTATATAGGATTTCAGTATTTATAAAATCTGGAAATGCTATCTTCAGAGTCTCAAGGCAGATGACAACTTCATGTTGAATCAATGCCATCTACTTTTCAATGTTGCTACTTTGCTTAAAGCACTATTGAATATTGATTTTGAGTTAAAATATGCAACCCCATCTCCATTCAACATAATCACAATCCAGTAGAGGCGATAAGGTATAGGAAAGCTTTGTTACCAAATAGTATACTTGCTTTGTAATTGGTGTAAATAAATAACTATGAAGATTAGGTTCCCAAACTTATTTGGCCTACTGCCCCCTTTCCAGAAAAAATATTACTCAGCCCCTGGAAATTAATTTTTTTTTAAATTTTAATAGCAGTTACTCATCGCCCCCAAATGCACCTGTGGCCATCACTGCCCCCCTGGATCACTGCAGCGCCCACCGGGGGGTGGTAGCGCCCACTTTGGGACTCACTGATTTAAATGATGGAGAATGCTTTTCTGTGGAGGGTGATTGTGAAAACCTTTACACAGAAAGTGCTATGCCTTAAAGCAGCGACCCCTTTGGGGGTCAAACAACCCTTTCACAGGGGTCGCCTAAGACCATCAGAAAACACATATATAATTACATATTGTTTTTGTGATTAATCACTATGTTTTAATTATGTTCAGTTTGTAACAATGAAAATACATCCTGCATACCAGATATTTACATTATGATTCATAACAGTAGCAAAATTACAGTTATGAAGTAGCAACAAAAATAATTTTATGGTTGGGGGTCACCACAACATGAGGAACTGTATTAAAGGGTCAGGGCATTAGGAAGGTTGAGAACCACTGCCTTAAAGGATGGAAAGGATTTCCAGGGAACCTATTAATAAGAAGAAACCCCTGACAAAATAAAATATTCTCAGCCAATTCATAGGGAAAGCAAAGCATAAGTAGCACATGTGAAACAGCCACAATTATAATTCAACTGAAAAGGAAAAGAGGCTGAATATTAAGAAGTCTAAAAACGGAGGATAGGAAAAAAAGAGAGAAGGCCAAAGACCAAAGAATGGTGAAGCAAAGGAAGGAAAAAATGCATCTCTCCCATCTACTCTTAATTCAGTGATTTGGGATTTGGCTGGGAGTTTTAAGTGGGGCTGTGCTTGGTTGCAGGAAGTACTGTCAATTACTTATGCCACATGATTTTTTTATTTTTAATCCTCACCTGAGGATATGTCATTATTGATGAGAGAGAAAGAGAGAGAGAGAGAGAGAGAGAGAGAGAGAGAGAGAGAGAGACATTGATGTGAGAGTGAAATATTGATTGGTTGCCTCCAGTATGCACCCCAACCAGGGATCAAACCTAAAACCAAGGTATGTGCCCTGACCAGGAATCAAATCTGCAATCTTTCTGTGTATGGGACAATGCTCCAACTAACTGAGCTTGTGTCACATGTTTTTGAAAAATGGGGAATGCATCCGCGCGCGCGCACACACACACACACACACACACACACACCTCCACCAAGGGTATCCCTCAGCGCCCTGCAGGTTTCTGAACTTTCAGAAATGATCATTATTTTCCCTGATTTAAAAACTTCTTAACAAAAGAATATTTTTATGTATTATTGATCATCTTGGTGAACGTGAGTTTACTTATCATTTTGGGGGGAAATGGAAGTTTGATTTGGGTTAGAAATAAAAGATCATACCTAAAAATAACATAAATGAAAACAACTGTTCTGTTTCATTAGTTTAAGTTCTAGAGAAAAATACTTATGTATAATCATCTGAACTCAAAAGTCTGATTTTCAGCAGATTATTCAATTACACTGTTAGGCACACACACACACACTACCTCTGTTACCATTACTTTCAGCTTTAAAATTGACCAGGGCTTGATATATTCCACACAAATCAGAAGACAGTTCTAAATTTTGATGAAAGACCACACTTTTTCCACACTATTTACTGCATTACATTTAAATACTGTGATGAAGATTATTGATCTTTAAGCTAACTCTTAATACAGTATTTTCAAAAAGGAACAGACAAGTAATAGGTAATTTAGCACTTTTCCCAACAAATATTTATATTCTGTCTCATTTCATACCTTATCTTGTATTATTATTAGATATCTTTCCTACTAGATATCTTACATTCCTGATACTGTAAGACCATCTCTCTGATAATAAATTAGTTACTTAAAAATAGCTCCATGGCCTTGGGAAGTTATATACATTTTCTGAGCCTCTATTTTCCTATTTGAAAAAAGTAATGTTATTCAAATGACCATGGCATGTATCATTCCACAATTTGCAATTTCTACATTTTTCTTTCCTTTCACGAAAAATGACAATCTCAGTGGCTCCTTTGAGTATCAAACTCTGCCATTTATACATTATGATAATTAAAGTAATGATCGGAGGCCAGATTTGCAAGTGCACATTTTGGAGTGAATACAATTCTCAATCTCCCGCCTCTGGCTTTGGAGGAGGCACCAGCACACCCATGCCAGACTCTGAGGTTAAGGACGCCTTCTGCCTGTTGAGGATCCCAGATTTTACTTCACAATGGCTTTATCAGCTTCCACAGCTGCTGGGTAATGCAAGCCCCCGAGAGGCTCTAAGAGACACTTAGACACCTGTCAAACCAGGTGCACTGGGACAGCAATTGCCCAAGAAATATCTAGGCTGGCATGGAGCCAGCTTCTTCTCTACGCTAAAAAAAATAAATAAAAGAAAGAGCTGATGTGATCATATTTCAGTAACAGAAACCCTTTCCCATCCAGACAATTAACAGGCATTGAAAAGACAGAAAATCATGCTATTTAAAAATCTGAAGTGAGGCTAGGTCAGAATCCAGAAATGAAGCTTACTCGGTCTGTTCTGAACTGTTACATTGTTGTTAATTATTAATGAGACTCAACATTTATGAAACCTTGAAGTGAAACAGAAGACTAAGGTTTTGACATCAACTTTCATTTGCAGCAAGCTTCTGGAGGGGAAAAAAAAACCAAGCTCATACATTGGCCTGCAGGCTGCTGGGGCTACCCCAGGGCATCCGTGTTATTCTTCGAAATCACACTATATCATTAGCATACATGTGCACAGGGGAGAAAACACATTAGACCGTAAGATAATCGTCAAGCAGAGAAAATAAAATATGCCCTCAGGCGTCTCATTTGTAATTCCCTGGAATCTGTGCTCATGCAGCTTTCTTTCCTGTACAATTCCTCCAGTTAATGCAAACCACTTTATGCAGCCACTACAAGGCCTCAAATCCCTGAAGTTTTGTAGGATTAATTTATGGCCAGCTGAAGCCAATGCCTCAGAGAGGTCAATAAAAATCGCTCCTATCACACAGTCTTCATCTATTGAACTCAAGATACCATAGGTGCCTTATCCCTGGTTTTCTGTGAAGCCTGATGAGAAAGGAGTCAGCAGATTCTTTGTCTGCAGGCAATTTGAACTGTGTATGTATAGAAAAAAAAAAAATATATATATATATATATATATATGTTGTAAATAAGTATATTTTATTGATTTTTTACAGAGAGGAAGGGGGAGGGATAGAGAGTTAGAAACATCCATGAGAGAGAAACATCGATCAGCTGCCTCCTGCACACCCCCTACTGGGGATGTGCCCTCAACCAAGGTACATGCCCTTGACCGGAATCAAACCTGGGACTCTTCAGTCCACAGGCCGACGTTCTAGTCATTGAGCCAAACTGGTCAGGGCGAAAAATATATATTTTTAAGAAACAACCCAAATAAGTCTCTTAATTTCACTTCTGTGGAGGTCAACGACACAGGACAATTCCCAAGCTGAATGAGGAAAGACCTAAGCTAAGAACAGAGGTATTTACCTTGATGATTAAAGAAATTGTCTAGCAAAGAAATTTGGGCTTTTCGCTGAGATTGTGTCTCAACTTAGTGTTCACAAGAAATAATTCTACACTTTCCATTGCATCAATTAATCTTCCATGAGCTATTCACATTAGTAACTCCTGTGTGCGTTTATGAGCATGAAAGCCTAGTCCCCATCACCCAAAGAGAAATGGGTAAAAAAAAGAATAATAATAATCTCATGTTTGTCATCAGAGTTTTACTGTTTTAAATGTATATGGTTAACTATTTTAAAATATTATTTATATATATGAAATAATAATATTAAATTATATAAAAGTACATATATATGTACATATATATTTCTTAGGTATTTATCTCCATTTTCTAAGAAAACTTTTTTCAGATGTTTCCAGAGATGAATTTCCTACTTATGTATGTACTAGAGGCCCGATGCATGAAATTCATGCAAAGGGCTTGGCCTTCGCAGTCCCTGCTTCATCCAGAAGGTCATCCGGTTGGGGTGGGGGGAGCCTAACAGGGGCAGGGCCAGCCAGGGAGAGGGGCCATGGTGGTTGGCTGGCTGACCCCATCCCCTGGTAGAACTCCCTGTTGAACTCCCAGTCTAGGGGACAATTTGCATATTAGCCTTTAATTATATAGGGTGCCTAGACCAGGGATTGAACCCACAACCCAGGTATGTGTCTTTACTGGGAATCAAACCAGTAACCTTTTGGTGCACACGACAATGCTCAACAAACAGCCACTCAGGCCAGGCCATCAAATTTTATTCTTAAGTGGAAGATAAATACTGCCATATCAAAATATTTTCTTTCTTCAGTAAAGTTGTAGCTTAAAAAAACTACAAATGAGATGATATTTTTAAATAGCAGACACCTAAGACACCTATAGTTTCAAGGTAAATATCTAATAAAAATTAAAAACTAAACATAACATTATTAAACTCACAGAGAAGTATGCTGGAAAAAAATTATAAATGAAACTGGGAAATATACACAGAGCATTTACCATGCCAAGGCAATGTGCTTGGTATCATTGAGACATAGCCATGACCCATCATTAGTACATCACAGAATATGATAAAAGTTGAGCAACAAAATATTTACATAACCATTCAAAAACAACTGTAGGAAAGATGTCATTTGAAATGTGCAGGTAAATATTGCTGTAAGGAATTATACAATGGAGTTCTTGTTCAAGGAGCACTTCAGTCATTTGAATGAAGGTTGGTGAAACATTGGATTTGTACAAGAAACAAAGGAAGCAAGAAAATAGAAATTTATGAAAAAATGTTATATACAAGTATTCAGCAACAAAACAACAATATGATAGATGTAGAAATGAAGTGAAATAAAAGAATATTTATGCATGAAATTATCTGGTCATAAAGTTTTAAACAACAAAAATTGATGTTCCAGGAAAATGAGGTATTAAGGAAATTTAAAGTATACATTGATCAAAGAAAAATTTAAAGGATAAAAAAGACTTAACTGTGATTAATAATTTTAACAATTCTCAGCCAGCTCTCCAACTCATTTCTTGTTTTGCATGCAACAGTCACAGATTCGATAAAACCACACTGCACATGAGAAATGGAAGCTACAGATGGGGGGAAATGTAGGCCAGCTCTCTAAGCAATCATTGAATCAATTGTTCCTCAGCTAATTTTTCTCCTTACTCTCTCAGAAACAGATTTCTGTATAATTGCACTAGTAATTTTGTGTTATCAGTTTAGCAAGGAATCAACAATCTGATTCCTGTTCATACTTCGTTGTAAATAAACTACTAGAGCAGCAAGTTGATTTTATAGTTTCAAACATTTTGCTATCTCAAAGCTAGATTGTCCTTTGGATATTCCTATTGGGCACTTTGAATAGCACTTTTTTTACAAAGAGAACGTGTTTACTTGTTTCCAGTAATTGGTCTTTTGAATCATAAGACGCCAGAATTCTCAAACTGAATATTGGAAATTCAGATCTATACACTGGTATTGATTTCTGTTGTAATCCCACAGTGAAGAAAATTTGTTGAAATTATCTCATAAGGATAATGCTTTGAATATCTGAGCACAACGTTCTTTTTCCTCCATTTATTTTCTTTTATTTCCAAGGAAATTATGCATTTTATTTTGATAACAGCTCAGCACATACATATAACTTTAGAAATATCCTAATATACTTATAGAATGAAAAAAGAATTTGAACCTTGAACGTAAAGCTTTTTATTAGCTTAAGGTGTAAGTTATTAGCTAAAATTAATATACAGAATTAGAACAGAATATCGTGTATATGTGAATCATCATAATGGTTAATATCACATATTAAAATAAAAAGTCAGTTTAAGTACGCTGACCTGAAAAACTTTAAATCACTCTATATTTTTAAAAAACAGCCATATATTAAATTCAAATATACAATCAGATGGATTGATCATAGTGGCTGACTTAAATCTAGTAACTAACATTTTGATAGTGTTTTTCCTTTGTTTTGTTTTGATACACAATTTTCTAACTATCTTTCACAATAAGAAAATTTTCAACAATTCTGTCTTCTGTTTTGTATCAAAGTGATATCTTCATCTAAAAAGAATTAAATGATTTCATTTATATTTAGGATATAAAAAAATGAAATATACACACTGACAACAGTAAGGTGATTACCAGAGGGAAGGGTGAAGAGAATAAAGGGTAAAGAAGGCCAAATATATGGTGACAGAAGATGATTTGACTTTGGGTAGTGGACACACAATACAATATACTAATCTTGTATCAGAAATGTGCATTTGAAACCTGTATAATCTTATTAACAACTAGCGACCCAGTGCACGAATTTGAGCTGGCCCTCAGCCCCCTAGGAAAGGGGCCATGTCTGCCACCACCCACCACTGGTTCCCTGTCCCAGCCTGGGGCCTCAGCAGAGTTGGGAGAGGAGGCGATGGTTGCCAGACCGGTCACAGAAGAAACAGACACTGGATGCTGATACCGCCCTGCCATCGCACAGTTTCCCGCCTCCCCCCCCCCCCCCCGCCCCTTTCCCTCATGGCAGAGCTACCACAGTGGCAGATGGGCGGCCCCCAGGGAAGGGAGAGGACAGAATGAGGCAAACCCTTGTGTCCAAGGCTGACTTTCAATAGATTGCAGCGAGGGAGCTGCTCTGTTACATAAGAAACCCCAAACCAGAAGCAGGTCATCTACTAATGGTTTAGCACCAGGGGCTGATGGGGACCAGTTGGCCTGGGGGAGGGACCAGGGGTAGTTGGCCGGCCGGGGAGGTTGGCTGTGGGAGCACACTGACCACCCGGGGGGCAGCTCCTACATTGAGCGTCTGCCCCCTTGTGGTCAGTGCGCATCATAGCAACTGGTTGACTGGTCCTTCCAGTCATTTCAGTCCTTAGGTCGTCATGGTCGCTTAGGCTTTTATATATATAGATCCCAGCCCAATAAAGTCAATTAAAAATAAAAGGATTTCACTAAAGAAAAGTCATCATTTCTTATAGCCCCGATTCTCCTCCCACCAAAATTACAAATTTTTAATACCACAGAGATATTTTTAAACATGTAGAATAATTCAGAACATTTATCTTAGCTTATCCCTAATGTGTTGTATTTTTTTTCAAATAAGAAGCAAAGCTCAAATCTACTTGGGTCTATCTGAAAACAATCAAAGCATCTGGACCTTAGTGGTGTAGGAAGCACATGTTTCAGTTCTAGTTAACAAATATGAATTAAACTTCTGGGTGTTCATGGTACTCAATAAACACTTTAAGGACCATTTGTGCCCATAGGCAGCATGACAAAGACCAATACATCATAAAATGAAAAATAAAGAGAACTCTCTAAGCTCTTATTTTAGGTGATTCTATTGAAATTTGAGTACGAAAAAATAATAACTTCTAAAAGTTTCCAAACAAAAGCCTAGGAAACAAAACATTTGCCAATGCTTATTTAAATAATTTTATCTTGATATAGAGTGAATTTCATGTCTAAGATATATAGACCTGACAAAACTATAGGGGTGGAAAATAGGACAGTGATGCCAGATTTTGATATTGGAATGAGGAGTTGGCTATAAAAGATCAACATAAGGCAATTTCTGGGAGCTGGACCTGTTTTGAATCATGACTACTAAGGAGGATGCACAGTTCTAAGTATTTATCAAAACAGAGATCCATATCCTACAAATGGTAAATTTTACTGCATATAAGTAAGAAAAAAATAGAAATAATGATGAGGTTTATTAATAGAAAATGTTACGTTCTTTGTTCATATCAGATACTACAACAAGTGTGTCAATTAGTCATTCTATTTTTTGTGTTTTGTCCATATCTTACCCAGGACCTTAGAATACAGCACCTTCATTTCCAGTAAAGAAGAAAGGCCGAAATATGAGTGAGTCAGGAAAAAAAAAGAGCAACCCTCTCTGATAATTCTACTTTAATCCATTCATTCAAAAATTATCTAACTTCTAATATTAAAAATATAACATGTGAAAATATGAATAAAAAGGCTAATTTAAAATACCAGCAAGTAAAATAGGATGTGAAGGTTCCTATGAATGCCATTCAAAAGTGGCCATAAAATATATATTTTTTAAAAATTTCCTGTGGCTTTAAAAGTGATATAAAATTATTATTAAATAATTTTACTCCAAACAAATACCAGACAAAATACGTAGTAGAATAATATGTCATAATTATTCTCATCAATTTATACCACTTGAGAGTTCTCACTTCCTATAAATGAATTTTAGAAATACCCTGGCATTATACCTAGCTTTAGTTAGAAAACATCAAATAAATAACAATAAAAATTTTGCAGGAGAAAAAGAAAAAAAAACATGAAGCTTCTGTATTACTAGCTTTTCTTTAATCAATAAATTTAAAAGGGCACAAAAACTCAATTTCTTCTTTTAACTGTTTATGTTGTTTATTTTGTCCAAGTGTAATTCTTATATACAATATATAGGTAGGTTTTATTTTTCAGCCCAACATGACAGTCTATGACTTTTGAAAGAGATTTCAAACCATGTGTATTTAACTATTAATTGATTTCCTTCAAGTGATAAAACATTTTATTTTATACTATCTTTTTTGCTCCTTTTTCCTCATATACCTATTTTTATAACTTATTTTGAACATCGAGTCCCTTGCCTAGGACACACAGATTTAAAAAAAAAGGGGGGGGGATTCTGTATCACTTTACATTTAAGCCTTAGATATTTTGAAACTTTAAATAATAAAAAGACTGACATTAAACAAGCTGGAATTTGACCCCTTGATTTGTCCAAAAACAAAAACATTCTCATTGCAGTGTTCCAGGACATTGCTGATTCTATTTATTAAACAAGAAATAATAGCCAATGTTAAATTATATAACCTGAGGAAGGTTGAGCTCATTTGAACAGAGAGAAAAGATGTAGCTGTCACATTATCATGTCATCTACTTAAATATCTCTGAAGTTACACCTACAATGTTCAAGCAAATTATCAAGGAAGTTGACAACACCACCCTATTCTTTCAGTAGCCAATAACTTGATAATACTGATTCCTCTCCAACTAGCCTTGTCCTGGTTAGTGCATTATGTGTTGCTATTGACTTCACAAAAGCCTCCCTGTTTTAAGAGCTCCTTTTTGAAATTTCAAAGATGGTGAACTACTTCAAAATTTTAATTTTTTATTTGACTTACAGACAAGAAGATTATTCAACATAAATTCATGGCTAAGAACTAAAGTTCAATGTTCTTTTTTCTTTATTGATTTTTAGAGAAAGTGGAAGGGAGAAAGAGAGAAACATCGATGTGAGCCAGCTGCCTCTTGCACACTCCTGCCAGGGTTTGAGTTCACTGAAAGGGAATCAAACTGGCAATCTTTTTTAAAAAATATATTTTTATTGATTTCAGAGAGGAAGGGAGAGGGAGAGAGAGATGGAAGCATCAATGATGAGAGAGAATCACTGATTGGCTACCTCCTGCATACCCCTTACTGAGGATTGAGCCTGCAACCCAGGCATGTGCCCTTGACCCAAATCAAACCCATGACCCTTCAGTCCACAGGCTGATGCTCTATCCACTTAGCCATAGTGGCTAGGGCTTAAACTGGCAACCTTTTGGTGCATGGGAGGATGCCCAACCAGTTGAGTGACACCAGCCAGGGCAACAAAAGTATTTCTTTCTTATTTTATTTTTATAAATTTTTATTGATTTTTAGAGAGGAAGGGAGAAAGATAGAGAGATAGAAACATCAATGGGAGAAAAACACCAATAGGCTGCATGTTCTCCACCAAGGATCGGCCTATAACCCAGGCATATACCCTGACAGGGAATCTAACTGGTGATTTCTTGGTTAATGGGTCCATGCTCAACCATTGAGCCACACAGGCCGGACAATACAAGTCTTTCTTAATCTAGCGAAGTTAGTCATGTAAAATTCTAGAGCTATTTGTTTTCCTATGTATGTAAGATTTTGCATTAGTACTTCCTATGACCAAAATGGAAAGTTACTATTTATATGATTTCAAAGATATTACATAAGAGATTGGTCAATAATTTTTGAGTGCCACTTTTAACCATCCTAAGTGTCTCAACCTTTCCTTTTGCCTCTTATATGAGTTCTTTAATCCCATATATGAATTAATTAATTTAATACTACAGGCAAAGTATTGCAAATCCTGATTTATTTACCCTAAAATGGCCAAATAGTCAGTAGGGGAAACAATAGACCTATAGTAACCCAGAAGTTCTTAAATAGACAAACTTGAATTTGCATTCTTACACAATTTTTTTAACTTGTTTTCTCTTTTGATTTAGACAAGTCACGTCAGTAAATCCGTATTCCATCATGTCTTTCTCTTCACTTGTTAATTTCTTAAAGTGGTATGTCTTCCCTACCACCAACCCTCTCCCTTTATCTCCCTATGCTATAAAAGTCCACATCCAAATGATTTTTGTAAACCTGTTATCTTTGTTACCACATGATTAAAGAAATTAAGCATGGTTAGTTGTCTTTGTATTCTGTTCAGACACCTACATAGTCCCTACTAACAATACCCTCAAGCTACTTAATTTCCTTCTTTAAAGGATATTGTATTTCTTTGAATTTTGATTAATATTATAAGGTTATTTAAATTAAATATCAATAAATAGTATGCTTTGAAACAGATGTTTTTATTTTATCTAACAGATATCAATTAGTGTTTAACTGAACTACTCATTTTTTTCACTATCATATACTTTTTTTTTTAAATATATTTTATTGATTTTTTACAGAGAGGAAGGGAGAGAGATAGATAGTTAGAAACATCGATGGGAGAGAAACATCGACCAGCTGCCTCCTGCACATCTCCCACTGGGGATGTGCCCGCAACCCAGGTACATGCCCTTGACCGGAATCGAACCCGGGACCTTTCAGTCCGCAGGCCGACGCTCTATCCACTGAGCCAAACCGGTTTTGGCTATCATATACTTTTTATTATTTTATTTTGTACAAAAATAAGTCTACCCTTTTAGACATATTTTATAAACACTTACATGCTAATATATTATACTGCTCATGCTCCTCGGGATTTTACTGACTCAAATTTTCAAATACTTTTTTTTGTCATTTAGGTTTGAATAGAAATAAAGTTTAAGGTTTTGACTTATTTTCACAGTTTGAATTTCATTGTAAAATGAAATTACATTTTGCTTGAAATATGAGATAGAAAAATTTAATCTTTTGAAAAGATCATTTTTATACACAACCTTTATAAAGAAAAATATTTTTTTTTACTTTTATGGAAGCTTTCTATCAAAATTTCAATTCTGCATTCACCATGACAAATATAACTGTAAAATATATTGTTTTAATTCAACCAATTATCTTATTATCCTTAGATAAAATTCATCTGCTATTGTGGTATACACTTTTAAAAATAATTTCACTTGCATTGTTTTATTTGATACTGAAATAAACCTCTAATGGAGTGTATTAACGCCACACTGGCCAACTCTTCCAGCTGCCTCCCCCAATATCTCAATTTTACAATTCATGACACAGAATCAATGAGATAAAATCTTGTTATGCAGCTACTAAAAGAGAAGACTAATATTTATGCCTCTAGGGTGAAATGTTCCTTTCTCCACATGTCTATTTTATTGTGTGAGACAAGAGAAGAAATGAGGTTTATTATTCATTAATTGTCCCATCGTATTAAATGTCTCACCAGAGTGAATAATTTAATAACTTGATATTTACTTTAAAACTACTAATATTGCAAGCAGAAGAACTAGGTGAGTCATTGAATATATTTTACAATTTTATACAAATATATGTCATGAAATAAAAACTTTTTGTCCTTTTCCTATCTCTGAAGATAAAAAAATAATTTGCACATAAGTTATCAAAATTAAGTCAAAATCTTTATTTACCCAGCCTATACACTGAGTGGCCAGATTATTATGGCCACCCCATCAGTACTTTGTTGGGCCACCTTTTGCCTTCAATACTGCGGCAATTCTTCTTGGCATTGACTCCACGAGATGTTGAAAGGTGATGCGAGGAATCTGACACCAGGCCTGATGAATAGTACTGTCCAATTCTGTGAGATTTGATGGTTGTGGAACCAGCTGCCTGATGGCTCTTTTAACTTTGTCCCACAAATGCTCAATTGGATTGAGATCTGGTGATTGTGGGGGCCACCTAAGCAAGGTAAAAATCTTCCTCATGTTCTTGAAAGCACTCCTGCACAATACAAGCACTGTGCCATGGCGCATTGTCTTGTTGGAAGAAGCCATCTCCATTGGGAAATGCCATCAACATGATAGGATGAACTTGATCAGCAACGATACTTAGGTGTGTTCTACTATTCAGACGTTTATAATGATCTGGCCCTCTAACAACTTCAGCATGAAATTATAGCTTATTTGCCTACAAACGTCAGGTGGTCACGATAATCTGGCCACTCAGTGTATATGTAAGTCAGTTGAGATATCATTCAGCCAGAAATATATCATCTTGAAATTGTATCTTATTTAAAGCAGATTATTGATTTTTAAATAGCACAACACAATTGAATATTAACCCCAGAAATTATTCTAAAAAAGTTTTTAAATTTCTGTAATGAAGCTGTAATCATATTTTGGTTTTCATGATGTTTAATTATATTTTGCATCAATATGTAGCTCATTCACAGAAGTAATTTTAATTGTTAGAGAGTTGGTGGTTTGTTCTATTGGTTTGCTTAGTTTTGTAGATGGAGTGGACAATCAGAAGACCTTTATCTTATTTTTGTTACTTTCAGAAAAGCCAACCAGAGGTCAGCCTTTCTGTAAAGGGCCAGAAGTTAGCATTTTTGGCTTTGAGGGTGAAAAGGAAAATCAAAGATATCATGAAAGTACTTACAGAGTCATTTAAATGTAACCATTTATAGATGTAAACATCATTGTTAGCTTGCAGGTACATTGAGCTGGATTTGGCCAGTTTCATGACCACTGCTTTAGGTAATTGCTTAACTCTCTTTGAACCTTAGTTTATAATCAGTAAATAAAAGGCTAGCAAAGCCCCTCTGACAGAAAGATGGGAATTTGAAAGAAGCATGAGATTCAGGTTTGAATCTTTTTTCTTCTCGTTACTTGCAAACCATTCTCAATAAAAAACCCGAAATCCTCCTTAGTGCCAAATCAAGTGTTTGTTTATAGTCCTCGTTTTAGCTCTAGACAGCCTTTGACTCCAATAATAAGCCTTTTATACTTGAAAAGCACTCTCTTCTTGGTGTCTAGGGCATCATTTTTACATCAGGCTGCCATCACAGGACTTCCTCAAACAGCAAAACTCAGAGACAGGAACTCATACTACATTACACATGCTAATGTCTTCCATGAAATCTCTAGTCCTGTGCTGTTAGCAATGAGGAGAGCGTCTGAACTGGACGTTCAGAAGAAAAGCATTTTATGTCTAATCTCCATTTCATGTGAATCTGGGTACAGGAAAAGCATCTCATCATTCTCCAGAGCAACCTCTACTCCTACAAAAACCTTTAAAAAAATCTCTGATATATAAACGTTTAGTCTTCTCTAAAACAGGCCGCATGTGGGGTTATGATGATTCAGGATCCATCTTGTTGTCTTTTAGCAATTCCCAGGGGAATCCATGACCTTTGAGACTTTGTGTCTCCCTTTAAAAGGGAGAGGATAAACTCCTCCTCTCTTGACATAGGATAGTTACATGTCGTTAGTAGGAGCTTAGTGCCACAATCACAGTTACATTGAAGTTCAAATATATGTGGAAGGCTGTGTATGGATGTTCAGTAGGCAGACATGTGACCATACTGGCCCTTCACCTATCGTTTATCAGCTCTAAATCCACCCATGTGGACAGCACTTTGTTAGGCTGCAGCTGGGACTCTGCCAACCACATTTCTCTTTGGGCTGCTAGTTTTTGGTCAGGTTCTGACAGTAGAAGGCACCAGAGGGAAATGGGAAGGCAGTCGTGACACTTGACTGCACCCTTCCCTTCTTCTCAGCCTCGTTTCATCTCCTCTGACGTGTTAGCAGCAGCAGTTGGCAGTGCCCTTACTCAAAAGGTCTGACTGAGTTCCAGCTTCACTGTGTCTTTCACCCAAGATTCCAAGTCCTGAGTAATCCTGTCTGTTCCTTGGGGGTCAGAACTGCTTCTTGCTATTCTTACTGCACTGTTCCTTTTTTACTCTTTCAACCTTCCATACCTACAGTTCTATCTATCAACGTTCTTTGTTGAAATGTACAGTGCGAGTGTTATTTTCCTGTCAGAACACTGGCTGATATAAAGAACACACTAAATTTTAGTTACATTAAGATAGTATAGAGATGATTAGTGGAAATATCAAGCAGCAATGGATCACCTTGAAAGTAGAACAGGAGGCATAAAGTAATAATCATAATTTGAAACCTAAGAGCTGCACTGTTGTGTGTCTACAGATGGCCAGCATTGTGCTAAGGACTCTATGTTTAACTCCTCACAAAAGCACTGCATGGTAGGATCTCTACTTCACCGGTGAGGAAATTGAGGATCAGAGAGCTAAAGAACTTGCACAAAATCGCAAAGCAAGTACATGGCAGGGTTGATATGGAAGCCCATTTCTATTTGATTTGAACTTATGCCAGTTTACCTCCCAAGAAAGATATCATTAGAAAAACAGATAGAAGGGCCATAAGTGTGCCTACTAAATGATGCCACATAGAGAAATACTGATTAAAGGTTTGCTTCTTTGACCATACAAATATAGTGTGTGTGCGTACACACACACACACACACACACACACACACACTTCGGAAAAAGAAAGATAGATACCAGCTGGAGAATGTGAGAATAGAAGTAAGAAAATTCAAGGAACATACTTGAGATCAGAGGGCATGTCTTATTTAGGGAAACTTATTCAAGTCTACTTGAAAAAGTGACTTTGATTTTAACACCTCAGGCAAATTCACTTCAAATCATATATTCATGTTCAGCTACAAAAAAAATGTAATGAGGAAAGACTTAATCTAATTTTAAGGAATTTCTCTAAATACTGTGGAGCCAGACTCTGCAGTTTCTCAAAAGAGCTCAATTAATTAAGGGAGAAATGTAATTCCAAATCTGGGATCAGGGACTTGGAACCAGGGGCAGGATTTGGGAATTAGTTACAGTGACAACTGTAAGAGAGGCAATTGAGGACAATATGGCTGTAGAAAAGCCGTTGTAGGCAGCATTTGTGACATTTAAGCACTGGTTATTTTGATGGAGGGTGAGGATCACAAAACATAATATAAAGTGAATTATTCCCGAATCTTGATAAAATCTTTTCCAATGTCACATACCCCACATTCTGGCCACATCTGATCCCTCCCCTCAGTATTTAATGCATCATGGGCTCACCTTTACATGCTTTCTGAATAAAATGCTGTAACCAAATCCCCCATCTGACTACATTTACTCGTCTTCAGTGCCAAAACAAAATTTTTATGTTTGGTGAAATGTTTTAGAAACTATCAGAAAAAGTTTGAGTTCTCCTAGCAGTTTATCAAAATCCTTTTTATTCTACTTTCCATTTCAAATGTACTTACTCATTCCCATGCCTTCTCCCAACACTCCAGGTATGGATAGGAAATTCATCTTCATTGTCTAAACCTAAAATGGTGTCTTGCAAAAGATAGTTGCAATATAATATTTGTTGAACAAATTAATATAATGAGTTAATAAATTAAGTACACAAATGTAAGTTGGTTATCTGATTACAAAGAACAAACTATTCTACTGCCAATTAAATATAAAGTCAAATACACAGGGAAATTAATAATTACAAAGACCCAGAAACAATTACTCTGCCACAATTTAAAAATTTTTAAATATAATCAATTAAAGCAGTGCTATATGTTAATGACTTCTAGCAAATTAAGCAACTTGGGCATTCAACCAAGTTGTTTAATTACCTGTGTCCTTAAGTGTTACCAATTATCTGTCTCTTCTATATGAAAAAATATGGCTGTAAGTTAGTAAAGCATCACTCCTTCTAGACAAGGAAAATGATTAGTTAATTAGTGAAGAAGATAAAACTGCTTCCTTTTGAATGAGCAATGTGGCATATAGCAGCACCTAGAGCATAGGTTGAGAAATAAGTAATGTTGGGTAAAAAGGTTCTTGAATTAGAGATTTCTACAAATTAACACCAACAAATGCAGGCTAACCCATACTTTGACAGGGGATGGACAGAACAAGAAACTGAAAAATACTCAGCTATATGTAGTTTATTTGTTCTGTGTGTGTGTTTGTTAATCCTCACCAGAGGATATTTTTCCATTGATTTTTAGGAAAAGTGGAAGAGAGAATGAAAGACAGAGGGAAATATCGATGTGAGAGAAACACATTGGTGAGTTGTCTCCTGCACAAGAGCCCTGAGCAGGGTCCGGGCCAGGGAGGAGCCTGCAACCCAGGTATGTGCCCTTGACCAGAATTGAACCTAGGACCCTTCGGTCTGGAGGCTGACGCTCTACCCACTGAACCAAACTGGCTAGGACTATGGAGTTTATTTGTATGAATTTATTACAACTGAATATTCTTTTCCCCAAGTTTTCAATAATACTGTAATTAGTGACTAACAGGAATATTTGCATTCTAATTACTACAGGTAATGAATGTATATGAATCATGAGATTTTTTTTTTTTTACCGTGATCCTTGTTCAATTCATTCTTCTTCAATTTTGAATACTATGAACCTCTTCACACATCTGGCAATATTTCTCTCTTTGTTCAAAGCTCAAAATATGCTGTTGACCAAAAAGAAAGAAAGAAGGCTGGATAGCTAACATTTTTGTTGGAAATCATAAGAAAAACAACTTTTATGCTACCAAACCTTTCTTTCTTATCATACTAATACATCTTAAAGGTTTTTGGTTTCTGATTAGCAGCTGAGAGATTTGGAATATTAAATGTGTTTCTTGATAATGATACATGAGTGAAGAATTAAATATTAGTTGTAAAAACTAGTTATTCCCTGATGCTAGACTAGAATTATCAGGTTCTAAGACACAATTAAACACTCCCCCTTACATTTGACCAATGATTTGTCCACTTATCAAGCTTTCATTGATAACCTAAAAAGCTGAAGTGCCAGTCCCTGCCTGAAAGGAGCAGAATAGTAGTGCAAAAAGAGACATAAAGTAGCAGAAAGCAGCAAATATGAACTGAAGAGCATGAAATTGTAGAATTCTTTCACCTCTCCAAGGATGTCTCATCTTCAGAACATGAGAATATTCACATCAGAGGTACAGGTGTGTTGTAAACATTTGGTTTAGCAGAGATTGTAGCCATTTTCTCCTGGGCATCCTGCATTTCCCAGACCATGGGGAGTAATTGTAACCACATGCCCATGTTCTGGCCCATGATCTCAATCAGGAAAATATTTTTCAAGGATGCACTCACCTTTTCCTTCTAACTTCCTGCTGGCTTGGATGTAACCATGTTAGCTATAGCTCACTCAGCAACCTTGGACTATGATGTGAGCCTGAAGGTTAGTAAAGCACCAGAATGGAAAGAATCTAGTGTGTAATCATGATGGTCTACAGTCTACTTCTGGACTCCTTATATGTGCAAGAAATATAAATTTATATCTTTATTTTGCATGATCTTACTAGTTTCCTTGTCTCTATATATTCAGCATCACCTAGTGCAAACTGATACAAATTACAACTCCTATAATCTCAGGATGGTTTTCAAAGAATAGAAATTGAAGGCAAGGAGAAAATATAAAAAACCTCTTACACTTGTTAGGACAAAATATCTTAAATGCACAAGTCCAACAGTGGCAAATGAGATTGGAGACTTCATGGCTAATTTAAAAATATTTAGACTAGACAGGCAAGGCCTTTAAGGAGGCTAAAATGGTATGAAGTAATGTATGAACAGAAATTTTAAACCAGAGTGGTAAGCAGTATATGATATTATTCATCAGAATAGGGATTTAAGAGTAATGAAGCTGTTGAAAAAGAAAATAATAAGTTTGATTATTTTAGACATGTTGTGTTTGGGGTGCTGGTACAGTACTTTGGTGAAAATGTAAAGCGAATTTCACAGTCTTATACTTCCTTATTTGTAAACTCAAGTCGTAAACAACTTATCAAAATTATTCAGTAATTCATTCACAAATTTGTCTTAAGCACCTACTTTATACTTTCCACTATTTTAGGCTCTTGTGATACAGCAGTGCTCTGGTTCTCAGTAAGACTTGTTCTAATAAAATTAAGAAGATAACTTTATCGAAAAGGGATTTTCCCTGTTATAGTAGCACAGTATTCACATTGATACCTTAGCATTACCTAATATCTTAGCCAAAGGTTACTTTTTAATGTAATTTAATGTGTTTTTTTTTGTGTGTGTTATACTATGAAAGAGCTAGTTGCTTAAGCTTGAATTTTTAAAACAAAGGAGTAATAGAAATAAGGATGCAGGACAGAAGTGAAAGGAAAACAGCCTTACACATTTCATTGATTTTAAGCAATAATTTCCTGAGTAAAATCTGGAGCAGCGCTTTGAAATTGCAGACATTAATAAATCCCATTTCTTCCCCTTGCTAGCAATTTGGAGAGTGTACCTGTATTATTGCAAGCATAAATTCGGCCGCAGAACCATGTAAACAGCTCTATTAATATTTATTACCTTCTTTCTTTGTTTTATGCGGTTTCAGTAAAAGTCCTTATTTTGGTCATGGGGGAAAATACTTAAAAGCATGTAATTTTGAGATTGCTGAAAAGTAAATGATTATTCTCAGTAAAATACACATATTTATATTGGTTTTATTGGTTTATATTGGTTTTATTAATCACCTCCAGCAATCTTCTCATTCTTTAACTATTTTAGCGACACAGAACTCTTCAAACAGAAAATCGGTAATACTTCTTTCCTGCATTGGATAACAGAAATATAAAACTATAGTTTAGGATGAGCTTCTGACTAGATAAATGGTTTTGAACCAAGTCATAAACTTCAGATGACTGAGCAGCTCAGTCCACTAAAATATTGATGTCTTGCTTTAAACATTCCATAAAAATACCAACTTTGGTTCCCTGAACTTTTCTAACATTTTAAATGTTTTCATGCCAGGTGCTTTGGGAGGCTTTCAGGAAACTTTTTTATAAGTACCCCAGTTGCTTATTTCACACACCATGGATTACAAAGTGACTCTAATTGGTATAACCCTGGCTGTGCATTACAAAGTTGCTTGTTGTGGATTTAAATAATGAGGGGTGGAAGTGTTGGATGAAACATGGAGATCAATAGACCATATTCACTGATTCAGTTCGGCCACCAATCTCATTTTTTTTAGAAGGGCATAAATGAGCTTGAAGAGAAATAGTAATTATAGTTGCAATGCCTACTTTTTTATAGAACAATCTAAGGCTTTTCAAAATGTTTCATCATTTTCAACCTTATAACATTCTGTGAAGTAATATTTAAAAAGAGGCAATAGTCATGAATATAATTGAGACCTCTATCTTTTAAAATATTTTAAAAAATTATTCATATTATGTTCATATTATTTATGAAAATAAGTATGTTGGACCTGTTGTTTCATGTTTAAAATATGCTTTTTGGATACATCATTTATGTTAAAATACTCTGTTATGCCTTCCTGATTTGTCTAGTCTGCAGTTTAGTGGCTATAAAACAAATATATAAAATATGCATCGGTAATATTGATTATTTTAAGAACTTCAAAAAAACAGCATTACAAGTTACAAATTATTAATTATGCATTTATTTATTTAAGACTGCTTTGTTTTTTAATAATTTAATGAATTTGAAAGGGCATGATTGTGGTAGAACAGATTCTGTATTTAATGAAGTCTGTAAACAGATGAGCAGCCCGAGTCAGTCCCAAGTCATAATGGCTATTCACACATATGACACAAGATAAAGGGCTTGGGACTTTGGTTCAGATCAGAGCTTTGCCATTTAGTAGCTGAATGGCCTTGAGAAATCTTTTAATAGTTAACATTATCAGTTTCCTTCTTTGAAAATATACTCCGGCCTGCCTCACAGGAAAAATATGGGTCTTAGATATGATCATTTATATCAAGGCACTTTACATTTCAAGCACATGAAAAAAAAATGCAAGTTATTAATACGAATGCCATGTTGTTACTACATTTGTGTGGATTACTGGAGAGTAATCATATGCCATATGTTCCAGATAAGATAGGCAATCTCATCTATTCTCATTGCCTGTGAACTGAATTTCATCCTTTGGGATATCTGATCCTATTTATCTTCTGTTCACATATTTCTGGTCTGTCTTTATAGTTCTTGTCAGGGAGATGATAAGTTGGTTGACTTTGAAGGATCTAAATAGTGGTTCTACCACAAAACTTTAGTTCTGAGAATTTGGATGGTGCTTCCTGAGCCATTCCCTGAAATATATTATCTAGTATAATATTGAGGAAATAATAAATATACTAAAAAACTGAGATGAGATTTACAACCCAGCTGTGACTCACCATCTCCATTTGTCTTTCTCAAGCGTACTCTTCTATTACTGATAGAAGGTCCCCTTCTATCACCATCATTCTTTGATATAGGTCTGTGAGTGAGTTAACCCTGAAGGAAAAGTCAATATATCCATAAATTCTAAAGATATACCATTCATTATCTGCCTCACTATTTCTGTTAAAAAGAAAAATACTTTCATGAGAATTGACCAACTGTGTTAAATGACATTTGGTTAATGTTATATTTATTAGGAATGTGGCTTTGCCCAATTTTATCTTTCCTCATTTTTGCAGTTGAGAAAATACCAGAATTTGAGGTCCCACTCAAATTTTAAGGTTTTAGATTTTTCAAGATATTGCCGTTTAGCTTGCTTTGAAGGATGGGTTCATCAGTTAATTGTGTAAACGTGGATATAAAAAATGATGCAATAATATTTCAATTATATTTTATTGTTCCTTAATAGTGTAGCTCTTTTAATGTGTCATTGTTTTCATGCCTTAATTTTTCCCCACTCAACTCTTTTCCTTAATTAAGAGTGTTTTAAAATTTATTCTAGTCCCTCTATTATCATTTTCCTTAGGCCTTTTATTCAAAATGGAAAACACCATTTAAAAATTAATAAAAATGCATAGTATATAAAACATTTTTCCTTATTAGCACTAAAATAATTTTGAAATGCTGATGGACTATGAAAAGATGATTTGTAAATTCTAAAAGACATTTCTAGGTAAAAATATGGTCATATGCTTTATCTAAGCATATTCTGTTTGATACATACCCATTTCAAGAGAGATCAAAGCTATTCATTCAAACTTTTCATAATAGCCACTGAACACTTAGTTGTTATGCAAGACTGACTCATAGGGGCTAAACAGGACATGGCAAAATTGCAAAATATGACATTTGTTACTTGGAATTGTACAATATAAATGGAAAAGATATACAAACAGACACACTCACTCATGTCGGCTACAGAAAATATTACTTTTTGTCCACTACTTCCTTATACAGTGCCTGACACTAGTAAATATTCAGTAAGAATTTTGAATGAGTAAATAAATAAATGGCACAGCCAAAAGAGTGAAGTTAACGAGACGCAAATAATATTTGCCTCAATACAAAATGGTAAAATGCATTTCAAGTGAAGATTATTTCAGAATATTTAAAGATGGTGAAGTGTTTCTATCTGTTTATGTCAGCCAATGAAATTCTTACTACACAGACTCGTACCTCAACAAATTTGTAAAAATCCTTTTTGCTGACTTTTTTGGTTCTACTTCCCATCTCCTGAACTTTCCACTTCTCTAGAATCCACAGGCAAACCCTTTATATTTTTATCAGTTTCTCTGGATCTTCCCTTCACATTCATGCTCTACAAAGTCTTGCCCTCCCTTGGAGGAATTGCTTACCCAGAGCCCTCTCAGATGTTTGCCAATTTGCTACCCTCATCATTCATACCATTTAGAGATGAGAGAAAAATCATCCTGGCTCCTCACTGCTACTTGTAGATCTTCTTCTAGAATAAACAAACAAACAAAAAAAATTAATTTAATGTGTTTGCATACTACAATTACAACCTCTCCTTATTGCACACCTTGGGTCAAATTTATGAAGATTTTTAGCCCTAGAATCACAATTGGTTCATTTTATGGATTCTTACAATTTATGGTGATTCTAATATTTATTTAGATTATATTTCCGTATGTTGGTTTCTCAGCTGACTGATATTTTCTCCTTTAATAAACTTTCTCCATTTAGCTGCTCACTCAAATTATCATCTCTTATCATTTGTTGTTAAGAGCAAAGTTAATGCTTTCATGTTCTCAATTTCCTTCATCACAGTTTCTCCTCTCTCACTGTCTAACTCTTCTCAATATCTTTTCTGACTGATCCTCATCTTCTTGACCCCCTAGATACCAGAAACCCAGAGCTTGGTATATATATGTCTCCCTATGCTTACTCTCCTGTAATTTCATCCAATCTCACAGCTGTAGCATTATATCCAAGAGTCTTAATACATTTACATGAAAGTCTAATGGATATATCACTGTCCACAAGTAAGTCCAGAACAAGACTGTTGACTTTTTTATCCAGACCTCCTTCTTCTCCAGTGTTTTTTTAAATCCCAATAAATGTCATCTTTCCAGTTGCTCAAGCAAAAAACAGTCCAGTTATTTTTGATTATTCTCTTTCTTTCAAATTCCACATTGAAACTATCAAAACCCATATTTAAACTGTATTGTTTATATTCTAAAGACAGTGACTAAGATAACATAGTTTTCAAGTATTATTCAAATAGTTCCCAAGTGGTGTCTCCGCTCCCACCCTGATCCTTTCAAAATTTAAGCTGATCATGTTATTTCTCTGCTTTAAAATATTCAAATGTTTCTTATTTTAGAATAAGATGCAAAATTTTTACAAAGATCTATAAGGCCCTAAATTTTCTGGTTTCCCTATTATGTATTTCACCTAATTCACTAATAGTCCCATGCCAACTCCATTCCAGCCAAAGAGGACTCCTTACTGTTTCTCAGCTATGCCAGGTCCTTTTGTAATTCAGGGTCTTTGAAATTGCTACTTTTTTGGCCTGGAATACTACTTCCCCAGATATCTACATTTTTCACCTCCATACCTGCTTCAGGTACCTTCTAAAAAACTTCCTACAGATAGCTCATCTTCTTCTCAATGAGACCTTTGTTACCAGCCATCTGAAATTCTCCTCTCCTAGTAATCCCCTTCCTTGATATTAATTTATTCATAAAATTTATGAACTTTGACAAAATGTACATATTACTTACTAAATTTCTGATCTCTTTCTTCCCACTTGGCATGTAAGCATTATGGTAGAAGAAATGTTTACCTATTTTCCTCTGTCGTATCCCCAGTGGCTTATACAGAATCTATACTAATAAAAGGGTAATATGCTAATTAGACCAGATGTCTTCCGGTCATCCTTCCAGACAAAGCCACAGTCTGGGGGCTGAGGCAGAGGCAATTAAGGGTGATCAGGCAGGCAGTGGAGAGCGGTTAGGGGCATCAGGCCAGCAGGCAGAGCAGAGGTCCCAGATAGGAGATGGTGCAGGCCGGGCTGAGGGACCTCCCCACCCCATGCATGAATTTTGTGCACTAGGCCTCTAGTCCTATATAATAAAAGGCTAATATGCAAATTGTTCACTCTACCTAGAGTTTGAATGGGAGTTCAACAGGGAGTTCAACCAGGGGTGGTACCTAATGGCCAACTGCCCCTGGCCCCTTCCCCTGGCTGGTCCCACTTTTGAGCACCCCCCACACACTGATCAGGGGTGGGGCCAGCCAGCCAACCACCTGCAGCTCCTCTCTACAGCCGGCTCAGCCCCATCGGCCCCAATCCGGGTGGGCTGGCCAGACCCCAGCCATGCATGAATTCATGCACTGGGCCTCTAATATGGCATATAATTTATGTTCTTTGTTGAATGAATGAGAGAATAGTGAATAAAGACTAGGATTATAACAGAGTAGAGAGAGTCTTTATTAGCAGCCTAAAAAACTAAGATTTATATCTTACAAAACTATTCACTTCCCTACTTCTCTAGTGCCTTCAACATTTCTCACTCCTAAAATTGTCTCCAGGCTTTTTTTATTTTTCAACTACCACAACACTGCCAGAGTCATTTTATTTCTAAAATAATGTGTCCATGTTACTCACATTCTCAAAGCCTTTCATTGGTTTCCTATTTCCCAGTAGATTAATTCCAACTCCTTTTCGTACTTCAGGACAGAAATAAGACTATTGAAAACAGCTTACCAGAAAGGCATTTTTACCAAGTTTGCCTCCAGGACTTCACAGAATACATATTGTATTAGTTAGGAAACTCAATCTTATCTAGTTAACTATACAAAATGCTAACCTAACTATTCTTTAACTCAATTGTTTATCTTTATATGGTATAAAATTTTGGTTGAGATAGATATTATGGAATAAAAGTTTTATGAAACTCTACATAACTAAATGCATAATATAAACAACCATTTGTATTATACAGTGCAATTCTGACATTAATTGTAAAAAATTGATGCAAACATAGCTCAATGTGGCTTAGGGAAATTACTATTCTGCTTCAATATAAAACATATGTTATAATTCTGCATTTTGTTAAAGTGGTGAAATTGTTATTCTCCCTTAAAAATAGAATATTTTAGAAAAAATATTTGTGTGTTGGGAGGAAACTGTTGTGTGCCATCTTGTAGAGAAACCAATACAGTCGAGTCCAAGTTTTCCGTGTTATACCCCCTACAATGACCCACACCTATCCAACAAACTATTTTTTTAATGTTGAATATGTTTAAAATTCAGAAGAGTTTTCCTGACATGACCTGCATGATATTTTGGCATAATCCATAGAAAAGTCTGTCTGAACCATAGCAGCATTATTTACAATAGCTAAGATCTGGAAACAGCTCGATCTCTTACCCTTTGAGACAGAATGGATGGACCTTGAGAGTATTATGCTAAATGAAATAAGCCAGGCATAGAAAGACAACTATCACATGATCTCACTTATATGTCGAATCTAATGAACAAAATAAACTGAAGAACAAAATAGGTCCAGAGTAATGGATGCATGGAACAAAATGACAGATTTCAGAAGGGAGGTGGGTAAGAGGAACAGGAAGAAATTAACCAAAGGATATATATGTATATAACCCATGAACACAGACAATAGTGTGGGAAAGCCCTGGGGTAGGATGGGTTCTAGGTGGAGGGTGCCAAAGGAGGAGAAATAGGGGGACATCTGTAATTCTGTCCCCAGTAAACAAATAAATAAGCCAGCAGAGTGAGGTGGCTGCTGAAATTTTTTTTTAAAAGGAAAGTCACATATTTTGTTAGATAGCCCTTTCTGAAGCAGGAGGTATGATTGAAACAACAGGCTTTGATGATCCATATGATATTAGGCTCTGATATATATGATATTCGTTCCTCCAGAGACCACCTATTCACTAATAACTTGTAGATAAATCTTTTTAAAAAATTGTGCAGATATTACTTAATTAGTTCTTTCTTTTATCCAAACACCCATGCATCACTGCTTAAAAATAAGCAATTCCATATGTATTTAAAGTTGGCATCATCAGAAAGTAAAACATAGTGCCCATAAAACCTCAGTGATTATCTAAATTTCCTTCCGCAGTTGTGAAAAATGATATTGCTTTTTGGTAACCCACATCACAACCACAGCAGGATATTTAAGTCCTTAATTTACACTTCTTTTGTCATTGCAGAGCTTTAGGACTATAAAAAAAATAATATTTTTAAAATGTTGGTATGTCTGTAATGTAAGTCAGGTATAGATGAAACCTATTCTCTTTTCATCAATGGCAAAAGCACTTTAAATCTCTGAGGCAGAAAAATTACAAATAATTTATGCAGATACTCCATCCTTAAAGAAGGGGAACATAATGCACAACTCTAAGTGTGGGTTATGCATTAGGACTTTCCTCCAAAAATTACAGTATGGAGAAGGAGGGGGAAAATAACTTCACAGCAGAGAAACTGACAAGTGCTACCCTAGCCAGGTGATTAAGGTTAACATCAACATTCATATTGACAGTGTGCATCCTTGATTTGATGTGAAGACAATTGTCACTTCTCCTCTGTGGTCTTCCTTCCAATTGAGAAATATTCTACACAAGTTGGCTAGTCATTGTCTAAACTGCCAAGGTCATCAAAAACAAAGAACATTTGAGAAACTGTAACAACCAAAATGAGCTAAAGGAGACATAATTAATAAATGTGAAGGAGTATCCTAGATACAATACTCAAATAGAAAAATGATATTGGGGAAAAGAAAGAAAATCTGATTAAAGTATAGAATTTAGTTAATCATAATGTATCAATGTTTGCTCATTACCTGTGACAAATTTACTATACCAAAATAAGATATTAATAATAGGAAAAACTGGGTATGTAATATTGAATAACTTTTGTGCTATCTCTGCAATAATTCTGTAAGTCTAAAGCTGTTCTAAAGTTTAAAGTTTATTTTAAGAATAAGTATAGTTTATCCCAAGCTCATAATAATTATGCAAAATGTCTAAGGACAGGCATATGAAGAATATGTTTATTGAACATCTAAAGATGAGATTATTTGTGCCCACCTGGCATGGGTCGTTGGTTGAGAGTTGACCTATGAACCAGGAGTTTACAGTACAATTCACGGTCACGGCACATGCCGGGATTGCGGGCTTGATCCTCAGTGTGGGGCATGCAGGTGACAGCTGATCAATGATTCTCTCTCATCATTGATGCTTCTGTCTCTCTCTCCTTCTCCTTTTCTTTCTGAATACAATAAAAAATACGTTTTAAAAAATAAATAAAGACGAGATCATTTGGGGATATGTTCTATTTAATTCAATATGTTATATTTAATTTCTTGCACTTGATGCAAGACATTGAGGAGCAAACTGGAAATGGGAAAGATTAGACAGTCATTTAGTAAAGTGGGTCTTGATTCAGGCTGCTGTAAAAAAAAAAAAAAAAACGTGTATTCCCACCGCTTTTAGAAAGTTCCCATTATTCTGCTACATTTTATGAAAGATCTACATTACTATCTGTTGTCACTAACAAAAGAAATCCAAAGAGGATTTTTCACTTTTACTAAATTAACTTTAGCATTTGTTTTACAGTGAGTGGCTATAGAGATGGTGCATACTCACAGCAGCGAGAACAGTGCTGCTTTTACTATATGTTAGTGTTATTTTGGGTTTTATGTGTTATCTGATATGGAATGATTTGGTAGGTAGGTTTGTTTGGGGGTCTGGGGATGCCTACAATTTATTTTTTCTATATGAAATAATGGTAATTTATTGCTTCTTTGCTTTACACCAAGCATGTCTAACTCAAAGGCTAACACGGTCCAGATAAACAAGGTTTAAGTTTATGTGGGCCACAAAAAACAAAAGCTTCAATTTTCATAGAAATGTAGGTTTATCTCGATAGAGACATGCTGTATACAAAGGGCTGAAATCAATGAGTAAGCGTTAACATAAAATAATAGAACATTTTAATAAAAATTCATATTTTTTTCTTGAACATTGACTTACCAGACACTGAATAACTGCAAAAAATAATAATCACAAGAAAATAAAGCTATTTTTCTTGTTCTCTGAAAGCCAAAACATTTCCTCTTGCTCACACCAAACAAGTCAGTCCAAGACTAATGACGTGGCAATCAGCTGCTAAAATATCCGCTGCTAGTATTAGTGGAGAGAAATGATGCACCTGTGCATAAGGCACATAAGGGAAATGAATGCAACACGATTATAGTAACCAGTCATTAGCAAATGTTGTAGTTTGTTATTAATAATTATGTATAACAGGATAGTGTAAAATGTTTTTATTAAAACATTTCTTACATACCATTATATTGGCTGGGCCGCAAAAATATTCATTGTGGGCCACATGCCGCCCACTGGGCAAGAGTTTAACATGCTTGCTTAACACCATTTTGGCTTATGAGAGGTCTTGTTAGGAATGCTCTGTTTTTTAATAGCAGGGGAAACCTATACCATAGATCACGTGGCTTAAACAACAGACGTTTATTTCTCACAATTCTGGAGGCTGAGAGGTCCAAGGTCAAGGTGTTGGAAAATTCAGTATCTGGTGAGAAGCCACTTTCTGATTTGTTGATGGCCACCTTCTTGCTGTATCCTCACATGGAGAAGAACTTTCCTATTTTTTTACCCTTTTTGTCAAGCTGTTAATCCCATCATGAAGACCCTGACCTCATAGCCTTTTCTAACCCTAATTACCTTCCAAAACCCCTGTCTCTAAATACCAACACAATATGAATTTGAGGGGAGAAAAAAATTCAGTCCACAGCAAGTGATAAGAGTTTTGTACGATGCAATTTCAATTTTTCCCACTCCAAGTGTGCCATGGAACCTGTTAGAAATGTGAACATATAAGCCTATCTATCTCAGACATATTTCATCAGGTATACATTTTAGCAAGCTCCTTATGATCACAATGCACCTTATAGTTTGAGAAACACTGAGTTATACTATTATTTTAAAAAGTTTAGAAACATCAAAATGAATGGAGAAAAAATCAGAGTTTGGGTAAGAAGTAAATTTTATGAAATCTACAGATATAAAAAGCCAGTGACCAGAACAACTGGTCGCTATGATGCCCATTGTGGCCAGCAAACCAGCTTGATCTGGGGATGGGGCCGGCCAGCTAACCTCCCATATCCCCCCCAGCTGACCCCACCCCTGATTGGCCCCCACCACCCTGATCAGCCTGCAGCCCCTCCCCCTGGCTGGCCTCACCCCTGATGGCCCCCTACCCCAATAAGGGGTGGGGCCAGCTGGCCAACCTCCTGAAGGCCCTCCCCCCAGCCCCACCACACATCGACCCCCCCCCACCCCAATCAGGGGAAAGGCAGGCTGGGCAACCTCCTGAGGCCTCTCTTCCCAACCACTGACCCCTGATTGCCCCCCCCACACCCCAATTGGGAGCAGGGTTCACCAGCCAATCGCCCACAGCCCCTTCCCCCAGCCAGCCCATCCCTGATTGGCCATGATCAGGGCTGGCCAGCTGGCCAACATCCTGTCATCTCCTCCTCCTGACAGGCCTGGCCCCGATCTGCCTTGATTGGGGCTGGGCCAGCCAGACCCCACCCATGCATGAATTTGTGCACTGGGCCTCTAGTTTTTGTATAAGAGAGGATACATGAACAAATTTATAGATGAGAGAAAGAAACAAGTGGGTAGAAAAAAAAACAGAACATAAAGTACTGCCCATGATGTTAGTTATGATAGCTGTTCTTTCCCATCTTAACTTATCATCTCATGACCATTCCTATTCTCTGGGGCTTTGCTATTAACTGTAAGTGGAAGTGGGTATTCTGAGGACGATTCTCCAAATCTCTTGGCCTAGGTTATCCAAGGTCCTCTATAAATTTCCTGACAATTTGACTTCTCTGAAAATGAGAACACTGAATAAATATCTGTACAAGCAATTCAAATTTTAATTAAAAATGTTTTGTACCTTTGATGGCAACTAGTTAGGATTAAATAGAGGAGAATAAAAATAAAGCTATTCCATTTGAAATCTCCATATAGAATGTGCTTTATAATCTAAATTTCCCAACTAATTGTAATCTTTTATGGATCCTCAGAGAGACCCATAGACCTGTCCCATTCTGCTAATTAGAGGACCAGCAACATGCCACTAGGCTTTTGCAGTGCCTTTACTGGGGAAGTGTTTTGTACCCAGTCTTTCCCTTGGAATTGTCTGTAAGTAAATTTTAATGAACAAGATTTTATTCATAATGCTCCTGTGGAGACCCAATGAGCACTAAGATAGTTTAATAAAAAGCACATTTTTGTTGACATCCATTGGTTTGATATAGAGAAAGGAGCAGGAATCTCTGTATTAGGAACTAGGACATCAAAGCTATCAGCTTAATTCTATGACTCTGGCATTTTTATTGTCTTCTTAAAGATTCACTGTTTCATCTCTAAAATGGGGAGAGTGAACTAAATATGAATTAGCAAACTGCTCTATGAAAATCAATGAGTTTATTTTGCATAATATATAATGCTTCTATACATCTTATTATTTTTATACTAGAGGCCCAGTGCATGAAATTCGTGCACAGGGTGGGGGGGTGTGTCCCACAGCCCAGCCTTCACCCTCTCCAATTTGGGACCCCAAGAGGGATGTCCGACTGCCCGTTTAGGCTCGATCCCTGGGGGATCAGCCCTAAACAGGCAGCCGGACATCCCTCTCACAATCCAGGACTACTGGCTCCCAACTGCTCGCCTGCCTGCCTGCCTGATTTCCCCTAACTGTTTCTGCCTGCCAGCCTGATCACCCCCTAACCCGTGGGCAAACTATGGCCCGTGGGCCAGATCCAGCCAGTTTGAAATGAATAAAACTAAAAAAAAAAAAGACCGTACCCTTTTATGTAATGATGTTTACTTTGAATTTATATTAGTTCACACAAACACTCCATACATGCTTTTGTTCCGGCCCACAGGTCCAGTTTAAGAACTCATTGTGGCCCTCGAGTCAAAAAGTTTGCCCACCCCTGCCCTAACCACTCCCCTGCCAGCCTGATCAATGTCTAACTGCTCCCCTGCTGACCCAATTGCCCCTAACTGCACTCCCCTGCCAGCCTGGTCACCCTTAACTGCCCTCCCCTGCAGGCCTGGTTGTCCCCAACTGCCCTTCCCTGATGGCCCAGTCACCTCTAACTGCCCTCCCTTGCCAGCTGGGTCACCCCTAACTGCCCTCCCCTACTGACCTGGTTGCCCCCAACTGCCCTCCCCTGCTGGCCTTGTTGCCCCTAACTTCCTTCCCTTGACAGCCTGGTCACCCCCAACTGTCATTCCCTGCTGACCTGGTTGCCCCCAACTGCCCTCCCCTGCCGGTCATCTTGTGTCCACATGGGGGTGGCCATTTTGTTTGTTGGATTGATGGTCAATTTGCATATTACCTCTTTATTATATAGGATATTACTCATATATAACTCTCTAAATCTTTCTGAATACACAGAAAAAGAATAATCCCAGTTTAACAGATAAAACATGACAGAAATATTTAGATTCCATTATCTTTATTTTATATAATCTTCACAAAACCTCATAGCTATTTAGTAACATGTACAAGGTTAGTCCAAGCACAAGAATTTCTGTTCCTGAATGCTTGTCCAACACTTTTCCCATTCTTTGACAAGTATCAATTTATTAGAAATTTGCATGAAGATGCAGAGAGAGGAATAGGAGGGAATTTACATGGCTACTTGTCAGTTGCTGTTTTAAGCTTTTGTTAAGTATAGAAGATATGAGAAGGAGTTAAAGCACTTGTAATCCATTTATTCCCTTTACCATTGGGATACTTCTGTGGGAAGGAGGAATGGCAGGGCATCTCATCTAATATTTTTGTCAACAATTTTCTGGATGAACCTCTAGGTCAGAGGTGGGCAACCCCTGGCACTCGTGCCAAACATGGCACGCCAGTAACTTTGGCTGTCACTCAAAACCCTCTCTTATAATCTTCCATTTAAAATTTTTTTCTTAATATCAACTTTTTTATTTTTCAGATAAATTCAGTGTAGGTGCATCTTAGATAAATAAATAATTTTACATAAAAAGTTATCTTAAAGACCATAGACATGGATTGACGAGAGAGGGGAAGAGCAATTTTAACTCTCCCTGCCTTCCTAGATCTGACCAGTGTTTTGGTTTCATCCACATATGCTTGTGAATCTTTGTTCTCAGTGATGAATTTTGTTAAGTCTTGTAATAGGAGTAGCCTGACGGATGAAAGTAGTAGCTCGTGCATATCTCTGAAGGTCACGAAATATAAACCTGATGTAAAATCTCTGTCATCAGTGATGCAGAAGCAAAAGTCCCACTGATAATATCAAACGGACTCATAAAGTTTTCTGTTGGACTATCAGTGTACATGTATACATTAAAAAATAAGTGTATTTTTTATCATCATATACTGTGTTTTTGTCACTTGAATTAATTTTATTATTTCTTTAAGATTCTTCACATATGTACACCTTAAGAGATATCAAGTAGGTGTAACATGTTCTCAAAAAATTAGGGTTGGCACGCAGAAGAATTTTGAGTCAGAGATTTTGCTGGTTTTGGCATGCACTCACAAAAAGTTTGCCCACCCCTGCTCTAGGTAATTGAATAATCATATTTACTAAAAGGAAGATCTCTGTCTATTGACTGTTCTCTACAGTATGTCTGTGGCTTAGGATTATATTTAATAAACCCAAAATTTAATGATGCCTGAAGCTCCATAGACAGTGTTACATAAGCTGTGGTATAAAATGGAGAGAACTAAAATCTTCCTGCTCTGTGAAGGGATAATCTCTCACTTGGAGATCATGTCTACTCTTGGTCAGAGAGTACGTGTCCTACACAGGAGGGAGGGACTTAGAGAGTGGTGCTCGATGTCCCACTTCTCCCAATTTTGTTTGTCCCTCCCAATTTCCTTTAAGACTACAAACAGGCAAGGGTTTTATTTATGTGAATCAGATTTGAAAATATGATCCCTTGTGTTAGCTCAAAAAGAGAGTTTTAAAAAGAACAAAAATGCATGCTTAACAATACATTTCTCCAAATAACAGGTGTGATTTAAAAGTGCAAGGGAAATAAATATTTATGTAGAAATTACCATGTGCCAGGTGCTTTCCTTATGTTATTTTCTTATACAACCTACCATGCAAGGTAGGTAGAATAATTTCCATTTTTATGTAAAATCAATGCGACTTTTTTTTTTTTTTAATGTGCAATCTTACTCAGCTGCTAAGTCAGGGATCTGGCATCTTAACTTAGGTCCAATTCTTCACTATTTACTGTTGCCTTCTAGGAGGAAGTTAAGTCTCTGATTTCTTTGTCCGCGGGTTGAATTTGAGAACCAGTTCTCTACTTTACAACTTGATGGGGAAATCCCAAATGTGTTAGGAAGCAATGCTTTGTAGGTTTTGCAGTCCTCTACTAATCACCTTCTAAGCTCCATCTGCCCAAGGAGCAACTCACTGCCTTTGGTTAGATGTCCAGCACTAGGTTAGGACTCAGGAAGATGAAATGATTCTCCATCTAATAGAAGTCCTTTTGATTTCAGTCAGCACCCACTCTAAAAAAGCCACTTTTATTTACCCTTTGACATGTATTTCATTTTACACCAAAAAGAAAAAAATAAATAATCCTCATGACTTTTAATGAAATTGATATGGGTTTTGCCCTGGTCGTAGGTCAAAATTGTAAGAAGTCATCTATAAAACTTTTGAAAGAGTTTGAATGAAATGACTTCAAGTTCTTCACCTAAAAATATAGTGAAATTTCTGTGCTCCATAGGTAGAAATTTTTCTTCCATTTGACATATGATCCTAGGGGATTTATAATGCTTCTATAGAAAAAAAAAAAAAGAATTCTAGAGAGGTTAAGATGATGAATGATTATAAATAACAGAGTTCTCTTCTTTTGATGTTTTCCCCAGTTATAACTAATTCTGAAATAATAAATATTTCTGGGAACAGAAGGGCAGTTGAAGAGTAGGCGCAGGTAGGAGTATGTCATGTTATACAACTCCAGGATTCTTCTGCAAGTGTGCATTAGGCCACAGAACAGAAATCCCCAGGTGAGCAGATGGAATCAATCCATAAGCAAGGTCATGTGGGTCACATTTTTATAATCACACTTAAAATATATAACTCATAGGAAGAAAGATAATTATTGTGTTGCTCCTAGATTTTCATTATTTTTCTAACCTTCACTGAGCCTCTGTGTTTAAAAAAAAGAAAAAAAGGAAGGAAAATCACACAGTCAACATATCACAAACGGAAGAAAGTCTAAAGCATAAGTGATAAAAATATATCACTCCTGGATGATTTGGTCTAGGCACTTTGAGAAGAAACATTTCTAATTTGGCAAATATGCTGCTGTTACTGTGTTTTGCATAAATTAATAGTGATGTGCTAGTTATTAAAAACAAGTTGGTTTTATTATTGGTATGATTCTTCTATTTTGGAAAGTGGTAAGAAAAGAAGTTCTTGATTCAACAGCCTTCTGTCCCAATGAAGCAGCGGTTCTCAACCTGTGGGTCGCGACCCCTTTGGGGGTTGAACGACCCTTTCACAGGGGTCGCCTAAGACCATCAGAAAACACATATATAATTACATATTGTTTTTGTGATTAATCACTATGCTTTAATTATGTTCAATTTGTAACAATGAAAATACATCCTGCATATCAGATATTTACATTATGATTCATAACAGTAGCAAAATTACAGTTATGAAGTAGCAACGAAAATAATTTTATGGTTGGGGGTCACCACAACATGAGGAACTGTATTACAGGGTCGCGGCATTAGGAAGGTTGAGAACCACTGCAATGAAGGGATGTGTTTTCCTGATGAAAATTGTTTTAGTAATATCACAGTAAATTCATTATCATGGCATGTATGCCTTGCTTTTATAAATTGAAGAAGAAAGCCTCTCTGAGGTCCAGAGATTGAGAATAGCACTATAACAGCAGATACACAGGTTTCTGCTTATAGTTACTCATCTTCTATAGCCTTTTTCCTTATATGGACCCTTAAAGTGTGATATTTTCCTCAAAATGTTTTTCTCTAATTCATTCTGAATGTTTATATGCCAAATTATAAAGTGATGGAGGGATGATACATTGTCCATTTTGCCAAATGCCTTTTTCCTTATTCCCTAACTTTATTGCTGCTTCTATTCCTACTCAAAACTAAAATTAGTTATACCATTGATTTCACATAAAAACAAACTAACAGATAATCAGCTCTTCCCAATGCTTTTCTTGGGACCCATCTTATAGCAGAACCTTTTTTTGCTGTGGAAAATGACACATGTGCTCAAAAAAGAGTTTCTATCTGAGCTGTCTGGTTTAAATAGAACAGTTCAGAGACCATAAAGAGTGGGACAAAGAAGGAGAATAATGGAATAGGTGTTTTATTATATCGAGTATGAGTAATACTACTCATATTTTACATAAGAAAAACAAGAAAAAAACCTTTATGTTTCTAATGTACAAGTCAAAGGAGTCTCTCCTCTCCCATCCAACATTGCTTCATTCTCTCTAAGAATTTTTTGTTGAAATTCAGCTAGCCTAAAATTAATTAATCGTTCCCCTATAGCCTCCTTCCTTCCCAGTTATCCTGATCCAGTGAAGGCATAGCCATTGACTCAGCCAACAGATCTGGAAATCTCTACTTTCTCTCTGATTCCTCCTTCATATGTAACAACCAATCACCAACTAAGTTCACTGGTTCTCACTCCTGTGTGGCTCATTTATGCTTCTCCTTTTACCCACAATGCATCAACTGCCTTTCAAATCCCATCAATTTCTCACCTGGACAAAAACAGCCTATAAACAGGTAACTTTGCATTCCTAATCATTCCTTGCCTTAGTGTTGAGAATACTTTTTCTGCAGTTATATTCTGTTATGCCCTGTTTAAAATAATTTAGAAGTATTAGGGCATCTGCCTAAAGTGCAAGTGTCTTATATGTTGCACATTATCTTCTGGGATTTTCCTACACCAACAGGCTCCATTGCTTGGGGAAAATATCACTCTTAATTGGCTTATTTTCTAGCAAATGAACACTGTGAATTTAAAAAAATATATTTCACTCAATTTCAGCCTATCCATCATAGGTTATATGAACATGTTTTGAGACTCTAAGACTTTCATTCAAAAGGTCGGGATATGGGCCTTGGCCTGTTTGGCTCAGTAAATAGAGCATCAGATTGGACTGAAGGGTCCCAGGTTCAATTCAGGTCAAGGGTACATGCCTGGGTTGCAGGCTCAACCCCTAGTAGGGGCATGCAGGAGGCAGCCAATCAATGATTCTCTCTCATCATTGATATTTCCATCTCTCTCTCCCTCTCCCTTCCTCTCTGAAATCAATAAAAATACATATATAAAACAAAAAAAACAGAGGTCGGGATTTGGGAAACAATACCTGTGAAGACTGAGTTGGGCAGAGGGAGAGGTTGAATTGTGAAACTGTTACAATAGAATCTTGGCCAATCCTGAAGCAAGCTTTGATGCTCAGATTCTCTTTAATTTTTTTTTCCTGATGGAGGTGAGGGGCCAGGCTTTTGCACCTCCACATGCACTAATCATTAGCTATTGGCTGCCTCTGTGGAGGTCAGACCTGAATGAACTAGATTCCTTTCAGTGACAGAAATTCCTAGGAAAACATTTAGCTTTGAGTCGTCAGCTGCCAATACTAACAGCAGCTGGAAAAATAAGGACCTAGGTCCTAGAGGGCCATGTGGGTAGAGCATCCCAGTGGCCCACTACCTTTAACCAGGATTTATTTATTTATTTCAGCAGTTACTGTGATTTAAGTGGTTCCTAGAATGAGAGCCAAATTCTAAATTTAAAATGAGGGTAAATGCTCACAGTGATCATTCTGAAGCCTATACAGTTTGAACATAATTTCCAACACATTCTAAAACATTAAGAAAATAGAAGTTAAAATTGAAGAAAGAATTCATTCATGTCCAGCTGTGTTGACTTCAGGAGGTAGGTTATTAATTAGGTTGATCTCCAGATTTACTGCCCCCCCCCCATGATTTCTATAAATGTAGAATGAAAATTTGGGCTTTCAAGAACACTTGAGAAACTGAAATATCCCTGTCCATTGGTCAATCTCATTAATGTCACATTCCCCCATTATTGCTCTCTACAAGACAATTTCTGCCATGGTTGATGTTACATTTAAATTATAGAAATTGATCAAAATTTTAAAGTGTAGTTTGACTTTACTTTTTGTGCTAAAATATTGTCTTATATGTACAAATAAATATGATACATTGGTGGTGGCGGTGATGATGATTATGCCCCATTGAATACCATGCAATTTGGGTTCAGGTAGAATTACTTACTACCACACACATATCATAAGTCAAGCATACCTACAAACAAAGAATGTGGAGAATTGTCTCTAAATGATTGTGTGAAACACAATGTGAATGAACCCCTCCCCGACATACACACATTTCTCCACAAAGAGGAAATGAATAGTCAGTTGCCTTATAGAGTAACTGCCATAGGAGAAAGATTCCTTAGAGTCTGCATGTAAAGATAGCTGCTAATGAAAATGAGTTTAATAAAGGCGCAGCAAGGGAATTTCAAAAGCAAAATGAGTATGCAGAATTTTTAAAGTACTGAGATCACAGCTGACATGATATTCTCAAATTTTTAACTAAGGACAAAAACATACTTACTTTTTAATCTCTACAAAGAATAACAATCACAATAAAACCTACAGACATATTTTAATATATTTTTATTGATTCAGAGAGGAAGGTAAAAGGAGAAACAGAAACATCGATGATGAGAGAGAATCATTGATTGGCTGCCTCCTGCATGGCCCCCACTGGGGATCAAGCCTGCAACCCAGGCATGTGCCCTTGACCAAATTAAACCCAGGATCTTTCAGTCCACTTGCCAATGCTCTATCCACTGAGTCAAACCAGCTAGGGCAAACCTATATATTTTTAAGCAATGTATAGCTTCTATCTTTTGGTTCTTTTTTAGCCTGTTCAAACAAAGCTGGCTAAAGCTGTTCAGACAAAAATAACCAATAATGATCTAATTTGTAAGTCCAATGAACTTTTCTCCATCTTAACCTTATTTTATCTCTCTACTGATTTCAACACTATACCTGCACACATATATACTAGTATGTGTATTTTTGGAAGGTTATTTACTTTATTTCAATGGTCTGGAACTGAACCCACAATATCTCTGAGGTACACCTATATAAAGCCAATAAACTAACACAGATGATCACTCCAATTCCCAGGTAAATTTATAATGAATTATGTGTGACTAGTTATCATTTATCTTCAGAACATATAGATAATGGGTTGTATCTGCTTGCTTATAAAAGAGTAAGTGTTCTGTCTTCTTTTTTTTTACTTTTTTAAACATTTTTTTCTTTATTTATTAAGGCATTACATATGTGTCCTTATCCCCCCATCCCCACCCCCTGCTCATGCCCTCACCCCCCTAGTGTCTGTGTCCTTTGGTTATGCTTATATACATGCATACAAGTCCTTTTAAAATATACCTGTATTTTTTATTAGGGCTTTGTTTGCTTGTTTTTAGTTAAAGTTGGAGCCTTTATTTAAACACACATGTTAAAAATGACTAAAGCTAATATATTTTAATTGTATTACAATACATGCATGTATTTGAAAGAACTCATAACAACGGGACTTTAAATTTTAACTTAAATTGCGTAGCATGAGCATGTTTTACTTCTGTAATTAAAAAGCAACCCAAACATATTTCAAACCCTGGAAAAAGGTCATAAGCCTATGGTCTCCTCTGAGGACTAGACTGGTTTATTGCTCTATTAAGTTTGAGCTGACCCTCACATCTTTTGTGATTGGATCAGAGTTTCAAAGAAGCCTATACCACAGTCAGTAATGAAAAGAGAGAACGCTACTAGATGTGATGTTATATACCCAGAAGTTCATATTCACACTATGGATCACTGACCAAAGGCCACAAAATTTCCGAATTGAAATCATGAATGAGAAGAAAAGTTAGCCGCTGACTGAGGCACCTTTGTCCTGATTCAGAGCTGCCCATGCTCTCTGGTTTGCTGTGCTTCAGCAATGTTATTCTGGGTTAGTTACTAGGCAACTCTATGAGTCATGGGAGAGAACTTAGCAGCAATATCATCTGTGTCATCTTTCAATAGACTTAACACAATAGCTAAATGCCTTCCACAAAGACCCATGTTACACATCAGGAAGCTGGCTTTATATTATATAACTCATAATTGGCTTTCATGTCAGTTCATAAATAAATATTAATATCATTATGGAAATAAATGGCATACTAAAAGGGAATCAACACTAAGGAGTATGAAGCAAAAATAAATAGAAATTCCTGAAGGGGGGTGGTCAATAAATACAACACCTTTGGAAGATTATTATCTCTTTCAGGTCTCCAGGATACAGCTTGGGAAATCAGTAACTGTCTTCAGTGCACTGAAATAATCAACTTAATTCTTCCCTTCTTGGTGCTTCAGACAATATATTTTGTTATCTTGGTGGAAACAAAAGCCTTCTCTCTATTACTTTTAAACAGACTCAATTATTCTTTTGGATTAAAGTTTTGTAGCATCCTAAAATAGAAAAGTTATTAGGGGTTGTGGGTGTTGGGCCTGAGAGAGAGCAGGTGGGTAATGAAGGAAATAAAAGCAAATTTTTCATAAGCAGATATTCAACTTTCCAGTGAACAGTGCCTGATCAATGAGCCACAAGTCAGGAACTTTCAACATTTCATTCTGCTCCTTTGTCTAGATCAATTTCTGCCACTACAGGTATCTACCATCATCTAGCTATTTATGGTAAAAATAATACTCATCTCCTCCATCTCCCTTTATCAGGGCCAGCTTCTTGGGTGTGTGTTCTGTATAGTTGCACAGGGTTCCATTCATAGAAGAGCTCACACTTGGTTAAATGCTTTGATGGCACCATTTGAAATTCTTAATAATTTATGAACAATTTTGCCCTGGGTTTTCATTTTGTGCCCTGGGCCCCACAACTTATTTAGCCAGCCTGTCTTTCATTTATTGCATCAAAATAGCCAACAACCCTATTCTACCTCTTAAAGTAACCTAAAAACTTATCAGTTCTATATCCCATTTTCATGGTTCAGGCCTTCAGTACAGGAAACTCATTGTGACAAGGACTTTAGAAAAAGTGTTTCCTTGAAAAGGAACAGTCGTGAGTAGGAACTGGCAAAGAAGAGTAGGGGAAAGAACATTCTAAGCAGTAGAAATAGCTGTGGGTAGTTATGAGGTGGGAAAGGGGATGGAAGCTGGACAGAGAAAGGCTCAGAGGTCCTGGGTGCTTTCCCTCTATTCCTTCCCCTGTTCTCAGTCTCCACCTGCACGTTATCCAGGTCTAGGACTTCTGGTTAGAATTCCTCACTCTTGGGCCCCTGTACCTCTGGATCTAAGTGGGCTTTTATTATTGATTTTAATCTGTGGCACTGTCTGTTATAAACAAATTGGTACTTATCCTTGGAAACACTATACATCTCAACACTCCACTGTTAGGCTTATCATACCTCCTGAAGTAGGGGGAGGAGGTCTGATAAAGCTACACCTTTTAGCATTTTTATGCACATTTTTCATAATCACCAATCTATGTATCTCTATGCCTTTGCATGGGCTGCTCTCCTGACCTGTAACTCCCCACATACACAAGTTCCCAAGGTGTTTAGCCAGCAAATTTCTACCCAACCACTATCTTCTTGGAAAGATGAACTTGTGGTTAGAGTCACCCCTGCCTCTTCTATATTGATGTAGCTGGTTTGCACATTTCCATTATAAAACCAGCCACATGTTTTAGATGGTTAGAGGGATGAAGAAAGAGAGAAGAAACAAGAGTTCTGTACTCCTATGGAGTCTATGAATTAGCAAGTGAAGGCATTAGAAATGGAATCACTGTAGCCACCAAAGACAGCTCTCCTATGTCTCAATTTGCCCTACATCTTTTCTCCACCAGAAATCATCAGGGCTTCCCGAAATGAGTTGACGCCAGTCTGAATTGTGCAAACATTTCTCGGGAGAAAAGCCTAAGTGCTCTCCTTCCAGCCCTGTGAGAGAAAATTAACCAGAAGTCAGCGAGATCAGCCATCCCTAGCATGAAGAATAATTTTTCCAACTACTTCAGTCTGACAGTAGTTGCTCTTTGTTCATTCTAAATTCATGGGCTCATGGGGACCTGAGTATACTGCCCCAATTGCAGGAAATTTTCTTAACAAATGTCAAGTTATATCTCATATTAAAATCTAATTATTTCACATTCTAGTTTATAAATAAGTCTCTCTATGATTTTTAATGTAAGTTATTAATTGAAACTATTTCTAATATTTAAATAAAACAGATTTTCTAGTCCTGAAAACTTGGGATCCTGTTTCTGGACCCACAGTGGTCCACCAAAAATCTCTCTTTCTCAAGATATCTCATTACTAGCAACTACAGTTTAATCATATTTAACTATAGAGAGTTGCTAAAAGAATTTTAATTTAAATCATTTCCTTACTTTTAAGTTAAATATAACTAAAGAATTGAATTGACAACTGAATGAAATTTTCTGGAAGAATGGTCAATGTTATTCCCTCCGTACTAAAGACATTTTTCACAAAGTCTACCAAGAGCATCATTTAATAATTTGCAGAACTTCCTTGAATTAGTTTCATTTTCAAATGCAAACAGAAGTTTTCTTATTCCCAAAACTCTGTTTAACTTCAGCATGCCAAATAGCAAATTATTCTCACCTCTGGGTAAAAAGACAGGATGAGCAGTGGAAAATTCATTAACTTGTTCTTTTTTAAGTTCTTCAAGGTAAGATTACATAAAGCTGCATGAAGATGGTATAACTTGACATAAGGTTGAAAATGTATTTAACAAATGTGTATAAAATCCCTTTTTTGTCTATTCAAAGTTTATATTGGATATTTTTGCTTCTCTGAGTTTTCTCTGTCTCTCAATTTTTTTTAGAGTTTAAACATGCCAACCTACAATATCTTTCAGAAGGCTATTGTCCTAAATAATGTTTTATTTATGAATGGTTGATTACTCCGACTATATGTTTCCCTCTGGGACTTCTTAAAACCCGAAAGAGAGGGTTTGGAGAGGTCCCAGGTTAGTCAACATGCAGAGATTTGGGGAGAGTAGCATGCTTAAAGAATTCTTGGACATCTTGCTGGTGTTGAGAATTTTTTGTTGATGTGGGAAACTGCCCAACCCACATTGAAAACTAGGTCTCAGAACACAAAAAGACTTTGTGATAGGACAATAAGTCAAAAATAATCTGAATAATATTAATACCTTATATTGGTGAATTACTTAGTTTATAAAATTATATTCATATAATTTTCTAATTTATGCCTAATAATTTTTAAGAAGGTCTCTGGTCACCAATTTCAGTATGTGTGGGTTTTCTCCACGCCACAAAACAATTATCCTACCCCAGCTGGGTGTGCTGCAATTCAACTCTCAATTCTGACACTACACAGACATATAGCATCAAGTACTCAGGTTAAGGGCTCAGTTCTACAATACTGTCCCACCCACCCCCCTACTTCAGCTGCCAATTACAAGTCCAGGAGGAGTGGGGAGAAATAGATTACAAAGAAGCAAGAAGAAACTTTTGGTAGTGATTAGTATTTCCTACCCTTCTTGTGGTGATAGTTTTATGGGTATACTAGAGGCCCAGTGCATGAAATTCATGCACAGGTAGAGTACCTAGCGGCTGTTGGCTACTGGGTGGGGCCTCCCTTCCCCTGGCTGCCTGCCACTGCCATCAGCCAGGATGGGGCTGGGCCAGGCTGAGGGGCCTCGGGTGGTGGGCCAGCCAGTCCCACCCCCTGGTCCAACTCCCAGTCTATCTCCTGGTCAAATTCTGGGTTGAGGGGACAATTTGCATATTAGGCTTTTATTATATAGGATAGATAAGTCAAAAGACATTAAATTATTTAATTTAAATGTATACAATTTGATGTATGTCAATTTTATCTCCATTTTTAAAAGACTTTGTACCTTAAAAAGTTTTATCTATGGAATATTTTGCATACACATTCTTGAGAGTTTGTTTACCAGGGACTGTATATTCTGAGACTCCCAGTCAGTTGCAGAAGATAATGTTCTTACTTGTAGTTGCCTCTTCTTCAGTCAGTAATGAGTAGCTTTTCTCTCCAAATCAGAGCTACTGCTCAATAAAATTATGCTTATAGATGAGAGATAATAGATAGATAGATAGATAGATAGATAGATAGATAGATGATAGATAGATAGATTGATAGATAGATGATAGATAGATAGGTGATAGATAGATAGATAGATAGATAGATAGATAGATAGATAGATAGATTTGGACTGAGAATGTTAATATTGGGTCACTCAGTCATTATTCTCAACATTTACATAAACTATCTACTGTTGCCTTTCAGTGGGAACAAATTATTCACTCTGAGAGACAGTCAGGGTAACAGAACAACAGGCAACCAAGATTCCCCATTTCCTCACATTCATGTATTAAGTAACCATAGACAGACCCTTAACTTCTCTGAGTCTAGGTCACTTACTAAAAGTTGTCAGGACAATAATTCCTGTCAGAAACATTGTTAAAGCAAGTGATTGTTAGAAACATTCCAGTTCAAACAAACATGACATGATATCTATTACCAAAATTTAAGATCAGACTTTTTAATAACTCAAGATCACACAAGCAATGATTTTTAAAGTACCTTGCAATAAACACCATAATTAAGTACGGATCCATAGAAAATACCTTCATTTTGGAAACCTATTCTTGAAACACTAGTTTCTTTTAAAGTCTATTGTTATGCACCATTCAATTAAATTATCTGTGGAATATATGCATTTAAAAAACTGTAATTTGGAAAGTTTCCTTGGTAATATTTTCCCCTAAAATCACCGTTCTAACCAGAACACACACATACATTTAGCAAAACTCTCAGTTGATATTCATGGATTTAATAGCATTTTGAGGCAGTAAGGGACTTTAGAGATCATGCTGTTTTAATTTATATAGCAGAATCTGATGTAATGTTCTAATCTAAAGAGAATTCATGCAGAAATAAAAAACCTTATTTGTCCTGATGTTCAGTTCTCTGAAATAATGAATTATCTTCATGAAATTATCAAAAAAGACCTGTTCTTGTGGCCATATCTATCCATTCAACAGAGCTTTACATTTAACATATTTAATTTGTTATTATATCTGACCAAATACACCGGATAGGTTCTAAAGGCATATTTTTACTTCTGTCATTGTGAATAATATAAGTCCCATCCATTGTTATCTATGAGAACAGAGAGCTATCACCCATATCAATGTTATGCTGGCAAATAATCTTTCAAACTAACTCTGCCTTTGTATCCACAACTATGTCATGTGTTTCCTGGAAGCTATTAGCAGTTAAAATATTTTATTCTGTCACATTGGGAAAACCATTTAATACAAACACTAAATGTATCAATGGGCAGCAAAATACCAAGATTGAAAGCTAGTTCAATTTTTTTCAAGGATATACTTATATTTCTGATTAATGACTTTAACCTGACCAGCGTTTAATGCCTTAGTGGGCTGAAGAGAAATAAAGTAACCATGTATAACCGTTAATTGCTCTATTACTTTTAAGAAATAGAAAAATCAAGTTTCTTGAATCACTATTTCTCATAAATTTTGTTAAGTCAGAAAAGTCAGAAAAGTCTAGCACAAATTCAATATATATAACACAAGGTCAGTTTTTATTATGTATGTTACTTATTTCCTAATCCCTTAGAAATGTCCCTGCTTTATCCTGCCTCACTTACTCCGGGCATCACTGATTTGTAGAATGGTAGAGCAAAAAATCCTCAGCTATAACAAAGTCTATGACTATTTCAAGCAAGTATTTTTTGATGAACTACTTTCATAAGAAACTTCAATGTGCTTTTTCAAAGAATGCAGAGTCCTAGGCCTCACTTTACTCGGGAAGATATTCAGGAATATTCTATAGTAATAAATTTATCATACAATTTTCAGGTACCTTAAATGCTTAAGGTTCTGTGCCCACCTACTTCAGAGATCTCCCTATGAAAATATAGAGAACATCATATATTTTAGGACTGAACAACCTCAGAGACATTTTTTTTAATTATCTAAATCAGTCTCCTAATTCTATCCCCATCCCCAACTCTCTAACCTAGTATTCTGTTTTTCCCTCCACAGCAATTATTCTTAACAACTCTTTTCTAACCAAAAGCTAAGTTCCATGAGAGTAGAAATATGGTTGGTTTAATCACCTATATCTTCAGTGCCCAGTAGAATAGGAACTCAGAAATTAGTTATTTATTGAACCAATGAATGAATAAACATAAAAGACCTTCAGGACTGATTGAGCATAACTGAAATGACATTCTAGTAATATGCACTTTATTATGGAGTTAAATTATATATGTGTGTGTATTTATGCATATGTCTCCAATTATAAATGATATCTTCACTTTATGGATGAGAACATTGAAATTTAAAACAGCCCCATGTGATTAATTCAGTTCATTCAGTGAAGATGGCAGCCTTCTGGGTGTCATTCCAACTGAGGATCTATTCTGCAATAGACTCCCTACTCATCACTCATCACTCATCACTTCAGGGAGAAGGGTGACCTCAGTGCCCCTTTCACAGATTCAAAAACAGAAATGCGAAAATGTGGTCATTTATGAGAGGAACACAATCAGCAAACAACAGAGAAATAAAGAACACACATTTCACATGGTGATCAAATGCTATTCATTCCCCCAAACACTAGCATAACGCCTCACTAATTCATGGAACTGCTTTGCAGACTTCCAGCACTGCTGTGAAATCCCACCACACTTTCTTTCCGGAGCCAATATGACAATCATGTATTTTCTGCCACATATTGTTATTTAACATATGGTGTTCTCCATAAACAAATTATAAGCTACTTCAGGGACAAGCAGTTCATTTTACTTATTGAAATGTTACTTTTCCTACCCACTAGAATTTAAATAATGTTGTTTGTAGTTGGCTTTCAATAAATATTTGTTGAACAAATGAATTAATAAATGGACTGCATCGGGTTCAGCACAGCCAAAAGAAGCACAAACCACAGAGCAGATCATCCAGAAAAAAAGAGCTCTTAAAAATGAGAAAGAGATCTATTTCCTTGCTGCTAAATTATGCAACTAAATTAGGCTAATTAATTATAATTAGACTGAAAGGACTATCTCTACTCAAAACTATATTTTACTTTCTGTTTTAATTTCCCTAGGTTAGTGCTGTTCAAATAAAATCTCTATTCTTGACTGCAGCAAACTTACAGGGACAACATGCAAAATGCCTCATATTCATACAACTTCGTAATAATAATAATTAAACCTTCTCCACATTTCTAAAATCCATACTTACATAATTTCCATAGAACTCATTTTAAAATAAAGTTTCTTGAGAGCTGAGAAGGCTTATCTTAAGTTAAATAGAAAAGGCCCAAGGCCTCAGGCACAGAGTAAAACTTGTCTCTGTGGACATGTTGCTGTCTGCATTTCCGGGCACATATGCATAATCTACAACACTGTGTTAACATATATTTGAGGCCAATGGGAACTTCTTCAGCACCCCTTGTGAGTTTATGTATTTTACTGAAAGGCACTAGGCCTTAATTTTTGTAGTCATGAGCCAATTTAAGGACACATTGACAATTGCAAATTCCTCCATGGCAAATGGCACCTATACACAATTTTTTTTAATGCAATTTGTGGACATTTTCTGATTTCTTTGACATTCAAGTCAATACTCCCACTCCACTTTAGGAAAGCCATCTGTTTATAATTGCTAAATAAGGGTGGTTCAACATGTTCAGTTGGAGGCCAAATGGGCCCTATTTTGAATTCTGCCTTTTGTCTGGTCCCCTGTTTCTACCCAGGCAGCCTGCTTTAGGGTTGCTCCCAACTCTGAACTGCACCTCATTTGTAGTATGTATCTGTATGACTTGGTTCCCACTCACCAACATTCTTCTTTTTCTTCTATTGTTGCTTATGATTCAACATGACCCAGGTGCATGACTTTTTTGTTCACTGTTGAGGAGACAGAAAAAAGCAATGCAGACAGGGATGGGGACCATGAGGGGAGAGGAATTAACCCTGGAACCTAACTAGGTGGAGTTACTAAGACAACCCAACTGGGTGGGGAAGGAAGGATGTGTGTGGAAGACATGAGCTTTAAAATATATGAATGTTACTAAGACAGGCAGTTTGCAGATAACCAATCAAAAGACAGTGAGTCATATAACCAATCCCACGAGTGTTGCTAGGGCAAAATTCTTTGAAAGGACCAATCAGGAACTAACAAGCATATATACGAAAAAGCATGTGCACTTCCTTCTCTATCTCGCAGGCAGACTAGGTTCTTGGATTAATGGCAGGAGATGCGTTCCCCGGTGCCCAAGTGGCTTATGGCCAGTGGGACTCAACACATGGACTAATGGATTTTAATTCACATGGATGCTCTCAATAAACTTCTGTTCCAATAACAGTTTTTGTCCGTGACTTCATTCTTCGATTTTGCAAGACAACGAACTAAGACTCAAACCCCCACATTTTGGTTTCACTATGACAAACAAATTATTTACCTTGGGAATTTCAATCTCTTATTTATTTTAATTTTTAAGATTGTGTATCAGTGATTGATTAATGACTACATGCCAACCACTAAGGTTCCCTGGGTACAAAGTCCTAATATATCCCATGTAGGATTGCCAGAATGGGAATTTCTACTTCGTCTGAGAAAACTGGGAGTAAGGGGACATTTGCCTAACCACAGCAGAAAATATTATAGATGAGAGAAGGTTTCAACAGCAGATTCTCCTCAGCACAGAACATTTTTATTTTCAAAATGTCAGGGTTTTCTTTAAGTGACACTGAGAACAGCATTCGTGCTTTTAAATTACTGGCTTTTCCCTGCCAGCAAAATGAATCCTCAAAGAAAATTAATTGCTTCACCACCAATGCCTTATCCCATCTGTTTGATTGCACTTACTTTACTATTGGAAAGTTCATATTTAGAAAAAGCTCATATTAAAACATAGCAATAAATTTTTGATGTTAAAATATTCTTGCCTCTATTGTCAAGTAGTTTGTAATTACTTGAAGATAAGTTCCCTTATTTCTCCCAAGCCTCTGTCTTTTAGATGAAAGGGAAACAATAGCTCTCAGCTTTAAAAACATTATATTTTAATTTTCTTCTATGTCAGTTTTATTGATGAGTAAACACGAAAACATTCATAATGAGGAAAGAATCTTAAACTGCTTATATAGAGAAGGGCAAAAAAGAACTGATTCTAAGAGAGGGAAGGCATCTATCCATCTTTTGATGTAGCCTGCACAGAAAAAAAAGCATATATTTTCTTGCTTTGGGATACTGAAGTTCTGAGTTGATTTAGTAATAAACTATAAAAAGATATTTGGTACTTCATTCAGCACTCTAAGCTCCAGCTTTTCACCTGCAAGGTAGACATGCTCTAAAGCTTTGCTACAGAATGTGCAGCCTGTAAATCAAAACCACAGGCCTCACTTGGGAGCTGGATGGAAACAGGGAATTTTAGGCCTCAAACCCTCCAAGGATACCCAGAATCAGAATACACCTGTAATAAGGTCCCCAGGCAATTGGCATGTACATTCAGCTTTGACAAACATCAATCAAGATGGTCTCACCAAGACCTAAGGGAAATCATACTGGCGGGGGAGGGGTGGGAAGGGAGGAGGAAAAAAAGAAGAAAGCCCTTCTTGTACTTTTTCAAATCCTCCACCTATTTCACAGAAGTAATTACAGACCCGGGGTGTTTGATTTTGGAATAGCACATGTGGCCACTTGTGCGTTCCATTAAGAAATCAAAGACATGATTTTACAAACAAAGATGTTATATAAAAAAGTACAGAAAAGAAGGAGTAGACTGAGTAAGTTTCTTTGAAAATTTGCCCATTTGTTTTCTGTGACAGGAGAAGATGAAAATAGATTGACTTCCCCAGAAAGATAACAGGGAAAATTTGCCTAAGAGCAGGCTATTGAAAATCAGATAGAAAAGCAATGAAGTAGAGCATCGACAGGTAACAAAAAAGCAAGCACAGTATGGAAAGGATGTTTATTGTCATGCCCGGGAATCTGTAGCACTGTCATGAATCTCAAAATTGATTTTTCTTTTTTTCTGAGGCATCGGTGACTTGAATAAAACAAAATAAGAAGGCAGGAAACACCGGTAGTCTCAAGCTAGACTGAGATGCAGAAGCAGCTCTACTTGTCAACTGTGTTGCAAGCATCATAATATTAGGACGATGTCATTTGAAGGGAGAAATATAGTTTCCTTCCACTTGCTGACTCTCTCAAATGTCTATAAAGGTATAAAAGATATTGGTAATAATGGAGCAAATGCATCTGAATTGGTCAGGGAAAATGTCCTTTCCCACATAGCTCAGAAAATCATAGCTATATTTTCATCAACTTTTTCAGATAGGATAATCCAGTTGGGTGCTATGGCCGCTTAGTAATTTTTTAAGAGAAGTGCTTTTTGCTGATTCTTTGGTTATATGCAGTCTATGGGTGTGTGAAGGAAATAATATTTCAAAAAGAAAGCAAACAGAGTGAGATGAAAAGGCATCTTTAGTAAAGCAAAGGAGAAAGGTTGCTTCCTATCGGCAGTCCTTTCCATCAACACAGGTATCTGTGGTACATGGGTGGATACAATGGATGGATATAGAAGATCTTGTCCTGGGACAGCATGGCAGGTTTTACTTTCCTTGCTTACGCTGAGAAGTTTGGTATATATATATATATATTTTCATATCATCAGCTATTTGAGCAAATCACACATCTTAGAAAAAGTTCCAATAAAAGAAAAGGTGGGAGTGGGGGACGAGTTTTGTTACATTCAGGCCAGGCTTTCCCCAGTAGCTCAGAAGTAGCAATGAAAGTGCTTGCACCACACAAGGATGGTTTGAGAATATGGATGGTGAATGTCTAACAAGTCTGAAACATCCCCAGGGCAATTTTATAAAAACAAGTCAATGCTTTATTTTCTAATCTGTTCAGTCACTTTTTGGAAGCCTTTTCAAGAACTGGTACAGGCTATTTGCATATGTAGAGGATTCAAAGGCACCCTTTCTAATAGAAAAAGCAGAGGGTTCTGAGAGGTCATTCTGAAGAGTGTTTAAAAGGCACAATAGTAAGGGCTGCATAAGTTACTCTCTTTAAACCAGTGATGGCGAACCTATGACACGCGTGTCAGAGGTGACACGTGAACTCATTTTTTTGGTTGATTTTTCTTTGTTAAATGGCCTTTAGATATATAAAATAAATATAAAAATATAAGTCTTTGTTTTACGATGGTTGCAAATATCAAAAAATTTCTATATGTGACATGGCACCAGAGTTAAGTTAAGGTTTTTCAAAATGCTGACACGCTGAGCTCAAAAGGTTCGCCATCACTGCTTTACACTGTAAATTTGGAGCAACTTTACACAAATAATGATATAGTCCCTAGAAATTAATTATTAAAAATATGTAAACATCAAACAACAATACCGGGTACTTCCTTGTAAGCAGCAAATCTTCATTAAGTCTTTTACATTGATTATAGTCACATGATTCATTTTGAACTCTTCTTAGCAATGTAAATTTAATGCATAATTTTGTGTAATGACTTTTTTTTTTAATTACCACATAATCACGGGTGAAAAAAGCCTCCTCCATTTGGTCCATTTTATGAGGCTAAGCAACTAAATCTATAAAATAATTTATTCTGCTAGTTGCTTGGAAACCTTATTGTTGATATGACAACCCTGGCATAATAAATCAAATCATCACTTTCTTTCATTTGCATGTAGAACTCATATATTTTCAGAAGAAAAGAAGGCCTCTTTCTTTTTGTTATGCTATAGTGACATCTACAGAAAGGAATGAAGAAAATTGGGTAGAGAAAGAGCTTTCTTTCTTTTTAAAACTCTAACAGGAATTAGATTAAAATTCAAAGCTTTAAGAAAAAAGTTTAATGTTTCCAACACAGAATATTTTATAAGTACCCTAAAAATCTCAGAGGGCCTAATTTATAGATGCTTAGAACTTGTGCTTTCTAAAAATCTAGCTCATAGCAATTTTTCAAGCAAAGTTAGTCATGGTAATTCCAAAAAGAAGTAATTATTTCCTTCACGAGGATCAGTGAATACTTGAATTTTTAAAAAATCAGCATTTGTAGTCAAGTATAAATAATCACTTATCTCTGCAGTTTCTTTTAAAATACTTCATCATACATTTTGCAATCTATTACTACAAATTCCTAAACATTCAAAAAAATTTTCATCCACTTAAAAATAATTTAAACAAGAAAATATATGTGCTTAAGTGGAGGAGAGAGGACAATATGAGTAACCATCTTTGTATCAAATAAATTATAAATAAGACCCTTTACTTCTGATTTACCAAATATCTACCTTCTCTGACTACAAAGAGTAATTTTGACGAAAAATATTTCAATTCCTATTTGCTAGTATCCAAAAGTTAGTCTATCTACACTTCATTAAAAAGGACAAGAAAAGAAATGATCCTCCTTTTTGGTCAGGGTCACTACCACAACAGAGATGTTCAAGAAATAAAAAAAGTCACTTTGAGCAGAATCTATTGAAACATCTCCCTTCCCACAGGGCTTCAACACATCCCATGACAAATTTCAATTTGATTTCTAAGAGGCAGTAAGATTATGTAAAGCAGTACAGCAAAGGCTTTTTTATTAGTAGAAAGAAATATTCCAGACATTTCCTGTCTTGAGTTCTTTCCCATTGACTATATTTCCTTTACAGAACAAATCAGGGGGAAAGAGAAGGAAGACATCATCCTATCATTGTCATCATTATCATCATCATATTATGATGGAAGAGACTGTAAATTTATGCTATGGTAGGGACTTATCCCTCTAAAAACAGAATGGGGTAGTGAGGAGGCTGCTCAGTGTGGGGAGAGTCGGTTGAGAAATGAAAGAATTTCAATTCAAGAAAACAAATTAAATTAATTCAACTGACACTTATGAAACACCTGCTATGTACCAGACTCTGTGTTCACTGACAAAGGTACAAAGGAAAATGGAAATGAGATATTATAAAACATGGACATTATTCCTTGGTGATGTCCTGAAGAACTCAGTACAGAGTTGTCTTAAAGATAGAGCCTTAGCTGGTTTTGCTCAGTGGATAGAGCATTGACCAGGTTCAATTCTGGTCAAGGACATAAGTCCGGGTTGGGGACTCAATCCCCAGTGGGGGCGTGCAGGAGGCAGCCGATCAGTTATTCTCTCTCATCATTAATGTTTCTATCTCTTTCTCCTTCTCCCTCTCTGAAATCAATAAAAAAATATATATTTTTTAAAAAGATAGATAGGTACATAGATACATAGATGGATGAATAGGTAAGAACTTTTTTCTCCACAAAAATGCATTTATTTTTGGATTTTGTGTTTAGCTTTGTAGGGACATATTTAATTCATAGAAAAAGATATGATTCCTATTGTTTTATTATTTTTTAAATGCACAGAATTGGTATTCACCAGGAAGAATATTGGTTCACTAAAAGCAACACCCTCATTTTTCTTCCCCTGGCAGCACACATTTCAAAAGGACATGATTTAAGATGTTAGAGACTCTTACTTTTGAAGAAAATCCCTTAATCCTGCCTTCATCTAAGAGGCACTATGCTCATTCAAGTAAATCCCTCTGGAGCATTCTGCACACTGTGCAAAGAAGTCCCCATTCACAGGGCTTCTCCACTCACATTTCGCATTTGCCGCAGCAAAGATCCCAATGCAACCTCAAAGGAAATGCTAGTGAAATATTAAATGAAGCAAGAATAATGGAACCTTGATAAGTATTGAAGCTGGAGATGGATACTGAGAGGTCCATTATATTGCAGTGTTCATTCTACTCTGAAAAGTTTTTTTTAAAAAAACATTAATTTCACAAAGTCACTAAGATTCTGACTATATGACAGTCAATCCACATCACTAGTCATTACAAACCTGTTTACAAGAAATTCGTATCTTTTTTTATTCAAATATGACTAGATAACACATCTAAACTGAGATCCTAGGACAAGTTTATACCTGTGAGAGAAGAGCTGGTAAACTGTGCAAAAACATGGAATTATCTATGTGACTGAACTTCTCTGATTTCTATAACTATCCAACAAACTCCAGAAAATGGGCTCTAGGGGTCCTGGGAACCTAGGTTGGGCTTGGCACAGGTATACAGCAGATCAAGACCTAGGAGAATCTGACAGATATAAGACGAACAAAATCAAAATTTTAAATTTAAAAATTTTCCAAAACCTGCTTGTGTTGGCCTTGTCCTCCTTGACTATATTTAGACCTTTTATTCCCTTCTTTATTCATGTCTGCTTCTTCCAGCACCCTGGTTGACCAGGTAATTCTGACTCTTGGCCTCCTATTTCATTTCTAGTTTATGCACTGACCCTTCATCCTTGCTTCACACCTGAATTTTCTATTCCTCATGAGGTCTCTGGAGCTTTCTTCTCTGAACTGCCTCCTTTTGCATTTCTGTGGAGTGAGGCCCTGCCCTCCTGCCTCTGCCCCACCCCTGGCTCAGGCCACAGGGTGGGGCTCCACTGCTGGTTGCCCAAGTCAGCAACCTGAACAAACACTGGGGGTACAAGTCCTCTTCTCACCTTTGCCCTCTACGTTGTTGGCAGTCAGCAAATCCTGCTAAATATGAGAACTTCAATTGTGATGCAAAGAGTCCGTGTCAGTGATATTTTGTAGATGTCCAAAGCATCAGATATGAGCTTTGAAACACATAACAAATGCAAGTCACCAACAGCAGACATTGTGTTAAAGCTACTTTTGAAGAGTTCCTATTTGACTGGTGAAATGGTTATGGCCTCTGATTTTACCTGGTTATTCCTCAGGTTGAGGGTTAAAATATAGAAGAACTCCATGACTGTTAGTTTGGATTCTGGAATTCATTCATACAGTCATTCATATACATACTCAGTGACAATTATCTGCCAGGCCTTGTGTGCTGGGCCTCCTTGGATGACAAGGTGAGCAAGATGATGTTGAAGGAGCTTTCTGCCTTACAGGAGGTGCCAAATAACTCTAATCAAAATGGATCTGGTATATACTTGAAAAAAAAGGTAAATACTATGAAGGAAGATTATAAGGAGCCATAAAACTGGAGTAAGAGGATTCGGTCTTATCTGAGGTCATTTGAAAGGGAAGGGCTTTCTAGGGAAAATGACATTTTGGTGAGATTTGAAAGGTGAGTGGGTTTTTATTAGTTAGGAAGAAAGATTGTGAGTAGGAGAGAAATTTTCCTGGCAGGGGAGATTAGCATATGGAAAGGCTCTGAAGGAATAATATACCTTTGAGGAATGTAAATAAAACCAGGGTATCTGGGATACCAAAGATGAAGAGTATGTCTCCGAAGGGATACAAACTCCTCTTTACTATGGCTGTAAAAATGATCGTGTGATCAAAGACGCATTGGTTGTATACAACCAGTGACTGTGCATAGTTACTGAATGTTTAAATAGCTCTCCTACTCTATCATTTAGCAGTACACCAGGTTGAATGATGTCACCTAATTTTCTTTGTCAATGAGAAAATAATTTTCTCCTGTTCCCTTTGTTACTGATTTTCAAAATCACCTTGAACTGACTGAGGAATATTTACTCTGTGTACCACTTAATAGTAAGCAACAAGTTCTCTCCTTGTCAATATCCGCTCACTTACCCCCTACAGGTTCTTTGATTTTTTGCCAAGACTTTCAGCATTTTAGTCATTGAAGTAAAATTGATCATTTTACAGACAGCTTAAGTGATAATTATATTAGCTAATGATATTTTTCTCCTTACTTAATGTCAATAACTGTAATAAGTACTTTATTGAGTGAACTTCTCACAGCCAGAACTGGAACCTAGGTTTTCTGATGGTCAGTTCAGTGGGCTTACTACCACACCACGCTCCTCTCTGCACCATTAATCATCGTGAGATGCACTTTTCATATCTCATAGAGTAGGAACATGTATGAGGCCTAGGGATTTGTTTAGGACCCACCTGTGTGATGTCAGGAATAAAGCAGAGGGCCATAAGTGCAGACTTACTAGTGAGGAAGTCTTCTGTGAGCAGGGCAGCTGGCTACGGCATTCTAAACTTAAAAATTCTCTCTCTCCCTCTTCTCTGAATACAATAAAAATATATTTTTTCTATGTACAGTATCATGTCATCTGCGAGACTCCATCAAAAAATTAGTAGACTTAATAAATGAATTCGGCAATGTAGCAGGATAAAAAATTAAGGCCAAGAAATCTATGGCATTTCTATACACCAATAATGAACTCACAGAAAGAAAGACTAGAAAAGCAATCCCATTTACCATCACACCAAAAAAATTAAGATACCTAGGAATAAACTTGACTAAGGAGGTAAAAGACCTATACTCGGAAAACAGCAGGACACTGAAAAGGAGATAGAGGAAGACATAAACAGATGGAAGAACATACCGTGTTCAAGGATTGGTAGAATCAACATCATCAAGATGTCCATACTACCCAAAGTAATCTATATGTTCAATACACTCCCCATTGAAATACCAATGGCATTATTTCACAGACCTAGAACAAACTTTCCAAAAATTCATCTAGAACGAAAAAAGACCCCTAATAGCTGAAGCAATCCTGAGAAAGAACAAAGTAGGTGGGATCTCAATACCAGATATCAAGCTGTATTACAAAGCCACTGTTCTCAAAACTGCCTGGCACTGGCACAAGAACAGACATATAGATCAATGGAATAGGATAGAGAACCCAGAAATCAACCCAAACCACTTTGCTCAATTAACATTCAACAAAGGAGGCATGAACATACAATGCAGTCAAGACAGCCTCTTCAATAAATGGTGTTGGGAAAATTGGACAGATACATGCAAAAAAATTAAACTAGACCACCAACTTACACCATTCACAAAAATAAACTCAAAATGGATAAAGGACTTAAACGTAAGGGGAAACCATAAAAATACTAGAGGAATCCATAGGCAGAAAAATCTCAGACATATGCTGAAGCAATTTCTTCATTGATACTGCTTCTAGGGCAGGGGTGGGCAACTCCTGGCACTCGTGCCAAACATGGCACACCAGTAACTTTTGCTGGCACGTGAAACCCTCTCTTATAATCTTCCATTTACAATTTTTTTCTTAATAGAAACTTTTTTATTTTTCAGATAAATTCAATGTAGGTGCATCTTAGATAAAGAAATAATTTTACATAACAAGTTATCTTAAAGACCATAGACATGGATTGATGAGAGAGGGGAAGAGCAATTTCTATGCCTCTGCCTTAACTCTCCCTGCCTTCCTAGATCCGACCAGTGTTTTGGTTTCATCCACATATGCTTGTGAATCTTTGTTCTCAGGGATGAATTTTATTAAGTCTCATAATAGGATTAGCCTGATGGGTGAAAGTAGTAGCTCGTGCATATCTCTGAAGGTCATGAAATATAAACCTGATGTAAAATCTCTGTCATCAGTGATGCAGCAGCAAAAGTCCCACTGATAATATCAAATGGAGTCATAAAGTTTTCTGTCATTTTCAGTCTTCAGTTGTCTTTAGTCTTCAGTCATCTTCAGTCTTCATTCAGTGCCTGCATATGCAAATTAACCTCCATCTTTGTTGGGTTAATTTGCATACCCATCCTGATTGGCTGGTGGGGGTAGCGGAGTGACATCAATTTGCATGTTTCTCTTTTATTAGTGTAGATATATATATTTTAAAAAAGATTTTCCCAACTATATGTTTATTGAACCACCTCTATAAGTACTGTTCTATGATTCCATTTTATTCAAGCACTCTGTATTACCTATGGTTCTATTCATTCTCTAATTTACTTTTCAATTTAATTTTTGTGTAACATTGAGTAAATTGTAGAGACATAGTTCTCATAAGAGCTTAGAATCTATAGAACTAGAAATGCTAATTCAATTAATTAATTGATATTTAATTATTAGTTAATCAATAATTAATTAATATGCTTTTAATTTTAATTTTTAACATGGAACAAGACTTGAGTCTTGCCCACATATTTCAAAGCATAATCATACTAAAAGTTCTCATCCTATCTATGGCAAGTATTTGCAAGTGTTAAAATGAGAGATTTTAAGAAAAGAGATTGTTCCTATGGAGGCCAGGAAAAGGATTTGCCTTGTGTTGCACAAGAGAATAAAATATTTCTGGTGGAAGAGAGAAGGCTAAGGGAAACTATGGATGTCTAAGAAATCAGAGTGTTTGGAAAGGGAAGAAGAAGAGACAGGGACAGTCTCATCACCGATGAGAATGGAGAAAAAAGTAGGAGAAAACCAAGCAGTGCTAAATAAGCCGTGAAAATGGGGTTCAATTTACCTCCTGAGAGGCAGGGGAATGGCATAGTCAGATTTTCATTTTCAAAATTTAACTTATTGTAATGTAGAGCATAACTTAGCTGTAGGCAGAGTAGAAACTTTGAGAGCCACTGTGGCTTGATCTAGAGTGGTTCTTCTCATGACAAGGAAATGGACACTGAGCAGAATTGTTTGGCTGATTTAGGAATTCCTATATCTTGTTACTTTAAACTAGTATAGTGTGATCTCTCAAGATCTCTTGAAATATTCCTGAGCCACCACCAGCATCCCATTTCCAGATCAGCTGACATTGGAACTTTCAGGCCAAAGAGGAGGCATTCTTGAGGACAAAATTTTCTTCTGCTTTTTTACCCACAGAATCCCTGGTTTGATTCATGCAATTCAAAATGTAGCTGTTTTTACTAATTTTGCCCAATCTGGGATTTTACTGTCAGTATATCTCTAGGCCTGGAATGCAGGTGATTTGAATTTCCAATGCCTTCAAATTTTTCTCTAATTACATTCACTAGACATTCCCGTGTTTCTAGTACAGTGTGAGAAATATAAGAGAAGCAAGACTTAATGGCACGTGTTGATTGATGACAGGCTTTTTTACACTGGAATTGTGTTTGTCCTTTCATCTGTATGATATGTAAGTGACAAATTCTCTTAAAGTTGTATTATTGAAAATGATAGGTTTCCTTCTTTCTTTGAGGTTTACTTGTTCCTTTATTCCCTTGTTAGAAAATATTTTTCTTAATGATTAACTAGAGGCCTAGTGCACAAAATTCGTGCATGGGTAGGATCCCTAAGCCTGACTGGCAATCAGGGCCAGCTGGGGCCTTCCTTCATTCCGTGCTGACCCCTGGTGGTCAGCACACGTCATAGTGAGCAATCGAACTCCCGGTCTCCCTGTTGAACTCCCAAGGGGACAGTTTGCATGTTAGCCTTTTATATCTATATATAGATAACTCAAATCATTTTTAGTACCTTAATTGTTGTTTCTATATATATTAACATGAGCTAAATACCTTCTAAAAGGCAGTATCTAGAAGTAAAAACTTACCTTTCCTCCCCAAAATAAAGGTTAAACACTTGTCTCACTAAGGAATTAAAAAAAAAAAGTCACATTATTTCTATGTTACAATTGCCATTGTATTCACATTATTGCCATGTAGAATTCACAACTTTCTCTCTCTTCCTCTCTCTCTAAATACATCCATGATAGATGATAGATAGATAGATGATAGGTAGATAGATAGATTTTAATTTAATGTTAATTTTTCTTTAACATGGGTCAAAATGAATCTTGCCAGAATATTTCAAATGCATACTCTTTTTAACATTATTTTATAATTCATTTACTTAGGAATTCACAGCTCAAATACAATGTCTGGTTTTCAGTGAGTTCTGGCTTCTTCCCCATCATTCCATCTGGGTTGTCTGAGGTGCAGATCAGTCAAGGTCTCACAGCAAGGTAGTCTGCTGTAGCAATGAAGTCCAGGAATTCTCCTTACAAGCAATGTACCATGAACTTTATATATATATATATATATATAGAGAGAGAGAGAGAGAGAGAGAGAGAGATTTTACTAATTCTATTTTTAAAGCATGGATTATCGTAGCCCTGCCACTGTTAAAATTGCACATTTTACTAAATATTCAGTCATAATAGTCATCTTTTTACAGCATTTGTCACACCACACATCCAAGTTAGCGGTTTTAATATTCAGCATCATGGGTTTCTTTGGCAAGCATACATCCTGTTTAAAAGACCTCACTTTCTAATCTATCACTTTAAAATCACCAACTAATGTGTCCTTTATAAAGAAGAAAGTGCAGGATTTTTAGGAAGAGGACCTAAGTTTGAAGCTCCATTCTGGCTCTGAGATCTGAGCAAGATCTTTAACCCCTTCAGGCTTGTCCAATATCTATAAAATGAATACACATAGTATAAGTTACCCAGAATAGTGTTATGAGAGAATGAAATTTAAACAGTAGTTTAATAAATGAAAATACTTTAAATATCATATTCAAATAGCAGCAAACATTTCAATAGATTAACTTTATGATGTTGCTGAAAAAAAAGGAGATAGATCATGGGCTAGTGACTGTATCAATTTCTATTTCAATGGTTGCATATTAGGACAAGATTGGGCAGGGGGCTGGTGTGGGCTAGAAGGAATCAATGGGGAAAACATGGGATATCTGTAAGACTTTCAACATAAAGATAACATTTTAAAAAATTAATGTGTGTGGAGTTTTCCAGTTGTCTGTGATAGAGAATTGCACACCAGACAATCTATGGGATCGCCTACATTTTCTAGCCTTTTTGCCTTTAGGTAGGTCTTTGTAACTATTTCCAGAAAAGGGCTTTCAGTAGACACAATCTTCCTTATTTCCAGGGGAAAATATTTAAATTCTAGAACCCAATGTTTCAGTAATTTCAGTAATACTGTATCGGTTATCTGTTGCTGCATAACAAATCATCCCAAAATTTAGTGGCATTAAACAACACACATTTATTTATTCCCTGGTCTCTGGTGGTCAGGAATCCCCTGGAAGCTGGGTCTTTTGTTCCAGGGTGTTTCACAAGGTTGCAATAAAGATGTCAACTGGTGCCGGGAATCTCAATTTAAAGCTCCATTGGTGACAGATCTACTGATAATTCCACTTAAGTGGTTATTAGCAAGATGCAATATCTTCATGATTGCTGAAATGAGACTTCAGTTCTTTGCAGACCATTGGCTGGAGGCTACCTACGGTTCCTTACTATAAGGACCTCTCAGCATGTAGCTTGCTTTGTCAAAGCCAGTAAGAGAGAGTTCACTTGTACAACAGAAACCACAACTATTTGAAACCCAATACTAAATGTGGCTTGCCTTCCACATTGTCATAGTCGACTGGTTAGAGGCAAGTTGATCAAGGGGAGGGGATTTCATGAGGCCATTGATATCAGAAAGTGGGGATCCTAGAAGGCCAATTTAGAAGCTGCTTTCTACACCTACCAAAAGGTTTATCCACAAGACAACATAGCTACCAGCATCATGATTCTGCAATGACTGTGTAGAGCAAAGCTTCCACCCACCTGTGCTGGCTATGTACCCCTGAGATTTCAGGGGGCTTTGTATTCTGACCAATATAATGTGCATTTAATTTGATCCTTACAGCAAGAATCTTTAAATGAGGCAATGTATTTCCCAAGTACAGCTAAAAGAATAGACTCACAGAGGTTAGATCATTTATCTTCAAAGTAAGCAATTTATATTGAAACCTTATGCACATCTAGGACATTTGACCTCAAAAGTAGTGCTCTTTTTTTCTTACATTTTTCTTTAATAATGTGTAAGTTATAGCTCCAAATCAATATATATGATTGATTTCAGAGAGGAAGGGCAAGGGGGAGAGAGATACAAACATCAATGATGGGAGAGAACATTGATGGGCTCCCTTCTGCAACCTGGACTTGTGCCCTGACCAGGAATGGAGGAATTGTAACCTCCTGGTTCATAGGTCAACTGAGCTATATTTTTAAAAGGTAAATAGCATTTTTGTTACCTTTCAGAAAACTCCTCTCTTATCTCTCTCTGCTTGCCTAAAGAATGAAGCACAAACTCATAGAATGGTATAAGTAGCAATTTTGTAATTTCATTCTGACTTACCCAAGCAGAGTTACTTGGTGTATCCTCTTCATTTGCATGATCACAAAGTCTTTCCTCAAAACTCTACTTTAGCACTTAATACTCTGAATGGATTCTTATTTCTATCTGTGTCTCTTCCACACGGTAAACCGCTTATGAGCAGAGCTCCTAGCTTATTCTTTATATTCCCATGGCAATATATGTGATAAATTTGGAACATACTTTTTATCTAATCAATACAATACAGGGAACACTACAACTCAGATATTTTGCAAATTTCATGTCAAGTTTCAACAACAGCTATACTTTTTACTAAAATTTAAAAATAACAACACAGATTGGTAGGTCAGTTCATGTAGAAAATAATAGCTTGTTGAGAAACTAAGCTTGAACCACCTGTTCTAAAGTAATTTGGTGGAGTATCTGATACTATGCCTGCCCAGAATAAACCAAGGTGTGAATCTTTATGATCCATTTTTCCCATGAAGCCTTTAACTTAGCAAGTCCTATAAAAAAATAGTTCCCAGATTTTCTTCTAAATTTTGTTTTAGCTTATTTTTTATGTTTTTATTTCAGAGAGAGGAAGGAAAAAGGATAGAGATAGAAATGTCATTGATGAGAGAAACATGGATCCGCTGCCTCCTGCATGCTCCCTACCAGGGATCGAGCCCACCACACAGGCGTATGACCTGACCAGGAATCACACTGTGACCTCCCGGTTCATAGGTCGATGCTCAACCACTGAGCCACACCAGCCAGGCTTATTTAGCTTCTTAATTCTCTAGTGCCAAATGCAACTCTAAAAGGGAATGTGATTTTAGTTCCCCAAATGGGCATCTCATGAATTAGGGCTTTCAACCAAAGAGGCACAAAATAATTTTTAAAAAATATTTTTAAAGCCTTGGGTTTCTCTAGCAATTTACTTTTGAATACAAACACTTCTGGATTGTAGCATGCACTATATTTAAACTCCATAAGCTTCTTCCTCCTTTTCTTATAATTGTCTATACCTTCTCTAAATCCACAAATTGGAATGACAGAATAATATTGCCTAATAATATTCTTTATACTACAGGCCCAATGCATGAAATTCACCAGGGGGAGTGTCCCTCAGTCCCTCAGCCCAGCCTGCACCCTCTCCAATCTGGGACCCCTTGGGGGATGTCTGACTGCCGGTCCACAGGGAACAGGCTTAAACCAGCAGTCGGACATCCCTCTCACAATCTGGGACTGCTGGCTCTTAACCGCTTGCCTGCCTGCCTGCCTGATTGCCCCTAACCACTTCTGCCTGCCATCCTGATCACCCCCAACCACTCACCTGCCAGCCTGATCAATGCCTCACTGTTCCCCTGCCAGCCCAATTGCCCCCAATTGCCCTCCCCTGCCAGATGGCCGCACCCATGTCATCACAAAATGGCTACACCCATGTGGTCACAAGATGGCTGGCAGGGGAGGGCAGTTGTGGGTGATCAGACCAGCAGGGAAGGGCAGTTGGGGGCAACTGGGTTGGCAGAGGAGCAGTTAGGCATCTATCAGGTTGGCAGGGTAGTGGTTAGCAGGTGATCAGGCTGGCAGACAAGCAGTTAGGGGCAATCAGGCAGGCAGGCAGGTGAGTGATTGGGAGCCAGCAGTCCTAGATTGTGAGAGGGATGACCGACTGCTGGTTTAGGCCCGATCCCACAAGGCATCGGCAGTCGGACATCCCCCGAGGGGTCCCAGATTGGAGAGGGTGCAGGCTGGGCTGAGGGACACCCCCACCCAGTGCACAAATTTCATGCACTGGGCCTCTAGTTCTTTCATTAGTGTTGATATGAAAACATAATAATAAAAGCAACTAACAACATTAGTGAACATTTACTGAGCGCCTATTATTTGCAGGTACCATGCAAACGATTTTCCATGTATTATCTCACTTAACCTCTGTAATATATTCTTAAAATGGAAAATGTTACCAGAGGAATCCAGACTGAGAAAAGTTAGTTAACTTGCCCAAAGTGAAAAGCACAGCTTTTATGATTAAATCACTGGCTTTCTGATTGCAAGTTCTAAGTTGCTTTGCTATACCCCTTTTTGAATAAAATATGCATTCAAATTCCATGACATATCTGAAAATATTAGAGCCAGATTAACTCTGTGCACTCAGAAGAGATCACATATTGGAAAGAGAGCACAGAGATCCTTCTAATTGCTTTCCTCACGTTCTCCATTGCAAATCCAAATCCATTGTCAGCTCAAAAGCCAGAACAAATGATCTCTTCAAACATAAGTCTGATCATGTAAATCCTCTGGCTTAAACACTCCCAACGTCTTCTCTTTCAGAATAAATGCCAACATTTTGAAAATGTCTACTCAGCCTGTTCCCTGCCTTCTCCTGTTCCCTCTTATCCTTCTCTTATTTCTACCTCTTCCCTCCTTCCCTCCATGGAGATCTACTGGCCTCCCTGCTGTCCTCTGAACACACTGCTCCCCCTCAGAGCCTTCCAATGTGCTGCTCCCTCTGGACTGGAATGCCTTTACTCCATTGTATGCTCTTGCCTCCTTTGATCTTAACTTGTGATCATATGGCTTGATCTTTCAACTGTGAAATTTTTGCTCAAACTTAACTTTCCCAATCAGACTTTCTCTTGACCTCCTTTTTAAAAACGACAGACCTTCTCTGACTTTTCTGTGGCTCAGTACACCCCTTTCACAACACCTACAACACTTATTATCTCTCTATATATAAAAACTAAGATTCATGAAAGAAAGGATTATTTTTTCGTCTGTTTTATTTGCTATGGAATTCCTAGTGCCTACAATGGTGCATGGCACATAGTGGGAGCTAAATAAATACTATTTGAATAAACAGAAGATACCAAATGAGTGAATGGTGTTCATAATGAGTCGGGTGGTTTTTCCTGAGCAGCATTCATGGGTGATTACTTTGCTGGGTCCTTGTCTAGATGGATTCAAAGAAAGAAACCATGGACAAAAGGTGGTGCATAAGAAAGGTGGAAATTTATTGGAAGCAAGTACAGATTCCCACATAGCGGGTGGATTCCAAAGAGGTAACCCAGTAAGCTCCTTTTTGCTAAGGTTTATAAAGGCTGCAGTTCTTTGTCTCTTGATACTCCCTTCCAAATGGTCACTCTTTTGCAGAATGTCAGCTTCAAAACCCAAACCCCTCTTTTTTGCCACCCTTCAGTGGTAGAATTCTCTATCTCCTGTGAAAATCTGTTTTCCTTTCCCCCCTATTTGTTGGTATTTCTCTATCCTCTGTGAAAGTTCGTTTCCTCCTTCTCCCCATACCTTGTGCCTTGTCCCTATCTTCTGTGAATGGATGTCTTCCTCTCCCCTTATCCTGTGGCACCTTTTCTCTCTCTCTGTGAATGTATGCCTTTTGGCAGCTCCAAACCCTCACCTATGACTTTCTCCCCCATGGACCCTCTTTATTCCTAAAACTGCCTATTTTATCCCCAAAATTCCTAAAATTCCTTTCAATAAGATCACAGTGCACATCATAACACCATTATTGACTACATTCTGGCAGCAAACTAAGAAAAATATGTATTTGAACTGCAAATTGGAAATATGCTCCACACACCTACGTATAAATGAACAAAGGCTAATCTCAAGATAATTTTAAATTAAAAAGGGCAGAAAGGTCTCACAAAACCACATTTTTAATTATTAGATGGACAAATTGAGACTTTAGAGAAGACCAAAGATATAAGATGAACCACCTGCAAATAAAGCACCTAATAACGTTACCAACACAAAATGTCAAGTTCAGAAAAATCAAGATTACAGTGTCATGACCTCATTGTTCCTGTCAATTGAAAAGTGCAGGAAATGAAGTGAAATCTAACCAGTGAGTGACAAGAAGACAGGGGAATAATAGCCCCAGAGTAATGGCTCATGCACACTTTAATTCATCCTTGCTCTTTACCAGTTAGTTTCCCATTAAAACCTGATGGCAAAAGATAAGAGTGAAATACAGCCACACACACGACCTTTATGAGTTTTTAATATGAACATCAGAGAGATCAGGAGTCAGAAAGAAGAGTGATTCTTAAGTAACTTGTGAACAGTCATTAAGCCCTCACACTGCCAGAAATGGAAAAGAAGAGAAATGGAAAAGAAGGCAAACGGAAAGCGTGACTTGGGGCTGGGAAACCTTTGTGAAATAGCACTGTATTCCCAAACATTCATGGACTTGCCTCTTAACTACCTGTCTTTGGCACCCAAACCAGCCAAAGCTTGTGAACCTCGCCTCTCTCACCAGATGGAGTGTTCTCAAGTTCCTCTCTACTACTGTCTTCTCCAAGGATAGTTGAAAAGGGAGGGTGGATGGGGGGGGGGGGGGGAGAAAAACAAAAAAACAAAGGGGGAAAAAACTCAGCAGAGGGATGCATTCTTTTTCTTTTGGCAGTGATGTGTGTAGCCTTGGCAGGCAGACTGTTAGTTAACGTTGTTAGCACTTTGGAATTGTCTATGGCTTTTGTCATGTGTTTAAGCTGATTAGCCCCCTGGGTGACTTTGGCTTCCAAGGCAGCATTTCTTTTGACAGCTTGCTGAGGATACAGATGTCTGGACAACAGATAAAGTTCTTAACCCTTATTTCTCATTTGGTTTCTGTTTCAGCTATTTTAATCGTGCTTATGGACTTATAAACAGAAGGCAATCGTTTATAATCTTTTAAGATGCTCACTTCCAGGCTAACCACTATTGGCTGTGGCAAATTTGCCTCAGTAGATGCACAGAAAACTGTGGCTCTTCCTTGAAACACTCTATGAGTCCTTTCATATGCTAAACTGTAGATTTTACCTCGGTGATCTCAAATTGGCTTCAGCCTGTTCATTTCCATTGCTACCACCCATTCTTCAGCCTGCAAACAGAACTAGTCTTCCACCACATCCTTCACAATATGAGCTCATCCTAAGCTTGATAGTCTACTAGAGGCCCGGTGCATGAAATTTATGCATGGGGGAGCAGGGGGCGAGGGGGAGGGCCTCAACCAAGCCTGCGCCCTTTCACAGTCCGGGAGCCCTCAGGGATGTCGACTACATTTTTTTTTTAAAAAAAAATCACCCTGTACTTAATTTTCTTACTAACTCTTCCTTTTAAACTCCCCTCACTCTCACATTCTGTTTCTTCTTTTTATTTAACTACTTTCCTGGACTCACCCCATTTTAGCATCCCTCTCTTACCTGCTTTCTTTCCCTCCCTCACTTTGAACCTCCTGCAGCCCCTCTCCTTCCCTCCTCCCTTTTCTCCCTTCATTCCCTGTGCCTGTCTCCTTCTTACTCCTCCCACCCTCCCCCACATTCACCTTTCCCTTGTGAGCCTGAACCCTGCCTCCCTCCCTCCTTCCCTATTATTACCCCCCATACTCCCTGCTATGTTCACTGGTTTCTCTTTTAAATCTTCTCCTTTCCCTTGTGAGCCTGAACCCTGCCTCCCTCCCTCCTTCCCTATTATTACCCCCCATACTCCCTGCCATGTTCACTGGTTTCTCTTTTAAACCTTCTCCTTTCCTCTCCGGGACCTGCTTCCAGCCCCGCCTGAGCGCACTTTGATATTAAAGCTTCCATTCAGGGGGCGTTAACCCCAGCCCAGGGCCCAGCACCAGCCAGGCCTTTGTCGGCCCCCCTTCCCCGGCCTCCCCACCGCCATCCTCCTCCCATTCCCTGCCCGGGACACCCCAACTTCTAGTCAACAAAGTACACTTAATGCGCCACTATCCTAACCCTGGCCAGTGTCTTTGGGGTCCAGCCCTTAGGGAGGAAAGCAGTACCCTCCTTAGTGTCTGACTCCGCCCCAGCTAAGCTGCACCACCCCTCCCAGCATGGGGTGCCCGGCCCAGCGAGGGTGGCTGAGGCTCGCGCTGCCTGGGCACTGCTGCTTGGAAACAGGAGCTCCTCCACCAGGAAGGCCTCACACTGTCCACCCTTCTGCTCCAACGGCCCCGTGCTGGGGGCCCCCACCCTCCTCCCGTGTCTGGGTGGGGCTCCCCACTCCGTGCCACCTGTGCCCCGCCCCTCTCTAAGCGCTGCTTCTCTGACCCCTGCGGTCACCACCCCCTCCCACGTGCAGCCCCGCATTTCCTTCCCTTTTCCACTCCTGCATATTTTTCTTGTTCCCTTTCTGTATTTCTGTTTCTCCTTTCAGCCTGTCTGCATGCAGGCCTGCCTTCCTCTCCCTCTCCTTTCTTATCCCCTCCTATCTCATCCTATCCTACCTACCCTGGGCCTCGCAGCTGCCTGAGCAGGGGGTGGGGACACAGTCTGCTGATCAGTCATTACGTGATGGCGTCCCGACCAATTTTCATATTATCCTATTATTAGATTGTTTCCCTCTAAATGAGCGATGCTTCATCCAAACTGTAATCTGGGTCCTGTGTTTTTGTTCATTATTAATCCAACTAATATATCTTTATATAATCTATTGCTCAAAATCAATCTTTTAGCCACAGCTGGCCATAGCAAAATGTCTGATATATCTTCATAATTTCTGCCAGTTTTAATATATCAAGTCATAGTCCTGTTTTTTAATCACCCTAAATTATTTTCCACATTTATTATCCATCAAATTGCTAACAAAATTCATCTTCCTGAAGAACAAATCTCAACTCTAAAATAAAATTCCAACCCACATTCATATAGGTTGTAATGAACACCCTATTTTCATGTTTGTGGTGGCTGTGTTTTCTTACTGAACTATGACTGATACAATATTTAAAATTTTGAAGCACAAATTCTTTGATCCAATTATTTCTCTTTTAAATATCTATTATAAAATATCCATTCAGGTACACAATGCTCCACTGTAATAGCAAAAATGAAAAAAAAACATTGAAATATCTAACAACAACAAAGTAGTTAAATGTATTAGGAAACATTTTTATGGTATACTAGGTAGCAATTGAAAATATATCTAGATCTATTGGTGGCAATTATCAATATAGAAAATTTGTCAGTACATATTGGAAGTGAAAAATAGCAAGTTACAAAAAATATATACCATTAGAAGCACTTATTAAAAAGAAATGCAGTGAAAAATTCTGAAAGAATTTATCATAAATTGTTACTTCTTGAGAATTTATGTTTGAGCAATAAATTAGTTCACCTTTAGTTTACCTTTGTATGGTTTGATTTATTTCAGAGGAAATCCATTCAAGTGCTATGAACTTGTTTGAAACAATGTATAGAATAACAAAAATCTAATCTTACAGCAGATTGCATAATGAAGACTTGATGAATTATTGTTTACATTTATTTTTTACTGCAAAACTACATTATAGCAAACAGCTTATTGGAGTTGGCAAGATTGATCATGTAATTTTATAGAACACTAGGAAAAATCAAGCAGCACGGTTAAGTCCTAGGGTATATTCTTCAATGTTGGGTACCACATTTCATGATGGAAGTTAATAATCAGTGTGACTCTGGAGTAGAATAATCAGGGTGATTGTTAATTTTTTTGTGTCAATGTGATTGAGCTAAGGGATGCTCAGATAGATAGTAAAACATTATTTCTGGGTGTGTCAGTGAGGATGTTTCCAAAGAGATTTAGCATTGGCATTGGTAGACTAAGAAGAGATGATTTCCCTCCCCAATGTAGTTGGACTTCATCCAAATCTGTTGAGGATCCAAATAAAACAATTTGCCTCTGAAGGGCAAATTATCTATCTGCTTGAGTTAAGACATCCACCTTCTCCTGCGGAGGGAATCAATATTCCTGGTCCTCAGGCCTTTGGACTTGGAGTGGAACTTACACCATTGTCTTCCTTGGTTCTCAGGCCTCCAGATGTGGACTAGAATTACAACTCCAGCTTTCCTAGACCTCCAGCTTGCAGATGGCAGATGATTAGACTTCTGGCATGTGTCTCCAGAAAACCCTGACTAATACAATCGGGATCTAAAATCCATGTGATACTAAAAACATTAAACACTGAGAAAATGTACACTGAACATGAGAAGGTTATATCATTTAAGATGTTAGCTAGAAAGCAGCAGATTACTTGCATAAACAGCTATATAACAAGATAGCACATGGTAGGCAATTTCAGGATTGGTTACTTCAGCCAAAGCTATATGATTAGCCTACATTTTCTCTTTCTAATTGCAAAAAAACTCCAAGGATCATATGCTTTTGTGAAGATACTAAAGGCCAGGAAGAAGATGGGAAGAGGTTATTCTTCCTTCATCACTGGTTAAGCAGAACCTCCAACTGCTCCCATGTCAACCACATACAGAAAAAGTGGCCACATGGTGACACCATATGACTAAAACCTATTTTAACTCTAAGTAAAGTTTTAGATTCTCCAAGTGCATCCACAAATCCACTCATGCACACAGGAGAAGCAACCATCAGTATTGTAAGAGAACCAGAGCACAATCTTATTTTTAAGGAACCAAAACCTGAAGGCAGTGAATCTAGTTAGGAAAGAAATAGCAGGTAATAGGTAGTCATGGAATCAAAATATACCTATTCACTAAGCCTCCTGTAATAGTGGTGATGTCATATTCAAGATAGAGAATAAATAATTATTTTGCACAGTTACAAATGTCATTTGAAAATCAGAAAATTGTTAAAGTCTCCCATGTAAATATTTTGATAAACCAACCTAAGTGTACTATTATTATAGCCTGAGATAAAGCACATCCTCATTTTTAATTGTTATTTCAGAATCTCATTTCTAAAATTCAGTACCATATTCCCAGATTCTGTTATTTTCTCATGTGCCCGGGCAATTCTTTTCTGTCACCATTATCTACTAAGCCTTCTCACAATGCTGAATTCATCATTATTTCCAATTCACTTTCACTGAGAAGATGGATTTAGGAGCTAGATAGTGATTATACCACAGTCATTTATAAAGGTCTCTTTAGAATAGGTCCATTTTACATTTCCTAATGACCATCCCACGGAGTTTTGCATTATCCACTATTACCAAACCTACAGAGATGCTTCACGGGGCTTCACTCTTAATAATGATGGAAGGCAGAAGGAGGGTTTTATTTATAAAACCTTAACATCTAGTATATTCACTAACCTGTAAGTGCTGTCCATTACACTGATTCACTCGCATTCACTTTACCAAACACCCAAGGCTATTTAATAATTTCTTTATTATTTGCTTGCTAATTTCAAACTCAGGTATATAGATTTATGCTGCACTATTGCTGCCTTTTAAGTAGAAAATACTATTTTATATATTCTTATCTTCTCTATCAATATATGTATTTTCTAGCAACTGCAAGTTGTTAGCACTTAATTTCAAATACATTCTTTATGCATTTTTATCAGTTTTCTGCTAAAATCAAGGCTACATCTGTTCCTCAGACATTAATAGTCACCAGCAGCTAGCCAATGATGACAGTCTGGAGTTAATGAAGTTTCTGAATCATATGTGGAGGAGAATGTGTTGATGTAACACTCATTGTTCTGATATCTAATTTAAGGCCTATCAATGAATTATGATTCATATTATAATTCTTATTATATGTTTTTTAAATTAAAGGATTTAATTTAGTTTTACAGACTGTCCAAATGTCTATAATGTTGAATATATCTTTGCTCAGGAGTTTTCATGATTAAGTCAAGGTTGGATTTAGAGCATGCAATGAATTCTCACACTAGCTACCCAAAGTCAGGCAAAATTTCACAGGTAAAGGGCACAATCCTCCATAAGACAGACAGCCCTTATTTCAAACACCAGGTACAAGTTTGGGTGTTCCCGGATCACCTTCACTCTGACCAGCTGGCTGCAAATGCAAGGTCTTTATTTCCCCCTCAGGTCTGATAATTCACCTGAAAGACTCACACAACTCAGCAAAGTAATATATTTATTATTACATTTTTATTATTGAAAAGATAGAAATCAAAACCAGACAAAGGAGAGATGCATAGTCTGAGGTCTAAGAGGGTTCCAAAAATGAAGCTTTCATTGACCCCAGAGGCACATTACCCACCTGGCACAGTACTACTATATGATGCTACACAGAGTATTGCCAACCAGGGAAACTCACCCCAACCTCAGTGTCCAGGGACTTTATTTGGGTTTCATTATGTAGGCATAATTGATTAAACTGTTTGCCACTTGGCTGAACTCAGCCTTCAGCCCCTGTCTCCTCCCCAGATAAGTCAGGTAGATAGCACATGGCTCAAAGCCTCAACTGTCTAATCACATAATAGCTCCTCCCAGCATGGCCAGTTCTCATCCTGAGTCGCTTTGTTAGCATAAACTGTCTAAGGGTCCACCATGAATCACCTCATTAGCATAAACTGTCAGGTGTAGTTCAAGGAGCCCACCATGAATAACAAAGTCATTCCTATCACTCATGAAATTTCAAGGATGTAGATACTACCTCGCAGGATCTAGGGACCAAGGCTAGCCAAAGTATTTATTACAAAGGTGAGAGAGGTGAATTTTATTCATATAATTCCCTGTTTGATATAAAATTCAAGATTTATTAGGTCTATAGAGAAAATTGTCAGCCTAGTAGACTAGGAGCGATAGAACAGACTTGATGTTCAACACTGACTATTTTTTTTTCTTTTCTTATTTCACCTCTGCTGCAATAGCCAGCAGCTCAGTGGGAAGAAGGAATGTTAAAGTAAGAAAGCCTTGTCCAACATGCACCAGTTGAAAAACCAGCAGGCTGCAATATTAGCCCACTATATGTAGACATACAAAGATTTTTTTCCCCTGGCTCTTTTCATGACTTATGCTTTGAGAAACCATGAAGGGTTTTCTTATTGTGACAATAGACTATGTTCTTAACCTGCTATGAAAGGGTACTCTACTTATTTTTTTTTAGTTTAAGTTTTCATTTAATGTATTTTCTTTTTATATAAACATTTGAAGCATGCCTGTCTTCACAGACAGCCCCTTTCTCCTCACAGGATAGTCCCAAAGAAACACCATCATGATAACTAAGAAACAATTATTTTTCAAATAGAAAATACATAACTTCATAAAAGTACAACTATCACCATTTTTTCAGAATCATCATGGAGCTATGATTTTGCAGGCTCTATATTGTTACACAAAAATAATTTCATACTTTGAACACAGCTTTTAATAAATTTAAGACTTAAATATAAAAAAAAAACCTAAAAATTAACTTATTTAGCCAGACACTCTTGACAGCTGAGTTGGAGGAGCTAACTTGAAAGAGTCAGCAAGACAAAGACTCTTATTTGAGTGACTGAGAGGCAACACACATACACACACACACACACACACACACACACACACACCCCTATCAGGCAAATGGAAATGCATTAATATGGTTTCTTTAGTTGTAATTTTATATTCATCATCAATGACCTATTAGTCATTACTACTTACACTGTCATTAAAAATGTAAGATGCAGTCCTGTTTACTGAATTCTTTGAATAAAGTAAATTCTAAGTAAAGTCATATAAAATTCCAAGCTGTACTAATCCAACCACCCCCTTCAAAGTGCTATTACTCTCATTTTCTACCACACGCAGACCTATTGGTAGTACATAATGAGAGTAACAGTAATTTTTTTTTAATTCAGAATGCTTGTTTTTCATGAACTCTCTATTTTACTTTTCTACATTTTCATCTAAAAGTCCAAGAGTGTAATGAATGTTATGATGGTTTGTGCATACTAGTACACATACTAGAATAGCATGTTTGCTTAAAAATTCATAAAAATCATATTAATATGGTCAAAATCATTAAAATTTGGAACCATCTTATTCCAAATGGAGAGAACTCATCATTGAAAATGCATAGTGGGTAAAGTGATTTTGACTTTCAAAACAGACAACTTTTATTCAGCATGTGAAATTTAAGTTGGTGATTTTTATCTAACATGGGGCATTTTTATTTTTATTCAAATATGAACTGCACTTGCAAACAAAGCAGTATACTGAAGTGTGTAGTACATCATAAGTGACTTTTAAATTGTCAGAAATGCTCTTCTGAAGAATTATCCAATGTAATGTGCAACAATTACTTTTGTATTTGGTTTTGATCAATTGCACAATATATTTTCCCAAAATTATGTCATAAAAAAGCCATTAGCAAAGATGAAACCTAAAAATATTTTATTCTATTCACGTTTACTCAGATAACTAAAACATTAAAAAAAAAAGCTTACCAATGTTTTGCATTCTTCTATGTTCATATGGTTTTCTTGGCCTCATTTCTTATATTGTCCCCAAAGCAATATATCTGAATATTTCTTGGTGTTTTACTTAATTGTTGCCATAAAAGCATTCAATACAAGACAAAGATAGGTAATTATCTAAAAGGTATCTTTGCATTTATTTGCCAAAAGTCATTTTTCAGATGTGCTTTGTTGTTGCAAATAGTAGCCTTCTGGAACACTGTTTCCTTTTAATTAAAAGGCATTCTGATTCCTTGAGACTTAATAACAAGCAGAAATCAAATAAGACTCTATCTCAAACCTTTCCCAGCCAGACTGGTAACAAAATACCTCAAACTCTGAAAGATTAAAAATTATGCTCAGGCATGAGGGGATCAGTTTTGTAAAAGCCTAAAATTTATACTCTTTGGGGGAGGATACTTAAAAGTGCAATATTACAAACACAAAATTATGCCAAGGAATGAGCTAGTCAGGAATCCACAGTTTAATACAGGGTGGGGCAAAATTAGGTTTACAGTTGTACGTGAAACAGAGTTTATTCCTATATTATTATTTATTCATTGTTATATTATTTTCATAAAAACAACGGTAAACCAACTTTTTCCTCAACCTGTATTCACCAGCTTCATGGCAAATTCACTCTGACAATTCACTAAAAACATGCCTAGATGTTCGTTTTTACACTGCTAAACATTCCGAACCTACATTAAATCTTCTGTTACATTTTAACAGTTTGAAAATTAAGGATTAAAACACATTTCAATGTGGAAAATAGGACAAGTGCTGCCAGGGGTAAATGTCATGCTGAAAAAATAAAGCTTTATTATAAACAAGAAGTTACTGAGCATTGAGGTAAAAACTGATTATTGCAGAACTGTAACAATCAGCTCTTCTCTTTGGATCCTTACATTAGAGAAGACCATATGGCACCTTTTTTTCTTATTTTTGTTGTTTATTTGGTTTTAAATATAGCCAAAGATATTGAAATCCACTGGCCCTTCCAAGTGTCAATATCCCTATGACCATACAGTGAAATATAAGGCTACACAACTTCAAAGTTGAAAGAAAAAAATGGACTTGTTCTGGAACTCAATTTATATAGTCATGCACCACTTAATCTGAGAAATGTTTCTTTAGCAGATTTCATCCTTGTGTGAATATCATAGAGCGAATTTATACAAACCTACAGGGTATAGCCTACTACACACCTAGACTATATGGTTATAGCCTATTGCTCCTAGGCTACAAGCCTACACAGCGTGTCACTGTATAAAAACAAGATTAAATCAAGCACTAGAAAATGATGCGATCAAGAGATGAAGTAAACATGAGATGTATGAGGTTGCTGCTGGCATAACATAGCATACTGATTTACAGAAAGCATTTTTTAATAAGTAGAAGGAATACACTTTTAAAAAGTGATAAAAATGTATAGTATACTAAATACATAAGCTAGTAACATAGTTGTTTATTATTATTATCCAGAATTACTAACTGTGCATAATTGTATGTGCTATGTTTTTATACTAGAGGCCCGGTGCACCCAGGGGGTCCTCTCAGCCCATCCTGCACCCCTCCAATCCGGGACCCCTTGGCAGATGTCCGACTGCTGGTTTAGGCCTGATCCTGAGGATCACTAACCTGGACTGCTGGCTCCTAATCACTCACCTGTCTTCCTGCCTGGTCGCCCTTAACTCCCCCTCATCCCTGCCAGCCTGATTGCCCCTCACTGCCTCTGCATGCCAGCCTGGTCGCTCCTAACTGCCCCCACCCTGGTGGCCTGGTCGCCCTCAACTGCCTCCCATGCTGGCCTAGTTGCCCCTCACTGCCCCCCCGCCCCGCTGGCCTGGTCTCCCCACACAGCCTGCTTGTTCAGTTGTTTGGTCATCCCTCACTAACCTCCCTTCCAGCCTGGTCATAGGCAGCCATCTTGTGAGGGTGTGAGGGTGAATTTACATATTACCTCTTTATTATATAGGATGACTGGCAGCATAGTAGGTATGTTTACACCAGCATTTCCACAAACCCATGAGTAATGCATTGTTCTATGATGTCATGAAAGTTGCAATGCCACTAGGAAATAGGAATTGGTTTTATTATAATCATTTACCATACACCGTGCTATATTGTATATGTGATCCATAGTTGACCATTTTGTGGCAAGTAACTGTAGTAAAATTATGATTTTGACTCTTACTACCTCTTTTACCTGATGATACAATTCAATCACCCTTAGATTGAGTTTGCTCATCTGTAGATTAACCCCATAATCCCTACCTTAAATTTGTGCTATAACAATTAGTGACAATGTATGCAAGTGTATAATATGTGGGGGAAGAAGTATATGGTTTCTACTAATACTAATTCTCAGTAGTAGTATTCTCTAACACTGTCTATAGGGAATTTAATGGCAACCACATATTTATGCATAACTGACCCAAACAACTGAAAACACTCAATATGACTCCCTCCTGCCATTAGTAGTATAGGGCTATAGACACAGTGTTTGTGACTATGATTTTTGTTCATGATTCACATCAATTTATTTAAACAGGTTAATCCAAGAAATTTCATGCAAATAAAAGCTGGGGATTCTCCTAAAATATTTTGCAATATTCCAGAAGAAACCAGAGAGAGTTATGACTTCTGCTTAAGATGCAGAAAGCTGGAGACAGCTTTGCTTCAAATGTTACAACAAAAACAGCCAAAAATGCCAAACAACCAACAATTTCAAAACTTTGTTGAGCTCATTAAAGAGCTGAGGTCTCAGAGCAAACAATTGACCTGAAATCTAAGGAGAAAAGCTGCCTCCCAGAAGAAAGGGATCTGAGCCTTTGTTTACTCAGGGGAGAATCTACTGATTATGAAAGAAGACAGCAAGAATAATTCAGGAAAATGTTTACCCTATTTCTAAAGACCAGGGGTGGGCAGAAATGAGAGAACAGAGTCTCTGGGCACCATAGACACAAGTGGACTGCACACCTACTCAAGAATTCTTCAAAGACCTCACATGATGTTTACCAAAAAGACTGGTAAGCAGGCCTGAGAAAACCCGCTTCATCATCAGGTGTTAGAAAAGAGAAAACAACAGTGCTGCGGGAAAGGTACAAAGTTCTGCCCAGACTCTCTTTCCTATGTTTCCTATGTGGCAAAACCTTGGGAAAAAAGATAAACATCCGGGGTCAGGCCAGCCAAAGCCTGTTGTCTTTAGAGTATCTGGGAGGAAGCACTGAAGCTGAGTAAGGGAACAGAAAAAATAATTATTCCAGAGGCGGCGTCCTTAGACCATACCATTGAATAGCTCGGCATGACTTTGTTTGTTTGTTTTGATAGAAATTAACAAGATGATTTTAAAGTGTATGTGTAAAAACAAGTGAACTGAATTAGCCAAAACAATTTTGAAAAAAGAAAAAAAATTGAGGTTTAGAATAAGTGATTTCTAGATGTATAGCAGAAGACAAGATAGTTCTGTGTTAGAAAGAGATTGATCTATGGACCAATGAAACTGAATGGAGAGTTCAGAAATAGAAACAGATCTACTCACACAAAAGAAAGAAAGAAACCTACACATATATGTTTCATTGATTATAAACAAATATGCAAGGAAATCACATGGATAAGGAATGTTTTTTCCACAAATGATGCTAGAAAAATCGCATATCAGTAAAGAAATTTCATTTAAGCACCTCATCTTACATGCAAAATAAATAAAAATTGATCATTGAAACAATCCATTAAAGAAAAAATTGATAAATTGGACTTCATTGAAATTTAAAACATGTCTTCAAAAAGCAAGGAAGATTGAACAATAAAAAGACAAGCCATAAATTTGAGAAAATATTTGTAACCCACTGATAAAATCTGATAAAGGGCTTATATTTAAAATACATTAAGAACTCTCAAAAGTCAATAATAAGAAAACTAAATGGGTAAAAGACCTGAAAAGAAATTTCAGCAAAGGAGACATTAGAATGTGAAATAAGCACTTTAAATGATGCTCACTGTTATTAATAGTAGGGAAATGCAAATTAAAATCCAAATGAGAGGCCACTACCCTCTTAGTCTAATGGCTAAATAACTTAAAACAATAAGCCAGATTCCAAAAGCTGCATATTCTATAATTCCACTTATATAGAATCTTTTTAAAAACAAAAAACCTGTGGGGGAATAGAAACCAAGACTGGGGATGCTATGGTTGACTATTAGGGGCACAGTAGAAATTTGGGGGAATAGAACTTTTTCTGTATTTTTCTTCATATCTTTATCGTGGTTGTGTCTACATGACTGTAATTTTTTCAGAACTGTATATTAAAAGCATGAAATTTGCTATATGTAAACTTTATCTTAATTAAAAAAGAAGTCACATTAATTTGACCTTTGTATACTCATGACTGATTGTGATCATATGTCTTGGCTGATTTTACTCAGTGGTTAGAGCTTTGGCCTGGGTACTGAAGTGTTGCTGGTTCGATATCCAGGCAAGGGCACGTACCTCAGTTGCAGGTTCACTCCCTGCTTGGGGTGTGTGGGGAGGCAATCAATGGATGTGTCCCTCTCAAATAGATGTTTCTCTCTCTCTTTTGTTTCTCTCACTTTTTTTCTCTCTCTCCCCCTCCCTTCCACTCTTTCAAAAAATCTCTCTAAAAAATATCCTCAGGTAAGAATTTTTAAAAAGTGTTCCCATTATATAGCCCATAAGAACATTAAAACTGCAATGACAACATTCTTTAAAATCACCCACAATCCTGCCTTCCTAAAATGTTACATTCTTTTATTTTCCCATGTACTATGTACACTATAATTCTATAACTGAATTCAGCACTTATTTTGTTTTTCCACAATTATAAATATGCATTTTAATAGGAACATATTCATTATCATCTTTTTATCTGTACATTATTCCATCTAGTTGAAGTATAATTGACTTAACATTTTCTCAGTAATAGACCTTTGGTCTACATTAATATTTTTAGTGCTATAAATAAAACTTCATTGAACATCTTGATAGATGCAACCATTTTTTCTTTTAATTTTCCTCCTTGAGATAAATTTCAATCATGGAATTACAGCAATAACAACTGTCCTTCACAAATATTGACCATTTTTACTAAAAATATTTTGCTCATTTTCGCACTCACAATGGATATTGGAACAGTTTTATAATCTTTCATATTCACTGGTACATATATCCATTATATAATTTAAATTATATGTGAAATTGTGTGTTTTGCTTTAATTTCCATTTTCTCCTGTATTATTGAGTGCATTGTTTCAAAATGTGTTTTGAATTTCCTATCTATTTGAGGCACAGTCTACCCATGTCCTTTGTCTATGTGCATTTTAAATTTATAAGCAAAGGAACTTTGCTATGGATAATGCCCCTAAATGTTCCCTTCTGCATCAATGATAAATGATATTGGGAAACTCTACTAAATCCAGTGAAGCTAGGGACCAGGTGTTGTGTGTCAGTAACTTGCACACTGCCTACCGCATACTATACTAGATGCTCAAAAGACATTTGTTGAAAAGGAAGAAAAGAAGAAAGGAAGGGAGATAGGTTGGAGGAAAACAAAAATAAAAAAAGGAAAGGAAGGGGGGAGGAGGGATAAAGAAAGAAGAGAAACTCACTCCTCAAGGGAAAAGCAATCTTAAACAAGGAGTAATAATCATCTTAATAGCCAGGTCTGGGAGAAATTTTTGAGATAACCACTAATGTTAATCAGTTATGTCATCCTTATTCTCTCTTGAATCACCCTGTCTTAAAGTCCATACTACTTTTGTTCATCAGTTTATGTTGGTCATTAGATTCTACATATGAATGAGATCATGTGATACTTATCTATCTGACTGGCTTATTTTGCTTAGCATAATGCTCTCTAGGTCCATCCATGCTGTTGCAAATGGTAAGAGTTCTTTCTTTTTTACAGCTGTGTAGTATTCCATTGCATAGATGTACCATAGTTTTAAATCCACTCACTGCTGATGGGCACTTAAGCTGTTTCCAAATGTTAGCTATTGTAAATTGTGCTGCTATGAACATAGGGGTGTATATATTCTTTCTGATGGGTGTGAACAAAAATAGACCCAGAGACACAGAAACATCAAAGAAACTGTCAAACCTCAGAGGGAAGGCAGGGGAAGGTGGAGGAGGGGAGGAAAGATCAACCAATGAACTCATATGCATATATGCATAACCCAAAGATACAGACAGTGGGTGGTGAAAGCCTGGCGGGGGAGGGGTGGGGGGGTGGGTTGGGGCGGAGAAGGCAATGGAGGAAAACTAGGACATATGTAAATATGTAATACTTACAACAATAAAGATTTATTTTTTTTAAAGTCCATACTACTTCTATTATGTAACTAACTACATTGCAGTCTTCCTTTGTTTCAGAACAATTACAAAGAGGAGGGCAGATTCCATGTAAATTACTGACCTCAGTAAATTTGCATTTTAAAAGTCAAATATATACATAAAGGGCTTCTTCAGTCAATAATATCTGTGAAATATAGATATAATATTTAAATATAAATGAAGTATGAATAACACAACTTTTAGATTTTATATACCAATATCAAATGAAGCAGATTGTTTTGAACTAAGAATCAAAACCAAGCAACCAGCTTCAGCAAATTGCTGATACAAATAGCAAAGAAGTCACATTGAATAGGTTGCCATAGTCACACAACTTTCTCTAGCTTGTCATATTTTGCTGATTTGAGCTGTCTTTTTGTTAGAAGAACTAGATGCTTGCCATATTTTCCCCTTTTTTAAAATTGACCTATTCAACTTTAAAGTGTACTTTCATTTCTAAGGCGAGGATGAGGCATCTGTCACTGGAATAGCAAACAGTGACACCTCTCACTATATTTGGCTTTTGGGTTTTGATTGTTTATTATGCAGAGAGGAAAAAAAAAATGCAAAAGTAGAGAGGGTTTGCCACTAGACCTAAACTGCTCAGCTTTAGTATTTTGTTTTGTTTTTAACTTCCCCTCTCCTGTCATTCTGCTGTTTATGATACCAATTTTATTCAGATGAGGCATTTGTGTTTGTCAAGTGAGATGGCAAATGTAACAAATACATTTCTGGCAGAATAGTGAGAAATCTATCTTTGACAGGAGTAGCAAAATCACAGATTGGTGGACCCGTGTGATAATTGTACTACCTCGAATCATCTTCCCCACCCATCCCCAGAAGAATCACTGTGAGATATCCATGGCCCATCTGGAGTACTCAGAGCCAACTCTGCTAATTCAGGAGGATGGTGTACACATCCATGCAAAGCTGAAACAACCCTGGCAAAATGGGAACTGATAATTGATGCCTGACATTTCAGGTTTTCAAAGAGGCCAGAATCAAGCAACATCTCCCTTTTTACTATGAATGACAGAGCTATGTATTTCACTGACACTAAATCTCTCTGTGCAGTAGCTTAGCAAAATGAAATCAAATATTATTTGGAACATTTGCTATCAGTCATGCAAAATTCCACAGCTCTAATATGCATTTGAATAATAAATTGAAATGAGCCCAACAAAGACCAAGTCTGCAGCAGACTAATAGTGGAAATTATATACTCAAGGATATTACTATCCAAGGTGGCAAGGGATACAAATGAATGTTGGAATTCACCATAAAACTGTGCAGTAGTTCATTCAACAATATTTATGTACATCTATGACTGATTTATGGTTTCCTCTTCCTTCATTAAATCATACAACAGGAGCTTACCAGAGAAACCAATTAATATTGACAATATATTCCATTGTTATAAGAACCTTTAGAAAACTAACCCCTAGAATCACAGAGATCTCCATAATGGCATACTTTTCAAGCTTCAAAGACAAAGAAAAACACAATCTGGGATTATAATGAAGAAATCATAATAACTGAAAAAATTTGACTGAGATTAAAGAGAGTGTGGTTAAACTCTGCGGGACCATTGGAACTATCATAAAAGCAATTATTTAAAGGAGAAACCTTGGGGAAGAGACCAAGGGGTTTTTTGACACAGGAAAGTAGGGGGTATTGGAAAAGATTTAGGTTGTTCATTCATTCGCAGCTTCATTTATCAAAATGTTTACTGACTAGCTACTGCCTCAGAGCCATCTGGTAGGATTTTGCAATAAAAAGATAAATGTAATAAAAATGTATTTTTAAGAGATTTCACAAGTCAGTGGGGAAGATGACATGTAGAGAGATGGTGTAACACAGTGTGGAAGTCCTGTACTAGAATGATATGCAAGGAAAAACTTTATAAGGCTTCAAGAGGAGCACTAAAACCCTTCCCAGTTGACTGCAATGTCGAAACTAAATTATAAAGGGTAAATAAATTATATACGTGATCAATTTGTTATCACCATAAGAAAAAAAAGCACAATGTAACTTTGTGTGCTATTATGATATTGAGAGTCAAGCACACATCTAATATTTATAAGAGGCATGCAGAACACAAATCCTCCCATGGTCTTCCTTTTGCTGACTCTGAAGACTTGATGACTTTAACCTTTCATCTACATGATGGCTTTCCTTTGCTTACTCCCTGTCCCCTATATTCTCAGATTACATTATCCCAAAAGACTGCAAGTCATCTAAAGAACTCATTTCAGAAGAGAAAACAGACTCCTGTGATCCGAACACAATCAGACATCTAAAAACATTTCTCTCTCCATGTTGGCATCTAGAGATGCTTCCTTATGCTCACCCCAATTAATATGAAAATATGTGCCTTCCAAATTGAAGGATGACAACAAGCCTGGGAGGATAATGTCATACTCTTCAAAGGTTTCAGAAACAAAGCATTTAAAAAAATGAAAATGTCCCAATACTTCACAACGATTTTGAAGTGTGCTAATAAGTCAATGCCAAACACACACACACACACACACACACACACACACACACACACACACCAAATCCCTCTGAAGTCCACACCTCAAAGTAATAATTATAATACTTATGTGCAAATTTTTCTAGAATATTATCCACTTATATACACACACACTTTTTAAAAAATAGACTTTATATTTTAGAGAAGGTTCAGGTTCACAGAAATATTGAGCAAAAGAAATAGAAAGTCCCCATGTACCCTAAAGTCTATGGTTTATATTAAGGTTCACTGCTCGTGTTGCACATTCTATGTTTAAGTTTGGACAAATGTACAATGACATGTGTCCATTGTTATAGCAGACACACACTATTAAGAGCTATTTTCTTATTTTAAATAGTATCTGTCTTTTTCACTAAGTATCTGTCTATTTGAGACCATATAGACTTACCTTTCTTTTTAGTAATGTTACAGGATCTCATAAACGTATACTTTAATTTATTTAGAAATTGCTTATTGATATACATTACATTTTTTAGTCTATATATCACAAACAAGACAACAATAAATATTCTTGTTCATATATATTGCCATTTTATGTACAAAATTCTGGATATCACATGTAAAAAGTCTAGGTATAAAGGTAAAAAGGTCATGATCTTTGAAACTATACAAATTTTTCTTTCAATTACAGTGATATCATTTGCAATTTTTAAGTCATTTTGACCAAGTGGAACCACAGTTCATCATCAATAAGTTGATGGTAATAATAATCTCTTCTAATGATTGTGAAGATGGAATAAAATATTTAAAATCCATGTATAAACTAAAAATAATGTACCTGGTTTTACTGCCAGTGGTTTTGTGCACTTTTGAGATTACCAGCTTGGTCAGTTATCATCACTTCTCTGAAGCAGAGCCATTCATTCAAATTCACCCCAAAAACAGCACTAAAAAGAGGATGCCAGTGAGCTGGACAGCCTTTGAACTAAACTTCAGAACATGCTGCTGCGAACAGATGACTGGGGGATTCTAAATTAGTTACAGAGATGAGGGCCTATGCTTCTCTTCAGGAAGGCATGGCTCCATCTGAAAGCAGAGTAGGTGCCAGGAAGCACTAAACAGCTCTCAGCACTGCCCTGCAGGCAGTGGCTGCCAAGGTAAATGAAGTGCTTCCATTATGACAACCCCGGAAGGGGCAAGAGCCTTCCAGAGATCTACTAATCTTTTCCTATTTCAACTACAAAGTAGAAAACCCATGCTGGCAATCTTGGAGTGACCTTCCTAAACATAAGGGTTAGGGAAAGTCAAACAGGTTTTGTCACACCCAGAGTTGAATAATCAAGAGAGAAAGGCTGTCTTTACTGAAAATGCACACCCATACTAGTTCAGGCAATGTATGTGTGGTTCATTGCCGAGGAGACAGAAAACTCATAAATTAGGACCTTCCATGGGGTAAGCCACCCTAGGGGAATCCTCTCCATCAGCACACTCCTGCGTTTTCCTTCATCTCAGAAGCATTTGAGAGGAACTTATGATCTTGTTGTGAAAGCCTTCACTTACCTCTCCTCAGGAGAAAAATGATGTTCTCATTGCTGAAACTGACACATGGAGCACACACCCGTGAAAAACCAGTTTCTCATGTGCCAACCCTTGGATTCCCGTCTGTTCGTAGGACACATATATTGCTCACTCCTTTACAAAATGTGAATGAGATGCTGCTTGACCCCTGGCAACCTCCTTCCTAAAGAATGACCCCAGATGTGGAGATGATGGTGCTGAGACATTTACCAGTGACAACAAGGACCTGGATGAGCTGGACCAGATGTAGCATCAGAGGTCATCCCAAGGAAGAGTAAGGCCTGGAGTTCCCTGAGGGATTTCCCTGGACAAGAAACCTGAGAGCAACCAACCATAGAAGTGACAGGGTTTAACAATAAGAAGATCTGAAAATTGTAATAAACATGTTTTGATTAACCAAACTATTACAAGTTTTCTTTTTCTCAATATTGAAAATATTTTTTAATCATATGAAGAGGAAATCATAGAACATACCAAATGGTGTAAAAATGTCTTATAAAGGTATACCAACTGGTTAATAAATATGTCATTTTACTGGATTTGTGGCAGTTATGATATTTGACAGCTTTTAAAAGTTTGTAATTTGCTTTGATTTCTGATTCTAAACAATAACAATTTTCTTTTACATTTCTGTAGATTTACTGTGCTCAACTGAGTGATTCTCCTGTGCTAAACAATTTCTCTCTTGGGGACACTTTTGAGACGTTTGACACCACATTGCAGGAACTAAGAACACATGGAGAACCCAAGTGAAAGTGTTCTGGTTGATTGGCCGGGTGGACTGCTCCTTGATGCCAGAGCCATCAGGCAGTTCAGTCATCAGAGGTGGCTCATCACACAGGCTCTCCAGGTGCCCTGGGTTCTCACAGGGTGGTGTCCAAAGTCTCTGGTGTCCCAAGAGTGACAGTCCACGTTTAAGGAATCAGAAACCTCCAGTCTTCATAAAATCTAGGACTGGAACTTGCACACCACCATATTCTAAGAGGAAATCAAGTCAACCTCTCAATAAAAAGATTGACAAAAAAAGTATACCCATTTTTAATCCACCATGCAAGAATATAAAGTAGTCAGATCCCCAAAATTTACCATTAAAGTCCCAGATAGTAGTTGTTATATAAACTTAATGACTCTTAGGTTAGTGCTATTTGTTCTCTTTTGTACATTTGTCTTTGAATTCTTCCTGAAATTGTATGAGCTTGGGATGAATTAAATCAGAGTATATTAGACAATTTGACAACTTCTTATCTTCCTAGCATCTATTTCTCTGTCTAGCACAGCATTATTTTCATAATGAAAAAGGAAATATGTTAAGAATTTAGTTGATCAATATCATTGAATTTAAATTCATTATTAATTCTCAGTTAACCATTCAAATTGGCTTGGACCCTGGCAATGAGAGATTGATGTTAGTCAATCTGCTTTTGGATAACTATGATCTGAGAGACTTCCTTTCTATCTAGAATAAAATAATATAAATCATTTTCAAAGGAAACATGAATGTTCTTAGTAACATGGAAATAAAACTCATGCCAAACTAATTCTTTTCCAAATTATATTTTACATAGAGATTCAAGATGCACGGCTTTGTCAAAAATATACCTTTAATCAGAGTCAGTCTTAATCAGACTGAAATTTAATAAAACAAAATTTCTTCCTGGTGGATGCTGTCATTCTTATACTGCAGAGTCACACCATCTGTTGTGACAATAAAATGTTGAGATATCTTAGAGAACATACTGTATTTACAAAGTGACTGTATATTCTATTAAAATAGAAGCCTTAATAGTAACCTTTAAATGCATCAAATTGGATATTTATAATAGCCTAAAGAAAGCCTCAAGCCATCTCTACATGCCAAAGATTCTAGAGCAGTAGTTTCTTTTTTTTTTTAATTTTTTATGGGGGTGGGGTAGGGGGGTATGGAGGTGGGGTGTGTGTGTGGGTGGCGGTGGCGGTGGGGGTGGGGCTCCTAGAGCAGTAGTTTCTAATATGAACTAGTTAAGGGCTGTCACACAGTTCAGCATCACATAAACCCAAGTCTTCACTTAACATTGAAGTTTAAGAGTTTTACGCTCTGTAGATTAACACATTTTGAGATTCTACAGTGGTATGTAAAAAATGATACATATACATTACAACACTTGTATGTCTGAAATCAGTGAGGCCATTCTCAAATATTTTATTACCCAATTGTCAAAGTTACTATGGCTGCTATAAGTCCTTCTGCATGACATTGTTCACATAGTGATGGCTCTAAAATCTGTCATGATGAGTATTGCCTTACCATAGGCAGTTTCTTTAGTCATTTCTGCTGCCCTTTTGTCTGTGGTGTGATCGAAAGAACATTTCATTAGAGCAAACTGGGAACTAGTTCACTAAAGTTCTAGACAAGAAACAGGAAACTAACACATGGACTCAATTCTATTTTACACTGATTGTGAAAATCATAAATGTAATTCCTAGAGCCAGCATAAAATGTAAAACAACTCTAATCATCTTGTAAAAAGTCTTTTTACTACATAAATTGTTCAACATGTATCTGTTTGGTGGTATTAGAGAGATTACCTATATATGATTCTACCCTAGCTATATTTAAAATCATCTATAAAACTTGTAGTAAAATAGATGCTTGATATGTATATCCCCTATGTTTATGATTTTAGCAGGAAATTTTAAGGTAGCTACATAACTCAAGTGGACCCTTATCCACAGCTCAGTCTTAATAATAGATAATCACTAAGGTAGCAATACCAAGGAAAGCAAAGTGACTCTCATTCATGCAGTAATGATTCGATGTCAGCATCACCTATTTGCTAATGCAGTTAAGTATAAAAGTTCCTAGAAAATCAGGATTCCAAATATATGCTAGAATATTTTAATTACTAGTTTAAAAGAGAACAAACATTTCAAGATTATATGAAAGCTTAATGAAGTTGTGATTGGGTACCTGAGTTTTAAAGAAATGGGAAATTGTGCCCTTCACTATAACTTTCTGAGGCTAACATATCAAAGCCATTGGATTCACTGAAGGAAAAGACTTTTTGATGAAATAACTCCAACATGAGAAAAGCCATTCCAAGGCTTTCTAAGGTTACGCAATTTCTATCATTAAGTTCTTCCTTTGAAGACAACCATAGCAACGCTGTTTCATTGACTATTGACATTATAAGAAAATGCCAAAATGTCAAGCAGGTATGCACAGTGTAAGAGCAGAAACTGCTGGTATATTGAAGTGAATGTACTGGACTATTTCTTACCAATGATGCTTTTCTTTTGGTGCAAAAAGAGCATTCAGCCAAGATTGTCCGATGGCACTACTTCGGACTCATGAAAAAGGTATCTTCACAATAGAATTATACAGAAAATAGACAGCAGTTCTCCTTTGTTAAGGAGTTAAGAATTTCCATAGTCAGAACCACAATTCAACCTTTAAAATAAGTGTAGAATTCAAGCTTCTTTGTAATTTATTTTCTGAACCCTTAATTATGTTACCTCCTATACACTGCAAAAATGTACTGTCCTTTATTGATAGCCACATGCTCTCTCTTCCTCATACTTGAAAGAATAGTCTCTAATGTTGAATCTTGATTCTTCCTACCATTTGGTTGTTTCCACATTTCCATGGCTACTTCCTTGAATGTTCTAATTTATTGCTTTGAGTTTATTAAATTATACAGTTAACTGCATGGAAACCCAGATAGACAGGTAACTTTGAGATTATATACAATAGGGACATTTGTTTTTAAATGCTTTTGACAAGCAGTCAAAATAAATTGTATTAAAATATTTTATTTTAAAATTAAGCTGTTACTAAAGATAATGGTCATTGAATCTTCCTATACTATACACATAACTCTCTAATATTTTCTGCATGGAAATAACAAGAAATAATACTGACATATAAGGACTAGAGTGCATGTCCAGATAACTGATACAACAAGTTATATAGTCCCTGTCTCTACATAGAAAATAAGTAAAAAGGACTCAGTTTAATATCCATATTGATTTTGGAGGACCATTATCAAAGAACATATTTTATGCCATTTTCTTTGACAGCCATATGTTGAACAAGGGAGTCAAGTAATATTAGAATTTTTACATATTTTAATATAAATTACTATTTTCTGTATCCTCTTAGCCCTATTAAATGTTTTTTAATGAATGTATACACAAATACATTTAATCAAAATTAATTTATTTTCTTGGTTTTAGATCGTTATTCCAGCTTAATTAAGTCTGTTTTTCATTTAAATTTTACTATCTTTTTAATTGTTTTAGTTTCATTGAGATATAATTGGCATACAATTGGTATAAAATTAATGACAGCATAATGGCTTACATATATTATGAGATTATTATCATAATAAGTTTAGTTAACACTCATAATCTCCTAAAGATATGAAAAAAATACTATTTTTTCTTTGTCATGAGAACTTTTAGGATCACTCTCTTAGCAATTTTCAAATATATCAAAGAGCAGTGTTAACTACACTCCGCATGTTGAGCATTACATCCCATTACAGATTTATCTTATTACTGGAGATTTCTATATTTTTTACAGCCTTCATGGAACTTCCCAATCCCAACTGCCATCTCTGGTAACCAAAAATCTGATCTCTTTAAGAAAAAACTTCTTTAGTCTTGTAAACGTTTGATGGTTTTCTATACACCATTATTTCTAACATTGTTTCTACCACGATTAAAATAAGGGCATTTTTAATATAACAAATTTTACCTAGGCTATCATCATCAAGTCTCATTTACCTAAAGCAGTCTACAAAGGCAAGGCACGTTGTTGGCTTAAATAAATGCTCAGCATTATCATTTCTCCATCTCCAGCAGGTCATTCTTTGCTCAATTACCCTAATCAGTCGTACTTAATTACTAATCAAGTGATACCTCAATATTTGCCTCAGTCACCTTTACCCAGACTGTTTGCTTTAGAAAATATATATAAATACACACACCCACACCCACTTCCCCACCCCCCGCCACACACAATCCAAATGTTCCTCTGTCTCTACTTCCTTGTCATAATCATTTTTACCAAAAAAAAGTTCATCTTTTCTGGATCTTTAAGACTGATGGAGCTGGACCAAGGTGTTTGTGTCCACGATACAAGTCTTACAGCCAGATCTGTTAGCACCATGAAAGTACCAGTGTTCTTAGGGGCTATTTTAGAAAAATTTTGTAAATCAACCATAAAGGAATTATTCCCAGGATCCATTCATTGCTTGATAAGAACAGATCAATGTGAAGGCTCTTTTCTACACGATTGACCTTGATTTTTCTATAATATTATTTGAGAATTATTAAAGACCCAAAAGTAAGAAAACACCAAAACCCTTCTCCAGGCATTTCAGTTACTTGAGAATGAATGTCCCGATAATGTTATATTTAGCATTATAGGAAAAATTTCTCAGAATCCTGATTTGTCCCTATGCTTTCTCCTTTTGTCTTGCTGTATTTTTTTTCACATGTTTAAATGAATGTGGGTAAAGTTGCTATAAAAGCTTTAACCATAAAGAGGCCTCCTGTTCCTTGTCTTATTGTCGCAGACACATGGATATCCTAATATGATCATATAAAATATGTATTTATAATATTATTGAAACATATTTAGGGGGAGAAGAAGAAAATCAAAAGTACTTTTATCTATTAGATTTAAAGATGGCATATCTCTTTTAAAGGTGAATTAAAATTGTTAGCATAGATTCTGTGACTATTTCAAAAGAGGAACATTAAAAACATAAAAGTCATAAAATATAGAGGATGTATATTAGGAATTGGAAGATTAAATTAAAAGGGTCTTATCTAAATGGTTCCATTGAAATTGTGCCGTATTTCTAGCCAAATAACAGAGGTAAAACACTTATTAGATCTGAATGAATCACAAAGCTTTAGAAACCACTGGGAAAAAGCATAACTATCTCTTGAGTTAGGAATTTTGAGCAATTCATTAAAACTTTAGCTGCTGAATTTGTTAATGACATAATATACCCTCAAAAGAGCTATATACCTGTCAGGAAGAGAGGGGTTATCTTTATCACACAGAAGTTTGGGCAAGTCTTTAATTCATTTTGAAAAAATGAAAGTAAAGGTCATGTAGTAGGAGTATGTGCAGATTTCATCTTTCTGGAAAGCAATTTAACAACTATATTTTGAATTTTAATGCTTTATAAATATGCATTCACTTTGTTTCTGTTTGAGTATTCCAAAAGCAGAGAAAGAAACAAACAAAAACAAACAAACAAAAAACACTGAGATAAAATTTTAGACACAAATAGTTGGTTTATGTGTGATTTCAGGGAGTAGGGAAATGGGAGTAGAAGCAGGAAAGCCAATGACAGGTAGGTTGATGAGCAGATGATCCCCATTGTGGACCACTGAGAGACTGTGAAAAGCATCCTCATGTTTGTACCACTGAGTTGGCAGATTTATCCAGCAACATTCATCTTTTGTTGATTGAGGGTAGCTCCAAGGGCATGAATTACATGAATTATCTGGTTTGTCTAGTTTAGTGATGCCAAGTAGGTTAGCTATAGCATCCAGACAATACACTCAAACAAATAACTTAGTAAACCATCAGGCTGCATAGGAATTGTATGCAGGTGACCTTCTGAGTAAGCGAAGAGGACATAAATGGGGCCAAGGCCATCTGCTAGGCCCTTTGACGCAGGAAATGTAAAGACTTATTCTTTTATCTTGCCTCTCACAGTGAGTAGAGGAATGCTACCAACAGAATTTATGAAAGGTTCTGTGATATGCAAATAGTTATCTAAGATTTTTGTTTAATGTTAGATTTTATCAGAAAGCCATCTCTTCCTGCAATCAATTCAAAACTCTATTTAAATTACGGTCTATTGCATAATCTGTTTTATGATATGTAGCTATGATAACAACACATCTTGCTATCATGAGATGCCTGATAGTATGATCAAATAAAAATTAAAAATTGAATAGATCCAGAGGTTTGCCAGATTTGGCAAAACACACGCACACACACACACACGCACACACGCACACACGCACACATACATACACACACACAAACACAACAGGACACTCGGTGTACAGTACTTGTTTTCTGGGCTGCCATAGCAAAATGCCACAAATTGGGTGCCTTTAAACAACAGAAATTTATTCTCTCACAGTTCTTAAGACTAAAAGTTTGAAATAAAGTTGTCAGCAAGGCCATACTCTCTCTGCCGGCTCTAGGAAAGGGTATTTCCTTGATGCCTCTAGCTTGTGGTGGTTGCCTGCAGCCCTTGGTGTTACTTCGCTTGTAGATGCTTCACTCCAATGTCTGCCTCCATATTTACATGGTGCGTCCCCTTTGTGTCTGTGTGTCTGTGTCTACAAAGACCCAATTTCCAAATAAGGTCACATTCACAAATTCCAGGCAGCACGAATTTTGGAGAGACACAATTTAACCCAGTATACCCAGCCAGTTAAGTTTGACCTTTAGAAAAACAATGTAGATTGCCCACAAACACTGCATGGGGCATAATTATGATAAAAAGTAATTGTTGTTTACTTAAAATTGAAATCTAATTAGATGTTCTATCTTTTTATGTGGAAAGTGTATACTCTTATAGACTATTCAGATTCTTTAGCATTACCTCATTTCTACATAGCTTTGAAGAGATTCAGTTCTGTAATTGGAACCTGAAGTTAAGGAAAAGTGTCAAAGTTTCTCAGATTGTGCTCATGCTTATATTCTGATCCACTTTCTCTAAATAACTACAAAACTATAGAGAGCAATCTTTTTCCTCCTTTGAATGATTTTCTCTTGGAGTCTGAGGTCATAATTCCACTTATTAAATATTTACTGAGTTATTCACATATACAAGGATATATGGGAAGAATGAGTATGGGCACTCAGTCAGATGGTAAAGACATAGAAATAAAGTTCTCTGCCCCCAAAGAACCTACAAATTAGTTCTAGTGATGAAAAAGACATCTGCCAAATAACTGCTTCAAGATAGAGTCCATGCCACCAAAGAAGTAAGAGCAAAGTAGAAGGAAACATGAGTAGTTGCTATCTCACACATTCTGGAAGGTTCAAGTCAGATCGCATGGAAAGGTCCCTTTGGAATTTGGCCTTAGAAGATTAACAGAATGACAATATGAAATTGGGTGGGAGATACTATCCCAGTAAAGAGAGTAACTTGACCAAAGGTAGGAGTCATTAGCCTGATTAAGGGTAAATGAGTCACGTAATTCCCTAGTTTCCAAACGTTGTCTGTTAGAATCCCTTGTACTCCGAATTCCTTGTAGTTCACCCCAAAGGATATTGATTCAGTCGGTCCAGGGTGGTTCAATTTTTTAAAAAGCTTCCTAAGAATTGCAAAATACAATATGGACCCAAATGTGTAATAGCTCAACCACAACCAAAGTTTCTATTTGTAACATATAATAGTACAAGTTAAATGTGGCAGATAGAGTTGGGTTTTATAGAAGTGACTGAGGAGGAAATCTATTTCATATTTCCATAGCACAAGTTATATTTAGGTCTACTTAGTAATCAGATAATTTTATACCCAAGAAGAATTTTCATTAATACAAACCCCTTCTTTCCTTTCTTTCACCAATACTAAAAAAGATTCCCTGTTACTCATTCTTTCTTAAAGTGTTAAAATGGCAAAATATAATTCCAATTCCAAATTAATTTATAAATGCCCATTACTAATGGTTTCCAATTAGCAACATAAAATAAAGACAACCAAATGTTCTTGATTCTAAAACATAAAAAGAAAAACACCTGTACCACCTGATTATTTATTTTAGGTTAATGATATAAATGAGTCAGGAATATATGAAATAAATTGCACTAAAATAGAGGAACTGCTTTTTTCTTGTAAACCACCAAAAAGTATCTAAAAGTACCAGTTCAAATAACTGAAAATAACAGTGTGAGTCAAAACATAGACTGTTACTTGTTGTATCTCTGCATTTCAAATCATGCTTAGAAGAAAAAATAAATATATATATATATATATATATATATATATATATATTCCTCTATACAGACAAAATACGCAACTCTGCATGTAGGGTTATGAACTTTTAGGGAAATTTTTCTTGATGGTGTGGAAAATGCTTAATGTCTTTAGGGATTTTTCTGTTCTTTTTCTTTTAGGAAGGCTTTACAACATTTTCATGCCATGTATCACCTTCACATAAGCAGAGAGCCAAGTATGCATTATTTGTTTAAAAGATCAACATAGTTCTCATCTACACACCAGGTAATAATGATAACTAACATTTGCGATTTATGAAGCATGTGTGCCTGCTCAGTCGCATGTGGTCCCTAAACAGTTGTGGTGGGTGGGGAGGGATGGGGGGCTGCTGTTGCCAGACCTTAGCCACACAAGTAATCAAGCTGAGGCTTAATAGTGTCTCTGAAGGTCCAAGGGTCCAAGTGCCCAAGGTTACACAGCTCCTTAGTGAGGGAAGCAGGCCTTGAACCCGATTCACAATCCTGATTAACAGCCCAGTGGTCTTCCTATCACACAATGAAGCTCCAAATTGTTTCAGGAAAAGCTTGTCCTCATTTAAGAATGTGCCAAAGAATGCGCAATTGTTCTCTTTGCCTCAGATTTCTGAGAAATATTATCGGATCAAATAGCTGAGAAGCAGCTACTGGAGATATGCAAACTTCATTAGCATTTAATATCTCTGTGGTTTTGTCTTAAAATTACTTAGCAAGCTGAACTAATCAATATGATCAAGTAATGGTCTATGAACTTCTATTTTAAAGCAAAGCTGTTAGATTAAACGATCCAAAGATAAAATCTGAAACTAGTAAACTCCTGCTAGTAATCTCCTTTATCCTTTTAATGAAATTCAAACCAAGTCACAATGAAAGTTCAGAAATGAAGAGCTTAAAAAAGAAAACATGAAAATTAATTCTGCAGAGTTTCTTTTCAAATCAAGTCTTAATAGCTAAGTTCTAAAACCTTGAAAATGGAGGTTCATATGACAGGCCTTTCACTGTCATTGTAATAATGAGGTACCACTCCTATCAAGCAACCTCATTTGTGGTGGAAAGTGTGATGCCTATTTACCAGTCTTATTTGAAATACACTGTCAGTGGTGTTTTACCTCAGATAACTAACCCCATAGCTTCCTATTCAGACCATCTGAAGGGAACAAGGGTTTCATTTATTCCCAATTTTGAAAGGTTTTAGCAAACAGAAACAAAAGCTAAGTATCTACCTATAGGGAACAGTCAATTTAATATAATATTACTCTGCAGTGGTATATCATCTCATGAAGAATTTTTATATTGACATGGCAAAATGCCCATCCTATATAATAAAAGCCTACTATGCTAAGTGTCCAGTCATCGGTCGGCCATTCAGCCAATCAAAGTGTAATATGCTAATGATATGCTCAACTGCTCACTATGACATGCACTGACCACCAGGGGGCAGACGCTCTGACTGGTAGGTTAGTTTGCTGCTGGGGTCCGGTCAATCAGGACTGAACAAGACAGGCCAGACACTCTCTGGAACCCTCCCTCAGTCCCTCCCTAGCTGGCCAACCTCCCACATTCCTCCCCTGCCCTGATCATGCCCCTGTGGGGTCCCTCAGCCTAGCCTGCACCCTCTCGCAATCCAGGACCCCTCGGGGATGTCGGAGAGCCAGTTTCAGCCCGATCCTGCAGGCCAGGCTGAGGGACCCACCTGGTGCACTAATTCATGCACCAGGCCTCCAGTGACCTAATATTAATTGTTGGGGGGGGGGGGGGCGGGGGAGGGGAATACCAAGTGATTTGGTTTTTGAGGGTTGCCATAACAAAATACCACAGACTGGGTGGGTGAAACAACAGACATTAAATTTCTCATAGTTCTGGAGGCTATAAGTCTAATATCAAGATATTGAAAGGTTTAATTTCTTCTGAAGCCTCTCTCTGAGGCTAGTAGATAGCTACCTTCTTACTGTGTCTTCACATGGCCTTTCCCCTATGCTTTCTCACACCTGGTGTCTTTTTCTCAACTTCTAAGGATGCCAGTCATATTAGATTAGGGCTCCAACAGCATCACTTTAACTTAATCATCTCTTTAAGATTTTATCTCCAAATAAGGTTACATTCTGAGGTACTAGGAGTTGGGATTTCACCATATGAATTTTGAGGGGATGCAATTAAATTCATAACACAAATTATGTGTATAAAGATTTTTCTCTGGCTATAGGTGTGTGCATGTTATGACAAAAACTCAAAGGAAATCTAACAAAAAGTTAACAAAATAAATGAGTAAGATAAAGTTAATTTTATTTTCATCTTTAAATTCTTCTTAATTTTTAAACTATGAACATTTATTGAAAGAGGAATGAATTAAATCACTAATCATGAACTATCAGGCCAGTTAAGGGAGTATTAAAATGGTGAAGCAAAGCACTTCTACACTAATCTATCTATAGCAATGATTACCTTTCTTATATTTCACTTCCTATCCTTTTCCATTTCTTAACTATAAACTATTTCTTCAGCAAAAGTCTTAAACCATAGCCCATGGTGTAGTATTGGCAAAAGCAGAGCTTCTATTGTTGATGCAAAGTCATTTTCTTTGCAACCTGTAAAATTTTGCTGCCCACAGTAAAAGTTTAGTATTTTGAGGGCATAGACTAAGTCTTATTCATCTTTGAAACTTTGAATCACTACAGTGCTTTCAATTGAACACACACTCAATAAATATGTCAAAAGACAAAACACTCAAGTATCTCTTAGCTATTCCTTAAATAAGAAGACAACAGAAAGTGTACTCAATTTGAGTGGAACAATTCAGTTCAAGTCCTTGTTCTGCGGAATATCACATGGATAATTGATGTCAGTTTACATGAATCTTCTATGCTCTGGTTTCCTCATGTGTTGGCAATGTAGAAGAAAAATGTATTTTCTTAACAGCTGGTCTAGGTACAGGGAGAGAATTGCCTTAGTTTAGAAAAGGTCTGCCATAAAACACGTAGGATGGAAGATAAGATCCTTAGGACAGAAGCAGAAACCAAGGTGGAGGGAAAGTATGATTAGTTTCCTTGAACAAGAAAATGAGATAAATATGGTTCTTTCTCTTCAAGGGAGAATGAAAAAAGAAAGATAAATCAAAGAAGAAATAAGAGGGGAAAGAGATGACAGCAAGTTGGCAACAGTGTGGGGGCACAGCATGCCATGTCACAGGAATTAGAAATCTCTGTGTCAGAAAAGGAAAAGGGCCTAATATACAATTTTAAATTGTTTCCTGTATAAGGCGCACTTTTATCCCTCATCAAAATCCTCAAATTTTATAATATTTCTATTATACTAAAGAATATTGTATTGATGGTTGGTGGTAAATAGTGGGGGATGTGGAGAGAAGAGGGATGACTCAATGAGAAAGGACAAGTCATTCTCAGGAGTAGAAAGAAGGAGCTAAGGCAGCCATGACAATGCAAGCCATGAAGAATTTGAAAAAAAAAATTAAGAAGGCCTTTGGGTTTCCACAATCAATAATCCTATATAATAAAAGGGTAATACGCAAATCAACCAAATGGTGGAATGACCAGTTGCTATGATGCACACTGACCACCAGGGGGCAGATGTTCAACACAGGAGCTGTCCCCAGCCCACAGGCTCGAATCACTCGATCAGGGCCTGCGGGCCAATCTCTTGGTCCCTCCCCCCAGCCAGCAGGCCCTGATTGCCGATGGCGGATGGGGAACCGGGGGTGGGTGGGAGCGGGGGACAGGGCCAACTGCCAGCTGCTGGGGAAGATGACCCTGATTGCAGGCCAAGCCTGGGGACCATACCCATGCATGAATTTCATGTGCTGGCCCTCTAGTAAATATTATAAGTTCTTATATGTTTTTGAGATATAGGTGGGTCATATATTAAATGGAATAATTATGTACCATACTGACATTATAGAATTACTATATCAATCAAATGAGATAATAACAGCTAACATTTATATAAGACTTACTATATGCCAAACACTTTTTGGAAGCACTCTAAATCTTTTTACTTTTTTAGCCCTCACAAGAATGTCATGAGGTTCCTTCTGCATTTTTGTCTGCATTTTATAAGACAGAAAAATAACTTGCCCTAGTCCACATTGCTAATAAGCAATTGGTGGAGCCAGGATTTAAACTTGTAATAACCACACTATTGTAGTCCAGAACAACAGAATCATTTATGCATATTAAAGTGTATTGTGAGCAATGTAAGGTGTCACTCTCTGGCATTTAGACAAATTGAGCAGTTATACACTTAGGAAGAAGAAGATTGGGAGAAGTATATAAGAATTCTTCCATCTCTCTTAAATTAATAATGACCTCCCAGATGTAAGGTTATGTAGTTTTTCCTATTATGGTTCCTCAATTCAGAATTTCCTTCTGCTTATATTATAGAGCTTGTGCCTGACACAAGAATTCAGACACAGGGAGTGATTGGGGCTGAAATTCAGCCTATTAGTATATTTATTAGTCAAGCCATATGCCCATTAGACTACAGCCATTCAAAGGGAACATTTTTTAAACCCTACACAAGAATGCTTATGGTTCAGTGGGTCCTGTTTCCTCTCATTTTTTAAATAAATACATTTTTTATTGATTTCAGAGAGGAAGGGAGAGGGAGAGGGATAGAAACATCCATGAAGAGAGACAATCATTGACCAGAGCCCAGCCTGCATGGCTCAGTGGTTGAGTGTCAACCTATGAATCAGGAAGTCACAGTTTAATTCCCACTCAGGGCACATGCCAGGGTTGGGGGCTGCCTCTGCACACTCTACACTGGGGATCGAGCCCACATCTGGGCATATGCCCTGACCAGGAATCCAACCGTGACCTTCTGATTCATAGGTTGACGCTTAACCACTGAGCCACGCAGGCTGGACTCCTCTCCTTCGTGACTTAACAACCATCTACTCATCATTAGGGACTCCCTCTCCATTCCCAACATGGCTTTTCTCTCAGGCTCCTCACCCCATACCCATACCTGACATCCTGTTAGAATTAACCACTGTACTATCCTATCTCTCCTCCCCTTTTGTATATGAAGCCAAGAGCATATTGGTCCCTAACTCCAAAATGCTCAGCAAAGTGCTAAAACCATAGTAAGTTGAAAAAAAAATTTTAATAAAAAAAATAAAGAACCAAACAGATTTTTCTTGGGAGAGACATGCTAGGACACCATAGACCACAGATCCTGGAAGAGATCCTACGTGAGAATCCTGAGTTGAAATTTAGTTTTAACTCTGATTCTAACTAGCTCCATGACTTTGGGCAATTCACTTAACCTTCTGGCTCCTTGAAGCCAAGAGCATATCCAGTTTTGTTTTTACAAAATAAAAAAGAGCCCTCAAGTTTTGTTTTGTTTTTTTAATAAATAATTGGTTTGGGTAAAATTGATCTTTTGGGTCTATTCTAGTTCTTAACTTCCTATTAACACTCTCCTTTGTCAGAAGTATGATTAATGAACAAATGCCCCTTATAACCCATTAGTCAACTTGAAATTCTGGCAAAATGGATCACTTTAAATCATTATTTTATGTTTTTCTTGGTCCAAGTTCAAGTATTTACAGTCCTCAAGAATTTATAATTTCTGTTATTCTATTGCTAAATGTGTTCTTAACCATCCCCATGATCCAACTTATCTGTCTTTATTCCTAATGGCTCCACGTATAAACTATGGGGCATTAAAAGAGAATGATTTCTCTCTGACAGCTAATTGTCCCATTTTTTCTTTTTTGAAATACTTAAAAAAATTAATAAAGCAGCAGATGAGAGTGAGATGGCTGGGGGTTTTAATGCCTTAAGCACTTTAACCTTATCCTACAGCTCAGGTGATCTGCTTGGCAGGCATATCAACGGGAGGGAACATAGCAGGTGGAAAAGAAGATATTAACAGGCTCAAAAGAATGGCAATTAGCAGTCCATTATCTCCACATCAGGACCAGATTGGTTTCCCAATAAGACTCTGAATTAACCAGGCTTCACATTCCAATGTCAATCAATTAAAGCACGTTGTTTTATTTTTTTTTTTCAGACTTAGAGTAAACGGATATATATTTGCTTAATTCCACTTATTTTGTATAAACTGTCATATGAAAGGTCTTTTTGTTCTGCAGATATGATTGATGTAATTTCTGAATAATATCCAACCACAGAAGAAAATAGTATGAAACTCAAATTAATATAATTTAATAAGTATAATAGCAAAAGTTTAAAATCATCATTAAATGGTGGGAAGTAGGTAGTTTTACCCTGACAAAAATATAGGTGTGTGGGAAATATAGCATAAGCTTAATATATAATCATATGAAATTTTCCTTTTAAGTTTTGTCATTTGTTATCCCTGTAAATGCCAGGACCTTCTCTCCATTTGATTTAAAGCTTGAAAGCCACCACTCACTGCTCTTTCTCTTATTTGTGACACCCAACCTCACTGGAAAGGAAGTAGGCAGATCTCCCCTGATGAGGCTGGAATGGCACTTTTGTTAATTGGCATAACCCAGGCTAGAGAGAAGTTTTCAGTAAGGTCAGAATTAGTTACACTTTGCCTGCTTTCCTCTACCTCTAGCCAAAGCAGGGCAAGCTCTCTTGTTAGGCTTGTTCCTGCATATATTCTGAGTCCCTTTCTGTCTTTTATTAGGAAGCAATTTGTTGTTCAGCTATCTCTCAGAATCAAGTTCACCTTGGCTTTTAGTCAAATCTAACCTCGGGTCTCATTCAGAAATCCTGAAACTTTTTATATGTAAACGCTTTTAAAACTCTGAAGAGAGCCATGGACTTGTACTGCTCTACAAAACCATGCAAGTTTACAATTTTATGGGACAGTTCTTCAGAGATCCTTTCCTCCATATTCCAGAGACCCCAAGCTAACAAATGCACTTCAACCTAATTATCTGACCAAGTTTCCATGTATACCATTGTTAATGTTTTGATGACCCACAATTTTATCTTGCTGTGATTCTGACTTTTATACCGTTGTAAAAACCTTACTCTATTTACTAGGAAGAAGACAGGGTATCAGCTAATTGCTCCTCCCCTTTATTTGCAGTAAGTCCAGACCATTCTCCTTGCCTACAACTAGGTGATGGCCCCTTCTCTGAGCGCCGATCAAGGGACTATGTCTTCAGTTTAGGTCTATGACCCTCCTGATCTCCACAGGTCCATCCAAAAAATATTTACAAATATATCTACAAATTCTTTAAAACCAGGGAAAAAATCCTCTAATATTGAAATAAAAAGACTTTAAAATCTTATTTGCTCAGCTTCTTACAACTATGAATGAATGAAAATAGGTTGTAGAGTCACTTTACACATTAAGAGGGTCTCGTATTACTTTCAGCAGAACTAGAGGCTACAGAGTTAAAATCCTTCTTAAATTGATAAAAGTGCATCATCAGAACAATGACTCAGCTTTTGGGTCAAGCTGAGTTTTTCAAAAACAAAGTGCTCTGTAATTGATCTTCTATGCTTTAGACTACGTTCTATGTATTTGTGCATTGTGCTGCACTAACCATGTACACAGTAGCATTCCACTCAAAGTAACAGTCATAAGAAGGACTCATTTCTCATTAGAGTGCACTTAGAATGAGAACAATGCTATTTCAATGTTTTAGATGAGAACTCTTTGTGGAGAAAAATCTTATACAAAGAGTAATAGGGAAGAGAAAGAAATAGTTTCTGTGACTGAAACTTGGGTAGGGGTCATAAGCTTGCTCCCTGATACCCTCCACCCCAAGGGGTCTTCTTGGAACCACCAATGCTCCATGGAACAGAGTCTAAAGTACATTGACAGAAAATATTTTTCTCTGTGTTGAATCAAATTTGCATATGACAATGCAAGAGATAAATATCTGAAAGAACAGTGCTGATAATGCTTCCCATCTTACACAAAACCAAAAAGGAAGACAGCCCATGATCCCATCACTCATTTTGCCAGAGGTCCCTGGTGAGGACTGTTTTTCCAGGAACTCAAGAAGGCAAATAAGCACGTTGCTGTTATACTGAGTGATACACCCCTGTCATGTATGGCTGGCTTCAGCTTGTCCGCACACATCAGTGGAGGTCCCCCTTGTGCTCTTTCTATCTTGACATCACTACTTAATGCATAACTTGAAAAATAGACACTATTGCTTCCTGTCCATTTAGGACAGATTGTCAGGTCCCTAGAGCTTAGAAGAATTTACTGATCTCTGATGTCAAACCTTAAGATAACCTTAGCACATAGAAATTCAGAATCTTCCATTTTCAGGCTATAAATTGCCTGAATACGAAACTGAATGATGATTGCTTAGCTTATTAATGGGAAACCTCAAAAGACAATGGTTGCCCTCTCTATGTGGGCTATTTCTGCCACATAAGTTTTGCCAAGAATGCTTTTCAACCCTCACCTAACTATAGTAGTTGACATGGCAAGCCTAAATCATTCTCAAGACCCAAATTGAACATAACTTCTTTTGTGAAGCCTTCCTTAGCACACATCTCACAGAGGTGAGTTTGGTCTGCATTCATTAGTGCAATTATCTTGTGTCTATTTATGTGTCTATCAGACCATAAATTCCTTGAGGCAGGATTCATGCTTTATTTATTTATGCCTCGAAGTTTACTTAAAGGACTAGCACATAATGGAATCTCAAAAATGTTTATTAGGTGGTTGATACTGACTATTGATATCAGTAAGGTGTTTCACAGAATTGTTCTGTGGGCAGGCATACTATGAAATCTGATGATCCAAGTGGTACCTGAGCCTACAGCCAGGTGGAAATGTCATATTCCACCTTTGGAAGAAATATGATCACTGTGAAGCTAAGAGTATATATATTATCACATATCTAAATTCTATTTTTGATATTTTATTCAATCATGACCTATTAAATATCTACTAGATTTGAGGCAATGTATCAGACGTTTTAAATTTTTTTTCAAAGAAACACATTTTTAAGAATTAAACTGATTTACCTATAACAAATTTTAACTATCTTTTAACAGTTCACTGTAGTGAGAAACAGCAGTAAGGAAGTATTATACATATTGGCAAATGCAGACTCTGGAATTGGAGGCCTATACTTGCAATCCAGCATCCTCACTAACTAGCCCAGTCACCATTTTTGTGCCTCCATTTTCTCACATGTAAAACAGGGATTAATAATAGTATTTACCATGTTCGGTTATTATGAGGTGATAAAAATACTTGCAATATATTATAAGAACTCAACATATGCTATGAAGTTATTGTAGAATGTTTCTCCTATCAACTGCCCTCTCTACAGACCTTCGCAAAGAAAAAAATATTCCTCATTTGATCAATATTTATTAACCACCTTCCCTGTACCAGACATGTTCATGACTAGTAACATAGTCATGAACAAGACAGTGCATGCCTTCAGGATGCTTACATTCTAATGAAGACACTAGGTAAGAAGGTAAACAAGTGTTCTCTGTAGTAATATTGGGAGTAGTAATAATGTGCAAGGAGAGGGAGTGAAGAGGTATATGGCTCCTTTACAGTGGCCAGTGAAACTTCTCTGAGATATTTTTTAAGTAAAACCTGATTCTGGAGGAGCCTTATGAGGATCTAGGGGGAAAGTGTTAAAGAAGGTAGAGTGGATACAAAGATATAAAGTTAGAACTTTCTTGAGATCAAACAACAGCAAAAAGGCCAGTGTGCTCAGAGTAGGGTGAGCTTGAGGAAGAGGCGCAGGTGATGAGAGCCTAGAGCTAGGTAGGGTTCTATTCACAGGAGGCTTTGGTGGCCTTTGGGAAATTCTGGCTTTAGTTCTGACTGCAATGTGAGGACAGTGGAAGAGTTTGCACTGTGGAAGCATGTGACTGTTTCTGTGAAGTAGAGACATTGGGTCAAGTGTGAGAGGAGGGAATTTGATTAGGTGGAACTTGTGTAGGTAGTTAGGAGAAAGCAACTTTCAGGGTATATATTATGATAGAGTTAATATGACTTACTGCAGAATGTATATGACTCTGCAAGGAAAATAAGAATCAAAGATGACTATTAGTGTCTTTGGCCTGCACTATCATTTAAAAAATGGAAGACCAAAAGAGGAGCCAATTTGCAAAAGAAGATCCACGGTTCTGTTTGGGGCATGCCGATATCCTAATCTGGAGTTAAGGGGGTGATGTTTAAAATGAAATTATGTATTTCAGATTGGCTAGGATCATTTAGACTGTAGATATATAAGAGGTTGCAATAGTGTACCCTGAGCACATCAAAATTCAGAAGCTGGAAAAGGAGAAGAAATTTCAGACAATGCTGTGAAGTCCAGTCAGTAAGATAAAAAGGAAATCATGAGTGTGGTGTCCTCAAGGACATCTGAAGAACAACTTCCAGGACATCAACCACATCCAGTGATGCTGAGAGGCTAATCTGAGGTCTGGGAAATATGGAGATCACTATTGACAAGAGCATTATGGCCAAATGATGAGAACAAGAGCATAATTTCATGGGTCAAAAAAGATACAGGAGGTGAGGAAATGGAAGTGGTGTATAGACATGTTTTATTAGGAATTTTACTATGCAGGAAGCAAACATGATTGTGAATGGAATGGCTAAAGAAGAGGATTCAAAAAAAAATCTGTTTTCAATTGAAGGTATAACAGTATGCTGTTCCCTCTCTAAAAGGAACCTTTTGGATTGAGCAACAAGAAAAATTTATATCTCCTTCATAAACAGATCTCCCACTAAATCGGTGGTGGGTATTCTAAAGGGTATTCATTCCAAGAAATTAGATGCTTGACCTGCATTTAAATTTTGTACACTTAGGATTCCATAAAGAAAATGCAAAAACACCTTCCTTTTCTTCAGGTAGCAATTATGTTGCCTGGTGTTGTAGAATCAAGTAAAATAATTTCTCTAAATTTATTTTTTAAATGGAAGCATTTTATTTCTACATTTTAGAACAGAAGTACCAAATAATGAAAAGTTGGCCATTTATGATAAGTACAGTCTATGATTCTTGTTCATAGAAAAAAAATTTTTTGAGCTATTCAGAGATGTCCCAGAAATCAGATACCTTAATTCATAAAAGGTAGAAAATATTTCTTTAGAAATATTGACAATTAAATCTTGACTAGCTTCATGTCAAAATTGTCTTTTCATAACAGTGCAATGAACTGTTTCATTTAATACAAACTAAATGTGTTTTTAATGATGTTATAATAAACCTAAAATCTTGAGAGTGATGCTGTCAAAGTATAATTGTTTCAAACTTGGAAAATAAGCCATTTATCCCCAGTGCAATGTTTATTTGCAAATAAATGGCCTGTTTTCACCTTGGCATTTTCTGATAGCAGGAGGAGGCATATCCTTGGAAAAAGTTCTGTTATCTTTGTTCCTTATTTTAATCACAAGCATCTGGATGAGGCTTAGTTCTCCCTCGATAAAGAAGAAAATGGAGCCATTTCAAGAACCAATAAAGGGGAATCTGTGTGCGACAAGCATGAGTCCCCCTCAGAATCATCTGGTTCTGGATACCAGGGGAGCCAAGGGAAGCACATGCCACATTTGTAACATTGCTTTGAAAATCTTCCGGGACCTCTAGAGAATACTCTTCCCCGAGGGAAATTTGGTGTGAAATTTTGCCTCATTGTTGTCAAGTAGATCAGTCCTGGAAATAAAAAAGCGTCTATGATGAGGACATTAGAGAACAAAATGAGAATGGAGCTCCTGGTTACTCATTTCCAGCAATGGCTCTTTGAAAATAGAGTAAAATTTATACTCGAGTCATATGTGAGAAGATGGCCTTGGGGACGGCTAGTAGGAGCACCTGCACTTCAGGTTGATGTTGTTCGAGGCTGATGGCACCACCTGCATAGTTCCCATACAGTCAGGGTGGTCCTGACGTGCCACTAACCCTTAATACGCTTTCTATATTCTAGGAAATAGAATTTCCTTTACTGTCCACATCCTCACCTCCCCGCCAACATTTACCACTTGATCCTACAAACCTTATTCCCACATTAAGTTCCTTACCTCATTGTCTTTCAGAGAAGTTGATGGTATAGCAAAACCACTTCACTTTTTAAAAATTGACTTAAATCATTGTCATGGGCTTGCTGAGATGCAGGGGCCACTTTTTATAACAAGTTGTTCTTCCCTCGCTCCACACCATGGCCTGGCAAGGTTGTTTGAATCTGATTCATCTCTGGGCCCTCCTTAGGCCACCATGGCTCCAGTTTATATTTTCAAGTCAGGCAGATGGTGGCCTAAGGAGGGCCCAGAGATGAGTCAGACTCAAACAATGAGCCAAGATCTGAAACAGTCCAAGAAGTGCCCATCAGTAGGTGAGTGGATAAAATGCTGTGGCACATTTACACAGTGGAATACTACATGGCTGTTAAAAAGAATGAACTCTTACCTTTTGTGACAGTATGGATGGACTGGAGGTTATAATGCTAAGGGAATTAAGCCAGTCAGAGAAAGACAAGTACCATATGATCTAACTCACATGTAGAATCTAATGAACAAAATAAACTCACAATGAAACCCAGTCATGGATACATGGTACAGACAAAGAGATGTCAGAGGAGAAGTGGTGTTGGGGGGGAGCGGGGGAGGGCATGATGAAAGAAGATGAAGAGAATAGTCAAAAATCATATATGCATACTCCATGGACACAGATAACAATGTGGTCACGGCAATGGGGGACATCTGTAATAATGTCAATAATAAAAATAAATTTAAAAAGAAAATATAAACTGGACCAATCAAACTTTTCTCTTGATATAGAATTGAAAAGCCAATCCAAGTGACTGAAATGTTTAGTGGAGAGGGATGCTATGAGGCACAGTGAGAGGCCTGATTAAACCATAATAAATTAAATCATTGGCCATAGGCAAAGTGTATGAGTGAATATAAGAAGCTATTAGTCAGGGAAGATAGAGCTAACATGCCCCCCAAAAGCAGGGACCCATGGGTGTCCATACCATCCTGAGAGAGAAGTGTCTCAGGTCTAGGAATTCAAAATTCCTGTGAGGTCAACTCTTCCATAGTTCTTGTTCTTGGATTTCCATACAATTACACTTCTTACTAAAATAAACTCATTGTATTTCATATGTTGTGTGGGTTTCTATACTTGAAGAAAAAAATATCTAACTAAAGTGAGTTACCAGTACAGATGGCTGAGTCAAGTTGGATGATTGTTGCTTAGCTTTCAATGAATTGAGAAAGAGAAACTATCTTCTTCCCATAGTTCTGTGGAGTCTGGCCTTACAAACAAAGAGATGCATATTCAGTCACATAGCTTGACAACATAGAGCAATTCTGTGACATAAATCCCAGAACACTGGACTGAGATATGGCCAAGAAATCTAGGACTCCAGGCTACAAATCTTTAACTTTTGTGGTAGATTGTTTTCTTTAATCTTAAAAAAACCCTTTATATAAAACATATCCAAGCATAGATGCTTTTGTTTAGCAACTCAGTCCCCTTTTATACTCCTCACCTTAATCATGAAACCTTAAAAGTCCCCAGAACTCAATTTAAACGCAATTGATCTCTCATTTTATATATGGACTATGAAGTATTTGAGCACTACTATCAATTCTATATAATAAAGAGATAATATGCAAATTGGCCATCACATGTATGGGAATATAACCATGAGGCTTTACCTCTGAGATCATTTGTAATCTCTGGCTCTACCAAACTAATATTCAACATTCCTATAAGAAAGTATTTTATATTTGTTCTCTATGTAATCTTGTAAAAATTTTCAACATCATCGGTTTCAAATTCCCTAGTATTTTAACATTCATTTGAGACAAATATTTCATATCGCAGTATTTTTAACAGAGCACATTGAACGCCTTTGCCAAAGCAGATTGGATTTGGGCATCAGCCCAAAGACTGAACTTTAAAGAGAAGTTGAATGTGTTTCAAGAAGTTCTAAGGTGAAAACTTGAAGCTGAATAATGATGAGGTCTCTGTTTGTGTAACTTAACTGTGTCTTTCAGACTGAAAAAGAGACATGGTTTATATTTAGAATTGAGTGGTTTAAGTATAGTAGTGTCTCTTAAATTTGACTTACTTAAATTTCAAAAGGTTGGCTTTCTACCACATATTTCAAACCACATTTACTGCAAAATCTATATACTGTATTCTGAAACCAAGCAGCTGTGGATCAGAAATTATAGCATTAGAGCCTGTGACAGAGGTTTCAGTGCCTTCAGGATCCACTCTGCCCATCTTCCCTGGTCACAGAGCTCTGATTTTATTCTGAGCAGCCATGTGTTCATTATATTCCCCAATTCCCTTGGATCTAGACATGGCTAAATTTGGCCAGAAAGGCTATACGAAGAAGAGTTGTGTGATACTTCCAGGAAGACTGGTTTAAAGGAAGCAACCTCACCTAGGAGACACCTATCTTGCTCTCCTCACTTTCCTCACTCTGATGCTTCAAGCACGGATTGTGATGGCTAGAGATCTAGGACCATCTTGGATGACAAGGTGACCTTGAGGATGGCAATAACATAGTAAGATGTAGTGGCCATACCAGCTCTTGAAACGCTTACTCTCAGAACTTCTGTCCACTGCTATTATTTTGTTGGTGGTGTTTCCAGTAATATAAATTAAGCCAAATTCTAACTGACTCAATAGCCTAACTTCCAAGCTATTCTCCCAGAACTAGGCTATATGGGGTCAGAGGAGAAAGTAAATGTGATGATTACTTTGAAAAATTAAAGATGCATCTGTTCACCTCCCACTTGCACTTGTAGGTCTCATTTTTTAAGTACAAAAGTTAAGAACTGTGCCATGTTTGAAGAAGCAAAATGATCCTTCTATAAAAATATGACGATTACCTCAGAAATGTGAAGTTATATTAAACTTTACCCTAAACATCTCTTTCATACTTAACTTCTGTTGAATATATAAGGTTTAGTTAATTTTAAAATAAGGGTGAAGTACATATTCTCCCCTGGGAAATCTTTCTAAGCATTTGTATCTAGAAAATTGTGTATTTGTTTTCTGTATAACTAAGTATATTTATGGCTTCCTTCTTTCAGAAATAAGAGCAAATAGAGAGTCCTTTCAGAACAATTTTTCTGTATAGTTACTGTGTATTATCTGTATTTGAAAAAAAAACACAAGATAACTCCATCAATCAATTATTTTCACTGTAAATGTAACTGTCACTTCACAGAGAACATTAAGAATATCCACTTCTTTTCCTTAACTATGAAAGACATTTGCATTAAAAAAGGAACATCTTTATTTCCTTAGAGTTCATCTATGCATGCTGGTTATTTCCCAGCTAAAGTCATAATCTTGTTTGCAACATCATAATCATTTACCCAGCAAACAATCAGGATGTCACTAACAAAGAATTATGACTTTAGGTGGGGGATAAAATACAGGCAGAGATGAACTCTGAGGAAATAAAGATTGCTCTTATGAAAATGTGGCTAGCAATAAATAACCAGAGATGAAAATTATGCTGAAACAGAATATCCCATAAAAACAGATTTGGGGAGGTATAAATAGTATGTTTTTAAAATTTCTCCTCTCTGAAAAATACCATGCACAGAGTGTTTATAAAGCACCAGTAGAATTTTAACACTTAAAAACTCTGAATTTTTAAAACAGAAGAAATCTATAAACATAGTGAACAATGTTTCAGAAATATTTTTAATGAGATGAATTTAGATATTTAGCTTTAAACATAAGTGCCAGCTTTATACATCATTCAATCTAATCACCCTGCTCATTGAAAGCATTGTTTTCGATATTCAGTGATTTTTGTGAATCATTTATGTCAACTTGATTCTGAATTCAGTAACTGACCCATCCATTAATTTGCCTCTTGATTCAACAACTCTACCCTAAATTCATAAAAAGTGATGATAAACATGGCAGAGCATGTTCCAGTGCCTAAAGTGTTTCACATTTTTCTGAGCTAAGTAATGTCAGTATCTTTTTCTCCAATGCATGAGGAAGAAACACTTTTAAATAAGTGATCTGCCAGTTAGTAAACAGTGTTAGCTGATCACCTCTGTTTCTTCCTCTACATACATCATGTTGCCTTCCCCTGGGAAAAGTTAGGGACTGAGATGACTTATCAGTTAGATCCTGATCATTCATTCATTCATTTATCATTGATCATCACCCAGTCTAAATTAGGATTATGCTAAGAGGTTAAGTGTATAATAGTGAACAAAAGAGACATAGCAATGAAATGTATAGTCTAATTGGGAGACATACATTCAATAAATAGACAAATTAATAATTATAGGTACCATGAAGGGAAAATTAGGATGCCATTTAAAAATAACAGAAAAGTACAAAAGAGTTTAGATAGAAAGTAGAGAAAGTCTCTATATTTTGAAAGTTTAGAGAAATATATAGCACGTGGCCAAAAACAAGATGAGATAAACATAGCTCAAGATCTTTCCAACAATTGAATCACAGGGACAAAGTGAAGTGTGTTTGTTTTCTTGTTGTTATTGTTTTTTTATGAATCAAGGTGTTAGTCAAAGTATCAGAATCATTTTTGTAACATTCATTTGTTCAAAAACACTTTTCTGTCTGCCACACAGATAAGGCACAACATTAAGTGGTATTAAGGGTAGTGTACCCTTGGCCTGTGTTAGGTGACACACCAGATGTGAAGGACTAGATGTGAAGGACTTCAACAAATATCGAACAGATTAAAATTATATATATATATATATATATATATATATATATATATATATATCCCTAATATGCAAATAGACTAAACAGCAGGACAACCAAACAACTGAACAACTGGTCGCTATGATGAGCGATGACCACCAGGAGGTGTGCACGGAACATGGCGTGCGTGGCCACAGCGGGATGGTGGGGGCGCCAAAGTGGGGTGTCAGTCTCTGTCATTGGGGTGAGCTCTGGTGGTTACTGAAAATTATTTGCTCCTATGCATGGTGGTCCAGCCCGGTGCTCGCACCTGCTGCCGGCGCCCACATCTACTGCCAGCGTCAGCCCCACTTAGCACTTGTTGCCTCACTGGAGCCGCTGCTCGCACCTGCTGCCAGCGCCCAGTGCTATCAGTGGGTGAGAGTGGTGGCTGCCCTCCCCGGTCGCCCCTGAGGGCCTCTCCACCTCCTCCTGCTTCTGAGGTACTGTCAGTGGGTGGGAGTGGTGGCTGCCGTCCCCACTCGCACCTGCTGCTGGCACCAGCCCCAATCGCTCTGCGCCATCTGTGGGTGCCAGCAGGGCTAGAATGTGGGAGTGGTGGCAGTGGGAGCGGGGCTGCCTGTAGACATGGGACCAGGGGCCATGGCGGGAGGGGCCGAGGAGGGGCATGGAGGATGGGCCGAGACCGGCCCCTGTACTCACCACAGCCTCGCGACCCACAGTTCCTTTCAAGGTGCACAAATTTGTGCACAGGGCCCCTAGTCAAATACAATTTAATGTCAATTTGTTTCCACCATGTGTATGTTCAGAACTGTAAAATTTAATAAGCCTATTATACCACCAGGCAAATCTGAGCATAAACTACTAAATGCCAACATGCATGTAATATCATGTGGTTGTTTGTCTAATAGTTGTGACAGGCACACCCTACTAACTCTAGTAGCAGGAATATGGCTATGATGTACCTGGAATGTCTGTAACTCAATTCCACAGACAGAACTGGATGCATGCCTTATACAGCAATTTTAAACTTGAGCTTCTAAATGAGAGAACACATCACAGCCGCTTCAGGCACAGGCTCTAATCTTATTTAGTTTTTATTTCCTCATTAGACTAATGGCAAAGGAATTAAGGAACTTTTCTAAATGTGTGGTTATGGGAAGCAAATAAAAACAGAAGGGAGTCTGCTCTGCTCTGCACAGAGGACCCTCATGTTTCATTTCAATGCCATATTGCAAAATAAATGACAAAGTCAATGGTCCACTCTTCATCTCAAATTCTGGCCAGAAATCCACTGATGACAACTAATTATCAGCTTAATTTCTTATTTTAAAATTCTTATGTTGTAAAAGGCAATGTCATCTTATAAAATGTCTTTCTGAGCTAGTTCATAAATGACTCAAGCTATGAGTGAAAACACAGAAAGAATACTGGCGGTCCTCTTCCCTAATGAGAATAGGAAAATATCTTCCACTTTGTCTGAGAAAAACATGAGTTTTATAAATTGCATCCAGAGGAACAATTTTCTTCATCAGAACTATAAGGATGATGTTGTCTCAGAGCACAGGAGTGTAGGGAGAGTCAAGAAACGTTAAACCTGAGCAAGCATGCTAAAAAGAAAAATAATGTATTTGAACAGGCAATCCCCATTTTAGCTACAGATAATTCAGAAAGCTAGCAGCCTCGGGACAAGATGCCAGGAGGTTTCTGAGACAAATGATGAAGATTCAAGGGTGACTCACTGTTGTCTCTACAGGATTATGATAGAGGAAGTGCCCAGAAGACAGTAAAAATACTGGAGAGTCACACTCTTATTTTTAAGATATTTCTTTTGTGAATTTTTTTATTCTGATAGTATGATTAACTTTGCTGACTTCTTATTCATTTATGTTAATCACTTTTAATAAAGGGCATTTTTAGATTTAAAGACACACCAATGGCTATAGGTTTCTTCATCATTTTCTATCCTTTCAGTAAATGATGTGTGTGAATGTCAGTACAATTTATCGATGCCGTGGAAAGAGGATCAAAGATGAATTTACACTTAACAACCATCTGTCTTGTGTAAGGGTTTACTATCCAGAATCACAGAGAAGACAAAATGATGGCACAACCAACCTGCAGGGATATTTTTTTCTGATAAATCCACAAACTCCTTAAAGGGAAGCCATCCTAAAAAGTCCGTAAAAGTCTCTCTCCACGTATTCTTCTGCTCTTGAGAACCTGAATTCTCAGTTCCTATAAAAGGTTGAACACCCACCAACCCAAGTAACTGCTATTTCCATTGGCTATCATAGCAGTCATTCAAAGTGATTGTAGTAATTAGAGTTCTCCAGAGAAAAAGAATCAATTGTGGAGTCTGGCAAATCCAAAATCTATGTGGCAGCCTGGCAGTCTGGAGACTCAAGAAGAGGTGATGCTGCAACCTGAGTCTGGGGGAAGTCTGAAGGCAAAATTCCCTCTTCCCTGAAGGACCTCAGTCTTTCTTCTCTTAAGGCTTTGAAACTGATTGCATGAGACTGGGCAGTAATCTGTTTTATTCAAAAATCTACTGTTTTAATTGGTAATCTCATCTAAAAATACCTTAGCAGAAACAGCTAGAATAATGTTTGACCAAATATCCTGGTACCATTGCCTAGCCAAGATGACACATAAAATTAACCATCACACTGGCCCTCCTAAAATAAGATGCTTTGGGGACCTTTTGTGTGTGTGTGTGTGTGTGTGTGTGTGTGTGTGTGTGTGTGTTACTAGAACAGAGAACAAAGTATTATTTCCTCCTTATTTGGGGTCCCTTTTTTGTGTTTTTTTTTTTCTAGCAGCAACTTTTAAAGCTATCAGAATTTCTATAAATGTCAAAACACTAACAGAAAAAAACAAAAATATACCTATAATTATCAAAGTAAAAAAAGGATTCCAGACACACTTAATGATACTGCCAAGTATTACTTGGCCCTCAAATGTGTACTCTTACTGATGACATAACTACTTAAAATATAATTTGACAATTAAATATTACTTTAAATGTAATTATGCTGTAGTCTATGGTAAATTCTATAAACACAGATTTAACTGTTATCTATAATAATAAAAGCATAATATGCTAATTAGCCCAGACATCCTTCTAGATGACCTTCTGGATGAAGCCTGGGCTTTGAGGGAAGCCCAGGTCCCAGGTGCCAGAGGGAAGCTGGTGCCAGTAGCCGGGGGTTAAGAAAGGCCTACTCTTGCATGAATTTCATGCATGGGGCCTCTAGTTTATTATACTATATATTTTATTGATTTCAGAGAGAAAGGGAGAGGGAGAGATAGAAACATCAATGATGAGAGAGAATCATTGATCAGTTGCCTCTTGCATGCCCCTCACTGGGGATCAAGCCCAAAACCCAGGCATGTGCCCTGACCGGGAATCGACCACAACCTTCTGGTTCATAGGTCACGCTCAACCAGAGTCACACCTGCAGGTAACTGTTACTTTTCTAAACTCACCAAATTTTACTAATAGGATCTGCAATATAGATTATTGTTTGACACACAATATATTATTTGGAAGAAAAAGACCTTAAACTTTTAATTTTACTAACTTTTATTAGTCTGAAAATCTTGAAATACCAGAAACATTAATGAAAATCTCCAGCACTAGAGAAGTAATTGCTTGGTTACTTTTATTAGTTGTTAACTTTTTTTCCAATTACTTTGGGTAAAAAAAGTAAAAAGTGATGAACAAATGACCTTTAGGTGCTCTTCGGCCATGGTAGTATGATGACATGTTGCTTGTCAAGGAAGTCCTTTTCCTCCTCGTCCTTGCTGCTTTCAGAAAGTGTCAGGAAAGACTGAATCTCAGTATCTTTCTCAGAAAAGCTGGAAATACATTAAAAGATCAATACACAATATACAGAACTAGGTTTGAACTCTTCATTTATCTTCTGATCAATACTACATACGTAGAAGTCACTGGAGGCAGGCAGATGGGAGGGGGCCGCCTCAGACAGGGGCCATAATTTTCAACATGCCCAATATACCAAGCCTCCTTTTAATGAGAAATTCTCGTCATTTTCCCTCTCCCAAGAAATAAGGCCACAGTGGTACCAAGGAGAGAAGGTTTTACAGTCTCTGACTGTGTCTTTTACCGATGATTCAGAAGGCACTTTGGAAACTTGCTGAGCCTCGGGGTCAACATTAAGGACATTCATCATTACAGTGGCTGTTTAATAGAATCCCAATGAATGTAGACTGCCAGATAAATCAACTCTTTTGTGTACAGTAAATTAGGACTATGTGGATAGCCAGTTAAGATATGCCAAAACCAGAATGAATGACAATAATTATTGAGTTATTTTATTTTTTGTGTTTTATTGTGGAGAGGCAGCTCTGTTGGAGGCTCCAGCGTGTAAGATTCCAGGGTTGGAGAAGAGGTAGAGTGGGGAACAGTGGGGGGCCTGCACCACTCAGATGTTCTGGTTTAAGTGATCTCAATTGTCAGTCCATGTATGGCACTAAATATAAAATACTTGCCTAACATTCCATGATGGATATAACTGTTCTTTGGATTTTTTTTTTTTTTATGTCCAACACTGGCTAAATAGCAGAGCCTACACTCTCGTCTGTGAACCAGTGCAGATCTAACTGTGAATAAAAATGTTCACTGGTAATGACATTTTCATGACATTCTTAATTTTAAAGCACAGTGTTTTATTCTGTTAATGTGTTCCCCTTACGTGTTTGTACTAATTGTTCTTTATTTTATGAAACGGTGGTGACAGTAAGTGGTAGGTTTCTTTTATCTTTAATTACTTTGGCGGGGGGTTGGGGGAATGGCAACTCTAGATTTACCCCTTTTAAAAATAAACTTTTAGTGTTAGAAATGCAAAAAGCCAAGAAACACGGCTAAATTATCTCCTCCTTCAAAAAACAAACAAACAAACAAACAAAAACTCTTGCTTTCCTTTTACTGCAATATCAGACTTCAAACCAATCAAAGAAATTTACAATACAAGGGGCTTTTATTTACATTTATCACAAACTCTTTTTACAAGGAGTTCCAGTATGTCAACAGTAGAGTGACATGGTAAACTACATTTCTTAAGCATTTATTAGTATATTAGTATGTTCCCTATAAACTGGTCACCATTCCTAAAAGCTCTTACCTTATGTGAGGAACGAGTAAAATGGTAACAAACTGAATTATGCTATCATCAACAGCATGTACTTGATTTCAAGAAAGAAACCTCTCAATATTGTATTCTGAAAACTTTATTCACATTGAGTAAGATTCTACTAATGCAAAGTATTAAAATTTATTTAAAATTAAAAGTATTAGGTTAACTAATGAAAGTAAGGCAACTGCTTTTCAATTTAAAAAGAAATGCCGGGTGGTTATGGAATTCCATTTTTTAGAGTTTTCTGACATGTTTTATAGCAGAGAATTATATACTTGTGTATTGTAAGTAATTGTTATACTTCATAATAAAGCAACACCTCCATAAGCCTTTTACTAAATCCCTACAATAGGTCAGCAAAGGACACAAACATTTTACACGAATAGCCATATAAAGTACACACACGGGGACAATCTTTCTTCATATAGCAAAGAAAATTAGTTGGGGCTTGTCCAAATTGTTACTATGCATTATGTTTACATATAACCTACCTTAGTTCCGTAATTCCACAAGGGTCCCTGGAATGTGAGGTCTTAAAGAAATCTAGGGTAGCCTGACTTATGTTCAGCGAATCATTGTTGAAGGCTGGTGACTCTTCTGAGGTTAGGCTGTAACTTTTTTCCGAAGGATCTGAAATATTTTATTTCATGAATTGTCAACACATAAATTCAAGAAACAAATGCACAGCATATGGCTCTGACATTGTATCCAGAGTAAACTATTAGTAGTATAAAGAGGTTCATAGATGTTGTATCACCTCTAAAGTTTCTAATGTTTGTAGGATGGTCACAGAATGAGGTAAATTTGTTTTGAGATTCCAGATTAGGGCATGGGTATCAAGTCACTTTAGCCATATTGTTTTTTTGTTTAGAAAATCCCCTAACCTTACTTTTTAGCTTAATTGGGATATATTTGACATGAAACATTTTTTTAAGTTTAAGGTATACAATGTGTTGATTTGAAACATATATTGTGAAATGATAACCACCATAGTGTCAGCTAAAACCTCAATCACACCACGTAAGTGCCATTTCTTTTTTGTGGTGAGAACATTTAAAATCTACTCTCCTAGTAACTTTCAAATATGTAATACAGTAATATTAATTATAGTCCCCACCTGTATGTCAGATACTCAGAACTCCTCATCTTGTACTTTTTAATCAACATCTCCCAGTTTTTCCCACCCCGAAGCCCATGGCAACCACCATTCTAGTCTGTTTCTATTAGTTTGGCTGTTTTAGACCCCCATGTAAGTGATATTATATAGCATTTGTCTTTCTCTGTCTGATTTATTTCAAACAGCCATATTAATTTTACAATATACATTATACCTAAGAAGAGTGTCCAATGCCCTGAGAATTCATAAAATTACAAAGAAAACCAAGTGATCCTCTTAAAGCTAGAATATTGTCAACTCCTCAACTTATCTGAATGTTAAACACTTTATTATCCTTTTTTGTCTTCTAAGAAATAAAAGCTTTACCTCCATACAGTGGGAGGCAAATGTTAGTCTTGGCAAAGTTGCCCTTTTGTGTTTGTTTTTGCTTCCTGGCTTTGTTTGGGTAGAAAATAACCATTTGTATGTGGAAGGGAAGAAGTCTTAAATCTTCTCCTTTTCTGTAAAGCTAGCCTATGGTTCAGCCTAGGTAAGAAAAAATAGTGCAAGTTATGTGAGCAAAAATATAAGCAAATATATTTATACTAATAAAAGGATAATATGCTAATTAGACCAGATAGACCGGATGTCTTCTGGATGTCCTTCCAGACAAAGCCATGGTGGCGGGGACCAAGGCAGAGGCAGTTAGGGGTGATCAGGCCTGCAGGGGAGAGTGGTTAGGGGCATCAGGCAGGCAGGCAGAGGTAGTTAGGGGTGATCTGGCAGGCAGGCAGAGGCAGTTAGGGGTGATCAGGCAGGCAGGCAGAGGTGGTTAGGGGCAATCAGGCAGGCAGGCAGGCAGGTGAGCCATTAGGAGCCAGCAGTCCTGGATTATGAGAGGGATGTCTGAGAGGGGCCTCGGATTGGAGAGGGTGCAGACCAGGCTGAGGGAGCCTCCCCCCATGCATGAATTTCATGCACTGGGACTCTAGTCTTTATATAAACTACCAAGAAGTATAAAAAGAAATGATTACTATATTATAAAGGCCATAATGCCTTCTCTCTGTCATTGATACAATTCTAAGAGTCATCTAACTTGTACATAAGGTTATGCTGACTTTTAAAATTGTTAAAATTCCTGGGTGCTCCTCTTCCCTTCATTCTGATGACAGTGCCAAGTAAACACCCTCCTGATCAGAATGACCAGACACCAAACTGAAAGGGGTTTTAGGGATAAAATAGGGCAATTTAGGGAGATTTAGAAATAAAAAGGGTCTATGGGAGAGGAAGGCATAGGTGAGGGCTTGGAGCTGCCAAAAGGCATACATTCACAGAGAGAGAAAAAAGGTGCCACAGGATAAGGGGAGAGGAAGACATCCATTCACAGAAGGTAAGGAAAAGCCACAGGGTATGGGGAGAAAAAAGAAACAAACTTTCACAGAGGATAGAGAAATAGCAACAAATGGGAAAAAGAGGAAAACAGGTTTTCACAGGAGATAGAGAATTCTACCACTGAGTGAGGAGAGAAAGGGAGGTGGGTACCATGTGAGGTTTGGGCTTTGAAGCTGATATTCTGCAGAAGAGTGACCAATGAGAAGGGAGTATCGAGAGACAAAGAACTGCAGCCGTTATAAACCTTAGAAAAAAAGGAGCTTAGTGGGTCACCCCCTTGGAACCTCCTCCCTAGTGGGAGTCTGTACTTGCTTCCAATAAAATTCCACCCTTTTCATCTACCGCCTTTTGTCCATGGCTTCATTCTTTGAATCCATCTGGACAAGGACCTGGGAGAGAAATCACCCTTGCATCCTGCTCTGGAAAAACAACCGGAATCAAAACCACAATGTATCATATACTTGACTGAAGAGATTTTTTTGGTCATTAGTATTAATTTGAAGTTACGTAGGTTATTTCTTCTAAGGTAAGATAGACCTCAATACATGTATAGCTGGAAGTGTCCTAAAAATTATTTAGCCCACTGACTTTCATATTCTGATACATGGAGAAATTCAGTAGGCTTAAGGATGAAGCTACTGCTAAAGCAATCAGGAGGGCTTTTCTTGGTCTTATTTACATTTGAATAATTTGAATTAATTAAGATTAATTTGGAGGAAAAACAAAAGATTTCTCAGCTAAAATTTTTGTCTCATCCCCACTTGCTGGTAATTAGGAAATTAAGGGCCCATGGAGGATTGGCAACTTGTTGAAATTCTCACAGACACATGGTCAAAGAACTAGAACTAGACCTGAGTTCCTTTAGCTCGCCTATGTCATAAAATACTTTATGTCCCAGAATCTAATTCTCTAGCTTTAGGCCGCTATATTCTCTCCCAATTTTCCACTAAGTAAAAGGATATGGGTATGCCAGGCCCCTTTACATGTTCCAATGATAGGCAATGTTATTTGTGGGAATATAGTCAATTCAGGATTTGGAAGTGGTAGGGTTAGGGTACTAAAACTCAATAATGATGCTTAGAACTGAAGAATACCACCAGGAAGGTATTCAACCTCTGTTATGTATTTGAGTTTTAATTAAATGAACACAGAACTAATTTAAATTGTGCAAATAAAATGGGCCTGGTTTTTTGTATAATTATTAATTCTCAGAATTCTATTTCAGAACATCTTGTCAAGGTAACAGGTGCAAAGATGACATCACTTGACTTTTCACGACAGAAAAAATATAAAACTTCTTATAAAGTCCTGTTGCAGGTTAGTTTGTGCTAAACCTAAAAGGTCAATTGTCCAAAAACCCAAGTCTCTTGACCTTTTAATAGAGAGGGAGGAAAACTGCATTGATATTTATATTGAAAATTTTACTTTATAACTGTCAGGTCAGCTGATTGTTGAAAAATGGATTTTCTATCCCTAGAGTAAGAGTATATTCTCTGATCATTGAAATATCTCTGAAATACAATAATATGGAGAAGGGAGCAGGGACTGGTAGGGTGGAGGTGGAAGAGGTATAGGGGAGATAAATGGTGATGGAAAAAGAATAAATTTAATTTAAAAAAAGAATTAGACAAAAATATTGGTTAAATGTAAACTTCTAGGGTGCATTTCTAAAACTCATGTAATTTAAAACATATTCATATAACTTTATTCCACACAAAAATAATCAAATATGAATAAAGAAATAAAGGAAAGAATAAAGGAAGGACCACAGAAACATTAAAAGTTTAAAAACATTAAAAAGTTAAAAACTTCAAAGAATGGAAAAATAGCAGATGGTTATTTACATAAAGAACCAAAAACAATAAGCATTTCTAAAGGACTGTGCAGCATAGCTACGAATGACCAGTGTTTAGGAGGATGTGACAACCAGGACATGCGCTCTGTGCCCTGTGAGCCCCTCCCAGCTCTTCAGCCTCCTGCTCTCCTGTCCCTCCATTTCCCTTCTGCTCTGCCACTGGATCTCACCTGTTTATCCCCCCAAACCTTCTTCCCTTTACCTTCATTCTGCCCACACCCTCTCCCACTCTAGTGGTCACAATATTGATTTGAAGTAAGGATTTCAAATCATTTGAGTGGCATTCTGATATGGTGGTAAGACAAAGGCATATAGGACAGACCTACCTGGGTTTGTGCCTGGGCACTTATGTACAAAGGGGAGACCATGGCAGTTACCATGCCCAGAGCCAGTACCCACAAAGGGGAAATAAAAAATAGCACTTGTCCAATCCCAGAGTAGCTATGAAGAGCAAATGAAGCAATCTATACTAATAAAAGGGTAATATGCTAATTAGACTAGACGTCTTCGGGATGTCCTTCCTGACAAAGCCAGCCCGGGCAAAGCTGCCCTCCCACAGTCCTGGGTGCCAGCGCCTGCAGCTGTGGCCTGGGAGAAGAGAAGCTGAAGCAGGCCGCCAGCCCAATGTCCTGGGCGCCAGCACCTGTGGCTGCGGCCCGGGCAAAGCCATCCTCCCCTGGTCCCGGGCGCCTGCAGCTGGCCAGAGGGAGGGAAGCCTGGGTTCCGGGTGGGGGGCCAAGGCAGAGGTGGTTAGGAGTGATCAGGCCAGCAGGGGAGAAGTTAGGGGTGATCAGGCAGACAGGGAGACAGGAGAGCGGTTAGGAGCTAGCAGTCCCAGATTGCGAGAGGCATGTCCGACTACCAGTTTAGGCCCCTGTGGGATGGGGCCTAAACCGGCAGTTGGACATCCCCCGAGGGATCCCAGATTGGAGAAGGTGCAGGACGGGCTGAGGGACCCCTCCCTCCCCGGTGCACGAATTTTGTGCACCAGGCCTCTAGCATTATATACAAAAACAAATAATGAATATTATTACTCATTGAATGGGTTCATATTCCTTATATCAGAAAATGTTTAATATGTTGACTTTCACTTATATGGAGCATTCCATTTATTCCCTGAAATTCAAAGTTGCTCCAAAGCAAAAAGATTTCCATTCTAGCCCATCATTACTTGGCTGTCTTATCTAGTGAATTTGCTAACTATAAACCCAAAGTTGGCCTTCTACAAGTTAATATCATGCTTGATGGTCAACCAATGAACAGAGGCTCCAATTACATAGGAAGCCACTAACTCACTATTTTACATCACAGACATCTGGCCACATCTGATAATATCAGGTAGATGTTTAGTCTTTCTTGTTTAAAAGAAGGTGCTTTCCTCTCTTTAATTGCTTGGCTCAGTTAACTATCTATAAACTCACACAAATGATTGCATGGGAATTGAAGGACCAACAAGGCTATTAAACCAAGGCTGTTAAACCACAAGTCAGAATGAGTTTGAAGCAAACAAATCATTTTTAATTATTGAAAAGCACATGCCTTAAAGTACTTCATTACTGCTACTTTCTCATAATGCATCTTTTCTGATACTTTCCAAATTTCTTTAGGCCATAACATCTGAAACCTGTCAAGGTGCCTTAATAAGTAGGTTATACTGATATGTTGAGCTTATTAAGGAAATTACTGTAGTATTATTTACAAAAAATATGTGTGGAGATAATAAGGCATGAGCTATAGCTAACTATAATCCTCAAAGCAGCCTAGAAGAAAACATAGTTGTAGAATAAAAATAGCTTTTAGATATTTTTCCCTGAAATTTAGACTTACCAAGAGTACCTTACCTTACTGTATGTAGAAAGCACCACCCACTGATTCTTTTTACAATTGTACGTGTGTTTTTTTTTCCAGGACTTACTATGTAGGCACTGCTGAGTTAGCTTGTGTGTGTTTATGTGTGTGTGTGTGTCCCTACTTCAAACCCCCAGTGGCTTGGCAGGACTCTTAGAATGACATCCAAACTCCTTATTGTAGACAGAAATATGTGTTTGTAAATATAATATTTAATACACATTTGAATTCAAATCCAGCCACTGGACAATTTTATGATAGGACCTATTACTATACCCAGCTTTCATACATAGAAACTGATGCAAAGTGAGATTAAGAAAATAATTTGCCCAGTGTCACAAAGCTAGTAAGGGAGTGTTTTATCTCAGAACCAGCTCCCCGCTCTGGTCCCCACGCCCCCCCTAACCCCCCCAGAGCCTGGAGGCTTTCAACCCCCCTGCTTTGCTGCCCCTTTTCTCCTGATTCAGCAGGAAGCTGTGTCTGAACACAGGCATACCCTGCTGTGCCCACATCGCCTACTTCTGAAATGGCTCTGATATCAGCCGCAGCAATCTGAATCAGAGGAGAAACACTTTACTTAATATAGTTATTTTCTGTCTTTTCTTCTCCCCGCTCCTTGGCCAGGTTGTTTGCCACTGAACTTAGGGAAGTGGATGCATCCTAGAGCTAACAGGAAATGGGTCAAGGTTAGCTGCTCACAAACACACAGCTTTCACAGGGAGGTGAGCACATTTACATTTGTATAAGCATCAAATTTTGTAGCTGTGTCTGCATGAGACCAAATCACAGAAGTTTTACCAGATTGCATCATAAGTGGCAAAATGTGGGTGGAATTTTTCTGCCCATTGATGCTAAACAGAACACAAAAACCTTGTGCAGAATCAGTGAATTTTCTAGAATAGGGCCTGATTTCACTCCAGCATCTGTCACCTCACTGACTGTGGGGTTGATTCCGCTGATGTGCCATCTTCTTCCATCCTCAGCTCTAGGAGAGTGCCTCAAAGCTGTGAACTCATCCAAAGCTAATCTCCCCAAATGAAAAGAGAGCTGTGCCGGGATCAAGTGTGTGTAAGTGAAGGCCTCCTGCTCCTGGGCCATAGGCTTGCTTTCATATGTGAAAAGTTATGTATTCCAGTGAAAATGCGGGGGTTGGTATATGAGAAGATGAGAGACACAGGGCAAAAGGGAAGCATGTAAGAATGAGAGTGATAAAGGCAAATAAAAAGCTCAATGGTTAGAAACACACATACAATAAGACTATTGTTTGTAAGTACTGTATTTCATTTGTAAATAATGGAACTTATCAATCTATCAAAAGAAGAAACCCTTTATTTTCTGATTAAAAACTTATCCCTTTAGTCCCAGGTCAGACCAGACATGTTTCATATTACAATTCGCCTTCAGTGTATTACCTCCCAGATTTACATTTGATTTTTAGCAATTTAGAGTAAAGCAAATGAAGGGCAGATGGGTAAAGATGAATCATAAACTCTCCTCCCTCAACTTATAAAGAAATAGATTTTTTTTAAAAAGCAGAAAAAATAAAATAAAATTGGAACAGCCTGGCTGGTGTGGCTCAATGGTTGATCATAGAACCATAAATCAGGAGGTTCCAGGTTCCATTCCTGGTCAGGGCACATGCCGGGGTTTGGGGCTAGCTCCCTAGTAAGGGACACGCAGGAGACAGCCGATCAATGTTTCTCTCTCATTGATGCTCCATCTCTTTCTCTAAAATCAATAAAAACATATTTAAAAAAACTGTAAGAGGAACCACACAAAGAAAGGGCTACAAGTTGACATAATAAATTTTGACAAGGGGAAAGGAAAGACATAAATAGAAGATTAATTGAGATGTAGCTGAGTGTTACTGCTGTTCACCCCAACCCCCTTCCCACCCAATATGCTAATAATCGGAATTTGAGAATATCAAAAGTACTGACAAGCAGAGGCAAGTAAATTGTAAACCTATAGGTGTCCCCACAGGGACAGAACATACTTGAAACCAGGTTCAATGAAATTTGCCATTTAATACAATTTTTAAAAAAGATAAGAGAACCTAGATCCTCCAACAAAGGAGGCTGAGCTTCCCAGCCCTTTATCTATCCTCTCCGGGACTTTGAGCTAGCAGGATACAGAAGACTGCAATAGTCAACCCACAAGTATAGCTCCAAAGAGAAAACTGACAGATCTCAGTGAAGCTACAAAGCACTTCAAGAAAAATGGATTCTCACTATATCAGAAAAGACAGAGGATATGAGCAAAGCTACCCACAATGAGTATGAGTAAGTAAGATACAAAGAAATGATAGCAACTAGCTATGTAAACAAACAAACCAGAATCCACAAATCCACAGCATGTAAAGAATCTACACTAATAAAAGAGAAACATGGTAATTAGTGTACGACCGCTACCCTTCCCATTGGCTAATCAGCATATCCTTATGCAAATTAACTGTCAGCCAAGATGGCGGCTGGCAGCCATGCACTGAAGCAAACAGGGAGGCTTGCTTGCTCCAGTGATGGCAGACTCCAACGTTCCCCACCTGACTTGCCGGCCTCTGAGCTGCAACTCTAAGAAACATTGTAACAAATATAGAAGCTAAACAAAACCCCAGAAACTTGCTTTCAGTCAGCCAGGCTTCAGCCAGCCGGACCGCAACATTGTATCAAATACAGAAGGCAAAGGCCAGAAACCTGCTTTCAGCAGCAAGGCCTCAGAGCTAAAGCTGGCCCAGAATAGAAAAAAAGAAAAAGAAAAAAAGGAGCAGTTGGGAGCTTCAGTCACCCGTGAGCCTGAAAATGGCCCACAGCCCCTTAGCCAGACTGGCCAGGCACCCCAGTGGGGACCCCCACCCTGATCCAGGACACCCTTCAGGGCAAACCAGCCAGCCCCCACCCGTGCACCAGGCCTCTATTCTATATAGTAAAAGGGTAATATGCCTCCCAGCACCGGGATCAGCGGAGCAGCAAGGCTCCCGGCACTGGTATCAGCATGACAGGGGGCAGCGCACAAACCCCCTGATCACCCTGTGGCTCTTTGTGTTACAGGGGGCGGGGCCACAACCTCCCTATCTGCCCTGCTCTGTTCGTGACAGGGGAAGGCGCCCCAACCCCCTGATCAGCCCTGCTCTGTGCCTGATAGGGGGGAGCTCCCCAAGCCCCTGATCACCCTGCGCCTCTGTGTGTGAAAGGGTGCGGCGCCCCAACCCCTTGATCGGCCCTGCTGTGTGTGTGACAGGGTCGAGCCATAACCTCCCCATTGGCCCTGCCCTGAGTGTGACAGGGTGCAGCGCCCCAACCCCCTGATCCTCCCTGCTCTGTGTGTGACAGGAGGCAGTGCCCCAACTCCCCTATTGGCCCTACTCTGTGAGTGACAGGGGGGAGCTCCCCAACCCCCTGATTGACCCTGCTCTGTGTGTGACAGGGTACGGAGCCCCAACCCCCCTAATGGGCCCTGCTCTGTGAGTGACAGGGGGCAGTGCCCTAACTCCCCAAATGGCCCTGCTCTGAGCCTGACCAGGGGCTGCACCTAGGGATTGACGTGCCCTCTGCCACCCGGGAGCAGGCCTAAGCCAGCTGGTCGTTATCTCCAGAGGGGTCCCAGACTGTGAGAGGGCAAGGCCGGGCTGGGGGATCCCCCTTTCCCCCCCGAGTGCACAAATTTTTGTGCACCGGGCCTCTAGTCCTATCTAATAAAAGAGAAACATGCAAATTGACCATACCCCCAAACACTTCCCAATGGCTAATCAGCAGGATATGCAAATTAACTGCCAACCAAGATGGCAGCCAGCAGCCACACAGCTGAAGTGACCAGGAGGCTTGCTTGCTCCAGTGATGGAGGAAGCCAAGGTTCCCCGCCTGCCGCCGCCTGCTCTGAGCTCCGGATGCAACAATGTTGCAATTATAGAAGCTAAACAAGCTCCAGAAACCTGCTTTCAGCTGGCAGCGGGCTCAGAGCTTAGAGCGGCAGTGATGGCAACAGAGTTTCAATTATAGAAGCTAAACAAAGCCCAGATATCTGCTTTCAGCAGCTGAGGCCTCAAGCTGGAGCTGGCCTCAGAGCTAAAGGTGGCTCTCAGCTCCAGTGACAGCCATAGAAAGTAAATAAATCCCAGAATAAAAAAGAAAAAAAGAAAAAAAGGAGAGGCTGGGAGCTTCAGTCACCCACCAGCCTGAAAACGGTCCTTAGCCCCTCATCCAGACTGGCCAGGCACCCTAGTGGGGACACCCACCCTAAAGGGGGTGCGGGCAGCCTAAAAACAGCCATCAGCCCATCATCCAGGCTGGCTAGGCACCCAAGCGGGACCCCCACCCTGATCCAGGACACGCTTCAGGGCAAACCAGCCGGCCCCCACCCGTGCACCAGGCCTCTATCCTATACTACAGGCAGGGCAGGACAGTGCGAGCTGCCATCCGGGCCCCATGTGCAGCCCTGGGCAGTGGGGCATAAGCCCCGCCCCCAGCCAGGACCCTATGACTACTGGAGAGCAGGAAAGTGCCACTGGGCCCTGGGTCGCTGTGGTGATCCGGCTATGGGTAAGTAGAAAAGTGCAGCCTGTAGGCAGCCCCCAGCTGCGCCTGATCAGGGAGCAGGAAAGCCCGGCCTGCGGGCAGCCCCCAGCTGGGCCTGCTCCCCAGTCGCCATGGGGATCCAGGAGCAGGAGAGCAAGCCCAGCCTGCCGGCAGCTCCAAGCTGAGCCTGCTCTCCGGTTGCCATGGAAACCTGGAAATGGGAAAGCCTGGCCTGTGGGCAGCCCCCAGCTGGGCCTGCTCCCCCGTCGCCATGACAATCCTGGAGCAGGAAAGCCCGGCTTGCAAGCAGCACCCCCATCCTGGCCATAGCTCAAGGGAGAGTACAACATGCAGTGGAGGCCAGGAGCCTGAGAGATCAACACAGAGGGGCTCCTGTTCCAAGCCTCCATGGTGGCTGGGGGCAGACCCCCAGTGGGGAGACACACACACACACACACACACACACACGGCAACTGCTTCCAGCCTACGTGGCACGACTGGGGGCAGGCCCCAGCAGACACACACACACACACACACACACACACACACAGGACGCCTGCTCTGAGCATCTGTTGCCAGACTGTGGCCATCAGTAGGACATCCACTGAGGGCTCCCGGACTGTGAGAGAGGCAGGCTGGGCTGGGGGAACCCCCACCCCCCAGTGCATGAATTTCGTGCACCGGGCCTCTAGTCATTATAATAAAAGGCTACGTCACTGTTACAATGGAACGACCAGAACGACTGGTCGCTATGATGTGTTCTGACCACCAGGGTGCAGACGCCCAAGGCAGGAGCTGTTCCCTGGTGGTCAGTGTGCTCCCACAGGGGGAGCACCACTCAGCCAGAAGCCAGGCTCATGGCTGGCGAGCACAGTGGCAGTGACGGGAGCCTCTCCCGCCTTCGCTGCAGTGCTAAAAAGCAGTGAGCAGGCAGGCAGTAAAGAGCGATGGGTCCCAGACTGTGAGGAAGATGTCCACCTGCTGGCTTAGGCCTGATCCCTGGGGGTCCCGGACTGCGAGAGGGTGCAGGCCGGGCTGAGGGACTCCTCGCCCCCCAGTGCATGAATATTGTACACTGCGCCTCTCCTTATTAAATAAAAGACAAATGTGGTAAAAAACAGATCAAGACCATAAGAAAATTCCCATAAGTCTTTTGGCTACAAAAAGTAATAATAACACCATTTTTTAAGAATATGGTTTTACTAGTATTGATTTTAGGAGAGAGAAAGGGAGAGGGATAGAGAGATAGAAAGGAAACATCCATGAGAAAGAAACATCAATTGGCTGCCTCTTGCATGTCCCCTACTGGGAATCGAGCCCAAAACCTGGGCATGTGCCCTGACCTGGAATCTAACCTGGGACCCCTTGGTTCATGGTTTGATATTCAACCATTGAGCAATACCAGCTTGGCAAAAACAATATTTTTAAAAAGAGCAAAACTAGTATCAAAGATCAAACATGGTAGAGAGCAAAAAAGGAAATAATCAAATGTTGATTTGTTTCTGGATTAAATTTTGTACCAAGAAAAAAGAAGCTATAAAGAAAATCACAACAATTTAAAAAAATTAGATATGCACTATGTATTAGAGACTCTATTACATAAATGTTAAATTTCCGAATTTTTATTATTTTACTATGGCTGTGTAAGAGAATGTCCTTGTTCATGGGAAATGTACCCCCAATTTTTTTTTTTTTTGTAAAAGGATCATGATGTTTATAACTTCCTCTTTAATGGTTCAGGAAAAAAAAAGAGGTGTGTGTGTGTGTGTGTGTGTGTGTGTACCTATGTGCAATGGGGGCAAAAGCCAAACAGGTGGTGACTAGATAAAGTATATACAGAAGTTCCTTGTATGATTTTTGCATTCTTGTAAGTTTTCTGTAAGTTTGAAATTATACCAATGTAAAAAATTACTAAAGCAATTCCTTTAGAGAGCTAATTTATTATGTTGATCAATAAGGAATAGCCAGCCTATAGCGCACTGAAAACTGTAACTCTGACATAGAAACTACCCTTGAGAGAATCACAGTAAATTCAAAGAAAGTTTAAAAAAATGGATTAAATAGTTGAAGAAAATATAAGTAAATGCATTGTACAAAGAGGATCCAACATAAACAAAATAGGTTTCTCAGCAGGAGAAAACCAAATGGAACAGAAAAGCAATTTAAATATACAATAGCAGAAAATTTCTCTGAAAATAAAGAGGAACTTATTTTGCAGACAGAAAGAGAACCCTCTATTTTAAGAAAGGCTGGATTATTAAAACTAAACAATCCTCGTTCAGTTACTGAGTTTCAAAGATATGAATTTTTTTTTTCAAATATCCAGTGAGAAAAGAAGAGAGAGAGGGTGAAGTAAAGAATCAAGGTGACCTCAAACTACTTCAGAGTGGAATTCAGGCCCAGAAAATGATGAGTCAGTATGTACAAGGTTTAAGATAAAAGTGATCCAGGGAAATTACCCTCAGCCAATTTGCCATTCAAATATAAAGGTAGCAGGCATTCTGAAGCATGAAAAAAACTCAAGAAATTGAGCTACCATGAGCCCTACTTAGGGGAAAAGCTACTTGACAATCACACTTAAGCAAACAAAATTTAAAAGGAAAACTGTGCTAAGGGATGAACTAGCACATATTCAGAGACAGAAGACTAGAGAAATGTCCAAGTGCAAGGGGAAATATTGTGACCCACTAATTTCATACTTTAAACAGGCTGAAGGTGTAATTCCAGGTCAGGGCACATACCTAAATTGCAGGTTCAATCCCTGGTCTGGGCATGTATAGGAGGCAGCCAATCATGTTTTTCACTTTCTCTCTCTCTCTCTCTCTCTCTCTCTCTCTCTCTCTTCCTTCCTCTTTCTCCAAAATCAATAAACATTTCCTCAGATGAGGATAAAAAAAGGCACAAAACTGGGAAGTCATAGCAAAAATGCTGGTACTGATCATTTAATCCATAAGAATTTTCACTAAGAAAGAAGAAATAAAAGGATACCTTGAAAAAATGAAAAGTTATAATATCACGATAACAGAGATGTATTCAATGCTATCTATAATCACATGTGGTTAAAAATAAGAAATAAATGAGTTCTTATATTTTATTACTGTCTAAAATAAATCATAAAGAAAAAATGGTCTCAATTGCTTACTGTTTATTTTTACCTTTTTCCTTACTTTTTAAATTTACTGGTTGGACCATAAAAATTGCCAATATTCCAAATGTTAATTTGAACTACATGAAATTGCCTTTTGTGATTAAACATTTTTGTGATTTAAAAAACTTATTTGAAATGTACAATTTCCTTTAGTTTCAGTTCAATTATTTTTATTATTTTGGGTAAATAAATTTATGACTTTAAAAACAATTATGTAGAATATAAGTTTATTTTTATAAAATTATTACTATATTTCCTATAATCTATCCTCCTAACTATAAGTTCTTATATGTATGTTTATGATATAAGCAGAGAAGTTTAAAATGAAGCTCATTAAATATTAATAATAGTTGTTTTCAGAATAGTAAAGTTTTGTGGGGATTTAGGCTTTCTTTTGTCTTTCTTTGTATTGCTTGAATTTTTCAAAACCAAGATGTATCCTCTTTTAAGAAAACAGCAAAGTCATCATTCTAAGGTAAATATTACTAAAACAAACAAGGGAGGAGCCATGGGTGAAATCCACAGGCCCTGAGAAGTTTCTGGCCTGCCTCTTAGATTTGCAGCGGCTTCCATCAAACTGAGCGAACAACTTTCTGAAGAATATTAAGATTTCCTCCCCTGGTGTTTTGTTACTGAGCCAGACCTTTGTGAATTCAAGAATGTGGCTATGACTTACTATTCTCCATCCACAGAGGTTTAGGAAGTAGAATGCACAGACATAATTTCTCTTCAAACTGGTCAGCCAACTACTAGCATCGGTCTCAACTGGGTACTTGTTAGCCGTGCAGAATCTCGGGCCCGTCCCCAGATAATACAGAGACCCAACCTGCATTTTAACAAGATCCCCGGAGGCTCTCTGTATAAGGTGAAGCTTAAGAAATACTGCTTTAAAACATCTGACAGCTTAATTCTCCAACAGGGATGTTGGACAGCAGCTTTCATACGGCTTACAGAGACTAGCCACTCAGTGGGTTTGCAGAAAGAAGAACAAATTTATTTTTTCTGTCCACATGTAGGTTCTTATGCAAGACAATGGAACTAGGTATCATGTGACCTAAGCGGGGACCATCTCGTGTGGCAGGCATCCACACTCGACATTTTCAGAGTGACCTCAAGTGACATTCAGGAAAACAGACACAGACCTTGGATGGTTAAAAGAGGTAAAGGAAAAGACATTTTGTTTGTTAGCTTGTTTTCTTGGAGCAGGATGTGAAGAATCAGGCAGAGGCAGAGTTAACATTGTCTACAGTGAAAAAGAAAAACACACAGCATTACCTGCACGATTTCTCAGCCCATTCAATTCCTTTTCCAGACTGTCGAAGGCTTGTTGGTCAGCAGTGTTGTCTGAAAAAGGCTCATCCTGGTCAGTAATATCAATGTGCTCAATTTCTGAAATTTCAGAAGCAGCTCTAGACAATGATTGAGCCGGGGCACTTCTTGGTGGACGATGGACAGAGGAATTACAGTTGGAACTTCTTTTAACAGAGGTGGAAAGTGGTAAATTTGCTGTTGAAGGTCTCTGTGATGTCTTGCCTAAAATGAAAAAAGAAATTTAAATCAACTTCTTTTTAAATTCTGAATGAGTGCTTAAAGATACAAAATACCAGCCCCCTAAACTTAGAGCAGTTCAGTTCATGCAAGAGAGTGTATGAAAAACTAAATTTTAGATTATCATCCATACTTTGCTAATCCTAAATTACTTTTCCCATGTTATAAAAAATACTTCTCGGTAAATTTTTCATAATTTTTCTATATTCAGAAAAAGATTAAATAATTTTAATATTAACTAAAGCAAAAAATCTGCAAACTAAGTCAATTGCAGACCAGTACAGCACTCATCTATCTCCTAGGCAACTGCTGTGCATGTTTCTTAAATTCTAGGACAATACCACACTGTGCCTTGTCAGAGGAAAACAACCCAAGGATAATCATGGTACCACTTCCTAGTGAACCAATTTTACTTGGTGGCATGTAATTTATTTTTATATTAGAACAAACATGGAGCCCGGCCCTAGTGGCTCATTGGTTGAGTGTCAACCTATGCACCAGGAGCTCACAGTTCAATTCCTGGTCAGGGCACATGCTGAGGTTGCAGGCTCAATCCCCAGTGGGTTACATGCAGGAGGCAGCTGATCAATGGTTCTCTCTCATCATTGATGTTTCTATTTCTCTCTCCCTCTCCCTTCCTCTCTTAAAATAATAAAGATACATTTTTTTTAAAAGAACAAAGATGAAGACAAAATAGATTAGTGTAAATTATTTTTAAAAATGAAAAGTATAGGCTTTAAAGAAAGTGAGAACACATCTCTAATTTCCTAAACACGAGTTCACTCTCTATTCCCTTATGGGGCACTCAGTGGAAAAGTCCCGGAAGCACAGATCTAGGTCAGGTTATCAGTGTTCTACCAGGGCAGTCAGGGCTTGATTTATTTCAAAGGTTGGTTCCGTTGGTTTCTTCAACAAGTGTGTCTCTTTCATAGTATGAAGAAAATAATCCCTTCAAATTTTATACTAATACAACATAATTAATTTATACTTTGGCACTGTTCCAAGATTCTTTAATAAAGGGAATTTTCAAGGTACAAATTTAGAAATGCATAGAACTGGTAAAGTTTTAACCGTACTGAATCACTGTTCTGATTTAGATAAATATATTTATATTAAGTATAAATGATTTATATTAGAAGATAAGCTTGCATTCCCTTAACACAAATTGGCATTGTGTAAAATATTAAAATCTTTAGTGAAGTGCTATTGTCATTATCATAAAAATTATGATTTGACTGAACATATGCCATATAGCATTATGCCCAATCTATTGACTCAAAGGAAAATGTAAAATTCAGAAGAGAGGCTACAGACAGTTGGCATGTATTAAATATTTATGACTATTGAGTTATTTTTTTAAATTTACAGATCTACTCTGAATGTAGCTAGTACCCTAAGAAGAATCTTAATGCAGTGGGTAATTATTTAAGCAATTAAAACTGACTAAGGTAAGTCCCAAAGGGCATCAATTTTAATAAACACTTCAGAAATTAATTTTGAAAACACTTTTTGTTGGAATAAAATTATGAATAAATTAAAATAAGATCCTGACCTTTTGTGTCTATTTGTGTTTGGAGACTATTCTGGAAAAAAAATATCTGACAAAAATTTGCCTATGTTTTAAGAAAAATAAATGTACATATTCCTAAGAATTATTTTAATGGCAAGAATTTAAAAATGATTTACCCTTTTACCTATAATATGTAACGAATCAATATTTTATCCATAGCCATTTATAAAAGCAAATTTGCCATTCATTCCTGCATAATGAAGCAGTGATAGGAACAACAATAGAAGCACAGGTCAGTGCATGTAACAACAATTCACCTACATAAATCAAAAGTTCTAGGTCTATTGGTGCTCTTGTTCCAGCATCAAGAAGGGTTCAGCAATCTGGAGAAGGGGGCCGTGTATAACTTAAAGAGTCCAGAAACGAAATATAATTTTGAAAGGCATTTGGGGGTCAGAGGAGCTTAGCTAAAAGGAATTGTCTCAGGACCCCATGCTTTTTATTAACACAAATTGTCCTGAGGCGAGGCAGAGATATACACTTCAAAGGGTCAGGGTTTTGAATACAGTGGCCATTGTCAGATGGGAGGAATTAGCCTACGGCTGTTCAGGTGTTTGGCCAGTAGGAGGCAATAACATGTAGATTAAGATGCCCTGAACTGTCTGGTAGCAAGCAATCATCCCTTTTCAGGTTTGGGGAAAGGCCATCAGCCATTCCCAACAGGTGACAACATATGTGACTCAGCCCTTGTTGAGTCCCCCAGTTCCATCAGTCTTTCAATGAAACTCTTGCCATTATGACATGCTGGAATTGGCTTCCGGCATAGGCCTATGGAGAAAACCACACCCATCTATCTGTATTGTGCTAGGTTTCAGTCAAGTAAAATTTAAAGGGGTTTAGAATGCTTATGAAAATAAAACAAACAAAAGATTTATTAGCAAGAACTGGACTTCTGCCAACACAGATAGATATGAGGTGAAAACATTTGGACATAACGTAGATGTCCTTCAGAAAATTCAGAAGAGTACAAATACTTTCCGAACTCTTATAACAACATCTGGTTGCCACAATACTTGAGGGTAATTGAACCCAATTGAGAAAAAATAAAAGTATACCAGAAATGAATCAGACTTATGCTTAGCACACAGCAAGGAGACAGACCATCTTTCTTAATGAAAATACATTCAAAATGCAATTTAGAGTAACCAACATGCAGAGACAGAAGATGCTCTAATTTGGTCCTTGACTTTAGTCATTTATTTTATTCATGTAGGTGGGTATGTCATTCTCTTTCATGTTTATTGTATACACTTATTAATGTTATTGGTAGGGTTAAGATCTGAGACACAGTTAAGGCTGGCATTAATGAAAAATGCCACTATTGCAGGGATCATTCCATACTTTTTTACCGTCCAGTTGGTAGATTATAAATATAAGAAATTACTTTAAGAGTAATTTGTGCCATCACTGGCAATGTAATCTTGGGAAACTATAGATTAACACTGATCACAGTTAGACTCTAAATATAACACATGAAATCGCCCTTGGTATTAGCTGAAGAATATATGCTCTATGATTACTAATGAGACCACGCCAAATATTGGAAAGATAAAATTGAAGGATGCCTTTGGGTTATATTAATGGGCACAAGAATGCCGATAGGAATATGAAAATATGAATCACTCACTGAATAACAACAATAGTCCTGGTTGCTATTCTAATTACAAATTAGAATTGATGAAGCATCATCAGGGCAACATGATTTTTGCACAGTGTTTCAGTAACAATTTTTATTCTGGTCATAAGACCCAATATTTCATTCTTGAACAAAGGTTGCAAAACATTATTGTCTATTGATATTCTTGCTCAACTGTGTAAATTACTGAGAATTTGTACATAAAACATAGAAATGTGTTTTCCAGCAGTTCTTGAAACACATATGGATATTTTATTCAGCAGCATGGTTTAGTGGAAAAATGCTAAACTGGGAAGCAAGAACCTGTCTCATCTCCCAGAATTAGAAATCAGCTACTGACCTGAGACATGAAAATTCATATCTTGCCAGTAAAATTAAGGAGTTGGACAGAATAATGTCTTAAATCCCTTCCAACTCTGAGAACTTATAAATTCACACCCTATCCAATTCAATTACAAAATCATGTGTCAAATCCTAAAACTGCTAGGCACTGTGTCAGGATCCAGGTTATTCATAAGTGAATCAGACATTGCCCCACCCTCAAGTTGCACTCCAGACTAACACACAGTCCTGCACTCCAGCTTCCCTCAGTCAGAAGCACTGCCTATGTGCTTACAACGACCCAGGCCTGTTCCATCACTGAAGATGCACCAATGAACGGGACAGGCTAGGTTCTTGCTTTTTTTTCCCAACTGTGGGTAGGATCAGCAGAAAATATACAAGTAAAAGAAAATAATTTCATTTAGTGATAGGTTCTATGAGGAAGATAAAGGAAGGTAAATGTGATTAAGGGACTCAAGAGACCAGCATTAAAAAGGCCTCTCTCTAAGGAGGCAGCCCCTGGGCTGAGACTGAATGATGGGAAAGAATCAATCATATGAATGAGGATATGAAGATGGAGATGAAGGCTTCAGAGCATCCTGGGTCTGAGGGAAGAGCACCGTTTAAAGCTAAGACATAAGGTAAAAGTGTGGCTTGTCTAAGAAAAGAAAGGAAGCCAGTGGGGCTGCCATGTGGGAGGAGCTGCAGTTAGAAAAGACAGGCAGGGCCAACACAGGTGCTGCTGTGTGAGGCACAGTAAGGAATATGATTTTTCTCAATCTTCTCTAAGAGAATATGGGATGCTTTTAAGCAGAAAGATTGACATGATACAATCTATGGCTTAAATTTATGGGAAATACGATCCACTCCCTATAAATTATAAATAATTTTATGACAACAAATATGAATAATTCATTCACTGACTATAAGTAGTAGAATTTGATGGAAATTAATCATAGCTTTATGAAGAGGCAAAAGTGAATTTTGGGGAGACAAGTAAGAGGTGATGAACAACTGGCTTGGGTTCATCTTGAGCAGATAGAAGTGGTTAGATTTGAGCTGAAAACAGCAGAATCTACAGATAAATAGGATGTGATGAGAAAGAGAGTCAAGATGATTCTCTGGGCTCAGACTTAGCAATGTTTGGAAGGCGGTGCCATTTACAGAGACGGAAAGATGGGTTGGGGAAAGACTAGGAGTAGGTTTTAGGAGGAGGTGGGTAGAATCAATGGACTTGCTGGTAAACACACATATCTTTCATAACTATCGTGTTTTACATTCACAAATCTAAAAAATCTTACAGAAATAGGAATTCCTTTATATACTGGCATCAGTTCAGAATGGAAGACTTACACAAGTCATGGCACAGCCAGAAAAATTTTGTTTTACATGAGGCCACTGATAAAGCCATTTTTGTCTCCATAAAGCCATTTCTCTATGCTCCTAACTGGTGAATCTTATGAATTCTTCAAGATTTGGCTGAAATGTCATTTTGTCTCGAATACCTTGCATATCCCGTTCATTTGTTTTTCAGTGGCAAAACAAATATTTTACCATCGCCATGCCTAAAAGACTGCACAGGTACCTACCTCTATTATAACTATTACTAATTACACTTTAATCCCCAAAAGTATGTCACTCACAGTCTTTTTAGAAAACATAGTGATGATGTAATTGATGCTTATATATCTATATAGCAGTTTTCTCAATATATGATTTTGGACAACTATATTAGTATAACTTGGAGTTGTCGATAAAATAAATGTGAATTCCTGGAGCTTATTTCAACCCGAATGAATCGGAATCACTAGGAGTGAGGTGAGGAAAGCCATATTACAATAGGTCTCCCCCATGATTCTGCTCCCACTGACATCTGAGAACCTCTGTGCTAGACTCAGCTCTGGGCCACCGGAAGGAGGGCTATCTCATATCACCTGTGCCTGGTAGTGCCTGGCCTGAAGTAGGTGCTCTCACAGATGTTTTAATAGTAAATTATTGATTTCAACTGACCATTCCAAATGGATATTTAAAGGCATTTGGGTAATTATGTATGAAGATTTGTCTTAGTAACAAGTTTCTCAGAGCATGCTGCATGTGAATTTGTGTTCATCAATACATCGTGACTTAGAACATTTCCTTTGAATGACGCAGGAGGAAGCAACCAGAATTTTTGAAGATGATCTAGATTCTGATATGAGTATGGGTACCTAACAATAGAGCCAATAAACATGTCATAAATGGATGATTTTTGCACTCAAAATATCTCATGTCTGACAGTTTCATAACATAAATGCATATGGAAAATATCTAATCTAGCCAAGGAGCTTTCATCATAGGATTAGGGTAAGGGAGACATATAAGTCTTACATATCTGTACAAATTATATGTAAATTTCTGGTTTTAAGATGGCTTTCAGACAAAGGCAAAAAGCCCCCTTTTTCAAGTGTCCCCCCTAAATTGTTCAGGGAACCTTATTGATGCATCCTTTATCCCCTAGTCCAGCCCAGTGCTAACATAGTCAACACATCTGTGTTGAATTGCCTTATTTCATCAGTTATCTACTGCAAATTCACATAAAATTTGGCATAAATCAAACTTACTTTAGCAGGTATTATTGGATAACAAAAATGGACTAATAATACTATTGATTGGAATACTGTCAAAATTCTCTGCATATACTCACTACGAAAATATTGCAACACACATTCAACATGTCAAAAGAAAGTCTTGCAATTATTTAGGTTAGAGAATAGAGTAAGTGAACTAAATCAAGAGCCCCAGGTTAACACCCTCAACATGGAGGTATCTCAGCAGTAATCTTAGCCTAAGCCTTTCATTACGTAAATGGCTATATCTGACCATCATATAAAGCAAGTGGAGAAGTACACAAAACCCAGTATGAATATAGTTTTCCTTAGAGCGTAATGAAACTGAGTAGGTAAGGAATGTCCAAAGTATACACCATATCCTGAGCTACATTTTTAGAATATTATGCTCCAATACATCGCTACAGCAAATAACTAAGGTTGCAACTCAGTTTGTTTGTGTGTGTATGTGTTTGACAGGAATAATGACGACTCTAGGTTTTTTTGGTTTGGGGAGAAAAGTATAGGACAGTTAGTTAAAATGACTAAGTTTAAATTATAACACTGCAAAAATTAATTTTCAAGTGGCTGGTAAACTGCTAAAGACAAACTAATAGCGTGAATCACCAACATGTCACTGTCCATCTCACCCATCTTTTGCTGTGTTCTACTTGATGGTGGGTTCTGGCCACGCTGCACAGCACCCGAAGCAACTGCACTGTTAGGACTTATGCTCTGGTCTGGGATCCAGTCTCTGTCTCCTTAAATAGAAAAATGGTACAATTATATACATTGTAAAGGAGAAAAATTCATGTTGTCGCTTTATTTCTTTTTCTTTGTTATTAGGATTGAATTTATTGGGGTGACATTGGTTAATAAAACTATATTATCTTACTGGTTAATATTTAGCTAAAGAAGGAACATTTATAACAGTTTAGTATATATTATGAAAGACAAAATCTCATAATTACACAATAAAAACCATTAGGTTCACATAGCTTAATAAGGAGAAAAAAATTAACTCTAAATTGCAAAGATATTATACATGTTTGAAGAGAAACAAATATTTTAAGAAGTATTTAACAATATTACATAAAGCATAATTGTTTGTATGTGAAAAAACACATTTGAATACAGAGGAATCTTAAGAACTCACGTGAAACCAAAATCTAGTTTTAAAAGAAAATTATAGATATGTCTCAGAAATCTCACAGATCCTGAGATTTTGGGATTTTTCTTTAAGCTGACATTTAAGAATCATCATATAATGCTCGCTAGTTAATAAATTGATTCAAAAGATTTATATTTCATAGTTTATTAAGGGACACATTTCTAAATTCTAAAAATAATCTCTCCCCAGTCTCATAATGGTCATGTTATCTCTCATTCTGATAGCTGTCTTCAATATAAATATGTGGCAACTCACACGGGACTAATAATTTCAGCTAGAGAAGAATATAATGATTGTATTCATTGAACAGAATTGCCCAATATTTCCTAAGATGAGGATGGACTGCTTTAAAAAATGTGTCAGAAAATTGTGAGGTTGATCAACAGGCCAACTGATCTCATGTCTGAATTTACCTGCAATTGTTACCTTAGTACCGGAAGATCTGCATTCTAAACTACGAGAAGGCAGCGAGTTGAGTCTTTTGTTTTTACCAGAAACAAAGAATCTTTCGAGTCCTTGATATTTTTCAGTAATAGGCTTATTTCTGAGGGCTATTTCTTGTAGCAACTAGGAAAAAAAATATTCAACAAAATTAAGTTTATTTATCTCATCAACACAAAGCAGCACATTCATTGATTGAGTACCTACTATGTTCTTGGGGTGGATTCTGCCCACCTCAAGTTTAATTTCTAGTAAAGGAGACATAAATAATAGCATTTATATATAATAAGTTTTGAGAAATGTATAAACCACAATTACAGTAATTATCTGAAAGTTGCCATCCAACCAAGGAGTACAGAAGTTCATGAAACAAAATTTTCCTTTCTCCTTTCTTTCCTTTATTTTTTCCCCTCAATGTCATTGCACACACATTATATGGAAAGCAGGATCTCTCTCATATGCTGTGCTTTTTGAACTAGTGTCTTTTTCTATACATAATATTATCTCAAAGATGAAATGCCAAAGGGAATAAATCTGATCAGACTATGGTCATAGACAAAGTCCAAGTTAACAAAATATTCATCATGAAGCAATTAGGAAACTGAGGCAGGAACAAGCTATGTAATTTGAGTTTATATAGCTTGAAAGTAGCACACCTAGGTTTTGAATATAAGTCTATCTCATTTGATGCCTAGACTTACTCTATCACTCTATGAACTCATTTTTTATATGCTTTCATCCTAAGGAAGAGTACAAAAGAGATTAAGCAGTACATGAGCCCTAACCAGTTTGGCTCAGTGGATAGAGTGTTGGCCTGCAGACTGAAGGGTCCCAGGTTTGATTCTGGTCAAGGGCATGTACCTTGGTTGTGGGCATATCTCCAGCCGGGGTTGTGCAGGAGGCAGCTGATCGATATTGCTCTCTCATCGATGTTTCTAACTATCTATCCCTCTCTCTTCCTCTCTGTAAAAAAAAATCAATAAAATATATATATATATTTTTAAAAAGTACGTGAGTCTAGTAGGAAACAGATTAGAGATTTGAAGTGAGAGCTCCAGATGGGCTTACAATATATCAGAGTAGCTATCAGTATTTTAAAAGTTCCCTAATGGATCTAATGAATGCCCTAATGTGGTCTGTTCAAGCTGGTAACCAACACAAAAGAAATTATTATAACTTGATTCAAATTTATAAATCATATAAATGCTAAAATGTACAAAACCAAGTAGTGACCAATAAATCATCTCACTCAAAGATAAGTCCAAGTCCACTCTACTCATATCTTCACTGGTTCCCCCAGACACTGAAACCAGTTTACAGAACCCCTTCAGCCGTAGTGGAGCTCATGTTAGGATTAGACAATTACAAATCTGGAAAGTTTTTAAAAGCCTTGGTCAGCAGAACAATGAAAGTGAGTTTGTTCTTCCCAAACTCACAAAGTTAACTTGGTTGTTTCAGAACCAGACCAAGAGCCCCTGACTAGACCACGTTCTTCCCGGCACCTGACTTTATCTCACTGCTGCTGCTCTACAACTTAGTACTTAATCTCATAGGTGGTCCCAGCTTTATGAAGAACTCAATTTCTGAAAACTGAAGTGCAAAATGAACTGCCATAGAGTCAATTTCAAAATCAAGTAATGCCACTACTAAAAATTGTCCCTATTGCTCACGCTTGAATTTTGGTCAGCAGAACAATGTCTGTGTCTACGGGTTATGTCTATATGTTCTTTGGATAATCCCCTTCACCTTCTTTCATCCAGTCCCTTTATTCTCCCTCCCCTCTGACAGCTGTCAGTCTGCTCCATGTATTCATGCCTCTGTTTCTATTTTGTCCATCAGTTTCTTTTATTCACTTGATTCCACCTATAAGAAATTTCTATACCACAATATATATTAATCTTTATAAATTAATTGTATTATTTCATTGAAGTTGACATTCTCTTTTCTAATTATATTTTAATATTATTAGATTTGAGTGTATCCATAAAAAGTTACATATTGTAAATGTTTCCAAAAGTGCTATCAAACTCTATGTACCTTTTTACATTTCAATGTTTACATCATATTCTTGAGATGTATCCATGTTAATAAAAATAGTTCTATTTTATTTATTTTAACAGAAGACCATATCTCCTGCTGGGGCAAAGGTCAGCCAGGCCTATGCCCCGTGTAAGAGAACTGAGTTTCTTTGCTCAGGACTCCTCTCCTCTAACACAGCACACTGCACGTGCAGGTGCCACCAGGCCTCTTCGTGATGCCCTGTGGAAACTGGCCAGTTAGAGTTCTTGTTTGTTCTGTTTGCACAAATTCCATCTATGATCAATTGTTTTCTTCACTGGAAGAAGGGAGAGTCTCCTGGCAAAGCCCTTCAGAGACTGAGCAGACTTTTAGGGATCTAAGGCTTTGCAGAGGTCTCAGTTCCAATTTGCCACATTAAAAAGGAACAAAGTGGGCACAGAAATCCAATCTCCAAACAGAAATAGCAGCAGCTCAATATTCAGTCCGAATGTTTGGTACCACCTTCAGTTTAGGCACCATAGAGATTCATTTCCAATGACTTTAAAGCAGGGGTCCTCAAACTACAGCCCACGGGCCACATGCAAATACAAATATTGTATTTGTTCCCGTTTTGTTTTTTTACTTCAAAATAAGATATGTGCAGTGTGCATAGGAATTTGTTCATAGTTTTTTTTAAAACTATAGTCCGGCCCTCCAACGGTCTGAGGGACAGTGAACTGGCCCCCTGTTTAAAAAGTTTGAGGACCCCTGCAGTTTAAAGGGTTGTTAAAATGCTGGACTTGCCCATTTCCAAAGAATTTAACATTTGTCTTGCTCAATTTTCCAAGAGTTTATCATTAATAATCACGATTACCTAACATTTTTAGTATGTAGAACAGAGATTTAAATATAGTTTTAAAATTTGGTGGTAATGCAATAATTATTGCCAATAGCTACTTTACCATTTTTCCTAAGAAGAAACACAAACTTCACCCCTATTTCTTTATTAACCACGTTCCTGACAGATACCTTTAACTCCTATACTTACATTAAGCCACAAAAACTGACTTTATCTACATATATGCCTTTATTTCATTTTAGCCAGTGACTATACAGTAAAAATCTAGAAAGGATTTATTATACTAAAATATTCATAACAAAAAATTTCATTTAGAAAGGTAACAGCACTATAAATACGGTGCATGAGATAGGCCTTAAAGTTTTATTTGTTATAGAAGCCATTTATTATCATGGCATTTACCATATTAGAGATGTCCTGTAAGTCATTAACATTCTTTCCCATATAACTCAATCTCCAACTACCTCGTGATAATATATGGTAGTACATTTTAACTTCAATTGGAGGAAACATTTAAGAATGTATTGTGTGAGTATAAAATTTTCTTATGATGTTTCTTATAAAAATTTTAATATAACAAACATAATAGAAATTTACCAGTGGTGACTCTGTAGTTTTTGAATCTTCCAAGTTTGGCCTCTCCAGAAAGTTGCTAAATTCCAAGGATTCTTTGATGTCTTGAGACAATTTCTCCTTAATGGAAGGTGTTTCTAAATCTACCGTTGGAAAAGAATCCTTGTTCGCAAATGATATGCAGGAATTATTCAGAGTTTGATTACATTCCATATCAATTATACTTTTCTCTTTGAAATGACTTTCAGAAAAGCTGCTTTCCCCTAATTTTTCAACAGCAGAAGAATATACATCAGGATCCACCTTGTTGCCAAATTTTTTATTTGAAGTTCCTGCTGTCAAAAACACACATTTATACAAGTGAAAGAAATAAATTTAAACAAATACATTGATTAATCTGTTCATAAACCAAATGTTCTGTGATGCAAACCTGTATCAATAAACCCTATTTTATCAATATTTCTTTACTGAGTTCTCAGTGTTAAGATACTATTATGCTGTTTTTGTTCCTAAATGATAATCATGATTTACTTAGGCATTCAAACCTTAATGAGCTAGAGACTAATGGAGTGAGGCAAGATTTTATTTTGTAATGAAACCTTAAAATTGATGCAAATTTTTATTCAGCCTTTGGTTCAATTCCCACTTGCCTACCTCCTCTCCCACTCGAGTTTTACAACAGCAATTTATGAGAAATAATGCGGAGGGAATCTTATTTCCACATTTCACCTCTTTTCCACAGCATGCTAGTGATGAGGAGAAGGCAAAAAGAAATCTGCCAGATGAATGAGCAGCAGTTAGAGGCGTAGAGAATGTTTAATCTGGGACACCTGCTTCTGGAAAGCTACAAAATGAGCAAGATTTTATGAGTCACCACCTCATCATGTCTGCTTTTACCATATCACTTGGTTTAGATCATTGGTTTCAACCTGGTCACACAATGGATTCATCTGAAGGGGCTCTTTAAAATTGTCAGTGTGGGGGCCTGACCCCAAACCAACTGAATCAAACACTGGGAGTGGGACCCGAGCACTGCACTGTCTTTCTTTGTTGGTTTATTTTCCTCTACAAGTTCTCCAGGTGATTATAATGTGCAGCTTGGGTTGTGAACATTGGATTTTCTGAGGAATTAAAATCATTTAACAATTTTTGCACCACATTGCTTTCATTTTACATATATTTTCCAGAATGAATACAGCTTCATCTGATTATCCCTTATTAGCTTTCTAATGTAAATAGCTTATCTCTATAAATATACTGTGCAAAACAGTAGAGGCTATGACTAAAATAATCTCCAGTGATATAAATTCTGTCTTGCAGCCCAAAGGACTTGCTGCAATCAAATGTTGATATAGCTCAGCTATTACATGTAGTATTTACTTAGAACTTTCACATCCAACAACTATCACCTCAAATTGCACAAATACTATCAGAAATCCAATAATGTGTATGTCATAGAAATGCTTTAATAAGAAAAACTTTATAAAGGCTATTCAATTTAATGAAACTTCCACAATAATGCTTTATTTTCCTTCTACACTTAAATAGAAGTTATCTGATTTTTTTCCAGTAGAAACACATGCAATTTGTTATATGGAAATGTCTGCAATTAATCTCTATGATATTCACTTAATGTGGCAAAATTTCATTATTAGGATCTTTTGTTGTTGAAAATGAGACAAAACATTCATTTATTAATGTTTAAAATGTGATCCAGAATGTACAGGTATGGTTTAATTTACTCTATTCATTTAAGTCATAAAAATTAGATATCCTGGTTCAATATTCATAAATCAATTTAATTTATCACATCAATAGGTTAAAGAAGAAAAATCAAAGGATCATGTCAATAGATGCAGAAAACATGACACAATCCAATACCCACTTATGATAAAAACTCTCAGCAAACTAGAAATAAAGGGAAATTCTCAATCTGATAAAGACTACAGAAAAAAAAACACAAATGCACACACACACACACACACACACACACCAAAAAAACCCAACTATAGTTCACATCATACGTAACGATGAGAAACGAAAAGCTTTACTCATGAAAAATAAGGCTACGTTTTACCCTCTCACCACTCCTTTTTCAACATTGAACTGCAAAACCTAGCTACCCAGTAAAACAAGAAAAGGGAATAAAAGAAATGCAGATTCAGAAGAAATGAATTTGATATTGTTCACAGATAATATGATTGTCTACGTACAAAGTCCAAAAGAATTTTTTTAAAAAAACCCTCCTATAACTAGTTATTGAAAGATTGCAGGATACAAACTAAATATACAAGTCAATCACTTTTCTATATACCAATATAAACAAGTAAAATTTGAAATTAACATAATAGCATTTACATTAGCAAACAAAAATGAAATACTTAGGTATAAATCTAACAAATGATGTACAGATCTATATGAGTAATACTAGAAATCTCTGATTAAAGAACTCAAAGACTAAATAAATATATAGTCTGTATTCATGTATAGGAAGCTTCAATATCATCAAGGTGTCAGGTCTTCCCAACTTGATCCATAGACACCATGAAATCTCAATCAAAATATCAGCAAATTATTTTGTGGCTATTGATAAATTGATTCTAAAATTTATATTGAGAGGCAAAAGACCCAGAATAAGCAACACAATATTGGTGGAGTAGAAAAAGTCAGAAAACTGACACTATCCAACTTCAATAATTATGATACAACTATGCAATAAAGACAATGTGGTATTAGCAAAAGTATAAAAAAATTGATCAATGGAGCAGAATAGAGAATCCATAAATAGACCCACATAAATATAGTCAGATGATATTTGACAAAAGAGCAAAGACAATACAATGGAGAAAAGACTGTCTTTTCAACAAACAGGGCTGGAACAACTAGACCTCTGCATGCCCCCAAAGTCAATCTGAACATAGATCTTACACCCTTCACAAAGTTTACTCAGAATGAGTGACAGACCTAAATGTAAAATGCAAAATTATAAAACTCCTAGACCACTGGAGAAAATGTGGGTTATATTGGGTATCATGATGACTTCTTCAAACACAATACCAAGCAGATTCCCTGAAAGAAATAATTGATAAGCTGGACTTTATTAAAATTAACAATGTCTGTTGTGTGAAAGACACTACCAGGAGAGTAAGAAGACTTGGAGAAAATATGTATCTATTAAAGTACTGTTATCCAAAATAACAAAAGAAATTTTAAGAAGATGTGAAACCCAACTAAAAAAAAATGGGCCTAACACCTTAGCAGACACTTCATCAAAGAAGATATATTGATGGAAAATAAGTATTGATGAAAAGATGTTCAACATCATAAGCCATTAGAAAATTGACAATAAAAACAATAATGAAATACCACTACACAATTATTAGAATGGCAAAAATTTGAAACACTGGCAACACCAAATGCTGATGAGGATGTGGAGAACAGGAACCATCATTCATTGCAGGTGGGAATGCAAAATGGTATAGCCACTCTGGAAGACAGTTTGATGATTTCTTACAAAACAAAATATACACTTAACATGTGATCCAACAATCAAACCCCTTGATTATTACCCAAATGAGCTGAAAATGTAGGTCCAAACAAAAACCCACACATAGATATATATAACAACTTTACTCATAATTGCCAAAACATGGAAGTGATCAAGCTATTTTTCAATAAGTGAATGTATAAATAAATTGTGGTACATTCAGACAATGGAACTTCAGCACTAAAAAGAAATGAGCTATCAGGGCATGTAAAAACATAGAGGCACCTTTAAATGCATAATACTAAGTGAAAGAAGCCAATTTGAAAAGACTGCATATGATATGATTCCAGCTCTATGACATTCTAGAAAAGGCAAAACTATGGAGACAGTAAAAAGATTAGTGGTACCCAAGGGTTGGGAAGAAGGGAGATATAAAAAATCAGAGCACAGAGGATTTTCAGAGCAGGAAAACTATTTTGAATGAAATATAATACTAGACACATGTCATTATACATTTGTCCAAACCCATAGAATGTACAACCAAGAGTGAACCCTAACATAAACAATGAATTTGGGGTGGTAACAATGTGTCCATCTATGGTTGTTGACTGACAATGTACTATTCTGGTTTGAGATGTTAATAGTGGGAGAAGTTATGAGTTTGTGGTGACAGAGGGTACATGGAAACTCTGTACTTCCTGTTCAGTTTTGCTGCAAACCTAAAACTGCTCTAAAAAATAAAGCCTAGCTCCGGCCGGTTTGGCTCAGTGGATAGAGCGTTGGCCTGTGGACTGAGGGGTCCCAGGTTCGATTCCAGCCAAGGGCACATGCCTGGGTTGCAGGCTCAATCCCCAGTAGGGGGCATGAAAAAGGCAGCTGATCAATGATTCTCTCTGATCATTGATGTTTCTCTCTCTCTCTCTTCCTCTCTCTCTCTCTCTCTCTCTCTCTCTCTCTCTCTCTTTCTCCCTTCCTCTCTGAAATCAATAAAGAAATATATATTTTTTAAAAAATAAAAAATAAAGCCTATTTAAATAAATCAAGTATCTTTAAAGTAACACTTAATGAACATTTATATTCAGCATTTTCACTCAGGTAACTGGAACACTATGCTACAGTTAAGTCAAAAAATACTCTCTGGACTAGATCTGGAGCTCTGTAAAAGTCCTAAGCCCCCATGTGGATATATTTTCAACCAATTTTCTTCTGAGAACTAAAATTTCTGGGGTTAAAATAAACAGCAAAATAGTCAAAGCTTGTGTATACTGTACTACCAGTTGGTTCTATTTAATTACCAACATTTATTGTTAATAATAGTAATCAACAAGGAAAAAAGTTACCTTTCGAGTTATCTTCACAATAAGAAGGGCTGTTGCTTAGATGAAGATGTAAGAGGTCTATTTTTCCCTTGGTGAAAACATGATGCTGATGGATATCATTTTTATACGGAAAAGTATTCTGATAATCATAAAATGCGCAACTTCCATGTTTATGGAAAAGCAAAAGAATAGCATTGAATGAAATAATATTAAAAAGTAAAAAGTCCCAACTTATTAAAAGAAATATAATAAAACCTTAAAGAAATAGGGGTATTCACATTGATTTAATGTTTATTTCAGCCTTGCTGTGGACACATTCTAAGTTACAAGTAACTAAGTAGTATTATGGAATTAAAAGAAATAGGCAATTGGGCCAACACTGGGTTTACTACAAAATTTTAATTGAAAGTTGTTTTTCTTTTTAAATTCTCAAACAAATGTGGTTTCTTATGTTCTTTCTTCAAAAGATCAAGCGTTCATCTTTTAAGCTCATTAAAATGTGATGAAATCAAAGGTGTTTTCTTTAAATTAATTGAATTTATTAAGATGGCATTGGTTAATAAAATTATATAGGTTTCAGATATACAATTCTATAATACATCATCTGTATATTATATGATGTGTTCACCACCCCAGGTCATTCCCCTCCCATCAAATCAAGGTTTTATACTTAAATAAACTTTTAGTTGTTCATAAATGAACCATTTTAGTTAAAATACCATATGTGGTATTTGTTTAATTTTTAATTATGCTTACCATATATATAAGCATAGTTATAATTTAAATAACATTTCAATGTATTGAATAATATATTTAATAACACCTGAAATTTATGTAAACTCTATATAGTACCATTGTAAAAACATATGCATTATGCTTAATCAAAAAGATCCTCTTGAATCACCTTGATTCTTTATGATTTTTCTAAGAAAATAGGAAGCTCGATGGGCACTTCAAAACCCAAGATGCAAAACTGTTGCTAAACAATGATCAGTAACTTTTTCTGCCTTCTCTAATACCATACTGGGAGGTCAAAGCAAAGATTTGTGATAACATATATAAAATAATCAAATTAAAGGGCAGAAATAGCATTCATTTCCCTAGAGATATATTACTGGATATAAACCTCTTATCGCCGAAACCGGTTTGGCTCAGTGGATAGAGCGTCGGCCTGTGGACTGAGGGGTCCCAGGTTCGATTCCGGTCAAGGGCGTGTACCTGGGTTGCGGGCACATCCCCGTGGGAGATGTGCAGGAGGCAGCTGGTCGATGTTTCTCTCTCATCGATGTTTCTAACTCTCTCTCTCTCTCCCTTCCTCTCTGTGAAAAATCAATAAAATATATTTTAAAAAAATAAATAAATAAACCTCTTATCTACTGACCAGAGGTTGTCTACTACCTTCTGTCAAAATGTCAAGTGGCAAAAGCACATTTGCTACTAGACATCTGGGTCTCTGTGTCAAAACATGGGGCTTTTCACATCTGAGTGCATCACATAGGCCCATTGCTATTCCTAAATGCTGACAAGGGCCTACGTTTATCTGAACATATAAACAAAGAATTGGCCGAAGGGTTACTTGATGGAAACTTCATTCTGCTGTTTAACCAATTTAATACTTTGTAGTCAAAACACCTTGAAATCCTAGCTAAAGTGAAGGGGACTTGGAGTAAAATTTATTAACAAATAGAGCTAGAGCCCTAGCTAATTTGGCTCAGTGGATAGAGCGTCAGCCTGCAGACTGAAGAGTCCTGGGTTCAATTCCAGTGAAGGGCATGTATCTGGGTTTCATGCTTAAACCCTGGCCCTGGTTGGGCAACCAATCAGCAACCAATCAATGTGTCTCTCTCACATTAATGTTTCTCTCTCTCTTTGTATCCCTTCCACTCTTTCTAAAAATCAATGGAAAAATATCCTAGGGTAAGGATTAACAATAACAAAAAATACTGCTAGGTATTATTTTTCATTTGAAATGACAAAATTCTACCAAAAGAAAGTTGCAAAGTGAACCATTATACTTAATTTATCACACAATAAAATATATCTAGGATGTAATCCATAGTTTGGGAGTTCTTTTTTTCTCTCAAACTAATTATTCATATACCTGTTTTTATTAATGGTTCATAGCAAACTGAAGTGAGAAAAATCCAGAGTTATCTTTGGAGAAAAGAACAAGGCTCAGATAAAATACATTGGCCTTGGTCAGTCATTTCAAATAATAGTAATTCCTAAATTCAGAAGCATCTATTAAGTAATCCATATATTAGATAAGAGTATAAATATATAATTATGGATACTTTTCTAATTATTGAATGTTGACTAATATTAGCAATATTGTACACAAATTTAAACATGGCTTTACTTGGTTTTTTACATTATGTATGTCTCATTTAAATAAAGAGTTGATTTTTGGTGGGTTTTTTAATAGCATCAAAAGTGAATTAGAAAGATCTTACCTTTGTTGACTAACTGCTTCAGCTAATTCAACTTTGTAAGGCACAATCTTTCCTTGTTCTTCAAATTCTTCTTCATAAGTCTTATTAAATGCATGTTGTATAATATTAGTATATTTAATAAATGGGTCATTATATGTTAACCAGCTAACTTGTAGGTGATATTTAGAGAATTTTCTTTCACTAATAATGTCATGAATTCTCTGACTATATGTCATAGAACATGAGTTTCTAGAAGAACCCAACAAATTCAAAATATATCTGCTGAGCTGAGGGCACCTGCTTTGTCAGTCATTTTATCATTACTGACACGCCCAGAAACAATAATACCAACTCATGTTTTATACTGTAACTACTAAGTGCCAAGTAGGTTAGTTCTCTGGCATAAGCTTACTGTATACATCAAGAATTTAGTAACATGTGTGTGTATGTGTGTGTGTGGATTTATTTGTTCAATAGCTTAAATTTATCCAGAGGGGAAATAAAAATGTTGCTAGGTGCATGTGCGTGCATGTGCACAAACACACACACACACACACACACACACACACACACACACACACACCAGGGGCTATTAAACTAAAGAAAAAAGTAGTATTTAAAGAAGTCCTTCCTACATTCTAGTACTTTTCTTTCACAATCACAGTAATATAAATATCAAGGACATGTGCTATCTTCAGCTACTTGATTAGAAAGTCAGAAATATACGGTTTGTCACAATTTAGACTCTCAGCCCGGAGCTCTAGCTCTGACTAGCTCTAGCTTTAGCTGGTTCTACGTGTTGTCTTCTAGAGGTCTGTGTTCAAGTCATGATACACTAAACCCCTTAAATCTTCACAATATTTTCCCTTAAATAGAAAAAAATATTAAATGACATTAATAAAAACTAACTGTATACAGATTTTATTAAAGAAATACCACACTAATCTTTGTTTAAAAGCCTGATAACATAAAGAACTAAATAAAGCCATAACCGGTTTGGCTCAGTGGATAGAGCGTTGGCCTGCGGACTAAAGGGTCCCAGGTTCAATTCCGGTAAAGGGCATGTACCTTGGTTGCGGGCACATCCCCAGTAGGGGGTGTGCAGGAGGCAGCTGATTGATGTTTCTCTCTCATCAATGTTTCTTATTCTCTATCTTTCTCCCTTCCTCTCTGTAAAAAAAAAAAATCAATAAAATATAATTTTTTTTTAAAAAAGAACAGTAAACTACATGTCTATAAGTTAAAAAATAAAATGTCTTTTCATCTTCCATACCATATGCTTGCAAAAAAATGACACTGTATCAATTCAGAAATTTACTTTCAACACTAAAATAATACAGTTTTATTACTTACAACATGTTTAAATTCAAACTTATAAATTTCATATTAAACTATGTTGAATTATAAAAGATTCTTGTTGAAAATAATATGTAGTTGTAATTATATGTTATGAATTTCCTGTTTGTTAAATAAACTGGTCATTAAGCACTCACATCATCCAGTTCAACTATTTCTACAGATGTTTCAGGTCTCTCTGTTCTTAATTCTTCCACTGGCAGAAAAAGAGCTGGGCATTGTACTTCAGTCTCCTCAACTAGGGAATAAAGTTGGAAAATAATATCAAAGCATATACTTTACCTGATAATTTCCTATCTTTAAATAACATAGCCAAAAATAAAAGGATAATGTTCTCCTGTATGTCCGCACAAATATATAAATGTTGTCAATTTTCCTAGTTCAAGTAAAATATACATTTTTTTAATATTCAATTTTTAAATGAAAGTGATTCTAAAAAATGTAAGAAAGTATGCATTTTGATCAGGAGATAAAGGGTACATGGTCCAAGTGAGAATCATACAGTAAAGAAAAATAAAAGCAGATGCTGATTAATGCTTAGGGTATATAATTTAAAATAATAAATTTGAAAATGTCTAATCAAGACTAAACTAACCATCATTATCTTCATCACTTTCACTTTGAGAACACTGTGCCTCATTAATGGTTGTACACTGAGGTATGAATATATCTGGTGGCATATTTTTAAGTTGCTCCCGTGGAGTTCTACAAAACAAGAAAGAAGCAATTAAAAGACTAAACTACATTATCTAAAACTTCCCTGACAAGATCTTGATTTATTTCACAGAGGAGTGAGTCTACAAAATTAATAATGAAATCATAGCTGTACCTCTAATTCATGGAAGAAAAATATGATTGCATAACAGAATCTTAATTCACTAAAATAATTTTGTAAATCAAATTAACAGCACATAAGATTTTTAAATTGCATATCCCACTGTTTTTTGTTTAGAGTGAAAAGTAAAGTTATGATAGAAGTCAGTGTTCTTGCAGAAGCCACATGAAGCCCATTAAACATACCACCCTATTTAAAAAGCTAATTTATGAATGTGTGTTGTTTCCCACAGCTTTGTGCATTATGTTGATACATTCTAAGAGAACCTGAAGACATTCTTTCAAGCTTCCACCAAGCCAGGTGGGTGAGAACATAGGGCCCCACTATATGAATATGAAGTGTTCTGGCAATGGATATGTCACCCAATTAACAATGAGGTTTGGTGTGGCCAACCCCATCTCATAAGGAAGGCAATGAAGCACAGGGATTCTCAGAGGTCAAGAGTGCCCCAGAGGTCATTCCCAACTTATTGGGGAGCTGGTCACTTTTCAACAAAGAATAAAAGTAACTATAGCCCTTGAAAACCATACAGGCTCATGAAGTCTACATATAAAAAGTCAAATCATTTTTAGTGATATTAATAGGTAACATTAATGCATAACTTAAAATGTACCAGGCTCTTTTCCAACTAATTTGGGGGTATTAAATCTTAATAGATGCATTAAATGGGCACTAGTATTATTTTAATTTTACAGATGAAAATATTGAGGCACAAAGAAGTAAACCAACTTGTTCAAAGTCATTCAGGTAATAAATGCAGAAAAGGAATTTGAACCCAAGGCTTCTGCTTCCTCAAGCCCATGTTCATTAACAATTACTCTATATTGCCTTTCTTTCAATTTTCAAAGGCACTAAAAATTTTATAATTTCATGGAAATCTATGGCTATGTGTATTTTCTGAATACAGGTAATCTATATATAAGAATATTTCAAAATATTTATATTATTCAGCTTTTTATCAAAAAAATTAATGAACGTGTCATTTTATATCCATAATTGAACTAAGTGATAGAAATATTAAAGAGTAAATGTCAAAGACAAATTGGCATTTGGCAACCAGAAATCTCTTTCCAGTTTGACATGGATATGCTATATTAAAATTCAATCACAGATACACATAAATGTACTATTATCCAGATACTTCTTCATGAAGTAAAAACATCTAATTTTATGAATAAAGCCCTGAACCAAAGACTGACAGAGTCTATATAGTAAAGTGTTGGAGCTAAGGAGCCCTACGGATGTTTATTATAAACTCAATATTTTCCAGATGGAAAAGTGTGGGCCAAGAGAATTTGTGATTTGCCCATAAACAAGCAACCATTTAGTCAATAAACAAGTCTGCATTCTGGATATTGAAAGCCTGGCATCCATGCTTTATTAAAGATCATGCTATATAAATAAAGGATAAAATATATTTTAGAATAGAATTACCTCAAAATTTAAATAAATATGTATTGAACATTGACCGATTCATTTGAGGAAACTTTTGATGAGCATTTCTAAATGTATTCTGTCAATCTGTCAGGCTTTTTGCATCAGAATTACCAAGGAAGATATTTTTTAAATGTAGTCTCATATTCATCCTTAAAAACACTGATTTTTAGATTTGCCTGAGGTTAGGTAGATAAATCAATATTCTAAAACTTGCCCCGGTACTTCTGATGATTAGCTAAACTTGACACTTAAATGTAATGAAAAGAGTAGGGGAATTTGAGTGAGAAAACCAGCTAATTGCTAATATCTACCTTTAAAATACTCTAAATCCAAATCTTATGCTCTATTTCATGAAACTCTCCTAGCATTTAATAGATCTACTAGAGATATTAAAATAGCTCTTAAAACACATGTATTGGTTGCACATAAAATACAAATGTTATTATCCAATTTAAAATAGAAAAACAAAACAAAGTGCAATGGAACCTCTATATATATAAAAAGCCAGCGACTGGAATGCCATAATGACCAGAATGACAGGTCGCTATGACGCCCACTGTGGCCAGTGAATAGGCCTGATCGAGGTGCTGCCGGCTGGCCAATCTCCCGTGGCCCCTCCCTCTGGCTGTCCCCGCCTTCGATCGGCCCACCCCACCCCAATCAGCCTGCAGCCCCTCTCCCCAGCCAGCCTTGCCCCTGATAGCACCCCCTACCCAAATAGGGAGTGGGGCCGGCCAGCCAACCTCCTGCAGCCCCTCCCCCCAGCCGGCCCCACCCCTGATGGGCTCCCATCACCCCTATTGGCCCACAGCCCCTCCCCCTTGCCGGCCCTGCCCCTAATTGACCCCCCTACTCCAATAGAGGGTGGGGACAGCTGGCCAACCTGCTGCAGTCCCTCCCCCCACCCAGTACCACCCCAGATTGGCCCCCCACCCTGATCAGGGGCAGGGCTGGCTGGCCAACCACCCACAGCCCCTCCCCAAGGTCTTCCCCACCCCGATCATCCCCTGCAACCTCTATCGGCCCACATACCCTCCCCCCAGCCAGCTCCGCCCCCAATTGGCCCCCCACTCTGATCAGGGGCAAGGCCGGTGATTGGCCCCCCAACACCACCCACAGTTTCGCCTCCAATTGGCCCCCCAACACCAATCGGGGGCAGGGCCGGCCAGCCCACCACCCACAGACTCTCCCCACTGCTGACCCTGCCCCCAATTAGGCACTCCAGCCCAATCAGGATCAAGGCCCACTGGCCAATCGCCCGCAGCCTCTCCCCCTAGCCAGCCTGGCCCTGATCACCTCAATCAGGGTGGGCCAGTTGGCCAAACTCCCACCGGCTCCTCCTCCCCACAGGCCTGGCCCTGATCCACCCTGATTGTGGCCAAGCTGGCCGGACCCCCCCATGCACGAATTTGTGCACTTAGCCTCTAGTATATTTATAAAAACCTATTATAAAACATGACAAAGATAGGCAAAGATAAAGTCTTAACCATCATCATCATTATCAACAAGGGAAACTTTTCAGAAGTACAGCATCAGAAATGTTGTAATCAATTTACAATCACAAACTTGTAAATTGCAAATAGATTGCCCCACACTAGCATCTATAATTAAAACATAAATCAATAACTAAAAAAAAAATCACTGTTAAAAAAATAACTGTAAGTAAGGCCCTAGTGAATATATTCACTAATCATTATTTTCTAACAAGGAAATTTGCCAACATTTAGTAGTCAGCATAGCTCAGGATTTCATGTGCCCATGATTAAAGCTTTTTGTATGTATCCAAGCAAATGATGGCACTCATTTAATAACAAAATTGTACTTTTATTGGATAACAAACTGAATGTGAAAGGCATCAAAAGGCAACCACAATAAAAGACAAGTGAATTTGATATTACTATTATGTACTAATTCTTAAATTAGAATTTTTGAGTTTCACGGGTGAAGAATTGTTAAGGCATCACACTTTAAAGGAGACATAGAAAACTTAAACAATAGTTACATAGGAATAACCAGAATTTGATATGAAGAACTTAAAACCCTGCCACATAAACCACAGTGGGATACACTACACACCTATTAAAGTGACCACCAAAAGAAAAGAATCTGAAATTCAAATTTCAGTCACTGGCAAGAGTGGAGAGCAATTAGAACTCCCACAGATTGAAGGAAGGTATGCAAAACTATTCAGTCTTATGGAAAACAGTTTTTAATCCTATATAATAAAAGCCTAATATGCTAAGTGTCTGGTCGTCTGGTCAACCATTCAACCAATCAAAGCATAATATGCTAATAATATGCTAAGGCAGCTCAACTGTTCTCTATGACATGCACTGACCACCAGGGTTCAGACAGTCAACTGGTTGACCAGTCACTATGACATGCACTGACCACCAGGGGGCAAGATGCTCCAACCAGTAGGTAAGCTTGCTGCTGGGGTCCAGCTGAATGGGACTGAGCGAGACTGGCTAGACACGCCCAGGAGCCCTCCCACGGTCCCTCCCGGGCCCCAATCATGCACCAGTGGGGTCTCTTGGCCTGGCCTGTGCCCTCTCATAACCCGAGACTCCTCGGGGATGTTGGAGAGCCAGTTTCGACCTGATCCTGCAGGCCACTCCCCTCAGGAAGCTGCCAGATGCAGGGCTCATGGCTGGCAAGCACTGCTGGAGCAGCGTGAGCCTCTCCGGAAAGGGACGGATTGGCCGCGTGCCCACAGCTGGCGCAGTGGGGCCGGGATGAGTGGGAGCTGCAGGTAGGAGCTGCTGGTGGTGTTGGACTGCGGGTTTCAGCCAGATCCCCACAGGCCACCCTGAGATACCCCTTCCATGCACCGGGCCTCTAGTTTTCTCATAAAGATAAACATACACTTCAACCATATAATTTAGCCATCCCAGTCCCAGGTATTTACCCAGAAAATGTAAAACCTATATTCAAACAAAAACCTATATATAAATATGTATAACAGCTTTAACCATAATTACAAAAATACTAGAAATCAACACCCTATTTTTCAACAGTTCAATAGATGAACTGTACACCACAATGATGAACTAATACTCCACAATAAAAACAAATGGATTTTGATTCACTCAAGAATATGGATGCATCTGAAATGTATTTTGCTAAATGAAGGACACAAAGTCTACATATTATATGACTTCATTTACATGACATTCAAAAAAAGTAAATGTATAAAGAGAGAAATAGACCAATGGTTGCCACAGGTCAGGGAAGAAGACCTGACTATAATGGGGAAGCATGAAGGAATGTTGAAGTGAACAAACTGTGCTGTTTGGTACAATGGCAAACACATGACTTGAGGTATTAATAAAAATTCATAGAACTGTACAGGAGTTTATGCTAGTCAAATTTTAAAAAGTAATCAATGAATGGTAAAGCCATTCCAACGAAGGTGGGAAAGAAATGGGTGTCATGTCCTGAGCAACTTTGGAAAACAAAGTTTAGACTAGACACTGTGGGCTAAGCATAAAAGCACTATACACATGTGCTTCAGTTGAGGAATCTGTTTCTCACAGTGATTTAAGTCATGTGAAACTACTTTATACATATACTGAAGTTGATAAATTAGTAAATATATCACAGACCATGAGAGCCAGTATTCTCACTGTAGGCAAAAGAAACTACAAATAAGCTACATTGCTATGAATGGATCTTTACAGACAATTCTGGTGATCTATATCAGTAGAAATAAGGGTGGTAAATGCCATTCTGATGATGTATTGAAACAGGAATTTTGGGGTTGAAAAAGGCAGGTTTAAATTTTAGAAATTAAGGGGACCATGGAGGAAGCACAGAGCTGCAGAGCAGCAGAAGGTGTATTTCCATAGAATAGGGGAGCTGAAAAGCTGCAACAGGTACATTTCCATAGAATGAGGGAGCTGGGAACAGCAAAAGGTCTATCTTTACAAAAGAGAAGGAAGCCCTTCATCCAGAGGGAGAAGAAAAAAACCCAAAGGGAATAAGAAAACAATAAGGAAGGGGGGTGGGGGAGAACCCATGTGAGGTTGGACCTTTGAGCTCAGGAGCTGCTAAAGTAACCAGTCTAAGGGAATAGTGGCCAATCAGAGGGGATATCAAGGCACCAGAATCTGTAGCCTTTATAAGCCATAGGGAAAAGGAACTCAGTGGGACCCTTTCCCCCTCCCACATGGGAATCCATTCTGTGGGACTCTTCCCCCTCCCTACTTGGGGGTCTATACTTGTTCTTCAATAAATTTCCACCTTTGCTATACCATCTTCTGTCCGTGGATTCATTCTTCAACTCTGGTGGACAAAGCATCCGGGTTCCAGTCCAGGGGAACACCACAAGTTCCAGTCCAAAAATTCTGTTTCAGTATCAGTTGGAAGTAAGAAACATGCTACTACACAATGGAGAAAAGGCAATCTATATTCATAAACCAGTACAGAACTTTCCTGACTTTTGTTTCTGCCATAGGGTTTTATGAAAGGTAGAACTTGCGAGTTTTGAAATTATATATATGGCTGAGGCAATTTCTAAGCAGTGTTGAAGGAGAGATCTGGTTCTCATGGCTGCTCATAATAAAGTGCAAGAAGAGAGAAATGACTTAAAGACAGAATTATTAATCAAAAGAGAAGCAAAACTCAGTAATTTGGAACATTCTCAGACTATCCATACTGAAAATAATGAGAGCCTATTCAGGAGAAAACAGGAAGTAAATGGCCAAAGGATCATCTGATAGGGAGATTAGCCATCAGTCTAAACAGAAGCCAGGGCCTATTGTCCAAGACAAAGGAACAATGACCCTGAAGGCAATTCAGAAATCGATTCCTCCCATCACAGAACAAGAAAGGCCCAGGCTACTGCAGAGAGCAATGCCCAGAGAAACTGTAGGGATAAGGCCACCTGTGTGACCCTAGACTACAAGTGCCACCAGATTCCATGCTGGAAAGTCATTGGGATGCAATACCGCATTTAGCCACCATAGAAATGAGACCGCACAAAGCCATGGGGGCAGAGCCAACCAGAAACTTGGGTGCCCAACCTCTGTCCAGCAAAGCTATAGGGGAAGGTCTGCTGCCTCAGTGTGTTCAGAAGGCTGGAGCCCTACTCAAGTGTATCTAGAAGGTGGGACCTCCATCCCAGTGGGCCTGGTGGGCAGAGCATCAACAAAGGGGATGTGGGAATATCTACTGTATCCCCATCCCACCTTTGTATTTGGAAGCATATATCATGTTTGATTTCACAGGTTCACAGTTAGAAAGCAATTTGCCTCCAAATGAATCATACACTGAATCTCACCCATATCTGAATTAGATAACATTTATATAACAATGTGAACTCTAGACTACGGAATTGGTGTTGGAATGAGTTAAGAATTTTATGGCAATTGAAATGGAATGAATATATTTTGCATGAAAGTAGGATATGACCTTGGAGGGATCAGGAGCAGAAAGCTCCGTTCTGAATGTCTGTGTTCCCACAAAATTCATATGTTGAAATCCTAGCTCCCAAGGTAATAGTATTAGGAGACGAGGCTTTTGGGAGGAGAGTAGATCATGAGGGTAGAGACTTCATAAATGGAATTAGCGCCCTTATAAAAGAGACCAAAGACCCCTCCCATCTGTATGTGAGGACACAATGAGAAGATGGGCATCTCTGAACCAGGAAGCAGGCTCTATCCAGACACTGAATCTGTTGGCACCTTTATCTTGGACTTCCCAGCCTTAAGAACTGTGAAAAATAAATGCTGTTTATTAATATTTAATGTTAAATTTTAAACAATTTATGAAATGGTGAATGTACTATAATAGTCTTTGTATAAAATATATTTGAATACTCTTGATAAAATTATAAAATTAAAGGTCTAAGTAAACTTAAAAGTAGATTCTGAAAAATATAGCCTCAAAATTTTATGCTAATTTCAAATGTCTGAGAGCAATACCTTCTCAAAGTAGTCTTTTATTAATCACATTATTTTGCTATTATTCTAAAAATTGTATATCGTTTTATGCCTTTTCCCCACCTTTACATTCACATTTCTCAAGGGAAACCCTAAATGAATGATTCATCATATATATAAATAGGATTAAAATTCTTATTAGAACAGTAGAAGCTTCATGTGGATTTAGTATTGCTTTAAAATTATTTATGCAAATATAAAGCAGACATATAAAATTGCTACAGAAAAGCATGTCACACAAGCAAAAATATAAATAGCATTTTATATTACTTATTAATAATACAAAAATTCAGAAAATACCTTCTGTGCTTTTTAAGCCATAATTTTTCCATATAGGATATACTGTCTTCTTTAAATTCAATATGAAGTGGTTCTCTCCAAATTTTCAGATTGGTTTGTACCTCACATTCTTCCAATGAGTCTATAACAATAAATATAACATACATAGTTAATATAACCTAGCCTATAAATTGTAACTTCTCCCGAGATACAGAACTTGTCAAATATGCTTTGATATTCATCTATAATCAATAGTTCTGGGCTTAAATAATGCAAAAGTTTTAAATATTGATGATTTATCAAATAACTGTGTAGACATTTTTCTTCCATAATCCCTTGAAATGAAAGAATCTTATGATTGCCTAGCCAGAGTGCCTCAGTAGTTGAGCATCGACCTATGAACCAGGAGGTCACAGTTTGATTCCCGGTCAGGGCACATGCCTACCCAGGTTGCAGGCTTGATCCCCAGTGTGGGGCATGCAGGAGGCAGCCTATCAATGATTCTCTCTCATCTTTGATGTTTCTATCTCTCTCTCCTCTCCCTTCCTCTCTAAAATCAATAAAAATATATATTTTTTTAAATCTTATGATTCACACGGTTTTTAAAAGCAACTAATTCTTTTAAATGCTAACAGATAAAAACAAATAGATTCATTATATATTCCATAAACACACACAAACATAAAGGTATGTATTATAGTCACTGATAATAATATTTACAGAAGATGGGAAACAGAAAGGAAATAACTCAGAAGGTAGCACCTGGAGGAGACAACTTTCTTCATGAATTGATGTCGACATGGCAATTTACTTCCAGATGCTTCAGATGTTTCTGAAGTACTACCAAATTAAAACCACTATTCAGAGATATTTAAAACTGATGGAGGTTGCTGGGAAATAAAAAACTAGAAAACTTGGAAATTCAAAGCACCTTACTAAACGAAATGGGACCAAAAAACATTTGGAAAGATACTCATGTCATTTGAAATGAGATGCAAAATTAGATATACCATTTTATCTCTATCAGTCCAGCAAAACTTTAAAAATCTGATTATTTAAGTGTTGGTCATGGGAAGCAACCCAACCTTTCACACTCTGCAGGTGAGAATGTAAACTGATACAAACACTTAGGTAAATAATTCAGCTTCATCTAGTGTAGTTGAGTACATGCACAGCCAATGACCCAGCTCTTCCACTCCCAGGAACAGACACCCTAGAAAGGTGTGCACATGTGTTCCAGGAGACCTGTACAAGAATATTCACAACAGCATCATCCATTTGTGTAGCAAAAATGAGAATCAATCCAAATAACCATCTACATTCAAATAGGCAGATAGTACTATCCTATATAATAAAGAGATAATAAGCAGATTAACCCTCACACCCTCACAAGATGGTTGCCTACGACCAGGCCGGCAGGGGGAGTAGTGAGGGACAACCAAACGACTGAACAAGCAGGCTGTGTGGGGCGACCAGGCCAGCAGGGGGGTTAGTAAGGGATGACCAAATGACTGAACAGCAAGCTACGTGTGGTGACCAGTCCAGCAGGGGGGCCCATAAGGGGTGACCAGGCTGGCGGGGGGGGGGAAGTTGGGGGTGACCAGGCCAGCGGTGGGGGGGGGGAAGTTGGGGGCAACCAGCCTAGTATAGGGGGGCAGTGAGGGGTAACTAGGCCAGCAGGGGGGGCAGTTGGGGGTGATCTAGCCGGCAGAGGGGGGCAACAAGGGGTGACCAGGCCGCCAGGTGGGGGCAGTTAGGAGCAACCAGGACAGCAGGGATTGAGGGGTTGGGGGAGAACTGGGCATCAGCAAGGGGTAGTTAGGAGCAACCAGGCCGGCAGAGGGGGCAGTTAGGGGTTACCAGTCAGGCAGGCAGGTGAGTGATTAGGAGCCAGCGGTCCAGGATTGTGAGAGGGATGTCCGACTGCTGGTTTAGGCCCGATCCTCAGAAACCAGCAGTTGGACATCCCCCAAGGGGTCCCGGATTGGAGAGGGTGCAGGCTGGGCTGAGGGGACCCCCCCCCCCACCCATGCACAAATTTTGGGCACTGGGCCTCTAGTATTCATATAACAGAAGACTCTTGAGCAGTGAAAATGAATGAAATACAGCTATGCACATCTTCATGGATAAATATCATGGGTTCTCTAACTATTAAACCTTTGGTCATACAGTGAATTTTTTTGAGGAGTTATATCAAACTGCTATCCCAATGTTAATAGTTTTGAATATTGCATTTATATTCACAGATAAAAAAAGTTAAGTTCAGCTTTATTTACAACATTCATTTTATAAAAATAGCTATACCTGGCTTTGCTGCAGGCAAGTTCTGCTCCCCATTGTCATTATGATGTCCACTTCTCCATTCATTTAAAACTTCCTGAAAGGACTGGGCAGAAGCTTCTTCATCGAATGACCCTTCACACAAGAGCCTATCTTTCGGGTTTATACACTCGCCTTTTTGTGTTGTTGAAACTTCCATCTAAACCAATTAAAATATATCTAAGTATGCTTTTCTAAATTTTCCAGATCATAAAATGAAGATAGCATTAATTGTTAGGCATTAAAAGTCACACGTTTTTTAAACTTAGAAGTAGAATGTTTTAAAGTTTTACTTATGCATATGCTCTACTGGTTTCTTTCAAACTGTGTCCACAATTATAAATGGTCTCTTCAGAAATTATTAAAACTTGAGCCTATAGGACTGAGGATTTATCATTATGTTATGGACCAGTGTTCTCCCTGGAAAGTGACAACAGTCTTGTATGTGTTGTCACTTCTACTTCTCCAATCTCCTGCTCCTGCCATCTCCCCACAGCAGAAAGAGCAGTTTCATAACTTGCAAATTTGATCAAGGCAGGCCTCTGCTCAAAACCCTGTATTGACTCTGGATGAAGCCCCCAGACCCTACTAGCATTTACAAGTGCCTACACAACCTTGTACTCCCTGACTTTCAGTCAATTTCCTTCAATTTTCCCTTTCTCTTACCTTGCTCCAGACAAACTTATATTCTTAGTTCTGGGAACTCACCCAGCACCTTCCCACTTAAGGGCTTTGCACTATCTTTACCCAATGCCTGGAGTGAGCCTTCTCCACACACCACACAGTCATTCCACTCATTTTAGTCAGTCTCTGCTCAAATGTCACCTACTCAGAGGGTAGATAATGAACTTGCTGATGACCTAAAAATATAGACCCCCCCAAACACTTTATAATTCCTTATCTGCTTTATTTTTCGCAAAATAACGTATCTGTGTGAATTTACTCTACATGTTTGTTTATTGTCTCTCTTCCCCCATTAGAATGCAATGAAATCAGAGGATATTTTCCTGCCTCAGTGCCAAGATCCAGGCTCAAAGTGATGCTCATTAAAACTTGGTTGAATGAATGAATAAATAAATGCATGTGAAACATTGCATGGTGCTTAGTGTAAAGATGGGAGAAACGATGAATTCAGTATAAAATATAAATCCACTGTGAACACACTGAAAAAATAAAGGTTGGCATTGGCAGTTATCCATTGAATCAGAGAAATTCAAATTATGAAGCCAAAGCAAAATAAATTCCAAACTAATGTTAAATCACCAAGTGTGGATCACCTATACTGATATCAAATTGCTAAATCGGCTTTGTGTATCTTCTAGATACACAAGTAGGATCTTCTATGTTCAGTCTTTAATTGCAAAATAAACAGGCAGATTGTTAGAGTACAATTGCGAGAAGATGATTAAATAGTGCATAAAAATTTAAATACAAAGAAAAACCACCTGGGAACCTGCCAGACACTGTGCTAGCTGCTGGCCACAGAACACAGGTTAATAAGTCCACAACAGAGACAGGTGCAAGAGCAGGTATTTAACTCAGATAAACAAGAATTCCGTGGGCAAGAAGTGGCACGGGCAGGATTCCAGAGAGAGGGAATGATACATAGACAGAGACATGGAGCCAAACAGCAGTATGGCATGAAACTGGAAGTAGTTTATATTGTTATAGCACAGAGTGGGATATGAAAAAATATATAGGGTAGAAAGACAAAGAGGGGGCAGATCATGAAGCATCCTGCCTGCCACACAGAAAATTAAACTTATTGGAAACACAAAGCCACTGAAGAGTCACACACAGAAAGAGAGAAATGGGGGGTGGGATGAGATAGTGAGCTTGGATGCAAGGAAAATGTTATGGCCATTTGACAATATCAACATTACAAATGCATAACCCTCTGCAGTTAGGAATGTCAGGAATTTATTATGTAAATATACATATGTATGCAAAACAACATTTTTCAAAAACATTCCTTATACTATAGTTTGTATTGGCAAAAGACTGAAACAGGTTAAATGTTGATCAGTGGAAAATAGATCTTAAAAAGTCTAATAAATGGAGTATTTTTTACCCATTATATAGACTGAGAAGGTTCTAGAATGCACTTAAATTGATATGGAAATATTTTGTTAAGTGTAAAAAGCATGTTTTCAGAGCAGTTTGCAAAGTATACTAATATTGGTTTCAATAAATACCTACATACAAAATTGGAAATATTATTGATTCCTGGAAGGAGAGAGAATAAAATGAAATTTACAGCCTATAAACAATTTCACTTTAAGAAAGAGCTAATTTCAGGATTAAGAATAACAATAAGAATAGAAATGACCAAACAGTCAAGAGAGGCTTTAGATGGTCGACTGCATGGGACATGGTAACTGATTGGATGTGCAGAGGCAGGAAAGACAGGACTATTGAAAATAACTGTTCTTGCCAGCTTGGGAAGCTGGGAAGCTGGGAGATGGACTGACACCAATAGTAACATCTATTGGAAGAGAAATAATGAATTTAATTGGAAAATATTGAGTTCCAGAAATATGTGGGAAGGTAATTACAGGCATCCAGTAAGCAGTGTGTGTGTGTGTGTGTGTGTGTTGCACTAATGAAGAAGCATTGAAAACACAGTGCAATGGTTTCAGTGTGCGGTGATTGCAGCAACTCCCCCAGGGAGGCTCCTTTCCAAGCAACAAATCAGACATTTGTATTTTATAGCTATGCCTTTGGAATACTTGGCTTCCACATAGTAGTGACAAAATAGGAAAAAGCCAGCAGATTGTACATTGGTTCTTAAATGTTTCAGCCCAGACTGTCATATCTCACTTCCACTCAGAGCTCATGACCCTGCCCATTGCTAAAAGGGCTAGAAAGTTTGATGAATCAGTGCTGTATGCTCATTACCCCCCTGGGCCGCGTGATATGCCTGCAAGACATGTTTATTCCCGTTTTCATATATACGTGCCACTTTCCAGAAGAAGAAACAGAGAATCAAAAAGGCTAAGTAAAATGCTGGATGTTATAAAAGCTCTAAGAAAATCCAGGTTTCAGTCTCTAAAATGAAAGCTCTTCCATGAACTATATCCCTTTCCAAGGATATCCAGTGGCCTGACTTCATAAGAAAAGCCCTAAGACAGATATTAGGCATTAGCACCATTTTGACTCTTCCAGGCTTTGGAATTTCTTGGTATGGTAATGAAAAATCAGATTCCTGTACTCTAACCCAGATGTGAAAAAAAATAAAAATTTGAGTGACAGACCAGGAATGCACATCCCATACTTCTGATGCTTATCACAGTTGGAGAACCACTGCTCTTCAGAACAGAAGACTAGCAAGCATGCACTACAGACCGGTGCACACCTGAGGGTCCATAGCAGTGACTCCCAACCAGGAATACTCACCAGAATCACTGAGCAGTTGCTAAGTGGACCCCACACATAGAGATTCTGAACTCAGTGCTGTGAGTTTCTCTAAGGTTTCTCCAGTTGAAGAAATGTATATACTCCTGGATGAAACCACTGAATTAAAGGTTCTTAAGTTAAGGCAAGAGGTGAGGGTCTATACAGCAGTTACCTATGTGGATAAGAGACAGCACTAATTCTAGGGATTAGAAGCGCAGGCAAAGAAATAAGCTCTATAGCTTTTTCGTAGGTTACTTACTTAGGCCCCCATTGTCCTCATCTGTTAAATGGGGTAATAATAATGCAAAACTCATATGTTATTATGATTCTTGAATAAGATAAGGCAGGTAAGTAACTAAGCACAATGCCTAGCATCCGGTGTTTAATAAATGTTGGTTGTTGACTTATCATTATTATTGATAGGGTAAATTAGATAAAAAAGGCTGGCATGAAGGAAAAACCTTAAAATCATAGTGTCTGGGTAGTGGTTAAAAGCAAGTAATTTGGAATCAAAAGATCTGGGTTCATATATAAGTTCCACTATCAATAATACCTAATAATAATACCTAATAATACCTCAGGCAATATATAAAAAACTGTTTTTTGCCACTATTTTCTCATCTGGAAAGAAAAAGAAGTAATTAAGAAAGGACAATATTCTTTGTAATACTTTAAGCAATAAAACAAAATTAAAAATTAAAAAAAGGACAAAAATGGATGTTATAGGTAAAATATTTAAGACAGTATCTGGCACACAGATTATATTAAAATCTGAGGAAGTTCGTCTTTTGTTAAAAAGTCAATACAGCAATTCTATTATAAAAATATGGACATGAGCTGATGAAACTTATCTAGCACCTCATGGGATCAGTAATCAATCTCAATAACTACCAGCATTTGGTATAAATCTGATTATAAAAAGCTGTGAGAGTCACTGTCACCTAAAACACTTGGCAAGGTTTTGTACTCTTAGCCTCTGAAGTCCTGATTCATATAAAGTCATTATATTGCACTGTGTTATCTATTTTTATGTTCCTCCCAAATACTCATTTATTTCCTGAAATGGTGGAAATGCCCAGAAAGCCACAGAGTCAAAGGATCATTCATTAAGAAATCAGCACCCAGTGCAATCAAAGCAATCTCCTTATAGTCAAGATGTTTTTTGATTAATAAAAAAATTCATATTAAATAACAATGTGACAAAATAATCTGCAAAACTCTACAGCTCTCGCTAAGTATATGCATGACCGTCTCCACGACCGTATATGACAGAAATGTCTCCTACATTTCCCACAGCTTACCTGGGAGCTGCTCCCCTGCAGCGGAGGAGGTTTGGGTAGATGCTGACTCTTACTAATCTCTTTTGGAGAGCGATTCTCCCCTTTGGCTTTATCTGGATTAACTTCCTTTATAAACCCATGGGCAACATCCAATACACTGGATAATATTTGAGATTTTGCCTGTTCATAAAGGAACAAAATATGATTAAAAAGCCAAATACATAAGCCTCAGTAATTTAGATACATCAAATTATATTTTCATTATTCTATTCCTACTCAATTCAATGTATTTTACTTAATATTTAAAAATACAAATTGACATTTATATCAACCCATATAATAGTGATAGCTACCAATGTTTAGAGGGGCTAGTTTGGGCTCATTATGCCTAAGCATCTTACAAACATGTTATTTAATCCTAAAGTCAACTCTGAAGCATACCTATTTTTATCTGTTTCAGGGATAAAGAAACAAAAGCTCTGAGTGTTTAACTAACTTGCCCTTGGTCACATGGTGAGTGGGTGGCAGAGCTGGGAAGTGACCCAGGTGTATATAATTCTAATGACTCATAGACTTTCCAACCCCAAATAAGTAGATGGGAAATTTTATGCACACCAGGGCTACAGAACTAAATATAGTTTATCTGGTAGGAGCCCGGATAAGCAGTAATAAGTATTCCTCGGTGATAAAACATCTTTAGAAACTATTAACTGTTTAAAAGTGGAAACACAGGAAGTGCGTCTACCTGTAGTTCCTGAGTGCACTTCAAGTTTCTCCACATGCTGCACCTTCGCTCACGAGTTTCATTTACCAGGAAGGCCCTCCATCCTCTACTATTTTCTTTGCCTGTCAGGCTTCTCCTTCTCCTGGATTTGTCCCCAGTTATTCCCACATCAGGAACCTTTCCTGGCCTTCCTTCTCCAGCTGTGTGTAGTGCCCATTCTCTGTACCCTCTTCCTACCAACCCCTACAATAGTAATTTTACATCATGTTTTGGTGTCTATCTATCCCATGATATCATATAAGCTCACAGAATAAAAAATCATATCTTCTTAAATCTTTGTGTGGCTATCACCATGCCTGGAAAATAACATAGTAAAAATAAGGTTTGTGGGGAGGGAGCAGAAGGACTCAGAATTAAAATAAATGATCTGGAGCAGCGGTCACCAACTGGTGGTCTGTGAGGTCTGAGAGGTTGGCCACCACTCTGGAGAGTATTATGCTAAGCAAAATAAGCCAGTCAGAGAAAGACAAGTACCACATGATCTCACTCACATGTCTAATCTAATGAATAAAATAAACTGTTGAACAAAATGGATCCAGAGACATAGAAGCATGGAACAGACTGTTAATCTCAAAGGGAAGGTGGGGGTGGGTGGGAAGAGATCAACCAAAGAACTTGTATGCATACATGCATAACCCATGGACACAGACAATAGGGTGGTGGAGGCCTGGGGTGGGGGAAAGGGGAGGGCCTGAAGGGGCCAATGGGAGAAAAATGGGACATATGTAATACTTTCAACAATGAAGATTAATAAAAGTAAATGATTGAGAAAAATAATTCAAAAAAAGCTTTCCAAGAGCCTTCTTCAGAGTGAAAAGGAACAGGCAAATCTCGGGAAGGCCCTATTCGAGGAGTCTCCTATCAGAACTCCCTGGGTTTGCCCAGGACACTACAGAATGCTGAATGCCATCTGAACTTAAACCCAACAAACTCCAGGGGGAGACTCAGGCCTTTCCGAGGCTCTCTGACAGCCTGGCATTGGGAGCAAAAGCAACAGGTCTTACTTCTTAGCAAATGTCCTCAAGACAGGGGGAAACTCTGGCAGGGATCAGAAATAATTCATTCGGACTCTCCCATGGAAATATTCCTATTTTTAAATTTTCAACTACTTACCTATTTAAATAGCTAAAATTACATGGAAACTTTCCAGTATGACCTTTTGAAAATTTGTTAAGATTCAATCTGATTCTTGAATAAATCAGTGAACATCAAATTAACTGGTGTTATTTCACACTGAATTAATAAGTTATATATGAAAAAATGACTCAGGAGACCTATGCATGTAATTGCTGTGCTTATACAGGTCTATAAGTATCTAGTCCAAATTTCACAACGATCATTCAAAAGCCCATTTACACCCATGCAGCCCTTTTTTAAAAAAAATACATTCATAAATATAGTACAATATTATTGTGCATATTCATTATACTGTGCACCAGATCTCTATGGCTGATTTACTATTCATTGCACTTAACACTGCTGAACTGTACACTTAAAAACGTTTAAGATGGAAACATTTATGTTATTTGTTTTTTACCACAAATTTTAAGCAATGAGTGCATGTTATTGTTTATATGAGAAATGTTGAGTGCATGCTATCATTTATAAATTGAAGCTTAATACAGTTGATTTAACAAGGAAAAACATGAAAGAAAGACAAAAGAAAATATTCAAGCCAATGATACTACTTTATTCTTCCAGAAATAACTGCATTTTAGCAAATATTTTCTAAACATAATCCTATCTAAGCTTGATTTTATATTTCCTAGAATAAAGGTCTGTTGATTTCAAAAGTGGTTAAAATATCTAATTTTCATCTTATCAAATATCAAAATAAAAAGCAATGGTATTAATTTTATATAAAAGTATCACAATAGAATCATCATTCAAGTATATATGTTTATTTAAATAGCACAAAAGAAAGATTATTCCTGTCCTAAAATGAAGCTTGCTATCAATGTTACAATAATTTTTGTAACATTTTTAGGGAGCATTTTAAAAGACTATGAAATAGCCAAAAAATGATTTTATTCCTGTATTAAATTTACTATTAAAAATATGATAAACATCGTGGATAATTGATCAAATGGAATGTTGTTTATCTGGATGTCTAAAAGTTCTGTTAATCCAGGATAAATAAAATGCCAATAAACCGGAATTTTCTTTCTCAGAAAATTGAATATTTAAATATTACTTTCCTCAGTTTTAAAAGTGTACATGTATACTCTATTTTTGTTATTCTTAAAGTAATCATTCCAATACAGGAACAGATATTTTGAGCCCCATTACCTGGACAAGGAAACCCAAGCTCATAAAGCTTAGGTCAAAGCCAATGGGTACAAAATGATTTAGAGCCAAGGTTTTTCTTCTTCTAGCCTAATCCTGTTCCCTACTGAATTAACACAGAAAATGTACTTTACTTATGCTTTCTTGAAAATAAGATTACTTTTTGTTTGTTTTTAATTTATTTGCTTGTTTATTTCAGGTTTGAACAAGCACTAGCAAATTGAAGGGATGAACCAAGATTCTCCTTTTACTCGTCTTCTCTGTTATCCACATATATGGGGAGGGTTGGGGGCAACATAAACTTTGAAAAGAGTAGGATTATAGGACAAACTTATCTCTTAACTAAGAGGTGTATATTTAACAGGATCAGTAAGCCTAGAAATTCACCATAGTACAGTAACATACTATTTTACAATACTTAGAAGTTCCCAGATATGTGAAAAATATATCGCACATATTAATAACTTATAGTTTCCCGTTCTCCAGACCCAATCACCACACTCACTCCAGAGAAGAACTGACAACTAATTGCTGGACACTTTCACCTCCCCACCTAGGGAAGTTCTCTCTTTGAATCTAATGGAGCTCTGTGATAGTTACTGAATGTGAGAAACAGTAATACGTTTCCAATGGCAAGGTGATAAGAAAGGAATGTGCCTTCTCTATCCTTTTCACTGCATGGTGTATAGTGACTTTGGAAGTAACATTGAATACCGTGAATGTTACAGGTAAAAGTCACCAAATCATTGCTTAAGAGGGAAGATGTCTTAGGAACATGCATGTTAAACTCTTAGGTGAGTAAAAAATAACTTTTACTATAGCAAGCATATCTGGAAACTACCCCTAACTGGGTATTGTTTGAGCTAACAAAAAGAAAATGTTTTAAAAAGGTGTTCCCCTTTAATAATATACGTAAATACGCTACTTCCATGCCTTGCTGAAGTTTTCCTCCCTACTTGGAAACGTGAGTGCTCCTATTATAATTCTCTTTATCACTTTAGGCCCAGATCAAATGTTATCCAGTTCCAATGTATATCAAATGGCATTATTCAAAGTCGCTTAAAAGGGCAAACTGTTTAATCTCTCTGAGACAAAGTTTTCTTCCTCAACTAATTGGAGCAAAATGAACATATTTTCTGTGTGCTTTTATACGCCTTGCTTACATCCACAGAGCTTTGCTGCTCAATGTGTGACCCATAAATCAGCAGCATCTCCATCCCTGGAAACTTTCTAAAAACACAAACTGTCAGGTCCCATTCAGACTCACTGACTCAGAATCTGCAGTTTCACAGGTAACTTGAATGCACATTCAGTTTTGAGCATCTCTTTGTCAAAACACTTATCAGTCAGCAGTGTTACAATTGGTTGAATACAGCTGTCTTCCCTTTTGTGAATTCTTGAGAGAGGGAACCATGTCTCATTCTGCCTGATACACAATGTTTTACATCGCCGTCTTTCAATTCTCCTCCCGGAAGCCCTGTCCTTCACACTTTGCAACTAGAACATTGCTGGTTAAATCAAATTTAACTAATTTACTGAGATAAAAATGACTGAAAATTCCATCTGAATATTTGTCGCTTATACCCAAGCTAAGTCAATGTCGACACAGATAAAATAAATAGCACTATCAATAAGAGTACAAAAGGGAAATTATGTACCTCACTAAGCCTAAGTGTTTATACCCATAAAATGAAGACAATAGTTACCTTGCAGAGCTGTTGTGAAGAATATACATTCTGAATGAAAAACACCTTGCAGAGTGATAGAGTAGTGCATTCGAATGATGGCTACCATTTTATTTAGATCGCTATATACTGCTTCTCTGTAAAATAAATTGTTAAAATACCCAGAAAATAGAATTTCTCCCTAATTATTAGACAGAAGTGGGATTTCAGACTAGGGTATAATAGAGAGGTCAGTAAATAATTGTACCTTCATAAAACAAATATTATATTGGGTACATTTGTTAAAAGCTATTTCAGGAAATCAACCAAAAGCAAACAACAAGAAGTAGTCAGTCAAGAAAAACACTGTGCCATTAGTGAAGAGTGTCCAGCTGCCTTGCATGGGGCTGCTCCTATTTTATATTTCCCTTCCCAACTCTATCAGTGTAACTAGGGCAAGACTGGCCTTGCTCAATAGGGAGTGTGCTTGATTCTCAGCAGAAAGCAGAATCTTGAAGTTTCTGTGGCATTATCAACAATCTAGTGAATTTGGTTACAAGTGAATGGGGAAAACCTGAGGTTTTGGTCCCAGTTGGGGTAAGCAGTAGGCCAGCCAAACATTTAATGGGATGATCCTGAAAATGAGAGTGCTATAGAAAGGCTGATTAAGAAATGAAAATCATCAAGGAGAACAAAATGAAAGTTATTGAGTATGACTTACATAGGTTAAGAAGAGATATAAAATGGAAGAAGGATTGCCAGGACTGACCAGCAGACCCTGAGAGATGGATGAGTGGATTACTCTGACACACATTTCTGTGAAAGAGAGGGCTAAGGGGCTGCTTGGTAGGAGGCACTAAAACAGCCCCAATTGCCTGCCTCCTTAGCTTTTATTGTAACAACAGCTTGAACTAAAATTAACCTCCAGATACAATCAGCAGGATAAGTGTCCTCAAGAAATCACATGCTTCTACAAGGTCGGGTCTAAAGACTAAACATAGAGATCCCAGCAAAACACATTGGGGCTCAGACTTATTTGAAAAAAACAAGGCAGGGGTTGCTGCCTTTGGCAAGGTCTCCCTAGAGGTCCTGACCTTTTGGAGATTCCTCCTTACAGACTTTCCAACCAAGTCCCGTGCTTCCCCACAAAGGAAGACTTAGTGAACTTGATGACAGATCAAGATACATTATCCAATTTGAAAACCAAAGAGGAAAAATTGAAGGAAATGAATATAGTCTTAGAGACCTAGGGAACAGCATCAAGCATCCAACATACATTTAGTGGGAATATCAGAGAGAGAGAGAGAAGAACAAAAAAATATATGAAGAAATGAATGTCCCCAAATTCTCTATTTAATGAAAAGTATTATTTTAAAAATCTAAGAAACTCACCAAACCTGAAGATAAACATAAGGAGATTCATACCAAGACATATTATAAACAAACTACTGAAAGCCAAAGACAACCAGAAAAACTTGAAAGCAACAAAAGAAAAATAACTCATCAGATGTAAGCATGAATCAATATGAGTAACAGCTGATTTTGCATCTGAAAAAAATGCAGACCAGGCAGCAGTGGAATGATACCAAGTGCTGAAAGAAAAAAAAAATGCCAAAAATAATTGTATATTCAGCAAACCATCCTTCTAAAATAAAAGAAAAAATTAAGGCATTCCCAAGTAAACAAGTAAGATATAATTCATTATTAGCATTATTATTTCTGCCTTAAAAGAAATACTAAAAAAAAAAGATTTTAGTATTAAATTTACCAGAAGAAAAGTAGAACTCCAGGAACATTAATGTATGGATAAATGTAAAACATGCTTAAATATTTAGTTTATCTTTTTTTCTCTTCATTTCTTTTAAGGGCACAAAATTATATATAGCAAAACATTAACACTGCTGTGGGTTTACAACATTGATATAAATCAGTATTGTGTATAACAATATCAGAGAGAACTGGAGAAAAATAGAACTAAGTTAAGCCATTTAAACAATATTTTACCACAATAAGTCAGTGTTAATGTGAAGTAAATTGTTACAAGGTGTATATTATAATACTAGTACAACCACTGAATAAATATATGTATATCCATTCATGCACACACTCATACACACATCAAAAAGGTAATTTCAATAGTACAATAAAAAATTTGTTTAATACAAAATAAAACATTAAGGAGGAATAAAATAACAAAAAAACATAGACATATGAAAAACAAATAGCAACACAGAAGATGTAAACCCAAATACATCAATAATTACATTAAGTGTAAATGAACTAAATACTACCATTAAGAGTCAGACTTGATTTTTTTTTTTAATGTGCCATTTATGAACTAACTTTAAATTCAAAGACAAATAGTTTAAAGCAAAAGGATGAAAATATATATATACCTTGAAAGTAATAACAATAAAAAAAACTGGAGTGATTATATTAGTAAGAAATATAACAAGACAAAGAGGGATATTTTATAGTAATAACAGTCAATGAAACAGGAAGTTCTAACAATTACATATGCAATTAACAACAGAGCCCTAAAGTACATAAAGCAACAACAGACATGCTAGTAACTAAAAAGATAGTAAGTCCATTAAAAAATTACAGTTAGAAATTTTAATACCCCCTATCAGAAATTAATAAAATAGCTAGGCAGAAAATCAGTAAGGATATAGAAAACTTGAATACCACCATCAAGTAAATTAACCTAAATCACATTTAAAGAACCCTCAAGCTCACAACATCAGAATATAAATTATTTACAAGTGCACATGACACATTCTTCAAGACAGACCATATGTTCCACATAAAATAAGTGGTAATAAATTCACAAGAATTGAAATCATAGAAAGCATGATCTCTGCCCTCCATAAAAAATTAAAAGTAAAAATCAGCAGCAAATTATTTTGTGAAACAAAATATTTAGAAGTTAAACAAACTACTTCTAAATAACCTTTGGATAAAAAAAAAATAAACCACACAAAAAAAATTAGAAAATACCTTCAATTGACTGATCATGAAAACATAATATATGTGATGTCAATGAATAGAAAAAGAATGAATAAATCAATGAAATCAAAACTGGGTTTGAAAAATTATAAAGCTGTGGCTAGACTGAGAAAAATAAAGAGGAAACTACAAGTTAACAAAATAAATAATGAAATAAGGAACATCACTATTCTGTAGAAATTAAAAGGATTATAGAAGAATAAAAAAAATGATGCCAACATTCTGACAACATCCAGTGAAAGACACAAGTTACCAAAACTGACTCTAGAAAATAAGAATAGAATAAGGAAATTTTTTGAATTAGTAATCCAAAATCTTCCTATGAGAAAAAAAAAATCCCAGACTCATACTATTTCACTAATAAATTATAACCAATATTTAAGAAAAAAATTATACCAATCCAACACAAACACATTCAGAAAACAGAAGAAAAATACGTATAAACTCATTTTATGAGGCTAATACAACCCTGATAGCAAAGTAGATAACCACATTACAAAAAAATAAAGCTACATAAAAATAAACTCAAAATGGATAAAGGACTTAAACGTAAGATGAGAAATCATAAAAATCTTAGAAGAAGCTATAGGCAGCAAAATAGCAGACATTTGTCGTAGCAAAATCTTTACCGATACAGCTCCTGGGGCAATGGAAACTAAGGAGAAAATAAACAAATGGGACTTCATCAAAATAAAAAGCTTCTGCTCTGCAAAAGAAACCATCAACAAAACAAGAAAGCCACTACATGGGAGAATATACTTGCCAATGTGATCTCTGATAAGGGTTTATTTAATCTCCAAAATTTATAGGGAACTCACACAACTTAACAAAGGGAAGATAAACAATCCAATTTAAAAAATGAGCAAATGCCCTAACCAGTTTGGCTCAGTGGATAGAGTGTCAGCCTGCGGACTCAAGGGTCCGAGGTTCAATTCCGGTCAAGGGCATGTACCTTGGTTGCAGGAACATCCCCGGTAGGGGGTATGCAGGAGGCAGCAGATCGATGTTTCTCTTTCATCAATGTTTCTGACTCTCTATCTCTCTCCCTTTCTCTCTGTAAAAAAATCAATAAAAATATTTTTTTTTAAATGAGCAAAGGACATAAATAGATACTTTTTGAAAGAGGACATACAGAAGTCCAAGAAACATATGAAAACATGCTCAAACTCACTAATTATCTGAGAGATGCAAGTCAACACAACAATGAGGTACCATCTCACACCTGTCAGAATGGCTATCATCAACAAATGAACAAAGGACAAGTGCTGACGAGGATGTGGAGGAAAAGGAACCCTCATGCACTGCTGGTGGGAATGCAGACTGATGCAGCCACTGTGGAAAACAGTATGGAATTTCCTCAAAAAATTAAAAATGGAACTTCCATTTGACCCAGTGATCTCACTTCTAAGACTATATCCCAAGAAACCAGAAACACTGATCAGAAAGGATATATGCACCCCTATGTTCATAGCAGCACAATTTACAATAACTAAGATTTGGAAACAGCCTAAGTGCCCATCAGCAGATGAGTGGATTAGAAAACTGTGGTACATCTACACAATGGAATACTACGTTGCTGTAAAAAAGAAGGAATTCTTACCATTTGCAGCAGCATGGATGGAACTGAAGAGCATTATCCTAAGCAAAATACGTCAGTCAGAGAAAGATAGATACCACATGATCTCACTCATTTGTAAAATATAATGAGCAACATAAACTGACAAACAAAAATAGAACCAGAGTCATAGAAGTCATAGAAGCATTGAACAGACTGTCCAACCTATGGAGGAAGTGGGGGACGAGGGGAGGGGATAAGAGATCAGCCAAAGGACTTGTATGCACAGATGGGGGTGGGTGGGGGATAAGGGCATGTGCTGAGGGGTGGGGGCGATCAGGGAGAGGTCAATGGGGGGAAAAGGAAGACTTATGTAATATTTTAAACAATAAAGAATTTAAATTAAAAATAAATAAATAAAACTACAGTCCAATATGTCATATGAAAATAAATGCAAAGTTACTTCACCAAATATTAGCAAATCAAGCATCAACATGTCAAGTATGCATCATGACAAGTAAAATTGTACCACAGTAATGCAATGTTAACTGAACATCTCAACATCAAATATTGTAATAAGTCATTTTAATAAAAGACTAAACAACATAATCATGCCAATAAGAGCAGGCAAAAAATCACAATAGGGAATCCGAAGGGACTTCCTCCCTTGGTATTCTGATAAGAGCATCTACCAAAAAACTATGACTAATATCACAATTAATGATGAAAGACTAATCGGTTAGCAATGAACAACCCAAAAATAAAATTAAGAAAATAATTATATCCACAGTAACATTAGCAAGAATAAAATACTTAGAAAAACATTTAACAAAAACTTGTAAGAGCTTACCACTAAAAACGAAAAATGATAAGAGAAATTAAATAAGTACTAAATAAATGGAATTAAAATCATGTTTATAGAATGAAATACTCAATATTTTTATGATGGACTCCACAAAATTTTTAGATAGCTATTATCAAGGAAACAAAAGCTAACAAGTGTTGGTGAGGATGTGGAGTAATTGGAACCCTTGCACACCATTAATGGGAATTTAAAATGGTTCAGCTGCTGTAAAAAAATTTTGAAGGCTCCTCAAAAAATTAAAGATTAAATTACCATTCTGGTAATTCCACTTCTGACTGTATGGTAAAAACAATTGAGATATTTGCACACCCATGTTCATAGTGGCATTATTATAATACCTAAGAGGAAAAAGCAACCCAAGTGTCATCAATAGGTGAATAGATAAACAAAATGTGCTATACAGATACGATGAAATATTATTCAACCTTAAAAAAAACTGACATATGCCACAATATAAATGAACCATGAGGAAATTATGCCAAATACAATAAGCCAGTTGCCAAAGACAAAGGCTGTATAATTCCACTTGTATTAGGCATATACTCAATTTGTAGAAACAAAGTAGAATGTTATTTATTAGGTATAGAGTTTCAGTTTTGCAAGATAAAATTCTGGAGATCAATTGTAAAGAATGTGAACATACTGCACTATACACTTTAAAATTGTTGTGGCAAACATTTGTAAATTTACTTTTAAAAATGTCTGCCTTCTCAGGCATGGCTCATTGGACAGGAAGAGAGCATCTAGTCCAGGTTGATTTTATGAGAATTTAGATGTGGAATCAAGAAGGTCACATTTTGTCTGTCTGTTAGGTAAATTCATAATTTGTTAATTATAAGAAAAGAATAAAGTAGATACACACACACATACAAAGTTCAAAGAGAAGGAGTCTCCCCAGGCTCTCAACAGCTTTCCAATCTCCAGTCCTGGTTCCTACCATGTCTCGGCCACATCATCCATACTCCCTCACAAGACATCTGTGAGGCCATCCGCAACAAGAAAAAAATTATTCTTTTTGATCAAGCTAGTGTAAGAGATCTGATTAATACAAAGATTGCTACTTCCCAACTAGAGCAACAAGATTTGAAAATGTGGGGAGGTGTTTTTGGTTTTCACAATCATTGGAGAGCACTACTGACATTTAATGGGTGATAACCAGCAAGTTTAAAAAATATTCTGAAATGTGAGGGATGGAGAGTTTAAGAATAAAAGTTCCTGCCCAAAATACTCAAGAGCATTCCCGCAGAGAAATACATAGATGTAGCCTTATATTAGCAACATCTTTAAAATGATAGAAACACAGTGAAAATAAATCATAACACCACCATATTAAAAAGTAAGAAATCGAGGTCTCTTCTAATTCATGAGTGGCACTTTCCAAAGGTAACCATTATTAACAGTTTGGTTTATATCTCTGCAGCCTTTTCTCTCTGCTTAGAAGGACTCATCTGGATTTGTAACACAAAACAAATTATCTTTTACTTGATAATACAAAAACTATCGTTTTAAGTAATAAGTAGTCTGTGAACAAGAATGTGAAGGTTATTGTTATGAAATATTTAAAATAGATAACTATGCATATTAAGTACCATAACACTGTAGCACATCTATTAAAAAGATATTTTCCAATTTTAAAACTCAAAGATATTCATATTTCCATCTTCTAAACATGAAAGTTTATATATAGCAGTACTAAAAGGTATCTACAGGAGGCAGAGGGGACTGCAAAGGATTGAAATGACCTGTGCAACTTCTCCACGTGCTAAAAATGTTTACAAACAAAAACAAAACAGCCTCCGGGGCACACCGTACATGGTGCTGCAGAACAGAAGCTCAAACTGAACCAGGATGGGATTTACTGCCAGCATCTCCAGGTCCCCCCACATCCCTCACTACACTGAGTGCTGGTAGGATTTCATCTGGTCACTGTTCTAAATTCTCACCTGAACTTTCTTTTTTTTCTTCCTGGAATGATATTATCGCTCAAATTACACTCTAGAAGAATTCATCACTCTGACAATGTATCATTAATCAAAGTAAAGAGAATTGATATTTTATAGCATTTTGGAATGGATGGCACCTTGCAGAAGTTAAGGTCCAAGAGTAAAAGTTTTAGTTTAATTAGAAAAAGGATAAACTTTATGAAGGTGTCGGTGCTTCAGAACACAACTACCATCATCACCCCACACCATGGCTGCCCGGCCATGAACATTAATGCCCATGTTGACAGAGCCGTACCTCCTCATGTGATCCAGAAGTTCCAGCTCACAGAGTTCCCCACATAATTTAGACCTATGTTACTTCCTAATTGTGAACAAAGAAAATGCTGCAATGTCTCTTTTCATGGTGTTAACTTTCATTGATTTTCCAATTACAGAGTTTTAGAAGAGATTTATTGCAACCATAGCCTTGCATTAGAAACTAAAAACTAATTTCTGTGGGAGAGTTCTGCTATCTCATTTGTATATGCTAAGCAAAAAGGTAGAGAGGGAGGAAAAGAGATACATATACACACAGAAAAAGAAATGGTGTTACAGCAGAAGAAACGTTACGAATTCATCAGTTGCAGTGAGTGGTAGGGTTGAATATGGGCAGACTTCGATAACTTTAATAGATAAAGTCATTTCAGGAATAGCAAATGTACTAATGGAACTTTTAAATTTTATATATATATACTCATTATTTATTTATTTTGGCCTTCTTTTTGAGAAAAAAAACTTCCCCTCACATAACATTTGGGAACATTTTCCCAAGAATAGTTTGTTCTGTTTTCTTTGCTATGAATTACCTCATAAGCAATTGGTAAACAGAAGTATGATAACAGAAAAACTGTGTTGTTTTATTGATTCTTAGGTTGCTGGTTTTTTTCTCTTTCCAGCACATTACTGTAAGAAGGCAATTAAGGGCAGGCTGTCTCACAATTAAAGCCAAAACCTTAGCAATGTATGAAGACCTTAAAAAAAAAAAGTTGAGCCCTAGCAGTTTGGCTCAGTGGTTAGAGTGTTGGCCTGCAGACTGAAGGGTCTGGGGTTCAACTCCAGTCAAGGATACATATCTCAGTTGCAGGTTCTTGATCCCTGGCCCAGAGACATCGATGTTTGTCTCTCCCCCTCCCCCTCCATTCTCTCTAAAAAATGAATGGGAAAAATATCCTTGGGAAGAAAGAAAGAAAAGAAAGAAAAGAAAAAAGAAAAGAAAAGAGAAGGAGGGAGGGAGGGAAGGAGGGAGGGAGGGAGGAAGGAAGGAAGGAAGGAAGGAAGGAAGGAAGGAAGGAAGGAAGGAAGGAAGGAAGGAAGGGAAGGAGAAAAAGTTGAAGAAATGGTGATTTTCCAGAATAAAAAATTATTCAGAAACTAGAGGCCTGATGCATGAAATTTGTGCAAGAGTAGGCCTTCCTTCCCCCGGCTGCCAGCACTGGCTTCCCTCTGGCACCCAGGACCCGGGCTTCCCTCCCTCTCGCCTCTGGCAGCACCCAGGACCTGGGCTTCCCTCACAGCCCCAGCTTCGTCCAGAAGGACAGAAAGACATCTGGTCTAATTAGCATATTACGCTTTTATTACCATAGATCATATCTTTAGTTATATGTGTTTCTGCCATAACATAATATGCAAATTTATATCACAAACACATGTACACTAAAGAATTATGCTTTAATTTATAGCAAAGTAAAGTTTACTAAAAGTTATCAAACATTTGCTCAAGATTTCTTTATTCAAAGAAACCTCTACAAATTATTTTGCTAGTATATTTCTATTCATACATTGCATTGAACACATTGCATGTGGAGGGTATAAGGATTCCATTATCTGTAATCAACACTAACAATCAGCATAAATATCTCAGTTTAAAACTACATAGAAAAGAAGGAATACTAACTCACCAAGCAGATAAATTCCTTAAGTTATCACGGATCTATGGCAAGATGAAACAATCCCATTAAATTTCTACTTAGTAAAAATATCTTTCCAAAGTAAATGTAATCTACACTAATAAAAGAGAAACATGGTAATTAGCGTACGACCGCTACCCTTCCCATTGGCTAATCAGCATATCCTTATGCAAATTAACTGTCAGCCAAGATGGCGGCTGGCAGCCATGCACTGAAGCAAGCAGGGAGGCTTGCTTGCTCCAGTGACTGCGAACTCCAACGTTCCCCGCCTGCCGCTGCCGGCCTCTCAGCTGCAACTCTAAGCAACTATGTACTATGTTGCAAATAAGAAGCTAAACAAAACCCCAAAAACCGGCTTTCATTCAGCCCAGCTTCAGCCAGCCGGACCGCAACACTGTATCGATGTGTTCAGCAGCGAGGCCTCAGAGCTAAAGCTGGCCCAGAATAAAAAAAAAAAGAAAGAAAAAAAGGAGCGGTTGGGAGCTTCAGTCACCTGCTTACAGAAAACAGCCCTCAGCCCCTCAGCCAGACTGGCCAGGCACCCCAGTGGGGACGCCCACCCTGATCCAGGACACCCTTCAGGGCAAACCAGCCAGCCCCTACCCGTGCACCAGGATAGAATATGCCTCCCGGCACAGGAATCAGCAGAGCAGCAAGGCTCCCAGCACCAGGATCAGCGTGACAGAGGGCAGCGCCCAAACACCCTGATCAGCCCTGCTCTATGCCTGATAGGGGGGAGCTCCCCAATCCCCTGATCGCCCTGCGGCTCTGTGTGTGACAGGGGGCGGGGTCACAACCTTTCTATCCACCCTGCTCTGTTCGTGACAGGGGAAGGCACCCCAACCCCCTGATCAGCCCTGCTCTGTGCCTGATAGGGGGGAACTCCCCAATCCCTTGATTGCCCTGCAGCTCTGTGTTTGACAGGGTGCGGCGCCCCAACCCCCCATCCCCCACAGGCCCTGCTCTGTGTGTGACAGGGTAGAGCCATAACCTCTCCATCAGCCCTGCCCTGAGTGTGACAGTGGCGGCGCCCCATCCCCCTGATCGGCCCTGCTCTGTGGGTGACAGAGGGTGGCGCCCCAACCCCCCTCCACGGTCCTTGCTCTGTGTGTGACAGGGTAGAGCCATAACCTCCCCATTGGCCCTGCCCTGAGTGTGAAAGGGTGCAGAGCCCCAACCCCCTGATCCGCCCTGCTCTGTGTGTGACAGGGGGCAGCACCCTAACCCCCTGATCGGCCCTGCTCTGTGCGTGACAGGGGGCAGCACCCCAACCCCCTGATTGGCCCTGTTCTGTGAGTGACAGGGGGCAGTGCCCCAACCACCTGATGGGCCCTGCTCTGTGAGTGACAGGGGGCAGCGCCCCAACCCCCTGATTGGCCCTGCTCTGTGAGTGACAGGGGGCAGCGCCCCAACCCCCTGATCGGCCCTGCTCTGTGTGTGAAAGGGGGTGGCGCTGCAACCTCCCCATTGACCCTGCCTTGAGTGTGACAGGGGGCGGTGCCCCAACCCCCCAATCAGCCATATCCTGAGCGTGACTGAGGGTGGCATCGCAACCTCCCAATCCGCCCTGCTCTGTGCATGACGGGGCGGTGGCCCAACTGCCCAATCGGCCCTGCTCTGAGCCTGACCAGGGGCTGCACCTAGGGATTGGGCGTGCCCTCTGCCACCTGGGAGCAAGCCTAAGCCAGCAGGTCGTTATCTTCCGAGGGGTCCCAGACTGCGAGAGGGCACAGGCTGGGCTGGGGGACCCCCCTTCCCCCCCGGGTGCACAAATTTTTGTGCACCGGGCCTCTAGTCCTATATAATAAAAGAGAAACATGCAAATTAACCATCCCTCTGCTACGCTCAAGCCACGCCTACCAGCCAATCAGGAGCGAGTATGCAAATTAACTCAACTAAGATGGCGGCGGCCATGGAGCTGGAGTGAGCAGGAGGCTTGGGTTGCCCCTGGCATTGGAGGAAGCCAAGCTTCCGCCTGCCCTGGCTGGCCATGGGCTACGCTCAAGGCTACAAAGTTTCAATTATAGAAGATAAATAAATCCCAGATACCTCCTTCCAGCCCACCAAAAAAAAAAAAAAAACAAGAAAGAAAGAAAAAAAAAGGAGAGGCTGGGAGCTTGGGTCGCCGGGGGATGAGGCCAGCCTGAAAATGGCCATCAGCCTCTCACCCAGGATAGCCAGATACCCTAGCAGGACCCCCACCCTGATCTGGGACACCCTTCAGGGCAAACCAGCTGGCCCCCACACACTGACCACCAGGGGGCACTCGCTCAATGCAGAAGCTGCCCCCTGGTGGTCAGTGCACTCCCACAGGGGGACCTCTGCTCAGCCACAAGCCAGGCTGCCAGCTGCCAGCACAGCGGTGGTGGCAGGAGCCTTTCCCACCTTCTCAGCAGTGCTAAGGATGTCCGACTGCAGCTTAGGCATGCTCCCTGCTGGCAAGTGGACAACCCCCAAGGGCTCCCGGGTTGCCAGAGGGATGTCTGACTGCCAGCTTAGGTCCGATCCCCTGAGGAGCGGGCCTAAGCCAGCAGGTGGACATCCCCTGAGGGGTCCCATGCTGTGAGAGGGCACAGGAAGGGCTGAGGGACCCCCCTCTCCCGAGTGCACACATTTTTGTGCACCGGGCCTCTAGTTTAATTATAAAATACATAATTTTAAACATCTTAATTCATTAAACAAGAATGAAAATGAGCTTTATCTTTTAATTATTCTATAGTATTAAACTATATCTTCTATTCTTAGACCATATTATTATTTGCTTTTCTGATGAATCCATCTTTAAAGATAATCTTAGTATAAATTTGTTCCCTATGATTTACCACAAAGTCAAATCTGCATTTTCCATGAAAGTTAAAGAAAAAGATATTTATAAATTATTTGACCAAAGGCTGCATCTACTGTTAGGATCAAAAGAAAATAAGAAAGAAAAAGTTAAGTTCAGGCCAGCTGGAAAGGTAGAGAAAAAGAGGACAGGAATTTCCACATGGCAGAAACTAAAAAAGAAAAACAGAATTTGAGTAAATTCCTCATACAAATAAATGAATAACAGAAGCAAACAATATTTATGGGATGAAAGAAAATTGCAACAAGTGCCAACTGAAGCTTCATAGATATCACAGACCGTAGGTAATTTGGGAAACAGAACACTCTGTCCCCAATGGCAGGGCAAGAAAAGATAAAGAGTCTGCAACCTGAACCCCTTGAAGCTCTATGCTCACCCTAGACTGGCTGCTCCCAGGCTTTGATTTGAGAAATACATGTGTGTCACTGCTATTGAGCACTGAGGTCACATGTACTGACCTTAAATCTAATTATTACACACTGAGCTATTCTGAAGCCATATATATATAAAAGTCTAAGCAACCGGCCAACCTGCCAACCAGCTGACCGGCCTATCAGCTGACCAGCTGACCGGCTGACCAGTCGGTAGCTATGATGTGCACTGATCACCAGGGGCAGACGCTCAACACAGGAGCTGCCGAGTGACAGCAACTTTGCAAAGTGCCCTCTTGCACTCTGGGACCCCTCAGGGGATGTTGGACTGCTGGTTTCGGCCCGATCCCCACAGGCAAGGCCGAGAGACCCCACCTGCTGGAGGGACCCTGCTCACACTGCAGGCGCCCTTCAAGCCCCAGCCCTGCCCCGGGTGAGGCTGGCAGGGGAGGGACCACTGGAGGTTGGCTCCAGGGAGTGTCCGCCCATCTCACCCAGTCCTGCCCTGCTGGCCACCTTCTAATTGATTTACTTTCAGTGTGCACAAATCCATGCACTGGGCCCCTAATATATATATATATATTAAACTTTATATATAATGTATAAAAAATAAAATTGCAACAGGAGAACTCACAACAAAACTATATTTTACATCCACGTCTGCTCATCAAAGTTCTAAAAAAAGATATGGAATGTGCATGAGTAGTTCAAAAATATCAATGGTATAAGAAACTTCTTATTGCAAGCCAGACAGGAATGTGTGAAATTCATGTGGCTGGTTTATTGCTTACTCCAGTATCATTTAAGTATAACTTTAAGTAGAACTTAAAGGACCCTCAGATTTACCTTTCTTATAAAGGTCTAATGGAAACCACAGGATTTATGTATTATTATTCCCCCATAACACATAAAGAGATAATAAAAATAAACAGGGACCTGGACACATGCCCCTGATATAAATGCAGCTTGCTATTCAACAGATAGTAAATGCCAAGTGAAACTAACCTGGACTCGATATTTAGTATTATCTTAAAGTAACATGTAAAAATAATGAAATAAAACACTGCAGTTAAAATATTTTATATGGGGCAATATAGCATAAAATGTAATAGCTCAAAAGGTAATATTTGTCAAAAAAATTTTAAATCTCTTGGTATCAAGAAAAAAACAGAATGTAATCTCAGTATAAATAATTGTGTCTTCAACTTTTATTACAACATTAAAAATTTCTATTTAGAGAGCAATCATAAAAGTGAGCCAGAATAGCAACAAGAAAATAATGCAAGAAAGTCATGCCTGCAACCTGCTTTCTATTTGCACTTTTGATGCCATGTAATTATGCACAATATTTTTGCAAGTATTCACTATTGTTTTAAACTAATATCACATGTAAAATGCATCCAGATAAGTTAGCTACTGTCAACAATTACTCATAGTTGAGCTACATAAGGAACAAGAGATTTTATATGCAATTCTTTGAATGATAGATTTTTAGGCAGAGCAGAATAAATTAACAATAAATAATTTGTCATACTTGATTTTTATATTTAGTAATGCTGTTACATCATAATTAGATGGTTTTTATCCCATAGAGTCCAATGAACATAAAATAGAGTCAATAAAACTACTCTAAAATTTTTCAGATTCCATGATAAATCTGTAAGAAAATGTAAGTAGCACCTGAAAATTATAAAGTTTCCATTGATGATGGATATTTGCAATATTATTGATTAAAGGTTCAGACATGTGATTAATCTAATGATCTGAATGGTCCCCTCCAAAATTGAGATTCTATTTTTCTCAATTTGGACAAGAAGAAAATTTGTATTTTTAAATATACTCTGACAGACTGAGCTCTAATACCTTACTTCACTGTTGTTTTTTAACAAAGCATTTCCATATATATATGATTTCCATATATATATGATTTGGAAAACAGCCATAAAACCAAAAGTAACCATAGCATTAATATTTAGACTCATTATCATTAATATTACATTATTTTCTAATTTCTAAATTTAGATGGTGTAAGACTTGACTGAATTTCTGCTAGCAATGCATCCTAATAAAACCTAATGTACGGAGCACCTGCTATGAGTAAAATACTTTTATACTTGCTGTCATTGAATCTGACCCACACAAGCACCCTGGGAGTTTCTGAGCTTGCATATATGAGCTTTATCTTAAAGATGCCCTCAGCATAAATTTCACAGAAGCACCTTCTTTTCCCTTTGACATTGATTCGGGCCCTCTCTGCACTAAACCCTTGCACTGCCTCTACCCTCTCCACTGTACCTGTCACTTGCTTCTGTAATATGCTCCCTAAACCACTATGTTCTTCCAACTATCCACTGATGGTAACAGACACCTACTCTCCCTTTCCCATACCCCTGTCAAAGGTGGTCTTTTCCCTTCCCCTAGCTTTTCTTAGTATTCACATCTAAAAGATCACCACACACATGGAGTTTCACTGAAGTGCAGGCTAATAAACAGCCCCATACTTAAGTCTTCTCAAAAATTCTTGCCACCATTTCTCCAAGAAAGATATACAAATGGCCAATAAGCAATGAAAAGATATGTGGCATCACTAGTCATTGGAGAAAGGCAAATCAACACTACCAGGAGATACTACTTTTTGCCCACAAAGATGCCAGAATCAAAAAGACTGAGAACACGTGTTCGCTAGGACACAGAGAAAGCAGTAATCTTGCACACTGCTGCTGGAAGTGCAAAATGGAGCAGTCATTTTGGAAAACAGTGGGAAGTTCCTCCAACAAGTAGACAATCACCATAGGACCCACTGCTAGAGATACAGCTAAGAGAAAAAAGACACTTCCCCACAAAACCCTGTACACAGATGTTCATAGCAACATTATCATAATAGTCAAAAGGTAGGAATGCAAATGTCCATCCAACAATGAGTGCATAAACAAAATGTGGTATCACCATACAATGAAATAAAGTACTGATATATGCTACAATATGGATGAACCTTGAAAATATTATACTTAGTAAAAAAAAAAAAAAAAGCCAGACATGAAAGATCACATGTTATATGATCCAATTTACATTAAATGTCCAGATAAGCTCACCTACAATGGCAAAAATAGATTAGTGGTTGCCAGGGAATTAGGAAAGAGGGATATAGGGGATGGAAGTAGTAGCAAAAGGTTTCTTTTTGAGGGGACGAAAATGTTCTAAACAATTAATTGTGCTGGGAGTTGCACATTTCTGTGAATATACTAAAATCCATTGAATTGTGCAACTTGAATGAATGAATTGCATTGTATATAAATTATATATCAAGAAAGTTGTGTGTTTTTTTTAAATTCTTGTTAGTGATGCCTATACAAGTGTTCTTCACTTACCTTTCGGGTATCCTATCATTCTGGTTTTTGACATTCTGGTTAATGAAAGACTTAACTGCAATGTCCACCAACGAGTCCTCCTGGATTAAATAAACTTTCAGACTACCAGGGCTGCCAGCAAAGCAGTCTTGGCATCAGTGTACTCAGAACGATAAGAAGAGGAATTCGATTGCCACCAGGACAGTATCTTTTGGGGTTGGATTCTGGCAGCAGTTCATGCAGAAGCATAGATCTGATAGCTGAGGGATACACCTCACTTAGAAACCCCATTCTCCATGGAGTTAACCTTCTGCACATCTTCCAGAGCCTCACAGCAGACAGGCCAGTTGTACAGCTCACCACACTCAGGTGTCTCGCTCCAAGTATTTATGGTTCTCCCAGTTAGAGGCAACTGACCAATCAGGAGTCATATTTACCATAAGTCTAGAAAAACAGTAGACGTCACTACCTTTATCTGTATCCTAGGGAAAGAGCTAGAAAGTTAAGGGTCAAATTCTCATACAAAAGAGCAAAGGCTTTTGCTAATCCTCCTTTAACATAGCATCTTAACATATAATAATTCTTTTAATTATCCAATCTTTGGTTTTCAAAATTCAGAGAAAAATATACATTGCTACTTAAAATATAGTTTTAAATGATTTCGGGAGTTTGAACATTTCATTAGGGATTCATTCACGTTTTCATTTGTTCAAAAATTGATTTATATAAGCCAGGTACAATATTAAGCACTGAAAATACTGTAATGAACAAGACAGAAATAGTACCTATCCTCACAGAATTTAAAATTTATCAGAAAAGCCTGGTCATACTGGCTCAGTTGTTAACTTATGAGCCAGGAGGTCATGGTTTGAATCCCAATCAGGGCACTTGCCCAGGTTTTGGGCTTGATCTCCAGTAGGGGGCATGCAGGAGGCAGCCGGTCAATGATTCTCTCTCATTGATGTTTCTATCTCTCTCTCCCTCTCCCTTCTTCTCTGGAAAAAAAAAATTATCAGAAGATATAAAAGAGGGACTAGTTAATAACTATATAGTTTAAAAAAAACCCTGATAAAGTGCAAAGTAATAATCATATTGAAGGACAATGAACACAGACTTGTGGCACAAGAAATAAGCATTATTCCCACTGAAAAAATAGGTAAAACATGCCGGTACTCAGTGGTTTATATGTATTTTAAATGCTTTATTTTTTTCTTAAGTGTAATATTAACTAATAGTTATAAATAGCAAATGTATGCATTTTAGTATATTTACATCACCTGGATTCTAAAATCATGTGAATTATAATAATTCCTTTTGAAGGAACATTTACTTCCCATCCTTCTATTTATATAGTGAGACTTTGAGAGAAGAAAGTGAGTCTTCTGCCCTTCTAGGTTCTCTCAGAGCTGCCATCCCATAGAGGGATGGTTCCAATCTAGACCCCCATTAAGGAGTTTTACCGGTTAGGCTCTGCTCTGCCAAAGGTACATAAATGTCTACAATTTGGTGGGGCGGATGGGAAAAAAAAAGAAGCAGAAGAAGGTTCAATTTAAGGAAGCACCAGGAAGTTGATGTGTCATGCTACAACCACCGATTTTGATTATATCAATAATAAAATTGATATTTTGATTTCTACCTTCTGGATCTAATATCTATTTCTCAATTCAGAATTTGGAAAGTAAAGAAAAAGATGTTATATATTAACCTTCAAAATAGCAGCACTAAATTACTCTAAATTTAGGGCAACAATTATCTGTAATTTCACTCTGAATAGCATAATGTCATGTTTGTTCCCCAGAAAACAAATGCTGAGCTTTGCCTGCATGGCTTTTCCCGCTCTGAGAACAACACCTGGACAAGTGAAGGGAGGAGAATTGGGTAGAGAGAACAGCTGACTTCAATGCAACTGCCTGCCAATCCCAAGGCGGGGAGCTTTGAAAGCCCATCAGAGTTGACAATGGAGGTAAGTGGGCTGCTGGCAATGTACCCTCACATAGACCAGAAACTGGACCAGAAAACAGGCTGCCTCCAGAGATGGAGTTTAAGCTTGGAAGTAGCCGTTCCCTTTGAGCAAAATAATTTATGAGAGAGGCTCAACTATGGCTCATCCACAGGCAACACTCTAGTAAGTTAGGGAATGAGTGTCTCAGTCCTAAAGAGGGGGATCTGGGGGTACACCACAGCATCAACAATATGTGTACGCACAACATTTACAATGGCCGCCAGCCCTGGCCAGAGTGGCTCAGTTGGTTGGAGCGTTGTTTCCTACACTATAAGGTTGCAGGTTTGATCCTGGTCAGGGTGCATACCCAGGTTACAGGTTCGTGCATGAGGCAACCAATCAATGTTTCTCTCTCTCTCTCTCTCTCTCTCTCTCTCTCTCTCTCATCTCCCTTTCTCTATAATGAATTTTTTAAAATTAAAAATCTCTTTATATAAAGAGCCAGGGACCATCGCAACTGAATGGAAGACCAAACAGGCTGAGTGGGGCGACAAGGCCGGCAGGGGGGTTAGTGAGGGACGACCAAACAACTGAACAGCAGGCTGTGTGGGGCGACCAGACCAGCGGGAGTGGGGCAGGGGGGGGCAGTGAGGGGCAACCAAACAACTGACCAGCAGGCTGCGTGGGGCAACCAGGCCAGCAGGGGGGTTAGTGAGGGATGACCAAATGACTGAACAGCAGGCTGTGAGGGGTAACCAGGATGGCGAAGAGGAGGCAGTTGGAGGTGACCAGGTTGGCAGGGGGTTGCAGTTAAGGGCGATCAGGCCGGCAGAGGGGGGCAGTCAGAGGCAACCAGGTTGGCAGGGGAGCAGTTTGGGGTGACCAGGTTGGCGGGGGGGGGGCAGTTGGGGGTGACTAGGCTGGTAGGCAGAGGCAGTTAGGGGTGATCAGGCTAGCAGGGGGTCCAGTAGGGGCGATCAGGCAGGCAGGCAGGTGAGCAGTTAGGAGCCAGCAGTCCCAAATTGTGAGAGGGATGTCTGACTGCCGGTTCAGGCCCGATCCTCCGGATCGGGCCTGAACCGGCAGTCAGACATCCCCCAAGGGGTCTTGGATTGGAAAGGGTGAAGGCTGGGCTGAGGGCCCCCACCCCCATGCATGAATTTCGTGCACTGGGCCTCTTGTAAATAAATAATAAAATGGGCTACTATAAGATCATCCAATTAAGTAACCATATTATCCAAAATGACTAGCTATGATTCAAAAATATAACAAATAAGTCATGGCAATATAATGCACAGTGTGGTGACTATAGTTAATAGTACTGTATTGTCTATTTGAAAGTTGCTAAGAGTAGATCATAAAAGGCCTCATCGCAACAGAAATATTTTTTGGAATTGTATAATAACAAATGTTAACTAGATAGTCATTGTGCAATAGATACAAATATTAAATTATTATGCTGTACAGCTCAAACTAATATATTATGTAAATTATACCTAAATAAAAATAAATAAAATGAAAATATAGTATTATTCTAAACAGTAACAAAATAATGATAATAATGTGAGTCCATAAGCTAATATTGGTTATTGTCAACTAAAAAAAAAAAAACTCTACCATAAAGTCAGTAAGCATAAATTGTACTGTGATAACTGAGGTTCTTCCTGATAATTACTTTCCTATAGGTATGTTCAAGCAAGCAGATATTCCCACTGATAGCCATATTTACATAGGCATACCTTTCTTTGAAAATCCTATCTAATAAAAGACAAATAGGGTAATTAACCGTACCTCCGATATGCTTCCTATTGGCTAATCAGGACGATATGCAAATTAACTGCCAACCAAGATGGCAGTTAACCGCCAACAAAGATGTCGGCTAAATAGCATACTGCAGGCAGGGGGGGACAGTGCCATCCCGCCTGCCCCGCTGCCATCCGGGCCTGCTATCTTCGACCCTGGCGGCAGGCGGCCCGGATGGGACCCGACCCAGGACTGGCGGGTGGTACCACATTGATCTGCCCCCGGCCATGCCCACAAATGGCCCTCCCGCACCGATCTGCCACCAGCCACGCCCACAAATGGCCCTCCCAAGGGGATCCGAGGCTGGCGGGTGCTAATGCACCAATCCTCGACCGGCCACACCCACAAACAGCCCTCCTGCGGGGATCCCGGGTTGGCGGGTGCTAATGCACCGATCCACCACTGGCCATGCCCACAAACGGCCCTCCCAAGGGGATCCGAGGCTGGCAGGTGCTAATGCACCGATCTACCAACAGGCACACCCGGGCCGCCTTTGCTCTACACAAACTATGCAGCTAGGAGAGGGGAGTGGGGCTGCTGGGAGCAGGGCGGGAACTGCCTGGGGTTTGCGTCAGGCAGCCCAGAGCAGAGTGCGAACTATCCTGACTGGTAGCTGCTTGCTTATTCACTTACTTGCTCATTCATTCACTCATTCACTCACTCAGCAAACCCTCTCAGGTCCCTGGCACCAGGCCAGGCACTGAAGTTGAAGCAGGATAAGACAGAGCTATGTCCTCAAGATGTTAGTAATTCAGTATGCAGCCAGAAGAGGGGCGCCAGGTGCTGGGAGCAGGGTGGGAACTTTCCCGGGGTGGGCTTCAGGCAGCCGGGAGTGGGGCTGGAACTTCTGCTGTGTTCCCGCTCCATAGCTGCTTGCTCATTCACTTACTCGTTCATTCATTCACTCATTCACTCACTCATTATTCACTCACTCACTCAGCAAACCCTCTCAGGTCCCTGGCACCAGGCCAGGCACTGAAGGTGAAGCAGGATAAGACAGAGCTATGTCCTCAAGATGTTAGTAATTCAGTAGGGTGAAGCAGGCACATGAACGAGGCAGTTGTATGCACAGATGCAGTGTACTGGGTTCGGTGAGGGCTGTAACTAACGCCGACTTTGTTCTCTTAATAAAATGGGGCCTCGGGAGCCAGGCCGCCCCAAGCCTGTAGGCCTGTGCCTAGGCCAGGAGTGGCCGGGGTTCCGGAACATGACAGAAGGTGCAGGTCAGGCTGAGGGGTCTGGCCCCACCCCTCACCCTCACCCCCGAGTGCACAAATTTTTGTGCACCGGGCTACTAGTAAAATATAAAGAGGCTGAATATAAATGTTTCACAGCAGAAAACATAGAAGTTCTACCTCAATTATTTATTCTTATTCACCTCTCCACTTCCCAAGATCGCTCCTTTCCATTTAAGGAAATCTCCATTCCAATTGAGAAAATATACATACCAGAATATATTAATGATTTGTTTAATCCAACCTCCCTTTGTGTATGTCATACTTCACATCAAAATGCCTTTTGTTTTTCTCCTATCTTCCATTATCTCTGATTAACCTTGTTTCTTCTGTTTGATTATATATTGTTTAAAGAAAATAGACATTCCTGCTATATTAAGAACTATTTTCTATCAATGATAGGCTCACCCACTACAATCATCTTTTTTAAACCATTAGTGTTGAAAATCATTCTAAATATAGAAGTAGAGTTTTCATCCTTAGTAATTCCCATTGCACATTTACACTTTATATTTCAGATAAGTGATTATTTAACAGTCTGAGAGGTAAAAATAAACTTGTGTCAAGCTCACTGCCAAGTCTAAATCAATCATAAGTCAAAAGAAAGGCCCTGTGAAATTATCATGTTAGTCAATATGGAAATGGTAATAGTTTGCTTTCAGTTTTTCAGAGATTTTTCTTGTAAGTAAAACAAGATATGACAGAACAAAATGGTACTTATTGACGGTGAACTTCATACAGACTCACTGGGCTAGGAGATGGAGGTCAAATGATTTACAATACTCAAATTTGGCTATGCTTTATAATTTCTAGGTTAAAAAGATAAAGTATAGCAGCCATTAGCCTAGAATGCTTGCTTTTTATATAGTAATGCTTTTTTCCCCTCATATAGTAATTTTATTTTTATTTTTTTAGGAACTGCCATATTGTTTTCCATGATGGCTACACCGTGTTTTCTTTCTTTTATTTTAATTTTTAATGCCAGTTTATATCCTATTCTGTATTAGTTTCAGGTGTGCAGCATAGTTGTTAGACAATCAAATACTTTCCCACCAAATGTCTTCACATCCTCACCAACACTTGTTACTTTGTTTTTGTTTCTACTCTTCAAAAAAATCGAATTTATTGGGGTGACATTGGTTAATAAAATTATACAGGTTTCAGGTATACAGTTTTACAATGCACCATCAGTATCTTGTAGGGTGTGCTTACCACCGCAGTTGAAGTATTCTTCCATCACCATTTTCCCCCCTTTACCTTTTTGTACTTTCCCTCATCCCCCTTCCCCTCTGGCAATCACCATACTGTTGTCTGTGTCTATGAGTCTTTCTTTTTTTTCTTTGCTTAATCCCTTAAAATGTCCACCCTAACATCTCAGATTAGGTATGAATTCAGCACTCAATAAAAAATCTCTTATGGCTTTGATGGTACCAAAAGGGGGAAAAACCAAAAACACTCTATGACTGGTTAATAATAACTGATAGACAGAAAGAGATATCCACTCATCGCTGAGCCATGGTCATCAGGCCAAGGCACAAGAGCATCCTGACCCTGAACGCATAGAGAAAGACAGGGGAAAGGATGGAAACAAGGAGAGAAAAACAGAATAATTTAGTAATTTCCCTCGTGCATTTTACTTGGCAGGAAATTATTTAACAAAGGTTAAAATGTATTGAAATGTATATTCCCTCTCCTTCCTCCTCCCTCTCCCTTGTGTGTATGTGTGTGTGTGTGTGTGTTGCGCGCGTGCGCATGAGGGGGGGAGAAAAAAAGAGGGAGAGAGAGAGAGAGAGAGAGAGAGAGAGAGAGAGAGGAAGGGAAGGGAAGGGAAGGGAAGGGAAGGGAAGGGAAGGGAAGGGAAGGGAAGGGAAGGGAAGGGAAGGGAAGGGAAGGGAAGGGAAGGGAAGGGAAGGGAAGGGAAGGGAAGGGAAAGAGAGAAGAGAATCAGACTTAAATTGGGAGGGTCAGTTCCTGAAGTTGAGGGGGAAACCATGTCTCATTTCTCTCTGTATCTTCCATACCAAGTACTTAATAAATCATTGAATGGAAAGTTCCTAATATAAACACATAGTGGGGTGATTATACTTTTTCCCCTTAAAGTGGAGTGTCTTTAGTTAAATTCTATGCTAGTTCCATGTTAGCGATTACACTCACTTTTATATATATCAACCTTTATTTCTTATGTCAGTTCAATTGCACCAACCTGAGGGGTGAGAATAACAGGGAGTTGGGTGGGTTTGTTTTTTTGTTTCTTTGTCCTGTTCCCTCCATCATTTCTGCATTTCTACCAGGATGACCCAAACATGGAGTAGCCATTTGAAAGTAATTGACATTGACAAATATTAATATGAGTAATATGAGTAAGATCAATTTTAGGTTTTGCAGTTATCATGGCCTGGGTTTTTAGAGCTACCGATATTTATATTCAAGAAACATGTAAAGCCCGGCTGGCGTGGCCCAGTGGTTGGGCGTCGACCTATGAACCAGGAGGTCACAGTTTGAGTCCCAGTCAGGGCACATACCCGGGTTGTGAGCTCCATTCCCAGTAGGGGTCATGTAGGAGGCATCTGATCAATGATTCTCATCATTGATGTTTCTATCTCTCTCTCCCTCTCTCTTCCTCTCTGAAATCAATAAAAATATATATTTCTTAAATGTAAAGATTTAAATCTACCAATGATCTTTCAAAATATGAATCCAATCATCCCCATCCCTTTGCCTCTAAGAAATAATAAAATCCTTAACCCAGTGGTTCTCAACCTTCCTAATGCCGCAACCCTTTAATACAGTTCCTCATGTTGTGGTGACCCCCAACCATAAAATTATTTTCGTTGCTACTTCATAACTGTAATTTTGCTACGGTTATGAATCATAATGTAAATATCTGATATGCAGGATGTATTTAGGCGACCCCTGTGAAAGGGTTGTTCGACCCCCAAAGGGGTCGAGAGCCACAGGTTGAGAACCACTGCAAATTCCTTGATTCTCAGTTTTATCTCCAGGTCCACGAGCAGGATCCTAGTGATATTCATCTGTGCAAGGTCACTGCCTACCACAGACACTGCTTCCTAAAGGTACTCAATGAATATTTGTTGTCAAAGGAATGAAATTTATGACAAATCAAGGCATCATTAAATATCTATAATAATAAAAGCATAATATGCTAATTAGACCAGACAGCCGAACAAACTTCAGGACGTCCTTCCAGACGACCTTCTGGACGAAGCCAGGGCTGCAAGGGCCGAGCTCCTTGCATGAATTTCATTCATTGGGCCTCTAATAAATCATATAATGTCATATCTACATTTAACCATTTTTGTTGCTTAATTATGAGAATTTTAAGACCAGCTCACATGGTTTGAATTTAGCCATTTCAAAAACCAATGACTATATGAAAATAAAAAGAAGCTTCTAATATATAGGGGGAAACCTGAGAGATAATCTTATTTACATAATAATGAGGACAAATAAAAGAATAATTTTTAAACTAAACATAAAAAGTTAAACATAAATTAGATAGAAATAATACTTAGATCATGTGTTCAATTAAAACAATAGTTAAAAATATGGTCTAATTTTTAAATGTCAAATTCACAGATAGAATGCATAATATAAAAATTCTAATCAAGGTAAGTGTTTTAGGAACTATATTATAACACAGTTTAAATAGCAAAATAGAATTCAGATTAGTGTTCAGTAAAATAATTTCAAGTATGTAAAGACTGTCTGTTCATAATATAATTTTAGAAATTAGTGTAAATCATCCTAAATTCTCGATAATTAAGCATGTTTTAAATGTCTTTGTGTTGAAATGTTCTATAAATACACTACCAATAAAGCATTTTAAAGTCATACCTGCAAAAGAGTTGTTCTATGGAACTTCAGTGCCCCCTTCTGGTGAATTTTAGCAAAGCATCCTGAACAGTAATCTTCTCCACACTCAAGACATACCTTAAAGATATTTAATTTAAAAAAACACACAAAACAAACAAAATCACAATCTTATAATATGACTTTGATAAAATGTTTGTGTAGAGATGTTATTGCTATTATATTTATTTCTTCCATTACACACCTATAGTGAAGTCCAAGGGAAACTGGGACAACCATTTGTCCCAGTTAAGATTTAACTCAGAAAAACTAATTTGTAAACAAATTACTCTCATATCAAAATCACTATACTAGCTAGAATGTTTTATATGTGTGTGAGATGAATGTATGTATGTGACATTTTTTTAATAAATAATAAAATAGTAGGCAGCATCAGGTCAAACTTCTTGACCTGGTAAAAACTACACAGCACTATCTCTGGGTGAAGACTGCTGCAGTGTTCGTTCTTTTATCTTTCTCTATGGATTAACAGTGTACACTTAGTTTCAAACGGTATGCATACAATTTGCCTCTAAAAGGCCCCATGCACTTCCTTGAGTGTACTCTTTCACTGATGCTTCTCCAAATATGGTTTTTAAAGTATTTTTAGAAGATTCCTCAAACAAAATTATTTTTAAAAATATGGATAGAACTGCCTCAAAATGTCAGCAACGTTTATGACTGGTGAAATGATTATGGACAAGCATACATTTATCTTTCAAATTCTTTACGTGTTAAAATGTAATTTTTAAGTTTAGGGATAAATTGAAAAATGTGAGGTACTTGTATCTATAATGGTACCAAGCAAGACTGAAAGTGAAGAGAAAAGAAAATGGAATTTTTACTGAAATTGAAAGTACTACCATGCAGTTGTACAGTCATTTCAACACTCTTACCACTATGTCAAAAAGCAGTGAAAATGGCTAGAATACCTCATGTCCTTGAGTCGGCCCAGGTTAAGAACTACTGGTAGTGCAAATAAGAAATCATGACAAGATGGTTCCAGAAATTATGTCAAGGAGCTCACTGTCCCTTTGACTCTCTTTCATGTCCTCCCTTTATGGTGCCCTCCAACATTCTCCCCCTCCTTGCTCTTTCCCTTATCAGGGAACTGTAAGCCTAAAGCATTTGGGGCAGACTGGGGAGAGGTGGACCAAGCTCTTCTGCCTTGTACTGGCCAATGATGGGCTGAAATGTGCAATATAGTGATGCTTCTCAAACTGTAACGGGCACATGGATGACCTGGGATTTTGTTGCAATGCAGACTCTGGTTCAAGAATTCTGAAATGCCACCTGAGATGCTGTATTCTAACAGGCTCCCAGGTGATACCAAGCTCTCCGCTGCATGCACTGAATAATAAGGCACTAGAATGTATAAAACATAGGAAAGTAGACTAAGCTCTTATTAAAAATTCAATAGACAGTTTATGTCCATTTTTTAAAAATTGTATTATAAGTCCCCATATGACATAGTTACCTACAATAATGTAGACAGATTTATCAGATATAAAATGACTAGGCCAACACTACAAAAAGGTTAAAAGAGTAAGAAATATGTAACTATAATGAAACTAAAAAGAAAGGCTAGAATCAAGAACAATATTCACAATGTTTAGTGAGCATTTGCTCACTGTTCTAAGGGCTTTCCACGTTTCATCTCATTTAATCCTCATAACAACTCTCTAAACCAGGGGTCCTCAAACTACAGCCCGCGGGCCACATGCAAATACAAATATTGTATTTGTTCCCGTTTTGTTTTTTGACTTCAAAATAACATATGTGCAGTGTGCATAGGAATTTGTTCATAGTTTTTTTTTAAACTATAGTCGGCCCTCCAACGGTCTGAGGGACAGTGAACTGGCGCCCTGTTTAAAAAGTTTGAGGACCCCTGCTCCAAAGTGACAATGACCATTGTCTCTCCAATGTGAAGGTGATTAAGAACACAACGATTAAGAATTTGTCAAGTAGCATAATTAATAGAGCCAGAATTTCAACCCCACATTCTGGCTCAAAGCTTAAGCTTTTAAGCACAGTCCACCTTACTAATCATTAAGTCAATTATTATCATTGATTGCAATACTACTCATTTATTTAAAAAACGATAAAACCTGCAATCAAATAAAAGCCAATATTTTTAAATGTCTGCATGTTCAGACAATGTGAATACTTAATGCCACAGATCTGAGCATTTAAAATAGCTAAGATGGGAACTTTTAAATTATGATAATTTTTTTAAGTTCATGAAATTGACACCAATGGAAAGTTAGAGAGCTGTCAGAAAGCATTATTTTGGAGGCTTTTTTAAGTTCGCTTTAGAACTTTTAAGGAAAGAAAGAATAAATGTCTTTGGGGGAGAAAGGAAGACTTGCACATAAATGTACACAGCAGCCACAGACCTAATGGGGGAAAAAACAGAAACAACCTAAATGTCATTCACGGGAACAAACAAATAAATCTTGGTATCTCTATACTATGGAATACTGGTCAGTAATACAAATGAACAAACTACTGATAAATGTAACATGAATGAATCTCCACATGGAGCAAAACTTACACACACAAACAAATATTTATATACACAGGGGTGAGCAAAAGTAGGTTAATAATAAATAAATAAATATATAATAATAGAAGAATAAACTCTGTGTGTTGTTTACTCACACCTGTAAACCTCCTTAGCCCACCCCTGTGTATATACCTTCTAATTCCATTTACATGAAGTTCAAGAACAGGCACTACGAAGTGTAAGGTGCTAAACATCACAACAGTGGTTGCCTTTGCGGTGGGGATGAATTGGAAAAGGCAAAGGAAACCTGCGAGGGTATTCTGTTATCTGGCTGGGATTGCAGGCCTTTATAGGAAGGCATCTAGTTACACATTTAAGATCTTTCCACTTCGCAGTAAGTAAAATATGCCTCAATTAAAAGAGAGGAAGAGAGAGAGAGAACGAGAGGAGAGAATATGATGACAGCAAGTTAACAAATTCTTCAAATGTTACCAAAAGGGGCACAGAGGGAGATGTGGGGGTCAAAGGAGGATGTCTGCTGCAGTTTTGGTTTGGGTTGTAGGTGGAAGATACTGTAGTGTGTGCGTGTGTGCGTGTGTGTGTGTGTGCGTGTGTGTGTGTGTGTGTGCGCGCGCGCGCACGCGCTGAACCAAGGCAGAGAGGGCAAGTTCAAGTAGTGCCTCACCGGGGAGTGAGAGGCGTCATCTCAGTGCCCTGTGGGCCTCCCCCAGCAGCAGGCACACTCATTCTAAGGTGCACAGCGTGCACACTTCACAGTAAGAGTCACAGAGGAAAAGTATGTCGCTACCAAAGCAGGGCAAGTATCTGAGACCACGTGTAAGTTCTATTCCCATATCTCAGTAGAGTGTACGTACCAGCAGAGCGGCTTTGTTCTCACACTGTCCACAAACCTTCCCTCTTATCTTGGGCTTCTCTCTTTCAGAAAAATTTGCCATTTGATAATTAAGAGCTTGTCTCACTGGCTCTGGAAGAAAAAAAAGTCAGACTAATCACTTTCCGATATGATGTTTAGATTTCCAAATGATCAAGTAATTAATGAAACTATGCATATTTCTAAATTATCAAATACTGTTTAAATACTAGTTTGCCAATAAGCATGGCATGTAGCCAAGCCTAATCCTCCCAGTAGGCTGAGGAGCCCACCGTCCCCTTCCTGTGACCATAGGGCCACACATATTCAGCCATATCCACTCTGCTTAAAATTCACTTAAACTGGGCATGTACATTATAGAATGTAGTAAGTGTTAAAAACTATGTTCTTGCCTGACCGGTGTGGCTTAGTGGTTGAGCGTAGACCTATGAACCAGGAGGTCACGGTTCAATTCCAGGTCAGGGCACATGCCTGGGTTGCAGGCTTGATCCCAGTGTGGGGCGTGCAGGAGGCAGCCAATCAATGACTTTCTCTCATCATTGATTGTTTCCCTCTCTCTCTCCCTCTCCGTTCCTCTCTGAAATCAATAAAAATATATATATTTTAAAAACACACACTAAAAAACTATGCTCTTGATAGAATACCTGTGGCATTCTGTCACAGCTCCAGATCAAACTGAAGCCCACACAGAACATCTATACTAAACGTTATACATTTCTAGAACTTGTTCTGCCAAATCATCTTAGCCATTCAAATCAAATGTGCTTGTCCTCTATTAAAAAGTCTTACTTTATTTGGAATTATTATATATTCAATATTGATTTAGGTTTTTGTTGTCAAAATATATTAAAATATAAATGAATTTTTCAATATTTCCTTAATTTCCTAGAGTAAAATTTTAATTTATAATTTATACTGCCAAATTATTATCCTAGTTAAAAGATTACATTAATAAACTTTAAGGACCAGTGCTATGAAAGTCCTCACTATGAAAAATGCTATATTATAATCATATTCTAAGTTGATATTCTTTGTAAATAAACTAATCCCCCCTCCACTACAAACAAACATAAGTAAAATGTATTTTGAGTATCAAAGGTAGAGAGTCATCATTTGAGGGTTTAAAATCTTTATATTGCATAAACAATTCTAGCACTTTAATTTTCTATGTAATTCAAATGTAAAAGAAATTATATCTGTAGCAACTAATAATAAAATGGTAAACTGTTTACCTTGAAGCTTCTCCTTCAGTAATTTTAATCTCACTTTTCCAGGAGAAAGCTATATCAATGAAATAGATACTATTTGTTAGGTATACATTCTCTTATTCAAAGAAAGTTTAAGTCCTTACCAAAAATACCAGAAAGTTATAAAATTTTGGTGCATCTTGAACAAAAAAAATGTTTTGAAAGAATAATATAAAATTAATAGATCCTCATTAAAGCATAAGTAGACCTTGTAATTAAGTTGATACAAATTTATAAAAAAGAAAATAAATTTTGGAACTACATAAAAACAGTCTTTTAAAACACCATAAATTATTAATGAGACTAAATTATCTTATGTTAAACAAATATCATTATATATCATCAAATGATTTTAGGAAATCACTGCTATTCAAGTATTATAAAAGCTTTTCTAGCTCTGATCTTTCTAAAAGACACAAAGTCTAATATTTGCATAGACTGGATCTAAACTGAATTATGACTGAGCTACTCTGCTTATATACTGTAGGAGCCAATATTATTATCTTATTTGACCAATTTAGAGAACCACATATTTAAGCATCATAAGCTTAACCTCCAAATGTATTATTTGTGATCCTTGACTTTCCCAATTGTAGGGGGGAAAAAAGGGTAAATAAGACTAACTGCTAGGTATTTCAGATTAATATTCTCTTAAAATCCTGGGATCTTAAGACTTAACTATATAACACAGACTGGCCAATTGCACATACTTGCCTTGGGCATTAAAACAAACATTGGAAGTACACAGGAAAACATGGAGGAGCGTGCACAGCTACACAGACAGTGTCAGTTCATGCCTACTCTTCAATTTGCAATTTGCAAACTCAATTGCCCAATTTGTACATGAGAACATGGGAACAATGGTTGCCTCTATGTCGATGGCTGTACCAACCAACCACAGACATGTGAAAATTTAGGCCTAATTATTCTCAGTGAAGCTAGTGGTTTTGCTTCAAAAGGGCATTTGTTATTCACGTTCTTTAAGTAGCTACTCAGATGCTATGTACCAACACAGCAAAAGAGAAAATGGGATTGAAATAATTAATTCTTAGTGAATACAACTTATATTTATAAACTTTTAATATTATAAAAGTGACAGATAAATTAATCTCAGGTTTATAACCAAAGTATCCAATATTTCTACCTTAATGATATGTCAGAATTGTAGCATGATCAATGTGGTTACAGGCTACCTGGGCAGAGGATTTGCCAAAGCAAACCAAAGCTGTTATTAGGGATAGTTTATCCTTTGTTTTTAGTATGGTAAAGAATATTTTTCTGCTCTATAATTTGGTCATACTAATTTCAAATGACTCAAACTGAATAAAAAATATTTCAATGAAATATTTTTCTAGCTGCTATTTTCAGGCAAATAGAATTTCCTCCTAAGATTGATTTTTTAAAATATATTTTTATTGATTTTAGAGAGAGAGGGAGAGAAACATTGATGCGGGAGAGAAATGTCAATCGTTTGCCTCCTGTATGCACCCCAACTGGGGATGGAACCCACAACCTGGGCATTTCCCCTGACTGGGAATCAAATTGGTGACCTTTTTGTGCATGGGGCGATGCTCTACCAACTGAGCCACATTGGCCAGGGCTTCCTAAGTCTGGTTTTTATCTATTTGAGGAAGCATTGAGGGTGGAGTAGGGCTGGACTAGCGATACCCACACACACACACACACACACACACACACACACACACACACACATTCATATATGCACATGCATACACATATATATAACTATATGTATATGCATATATATGTATATCTAAATAACTGAAATTCAATACAATAAAGCCTATGCCTTATTAACCCACTTACCTTCCACCAGCAGATGTTGAAGAGGTGCCATCAGGGATCAGGGCAGTTTAGTGGCTCTACCACACAGACATGCCAGGTGGACAATTGGGGTCAGACTGTGCTGTCATCAATGGCCTCCCTGGCATTCGCAGATGCCTCCAAACTCCCTTCAATGCCCTCATCTGCCATGCTGGGCCCACAATCCTCCCACAAGCCACCTTTACACATATTCTTAACCCAATTAGCTATTTGACCTTTGCCATTCTCTACTGTTTGTCCTTCTAAGCTCCTCTGCTATTCCATGGAGCCCTTATGAGAGAGTCATTTAACTATCTTATGCTTTAAATCTTTCAAAAAATCTCTCTTCCAAAAGTTCACAGTATCTGGACTCACCTTTCCTCTGACACAACCTCCTCCACAGAACTTTCCGGAGGAACTAGGTACATTTCTACTCCCTTTCACTCACCAGAAGAAAAGTGTTTTTTTCCCTGTTTGCTCCTTAGTGCTGTCATCATTCTGCCTCTACTAAAAGTTCTCCCCACCCACTTACTGCCTTTATTAATATCTAGGATCTCTGTCCACCAGAATATCAGCAATCTGCCCAGTATTTCTCTCCATCATATTTCTGGGTGATGATCGAGGAGACTACAATATCATGTTCAACTGACATCCTAAAGCTGAAACCCTCCAACATACTGACAAGTATGAGCATCTAAATGTGTCTTTGACCATTATGACCAAACCTTGAACTTAAGTGGCAATCCGTATGGCTGATCCTTCAAACTCAGAGTTCCGCAGTGCTAACCACGATCACCTTACCTCCTTCCTCTTAACCCCCATACCTGCCTACCTCTGTGATGACATAATACTAATTGGGTCCCTTATAAATCCATGCTGAACAACCCCAGTGAGCTCTTATGGCTCTTCAGTAATCCATGTATTCATTTGCTGCTAACCCTCATTCAAGAGTCCCACAGTGGATACTCCAAACCTTCTCCATTCCAAAAAAAATAAATTCACCCCATTTCCCTTCCTTAATCTGAGCAGATGATCTTACCTTCAAAATTACTAAGAACGCTGAGGTCTTCCCAGGCAGAGTGTTCCACAGCTTCCTCTGCCTCACCCCCTTGTCAAACAAAACCTCTAAAATGTTACCTTTACCGCCACCTGTTTGCCCTTCCATCTTTCTGGTCTCAGAAAAAAATGCATTCTTCTTCCCTTACTGAGCTGCCTCTTCAAAGATAACACTCCCCAGAAACTGGCACTCCCCTCATTTGCATCTTTGATCTTTACTCCATTTTGTGAATCCATCTCTCAACTACAAACTAACTCATCTCTACATCTAATAATGACCCGATCATCAACCCAAATTCAGTGTTTCTTGAAATCCTCATTCCCCATAAATAGACATTTCAATGTGATTTTCAGTTGATGTTACAATTGGTTTCACACCTAGTATCTCACACATTACTAAAGACTCTGCGAAGTAATTAACAACTATCATTACGCATGTTTACAAACATAGTGAGAAAAACTCAGAAAGGTCAAATGACTTGCCTAAAAATCACAAAGCTAACGAAATGAGTGAAGAACTGAGTCTAAACAGGGTTTCTTGATATTGGCCAAGATAATTCTTTGCTATGAGAGCTGTCCAATGTACTATAGGTTGTATAGCAGCACTCCTGGCCTATAGCCATCACATACCATTAGCAAAACAAACAAACAAACAAACAAACAGACAAAAAACTCTCATTAGTGAAATCAAATGTCTCCAAACATTATCAGTGTCTCCTGGGTGAGGGGGAGAAACACTGGTCTAAAACTAGACTCAAAACTTTTCTGCTACACAATGTATCAGACAGGGTTGACTTCTCCATATTTTCTAAAAACACCCTCCTTCACTTTCCCCTTCTATGAAATTACATTACTTTGACTCTACTCCCAACGTTCTTTCTCTTCTCAGGCTCCCTTCACTGCAGAGCTGGCGAATTATCTTAGAGCCAGCCTGCAAGCCTGCCTTCCAAATCCTGGCCCTGATGCTTGACCTTGAGCAAGTTACTCATTTGATGTTAAATTACTTCATCTGTGGAACTAGAAAAATAACTAGTGCCTTTTAAGAGTAATATAAGCATTTAGTGAGATAAAACAGACAAAGCAGCTAAACTGTTGACTGGTGTAAAACAGATAGCGAGTAAATATTAAAGTTCCCTTTGCCTCCATATCCCTGGAGCTTTACCCTTCACACCTGCCCCTCCTGAGCTTTATCCTTTATACCTTTGTTCTGCTTTTTATAGATTCCAAGGAACCACATTTACTCTCGCAGCTCAGCTTCTATGAACACATGAGAACTCAAATAAAAACTCTAAATCTTGCCCTAGCCGGTTTTGCTCAGTACTTAGAGCATCAGCCCGTGGACTGAAAGGGTCAAGGGTTTGATGCTGGTCAAGCCCCAGTTGAGGCGGGAAGCAACCAGTGTGTCTCTCTCACATCAATGTTTCCTTCTCTCTCTCTCTGTCTTTCCCCCTCCCTTCCACTCTCTCTAAAAATCAATGGGGAAAAAATATCCTAAATCAAATAAAAACTCTAAATCTCTGAAATTTGTTAAAAAGGTTGAACTTAAATGTTCTGACCAAAAAAAAAAAAAAAAAGAGAGAGAGAGAGAAATATGTGAGGTGATAGATTATTAATTAATTCAGCATGGCGGGGGGGATACTTTTACAACATATATGTATATTGAATAATCATATTGTACACTTAAAATGTTACAATTTTGTCATTATACCTAAATAAAGCTGGGCAAAAGGAAGGAAGGAAGGAAAGAAGGAAGGAAGGAAGGAAGGAAGGAAGGAAGGAAGGAAGGAAGGAAGGAAGGGAGGGAGGGAGGGAGGGAGGGAGGGAAGAAGTTCTAAGTCAATACCCCAGAACTCTTTTTCTAACTTCTTTCTTTATTCTATCTCCTAAGGCTGCAATATCAATTATATATTTGATTTATTCCTTTCCTTTCTCACTGCTTTTTTAGTTCCATATATCCTTTGTAATTCTTCTGCTACATTTTAAGTTATACGCTTCTCATCAGAATCTCTAGATTCTTTTAAAGATTTCTCTGCCTCTATAACCATTGGCTTCCAAAGTAGCATGTATGCACATCTGAGGGAGCTCAGGAATAGAGCAGAAAAAAACTAAGAAAGATCTATTTATGTTCATATTATCCTTGATTAATATCCATATTGTGCTTTATAATACACATAATATATTAATATACAAGTATATATGTGTATATACATATATGCACATATATACATATATGTAATTGAATTCTATTTATAAATAAAGAGTTCATGGGCACAAAGCTGTGCTCAAAATATATTCTTTATTAATGTAATGCATGATCAAAACAGTTTGGATATCATTTGCTCTATATTTATAAACTTAAAATGCACTGGATATCTGAACGAAATCAACCATCATAAAGCATCACCTTAATCTTGCAATCCTCCTGCTCCAAAGCTGTCAGGGAATTCCATTCATCCAATGAAAAAAATCAAGAAGCCTGAGTCTGTTATTTAAGGCTTTCCCTCCTGTCCTAGCTCACCTGATATACCCACCTTCTACAGCACCCAACCCCCCAAGCTTTCATCCTTAAACTCAATTATGAAGATTATGGAGACTAGCATTATGATTTATTCATCAGTTTTCTTACAAACACATCTAGTAGACTTTCAAATATTTGCAGAACTAAACTATTATTTCTCAAGCACAGATGGCTATACACTAAATAGTTATAGCAAAAATTACACACTGATGTTTTCTATAAATATTTTATATGTCATTATCTTCCACATTAGATGAGGATCTCCTGGAGAACAAGGATAATTCACTACATGACAAAGAAGGCACTTAATAAATACTAAAGAATAGCCTGGCTGGTGTGACTCAGTGGTTGAGCATTGACCTATGAACCAGGAGGTAACAGTTTGATTCCTGGCCAGGGCACATGCCTGGTTTCAGGCTCGATCCCAGTAGGGGGCATGCAGGAGGCAACCAATCAATGAATCTCTCTCATCATTGATGTTTCTATCTCTCTCTCCCTCTCCCTTCCTCTCTGAAATCAATAAAATATATTTTAAGAATAAAAATAAATACTAAAGAATGAATTAGATAAGAATCACAGAGTCAGCATTTTTAATACATTATATTTGCAATAGCATCCAAAACATGGAACACTATATCTCAGAAAGATAATAAAAAATGGAAGGTGGGTTATCAACTATTAATCCAAAAATTAAAGAAACATATTTCAGTAATATAAAATGCTTTTTCAAAGCCAAAAAGTTTAGAAGCACCAAGCAACATGTTTGTAGATGCCAATAGTCCAATGAAAGTTTAATAACAAGTATATCAAAATAAAAGCTATATAAGTTAAAACTCACAAAGTCATGGATCTTGTACTAAAGAATTCAGAAGCAAAACAGTTTTCTTTATAGAAAGGCACTCATCTGGCTTTAACCATACATATAATGCAATGTTATATTATAATACACTAGAGGCCCGGTGCATGAAATCCATGTGCAGGTATGGTCCCTAGGCCTGGCCTGTGCTCAAGACCATCTTCCCTGGCTGCCAGCAGCCGGCCCGCCACCTGCCACCACCTACCTCCAGTTCCACATTCACCATCTTGTACCTGAGTTGGGCCCGGCCCAGGATATACTTCGAGCCCATGTAGGAGGCAGTGATCCCCCCAGTGGAGACCTGTTCACAGGAGGTGCTTTTGTGTGGAATTTCTTTCATGGTAAGGGATTGGGTGTGGGGCCCATGCCCGAGAGAGTTCTAGGGGGCCAATGGCACTATCAGGGTCATTCTGGTCACACCTGAAGGTTCACTGCGTTTATTCGCTGGAGGATTCTACTTGCAGGGTCCTGGGGCACGACAACCTATCCCACAAAAAGGTCCCATTAGCTTTCAGGTTGCATCACCACTGAGGAGGGTAAGATCAGGTGCTTTCAGCAGAGAACATGGAATTAGAATTGGGGTTAGAATTCAGCAGCATCAGGAGACAGGTTCCTCAACAACCCACCTAACCAACGCCTGCTACCTTGCTGAAGGCTTCTCCCTCCCCTTCAGAGAACAGGTGGGGAGGAGTAAGGAGCAACTGTCTGCAGCTGTGGGCAAACCTGTGTCTTGGCTGCAGGAAAGAATACCAGCTGGCCAGGGAAAGAATGCCAGCTGGCCGTGGGGAGGGACCAAGAGGTTTGCCAGTCCCACCAGCTTGCTGGTCCTGCCCCCACGCCGCCACCCATTCCTGGGCGATTGGAGCCTGCCAGCCAGGGGAAGGGACTGAGGTTGGCCAGCAGACCTAGATAGGACAATTAGGTCCTGCAGGCTCGGGGACAGCTCCTGCATTGAGCGTCTGCCCCCTTGTGGTCAGTGTGCATCATAGCAACCGGTCATTCCACTGTTCAGTAGATTTGCATATTACCTTTTTATTATATAGGATAGTAAAGATCAAGTAATTCTATAGCTTGGAAACCTGTAAGTAGTTTTCCCTTGGGTATCTTAACATGTACAATCAAGAGGATATGGATAATAATTATTATTTAAGCAGAACATCAACATGTTAAACAAATGCGATATAATGAAAAGGCAGAAAAAAACTGTCCCTTTGTTACATCAAATAACCCGCATATATAACCACATTGTTCTGTTTCACATACTTGAAACCAGAACTGAACTGAATGAGAAAATTTAGTTTAAAAAAATTCAATTCAAAGTGACTTTCTAAAAATCAACTTGCAGATGGAAAACAAAAACATATCTGAATATGAAAGTTCTATATAACCTATAAAAAATTAATCAAAATCCAATAACATGCAGTTGTTAAAACAAGAACAGTAAGTTCTTAAGTATGGAGAGGAATGTAAGACCCGAAAACATAATTTATATATTATTGCTTAGCAAACTGCTTGAGAATCAAATAGTATTTTCTTACCTTAATAACATTTCTTCTATTTTGTGACAGTATATGTGACTGATTACCCAATTTTCCCACTTTTCCAGATTTCCAGTGATAGTCACTTGACCTTCAATACATATAAACAGAAAATAAAATGTAATAACCAAACACATTTCTCCTTTTAATGAAAACAAATATATTTTTCCTATTTCAGGAAATGGAAATTCAGTTTTTAGCATGTAACAGACCACCACAAAATGAAAATGAAATATCAATAATGCCACAGCATCCTCGGTAATTCTGAAATATAGCTCTACCATATTTGGAACTTTTGTGATAAAATGAATAAAAGTGAAATGTCCAGAGAGATGAAGTATTCCATTTTTTTGGACATTATAATGACTATAGATAGCTTGACTGATTTTTAGGAAATTTTACAGATTGTCATGCAATTTTAAAAGCTAAGGGTTCACACATGTAAAGAGGAAAAGGAAGTAAAACAATAATAAAAAATATTCAGTAGATCTACTAAGTGATTAATTCCTTATTAAAACTTAAAATTAGCTCCCACAGTGAAAGGTAACAGATAGTACAAAGAAGGCAAACTGTTTGCTCTACAGTTTAGTTTTCAAAGTACCTTTGAGACTCACATTTTTTTTTTTAAGTCAACAGAGCAGGGAGTTCAATTCCCACTTAAAAAGTAATGAGACAAAATCTTGCGCAAGGTCACAGATAATGAGTAAGAAAGCCAAGAAGAGAACACTGGGCTTCTAACTTCCTAACCAGTAAGTGGCACATTCTCATTCTGGTGACAACATTTACTATCCATGTAACCTCAGTAAGGCATTTACCTCTTCTGAAAACTCAGTCAAGCTTCAGAACAATTTTAAAAATATCCAAAAAAGGTTCCTCGGCTAAATAAAACTGACTCTTGGGGGCTGATTACAGAAGCTTTCATTCACAGACACATTTGTGAACCACCGAGAAGTCCAAAGCAGTGAAGTTTCAAAAAATAAAACTGGTAATTGGATCATGAAGAGAAGAGCAGCAAAATATACAATAAACTTTGTCGGCTGGGGTGACATACACTATTGAGATGCCCTGAAAGGGTGTGTGCAGGTGTCATCAATATTTTTCAAAGAGATAGACATAAAGATAAATTCTACTGAAACTATAATAAACATCTGAATTTTCTTTTAATAGAATTTCAGCTAAAGCATACTGGTTTAAAATATTTCAAACATACTCATGGTCTTGAATAATTCTTATATGTGTAGGTACATGTAAACACCTGCCCCCAAAGTTTTTTAATAAATAATAATGACTCTAAACATCAACTAGCAATCTCCTATTGATGGCAATTTTAGGGGAGCAAAGGGAAAGTTCTGTATTAATGTCCTGAAAATTCCAGACTATAAATGATTCAGAAGAAAAATAGAAGAAGAGAAATAAGAACATGTGAGCGTAAACAAGGTCCAGAAGATACAAAAGTAATGGTGATTTCAAAAAGCAACATGTCTTATATAAGAAACACAAATAGAAAAAAAAAAACCAGGGGAAATTCAATATTGCTTGATCATCAGGAAAAGCCAGAAATTATTCATTCAGGACAGATCTTTATTGGAATGACAAGAGGACATAAAATAGTTCTTCACATAATTCCGTTTATTCCTCTGAAATTATCTAAAAACGTCACCTACTCTCTTTCTTCTTTGTCTTTGCTCCTTGTTGATTGGAACTCTTGTAGTTTCTTTTCCATCTCATGGTTCTCCAACTCTAACTGTACTTTCTCCATCTTCAGTTCTCGGAAATTTCTGAATAAGATTTAAAGGCAGAATGTTCATTTGGGATAAACCAACAAAATCAAAGCTAAGTAATTTTATATCAACTTTTCCTTTTAAGCAAAATTATGAGTAATAAATAGCGGCAAAGCATGTTAACTACTTTCTTTGTTCTTTAAAATATGGTTTCTAAAGTTAGCATTTACTTTCTATTTAAGCAGGTATCTCTGCAAATCTTAGGCTTTTATGTTTCCCATTGCATTGCTTGAGGTTTTAAATCATAATTCACTTTATCTGTGAGCTATGCCTTTATATATGAACAAATATCTATGGCACACAATAGAAAACAAAGGAAAATTATTTTTAAATTTTATACTGTCTTTTCTCTAAGGATTCAAGTGTTTTTGAATCACAGTGTTTAAAATAACCACTTTTTCTATGTAAGCAGAATACATACTTTTGCTAAATCTTCAGTAAATTTCTATCTTTACGTCATATATATCTAATAAAAAAAATTAAATATGAAAAAAAAAAAGAACAGAGCCTGCTTGGAGAAAGCACCTATTAGGGTTTTGGTACAGGACCCATCGAAAAGGTTAAATGGGAACTGAGACAAGCACCACCAATTGTTTCCTCTGAAGAAAAACAATAAGAAGATAACTTTTTAAACAAGAGTCCCCTTATAGATTTGATAATAATATCTGAAGCCCACCAAGCTTTTGACATAGCTATTTCCTTCATTTTACATACTATTCTCTAGTCAGCATGTCATTGACTCTTCCATGGGTCTAAGCTAACCGAGTTGTCTATCTTTTATTACCTATGATGAGTTTAAATCTCTATTTTCTGTATTACATGAGTGGCTTACTATAATCATGTAGCATGGGCACCCACACATGCTATCACAAGAAACCAAAACAAGAATAATGAAAATCAGAAAAGAGAACTAATTTATAAAGATGGTGAGGAGTCACCAAGGAGCAAGGGAGCCAAAGGTGTGTCCCCAAATGAACACAATCCAGGGAGATATATAAAAAGTGACAAGAGGAAAAGGCTGTCCAGAGGGTTTAGGGAAGCTGGCAAGGATACTGATGGAAAGGCTTGTTTTCATTATATCTGCTCTACAAGCGTAATTCAGCCCCTACTACATACCATACACTCACTAAATTAGGTAATAGAATATGAGACCCAATGGAGCTTCTAGTATAGAGAGGAACACAGACAAGCATGAGTGTAATTGAGATATAGTATGATGGTGAGCTCACTGGAGGTGTACAGGGAGGTACCTGAGCATACCAAAAGGGCACATATCCAGCCCCTGGAACTGTAGGAACAATTTTGTTTACTAACATCCTCTACAAGGTACCTGAGGACAGATTATGACTTCCTACTTTTGTTTCTACCATTCCTAGAACTCTGAATAAATGTTTGTTGGATGAATGTTTATAAGTCTGTACACACAGACTTGGAACATATCACTAAAATCAAATGCACATCCTCTTTTCTTTTAGCAGAATAAAGGGAAATTGGTAATACCAGCAATTGCATATCTCCCCTCCCCCCCAAAAAATAAAAAATAAATGTGAATCCTTATCATGATAAAGCCATAAATTTGCATCACATTTTCTAGTTACACAATGCTTTTACAGTAAAGGGAGAATTGGGAAAGCTCTGAAGATATTGAATACCATAGGACCATTGATCTGGATTAGGGAACTCAGAAATTAAAATTAAAAACCCACAGTCTGTTCCCAACCTATGCTAGCTGGCTCTTAGTGATATTGTAGAGGAAGGTCTTAGGAATTTTCAGGGACTCTAGATGATCTCAAAGGCAATCAGAATACTGAACTTCTGGCATCCCCGCCATGTCATGAAATTCCCAGGATACCCAGAGCTGCTTGGCTCTGGCTGAATGCATCTACCAGGCAATCTAGGATAGAAGGTATTCTTCCTGAGAAAGGTGAATTCAACATAGCATCTTTTAACCACGCAAAGTGTTCAATTAGTGAGGACTTCCTTTTTCCTGTTAAAAGGTCACTCACCCTAATAGTCTCCTTAATTTTTAGTTTCTTTCAGTTTTTCTCAGAGAAATATCTTTTTTATTTTATTTTATATAAGTGTCACAAAAATATTTGTAACTTTCTGCTATAGTTTTAATAGTTAGTAGGCACAACCTTCATTTTTAATGTTTCCCTTCTATTCCTGGGGCATAAATATTTTTATTCCTTACTTTTCAAACTATTATCAGGCCAACTCTCCTATAGATGAACATACAAGGTGTGAAAAAAATAGAGATAAGAATTCACAAATTTAGAGTTCAACTCTAAACAGCCTTACGTAAAAATGCTTTCAGTTACAATATACAAAAACTTTAGAATTATTTCTCCCTAAGTAAATATGTATGCACTTACTTATATTTTAGCTTCACAGAATGTCCAGGTTTTCCCCATGGAAGAACTACAAAGTCTTTGCTGTTCATGATTACTGTCTTAATATTTTCTAGAAATTATTGTTATTTGTGGAAACTTCTGAAAAAGCAACAAAGACAAAAGCATTATGTCAGCGGTAAAGAGGTAAACATACAAATTTGAAACTACATATAACTCAGAAACTGTTAGGATGGAAAAGGCTAAATCAAAGGTTAAACAACAAAAAAAATAATATATGTGGTAAATTATTATAATTTATATACATTTAGATACCAATAAAGTTATAAATACAACATTTCTGATGGAAATAAAATTTTACCAATAATTATGTAGCAAAAGACTATGGCAATATTCAACTGAAAGTGACAAAAGCATTCATAAACACAAGTAGAGTACATATTCTGGCTCTTTCTATGTTAAGGTTATAAAAATATATATCATGTATTTGTTCTCATCCAAAAATAACATCCAAGGCTAAATATAGTGAAAAGAGATACAATCCAAACTTAAAACTTCTTTTTTTTTTTGCATATATGGTCATGTAAGATGAGAATTAAGGTATATAACGATTACCCAAAGGCATTTTAATATTCTAATTTATCAAAGAAAATTTTAATGATGCTCTTAGCCTAAGGTCATAAATTAGCATATTTAGAAAGTATTTTCAACAAGAAATGAAACAAAATAGATTTTCTGCCTAACTCTAAGTTAACCAGAAAATTAAATTATTCAGAACACCCTATTTCCTGAGTATCCCAATTATTCATGGTCCTATAATAATTTACTCTGCAATGCTGAATTACTGAATCACATGCAAAACTATTAGATTTTTATATGAATAAAAATTTCCAAATTCCAATACCCTTTAGAAATATAAGAGGCAATATCATAAAGTCCTTACTCTTAAGTGCTCAAACCATTTGGTACTATCAGTTTATATATGTGTTCTTATATGTTCATACCCCTATAAATATTTGTTAAGGCTGTGCTATATGCAAAGTACTGGGCTGAAAGGCATGAAGGAGTCAAGGCCCAAGAATATTTGTTGTTTGGACTCAAATGGCATAGAGTCAAATACGGTATTTAATATGTAAACACTATAAAACAAGGTGGAAATGATAAGGGCCATAAAACTTATACATATAATAATGGAAGAGAAAAGAGAGCTGGCTAGTTTATAAAGTATAGCTTTAAGTAGAAACAGGGCTTATATATGATGATATGGATTTAATGATCACTCTACACTGTAAGAAAGTACAGCTCTTAAATGGGGACTGACTGCTTCCATTTGATTGATGTATAGGTTACATGAAGGGGGAAAAGTAGGCATAAGTTTGGAAATGAAGGCTGAGGCCCAATAATGGGTGGCTTTATATGACAACATAAAACTTTTGGAATTTATTCTGTAGCTAAGGAGAGTCACTGAAAGTTTTAGAGAAAAGAATAGAAAATAACACTAGAAGCTTTGCACAGACTTAAGAGTAGGCATCAGAATATGAATAACCAAATGGAAGGTTATTATGACTTCAAAGTCTACACAACCAATTTTAAGCAATAAAACAAAATTTAAAAAAAAAAAGTCTACACAACCAAATGACTATTCATTGTTATTCTTTAGGGAAACATAATTTCAATGATGCAACCACTGATCAAAACATTTTTGGAATGTCTCTTTTGAAACCGTTTTCAGAATCCATCATACACTCAAAAATACACACAAATCTTTTTTGTTGTGCTTCATTTAAAATAAAAATGCCCACAGAAGCAACTACTTTGTTCACTCAAATCTAGTTTCACATAACCTTACCTCCAAAAATCAAATCTACCATGAAAGGGTAGACTTCTGCAACCTTGGAGGAAAGTCTGAAGGAATTTATTCTTTGAAGATAATTACAAAATGGAATTTCACAAAATAATTTTAAATTGTAAGCAATGTAGTGAGAGGTTGCATCATAGCAGTATGTATATTTCTGCCTTTGATCAACATTTATGTAGCTGCTCCTTTGTGATCCCAGTTACTGGTACTGAAGTCACAATGGTAAAAAACATGGTATCTTCCCTCAAAGAACCCACAATCAAAGAGAAAGCCACATAAGCAATAGCAATACCATGGGACTTTCCAACAGAAGGACTTAGGAGGAACACCCAACTCAGATTCGTTTCTCAACCACCACCTCCTGTCTCTCAAAGCTAAAATCGGTGTCAAAAAGAACTAAAGCTACCATAGGAACAGAAACCTAGGATTTTGTTTGCTTTTGGGGAGGATGCATCTTCTTTGTAGGTAAAATCTCTCCTTTTTATCAAACAGAGGCTACAAAAGCTACCTTTAATACAACCTCCAGGAATAATCCTGCTTCTATATCCCTTTTTTTTTTAATTATAATCAAGTAATCCAACTATTGGACCCTAGTCTACTGTTGGTAAGTTTTGCAAGAAAATTAATAATTCATCATTATCATTAAAAAAGTAAAAAAAATCCACAGTTAATGTGTCTAATTAATTAAAATAATTTACAGTGCCTTGACTTTATGCATTGAGATATACAATTTTTTGTATATGTACATATGCATAAAGCTGAATACGGAAAGACTGAAAAGAATGAAAGAAAAGTCAGTGAATTGCATTAACACGAGATGATTCAGATTTATATCTCTGCTGATAATGTGATTTAACCAATAAATGGTCTTATTCAGAGGGCATTTCACTTCACTGAATGCAATTAGTAAGGTTTCTTCTCAATTGAATGTTTTATCGAGTCACACACATAAGCCAATTTTCTTGTCTGAAAAAAAAGAAAGACTGTAATTGTGAGTCATTCTCTTCTGCATGTTTCCTTCCGTAAAACCAACAGAGAATTAGTCACCTTTCTTGGGAGAGCAAGGATATAACAATGTCATCAAGAAGAATCGCAAAGCACAAAACTTCAGTTGCCTAACCAGGGGGATACAGATAAAATCCCTGTGATGCAAACCTCCGCCTGTCCTCTGGTCACTCTTTTTTTGTCTTATCATTAAATCCAAAAAGTTTAGTAGTTATTTGGAACATTTTCTAGTAACCTGATTTATTAGGCTGCATCATTTTTCTGTCCCCAACCTTGTTCTTCCCCACACATTTACAAACAATATGACCCAAAATTGTCCATGATGGTTTGATGATCCTCCTACCTAGTTCTCATTCTGAATGCAACCCAAGCACCAAGGCCTGCTGCCACCAGATGGAAACAAGGAAGTTAGGATGAGCTATACATCTAAAAACTCAGAGCATTCATCAAGAGTTGCCCTAGTGGTCCAACAGGCATGGCTCAGTGGTTGAGAACAAGGCCTCTGAACCAGAGGTCAGGATTTGATTCCGGTCAGGGCACATGCCCAGTTGATGACTCGATTCCCAGTGTGGGTCATTCAGGAGGCAGCCAATCAAAGATTATCTCATTGCTGCTGTTTCTATCTCTCTCCCTCCTTCTCTGAAATCAACAAAAATACATTTCACTAGCGGGTGAGGGCATGTGCTGGGGGGTGGGAGTGGCCAGGGAGAGGTCAATAGGGGAAAAAGGAGACATATGTAATACTTTAATCAATAAATAATAATAATAATAATAATAATAATAGAGTTGTCCTAGTCTCCAAGAATTTACCATCAGGACACTGGTAGAATGGGAGGTTTAGGAAAACATTGTTTTCAAGGTGGGCCATTTTGCATAACTGAAAACTTATATAAGATTAGTTGCTTTTTCTAAAGATTCAGATAATCTTAAACCTGACAGGTTAAAAGCCAATAAATCAGGATTTTTTAATATTAGCACATATTCTAAAAGGGTCTAATAAGCAAGCTCTTTTGAATGGATTAACATGTTTAGCATGTACTTAGAAATCAGAGACCTAAGCAAGAAATGTTAAATGAAAATACATATTAAAAATAGATTTAAACTCTTAAGAGTTGAAATTTTAATATTTTCTCTGATACCATTATTCCATATATATATATATTTTCTTAAAAATCTAAAGAAAAAGCTGATAATATGTAATCCCTAGCATAATAACTTGTGCTTGCGTGGACTGCTAAATGAATGCATGGCACTTCCTCCTAGCACAGGCGCTGAAAGCAAATCAGGCCTTGACTTTCACGCTGCACTCACTCCTTCCGCCAAGCCGTCGAGCTGAGCATTAAGCTTGGCTCAGGGCTTCATGTTACCCAGGTCACCCATGGTTCACATTCTATGTGCAGGCTCCCTTGAGAACAACTGAGAAAGTTTCTTTAGATAGCAAGGGCAAGATATCATTTTAAAATACCTTCCAACTAAAAATGAAAACATTAAAAGATACTGTGTTTAAGTTCAGAAGACTTTGTGTCAGAGTGATCTCTGAGCTTCGCTTTATCCACATGATGAAAATGGTGAGGATCCCACCCGCAGCCCCCAATTTTCAGGCTATCTGTGGCCTGTAAAACAGTGGGCTCCTAAGGAACCTCCAGGAAGCTTGGAGTACAGAGAGGGGTAACCTTAGAAACTACTTTGCAAAGGGAATGGGGGGATCACTAAAGGCTCTGCTTTATCCACAACTTCTCTGATTTTATCTATTTTACAGAATGAACCTCTGGGTTGGATTTAATATAAAGAAACTTTTATGTAGCTTAAAAACATTTTGAAAGGCATGACAGTAAAGTAATATACAATTATTATTAATCCTGTATTAACTAGAAACATCTGATTATAAATAGCAATAAAAATATTAAACTTATAAACCATAACTTTTAGGAAAAAAAGCTCTTTCATATATAGGGTATCCCAGAAATATATATACACACGTTGAATGATTATAAAGTACATGTACATTAACATACAGTTCATCTTCAAAATTTAAAAGAATCTACGGAAATGATTTTTTTTTTTTTTGCCAACGCCTTTTTTTCAAACTGATGACCGTTCTGGTCCACATGCTGCTGATAACATGAAGCAATGGAATCACAAACATCAAGAATCATTTCATTAGGTATTTGTGCCCCTCAATTCATTAACTGATGATGGTTTTGTGCTGTAACCTTTATCTTTTATGTTTCCCCTTAAAAAAAAGTGTAGTGGATAAATTTCCTTTGTTCACAGCCTATTATGGCTTCACCCATTATTTCAAATCATTATTTTAAACCTGAAAAGAGTGAAAATTAAATGAGTTCAGCTGTTAAAGTGTGTTTACATATTTTTTTTGGGGGGGGGGGGGGGCTGGGACACTGTAAATAATTATAAAGGCAGTGTTTGTACCTCGGCTGCGTTTTCAAACTTCCAGTAGTATTTTAGGGTAAATTTCCTTTGTTCAAAGCTTAATCTGGCTGAAGAGAAAGAAACATCAATTGAGCTATCAGCTGTTAAAGTGTGTATACACGTTTTTGGGACACCCTGTATTCATATTTTATATCTCCTACTCATTCTCTTACAATCCACTAATACCCTAGGTCAGTGGTAGGCAAACTGCAGCTCGCGAGCCACATGCGGCTCTTTGGCCCCTTGAGTGTGGCTCTTCCTAAGCCTTAGGAGTACCCTAATTAAGTTAATAACAATGTACCTACCTATATAGCTTAAGTTTAAAAAATTTGGCTCTCAAAAGAAATTTCAATCATTGTACTGTTGATATTTGGCTCTGTTGACTAATGAGTTTGCAGAACCACTGCCCTAGGTGCTCTCTGGCAAATATTTTAGGAATGGGCAAATTATGGCATCTGTCCAAGATTGGTAATAAAGCCAGGAATTACAATTTTATTCCCAGTCCTACTGTCTCCTCTTAAAACTCAAAATCTAAATATGATTCTATTTACTTAAAATGATACATTCCTATCATTCAGATTCCTGCCCTTTGCATACTCTTAATCTGCCACAAAAAGAAAATTTAGAAAAAGAACTGTTTGACATCAAATATTTTACAGCAATATATTCAAACAGCATTGAAAATGTATTGAGTGTCTGGCTTCTCCCATGTAATCTGGGGTCACAAATGTTTGCCTCTAAACAGTTCCCAGTAGTCCTAGGAAAACAACAAATACCCAGTTTCTCCGCTTGGAACTTACTAGTAAGATCCTCCATTATGCATCCCAATCTTCCTAACCCTTATGCTTAATTTTCCACTTCTCTGCTCACCAAGTTGTATTCTATTCAATACTCAGTTCGGAGGCCACCTCTACCATGAAGATTTCTTCCATCAAAAATGAGATTCTCAAACTGTGAGGATATCGTGTGTATTACATTCATTTGCTATTATACACTGTCTCCTGTCATTTGTTTGCTGCTTCCCTTATATAGGTGTTGTTTCCCAAGTATCTCAAATATTTGGTCTTTGAATCCCCAGCAATTAGTAGAAGGCTTGCATAGAGTGTACTGCCAATAATAATGTGCTACGTTTTAATTTTTCTCTACTGCTTTGAATTTATTGCACAATCAGCCTGATAGGAAAAAAAATTAAATGAACACACCACCCTCTTTCCCACTTCAACAAATATTTGGGTTTTCTCCCCCAAGTATCCTACCAGACTGTGATAAGCTTTCAGCAAATACACATTAAACACCTCTTCTGTGCCAGGTATCAGGTTCAACACTGTCGAACAAGGTGGACCAGACAGGTATGGTACCCAATCCTCATTAGACTTACACTCTGCTGAAGGAATTAAGAAAAATTTAAAAACAAATAAAATAATTGTGGAAAATATTGGGTTTTGAAGGAAATAAACCAAGGACCGAGGTACTTTCAAATAATTAATTTGTGATACAACTGGCATATTTTATAGTAGGTCAGGGTCGACCTCTATGTAACCTCTAAGATAAGCTGCCAGAGGGAGCTGCAGTCTTCCATTTTGTTTTTGTTGTGTGTGGGTTTTTTGTGTGTTTTTTTAATTTCCCCTTAGCATACAGTTTGCATAATTTTATCCTGTGAAGTTTCAACTTTATATGACTTTCTTTTTTTGAGACTTGCTGTCTCTGGATTTTAAATATCAGAGTATAAAACAATACATAACTAGACCGATATATTGAGCCCCTCAAATGCTGATTTGGGGAAGGAGGGGGAAAGTTCCACAGCTTCAGATTCATCAGGAATCTGGCATCCCTCTCTGTGGCCTCTACTTGGGAGGAATGAAGTGGGCGGGCGCATGAGGCCGCCCAGGCAGAAAGAAGGCTAGGAGAGGGAAGGTGATCATTTCTCAGGCACCAGGTTTTTCCTAAAGCGCCAATAACTTCAAAGAATAAAAGAGACTGGCACTTCAAAAGGTCCGGCTGTCGAAGGGGTACCAAGGCTGAAGGCCCGGTTTCCTGCCTGGGGCTCTCCAGGGTTCAGGTCTCCATGAACATCCTGAGCTGAGAAGTCCTTTGCCTGCAGAAAAGAGGACTTTCCACTCCGGAGGTCAAGGCCTCCTCGCGCAGCCTGCGGGGCTGACACAGGGTCCGGTACTCGGCAGGGGCTCAGCAAATACCTTCTGGCCCAGCACCACTCTCCTGCCCCGCCGTCCCACCCCGCTCCCCTCACCGCCCAGACCCGCAGCGCTCCCTCGCTCCGCAAACCCCCAGCCCCCGGCCGCCGCCTGCCCACCCACCTGCAGACCCCAGGCTTACGCGTCACAGCCGCCGCCCAAGCTAGCCGCCCACAGCTTCCGCCTTGGTCTCCTTGGTTACCGCGTTGCCTCAGTACCCATAGCAACCGGAATGCTGGGTCCTTCCGCTGTCGGCCGGCAGAGGGAGCTATCCCATGCCGGCTTGGGATAGGGGAGGGGATATGTGAAGGCGAAAAGGGAGAGGAAGAAGGAGAGGGAGGGAATAAAGGGCTGGGAAACTGCAGGTCTGGAGACTTTCTGCTGGATTGAGTAACCCTTGGCTAACCCTGAGCCCCCACCGTATTCCAAGCACTATTTTAAGAGTTTTATTTGTGATATTTAATTTACCCTCACAGCAGCCTAAGGTATAGCTAAGAAAATTAAGGCACAGAGAGTTTGAATAACAACCCAAAATTACAAAGCCAGCAAAAGGGCAGACCCTAGAGGAATTAATCCAAACAAGTTCAGAACTCGCACATATATGCCCTGTTCAGTTGCTTATCCACGGTCACAATAGACAAAGTCAAGACTAGAACCCAGGTCTCTTGGCAAACTCAGAACTCTCTTTTCTTTACACCAAATATATGGGAGGGGGGATAGGTATAATGAGAGAGAGAAAGAGAGAATATAAACCCACACTTCCCAGAATCACCTGAGGTGAACTTAATTTTTGGCTTCCTAAATATGCTGTAGTTTTTCATCGCTGTTTTTATATTCTGCAAGTAGGATGCATGGCTGATTCTGCAGGCAGTTGTCAAAAAATCTTTTATGCTTATCCACACAAATCCTCCTTTATTTCTGGACTAATAATCTCAATGTCTGTGGTTACAATGCTACCCCCCTTCCACATTAATGCGCCTGCCAATACTCATTTAAGAACACAATGCTTTGCCTTGGCAGATTCAATTGTATAAGATTATAACCAGAATAGATAAGAAAGAACAATAATAGCCTGTGGTCATGACTCTGGGCTTTGAAATTAAGGCAGACCTGAGTTTGACTTCTAGTGCTGCCACAATTCACCTGATGTGCGACCTTGAACATGTTACAAAACCCAGTTTAATCCATAACGTTACACTTAGTCCATACATGATCTGCATGGAAGAGTAAATGAAATAATCCCCATGAAGTCTTTAAGTACTAATCCAGGCCCATAGTAGGTACTTAATAAATACTTAAAAATGGTGGTGGTGGTATGGCTGTGGCTTTTGTTATCTTAGTGCTCAAAGTATAAATTCTCCGAGTCTTTCCTTTAAATCTTATACAGTGACAAGTTTTAAATGGATATGACACTCGTAGAAGTTTCTTGTTTGGGGCTGCATTTCCCTGATAGCTGTGCCCTTCAAATTACCAGGAAAGGTTTTCATCATGATCCATCCATTCATTCATTCAACAATTTTTTATTAGGGGTCCACCATTCTAGGTTCTAAAACAGTGATGGCGAACCTTTTGAGCTCAGCGTGTCAGCATTTTGAAAAACCCTAACTTAACCCTGGTGCCGTGTCACATATAGAAATTTTTTGATATTTGCAACCATAGTAAAACAAAGACTTATATTTTTGATATTTATGTTATATATTTAAATGCCATTTAACAAAGAAAAATCAACCAAAAAATGAATTCGTGTGTCACCTCTGACACGCGTGTCATAGGTTCACTATCACTGTTCTAAAATATGGCAGTGGGGAAAAAACATAGCCCCTCCTGTTGTCAAATTTATATTTTAATGTAGGCAGAAAGTCAGTAAATAAACATATAAATATGCCAGGTGTTTTAAAGACAGAGCAGAATAAAGAAATAAAATATCCTGGCTGGCGTGGCTCAGTGGTTGAGTGTTGACCTATAAACCAGGAGGTCATGGTTCAATTCCCAGTCAGGGCACTATGCCTTGGTTGCGGGCTTGATCCCCAGTGTGGGCATGCAGGAGGCAGCTAATTAACGATTGATGGGAAGCCTCTGAATTCGGGGAGAGAGTAAGACATGGGGTAATCAGGGCAAGGAATATTCCAGACAGGGAACAGTAAACTAACTTCATTTCTGACCTCATCAAGAGCAGAATTTTACATAAAAACTCCGATCACTTCTGTACAGCACTTTTTTTTACTGCAGAGAAGAATTGTTAAAAGCATTTACTGGTAAAATTAAACTCATAAAAATAATCAATAAAATACTCTGGCACTTTTCAAAAACATTAAAAGAACATTATCTTATATTCTGGAAAATACTTTAATTCATGCACAGCTATGCAAAACAGAGCAGAGCAAAAAAAAAAAAAAAAAAAAAAAAAAGCAACTAAGCCCATGCCACATTATGCAATAAAATGAAAAAATATGAAGTGTTTTCCTTTCAGAACCATGATTAGTGACAACATAAAATGAAACATCTAAAAACAGAGACACCTCTAGAGAGCCAATATCCTGAAGCGGAGTGCATTTAACTGACACACCAGCGATTCTGCAAATAGTTTACCACATCTGTACCAGGGGCACAATATTCCTGAGGGTTTTTGCAAAGTCATGCGTTATTGTGCCAGGGTGAAGACGAGATTTGAACACAAGTTCTCTGAACTAGGGATATTCCATTTAAAAACATAAAACTTATCCACAAGGAAGAAATTGAGAGTACAGACATTGAATGTAAAGGGTAGCTGCAAGGTCATGCTTAAATCTCTCTCTCTTACTCTCTCTCTCTCTCTCTCTCTCACACACACACACACACACACCCATTAAGCCAGCCAACTCATTAAGTAATCTTATTTTGTACTTGGTCGGCTGCTGCCAGAGGACAATTGTGGCAGGCCTCAAGACTTTTTCTGGTCACTCACAGGTAATAAAAGTAGATGGATAAGAAAAATATCCAGTCCCACATAATTGTCAAAACCTTGCAAACGCGTTAGCTTTAAGGTTTTCTTCCTTACACGGTTATCAGGCCTGCTGATGACAGGCAAGCATGAAAAGGACCTGTTCAGAAAGACTTAGGGTTCTTGACTTTTTCTGACTTATTTCACTCAGCATGATATTCTCCAGATCCATTCAGGTTGTCACAAACAGCAGTACATTATCTTTTCTCATGGCTGAGTAGTATTCAAATGTGTATATATGCATATACATATATTCCAAAAGTGTATATACTTTGAATAATTATAAAGGCAGTATTTATTAAAATACATTTCACTTTCAAAATTGAGCTATCAGTTGACACCCAGTATACATACCACATCCTCTTTATCCAAACATCTACCGAAGGACATTTCACTTGTTTCCATGTCTTGGCCATCATGAATAATGCTGCAATGAACATAGGGGTGCATATATCTTTGTGAATACAGTTTTTGGGTAGGTACCCAGAAAAGGTCATATGGTAGCTCTATTCTTAATTTTTTGAGGAACCTCCATATATGATATCACTCACATATGAGATATAAAACTGAAAGCAACAAGTGAACAAAAAGGAAAACAAACAAAAATTCATAAATACGGACAATAATATGGTGGTGGTTACCATTAGGAAGGGGTCAGGGATAGTAAAGGATAAAGGGGTTCAAATATGTGGTGACAGAAGATTTGAATTTGGGTGGTTAACACACAATAATGTACAGATGATGTATCATAGAATTGGACATTGAAATCCATACAATTTTATTAACCAATGTCATTCCAATAAATTTAATTTTAAAAAAGGCTTATGTTCCTATTCTGCATTTTGCATTCTGGCTTCTGTCTTATTTATTGCCTATATTAAGATCACAGGAAAGGATAAGGCTTAAAGCAGAAAAGTCCTATCTTGGCTGGTACTGTGCCTGATAGGTGTTTAAAGCTGTGAATGAAAGGCGGTTCTATGGAAAACAACCTCACAGGGTGATATGATCATAAATTCCTAACTGGGCAGATCTTATAGTAAACTAAAGGCCCAGCACATGAAATTCGTGCGCGGGTACGGTCCCTAGGCCTGGCATCTTCCCTGGCTGCCCACAGCCAGCCTCGGTCCCCACTGCCACCCACCTCTAGGTCACCCTCTGTGTGTGGGGCGACTAGCTGGGCAGGGGCCTTGGCCTGGTGCCGCCCGCTTCCCCCGCCACCCACCCCCGGTTCCCCATTTGCCATCAGGCAATGGGAGCCTGCCAGCTGGGAAAAGGGAATGAGAGGAGGTCAGTGCACCTCATAGTGACTGGTCAAGCAGTCGTTCTGGTAGTTCCTCCATTAGGGTCATTTTGCATATTACCATTTTATTATATAGGATAATCATGCCCTAGGCATGTAACTTTTTAGTTAAAGACTGATCCTTGCCTTAAGCAAGCCCTGTTCATTGTTTCTGTGCATCTAGGTTAACACACTTTTGAAATACCCTCTTTTAGACTCTTCAAGAGACCTCATGATCTTCACTATCCTGTAATCCCATCCCTGCCTTGCTTTCTCCCACCTTCCAGTTCCTCCTTAATTCAAATGCTTAGAAGAAGCTGCAAACTGACATTTTAGGAAGCATTTTTTCTCAGTCTGTTAAGATCTTCATTCCAGGCATATCCTCTGTTTGAATCAATAAGTTTTTATAAAGCCTCTCTATAGGGTCAGGCATTCTTATGTCAACGAAGCTATCTATTACCTAGAGATCACCCATCCCATCCACAGTGGACCTCTTCCCTAAATCCCTTTAGATGAGATGATGTCTCCGGCATCAAGTGATTATTCTCACTTCTCTCTGCAGGGTCTCATTGGTCCTCCTGGACAGAATTTTAAATAACCCACTTTCTCTTACATGTTTGCATGTTCCATGTGTGACATGTAGGAAATGCTCTTGCGTACTTTGCCCTGCCATGCTGTGGGAGTGCGGGACAGCCAACACAGTTGCCTCTCTTTAGCTCAGAGATTGGCAACAAGCCAGCCTACCAATTGCACTTCTGATTCCCCAGAAGGGAATCAAAAGCTAGCCCACGGTGTCCCCAACTACAGGGGGGTAACTACATCACTTTTCAATGCCTACTCTAAGATTTCACTCAAAGGTTACCTTATTCTCTAGGAAAATGTGCAGTTTTGTGATGATATATACTATTCATAAGTCTCTGAAATTTTATATGTAACTGTCCTTTAGAGAAAATAATCCCAGATCTTAGAGTTTTACTGCCCTATAGCACATTTACTAGTTTTGTATCTAACTGGAAGTCATATACCAATATTTTTTGTACATGTCCCTTTGTAGTCAGCCTATAAATGTTTTTGAACCAGCATGACCATTCTGATAGTTCCTTCCTTAATGAACTAAATGAACTCTGGAACAAGTACATTCTCCATGTATAAACATCCATGTTCTAAACTACTGACATTATTTTGATGGTACCAAGCCTTACTCTTTTGAAGGAAGATGGGACACATAGTACTCCAGCAGCTTCCCAAAAGGACTTTTTAATATCCACTTCATTTCTTGGCTCCTCAAATTCTCTTATAGGCAGAAGTTGGCGGTCAGTTCAGGATTGTAAAACAAGTTCAATAGCAACTCCTTTTTACAAGCCCTGGAATGTACCCTCACTTTGAAACAGGGCCTCTACTTCTTTCATGCCTTGGCAGGTACTGAATATAACATCCTATTACATATGTATGGGATTTTTCCAATTATCAAGGATAGTTGAGCTTTAGCGGCAACATAAAATTACAAAAAGATTTCATAAAAACCTAAATTAGTATGATATAAATATATCTAAATGTGTCTGGAGGGCTCCACTTGAAGGAAAAAGGAGAAACGTGTAGTTAGGAGGTGACAGTGTCCTTTTGGAATATTTTTCAGCACTGTAATTTCTGGCTGTCATCCATGACACAGAATTCTTCAGTAAGTAAATTTCCATAACATAAGGCAATTATTACTGATGTTTCACAAGTGTAGGAAAATCGTCACAATGTTTGATAAATTTCTGCTTCTTATAATGTGTAATTCTTTCTCAGCTGAAAAATAAATGTATAAGCTTATTGGATTGGTGTAGCTTCATTGAACCAGAATCCATCCAACACCTGTTCCATCACAGGCTCTGCCCTAAGATGGATACAAAGAGGAACAAAGATTGCATATCTGCCCTTGAGAAACCCACTGTTTATTGAGGGAAGAGAGGATTTACAAAAGAAAATAATATTTAATGTAGCAAGTACTATGTATTCACAGTGTATAGGAGCATGACATGTTTGTGGCACTGTCAGAATTCTATACAGTTCAAACATGTTATACGTGACATGAAGATAAGGGTGAAAAGTTATATGAAGGACAAATTTAAAGACACCCTAGACATTAGACTGTTCACAATGAAAACTCCAAAATTGTCTTTAAAACAGAAAATCATCACCTCAGTATACTTATAGCAGCATCATTTAAAGTTAATCCTGGGGGCAATATGAAAATGAACAAAAAGAGAAGGTGGAGACAAAGGAACAAAATTAAAATATGGTTATCTTGCCCTAGCTGGTTTGGCTCACTGGATATAGCATCGGCCTAGGGACTGAAGGGTCCCAGGTTCAATTCCGGTCAAGGGCATGTACCTTGGTTGCAGGCACATCCCCAGTGGGGGGTGTGCAGGAGGCAACTGATCGATGCTTCTCTTTCATCAATGTTTCTAACTCTCTACCATCTCCCTTCCTCGCTGTAAAAAATCAATAAAATATATATTTTTAAAAAATAAAAAATATATGGTTATCTTGGTCCAAGATAGAAATGATGAGTCTGGAATAAATCAAGTAAGAGGGCAAGTGAAATCGATTCAAGAGGATTTCTTAACCTCCACCAGGACTTGAAGACTGAAAAAATGTGGTTGTCAAGGAATATGGAACCGTTCACAGAGAGTGGAGACAAGGAGGTGACCCAGAAATGAGCTCAGTCTCAGTTTTGAAGTTTTTACTTTTGAGACAGCAATGGGAAATGATAGAAATAAAATATAGGCCTACTTATTGAGAAGATGATGAAGGCCAAGCATATACTAGTATATTAGGGTGTCATCAGCATGTAGAGAGTAACCAAAGCTAAAGGAGGAATTGAAAATATCCCAGGAGAATTCAAAAACTATGGAGGAGGTGGTTTTGAGAGAGACATTCACCCATAATTCCTAATGTAGACCAATATGAAACCCTTACTCGGCCTATTTCATTCAGCAGTATTTATTGCAGGATCCTAACAAATGAGCTTGATGATATGAATTAATTAATTAATGTGGTCCTCAATTATTCTGTCATTCACTCATTTACAGCCAGGAAGCAGGTGCCACATGCAGTGATAAAAAATGAACTGGCATTGGTCCCCAAAAATAGTTGTTGCCAATATCCATTCACCTACGTACAACTCATGTAAACAGGTCTAGAGGTGAAGGTAGAACTCATTTGACTGGGTCTTTAGAAAGATACTTTATTCAAACATAACCCTGTGAGTGTGTGTGTGTGTGTGTGTGTGTGTGTGTGTGTTTGCTACACTCTCTAACTTAATGTGAGACTAGTATTTCTTGGCATCATCCACAAATTGATAACCAACTATAATGGTCTCTGGTAACCAGGCCCTTATATCCCTCCCTTCTCCTGGAAGCAATCTGTGTGTCTTGACAGAAATGTTTTCCTGTATGACTCAGCCCATTAATGCAATGGTTTATTGGACAGGTGTCCAAAATGGACCAGTTAGATTATCTTGTGAGAATACAGAATTGAAACTGAGAGGTTCTTGGTTTAACAATATTCTGCCATGCGGACCACAGAAAGAAATGATGAAAAGAAGAATAAAAAGAAGGAAGGGAGGGAATTTTATGAAAGTTTCCATTTCTTGAGGTCTAACTACATGCTAGCCCTTGGGTTCCAGAATATACCCCCGTATACTTAAAATAAATTTGTCTTTGTTTCTTTCTTTATTTTTTAAAAATATGTTTTTAATGACCTGAAAGAGAGAGAGAGAGAGAGAGAGAGAGAGAGAGAGAGAGAGAGAGAAACATTGATTGGCTGCTTCTAGCATACCTCTTCACTAGGGATCAAGCATGTGCTCAGGCATGTGCTCTTACCAGGAATGGAACCTTTGATCTCAGTGCATGGGATGATGCTCAATCAATTAAGCCACATGGGCCAGGACTACCTTTGTTTCTTAAACTAGCATGACTTAGTTTCAGTTGTGCAGAACAAAGAATCTTGACTAAGATGGCTGCCAAAAGAATTGTAATATAAAACAACTTTCTTTATAAGGCAAGTCACAAGTACAGATTCACAGGGAATTCTTTTAAACAACAGCAGAACATTAGTGTGCATCTGGTCACTTAACTTAATGTTCCTACATATACAAAGACAAGAAAGTCATCTGATATTCTTTTGAAGTTATACCCCCCTTCAAAGGAAAAAAGCTAAAACCTCTTGTTTATTTTTTTTAATCAGTTTAATTCCTTAGTTTAAGTTTAGCTGTACCAATTTTGCTAGTAGACAATTATTTATAATTGATGCAGCTTTAGAAAAAAAGATCATATTAAAAAGAAAAAAAAGCTGGCACTTCAGAAAGAAAGTCATTCATTTCTGATCCTTGCCAAGTTTTAATAAGTGTGTCCTACTGTCTTCTTGAGATTTATGCACTGTTAGAGCTGTAGTTCAATTGGAAAATTTGCATTTTTCTCTTATGCACTCAAGCTGGGATGCACAAAACAAGAGTTGCAAGGTTTGTTTGACATGAAATGTCTAACAGTAATTTTCTTTCATCAACTTTATTCTCCTACAGTTCTGATCCTCAAGGGCAGATTTCTTCACCAGATTTTGTGCAGCATTTCATAATAACAGCCTTACCTTTGCAGAAGTTGCTCCCAAAACATCTGAAAAGAGCTGTCACAACTCTCTCCATTACAGAACAAACTATATTTATCATCGTTATGCCTACTGAGAGTTAACATGCTCCATCTTTACATTACTTCAGAAAACCAAATGCATCTAATGTAGCTAGCTTTCATGAGGGTGTGGACATTCACCAAACACTTACTGAGGACCTACTATGTCCCAGGTACTTTGATAGATAATGGCTACAACCACAAACAAAACAGTTTTGTATTCTGTAATCCCTGGAAAAAACAGTCTAGATTTGGAGATGCAGACAGGAATTCAGAACAATAATTGCCGAAACGATGTGAGAATGATACAGAAGGAGCACAGACAAAGAACACTAACTCAACCCAACAGTTGAGGCCTAAGGAAGGCTTCTCAGCATAAGCGATGCCCTCTCTAGAGTTGGCCCTGATGGGTTAGTAGGAGCTCCAGACTGGTTTGGGGGTGGGTGAAATCAGGGAGTGTTCTGCATTGGGGGAAAAAAGAGTATATGCAAACTTCCCCATAGTGAGTTAGAATATGGTAAGTTTAGAAAATCTAAAAATGCCCAGCATTACCGAAACATGAAAGATGCTCAGATGTGGGAAACTGGGAAGAAAAGAACTACAACTCTGGCAAAGAGGAGATTAATTAAGAGGATATTGCTATAATGTGGTAGGTACTAGTGGCCTAGGCAAAGATAGAGGAAGCAAGATTAATGGCAAGTAAAAGGATCCAATATTCACGTTGAAAAATTCATCAGTGGATGTGGAATTGATTCGATGAAAGGCTGAGGAATGAAGGATGTTCCCTATCATTTATGGAGCTGACGATAAGATATTTGCATCTATGTAGAGGAGAGATGTTGGTCTATAGTTTTCTTATAATGTCTTTGTCTGGTTTTGATATGAAGGCAATGTGGCCTCACAGAATTAATTAGGAAGTATTCCCTCTGCTTCTATCTTCTGAAAGAAATTGTAGATAATTTGTATAATTTCTTCCTTAAATTTTTGGTGGAATTCACCCTGTGGGCCTGGTGCTTTTTTTGGAAAGTTATTAATTATTAATTCAATATATTTAATATACATAGGCCTATTTAGATAGTCTATTTCTTCTTGTGTGTTTTGGCAGATTGTGTCTTTCAAGAAATTGTTCATATCATCTAGGTTATCAGATTTCAATATGGCAGGGATGGAATTATCAGCCTGGTAATTTAAAACAACTATGACTAATATACTAAGGGCTTTAATAGATAAAATAGACATAATACAAGAACAGGATGGCAACATAAACAGGACGTAGTCATGTGACCTCACCTTACTGCAATGGAGGCTGGAAATATAGTCTGTAGCTGGGATGCTAGGTGCCCATGTAAAACTTAGGGTTTCTATTACAGATGGAAGAAAGACAAAATGGGGATGTCAAGAATTGGCTTCATGTAAAGGGGAGAAATCAAACATGGTTTCTAGATTTAGGGTGGATGTTGGTGCCATTGAGTCATTTGACACGATACATTTGAGATGCTATACAACCAAGTGGATGGGTGAGTAAACTGTTCACTATGCCATTCTGGTATATTTCCAGCAGGGATCAAAGCTGGAAATATAAATTTAGGAATATTCAATATATGGATGGAATTTAAAGCAATGGTATGAAATGAGATCAACTAGGGAGTAAATGTAGGCTATGATTTCTTCATGATGATACAATGATTTTACAAACTATTTTGAGAAACTAAGCTGAGAATAACTAACTCACAGAATGCTAGTTAGCCTAAAACAAAAGCCTTTTCTCCCTTTTCCCTGGTAATACAGTAATCCACTTAAGAATTACATTTCTGCCCAGCAGCTGTGGCTCAGTGGTTGAGAATCCACCTATTAGCCAGGCGGCGGTCATAGTTCAATTCCTGGTCAGGGTACATGCCCAGGTTGCAGGCTCAGTTCCCAGTAGGGCATGTGCAGGAGATAGCCTATCAGTGTTCCCTCTCATCATGGATGTTTCTATATCTCTCTCCCTCTCCCTTAATCTCAGAAATCAATATATACCCTTACTAATAAAAGCCATGATGCCGTGATGCCCTCACACCATCATAAGATGGCTGCACGCACAGCGGGCATGTGCAGGTGGGCGGGGCTGGGCTCGATGCTGCGTGTGTGGCATAGAGCCTGCCTGGAAGTCCCGCCTCCTCCCGGCTCCGCACATGGAGCCAGGAGAAGGCAGGTCTCCCTGCTCCATGAATTGAGGCCTGCCTGAGGGTCTGGTGAGGTCTGCCTTGGGGTCCCGACTCCTCCTGGCTCCACATGGCAAGGCCTGCCTGGGGGTCTGGTGAGGCCTGCTTAGGGGTCCCCCGGCTCTGCACGGGGAGGCCTGTCTGGGGGTCCTGGCTCCACGTGGTAAGTCCTGCCTGAAGGTCCTGGGGATCCCGCCTCCTGGCTCCACACAGCATGGAGGTGGGACTCCCAACTCCCATTTGGGGCAATAAATTGAGGAGCCCTCGATGGGTGGTGGGGCCTACCTCCTTGGGCGATGGATCACGGGGCTCCCACATTGTGGCAGTGTACAGGTCAGGCTGGGGGATGCCCCCACACCGAGTACATGAATTTCATGCACCGGGCCTCTAGTAAATATATATATATATATATATATATATATATATATATACCTACACTAATAAAAGAGAAACATGCAAATTGGTGTCACTCCGCTACCCTTCCCATTGGCTAATCAGGGCGATATGCAAATTAACTGCCAGCCAAGATGGCGGCTGGCAGCCAGGCAGCTTAAAGCTAACATGAGGCTTGCTTGCTTCAGTGACGGAGGATTCCAACGTTCCCCGCCTGCCGCTGCCGGCCTCTGACCTTGTAGTTTGAAACATCGTTACAAATATAGAAGCTAAACAAAATCCCAGAAACCTGCTTTCAGCCAGCCAGATCTCAGAGCTGGAGTTGAAACAGTGTTTCGATTATAGAACCCAAACAAACCAGACACCTGCTTTCAGCAGCCGAGGCCTAAGAGCTGGAGTCAAGCCTCAGAGCTAAAGCTGGCCCACAATAAAAAAAAAAAAAGAAAAAAAGGAGCAGTTGGTAGCTTCAGTCACCCACCAGCCTGAAAGCAGCCCTCAGCCCCTCACCCAGACTGGCCAGGCACCCCAGTGGGGACCCCCACCCTGAAGGGGGTGTGACCAGCTGCAAACAGCCATCATCCCCTCATCCAGGCTGGCCAGGACACCCTTCAGGGCAAACCAGCCGGCCCCCACCCGTGCACCAGGCCTCTATCCTATATAGTAAAAGGGTAATATGCCTCCCAGCACTGGGATCAGCATGACGGGGGCAGCGCCCAAACCCCCTGATCTCCCTGCTGCTCTGTGTGTGACAGGGGGCGGGGCCACAACCTCCGTATCCACCCTGCTCTGTTCCTGACAGGGGAAGGTGCCCCAACCCCCTGATCAGCCCTGCTCTGTGCCTGATAGGGGGGAGCTCCAACACCCTGATCACCCTGTGGCTCTGTGTGTGACAGGGTGCGGCGTCCCAACCCCCTGATTTGCCCTGCTCTGTGTGTGACAGGGTGCGGTGCCCCAACCCCCTCCCCCCCACGGGCCCTGCTCTGTGTGTGACGGGGTAGAGCCATAACCTCCCCATTGGCCCTGCCCTGAGTGTGACAGTGGCGGCACCCGAACCCCCTGATCGGCCCTGCTCTGTGGGTGATAGAGGGCGGAGCCCTAACCCCCGCCACGGGCCCTGCTCTGTGTGTGAAGGGGTAGAGTCATAACCTCCCCATCGGCCCTGCCCTGAGTGTGACAGGGTACGGCGCCCCAACCCCCTGATCGGCCCTGCTCTGTGTGTGACAAGGTATGGAGCCCCAAACCCCCTGATGGGCTCTGTTCTGTGAGTGACAGGGGGCAGCGCCCCAACCTCCTGATTGGCCCTGCTCTGAGCCTGACCAGGGGCTGCACCTAGGGATTGGGCTTGCCCTCTGCCACCTGGGAGCAGGCCTAAGCCAGCAGGTTGTTATCTCCCGAGGGGTCCCAGACTGCGAGAGGGCACAGGCCCAGCTGAGGGACCCCCTCTCCCCCCGAGTGCACAAATTTTTGTGCACAGGGCCTCTAGTATATATATATATATATACACACACACACATATATGCATATGTATGTATATGTATATATGTGTTATGTATATGTGTATGTGTATGTATGTGTGTGTGTGTATATATATATGTATATATATACATATAATATATATATATATATATATATATATATATATATGAAGAATTACATTTCCCAGCCTCTCTAAATGCTAGGTGTGACTATGTGACCAAATTCTCACCAATGGAATGTGAGTGATACAGTCTCCCTTAGAGTCTGGATGCCCATCTCTTTTATATTAAAGAAAGAATGAACTTCTACCTTATTTAAGCCACTATGTTTGAATTTTTTAGCAGCTTAAGCCTTACTTTGCCATTCATGAAGCATATTTAATTCTTTCTTATGCTCAACTAAACTAATCTACATTGCCACTTATTGTATTCGTTATTATTGGTTTTATTAGCATCTCATTGATTTTTTAGCATTACTTATGTGGGTATAGTTTTCAAAAAATATTAGGTTACTAGTGTTCTGAACTGTTCCAAGAAATAAAGTAATGATGTTATCTTGCAGAATATTAATGAACATTTTCTTCATGTGCTTGTGATTCTTTCCAGTCCTTGCCTCAATTAATTCTTGATGCTAACGTTTAAGAAAAAGCTAATGTGGTTGTCTTCATTTCACTGAAGAGGAAACCAAAGTAGAGATATTAAATTATTCGCCTATAGTAGCAAACCAAGTTAATGGAAAAGGTGGAAGTAAAATCTAATTATCTCACTTCTGTTTTTATTGAACTATTGGATTATAAGTCCCAACCAATTAAATACATGACACAAGAGCTAAGAAGCATAACCTTTTTATCATGTAGATGGCCTCAAAAACTGCCATCAGCACTTTATAAGATGTTTCTTAACATTTAAAAAATAAATTTTATTGACATTACTTACTAAGTTTACATATATAGAGACATAGACAGATAAATGAAAATATGGAATATATTTTTAAAGTAGAAAGTTTCCCATATATATATATATAAATGTTTGTATATGGATATATTTTCTATCAGCCCTTTCTCTATCCACATCACTAATCACTTAATTTTCACATATTCATGATCAAATATAAATTCAGACGGCATCTAGTATATATAGTGTTTCTCAGCACAAGTGAAATTCAAAAGAAATCCATTGGGTGGAGTTGTACTATAACTTAACATTTCAAAATATTTCTCAACTTTCTCTCTTTAACATTTCCCCAGGCTTTATATAGCTTATGGCTAAACAATATCTGCTATTTGAATATTTTATTCCTACCTTAAACTGGAGATTTTGGCTTAGACATTATTTTCTTTTCTGATTGCATCAGGTACAAGCCACATGCACATGAACACAATTTCATATTTAATAATCCCGTCAAAGAATATAGCTGCTTATTATTCAAAAAATATGAACATTAATAAGACTAAATAGAAAATAACAATTGATGTAGGAAAAATGCTGTACTGTCCTTTTATCTCTCCAATTTAAATTTTCGCTGCCATCAAAAAGAGAGGTAAGCATCTGATATTTCAATTGCTGTGAGACAAAATGCTGCGTGCCCAAAATAAGCAAGTATTTATTAATGTTGATTCATTCTAAAAGGTGGTACAGAAAGCTGCCAAAAGGTTGACATATACTTGGGGAACTAGCTTCCCAGGAAAAGGTTTGTAGGTGCATACACAATCAGGTAATCTGTCTCTGGCAGTATTTCTGACTTAAGTGTCCATAAATATCTAAGGCTCTATCCTAGAAAATCTGATTTTCTCAATCTGAGATAGACCCCAAGAATCTGTACATTTTACAAGCATTTGCAGTGGTTCAAGGATCATTTATGGAAGCATCAACCTGAGCAAAGGGCAAAGAAGATGGGGACCTTGCCATCAGTTAGTTCTCAGTCTTGAAACACAGAAGGAAATAGAGGCAGATTAAAACTAGCCTCTGGTTCAATTATCCCTCTAATTCCAATTCATTCATCCTTTGAAAGGAGGCATAAAATGTTCTTATTTACTCCCTAGGACTCATGTCTCAACCCTCTCAAAAATGCACCATTACTTAAGCCACTTAGAAGAATGGAGTTCAAGACTGTGGTGGGACAATGATGAGGTAGAAAGATTTATAGATTGGATAGGTTGATATTTTATTTGGCTCATTAAGAATTACTAAATTTCTTCCTTAAGTAGAAGAATATTTCACTTTTGGTCTCATGTTTTGTATGTAATAGTTATCAATTTTGGCACTAGCTGGTTTTACCTGCAATACTGTACTGGTCTTTTTATACAGGAATAAGGTCATGAACTTTTATCTATTTACTTTTTAACTTGGGTGTACAATAAGAGGAGGCAGAGCTGCCAGTGTTAGAAAAGCAGCCGGTACCATAGAAAGATCATAAAGAATCCTGAGATCTGAATTTGAATATTAATGTACATACAGTAGCTGAGCAAAAAAAAAATAAAACAAAAATTGGCAGGTTCTTAACATCCATGAGTTTTTCATTAGTATAATATGAAAACTAGTGGGTTACCAACTTTATCAGGTTGTGATGAGCTTCGCAAGAGAACACACAATAAAAATACTCTATAAACTGCTAAGTGTCTTGACAATCACAATAACCTTGTTTCTAACGATGCACTCTCACTTCCAAGTCACGATCCAAAATACCACTGGCTGTAAACTGCATACAGATTGAGGGTTGATAATCTGTCAAAACCCTCACCAATGATAAATTAAATCAATACTGAGTGCACTCTCTATTCTCAGGGTAATTTCAATTCCGACACAGTCGTGAAAAATACGTTCCTTGTGCTCCAGGTGGTTATATAGAATCATGGGATGTGTTTCCCTGGCTCTATGTGAGCTGCTCCTCAGTGCATTCTATTGCTGAGAATACAGTTGACCCTTGAACATGTGGGGGTTAGGTGCATCGACCCCCTCAACGCACACACAGTGGAAAATGTATGTATAACTATTGACTCCCCAAAACATTAACTACTAAGAGCCTACTTTTGACCAGAAGCCTTACCTACAACATTATAAATAGTCAATTAATTCACCTTTTGTATTTATTTGTATTACTAGAGGCCCGATGCAAGAAATTCGTGCAAGAGTAGGCCTTCCTTCCCCCGGCTGCCAGCACTGGCTTCCCTCTGGCACCCGGGACCCGGGCTGGCTTCCCTCTGGCCCTGGCTTTGTCCGGTCTAATTAGCATGTTATCCTTTAATTATTATAGATATTCTGTATTCTTACAATAAAGTAAAATAGATAACAGAAAAACTTAATAAGAAAATAATAAGGAAGAAAATATATATTTACAATATTTATGGGGGGGAAATGCACAAATAAGTGGACCCACACCAAGGTCAAATGTATGAATGAATAACTATGGAAACAAAGTCTGTCTGCACGGCTGTACTAGTAAGCCTGGGTGATTGAGAGAACCAAGACTCCTGTCGTACACAACTCCAGGGACAACATTAACTTTCAAGTATGCCTTGATGGCATGTAACAGAACTGTAAGAATGAAGCTCGCATGACCAATTTCAAGACCAGGGCAGAAGACTCTTAACAGTGTCAAAGACAGAAATGATAGGAAAAAAATAGTTTTAAGGACGGTAATCTTATAGGCAGAGTGGAGTAGTGGAAAAAACATGGATTAAAATGGGGGGAAAAACTGGAATTGTTAATAAGAAGTGAGAAAGAGAAGTCATCAAAATGGATAAAGATCGCTGAGGGAGAATGCATCAAAATATAACAGAGATAAGGTTGAACTTAGGGCAAGGCTAATGGTCAGAATTAGCGAGGTGGGGGGTGGAAATAAGTGAAAGAAACACAGAAGTGAGAGAGGTAATTCAACTGATGCAATGCTTTGAAATCCAAGAGAGGGGGAAAAAAGAGCAAATGTATCTAATGGACAGAGAGAATAGAGGTCTTCAGACGATGAAAGATGAATGCAAGGCCTGGATAGTGACTATTAGAGGGAAAGTTAAAGTATTGTGAGGGCACAGACCATGTACTTGGCTTTTGAGAAAATTCTCTCTTACAAATTCTTTTGCTCTAAAAAGCACTATAGTTGATATGAGATTCCGTAGACTTATGATTGAGAGCAAGGACAATATTCAGGTTTACCTGAAGGCAATAGTTCCCAAACTTCCCAGTGCATAAATACCATCTGGGGACTTATTAAAAAGGCCTGGTGCACGACATTCATGCACTGGTAGGGGGGTCCCTCAGCCCAGCCTGCGCCCTCTCGCTGCAGTCTGGGACCCCTCGGGGGATGTCCAAATGCCAGCTTAAGCCTGCTCCCCCACCCCTCAGGGGATGTCTGACCGCTGCTGAGGCAGGAAAGGCTCCCGCCACCGCTGCTACACTTGCCAGCTGTGAGCCCAGGTTCTGGCTGAGTGGTTCTCCCCCTGTGGGAGCACACTGACCACCAGGGGGCAGCTCCTTCATTGAGCGTCTGCCCCCTGGTGGTCAGTGCACATCATAGCAACCAGTAGTTCCACCGTTCAGTCAATTTGCATATTAGGCTTTTATTATATAGGACTAGAGGCCCGGTGTACAAAAATTTGTGCACTCGGGGGCTTGGGGAGGGGTGTCCCCCAGCCCGGCCAGTGCCCTCTCCCAGTCTGGGACCCCTCGGGAGATAACGACCTGCTGGCTTAGGCCTGCTCCCAGGTGGCAGAGGGCATGTCCAATCCCTAGGTGCAGCCCCTGGTCAGGCTCAGAGCAGGGCCGATTGGGGAGTTGGGGCGCCGCCCCATCATGCACAGAGCAGGGCGGATTGGGAGGTTGCGATGCCACCCTCAGTCACGCTCAGGGTAGGACCGATTGGGGGATTGGGGCACCACCCCCTGTCACACTCAAGGCAGGGTCAATGGTGAGGTTGCAGCGCCACCCCCTGTCATGCACAGAACAGGGCCATCAGGGGGTTGGGGCACTGCCCCCTGTCACTCACAGAGCAGGGCCAATCAGGGGGTTGGGGCACTCACCCCTGTCACTCACAGAGCAGGGCCCATCAGGGGGGTTAGGGCTCCGTACCCTGTCACACACAGAGCAGGGTCAATCAGGGGGTTGGGGAGCTCCCCCCTGTCATGCACAGAGCAGGGCCGATCAGGGGGTTGAGGAGCTCCCCCCTGTCACTCACAGAGTAGGGCCGATAGGGGAGTAGGGGCACTACCCCCTGTCACACACAGAGCAGGGCAGATCAGGGGGTTGGGGTGCTGCACCCTGTCACACTCAGGGCAGGGCCAATGGGGAGGTTATGGCTCTACCCTGTCACACACAGAGCAAGGCCTGTGGAGGGGGGTTGGGGCGCCACCCTCTATCACCCACAGAGAGGGCCGATCAGGGGGTTAGGGTGCCGCCACTGTCACACTCCGGGCAAGGCCGATGGAGAGGTTATGGCTCTACCCTGTCACACACAGAGCAGGGCCCATGGGGGGAGGGCGGGGATTTGGGCACCACACCCTGTCAAACACAGAGCTGCAGGGCAATCAGGGGGTTGGGGAGCTCCCCCCTATCAGGCACAGAGCAGGGCTGATCAGGGGGTTGGGGCGCCTTCCCCTGTCACGAACAGAGCAGGGCAGATAGGGAGGTTGTGGCCCCGACCCCTGTCACACACAGAGCCGCAGGGTGATCAGGGGGTTTGGGCGCTGCCCCCTGTCACGCTGATCCTGGTGCCGGGAGCCTCGCTGCTCCACTGATCCCGGTGCTGGGAGGCATATTACCCTTTTACTATATAGAATAGAGGCCTGGTGCATGGGTAGGGGCCAGCTGGTTTGCCCTGAAGGGTGTCCTGGATCAGGGTGGGGGTCCCCACTGGGGTGCCTGGCCAGTCTGGGTGAGAGGCTGAGGGCTGTTTTCCGGCTGGCGAGTGACTGAAGCTCCCAACCGCTCCTTGTTTTCTTTCTTTTTTTTTATTCTGGGCCAGCTTTAGCTCTGAGGCCTCGCTGCTGAAAACATCGATACAATGCTGCGGTCTGGCTGGCTTTCAGTCGGGCTGGTTTCTGGGGTTTTGTTTAGCTTCTTATTTGCAACATAGTACATAGTTGCTTAGAGTTGCAGCTGAGAGGCCGGCAGGTTAGGCGGGGAATGTTGGGAGTCCGCAGTCACTGAAGCAAGCAAACCTCCCTGCTCGCTTCAGTGCATGCCTTCGGCCGCCATCTTGGCTGACAGTTAATTTGCATAAGGATATGCTGATTAGCCAATGGGAAGGGTAGCGGTCGTACGCCAATTACCATGTTTCTCTTTTATTAGTGTAGATTCCAGTCCCCAAAAGCTATCTCACAAGATTCTGATTATTTAGGACTCCCACCAGCCTGTAAATTCAAAGTGTGCTTTGAGAACAGTGTGAGTTAGCAAACTGTCTGTTACCAGTAGTGGAAGAAAGAAGTACAGATAATGAGAGTAAGGAACCAGAAACTTTCTGAACAATCTGACATTGCAGCAACATCCAGGCCCCATGATTAATGGACTTGTCTCATTGTATAGAGCATAGAACAAAAAGTGTCAGTCCCCCACAGAGCAAGGAAAAATAAAGGAACTTCATCACACACAGTTTTAAAAAGGAACTTCATCACACGCAGTTTATGAAGCCTTGATCTAGCCTGACCTGCATGGTTGAGTGTCAAACTATGGATCAGAAGGTCACTGGTTTGATTCCTACTCAGGGCACTGGCCCAGGTTGTAGGCTTGATTCCCAGTGTGTGGGTGTGTGGGTGTGTGGGGGTGCGCTGCCCCCTGATGGTCAGTGCACGCCCACGGGGGAGCGCCGCTCAGCCAGAAGCCCGGCTCATATCTGGCAAGTGCAGCGGCGGCAGTGGCAGGAGCATCTCCATTTCGGGCCTGTTGTCTTGTTTTTAACCTATCCAAATGGACTCCTACACAATGTCAACTTAGGGTTCACAAGCCTAGAATTTTTGTTATATTTTATGCCCATATTTGACATATTTTTAAGAAGAAGCAGCTCCTTTTCTTTTCTTGCTTTGTTTTGTTGAAATTAGTCATGAATGCCCGGGCATGCTATAAATATTTATGGTTTATGAATTATGAGAGTGCTCAAATGACACAGTCTTTTCAAAATAAACACAATAATGATGATACACTAAAGTCTGTAAGGTTTTGTCAATGAACATTTTCATTGGAAAAAAAAATACATTAGCAATGTTTCTTGCCCTTTTTTTTCCCTAAGTGTAAAGGGTGATGAAGGCTGAGATATAGCAAAATTACTTCAGGGGATTTAAACAACCTGTCTCTGCTTTTCACAAAACTTAAATTAAATAAAACATCACTACAACATCAGATCTGGTTATTGTTATTGGAGAGGAAACGCCAGGGAGAAAGGCATTGTGCTCTAGTATCATACAATATCCATGACACCGCTTACCTTTTTTTCCCCTTTCCTAATCATTAAATCCTCGAGCGTCTCATTTATAAACATGTAGAACTCAACTACTCACCTGCAGAACTGAGATAGTAGTTAAGCGCAGGAATTCTCGGCGGTAGAAATCTGGCTTCTTTCTACAAACTCCTTCTACATCTTATCTTCCCTGGTTCCAATTCCTTTGCATTTTTTTTTTTTTTAGTCTGTTTTTTCCTGTCAACAATTGAATTGCTGTTTTCCTTTGAATAAAGAAAAACACCACCCTAGGTTTGCAAAGATATACAAGTCACCTCATACACACACTGTATAAATGGCCAATGATGCTCTTTTGAAAATAAATGACTTCCTATCCCATTCAAACATATGCATACACGCCATGCACACACACACACACACACACACACACATACTTTTTTTTTCCATGACATAGGAAAATGATCAGACATGTATTTCCTTACTTTGTCTTCTTCCTTGAAACACTCCCTACTCTCGTATATTAATATTTCATTTCCAAGTGTACTATGTCAAAGTAGAGAGTTGTGTTGACCAGCAAGAAGTCAGAAGGTAAGAAATTCCCCTGATTCCAGAAAAACTATTGTTAGCACAGCCGACAATAAATAAACAGAAAAGGCAGAAGGGAGCCTCTTAGGCTGAGAGAAATGCAGAGGATGACAAAACTTCTAAGGCTAAGAAAAAACAAATCATCTTTAGGAGAACTTGCACTGGAAATGGCTTTGCCTTTCAAAAGGAAAAATGCCCTGCTGAATCAGCAGCCTCTGAGGGAGAAAAAATCTTGTGTGGTTTTCGAAATATTAAACTCAGAATCACTGGCAAAAAAAGGAAAAGAGGTTGAAAGGTTGTGTTTGCATGTAAAATGAGAATGAGTTTAAGTTCAACAAATTGCAAATTGCAGGCAAGGAAAATGAAGCAGAGGGGTTGGGAAGAAAAAAAGAAAAGCATATCTGGGCTGGTAGCATCCTGATGTACAGAAGAAAAATCCACACAGTTGGTAGTGTGCCCATTTCACCCTGTGCTGTGTTTCTCCGATGTGCTATCAGAAGGGGGGGAATGAATGAGCTCTTATTCTTCTTCAGTCATAAAGCTATTCAGTCAAGCAAGATAGCAGATAATGAATCTCTACAATAGAAAAATTGATTTGTGGGCTCTCGAATTCTTCATTTTGTTTATGTTTCAGAAATGTGTAGATGTGTCAGGATGTCTTACTGGGTTGTGTTTTTTTCCCCTTTTCAATATTTTATCACAGCAAAAAAGGGATGGTGACTATAACTGTGAAATGCAAATTTGTTTTATCTTAAAATGTCAGATATACTATTGTCGGTTTACAACAAACATGAAAAGGAATAAGATTCTATGACAGACCAGATGACATAGTCAATGTTCTGCTTTTACTACGGGAAACACAAAAATATTCAGTTGTTCAGAAAATATGCAGTCTGGATTTTTTATGAACTTTAAAAGTACAGGGCATTAATTGTGATATGTATGTTGTATTAGAAATACTTAGTGAATTCATTATGTAATATATATGCATCGATTGTATAAAAATTTAATGAGCACCATCTATTGAACAGACTGTCTTGACTCCATTGTACACTTTTGCCTCTTTTGTCAAATATTAATTGAGCATAGTGGTTTGGGTCAATTTCTGGATTCTCTATCCTATTCCATTGGTCTATATGTCTGTTCTTGTGCCAGTGCCAGGCAGTTTTGAGAACAGTGGCTTTGTAATATAGCTTGATATCTGGTATTGAGATCCCTCCTACTTTGTTCTTCTTTCTCAGGATTGCTGCAGCAATTCAGGGTCTTTTTTTATTCCAGATGAATTTTTGGAGCATTCATTCTAGGTATGTGAAATATGCCGTTGGTATTTTAATGAGGAGTGTATTGAATCTAGATTGCTTTGGGTAGTATGGACATTTTAATGATATTGATTCTACCAATCCATGAACACGGTATGTTCTTCCATTTGTTTATGTCTTCCTCTATCTCTTTTTTCAGTGTCCTGCAGTCTTCTGAGTACAGGTCTTTTACCTCCTTAATTAAATTTATTCCTAGGTATCTTAATTGTTTTGATGCAATGGTAAATGGGATTGTTTTTTTAATCTCTCTTTCTGTAAGTTCACTATTGGTGTATAAAAATGCCATAGATTTCTGGGCATTAATTTTGTATCCTGGAAAATTGGACAGATACATGCAAAAAAATAAAACTAGACTACCAACTTACATAATACACAAAAATAAAATAAACTCAAAATGGATAAAGGACTTAAACATATGATGGGAAACCATAAAAATCTTAAAGGAATCCACAGGCAGCAAAATCTCAGACATATGCCAAAGTGATATCTTCACCAATACAGCTCGTAGGGCATTGGAAACTAAAGAGAAAATAAACAAATGGGACTACATCAAAATAAAAAGCTTCTGCACATCAAAAGAAACCATCAACAAAACAACAAGAAAGCCCACTGCATAGGAGAACATATTTGCCAATGTTATCTTCGATAAGGGTTTAATCTCTGACATTTACAGGGAACTCATACAACTTAACAAAAGGAAGATAAACAATCCAATCAAAAAATGAGCAAAGGACCTAAATAGATACTTTTTGAAAAGGACACACAGAAGGCCAAGAGACATATGAAAACATGCCCAAAGTCACTAATCATCTGAGAGATGCAAATCAAAATGACAATGAGGTATTATCTCACACCTGTCAGAATGGCTACCATCAACAAATCAACAAACGACAAGTGCTGGAGAGGATGTGAAGAAAAAGGAACCCTTGTGCACTGCTGGTAGGAATGCAGACTGTGAAAAACACTATGGAGTTTCCTTAAAAAACTAAAAATGTAACTCCCATTTAACCCCGTGATCCCACTTCTAGGAATATATCCCAAGAAACCAGAAACACCAGTCAGAAAGGATATATGCACCCCTATGTTCACAGCAGCACAATTTACAATAACTAAGATTTGGAAACAGCCTAAGTACCCATCAGCAGATGAGTGGATTAAAAAACTTTGGTACATCTACACAATGGAATACTACACCACTATAAAAAAGAAGGAACTTTTACCATTTGCAACAGCATGGATGGAACTAGAGAACATTATGCTAAGCGAAATAAGTCAGTCAGAAAAAGATAAATATCACATGATCTCACTCATTTGTGGATTATAATGAACAGCATAAAACTGATGAATAAAAACAGAGACAGAGACAAAGAAGCATCAATCAGACCGTCAAACCTCAGAGAGAAGGCAGGAGAGGGTAGCGGGGAGTGGGAGAGATCAACCAAAGGACTTGTATGAATTTGTATAAGCCTAACCAATGGACACAGACACTAGGGGAGGTGAGGGCATGAGCGTGGGGGGGGGGGGGGGGGAGTCAATGAGAGGATAAGGACACATATGTAATTCCTTATTCAATAAAGAAAAACATTTAATGAGCAACTATTATCACTACTAGTTGGTATTTACTACTAATCCTTCTTCCTTTTTTTGTTTAAAGAATTATGATAACACATAAAATACATAAAAGAAGTTTAGCTTTAGATATATGATATTTGCAAACTTTTAGCAAAATCTGAGGACATGTGAGACTCCAGAAACAAATTGTTCTTTATTGACAGGGTATTATCACAGGTCCACTGGCTTCATTAAAAACCTTGTACAGGAGCGGTTAATTAAGAGCCATTGCTAAAATGATGAGAATGATCAAATCTCAGGTACAAGAAAAAGTAGTTGACAAAGATAATCCAAGTAAAAACTCTAGCTATTGGTCATTCATTCACTCACTCACTCATAACCTCACTCGTTCAATAACTACTTTGCAATAACAAATATTTCATTAATACCACACAACAATAATAACTGCCATTTATGGAAGCAAAATACATGTCAGACATTGTGCATATGCAATTTTAAAAAAGTTCCTAAATTCACTAAAAATTTCAAAGCCATTAAGTACAAAGCCAATTCACTTAAACCCCATTCCCCCTGAAACTGAAGCCAGTGTTCTTTCAACCACACCAAGATCCTTATCTTCTTGTATTTTCCAGAGCTTGTACTCTGGTGCTAGAGGTCAGGACATAATTAAGATTTCTATACAATGTGGTAAATGCTTTAAATGTCTGACAAAAAACAGGTTTACTTTATATTGGATGTTAAAGTATAAGCTGGAGTTTCCCAGGAAAATGAAAGAAATGTAATTTCTTGCTATTGGGATCGGGAAGGGAGTATATGCAAAGTCAGGGAGGCAAGAGAACATGTGACACATTCAACAAACATCTATTAGGTATCTATTGTGAGGCAGGATCTACACTATGCATGGGTGAGTAAAATGTGACTGATATTGTAGACTTGCACACAGGGGCCACAACATCATTACTTTCGAATGAGAAATTTAATAAAGACTTCTATGTAACATTTGAACAGGGCTTCAAAAATGTTTAAAAGTTCTCTAGGCACTTTCTGCTTCCCTTCAGGAGATAGAGACCCCAGCTCTGTCTGTTATGGGAACACCACAAACATCTGAATAATATAAAAATAATATCACATATGGGATGTTCAAAAAATAATGGATAGGAAAAATGCTTGATGAACTGATTCCCAGTCCTGCATAAGGGAGCAGTGAGTCCTGGACAGTCTGCATGTAAATAGACTGCTTAGGACCCAGAACTTTACAGCTGGATGGAGACAAAGCCAACTGAGCTATGGTGAGGATTGTGAGATGTGTTGGAGTCCGAAAGACTATCAAGTATAATAATAATTTGCTCAGCACAGCATCCTCTCCATCCTACTCTAAGTCTTTTGAAAAAAATTTGAAGTAAAAGCAGGACTGATAAGCAGAAAGAAATCATTCTATCTGTCCCATCTCCCACATTCTCTGTATACCTTGAGTTGTAAAATCTAAGGGGCAACATGAGATTCCAAATCAAATCCTGATGAGAACAAAGAAATGCCCTACCTTAGGAATCTGTATGTTGGGGGATAGGCTGACCAGAGATGAGCATCAGCTCAGTCCCAGTCAAATGAACCCTTGGCTGAAATATGAAAAATGACCTCCCCACTCTAAACAGATGAGCAGAGAACTTGAAATTCCAGGAGGAAACACAAGTAATATTCTTCAATTCTAACTTTTTTTCTATCTATAATTTCCAGGATATAGTCATAAATTACAAAACCTGTGAAGAGGAAAAAATAGAACTCATAAGCAAAGAAAAACATTACACCACTAATGATTCGGATACAAGAATTAACAGGAGTTTGACTTTCAAACTGAATAGGAACTACTGACCTGAAGTTAGCGATCACAGAAGGCATTCCTGGTGAGTTGGTGTCACCAATAATTAAAAAAGTCTACTAAAAGTCATAAGGAAGATGCAGGAGGCATTTTCTTCAACTTAAGTGACCAATAAATTCTTCCCCACTGGTGAGATTATCGTTCTTTCTTTAATGTTATGTAGATTTTCAACCTAAGTGACACCTTCAGAGATAATTAGCCCTTAATAACATCTTTTTATGAGCAGCACTGTATGTGTGAAGTGTCTAGGAAAATTGTGCATTTATAAAGAAGAATGTGAAAACCACTTCAAGGCAATTTGGATAAAAGCATATTTATATTTTTCACAACAAATGATGAAAAGGTTTAACATACCTTTCTTCGCTATTTATACAATGGAGATAGTCTCTAGGGATCTCATGATGTTGGAAGGGTGTGTAGAAAAGATGTAAATGTTAGAAAATGTAAGTTCTAGTCCCATAAATAAGATATTTCGCCTTAGGATAATCTCTGATTCAAGTGTCACAAAGGAAAATATCTTACAATTTAGATTTCACTGCAAATTAACAAACTCTCTCAGTTCTCTACAGTGATCTCTGGGAATAAGGTGAAGGGAGTGGAAAGAATGTGACTAGTGGCAATAAAAAGCCAAACCTTAGTTTATTTCTAAAAAGTAGGTGAGGAATGGGAATTGTGTAAGATAGAAATGTTTAAAGTTTGTGTGTGGGAGTCAGCACTTGCAAAATAATAATCTAACTCGAAAGATCAGCTTTCTGATCTTAGTAGGAGTTCCCAAATGGCCGGCCTGCTTACTCTCCCAACAATAAGGACAGGCTGTTCCGGTATTGGAAGCTCCACTCAGTGCACTGCTAGGAATGCCTTCCAGCCAGCAGCCAGCTGGCTCCACTCTCAGCCCTAGGTTTTACAAGTGGCCACAGAGTCAATGTTTGCTTGATCTGCTGGGTGGCGCCAAATCATCACATAACTACAGAATACCAGAAGCCTCAAGCATTTTAAGAATCTTAAATGCATAAATATAAATAGAGGCTTAAGATCTTTAGTATATATTTTACAGTTCTCTAAAATAATCCAAATACGGATACCAGAAAAAAAAATGTGAAACCTCTCATAAATACATTAATTTAAAATGATTTTTTGCTGATATTAATGAGTACTATTTATACCTATATGACTGCTACAGAGAGGCAAATATAGGTGTAATATGGTGTGCAAAACCTAAATATATGAAATTATAATTACTGATGTGCTTTCAGACAGCTCTGGAAAGATCTTCATCTAATCCGACTACCTCCTCAATGTAACACTTCCTTGTGCCCCCAGGTGACCCCTCAGAGTGCCTCCACATTGAGTTTTGACTGCCTTCTTCTCCTCCAAGCTTATCTTAGAAAACTAGAGTCTTTATACCCAACTCACAGTCAGGCCCAACTAGCCTCCAAAGTGCCGTTCACTCTCTCCTCATTAAAAATATTGCTGTCTTATGCCCTATAACTTCAAGGTTTTACTAAAGCAATCACTAATTTATTGAGTGGACGATGCAGAAAATGCTAATGCTTTGAATGATTTGTGGTGGAGACTGCTGGTTGTCTATCATAATCCATACTCCTATTCTTCATAACAGTAGAATTCAAAGTGGATGTGTGGCCACCTGGTTAGATACTATGTTTTCCAGACTCCGTTGCAGCTGTCCCTGAGTTGTGACTTAGTTATCACCAAGGAAGTATGAGTGGAAGTGATAAGTGCAATGTCTACCAGGTCGGCAAACTGCGGCTCGCGAGCCACATGCGGCTCTTTGGCCCCTTGAGTGTGGCTCTTCCTAAGCCTTAGGAGTACCCTAATTAAGTTAATAACAATGTTCCTACCTATATAGTTTAAGTTTAAAAAATTTGGCTCTCAAAAGAAATTTCAATCGTTGTACTGTTGATATTTGGCTCTGTTGACTAATGAGTTTGCCGACTCTACCTCATTGGTTTAAGACAAAAATTGTTTGCCCTGGACATCTTTTCCCCTTTCCTTAAGCCAGAAGCGGGCATGTCTGCAATTCAGCTTTGATCGTGCCCATGAAGTCATTGCCTAGAAACTGACAGCTCTTTTAAAGCCTCTGCATTTGGGACCTACTTTTTTTTATAGCAGCTTACCTTTACCTAACTAATACAGACGTTAATAGACCAGGAAGTTTTATCTCCCATGTTTGCATTTTAACACAGGCAGCATAGAGACCTAGTTACTTAATGACAAGGAGCACCTCTACTGAAAGAATTCTCCACGTCTTGGCAAGTCAACCATGCCTGCTACTCTCACAGCACTGATGACTTGAAAGGCAAAAGCTATGTCATTCTAGCTCTAGCCTTTAGCACAGGTTTTAGTACAATGAGAAGTGCAGAGTAGATGTTTAAAAATATTGGCAATAGGAAGGGTTTGCAGCCTCTAAAATCATGCCCCAAAGGCAGCCACCTCACCTGTTTATTCACAGGGTGAGCCCTGCAAAGGTTAGGCTTTATGAGCACGAACGTTGCTGATGGCTGGATATAATGTCAAGCCTGAAACAGACCATATGGCTCATGCCTCCACATGTTGACCTGTCAGAAAATGTGGCAGTTCATCCGATCAGTGGTGAATACTATTGGCATTGCTAACTGCATTGACATCTGAACTGTGCTTTAATATTAGGTGTCATAAAACTGCATGGATGGGGAGATAACTACAGGCTTAATAAGAAAAATACTGCAGGACTAATTTACCAGATGAGCTATACTTAGAAATTTGAATCTTTAACATTAATGCTGCTACTTCGACGCTGTGTAATAGCAATCCTGGCTCTCCCGGAGCATCACCAAAAGCTGTGTTTGTGTATGTTAGGGCACACCGGGGCAGACACTAACCTCATCTAAGCATTATCCACTCAAAGGCAATGCTTAAGAGCATTCCTCAGGCTGTTCTAGACACAATGATCTCAGCTTCGGTTGTCTATTTGGTTTGCCAACTCTAGGTATCCATATAACAACCCTTGAAAATGATTTTTGCTCTGGGCTCGATCATTACAGCAAAATGAATCATGGAATCAAGTACTCAATCTATACTTTTTTAACCTAATATCTGCCCAAGAAATACAAATAATACCTTTCTGGTCATTTTCAGTTCCTCTTCACTAAAAGAAATCACAGCCAAGTGTAGAGAAAATGTCTATCAGCCCCAGGATAGTTCTTAGATACAGGAGTCCTAGAATAGGTAGATTTAGTCAGCTATTCTCTGAGTCTTAAAGTGAACCCTCCACTCTCCTTTGTCAAGCATTTCCTTAGATTCACCGTCCTTTGCTTTTGAAGACTGACTATAAGGGGATGGAATGCAGCTCTGTGTTTGGGAGAGATGTATAACCAAGCTGCCCTGCCTGGTTTGTTTCCCGATTAAGTTGTCTTATCATAAGCCAGAGGATTTTGTTTTTGTCTCTCCCTATCCAGCTCAGCCTATAAAATAAATACTTTAGATTTAGGGCAAAAGTCACATGTTAATGAAGCATTTGCATTTTTTGGGAAACTTCTAAGAATCTAGGCATGCTGACCTCTCACATTTGTGGCTACCTAAAAGAGTACAAATGGAAGCCCACATACCATATGTCTAAGTATATAAAAGTTATAAATTAAGCCAAAAAAAATAAAGAAAGTATGTCTATTCTCCTACTTCTGTAAATAAACCTTCCTGATAACCAAAACCAAGTTTAAATTTAGAATTCTTGAATTTGTTGGTGATTTTTTTGTTTTGTTTTGGTTTTGGTTTTTTTTTTTTTTTTTGTAACAAAGCAACAGCATAAGGAAAGCCAGGCCCTTGCCCCCTGAAGGAAGTAACCCAGTTCTTTCTCTCCCATCTCTGCCCCTCTCTTCCACTCTGAGAGGGCCTTGGTTGCATACCCACCCCAACTTGTACCTCCATCTATGCCCCTGCAAATACAAATCCTTTAGCCATACATATATGTTCATCCGATCAGTGGTGAATACTATTGGCATTGCTAACTGCATTGACATATATATATTAGAGTGGGCCCTCTGGCTATACAGTACTTTTTAGAGAGAACAGACTAGGAATGAACTAAAAATCTTGGGAGTTAGCTTGGGGCTCCTTAAGAAGTGAGTTCTAGGATTCAGGTACCTAAAACATGGTCTAGAAGAGAGATGCCCAAGCTCCAGATGGACACACCCCTTGGTTTTGCAGACTTTTAGTTCCTTGAACAGAAGGCACAGTAAGAGAAGTTTCATAACATGGGACCCATGCCTGGGTCTAAGGGTGATACTGAATTTGTGCAGCCAGGAGCTTTTGGATTTGGGTTCTGGTCCTATTTCCTGATACTACAACCTGATTCCAACCTTGGGGAAAGTATACTTTTGAGGACATCAATTGTGAGCGATGCTATATGATAGCATGGAGTTTGATATCATCAAATGGGTCCCTAGAATCTGTTAAAGACTAGGCTGAAATTATTTCTGTGTTTAGCCATGATAAGATCTGAAAATGGAGATTTCAAATGAATGTTTAAAAAAAGCACTATCATGGCAGCATATGTCATATTGCCCTAGTTACTAAATTAGTCTAATTAAAATCCAACTTTCTGGTCCCGAGTGTGAAGCTATTGAAATTATTTCCCCCTACCCCTTTTTTAATATATTTTATTGATTTTTTAGAGAGAGGAAAGGAGAGGGATAGAGAGAAACATCGATGAGAGAGAAACATCGATCAGCTGCCTCCTGCACACCCCCCACTGGGGATGCGCCCGCAACCAAGGTACATGCCCCTGACCGGATTCAAACCTGGGACCCTTCAGTCCGCAGGCCGATGCTCTATCCAGTGAGCCAAACCAGTTTGGGCTATTTTTCCCCCTTTAATTAAATGGGTACTTACATAGAGACACAAGTGAGACAGTATTAGTGAAATAAAGGCAAGCTTGGTTGTCACTTCAAACTTCTCCCATTAACTAGAGGTACAAGAGATGCAGTGCCTGGCCAAACAGGAGCGTTCGGTGTTACATTTTCTAAGTAATCTAGGCAGGATTGAAGGGGAGGGCCACATTCTTTTAGGTCCATTTTTTGGCTGTTCCAGGAAGGGCCCATTGCTGCATGTCAGACCAGATGGAGCATATTCAATTGACTCAGGTTGAAAGAAAAGGATAGCATTAGGCTTTTCATTTGATGAGTGCAATCATTGTAGTTTTAACATGACCAAGAGTGAAGAGGCATTCTGACAAAGAACATTCTGGACAGAATGCTTTAAGAATTGATCCCGATGTTAAAAGTCACCTATATGCTTTCATTGCAGACCTACTCATATCCATAGTTACCTTCTCAGGTTGCATCAACCCCATTAATACACAGGTTTATATTTATTAAGGTGAGAGTCTGGTACCCAAAGAAAGAAATGTCATTGAGATATAACAATTGCTTAAGGAGACTCAAGCCTAATAAAGAGAATTGTCCAGGGGATTTCTACCAAAGCAGTTACCTACAATGATATATAGAGGGAGTGTTTACACCAATTACTAAAGCTGCAGTGATTACCAGTAAGTACTGTAATCACAATTGGCTAAGCCACTGGGTAAGATAACTAAATTACCTAGAGATAAGCACTAGTAGAACTCTGTTGGGTGTATTTGAATATCTCATTTCTAGTGAAAGGCAGTGTTTGTCCTACTCACAAGGCACTTATCTGAGAACTAGCTTATACCGTAGCTAGAGTCCCAGTGCATGAATTCAAGCACGGGTGGGGTCCCTTGGCCTGGCCAGCGATCAGGCCCGATCAGGGCTGCAGGAGGTTGGCTAAGGGAAGGGGTTGTGGGAGGTTGGCCAACTGGAGGGAGGGGCCATGGGGGGGTGGCCAGCCGGGGGCAGGGAAAATGGGAGGTTGGCCAGTGGCCCTGATTGGGGTCATTGGAGCTGGCCAGCTGGGGGAGGGGCTGCGGGAGGTTGGCTGGCCAGGGGTGGGGAGGGGTCACAGTAGGTTGTCTGTGGGAGTGCACTGACCACCAGGGGGAAGCTCCTGCATTGAGCATCTGCCCCCTCATGGTCTGTGCACATCATAGTGTCCAGTCGACTGGTCATTTGGTCGTTCTGTCGTTTAGTCGTTTGGTTGCTCAGGCTTTTATATATATATAGATAGATGATTGTCAACTCCTGAATATCTCTAGGCTAGACACAACCCAAATTGAGCCAATCAGAGTATTTAAGCATTTGAAATTGTAATTCGATGATGCCAGCTAGCCTCTGATGATGGTTTGGCTTTTGCTAGTAAACATGGAAACTTACATGGGTCATATTTAACCATTTCTATGAAGCAGCAAAAACACCAATCTATAGAGACAAATAAATTTATCAGGATTCCAGAAAGAAGCAAAGATGAAAAACCATAGGGTTCCAAATAGAAAGATCATGATTTAATAACATCTTGAAGACTTGATGTTGGTTGCTTCCGGGTTCTGGCTGCCCTGAAACTGGATTGCAGTTTCTTTCTTGGTAATGAAAATATCCCTGCATCATTAAATAAATCATATTTCCTGTTTCAGCATGAGGGTTTCTGTAGCCAAAGAGCCTTGACAAAATATTACTTAAATTTCTCATTTACCCTGTAACGATGTCTACAAACACTGAGAAAATAAAAATGAGTCTTGCATTTCTTCTAATGCATGTTCTCTACAAAACAATTTGTATGATTTTATATTCCTCCAAGGGGGAATACACACACATGCATATGTGCAAATATACAGATAGATGATATAGATATAGAGCTAGAGATAGAACTAGAGATAGAGATAAAGATAGAGATAGAGATAGAGATAGAGATAGAGATAGAGATAGAGATGATAGAGATCATGTATTTTTTTTTAAATTTGCATTAACTCTCTGTGGTCCTTCCTGTGGCTATATTCTGCTCTGTAGTCACACCCTATAGTCCATCTGTCCTGCAGTAATGCAAAGGATTTTATAGCTATTCTCTTTCCTTTTCTGGTGTGAGAAAAATATTGAGAGGGGTGGGGAGCACTATAATACTTGAAATAGTTGTCTGTCAACATTGTACATATATCTATGACTGTGATGTACCTATTCCATAATGTAATGAAGTCCAAGTTTCCCAGACTCATGCTTCTATGCTCCCTCCCTTTACTCATTTAGATTTGTGAATGTGTGTGTAATGTTTGACTGTCTCATGTTAGTGTGGCCTATGAATATACACTAGGGGTTCACAAACTTCTTGGTCTCAAGATATCTTTTTTAGCCCTGACCAGTTTGGCGCAGTGGCTAGAGCGTTGTCCTGTGGACTGAAGAGTCCCAGGTTCGATTCTAATCAAGGGCATGTACCTTGGTTGCGGGCACATCCCCAGTAGGGGTTGTGCAGGAGGCAACTGATCCATGTTTCTCTCTCATGGATGTTTCTAACTCTCTATCCCTCTCCCTTCCTCTCTGTGAAAAATCAATAAAATACATTTTAAAAAAATATATCTTTTTATACTTACAAGTCATTGGGCATACTGAAGTGCTGTATATTTGTCATATTAGAAAGTAAAATTAAGTAATTAAAACATATATATGAATTCATTTCAATATGGCAACAATAAACTTACTAAATTTAACATAAGTAACATATCTTTATTTTAGAAAACTATTTCCCCAATTTTAAAAAGTCACAAAGTAGCCTGGGCTGGTGTGGCTCAGTGGATAGAGCATCGGCCTGTGGACTGACAGGTCACAGGTTTGATTCCTGGTCAGGGCACATGCCCGGGTTGTGGGCTCAGTCCTCGGTGGGTGGCATGCAGGAGGCAGCCAATCAATGATTCTCTCTCATCATTGATGTTTCTATCTCTCTCCCTCTCCCTTCCTCTCTGACATCAATTAAATAAATAAATAAATAAATAAATAAATAAAAGAAGTTGTTATGGCTGAGGGTACATTGAGTTTAACTGGAAAAATAAAACAAAAACAAAAAAGTCACAGAGTACAATAGCGTATCTTTATATTTTTTATACCTCTTTTATATATTATTTAATAGAAAACAGCAATAGTTACATATCTGTCCTTGCATTCAATCTGTTGCAATCTCACACAGATTGTAGCTTCTCTGTGTGCTCATGAGAGACTGAGGGTAAATGGGCAATTAACCTCATAATAATATTATGAAAACAGTTTGACCTCATAGTGTCTCAGGCACTTAAGAAGTGCTGCTATAAATTATAAAATCACATTAACCTGTTAGAAATCAAAAGTAAATTGATTTTCATGGAATCAAAAATAAAAAATTAAATGTCTTAACATTAAAAAAAATGTTCTTGTGGTTTTTAACTGAATTGACCAAATCACATATTTGGGACATCGTATGCCAATATAATTTCTGAAGGCTAGATTACATTCTTATTTTAATTTTATAATATATTATTCTATTTTATTTTTTAATTACAGTTTGCATTCAATATCATTTTGTATTAGTTTCTGGTGCACAGCATATTGGTTAGATAATCATTTAATTTATAAAGTGTTCCCCCACTATTTCAAGTACCCACCTGGCACTATACATAGTTATTACAATATTATTGACTATATTCCCTATGCTGTACTTTACATCCACATGTCTATTTTGTAGCTACCAATTTGTACTTCTTAATCCTTTCACGTTTTCACCCAGTCAACCAATCCCCCCTTAATGTCACTAATCATCATCAAAATGCAAGCTAAAACCACAATGAGATATCACTTCACACCTATCAGAATGGCTATCATCAATAAATCAACAAGTGCTGGCAAGGATGAGGAGAAAAGGGAACCCTTGTTCATTGTTGGTAGGAATGCAGACCGGTGTAGTCACTGTGGAAAACAGTATGGAAGGTCCTCAAAAAAACTAAAAATGAAACTGTTTTATGACCCAGTGATTCCACTTCTGGGAATAAATCTAAAGAAACTTATATTTAATCTGGCTGGGAGTTGTACTCCCCCCACCCCCAACACACACACACGCGCGCACACACACACACACACACCCCTTTCATACTCCCTTCCCTCTCTAGAAGTCAACCTTGGAATGTGGCCCATTCTCATTCAAGAACTGCCTATTATCATGGAAAGATTAACAACATTGTTGCCAAAACAATGGAGTCCCCACCCCAACACACAGTGCCTACTTCCCCATTCCTGTAATCCCTGCTTCTCCATGTAGTCTTTGTTCTACCCTATATAGGCAACTGGTTTATGAGGAGAGGCAGAGCAGATTTTTGTGGATGACTTGCTGCTCTCCCATACTGCTGGCATGATTGGAATAAACCCATATGATAAAAAAAAAAAAAAAAAAAAAAAAGAAACTCCGAACACTAATTCAAAAGAATATATGCACCCCTATGTTCATGGCAGCATTATTCTATATAATAAAAGCTTAATGTGCTACTTGTCCAGTTGTCTGGTCATTGAAAGGGCGAGGGCTAGGCCCTCCTTCTTGCCCCAGGGTAAGGGCTACGTCCTCCATCTTACCTTGGCCACGTGCTTGGCAAGGAGCTTCTTCCCGGAAGTCTAAGACTCTGCTAGCCACACCCAGGAACAAGACACCGACTTGTGCCTGGCCAATCGGCAGAGCACAGTCTTTCTCCTCCCCTTACTCCAACCCCCCTTATAAAACCCGTCTCTACACGGGGTTCAGTCTCTCGGCCACTTGGCTTGCCGTTGTGTTGGTGAGCCTGGTGAACGGGGAGCTCAAGCTAGCTTGAAATACAGATTCTTATGCTTTTGCATCAAATTGGCTGGCTCCCTGATGTGGTTTCTTGGGGATCTTGAAATCTGGGCATAACAGTCATCCATTCAACCAATCAAAGCATAATATGCTAATGATATGCTAAGGCTGTTCAACTGCTCGTTATGATGTGCACTGGTCAGGGCACATGTCCAGGTTGTGGGCTCAGTCCCTGGTGGGTGGTTTGTAGGAGGAAGGGGGTAGACACTGGTCGACCAGTCGCTATGATGTGCACTGACCACCAGGGGGCAGACACTCCAACGAGTAGGTTACCTTGCTGCTGGGGTCTGGCCAATTGGGACTGAGCAAGACGGGCCCAACATGCCCTGGAGCCCTCTCGTGGTCCCTCCCCGGCTGGCCAACCTCCCACATCACTCCCCAGCCCCAATTGTGCACTAGTGGGGTACCTTGGCCTGGCCTGTGCCCTCTTGCAATCCAGGGCCTCTTAGGGGATGTTGGAGAGCCGGTTTGGGCCCAATCCCACTCAACACAGAAACTGCCCCCTGGTGATCAGTGTGCTCCCACAGGGGAAGTGCTGCTCATCCAGAAGCCAGGATCACGGCTGGCAAGAGCAGCAGTGGTGGCAGGAGCCTCTTCCACCTCTAGGACAGTGCTAAGGATGTCTGACTGATGACTTAGACCCGCTCCACGGGGACCGAGCCTAAGCCATCAGTCAGACATTCCCCAAGGGTTCCCGGACTCTGAGAGGGCGCAGGCTGGACTGAGGGACCCTGCCCCCCGAGTATAAGAATTTCATGCACCGGGCCTCTAGTTTATAATAACCAACTTATAGAAGCAACCCAAGTGCCCATCAGTAGACAAGTGGATAAAAAATTTATAGTACATATACAGTGGAATACAATGGAATATTACTCAAGCATTGAAAAAAAAAGAATGAAATCTTACTATTTGTGACAACATGGATGGATCTAGAGGGTATTATGCTAGTGAAATAAGCCAGTTAGACAAAGACAAATACCATATGATTTTACTTATATGTAGAATCTAAAGAACAAAATAAATGAACAAACAAAATTGAAACAGACTCATAGGTACAGAGAACAGACTATAAAATATTTTGGGGAAATTTAAGTTGGATGTGAAAAAGCTTGCATATCAGTCCAATTACAGGACTAGGTTGTTAACTTTTTATCATCACATAGATCAAGCATGTCAAACTCAAAGGCTAACATGGGCCAAATAAACAAGGTTTAAGTTTATGTGGGCTGCATAAAAACAAAATTTCATAGAAATGTAGGTTTATTTCAATAGAGACATGCTGAATACAAAGGGCTGAATAAATGTGTAATCATTAGCATAAAATAATAGAAAATTTTAATAAAAATTAATATTTTTTCTTGAACATTAACTTACTAGACACTGAATAACTGCATAAATTAATAAGCAAATAAACCAATTTTTCTTATTCTCTGAAAGCGAAATATTTCCTGTTGTGCACACCAAACAAGTCAGTACAAGACTAATGATGTGGCAATCGGCTGCTAAAATATTCGCTGCTAGTATTAGTGGAGAGAAATGGTGCACCTGAGCATAAGGTGCATAAGGGAAATGAATGCAACACAATTATAGTAATCAGTCATTAGCTAACATTGTAGTTCGTTATTAATAATCTTATATAGTAAAAGGCTAATATGCAAATTGACCGAATGGCAGAACGGCTAGTTGCTATGATGCGCACTGACCACCGGGGGGCTGATGCTCAATGCAGGAGCTGCCTCCTGGTGGTCAGTGTGCTCCAACAGTGGGGGCACAGCTCAGCCAGAAGTCATGGTAAGCACAGCAGCAGTGGTGAGAGACTCTCTTGCCTCCATGGCAGCACTAAGGATGTCTGACTGACAGCTTAGGCCTGCGGGGAGCGGACCAAAGCTGTCAGTTGAACATCACCAGAGGATTCACAGACTGCGAGAGGGCACAGGCCAGTCTGAGAGACCCCTGAGTGCACAAGTCTTGTGCACTGGGCCTCTAGTTATGTATAACAGGACATTGTAAAAATTAAGTTACAAAATTTTTATTAAGACATTTCTTACATATCGTTATATTGGCTGGGCCACAAAAATATTCATTGTGGGCTGCATGCAACCTGCAGGCCATGAGTTTGACATGCTTGATGTAGATAGAATGAATAGATTAGTAACTGACTTTACTTAAATGTCTTAGATGGTTAACATTACTTTGTTTTCCTTTGAATGTGCTCATAGATAAAAATGAACTATTAGAGCATTTTTTAGTTTTGATATATTTTTTATCTTAACCTACTGGTATAATAAGTATATAAAGAATTAAATATACTAGTCAAAATCAAAGTACAGTATTTTACAAATGATATGGGATTTTTGGACTGGAACATGCGGTGTTCCCCTGGGCAGGATGGCTTCCCCAGATTCTTTGTCCAGCAGTCAAAAAATGAAACCACAGACGGAAGATGGGATAACAAATATGGAACTTTATTGAAGAACAAGTACAGGCTCTCATGTGGGGAGGGGGAAAGAGTCCCACTGAGTTTCTTTTTCCCTACAGTTTATAAAGGCTGCAGATCTGTGCGCCTTGATATCCCCTCTGATTGGTCACCATCCCCTTCTGATTTGGTCACTATAGCAACTCCTGAGCTCAAAGTCAAACCTCACATGGGACACAAGAGGCTCTCCTCCCTCATTGTTCTCCTATTCCCTCTGGGCTTTCTTCCTCCTTCTTTATTTTGTAAATATAGACCTTTTGCTACTCCCAACTGCCTTGTCTTATGGAAATGTAACCTTTGTAGCTCTGTAGCCCTGTGTTTCTCCCATGGACCTCCTTTTGATTTTAAAAATTCCCTAAACCTGCCTATTTCAACCCTAAAAATTCCTATTTCACAAATCTCTAAAAGAAGATGAATGTAAGCTCTGGTTGGTATATTTAAGAAAGCCCAAACATTCCAGCTTCCAAATTATCTTTCTTCAATAATCTCTAGATAATTTAATCAAATGAAATGTTCTCTTACCATCTTTTGAAAAAGCACCAGAATAGGACTCAGTTAATTATATTACATCTGTTCTTAGATGATTAGTTCCATGCCAAAATCAATATTTGCAAAGATAGCTAAAGTTATCTCCTTGTTCTTTCCTACATTATGCACTTTCACAACCCTTCAAGGTGATATTAAGGGTAAAGAAATCAACTTAAGAGAGAGGCTGCCTGGATTATAGTGAATCATTGCACAAGGCTCTGGGGGAAATATGTATCTATGTTTTTCCCTGTTGCATTCTTTCAAGGAGTTCTGGCAAGGTCAAGATACAGTGAAACAATCTATATATATAAAAAAAGGTAATATGCAAATTGTCCGGGACTCCATAATGTCACTACCGCTCAAGAGGAGGCTATGCGCACTGGTGATTGGGAGGGGACTCCGTGCGAGGCGAGGAAAGCCTAGATGCTGCGGCGGCCTGAGAAGGCATGGAGCAAAGACAGGGGGGCCTGCCAGCGCCCCCACATGCCAGCAGTCCCGCCTCTTCACTTGAGCTGCAGAGGAAACACCTTTTCTGACGGCTCATTGGCTAAGCTCCCTGTACACCACTTGCAGTGTTCTTGGTAACTTGGGTAATAAGAATCCAAGAAGGTGATCTAGGGTTTTTCCACTTCACTCCTGGAGGAAAACATGAAGGTCAGCGGCTGAAGGGGCTAAGAAATGTCATATCCTGCCCGAGCTGGTTTGGCTCAGTGGATAGAGAGCCTCAGCCTTCGGACTGCAGGGTCCGGGTTCGATTCTGAACAAGGGGATGTACCTAGGTTGCAGGTTCCTCCCTGGATGGGGCCCAGGTCAGGGCTCATGCAGGAGGCAACCAATCAAAGTGTCCCTCTCACATTGATGTTTCTCTCTGTCTTTTCCACTCTCTTCCACGCTCTCTAAAAATCAATGGAAAAATATCCTCAGGTGAGGAAAGAAAGAAAGAAAGAAAGAAAGAAAGAAAGAAAGAAAGAAAGAAAGAAAGAAAGAAAGAAAGAGGGAGGGAGGGAGGGAGGGAGGGAGGGAGGGAGGGAGGGAGGGAGGAAGGAAGGAAGGAAGGAAGGAAGAAAGAAAGAAAGAAAGAAAGAAAGAAAGAAAGAAAGAAAGAAAGAAAAAAAAAAAAATGCCATATCCTATGAAAGAGACATCTTAAAAATGCCTAAAGAAAGTTGTCATTTTTTCATGGTGAAGGGATTGGAGTGCATGTTGATGAAAACACCTTGGCGGCTGTGGTGGCCAGCAGTGGCAGCAGCAGCGGGGTGATGAGGGTGGCACCTTCCCCTGATCTGCACAGTTACCTCCTGCAGAGAGAGCGATCCTAAGCTGTCAGTAGGACATCCCCTGAGGGCTCCTGGACTGTGAGAGGGGGCAGGCTGGGGACCCAGGTTGATGGAGCCTCTGCCATCTTCCAGATACCTCAAAGGCTTCCATGGTCATCCTTAATGTTGATGCACAGCCAACAGAGTGAACAACAGAGAAAGAAAGTTAGACAAACTTTCTTCCTAACCACTGTAGCCAGGAGTAACACATAACATTTCTATTTGTATTCCACCTGGTAAGAGCAGGTCAAGTAGTCTAACAAGTTCAAGCGAGATGTGAAATGTCGTCTGCGGGGTCAGTATGCACATGGTCTACTTTCCAAGTTATCATGGAAGCAAGTTTATCAAATATTTTTACAGTTTAACAAGCTCTCCTGGCTGTTGGGGAGCACAAGAGACTTGGTTGGGAAGTTTGTAAGGAGGACATTCTGATAAAAGGGAAGTGTGTGGAAGGCCTCCTGCCCTGTTTACCAGAATTCCAACTTAGGGGAGACTTAGGGGAGTGTTGAATGTGGTACCCCTAATTATTCCTTGACCTTTCCAAACAAGCCTGTGCATATGCCAGGTCACCACTGCCCAGGTGTTTCCTGGAATCCTTATGCTTAATCCCTGGATGCCCTTGCCTAGAGGACAATGTAAACACATGTGTCCTCCCAAGATTACTCACCCTACTAAATTTATCTAAAGATTAAAAATCCATTGAAAGCCTAAAGAGGCAGGTAATTGAGGCTCCCTGCCTTCTTCAGCCAGGCCATCCCTTAGCCCTCTCCCCACAGTGAAGCTGTGTCAGAGAAATCTGTTCATCCATCGTTCAGGGGCTGCTGGTCAGCCACGGCACCTGGCTTCCAGCCTGCTATAACTGTGCTGTTGCTGTTATTGTTGTTATTGCTGCCCACCTCTAATTATGCCACATACTTTGGGTTCTATTATAGAAGTACCCTGTTAAAGGTACCAAATTAACACTCGCTCTTGTCACTGACAAATCCCTCAAATTCCAATGAAAATATACCTCTTGCTCCCATCACTCTCCAAAGCCAGTAGGTAATCATGGTTGGCTTTGACCCAGGCAGCAGAGAGGATCTGTAATGCACGGTGATAAAGGAGCCCAGTGGCTCCGTCCTCTTCTCATCTAGGGCTTCCAGGGTCACCTTGAGCATTGGCATCTACCTGGCACAGAAGAAGAGAGCACTTAGAGAGGGACACTTGTTTCTTTTTATTTGAGCTCACAAGTGGCACACTCATCGCCACTCACATTCTATTAGTGAGAGTAGATAATGCAACAGTGATTGGAATGAAGCCCTGACCAGGTCACCACTGCCCAGCAACAGCTCTACCCTGTGGAAACCAAAGATCTTCACTAGATAGAGGTCTCTGTCATAACAGCAAAATTGTTTTATATGTGTTCTGTTTTTAAAATGTTAATATCAAATTATACAGAGACAACTATGAATAGTTAAGGATTACGTATACAATGGGCCAAGACCCTAGTGAGGGGTATATCCTGGATTTCCTTTTGTTTTGTGAAAGCACACTCACACACAACAAACAAACAAATGCTGCTTATAGACAATAATGATTCAAATGATATTCCAAAGACATGTTTTTGTTGAGAAGTTCAAGGTTTGGAATAAAGACTCTAAATAAGATTCGTCCAACCTTTCACTATACAACGAGGAAACTGGAGTCCCAGAGAATTGAGGGACAAGTCCAAAAGATAATGTTTGACGGTGAAAAATATCTCATCCTTTACTTTCTTTATATACCATCAGGGTGGTCACTTGAAGTATCAAAAGAGAAAGAAACTAGATGTTTGACCTCTTGGATTTCAGGCTTCAGATTTAGAGATGATCACATAAGAGGCCAGAAAAAAAAAAGGAGGGGGAAGTCAGAAAAAAAAAGAATTCTTACAAACAAACAGATTACTGCTGGCCCACTTTTCCACTCTGCATGGAGTCAGTCTCAGGACTACAGCATGTCTCAATGGTCTGAGGCCACACTGTGGGAAATCATCTTATTCCCAGACATCCGAAGCACTGCCCTCTAATAAAATCCGCCTAAATCTTTCTCTGTATCTGTTAAGGTGTCTGGATCTTCTAATTTGGGAGAATTCTCTAAAATTCACCCCTAAAAAGTAATTGTTCTTCGACGAAGTCCTTTGACCTCTCAGGTCCCATGTCCTACTTTCATGTCTATTTTCCCTCGGGAGGGGGGAAAATATATGTGATATAGTTGACTTCTACAAGGGGTTTTAGTTTGACAATATTCTTATCCCACAAAATTATATACTGCTGTGAATCTTAAATATTTTATATAGTTTGGCAAAGAAAAGTTACTTCATATTATTTTATTTCATAATAGATATATATTTTATAAATATATTTTGGATGCTTCTAAATTTTATAATATAGAGCTATTATAGCTACTGAGTTAATTGCAGCTGAAGGTGGAGATTAAAAGTTTTAATTTGGGCCCTACCTGGTTTGGCTCAGTGGATAGAGTGTCCACTCGCAGACTGAAGAGTCTCAGGTTTGATTCTGGTCAAGAGCATGTACCTTGGTTGCAGGCTCAGTCCCCAGCTCTGGTTGGAACATGCGCAGGAGACAACTAATTGATGTGTCTCTCTCACATCAATGTTTCTCTCTCTCTCTCTGTCTCCTCCTCCCTTCTACTCTTTCTCTAAGTCAATGGAAAAATATCCTCGGGTAAGGTTTAACAACAACAACAAAAATTTTTAAACTTGGAAATGCTTTGGCCACTATGTTTCTAAATAATAGAAGTGGAAATGTTCAGCTTGAACCCACACAAGAAGGCTACATTCTCTTCCAGGGCATCTTAAACTTTCTCCTTTCTTAAGGCAAGTAACACCTACCAGACATAGAGTATAAAATCAGCAAAGAAAAACAGCAGCCAAACTACCCTACAGTATAAAGTCAGGCTCCGTAGGAGGAAACTTGAGGGAGGTAGTCAACAGGTCTTATTGAAAAAAAGCAAATACATTAGGAACACATTATAAAAACACGCACTTAAAGTGAAACTTGGGCAGTCATTTTACTACATTGTCTTAGTTTCTAAAACCCTTCTTATTTCCTCATCCTGTTACATTAGTCATTGCTTTTCACCATTTGAAATTAACCTGTTTTTCTGTTTGTTCACTGGTTTACTGTCTTTCTGCCACCGGTAAAAAGTCAGCCCCTTGAGGGCAAAGACCATGTCAGTTTTGTTCACTGGTTTATCCCCGTGTCTAGAACAGTGCCTGGAACACAGTTATACTGTGTGGAAGGAAGGAAGGAAGCCCCAGAGCAGACTGACTTGTAACATGTGGAAGAAGATCCTAAGAGTGCAGGCAATCCCAGGAAAACAGGAATCTGGAACAGGCCTGAATAAAACTACTATACTCTTAACTGAGCTGATTATTCTCTACTCCCTGAATGAAGGAAGCATATTTTTAAACCAATTCCCTGATAAGGAACAAATTTATGCTATATCATTAACATATAGATTAGCATTTAAAGTGTTATACCTAAGTAAGCTCAAGTTGACAGTCCAGGAAAATGAACATGGCTTTTAATGTTATGGTTTTAAGCAATCACAATTCTAAAATGGTCTTCATAATATCTTGAATATTGCTCTAGGTTTCGCTGTAGATGAACACCTAGACTTAGAGGACTAGACAGCACAACGTTTCAGAGGGGGACCTGTAATACACTGAAGGATTTTAGTAGAAGGAATTATAACTCAGTGATTATGGTCACAGGCTTGTGGCTCAGATAGTCTTGGGTTCAAATTTTGAAATACGGTAATGACCACCATGTCTATTTGCTATATAATCTTGACTGATTTATATAACATCTTAGAGTCTCAGTTTCTTCATCAGAAAGATGGGTAATAGTATCTCATCAGATTTTTAGTACAGTTAACATAATGTAAAGTGTTTACTTTAGTGCCTGATATATCATTAGGGCTCAACAATGGGTAGCCATTATCATTAAGATCTCTGCCCAGAATTGCAAAAAGGCACTTGACATCATTAACATGCAAATGGAAAAACTGTGAGACATGTTGTATCAAGTCATTGGAATGTTGTATTATTTTAGATATTTCTATCTGACAGTTCAAGGTATTCAGAGGAAGGATTCTGCATTTCATCTTTATAGATGACAATCTTCACTCTAACACATTCTTAGCTAAGTGTTGTAAAATCTTGGAAGGCCAGTCTCCTGAATCACACTAATTTAACTGCCACTTTCATGTACATGGAAGCTTTATAAAGTTCTCATTTCTACTTTCTAGACATATTTAAAGCTTAAGTCAGAATAAAAAAAATATGATATATCCTAAGAGGTATTAAAACAATGTAAATATTATACGCAACACACAGAATAAGATTAGCAAAAAACTCAATCTGCTATCATAGATAGCGGATCTCTGCATTTTAAGTAGCACCCTAGAGAGGCGCACACAACACCCACTCTATCTGAACCTTAGTTCCCCATGATCTGGGTAGTGCTGTTTGTTATACCTGGGAGTCAACTATCTTTAAGCAATATAGAGACTTTGATATCTATGACAGAAATTTGATATCTAAAATATCTTAGATAGGATTGTACTAACATATAAATAGTAATATTAATGCAAGTTCACTGCTTTCGATTCAAATAGACTACATAAAACATACAAAAAGAATAGAAACATTGAATAAATCTTTATATACTGCTAATTTCATTTATTCATGAATAAAGGCCTATATTAATACAGATTAACACAGGCACAGTTTAAATCAGAAAAAGATATACAGAATATATTTGCAAGATGATGATATTTTGACAATCAATTCTCTTTTCTAGTAACCGCCTTAATCTCTGTGCATTTCATTCACAGCGAATCTAAATCCCTTCCCTTCACATTTTCAGTGTCAGGATTTGTCACTCGTCCCATAAACAAAAATGAACCTAGGGAAGGAAAAAAAAAAAACTTTAAAAATTTCTGGTTAAACAAATATTGGTAATAACAAGTTTTTCTTAATATTTTAACAAATCATTTAGCCTTTGTTCTCTATAAGATAAATAAGCAATGTCTAATAGCAAAGCCCTCTTCTTTGTCTAAAACACATAATTATATCATCATTAATAATTTTATGGAAATTTATAAAGTAAATTAACACCCATGACAGCTTGACACGAAAAATACATGAATCCTGTTCTTCATACAGGAAAGCAAAAATGAAATGACCGAAAGGTGTTCTTCTAAATATAGACACTCAGTCAGGCAAACACAGCATAATAAAATAGTGATGAGCATGGTCGAGTTTTAAATTTGAGGCGTTAGCACTTATCTTCTTATGCATGTAACATAAGCCCTTAGGTTGGAAAGTACAGCTTCTCAGATCTTCAGCTCTGAATCACAGCTCACTGCTAAAGACAATATTTTTATATCTCTAGTGCTTTCAAAACCTCATGGAGGTGACATGGTATACAGCATAAATGCAAACACCTATTTCCAGCCATCCTGTGTTTGCAAGTGAAAAAGAACTAAAAACTGGAGGACAAAACTGAAACAAATGGTGTGCCAAAATCCATTCACCTTTCTTTTCTACTACGGTAAGGCAAATGGTGTGAATGGATCCATGTCAATTGTTGCTTTACGTTCCTTATAGTCATCCTATCTAATAATGGACAAACATGGTAATTGACTATACCTTCGCTACGCCTCCCATTGGCTAATCAACACGATATGCAAATTAACTGCCCACAAAGATGGCGGCTAATTTGCATACTGCAGGCAGGGCAGAACAGCGCCAGCTGCCAGCACACTGCCATCCAGGGCAGGCTGGCCCCAGAAGCCCCAGAAGCCGGCCCGCCTTGCCACAGGGGACCCAGAAGCCCCAGAAGCCAGCCTGTCTTGCCGCCCGGGACCCGATCCGGTCCCCGGCTGCAAGATGGGCCAGCCCCAGAAGCCCCAGAAGCTGCCTGATATGGTAGTAACTCTATCAGTAAGCACTCTGAAAGTCAGTGGCATAAATGCACCAATTAAAAGACAGATTATGAGGGTGAATCAAAAACAAAACCCACTTTAAATATAAAGACACATATAGATTAAAAGTAAATGAATTAAGCTGCAGCCTGTTTTGCTCAGTGGATAGAGCATTAGCCTGTGGACTGAAGGGTCCCAGGTTCGATTCCAGTCAAGGGCATGTACCTCAGTTGCTAGCTTGATCCCCAGTCCCTATCAGAGCATGTGCAGGAGGCAACCAATCAATGTGTCTCTCCCTTTCCCTTCACTCTCTAAAATTCAATGGAAAAATATCCTTGGGTGAAGATGAACAAAAACAAAGTAAATGGATTAAGTAACATTAAAGAGATTATAAGAAAAATATATTCCCAATTTTGTTAGTTGTATAATGGTTATGTTTAAATTATTAACACCTAAGGAATTGGGTGAAGGGTACATATAATATGCTGTAGTATTTTATAGGTTTTTTTACATGTATGAGATTATTTCAAATTAAAATATTAAAAAATTAATAAAATATTAATTGAAATGTATCTGAATTACATGAAAAAATCTCTTAATTGCTTCTAGCATAATTTATTAAATTGTGCTAAAATTTACAAGGGTTCAATTAAAAAATATCTTAATTCTAAATGATATAATAGAAAATATATAATAGTGCAGTTATAAGCACTTATCTGAAAATAAAAATTTAAAGAAGTGAATTTAAAGAAGGGATTAGCCAGAGAAAATATACGCACAACCCATGGACACAGACAACAGTATGGTGATGACCAGAGAGAAGTGGGGGGCAAGAGCTGGGTAGAGGGGGCAAAAGGGGGGAAATAGGGACATCCTATATAATAATAATAAAAGGCTAATATGCACATTGACTGAACGGCAGAATGACCGGTTGCTATGATGAGCAACCGGGAGCTGCCCCCTGGTGGTCAGTGCACTTCCATATGGGGAGTGCCACTCAGCCAGAAGCTGGCTCATGGCTGGCCAGAGCAGTGGTGGTGACAAGAGCCTCTCCCACCTCCATGGCAGCACTAAGAATGTCCAACTAACAGTTTGGACCTGATCCCTTGGGGGCCTAAGCCTTTAGTCGTACATCCCCCGAGGGCTCCCTGGCTGCCAGAAGGATGTCTGACTGCAAGCTTAGGCCTGATCCCCCAGGGAGTGGGCCTAAGTTGACAGGTGGACATCCCCCAAGGGGTCCTGGACTGTGAATGGGCACAGGCCAGGCTGAGGGAACGCCCCCCGCAGTGCAAACATTTTTGTGCACCAGGCCTCTAGTATGTAATAAAGGATAATTTCAAAAGTGATAAAATAAGTTTTACATAATTTTAAAGCTGATTGAAAGTACATTTAAATGTCTTTGGAATAATAGTGAGAGAGCCCCTTTTCACTCTTTATTGTTCAGTCCAAACACTGACACACCCTTAGGAGAACCCAAAACATGAAAATAGACAAAATCTCCAGCAGACATTTTCTTCTTTGTATGAGTAATTATAATTCATAACACCTTCATAAAATTATAATCATTAGTAATTTAAAAATCTCAAAATAGTTCTGCAAAAATAAAGAAAACTAATACTTCTATTTTTCAGGTAGATAGGGATGCATAATTAACTTTTCCCAGGATAATTTGTCGCAATAGGAATCATCAGTGACTCTTGTATCTTTATGATTCTATAGCATATCCAGATTAATTCTTCAGGAAATTTTAAAGTAACTTTTATAGAAATTCATAACTGAAGATATTGTTTAAAATTTTAAACACTCAGAAGTGTAAGACATTATATAGAAGCCACTTTTCTCAGCCTTTTCAATCTATTTCTTTGAGCAAGGAGAACCACATTTGGAATTAAGTTTTCAGGCAGTCACCCATCTACTCACTACTAAATCAGAAAGATTAATGGAATCTTTTTTGACATAATAGCTATGCATTTAGAGACAGGATGAAGCAGAAATCATTACTGTTTCCATTTATCTCTTCATGCCCATTCTTAAAGAGGTGTCCCAATTTTGATTATCATATTTACACAACATCTACATAAGACAGAAACAACTTGTGACTCCTAATATTAAAATACAAGAACATAAACAATGCTAATGGCATAAAATAAAAGAATTCTCAATAAATACCATGCAGTCTTTTTCTCCCTTCAACTCAAGATCTGAAAGAATTCTAACCAGTGTAATACTGTCAGTTTCAAAATCATAATTCACTACTTTCTCAGAAATGACACATTTCATATAGCATGTTTCACAATTCCTTTCTGAAAGTCTCTAAAACTGTCCTATATTCTCAGCCCCTCAGCCTAAAAGAATAAAAAAAAAATTCTTTATTTCCCTGGATGTTCAGCTTAGTAAGAGCTTTGAAAGACTATACTAAAATATAAAACTAACCAGATAGGAAGATAGAAATAATGTATGGATTTTGCACAAGAGGACTGTTTGACTCAAAACAATGTTTAAATCTAAATAAAATGTGGTTGTACTAAGTCTAAAATCATTCATCCTCATACTTCTGAAATGGTTAAATGAATATATTTTGTGTTAGAGCATTAGTAGTCTACTATGTTATGCAAAATCATCATTTTTGTTAATCTAAATAATTTTTTAGTTCACTTGTGAGATAAAAATAAATAAATCTCTGAATGTGTATTGTCTTAAAATAATAGCCCATTCTACATTTTACATGGCAACAATTTACAGCCCCAATAAATGAGTCGCCATTTATTTTAAATAATACTTCAAGGGAGGAACCCCAGTTTAGAAAGTTTCATTACAATTAAGATCATAAAACAGTAGAAATTATCATAAGGTCTGATAGTGTGAAGCCCTATCACAAATAAATAAATACTTTATTTTGGGTTTTGAATGTCACTGCTGTTTAACTGATGGCTATTTCATGGTCTTAGTCATCAACTTAGAAAATAGAGGGTGAACATCGCTATTCTAAATGCCATTATTTCCTTGTTCATCGATGCTTAATGTAGCTTCATTTCATTCTGTTCTCCATACTCAATAATTGTATACTAATTGTAAGAAATTAGAGTTATCCAAAGGTCAAAGGCGTATGGATCAAATGACATACTCGGAATATCTTTGAACACTGACAAGCCTGCTACTGGAATTGCAGTTGTGCTCATGCAGTTTCAGCGAATCTAAAACTGTTCCACTGTTCCCAAGGTACAGCCTTCAGAAGGGTGACTCAACGTTAGTTTCATGGAGTCTAAAAATAAGAGACTGAGCCCAGCTGGCATGACTCAATGGTTGATCATCAACCTATGAACCAGGAGGTCACAGTTCGATTCCTGGTCAGGGCACATGCCCAGGTTACAGGCTTAATTCCCAATAGGGGGTGTGCAGGAGGCAGCCAATCAATGATTCTCTCTCATTATTGATGTTTCTCTCTCTCTCTCTCTCTCTCTCTCTCTCTCTCTCTCTCTCTCTCTCCCTTCCTCTCTGAAATCAATAAAAAAACAATTTTTTTAAAAGAAGAGACTGGCATATCCTTTAAAGGACCAATAACATCAGAATCCCTAACAGAATTAGTTAATCTAGCAGATTTAGATTCTGAAATTAAATGTTTCCTGTCCATGTAAAGCAATTTATACAGAGAAATTTTTTTCATTTTCCTTTCTTTATTAGGTTATTCACTCAATTATATTTATTGATTTGTTCATACTTAATACTTATGTGCCAGGCACAGTGCTATAGGCTTCATATGTCCTCTTATTTAACATTATGAGATGAGTACTAATATTATGTTCATCTATATATATAAAAGTCAAGTGACCGGAACAGTGGAACACCCGCAATGACCGGAATGACCAGTCGCTATGACATGCTGCGCGGCCAACTGGCCCAATTTGGGGCCCCAATCGGTCCCCCCCAACCTCCTGAAACCCCTCCACCTGACCAGCCCTGCCCCTGATTGGCCCCACCCCACCCCAATGTGGGGCCGGTCGACCGGACCCCACCCATGCACGAATTCTTGCATGGGGCCTCTAGTATAGCAGATAAGAAAAATAGGACCTAGAAAGTATAAGTGATTGTGTTACAACTATTAGGTAACTGAGCTGGGACTTGAGCCCAGGTCTGATACCCAAATTCATACTCTCAATCTCTAGGGACACTGATATTGTGTGCAGGGCACTCTGCCAAATACTGGGCTGGATACAGGAATGAGTAAACAATGATTTCTGCTCTTCACTGGTTTATGACTTTCACATGGACTGGAGTCCCAACTATAAATAAATGTAAAGAAAATTCCCTCACTGTATCATACTCCTGACCTCTCCTTTTCAAGAGAAAGTACAGAAACATCTACCCAGACAATCTGCATGTTCATATGTTGACATTGTGTCAAATGCCAATCCAATCCTCTACTATCACCTCTACCTTTTTCACCTAACTGCATTATCTACCAAAGGACCAAATTAGAGATTTGGAATTATGTCTGACCCCTCCCACCCACTCAGAACCTATACCTAGTCTCACTTATTTTTTTGTAATCTACCTCTGAAACTTTTCACAACTCTGCAACTCCTGATTTCTACTATTTTAACATTGTAGAGAGTTGATTTCCAAGACAAACAGGTCCTAGTCCCTCTCTGCCACTTAGACAAATTACATAACCTCTGTTCAAGCTACTATGTCTTTATTAAATATATAACCTATTGGAATGATGAGAGATTTAGAAATGGATATTTGAAATGGTTAGCACATATAACAGCTATGTTGGCAGTTATTATTACCATTGCCCTATTTTTAAGCCCTTGACATCTCATAAAATAGAATATCTGGTAAAAGAAATAGGTGCTCAGCAGATATCCGTTGAAAGAATAAGTGGTTCAGGTATGTAGATTACAATTGGTATCTAGGAATACGTCCATTTAACCTAAGTAGTTCCCCCAGGAAATTCTCAAAAAGGTACCTGTTGGGATATTCTTCATAATAAACAGAAACGGATGATTTGCTATAAATTGGTTTGGAGCCAGGCTCATGATCACAGGGATTTGTACTCCTACAAAACAGAGACAACAGTTATTTAGATGTTCACATTAAAAGATCAGTAAAGAAACTTTTAAAAGCAGTAAAGAAAATATATCTATAATACTTTATGTTCTAGTAGACAGGAAAGGTTATCTTATTTGAGGAGTTAACATGTGGAAAAATTACCATTTTCTAAATGCAGAGAAGTTTGAAATAAATTTAAAAGCCAAAGAGCAGAAGAATAAATATTGGATCATTCAGGGACTAATTCTAACTTCACATTTATGCTCAACGAAGAAGAAATCCAGATACTAGATTCAATTTAGTGAAAGCAGTTGAAATATTTCATCTTTAAATGGTAATTTTCTGCTCAGTTTTTATTTACATTATATGATTTATTCTTATAAGGTTTCAAGTCTAATTCCTGTGCAGATATGTTTGCACTTTATTTCTATTCTTCAGGCTTGTGTAATCACATCTGAGTTTAATTTTTTTTTAACTTACCTTCCCAAAATTATTCTGTGAGCTAGGAGGATTTGTGCTGTCAGTGTGTAGGGAGGTTTTATTATGAGATTAGAAGCAGAGATTTGCTGCCTTAACAATTATTTACTATGATAATTTATACCATGCTGTTCTATTGTATCATTTGTCAATGTTTAGAATGGGTGAATTTGAGTGATTGAATTTTTTCTTTATAGATTAAATATGTCTACACTCAATTCAGATGTTTCCTTTACTAATAATACAATGACTGTACAATTTTTTAGACCTATGAAAATATAATTTTTAAAATATATACCATGTCTTTAGAGTTGAAAAACAATTGTACAAAAAAAAACAAAACACAAAATGTTCCTCTTCACTCTTTGTTTGGGATGTGCAAATTAAACTGACAAAAACAGAGTAACAGAAGACATAGTTTATTTTTTATCCACATAGGAATGTTACAGAAAAGAAGTAAATACTCAAAAAAGTGGCTAGGCTTGAGTGCTACCATACTTACAAAGGGTGGTAAATTGTGGGGAAGTGAATAGACAAAGAAAAAAAGGTTTGGGCTTCTAGGGGTGGTAAATTGTGCAAAGATAAATATATGGAGGAAATTAATGGTAGATAATGGTTATTCAGTAAGGCTTGTTATGTAGACTCATTTTACTGCCAATTTCCATCTCCTGTGATAAAGGTGCAATTGATGCCCTGCTCTTAGGCAGATTAGAGCATGTAGAGAGCTTTTTTGGTATCCCTTGTTTCTCAATTGCCTTCAGTTCAAAATAACATTTCTGCCAAAGTAGCATGTTTTGGGGTGGCATATTCTGATCCCGTTCACGATAAAACATAAACTTAGCAACATGAAATTCATAGTACTGCCCTATCTGGATGATCAGGGCTCTGTTGCCCAAATTACCAAGGAATACAGGCCCATGTCTGAATTAAAGAGGTAATCAGAAAAGCACAGTCAGTATAACTTCCATTCTCATGGGTGAATACTCAAGCTTTTTTGTTCTTAAGCAACCCCTGAGCAGATGCCTGGAAGTTAACGTACTCCTGATGACTGTTCTGAGGTAAAACATATTAGGGTTACTACTGATCCCCAAGTGATTGTTACAGTTTCTTAGAGAACTCTAGACTTAAAGTGAGAGCCAGTGGACAATAGCAGAGAGCGTTCTGAGCATGAAGTTAGGAAATTGATTCAGTTCAAACTCTGCTGTAAATTGATAGTCTGACCTCAGGCAAGCCACTTCACATTGTTGGGCCTGTTTTTCACCAATATAATGAAAGGGTTAGGTAATGATCTATAATAACTCTTTTGGTTCTATGTAAAAGCAGCTGCAAAATGTGTCTACACGGAGAGTAACTTCACACCAATGCAAACTTTTGATTTTTCCAAGAAGTGAAATATTATATCCCCTCCAATGTAAGTTCCTTGAATACAGTAATACAAAATCCTTCAGGAGATGACAAAGTGAGAGTGCAGTGTGTCACACCCAGATGTCAAAACCTGTTGATACTACATTACAAATTATTTAAGAAATTCATATCTATCTAAATCTATATCTAATCTATATCTATATCTACATCTATATCAACATCTACATCTATCTATCTATCTCTATCTATCTATCTATCTATCTATCTGTCTATCTATGTATACTAGAGGCCTGGTGCACAAATTTGTGCACCAGTGGGGTCCCTGGCCTGTGGGATTGGGCCAAAACTGACTCTCTGATATCCCCTGAGGGGTTCCAGATTGCAAGAGGGTGCATACGAGGCCAAGGGACCCCACTGGTACGCAATCAGGGCCAGGGAGGGACGTGGGAGGTTGGCCAGCTGGGGAAGAACCGTGGGAGGGCTCCAGGGTGTGTCCGGCCCAGCTCACTCAGTCCCAATCGGCCAGAACCCAGTAGCAAGCTAACGTACTCGTCAGAGCATCTGCCCCCTGGTGGTCAGTGCACATCATAGCAAGCAGTGAAGTGGCCTTAGCATATCATTAGCGTATTATGCTTTGATTGGTTGAATGGACAACCAAATGACCAGACACTTAGCATATTAGGCTTTTATTATCCTACTAGAGGCCCAATGCATGAAAATTCATGCAAGAGTAGGCCTTCCTTCCCCAAGCTGCCAGCACCAGCTTCCCTCTGGCACCCAGGACCCGGGCTTCCCTCCTCCAGCTGCCTTCAGGCACCCAGGACCCAGTTGGCTTCCCTCCGGCCCCAGCTTTGTCAGGAAGGATGTCCAGAATGACATCCAGAAGATATCTGGTCTAATTAGCATATTACCCTTTTATTATTATAGACTAGAGGCCCGGTGCACAAAAATTTGTGCACTCGGGGGGAAGGGGGGGTCCCTCAGCCCAGCCTGTGCCCTCTCGCAGTCTGGGACCCCTCAGGAGATAACGACCTGCTGGCTTAGGCCTGCTCCCGGGTGGCAGAGGGCACGCCCAATCCCTAGGTGCAGCCCATGGTTGGGCTCAGAGCAGGGCCGATTGGGGAGTTGGAGCACCACCCCCTGTCATGTACAGAGCAGGGCGGATTGGGAGGTTGCAATGCCACCCCTAGTCATGCTCAGGGTAGGGCCAATTGGGGGGTTGGGGCACCGCCCCCTGTCACACTCAAGGCAGGGTCCATGGGGAGGTTGCGGCGCCACCCCCTGTCACGCACAGAGCAGGGCCGATCAGGGGGTTGGGGTGCTGCCCCCTGTCACTCACGGAGCAGGGCCCATCAGGGGGGTTGGGGCTTCGTACCCTGTCACGCACAGAGCAGGGTCGATCAGGAGGTTGAGGAGCTCCCCTCTGTCACTCACAGAGTAGGGTCGATAGGGGAGTTGGGGCACCGCCCCCTGTCACACACAGAGCAGGGCGGATCAGCGGGTTGGGGCGCCACACCTTGTCACACTCAGGGAAAGGCCGATGGGGAGGCTATGGCTCTACCAGGTCACACACAGAGCAGGGCCCGTGGCAGGGGGGGGAGGTTGGGGCGCCGCACCCTGTCATACACAGAGCCGCAAGGCAATCAGGGGGTTGGGGCACCTTCCCCTGTCACGAACAGAGCAGGGCAGATAGGGAGGTTGTGGCCCCGCCCCCTGTCACACACAGAGCCGCAGGGCGATCAGGGGGTTTGGGCGCTGCCCCCTGTTACGCTGATCCTGGTGCCGGGAGGCATATTACCCTTTTACTATATAGGATAGAGGCCTGGTGCATGGGTGGGGGCCGGCTGGTTTGCCCTGAAGGGTGTCCTGGATCAGGGTGGGGGTCCCACTTGGGTGCCTGGCCAGCCTGGGTGAGGGGTTGATGGCTGTTTGCAGCTGGTCACACCCCCTTCAGGGTGGGGGTCCCCACTGGGGTGCCTGGCCAGCCAGGATGAGGGGCTGAGGGCCGTTTTCAGGCTGGTGGGTGACTGAAGCTCCCTACCTGTCCTTTTTTTCTTTTTTTTTAAATTCTGGGCCAGCTTTAGCTCTGAGGCTTGGCTCCAGCTCTGAGGCCTCGGCTGCTGAGAGCAAGTATCTGGTTTGTTTGGGTTCTATAATTGAAACACTGTTTCAACTCCAGCTCTGAGATCCCGGCTGGCTGAAAGCAGGTTTCTGGGTTTTGTTTAGCTTCTATATTTGTAACATTTTTTCTTAGAGAGCAGCTCAGAGCCCAGCAGCGGCAGGCGGGGAACGTTGGCTTCCTCCGTCACTGGAGCAAACAAGCCTCCTGTTTGCTTCAGTGCCTGACTGCCGGCCGCCATCTTGGCTGGCAGTTAATTTGCATATTGCCCTGATTAGCCAATGGGAAGGGTAGCGGAGGTACGGCTAATTACCATGTTTCTCTTTTATTAGATAGGATATGCAAATCAGCCAAATGGCAGAGTGACCAGTTGGCGGGGAGTGGGGCCGGTGAGCAGGTGGCGCCAGGCCAGCCAAGGCACATTCCAGTGGGCAGAGGGAGGGAACAGCTATGGGGGTGTGGCAGAGGGGTGATGGGAGGGGCCAGCACCATCCCCTGATCAGCCCATCTGGTCACCTCCTGTAGAGGGAGGCCAGGCGGCAATGGTGGGGTGTTGGGGGCAGCACCATCTCCTGATTGCCTGTCTGGTCACCCCCTGCAGAGGGAGGCTGGACGGCAGAGGTGAGGTGATGGGGGTGGTGCCATCCTCTGATTGGCTGGGCCAGTTGCTTCCCGCAGAGAGAGCGGGCCTAAGCCATCAGTAGGACATCCCCTGAGGACTCCTGGACTGTGAGAAGGCACAGGCCGGGCTGAGGGACCCTCCCAGTGCACAAATTTTCATGCACGGGGCCTCTAGTATACGGAAGGATATATATATAAACTTGTAAAAATTTATCAATGTGGCAGTTTAAATAATACATATCTTTTATATATTGGTTAGAACCCAAATAGTCAAAAAAATTAAAATAGACATATGAGGGACTTGTTAAAGTTGCTTTTTTCATTTCTAATTGGATTTAATGTTTTTTCCTTATCATTTTTAAGTGTCTCTTATATTCATCATAGTTACTATTCAAACTTCCATCTGTTCAAAGAAATATATCATAGAGGAGTTGTTCTCAAACTGTAAGGTGTACACAAATCACCTGGAGACCTTGCATTTTTCTGATTCAGTAGGTCTGAACTTGGGCCTGAGGTTCTTTTTTTAAAAAATATATTGTATTGATTTCAGAAAGAAAGGGAGAGAGAGAGATAGAAACATCAATGATGAGAGAGAATCATGCCCCCAATGAGGATCAAGCCTGGGCATGTGCCCTGACTGGGAATCAAACTGTGACCTCCTGGTTCATAGGTCGATGCTCAACCACTGAGCCACGCCAACCGGGTGGGCCTGAGGCTCTACATGTCCAACTAGTTCCTGAGTGATGCTGATGCTGCTGGTCTATGCACTATACTTGCAGCAGCAAATATAGGCTGCCAGCCTCTGCAGACACTAGTTCTCAAACCTGGAAGCACATTGGAAACAATCAGGGAAACTTAAGAAAATGCTGGAGCCTGGATCTTATCACCAGACACAAAGATTCAATTATTTTGGACTGGACACAAGATTACAGGATTTTTAAAAGCTTTCCAGGTGATTCTACTGTGCAGCTAAGTTCAAGAACCACTGCATGGAGATAATGTCAAGAATCAGTGACAAAAGACTAACTTGGTGGGATGGAAGAATGAAACTAATACAATTATATAAGAGTGAGCATTCCTGAACAACAATGATTTTATATTTGAATCTAAAGTTTTCTCTGCATATCCTATCTGCTAATTGACAGGTAATCCAATTTGCAAATAAACACATATCAATAGATGGGCCTCAACTCCTAATCAAATCTCTTCCCTTCCATTTGCATTAAGCTATGGCAGAGATGCATAAACACCTTATACAATCAATTTCTTTTTGTGTCCTATGGAGTGCTAGACAGCAGAAATGAAAAATGAGATCAAAGTACTGCAAAAATGCCAGCCCCTAATGCTCATTGCCCCCTCCCCCAATCTTTCCTCCCAGCTTGTTGTGAAGCCCATTGTCCTACCGGTAGATGCTGCGGCTTCACTGCCATCTTCATTTATCTCCAAGAAAACTTGTTGCACGACTTGAGAAACATACAGCTCAGATGAATCTGTTGGGAAAAATGAAAGCATATTTAAGTGTTAAAATTCAGATCCATGGCTTATTGGGTTCCTGGTTAATTACATTTTCAAGTGAACAAAGAAAAAGGAAATAAGAAAACTCTTTCCAAGTTAATTAATTTGCTAGAGAAAAAGGTGGTTTAGGTTTAGCTTTTGCAAAAATGATATAGAGACAGATACAGAGAGACCAAGCGTGGCCAAGATATAAAAGGTAAAGACAGAAGGGTGTACTCCTCAAATCAGATACCCCATTAAGTGAAATATTGAATGGACAGCATGGTCTATAGACAAGATGAAAGAAGCTTTACAGATTCGAATTAATCCCACCCTGTGTTTTCAACCTCAAAGCCACTTGTCTTTTAAATTCTGTATCAGTTTTGATCTAAGTTTAAAACAAAATTTACTTTTCTTTTACACCGGGGAGACTATGCTAGTCTAAAGCGCTTCTGTGGAATCTGTCATAATATCACTTCAGAGCTATGCTTCAAAACCTGTCAGATTTTTCAGTGTAAGATGGTGTCACACAACGTTTTGTTCTGGTGTGGATACGAGCTGAGAGAGATGGCCCTCTTCTCTCTTTGTGGAACTGATGTGTGTGTGAAGCGTTCCTGGCACAGTGAGGATGGTCTCCTTGAGAAGGGGGAAGAGAAATCATGAGTTTCAGAAGCCATCCGGCATCCTGCTCCTACAACCTTCATCAGAGAGACAACTACGTTCGAGGGTGACAAGAGGAGGAAGTGGGCCTGGAAACTTTAAAAGGAAGGAGGAAAGGAGCTGGGTGTCCCTGAGAGAGAAAGCTGATGTGATGCAGGTGGACTCCACCAAAACCACCAAATATGAAAGGGCTCATGAAGAGATACCTGAGCAAAGGGGGACTAGCTCTGCAAGCTCACAGGAAAGTAAATCGCCTCAGGCAAGATAGAAGTCAGCAAAGGGACATTTACATTTCACTAAAAATAAACGCCAAATCACTTGTGGTGATTGTATCTGGGCCCTGATTACTTTTTATCCTCCTCTACATAAAACTGTCCTTATTTGGTAGCTCCAGCTACAAGTGAAGGAACAAAATCCTAGCTCTCCCTCTGCTTACAACTCCTTCCCAAACCTTTCCCTATTAGCTCTCATGTTATTCAGGTTTCGGCAAAAATGTCATTTTCTAATAACAGTCTTCCCTCACCCTGTCTAAAGATGGAGGAAAGGGCCATCCGTCTCATTGTGTAGATTAACTGACAAGCAGGAGAATGCGCTTTAAGGTCAGGGGAAAAGGCACCTTTTTTCTCCATGATGCCTGGAATACAATAGGAGTCACACAGAGAACACAGAGCAGAGGACCGAGGGGCCCATACCAAGAGCAAAGCCCAAACTGATGAACAAAAACAGATCCAGACAGAGAAGCATTGATCAGACTGTCAAACCTCAGAAGGAAAGTTGGGGAAAGTGGGGGTAAGGAGGAGAGATCAACCAAAGGACTTGTATGCATGCATATAAGCCTACCAGCGGTTCTCAACCTGTGGGTCGCGACCCCTTTGGGGGTCGAACGACCCTTTCACAGGGGTTGCCTAAGACCATCCTGCATATCAGATATTTACATTACAATTCATAACAGTAGCAACATTACAGTTATGAAGTAGCAACAAAAATAATTTTATGGTTGGGGGTCACAACATGAGGAACTGTATTTAAAGGGCCAGAAGGTTGAGAACCACTGGAACCATTGGACACAGACATCAGGAGGGTGAGGACATGGGGGGGGGGGGGCGGTGATAAGGGGGAGATAAGGACACATATGTAATAACTTAATCAATAAAGAAAATTTAAAAGGGGGGGATAACAGAAAAAAAAAGTAGGTGTGGTAGGAGTAGAGAATTTCACCCGTTTTCACAATGTCACAAGACCAAGTGACTCTCAGCCTCTTAGAATAAATAACTTGATTTTGTGTTTTCTGTCTTACCACAGAGGACCCAGTCTTGGAAAACAAACAGGACCTGAGAGGTAATAGGCCAGAACAAGAAATCTGGACTCCATAAACTCAATGTTTTCTACATCTTCATAATAATGCTATCCCTTAGTTTTCTATAAAAACTCCACGTGTCTGTATCAAATTAAAAAAAATAAAAAACCTTCTTTGCTAGAAGATGTGCAAGTAAATATTACGGTGCCACTTGTCCCACTTGTATTTTTTATTTAGCATTTATGGAGTAACTTCTATGTTCCTAAAGATGACATAAAAAAGAAATAACAGTTAGAAGACAAATCTTCATCTCAAAATTTCCAAAGTAACTCTCTGAACACATTTCATCTAAAATTTGTGAACTCCATGAGCACAGGGAGCCTCTTTTGTGTAACTATCCCAGAGCACTGGTGCTGGGCTGGTTCTCAGTGGCCTTTAGTGATTGCTTATTGCACAAATGAAAGGTAGGGATAGCATGGAAATCACTCTTTTCTTAATGACCAGGAATAGTGCCATCTTTGGCTCTGGTTGGTCTATTTCAGGCATAAGACAGAACCAACATAGTTAAAACAAATCAAACAGGTAACTCAGAAGAGAAAGAGCTGAAAATGTTGGGCATTTATTCTCTGTTTGAGGTGTTCTCTTGCATAAATTGTTTTATGAAACATTTTGGAGTTATTTTCTTGCCAAATCTGCCAGTAAAAAGAGATTTTATAGAATTCACAAATTGCTGGGAATTTGCGGAGTGAGTAGCTGTTTGAAATGTCTGGGGGACAGCGAGTAAGCTTCCAAAGGCGAGAAAAAGTTTAAGATGAAGAGGTGCTGGGGAAGTGGCTTGTTTTATTTCAGGCTGATGAGGCGGCTGTGTTCCAAGGCACACTCAGATGGCATCCTGTTGCAGTATTTAATGTTGACTGTCTCATTTCTGATGCCGAGGAGATTGTCAAAGAAGTTACATCTTTCTGTCAGTGTGAGAACAAGTAGCTAAATCATGTGTGAAGGTGACAGTGAACTTCTATGTTGCCTGCATACCCCACCCAATGCCTGCGTCAGGAAAGCTCATTCTGTTTATTTACCCACGTAATTGATGAGTAAATAAATTAATGAGTACTTCTTCGAAGCCCAGAGATTTATATAGGAATACACAAAATTTCCATGCCATGATACAAAAGCCCATCAGATAGATAGGCTTCTATTATCAGGAAACTTTTTATAAAATAGAAGACTAAGTTTAAAAGAGGGTAATTAACTTGGGTCTAATTGGTCCTCCTCATTGTGTGTGTGTGTGCTTGTGTGTGTGTGTGTTTGTGTGTGTGTGTGTGTGTTTGTGTATTTTTGAACTAATGAGTATTGTTAGGATGAAAAAAATTAAAAGACTATCTTGGGCTTTGTTGTGCAATCTGAACATCTTAACCCTGCACAATTTCCCAGGTGCAAGTTAGCATAAGAACTCCATCTCCCCAGTTGTGTTGTCAGTCCTAAGCTAAATGTACAAGCTGTAGCATTACAATGTCTAGATTGTGTTCATCATCCAGCATGTTGTGAATGCCTGTGTCACGGGCTCTGATATTCCCCAATTAACATTTGCAAATTGGGTTATAAGAGTTTTATTAGCTCTGCTCAGATGAGAGACTCAAAGTTGTAATTCCCATTGTTCAAATAAGAGAATCCAAATAGGGCCAAAATAAAAGCCCGTATAATACTTTACCTACATAGTTTCATTACAAGCATGGTTGGAAGGCTTATCTAACATTCTAAAATGCTTTCTGGCTTTCATTAAGGAAAAGTACTTAAATGGAAAATAGAGTGTTTACAGACAGCTCAACACGACGATGGCATTTATTCATCGTGTATGTGTTTATTTCCTGGGACCCGGCGCTCTTTTCCTTTTAAAAGCAGTCAGTTAACATGATTACTAAGAAAACATATTAACATGCTGTCAAATTATTTATCATATTACCTGTTATTCCAGAAAGGTCACAGCCACCACTAAATATTTCTGTTATGTTCAAAGAATACAAAGCTTCTTTGAAGTCCAATTTTTGTTCTACTTTAAATCTGTTTTAAAAAAGAAAGAAACAAATGTCTGCATTTGCTACTTCCAATTTTTTTAATCTATAAAGGGGTCGACTTAGAAGAAATTATATTGTGAAATCTTTTGTTTGCATTACCCCAGTTACATTTCCTCACATTTCCACACACCATGTTTCCCCTGCTCCACTCAGCCATTCTGGGTTACTAATAACTTGTTTTCCAGATAAATGGTTGGTGGGAAGGGGGAAGAGAACACTCTACTTTTTGAGTAACAATTACCCGACTAAACAGGGTGAGCACTTTAAGTTTCCAATTGCTTGGCTCATTCCCTAGAAGTTTAAAGGTTCCCCTCCAGCAACCATCTACACCCAGGTGTTTTTCACACCATCCAAGACTCCTCCTGGCAAATGGCCAGGATGTGATGAGAGGAGGACAGGAGCCAGCAATCCTTGGAGGAAATTGTTGGCTACTGAGGTGCAGTGAGGTCTTAGTCACCTATTTTCCTCCTCCCCATCCATTGTCATAATTGAGGTGACTTCCTTCTGTGGTGAGCTCACCTAATATCTTTTCAATCAGCCCAGTAAGTGGTGTAAAACATTGAAAGGGAACAAAATATCTTCCAAATGAAATAAAAGATAAACATTATAGGAGAAAAACAAAAATGTCCACTACTTCTGATTCCTAGTGGCACCCTGAGAGGCCTCAACCCATTCAGGTCCTTGTCAGGGAATGAGAAGGAATTGACCAGCATGACGGAAAGATTCAGCAAAGCACAGGAAGTCTATTAAAGCGACAGATCACATTCGAGAAGTGAGGGTGGGCGACCTCGGAAAATGAAGAGCGCCAATGGGTCTGGGCGGAAGGTCTTTATTAAACGCGGGCAAAGGTGGTCCTCTGCTTCTGAAGCTGGTTACCAGCGGGAATTACACTTGTCTCTCTTCTCCAGCAATTTCTTTTTGGTCTTCCCAATGAGATGAAATTGGGCAGAAGGAAGCAGGGAAACAGGTGGTCTGTGAAGGTCCTGTCTGTGATGTTTCAGATAAGATGGAGAAGGGGAGGGCTGGAGCTTGAGACTTTTGTTCCCTGTTCTAACTTCCCTGCCTCGCTTCCAAAGCAGGGCCATAAGTTAGGACTCCAGATTCAGCTCACCTCTCCAAGGTGATGTGAAGAGGGACCTGACACAGAGAATCTCAAAGACTCTCTTAAGCACAGAGCCACGATTCCAAGTCAACAGCAATCACTGAACCTCACGTTGGCATTTTAATAATAATAATCCTATATAATAAAAGCCTAGTATGCAAATTTTCCCCTCAACCAAAGACTGGCAGTTTGACCACTTGCTATGACATGCACTGACCACCAGGAGGCGGCACAGAACATGATGGGCATTGGCAATGCTGCGCTGGCAGCGGGCAGCAGTGGAGGCACTATCGGCCTCGCCGGGCCCCGACGAGAGTGGGACCATGGCAGGATGGTGGAGCAGGTGAGCGGGTGGCGCCAGGCCAAGGCGGGTGCAAGCGGGAGCCAGGCGGGGCCGGATCATCCTGCAGAGGGCAACCAGCAGCAGTGGCTGGGAGCAGGGCCACCGCCCAGCTCCCAGGCGCTGAGGGAGAAAAGGCAGATAACAATATAAAATATTTCTTCTAATTATTTTCTTTTCGATGTGCATGAATCCATGCACTGAGCCACTAGTAATAACAATAATAATAATAACTAATACTCACTGACATTATAGATGCTCAAAGCATCAATTTGCATTTGAAAACCAGATTGGAAAATTTATTTATGAAAGAAAAGAGTGTGAAGTCCTCAAACAGGGAGCTTTGAATATTCCTACATCAACCAAATTCCCAGACAACTCCTGCCCATGTTGTTCTGTCTGAGCACTGTTCTGCCCTGATGAGCATTTGCCTGTGTTCTCAGGTTTGGATACAGACACAACTGCTCAAGCACAGGATTCTTGCTTAGCTGACAGGTAGGACCACATCTGGGGCTAGAAATTAACTTCAGCAGTCAGTCTAATTAGATCATTGTTTTAATTGCCAAATACTGAACAAACAGGCTTCCTAATTATAAATTTTCAAAACAATGAATATGCTGTGGCAGAAATATACTAGACCTAAATTATTTCTGGTAAAATATTGTGCACTTTTGGAAGATGTTAACTCATATAAAACCCTAGCTCACTGGCAATGGGCACAACAGGCGCATTCAAATCTACTAAAAATGAAAATAGCTTCTTTTATACCAACTGTTTTCAGCTTCTTTCTCTGAACTTCCAACTAAGAAAGATAATATGCAGGATAATGGTTTTGAGGGTTTGTTTGTTTTGTTTTGCTTCATTATCACACTCTATTTTTAAACTGAATGGAGTATGGGCTTCTAAAAGGCAGAGAATAAATGTTCCACCTACAAATTGACTGTTTTTTTTTATAACACTAGTACTGCAAGACATATTACAAGTTCCAATAATGCCTAATTATCACCACAGTCATTTAAGTAACAGTCCTGCTCATAATATAGTCCAATGAAACCTACAGCAATAGAAACCCACTTAACCATTTAATCTACAACCAATTTCTAATTATCCATAATTATTAAAGCCATGAATAGCCATATGTAAAGTAGCACTTCCATTAATATAGTTTATAGTTTTTAATCTTCACATAAACCCCAGGAAGTTAGCATTATTATTCCCATTATTATTCCTATTAACATATAAAAAAGTGAAGGTTTGAGAAGATTGATTTTCAGGTTCAAGGTCAGGATAGGAGACAGGTAAGATTCAAACTCAGGTCCATTCCAAGTCAAAGCTAATGTCATAACTCCCATTGCCTTCTAAAAATATATATAATTCAAAATCATAATATATATACTAGTATATATGTAGTTAACTGTGCATGTGGTTTCATTTTCCCTTTTCCTTGATCTTCCTCTAAACTTGTCAGAAGAATACAGCTAAAGTAAAAGAATGACAAAAGACTGGATAGACAATCAAAACCTAAATAATCATTAAATGAATGTTTTAGCATACATAAGCAATATCTGTTTGCTTACAAGACAGAAATTGACTGTCAAATGCAATCATTGTGCTTAAAGGGGTCTTACCCAGGTAAAAGCTGCAGAAAAGAGAAAAAAGCACATGAGAATTTCTGTTTTGAGATGGATTCACTCCTGTCTACAGGCCCTACTGTGGATTTGTATTGTGCTTTCCTTTTCGTACAAAGCTTTATACCCAGGACTCTTGTTTAATGAAAAAAGTCTTGGTTGGGTCTCCTTTACCATCCCTATCCTTATTATTTGGAAGCCCAGCTTTGAGATAGTGGACTTGATTCATCTTTGGAATATTCAATCTTAGAATCAAGCAACCCAAAATTTAAAGCTGCACCCAAGGATAAAAATTTAGTACAATCCTTGACAATGGTGAACCTGGACTATTGTGTTAGTACATAGTAGTTTCTGGTCCCTTTCTAATCAATTACCTTGAAGGGTGTGTGTGTGTGTGTGTGTGTGTGTGTGTGTGTGTGCACGCACATGTATGTGTGTGTGAAAAACTCTATTAGTCTCAGGGTTGAATTAAAAATACATTCCATTACATATAAAACTTATCTGGACAAAGTTTAATGTAAACTTGGAACTCCAATTTGTATCCATGTCCAATAGATTAAAGTAAATGAACATTTTGTAATCACTACTGCAGCTGGTCATGACATCTCTATTCTCATATCCAGCCTCATTTTCCCTGAGTTCACTTTCTCTCACCCACACACAATTCACATTCACCATCTTACAGATCCACAGCTGGCCACGCCTGGGACTGATTTCTAGCTCAGCAAGAATATGATACTTCATGTCCTATGGTAAGAATTCTCTCTTTTCAAAAGTCTCCTTGCACTGCTGCTCCACATCTTTTATCTTCTTGCTCATTCTACCAGTGATCATTTGCTCTGTTCTGTGCTCTCCCTTGTGGCTGCCTCGCATTACACTTGTTTTCTGACTCTTGCAATTTTGGCTCTGCTATTTGTTAGCTATGTACCCACAGGCAAGGAGTGTCCCTTATCTATAACCTGAATATCAAAATAGATCTCTATCCAATTTATTGTGGGGAATGAATGAAATATGGTAAAAAGAGAAGCATTTTGAACAGTGTTGACACTGCAATAGATGCTCTATAAAAGTTAAAATTGAGTGAGAATAACAATAAAAACAATAAGAGTTAATAATGAGTACTAACATTTTTTACACATTATCTTATATTAGAGGCTCAAGGCATGTAATTCGTGCAAGGGCCTTGGCACGAATTACATGCCTAGCAGCCCCGGCTTCATCTGGAAGGTCGTTTGGCTGTCTGGCCTAATTAGCATATTATGCTTTTATTATTATAGATAATCATAACATCAACCTTAAAAAGTATATATTATCATTATCCCTTTTAATAATAAAAATATTAGGTAAGGTAATTAAATTTATATAGTTAGAAGGTTTCAAAACTCTTGGTCTTCAATATTATGTTCTATTTTCCATGAACTGGTTTCAAAAGTTGAGAAAAGATACTGTGAGATGCCAAATCAGTAAATATTTTTTTAAAAATACCTCTCAGAAATAGTATTACTATTGTTTAGTTATTAGTATACTTTTGAATAGAACTATATATAGTATTTAACAAGTTTAAATAACTGGACTGCCAAAAATTCAATGACAACTATGAAAATTCTCCCAAGGAAATACATACATGACTGTATATACATATACTTGCTAATAATTTCAAGGTCCTTAAGGACTCTCTAAAGTCCCAGTGCACTCCAGAAGTCCATGCTGTCCAGTTAAAGACTGCTACAAAAGCAAGAAGTCACAATCCTCTCATTTTCCTAGTAAGTCAAGCTTGGAAACTCAACACATTCTTACCCATATCTAGTTAGTCACACACTCCAGTGTCTTTCTTCTCCACCAATTCCTTACTATTCCCAGTGAAGCTGCCCCCTTTAAACATTCATTACTCAGTTCCCAAATCATTGCAATAGGTTTTTTACTAATCTTTTGGGCTTCAGTCTCAACCTCTTTGCCATATCCTGAACATAACTACTATTCAGATTAAAGCAACATGCGTTCATTGAACAGCTACTATTTTTCAAATATAGGCTCTGTGCTGGGGTCACAGAAAGAAACTATTCATAGCTCCTGACCTCAAGAAGTTTACAGTCCAGTGAGGAAGACAAACAAATAATTTTAATATAACTGCTATGCAGAAATAAACACAAGGAACTGGGAGAACTTTTCCCAGCAGGGAGAAATGAAGATGCTGTGGGATCTTGCATGAAGAGATCAAAAAAGTTTTCAAAAACTCAAACTTTGTTTTAAGGACACATAGTAGTGATCCAGAAAAATGGAGGTAGGGGTAGGGGTGGTAGAGAGTTGGGAAAGAGTTCAGACAAGCTATTCAGCATGAACAAAAACTATTCCTCTAAAACACTGCCTTAATACTCCATTATCCTACTTGGAAATTTTCAGTAACTCCCCATTACAAGCAGGACTTACCCATCTTGATTCTTCTAAAGCCCAGCTCAAGTTCTTCCTCTTTCATGAAGCTTTTGTTTACAATTCCAGTTTCTAGTGCTTCTTCTCCCCTCTTCTCTCTCCTTTTTAATAAACCTCCTGGTGCTTATTGATTATACCATTTATTTTAGAATTTACTGTGCATTGCTGCATATTGTTAGTAAATTTCTCATGCAAATCCTTCATGACTCCATCTATCATCTTATGGATAGGCAACATGTCTATAACTTGGCATCTGTCCTAGTTCCATGTCTAGAGTGCTGTCCCAATTAATCTGTGCTTCTGGACAGGAGATAAATTTTCTAACAAGTAGCAGAATAATAAGACTATAAGGCGATGAGCCAACAAGCATGGGAACTTATCCCATCTCCTAACACTTAGTCAAACGTCAATCAATTTATATTTTGAATGACTAAGTTTCCTTATCTCTGAAATACAAGATATAACCAAGTCAGAATATAGAAGCACAGCATTAAGTATCCTATATAATAAAAGGCTAATATGCAAATAGACCTAACAGCAGAACAACCAAACAACTGAACAACCGAACAACCGGTCACTATGACATGTGCTGACTACCGGGGGGCACTTGCGGAACATGGCAGGCATCGGCAGCAGGTGGCAGAGCGCGGAACGTAGCAGGCACTAGCAGTGGCAGGATGGTGGAGCAGGTGAGTGGGGGTGCCAGACCATGGTGGGTCACCAGTCGCTATCATCTGGGCAAGCCTCTAGTGGTTACTGACCATTCTTTGCTCCTATGTGCCGACCCCATTCCCTCCTGCTGCTGGCACTGGAGCTGCTGCTCACACCCACTGAAGGGACCTGGCGCCAGTCCAGATTGGTCGGTGCTGTCAATGTGTGCAAGTGGTGGCTGCAGGCCCCGATTGCCCCTGAGGGCTTCTCCGCCTCCCCCTACTCCTGAGGGGCTATAGACCTGGACAGCAGCCACTGCTTGCACTGGCTGATGGCGCCAGCCCCAATTGCTTCACACCATCAGCATGTGCGAGCAGAGCCAGCACTGTCAGCGCATGAAAGCAGTGGCGGTGGTGGGAGTGGGGCTGCCAGCAGACTGGGGACCAGGGGCTGTTGAAGGAGGGGTTGGGCGGGGGCGCGGAGGATGGGCCAAGACTCACCCCTGTGCCCACCGCAGCCTCACAGCCCACAGTTCCTTGCAAGGTGCACAAATTCATGCACTGGGCCCCTAGTTAAAATATAAATGCTAAATATTTTACAAAGTTAAACTGCTATGTAGATGAAAGTTACTTGTTTATTTACCTTACATACATGTATTAAATGATCACTTTTGCCCATACACATAATCATAAAAACACATACAGAGAAGAATCTGACATAACTCAAATGTATGTTAGACTCTTCAACCTGAGGAAATTTGACTATTAATGTTTATAGGATCCCATATTACATTTAGACAAAGAAAGATGATTATTTTAGCTGCTATCCAATTGCAGAATAATGTCCAAAATTAGATATCTGGTGTGTTACTCATAATAAACATTAGAAAATACCCTAGTATTTTTTTAGACTATATCATATTGCTCTTGATTCTTAACTAGTATGCATCAAAAAGGGAAAGAAGTGTTTCTTAAACAGTAACTAGTCACTCACATGCTCCTTCCTACTATTATTTATATACAAGTATTTATAGATTAACTTTTCTCTCTTTAGCATTTACTAAATTTTGCTACCAAAGAGGCTTTATTTTGACTTAGAATAACAGAATTTATTATAGTTGGTGTTATGGGTGGAACGGTGTCCCCTCTTTATATGTTGAATCTCTAATCCTCGGCACCTTATAATGTGACCTCGTTTGGAAATAGGGTCATTGCAGATGCAATTAGTTAGGTTGATATCAGACTAGAATAGAGCAGGCCCTTAGTCTATTATGACTGGAGTCTTTATAAGAAAGGAGAATGCCACAGGAAGAGGGATGACTATGTGATGACAGTCATCTACAAGCAGAACAACAGCAAAGATGATGGATCAACACCAGAATCTGAGAAGCAAGGAAGGATTGTACAGAGTTTCAGAGTGAGCATGGCCCAGTAAACACCTTGATGTTGGACTTCTAATCTCCAGAACTGTGAGAGAATAAATTTCTGTTGTGTTAAGCCTGTTGTTTGTGATAATTTGTTACAAGAGCTCAAGCAAACATATCTGATTAAGTTGTTTTAGTTTTACCTAAATCTTCATTAGTTTGAAATCATAATGCATCCATTCAGATATAAAAGAACCACAGCACTGAGTAATCGCTCTATATAAAACCCTAATATGCAAATAGACCGAACGGCAGAACAACGAAACAACCGAATAACCGAACAACCAGTCGCTATGAAGTGCACTGACCACCAGGGGGCGCATGAGGAACATGGCGGGCATCAGCTTCAGGCGGCAGAGTGCAGAACATGGTGGGCATCGGACACAGTGGGATAGTAGAGCAGGTGAGTAGGGGCGCCAGACCAAGGCGGGGTGCTGGTTGCTGTCATCTGGGCAAGCCTCTGCTGGTTACTAAAAATTCTTTGCTCTGGCGCAGCACCGTCCTACCTGGCACTCATACCTGCTGCTGGCGCTGGCCCCACTTGCATCTGCTGCCAGTGCCAGAGCCACCACTCTCACCCGCGGCCGGCACCCGGCACCCGGCACCGGCCCCGAATGCTTGGCAATGTCAACAGGTGCAAGCAGCGGCTGCTGGCCTCAATCGCCCCTGAGGGCTTCTCCACCTCCCCCTATTCCTGAGGGGCGATTGCGGCAGCAGCCACTGCTCGCACCCGCTGATAGCGCCAGCCCCAATCGCTCTGCATCATCAGTGGGGGCTGGCGCCATCAGCGTGTGGAAGCAATGGCTACAGGAGCGGGGCTGCCAGTAGACAGGGGACCCAGGGCCTCAGTGAGAGGGGCTGGGTGGGGGCAGAAGGGATGGGCCAAGACCTGCCTCTGTGCTCACCGCAGCCTCGCTGCCCACAGTTCCTTTCAAGGTGCACAAATTCGTGCACTGAGCCCCTAGTTAGAAATAAAAGGACAGGATATAATTTATTAGATGTCAGTTTCTTTAAAAATTAAAAGTATAAATTAATTTATTTGGACACATCTTATCTCTGAAATCTCTCCTGTCTCCTAGAATATTGAGACACTAGAGGCCCAGTGCATAAAATTCATGCACTGGCAGGGTCCCTAGCAGCTGCCGGCTGCCAGCTGGATACTCCCTCCCTTCCCCCGGCTGGCCCCTCCCCCGGTTGAACTCCCAGATGGTCGAAGGGACAATTTGTATACTATGCTTTTATTATATAGGATTATTGCTTCCTGGGCATGCCTTTGCAGTTTCCATTTGTACTGACTATCTAAAACTGACCTCGGAGTCTAGGTATAACTCAATGACTGTTAGAGCATCATCTGTCAAAAGTGATTTAGCATATCTTCTTTTTTTTTGTTTTATTGCTTAAAGTATCATAAAGAGTATTACATATGTCTCCTTTATTCCCCTCCCTAAGTGTTTAGGCATTTTATTTTTCTTAAACATAATAGAAGATAAATATTTTAAATTCTAATCATGGAAAAATGAGAAAAAATAACTTTGTATAATAAAAGAATAATAATTTCTTTTAATCCTAGCATTCTCGTTTGAAGAGTTACATTTCTTCATCCCTTTGAGAGAATATTGGGGCACTTAAACTCAGTCCTCCTCATGGCAAAGCAATGCTGGCAATGTGCAGACCTACCTTTGCATCCATAACATGGAGTAATACTTCCACTTGCATCTTCCTTTTCACTCTTGTCTGTAGTCTTTATTATCACTGAGCCGACCGCCTGAATTCAAATTCCTCCATAAGTGAAAACATAAGAACCAGAATAACAAAATATTACCAACCTAGGGAGGCTTATTTCCACTTCCTCTTCCTGCATCTCAGAGAACCATTTCAAGATTAGATCGGCAGTAATTTGTTTTTCCATGTCTTCTATGTTCACCTCTTCTGCAGGAAGTATAATGATTAAACTGAACTCATCACCTTTATAAGGTAATTCCAAAACCTGGTACTTCATGGAGGATTCTGAAAAATAACCTGCAATAGACAAAATAAAATATGAAATATACTTGTCAATTCCCAAAGCCATGCTTTAGAGGGTGATACCCCATATTACCATATTTGGTTCTCAAAAGAGCCTTCATCATTGGAATTTTGACTGTTGCACCATCTTTCTTAGTGAAATTCATCAGTTCTGTGCCCTCTTTTCTGAATTTTTGTTTCCAATCTCCCTTGAAATAAATAGCGTTCACCAGGATAAGCCGAGTCAGAGGGCCAAATTCTTCCCCTGAAAACATGCCTTTAATTTTTCCTGTAAAGGGAGTGGAAGAAGAGGCAGCAAGAAATATGCAATAACTTAGTGGAAATGCTTTAATCAAATTAAAAAAAAGTATTTATTTTGCAGATCACTTGTGAACAGGGTGCTTCTTACCTAAACATAGCAATTTTGAAGGTAAAGAGGAGCACTATTAAATATTTTACTTAGAAATGGCTACAAACGGGATTTCACTGGGAAACAGGAGATACAGATCATCTTAGGCAAATTTGAACTGACCTAGTAAACTCTCTTTAGCAAGATTATTTCTATAAATGGCTTTGCAGACAAAAAGAACAAAAACTCAGTATCCCTTCCTGCGTAGCCACTGGTATTTTCAAAATTTATTTCAAGGTCCTCCAGTAGGTCAATCAGAATTACTAAGTTAATGGTACACTCAACCTTCTACTCTTGCAGCTACAGTCCCTGACCATTGGAAGAGGCAAGTATGGAGCTGCCAGAATGATTTTCTTTCTAAAAAAACAGAAATGAATATTTTAAAGTTATGAGACAAAAGCATGATTGGGTGCCATGGAGCTGCATAGGAATGTGGATACAGCTCACCACACCCATCTCATATTTTCAACTTATGGTTCCCTAAATGAGGCTTCCCCTAAAGAAAATAGTAGCATCTTACACTATCACAATTTTTATAGCAGAATAAATAAGCAAAGAAACAGACTGTTGTACATTGAGGACCAGATGTATGCTTGTCACTACACATACAATAATCCTGAAATTTTAATAACATCCTCATTTTAAATGAGACATAGCTTAGAACCTGTTAAAACTTGAACTCATATGTATAACTTTAAACTTGTGTTCTTTCTACTGTGCCATGTCGTAGACCCTTTGGAAATTTTGCTAAATTTTTAAATTTGTGTTTAATTTAAAATTAAGATTACCATGTTTATAATAGGACTACCAATATTTATTATTAAACATTAACACATCCAATGAAGATGTATTAGTTATTTATAGTATATGTGTGGGTGGAAGCATTTAGGATTGACAGATCTAATATCTGGCCAAAGATATTATTCCTGTTGTCATACTTTAAAAACCTATACTTTAACAAAAATTATGATTAAACTTATTCCATTAAGAATTCCACAAATAGGTGTCGTTTTTTTAAAAAAGTATCTGTGTACTTTTCAAAGCAGCTCACAATTTCTCTCTCGGTTTTACAACTGAGTATTAATTTGAATAACAGGGAAGAGAAATAGGAGATTTACCCCTCTGGGCCAGTTTAGTAGGAAAATATTCAACCTTTGTTTACTTTAAGATATTAAAACCCATGAATACAATGTCAAATAATGATTTTATGAAAATGGGAAACTTTACCATCTGTTTTGCTTTCTACCCAGGCACTTATTGTCTCTGCACAAGCCTTTGCATTCTGAAAGTCCACCAGTTTTATGGCACTCTGAAAAAATTTCTCGTTGCCATGGAGATACTGTTCTTTCACAGTGAATCCTTCTTGAAGGTAGAGGGCATTGGCAAGATTAAATGTAAATTCTTGTTTTTTCTTTGAGATGGCAGAGAAAAATGACTTCAGTGCAGAAAATTCTTCTCCTGAAAAATAATTACAATGTATACTGACATATTGAAAACATAAAAACAACAGCTTTTCAGCTTTGCTTCTAAGCAATCTGATTCATATAACTACTTTTATGCACCCTTAGGTATAACTAATAATCCTTTCTAATTTAGTATAAATATTTTAAGCATGTATCTCCTAGAATATGCCTTTCCTAGAGAAATCAGCTCTTAATAGTAAAAAACATAATGTCTGTGTAAAATTAAAATTTGTGTAAAACAAGAATACACATTTAAATAGTCTGAAGGAAACTCTTTATAGTCAAATTTAGCTTATTTTTAGTTGCTGGAAATTTATATTTAGAACTTCATTTTTTGCATGACGTGATATTTATAAAAGGAAAATGCTAATGGATGCTGATGGGGGTTATGACAATGATTAGAATTCTCTTCAATGTTACTTTTATTTCAGCTTAAGAATTACTCCCTTATGAACAACTGTACCTGTCCAAGATTTGAAATTTACTAGGCAACCCATATAATCATCTCTAGAGTTACATAATGATCAGAATTGTCTATTTCTTCAGGTTCATGAATCTATATACTTTGGTTTTCTACATGAACAATAAAAACCTTTAACCATCCCAACTATAACTACTAACCAAATGTGTCCATCAGAATCAGCTAAGACTCATCTCACCACTGGCCTAGTATTTATTTATCGTTGGATCATCCTGACCACAGGGTTGTCAGGAAGGTGTATGTGCCTATGAGAGTATTCTGTGATTTTTGCTCAGTGGCTTCCTATTCATTACCATAGGGTCCTGATATTTTTCATTCCCTTCTGCCTTCATCCTGAAACTCCATCATGTAGTCTGGGAACTGTATTTCAAACCAAAGGCTTATTCAGGGCCTTTGTTATATTTTCAGTTAAATACTGAAAATACCACTTTTATAGTGTTAAAGTTGGATATATATAATTAGTTTCTATTGAAGCAACATAGTTTACCATTATAAGAATGCCCATTGAATAAAAAGATTTAAAAATTATTACTGAGAGGAACTTCTCAGTGTCTATTGGACATAGGCATGTGTGTGTATGTTTGTGTGTGTATGTTTGCATGTGTGTGTTTGTGTGCATGTAAACCATTTATCAGCCCATAGGGCATCTTTGTGTGAATAGGAACAGATGCCTTTCCTGGGGGGCTATAACCCCATGGCCTCTTATCTTGTCCAGCCAAGTGGAGGCTACATTTCAGTCCCTACTTGCCACTCTTTCCTGCTCTCTTGTGTAGGTACAGCCTACACCACCACACACGGGGCTCTGGAAAGTATATTACATTATATTTCAAACTATAATTCCCCATTTATGAATACAGACATGAAAGATTTTAGATATGAAAACTTCATCTGAAGAATTTGGGTAATTCTCTACATAAAGAATTCCTTACATAAAGAAGGGAAGGAAGCTCATCTATTTTCCTTGCTTATGCAGTGATTTCAGATGCAATAATTTCTTGTTATTTGAAGCCAAGCAAAATGTCTCAATAGCCAGGAGGCTACAAAAAAGACTTCCTGAATGAAGGCACGAGAGCTTCTCTAAAAGAATTAATTAAGGTCCGAAATAAAGTGGCAAAATTTGAAACCAGTCTTCAGGAACTTGTTCTTCATCTTTAAAGGAATGGGGGAGGGGAGGAAGGAGAAGGGAAGAAAAAATACTTCCAGCTCATTTGTCAGAGCAACTAGATTTATGTCATGTACTTAAGGTCCAAGACTGTGTGACAAACAGTCAGCTGCCCTTTGATAAATCACTGGACTCAGAAGTCAATAAAAATCTGTCACCAAGTAGTACAAGTTTGGAGGAGAATATAAAGTTATCTGCCATACAAATTTGACTTAATTTACAGTTTAATAACCTCTTTCAGCATAGAAAAAAAGAATACATATTCATGGCTCCTAATAAGCTATGAAAACAAGTTTAATTTCCTAAAATAGAGCCACAGAAAACCTACAAGCCATAGGGTGAATATGACTTTTAGTTTGATTGTACCAGACCTCCAGAAAATGTTCTAAACTTTAGTACATGTTTACTTCTCTTGCTATGAAGGGCCCAAAGGCCAATTGTGAATGCAATGTGACAGATCCAAAGATGAAACGAAGAGGGTTATGGGATTGTAGATTATTTTAGCCAAAAGGGCCATATAAATCATCTCATCCAAAGTCCTATTTTTCTCGTGAGGAATCTAAAATCCAGAGAGATATAGGAACTTGAGAGGTGCCAAGTCCCAAGGTCATTTGATTGCAGAGCTGAGTCAGGAAATTCATGCCTATGTCTGGTTCCATAACGCTCTTGTCATAAAGAAGCACCTTCATATTAGTCTTTGATTAGTAAGCAAAATTATTACAGGCAGAGAAAACTGCAGCATTATCAGAGGTTCAGTAAAATGGGGAAGGTAAATTCTGGGCAGATGTCTTGGCAATGGGGGAAAGGAGAACCGAGGACACTGAGAGCCCCTGTGGGGGTGGGTGCCCATCTGTAGAATAAGTGGGGTGTTCATGTGAAACAGATTGCAGCATAAAAGTGAACTATAGACTGATTCAACAGAGTGCACCTTTTCATAATCACTGGGAATGAAAGGCAGGACCAGGGCTAAGATGAGTCGATGAGACACTTTCATTGAGAATAAAATTGAAGGAGATGCCAACAAACTCAATAATCAAGATAAATAATACCTTATTATAATATGTAGCTTAAAATTAGTATTGATTTAAATAAATTCATGATGAGCAAAATAATAAAAACTGTAAATAAAGACAGGATCATTATCAGTGGTATTTCTTTCTGCCTTGGGTTCCAATATGGCTGTTCCAGGAACTACCTTCCTACGTGTCACACTCTTCCCCTGTCCTTAGTGCCATTTTGTTCTTCTTTCTCCAGACCCCATTGACATTATATATATTATTGATTTCAGAGAGGAAGGGAGAGGGAAAGAGATAGAAATATCAATGATGAGAGAGAATCACTGTATGCCCCCTACTGGGGGTCAAGCCCACAACTGAGGCATGTGCCCTTGACCAGAATCGAACCCAGGACCTTTCAGTCCGCAGGCTGATGCTCTATCCACTGAGCCAAACCAGCTAGGGCCCCCATAAACATTTTATCCACCTTCTTGCACTCTCACTGCTTTCTCCTTAATTCTGTCTCTTTTTTCTTTACTCTTTTTTATTTTTCAAACCTTTACCCTTTGGGGCTGATCTTCCTTTTCTTTTTGCAGCTTTCTTCCATCAGTGCCCCCCTCTCTCCCTTAACAAAGCATAACCGAAAACAAGTTTGGTACATCTTATTATATGTGTTAAAATGTTAATGCTTAATTGTCCATCAATATTCTTCCAAAAAATACAGGAATTTTTATTATTGTTCTTATGATCTATAACCTCCCTGAATCATTTCCAGAATTAGTTCTGGGCAAGTTACTTAACATTCCTTTGCCTTAGTGTCTATCAGTGTTATGTCTACCTCTCAAAATAATTGTGAAAATTAAATGAGACCATGTAGATCAAGCATATAAAACAGTGACAGCTAATATATATACATATATGTGTTTGACAGTGCCATCATTATTACTGTAATTATTATCACATTCACAATCCTGAGTTGTTAGAACATCTGTGTTTCTCTGTAAGATTAAACCCATTTAAAATAATTTAGATTTTTGGAGGCTCTAATTTACTAGTTCCTCATGGAATCAACTTTACATATCTTCATAAATGTTCTATTAACCTTCCAAAGCAGTATCATGTGATGCAAATGTTTCTGGGACTGTGTAGTGGGATTTGCTGAAATTAATATAGACAGCCAAGACTAAATCTGAAATGTAGTGGCTTCCTTTTACATTATTCACAAAGGGAAACTCTTGCAATTAACTTGACTCTCACCAACTTCTTTTTTCACATAAAATTTCCTTTGTTTAAAATGATGCAAATAAAACCTTTTAAAGAAGAAAAACAAATTCCTCAATAGAACTGTTCTGTGCTAAGGCAATATACTGAAATTAGTTGTGGTGAATAAAGTCCCAAATCAAAGACCCAGGTGTTTCCTCTAATGTTCATGACATATTATCTGACAGAGATGTAAAAGTTTAAAATTAGAATTATTACAGAAATTGAAAGTACAAGGTAGCCAGGGAAATGGGGTGCCAGTACTAAAAGTTGGGTACACTAATGCAGATAAACCTTTGGGAGACCCCAAAACAACAACCACACACATGTACAAAGGCCTCTGAAAGGTGTTTTTGTGTGTGTGTGTGTTTTTCCCAATTTTTCTTTAAAAAGTATTAACTAAAGAAACTTTTAAAATGTATACATTAATGCTTTTTCTTGGTCTCATTTAAGTGCAAAGGTTAAATTTTACTTAGAAAGCTAATTTTAAAAAGCTAATGAGATAGAGATAAACACAAAGATTTCTGGGTGAGGATGCTCATTGAAGCATTTTTATAGGAGAAGTATCGGAAACAACCTAATGAAGAAGGGTTAAGTAAGTAATGATATGTCTTTAAGAGGCAATAAAAGGCAACAATAAAAAATTATATTCTGAAGCAGTTGCACGCTATGAGAAAATGATCACAACATAGTAAGTGATAATGGGAGAGTATTTATGTGTACATTAGAGGCCCAGTGCATGAATTCACGCACGGATAGGGTTCCTCAGCCTAATCGGTGATCGGGGGCAATTGGGGCCGACCAGAGATGTCTTGCCCAGTCCCAATCAGGGCCCATTGGGGCTGGTTGGCTGGGGGGAGGGACCGAAGGATGTTGGCCGGCTGCAGGAGGTTGGCTGGCCGTGGGAGGTTGGCTGTGGGAGTGCACTGACCACCTGGGTACAGCTCCTGCATTGAGTGTCTGCCCCCTGGTGGTCAGTGCATGTCATAGCTACCATCTGGTCATCTGGTCATAATGGTCGCTTAGGCTTTTATATATATAGATATACATGTATGGGTACATATATGCATATACACAAACACACATACACACAAAACTTATTCTCAGTTAATTAAAGCTATCTAAAATAGGGCAGAATAAAATAATCAGATATACTAGTACTCACAATTTTATATCTGTATAGAATTAATTTCTTAATAAATTATTTTTGTAATGTTTTTATTAGGAAACAATTATAAATGAATGAGTATTGTTTACATTATAATTTCCCATTTTATTATAAATTTATACTTTTTACAACATTTTTTATTTGTTAAAGTTATATGACCATGAACTTCTCTCTAATATTTTAAAAATAAATTGGGCTAGATCTCATCTAGTACAAATAATAATATGTAAGAATCTTACCAGTTGAGTTTTCCTGAACTTTTAAAGTTTGTCTTATCTGCTGGTATGCTTTTCCTTTTGCTCCCAGTTGTACCATTCCAAGAATCAAAGTTGTTCCAAGTGGGGAAAATACAATGTTGTCCTTCTGAGATGAACAAATAGCTTGATAAAGATCCACTGCAAATTCAGTATTTCTCTGAGCCAAGGGTTTTGAGGCTTGACTTCCAGAAAAAGTCAATAGGAGACTCCACATGATCTTAAACATTTTGACCTCTGTGCATTAATTCGAAACTTATTAGCTTTCAAAGTAATCAGAGTTTATCATTTCACACTCAAAGAAACTTCCTACCTATTAGAATTTTCTGTGTTATTAGGACAAATTACCCCAAGTGTATTTTACTAAGTATCATCTATTAAGAAGAATAGGCCATGTGCTAATGGTATTTTTTAATATTCCTTCAAGAACCAGTTCAACATATATAGCAGTTTCTTAAAATCAAAAGAGGAATTATGATTCTGGGGAAGTATCAATATAGTAGTACTATTTCTAAAAGGATATATGATACACTTTTTCTATCTTTTCCCATGGTTTTACATAGAATAACTGTCACTCTGACATCAAGGGAACCCTCCGTCCAGACTACTCTACAGATCAAAAACAGAAATGGAATTAAAAAATGAACACACTCCCGTGTGGTTTTAGACCTACAATATTAAAAAGTTAATGTATTCTAAATCAATTAAATAATATGGCTAACTTTTTACAACAGTAAAAGTTATGGAATTTGTAGAGCAAAATACCCCAAAACCCACATGCAATTTTCCAAAGGGAGAAAAGAAAACTCTGAAAACTATAAACAAAATTATGACCAAATATAAATGGTACATCAATAGAAAAAGAGAGCAATATCTTTTTTAAAAAAAATCAAAGAACAATTTGACAAATAACAAATGTAAGAAAGCTGCAACTGAAAACTATAACCGAGTCACAACAACACTAATGACACCTTATTAAAGTGCTCTCCACTAAAATTGCAGAAAATTCAACCCTGATTACATCTAGAGCAGAGTGAGTTCTTGCAATTTTACCAGAGACTTGGAGGAAAACTGACTCTGAAGGTCTCATAAATTTTACTAACACTATTTTCCCCCCACAAATAATACATTTGAGTAGCCCGTAATAATTCCTAGTCGAATAGATTACTAGGAAGTAATTTTTATTGGGGGTAAAGATAAAAGCCTTTGGAATACTGTGTTGTTAAACTTAAATAATTGAACAACTATATTTCTAGAGTGTTTTATAGACCATTAGGGAGGTCACCGTGACCCACAAGTGAGTTAAAAGTCATTAAGATCACTGTTATATATAAAGATTACCAAGAGTCAAATATTCTTCAAAACTAAGCTGCAGAGTCATTATCCAGATATTTCAAATTATTTTCTAGTTTATATAGGTAAACTCTACGTGCTTAGGTATAGAATTCACAAAGAAAAAAGAGCTCTAAATTCAATCCAAAGAATTGTTAGAAAATAATGTTTTGTTAAACTAAAAGTATACATACATATATCCATCAAGCAAATGCTTTATCGAGGAGTAGATTGGTACCTAAGGTTGTTAGTAGTAGTGCAACAATAGTAAAAGCTAACACAAAATAAATTTTTGCATATCATTTTCTAATATATTCACTATCTCAGAAGATTTCTGTCCAAAATAGTAGCTTGTAGATATGTAGTCACAATGTTATGAGTACTTTCAAGTCACCAAGTGGTAATCCATTAGGCACATCTTTATGTTCTTGATTTGTTTTAGAATGATAAACACTATTATGAAGGAGGTATTTTTACCCTTATAGTTAAATCAGGAAGTTATCCTCTCATTGTTATTAATAAACTTAATAACTAAAATATACATTCTTTGAGCATCAATTTCTCATAGAAAATGTCTAGGTACTTAGTAAATTATAAGCTCACACAAAATGCTGATTTTAAAAATTGACTTACCTCAGTGGCTTTTGTATCATAGCTCATTAGAAATCGCAAAGTACTAACGAACTAAACAAACTGACAAACAGTCCTATAAGAATGCAATATTCAAATTTATAGTGACATATTTTAAGGAGAATAAAAGTAATGCATTAATTTGACAAACTTAAATAATATCTACTAAAGTGAATTGAAACATTAGTCTTACTCTGTTAAATACTCACAATTAATATTATTGCATATATACTTCATTCAAGAGCTATTAATTTTAAGGTACTTACTCAAAATTTGCTTCTGATCATTCATGGTTATGTTATGTCTGCTGAGAAACACTAGTACATGGGACACCTGACCGGTCAAGGCCAACTCTATTTATCTTGAATGTTCCTAGATTAATTCCTCTAAAACCAAAGCAGGTGTTCACCACATTTGAATGAAAGGTCTGATATCATCAGGTTAATGATCAATGATGAAATATGCAAGAACTAAGAGAGAAAGCAATACTAGAATTTTAAAAGATCATGAAGTTTATATGATTATTTCACTTCTTTTATAATAAGTAGAAGCAGAATTTGGAAGAATGTGCCAATGCCTGTAAATTTGCTAGTAATTAGCTCTTTTTGCTTCTCATAGGAATCCAACATCAGAATACCAATGTATTCTATCATAAATATTTCCGAATACCTATGACAAAAAGAATAAAGCTGAATCAAGTCTAGAATGCAGAGAGACAAATTACTGCTGCATTTAGAGCTCTCAACAATTCATCAAATTATACAATAGAGGAATTTCCTATGGATAGAAGGCCCATTTGAATCCTTAGGGGAAAATTTGGATGTTAAAGAAATATAATCTTTATGTTGAACAAAAAGACCAGATTAAGATTATAGATTTACCAAATGACATCAAGATATTACTATTAAACATAAGTAATTTGATAGTTAACATTGGTGTTATATTTACCAGTATGTGCTCTTAACATTTTACATGATTTTTTTCTACAAACAGTTCATTAGTAAAAAGTGTATGCGTAATTCAATAGGTTTTGATCTCATTGTTCTAGTTCAAATCAATAACGTCAATGGAAATCAGATATTAAATAAGTGGCCTCTGAGAAGAGGAGTGGAAAATTTGTTTCAGTTACCATTAAACAAATATTTACTATTGATTACTAAATGTAATATTATTTCTGATAAAGCTATGAAAAATAAGAAAAATGAATGTAGACGCCTTTAAAGGAGTTTTTGTAAAAAAAGCTTTTTCAAGGACCCCATTAGCATCTTTCAGTGTCCTAGGGCTATAGCTTAATATCAGGCTTGAGAAGCCTGATGACCGATGTCAGTCATAGTATTTAATTTACTAAAATGTTTAGTTGCCCATCTAAGCGTCTCTGAATGTTTTCTAAATGTTGGGTTGCTCCCTCATATCGCTTACTCTGATGTAAGCAAGCTCATTTGCAGCTTTTAATATAACACTGTTAGAGGTTATTTTCCAAAATCACAGTTATGCAACATAAGAACACAATCATTCCTCTGTTCTACTCTGCAATTCATAAATAATAAATCCGAATGTCTAAGACTATCATTCAATCAGTGCTTTTCTACCCGTGCAGTGACACCAGCAAACATCCATCACAAGTACACTTGGTTACCAAATTATTGTGTCTACCGTGTTCAGGTCATAATGTGACTTGCCCAGGAACAGGCCATTATTTTTCCTTCCAATGACAGAGACAGACTCTCAGTCTTAGTGAGATCATTTAATGAAGTTGTTCTGTAAGGACCTTATGTTAGAGCAGTTCAAGCAGACTCCATTTTCCTTTCTTTTAGGGAGTAAAAAGCAGCGGCCATGAATTTCTCCTCCCTGGTTTATGCTTTTTTAATAAGACAATAAAGATACCACAATTGTACTTAAAATATTTCTGCAAACCTTTAAATATTTTTATAAATCTGTTTCTTCTGTAACTCAATTTTGCAACTAGAGCTTTGGGGGAAAAATAATAGGAAGAGGTTACAGGTTCAATCTCATTATCCTTCTAATTAGCATTTAGTAGCATTTTGTAGTTTTTTTTTTTAGTAAACATGTATTTAATTCCAAACTTAAAAAAAAACACACAATCAAGTGTTTTGATTAATAAATAAAGGACTTAAAAGTTAATTTTTTTCATTGATTAATTTCAGGTATTTTTTTCCCTCTGCCAGTTTGCTCTATGTATATTTTGTGTGATAAGAGGGAAATGTTCTGAAAAGATAACAGGTTAAATTATATTTAGTGTAAATCTTTACATAAAAAACAAAATAGCCTACTGAAAAGTATGGGACATCATTTTTTAAAGAACTCTTCTTATTGATTTTAGAAAGAGGAAGGCAATGGGGAGAGAGAGAGAGAGAGAGAGAGAGAGAGAGAGAGAGAGAGAGAGAGAAGCATTGAAGTGAGAGAAACATTGAAAGGTTGCCTCCCCACCATATGTGTCCTGACTGGGGAATCCTGTGCCCGACAGAGAATCTAACCTGCAGCCCTTCAATGCACAGGAGGATGCTCCACCCAATTGAGCCACCCAAGCCAGGGTTGGCACATCCTATTTTAATGTGACAAGTTCTTTTCACTGTAGAAAAATGAGTCTTAAATAATTAAACCTAAATGTTAATTTCAGAAATAGTATATAAAGTCTTCAGTTCTATTAACATTTGATAAGTGAGACCCTGCTACCAGCTTAACAGAGTTAGATGCTGTAAGCTGTAAAAGAGTAAGACATAATTAAATGTTGTTGCTTTTTCCTTTTGTGTATGTTTTGTTCTTAAGTATTAGAAACAGCAACATTAAAAGATACTTTCATACTTTTCAAAACCCTTTTCTCATTAAATGTACTTGGGATACAGCTCCTCTTCATTTTTTTCATACAAGAAGAACCAAATTAGGGTTTAGAGATACACACAGCTTGGTGCTTTGCACATGCAATCAGCTATAGAGAGGTCTATCTATACCAACCAGACAATTTCAGACTAATAATTTCAAACAAAGTATTCTCTAGGGGTAGAGAATGTGAAATATGTCTAGTAAAATAATTTCTAAATTATTCTAGAAAAACTAGGGGGCTCATTCAACCATTGTTTAATAGACCATGACATTTTATGTGCTTTCACTTCAGAAAGATGATGGCAGGAGAAGATGGTTCTATTTATTTGTGTATACCTGGCATCTAAAACAGTCCCTTGCATATGCCCTCAATAATTGGATGGATGGATGGATGGATGGATGGATGGATGGATGGATGGATGGAAGGGGAAATGAGTCTTTGCAAACTATTTGGTACCCATATTACATATCCTTAACATCTCAATATTCCTTTAAATTTCTGGAAATGTGGCTCAACTTTCACTCCACTATATTGTCAGCAATATATGACTCATAAATCATATGCTCAGAGTTTGAGATGATGAATTGTCTGATCAAATCTCCCAACCAGTGGAAGAATTCTCTGCAATATGCCTGTGTGTGTTATTCAGCCTCTTTCTGAACATCTCAAAGAATCCTCTGTCCCAAGGCAACATTTTCATTTTCAAAAAATAATTTACATTGAAATACTTTTAAGTTAACAGAAAAGTGCTGATATAATACAAAGAACTACTATCTCCCACTCTCTCAGTTTCCCAGTTAACATTTCATCACATGTGTACTCTATCTATATAACTAATTTTTATCTACCCACCCACCTATCTTTATAATATGTTTGTATGTGGATACATATATGCGGTGTGTTGAGTGTATGTGTATAAATATATACATATACACATTATAATTTATATTTTTAATAATTTGAGAGCAAGCTACAAACATAACTTTCTATTACTCCTAAATATTCCATTTTATTGTTTATCTACCTGTCTAAAACCATGAATTCACACTGATATCTGAAACCCCTAATCCCGATTCAAAATCTCAGAGTTCTTTCTAGTTTTCCCCCTTTCAAGTTTTGCAATTACTTTCTACAACAGTGTGATATCTAGTGCTCATTATCCTCAATATATTTACTAATTTTATTCATTTATTTATTCAGTTCTCATTTGCTCAATGTAATTACTCTTCCAACCATGCTGGTCATCTCCTCCACTCACCCCCTCTGGACTCACACCCTTCATTCCCCATTCCCTTCCACACTCTTGGCTCCAGTAAGCATATTATCCGGTGGGTCTTCTCTAGGCTTCTTCCTTTCATAGCCATACAGGTGTGCCTGCTGTCAACTACTCTGCACCAAGATGGGAAGTGTCAATGGGAAGAGAATGAGAAAATGTTTCAGGTTTTAACAGGTATTAGGAAGCAATTCTAGAATCTGGCTTCTTAGAATTATGCTCATTAGTTCTATTTCTTTTGTTCTACAGCTTTGAAATCTTTTAGGATAGCTTGTAATTCCCATGAATACTCTTTCTTAAACTAGACCTCCCATTCCTTGTTCCTCTTAATATGCTTTCTATGGCCTTAAACACTCTAAAGACATTCGTCACAATTCTTTCACATGTATTATGCTCCTATATTTTCCTTATATGTGACTGTTGCTTAATGAGAAGGAAAGCAACTTACACAAAAGTCACAATGCCTGACTCAGGATGCAATTAATTATAGATGGAATAGGCAACTGTCTTCTAAAAACCTTTCCTCTGCCATCCTCTCCACCAAATTAAAACTTGCTCCACTGATGTTAGAAATTCTGTTAGAGTTAATTTCATGACTTTATAAGTAATGAGAGGTGAGTAAACAGAATGTTGAAGGTCAAAAACTATGGTCTCTAGAGTAAAACGGATTTGGGCTCCAATCCCAATTCACCATCAATAATTGGGCACTCTTTTAATGAATACAACTCTCAGATGTTAACCTTAAAATAGATATATTTCATATAATTATTGTGGGGTTTAAACACAATGAATTTTTGCAGTTACTGGACAGAGTAGGCCCCTACATGTTGTTAGTTATTTCCTTTATTTTTGTGTGTTATTGCAAAAGTCTTCTTAAAATTCAAATATTTTGGAAGGACACTTTAAAATACATAGTAATGTTGTGTGAAAGAATTTATTAATTATTCTTACAGGACAGAATAAATAAAGCAGCATAAGAATATTGGTTGCCTGCCCCGGCCAAGTGGTTCAGTTGGTAGAAGCATTGTTCCATGCACCGAAGGGTCATGGGTTCCACTCCTGGTCAGGGCATTTACTGGGTCGGGGTACATAAAGGAGGCAACCAATCAATGTTTCTCTCTCACATTGATTTCTCTCTCTCTCTCTCTCTCTCCCTCTCCCTTTCTTTCTCTCTCTGAAATCAATAGAAACATATCCTTGGTAAGGATTTAAAAAAAAGAATATTGTTTTCCTGATGGAAGATACTATTTATAAAGAAAAATGGATCAAAAAGGCAAGGCATTGTGTTTCAGAACCAAATATTGTCTACTTGACCTTCAACACAGAGTGAATTCTTTATATAACCTCAGAACCCTTCTTTTCTTGAGGCTATACCACTTTGTACTATGTTACTCAGTTTTAGAGTAGAAGTAGAACTTATGCAGTAATTTCTCAATAGCTTCATATAAGAATGAATATAAATCAATAATAATAGAACAGCTGCTATTGACAAGGTCTTATTTCATCATCAGTATCATTTAAAACACACACACACACACACACACACACACAAATAGAAAGTGTAAGTAAGTGGGCATACTTTTCTTAGTTAAGTTTATAGATACTCACTGTGTCAATATTTTTCATGTTTAATTTCAATGAGGCTTTCGAAAAGAAAAATGACCAAAACATTTGTCTATAGAAGCAACCAAAGGTCAGAATGCTTTGTTCTGAAATTGTACATTTTTTATATAAAAACACTTGAGAATAGGTAATACCAATTGATACCATCCACTCTGAGTCCAATCTTTGTTTTATTGAAAATAGAGAGAAAGTGAAAAGCAATGGGTAAGAATATTGTCTGAAAACAAAACTTTCTGAAGTTGAAATATAAAGTAAAAAAGATGGCATTCTTAAAATTTATTTTCTGCATTTCATACACAGAATTCATGTGTCAATGAAATATTTATTTTTCTTTCAGTTATAATTGCTTCTTATTTCTTTTTATATTCACTTCATTACTTGTTTCTTGACATAATTGCTTGGCTCTTCTTTCACGATCCAGAAAGTCTTTGGGAAACAGGTTTTTCTCAACAAATACAGCTTTCAAAGCTAAAAAAATGGTGAAGAAATGAAATGTAAATTATATTTGAAAAGGAGCCCAATTAAATGAAATAGTGTGGAGTAAATATTCAAGTTTCACTTTACTTAAAAAGTTGTATGTTTCTAAAGCCTAGAGTTTTATAGGGAAATTTTCTGTTAAGCTTCTGCTATTCCTTTTTTAATTTAAAAGTTAAATTTTAACAGAATTGGTTATAATATATTTATATCATGATAGAGATCCACCATCTAACAGTAGAAGATTACAGAAGATAGTTCTCCATTTTTGTTTTTTTAATATACTTAACAGCTATCAAGGACTCATAAAAAGCCAGGGACAAATTATTCTGTATTAAAATAAAACAATTAAAATAATCAAAACACAGTTTGACTGCCTGGATGACTAAACAAGTACATCTGCAATCATATTCTTATAAGATGCTTTTTTCCTGTGGCTTCAGAAAAAAAAAAAGAGCCAAATTATCCCCATGAGTGGTAATATTGTGCATCAGCAAGAAGTAGGAGGAAATTGTGCCATGCATTCAAAATACTAATTTTGGCCTTTTCTTAACTTTATCAATTCAGCAAATGTTTATTGAATGTATATTATGCACAATGTTCTGTGCTCAGGCGTAAATGGGGCACAAACATAACTAAGTCATAGGTTTTCTTCCAACTGGTAGAAAGTAGGAACAGTACTCAAATAACCAAATTAACGTATACAGTAGAAGACAATTCTAAGAGGATCCAAGCTATGGAAAGTGTGGTTAAGCATATAAAGAGATTATAAAAATATGCAGAAACCAGAGGCAAAGCTTTAAGAATTAGATGCTAATTCAGGGGAACTTGAAGTCCAGATAGGATATTAAGTGATAATAAGAACCATGGAGATGAGAAAGGGTTACCAAGGTGGAAAGGAAATGTCAACTGGAGGGAACACATTGAATCAAAATATGGAGAAACAAGAACGACTATTCAGGTAACTCTAAATAATTCAATACGATTTAGCAAAAGCATAAAAAATATGAAGGAGATGAAAGTAGAATGAGGCTGGAGCTAGACTGAGGAATATTTTAAATATCAAGCCAAGGAATTTGAAAGAAACTATGTAAACACTGAGCAACTTCACAGTATAGTAGCATTTTTATGTATCTAAATTGAAAAAAGACCAAAACTCAGTACTTCCCATACAAACATAACAATGTACGTCAATACATTTCCCCCTTTTCTCTTTAATATTATGCAAGAACAACCAGGAAAATGAGGGGAAATAACTCTGCAAATAAATTCCACATTCTGCAAAACCCAAAGATAGATGTAACCTGCAGCCTACACAATATGAAGAAGGGCAGCCAGATACTAGATTGGGCAGTGTTAGACACGATAAGAGTGATGACAATGGAGCATGTAAGCACATTAGCATCTCAAGAAGTACTAGCAAAAACGTAGTAAAGGTGAGGGGCTTACCCTGCAGTACAAATGCTTTATCTTTCATTTATAGTATGGTTCTCGCCTTCCTAATGCTGCGACCCTTTAATACAGTTCCTCATGTTGTGGTGACCCCCAACCATAAAATTATTTTTGTTGCTACTTCATAACTGTAATTTTGTGACTGTTATGAATCATAATGTAAATATCTGATATGCAGGATGTATTTTCAGGGGTCGCAACCCACAGGTTGAAAACCGCTGAGATGTGCACAGAGGTGAATAAGGCTGGATACCAAAGCCCACAGGGGCAGACTGTTTTTAGCAAAAAATGGTCATAGGTGTGATTCTTATGTGTGAGCCATTTTTGCTAAAAGCAGTTTGCCCCTGTGGGTTGTAAGACCTGAAGGCCACACTAATCACAGATCACAAGCACATATCACCCAGGGACCCCTACAAATTTCAAGTTTAAGAAAAGCCAACTCATTAAGCTAATTCATTAAAAGAGAAAATGAAAAAAATAAATAAATAATCAGCATACCATAGACACAAAGGTATTATAAGCAAAATTAAAAACCAAACATTTTGAAAAGAGCAGCAAAGCTCATCAAATACATGGACTGATACATTGGATAGATAAATATTGTTACTGAGCAGATGTCACAAGTTAAGTTTTAAAACTTGAAAAAGCACTTGCTTCTATAAAGGAAGGTCTCAGAGCAGAAATGAAAGAAACAAAGATTCAACAGGAAATGGTGAAATGTGAGCTGTCAGGACTCAAGAAAATATAGGAAAAAATTGGCATAAGTGAGAATAGGCATAGTGGGGAATGTGAAATATGCAAATGAGAAAAACAAATACAAGATGAAAATTGAAGAGAACAAATTAAGAAGAAAATGGCAGATACTAAAAAACATAGATCCAACAAACACATAAGTTGGGTGAGTCCTTAAGAAAAAAAACCCAAAGCTGAACAAATATTTAAAGTTATCATGTAATAAGACTTTCCTCATATAAGCATCTACTTGATGTACATAGAAGGGACATAGAGTCATCCTTTTACTCATCAGAGACTGGATCCAGGAGCCAGTGCTCAAGTCCTTTATGTAAAATGGCATTGTGTTTGAACATAAGCTACATACATCCTCCTGTATACTTAAATCACCTCTAGATTGCTTATAATACCACTACGATGAAATGTTATATAACTAGTTGATATGCTAAATTGTTCAGGGAATGATGACAAGGAAAAAAGTCTGCTCATGTTCAATATAGACTCAAGCATCATAGGCCTGACTACATAATACATAGTACATGTTGGCAACAACCTTCTTTTTCTATTATTTTCAATATGTAGTTGGTTGAATCTGCAGATGCAAAAGCCACAGATACAAAGGGCTGACTGTACTGTGTACCAGGAATAATAGACGCTGATTAGTCAAAACCAAGGCATAGCCTACTAAAGTTATTAGACTTTAAAGATAAAGACAAAATCATTTGGCAGCCAGACAAAATGATCAAGTCACTTAAAAGGAGAGAAATATATATTGCATTAGATATCTTCATGGCAATGATCAATACCAGAAGATAGTAGAGCAATACCAACAAAAAAATCAACAAAAGAATATGTGAGATATGGATATTATAAACATGCATCCAAGCCGTGCTTTAAATCTGAAAATGACAAATAGTTTCAACATGCAGAGAATTCAGAGACTATTGCTCCTAAGAGTATTTTATAGGAAATTACAGCAAAACAAACTGAGAAATGACTGAGAAAAATTTGGAAGAAGATTTGGTGCTGAGCACAGAATATATTTAAATGTAGAAGTGAGACTCAAATAATATGGGGTTTAGGATGACAAAATAGAAAGTATATACCACATTTTGTTTAATTAACAAAAACTGGTAGGGTAAGGGAGAAGCTCTATTCATGATAAACAAAATAACAACATAAGCAAATTTAAAATAAAAGTCAGCACAAAGAAAGATAATGTTCTTGAATAAATTGTGTAAAGGAAGAGGGATTGGGTAATGGAGAAACATTCATTTTATTGTCACTAAGCATGGATCTAATTGTTACTGTCTTAGAAAAATAAAGAGCTAGAAGAATTATATGAGCCTATGATTATAAAGGTACCACTAGAAGAAATATATAACAACCCTCCAAATAAAAACAAAGAAATAAATTACAGATCCAGGAAAACCTTAAAGTATATATAAACAATCGTATATAATAAAACCATAATATGCAAATCGACTTAACAGTGGAACTACCCGAGGAACGACTGGTTGCTATAACATGCACTGACCACCAGGGGGCAGACGCTCAACGCAGGACCTGCCCCCAGGGCAGCTCTTGTGTTGAGCGTCTGCCACCCCACCCCCGAGAGGGAGGCAACCAGCAGTGGTGATAGGGGGGCAAGGCCGGCAAGCAGGCAGTGCCAGGCCATCAGCCAAGGCAGGTGCTAGCAGGGGGTGGGGGGGGAGGGGGGCGGGATGGCGATTGTCCCGACCACTGGTTGCCCCAAAGATGGCCCTGATCACTGGCCAGGCCTAGGGACCCTACCCTATATATTGGGAAGAGTCTCTTAGATTTAAAAATTAAAACCTGGCAAGGATACTCTAACATTGTAAAAACAGGATGATGCAGAGATGACATGCATGGACTCTGGCTTGCACATTTTGTGGTCAGCCCTGATTCTGACACTTATAACTGTGTGATAAAGCCAATTACTTAACTTCTCTCTGTTTCAGTTTTTCTACCCATAAGATGGGGAAAATGGTACTACTGCCTCAGAAGGATCATGTTATATAGTACTTTTTATAATCAGGGGGAAAAATGTAGCTGCCCATACAACAGCAAGATGCCTTTCACCTGTATGAAAAATATGGTCATTGGCACATGCAGCATCCCAGATTGCAAGAGGGATGTCCGACTGCCGGTTTAGGCCCAACATCTCCCCAGGGGTCCTTGATTGCAAGAGGATGCAGGCTGGGCTGAGAGATCCCCCACCCATGCACAAATTTTGTGCACTGAGCCTCTAGAAAATAGCATAAAAGAATGTGAGAAATAAAAACCAAAATGTCTAACATATCAATTAATGTAAATGTGATCAATTTCATGATTTAAAAAAAATCTTTAGTTGGATTAAAAGCAAAAACCAACATATTTAAAATAAAATGATTCAGAAAAGTTTAAATAAAGGGGTTGAGAAAATATCTAGGTGAATCAAAAGAAAGCAAGGCTCAAAATCCAGAATCATAAGAGCATACAGAAACCTTCCAAGGGGAAGGCAGGGGAGGGTAGCTGGGAAGAGATCAACCAATGAACTTGTATGTATATACGCTTAAGGACACAGACAATGGGGTGGTGAGAGGTGGGAGGGAGAAGGGAACAGGTGCAAGAAGAGGTTAATGGGGGGAAAAGGAGGACCTATGTATTACTTTCAACAATAAAGATTTATATATATAAAAGAAACCCTCCAAGGAAACAGAAACAGAAACTCATAATCCTGGTTGCCGGAAATAGATGATAATGGGAACTGGACAGATCAGCATTGTGGAAGGGAGGGAGACTTTTCACTGAATAATTTCTTAAATGTTCTAGTGTTTGAACTGGTGAATGATTGTGTGTGTGTGTGTGTGTGTGTGTGTCTTTTAAGCAAAATGAATAAACCTGGAACTACCTCATAAGCAAAACTACAAATGAAAACACTTTTCATTTGTCTAATACCACAGTAGGAGATAATGTGGGTTTCTGTACATTAACAGTTGATCCTGTCCCATCTGACTACAGATTAGCAACTCAGAATCATAAGGTATTCTGAATACCATTGAGCTCTGCTGAAATTCACTATAGGAACCAAAATGTTGCTTCTGAAATAAACTCTGTCTTACTGAGGCTTGTCTCTAAACTAGATGAAACATTTTCAGTGTAACTAACCAGTTTTCAGAACAATTAAACCAATAACTAACTGATTAGCCTTTGTAAGATCTTGAGAGAGATTATCCTGCTGGTATAATTCTTTTCTTCCTTTCTTTCTTTCTTTCTTCCTTTCTTTCTTTCTCTTTCTTTCTTTCTTTCTTTCTTTCTTTCTTTCTTTCTTTCTTTCTTTCTTTCTTTAGCTAAAAAACAGATGATTAAGAAATGTATATGCAGGAGCAGATCCCTGTTTTCAGAGTCTGAAGCTAACAATTTTGTGATCTTTCTTTAAGAAAAATAATATGAAATCATAAATATAAAATTATTCATAAAAGTGGCTATTTATTTAGAATGAGAAGAATATCTCCATGAATTATTGGAGCTTGGGTTCTTTTCTTCTGAGATCTCTTTTACAAAAGGTACCTGAAATATTCACCTAGAAATGATTCCTGCTTGCATCCTGGCTTATGCTCTTCACCCAGAACACTCTAAAACTCCCAGCAACTTCCCAAACACTTACAAGAATCTTTGTACTTGAGGCCCATAAAACAACATAACCTTCATCGGTGTCATCGGCAATCTCCTTTACATGGCAAAAGCAGTGTAGAAATTAACCTAACACCTTTTAAATGGATAATGATAATCATTTCCTTTCACTATTCAGAAGAGCAACATCTGCTAGGTTAATGGCATAATGCTTTCATATAATAATGTGTGAGTCTGCCATGTATTATGATATGTGGAAGAAGCCATTAACCACTTATTGAACTTAAGATTATAAAAGGATGTCTTTAGCCTTGCTCTGATGACTTGTTTTCTTGACGTATTAACTTGGCAGGCCAAAGTCCTCCGCTGTACAGTTAAATATTTGTCTAGATATTGCTCTGAAAGGATATTGGTGATGTAATAAAAGTTCCTAATTAATGTACTTTAAATAAGAAAGATTATCCTGAACCCAGTACACACTCTTTCTAGAGCATGCCTGGCACCTTTCCTCCTTCTTCTTTCCCCAGGCACATTGCCTTTGCCTTTCTCCTAGACTCCAAGGTCCCTTCTTTTGACTCTGAAACTTGTTTCCTGAGCCCACGTAGACCAACTGGCTCACTTTTTTCTACTTCTGTGACTTTCTAAATAAACTTTCTCCTTTAATTGGGGGGAGAGGGGGCAAAGAGTCTCTTGGATAACCTGGTGAGCTAGACTTAATCAGTTGGAATGCCTCAAAGCAGGCTTCCCTAGGAGAGGAAAAAAAAAATCCACCACTGGACAACAGTTTCTGCCTGTTCCCTGCTCTCCTATGATCTTTCCTTACTTTTGAACTTGGTCAGCTGCCCACACAATCCCGTAAGCCAATTCCACGTCATAAATTTCAATATATAGTCCTCTGATTCTGCTTCCCGGATCCTGACTGATGTGCCTGCCTTAAAGCACACTGTTTGCAACAGAACAACTGCAAAGGGTAAAGTATTCTTAATGAGACAAATAAACTGGTTGGCCAAGTTTCCTGTGGTTTTGACTGGAGTCTGTTGGATACTCCTTGTAAAGAAGTATTTAAATATGCAACTTATCCTAAAGCATCCTTACGGTCCCCCATGGTTGCTAGTTTAGGAACCACAAGTACTGGTATCACTATCCAAACTTATCTTATCCTTAAAGTTACTTATTCATCATCTACCTCTATTCTCCAGGTGATAAATTCAATTATTTCAAAGACTTGCTGTGCCTTTATGCCTCATATACCCTTACCCCCAGCATTGTGTCTGGTACATGGAAGGTGTTCAACAAACATATTTGTTGAAGAAATGAAGAAGTGAATGGAGATACTTTCAGGCATGCAAAGAGGTGGACTCAGTCCTCACACTTTGGAATTCTTGCATTCCTGAGACTGTAGGGCTCGGCTCGCTAATGGTGATAGAGGGGTGATTCTTGTGTCATACATCTATATATCCATCCACTTGCCACAACCCCTGCTCTTCAACATAGTGCTAATGGTAACATTTGTATTCACTATTTCCTACCTGGAAAAGTCTGATAGTTATACATTCATCACTTCATTTGTTGGTTGACTGCCTGACAAGATTTGTTATAACGATAACAAAAAGATGTTTTTAAAGTAATGAAAATAAAAGATGTGGTGGTCATGAAGTTACTAAAAGATTTCCATTAAAATGAAATAATTCAGTGATTTTAATGCATCAAAGGTAAACTTTTGTCATCTGATTCTTCCCTTGTCCCCTGATTGGCCACTAATTAGATGAACAATGGTGGCACCTTGCCAAAAGAAGGGACTGGGTGACTATGTAAAAATTGCATTGCAATGGCCAGCTGTTGTTAGTCTATGGGTGTACACTATTCTGAAAACCTCCCTTCTAATTTACATGCTCCATGCTCTTCTAAGTCCTCCAAATAAGTGCTTCTCAAACTTTAATGTGCATTAAAAAATCACCCAGAAATCTTGTTAAAATGCAGGTTGTGATTCAAAAGATCTGTTACATTTCTACTATGTTTCCAGGTGATGCCTGTGCTATTAGCCACTGCCCACATTTTGATGTCAAGGTTCTCATTCCTAAATCAAGACTCTAGATCAGTATTGCCAAGCTGTCATTCAACTTCGGCCATCATCCAGCAACAGTCGGATAACAAAGCAACAGAGTGGCAAGGATTCATCATAATGCTGTAATAGTCTTCACATCACTCTTAAATTATTGTTATTTGGGACCCGTAGAGACTTTTTTTTCTTTTTCTAAAACAACATTTTTAACAGCTATTTTAGGTTGACAACAAAATTGAAATTCAGGTACATAGATTTCTTATAAATCTGCTCCCACACATGAATAGCCTCCCCCATTATCAACATCCCTCACCAGAATGTTTTTTGTTTTTTTTTTGTTTTTTTACCAAGGATGGATCTATCTATATTGACACATCATAATCATCCCAAGTGCTTAGTTTACCTGAGGATTGCATATATTTGGGGGGTTTGGACATAAGGATAATGCTATACATCCCTTATTATTGTACAGAGTACTTTCAATGTCCCAAACAGTTTTCTGTGTACCTCCTACTCATCTTTTCTCTCTCAACCCCTAGCAACCACTGATTGCTTTTGTTGTTATTGTTTTGTTAATCCTCACCTGAGAATATTCTTCCATTGGTTTTTGGAGAGAGTGGAAGGGACGGGGAAAGAGAGAGAAAAAAACATCTATGTGAGAGAGACACATCGATTGGTTGCCTCTCATATGGCTCTTGACTAGAATTGAATGGGTACCCTTCAATTCCTGGGCCAATGATGCTTTATCCACTGAGCCAAACCAGCCAGGGCAACCACTGATAGTTTTATTGACACTATATTTTCACCTTTTCCAAAATGTCAGAAAGTTGAAATCATACTTAATGTTCCTTTTCAGATTAACTTTCTTTTTCACTTAGTAATGGTCAGTTAAGATTCCTCCATGTTTTTTCATAGCTTAGTAGCTCTTCTTTAAATGCTGAATAATATTCCATTTTCTGGATTGACCAGAGTTTATTTTTCCATTACCTACTGAAGGACATTTTGGTTGCTTTTGGTAATTGTGAATAAAGCTGCTATAAACATCAATGTGCAGGGCTTTTTAACTCCTTTGGGTAAATACCAAGGAGCATGACTGCTGATTGTCTGATAAGAGTATGTTTAGTTTGTAAGAAACCACAGACTGACTTCCTGTATGATTTCCTACCAGCAAGGTCTGAGAGTCCCTGTCACTCCACATCCTCATCAGCATTTGGTATTGTGGGAGTTCAGGACTTGGGCTGGTCTAACAGGTGTGTAGCAATAATTCATTGGTATATTACTTTGAATTTTCCTGATGAAATATGATGTGGTCCATCTGTTGAACCTTTCAAAAGACATTTTTCATATATTAGTGACTTCTGTTTTGTACGACCCAAAGTTTGGTGGATGTATGTGATTTTCAAGATGATTCCGAGCCATCCTGTAAACACACATATAAAAGTGTAAGAAGAATTTTTATTTCCAAAATGTCTCTGATTTTTGTACTCATTCTGGCTGTCTAGTTATTTAAAATTTGTTGGCACAAATCATGTACAGCAATATATCATTTCTTACTTAAAATGAATAAGTTTATAAATGTTTTATTCTTGTGTTTTAACCATTTGTTCAAGGAAGAAGGTTTTTATAATATCAATGATTCCTTCGCCTTTACTGGTATTAGATTTAAGATTTTATTCTAAAGCAAAGATATATTATACTAGATTTTACAACAGGCCTGTATGTACATTTTTTCACCTGTAGTTTAAGAACTATAGAGAGAACTTTTGGGTTTCAATGGAAAACCATGTATGGCCAGGTGGTCTGATTCTAACTGAGTTCACCATTTTTTTGAAATGTCTTGCCACCTCTTTGTAAATTGCAGGTTACCAGTGAACATGTGGTAGAGTCTTAACTGTCTCATCTGGTAGAGTTTCAATTGACTTCCTCCCCTTCTTAGAAATACCTGCAAATTGGATTGGCGCTTACCTTGCACCAGTTGTCAGCCCTTCCTACATTTTTAGTTATTCCACTTTCCTTCAATATCTGACTGCGATCCTCTAATCCAATGGTTGGCAAACTCATTAGTCAACAGAGCCAAATATCAACAGTACAATGATTGAAATTTCTTTTGAGAGCCAAATTTTTTTAACTTAAACTATATAGGTAGGTACATTGTTATTAACTTAATTAGGGTACTCCTAAGGTTTAGGAAGAGCCACACTCAAGGGGCCAAAGAACTGCATGTGGCTCGCGAGCCGCAGTTTGCCGACCATGGCTCTAAACTAACCTTTCTGGGTCTCACATCTGACTAAAACTAAGATCTAAAACCTGACAGCCCAATAAAGAACATTATAAACTGATGGACAAAAATAGATACAGAGGCAGAGAAGCATTGAACAGATGGCCAAACTACAGTGGGAAGGCTGGGGAGGGTTGGGGTCGGGGGGAGGTAAGAGATCAACCGAAGGACTTATCTGCATGCATATAAGCATAACCAATGGACACAAGACACTGAGGGGCGGGTGAGGGCATTTGCAGGGGGGATGGGGGTAGGGGAGGTCGGAGAAAGGTCAATGGGGAAAAAAAGGAGACATATGTACCACTATTTGTAGTACTTAAAACAATAAAAAAAATTAAAAATAAATAAATAAAAAATAAAATAAAACCTGATGGCCCAAATCCCGATCCATATTCTGTTGTCTTGCAGCTGTCCTTCCTCTCAGGATCTCCAGGACTCCAAGACAACTGACCACTGCCACCACCTTGGTTTTGCAGAAGTGACACCAACAAGAATCCCTGAGAGAGGACTTCCTACTTCTTGCTTTGCCCCACCCAGGTTTATGATCACCTCTGAGCTGTTCAGTTATGAGTGATATTCCTTCATCGGAAACCAAAGTGGGGGGACCAAGGTCAAGCATGACCTGATCCCTGTGCTCCTGGCAAGCAGAGATAGTTAAACCCTCCTACCATCTTTTTGTTTGGGAAACAGATAACAGTGAAGGACCATTCTGTTCTCTCCTGTGCTGAGATAAGACCCTCTCTACCCTTCCTCACAAGTGGAATAAGACTCATCCTGGATTCACTGACTTGCCTCTATAACATTTCCCTCCCTTTGAGATGTTCCTCTTTACTGAATATTCTCTCCATTGCAATAGCCTAATTGAAATCACCTGTGTTAATTGCCCCATTCATCTTGTCTTTGACAGAACAACACCAAAACAGTTCACCTGAGGTTTCAGGAATGCAGCATTTTCTCTGCACTGGAAGTTTTAAAGATGCACTGAAAGGAGGTGAATTTATTGGCCAAGTCTGACCCAGAGACACTTCTAAGTAGGTTTTTGAATCAGGCATATCAAAGAGGGGTTTCAAGCTGTTTGAGAGTCTGCGGGGAACAACTTGGAAGCTAAAGAGAGAGTCTGAAAGATGTTTCAACTTGAAAGGGAAGGAAGGAGAGAGAATACAAAAGGACATTAAAGACCCAGTAGGTAAAACTAAAAAGTCACCTGGGGATTATGAAGTGTTTGAAAACTGTCCCTAGTTCCAAAGTGATAGCTTAGAACATTGAAAGTAGGTCTGGCAAAGAGCCTCTCATCATACAATTGCCAAATAACTCTGCACACTATAATTATGGAGCTGGCGGGAATGTGTGCAAAATGCACTGCAAAGACATAAGGGACACTCTGTAATGACAGAGTGGAGGGGGGTATATTGATAATTGAGATTTTTTTAAAGTTCTCTTTTGTAGTAACAGTTTTTAAATTCAGCAGTATCCTGTTGAAAATGAGAGAAACAATTTTAAACAAAAGTGAGGAAAATAGATAATACCATAGTAAAGGCTGGTTTTAGAAATCAGCCCAAGAGTAGGCTTCCTCGGGAATATAATTTGTACATTATTTGCACAAGGAAAGCTGCACTTAGAAATATTAATAGCATGGGCCCTTCTCTGTTAGGACCCACCTGTCACCAGCTCTGTGAAACTAGGTAAGTTATTTAATCTCTCTAGACCTGTGCCAAAGAGTCCACATATCTGTGTCACAGGGTGCCACAGACTCTTTGTATAGAACACTAGGGACAATAAAAATCCCAACATCATAGAGCTGTTTAAGGGAATAATAAAAAAAATATTATCAATAAAGCAAATGCATCAAGCTCTTATTAGGTGTTGGGCCCCGTAACAAGACTGTCACATGGGTAATTTCATAGGAACATTATGAGAATGGTAACTAATATGGTGCCCATTTTTAGTTGAAGAAACTAAGGCACAGAGAGTTTAATTGACCTGTTCAAGGTCATATAGCTAGCAAGTGGTAACATCTTGATTTGAAGCCAAGCTTGTGCTTCAAATGTTGCTTTTATACCTTTATTGCTTTGAGTGTTCCAAGTTTTATTCCCTCTATAAATGGAATTTCTCCCAAAAGACAACTGTAACTATTAACGTTTTATAACTTAGTAGGAATAATGACTGTGATTTCAAAGGTTACAAAATAGTGTAAAGAACCCAGAGTGGGGGAGCATGAAGAACTAGTTAAGATGATGAAAACAATGTATTGGCCCTAAACTCCGAAGTCCCTGGTCACTACTTTCTCTGTGAAAATGGCCTGGAGCCCTGTAAGTATTTCTGCTTTGTCTGCTGCTCTGATGTTGAGCTCTGTCACTAGAGGGCACTGGAGAAACACTGAAGGAGAAATGGATTTCTCTTCTAAGTGGTTGCTCCTGTCACTAGACCCCTGCAGTGGTTTCTCCAGCATTAGGCTCCTCAGCATGACTTTCCCAGGACCAAGCTCCTCCAGCTCCAGACTCCTGCAATGCTGGCATGGCTCCTCCAGAGCCCAGAGCCACCCCTTACATTGACAACCTCTCAGGTGGCTCTGCAGCAGAGTGCCACCTGTCTGGCACCACCCAGTGAATGACTTTCTAGAATACCCAAGAGCCAAGCAGAGGACCTCCAGCGTGACTCCTCCTGAGCTCAGCCTCCCCTGTACCCCCAGGATGGCTTTGCAGTGAGTTCTGAGATACAGCACCTCCCTGTGCATGGCTTTCTTGGCTCCCCTGAAAGCCAACTTCCAGCAAGTTCCACCTGCTGGGTGGGCATCTTCCATGGTCTCTCTGTCTCAGATCTTTACATCTACTATTGCTCTATCCTTTAAAGTTCTCTTTGCTTCTTACTAGCCAATTTTCTATAATTCCCGTATATTATATCTGAAATCAGAAATAAAATGAACTTCGAAATAAAATTAGTTCTGAAACAAACCTGTCTTGACTGTAGTTGCTCTTCAGTTGCCAATCTTTGTCTTTCCTTTCTACTTTTGTCAGTTTCTTAGAAAAGTGTTAGTTTTTTCTTGGAAGATGTTCCATAGGTCCCTCCATCTCAACATGTTCTCAAAATTAACTCTAACCCACCTTCTTCTCCTGCATTTTCTCTCTCAATAAGAGTTTCTTTTGGGGCATAATTATCCAAGATAGAAATCTGATACATGTCTTCACATCTCATCAGGGCACAAAATCCTTTCAATTCCTTTTCCTTAAGATTTCTCAACTTAGTTACTTCCTTTCGTGGGCCTCCTTATCTTCAAATTAATAGCAGGTACTATTTAATGAATGCTCTGTAAATGCGGGTCATCGTGCTAAAATTAACCCACACAACTCCAAGAAGCAAGTATCAGTAGCCCCATGTAACAGATGAGAAAATTAGGACTTAATAGCTTATGTAATTTATCTAGATGTAAACAACTAGGAGAACACAAAAGGAGCATTCAAAAGCAGATAGCTGGTTGGGAACAACAAGTTCCCGCTACTGCAATATGCTGCCTTAAATCTAGCCTCATTACACTGCATCCACTACACAGTTTTCTAAAAACTTTCTAAAATACAAATCTGGTCATGACACTTTCCTGTTTTAAACATTTCATCAGGAATTTTCTTTCTGGATAGGATTTAATAGGTACAGGCAGGCCATTCTTTTCATTGTAACAGATCGGAAAACAACAACAAAAACCCATGGTAAATTACAGAAATAAAATTTTAAAGCTATCAGAGGGCCATGGAAGCAACGATTACCAAATTAAAATTCTAGAGATGGTAGAACCCTTCTTAGATGAGCTGAGATTGCCAAGTGTTTTCCTCTCCCTGGGGCCTTATCATGTCTGGGCATTTCTGAGAAATAGGCTTACCATAGAGAGATTATTCTAAGGGAAAGTAAAATTAGAAAAGCTTTTGATGACGGTGTGGGTTGGTGTGATGTATTGGAATCTAGAGAAATTTCATAGCTGTGGCCAGTGTTCCCCACAGGATGCATTCTGAGAGCTGGGGTGGTGTGGGAGGTGGTGGATTAGACTAGAGAGGCAGAGCGAAGTTTCTTGCAGTTTTGCACTACTTGGGAGAAAATAGCCCACTAAAGAGAGAGGCCTAGAACAAAAGAGATTTGACATCAGAAGTAAACCAAGTATAATAACTAAAGCTGCAACCCAGCACTGACCAAGCTCAATCTCTAATTAATGTGTTTGGCTCCTCATGCTCTCTGTTGAAAGGAGGAAAAGGTAAACTATCTCTGGGAGAAAAATAACATTAATTTCAGTATCTATAGATCTTTTATACATAATTTATGTCATATAATAAAAATTGTATAAAAATTACAGGACTTATAAAGAGGAAGGAAAGTGTGACTAATACCTAAGAGGGAAAAATAGACATTAGAAGCAGACACTGGATCAGGTAGATATTGATGTTAGCAGGCCGGGACTTCAAAATTACTCTTATAAATATGTTTTAAAAAAACAGAGAAATTTTGGACAAACTGGATGAAAGCATGAGTAATTTCAACTGAGAATTAGAATCTATATGCATAAACGAGATTCAAATACCTTTATAAAACTGAATATATACACTGAGTGTCCAGATTATTATGACCACCTGACGTTTGTAGGCAAATTAGGTATAATTTCGTGCTGAAGTTACTAGAGGGCCAGACCATTATAATAGGGAAGCAGGTTGTTTGCCACGACAGGAGAAGTGATTTTTTTCTGAAGATATGGGTAAACAATACGATTTAACAGCCTTTGAATGTGGGATATATAAAGGGTGTCCCAAAATTCACGCAAGAAGTAATTTTAATAGAAAACACAGGTTTATAAATAAAAATTGTAAATTTTTATTGATTCATAAAGGATACAGTATAGGGTTATGTATGGAATAGCATATTGAGTAAATGGCCTCCATGGCTTTGCTGGCACATACGCACTCTTTTTTTGAAATTTTCCATGACCGTTTTGCATGAATGTGGCTGAATTTTGATGAGGCTCATTTTCATCTTGATGGCTTGGTTAGTCAACAAAATTGTCACATTTGGAGTTCAGAAAATCCACGAGTGATTGTTGAGAAACAAATGTATCCACAACATGTCACTGTTTGGTGCGGATTTGGGGCTGGAGGCATTATTGGACCATTCTTTGAAAATGCGGCTGCTCAGGCAATAACAAAGAGTGCATATGTGCCAGCAAAGCCATGGAGGCCATTTACGCAATATGCTATTCCATACATAACCCTATACTGAATACTTTATGAATCAATAAGAAATTTACAATTTTTCATTATAAACCTGTGTTTTCTATCAAAATTACTTCTTGCGTGAATTTTGGGACACTATTGTGATGAGTGACCAGATTATTATGACCACCTGACATTTGTAGGCAAATTAGCCGTACACTGTATCCTATGGGATATGGAAGCTGAAGGCCTGTTCCGAACACCATTGCTGTCTGCAGTTACCAAAATAAAATGTCTCCTATTCGCACATAAACACAAGGATTGGACAGTCGAGCATTGGAAAAAAGTCATGTGGTCCGATGAATCACATTTCCAGTTGCATCATGCAGATGGAAGAGTGAGAATTTGGTGGAAACAGCATGAAAGCATGCACCCCACATGCATGAGTACAACCCTTCAAGCTGGTGGGGGCCATGTTATGGTTTGGGGCATGTTTTCCTGGCATGATTTGGGCCCTTTAATTCGTGTGGAACAAGGTCTGAATAGTACAACATACCTAAGTATGGTTGCTCATCAAGTACATCCTATCATGTTGATGGCATATCCCAATGGAGATGGCTTCTCCCAACAAGACAATGCGCCATGCCATGGTGCCCATATTGTGCAGGAGTGGTTTCAAGAAAATGAGGGAGACTTTACCTTGCTTAGGTAGCTCCCACAATCACCAGATCTCAATCCAATTGAGCATTTGTGGGACGAAGTTAAAAGAGTCATCAGGCAGCTGGTTCCACAACCATCAAATCTCACAGAACTGGACAGTGCTATTCATCAGGCATGGTGTCAGATTCCTCGCATCACCTTTCAACATCTCGTGGAGTCAATGCCAAGAAGAATCGCTGCAGTATTGAAGGCCAAAGGTGGCCCAACGAAGTACTGATGGGGTGGTCATAATAATCTGGCATTCATAATAATATATATCCCACATTCAAAGTCTGTTAAATTGCATTGTTTACCCATATCATCAGAAAAAAATCACTTCTACTGTCATGGTAAACAACCTGCTTCCCTATTTATAATGGTCTGGCCCTCTAGCAACTCAGCGCAAAATTATAGCTAATTTGCTTACAAACGGCATGTGGTCATAATAATCTGGACACGGCATGTGGTCATAATAATTTAGAACCTATAATAATCTGGACACTCCAAAGTCAAAATAAAATAAATGCACATTTAAGACACATAAAGAGCTGGGGAAATTACTCATCAGCAGGTCCACTTTAAAAGAAAAATTACAGAAAATTCTTCGACTGAAAGAAAAATCTCAGATGGAAACCTAGTACACAAGAAGAAATAAAGAACACAAGAAAAAGTATTGTAACCTCTAGAGCAGTGGTTCTCAACCTTCTGGCCCTTTAAATACAGTTCCTTATGTTGTGACCCAACCATAAAATTATTTTCTTTGCTACTTCATAACTGTAATATTGCTACTGTTATGAATCACAATGTAAATATCTTATATGCAGGATGGTCTTAGGCGACCCCTGTGAAAGGGTTGTTCGACCCCCAAAGGGGTCGCGACCCACAGGTTGAGGACCGCTGCTCTAGAGTAATCACTAAAGGAATAATATAAAGAGATATAAAAACCGAAGAATTAAGAGAAGTCATAAAATGGGATAATTCAGAATATTTGATGTAAACATTTTAATAGGTTCCTCATTTCTGGTAAAATAAATGTTAAGGTCCTTAGCAAACAGTGAACTAAGTGCTCTTGATCTGGGCCCCAATTACCTATCTTCCCTCAATTCTCATCATGCCTCTTTTAGAACCCAGCTATTTGGAACTATGTGTAGCCAGCTCCCTTAGCACACCATGTCACTCATCCCACCCTACACCTGCATATGCTACTCCATTGCTAGAAATGGCACCTCCCTTTTTTCTTACCTGAGTAATACCAACTTAACGTTTAATATCCAACTCAGTTATAATCTGGTTTCTCGGAAAAACCATCTATGACTCTCAATGTGATTTCTAGCTCTACCATATGGTGCTTATCTCTATCATAGCCCTTGTTGCAAAACATAATTATTTGTTTTTATCTGTCTATTTCTCAGAATAGTCTTCAAGGTTGTTGAAGGCTGGGCCTCTACATGTTAGCTCTCTGCCTCCCACATCCAGCATAGGGACTAGCCCAGAGAAGTCATTCAATATCTACCTTTGGAAAGGTTAAATACTTGTGTAAGCAAATGTTATTTCACTATCAGCTAGTTGAAAACTTTATAATATTACTAGTGTAATATTTGTTCACATGGAAAGGAAATTAATTAGAAGAAATATTTTAATATTGCTATTCGCCCTTTCTCTATAATAGAAGTGTCAACCAAATTCGCAATCAACAATGACAGATCAAAACCCACGTGTGCTATTGGTGCCAGCAAGAGCTTTATATGTATCATGCATGCATGAGTCATCTTAGCCTTTTATATATAAGGAATAAACTTGCTTAATTAGACCTGCTTTCTGATGTAGCTAAACTTTTTTCAGCCTGGTGAAGCACCCTAACTTCTCTATCAGCTAATTGTCAGCAACACAGCAGTAAATATTGACACGAAGCAGATTATTATTATAGATCACGCAGGAAGAACAAAGGGTAAAATATTTAACTATAGCAGTGTTTGACTGTATTCTGCACAGTGAGAAAACATGAAGTCATTTTCTAGGTGTCCACCATTTCTTACTTCTTTTCAGTTGGGTCAAGTTTCTAAATATCTAAATCTCTGTTTTCTGGCTAATGAAAAGAAAATAGGGTCTTACCAAGTCTCCTATCTATCTACTCCAGGACTTCTGTGAGGATCAAATGAGATCAGGCACTTGAAAACACTTCACAAACATTTGGTTAAACTGTGAAATTTTTGCACCTGGCTATAGAGCAAGTCATGTTCCTAGGCTGAAGAAACTGCAAGGAGGCTAGTCGCTAGGAAGAGGAAGCTGGGCATTGCTACGTGACATCATTACCTGGTGCCCACAGTGACTCTTTCTCGGTTGGACTCGGATGTGGGCTGCATTTTGCATCATGGGGTCTTGGCAGCATTGGCTGCGATTTGGTGAGGTGTTGCTCCAGTGTGGTGGTGGGGCCTGTGTCCCCCTTGGGGGAAGCCAAGTTTTTCTTTGTTGGTGCCAGGTCCGTGGTGCCATTTATTTGTAAATGGCCAGTGTGCATCATGGCAGCTCCTGCATTGAGCGTCTGCGCCCCCTGGTGGTCAGTGCGCATCATAGCTACTGGTGGGACAGATGAACACTTAGCCTTTTATATATATTGAGTGGCCAGATTATTATGACCACCTCATCAGTACTTTGTTGGGGCACCTTTTGCCTTCAATACTGCAGCAATTCTTCTTGGCATTGACTCCACGAGATGTTGAAAGGTGATGCGAGGAATCTGACACCATGCCTGATGAATAGCACTGTCCAGTTCTGTGAGATTTGATGGTTGTGGAACCAGCTGCCTGATGGCTCTTTTAACTTCATCCCACAAATGCCCAATTGGATTGAGATCTGGTGATTGTAGGGGCCACCTAAGCAAGGTAAAGTCTCCCTCATGTTCTTGAAACCACTCCTGTATAATACGAGCACCATGGCATGGCACGGTGTTGGGAGAAGCCATCTCCATTGGGATATTCCATCAACATGATAAGATGAACTTGATGTGAGCAACCATACTTAGGTATGTTGTGCTATTCAGACCTTCTTCCACACGAATTAAAGGGCCCAAATCATGCCAGGAAAATATGCCCCAAACCATAACACTGCCCCCACCAGCTTGAAGGGTTGTACTCATGCATGTGGGGTGCATACTTTCATGCTGTTTCCACCAAATTCTCACTCTTCCATCTGCATGATGCAACTGGAAACATGATTCATCGAACCACATGACTTTTTTCCAATGCTCGACTGTCCAATCCTTGTGTTCCTGTGCTTGGGTAACTGTCATGGTAAACAACATGCTTCCCTATTTATAATGGTCTGGCCCTCTAGCAACTTCAGCATGAAATTATAGCTAATTTGCCTACAAACGTCATAATAATCTGGACACTCAGACTAGAGGCCCAGTACACAAAATTCATGCATGGGGCAGGGTGTCCCTTAGCCTGGCCTGCACCCTCTCCAATCTGGGACCCCTTGGGGGATGTCCGACTGCTGGTTTAGGACCGATCATTTAGGACCTCTGTCTCCTGAATGTTTGCCTGACTGCTTGCCTGATTGTCCCTAATCACTTCTGCCTGCCAGCGTGATCACCCCCTAGCCGCTCCTCTGCCAGCCTGATTGATGCCTAACTGCTCCCGTGCCAGCCTGATCACTCCCAACTGCCCTCCCCTGCTGGCCTTATCGCCCACAACTGCCCTCCCCTGCCAGCCATCTTGTGGTGGCCATCTTGTTACATGAGGGCGGCCATCTTGTGACGACATCACACGACGCCACCTAGGCTTTTATTATATAGGATTACACAGAGCATGTTATAATCTTTTTCCATCCTCTAGACCAGCAGTTCTCAACCTGTGGGTTGTGACCCCTTTGGGGGTTGAACGACCCTTTCACAGGGGTCGCCTAAAACCATAAGAAAACACACATATAATTACATATTGTTTTTGTGATTAATCACTATGCTTTAATTATGTTCAATTTGTAACAATGAAATGGGGGATCACCACAACATGAGGAACTGTATTAAAGGGTCCTGGCATTAGGAAGGTTGAGAACCACTGCTCTAGACCTTTATTGATAAATCACATGCCAGCACGTCAAACTCAACACATTCCAGATTCAACTGTGCTGTTGAGTGTCAAACTCAGTTAATGTGTCACCATCAGAAGTCAGCTATTACAGTCAAGTTGCAGTTATTTGGACTTCTGCCCTACTTACATTATTTCCTTGATATTGTCTTTCTTTCCTCCCCTCTCCCCCTTTTTACTTCTACTCTTTCTAATTCCCAGCTCAGATGTTACCTCCATTCTGAATTCATTCCTATGCCCCAGCCAGTTAATCTGCCTTCTTCCATGGTACGTAGAACTTCATCTGTGGTGTCTCATGTCATGCATTCTGTCTCTACCTCAAGTTGGTGAAATGAAATGTTAGATTTAAAAAAATAAACTATTTTCACTTACAGAAAAGGCAAAGAAAGAAAAGCTGAAGAAAATTTAACAAGCAAAAGAAAAAAGCACGCCTTTTCAAAACTATGTGGAAATTACAAGAATTTTTTTAACTAAAGGACTTGTGTGCACATACGCATAACCCATGGACACAGACAATAGTGTGGTGAAGGTCTGGGGCAGGGGTGTGCTGGAAGGGATCAATGGAGGAAAAAAGGAGACATATGTAATACATTCAACAATAAAAGTTTAAAAAGAAAATTCCCCCTAATGTTACCTAGATGATGTCTATTTCTGTTTTAATTCTTAAGCTGCCACTCTTGAAACACAGAAGACATTGCTAATCTCATCTCCAAATAATTTATTTCTAATTGAGAGCTGCCAGGAACCTCACTGTAAGTTTATGGAACAAATAAAGGGCAGATTATTTTTCAAAAAAAAAAAATCACAAGAAATTTTTAAGTGGACAAATTCAGAAAAAATAAATCTCTTTGAAAATGTATTAGTGTCTTTTAGGTACTGTAGGTATTTCCATCCAGCCATCCACCCCGCCTCTCCACACACCCATTCTCCCTGCCCATTAGGAGACGTCATCTGTGGATGAAGGAGAATACACAAGGCTCCTCACATAAACAGGCTTTCCCAGGGCTGAGGACAGGTGTTGCTGCACTGCTGTCCAGCTCTCTCCATTCCTGCTTTCCAGCTTCTGAATGCTGTGTCACCCATTTCTCTTGCCTTAGTTCTGACTCCAGGCTCCATCCTGGTTTCCTCCCATGGGCGTGTTCTCTGTCTCAACTGTTGTACACTTTGTCTTAGCTCTCTGGAGCTTTTCTAATGATCTGTCCCCCATACTCTTCTGTCTGTGACTCAGGAGGACCAGATAAGTCCTCCCCATATTTATTCTTAAAGATGAATCACCCTGGGGAAGAACAATGGGATGATACCCTGAAAGCCCTGTCAGTTGCACTAAAGGTTATTTCGATCCCTAATGCTTATGGATTCATGTTTTTAAAAGAAACAAGCAGAAGCCATGGATGATCCTCATGAGAGCAAATGAATGATTGTTAGTTTAGGAAAGAGAAACTCTGATAAAAGGCAAAGGAAGTGATAATAATTAGGCTGGAAACTGGCAATGAGGAATGACAACTGCACCTTGCTTACAAGTGAAATGAAAAAAAAAAAAAAAAGGCCCAGCTGGCTTGGCTCAGTGGTTGAGTTTTGACCTATGAACCAGGAGGTCACAGTTCGATTCCCAGTCAGGGCACATGCCCGGGTTGTGGGCTCCATCCCCAGGGTGGGACTTGTAGGAGGCAGCCTATAAACCATCATTGACATTTCTCTCTCTCTCCCTTTCCCTTCCTCTCTGAAATTATATATATATATATATATATATATATATATATATATATATATATATATAAATGTCACATATGAAAGCATGCTTAAAGTTACTAATCATCCAAGAGATACAAATCAAAACAACAATGTGATACCATCTCACACCTGTCAGAATGGCTATCATCAACAAATCAACAAAGGACAAGTGCTGACGAGGATGTGGAGAAAAGGAACCCTCCTGCACTGCTGGTGGGAATACAGACTGGTGCAGCCACTGTGAAAAACACTATGGAGTTTCCTCAAAAAGTTAGAAATGGAACTCCCATTTGACCCAGTAATCTCACTCCTAGGACTATATCCCAAGAAACCAGAAACACCAATCAGAAAGGATATAGGCACCCCTTTGTTCATAGCAGCACAATTTACCATAGCTAAGATTTTGGAAGCAGCCTAAGTGCCCATCAGCAGATGAATGGATTAAAAAACTGTGGTACATCTACATGATGGAATACTATGCTGCTATAAAAAAGAAGGAACTTTTGACATTTGCAACAACATGGGTGGAACTGGAGAGCATTATGCTAAGTGAAATAAGCCAGTCGGAGAAAGATAAATACCACATGATCTCACTCATATGTGGTATCTAATGATCAACATAATTTGATGAACAAGAATAGATCGATCTAGAGACAAATGGTAGAGGAGGGCGGTTAGAGAGCAACCAAAAGACTTGTATGCATGCATATTAGCACAACCAGTGGACACAGACACTGGGGCGGTGAGGGCTTGCCCAGGGTGGGAATGGCTGGGGGCAGGGGTCAATTGGGGAAAAAAGGAGACATATGTAAAACTTTAGACAATAAAAAAAAATTTAAAAATATGTCGACCAGCTGTTCTCCCTTTCCATAGGGAACCAAGCAAAGACAAGGGGCCTGAACTTCCTCAAGCATGGACATGAAGAAATGCCTCCTTCCTACAGGGTTATTATTTCTCAAGGAGGATGCCAAATCTCCATCTTGAGAATTGGAAAAGTTTAGAAACCACAGATCTCAGAAGATGGTTGGAGTGTAGTTCTGATCTTTTGATTGTTACGAGCTGAAACTTGCACTTTTCATTAATTATTTTAAATGAGTTCCCTGTAGTGTCCATATGCTTTCTGACTGCCTCACTGAGAATCAGGTTGTGCTGTCTGCGCTCCCGCAGGGCCTCTCCTTAAGGGGAACATTTTTTCACAGATATTATTCTTCAAAGTCTTAGAAGCCTATATCAGGCTGAAAAACAGAGCATCCTTTTACACATCTTGTTTCTGAATCTTGAGAGAGCATTCGCTTGTATTTCCTAAGTTCAGCTTTCTTGTCTACTCATCATATTAGCCTACCACTGCAGCTGGAAGGCTCCAAGACAATACATTTTAAGTAGCCTCTATTTGTTCTTTGGATTCGACATATGAGTGAGATCATGTGATACTTATCTTTCTCTGACTGGCTTATTGTGCTTAGCATAATACCCTCTAGGTCTCGATCATATGTGGAATCTGAAGAACAAAATAAACTGATGATAACAAAATATATCCAAAGACATAGAAACATGGGGCAAGACTACAGAATCTCAGATGGGTGGGAAGAGATTAACCAAAGAATTTATATGCATATATGCATAACCAATGGGCACAGACAATAGTGAGGGGAAGACCTGGGGTGGGGGTAGGGGCGGGCTAGAAGGGGTCAATGGGGAAAAAGGGGGACATCTGTAATACTTTCAACAATAAAGATAAATTTAAAAAATTAATAGCCTTTTATTTGTAGTGTTTTACATGAAAAGAACAAAACCAGGTGGGCAGAGACTCTGCTCTAAGGCAGCCTTATGACTGTCTCTTTCTAGGGTATGTCTGAAAATTAAGATTATGTGGCGGGAAGACTTCCCATCCGTAGCAACTCATAATACATCTTCATGGCATTCTGACTTGAGAAAAGTGACAAAATAAAAATATTCTTTTAATGTATCCCAGCGTGTTGGCTGTCCCTTCCGAGAGCACTGATCAGCAGCTGAGCTATAAATCTTACCAGTCAAACCACACCTCATTTCACTGCAACCCAGAAGGCAAACACGTGAGGCTTTCATTTCTACTTTACTTTTCTAATCGATTGAGTTTCAAAGGGAGGGATGCGGAAGTGGACAATGGCTGTGGACTTACTCTCAGAGAACGATGGGGGCTCTGGAGTTTGGGGACACGCCTCCTCTGGCTCTTCCCTAAAGTATTTCTCAGGGTCCAGAAGAAAAGCCGGTTTATTCACTTCCGGTAGCTCTTTCAGGACTCCGATGCTTAATGACCTAAATACGCCTTCACAACAGCAGGTGTTGGGGGGAAGATAGAAATAAAAGCCCAATATTTAATTCCTCAGAAGGAGCCAGCACATTTCCAAGTTAATTTTTTTTAAATTTAACCTTCCTGTTACTCAGCTGGTTCAGCTGCAGTCATCAGCAAACCCTATAAGCACAGCTGTTCACAATAAATCCATCGTCCTTTCATGCAAAGGAATCAAAAGGAACCCAAACCTCCCCATTCATTTATTTTTTTTATTTTCTACTCTTTTGCTATTTTCCCTTGAAAATTAGTATTCTGCAGTTTTGGAAAAGCTTCAGTTTCTCTTTTATCTATAAGAAAATTGTAGCCTTTGTGACAGGAAATCTGTTTTTAAGCATTTAGTTTAACAACATCTCTAAATGTTTGAATTTGCAGGTACTTTCTCATTTTGCTAACATGTAAACCAGAGCTGTGTTGTATATATGATGCATACAATGAGATGATGGAAAGGAAACCTCTTTTGATCACACACCCGTAAAAGCATAGTCTTGGACAATGAAAACATTTTCTCTTTGCTTCAGAGGATAAATGGACAATAGATTGGAAGCCTACAAACCTTAATTCAGGATGTGATTGTATGTTTGATAGTTAACTCTGCAGAGATGGGAACTGAGCTTTGGTCATTGTGATGGCTCGGGTTCTAGGAAAAGTAAACTGATACAGACTCAGCACCTGCTCTGGGACAGGTCCTGTGCTGTCAGTGGTTCTCAAACTTTGCCAGGCTTCAGACTCACTTGGAGGAATTGTTAAAGCATAAGCTAACGACTATACACCACTTTGTTTCTTATTTAGAAGGGTGGGGTGGGAACTTACATTTCTAAGTTCCAGGTGGTGTTGATGCCGTTAGGCTAGAGAACAGTGTTTGAGAATCAGTGTGTTATGTCAAACCAAAGGAGAAATCTCCACAACCTGTAAAATGCCACCATGCCCTGCTGACAGATAAGGACATAGAGGTGGGGCTCAAGATGTTTTAATAACTTGCCCGAATTATATAGCTGGTAAACATAGACCTTGGCTTAAGCTCAAGTATCTTTCACTCCAAACGTTGTGCTCCAAGGTATAATAATAATAGTAACATCTATACTAATACAAGGGTAATATCCTAATTAGACCGGGTCAACCGGACATCTTCCAGACATCCGACTTCCTTCCGGACAAAGCCACGGTGGCAGAGGCTGAGGCAGAAGCGGTTAGGGGCAATCAGGCCAGCAGGGGAGCAAGCAGTTAGGGGGCGATCAGGCTGGCAAGGGAGGGCAGTTGGGGGCGATCAGGCTGGCAAGGGAGGGCAGTTGGGGGTGATCAGGCCAGCAGGGGAGGGCAGTTGGGGGAGATCAGGCAGGCAGGCAGGCAGGCAAACGGTTAGGAGCCAGCAGTCCCGAGTTGTGAGAGGGACATCCGACTGCCAGTTTAAACCAGCAGTCAGACATCCCCCAAGGGGTCCCAGATTGGAGAGGGTGCTGGCCGGGCTGAGGGACACTCCCTCCCCCTGCCCCCCATACACGAATTTCATGCATTGGGCCTCCAGTTGCTAATAAAATTGCATTGAGTTTCTATAATATGTCAGGTACTATTCTAAGTGCTTTACATGTAATATCTCTTGTAATCCTGACAAAAATCCTATGGAGTAGATCAGTTTATAAATATGCATTGAATATTAACAAATAAGGATGTACCTTTTGACAGGAAAATTTCAACCCAAATTCTAAAATGAAAATATCTGTACTCTGAAAGTGCAGCTTTCCTGTGGACACAGTTGGAAAAAGATTCATAGTATGTGAAATAGTCTCATCATGATGGAACCTCAGGACTGATTCTCCCTATGCTTCTTTTTTTTTTCTTAATTGATTTATTGGGAAGAGAATGGTTAATAAAATTGTACAGGTTTCAGGTATACAATTCTACAATGCTTCATCTGAACACTGTATTGTGTGCTTATCACTCCAAGTCAAGTCTCCTTCCATCACCATTTATCCCCCCTTTACCTTCTTCTACCTCCCCCAACCCCTCTTCCCTCTGGCAATCACCACACAGTTAAATAATACACTTGAGTATAATAATGATTTCTTTGTTTCAATTACTTTTTTTATAATTATTTTTTCTAGTCAGCCAATAACTAAACGAATGCATCATTCTGGGTGGCTATGGGCTTCCTAAGAGCAAAATTTGTTTCTATTCATTTTCATCTCTAAACACTTCGGGGAAAGAATTAACATTCTGTGCCAAGGCTATTTTGGGAACTGTAGAGGGCAGGTTACATGTGCTTTCTGGCTTAGATCTTACATGTCCGTTGCATGTACATTGTGCAGCCTTGGACAAGTCACTTAATGTCTCTGAGCCTCACTTTCCTCCTTTGTTAAGTGGGGTCTCAGGACCTTCCTTTCAAGTTTATTAAGGAACACCAATATTCCTGGCACACACCGTAGCTATTTGTCATTCATATCAATCTGTAAAATAATAACACTGTAAATATATACCAGTGGTAATTACTTACTGGATGATTTTTGTAGAACTTCACTGCTGTAAAGGTTATGTGTTTTTTTCTTATATATATTTCTTTCCTTATATTTTATAGCTAAATTTATAACTTCTGATGATCCGACACTGGAAGAGAATAATTCATGGTGAAATAAAATTAACCACAAAGGATGAACAGACACTCTCTGGCTATAAATACTGTATATCTGTTACTTTGACCAAAAAAATAAAATAAAATAAAAACCTCTATCCTGTGGACCTAAATAGTGACATTTGTTTATACCAAACAAGTCAAATCTTTGAATAAAATGCCTGCTGGCCATGTGATAATATAATATGGTAAGAGCTAGAGAGGCTGAGAGGCTAAAGAAAAGCTGTACTCATAACAAGTGGTAGGTCAGAGAAAAAGCTATGCAGAATAAAATTTTATAGAAACACACACAATGTGCCAATTATGCGGGGTAATCAGTGAGATGTGTCAAAAACTCTTTTATCTGATGTCAGGCTGTATCTTCACTTATGATGTACAAAATTCAGAAAAATTCAGCATTTTTGAGGATTCTCATAGAATCTATAAGAAAATTTTAAGTTAGCTTGAATCCAATGAAAATAGTTTTATCAATAAAACATAGAGTGAAATCATTATATAGTTGTATATAATTCCAGTCAGAAAATGAGAAATGATCCCAAACATATTTCACACTCACTGTCATAGACCCTAACCTTAATGACTACACATTTCATTGCCAAAAGTCTGACTCCTTAGCTTATTCTGGACAAAGGCAGTTTATCAGACTTTCCTTGTTTTTCATGTCTTTGGAAGTTTCAATGAATGCTTGTCAGACTTTTGTAGAATGTCCTTTAATTTGGATTTGCCTGACGTTTTTCTTATGGTTAGATGGGAATTATGGGTTGTTGGGAGGAAGTCAACAGAGATGAATCCATTTTCTCACCACATCTTATCAAGGGGACACGCTGTCAACCTGACTCACTGCTTTGAATGTTAATATCCTCACCTGGCCAAGGTTGTATTGGCCAAGTTTCTGCACTTCCTTTTAAAAGTTATATTTTCCCTTCCTTTTTATAAACTTCTCTCTGGAAGCAAATTTCTAAGTACAGCCCACGCGCAAAGGGGGATGAGGAGGGGAACTCTACTGCCTTGATTGGGGTAGTATCTACATGAACTTTTTGGAATTATAGATTTTCCTTTTCTTTAGGAAATCTTTGCCTTCCAAAAGACGGAGGTCAGGTGGAGTTTTTCCCCAGATCACACTGGAATGGCCTCCCTCACAACACGGATCTCCTATGAAGAGGGACATATCATTTAACCACTATCTGGGCTTTGAAGACATGAACAACGGTACATTAGAGTCATTTGAAGATTGTAGGAGAATCTGTAACAATGAGAAGTTGGTGTCAGATACAAGAAGGGTGCTGTTAGGCCTTATAGTTATTAAGTTGAGAATTTTTTTTCCAGAAAAGTATTATTGAAATAAATTGAGGTACAAAAGATTGATAGAAGTAGTGGGGTCTATCTTTGAACTAGTTAATACCAGGCCTTGATTTCCCCCTAAACATCCTGAACTGTTTCCTGCTTTTAGACTACTTGCTTTCTCACCCAGTGGTATTCAAATCAAATATCTTTTGTATAAAACAAAAGACTTTGACTATCTCTACTAAAGAGTTTAAGCCACAGAGGGAGAGAAGTGGGCAGAGGGTACGTGCAAATCTCCTGGAAACTGCAACAGATTTCACTACTTAGACGACAGCCTAGGAAATGGAGCTGTATTGACAAAGCTCCAAAGCAAAGAGCAGTTCTGTGAACAACCAGACCACAGATTTAACTTCATATTCAGAGGCCAGCCTAGTGCTTCTTTTCCAAAGACATCTGACATTTGAGAGAATGGTTACTGTGAAAATGTACAGGAAACTAGAAAGAGGTGAATATTCCTCAAAGTCCAATATTCCTAATGGATGAAGACAAAAAAGCAGAAAAATGCAATAAAGAGTTTTGAGTTTAAAACTTTTGCAAACATGTCTTACATGGTGGTGCAAGAAAGTGGGCCTACTACGGGCTCTGGTAGTCTTGCCAACAATTTTATGAGAAGGAAAGGCTCTAAATGATCAACCATCCCTCGGTCTTAGATGTAAAGGGAAGAATGATGTGTGGCAAATCCCCCAGTGCCCTACTATGTCTATAGTAGTGCCTTATACATAGCAGGTACTTGGCAAAATATTTGATCACTTGACTAAGAAACCAATAACTTTTCAACATGATGCTTTTTGAACAGACATTATGGAGTGATGGCACAGAGTACTGACTCTGGAGCCAGTATGCCTGTTGTAGGATCCCTGGTTCACCTCTTTCTGGCTGATTGACACTGGGTGAATCATTTAACCTCCGTGTACTTGCTTCCCTAGTCGTGAAACAGGGGTCATAAACAGGGGTCATGTAGCTATCTCTAAGGATTACAGTGACAATTAAATGAGCTAAACACATAAAGACCTAGAACAGTGCCTGGATTATTCTAAGAGCTTAATAAGTATTGGCTACTATCACATTAAGTAAAAAAAGACAATTCTTTCTACTCAAAGCAGAGAATTCAAATACTCCCTACAGCCAGTTCTAAGACTCCTAGGAACCAGCAGAATGATGAGACAAAAAATAAGGACACACAGCATTTACAGAGATAATAATTTGCTGTACAAGTATTTTTAAGACTTAAATTTCAAAAATTGAGTAGACTTTCATTTTCTTTCATTTGTCATGCATGTGTGTATGATAGTTCTTGCCACAGATTGTTGGTGAAAGGAGACTGTCAGTCCTCCAAGTGTTTTATGTCACATAAGACCTGATTTAAAATTAGATTTTATTGCTTTGTGTATTTTTTCCCTTATAGTTGGCCATATATTTTCCAATTTAATTTCTCACATAAGATCTACTGGCAGAATAATTAAGTAATCAATGGCATATAAAGAATATTAAATATCAGTTCCCTCATCACTGTACTATAGAATTTAGAACATCATAATTATTTCACATGTCTAAAAACCATTAATTTTAATTATGCCTTCTGTCTATATAAACTTACTGAGAAATAAATGGAAATTTCTGTTTCATTTTCTATCTGGTTTTTAAATCCTGGCTTCTTATAATTAACCTTATCCCCATAAGTAACTTTTTAATGATAGCCAAAGGAAAATTGATAGATAAAAGCAGGCAGAAAAGACTCGCTCTTCATTGTTCTAATATAAGAATGAAGATCAATGAAAGAGACCTTACAAATGGACAGATTTGACTTTAGCATCAGAGCCATTCTGTAATAATAAAAGCGTAATATGCTCATTAGACCAGACATCCTTCCAGATGTCCTTCCAGACGACCTTCCGGATGAAGCCCTGGCTGTGAGGGTCGAGGCAAGCCACCGCGGCTGTGAGGGCTGAGCCCCTTGCATGAATTTCATGCATCAGGCCTCTAGTTCTATAATAAAGAGTGATTCAATAACAGAGATGGTGACTGTGAGATGGTGAGCACATCCCATAGCAATTATTCAAGAGGAGGCTGGGGATATGCTTTTCTTAAGGCTGTCACAGGAGTTAGTTTCATAGACTTCTACTATCTGAACTTCGCTATTGAATTATTGAAGGTTAATATGCATGTGAAAAAATGTTCACTTCTACAAACAATTAAAATATGCAATTTAAAACAATAATGAAAGATCATGGCAACAGTTTTAAGACAATGACAACAGTCAGTGTTGGTTCAGAAGGCAGCCATTCTCATATACGCTGGAGAGAGAGCCCAGGTGTAGGGGCAGCATTTTAGCAAGATGACCCAAGGGCCTTTGACACTTTTCACTCAGCAACTCCACCTCAAAGAATTTATTCGAATGTTGAATTCAGCTCATTGCTCTCACAATTGCATATGAAAGTATTTAAAGAAATGTTTTCCCTGTTAATATTTGTAAACAGTCTACATGTTTGAAAAGAAGAGAATGGTTAAAAAGCCACATAATACATTTCTAGGGAGTCATTAATGAATATTGGTGTCTGTGGACACTCATATTAAAAATACAGGAATAAACTTGTATATTTTTGAGTGATAACACAGGTTATAAATTATGTATACTAAATCATCATTTTTATACACTGCACATTTATTTATTAGCATAAGTATGCCCAGAACAAGCCAGGAGAGTGAAAATTCCTAAGTCTTAGCAATGGCTTTGCTATAGGTGATTTCTCTTTATCTTCTTCTCCTTGCTTATTTGTACTTGCAAATTTTCCCTAATGAACATGTATTATTTTTATATTAAAAATATCCTAAGGTTATATTTTCTAAATTATTTTGTGTGTATTTTTCTAGATTAATTTTCTGTGAATTCAGAGACCAAATATTGCCATAAACTAAGAAAAATGCATGTCCACTGTAGTTTTTGTTGCCTATTTTATACTTTAATTTATTTCTTCCTCTTTTTTTCATTTTCTAATGGTAATTTTTGTAGAACCTAAGAGAGGGCAAAATCTTTCTCTGTATCAATTGTTAACTTAGCATTAGGACTTCCTTATTCTCTGAAATTCTATATTCATCTTCATTTCCCCAGGGCTTAAGTAGAAAATGACATTTAAACACCTACCTACTTCTCAGACATAATATTATAAAATGCCTTCAGCACTTTGGGAAACTGGTATGCATGTATAAACCAGAAGAAAACCTATGCCAAGGTTTTTATCCTGGGGAAAAAATCTTAGGTGTTAAAATGAGAACACAGTTTTAAATTTTTTAATTGTTTTCTTCATTTTGCCTGCTTCTCCCATTTTTATTGCCTTTTTCTTTTTGCGTCTCCATCTTTCTTACTGTTTAACTCCTCCATTAAACATACCGCTGCCTGCATACACATATACAGAAAGTATTTCCCCCCCTCTCATCTCTTTAAATTCCTTTACATATTTTTTTTCATATTTTTGCATATGGACAAGAACTGGTATGATTCTCTCCTTGGATTTAATCTGATTAGGAAAACAGCACATTCTTTAGAATAATCTTTTCTTAGGGAGAAAATAGTCTCTTCAATATTGGACAGAGGCCATGAAAAACATTTTACAGCTGACCATGACTTTGCACCTGTATGTTTTCCACACAAACCTCCTGCGAGAGGTAAGAAGTGACATGACAGTCACTTCTGAAGATACATTTTTTTACCTTTTTCTTTCAATCTGTTTAATAATTCTTAAATGACATTATCCTATACTATTTCATTACTGCAAAGTCTTAAAATCATTTCAATCCAGTCTTCTAACTTAGGTAAAGGCATACATTTCAAAGATCACAGGTATTTTTCGGTGCATTGTCATTTGACAAGATATAGTACAATAGAGATAACTTTGCTTCTTACTGCTGGAAATTTCTCCCAAGGCCTACAGAAACTTACAACCAAGATGAGAAAAATCACTCTGCTGCACACCTATCTACTCTGGCAGAATACAAAGCTCTAGATTTAAGACAAATCTGTGAATTTAGAAACCTATGTATCAGCACTAATTTTCATAACACAAAGTGTCATGCAACAATAGTAAATGTAATAAGATGAGATAGAAGTCAAGAAAGAAGTAAATAGTTCAAATTGCTATCTTTTAATTCTAGGGAAAGGCTTATTTAAAAAAATAATCATAACAGTCTGTCACAAGAAAGGGAAAATTAATATATTGGTTGAAATACTCTTAAACAGGAATCTATAACAATTGCCTTTATTCTTTTAGGAGTGTGACAGGAAGAGAAACAATGATCTATCTGTATGATCCTGGGTAACTTTATTTCCTGATCTATAACATTGCGTTGAATAGCTGGGTGGGGACATTTTGTCATATTGAAAGTCTTTCCATTCCCAGAATTCTATTAGTGTACAGGATTGGTCAAGCTATATTTCTCAATTGAAAAGATCATTCTGCTTAAAAGTAAAATGCCACTTGACATTTCAGTACTCTATAATTCAAAGAAATAGAAGAACAAATACCAAAATGTAATTTAGTGCAACAGAAACTTTTAAAGGGGCCTTTTTTCCCCCCTTCTATTTCCCTGTCAGCAGAGGTCCAAAAGGTCTGAAAGCAAAATAATTAATTAAGAAGTAAAACCTGTCCCCATATTCCTGAAGTAGCTCCAAAACCAACCTGGTGAAACCCAGGCCAACCACCTTTCTAGGATATAAACAGACCCAATATGCAATAACCTAAGAGAGGAGAGGAGGCGTTGGTGTTCATTGAGACCCACTCCAGAGAGAGTGGAGGGAAGCTTCCCCTTCACTTCAAGCCTGCATTCACACAGATCAAAGTGTTTAATGTGTGCTGTCTGCGGAAATCACGAGAGGGACACAGGCTCATTAATGCCTGCAAAAGTCTACAGGCAAAAAGCTATGGCTGGAGCTACCCAGGTGAGTAAGGTTAGAGGGGACAACCAGGGAGCAGTTGGTGTGGCAAGGATGAGTGAGCTTCTTATTGGCCAAGCAGAAGTTAACCCTAGAGGAGTTGTGCAAGAGGGAAGGTCTGCCAAAGCAGGTACACTGCAACAGAAAAACACTGTGATGTATATTTCCCAAGGTAACCCCAACTGAGGGCTGGGAGGGGTAGAGCTACAGGAGACTGGCCAAAGATGCATTGATTTGTAAATGTGCAATGCTGAAGTCTCTGAGTGGGGTCCTCAAAGAAGCCACAACGGTACCCCCTTAATTATGGACTTAAATTAATAATAAAGTATCAATATTGATTCATCAATTCTAACAAATGGACCACATTAATGCAAGACACTGGGTGGGGTAAGGTGGGGTATGTAGAAATTCTGTACTTTGTGTGCAATTTTTCTACACTCCTATATGTGTATGGTAAAAAAAATTCATATTAAAGAAAATACAATGAATAAAAGCATCCTTTCAAAAAATAATAGTTGTTTAGTGTGAACAGTAAAATTAAAAGAGCATGGGTTAGCAAGACTATAGGAAACAAAAGAAATAACTGAAGCTGCCTGGCATGAGAGAGAAAGAGGAATGTAATAATGGGATCTAGCAGAGTGGTGCAAAGAGAAGAAAAGGCTGAACAGCATGAAGGAAAGGCCAGAAGCATTCAAAGGAGAGTCATGTCTAATAATCAAAGTTGATCTCTTGCAAGTTCTGTCATATAAGCTTCTGTGAAAGTTACCAAAACCAGGAGTAAAATCTGACATACATTCTGAGACAGATGCATATAGTGGGGCCTTGACTTACAAGTTTAATTCGTTCCGTGACGGAGCTCATAACTCAAATTACTCATATGTCAAATCAAAAAGTGGAGGAGTGAGACACATGATGCTGGGCTGATGTTATGGCATTCACTGTGACGTTCACTGCACCAACTAGTGGTAGAGTATCTGAAGCTGGATCATAACCCGAATTTTAGCTCGCAACTCAAAGCAAAAAATCGGCCGAGAGACGGCTCGTATTTCAAAAAACTCGTTAGTCGGGACACTCGTAAGTCAAGGCCCCACTGTACATGCATACACACACACATTGTTTTTTAGGAAAGAGGCAAGTTTCCACATTGAGATTATTGATAGAGCAGAAGCAAAGGACTGGAAGACACTGAATAGAAATCAAGAATTCAATGGAGGCAAGAAATCAGAACCACATATAACCCTGAGGACATACATTCTCCCCTGCCACACACAAACCTGTCAATCCCCCCAATTTTAGAAAAATCTCAAGGTCATCATTGGACATTGCACAGAGAACACGAGGAGTTTGGGCCAATCTTATCTAAGTCTTATCTAGACGCCAGTTGGCATCTTGGTAACACTTAAAATTACTTACTTGTATGTTGGCTCATCTTTGTCTTTTTTATCAAGTAGAGAATATTGTATTGGGTCTAAGCATGATTCCTCGTTAGAAGGTGAAGCAGTTTCCCTTATGCTTTCTTCTTGAATCTCACTTTCCATTAAATTATTATCCTTCTTAGGGAAAGAAAAACAGCTTTCAATTTGCCAATGCTTTGCCTATAAAAACAAAGAGATTTATTTTTTGTGATTTTTTTCCTTGAACATTCATATGCTACACTCTGAATTAAAGTTGGGGACACACACAATAAAAGAATAAGACATGATTTCTGTTCTCTAGAAACTTATAGTCTTATACGGACACATACATGTAACTTTAATAAAGGATAAGACACATACATGTAACTTTAATAAAGGTAGAAAGTGAGTCATAGAAACAGAAATTCCCTGAAAAGATAATAATGAAGTACAAAAAATTGACATTCTTTCTTTAAAATCCTGAATAGTAAGATGAATATTTACTAAAAAGAAAAACAAAGAAAGTTTTTGTTGAAGAATTGTCAGAGTTAATTTTTGATACAACTACTTTCTTTTCATCTTATTTCCTAAAATATTGAGCATCCCTCACCCCAAAATATCTATAATAATAAAAGTGTAATGTGCTAATTAGACCAGAGGTCCTTCCAAAGACCTTCCAGATGAAGCTGGGGCTGCAAGGGCCAAGGCAAGCTTTCCTCTGTGAGGGAAGCCTGGGTCCGGGTGCCAGAGGGAAGCCAGTGCCAGCAGCCGGGGTAAGGAAGGCCTACTCTTGCACGAATTTCATGCATTGGGCCTCTATTATCCTATCTAATAAAAGACAAATAGGGTAATTAACCGTACCTCTGATATGCTTCCCATTGGCTAATCAGGGCAATATGCAAATTAACTTCCAACCAAGATGGCGGCCAGCAACCGCGCAGCTGAAACGAACAGGAGGCTTGCTTGCTCCAGTGATGGAGGAAGCCAAGGTTCCCTGCCTGCCATGGCCCAGCTCTGAGCCTGAAAGCAACAGCTCCAAAAGCAACTATGTTTCAAGTATAGAAGCTAAACAAACTCCAGATACCTCCTTTCAGCAGCTGAGGCCTCAAGCTGGAGCTGGGCCTCAGAGCTGAAGCTGGCTCTCAGCTCCAGTCACAGCCATAGAAGGTAAATAAATCCCAGAATGAAAAAAAGGAGAGGTTGGGAGCTTCAGTCGCCCACCAGCCTGAAAACAGCCCTCAGCCCCTCACCCAGACTGGCCAGGCACCCCAGTGGGGACCCCCACCCTGAAGGGGGTGTGACCAGCTGCAAACAGCCATCAGCCCCTCATCCAGTCTGTCCAGGTACCCAAGCAGGACCTCCACCCTGATCCAGGACACCCTTCAAGGCAAACCAGCCGGCTCCCACCCATGCAACAGGCCTCTATCCTATATAGTAAAAGGGTAATATGCAAACTGACCCTAACAGCAGAAAGACTGGGAATGACTGGTCACTATGACACACACTGACCACCAGGGGGCAGACGCTCAATACAGGAGCTGCCCTCTGGTGGTCAGTGCACTCCCACATGAGGGAGCTCTGCTCAGCCACAAGCCATGCTGTCGGCTGCCAGTAAAGTAGTGGTGGTGGGAGCCTCTCCCGCCTCCTCAGCAGCACTAAGGATGTCCGACTGCAGCTTAGGCCTGCTCCCCGCTGGCAAGTGGATATCCCCCGAGGGCTGCTGGGCTGCCAGAGGAATGTCTGATTGCCATTTTAGGCCCAATCCTCCGGGGAGCAGGCCTAAGCCAGCAAGTGGTCATCCCCTGAGGGGTCCCAGACTGAGAGAGGGCACATGCCGGGCTGAGGGACCCCCCCCCCCCCCGAGTGCACAAATTTTTGTGCACCGAGCCTCTAGTGTTATATAATAGTTTTCACAGATCTTGACTATAATTCTTAATATGTATCCATATACCCAAATGACAATACCAATGACAATCTATTTTATATTTTAAAAATAGAATCCATTTCCTTGTCTTCTATCAGTTCACATTGTAGACACAGGAATGCACCAGAGAACATAGCCAGAGTGATAGAAAGGTAACATCAGGTATCCCTAGGATGTCTTAGTGACCTACAAACTGATAACCTTGTCAAAAGGGCATGCAAAGTGAAATGCTGACAAAGGCCAGGAGGATAATGACAATGAATGAACCAAGGCTCATCTAAGATGATCAGCGGCAAATGAGATTTGGCCTTACTGGATTAGAGAGAATCCATTTTACAGTTTCTCTCAGGGAATGACATGTTCTTTTTCAAGAGAAGCAAGAAATCTGGATCTTATATGAAATCTCTTTATTTTTAAATGAGGGCAACTAAATCAAATTTTAAACACTGGGTGAAGAGGAACAAAGTCACTGGCCCCCAGATGAGGAGGAGAAGTGCCAATAAAATAATTCTACCCAATCCATCTGTGGTGAGTGTTAAAGGAAAGGCACTGAAGGACTGCACACAGTGTCTAATTTCTTTTTATACCACAATCACCTGACAGTTTCCTGGGATAAATGTATCTCTATGGTTAAATCATCTCCACTCCCATTTCTCCAGCTCTATAAATAGACATACAAAACCACTTACTTTTACAAATCTAACTTGAAAAGCAATCTCCGATCAATAACTATGTTGTAAAAGTGATTCACAGTGATTAAAAACACTTCTTTCATGAAATATGTAGAATCACATTGCATTAAATTTTAAACACTTTAATCAGACTGTATGTGATTTGAAAATTAAGTTTTAACATGGGAAATTAAAATATATTAATGCTTTCCTCCTGTTTTATAACTGCTAACCCAGAATTGATTCAACTGAAAGACAAATGTGTCATTCGAATGTAGGGCAAAAAGGCACTATGCTTTCCAAATCAAGTTTGTTCAGTAAAAATTGTTCTGATCCTAGTTATATTTACTAAATGGCTCTCCTTATCTACATGTTTTCGTCTAGCTCCCCTATCTTACTGTAAAAGGGTGTCTCTTTTTTACACACTTGAAGGACACTCACTGTTACTATTCTCCAGTATCTGCTATTTTTCTGTTTCCATCCTCCCTCCCTCCCTTCCCCTTTTCCTGCATTAGGGACTAGCAGCACCCTTATTCAAGACAGTTTGATTTTTTTTAAAGGCCTTAACAACATCTTTAGCAGCTCAAGCAAAAGGGACTAGAAAACACAGCTGTTCCTGCTTTGCCAGACTTTACTTTGTAAAACTACACCGACTCTTTTTCTGTCTTTAACAGCAGGGAAAAAAAACACCAACAATTTTCATGCAGGGTTTTGGGGGCTGATGTCCTTCAAAATACAAAAGACTTTACAAAACAACTAAGGAAAAATATCAAGGCATAAAAATGAACAGTTGACTAGCACATACTTCTTAATTAAAATAAAATTTAGGTACAGACCTTGTTTGGTGGGCACAGTTTATGGCACCCGCACATAGAACAGTCTTATTCTTGCTTCAACCCCATCTGGGAGACTTATATTCCGGATGTCACCCGCTTGATGATGCTTTGATTACCTGTCATTCTAACCTCACCTCATCTCATGTGAACCCATGTGGCCTGTCCGTACAGCAATGTCGGCATTGCATTAACTTCTCAAGTGCCCAAAACAGCTTTCCACCTCATGTGTGCTCAGAATGCCAGCGTGCCCCGCTCTGTCTCACTCACTACACACCTACGCGCACTCGTTTGATTCCCACTCAGATGCTGTTCTCCCTGAGAAAGTCCAGCACCTGCCTCGTTTGCAGAGCAGGAGAGATGGTGCAACTCTGGAGCGTTACACTGAGATGCCCAGGGTACCCGGCCAATCGTGGGTCCACCTCCCCAGATTAATTTCTGACTTACCCTCACCCTTCACGTCCTGAAAGGTTGTACAGAATTCTTTCCACACAGGTTGACATCATCAAACTCACTTCACACATAGAGCAACAACAGACTTTGTCTTCCAACACGAAGAGAACTGCTTTGTACTCTCACGGCATGAGAATGGCACCCGAGGTGGCCGAATGGAACCAAGCCAACCAGCCAGACAGAAATGAAAGTATCTCTGTAACCTCACACCACCATGTTCGAACAGTTCTGGTTGAAACAGATCAAACCAAGACTTTGTTCCCCAGAGCGCAAAAGGAACAGGAGCAGAGGTCCCATAAAAACAAACAGAATAAAGAACTGAAAGGTGAGAAGATGAATAGTTCCTTTCATCCATTCCCCCACTTCGGTATTTTCCCCTCTACACATGAGAGCTTACTTTCATGGGAGCACAGGGTTAAAAGCATGAACTCTGATATAAGCCAGCTTGAGTTAAAAGCAAAATTCTACTATTTATTCGCTTCTGTGAGTTCTGTACCTTTGTTTTCTCACCTATAAAATAGTACTAATGAAAGTTCTTCCATAATGGATGGGCAATTGTGAAGATTACATAAGATTATTCATATAGAGACCTAGAACAGTGCCCCAGGAATACAGGAAAAACTCAAAAAATGTTAGCTATTATTATTTTCACAAGAGTAAACCAGATGATGAAGAGCAAGGTTTGGTTTTTCTAAAATATTCTATTTGATTATTACCTTGATTATTACTTGACAGTCAGAGTCATCTGTTTCATATAACATGCTAATATTCTCCACATGTATTTTTACTCAATTTCAAAATGGAAAGAATCCACTTATTTTAGAGAATTTTTTTCTCAAAAATCCTGGAATACGTTTAGCCACACAGAGCATCTTTCCCTGTCTCTGGTGTCCTCCACTTGATGGAACTGCCATGGTTAATGGTAAACAGGACGAGAGATGCCTACAGCTACAGCTCCAGAATGGAAGTCAGTTCTTTCATGACTAATGAACATCAACAGCTGATGAGATTCAAATGGAAATCAGCCCAAGTTCATACTAAATGTCAAGTAAATACTAGAATAATAAACAAGCAATATTTCTACCTGACCGAAGATGTAGACAGGTGCGCCGCAGACATCAGTCACACAAACGCTGCAGTCTGCGGAGCAGGAGATAATCAGCGAACTGCCACCCGGTGCGCACATCTCTAAGGAACTTATCTGGTCTTCATGAGGTTGGAACGACCTTATCAGAGTTGGGGCCTGTGTGATTCTGCTCTTACTAGAATTGAGACAGTACTCCTGAATGAAAAGAAATGCCAGAATTCTAAAGAGTCCAAATGTGAAATTATCACAGTGACATAATAGTTTTTTTAAAAGTCTGATACAGGAATGAAAAGTAGGTCCATTTGGGAACAATAATCTGTGATCCAAATGCAAAAGAATAGTTCATGATAACAGAGGTTAGAAAAATGACACTAACACTCAAAAAAAGGTTTCTACCTGATCTAACTAACTTGAAAAATTGAAAGAAAGGAAGGAGGGGGAGCAGAAAGATGAAAAGAAAACAATGAAAAGTAAAGTCAGTTATTTGATACAGGGGAACTTTATCACATATAGGTAGTCACATATTATACAACTTTATAATATTATTAGAAAATTGAGGAGGTAATCGGTGACACAAAAATCCCACATTAATTCAGGATGACAATAATGTTAGGTGAAGGACCAGTACTCCATTTAAATTATGTTTAAGTCTTGCTTAAAAGAAGGTATATCCAAATTATTTATGCTCAAATGATGTTGCAGTATCTTACTGACAATATTGCTTTTCTAAATTGGTTGATTGACTTGAGTGTATTTTAAGAGAAGATTTTTAATACTAAGGAAAATCTGGTTTTCTCTATAAATTATTTAAGAGAAGTCTCTGCTTAATACATGTAAATGTTTCCTTTAAAATACTCATTCTGTCAGGGGGATCACCTTGTAAGTTATATAAATAGTCTAACCACTATGCTATACATCTAAAACTAATATAATACTGATTGTCAACGGTTATTTTTAAAAAGTTTTTAAAATTAAAAATAATTGCTGTAAAAATAAATAAAATACTCAGAATGAATAGTTCTTCTTTTATCTAGGAAACAGACAAGACTGGATTCATAGTTATCTGCAACAAAAGGCAGTCAAAAGTAATAAAGTGGATGTAGACTGTTTTCAAATCACCTCTATATTCCATATTTTCAAACATCCATCAAGATCTCCTGTGGCGAGGTATCGATTCAGTTTATCAGTAGCCATAATAATAGATCCAACTCCACGATGAGCCAAAAATTCAGCCAGAAGTTGTTTCTTAAATGTATCCCAGAGTCTGACATACCCAGATCCTCCACATGACACCAAGTTAGCACCTCCTGATAGGAAAAGAATCACCTAGTTAGGAAGCTGTGACAACGATTACAGAAACAACTTCAGTGGCTTGCCCTGTGAAAGCATGGCATGTTGTAGAGGTGGGTAGCCCTGAGATCAATTCCCAGCACTTTAATTCTCTCAAATATAAAATTGAGATAACCCTATGATAACCTCACTGGGGTATGTTGAATATTAAATGAAATAAGGTATATAAGATGCTCCATTAAATTTAGTTACCTTTCCTTCATTCATTATTTTGATATTATTTGGGTTTTTAAAATTTAGACAGAATTAATTTATTCCTTCAAACAAACTTATAAGACATTCATTGCAACTTGATGATAATATGATTACATAAAACCCAACTTTCTTAATAACGTATTGGACACAAATACCAAAGAAGTAAAGCTCCTTATGCAGAGATCTGGCTGCATATATGTAGCAATAGCAGCATGATCATTAATTTCTCTGTATAGTAGCATGCTTAGAATCCTATTTATGAGCTTATTTTTACATTTTTAATCAAGAATTTATTGTACGCTCTTATGAGACACTTTTTTGGTTCATAGGCCTAGAACTAACCTTTCATTTTCCATTCGTATATGCTTTGTAGAAGCACTTTATCTAAATTATTCTTCTGTGGCAAAGTTTCTATTATTATTTGATAAATCTGTAGATGACTTTCAATTTGCTTCATCAATGTACTGCCAATTAACAATCATATCTGCTTAAAGTAGAAATAATAGCATGTAGCTGCTTCAGTGGAAACAATTTAGGAACACTGATAATGTTAAGAAGAATTAGTCTGGAGAGCAATTTCAGGATAATAGTTCATATTGTGAGTATAAGTGAGTTCCAGAAAATAGAAAGTTTTAGAATATGTTTCAAAATCTACTCTAAATATTCCAGTGCTTCTAAAGCTTTATAGGATTATAACTGTCAATTTTTATGTTGAAAATTTTTATATGAAAATCATGCAGATTTTCTACTTATAAATTGAATATGAAAAAATGAATAGAGAAAACATAGTGCAGCCCAGGCAATGTGGCTCAGTGGTTGAGAGTTGACCTATGAACCAGAGGTCATGGTTTGATTCCTGGTCAGGGTTTGATTGCGGGCCCAGTGTGGGGCATGCAGGAGGCAGCCAATGGATGATTCTCTCATCATGGATGTTTGTATTTCTCTCTCACTCTCCCTTCCTCTCTGATATATATATATATATATATATTTTTTTTTAAAGAAAACATGGTTCAGATATGTTGTTTTAAACATATAACACATATATGTCTAGATTCCTAATGTTAAGAAAAAGCACTTTTAACATATATATATTTTAGATAAAAAGTAAAAAATATGCATTATTCTCAAAAGGAGATTTTTATTTTGGGTAAACACAGGCTGAATTAGCACTAAGATAACATAGCCATTGAACAAGGAGGAGAAATTAAGAAAATGTATATTTCATCTTTATTCTATTAAATAACTATAGTAAATCATGTGGCAGCACCAGTGTTGGCATATCTTTCAGCAGAAGCTCTAACCAGGACCCTGATGCACAGCTGGTAAAGATACCCAAAGTGTAAGTTCCTCTCCAAATTATTAAGACCAAAAGTAGGCAGTTATTTTAAATTTTGCTATTGCCTCCAATCTCCAAGTTTCTCACTATTTGCTCCCAGCCCATCTGAACCAGGTGCCAGTGCTGTCCCACGTTCTGCTGCATGTAGACCTGCTCACCTCACATATTTGGAGCATTTTTCTTCTTTTTAATTTTTTGAAATTAAATTTATAGGGCTGGCATTGGTTAATAAGATTGTATAGGTGTCAAGTATACAATTCTATGGTATGTCATCTGATATTGCATATTTCTTACTGTGCCTTCTGCCCTACCAAACCTCTTTATGTCGTGGCTGGAACACCAGTTCTGATTATTACCCATAATAAGTAGCTTGCTTGAGTTGTTCTCACTCTGATTCTTGTGTATGCAATACTGCATATATTGCTGATGGCGTCTAGTCTAGTTCCTATTCTTGGACCCATCCTCCTGAGTACTAACTTCATTCGCAGTCAAGGCCTCCCATGACCCAGTACTGACTGTCAGCTAGACACAGTTGAACACTACAATGCTTAGATACAATTACACTGAATTCTCTTTATTGCACCCTTTGCCAACATTTTACAATATATCAAAGCACTCTGCAGTCAAAATATAAGTATACAGTTTACCTGTCGCTGCAATGTTTTTTCTTGCTTCAAGGAAGCAAAGCCTCATCACAGCGTTATCGCACTCGGTGCCAGTGTCACAGGAGCTGGCTCCCAGGGTAGCCTGCTCTGCTGTGGGGCGGCTGGAGCAGCTCCTCCCAGCACTGAGGAGCTTTTGAGGCTCTATATGTGTGATAGAGACAAAGCCAGGTGTCTTAATAAACAGAAACATCTGCTTTTCAAACAAATGCTTATGAACAACAACAGGCCCACTTCATCACAGGCTCAGATGACCCCATCAAGTCTCAGAATAGGTTTCCACTCAATATCCATCAGCCTTCTGCTATTCACTTTCTCAAGCCCAACTTGAAGGACTGTTTGATTGCCTTTTTGTTTGCATATTCCGTACACACTTGCAGAGTTTTCCCTTGATATGAATTCATAAGTACTTCATTTTAGAGTCACATCTTAGAGATCTTGATATATTCAAGACAAATGTGATTCTATTATCATAGCATTTGCAGCTTATTAATCATGAATATTAACCTTGCAAATAATTTAATGAAGATGAGACATAATAACTATTTAAATATATTTAAACAATCATTTTAGCAATATTACTTACTAGTGAGTTACCTTGGAAAGGACATTCCTAATGGGATTTTGATTATTTCATGACACTATCTCCAATCTACGCTAATAAAAACTAGGGATATTCATCTTAGGATGTATGAATAGTCTTTACACAGTTATGAAAAATCTATACAGAAGTATCTTCAAATTTTTAAGGTAAGAAATCTATAGCAATGCCTCTCGTGGATTTTAGAAACTTGATGCTATTTGCTTTCCCTTCCTTTATACTTCTATGCTTTAATTATAGCCACAGTTAGGTTTGCCATGAGACCAAGATGGTGCTCCCCTGAAGGCCAATATAGAGGAAGAGGCAGAATTCCTCCTCTCCATGGAGGGTTCAGATGAGCCCTAATACTTAGCTCCTTGTACATAAAGCAGGTCAGAATTTGGGACCTGCAGGCTAGTAAGTCCTAAATCTCTTAACTATGTTTCTTTACTCTGATCAAATCAGTCCCTCAACTTTACACACACAAAAACAAAAAACAAAACCTATATCTAATGATCAGTCTTTTCCTACGGTCCAATTCAGCCTTTGCGAGTTTATCCAATTGAGACACGCGAACCGTGCTGGGCCATGAGAAATTACATATTCATTACTCAAATAAATTAGTCTAAGAAAAAATCTTTAGTATCTAACAAAACTAAAATAAAATGTGAAAGGCAATTGTCAGGACATTTTGCTCAAGTATAAATAAAATATTCATGTGCTCTGCTAAATTCCCATAAAATACAATATACTCCCATCTAACGCTCCCACAAGTTTCTAAAAACAAGAAATAATTTAAGATTTCCAGGTGGCATAATATTTAATACAAGCTCTAGGCTGAGCCTGAACAGCCAATCAAGTGCACATGAGTTCCCATTTTCTTACCAAGGGGTACCCAAGGTTCACTCAAAGGCAATTTGGTGAAGTTTATTGGCAACAACTAAACTAGATAGAAATGAGAGTCTGCTCCCTGCTGTCAGTAATTCAGAAGCACTGATATAGTATATGGAGAAAAAAATGTCATGCCAAGGAGAATTTGCTAAGCCAAGTAAATATCAAGAATTTTTTAAAGTCACTTTGACAAGACAACAATATCACTAATCCCTTGCGCTTATGGCCAATCATCTATAATTTAGGAGCTAGCTGCAACAGTACATATATAAACAACCAGGCCTGCTGTGGCCTGGCTCAGCCACATTATTTTAGTTTCAAACTTGCACTCACCTGATTTTGATTGTAGCAGCCTCTGGTAATCAGGATGAAGGACATAGTGAGCATTTCCTGTGCTGTTGTTCCACAGAACAATTTCTCCATCATAACTCCCTATATGAGCCAGCATGGAGAACATAAATTGCCAGAAAGTTAGAGGAGTATGAGCAACAGCAATGAGAAGAAGTCATTAGTATAAGATCTTACATGGAATCTGTCACATAGTAGGTACTCTATATATTTTTGGAGACAAGTGAATAATAAAATTAGTATTTTTCTTAAAATTTAGAACTTACAATCTTTAAAACATATGTACGCATTATGTATGATAAAAATTACTCTATCTTTTTATTTTATAGAATAAGGGCTTTGCCATTAAACACCTTGAGTTTGAGTCCTCGTTCTGCCACCTACTAGCTGTGTAAGCTTGGGCGAGTTATTTAATTACATGATGTCACAATTTCCTCATCTAAAAAACTGGGTTAAAATTGTATTTCTTAGGGTTGATGTGCAAAATGAGAAGTACCTAGAATAGTGCCTAGCATATTATAAGTACCAAAAAAGTGTTAATAATTATCATACTTTTTTTAAGGAGTGAGGGCAGCCAAATCAAGTTTCTCTAGGTTTGTTTCCCATATCTCCTTTTTGATGTGTGTGTCTTCTTTTCATTCCCTCCCTCCTATATTATTTGTTGCATATTACTTTCTCCAATCCTAAAGTTTTCCCTACAGAAAGTCATTTCTTACTGCTCATCGCAGAGAACATAGAAAAACTCAACAAATGAGGGGCTAAGTCTGACCAAGTCTCTGCTCTCAGCAGCTCAATGAGGACAGCTCCCTACTGAGCAGAGTGTCAATATCCAGTAAAGAGCAGAGGGGAAAGGCTGAGTTTGAGTGGGGTGTACATATGGTGCCTTTCTTGGGATTTGGAGTGAGAAGAGAGTAATCCATACTAAGTCCTGTCCTGTCCTGGGGAGAGCCCCCTGTGCAACTCATAAATTGACCAAGGATGATATATCTCCATAGATTAGCTGTCCATCAGAGCACCTATCTTCTCCTGTGATTTTGAAATGTCCGACTCTCAAAGGGCTTAAACAAACATTTGCACATAGGACTGATGGGATGAGAATGAATGAAGACATCATCTATTCACCAATTACAGTGGTATTTTATGACACTTCAGAATAACAGCTCTACAGCCTTACAGATTGTTCCCATTATCCTGCAGTATGAGCTACTCCCTGCGGGGGTGGACTTCCAGCAGCTATAAAGCAAATTGAATAGCAGTGTTGGCTGTGCTGGAAGGTAATCAGGAAAGTCCTAAAAAACACTGCAACTTCAAGTGCAGATAGAGCATTAAACTTCATATTGCAACACTTCATAGCTATCCTGGCTGTTTTCCTGTAAGCTTTCATTCCTCTTAATTGATGACATTTTTTTATTCTAAAAAAAGAAAAAAGAGTAGGCTGTCAAAATATGGACTTGTTAATTTCATGGTGCGATCTGTCTTTATAAATTGTTTTCTTTGGCCAGAAATGATATAACAAATGACTGTTTCTTCTTAATATGTCACATCAAAGTCTGTCCATGGATCCTTTTAAGAACTTAAATTTGTCAACATTTTATGAGGCCAGTCTTTAACCAATATCACTTTGACTACATTGTGCCAAAGGGTTAATACATTCCCATTATAAAACATCTGAGTGCCACAAAAGTGTGATTTGTATCCAAAAGGACAATAAAAATAAAAGCTCACATTTATGTCCAGCTGGTGTGGCTCAGTGGTTGAGCATCAACCTATGAACCAGGAGGTCACAGTTCAATTCCCGGTCAGGGCACATGCCCAGGTTGCAGGCTCAATCCCCAGTAGGGGGTGAGTGGGAGGCAGCCAATCAATGATTCTCTCTCATCATTGATGTTTTTATCTCTCTCCTCTCCCTCTTCCTTCCTCTCTGAAATCAATTTTTTAAATTTTTTTTAAAAGCTAACATTTACTGATGAGCTTACTGTTTGCCGAACACTGAGGTAAGCCCTTACACAGATTATCTTATTCAATCTTCACTATAAAATAAGATATAGATACACTATTGTTAGCCCTGTGGCATAGAGAAAACTGATTTAAATAACTCTCCCAATACCGTGAGTTGCAAGTGGTGAAAATAGCATCTAAAGCCAGGTAGCCAGGCTCAGGTGCCCTAGAAATAAGGACCAAGAGTAGCTTTAAATGAAAACAATCTATTCACTTTGCAGTTGGGAAAAGTTTTTATTTTATTTTTTTGTTTTTGTTTTTTAAGTGAGTGAGATAAAAGAAACCAAACTTTCACCATTGATTGTCAAGTGAAGATTTAATTAACCTGTAGCAAGCATTTGTGGAGGTAAGAATGCAGCACAAATGATATCATCCCGGTGCTGTATCCCTCCTTCCCATTCCTCAGGGTGGATGAAAAACTGATTGAAGTTCTGAGGTCGAAACACGGTTATAGCCCTAGTAAAAAGGATATACAACTTAGCTGGGGATCTAAAAATAATAGAGATATTGAGTAGCCATTGTCAACGTGGGCAGTGTGACTTGAGAGGTCTAAAATACTACACTATCCAAAACATAATCCCCACATGAGATCCATTTACTGAACTTCCCATATTAAATTTTCTCTTGGATACTCTCATTAAATTCTCTGGTAAATTATAAATACTTAGTATTAAAAGGTTAATTATCCTTTCACAATCACTAATACCAAACATGTATGCACTTATCAGATTAATTATTCATCACCAGAACCCTACTGCAAGGTTTCCCTGTATGGAGCCACTAAGAGTTTTGTGACTGTGACAATGAAAAAGGGGATGAGTCTGTGAACACATAGTATTTGGTAGTTTGAACAAAACTGACAAGATTTCTTTTCATCAGAGCACCCAGGACTTGTTAACATACCCTGAGGCATTTCCCAGACTTACTTGACCACAGAGTCCTTTCACATACAGTGTCATGAAGAACTACCAATTGTGGAACACACTTGGAAAATGCCACTCCAAAGGAATGGTACACAGGACAGATATGTTTTGAACAGAAATAATCATGTTAAGAAGGTCAGTATCTTGGGGCCCTGACGGTGAATTTGAGGACAGACAAGGATGGGCAGAGAATGAAATGCCTGGTGCTTGATGGGGAAGTGAGGAGCACAAAAACTAAATTGTGAGGGTATTAATACTACCCTGTTCTCACTTGATTTGGACTCTGGCTACCAGCCTCTACTAAGCCTCTTCTTCCTTCTAAAGCCACACACAGCTCAATGAGCGTCTGTAACCACAGGCTTGGTGACTTCACTCTATTCTCTTCATCTCCCAGAGATCTTTCTTCTATTCCTACAGCTCTGAAGGTCTCCCAATTGTCCTGTCATTGTAACTCCTTATTCTCTGATGGATGTGGCTTTCTCCTCCTATAAACTCTTTTGTTTCTAGTATGTCCTGGGTCTCTTCTTGCCTCCCTGACTTTCACTCCCTATTCTCAATTTTCCCTTCCTTTTCTCTCTCCTCTTTTAATATGGACATTCCTTATTGTCATTCTTCCAATCCATCTCTCTACTCAAAAGAGCTTGTTCAGGAATTTTGTAGACCACCATGAGCTCCAATCTCGCTTATAAATGGTTCTTAAAACTCCCTTCATTTATAACTTTTTCCAGTGTTGAATAGTTCTCCCTTGCCAGTTGGCAGCTGCACATAGTGCTCACATTAGCAACATATCAAAAATCCAAAATTTTCATCTACCCTCCACATCAGCCCTCCTTAAATTTCCTATTATGACCATAATTTCAGCCTCCTGCATGTCTTCCTCTTTCTCAGTCAGGTAAAATACTCAGATTCTACCTTTGTGAGATGTTATATATTTACTCTTCCTTTTTACTTGTAACAGTCAATGACAACCTCCTAGTTCAGTGCTCACTACCTCATGGTTGAACAATTGTAACAGTCTCTTAATCACTTTCACTGCCTCTTGTCTACCCATCTCTCGTACACTCTTCATCCTGCTACTAGATGACTCCATTTCAGGGAGCTCTTAAAATGCATTTATTCTATAAGCATTTCTTATTTCCTCTGTAGAAGTCTCTATTCTGCAGGAAATAGAGCCATGAACATAAATGACTAAAATGCAATGAAATGTAGTAAATGCCAAGGAATTACTGATCAAACTGCCATGGAATTCCAGGTATAGAAATCACAGAAGGCTGAGTGGAGGGGTCATATTGGAGCTGAACCATAATAGATGGGTAGGATTTGAAAGAGGAAGGCAGTCTACGCAGAGTGGGGAGACAGCATGAGCAAAGCTAAAGCTCATGCTCTGTTGAAAAACATTTACTAGTTTTCAGTTTCCTGCATGAAAAAAAATTCAAATGTGTGGGCCTGTTATTAAAAACCCAATAATATTTGGGTCTAATACAATTTTTAAGAATAATTTCTCTCTATTCTTCTATCCTTGCTTTTTAAAATAAAATTCGAATGTCCAACCAAATATTTGATAGGGCTACTGGAAGCCACAGGGTACATACAGAATTCCTTCCTACATGTTCATTTTATTCAAAGAGTTTTGGAGAACATCTTTTTGACATTAAAATAAGGATAGATGAATTGATATCAGAGAATGCAAGTTTCCCCTGGACTTTAAAGATAAAATATAAGGTTTCAAATAAAGTTCTTGCTTGCAGGAGCTGTTTTGAATGGTTAGGAGTATTCAGGGACTTAGCCTCCTTGGTCAATCCAAGCAATATTCTTATTGCTCTCCTCTAAGCACCTTTCTTGTTTTCTAGGCACCCTTTATGCTTCTAACTGCTCTGTGTCACTCATGATGTGTCCTTCCATCCCTATATGGATTTCCTTTCACACACAGACCCATATCTACTATCCATGCACCCATTCTCTAAAGCCTATCTTGTTCTGGTAGGCTTCCTTAATTACTAGAATTGAAAGAAATAGCTTCCTCTTCTGACCTCTTACATTGTTCACGTTTCACTTTAATAAATATTATGTAGTTTTCACTTCTCTGCTAGTTTGTAAGCTCTCAGAAGCCAGAGAGCTTGTCTTATTCTGCAACCCCACAGTAGCAAGCATAGTGACCTATGTATATTGAGTGTTCAATAAATATTTGTCAAGTGACTGAATGAAAAATTTCTGCTCAATTATTGCCTCCTCAAGTAAATCTTCTCTGGTGATCCTAAAGACTCCTTGAGTATCTCATCCTCACCTACATAATTTTTCTTTATTACATTATCTGTATATGATATTGTGGTCTATGTTTATTTGTCTGTTTCTTTCCCATTTATTCTGCCATACATAAGCCCTAGGGGAGCAGAGACTTTGTTTCTTTCTTCATCAGCAGTTCCTAGAACAGTAGCTAGAACATAATGGGCACTTAACAAATATTTGCTGAATCAGTGGATGAATAATTCTATTTTTTAATAATTTAATATTGATGTTCTTTTAATATGAGGTTTATCAAGATATATATAAACCACCAGGAGGCAGACACTCAACACAGGAGCTTTCATGACACGCACTGGCCATTTACAAATAAATGGCACTATGGACCTGGTGCAGACAAACCAACAAACCAACACTCAGCTTCCCCAAAGTGGGACACAGTCCCCACCACCACCCTGGAGCAACTCCCCACCAAATCACAGCCAATGCTGCCAAGACCCCATGGAGCAAAATGCAACCCACAGCCCAGCCCAACCTGGAAACGGTTGCTGTGGGTGCCTGGTAATGACGTCATGTAGCAACACCCAGCTTCCTCTCCCTAGGAACTAGCTTCCTTGGAGTTTCTTCAGCCCAGGAACCTGACCTGCTTTGTAGCCAGGTGCAAACATTTTACCCTTTAAATGTCTGTGAAGCATTTTCTGGTGCCTCATCTCATTTAATCCTCACAGAAGTCCTGGAGTAGGTAGATAGGAGACTTGGTAGAATACTATTTTCTTTTCATTAGCCAGAAAATGAAGATTTAGAAAGTTTAGAAACTTGACCCGACTGAAAAGAAGTAAGAAATAATGGACCTTGAAAATGACTTCAGGTTTTCTCACTGTGCAGAATATAGTCAAACACTGCTGCAGTTAAGTATTTTACCCTTTGTTCTCCCTGCGTGATCTACAATAATAATCTGCCTCGTGTTGATATTTACTGCTGTGCTGCTGACAATTACCTGAAAGAGAAGTTGGGGTGCTTCACTGGGTTGAAAAAAGTTTAGCTAAATCAGAAAGCAGGTCCAATTAAGCAAGTTTATTTTATATATATAAAAGGCTAAGTTGACTTGGGCATGTGTGATACATATAAAGCTCTCGCTGGCACCAATTGCACACGTGTGTTTTGATCTGTCATTGTCAATCGTGAATTTGGTTGACACTTCTATTATAGAGAAAGGGCGAATAGTGATATTAAAATATTTCTTCTAATTAATTTCCTTTCAATGTGCATGAATCTGTGCACTGGGACACTAGTGATAATATAAATAAGGTAATTTTCAGTTCTGAAATTATAGTTAATATCATTATAGCTCTGTATGTATATACTTTTAATGTTCTCTTTAACTGTTGGTTTGATTGAAGAGATTAACCTTCAATGGAGAATGTGAGATAGGAGTGACAGGGAATGGAGAATGTGGGGTGCGAGTGAGAATGGAGAATGTGAGGTGGGAGTGACAGGGAAGAGGTTAATCTTCTAGCTCTTCTATTATCTCTCAGCTAACATTCAATGTCAAATATCCTTTCCCCAAGATACCCATATTAACTAGAAGTGGTTAGGGAGTACCACCCAAAGGCACAAAATCCTTTTTCATAAGATGGTGCAAAAAGAAGCACTTCTGATATTTGACCTTGTGTGTCAAAATCTCAAGAAACTAATTAGCTGCCACCTTTCCCTTAAAATCTCAACCTGAAATGACAGTTATCCTTAAAATACCTTCAGAATCCACACTGTATTTCTTACTTTGTCCATTTCAAATATAACTTTTTTAAGTTTATACTTTTGCCAAGAGTAAAATTAAAGTACATAATGAGCCAATTTTAAGGCCATTTTCAGAGTCTGAGATTGTTCTTTCTGACATTGAAGGATTTTACTAGCTCCATTTCACAACTCATATCTGAAATCCCGAGAGTACTGCTACTGAGTCATTGCGTCATCTTGTGAAGATGACCATAACTCTAACTCAGAATTTAAATACAATGACCAATTCTGCGAGAAAAAAATTAGTTTTTCCTGTCAAGTGCAGAAAAATACTTAAAAAATGTTTTAAGAAACAACCTTTTAGGATGAATGAGTTAGGAAAATAGCTTTTACTAAAACTTGTCATGTAAAAATTCTTGGAAGAACAAAAGAACACAATCAACTATGTGTTTTTTCCCTTTGAGGTTACTTGTTCATGTGTTGTTAGTCCAATTATAAGAACCTATGTACTGACTTTTAGGTTAAAAAGGGATATCTCAAAGGCAGAGAACTAGTTTACTATATGTCAGTTCATTTTTATCTATTTCCCTAAAATTTGTGAAGTCAAATTGTAAACACTAAAACCATCTCAAAATTAGGTTTGAGGGTCATTTGTGAATTCCTGCCTCCTCCTGACCTCGAGCAGGATTGTTCAGAATAAGTCACAACTTTGGAAGTTTTCATTCTGATTCTTAGCCTAATAATATAAACCAGTTGAATCATATGGAATTATAGTTTCTTACTAAGGCAATCATTAAGTATTTAATATCTCATGATAGGTAAGTTTTATTGTTGAGGAACTTTAAATCCCTAATCTCATTTCATTTAAAAATACATTTAGAAATCAAATTACATCAACAGCTATTTTTGAGCACCTACTTTTTTACAAAACTGTGAAAAATGCTGCTATCAAGAATATTTTTAGCCCAGCTGGGTGTGGCTCAGCTGTTGAGCATTGACCCAGGAACCAAGAGGTCAACAATTCAATTCCTGGTGGGTTGCTTGGTTGTGAGATTGATCCCTAGTGGGGTGGGGGGTGGGGGGAGGCGCGCAGGAGGTAGCCAATCAATGATTCTCTCTCATCATTGATGTTTCTATCTTTCTATCCCTCTCCATTCCTCTCTGAAATCAATAAAAAAGATTTTTTTAAAAATAATATTTTCAGAATTATTTGAAGTTATATAACAGATTCTTTCTTTTTTTTCAGTGTTTGTATAGGAATAAATATTTAAAAGGGGTAAAAATTTTTATAAACAATGATCTCACCTTTAACAGAAAGAGAAATAAATTGGAAAAAACTAAGAGTCTGAGTCTATTTTTATAGAGTTGACAAGTATAGAATCAGAATTTTAAGGCTAAATAAAATACTAAACTGTTATGATTATTTATTTTATTTTACCGTAATATACATATTACATGTCTACTTTAAACAAATGCAAAGATAATTGATAATTCATTCACTTAATTTTATCAAAATAAATATGGCCAGGTATATAATTGACCCTATGTCTCTAAAGTATATTTTGCTTAAAATGATAAGAAACATATTTCTAGAATTTCTAAATTTGGGACTTCCTTTTTCTGACAGAGATATTTTCTATATAAGAATTATAGTATTTCTAAGTAGTTAACATGGGCTCTCCAATTCAGGTTTTCCTTAGGATAATTTTACAGTGGCATTTACCATATCTTGCCTTGTATATGTTGACTCCCTAATTAGGATGTGATACCACTGAGAGCACGAATCATGCTTCTTCACATTCATAGTTCCTAACTCAATGCTTTTCATTTAGGTGCAATTTAAAAATAATTGAGGGAAAGAAAGGGGGGAAATAATGATACTCTAGAACTTTAAGGTGCTGTTAATAATACATTCTTATGCACTTCTTCAAATGCACAGAAATGATTCATTACCTTTGATTGATATGACCAACCTACTTAATCAAATTACTTGTTTAAAAGAATATAGTTGCTTTCTCATGATTTAACAACTTCATCTGTAACTCAGAACTAATGTAAAGAGCATGGACTTTGGTGTCAAATTCTAACTTAGCTGCCTATTAGCTCTGTAAGCTTGGCCAGGCTGCCCAACTTCTTCAAGCTTCGTTTCCTTTCTTATAGAGAAGAGTTGGTAACACTTAACTTTCTGATTTATTGTGAAGAGAGAATAGATTTTAATATCTACCCTGCATGCCTTTTATTCAGAGTGTGACTAATGGGAAATTAATCTTGCTAATCATCAGATTCCTTATCTAGTCAATAAACATTAATTGTTATATAACTAATATCATTGAGCATCTATTAAGCAACAGACATTATATAAATATACATACTATATCTATCTATCATCTCTCTCTATCTCTCTATCATCTATCTATCTATCTATCTATCTATCTATCTATCTATCTATCTTTTAGTTGCTCAATGATATGTATTCTATTCCTATGTTAGATAAAGTGCAGGAAGCTAGAGAGCACAAAGACAAAAAGGAGGCATATTTCCATCCTGGGAGTAAAGAGATATCCTCGTGGGGAAGATATGTGAACGAGACTAGAATTAAGAATGCACATTTGCCACATGAGAAAATGCTTAGGAAAGGGAGAGAATAACGACAAGGGGGTGTGGAACAGTGAATTTGTATGGGAACATCCTGACAGTAGGTTGCTCCTTGAGTTTGGAGTGTACAGGAGAATGAGTGAGAATGAAACTAAGAATAGGTCCAAGCTGGTGGGGACTTCCATTAATTATGTAGACACTCTGAAAGGTGTCAAACAGGGAAGTAACATTGACAGAATGCAGTGTAGAAAGAAATCATTGTAGCTAAAATGTTCAGTATCTATTTAAGAGGTGAAAGAGGGGCATTACTAGAGGAAAGGACAAATGGGAAGGCTGTGACATTCGTGTATGTGGGAATGACACTCTGAATTATACAGTTGTAGTAGTGAGGAGAACAGGTTTGAGAAATATTTAGAATATAAAATGGATAAGGCTTAGTGACTACTTGGTGGTGAAGTTGAGTGAGAAGGGAAAACCAAGGTCTCTGGCTATTAACAGGTTTTGGACAGGGGAATAAATAATGCATGCAGTTTAGAATATGTTGATTTTTGGATTGCAGTCAGACACACCCAGCAAAGTGAGTTTAGAGAGATAAGAGCTAAAGACAGAGATTTGAGATATCTATAAAATATCGCATACCTTCCAAGGTGAAGCCAAGGTTTAAATTAGATAATGTGTGTTAAGTGCTGAGTGCTACAAAGCTCTATGGATAAAATAAATGAGTTTTATCTCCCTAACTAAGTGGAATTCTTATTCCATCCTGGGCAAAATTAGCAAACACGGCTCTTTTCAATAGAGCCTGAAGTTAAAGCTTCAGCTTAACAGTTTCCTCTGGGTTTTAAAGAAAGCTTGATGAGCTGACTGTCAGTCTTCTAGTTATTTCTTCTCTAATCACTAAATTATTAAGGAATTGGCATAATGGACCATCCTTCCCAAGCTATTACCAAATAGTTGACTAATACTCTTGCTTCTTTTGTCAAATGCGTCCTGGCAAAAAGATCCCTGCAAAGATCCTCCAGCAACCCCTCTAACATAAGGCCTCTGACTTAGAAAATATATTTTTTAAATCCAACAATATAAAGTGACATGAAGTCATTGGAAATACATTTTTTTAGCTTTCAATTCCAACTAAGGGATCCAAGTCTTGACCACTTTGTGGAAGATGGAATAAGTGGAGAAAGATGGGAAGAGTGATAACGTTTCCTCCTCTCATTTCAGTCTTCCCAAAGCTTCCTCCCCAAGATTATAGAACATGATCACCCACAAAGATAGACCAGAAAATTGGATGCTCCTTTAAACCATTTTCAGATGACTCTACATATCTCATCTTTTAAAAATTTTCCCTGTAAGCAATAAAAAAAATTTACATGTGATGCTAATTTCTAACTATGGAGATCTTAAAAATATAATGAAGAAAATGGTATCTCTACAGTTGTAAGTTACACTGATTAATTTTTTAAATTCTTTCTTGTTCTGTCCCAAATTTAAATTGGGTCAGCTGTATACTACACATTTACCCTGCCATGATATTAGAGAATTAAATGTTATTCACTGCCACAACCTAATTATAGAGATCATTAGGCCATAGTCTATTGGAACGGTTATGAGCTGTTAATGGCTCATGATTGCTCCCAGGGATGTGAAGAAGCCTTGTCTTTCAAAGTTGAGGATGATTGAATTAGTTCTTAATATCAAGTAGAATAATCTGGTCTATATTTCCTTCCTTATAATCAAACTTCCCCTGAAACTGAGCTGTGTGTGGCACTCTGCTTGTCTGCATACGCACATTTGCATGAGAATAAAAGCCTTTCATGTGATTGATAAAAATCCCCAAGTATATACTGTTAGCTTTCTAGGTATGAAATCTGTTTAATCCTAGCTTCAAACCCTTCAGATCATAATTCTATAGTGAATAATGCTGGGCAAATTACCTATTAGAGCAATATTTTGTGAAATGTTGAATTTATGGACAATATATTTTCAAAACATAGCACTTTAATTTTTCCTAGTGCTTATACAATGCCATAGAAAAGACTCTGTTCATGATCCCTTAGTTCTCTCAGGAAAAAAAGGAAAGAAAAGTAATTTCCCTTGTAATGAAATGGAAGAATAGCTCCTTGAGAACAGTAAGTGGGCTGTGAAAGGGCCTCTCTGCACTAAGATGAAGGAGGTACTAACACAGAATTCAGTGGGCTATTTCCCTCTTGTGCTGCAATTTAAAATAAGCAACACGAGAAGAAGGAATGAGCTCCTTTTACAGTTGAGAGAATGTAATTTACACATTAAGAATTTATTGCCTATAACATTTGGGAAACTTTTGGAGTTAATACTCAGAAAGTGGTATTATGTCCCTACCTGGAATGGTTAAAGGAAGAGGAAGGTTCCCAAAGCCAGGAGAAAGCCCTATAACAATTCCTAAACTTGCTCAAGCTACATGATCTTATAATAGTATAGTCACTAAGCATTCAGTCAATTCCAAACAATTTCACTCACCTAGGTTACCAGAAAGTCAATGCTTTAGATTCAGTCAAGATTTCTATGTTCTTTTTTCTTTTATATTTTGATTCCAATAAGAACATTCTTCCTATAGTTTTCTGTGAGGCATATCATACCTGTCCCAGCCTGTTACCAGTATTGTCTTCTTAAGAACCAGGATCTGTGAAATATCCACAACTCCCTCTTTTCCAACATTTAGTGTATGGTGACAATATCCATTGAAATCCCACACCTTTAAGAGAAAAATTAAAATCACCTTTGACACAAGAAAATGTCTTCTTCAATGAGTGAAACAGCACAGTGTAATAAGATTATTCTAAATGTTTGTGTTTCCATTCTGGACTAGGGTTGATTCACTCAGAATATGTAATAATTGAAGAAAATCCCCTCACTATGGAAATTTAGCCATTATATGTATTACTCTATGAGTAATACTACCACTTTATTCTAATAATGTTTGATTCAAAGGCTAACAAATTAGTGGGTATTTTTAAGGGGGTGGCAAGTTAAAATCATGAAGAGCCCCATTTTGGAGTTTGTTGAAATCCTGCTTCTCACTCTAAGTACTAGTATGTCTCTCTAAAATTCCTAATTTATGACACAGGAACATTACTTCTCAGGGATGTTTGGAATTTTAAACATCTAATACAGAGCCTGAAACACCGTGATCATTGTACCAAGTTTTCCATCATCTGCCCACAAAACATCTTTTTTATAGGGGTTGCTAGAACTCAGCACTATGGAAGCACAGGCAATTCTAGATTACCCCACTCGGGCATTGGTGAGGACCTAGACCCAATAGGTGTGCTTTAAGAGAGAATGTCATTAGGTCCCCAGCAGTTAAAACTATGCCTTGCTATGAGACATTGTTGGCACATCACGCACGAAGGGCAAGCTGGCATTCTGTCAAACTTAAAATGCATATAATCTTTGACTCAAAAATTCAACTTTTAGAAAGTCATTACACAGAGACACTCAAATGTGTGAAATGGCTTAATTTGGAGAATATTCTTGAAACATTGTTTATCAAAACTAAAGATTTGAATCCATTTACTGGTTAGCTAATAAGAGACTGAGCATCAGAATATGGAATAGCTATACAGTGACATATAATGTAGCCATTAAGAAGAATGAGTCACCACCATGTGTCCAAGCTCAGCCAAAACTAAACCAGCTGTGTAATCTTAAGCAAGTCACTTTATCTCTTGGGCTTCAGTTTTCTCAGCTGTAAAACTGAGATAATAAAAGCAACAACCATAGTGTGTGTGTGTGTGTGTGTGTGTGTGTGTGTGTGTGTGTGTGTGTGTGAAGTGCTAGGAAAATTTCTGGGTCATAGTAAGCATGAAATAAATGTTAGCTAACTTTATGACTATTGTTGGTATTCATATGAATCAATGTCCAAGACAGGAAAACACAAAATACAGAACAGCATGGACAGTGAGCTGCCGTTGAGAAAGAAGTGGTGCTCAGAGGCTAGAAGCATGGATCAGAAACTGGAAACAGTGGCAGGCACAGTATGGAGCTGGAAACAAGGGTGAAAGATTTTTTTGACTTTATATCTATTTTATATTTTAAATTTTATTATATGCATGATTTAATTTATTCAAAACATTAATTAATTTTTTTAAAGACACTTCAAAACCCTGATAAGCAGGGCAATACTTTTAAATCTTTGCTTACAGAGGTATTGGTTTTAGATGCCGAATGATAAATGAGATTAGAAAATGTCATTCATTCTTGTTTCTTCATAAATACAGCCACTGTAGCTCAACCCTGATTTATGTGTCCTATGTAGAGGTTACCAAATTTCAGAATTCTGTTGTGCTATTGTGATAAAGATAAATGTACCTTCAAAAGCTGAGATTATACTAGTAAATTCACATTAGCTTCTAAGATGTCAAAGCTTGAGCTGAGCCAGAGCAGCGCACATCTTCTCACCCATGTCACTGTTTTATTCTACCCATGGCTCCTAACCAAGCACACCTGAAATAATACCACACATAGGTATTGTAAGCATGTGACTCCCCCAGAATCTACCTCATCCCTTAGCTGGGACCATTTTAGCAACCATTTATAAGTCTGCCCTACTCTGGATGGTTACTTCCCATGACAAGAGTAAAGGGAACCTAATCTACTTCCCTTATTTTTCAGTTCTGCCTCATTCCCCACGACTAGTAGTGGGGACACTTGCTTGTTCCTTTTGATAAGCCTCTGTCTAATACTCCACTTTCAGTTATTCTTTTTTTATTCCACCTTGACTATTAGGATTGGGATTATTCCATTACCCTCACACCTTTTACCAATCAGTCCTTCCATGAATGAGTCTATTTTGCTTAAATCCAATCTCCCAATCTATATGTCATCCATTAACCTTCCTAGAGGTTAATCAAATTCTGCTGATTCCCAGAGATTTTCACTGTAACATGCCATAGCACCTCCTTCCCACTGGCCATTAGCAGGCTGCAATCCTCCTTCAAACTTGCCTCCACCTTCCATGATATGACACCTACATATCCAGATAGCGCCCCTTACCCTGAATGCATCAGACATCCTATCATGGAAGGTACATCTAATTAACACTCTCATGACTCCAGATATGAAAGTTTGCAAGCCACTTAAAGCTTATTCAGAAAAGTACCCTCTGCTGCCTCAGAGTGTCACAAGTCATCTCCAATCAAACTCTGTCATTGCTCTCAGAGCCCGGGGAAGCAGGGAAGATTCACTGATGGACATGATTTCAGATTGTATCTAACTTGGCATAAAAATTTGATCATTTTTTGCAAAGTAAAATAGTATCATCTTTCTCCCAGAAGAAATGAATAATGGTTGCAAAATAAAGAAAAGCCCCAAAGCAGAATATCATGTGAGTATAAGATAAATAATAAATAAGATGATGATTGTTCTTCCTCCTTTCTTCAACACCTCATCTTCACATAAAAATAAAAATTACAAAATGGGGTGATTCTAACATATTAATTTTCTGGAAACGTTGCATCTATGCCATGTTGAAAAGTTTACGTACTTGCCCTGATTTCTCATTTTATAAATCGAGGAAAAGGAAACTAGAGACATTAGCTGAAGCACATGGAAATTATTCAGGACTCTTATTCCCAAAAGTAGTCCTCTATCCAGAGCACTGGAAAAAGCTTTCTGAAATAAGAAAGCCAAGTTGTGTTTTCATTCTAAATAATTTATGCAGAAAAACCATTTATTCATTTTTCCACAGAATTTTATTTTCCTAACAGCTTTGTTATTAGATGGCTTGGGTTCTTTAGCTCTTCTTACCTTGTCTCATCTCTCTTCTTGCAAGGCCAAAAGAAAGCACAAATAAATATAGTCAAAACTGTGTTTCCTCTCACAGTATTCTGGCCCCCTCTTGTCTGGTAAGAACTGTTCCTACCTTAACAGTTCCATCTGTGCTGCCAGTCAAAAGCCGTGTCTCATTTGCATCAAGGGCCATAGTGCTGATTTCTGCATTTCCATGACAACCAGTAAATTGTTTGATTTTCTGCCCAGTGTCTATCATCCAGAAGCAAACTGTTGACCCCACATCAGAGCTGATTACCTAAGAGAAAATAACATTGTAAAGAAATTAAATACAGTCCCAAAATCTATCATTATTATTCCAATAAAACTATCGAACCTGTGCATTTTCTGTACTGGGATCCCCTAACAGTTAGAGACATTTTTGTAATGTATTTTCTTTCTTTTTGTTGAGCTGATAACATTTTAATTTCTAGGCCAGGACTGAGATAATAAGGTCATGATTCTCTTTATGAGAAAAGATAGGAATCTACTTCCCTTACCCACCATTCAGCTTAGTGTCTAGAGGCCATTCTGAAATCGAATCCTCCTGAAAATAAACTTACAAATCTCTTGCATTTAAATGAGAAAGTTGATTTTAGTAGTCATGGTGATCTGACACTATTTACTATATGAAAAGACACATTTCATTGTATATCAGTTTCCATTTGGCATTCAGAAAAGAAAGCACTACTGCCATTATGGGGAAAAGTTAATTTAAACAAATTGCTAGAGCTATTGCTTTTAATGCTATTAGTCCCTTCCTTCTTCCTTTCACAAGGTACTGTGTATATTTTTACAGCCAAACACTATTATTGATAGGTCACTAAAAAGAAAGAACACAGGAAGGTTAAATATAAATCTGCATCTACACTCCCAAGAGAAAGGCAACAAAATAAATGCTAGTCAGGATAGAATTATATATAGTAACCCAACAGTGTGAAATCTTATAGTGGCAGGCAGACCACTAATTTCAGCTCTAAGCATTTAAGCACCCTTTAGTTTAAGAGATTTATAAAACCTTCTCACCAACAGGACTTTAGGTCCCAAAGAATGAGAAAAAAAAAAAGAATCACTAACCATACAAATGTATAGATAAAAGGTTGCCTGAAGCAACATCTACTCTGAGAAAACTTAAAGCATGTCTTTATCTGCTTAAGTATTGATTACCATTGTATAAATGTAAATTTATTAAAAATATGTTAAATTTGAGTGTTACATTTTCATAATTAAATGGGCTGAAGTTTTTCAACTGTATAAGGCCTGGATAGCAGCTGGCCATGATGCACACATGCATTCATTCATTCTAGGGCACGCACTGAGTGGGTGTTCACTGTGCAGCTCCATGACAGAAGTGGGTTCACTGATGAATCCCTGCCCTCAAGGGCTCTGTAGTCTAAGGTTGACCATGAAAATCCCCTGGGGAACTTTATAAACCATGACTGCATACCATGCCACAGACTCTGATTTAATTGGACCAAGGAGGAGCATTTTTATTTATTTATTTACTTTCTGTATTTCTCCATTGATTTTTAGAGAGTGAAAGGGAGGGGGAGAGACAGAGAGAGAGAAACATCAATGTGAGAGAGACACATCCACCAGAATCAAACCCGGGACCCTTCAGTCCACAGGCCAACACTCTATCCACTGAGCCAAACTGCCTAGGGCAAGGAGGGGCATTTTTTATAGAGCTTCCCACATTACTTAAGTGTGCAATCTGGATTAAGAACAATTTGTCTAGATGGAGAAACAGACAAGAAACAGAAAATGTCAAGTAATGTTACATGTTCAGAGGTATCATCCTGGGTGCTGTGGGGCATAGAAAGGAACCCAAAATCCACTCACTGGGGCGGGAGGTAGGGAATAAAAGGTGAGGATGATCAATCCAGATTGAAAATAGGTATTTATTGAGTGCCAAGTTCTTTACATGCACTATCTCATTTCATCTTTATAAAAACCCTGAAAAATAAATATCATTACCACCATCATTTACCAGTGATAAAATTGAGATTCTAAGTAGCTAGAATAGATACTAGTCCCAAGCTTATAGAATGAGGTTTGAAGGCTGCCCGTGGCAGACACATCACAAGGCCTCCCTCTAGTCCAGCATTGCATTCCAGATAGCTAAGAGCATGCATAGAAGAGAGAACTTGGAGAATATTCCAAGCATGACAAAAACAATGGAAATGTCATGCAACCAGGGTACAGGTGACAGGATAAATGATGGAATATTGGGTGAGGAAGCAGGCTGGTGGGGGATATTTGAAATCCCTAACAAGCTATGCCAGAGAATAATGAATAATGTGTGTAAAGTTCGTTTTACTCAGAAACAGTCTACAGCTTTCATTGGACTGTCGCTAGGGTGTATGACTCAAAATAAAATAAAGAACAATTTCTTTGTTCTTAATAAGAAGGAGAGTCATACAGCATATTTTGTGGGTTGGTTTGTGAAGATACCTTTGGTGACAGTGTGGAGAACAAACAGGAGGCTGCTGTAATAGTCCAGGTAAGAGATGCTCACCAAAAACAGTTCTGGAGATAAATGGAGAAGAGGAACTGGGGGAAAAGGCCACCAATTAGCAACATTTATACCCCAGCAAGGAAATGATCATGAGCATATAATCTCTCATAGCCTTTTTTTCTGAAATTACAACTCAGAATCAGATAATTTCTCAAATGATGTAATACTACTTTTCAAAAATATTTTTTTTATTGACTCCAGAGAGGGAGAGAGGAAGAGAGAGATAAAAACATCAATGATGGGAGAGAATCATTGATCAGCTGCCTCCTGCACGCCCCCTACAGGGGATCGAGCCTGCAACCCAGGCATGTGCCTGACCGCGAATCAAACCATGACCACCTGGTTCATAGGTTGATGCTCAACCATTGAGCCACACCAGCCGGGCAGCAATACTATTTTGATACACATTTTCTCTTAGTGAAGTCAAAGGTAGCTTATATATTTAATTACCTTTGTGAAATGATAGTGTAATTTCTAGGACAAATGACCTGGATCTTTGAAATAGTGTGACCGAGCACTTTCAGGATCATTCCAAGTAACTGACTGTGTTTCTGCTTGCTTTCGTTTGTGCAATATACATGGTGGTTAAGCCCCCTGAGCCTGGAGCCAGGGTGCCTCAGGTTGAATGTCAGTTGTCTGACGTTGGTTCATTACTCAGTCTTTCCAAGCTCTAGCTTCCTCACCTGTAAACTAGAGAGAATCATAGTAGCTACCTCAAACTGTATTTAAGAGATATAAATAAGCTATTTACAAAACACAGAACATGTCATACAATAAATAAGCATAAAAATTAGCTAGTGTTACTATTCCAATTAAAGCTTTATTTGTCTGACCTTTAATTTGGGCCAATATCACTTTTTATATCCAATAACAAAATATTTAATATCTTGCTTTCTTCCAACCATAACAGGGAATATAGACAATTACAATTTTAGAAACCTGATTTGTATATGTACATTAAAGTTTCAAATTATACACTACTTCTGAATTTTTCTCATACTGTAATTGCTTAGAAATTTGGATTGCGTTCATTGAAGACAAAACCATGAGAAAATTTGAAAAGTGGTATTTTAAGAAAAAGTTAAAGGTTGTGAAGAATTTTATTATTTCTATTTAAAAAGCAATTATTGAGCACCTATTACATACTAACAGTTTTGTCCCAGAAGTTGGGCATTCCCTGGCAGAAATTAAAAGATCAAACTAAAATAAGTTCATATTCGGAGAAACCACTTGCTTACTTGTTTAAGACTAGCTCCAGCCACATTACAAAGCATCTAATCATCCACCCACCTCGTTCATTTAATGTAGACATTCAATCAAGAATTAATAAAATCGCTTTTTGCTGCTTTGCATTCTCCCTCTTTTGCCCACCTGCCTGAACTCCAACATACTATTCATCAGTTTTCAGCACTTTTTTGTGCTCATTTAACAATTCCTCATGAAATCTGAATCAATAAGGAGAACAGCATATAGTCGGTCAAATTTAATTTTATGGCAATCTGTCTTAAGGAGCAGGCTTCTCAAAAACATTGCATTGAAAATCAACAACTGACTATGTCACAGCATAAACCACTATAACCAACATCTACAGTCTATGACAATGTCAGCACACAAGAACAACAAAGCAAGTGAAAAGGCTTGCAGAGTTTAGTGAGAGACGGGTGCATTTAACATCACTTGGCAGATGAAGGAAGTGGTTTGACTGCAGAATGGAGGGCACTTTATCTTTAGCAAGCTGCTTTGATTGGTCAGAAAGCCCAGGAAGAGGGATTGGCACCACATTCATATGTCACGTTTTGATGACATCAAATCTCTTTAAGTTTTCACTTTATTCCTGGCTGCTGCTCATCGGGCCATGTGGGCCAGACCCTGGGGGTTGCAGAGCAGAAATAGGCCTATTTCTATAATTACACTGCAGTGCATTGCACCTCATGAGCAAATGGTTGTTCTGATGGGAGCACGCGCCACCTTCTGTACTTGAGTTAACAACTGTTTAGGAATGTACGGGTCTTTTCATCTCTCTCATTGAGGCTGTCACAGCCAATCAGCCAATACTAAGAGATGTGACATTGTATTCACGTCCCCTAATTGTCTTCTTGCTATTCCAACAACAGTCAGCATTTTAGCTCTTTTTTCAGATACATCCCAAGTCCTAGGTCTAAGCAAGAGGAATCAAAAGTTACAGCCGGGGATGTTGCTGGCTACCATGGGATCAGGACATTTGATTTAATTGCTTTTTTCTTTCTTTCTTTTTTTTTAGTCAGTGCTGTTTACTATAGTCCCATAATATAAAGTAGGTTTTATCCTTTATTTCTGTTTTGCATCAAATCTCTGAAGTTATATCTCAGTAAGTAGCGAGGTGAGGAGAATGATAATATCTCTGAATACTGATACAGACAAAGGATTTGAATATTTTAAGGCAGTGATTCTCCATTTATAAATCTTATTTATTAGATATCACCTCTTCTTAGATTAATTTGTAATTCATTCCTTAAATTTATGGAACACCTTATAATAGGAGAGACACAGGATGGAGGCATTGGAAATATATCAATGAAAAATTTCTGCCCTTCTATCTAGTGCAGGAAGTGGGGAGAGATGCAACCAGATTAGAAAATATTAAAGAAATTTACACACACACACACACACACACACACACATATGTGTGTATGTGTATATATATATATATATATATATATATATATATATATGAAGCATTATGAAAACATATAACTGAGAAGTGGGTAGAGATCATTGGGAGTTGGTGCAAAATCGGGGGCTCTTAGATGGACTCATTTGAGGAAAGACATGGCTGAGGTGAAGGAGGAAGCTATGAAGATACCTGAGTGAAGAGAGTTCCAGGCAAAGGAAACAGCAATACAAAGGCCCTGAGGCGCAGTGTCCTTGGCTTGTTCAAGGACTGGCAAGAAAGGCTGGCAAGGCTTCGGCAGTGTGAGGGGAAGGGCCGGGGGCCACGTGCGCCCACCTGTGGTCATTGTATAGGCATTCAAAACACTGCCAAGGTCATCTGGCACCCACAAACACCAGGGGACAAAATCAGAGAAATATCATTTCCCCTTTTTTGATTAATAATTATTTATCTTTTGCTCTTGCTTTGTTCTGTGTGTCTTGATACACGATATCCTTTCATCCTTTACAGAACACCTATAAGGGAGGTATTATAATTCTTATTTTCTAGATTAAAAAAAACACAGTTGCATAGATAAATTAAATAACTTTCTCAATGTAAAGACTGGGCACTCTGACTCAAATCCCACCACCTCTAACATTGTAAAGAAATAGCTTAGGAAAAAAAACTACCTCAAAAAATAGCTCCCAGGTTCTGATTCTGCGTGTTTGAAATTTCTCACTCCATCCCAACAATAAGTAAAAAGCTGAGCAAACTGAAAAACCAACAACTCTTCTTAGATCAATATAAGAAATGAGGTCACAGGGCAAATTGCTGCCCCCCAAAATCAGAAAGACCTAGGCAAATAAATAAAGTCACAACTTACCACAGCAAAACTCATGAACTGAAAACTCTCGGGCAGCAATGCCAAGATAGGGAAATGGGAACTGCCATTGACAAATTGCTGCAGGCTCCAAGTGGACAAGTCTGAGAGTTAAAATTTCCAGGGGGAGCCAGTCATAGGGGAAGCCCACAATTTTTTTTTATTTTATTTTTTTTATTTTTTTATTTTTTTTTATTTTTTTTTAGGATATCAACCAGTTTCTCCCTTAAATATTGAAGAAAAAAATCCCCTCATACTCCTGGTAGGGGCAAGCGAAAGTATTTTGAAATATGTCAGAGTACTCCGTTTATCTTAACAAGGTCTGTCCTCAGGAGAAACTATTTAACCAGACTCTAACATAGGGTTTTACCAGAGGCTAACTGACCTGGGGAAGGGCAATACCAAAGTCCAGCTGCCTCTCGCCTTCCTGTTCTATTCAAGGGGGAGGAGGGGCAACGGAGAAGCATGTGTGAAGGTCACAGTCCAGAGGCACAGGCACAGGCTCACTGAAGGTCTGAGACCTGGTCATTGGATTCTAGAAGGCTTCACCGCCCCCCACACCTCACCGCCACATTGCTAAAGGCCTATTTACAGAAGTTGCTTTTACTCAGTATATCATGTCCAACTATGAAAAAAATATAAAACATACTAAATGGCAAGAGACACAGTCTGAGGATACAGAGCAAACATCAGATTCATACAGGGCAGGGATGTTTGAATTCTCAGATCATGAAATTAAAATAACTATTATGAATATGTTAAGAGCTCTAATGGGTAAAAATAGACAGCACTGATTCTAAACAAGTTTATACAGAGAAGCCAAAGACCCAGATGAGCCAACACAATATATTTCAGGATAAGAACAAAATCAGAAGACTGACACTGCCCAACCTCATAACTTACTATAAAGCTGCAATAATCAAGGCAGTGTGGTATCAGCAAAAGAATAGACAATAGATCACTGGAACAGAATAGAGAGAGACCAAAAATAGACCCACATGAATATAATGAACTGATCTTTGACAAAGAAGCAAAGGCAATATGATGGAGAAAAGACAGTCTTTTCAATAAATGGTGCTGAAACTACTGGAACTCCACTTGTTAAAAAATGAATCTAGAAAGACTGTATCGCCTTCATGAACTCTTACTCAGAATGGATCACAGACCTACATACAAAACAAAACAAACAAAACCCTACAAAACTCAAAGCAGATAATATAGGAGAAAATTTAAAGGACCTTTGGTTTTGCAATGATTTTTTAGATAATACACCAAGGGTATAGTCTATGAATTAAATGATTTATAAACTGAATTTCATTCAATTTAAACATCTCTGCTCTGCAACACACACTGTCCAGAGAATGAAAAGATGAGCCACAGACTTAAAGAAAATATTCTTAAAAGACATATTCTTCAGGTACTGTTATCCCAAATTTACACAGAACTCAAAATTCAACAATGAGAAAACAAAGAACCTATTTTAAAATGAGCCAAAGACCTTAACAGATGTCACCAAAGAAGATAAACAAATGTCAAATAACGTAAAAAGATGCTCCTCAGAGAGGTGCATAGTGAAACAATAATGTGATACTACACCGTAGAATGACATGAATCGGGGACACTGACAACACCAAATGCTGACGAGGCTGTGGAGCAACGAGAACATTCCTTCACTGCTGATGGGAAAGCAAATTGATGCAACCACTTTAAAAGGCAACTGGCATTTTTTTTTACAAAACTAAACACGCTCTTATCGTTCAATTCAGCAATTGGGCTCCTTGATATTTACCCCAAAGAGTTGAAAACTTATGCCCACACAAAAGCCTGCACACAGATGTTTAGCAGCTTTATTCATAATTGCCATGCTTGCAGGTGAATGAATAAATAATTGGTGGTATATCCATACAATGAAATATTATTCAGTGTCAAAAATAGCTTTCAAGCCATTAAAATGTGTAGTGGAAATGTTAATGCATATTATTGAGTGACAGAAGCCAATCTTAAAAGGCTACATACTTAAAAGATTCCAACTACATGACATTCTGAAAAAGGCAAAACTATGTAGACAGTAAAAATCTCAGCGGTTGCCAGGGTTTAGGGAAGGAGGGTGGGACGACACGGTGGAGCATAGAAGATTTTTAGGGCAGTGAAATGACTCTATGTGATATTATAATGGTAGATACATGCTATTATACATGTGTCTAAACTCACAGAATGCATTACACCAGGAGTGAACCCTGATGTATACTGTGGTTACATTTAGTGATAAGGATGGGTCAATACAAGTTCATCAGTTGTAACAAATGTGGAGAATGTGGGTAACAGGAGAGACTGTGCATGAGGGAGGACAGAGGGATCGGGACATTTCTGTACCTTCTCAATTTTGCTGTGAACCTAAAAGTGCTCTTTAAAAAAATAATGTCTTTTAAAAAGCTGAGACTATGAGGATGAGATAGGCTGAGGGCAGGGTCCTCTTCTATCCTGCTGATAGATTTAATGCAGCTTTTTTGGTGAACATTTGACAGTATCTATCAAGGTTTCTGACATAAATAGTTTCTGACCAGTTCTAGGAATTGATTACACAGATATACCCTCACTTGTGCTAAAATTTGTATGCTCAAGGTTAAAACTACTACATTACTTGAAATAGAAAAATATCAGAATTACCATCAATGCCTATAAGAACTGATTAATGAAAAGTTTGGTAGACCCACGTAATGGAGTAGCATAGAGCTGTGAAAAAGAAAGAGCATGCTCTCTAGGTAATGTGATGAAATGATCTTTAAGCTGTAGCATTAGTGAAAAATCAATGTACAGAGCAATGTTTCTGTGCATATAATAAGCTACCATTTGTGTAAACAGCATTTAAAACACTATGTTCTTAAAATTAATAATTACATGTCTATTTTAAAAAATTTTAATCCTCACCTGATGATATTTTTTCCCATTGATTTTTAGCGAGAGAGAAAGGAAGGAGGTAAGAAAGAGAGAGAGAGAGAGAGAGAGAGAGAGAGAGAAACATCGATATGAGAGAAACAATGATTTGGTTGCCTCCCTCAGGCATCTTGATCAGGGTCAGGGATCAAACCTTCAATCAAGATACATGCCCTTGACTGGGAATCGAACCAGAGACCCTATGGTCCTCTGGCTGCTGCTCTAACCACTGAGCAATCATCCAGAGGCTATGTGTGTGTGTGTGTATATATATATATATATATACTTGTGTATGAATAGAAAAGCCCTTGCAGGGGCCTCATTGAAGTCATAGAACTGGTTGCCTCCTAGGAGGGAAACTGGGAAACCTGGTAGGTAGACAACAGGAATGAGAGGAAACTTTCACGGTATATCCTATTGTTCTTTTGAGTGTTGTAACACTGAAATGTGTTATTCCTTCCAAACTAATCACATTTAAATTAACATGTGTGTGTATGTATGTGTGTGTGTGTATGGTTTGGTGTAACCTTAAGACTAGGGTACTTACTTCGCCTGTCTCCAGCTAGTAATTAGACATCATAGGCTCAGGATTGACATGAAACCAAGTAAAGCCTTAAGCCGGCTAGTGAAGAAAAGCCAAGCTAACAGAATGGAGGTCACTTGGAGCCCAGCTAGAAGGCAGGCAGAGAGAAGGTTTCCATTAGTGTTCATCCAGTTCTGTTCAAAAGAGAAACGCATCGATCTTGCCCTAAATACAAGCACCACAGAGGTTAATGTCTTGTAAGATGGAGATAAATTTCCCTTACATTTGTCAGCCTCCCTTTTCTCACATTTTATAATTACCAAGGGAACTACAAATTGAATTGTTTAGATTCTCAAAAATCTCAATTCCCCAAAATAATGGTGCATAGAAAAGAGGACAGGAGAGGCACTGGTACCAAAAAATAACACCCAAGGGTCATTTTCAGGAATGATGTTTCTTGTGATAGTGCGAGAGTTGTCTTCAAGAAACAGTACCGCTCTGGATGAGGTAAAGAAGGTCGAGTCTTCAAATTTCCAAACCCAACCTCCCGTGTTGGATTATGAAACCCACTCAGGGTCTCAGGAGGCCTGCTGGACGCAGCCAGCAGCATTGTCTGACAAGTTTCTTTATGTAACCATGGATGTGATTAATATGTTTACTCTTGGAGACTGGATAAAATGGTAAAATTAAGGGAGGCAATTTGTATACCAAATTATATACTATGCATATCTTTTAAGCTAGAAAGTCATTCCTAAGATTTTACCCGAGAGAGATCAAGTCCTGAGTGTGAATATAGTTATGTACAAAAAAAAAATCGTAATAGCGAAATTCTCATCAAGGCAAATAGATCAGTAAATGATGATACATACCTACAGTGGGATATGTACTGCCTTTTAAAAATGATGAACTAGATCTACATTTGGGAACAGGGAAATACATTTCAACCTATTATAAAATAAAAAAGTAGGTTACAGAATATTTATGCAAAATAGTCTATGCACAGAGCGATATTTAGAACCTGATGATATTTAGCTCCTTATTTGAGCTTTGTTGCATTGTTTCAACATCTTATAATAAGCATGTAATGTTTTTCAAAAACGAAACTATGTAATGTATTGTCTGTTAAGATTTGATGACACCTGAATGTCTAGCCTGACCCTACGTGTGTCCTAGGTGTAAAACCAACAGAAACATTACCTATTTTACAGAAACACATTAGCCCACATCATTAGGATGAGCGCCACAGGGATAACTCTGAAACTTTATCTATTCCTGTTTATAGCTACAAATACATTTTTAAAGGTTCCTAAAATCCTTGGGTGTTTTTCTTAAAGCTTCATTTAAGAGCTCACTGCAAAGACAGTGTATTAGAACTACCTCCAGGATACTGAGTGACTTTGATGCTTTTAAAATTGCACATTCCAGGGACTCCCTCACGCTGTCCCAACTTGTTCTGCCGCCAGCTGTGAGGGCAATCTTCGCAGGGTGTGACAAAGCACGCCGCTCTCTGTAAGAGGCTTTGCACGGCTCCCCATCCCTTCCTTAGATTGGGGATGCCAGGGTGCCAAAAGTCAGGAAGATAAAGAAAAGTCACAGAAATGTGCCAAGTTGCTTTTATAGAGGGATTATGTTAAATCTCCACCGGAGTCAAATAGAATTAAGTAACACTAACATGTCAGCTCTATGCTGAAATGACAACAGAAGAAAGGTTTGCCATTAATTTCAGACAAACGGAAAGTCCTCAACAGAGGCTTAAAACCAGAAAACCAAAGATCAAGGGTCAGTGGACTGAAAAAGTATGGGTTCCTTTTGAATTTGGGATGAGAAATGGCAATAATTTAGCAACTGAGCATCCATTCGGTGCTCAGAAGAATGTTAGGCGTTCTTGGAAAATACAGAAGTGGAAGACAAGGATCTTTCCCTTATTCCAAAAACATAGGAGGAGAGAAAAATGAGAGTTGAGCTAAGTGTTTAACTGGAAAACAACTCCAGATGTGACCAGTGCTCTGAGAGGGGCGAGATAAGCGTGGCCAGGGCTGTCCCTGGAGACTCAGGGAGCTTAGAGGACCCCTATACCTGAATGTTTATGAGCAGGAATGGCAATGGCTGAGAATGGAGAGGACAACTTCCTCCCCTCAAGGGATGTTCCTGAAGATAAGCAGGGTAGGGACAAAGCCCAATCCATCTTCTAACTCTTCCTAACATCTGCTTTCACATGATGCCTAGGTAAATAAAGATGAACGAATAAGGAGACATTAACAAACAAAAGAGGTGTGATAAAGCTTGAACGCTCCACCTGAGAGGTATGGGGGAGCTTGTGAGCTGGCTGCCGGGAGGAAGGAACTGCTTCTGAAAGGAGGCCATAAACAGGGATGCAGGAGAGATACGTGCTGCTACTGTTATGTCTGTGACCCACAAGCGCATCTGCACACACACACACACACACACACACACACACACATTTTCAAAAGTGAATAAACTGAAGCTTAGACATGGTAAGTAATCTGCCCAACATTTCAACTCTGATTTCTCTAACCCAAAGTGTCTCAAAACTTGTGGTCTTAAGGTCCCTTTATACTCTTAAAATTATTGAAGAATTCAAATAACTTTTATTTATATGGAAGAAATAGATAGATGATGATAGACAGATAGATAGATAATTTACATTAGAAATTTACACTAAGAATTTATTAAAACACAACAATAAGAAGCACACATTCCTTTGGACTCAGAGCAATGATATCATCGCTCATCACCTAGCTTCTAGAAAACTCCTCTATACACTGATGACACAATGAGAGTAAAAAACAAAAAACAAGTTAAAATTATGATTAAAATAGTTTTGATCTCCCTGATTCCCTGAAAGGATCTGAGTCCCCTGGGGTCCGAGATCACGCTGACAATTAGTGTTTTAACCCCAGGTTTAAGCAATAATTTTCTCCAAAACCAGACTGGTATGGCCGGTGAATGACCTTTACCATCTGCCTCTAAGCTCCCTTTACTGCGTCAAGGCCAACATCTGCCAAGTGCTCCCCAACCAGCCGCGCCAGCATGATCCCCTCCTGTAAATGCACTGTGAGTGCTCAAGGCACTTGGCAGGTGCTCGCTTTGCGGTTTCTGTCTGGAGCTACTTCCTTCTCCGCTTAAAGATTCCACTCTGGCTTTCAGGGCTCTGCTGAAATGCCACCTCCCCAGCCCCGGGCGGAACTGACCACTTTCCATGGGTAGCTCTTACCTCTACTTCTTTACCCTCAGCTCCACTGTTGCCTTGTGAGTTGGTCACCTGGCTGCTTCCTGTTTTTATTCCACAGTCCTGCGTGAGGACCTACCAAGCAATGAGCACCAGGAAGACACCCTGGACCTGCCCTTAAAGACTGAGTCTTGCCCTACCTGGTTTGGCTCAGTGGATAGATCCTCTGCCTGTGGATTGAAGGGTCCAGAGTTCATTCCAGTCAAGGGCACATGCCTGAGTTAGGGACTCGATCCCTAGTAGGGGGCGTGCAGGAGGCAGCCAATCAATGATTCTCTCTCATCATTGATGTTTCTATCTCTCTCTCCCTTCCTCTCTGAAATAAATAGAGTCTCCCTCAGTCCTGGCTCCTGGTATTTCTTCAAAACTGTTTTATTTGCTTTGTCTAATTACTCTGAAGTGACAAATATCACTGGTTTATGGGACTGTGGGTGATATTGTTTTCTTTTTCTTGACTGCCAATACATTTTCATAATTAAAAAATGGAATACAGCACAAAAGTGTTTCTTTATAGCTTAGCAGCTAATAGAAAGCACTTATGTATGTGGTACACAGCTCTATGTGCTTTATATATGTATCAATGCTTTTAATTATTTATGCGATTAACAGTGAAAATAAAGAGGTGTACACACGGAATTGTACAGTGATTCTCCCTACATCATATACCACATGCGCATATTCTATCCTTGCCTAAAACTCGCATATATTTGTTATCTTGGCTTTATCTCCTGTCCCAAGTAGAAAATTCCAGAACTCCTTTGGGTCCCATTTCCTGAATTCCTCAGGGAATACGGCTCATCTCAAGGCCAGGCAATGCAGGATCTTAGCGTCTAAGCACAAGCCTCGCGGTTTAACTTTGCAGATCTCAATTAGCATAATGTTCTCCTGGAAACAAATACATCGCTCAGCGGCCACCAGGGAGCCGAATTAACCGGTTGCCTTCATAAAGTTCAGTAAAACATTTACGGGGGAACATTTCCCCCAGATGGAATTCAAAATGGATTGTCGCGTAAGCGATTTTTATCTCCTAGAATAACCAGGAAACAGAATGTTTGAAGTAGTGACATGACACACTGCTCATTACTAACAAAGAGCTTCCCGCCCCCTGCACAAGATCTGAACTACTCCTGTCTGCCTGACTGCAGAGGCTTCTGCGGAGGGAAGGAAAGAATGAGCTGGAGTTCTTGTTTAATTGGCCCAAAGCTGGGTACTGGGCTCCTGCTGTGCTGTTACAATAGGGCCTGAAGTGATCCTGGCAGGAGATGGGTGCCCGCTCCCTCCCCAATACCCCCAGGCCTGCCCCTCCTGCCCACTGAGAAGGCTCTGCCCAGGGGAGCCGGCTTGGTCATTGACATGCAGGTAGCACTCCCATGAGCAAAGGCTGCAGAGCGTCATTAAAGTGGTGGGGAGACAAACAACACTCAAGCTGCATAGCAAGTGGCACCGCATTTAACTGAATCATTTTATTATGAATACATTCCGGGCTGCCACTGCGAGCCTCTGGTGTAAAATATGCCGGCAAAATGGATCCCTGCTAATTACATTGCATGCATATTTCAGAGCTTTCCATGGGGATACAGGAAGATGGTGTTCATAAAGGAAAATTCTCCAGCCAGGTTTACCTGCATTTGCCATCGAGGCCCAAGCCAGCAGATAACAAAGGTAAGTTCGATCTTGTAATGATGTGTTTGTGTGAGCTGGAGTATTGTCACTCCTTATAATTCTGTCAGTGCTGCTGTGGTCACTGGCTGAAAATGAAACCATCTTCAAACCCACCTGAACACACAGTGTTGCAGAAAAGCACATGCCTATTAAATTCCTTGCCACGTTTTTTGTTTTTGTTTTTTCAATATTCATCCTCAGTGACCTTAGATGGAATTAAGGAAATAGCCTCCGGATACGGAGCCGCGTTGGGAGGGTGAAAGAACAGCACCCTTACCTGCCTCAAGACCGAATGGTAAAGAACACAGGTGACGGCGCTCCTGTGGCTTTTCACCCTCGTGCTGGCTTCCCGCTCCATGGCCAACACTGCCAGCTGGTGATTCCATGAGATGAAAAGTCGACCGTGGGCTTCATCAAAGTGGAAGAGGCATCTGAAGTCCTGGCTTTGGGGGAAAGAACACGCTATCCTCTGGATGGACAGCTGGTGCTGAATATCCCAGAGTCTCAAAACCTGGATGGAAGGTGATAAAGTCATAAGAAAAAGTCAAGAACACTTCTAATTCTTGAGCCACATTTTTTTCTGCTTCATCCTCGACCGCAGGTGGTTGTTCTCTCCAGAGTGTTATAGTTGATCACACTTCTGTCAAAGCACATGATGTTCTTCCCTCATCCATCTAAATACTGCATCAGCTGCAATCATCTCCTCTAGGGAAGGGGTTGTGTTTTGTCCTGGTCCCTGGAACGGTGCCTGGTATTTAGCAGGTGACTGTGGTAGGCAGAGATGTCCCTCAGAATGATCCTCAGGGATGTCCCTGTCTTATCCCTGGAATGTGTGACGATGCTATCTAACACAGGAAAGGGGATTTCGCAGATGTGATAAATCAAGGCATTGAAATGGAAAGCTTATCCTTGATGACTCGGGTGAGCCCAATATAATCACAGGGAGATCCCAGTGATGGAATGTAATAAGGACTCAACCTACTGCTGCTGGCTTTGAAGGTGGGGAAGGGAGCCCCCAGCCAAGGAAGCTGGAAATGGCAATGAAGCATTCTCCCCCAGGGCCTCCTGAAAGAAGGACAGCCGTGCTAATATCTTGATTTTAGCCCAGTGAGACCCATGCTAGAATTCTAACTTACAGAACACAAAATAATTTTGTATTGTTTCAAGCCAAGTCTGAGGTGATTTGTCACAGTAGCAATAGAAAACTAATAATCTCTCTCTCTCCTTCCCTCCCTTTCTTCTTCTTCTTCTTCTTCTTCTTCTTCTTCTTCTTCTTCTTCTTCTTCTTCTTCTTCTTCTTCTTCTTCTCTCTCTCCCTCTCTCTCTTAAATGACATTGAAATGTTGGGTTCTGGTTGCAGACTTCTTCGAATGGGTCCTCTGACAAAAGATGAAGGATAAATTCGTGGACTAACAGCTTTCTTTAATAAAAACGTGGAAGTTTATTGGAAGCATATACAAACTCCATCTGGGCAGGGGTGTCCCCACAAGGGACCCCTGGGAAGGGGCACCCAAAAGGAAAAAGTCTGCTTTCTCTCTAATGGAAAAAAATCTAAATCCAAAAATCTAAAATCTGTCTCATGTCTCTTTGTCTCTGGTTTATATATGCTGTAGTTTTCTGTCTGAATCTGAGCCTTTCTAATTGGACCCTTCCTCAATTTAGGACCCTCATTGGTCACTCTGCTACATAGTATCAGTTTCAAAGCTCAAAGCCCACATGGTGCCCTCACCCTCTCCCCTTATCTTGCAACATTCCTCCACCAGCGGTTCTCAACCTGTGGGTTGCGACCCCTTTGGGAGTCGAACGACCCTTTCACAGGGGTCGCCTAAGACCATCGGAAAACACACATATAATTACATATTGTTCTTGTGATTAATCACTATGCTTTAATTATGTTCAATTTGTAACAATGAAATTGGGGTCACCACAACATGAGGAACTGTATTAAAGGGTCGCGGCATTAGGAAGGTTGAGAACCACGGCGTATGAAAATGTTTCCCTCTTCTTGTGACTTTTCTTTATGCTCTGTGAATGTATGTCTTCCTCCCCCCTCATCCTGTGGCATTTCTCTATCCTCTGTACAAGTAAGATAAGCATTTTAGTGTCTCCCCCCAAAAATGCCCCCATATATGCATTCCTCTTCCATGGACCCTCTTTATTCCCCAAAACTCCCTGTCCTGTCTCTAAAATTCCTTTCAGGTCCTTTCAATATCAAGTTCAAATAATCCATAAATATTAGACTCTTACTCAAGCACAGTCATAACACAAAGATAATGTGCAGATAGAACAAGACTAACACAGGAAAAAATAAAAAAAAAACACAAAGAGTAGCTTTGCAGGTACAAGTGTTGCCACTATGAGTTGTGGTGAGAACTAATACAGGCAAGTGACATAAACTGAGTCCGAATGAAGACAATGAGAAACCCATCCAAAGGGGACTAGCAGACCAGCTCTAGGGCCAGACCTCTTGGGTTCTAACCTTGGCTCTGTCCCTTACATAGGGTGACCTCCAGCAAGTATCTTTGTCTCTGAGTTTTTGATGTGCCTCCCTCATCTGAGGCTATGAGGATTAAATGAGAGCCCATGTCAAGTATTTAGCATGACAACCAGCATGGAATGTGTTCAATAATTGTTTTTTTATTATTACACTAGAGGCCCGGTGCACGAAATTCATGTATGGGGAGGGGTCCCTCAGCCCGGCCTGCGCCCTCTCGAAATCTGGGAGCCCTCAGGTAGGGTCCCTAGGGCTGGCCAGCGATCAGGGCCTATTGGGGCTTACCTTCCCCCTGCTGTCAGCAGCTGGCCCAGCCCCCTCGGCTACCACTGCTTGCCATCTGTGTGGGTCTGCCCCCCCCCCCCTCCCCTGCCACTAGTCACCTCCCTCTGCAGGTGACAGGCATGGGGTGTGATCACTTGGCTGGTCTGGGCTTCTTTTGTCGGGGTGATTGCTATGCAGAGGGTGGCCTGGGCCTCCCTCTGTGTGGTGATTGTGGGGTGATGGCAGGGCCCCCCGACCAATTGTATTGCACCCGCCTTGGCTGATATGGCGCCAGCATGGTCATCAGATGGTCATCCGGAAGGTCATTCTGCTGTTTGGTCATTGAATCAATTTGCATATTATGCTTTTATTATTATAGATTTACTTTATTATTTTTCATTGTGTAAATATTAGAACCTAGGAATGAAAAAGGTTCTTCCAAATAACACTTTTATCCAATGGGAAGATTACCATCTATTAAAAATGGTCTCTGGTCTGACTGGCATGGCTATGGTTGAGCATCGACCTATGAACCAGGAGGTCACAGTTCAATTCCAGGTCAGGGCACATGCCCAGGTTGTGGGTTTGATCCCCAGTGTGGAGCGTGCAGGAGGCAGCCAATCAATGATTATCATCATTGATGTCTATCTCCCACTCCCTCTCTGAAATCAATAAAAATATTTTTAAACAAACAAATAAAAATGGTCTCTGTTTAGATAAGTGTTTATTATTCCATAAGGAAGGCAGTCTTATCGTTCTTAACCTATTTTAAATTGTAAACTCCTCACCACCCCGCCACCACCACACCACCCACCCCCACCCCCAACAAATAAAAATAAAAATAAATTGTAAACTCCTTTGAAAAAAAAATCTGTTGAAAAAGCAGTTGGACCCCTCCCCCTAAATGCATATACTCATGAAAGGATACAACTTTCCATGTCACTTTGGGAGTACATGGATACACACACCTCCCATACAGATCCCAGGAATCACAGGATAGGAATTTCTGCAATAATTACTAAATATGTCCACCAAAGGTGTCCTCCTCTAGCTCCTGATTCCAGCCTGCCCTCTTTTCTCCCATCTGCATACACCTCTCCTTCTGCCTCTTATCTGGGCTAAATGATCCCAGTTCCTTCAACCACCACGTTATCAGTGTTCAGATCGCACTCCACCCTGGCAGCCTCTCTATTCTCCCACTTTGTCTTTGTTCCACTTTCTCTCCAGGGGAGGATGGTCATCCAGACTCTCTCTACTTTTAAAAACCAAAGTAGGATATGGCGATGGTATAAAATCCAATGGCACTGACAGACTATTTTTCCCAGCCCAGGCCTCTCAACCTCAAGTAACACTCCTCTGAGACAGCCTTCTTTATCTTTTTGGGGGTCTGGTTTTCTCCATGACACCAGATAATGACAGTATGCATATGTGTGTGCGTGTATAGGTAGCATATTCGCATCACTCACATATCAAATGACTCTCTCCTCTGAAAAAAGAGGAGTTATTAACATTCCTTTTCTCTCTTTCTCTTCCCATTTCTCTCAATCTAAACATTTTATTCTTCAATCCTATTGGTTATCATAATTTAAAAAATGTACTTAGACATTAATTAATGCACTATAGATTTAAAACTACCTCTTGACTCACAGATACATAAGATGAACACCTTAGGATCCTCAAGAATTTGTTTTAAGCAATGTGCTCAGAATTGAGTTAATATTGCAGGCGGCTCTCACCACCCTTACAGTTACTATGACTTCTCTAAAGCAGCCTATTTTTTTCATTAGCTGATTAAATTACTCCATCATGCATTTCACTTACCTTGAGATCCTAATCAAGTAAAATGCTAGATTTTATTATGATGAACAAATAATCAAATGAGATGTCTACCATCCTATCTTCAAAAATCTGGTATCTTAAGCTAAAAATAGCATTTTTCCTAGTCTTGATTCAGAGTTACAATGTGACAATATAATTTGGATCATAATTCAATTATATTGATAATTTCTTCTTAATTTGTTCACATATCCCATGGGACATAGTAGAGGTTCAATAAATATACTACTTAAATTTATTGAAGGTTGTAGCTCACCTAATAACTATATTTTTATACAGCTATATTCTTGGACTTGTCTAGGACAAGTCCAAGAATATAGCACTCCCATAAAAAAAAAGAACTTGCCTCACTTCTACATGGTTATTCAACTAATTACAGATTTCATACACTCTACAATGATATTTATGAGAATTTTTCAAATATCTTGCAGAAATAATTATGCTTGAGGTATACGGTAACCCCTCCATCTACCAACACTTATAACAAACTTAAACAGACCTAATCAATCCTTAAACATCATTGCCAATTCTTCTTCCTCTGAGAATATACAGGGTAGGACAAAAAAAGTAGGTTTATAATTGTTCATATTGAAAATAATACAATAATTAATAAGTAATAATACAAAAATAGACTCTTATATTTTAGTTACTCGCAACTGTAAACCTACTTTTGTCCCACCCTGTATAAATATAAAGTAAGTTGGGTTTTCTTGGCAGGATTTTTTTATTAAATAACTCATTCTGATTCTTAAAAATTACTAAATTATTTTTATTTAAAATATTCTGGTAGCTCTTCAGAAAATGTTTATCCTCAGAAATATAGATTCTACAAGAAGCAAGACTTGCAAATAGAGTTTAATGTGTCCTAAATATAAATAGAATTGATAAACTATTTTTAGAATGTTAAAGCCATAGGATTAGACATATCTAGGTCATTCTCAAACACTCATATTACTTATGATAGTCTTGCCTTCATTGTCCAAAATTCTGTCTTATTTAGTATGAACCCTGTTCTAAAATATAAAAATTAACTTCATGTCAGAATAATTATCTGAGGCATAGTTGAGTATAGATTAACAATAACTCAACAGTATTAATGGACTGTAGTTCCCCCAGATTCATTTTCACTGTGTTGTTCAAGTAATTTATATTGGCTTTTAATATTTTGTTGACATTTAGTCATATAAATTAAATAAAAATCTTAAATAGATGATCAATAACCTCTCTAGTCTATGATGAGTTACTTCTTGCTATTAGCGATATTTTTATCAGATTGTGTATATTCATTAGTTTTTCTCAAAATAAATATTATTGTTTTGATTTCCCTTTAACTGGAGAACTCCCTCAATTAATGATCCTACCAAGACCACCTTGTCTTTAATTCTTTAATTTTTCTCTCTGCTGAGAATCAAAGCAACAAAGCTTCCATCAATGTATATAACAGTGTTCCAGCATTTTCCTAGAAATCACCTCATGATATGTGCCCCCCCAATAAGTTTTCAACCACACTCAGTACCAGTGGTTCTTAATCTTGACATCAGAAACACCCAAGGTGCTTTAGAAATTGCCTATGCATGTGCCCTTTTCCCAGGCCAATTATATTATAATCTCTGAGCATGGGGATCAGGCATTAGTATTTCTTTTTTAATTTCCTAAGTATTTCCTTTGTAGTATACCTTAACTTCTCTACTTGGTTTTCAGGTCAATGCTAATCTCCTTGAACGAGAAACCTTACTCTCAGCTTAATCAGTAATATTATGTGGCTTGGCTTTAAACCAGATAACTGTACTTCCCTTCTTTCTTAATTAGTCTATATCCTTTTAATCATGAAAAAAAATCTTGCATTAATGGATTTTATTAATCCAGTCCTTTGACAAAATGTCACTTAAATATCTAGTTAATGTTTGTGAATCTCTTCTTTTACGTTCAAGTTGACTTTTGGAAAAGAATGAGTCCCTAGCTTAGAAAGGACAATATTTAATGTCAATTTCTATTCCAGATATCCTAAGGAAGTTTTCTTTATTCTTAGGAGTAAAAATGAATAAATTGACAAAGACCTAAGTTTAAAAATTACAGTTAAATAATTGTGTGTGTGTTTAATATTTTTCACAAATTTTCAACTAAACTATACTATTTCTAGTTATAGCATAATAACTAAGAACTTGTGGTGTTTGTCCAGACTTACTAAGTGAAGTCCTGAAAATGCCATATTTGAAGTCTCTCTATTTCATCTCTATTTTATATTAGGAAGAATAAGTATCTAAGCTTATGCTTTTATATCAAGGTAAAATTTAGCTATTCACATAAGAATGATGACTTTTTTCTTTTTAATCTTTATCTTTTTTCATCTACTAGCTGTTTAATAATGCAGGATTATGAAAGCAAATATTGTATTACTTATATGAACTAGAACTAGAAACCAGTTTATTGAGACTCCAAACACCCAGATCCTAGTTTTAAACTACTCAGGTTTTTCAACTTGGCTATGTGATGTTACCTCTCACCATTTACCAAACGGTCCCTGCCAGCTCTGAAGTTTTGCCAATTTAGTCTAGAATGTACTGAAATTGCCCAGCCCATTATCTAAAGATTCAAAAATAATAATAATTCTAACAAACTCAAGGAGGTGTGTCAGGAAAACTGGACTAAAGAAATGGACATCACCGTGTTCTTAGTCTCGTTCTGCTGAAGAACCCCTCCCTGCTCCTGGCCAGAGATGGACAGAGTCATCTCACATAGGCTTACTGAGACTATCTATATAATAAAAGCCTAAGCGACCGTTTCAACTGAACAACCAGAAGGACCGGTAGCTATGATGCTCACTGACCACTAGAGGCAGATGCTCAACGCAGGGGCTGCCCCACAGGGGGAGTGCCCCTCAGCCAGAAGCCAGGCCCACTGCTGGCGAGTGCAGCAGCAGTGGCGAGAGCCTCTCCCACCCCTGCAGCAGCTCTAAGGAGCAGCAAGCCGAGCGGTAAGGAGCAGCCAGCAGGTGGGTGGTAAAGAGCAAGGGGTCCTGGACTGCGAGAGGGAACAGGCCAGGCTGAGGGACACCCCCCCCCCCCCGTGCACGGATTTCATGCACCAGGCCTCTAGTAATAATATAAGAGTGAGGGGAAAGTAGAAGACAGACTCAGATGACTCTATGGAGTCATCAAACATTTACTACTAACTCCTGCCATTCTGCAGGAAATGGATATAAAATGACAATAAAAAGGAGAGAATATATATCACTAGGGGATTTTGAGAACAACAGTGCAGCAGCTCAGGTTTCCAGGGGTAATCTACAGAAATGGATAGCCTACGTGCAGATAATGGATAACAGGAAGTAAGAGCATTGGTTTTCCTGAATACACCTTTATGTATTAACAAGTCCATTTATTTAGAATTTGAGCCTTTGGATAATCCACAAAAGCATAGTTAGTGACTAGTTAAAGGCAATTTTGTTTGACATGATATATGCTGGCAAGATGCCTCAGCTAACATTTTTATCTTAAAGTCAAATAACAAATCGTCCTTTAAAAAATATTTTCACTATTTTTCCAATACTGAAGTCAAATAAAATATTAATCACAACTTAAAATCTTCTCTTGTGCTATTCATTTTCAAATTGTTACCATAACCATTATTCTTCTCTCTTTTTTTTTCATTCTTTTTAACAAAAATGAGAGAAGACATACAGCTGTAGGACTCAGATTTTTATGATGTATTTGTTTGTGGATTCTGACATTGACATTGAAAAACTCAAAATGTTTTCTAACACTATGTATTGTTCTGCAGAAATCGCATTGATTTCCCAGTTCAAATTTGGCAATACATCTAACTAATGTCAACATTTCATTTTAGGTGCTTTCTTTCTTAGAATAAAAGTTCATTGGGGGAATTTTACATTTTCAATGAAATTGATTTTTCCATTCTCATTACTCACACAATACTGGGGGGAAAAACAAAATTTTTGCTTGTCTTTAAAAAGATTTCTAACTTTGCTTTTCAAAGATCACAGTTCCTCTTTTATTTTACAAAGTAAATTTTAACACTTGAAGTTTCTTTTTTAAGCTCTTAAAATTTATACTAACCACAGCTTTGAAGGAAATAAATTAAAAAACAGGTAGAACAAAGGAACTCTGGTTCAAGTATGACTGCAGAGTAGGTTTCTGTAGGGGGCCTTCCTGCTTCAAAGAAACACAACTCTGAATAAAACATAACTGCTGCCTTGCTGGGCCTTCAGGGAATGGGGACAAGCTCCACTGTTCTAAAAGAAGAAAGAGATGAAATGAAACAAACTCAAGATGGAGACAGCGAACGGTAGGCACAAAAGCAGAGACGACAATCAGGCGCCTACACCTTGGACCAGCAGCAAGATGGGGCACTGAGGCAAGAGACTGTTCAATTAAACAGGATGATGGAAAAGGAGAATGCAGTAGCCTCAGGACAGAGTTTTCCTCATTTCCACTATCAAAAACAATATAAATCTCCTCTGGAGCAAAGCATCTTCCATTTAGTTCCTCAGAATGCCCATAGTTTAGCAACAGCAAAGAACAAAGTAACAATAAAAGATAAGCAGCCCGGCCGGTGTCGCTCAGTGGTTGAGCATTGAGCCATGAACCAAAAGATCACCAGGTCCGTTCCTGGTCAGGGCACATGGCCAGGTTGCAGGCTTGATCCCCAGTAGGGAGTGTGCAGGAGGCAGCCAATTGATGACGTTTCTCTCTCTTCGATGTTTCTATCTCTCTATCCCTCTCCCTTTCCTCTCTCTAAAAATCAGTAAAAACATATATATATATATATATACAGAAGATAACCAAATATAAAAGGTAAGAAGTCACCCTGACGGAGAATCACCAGAATAGCAACTCCCAGCTTTTGAATCACCAAGAACTCCAGGCATTGAAATTATCAGATAAGGATGTAAAATACTAATATGAAATTAAAAAGCTAAAAGTCAAAATTCCAAAAAATGAACAATGAAAGACTATTCACAATTGCCAAGCAGTTTTGAAATTATTTTTAAGAAATGATGATAAAATTAAAAACTCAGTGTATGGGTTATAATGAGACTGGGCACACCCCATTAGAAACACCCCTTTTAAAGTTAAGAATATATATGATAAGGGTGTTTTCTAAAATATGGAGGGAAAACCTAAACAAAGAATAGGAAACAAATTTGTGCATAATTTTTTTCTGAAAAACAGTTAAAAGAATGAATAGTGGGTAAGTACAGGATGTGCTTTCTCAATATTTTAAAGATGTCAAAATATCAAACTCAATGAAGTTCCAATTCAAATACTAATATGGTTTTTATGGAACATAAATATTGATCCTAAAATTTACTTGGGAGAATAAAATGCCAGACAATAGTTAAAATTAAAAAAAGAAAAACATAAAAAGTAGGAGTTGCCCTACCATGTATCAAAATGTACAGTAAAGCTATGCTAGTTAAACAGTGGTAAGTTAGTGTAGGAAAAGACATGTAAACTGATGGAACAAATAAAGCATCTAGAAACAAATTCATGCATATACAGTACTTCAAATGATGAAATTAATAGCATTCCAAACCAATGAGAGAGAAATTATTTAAAAAATAATCTTGGATATCCATTTGTAGAAAATAAAAACTTCACACAAAAATAAACAACAAAGTTAAGTGCAAAAAAATTCTACAGCATAGAAAGTATTAGTAGAAAATAAAACAGAGAATTTTTATAGGTATAGGTGTGAGAGGCATTCCTAAGCTAGATACACAATCCCTAGCCATAAAGAAAATAATTTCTTAAGACTCAATTTTATAAAAATTAAAAATATTTTAATGAGAAAAATGATATAAGCAAGGGTAAAAGATATAAGCATGAAAGACATATTTGCATCTTATAAATAAAGAATAACCAAAATATTTTTCACACAAATCAATGAGAAAAAGACAAAGTCTAGCTAATAAGATAAAAGACATGATCAGATAATACACACAAAAAAACCAAGAAATTTAAATGGCCAATAAATATTTGAAAAAAAATTTATCCTAATGTTTTATCATCAGATTCACAAAAAGAAGAACAAATCAATGGTATCGACTATTGATAAGAGCTTAGGGAAACTGGGATCTTTATACACCTCGAATGAGTATTCCAATTAGTGCAACATTTCTTAGTTGAAATCACCGATATTTATAAAAATTCTTTAAGAAGTGCATTTCTGTTGACCCAATAGCATAACTTCTAGAAACTTATCACAAAGAAATTTACTTATGAGGTTTTAATGGTGTGTGTGTGTGTGTGTGTGTGTGTGTGTGTGTGTGATAGTTGGTTTATAAAGTTAAAAAAAATAGAAACAATGTCCTTTTTATACATAGTTGATTAAACAATTAAGTTATGGCCATCCATACTATAAATTACTATGTAGCAGGTAAAAATTTGATCTATGTATACTCACATGGGAAGATCTCTAGGAGAGATTATTTAGAGAAAAGCAAGTTGCAGAAAAATATGATTCCTGTGATACTATTTACCAGAAAAATAAAAAAAATATGTGTATTTGTACACACACATAGAATGATATATATAATAATATATGATAAATGTATCATACACAATAATAGAATATATTAAGTCATAATAACACAATATGAGAATACACACATCGACTGTTAATAGCTATTTAGGGAGAGAGGAATTGATTTGAAAGGGAAGTTAGCAGGAAGAATATACTCTTTTTTATTACATGGTTCTTCATATGTAATTTTATGGGAGGGTATTCACTCATGTACTTACATAATTAAGACAAAATGAAAATGATTATTCCTGGGTAAATAGAGGGAAGTTGAGGTTGGGGGAGGGGTGTGATACAGAAGGAAAAGGAAGACAAACAGGTGAGATGGAGGCACCAACACAGAAGTCTAACTTTGTATTTTCCTTCCCAACCTTAGGACTGCAATACAGACACACCAGGCCCTGGGCAAAATCAGAACCTCAAACAAAGGATTAAGTTACAGCGTGATCTGCTTCTGGCGGGTAAGTGAGGATTAGTAACCCAGGAGAGAAGGGTTAAGAACAATAGAAAAGCCTAATCAGGTTCACTGGTTGGAATATCAACCCTTGGGCTGAAAATCCTCTCACTCCCCATGGTGATTCCGCCATCAAATGACCAAGTTGCTGGCTTCCAGCAGGGCCTTGCCCACTGTGATTGCAATTTTATGAGGCAGTTTGGAATCCAAAACAAAATGCACTTGGACAATTATTTAGTATGCTACCAAGTTCTATGGGGATAAACTTACTGCTTATTCAGCACTGGAAAGTGGCAGTAGAGCAGTCTTCCAAAAGAGAACTGGTCTCAGATCATTTTTGGAGGAAATTAGTTCGATCTACCTTACTTTGCTCTGAAAATCCTCTAATTTAGCAATTCATTGACCAAAACATGGTTCACTCAAACGCTCTTTTTAAAAAAGGATGCTTCCTTTCATTTTCCCTGTTTCCTAACTTATCCCCAGTCTATAAAATACCCAAAATAATTGTATGGCAATAAAGCAGAGGCTTCCCCTGAGAGCAGAAAGCCCTGTTGTTTGTTGTGAAGACATAAAGACTGTGATTATCATGCATTTATCAAAGGAAAATGGATTCAGACTAATGTGAAAGACAGCATGACAAGCTTAATTATAATGTAATGCTTTTAGAAGTCCCAGCAAAAATAGAAAGATAAAAGTGCTTTGAAAGAGGCCAGGTAGTCTTTACATTGATAATAGCTGTACACAATCAATTCTGACTCTTAGGACATTTTTTTTCACTTGCCTTTAAACTTATCAAACCTTTCAGAGAACTCTGTAATGATAAAATATCTGGTATTTAATTTATATTTATGTTTGATAGATATTTTCAATTTACCTAATAAATAAATTTATTATTTACTCAAAAATTGAGGACCTCTATATACATGGCACAATCCAAAAGTAGACTTAGCCCCTAACTTCACAAATTCTATCAGTTAATTGACAATTACACTATTTTATATATTATGTATTTAACATGTGTTTAATGTGTATTAATGTGTGAAAGTTCCTGGGAAACACGAAAATCAACTCCACAAGTAATCTTTTCCTCTAGAATACAATATGTACACATACAACCTTCAGTATACAAGACAATTTGTCTTAAATTCAATAATGAAAGTTAGAACAAAGTGCTAAACGATTTCAAAAAAAATAAAAACTAAATCTGGGTAGGGCATCAAAACCAGGTTTCACTCTGAGTTTCTTTGGTACTTCCGATTCACAATAATGTGTCTTCCCTTCAAGCTGTCAACAACTGCTCATGGACCAAACACTACAAGGTGCCAAGCACTGAGATAGAATACATACAAGGAAAAAAGATCCTGACCCTGCTTAAGAAAGCAAATAACTCTTTCAGTTCAACATGACACAGACTCTAATGAGGGACACAGGTGCGAAGGGAGTGCAGGGAAACACCTAGGTGTGCATGAAGGACTCCAAAAAGTCTGAAACTTCCAGGACAACTAGGAATTTGCCAATTGGTCATAGAGGAGAGGGGACTGAAGGCAGAAGGAAGAGCAGCCTGCAAAGCCATGAGGCAGCACAGTGAAAGCAGCCAGGAGGTTGATGTGGCTGGAGCCTTAAATGAATGGAAGAGGAAAGCAGGAAGTAAAGTAGATTGGGGGAGGGCTTTACATACGAGAGCGAGCATTTTAGAATTGATGGTTAGACCAAGGGAAAACATGAGGGTTGTAGAAATGTTCTTAACGGAGGGGAGAGTGAAGTCAGACCCATCTTAAAGTGGGGAGATATGTTAGTAAAGCTTTGTAGTATTTAGAGAATACTACAAAGGAATATGAGATTTGGAATTTGAGATTTGGAATTTGAACGGTGGCAGGAATTAGCAGTTGATTGGCAAAGCTTAAAGGAAAGGGAGAGGATTTATGTGATAGGATCACAGTAAAATATGCTCATTTGGCAGGACTTATGGGTGGGGTGAGGTTAGGAGCTGAAGATGAACTTCTGGTTTTTACATAGCACTTTAGAATAAAAAGGTTAGATTCACTGGAAGAGTCTCAGAAGCTGCCCCCCAAAACCTATTGCTTCCCAACCAGGTGTCTTGAAATCTGTACATATTAACTGGATCTAGAAGTCATGCATTGTGTAAAGTGGAAATTTTACAGAGGAACAAATGATGGATTCTTAGAGATTAAGAAGTTTTCCTGAGGGGAGATAAGTAGTAAATAATGTGGTCAGAATTCAACAGGGACTATCTGGTTCCAGTGCTATGTTTTTCCATCATATTTAAAATATCCCATCAATATCAAATAGAAATGAACTGATATACTTAATTTAAATGTTCTTAATGTACTTGACATTCTTCAGATTAACTTTAATTTCTTACTTATTGAGTCTTCAATACTGAAGCAACAACAGCTAAGCGGCTGTGTCTTACCAAAGTAGCATTTTCTCATCCCCATTTCTGTTTTTCTTCCATTGAATTAGTGAGAACTCTTGAAACTCTTAAGATATGACCTATTAAGAGCTCAATAATATGAATTAAATTCATGAGTATATAATTTTTAAAAATTTTTATGAAATACTTTGTCCCACTACCTGGGACTGTTGTTACATGAACACCAGTATATTTTGCAAATGTAAATTTTCAAAGACATAGTAGTTAGCCAGTATATTTTAAAATCTAAACCATCTCTTAAAGTAATTGAGTATCAATGATAGATTTGAGTAGAACTGGGGAAGCAGAATCACATAAATGCACAGTTACTTACTTTATCTTTGGAGAAGCTGAAAAGTTGTTTTCTTGCAGCAAAGAATTGGACAGCTATTACACTGGTGGAGTGACCCCAGAGAACACCGACTGGCTTAGAGACCACATAGGGGTTCCAAAGGCACACTTTGTTGTTAATGCCAGCAGTTGCTAATCAGAATCAGAAAGAAAAAGTGTTTTTAATACATTAATAGCCTGCATTTTCTTTTTGAAATGAATGTATCTTATATCTGTAGACAAGTGCCAGTCTCAAAAAGATGGAAAATCTTGTCATTGCCCAACAGCTCAGGTTCATGGGGCATGAGCTCTATCATACAAATAGCTGAAACCAAGGGAACAAGGGGGGAGGGGTGCTCATGAGGTGAAAGGCCAACACAGTACCATTTAGGACGCAGCCAGTAGCTCGAACAGGTGGGGACAAAATCCTGCTTTCTAGTCCTTATATTTCCACCCTCCAGCCAACACAGCTTAGGAACATAGTCATATTAGTTATCCCAGGAGTAAGAACTAAGCAATATTCAAAGTTTCCAAATGAGTTAAAAAACTATAAAGAAATAAATTATTTTCACTGCCATCTAAATGATTATTTCCAAGCAAACAAGAAGCACAAATAGATTTTTTACTTGTTTAGTTGAGAGAACAAGGTATTTTTTTTTTACATAAATTGGCTGTACTGAGGGAGCGTGTCAGGAGCAGGGACCACAGTGCTTCTTTGGGTCTATGGAGAAACCAGAATAGCATTCTTTGTTGTGCCCTCAGAGAGGGCCAGCTGGAGCTGGCTTATTCACCCTAATTTTGTCAGCACTGTGCCAGGTACAAAATAGTGACCAGTGGAAAGGGGTTGACCTAAGCAATCAATCAATCAATCAATCAATGAAATGCCTGATATTTGAGTCCTTCCAAAGTCAATTCACCAACCCCTCTAGCATTCTCTAATAAATCAACAATATTCCTTGAAAGTTTAATGTTGGCAGATTCCTGAATTCATATTCTGAGTATATTTTACTATAGTTGTCAGCTATTATTGTTGGAAATGTAGGGACTCAGTACCTAAATTCATACTCAGTACCTAAAAGTCTATCAGTACTCTTCATATGAATGATAGTTATTGAATGAGGATTAAAATGATCCCTTCTGTAAACCATATATGGTCATTCTCTGTAACTACCTTATTAATTTTTCAATAGTGCCTCACTTTTTTATAATGTTTGATCTAATATCATACATACCAAATTATCAGCTTTCAAATGTCTATATATTTAAACAGTTAATGCCTGAAAACCTTTATAGCTTATTTCCATAGCTAAAATATGTTCTTGTATATCAAAAGAAAAACTCTCCTTTAATAAACTACAGCTAGGATAACCTGAAATATTTCAAAAACCATTAGTGGTTGTATTCTGAAAGGCAAAAATGTTCTACATTTTGAAACTCATGTGTGTATGTGGGTGGGGGCATGGGTAGCAAGGAAAATGATGTATTTGGGGGGTTAAACTTTTGGAGGTGTTAGAATGATGGTAGAATCTCAGACAATGCACATACTGTCTTCTTTCTGTGTATCACTTTACTACCCTACCAGTGCTAATAAAAACACTCATTAAAGCATTGGGCACTTCCTCATATGTTCACCCCAGTGTAGCTCATGTACACCGTGCATTATAATGCATCATTATCAGACATTCTCAGGCAATAAAATGTAAGCTTCTCAAGTTGGTCTCTCTGGCAATAAAGCAACTAGGTGAAGAGGCTTCGTGCATACAAATAGGCACCCAGACTATCTGTGAGGCCCCCGTAGTTATCATAATTTATTTTACGTACCAATTAAATTGAGCCGAGAGTGGTAATCAAAAGCATGAATGCCCTGGGCAATGTTGAAAGATGTCATTTGAAGATGCTTTTTTGGTTTTTCTCTCCAAGCCAGCACCACAGTGTTTGTACTGTTGGTTGTGCTGGAAATGATGGCATCTAAAGAGGCATTGTAAGTAACTGGTATTTAAAAAAAAAAGGAAAATAATATTTAATTGATTTCTCATAGGACATGAACAAAATAGAACCATTTTAATATGTAAAGTTAAAAATTAAACTCAGATTACTCCTCCACCGACCTCCCATTAAAGAACTCACAGTGGAAAGTTACAACAAGGTCTGCATTTAAACTTTTTACCCAACCTAAGGCTACCTTGAATGTTTTAATTGGAAGACATGGCAGGAAAAAATATTAATCACTCTAATTATATGGAATTCTGGGGATCGAAGATGAGTAATTGCTCAAATTCCTGGGTTCTTCCTCCTGGGTCTGAGGCAGGCAAACAGGAGCTTAACAGCCATCTGCTTCTCTCAGAGTTCCAGCTCATGCCCAAACCATGGCTTATTTAAGCTGTGCCTGGTCTAGAATGTTTGAGAGTGAGACGGCCAGGGCTCAATTCCCTGCGAAGACTCACAAACACAGCTAGAGACTTGGGTAAAATGGCTATTCTTGCCTTCCTCGTGACCCAGTGCCAGAAAATTTGGAGCAAAAGCCTATTTCCCAAGCAAGGAAAGGGAGGACTCTTCGGTCAGGAGAACCTTTCCATTCTTTCAGACTCAGGCTCCAAAATCAAAGATCTTTTCCCAAATTCCAACTACGGCTGCCCTCATGACATTCGCTTATACATTTTGCTCAATGATTTGTGCCCAGAGTTGAAGGATTTCTGATTTGACCTCAAAATCAAATTCCTGCCTCAGGACAAAGAAGGATGTTGTAACTTTGCACAGCTTGAAGAAAGTTGTTTTAATAGAATGGCCCTTAGAAATAGTCTTGATCTCTATATTATATAGAATCAAGAGTGAGACTGCTGGAAAACAGTTCTCAATGCACTGCACTTCTTTTGAAACTAATCACTGACTCTTTTTGTTACAGACCATCTTTTCAAAGACATTTGCTTAGGAAAAAACCTTGAAATGTAGATTTGGTGTCTCTCTTTGCAGCAAAATGTACACAAACTTACTACCCAGAATAAGAAAAATAATGTGTTTCTCTGGAATGAAAGGCAGGCATGCATTGAGTTCAGTAAAAATGATTCAGCTTCTCTAAGCTTGGGGTATCTTTCCTGTAACACAGCCCACTGCATGTGCAAGTATTCACCTGGGACCATACTTTGCTGCTGTGGGACTTGCTAGCAAGGGGAACTGACACAAATAATGCTGATGCCAATGTTGCTTGCTATGCTGTAATAATATCCTTTTGTCTTTAACATAGGAGTCTTATGCCCTCTGTCATTTTAAGATTTTTTAAAATTTTTATTTTTCCAAGTGAGCACCACAGTATTGGTTTTGTATTGTTGGTAATGCTAGACATGGCAATTAAATATATATATATATTTAATTGCTAAAGGCAAGAAAATTTTGAGAGGCAGGATAACTCAATACCTTTCTTTCCCTCTAACCTTCTATTGAGTTAATAACAACTAGAATTTATTCATTTAAGAACCTATATTACATTATGTAAATAGCTTAATTTAATATATTTCATATTTATCTCATTATGAAGTATATGGCTTAACATGACCAATTTAAAAATAAATTAATGAGATTGAGAGTATTCAATGTGTCTCAAAATATGGCATCCAATCTTCAAAGATTTATTGGCATCCACTATGTGTTCTGTGTTACGACAAAATTAATAAGAGAAGAAGTACACTGTCTGGATGCCCCCAAGCTTGGGATAAAAGATGTAAATCAAAAACTAGAAAAAACTAATAAAGCGATCAATGGAGTGGTACAGAAAGTATAATACAAGTTCAAAAAAGAACGTAACAGTGTGGGCTTTGGGGTTTAGAAGACATTTGGTGAGTGTTGACAAAAGGATGTCATTTCAATCGATGAGAAGTGGTGATAAAGCACATGTATGGGGAGCAAGGTAAACTCCAGAATTTAGAGCTGAAACAGGACTAATCTACTTTATTTTACAGATGAAGCAATGGAGACCCCGGTGCGTTCAATGATTTGGCCAGTCAGCAACTGATGGTTGTCAGACTCTGCACTGGAGCCCAAGTATTCTGACTCTGACTTTGGTACAGTTTAATGTTACATAACATTTGGCAGAGCTAAAGTACAAATTCAGAATGCAGAGCATGATCTCCTACCACTGGAGCAGAGCTTCTGAAATTTCAATATGAGTCACCGGGGGATCAGATCGGTGTAAAAATGCAGCTTGTCATTCAGTAAACCTAAGATTCTGCATTTCTATCAAACCCCCCGTTGTTACTGCTAATGCTTGCTAAGCACCACACGTTAAGTAGTAAACACCATAATACATTCTACAGAGTATTGACATTATTTTATACTACAGAGAATTACTTCATAGCTCCTAAAATTTAGGAGGCCAAATGTCCCTTTGGAAGTCGGATGAAAGTTATATACCCTCTCCACCAGAAAGATGGATATGCACGTAACATTTCATATGAAACACCAGGATTTTAGGAACCTCTCCACCTTCACTCACGAAGCCCACCATGGTAGATCGGAAGAACTCAGGTGATGAGCCTCCAGCTACAAGGTAATTGTGGGTTGTTGAAACACTTCACTGGCTTTCTCAAGTGATTCTTAAAATTTCAATTACTGATGTTCAGCCTCATGTTTACCAATTCTAATGTTGGGCTCCTTTTTTATAGCTTCTACTTCCTTAAATGAGTTTAACTGGCCTTTGATGCTAGGTTCTCCTAATCAATGCCAGGGCACAATGTCTAAGAAAAGGGAAGGACTGGGGTGGCACAAAGGAGACTCTCAGAAGGGGAACCAAAGCAGAGCTGCCTCACTGAGCACTAGGCACACAGAATAATTCACCGAGAAGTGTGTCATGAAGCCTGAAGCACCACTCAAGACCAAAATGGTCTACTTCTCCACTCTGCCTGGAATGAGCCTGGATGGTTTATTTCTTGCTCATCTCCCATTATGCAATTTCCCTCAGCCTACAGATTCTTTGTAATAATTATTAGGATAGTTTATTGTATGTCTCCCCTGTACTAGGCATCATGCCAGGTGCTTTCATCCTGCGATCATCTTCAGCAGGTAGATTATGATGAGGAAATAGACAGTCCAAAGCCAGTTCACCCAAGGGAAGGCAGCTAATTGGAGGTAGAAATGAGATTGAACCCACTCCTGTTTGGTTTGGCCTCTCTGTTTTGCATTACTGCATCATTCTTTCCCACAAAGCCACACTGCCACATGCATGCAGATCTGAGGTTGTTTTCATTACCAACTACATTTATGTCCCCCATACTCTCAATCCCAGACCAAGCCCCCACTTTATCTTGAGTCTTCTCTTTCCTGATCTTGTCACTTACCCCCTAGGAACAGTATTTTTATGTCCTCTTTGTTCTCTCTTTATCCTTTTCTTGCATCTACTGCAGCGGTTCTCAACCTGTGGGTCGCGACCCCTTTGGGGGTTGAACGGCCCTTTCACAGGGGTCGCCTAAGACCATCGGAAAACACATATATAATTACATATTGTTTTTGTGATTAATCATTATGCTTTAATTATGTTCAATTTGTAACAATGAAATTGGGGGTCACCACAACATAAGGAATGTATTAAAGGGTCGCGGCATTAGGAAGGTTGAGAACCACTGATCTACTGTCTTTCCTTCTAAAAAAAGAAAAGGAAAAAGAAGGGGAACAAAGAGAGGGAGAAAGAAAGTAAAAAGAAGCAAAGAAGGAAGGGAGGAAGAGAGAAAGGAAGACGAGGATGCAGAAGTGATCAGTTCCTATGAAGATGCGTCCTTTGAGCCTCACTGGGGAGTATTAATTATAGGAGCATGGAGGTCCCTGATCACCTGCTAACACCACTATTGCTACTTTACTAGAAGTACCAACAGTATAAAATCTGATGACAATTATTCTCATTAGGAAGCAACTTCACTGAAAATATTTCCTTTGTTTAGAAAAAATCCTTAGGGTTATTGTAACTTGGCTCAGTGAAGCAATATTATAAGATCTAAAATATAAACCAAATACTACTAGTATGTCTTCAAATTCATTGAACTTCCCTAATATATCACTATGGTATAATCAAAGTAAGTTATTTCTACCGAGAAAATTACTTTGTCACATGTTCCCACAATATATCCAAGTATCATCTTCAGCTTTGAGGATATAAAAAAAAGTACATTCTGCTCAGGTATTCAAAGTATAGCTTTAAGATTTGAATCTGCAGGTAACCAAGTGACATTTATGGGCCTGTGTGTAGTGTTATATATTGGAGACTCAACAATTCACACTGTATTTCTAAAGCAAGAGAGAACTTGTTTCTGATTAAATTGTAGAATGCCAGACCTCCTGAGAATGCCTGAGTGAAAGGTGAGAGTAAAGCCATTTCCTTAAAATCAAATTATCTGATAGATGAAAATGTTTTCCTCCTTCTTAAAGATAGAAAGGGAAATGATAGGTTATGATCTTTTTAAAATATCAGGCTAGGGAATGGGATGAGTTGATTAAAAATAAATTATTTGCTTTTAATATTCTTGCTGAGTTTGGGGATTTATAGAGGAAAAAAATTAATTTCTGCTAAAAAACATAACACAGACTCATAGATACAGAGAACATTTTGATAGTTGCCAGATGGAAGGGGGGTGAGGGTGGGTGAAAAAGGTGAAGGGATTAATAAGTACAAATTGGTTGTTACAGAATAGTCATAGGGATGTAAAGTACAGCATAGGGAATATATATCTATCTAATAATAAGATAATATGCAAATTGGTCGGGATGCCGTCATGTAACGACCACGCAGGCTGCATCCTCGCCCCCTGCACTGGCCCGGAGACATAAGGCTCGCATCCCGGGGGTCCACAGGTGTGCAGAGAGGCCCCTCCACCACGGGCCCAGCCAGGGGTCCGCAGGCACCCAGAGGTCCACAGGCCTCTGCCGCAACCCGGCCCAGGGGTTCACAGGCCTCCCCCGGCTCCTGCCTACCTCTTTGGGGCAATCCACCAAGAAGCCCTGGATGGGTGGGCGGGGCCTACCTCTTTGGGGCAATGGATTGCTGGGTTCCCACACTGTGACAGGGCATAGGCCATGCTGGGGGACCCCTCCTCACCCCAAGTGCACGAATTTCATGCAGCAGGCCACTAGTGTGTGTGTGTGTGTGTGTGTGTGTGTGTGTGTGTGTGTATGGCTAATATGCTAAGTGTTCCTCCTACCGTCCAACCGGTCACTATGACACACAGTGACCACTGGGGCAGACGCTTAACGCAGGAGCTTCCAAGCTGCAGTGACTTGGCAGCAGTGATTCTCAGGTGACACACCCCAAAACAAGAGAGGAGGGAGCCTGATTCCTCACGGGCTACACAATTCCACTTTCGACCGTAAGTTATGTTGTTGTTGGGGTACTGTCGGCCCTGAATCTGGTTTACTGCACACTTGCATTTGCGTTCCACACCCTGTACCACAGAAACTTTGCAGAATGCCCTCTCACACTCCAGGACCTCTTGGGGGATGTTGGAGAGCCAGTTTCAGCCTGATCCCTTCAGGCCAGGCTGAAGGACTCCACCTGCCAGAGGGACCCCTGCTCACTCCGCAGACACCGGGGAGGGCCCACGGGAGGTTGGATCCAGGGTGTGTCCAGCTCGTCTCACCCAGTCCCGCCTGCTGGCCACCTTCTAATTAATTTGCTTTCAATGTGCACAAATCCGTGCACCAGGTCACCAGTATCTATATTATAAAAGGCCTGTGGTCATCAAGCCGTAACGCAGAACAACCAATGACCAGACTCAACAGGAGGCATACACAGGTGGGTGGGGCTGCAAGCGTGGCAAGGCATGTGTGGGTGGGCAGGACTGTGCGCAGGTGGGCGGGGCTGCAAGCACAGTGGGGCGCATGCGGTTGGGTGGGGCCACATGATTTCTTGCGCTGGGCTTCTAGTAGTTAATAATATTCTAATAACTATGTATGTATGGTGTCAGATGGGTACAAGATTTACCAGGATGATCACTTAGTAAGTTATATAATGTCTAATCACTGGTGTGTGCACCTGAAACTAATATAATATTATATGTTAACTATAATTGAGAAATTAAAAAATGATTTTTAAAAAAGACAATACACCAAAAGAAGCACAAATTATAAAAGACTGATTAATTTGACACTAAATTAAAAACTTGTTTTTATAAAAAAATACCATAAAACAAAATGAAAAATATGCCTCACACTGAGAGAAAATATTTGTAACACACATAACTGACAAAAAAGAAGCACAAATCAATAAGAAAAAGAAGAACAATTCAATAGAAAAATATGCCAGGTAATTCACAGAAGACAAATTCTAAATAGCCAATAAACGTATGACAGATGTTTTATCCTCACAAGTAATCAGGAAAATGCAAATTAAAACTACAGTTGATGAATGTATTTCACACTCATCAGATGGGCAAAATGTAAACATCTAACAATTCCAAGGTTGGTGAGGATGTGGACAACCAGGATCTCATATGCCTGCTGTTGAGAGTGTAAACTGATACACCAGTTTGAAGAACCATCTGGCAACAGATGGCCAAGTTGTGCATAACTGTAAGTGGGATCCCTGGCAATCAAAGGTAGGTGAACTCAAACCCACAACACAGCAAGTCCACCCCTAAGCATGTGAGCTGAAAAGACTCCAGGTATGTGCATGAAGAAACATGTAAAGAATGTTCTAGAAGCATGATTTGTAGTGGCAAAAACATGGAAGCTCCTTGCATGTCCATCAACAGGAGACTAGATAAAGGGTAGAAAAATCTACAACTTGAGAAATACTGTGGCAAATCCATTTAAATCAACACAGATTTATCTCACAACATGGAGTAATACAAATTGCAGGAGAATGCAAGCAGGGTGATACAGTTATGTAAGGCTTAAAAACACACAAAATGATACCATATAGCACTTAGTGATAAAAACGCATGTGGTCAAAATAGAAGAAATGCATGAAAAATAAATTTGTGTTAGATAATATTTTGAGGGAGAAAAAGACAACTTGATAATGTCTGTCCATTAAGATGCTAACTTTCAACTTTTCTGCTCTCTGCCACTTAGAAAACATTAAGGAATCTACCATCCATCCTTGTCCTCACATGTGCCAAAATGCCCTTATATCATAGCAATTAGGTAATGTGAGAAAAGTGATTTGAAAATGAAAAATTGTACCTAAAAACTAAGTAAGTAATGCTATTAGGTGCACTTAGAGTGAGCTAGAACAAGACCACTCTCTGTCAGTTGCCAACAGGTAGATCTGAAGCAGGGTAAAAACTGGGCCATGTCTAACTAGGAATTCTTATCATTCTCTTGGCTTTTACTTTATGAGTCATGTGACTTGGGAAAACACCTTGCCTTGAACTTCCTTTGATGTTCTCTTATTTGAGAGAGTGTATTTTCAGTTGCATTTCTTATTTTGAAGTTGGAGTCCCATTCTCTGAGACCACCATGGGGCTCACTATATTCTGAGCAACTACTATTTGAAAGAGGAAAGATAGAAACAACTCTCTTCCATTTTTAAAAATCAAAGTGCATCTAATTCATCACTGGCAAGCAATTTTTAAAACAATGCAATTCATTTAATGATTTTACAAAATGCTGATTAGATCCATGTTCATGATACAAACGGACCTTCCCCTTCCGTCATGCCTCAGGACAAGCTGCAGGAAGAAACCTAGAATAAAACCTCTTTTATTCAAACCTAGGCAACCAGCTTGCAGCTGGTTTCCACTGCTTTGAACGCAGCGAGGGGGGCTGGCAGGAAAGGCGGGTGTTCCAGCTAACTCCGTGGTGCACCATCTTTTTGTCCGGAGGACTGATTTAGATACAGCCAAGTGGAACCACACACAAGCAAGACACTAAATCTGATTCCAAACCTAGTCCCTATCAATTATGAAGGCTCCCTGCGGAAACAGCCTGGCATCCGTATTCTAAATTCTCTGGCACAGCGCCATTAATTAGCACAGCAATTAGGGATGTAGCTATCAGTTCAAACTGTTTTGTATCTTCTCCTGGCCGTGGTCAGACAAAGGTGGCAAAACACAGTTCAATGTAATAAAGAATCCGTAGTTTTTATTGTTGGCTGTTGAATGCTCACTCTTTCAACAGCTGCACCTCCATTCTGTGGTTTTCAATGATACTGTCTACATGAGAAGGCAATTATTTGGGACCAAAAAAAAAAAAAAAAAAAAAAGGAAAATTCCCTGAGATTTAAGACATTTATATCTTGCCACTATTGCCTGAAATCTCTGTACCTACTTTGCAAGCATTTCAGGATGTAATTATTTTTCCATTAAAATGTGACACAGAACCCCTCAGACAAGATGAAAATATTTTCTACCTCAAAGCAATAAATAAGAAGTCGGTACCTTATCATAAGGCACTAAGCTAATACTCTTATGTCAGAAACTGAGTTTTTCCTTTGACATTTCAGTTCTTTAGATATTCTATCCTTAGCTTCAGTGAAACATTATTAGCCTGCGTGCTCAAGTGTTTCTTTTCTTAATTGTACATTTTGTCCTCACACTGAGAAGAAAATCAGCAAAAATAGTTCTTGAGGAGTTCTAAGGATATCAAATCATGCTGCTGGGGTAAAAAAATATCAAATGAAAGCAGCCAATGTTTACTTGCTCCTGAGAGAGTAAGTCTTGCAGACCAAGGAGCATAGTCCCTAGGAAGCCATTGTCCTATATTGGACTCCAGCCCCCCTCACTCCTCCCTGCTTCCTCCCTTCTCCTCATATATTAAGTTTTTTGAGAGTCAAGCCTATAATTACTCTTAATTCTACAGTCTCCAATGCCTAAGGCAATTTTAAAGCGCATAAAAGATAAATAATTGTTGATTGATTGACACATGAAGTCTACAATTTAAACAAACTGGCCAAAGTAAATATGTTTTCTCAGCTATTCTTCTAAAGAATATCCACTTAGTTACAATGAATTTTGATTCAAAAGCTATGAAATTACATAATCCAGGCTAGATAGCAAAGATCCCTACTATTTTTCACATATAAAACTTTTCTTTAACCATTTCCTAATTGCAGTGATTTAGAGGCTAAACTCTAAAGTTGGATTCTTCATGTTTTAAACAGGAATCTCTACTGTTGATACTAAACTAAGTTCCAATGTTCTCTTGTCTGTAGATAAGAAAACTAAAGATAAGAAAGCATACATCGTAAACAAGATGAGCAATGAATTCACATGGCCCAAGAGAAAAGTTCTTTGTCCTTCAACTTAACAGACAAATACTGATGAGCAGTTTACTTCACCAACAGGGTTGCTTTTTGAAAGGTTTAAATGAAAGAGTGACAGGGTTTAGAGTGAGAATTTGACATTGTTCCCCTGTGCATAAAAGTGATACTTAAACAATTATTCATGTTCAGAAAAAAAATCTCAATTTTAAAACCATGCTTGGTACATCCCCAATCTTTTCAAAAACAGATTTCTATTAGCTACTTCTCTGTATTATCCATATTAATTTAAGGTCATTGGGGCTCAAATAATACACTAAACTTCAGGAAATCTACCACAAGTAGATTTTAAGAACTATGACTGTATTACCATAGTCTATCTAGTCTTTGGTTTATGTATTAAAATATCATGCTTGTTTGGAAGCAGCTTCAATAGCCCCTTACAGTTTCTAGTACTGTGATTTTTGTTTCCATTTTATGAAAATGTAACACACAATTGTGTGCCTGTCACACATAGTTGATGACCAAAATAAATAAATAAATAAGATATTTTGTTTTTTTCCACTATTAATATCCTGCCATAATTAAAGGATGGGTAGAAGGTACCAAAGACATGATATGATTTATACTGAAGGAAAATGCACGATCAATAGTTTTTCCTATGAAATATTATTATTGTGGGTCATGCATTAAAGAATCACCAACTTCCTAAAACCCAAAAAGTGTAAAACTACCATAAGAGCCAACGATTGGGTCCATTTTGACTCTATTCTTCAAAGCAAATTAGAACTAGACCTACAATGCAGTCAATGAGTGTGTGAGTTTCCATTCCCCTCCATGGGCATTATTTAGTGTAGCAATTTAGTAATGAGAAAAATACCATAGTCCTCAGTTTCTGGACCCAAGGAGATATTAGAGTGGACATCGCACATCTGGATCTTGACCATCAGATGCAAATTTTGTAAAAATTAGGCATATTGTGAAACTAATAAACTCATTGGTGACTAGGTTTGTGAAAGTTCTGGCTTTCTCTAGTTTCTGTTTTATAACTAATCCTATCACACACAGAAATGTCACCTAAGATCAGAGAAACTCAGTCACTATATCAAAAAAGAGAAAAAGGTAGAAAAGGTAATTAAGAAGTTTCCATTTGAAGGCAGTCAAACTAATATATTTCCCATGAGAGCATAAAGGAAACAAAGGAGTGGTTTTGAGGGAATTTGTTAAATCCTTTTATTAAGCATCTTGAAGCGACTAGATGAGACCAGGTAGGATCAGAGTGGTGTCGAAGTTAAATGGATTCTGTGGCAATTTTCTCCCTTCTCTTGAGATGTTTTGAGTGCACAGTTCACCTGAATTAATTTATGAGACATAATTTAGAAAGAAATAAAAGAAAGAAAGAGTCTTGCTAGTATGCAAGGGATAGCAAAGAGTCCAGGACAAAATCTCCAGAGAACTAATTACTGGTGTCTAAACTTGAACATTTTGTATGAAACATTTTCATCAAAGAATATAAATGAAGAAGTTGAAGCTGATCGTTTCATTCATTACTATGGAAATGCAGTACCTTGCCTGACCCACTCTCCATGATGAAGTTTGTGCTCTAACGTATAGCAACATTTGTGATATCCAGAGAGCAGTTCTGCCCAGTTAATGGTCACAGTGGCTTCTTCATTTTCACATGCACTAGCAGGACGCTCAAACAGGGAAATCAAGGCTGTCGTGAAAACAATGGCTTGAACCTTGAGAGGAATATTGAAAGAGAAACAAACATGGGCAGAGAAATTGTTGCAAGAAAAATCTACATTCTTTAATATTAAAAAATTGATATTGAATTAATAGGAAGTTCTTCAATATTATTTAAAAGATGCAAGCAGTCATATTAAAAGACAGAACAACTACAATGTTAGTAAGGCAATTACCAAGGGTGGTTCATTTACTTTTATGATATACTCGTCATTAATAAGAGTAAGAATAAAAATCTTTGACAATTATAAAAGGAAATTGTTCAAATTAGACTACTTAAGAGTTCACAGCCATATTCTAGTGTCATTCAGTAGATAATAATTTTACAGAGATAGGGTGGAATTTGATAGGAAGTCAGAAATCATTGCCTCCCTGTCTGGGTGTCTGTGCTGCCTCTCTAATGCATCTATCCTTCGTTAAATGTAGAGGAAATGATCACTTTCCAGAAGGCTGGTACTGAGAAGCCTGAAACCTTATGAATAAAAATCAGAATAAGGAATTTGAAAGAGTTACGAGAGATAACTTTAGTCATTTGATATTAAGTGTTTATTAATATTGGAATCTGAAAGATTATAAGCATCTAGACCAGCTGGTGTTGCTCAATGGCTGGGCATTGATTCCTGGTTGGGGCACATGCTCAGGTTGTGGGCTCAATCCCCAGTGTGGGGCATGCAGTAGGCAGCCGATCAATGATTCTCTCCATCACTGATGTTTCTATCTCTCTCTCCCTCTCTGAAGTCAAAAAAATATATATATTTTTTAAGATTATAAGCACCCTATGGTGAAAAAATAAAAAAAAATTTCTAAATATGAAAATTGAGATTATACATAGTCAAGAAAACCCACAATAAAGATTGTTTGTTATAAGCAAGAAGAGAGGCCCTGGCTGGTGTGGCTCAGTTGGTTGGAGTGTCATCTGATACATCAAAAGGTGGCGGGTTCCACTCTCAGTCAGGATACAGACCCAGGTTGCAGGTTTAATTCCTGGTCCAGGCATAGGCGGGAAGCAACTGATAGATGTCTCTCTCTCTCTCTCTCTCTCTCTCTCTCTCTCTCTCTCTCGTCAATCAATAAATAAAAACTTAAAATAAAAAAAGAAGAGAAATTGTGATGACCTAATCCATTTTTTTCCATGTCCATTGTGTGTGGTCTTATAATCTATAATGCAGTTCAATTAGAAGGTCACACTCATTGCATTCTATTTCTACATGTAGCTACTGTTTGATAATTAAATAGAGAAGTGTTCAATCTTATTGTTCCCTTACTTACCTTTCCAGTTATGTCTCCAAAAGACAGAATTGATTCATTGGCATCAAGAGGGTTATACCAATAATCCATGCAAATTGGTGTTCCTTTCAGGCCTTGGAGTTTATATTGACAAGGAAATTGTTCTTTGGACAGCAGATCATAAAAACAAATCTCTTTCCTTGTAAAAGCCACCGCTATCTAAAGAAACAAGGTAGAAAGTCAGAAAACATGTCTGATGGATTTAGTGAAATCAATATGCAAAGCAGACATGCAAATCTTAGCACCAAATCAGACATCATTCCCTAAGGATTCTTAAGAGCATTACATAAGTATTGCATAGTGGCACAAATGTGTTTTATTCTAACTTTGGACAGTAACCAAGAAAAAATATTTGCCATTGATGTCATTTGAACATTCTTTATTTTTACTTCATATACTCACCAACTTCTAACTATGGGAACAAGATGAGTAATCACAAAACAAAGACACAGAGAGCTACAGGTTTGCACAGTCATAACAGAAGCTTTACAAACCATGTTTTACAAAGCAAGCAGAAGCTGTCACAAAACTCAATTGATAAAAACCTGGTAAGAAGCCTTCCTAAGCCACATAATATCCTAAAATCTATTTTTAAAAGAGCCAACAAATTTTTCAATAAAATTGACAAAGCTTACCTAATCTAATCCAAGAAATAAAAGAGAAAAGATACACATTACTAAAATCATAAATAAGAGAGTGGATATTACTATCAACTTTATAGAAATAAAAAAAGGATTATAAGATGATACCATGGCCCTAGCCAGTTTGGTTCAGTGGATAGAGCATTGGCCTGCTGACTGAAGGGTCCCAGGTTTGATTCTGGTCAAGGGCACATACTTCGGTTGGGTTGCAGGCTCCTCCCTGGCCCAGGCCCTGGTCAGGGTGCATGCAGGAGGCAACCAATCAATGTGTTTCTCTCACATCAATATTTCTCTCTGTCTTTCCCTCTCTCTTCCAGTCTCTAAAAAAATCAATGGAAAAATATCCTTGGATAAGTGTTTAAAAAAAGAAGAAAATACCGTGAACAATTACATGGCAACAAATAACTTCAATTAAATGAACAAATTCATAGAAATACAAAAATCACCTAAACTAACTCAAAAGGCATAAAAAACTCAGCAGACACACAATAAAAGACTAAATTAGTAATAAAAAAAATTCTAGTCCCAGATGCTTCACTAATAAATTCCACAAACATTTAAAGAATCAACACTAATCCTTCAAATCTCTTCCCCCAAAAAGTAGAAGTGGAGGAAACACTTCTGAAAGCATTTTATAAAAACCAATATTATCATAATACTAAACCACACAGAGGAGAAAATGTGTAGAAAAAAGAAACATAGCAACTATTCACAATGTTTGAAATTTATTTGGATCTTGGTTCAAACTAACTGTCAAACAATAAACTATTAAAAACAGTAAGACAAGGAAATATGTACATGACTGGATATTTAATGATATTAATGAATTATTGCTATTTATATTAAATGTAGAGTGGTGTTTTGGTTATACTAAAAAGAGACACATTTTAAAAATACCAAATATTTGCAGATTAAATGATTGAATGTTTTGGATTTCAAAGAAGGGAGGTATAGATGAAACAAGATTGCATGTGAATTCGAAAATGGTTAAGGGTGAATATTGGTTCTTAATACTATTATTCATGCTCGTGTGTGAGTTTAAAATTTTTAAAGTGAAATTTACCATCTACTTAATATAAAATACTAAGAACATGAATTCTTTAAGCTGCATCCTCTCACAAACTGATTTTCCTTTCAGTATGTTACCTTGCTCGTAGGCATGGTTATAGAAAGATATTTAGAGTGAGTGGACCCTACACATCAGAATTAAGAAACTGATTAGTACAGTGGTCAAAATCATCAAAATGAGACAAACAGTTCCCTTTAATTGCACTCAGCTGTGCCACGCATTGTATAGCCTCTCAGTTCTGCATATAATGCAGCATGACCACAGTGGAGACAAAGCCAAGCATCTGAATCATCAGCCGTGTCATTTAAAGGCACACAAGAGAACAGCTTGGAAAAGAGAGTAGCTCCCTTGGCTCTACTTGTATTCCCTCCCGGTCAGGTTAGAGGCACAAAAGAGTAATGCTCTGTTGCTGCTAGTGTTACACTTGACATTGATCTGGAACCCTGTCCCATCATGGGTCCCCTTATACAAGGAATAAATTTATGTATAAAAACTTTGTACCTTGTTTACATTTTCCAGAGAAACCAGACTTGTCACCCACAGGTGTTTAAGCTTGGTGGCATCTGAAGTGATGGGGAATGTTTTTTGCAGCTTTAAATTCTCTCCCCAGATTCCTAATAAACCTTCCTGACTGATGGTCAGATAACGACTTGAATTCTTTAAGAAAATGATGTTTTGAATGGTGTCCTTGTGTTTCACTGGGAGGAACTTAAGGTCTTTCCACTGGGGAACCTCAGTCACCTTTGCTCGTTCGTCGTTTTCATAAAGTGTTAACAGCATAAATGAAGTCAGCTTGTCCCAGTTAATGAAGCCATCCTGGGCCACATCCACTTTGTCAAAGAGCTTCCCGTATTCCTCCTTTGTGCCCCAACCAACGATCTCTGCCATCCTCTGCATAAACTCTTCTCGAGACATACAGATGGTTTGACCTGGCTCTAGGGGCTAGAAATTGGGATAAAAAGAAGACAGCAGTGAAAACATCCTAAGTACCAGAGTGTTGTGCTACGCCCACTCCCAAGGTGGATCTAATCAGTGATTCTTCCAAGATGCAAAGAAAAATGTCTTTTACTTTATGCTTAAGTGACTTGGGGTGAGGGAGCAAATAACTGATAGTGCTACAAGCAGACATCCTCAATAACATGTGTCCTTGTAAGTGGAAGAGGGAGGCAGGAGAGTCAGAGATTAGATATGATGATGGAAATGGGGGTCAGAGTGATGCAGGGCTATGTATTAGGGACTGTGGGCAGTTTCTAGAAGTTGAAAAAGGCAAGGAAACATATTGTCTCCTAGAATCTATAGAAGGAAGACAAGTCTGACATCACCTTGATTTTAGCCCCATTTTGAAACTTCTGACCTCTGGAACTGTGAGAGAATAGAGCTGTGTAAGCTACTAAACTCATAATAATTGCTTATAACATCCGTAGTAAATTAATTCAGTGATTTACAGAAAATGGGTGAATCCTTGAAGAAAGTTTAGCACAACAAGTAAAATTATACAACAGTGGAAATTTAATTCAAGGGCAAGTAATCCACTTCTATAAATAAACACAAAGAACAGTAAACACATATACAGTTGACTTTTGTTATTAATGTTAGTTATGTTTTATGAAGTCTCTACAAACACTAAATCAGCAGATATTCAACCATTGATTCTAGGGGAAATACAGGGTTAGGCTTCTTTGAGCCTCTGGTCACAGTATTTTCATCAACTGATCAATTCATAATTTTGTTTTATGTGTGTTTCTGCTGAAAGACACCTTATTTAATCTATATTATTAATTCACTCATATTGAATCATGGCCAACAGCACTATAACTCATGACTGAATGAAATTTATCTAGCACAGGAATTTTCTTCATAAGGCACATCACAGCCTTCTTGCACTTAGAAACACTAGCTAGCACTTCAGCACTGCTCTGTGGGGCCATATAAAGAGTGAAATAACCAACAAAAAGCACAAAATGCAAAAAACTTGGCACAAATAGGATTCTTGTTTATGGTAAGAGAATTGAAATAAGAAGGCAGAGTACAGTATTATCTTCTCTGACCTCAGCCTGGAGTGTGTACATTGGAAGTTTTTTGCTATTCTTCATATGTCTGTGAATGTTCATAAAATTGCCTTAAGTATTGGTTTTGACATTACAAATAAGTTTTAGCAGGTAGGCAAATTCACAAATACAGAATTCATGAATAATAAAAATCATCCATATTTCAAGAAAGTACATAGCTTAATATTGGTAGGTTGTTTGTGTATTGAGACTCATGATGAGAGAATCTACTTTTCCTATTAGTTCAGAGCCAAAAAGTAAGGGTTGACAGTTAGCTCTGGGAGGCAGCCTATAATAGAGCAGGTCAAACAATTGTAGATTTAATCCTGACTCCACCGGAAATTGGGGAACTATTGGGAGGCTACATCACTGCTGAACCTTAATTTCCCCATCTATAAAATGAATATGGCAATATCAGTCACAAGAAAATTGTTATAAAGATTAACTGATATATCAATAGATGCATAAAAACTGTTTGACAAAATTCAATACCCATTCATGATAAAAATTCTCAGTAAACTAAGAATAAAAGGAAACTTCCTCAACTTGATAAATAATATCTGCAAAAAACATACAATATGCATAATGGTGAGAAACTTTAAGTTTTCCTACTAAGATCTAGTACAAGGCAAGAATGTCCACTCTCATCATTGGTCTTCAACATCATACTGTAAGCTCACTTAATACAATAAGAAGATGTCATGGTCATCTATGTAGAATGTCTGAAAGAATCAACAAACTCCTGAAACTACTGAGTGATTACAGCAAGGTTGTAGGATATAAAACTAATATACAAAAGCCAAGGGCTTTGAATAAATGGCATGAACAAGCAATGAACAAATGGAATTTGATATTAAAACCATAATACCATTTACATTACCAACCACAAAAATAAAATACTTATGTGTAAATCTAACAAACTACATATGTACAAGATCTATCTGATAAAAACTACAAACTTTTGATTAAGAAATCAAGAACTAAATAAATGGAGAGTACCTGTTCAAGAACAGGAAGATTCAAAATAATCCAAAGATTCCATGAAATCCCAATCAAAATCCCAGAAACTTATTTTGTGGATAAAAAACCTGATTCTAAAGTTTATATGGAAAGGCAAAAGACCCCAACAAGCTAATAAAATATTGAAGGACAAGAACAAAGATGGAGGACTGACTCTGCTCAACTTCTAGACTTACTATAAAGTTATAGTATAGAAGACCTTATCTTCTCTAACCAAGGACACTTGAGAACAAATGGTTTATACCTCTTCTCCCTAAGCAGAGAATACATAGCTTAAATCATCATGGTTGGGGAGATAAAAAACAGAGACCCAATTAATGCCACTTGTGCTAGCTAAAACCAAGGACAGATAAAGTCAGGGGAACAAATAACAAAAACCTATTTAGAGCCAGACAGATCAAAGATAAAAGTAAAACAGTAAAGGGGACCAAAGAAAAATCCCAAACTCCCCAATTTTATTATCATGCTAAAAACATACCTGGAAAGCTGATGAATATTCTACTGAAACCCTCCCCTAAGATTCTCACCCACAGAAAAAAGATAAAAATTTTCAAGACAAAGACCCCGTGTGGTCTTGCTTTAAAGCATGCCCATATGCCTTTCCTGGCCTGAACTTTTTACTTCCTCCTAATTCTAAGAGTCTCCTGAGACTTGGAACTAGGAGAGCAATGGGCAATGGCAGCTTGTCCTGGGCTTACCCCCTGGCTCTGTCTTCAAGGCCCCTTTTTTCTCTAACTTTCCAGCTAACAGCAGCCCCACCTTGGCTCACTTTTGTCTCTGTGACCTCCACTTCACAGTGAGCTAACAGCATCACTTCTTTCCTATAATGTTTCCAGGGAGCCAAAGCAGAGCACCACCTAGGTTCTCTCCTGTTGCTTCTTCTACCCTAAGTCTTTCCTTTGTTTCATGTCCTCAGCTTTAAAAGTGTAGAAGCATCGAAAAGATCGTCCAACCTCAGAGGGAGGGCAGGGAGGGGGAGTGGGTACAAGATCAACCAAAGGACTTGTATGCATGCATATGATGAGCATAACCAATGGACACAGGCAGTAGGGGGGTGAGGGTATGTGCTGGTGGGTGGGAGCAGCTGGGGAGAGGTCAATGGGGGGGAAAAAGACATATGTGATACTTTAAACAATAAAGAATTAAAAAATATATCCTCATAATCACCTGGACTTGTGTTGTGAAATCTTTCCTGCACAAAGTCAAGAACCCACACACTACAGGCCAGCCTGAAGCAGACTGGCTCTGGCCCAGTCCCCATCTAGTCGCAAACTGATGTTTGACAAAGGAGAAAATAAAATGACAAAAAGATAATATTTTTAACAAATGCTGTTGGGATAACTGAACATCCACATGATGAAAAAATGAATCTATACAAAGACGTTATGTCCTTTACAAAAATTAATTCAAAATGAGTCACAAACCTAAATATAAAACAGAAAACAATAAAACTCCTGGAAGAGAAAATAGAAGCAAACCTAGATGATCAGTGAGTGTGGTGATGACTTTTTAGATGCAATATAACAAGAGGCATGAATCATGAAAGAAATAATTTATAATCTGGACTTCATTAAAATTAAAAACCTTCTGCTCTGTAAAATATAATGTCAAGAGAATGAGAGACAATCATAGACTAAGAGAAAATATTTTCAAAAGATATATCTGATAAAGAACTCATCTAAAATATATGAAGAATTCTTAAATTTCAACAATAAGAAAAACAACTCTATTAAAAAGTAGGCCAAAGACCTTAATATATCTCCTCAGCAGTGGCCAGATATTTATGACCACCTGACATTTCTAGGCAAATTAGCTGCACACTGCATCATATGGAATATGGAAGCCGAAGGCCTGTTCGAACACCTTTACTGTCCGCAGTTACCAAGATAAAACGTCTCCAATTTGCACAGGAACACAAGGATTGGATAGTCAAGCATTGGAAAAAAGTCATGTGGTCCGATGAATCACGTTTCCAGTTGTATCATGTAGATGGCAGAGTGAGAATTTGGCGGAAACAGCATGAAAGCATGCACCCCACATGCATGAGTACAACCCTTCAAGCTGGTGGGGGCAGTGTTATGGTTTGGGGCATGTTTTCCTGGCATGATATGGGCCCTTTAATTCATGTGGAACAACATCTGAATAGCACAACATACCTAAGTATCGTTGCTGATTAAGTTCAGCCTATCATGTTGATGGCGTATCCCAATGGAGATGGCTTCTTCCAATAAGACAATGCGCCATGCCATGGTGCTCATATTGTGCAGGAGTGGTTTCAAGAATATGAGGGAGACTTTACCTTGCTTAGGTGGCCCCCACAATCACCAGATCTCAATCCAATTGAGCATTTGTGGGACAAAGTTAAAAGAGCCATCAGGCAACTGGTTCCACAACCATCAAATCTCACAGAACTGGACAGTGCTATTCATCAGGCCTGGTGTCAGATTCCTCGTATCACCTTTCAACATCTCATGGACTCAATGCCAAGAAGAATCGCTGCAGTATTGAAGAACAAAAGTGGCCTAACGAAGTACTGATGGGGTGGTCATAATAATCTGGCCACTCATAATAATATATATCCCACATTCAAAGGCTGTTAAATTGCATTGTTTACCCATATCATCAGAAAAAAAATCACTTCTACTGTCATGGTAAACAACCTGCTTCCCTATTTAATAAAGAATTTATAATTTTTATTTATAAACCTGTGTTATCTATCAAAATTACTTCTTGTGTGAATTTTGGGACACCCTTTATATATCCCACATTCAAAGCCTGTTAAATCGCGTTGTTTACCCATATCTTCAGAAAAAAATCACTTTTACTACTGTCATGGTAAACAACCTGCTTCCCTATTTATAATGATCCTGCCCTCTGGCAACTTCAGCGCGAAATTATAGCTAATTTGCCTACAAATGTCAGGTGGTCATAATAATCTGGCCACTCAGTGTATACCGAAGGGAGCTGAAAACCTACATCCACACAAAAATTAGCATATAGATGTTTACAACAACTTTATTTATAACTGCCAATACTTGGAAGCAATCAAAATGTCATTCAGAAGGTGAGTGGATAAATAAATGATGGTACTTCCATAACATAGAGTATTATTCCATGCTAAAAAGAAATGAACTATCAAGTCATGAAAAGATACAGAGGAAACTTAAATACATATTGCTGAGTGAAAGAAGCCAATCTGAAAAGGTTACATGCTGTATGATTCCAACTACATGACATTCTAGAAAAGGCAAAACTAGAAACAATAAAAAAAATTGGCAGAGCACAGAGCATTTTCAAGGCAGTGAAACTACTCCGTTGAATATCATAATGATGGTACCTGTCATTATCCATTTGTCCAAATTCACAGAAAGTACAACACCAAGAATGAACCCTAATATAAACTTTGGACTTTGGGTGATTACATACGATGTGTCTGGGTAGCTTCATCAATTGTAACAAATGCACTATGCTGGAGGGAGATGCTGATAATGAGAGAGTTTATGCATGTTTTGGGTTGGGGATATAGGGGTAACATCTATATTTTCCCCTTAATTTTGTTGGGAACTTAAAATTCCTCAAGAAGTATAAAATCGTAATACAAAAAGGTTAACTGAGATATGTGAGCAAGGACTATGTAATCAAGTATTTAACAGAAGTTAATCTAGGCCTTTAATTAAATTAACTTCCTGAGAAATAAATGGTATCTAGCCCCTTGCACTACTCAGAAGTCCATTATCTTATCTTTCTTAAATTATTTTTAGTCTAAAAAGCTTAGATACATGGAAATTTTTCAGTGACCCAGATTTTAAGTGTAGAGAAAGAAATCTGATCCTAAAAACACTCCATCTGAGACAAAACTGTAAACTGTTTGTGAAAACTAAGTCAAGGGTGATCTTTTATTTTAAATTATTACATTACATCAATCAACTTCATATCTATGTTAGTATCCCATTAAAAAGCATGACATGACATATTTTCTGAAACTCAGAATATTTTCTTGCTATAAACTAATAATTTATTTTTATTTCTAAGAACAAGAAACTGTTTAGACTGACAAATATCAAAACAATATTTTTTATATTCTGAAATATGAAATTGGAACTAGGCCATAAACAAAGAATAAAACAAATTTTCTTCCCCAAAATGAGTTAAATCATGAAAATAATTTTCTGCACATTGATAATGCCAATATGCACTGGGAAGATTTGATAAGTACGCCCAACTTGAAGAAATTTGACAGAAAAGTAAATTCTATCATATACCTGACAATTCCGTTACTGACTGTTCACTCATGAGCTTTTGTTGTTTGAAGTTTGAAAATAAAACCATAATTTTGGCATAGCTTTGGGTAAAATTTAGGAATTTGCCTTATTTTGTCAGTGGTTCCCTTTTATGTTCTGGGACTAGGATTACTTCATTCATTCTGCTCTATTATATATATATATATATATATATATATATATATATATATATATATATATCACAAGCTGTGGTAAGGATATTGTGTGGTTGTATGGTTGCCTCCGCCTCAGTTATTGCACCTCTAAATAGGGATATAATAAGTAGCTCTGAGGGCTAGTTGATAATTCAATGTATGTATGGTATATGATATGGGATAATTTTTTGTGAGTATAGCACATTTATATTCAAGAAGGGTTAATTCTCTGTTAAAGGTTTTACAGTAAAGACTGAGACTATAAAGTCATGAGAGCAATGACTCTTCTCTGAGGATTTAAGCTAAATTCATTTGTGTGTGTGTGCGTGTGAGTGTGTGTGTGTGTGTGTGTGTGTGTGTGTGTGTGTGTGTGTAAGGCCTCTGGAGTTGTACAGATTTACTAATTTTAATAAACTGATCCATCCTGGCCAGCTAGCTTAGTTGGTTAGAGCATTGCCCTGATACACCAAGGCTGTAGGCTCAATTCCCAGTCAGGTTACATACAAGAATCAACCAGGAGAGGAGGAGCAAGATGGCGGCGATATAGGCAGACGCGTCCCAGGTCTTGTCCCGGAGCAAAAGGAGTAAGCAGCTGAAACTAATAACACCCACCCCGAATTGGTGAATTTACTCGGCTGGTGAGACGGTTTGCAGCCAGGAAAGGCAGACCTCCCCTGGAAAGGTTAAAAACCAAGGATCTGGGCAGGAAAGTTTGCCAGACCTGAGCCCAGAGGGTCGGAGGGAGACCGCATGGCAGACAGCCGCGTCTCTTGGGACAGACACAGACCCTGACCAGGGTAAGGAGTTCCGCGGGTTTGCTGGCGCCAGGAGATTTGAGATTTAGATTTTGTGATTGCGGAGAACTGAGACTAAAGGGGGCATCCTGAGGAACTGACCGGACCATGCAGTGCCCATAAGAGAGGAGCGTTTCCCAGATCATGCAGTGCTGGTAAGAGAGGAGCGTTTCCCAGACCGGTAAGAGAGGAGTGTTTCCGAGGCCGGCCGGCGTTTGTCTGTTTCTTTGTTTTCACTGAACCCTGCTCATAGGACAGTTCGGATACAGACACTCACCTGTGCTGAAGAGAGGGCGAAGGTGCAGACGAGGGGAATCTGGGGAGAGGCTGAGGAGAGAGGGGGAGCCGGGGGAGGTGGCAGCGAATCAAGTGCTGAGACACCCCTGGGCCCAGGACTGGGGCAGCCATTCCTCCAGAGGGTGGAATTCCTCCCCCCAGCCCCCCAGGCAAGGAGCACAGCCACACCCAGATTCCACCCTGTATGTGATAAAGGATTAAAACAAGCTGATTAGTCCCTGGGAGTTACCAGGGTCTGGCCTATAGAGGGACTTTCAGTCCCACCAACAACACAGAGCAGGGTAAGGATTAAAAAAGGATAGAGAAGCTATATAGCCTCAGAGGCCAACCCAAAAACACTGCCACCCAGAGGCTGAGCCACAAACTGACTCTTAGGGGAATACAAATTAAGGCAGACTGGATCACAAATACGGCCTGCTTTAAAATCAGGACTGTGATTTACAACACGGAGGAACAGTGTAATGCAGGCAGATTCAACACTCTCCTAAATACCTGGCAGGACTAAGGCGAACCAGGCTGAAGAGTGGAAGAGCCGAAGGACCATCACTACTGCAAATTTTTTCTTTTTCTTTTTCTTTTTAATTTAATTTAATTTTATTTTATTTTTATTTTTATTTTTTCGCCTTTTTACTAAGAAACCAATTTTTTTTTCTTTTTCTTCTTTTTCCATCACCTGATTTTACCCTTTCAATTACCACATTTTTATTTTTAACCAGTATTATTACTGCTACCATTTTACCATTTTTTAAAGTGCCATTTTATTTTCTCTTTATTTTCTTTTGGGATTAGTGTTCTCCATTCTATTTTCATCATTCCTTTAGCATTAATTTTCCCTATCTCAATTTCACCTCTTTGCTAAAACCCTCTTCCTTACTTTTCCCCTTTTGGTGTCCTGTTTCTCTTACCCTATTCCTGCTTCAGATTTTCCCAATTCCTTCTTTTTACCCCCTGTCTAATTCCACCCTACTTATATATCCTATTTCCAATCTACTGCTCTAAATCCTTATACACCTATTCTTTATCCTTCTTCACTTTCCAAACATTTTTTTTCTCTTATCTTTCTATTGTTTTCTTGATTGTTGAATATATTGGGCTTTGTTTTTTTTTATTTGTTTGTTTGTATTGTTTTGTGTTTTTTCTTCTTCTTTTTTAGGACTGTTTGTGAGGTTCTTTTTCTTTTTCTTTTTTTTTTCTGCTGGTTTTTCCCTTCCCTCTCCCACCCCACCCCGGTTATTTTTGTGCTTCTGTTTTCCCTTACCCCTCTTGATATTATTGGTGGTTTGTAGTTTGCATTCATCTCCAGGGATCTGTTGCTGGAATTTGTTGAGAATAGTGGCAGTTCTATGGGAGTTTGCTCCTCATACAAATAGTCTCTTCCCCGCTTCTACTTCATTCTCTTTTTTCTCTCTCTTTTTTCCCCCCTCTTTTTTCCCAATTCTATTTTTGCACTCCTTTTTTGTTTGTTTTTTTCTTATTTTTCTTTTCTGCTCTCTCTTTTATCTTCTTCTCTTCTTTCTCCCTTATCCCCTAATTCTCTTAATTCGGGTGGTCACCTTTATTTGGGGTTATTAATATTGTGAATATACCTGTGTTCAGTGTCTGGTACATTGTGCCTTGCTCTGTTGTATTTTGTGCCTTTAAATCAACGCAGCAGATCCAAGCAACAGCAGCCCCCTGATCACCGCAGCCTCCTGATCACCACAGCCTCTTGATCACCACAACCTCTGTCTGTGGAACAGCAGCTGTACGTGAAGCCTCCCCCCACCAGCCAGAAGAGCCAACACAGCTGTGAACAACACCCACCAGAGGAGCTGCTGCCAACTGGAAAGCAGCTGCTACCGCAACTGTCTGAGCAGCAACCACAACCCAAGGAGCCCCTGCCACCCAGGGAGCAGCCACTGAACATCTCAACATCTACATATGTCAGCAAGATCAAACATGGGTAGGCAAAGAAACCCCCAAAGGAAAGAAAAGGAGGACTCGCCAGAAAAGCAGCTAAGTGAGACAGAGGCATGCAACATGACAGAAATAGAATTCAGAATAAGGGTCCTAGCATGCATAAACCGGATGGAGGAAAAAATCAACTACTTATGCAAGAAGCAAGAAGAAACAGATGAAAAAATCAATAACTTATGCAAGACCCAAGAAGAAATGAAGAGCGATATAGCTACAATAAAAAACACCATTGAAAGCATCAACAGTAGACTAGGAGAAGCGGAGGACCGAATTAGTGAATTAGAAGACAAGGAAGCAAAACACTCCCAAACTGTCCTGCAATTGGAGAAAAAAATTAAAAGACAGGAGGAGAGCCTAAGGGAGCTTTGGGACAACTTGAAGCGAAACAACATACGAATAATAGGGGTGCCAGAACAACAGAAAGAGGAACAAGGATTAGAAAACCTATTCAAAGAAATAATATCAGAAAACTTCCCTGAGGTGGGGAAGAAAAAAGTCACACAAGCACAGAGAGTCCCAAACAAGGTGAACCCGAAAAGACCCACACCAAGACACATCATAATTACCATGGCAAGTGTTCAGGACAAAGAGAGAATCTTAAAGGCTGCAAGAGAGAGACGGAAAGTTACATACAAGGGATCTCCCATTAGACTATCAAATGATTTCTCAACAGAAACACATCAGGCCAGAAAAGAATGGACGGAAATCTACAAAGTGATGCAAAGCAAAGGACTGAATCCAAGAATACTCTATCCAGCAAGGCTATCATTCAAATTTGAAGGGGAAATAAGAAGCTTCACAGACAAAAAAAGTCTAAGGGAGTTTAGCACCACCAAACCAGCAATGCAAGAAATGCTAAAGGGACTGGTGTAAAAAGAAGAAATAAAAAGCTCAGAAAGAAAACAGCCACACACACAAAAAAGAAATGGGTACAAACAAGTACCTTTCAATAATAACTTTAAACGTAAACGGACTAAATGCTCCAACCAAAAGACATCTAGTGGCTGAATGGATAAAAAATCATGACCCATACATTTGCTGTCTTCAAGAGACCCACCTCATTAAAAGGGACTCACACAGACTGAAAGTGAAGGGATGGAAAAATATCTTCCAGGCAAATGGAAAGGAAAAGAAAGCTGGGGTAGCAATACTTATATCTGACAAAATAGACCTCAAAGTGAAGGCCATAACCAGAGATAAGGAAGGCCACTTCATAATACTAAAGGGATCAATACAACAAGAAGATATAACCCTGGTAAACATTTATGCACCCAATGCAGGAGCATCCAAATACATAAAAAAACTCCTGGAAGATATCAAAGGAGAGATTGACAACAATACAATCATAGTAGGGGACTTTAATACACCACTGACATCACTGGATAAATCCTCTAGACAAACAATCAGCAAAGAAACAGCAACCCTAAATGACTCACTTGATCAGATGGACTTAATTGACATCTTCAGAACACTTCACCCCAAAGCCACGGAATATACATTCTACTCAAGGGCTCATAAGACACATTCAAAAATAGACCACATATTGGGTCACAAACAAAGTCTATCCAAATTCAAGAAGATTGAAATCATACCAAGCATCTTCTCAGATCACAATGGCATAATATTAGAAATGAACTACAGAAAAAACAACCCAAAATACTCAAACACTTGGAAGCTGAATAGCATGTTATTAAATATTGATTGGGTTACCAATGAGATCAAAGAAGAAATTAAAAGCATCCTGGAAACTAATGACAATGAAAACACAACAATCCAAAACCTATGGGACGCAACGAAAGCAGTCCTGAGAGGGAAGTTTATAGCCCTACAGGCCTATCTCAAAAAGCAAGAAAAAATGGTAGTAAATCATCTAACTCTACAACTCAAAGAATTAGAAAGAGAGCAACAAGAAAACCCCAGAGTGAGCAGAAGGAAGGAGATAATAAAGATTAGAGCAGAAATAAATGACATAGAGACCAAAAAGATAATACAGAAAATCAATGAAACTAAGAGCTGGTTCTTTGAAAGGATAAACAAGATTGACAAACCTCTAGCCAGGCTCACCAAGAAGCAAAGAGAGAGGACCCAAATAAACAAAATCAGAAATGATAGAGGCGAAATAACAACAGACCCCACAGAAATACAAATGATTGTTAAAAAATACTATGGACAGCTGTACTCCAACAAACTAGACAACCTGGAGGAAATGGACAAATTCCTAGAAAAATACAACATTCCAAAACTCAATCAGGAAGAATCTAAAAATCTCAATAGGCCAATAACTATGGAAGAAATTGAAGCAGTCATCAGAAAGCTTCCAGCAAACAAAAGCCCAGGGCCTGACGGCTTCACAGGGGAGTTTTACCAAACATTCAAGGAAGAACTAAAACCTACCCTCCTCAGACTACTACAAAAAATTCAAGAGGAAGGAACACTTCCAAGCTCATTCTATGAAGCCAGCATCACCCTAATACCAAAACCAGGTAAAGACAACACAATGAAAGAGAATTACAGGCCAATATCCCTCATGAACATAGATGCCAAAATCCTCAACAAAATCTTAGCAAATCGGATCCAGCAGTACATCAGAAAGATCATACACCATGACCAAGTAGGATTTATCCCAGGGATGCAAGGATGGTACAATATACGCAAATCAATAAACGTGATACATCACATAAACAAATTGAAAGAAAAAAACCACATGGTCATATCAATAGATGCAGAAGAATCAACCAATGAATGCAGAAATAAGTAGAACAATAAATATTGCTCTCTCTCTCTCTCTCTCTCTCTTGTTCTCTCTCTCTCCTCCTTCCTTTCTCTCTCTAAAATTAACAAATAAAATTTTAAAATAAAAACAAAGTAAACTGATTCTATCTATCAGGGTTGCCTAGCTGCTAACTAGCTGGTTCTAAGAGACTTCTCAGTGGGGCAGAAGAATATGTGTAGGAGACTCTACAACACGATTATGTGAAGCCCTATGTCTACAACCATGGCCATCCTGATAGCAGATGCTAGATTTGAGCATAACATGAAACAGAAACTGTGCACACTCTGTTTCAGCTGCTCTTTCTCGAGGCACAAGTATAAACTATCCTAAGTGAGCCCAGTGAAAGTAAAGTTTACCTATCCCCAGACACCAAGACCAGTAGACTATTTCATACAAATAAAACCTACATTTCATCACTGGGAGGAATTGTAGTTTCTGTCTTGTCTTGAGCCACTTGTACTGCTGGTCTATGAACTTTAGGTGAGTTGGAGATTTCTATCTTAACCTTCTTGGCAAAAGGTTACTCCACAGAAAGAAAGATAAAATAATCCTTCAATCTAAAAATGAGCTTGTGTATACTAGGATTTAGTTGCTACAAACTCTCAACCTGTATTAGATTCAATAGTGTGTGGCAAAATAATTTATCTTTGAGCTATCTTTGAATATATAACAAGAGAGAGAGAGAGAGAGAGAAAGAGAGAGAGAGAGAGAGAGAGAGAGAGAGAGAGAGAAATCCATTGGCTTCCTCCTGTATATAACCCAACCAGAGATCATACCCACCAAGGTATGTTCCCTGACTCAGTATTGAGCCCGCAACCAGGACCATGCTCCATCCAACTGAGCTACCACAGCCAGGACTGGATATATATTTTTGTATACATATATACTTATCTACTTAAATAAGTACTAATTTAATACCCTTTGTCTCTTAGAACTCATTTTCTGGTAAAAGTGAAAACTGTGAGATTCATTGGAAAGCATATTCTCATTCAGCCCTTCCTAAGATAAAGTTTGTAAATTTATTTTGCTATGTAAGAAAATAATCAGTTATTTCCTCCAGTTTTTCTTGCAAGAATGTCTGGTTGATTTCTCAGTAGGCACAACTTTAGACCATTAGAAAAGTTTCCTGTCTCCCTGGATCCCTTTCAAAGAATACTCAAAAAAATCATTTCCTTCTGCCTAGAAAGGCTTTTCTTCAGTATAGTCAGTTCTAGTGAGCAGCCTATCTATTTAAAAAAAAAAGAAGAAAACTCTGTAAAATTCCCTTCTGAGCTTTGCAAAATTTGGATTTCACTGTAACTTATAGGAAACCTAAGTACAAACCTTCAAGAATATACCCTTTATAAGAAACTTGACAGGCTATTTTTCTTAAAGGAGAGATCATGTGCTTTCCATTAGCAATGTGCATGTGCCAGTGCATTTCTTAAATTATTTATTTTGCACAAAATAATCTGTTTTTACCATAGGAAAATCCAAGAAATAGATAAGCCCAAATCTAAATCCTCCATAATGCCATCAGTCTTCCAAATTTTTTTCTCCATAAAAATAGGAATGTCTGTGTGTTATTTACAAAATGGGATCATGATATACATCTTTGCTGCTTTTCCACTTTAGGCCACATCATGAAGCTATGTCTTGTACAATAAATACTGGTCTTTATCATCATTTTTTAAAAATACTTTATTGGTATAAGGAAGAAAGGGAGAGGGGGAGAGAGATAGAAACATCAATGATAAGAGATAAATCATTGATTAGCTGCCTCCTGTATGCCCCACAATGGAGATCAAGCCTAAAGCCCAGGCATGTGCAGTCAGCGGGAATCAAACCACGACCTCCTAGTTCATAGGTCAATGCTCAACCAATGAGCCAGGGCTGGCTGGGCCTTTATCATCATTTTTAATGGTGGCACAATATTCTACAGAGAAGACCTACAATTTACAAACTCCTATTATTTTCAATGTTCCCAATTCTTTGCTGTTTTATGTAAACCAGCCAGCAACAAACATTCTTACACATACATCTTTGCTCAGTTGCCCAATTATTTCCTGAGGGAAATTTCCTAGAAACAGAATTGCTGAGTCATAGAATTCACACATTCTTAAAGTTTTTGACATATCTTGCCAAGCCCCACTCTGGAGATGGTTGAACAGATTTACACTTGCTTCAGAAAAATATGAGATTGCAAACAAAGTTGTGGTTTTCTCATTCTTCATAAAACTCATCAATTGGTTGCTAAAAAATAGTCCTAGTAAGCCTAAACATGTACATACTTTCTAGTAAAACAGAGCAATACATTCCCAAAGCAGACACTTAATTTTTTAAAAAACCTGCCAACTTTCAGAAATGTTTATGTTTTATCCCCTTAACATTTTCCTATAGTAATATTTTATAATGAAATGATGAAAGAAAAACTTTCTTCTTTTCTCCTACTTAGTAAATAAGGACTTGCCCAAGACAAGAATATAGGTCACAGTTAAAAACTACAGAGAGAGCATAATTCAATTTGATCAGAAATCTGGGTATTTTCTCCTCTGTCAAACCTGACTGGGTGTTTGCATGTCACTGACTAAGGATCACTGCCCTTATCCATTGGTTAGCATTTTCTTCCGGATCCTGAAAAGTAATGTCTAATGATTTGTAAGACACTTAGAGAAATATTTTCATCTATCCATCTATATATCTATCTATTGATCTATTCATTAATAAATGTGTATTGAGTATGTACAGCACACAGGCTAGAATGGGGTAGGTTTATTTATTTATTAAACAAATATACATTAAGTGCCCGTTCCATGTCAAACTCTATTGTAAGCTCACAGCACCAACTTTGAACAGACAGACAAGGTGTATGCTCTTCAAATACTTAAGAGGGGAAGGTAGGTGGGCTGGTCATAATGAATGACACATGGGTCAAGGCACCAAGATTATAATAAGGTCACAAGAATCATATTAATTATTGTTTTTCCCCATTTCAAACTGAATTTAACCTTTAACCATGTCAAAAAAATATTCCATAAATAGAAATCTTGTGTGGCTCAGAAATCTTTCCTTAGTTAGAGAGCTGCTTTTTTTTTTCTTTTTGCTTTTTTTTTCTGCATTTACTTGAGATCATTAGAATTCGGCAATGTTTCTTTTTCTCTACATGAAAAATCATTTCTAATAGGATCTCAGAATCTTGTTTTCCCCAGAACCTGCTAGTTTTAACAAGCACTTCACCATAAATAACATTTCTTCTGCCAAATATTTGGCGTGATTTGGGGGTAATGTTTCGTGACAGCTGAATTAGTATGTGCTATCAACATGCATTCTTTCCTCCATCTCTGTAATTAAATTTAAAATGAACATGCTGCTTTCTCATGCTTCATTCTGTCGCACTTGCCTCAACTTCCCTTGGTTACAAAGCATATTGATAATGAATATGTATTAGTGTTTGCTGTCAAACCCCATGAACATCTTCTGGAGAAAATTAGATATGTAATTCCAAAACAGAGGCAGCAGTTTATATCATCTCCTGCAATTTTCACCTCCCAATGCACATTCATGAGAGATTGAACAACAGAAGAGGAGAGATTAGTTTACCAGCCAAGTTCATATTGCTCCTTTTGCTTTCTTGAATAGATTTTAGTTGGTTTTAATTTTCATTTACATTATGATATTGGTGATTCAAAAGCTCACCAATATAAATGGAGTTTAAATTTTGTGGCTAACGAAGGCACAGATCTTGAAATCTCTGTACTAAATTTGAAGTTTGGAACTAAACTTTGCCAGTCCAAAATTTCAACAACTAGATTTGCTATCAGTTGGTAAATTAGAATTTAATTGCAACTGCAGGAAAAACAAAAATCAATAAATCTATCTTTCACTTTTAAATAAAGATCATCTTAATCACCGAAATGTGTAATTGTCCATATCATTTTTCTCTGCCTGTGGACATTGTCAGTTATCTGCTCTAGAACTAAATGAGTTTATCACTAGCATCTGTTTTGTTGAAGCTAGGAACTTGGGGGCAAGAGCCTGGCCAGAGGAATGGTGCAGCCAAGAGACAATTGAGCTTCAATGATCTTCATTTGGAAATATCACTACAGAAGATTAAGCATACACTGTTTTTAAAAACAATTTTAACTGTTTTTAATATTTTAATTGAATTTTTTGGGTGATATTGGTTCACAAAACCATACAGGTTTCAAGTGTACAACTCAATACAACTTTATCTGCATAGTGCATTGTGCATCTATAGCCCCAAGCAAAGTCTCTTTTCATTCCCAGCCCCCCCCCTCTTTGCCCACCTCCACCCAGCCCCCACCTCCCTTTCCCTCTGACTATCACCACACTGTTCTCTGTGTCTGTGGGTTATACTTTTATGTCCTTTAGTTAATCCCTTCGCCTTCTTTCATCCAGTCCCCCCTGCCTCCCTCCCCTCTGACAGCTGTCAGTCTGTTCCATGTATCCATGCCTCTGGTTCTATTTTGTTCATCAGTTTATTTTGCTGAACAATGAATGATTCTACATATAAGTGAGATCATATGGTCCTTGTCTTTCTCTGACTGGCTTATTTCACTTAGCATAATACTCTCCAGGTCCATCTATGCTGTCACAATAGGTTAGATTCCCTTCTTTTAACAGCTGTATAGTATTCCATTGTATAAATGTACCACAGCTTTTTTGTCCACTCATCTACTGATGGGCACTTGGGCTGCTGTCCTCTTGTTAGAAACCATAAATTGAGTCAAAGAATTTAATGTATCCTGAATTCATGCATTATAGAGCTGGAAGAAAGTTTAGAGAATCTACACCAAACTCTTCATTTAAAAGGAAAATACAGAGGCTTCCTATTTTTAGCAACAGAGTTGGTGGGGTCTTGTGTCATCATTGGGTATGCTATACTGGGCAATATGTGAGAAATGTGACATCAAAATGGTACAACTGACAATTATTTCCTTTCTTGTTTTCTTTTAATTCTCAGTAAATTTGAAAAAGTAGTATTTGGTCTATAGGTCTGGCTACATCGATGCACCACAAATGAATAGCCATAAGCACCTTTGCTTTCCTTCTCTCACCTTTATAACAAGTTTTGTGGTTTCCTTTCCTGTTCCAGTCCTGGCCAAAGCTCAAGGTTAAATTATTTGTTCACAAAAAGCACTCCTCATAACACTCTCTGATCCCCGTTAAGTTTTATAAGCACCTGTTCCAAAAGCACACAGATAAACTGGAAAAGGCATGAAGCTGTTAGAACTTGTCACAAAATTCAGCACAAAGACCACAGCGTTCAAGAAAACCACATTTTCACATGTTGACACACAATTTCACTTCCTGTGTTTTGGTGATGACATTGTTGGCTAACCTCACCTATGAATTCTAACAAGTCAGGTGAAACCACCAAAGAGTCCTCTGTCATTTCCAATTGTGCCAGCTGCACTGGAATTGGATTTGTCTTCACGCTATTACCTAATGCTGAGGAGAGGGACCTGCCGAGCCTCACTGATTTTCTGCTGCCATCAAAATAGGGTTTTTGATTCCACTAAGGGCATCGGGGCGAAAAATGCTCTGACCCGCTGCCCGTGTTCAGTAGGTGATGAATGGACCGAGGCTGCTGAATGCACTGTGCACTATGTAATAGAGCTATAAATTAAGCTTTACCTGTTTGCCTTCTCACAGTCTTCATTGAAATGCCTTTAGAGAGGAAAATATAATTTTAAAAAAGCAATGGGTATTCTTATCTTTTCCTTCTATTCTTCCATTCTTTTTCTGCATTGATTTCATTGTAGGAATTGTTGATTATTTGCTGACTACACATTAATTCCAAGTTACCAAGACACGGTGCCTGTGTGTTAGTAACATAGCATGCTTGTTTTCTTAATGAAGCCCTTATCCTAGTTCTTAGAGCAACATCCCAAAGAGAGGTTGTCTTGTGGGAGCCACGCCATACAATGGGCTGGAGAGTTGACAATCTACCCCCTGAGCCCTAGCTCTGTCTGCCCCATGGGTAATTCAATTAAACGCTTTGAGCTTCATTCTCCTTATGTGTAAATGGGAAATAAAAACATCTGCTCTGACTACATTCCAGGTTGGTGAGAGGATCAAATATCAAAATACTTACAGAAGTGCTTTATAAAATCTTACCATACTTGAAATAAATTAAATTTGTATTCATCATTTTACCTCCACTGATCTCCAGAAAGAGTTCTAGTTCAGTTACAACAGAAGGTTCATAGGCAATAGGACCATTAAAGCCAAGATAAAAGAACAAGAGTCATAGAATGAAAATATCAGATAATTGTCCCAGACAAAATCTATGCTAAAAATAGTTCTATCAGTTGAACACTAAATTTAGCTTTTAACTTCATGGCAGCTAAGGCAGAACACAAAACACCATTAGGCACATGACTCTCCTTAATTTTCAAAATAAAGCATGTTGGTTTATTAGGAGAGAAGAAAATGTTCCTATCATTAAACGCGAAGACTTGTGGGTGGAACTGCTTTCTGGGCAAACACCTGTCTACATTTTCCAGTCACCTTTGCAATTGGGATCTGAGTTTGACCCATAAAAACTTCCCCATGTGCTGCTTCATGCTCCCCCACTCCATGCTAGCTTGATGCATGGCAAGTGTGGAAAGTGGAAGTTAAAATGAGCCTTGGTACCTGAATATCTACTTGCTTCCCATCAATTATGAATACCTGCTTTCTATTTTCAAACATGATAGAGAAAGAAATCTCTATCGTGTTTGAGCTGTTTTATTCGGTTTGCACACTCTATAAAAATTAAGGTTTCCTAATTTGGAAGTTTGTTGGATAACATAATGCACAGAGTTTTTCTTGGCGGGGTTGGGGAGGCTTTACGAATTTGTGTGCCATCCTTGAGCAGGGGCCATGCTAACCTTCTCTGTATTGTTCCAATTTTAGTATATGCGCTGCCAAAGCAAGCAGCAGTCTTTAACTGTAAGTTTTATTTAATTTTTTAAAATTGTTCTGGACTGTCTTATATTTTGTCAGAGAGGAGCAAAATCTAAAGGTTTTAAGGAAAGGGAATGAAACAAGAATGGGTGATTTTTGTTGATGTGTTTGATTCCTGGGGTAGAAAGGAAAGAAGCAAGAAATGAGAATAGCTGTAGTACATGAGACACATCCAGGAAGCCCTGTCCATTTGGGTAACTTGATAGCAAAGATACAATGGACAATGAGAAGATAAGAGAAGACTGTTACTTAATGAATTGGGAGGAATTCTGAGAGTTTAGAAAAAAGGACAAATAGTGGAGGGATAGAAAAGGACTAAATTTCATTTTCTTGTTAATCCCCACCCAAGGATACTTTTCATTGATTTTTTAGAGAGCAGGAAGGGAGGGGAGGGGAAGACACACAGAGAGAGAAACATCGATATGAGAGAGACACATCAATTGGTTGCTCCCACAAGAGCCCAGACCAGGGCCAGGGATGGAGTCTGCAACCAAGAAATGTCCCCTTGACTGGAATCGAACCTGGGACCCTTCAGTCCACAAGTCAATGCTCTATCCACTGCGCCAAACTAGCTAGGACAAATATGATTTTCTTGATCCCCTTAGAGCCTTGCCTGCCTGGCAGGGTGTCAGAACCTCGGCAGTGATCTGTTGGAACAAAGAAGCATTGCTGATAGGCCCTGCTGTAGAACCTGTCTTCAGCCATCTTTAGAATTTTATAAAAAGACAACCAAGCATGAGGATATCATTCAGTCTGTGGATTTATTCATTTTATTACACCTCAAGCACAATTCTCAGACAAGCACAATGGCCTATTGAACTTCTCTGGTCCTTTGAGGTAAAGTTAGCACAAGTGTATTGTGTTTAGATGCCACTCACCCCCAAGACAAGTTTGTTCTGAGCACCCTCCCTGAACATCTCTGGGGACTTCCTGATCAGAATTTTACTATGCCGTTCCCACCCTGAATTTACTAGTTTTTTGGCCCTTTCTACTTTGAGTATAAACACCCCACCACCTTTTACAGGTCATTTAGGAGATTTTGTTTCTATCTATTTAAATCTAAAGATTTAGCAGGACTTGGTCAAATGGCAGCATGGAGTAGACAGCATAGGGCCAGCCCTTGGCTTTGGGCCCATCACCTGAGCCAGAACAGATGCTCCAGCAGATGATACAGTGCAGGGTTGTTGACAGAGGCAGGTCAGGACCCAATCCAGTGAGTCCAGCAAAATGGGCAAACTATAGTCCCAGGCCAAATAGGCAGCAGGACATCTAGGACCAAAGATCAGAATGCCCGACCATGTAGAAGTCAAGAGTGAGGAATTACAAAAAAACAACAACACACACACGAATACTCAAATACCTTCAGAGCTATACTCTGGGAAGAAACTCAATATATGTCAGGTCTCAATGAGACTTTTCCAGCATCCCATTTCCCTTGGCCCATAATTTCTGCTTCTCAGCATTCCTATAAAATCAGCAAGCCACAGCCATTCTTCCTCACACAATAGCTGGTTTTTGAAGTATCTAAGAAAATGTAAAATATGGTTCACATCAAAATAATATGAATATCCAGAGACCATGCCATTTCTCTAAGCATTTTAGGTGCTACAGGAAAGTTTGAGTAACAGCCATTTTATTATTCTGTGAATACTACAAGTTTCCCTCTCTTCAAGCTTACATATGGCTTTTTGGACACTATCACTTGAAAGGAAATGAAATTCACAGGTAATTTTTCTAGTACTTCTACCAAGGTAACATTGTTGTTCTAAAGAAGAGGATCAAGACATCAATTAAAATAATTTGAATGTTAATAACATATAAAGTAGGAGATGGAAAATGATGCTTTTGTACTCTTCTGTGTGAGCTTATGTCTTTGCAAAGTTTATTACCCCCACTTCCTACCACAACTAAAAGGAATATAGAAACATCATTGTGAGCGTTATTAGAAGTGTAATTGCCTTTAGGAAATATTTGAATTAGAATCAAGATATTAGAACCCAGCCATTGCAAATCATTAGTTGAGCTTCGACCCATGAACCAGGAGGTCATGGTTCGATTCCCGGTCAGGGCACATGCCCATGTTGTAGACTCAATCCCCAATAGGGAACATGCAGGAGGCAGCCAATCAATGGTTCTTTCTCATAATTGATGTTTCTATCCCTCTCTCCATCTCCCTTCCTCTCTCCAAAATTAATAAAAACTTATTTTTTTTTTAAAAAAAGAATCAAGACATTAGAAACCATGTGGTTCAACCTCTACTCACTGAACTTGTAACAGCTATTAATTGAGCACTTATTCTTTCAACTCCTCTCCAGACAGTATCTCACTTAGTCCTCACAACAATCCTATGATCCCCATGTCAGAAATAAAGGAAACAGGCTCAAAAAGGTTAAGTGATTTGCAGAGTCACATTATAAGTGGCAAAACTGGAATTCAAACAATAAGTGATTGTAACTCATTTGTACCATCTTGCAATAAACATAAGCATTACTTACTTTATTTCTAAATGTTACTGCCAAGATTTATATGGCATGTAATATTTCACTTGGAAATATGTGTGAAATATTTGCTCCACAATTGAAAGACCGAATTTCCCATTTTTCAATTAAGCATCACCACTGCCAATTAAGGAGATAGACATTATCTAATGTCTGACAATTCTTCAGACCACATAAGCAAACAGAAAAAAAAGATAAAAAGATAAAGGAATCTAGTGTCAGAATTGTGGCTGTAGAATCTGTCTACAGCCATCTTTAGAATTTCATAAAGACAACCAAGCAAACAAATTGAGAGACAAAAATCATATAATCATATCAATTGATGCAGAAAAAGCATTTGACAAAACCCAACACTCTTTCTTGATAAAAACTCTCAGCAAAGTGGGAATAGGGGGATCATACCTCAACATAATAAAAGCCTTATATGATAAACCTACAGCCAACATCATACTCAATGAGCAAAAACTAAACTCATTTCCCCTGAGAACAGGAACAAGACAGAGATGCCCACATTCGCCACTACTGTTTGATATAGTACTGGAAGTGCTAGCTATAGCGATCAGACAAGAAGAAGAAATAAAAGGCAGCCAAATTGGAAAAGAAGAAGTAAAATTATCCTTATTCGCAGATGACATGATAATCTTATACAAAACCCCAAAGACTCCATCAAAAAACTACTAGACCTAATAAATGAATTCGGCAATGTAGCAGGATACAAAATTAACACCCCAAAAATCTATGCTTTTTTATACACCAATAATGAATTCATAGAAAGAGAAATGAAATAAAAACAATCCCAATTACCATTGCATCAAAAAAAATAAGATACCTAGGAATAAACTTAACTAAGGAGGTAACAGACCTGTACTCAGAAAACTACAGGACATTGAAAAAAGAGATAGAGGAAGACATAAACAAATGGAAGAACATACCATGTTCATGGATTGGTAGAATCAACATCATTATAATGTCCATACTACCCAAAGCAATCTACAGATTCAATGCAAACCCATTAAAATATCAACGGCATACTTCAAAGATCTAGAACAAACTCTCCTAGAATTTATCTGGAATAAAAAAAGACCCTGAATAGCCACAGCAATCCTGAGAAAGAAGAACAAAGTTGGAGGGATCACAATACCAGATATCAAGCTATATTACCAAGCCACGGTTCTCCAAACTGCCTGGTACTGGCACAAGAACAGACATATAAGACCAATGGAACAAAACAGAGAACCCAGAAATCGACCCAAGCCATTATGCTCAATTAATATTTGACGAAGGAGGCAAGAGCATACAATGGAGTCAAGACAGTCTCTTCAATAAAAGGTGTTGGGAAATTTGGTCAGATACATGCAAAAAAATAAAAGTAGATCACCAACTTACACCATACACAAAAACAAACTCAAAATGGCTAAAGGACTTAAATGTAAGATGGGAAACCATAAAAATCCTACAAGACTCCATAGGCAGCAAAATAGCAGACATATGTTGTAGCAATATCTTTATAGACACAGCTCCTAGGGCAATGGAGACTAAGGAGAAAATAAACAAATGGGATTACATCAAAATGAAAAGCTTCTGCACAGCAAAAGAAACCATCAACAAAACAACAAGAAAGCCACTGCATGGGAGAACATATTTGCCAATGATATTTCAGATAAGCGTTTAATCTCCAAAATTTACAGGGAACTCATACAACTTAACAAAAGGAAGATAAACGATCCAACCAAAAAATGGGCTAAGGATCTAAATAGACACTTTTCAAAAGAGGACATACAAAAGTTTGAGAGACATATGAAAACATGCTCAAAGTAACTAATCATACAAGAGATGCAAATCAAAACAACCATGAGATACCATCTCATACCTGTCAGAATGGCTATCATCAACAAATCAACAAACAAGTGCTGGCAAGGATATGGAGAAAAAGGAACCCTTGTGCACTGCTGGTGAGAATGCAGACTGGTGCAGCCACTCTGGAAGACACTATGGAGTTTCCTCAAAAAGTTAAAAATGGAACTCCTGTTTGACCCAGTAATCCCACTTCTAGGACTATATCCCAAAAAACCAGAAACACCAATCAGAAAGGATATATGCACTCCTATGTTCATAACAGCACAATTTACAATAGCTAAATTTGAAAACAACCTAAGTGCCCTTCAGCAGATGAGTGGATTAAAAACTTCAGTACATCTACACAATGGAATACTACACCGCAATGGAATAAAAAAGAAAGAACTTTTACCATTTGCAATAGCATGGGTGGAGCTGGAGAGCAATATGCTAAGTGAAATAAGCCAGTCGGAGAAAGATAAATATCACATGATCTCACTCATTTGTGGGATATAATAATCAACATAATTTGATGAATAAGAACAGATCCAGTTTCAAATGGCGGGGGGGGGGGGGGGGGGGGGAACAGGGGTTAGAGAGCAACCAAAGGACTTGTATGCATGCATATTAGCATAACCAATGGACACAGACACTGGGGCGATGGGGGCTTGCCCGGGGTGGGAATGGCTGGGGGGAGAGGTCAAGCAGGGAAAAAGCAGACATATATAAAATTTTGGACAAAAAATAAAAAATAAATAATAAAAAAAGACAACCAAGCATGAGAATATCATACATTCTGTGGATTTATTCCTTTTACCAGAGGCCCAGTGAACCAATTTGTGCATGGGTGGGGTCCGGCCAACCCGGGCCCCAATTGGGTCAGGTCAGGGCTGGGCCTGTCAGGAGGAGGAGAAGATAGGAGGTTGGCCGGCCAGCCCACCCTGATTGGGGCCCGGTCAGGGTGTGGTTGGCTGGGGGAAGGGGCTGCGGGTAATTGGATGGACGGCACCACCCCCAATTGGGGTTGGGGGGCCAGTTGGGGGAGGGGCTGGTCATGGGGAGGAGCCTGGGTGGTTAGCCAGTCAGCCCTGCCCTTGATCGGGGTGGGGGGCAATCTGGGGCGGGGTCAGCTGGGGAGAGGGGCTTGGGGCCAATCTGAGTGGTGGGGGCTCCTAAGGGGTGGGGCCGGCTGGGGGAGGGGCTGCAGGAGGTTGGCTGTCCATTCCTGCCCACTATTGGGGCGAGGGATGTGATCAGGGGTGGGCCAGTGGGGGAAGGGCTGTGGGCCTATTGTGGGGGGGCTGGTTGATGAGGGGTGGGGCTGGCAGGGGTGGGGGGCTAGGGAGGGGCCATTTGGCCAGTTGCCCCATTCTTGATCTGGGTGGTAGAGTCTGATCAGGGGGAATCCGGCAGGGAGGAGGGGCTGCAAGGTTGGCCGGCTGGCCCCACACCCTGATCGAGGGGTTCGCTGGCCACACTGGGCATCATAGCAAACGGTCGTTATGGTTATTATGGCCATTACAGTCGTTGGCTTTATATATATATATATTACACCTCAAGCACAATTCTCAGACAAGCACAATTGCCTACTGAACTTCTCCAGTCCTTTGAGGTGAAGTTAGCACAAGTGTATTGTGTTTAGATTCCACTCGCCCACAAGACACGTTTGTTCTGAGTGCCCTCCCTGAACATCTCTGGGGGCTCAGATTGTATCTTTAGTGATTGGCCCCAGATCACTGCCTTTAGAGCTCTGTGCTGCAGGACAACTGCCGAGGGCAATGTTTCCTTTTGCAGCTCTATCTGTACCTGTGGGCCCAATGCTCATGACTGATGGGCTGGGCTTCCTGGAAATAGCCTAGGGTATCATTCTTCCTAGGCGTCCATGCTGTGTTTGAAAATCGTGTTGGCTCCAGGGCCTAACTTGTAGTCCTACTTGCACATGTGCTATTGAATTCTTCCATTCTGTGTGCATTGGGTCTGTTAAAAAATGGACAGACTTCATTGTTTTTCTTGATAATACACCTGCAAAGCTCAATTTCTTTTTTTAAAACCGTCATTAGATTCTCTATATTCATGCAAGCTCTGGACTACAATTTCTTCTCCCATCAGTAATATGTGCTTTCCCAACTGGTAATTTCAAAATTAGTGGTCTGGCCTTTAAAGCATTTAAAGTTAAAAAGAAAAGAAGAGAAAAGAAAAATCTTGAGGTTGAATTGACCAGTTTCACATGGGTTTATTCCAGATAATCAATCAGTAATTTGAAAAGAATGCCTTCCCCAGGGGTCCTCAAACTACGGCCCGTGGGCCACATGCAAATACAAATATTGTATTTGTTCCCGTTTTGTTTTTTTACTTCAAAATAAGATATGTGCAGTGTGCATAGGAATTTGTTCATAGTTTTTTTTTAAACTGTAGTCCGGCCCTCCAATGGTCTGAGGGACAGTGAACTGGCCCCCTGTTTAAAAAGTTTGAGGACCTCTGGCCTAGCCCCTCCCCCAACCTTCTGAAGCAGTTTCACTCTCTAACATATCAATATTATAATGTTGACTCTCCTAATAAACCTGAGCATTCAAATTGTTTGTGTTCTTAGTACCATAATAAAACTGCCACATTTCTATTCATTGCAAAGTCAAAGCTATCATAATCTGCTGATATGTTTTTCTGAATGCCCTGTCAAAATGTTTGCTACATCTATCAAAATATGGCAAATTTATTTGGGGCATCGGACATGAGCAGCCCTGAAATCTTTCAGACAAATGGGGTTGGATGGACAACAAATACATAAAGATTAGAATGAGCAAAGTGTAGGGCAGAGCAGGTCTTTGCTACTAAATATGATAGATCTATTGTAAAAAAATGATTGATGTTATTGGGACAGGAATTTATCAACACAGGTAAAATCTAACTTGTTATACAAAACACAGTATAGTAGTTTTTCAGTGGTTAGCAAATACTTTTTTTTTTTTTGATAGCTAAAGATTAAAATTTGTGACAATTACAGGGTAATATAGTTGTTAGATTTCATCATACTTTGTTAATTTCAAGGCAATATTCCAAAATATTGTGTATCTATTTCAAATTAATATGGACACTTCCAAGCATCCTTGGAGGACCTTCTGAATCCCTGAGATTATATTTTAGCAAACATAATGAAGTAGAATAGATGGAGGCTCATGCCTATCTAAGTTCCATAGCACAGAAGAGCACTTCTTCCTGCCCAGATGAGAAACTAAAAATCATTATGATGAGTATTCTCTTTATGGTGCATAGCCACAGAATTCCCAACTAATTAACTAAGAAATAAATTATGCATTTATAATTAAAACTAGAGTCCCGGTGCACAAAATTTGTGCACTCGGGTGGGGGGTCCCTCAGCCCACCCTGCGCCCTCTCGCAGTCCGTGAGCTTTTGGACATCCTTAGTGCTGCCACAGAGTCAGGAGAGGCTCTTGCCACTGCCACTGCACTCGCCAGCCATGAGCCTGGCTTCTGGCTGAGCAGTGCTCCTCCTGTGGGAGTGCACTGACCACCAGGGGGCAGCTCCTGCATTAAGCATCTGCCCCCTGATGGTCAGTGCGAGTCATAGTGATCGATTGTTCCACCTTTTGGTTGATTTGCATATTAGCCTTTTATTATATAGGATTCTTAAGGTTTATTTTATACTAGAGGCCTAGTGCAGGAATTCATACACCGGTGGGGTCCTTCAGCCTGGCCTATGCCCTCTCATAATCTGGGACCCCTCAGGGGATGTTGGACTGCCGGTTTCAGCCCCGTCCCCGCAGGTCAGGCCAAGGGACCCCACCAGTGCACATATCTATGCACCAGGCCTCTAGTATGTATATAAGATCTTTGGTTAATCTCTTTCTACCCTCCCCCCTCCTGCTTCCCTCTGAAATTCATCAGTCTATTCCATGTTTCCATGCATGTGCATTGAGTGTCTGCTCCCGGTGGTCAGTGAGTGTCATAGCTACTAGTCAAACGGTTGAATGGTCGAACAGTGGAATAGTCGCTTAGGCTATATATATATAGATGTGCAATTAAAAAGAAAACTTGTAATTTTGTTTTTCTTGGCACTGCTCCAATATTTAGAAAAAAAAAAAAGGTGGGAGACTGGTCCCTCACTTGGGATCTCCGGACAATGAAGTAGCAAAATCAGCTTTGAAAAGGAGCTGTGTCACTCAGGGGGGAGGCAGGGAGAATTTTTTCAAACTAGAGGCAGATATTTGCATTTCCAGAGCCTTACTTCCCTGTTATTTGCAAGAAGAGTTCTTGCTGGGAGTCACCTTAGAGACCTGGCTTTCCCTACTCATAACCATACTTTTTATTGATCTCCAAGAAGAATTTTGTCCAAGAATGAATTTTCCTTCTTCACTATAATGGTATTCAACAGAAGCAATTTCATACTAAATAATATAATTTGGTTGGAAGAATGGAGGGATAAAATTACTCTGGTGTTAAATCCAAGCCTGACCAATTCTTTAAAAATTTCCTGTTTTGCTGTTTGTTTTGTTTTTAAGAATAATGCTTTTATGTATTTTTCTTTTTTAATATTTTATTTAAGTATAGTTGGTATATAATCTTATATTGGTTATATTAGTTTCAGGTATACAATTAGCAATGCGACATTTTTATACCTTATGATGTGATCACCCCACTAAGTCTAGTAATCATCTGTTACCATGTGAACTTATTTTTTTAATTTCTTTATTTATTAAGTTATTACATATGTGTCCTTATCCCCACATTACCTCCATCCTCCCTACTCATGCTCTCACCCCCATGTTGTCTGTGTCAAAAAAAAAAAAGGAGTTCTTACCATTTGCAACAGCACAGATGGAACTGGAGAGAATTATGCTAAGTGAAATAAGCCAGTCAGAGAAAGATAAATATCACATGATCTCACTCATTTATGGAATACAATACAATGAACTTATTTTTAAACATCAAATATATAAGCTATTTTAAGAGAAAAATCTTCCTTTTCATCCTAGTCTCCTTCATGAGCAAGTCCAAGCCTCCAGTAAATGAGATGAACGCTTACCTCAAAGGCCCTCTGGATTTTGACAAAGTCGCCCACACTGAGCTGGTTTTCAAGCCAAGCTGTGCTGTGGTCTTCACCTTCTGTCCTCCCTCGCCCAGGCTCTGACCCCTTGTTCAACTCAAGTGCAGCACTCTGGGAGCTCATAATGGCTTCACCTCCTTCAACAGCTTTCAACTATTTCTATGCCTTTATTATTTTTTCTTCCAAAGGTGTCTTCGGAAAACAAAACAAAACAAAAAAAGCCAACTTAGCAATAGGATTTCAAATAAACATACATTTCAAGGCTTATAATAAGGAGGCAGGATGTTTAAGCTGAGAGGTGGAGAATGAAACCCTCAACCCCACTCTTCCTGAATTGCACAGCTTGTTTTCCAAGTCCATAGCCCAGTGGTTTTAAAACACCCCCTCCTTATACTCGGTTGGACCTGACTTGGTTAAAAACAGATAAAGCTTCTTCCCCCAATGTTCATAGCAACGGACCCAGAGTGCAGCTTCTAATCCTCATTTCACACGCATTAGCAAGGCAACTTCTCAAAGCCTTGTTGGCTAACCTCGTGTCTATTACCATGTTGTGGTTTTAAACTCCCTTTTCTTGTCTGGAGACATTAGATGGGGCAGCTGCCAGGTCCCCGCCCCAATGTAGCGCTCCCCTCTGCAGGCCACCCTCCCAGCAATGCCCAATTGTTTCCTCTGTTCCTGCTGCTTTTGTATGTTTCCTGGCAACCAACAGAGAGCCAACTACAACTTTCCCTTTTCTGCTCCCCCCAACCCCCAACTAATAACTGACCTGAAAGTTCAAATATACAATGAAAATGCTGAGTTTTTTTAAAAGGAAAATTCAGCCCACTCATTTTTCATTAAATTTTATCACTGTTTTATTTAAAGACATCTTTTATAAATATATTTTCTATGAAGCATATCATGTATTATGAAACAATATGATTAGATGAAGAAATGAGTGTGATACTCAGGAATTGTACGTTTTGCACTTAGGAAATTTTTTTGTCTTATTTCATAAGAATCCTATTCTTTGTATTCTCTTTGCCTTAGTTTCTACGTATGTAAAATGAGGGTGGGTTGAAAGAATTTTCAATTCACTGAACATATGATAAAAAAAAAAAACATAGCAAAACATAATATGATAAACCTTATGATAAAACTACTTACAGTACCATTACTGGTTCAGCTTCTATTAATGAAAAAGAGTGGGAGAGGGAGGGACATGTTGACATTTTTAAAAGTATTTACCATGTGCCAGGCACTACAGTAAGCACTTTGTATTCCTTACCTTGCTTAAGCTTCATAACAACCCTACAGGCAGATAAGACACAATTCCCATTTTGTAGATGAAGGGACAAAGCAAATGCCAAAGGCCACAGGGTTAGTAAGGTGTGGAATACAGCGGCCTGCGTGGCTCCCTCTTCCAGAGCTTGAACTATAGACGATGCCCTCTTTGCACCTTCTTTTCATTTCTGAAAAGTTGTTACTAAACATTCTCCAGGTCCTTTCCACTCTATCATCCTATGAGCTGGTGTTCACAAGGCTAATGGTGACATGCAGTACATTTCCCACAAAGCAGAGAAGGAAGCATCCTACATACATTCCTATACCAGTTTTAGAAAAATAAATGAGATTTTATTTGTGCATTTTTAATTCATCTATTTCTCTGTCTATCATTTATTCCAAAAATCATTTATTAAAAACCTACTCTATGTCAAGTCCTAAATTGGACCTGGGACTTGCCCAGAGGGGTTTATAGCTTTTTAGGGATGATTACCTGTCTAGTTCATCTTTCAGGCTAATCCCAACTTCTTGCTGTTTAAAGTGTTGTATTGAGAAGGATTTTGAAATCATATCTAGGCTCACAGGGAAGAATGGCGTTGTAGATTATAAATGTGTATCACAGGCACAGAAAGGCAAAAGGGATATATCTACCACAAAGTTCCCTGTTTTGGTTTAGCCCTTCATGTAAGTTAGGAAACCACTTTTAAGTCCTAATATTATAAACTCCCCTAAGCAATCTCACATAAGGACAAAATTTGTCTTATACCATCCTAACTTGTAAATTAATAATAGTTTAGATCAGCTGATTATGTCCCATAACTGTTTGCAAAATGTTTTATCATAGCATTCTGGAGAGGTGGGCTTTGCTCAGTAAGAGACACTAATGAGGGAACCTGCAGGAGAAGTAGGTTTCCCACTGGTTGATGGTGCAAAATTCTCTAATTATTCTTTTTTTTAAATATTTTTTATTGATTTTTAGAGAGAGAAGCAGGTAGAAGGAGAGAGAGAGAAACATTGATGTGAGAGTGAAACATTGATTGACTAGTTCCTACATGTCCTCAGTAGCCCGCAACCTGGGTATGTGCCTTGACTGGGAATCTAACTAGCAACCTTTCAATGCATGGGACGACACCCAACCAACTGAACTATTATTCTAAGACAGTCAAACTGCCTGAGCTACTTAGCCTTCATACAGATGCAACTCTAAATGTTTTCATTAGTCAAAACAGGAAAATAGAATGAGCAGCTAACAAATTACTGTAGAAGTTAATCAATTGACACCATTTTCTTTCTGTAAAATCATGGCATCAGAAAATAGTTTTTGATTGTAAAGCTATAAATAACTTTAAACTACTTTGTAACTGTGTGGTTCATTTTCAGGTTAAATGCCCACAACCCTGTAAAATCCATAACTAGCCTCTTGGCTCTGCTGAAATGTACCTTCCTGCTTGTCATAAAGCAAGTATGATTTTGTGGTTATCTGCACGCGCCCACTCCAATGCTAGGCTCTTTGGGGAATGGTGTAGTGATGGATACAATCTATACTCTCAAGGAGTGGACATTTCAGTTGGAAAGAACACTAACAAACAAACCAACACTTGCTCCCATCTCTTTTAGGGACAGGCCAACACTCACTAGCACACTGGAGAGCTAAGCACCCAAGAAAACAAAACAAACTGACCCATCCACTCTCCTTTGCTTCCTTTGGAACCTTAGGACTGATGCACTCTCCTCATTGAGTAGACACTCCCACGTGTCCTCACCACAACTCCCTACTCCGCCCCCAAAGCCCTGCTCTCTTTTTCCTCAGTAATTTATACTCATCTACATAAATGTGGGCCTCATCTTTCCTTTATTACAGTGGTTCTCAACCTTGGCTGCACATTAGAATCACCTGGGGATCATTTTAAAATCCTGATGTCTGGGCCTCATCCTCTGGAAATTCCGTTTCTTTGTTACTAATGTTGTGGCCCCACTTCATAACAAAGAAACAGAATTTCCGGAGGATGAGGCCCAGACATCAGGATTTTAAAAAGATTCCCATGTGATTCTAATGTGCAGCCACGGTTGAGAACCACTGCTTTATTAGGTTAGCTTATTCTTATTAACATTCTTCATCTGTGCCTAGAATTCTCCTAAACACCTCCTCACTTTAACTGAAACCAGCTTCCTCGTATCAACCCCATTTCCCACCGAACCATCTCAAGTTGAGGCTGAATCTTTTCCCAGTCCATGTCCATGCAGATCAGTAGAAGGGTGACTTCCCATGGTCTCCTTTTTTCTGGAACATTAACCTTCCCAACATGGGTCAGTGGCCAAACCTCCTCTCCCCAGGCTCTTGTTAATCCTCACTTGATTTTTAGAGAGAGGGGAAGGGAGGGATGCGGGAGGGGAGAGAGACCAACATTGATGTGAGAGAGAAACATCAATTGGTTGCCTCCTGCATGCATCCCAACTGGAGCTGGGGATCAAACCTGCAACCCAGGTACATGTCCTTAACAGGGAATCGAACCTGAGACCCTTCGGTGCACAGGCCAATGGATGTTCTGCCACTGAACCACACTGGCCAGGGCCACAACACAACTTCCCCCCAGAGCCTGAGGGAAAGAAAGCAGCAGCCCTGCCTTTGGCAGCTTCTAAGCCCTCAATAAATATTAGTTTATTTCCTTCCTTGTTCCTGATCTCCTCCCAGTTTGAATTAATTACTCCTTCCCCTCTGCAACCACAGCATTTTGTTTGTACTTTAACCACAGCACTTTTTCTTTCTGCCTTAAAATATAATTAGTTCCCTGGGTATCACTCTCTCTGACTACATTAACTCCCTAAGAACAAGGGCAATACCTCACTGATGCCTATAGCCTTACATTGCCCAACACAGAGCTTTGCATAAAACTACACAATGTATAGCAACGTGAACTCATTTGTAAAATAAGACGGGTGGAAAGTGAAATTCACTTATAGCTTTGAGTTTGTAGGGCAGGGTCCTGGGAATAGGTGACATTGAGTCAGAAACAGAGTCATGATTCCACGATTTAAAAAAAAATGAGGGAAACAAAATTTGAGAGTGCATCTTCAAGACACTCTTAGTACACTATTCAAGCACTCTTGAAACCAAGCATTTCTTGCTTTTATACATATAATTTCTATGTAAGATGAAAATGTGTTGAGGACCTACTCTGTGCCAGGCACTACTCTAGCACCAGAAAAGCAAAGATGAATGAGACACAGCTCTCTGTCCCATAAAACAGTAAATGTTGGTTTTAAATTAATCCTATCTTTTGAGAAAGCAGGTCCCCTGTTAAATCTTAGACAACACAATATTTGCATTTTTCTATCTTCTGAACAATGTCCAACGTAACAAACTATAATTATAACAGTATTTCTCAGATTATTCAAGTATTTGAACACTGAAAATTCATAAAATGATATCCTACAATAACTAAATGTGTAATTCTGCAATAAATGACTTACCATTTACTTTAAGTTTTAGTCTAAGCAAGGAATGGTGGCCAAATTTACAAATATATAGAAGTGGAATGTGAAATTGAGAAAATCCCAATTATTGACTTAAGTATTTCTAACCCATTTGGAAAAGACCACTGCGGTTTTATCAATAGACACCTAGGATCCTCTGAAATGAATATTGAGAATTGGTGCTTGAAAAATATCTCAAGTTCAATCTTTTAATGCAAACTCTGGTGGGTCTTTCCAACAGTTAATAACTTTTGAGCCCCTCTTTGCTTTAACAAATCCTTCTCTTTGAAATCCAATGTCCATGTTCAAGGTCGCACTTGGACTTGCTTGTTCTCAGCCAGGCTTTCACTAGGGAGCCACTTTCTGGGCAATTACTGTGAACTGGTTATCAGATTCCTTGATGTTGCCTCTCTGAGAGAACACTGCGTTTTATTCTACTTGGAGCTTTAAAACAGTTTGTCAAAGTCACCTTGATATTGAATACTTGCATCCATGTACAGAACCACTAAAAAAAAATAGTCATAAAATCATTGCATGAAAGGAGTCACTGAAAATCCAGTAAACATTTATTGATTTCCTCTTTGAAGAGAGAAAGAAAGCAGGTAGGTTGGAAATGAACAATTATTGAGTTCCGAGTATATGCCAAACACTGTATTAGGCACTCCCACAAATGTTATTTTATTAAACCTCATGATATACCTGCAAGATACTTAATATTGTCCACCTTTTTTTTATACTGATGATGGAACTAAACAAGATTAAGTATCTCACCCAACTTCACACAACTCATAAATTGTAATGTCATGCTATGGTTTCTGCTAAGACTTTACACCAATTTTTTTGTCATTTTAATTATCTTTGAAATCTTATAATCTCGGCACTATCAGTACCACCATTTTATAAATAAAGAAACTGAGGCTTAAACAGACTACATAATTTGTCCAATATCACCTAACAAAGAAGTAGCAAAGCTGGAATTCAAAATTTAGATTCTTGCCCTCACCAATTTGGCTCAGTGGAATGAGCATCAGCCTGTGGAACAAAGGGTCCCGGGTTTGATTCCCATCAAGGGCAGGTACCTCTGTTGCAGGCTCCTCCCCAGTCAGGAGGCAACCAATCGATGTGTTTCTCTCACATCAATGTTTCTCTCTGTCTTTCCCTCTCTCTTTCATTCTCCCTAAAAATCAATGGAAAAATATCCTCAGGCGAGGATTAACAACAACAAAAAATACACACACACACACATAAAAAAAAAACTCAGGTTCTTCTATATACTCCATAATATAAAACCCTGTACAGAATAATCTGCTAAACATCGTAGTAAATTCTAACCCAGTTTGGGAGCTGAGATGTGTCAAAAGTAAGGAAAAATAAAGCATAGCTCAGGTAATAAAGTCAAAGGAGTTCAGAATTTGGAGTCAGAATAGCAGGCTCAAATCTTGGATGTCTCACTTTCAACCTATAATCTTGGGCAAACTGACTCATTTCTCACAATGAAGATAGTAATAGTGTTGATCTCATAGAATGGTTCTAAAGGTAAAATGAGATAACATAGTAAAAGCTGTCTGTAAATTGTAAGAACATTATGCACACGAGTCAGCATTCAGATTAGTACACAGTCGGAGAAAAGCAAATCCCTCCAACTCAGGAGGTAAGGTAGGAGCTCACACAGGGATTGGAATATTGTAACTGTGAAACAGAATGAGGCAAAATTAGCCACATGATGACACTTCATATTGAAGCCAGGATTGTATACTAATTTTTATTGCTTCTAGGACATGCTAATTTCAAAATCCATTCCACATTAATATTTTCAAGGTTAGTTATGAATACAATATGTGTTTATGTGTGGTTTTTAATACTTTGAAAAATATTTTCTGCCTTAGAATGAGTCCAAGCTAATGGTAACAACAGAACTCTTCCTTAAGAAGAACTGGTCAGTCTGGCACTGTTTGAATCTAGTTATAATGACATCAGAAACAGCTCTTTCCCATAACCAGTGTCACTACTATCCGTCATAAAATGACTCTCTTAGTCTGAGTGCCAAAATCCTCAGCATCAGTTGTTTTGTTTATAAAACATTAAAAATTTTATTCTAAAAGGGAAGTATATTGCCAGAACTGGTTTGGCTCAGTGGATAGAGCGTCGGCCTGCGGACTCAGGGGTCCCGGGTTCAACTCCGTTCAAGGGCATGTAACCTTGGTTGCGGGCACATCCCCAGTAGGGAGTGTGCAGGAGGCAGCTGATCGATGTTTCTCTCTCATTAATGTTTCTGGCTCTCTATTCCTCTCCCTTCCTCTCTGTAAAAAATCAATAAAATAAATTTAAAAAATAAATAAATAAATAAATAAAAGGGAAGTATAAAGTTTTAATTCAATACGGACTCTCTGAATGGGTTAGCCTCAAGGGAAGATTATACTTATACATACATCTACATCTACATCTACATATACATGTACATATTCATATAGAAAGACAGAGAGAAGGAGAGATGTGTAAGAGTGTAGCTTTTCAGACACGTTGCCTAATGAGCAGGGGAGGAGAGTGGGTAGTCACAGTGTTTTGGATAAGCACTGATCACTAATTGGGTGGCAGAGGTAATTTGGAGATGAAAATATTTCTGAAAGAGAAAAAATACAATGAGACAAGGGCTCAAAAGGTCAGAATCAGGAGACATGGATTTAAATGCAATCTCTACCATGTCTACATAGCTCTGGACATATACCTGCTTTGGGCTTCACCAATCATACATGGAGATAATTCCTACATGCCCACTTCAAATACTTGCTTTGAGGCTCAAATGAGATCATGTATTGTATATGAAAACATTTGCTAAGTATAAAGGGCTATGTAAATATCTGGTGATTGGTTTGTTCATTCATATTATAAAAATTTCCTGTGACTTATCATGTGTAGGCATCACCCTATTGATACCAATGATTATCAGTCATGGGTCTTAACAGAAAAGGGATAAAACTTGAAAAAATGAATTATATAGGTAAAATATGTTATAGATAAAATATTACATGGGTTTAGTTAAAGAAGAGATTGCTTAACTATGGACTCTCTTAACTAGAGCTAGGGTGTGTGGTGGATGGAGCAGAGATGGCTTTGGAAGAGGTGACATTGGACTTGGTATTATGGCTTGAATTGTCCCCAACAGTTCTATGTGCCACATAATATGGCCTTATTTGGAACAGGGTCATTGTAGAGGTATTAATTAGTTAAATTAAGATAAGGTTATACTGGAGCAAGGTGGGCCCCTTATAATATGACTATGTCCTTATGAAAAGGGGAAATTTGTAGATAAATGCCTACACACAGACAAAACACCATGTGAAGATGGGAGTTATGCAGCCACAAACCAAGGAACTACCAACAGCTATGAGTGAGACCTGAAACAAATCCTTCCCTAGGACCTCCAGCCTCCAGAACTTGAAGTAATACATTTTTGTTTAAGCCACTCACTTTGTGGTACTTTGTTATGGCAGCCCTTGGAAACTAATATTGTTGGTTATATAGATATACAGGAAAGACAATTCATGTATAGAAATGTTTGTTATTAATATGTTTATTATTATCAAACACCTAGCTCAGTGCTTGGCACATCATAGGCAACAAATAAATATTTATTGAATAAATGTTTTAATAAATAAAAAAGAGATCACAGAACAAGAAATAGATTGGCATCAAATTTTTTTAAATATATTTTTATTAATTTCAGAGAGGAAGGGAGAGGGAGAAAGAGAGAGAAACATTAATGATGAGAGGGAATCATTAATTGGCTGCCTCCTACACACCCTATTCTGGGGATCAAGCCCACAACTCAAGCATGTGCCTCTGACCGGGAATCGAACCATGACCTCCTCATTCATAGGTCAACGCTCAACCACTGAGCCATGCCAGCCAGGCTCAAATATATATTTTTTATGTGTTTCATACATCTTCCCTTGGGCCAATCCTGTACTTACACACACACACACACACACACACACACACAATTAGAAAAATTTGCACTCCTGTGAAAAATGCTTCCATGTCACCTTTCTTTACTCTAAGAAAATCTATCTGGGAAAGTGAAGACATTTTAAAAAATAAAAGGCAATAAAAAGAAATTCAAAAACTTGTAAAAATCAAAGTTGTGAGACAAATGCACTCCAAAAGATTGAAAGCTGTGATCCCGAGAGAGAGCAATGCCACAATAAATATTTCTCACAAAACATAGGGCTCATGAACTGGCGCTCTGATGAAAAGCCCTCGAGACCAAGGGCCTCCATTTCTCCGTGGCAGGAGCAGCAATAGTGACATTAATATCAGAAGTACACTCCTAAATCAAGTTGTTAAGTGCACTCATAGAGAAGGCATCTTGCAAATGCAGATGGAGCTGTTGCAATCATTGCCTAGACCAAATGCTGTCAGAGAAAATGGGTCTTAATTTACTCAACATATTTTGGTTCTGTAATTCTCAAGATTAATTCTTGCCAATGTCTGAAAAAGTAAAAAACAACAACAACAACAAAAAAAAAAAACACGAGGTCCTTTCAAGGCAAGCTTTTAAAATGCAGTCTCAAATGAGGTGGGGGAGTACACAGATGGCAGGATGCTGATTACTGTGTTCATGGCCACTACAGATGTGCGTGTGTGGAGAGGGGGCAGTCAGCTCAGGAAAAAGAGCTCCTCCACCTGCTGGGAAAATAGAGTGGTGGTGATGGTCTGGCTCACAAATTTACCAAGTGGGATGCTAAATTTAGGGAAGTGAGTCAGGTCTCCAACAAAGGAGATAATGACACAAATCTACAACCGCCACCAGCTGCTTGACCTTGGAGGAAGTTATTCAACTTCTCTGATTTCAGAATCCACATCTAAAAAATTTAAATCACATGATCTTTCCAGCCCCTTCCAGTACTTCATTTTAAAAAGAGGGGAGGGGAAAGTATAAGAATGCTGTGAGCTCCACAGCAAAAGAAATGATGTGATGTCCCAGATACTACTATCGTGGTCATCCATGTGTAGTACCCAGAACATGAATGTGGACATGGTCAATACTTTTTAATGATGATGAATGAAATCATCATATGACCAACTAATGGATCTGTCAGTCAAGCATCTGTACACCTGCCACATGCTGAGCTCTATGCTACCTACTCTACCGGCATGGGAAATACCGGCAAAATACCACATGCGGGCGCGCACATACAGTGCGATTGAAACTTCATGGCCCATGCACAGAAGTTGGTATTTTGTGGAAGAGCCACACGCAAGGGGCCAAAGAGCCGCATGTGGCTTGCGAGCCGCAGTTTGCCGACCACTGGTAGACCATGACAGCCATGTGGAGGAGCCAGGCGTGCCTGCCAAGAGCACAGGAAGTATGGAAATGCTTAATCAGAGGATGTAACAGGATGAGTTATGCATTTGTGGAAGAGCACTGATGTCCAGTGATTGTCATCTGGGTAGGACAACCTCCCTCGGGGAAACCATTGGCTCTGGGATCATTTCAGCTTTTACACCTGAAGTCACAGCACCCCTCCTCCCACCCAGATGCCCATGACCATGCCCACTCTCCAGGGCAGCCTGCATCTCATAATATTAGTTATCCATTTCTCCATAATCATTTGTGACAGGAAAGTACAGGAGCTTGAACCATTAGAGTCCTCTCATTTTCCTTAGGTCCAGATACATAACCTCCTTATAATTCTTGGAGTTAATGTTTCAAGAGTGATTCTATAAAAGGCCAAATGCCACATATTTCTGAGGCTTGCAAAGGTGTCTGGATCAACTGTTCATCTTTTTCTTCTAGCCGACTTGCTAACAGTTTGGGTTTCCTACCCTCATCTCTTCTCTGCCTCTTCCTTGCTAATGAAACCCTCATTTCATGAAGAACACCTTGTCCAACTCCAGGCAAGACAGCCTGCTTTTTTTCCCCTCAGATTCCCTTACAGACAGAAATGGCCATATGACACAATGACACAATTCTGGCCAATGAAACCCTAGGTACAAGACTGCTGTGAGTCCTGGGAAGGCTTTTGTTTTATACGGTAAAATAGGAAAGGAGCTCCCTTTTTCTTCATTCTGCCCCGAATGTGGATATCATGCCTGGTAGATGAGAGAAAGACTGCAAAAAATCTCAGAAAAGTCAATGCCTGAGCTATTTAACCAACATCAACAACTGCCTTTTCCTAGATTTTTTATGTTTAAGAAATAATACTTCCTAATACTACCTAATACTTCCTAACAGATACAATTAGGAAGACGATAACATTTGTCTTGTTAGAAAATACTAGAAAATATGCAAGGTTTAAGCAATAAATGAAGTTTTAGACTTATGAGACCCAGGTTTCTGAGAACCAGCTAAGTGAGGTGTCCAATCAAGAATGGACTTTGCATGTCGAAATGCTTTCTATGTTTTGTATTTATGATGGAAGAAAGGAGATCAAGATGGGGAGGGGGGATCAGCACAGATCAGGATTCTGACCACTAATCATGGAAAAGCTACACCTGAAGTCATTTTACTATGTCTGTGCTCTTTGTATTTTTGAACAAAAATAGGAGGTAAAGAACAAACAGGTAAGGATTGTTGTTCCTTTGTGCTTTCCTGTTACCTGGGAAGTATTTGTTATGTATTGTTTTCTCTCTTAAGCAGCAAAGTAAAAATCAAATTTAAAAAAAAAAAATCTAGCTGCCTTTTATTCGTTAGTGATAGAATTGTAGGCATCATCCTTTTCTAAATTATAAGGAAATTCTGATTAGCCAGGGGAATACTGTAGTGGATAATTGTGCAGGCCAGCAGAAAGAACAGCAATGCATAATTACACTATTCACCTCCTTTCTTTTCCTCCTTCTTTTTAGTGGTAAATTATCTGGGGGGAAAAAACAAACAAAAACAAAAAACAGGGGACAGGAGAACCAAGATGGCAGCAAAAGTAAATGCCTGTACTCGCCGCCTCCCACAACCACATCACAATTACAACTAAAATACAGAACAACCATCATCCAGAACTGCCAGAAAGCTGGCTGAATGGAAGTCCTACAACTAAAGCAGTAAAGAAGAAAGCACACTGAGACTGGTGGGAGGTGTGGAGGCACAGAACAGGCTGGTCTGGCACCCACGTGTGCCGCTTTTTTAATTGGGAGGGAGATCATCTGTATGAAGGTGGCCCAAGAGGAGCAAGGGGTCCCAGCCCCACACCAGACCCCCAGTCCAGGGTCTCAGAACTGGGAAAAGAAGTCCCTACGGGCAGTAAGAACTATGGGCTAGAAAAACCAGTGCAGATTGGGGCTGAGTGACACACAGGCTGCTGGAGACCCAACTGCTCCTCCTAAAAGGCCGGCACCATGAACTGAACTTACAAGCTCCTGCTTCCTCTGAGCTCCAGCACCAGGGTGAGGCTCTGGGGTACCCAAACACATATGCGGAGGAACTGGACTGTCTGGCATCAGGGCAGGAACTCAGGGACAGCTTTCTTCCAGATGGAGGTACTTGCAGTGGTCTTTGTTCCTGTGCTGGCACCTCCCTGGTCACAGGGCTGACTGGCAGCCATTTCTGTTTGCTCCACCCTGGTGATTCCCTGAGACCCCGCCCCATCCAATTTACAACCCCACTCAAGCTGTGGGCAGCAGCTTTTGCATATGAATGACCTGTCCTTGCTCAGGCTAAAACCTGTCAAACAAGCTGCAGCTGTGTCAGTAGCCCCAAACGTATCAATAAAAGGCCCAAGACCCGGCACTAGCACCAGCCTGCCTTGCTTCACAGCTGAGCCTAGTCTGGGCACTTCCATACAAAGAGGAAGAATCTGAAGATCTCTCTGTAGCTCCTGCTGGGTGGCCCCAGGCAGTGGCTGACTTTGCACCTCCCTGGAGACCAAAGAGCCAATGTACCCAGTGGTCAGTGTGAGACCATATCAGATTACAACTCTATACATCCATAAGCAACACACTCAAGGGGCAGATTCAGTGAGCACCAAAGCCCCACTGAAGCAAGTCTTCCATAAGGGTGTCTCCTGCACAGCAGCTCTCCCACTGTAGTTGCAGTGAATTCCCATAGCCAATTGGACTGGAGGTCAATTCCTCCCAGTGACACCAACAGCAATCAAGGCTCAACTACAACAAGACTGTGCTCACAGCCCACAAAGAGGTGCACCTAGAGCAGCCGTGGGCAAACTATGGCCCACGGGCCGGATCCGGCCCATTTGAAATGAATAAAACTAAAAAAAAAAAAAAGACTGTACCCTTTTATGTAATGATGTTTACTTTGAATTTATATTAGTTCACACAAACACTCCATCCATGCTTTTGTTCCGGCCCTCCGGTACAGTTTAAGAACCCACTGTGGCCCTCGAGTCAAAAAGTTTGCCCACCCCTGACCTAGAGTGTCCACCTCAGGTGTTTGGGGAGGCTGAGCCACTGGCCCTATAAGACACCTAATACACAGGGCCACTCTATCAACTCAAAGAGACTTAGCAGCTCTACCCAATACATAGAAACAAACACAGGGAAGCAGCCAAAATGTGGAGACAAAGAAACATGTCACAAATGAAAGAAATGGAAGAAAGCAAACTACTAGATATAGAGTTCAAAACCATAGTTATAAGGCTACTCAAGAATCATCTAGAAACCTCCAAAGGACTTAGTAAGATTTTCAAGGGTCTTAGTGAGAATGCAAAAAAAAAAAAAAAAAAAAAAAAAAAAAAGGAAAAGGGCCAGTCAGAAATTAAGCATACACTGACTGAAATAAAGAATAATATACAGGGATTCAACAGTAGACTAGACACAGTGGTTCTCAACTTTCTGGCCCTTTAAATACAGTTCCTCATGTTGTGACCCAACCATAAAATTATTTTCATTGCTACTTCATAACTGTAATGTTGCTACTGTATGAATCATAATGTAAATATCTGATATGCAGGATGGTCTTAGGCGACCCCTGTGAAAGGGTCATTCTACTGCCAAAGGGGTCAAGACCCACAGGTTGAGAACCACTGGACTAGAGGATCCCAAGAATCAAATCAACTATTTGAAATATGAGGAAGCAAAATACATCCAACCAGAAGAAAAAAAATCCAAAAATATGAAAATAGTGTAAGGAGCCTCTGGGACTACTTCAAGCGAATTATGAGGGTGACAGAAGAAGAAAGAGAGCAAGATATTGAAAACCTATTTGAAGAAATGATGACAGAAAACTTCCCCTACCTGGTGAAAGAAATAGACTTACAAGTCCAGGAAGCACAGAGAACCCTAAACAAGAGGAACCCAAAGGCACATCATAATTAAAATGCCAAGGGCTAAAGACAAAGAGAGAACCTTAAAAGCAGCAAGAAAAAAGCAGTTAGTTACCTGCAAGGGAGTGCCCATACAATTGTCAGCTAATTTCTCAACAGAAACCATGCAGGCCAGAAGGGAGTGCCAAGAAATATTTAAAGTGATGAATAGTAAGGACCTACAACCAAGATTACTCTACCCAGCAAAGCTATCATTTAGAATTGAAGGTCAGATAAAGAGCTTCACAGAGTAGGAAAAGGAGTTCATCACCACCAAACCAGTATTATATGAAATGCTGAAGGGTATTCTTTAAGAAGAGTAGGAAGAAGAAGAAAAAGATAAAGATAAAAAATATGAACAACAAAGTAGCCACAAATACATATTTATCAACAATTGAATCTAAAAATCAAAAATCAAAAATCCAATGAACAGAATAAATTGGTGAATGGAATTAGAGAAATGGAAATGGAACAAACTGACGATTATCAGAGGGAAGGGAGTGTGTGTGGGAGGGGGGGGGAGATTAGACAAAATCTTATATGCATGTATGCATTACCTATGGACACAGAAAATAGGGTGGCAAGGGCCTGGGGTGGGGTGGAAATGGGGCAGAGGGGAGCTATGGGGGGAAAAAAGAGGGACATCTGTGATAATCTCAACAATAAAGATTTAAAAAAAATAGAAGCACAAATTAGCAATTACAAAGTAGGCACTGGGATGTAAAGTATAGCACAGGGAATATAATCAATGATATTGTATGATGCCAAGTCTATACTAGACTTATCAAGGGGATCACCTCATAAGTTATATAAATGTCTAACCACTATGCTATACACCTGAAACTAATATAATATCGAATTTCAACCATAATTGAAAAAAAACTCCTAAAAAAAACCCCCCAAAACTGTGTTAAATCTACACAATGGAATACTACGCTGCTGTTAAAAAGAAGGAACTCTTACTATTTGCAACAGCATGGATGGACCTGGAGAGCATTATGCTAAGCAAAATAAGCCAGTTGGAGGAACATAAATACCACATGATCTTATTTGTGTAATATAATGAACAACATAAAGTAATGAATAAAATAGAGCCAGGGACATAGAAGCATTGAACAGACCGTCCAACCTAAGAGGGAAGGCGGGGGGTGGGGTGGTGGTGATGGTAAGAGATCAACCAAAGGCCTTGTATTCATGCATATGAGCATAACCAATGGACACAGACAGTAGAGAAGTGAGGGCATGTGGTGGGGGAGGGAGTGGCCAGGGAGAGTTCAATGGGGGAAAAGGAGACTTATGTAATACTTTAAACAATAAAGAATTTAAATTAAAAAATGGGGGGATGCAAAATATATTGGGGGGAATGGAGAAAATAAGAGAAAAAATCTAGTATTTTGGCATTAGGAAAAATAAATGAATATCTAAGTATTAATATTCCATAAATAGAGCTACCCAAGAACTATCATTAAGCAATGTAGGTCAGGCTATTTTGGTTATAAAAACAAGCTCACTCAGATAGGCAAGTAATGAGAGTTTGTTATATAGTGCAATTAAAAAAGGGAAAAGAGGAGAAAGGAGAAAGGAGGGAGGGAGGGAGGGAGAGAGAGAGAGACTGATTCCTGGAGAAGTAAGAAATTACAGCACCACCAAATTTGATGTAATACTTAAATACTGATACTGGAAGGTCATTCTGGAACCCAACCAGGGCTGGGAATTCGATTATTTTATCACAGCAAATGGATTTTCATCTAAATGTACCTTGAGTAACTCTCAGCTGTTTCTGCTTTTGTTTCTACACTACTTCTTCACTACACACTGACAGCTGACTCTCAGATCAATGTTCCCTACCTCATCCTTACTCGGTTTCTGCTTCCTCCCAGTGTTACTCATGGTGCCCTGTCTGCTTTATAGCTTCATTGTGTTTTGTCAGTTTCCTCTCCCACTGCCAATCAGTCTTTAGAATTCTCCAGTTTAGAAGCTGGAGCAGGAATCTGAAGTGGGTTGGCTCATCATGAATTGGCAATCTCAAAGGCCATCCACCAGCAACTTTCTGCCCTTGGGTAAGGTTTCCATCCCTGTTCCAATCAGTGTGGCTGGGAAGGGTCACAAAGAAACAGCCAAGATCCCTTTCCTTCAGCAGTGCCGATGGGTGAGGCAGTTTCCTTAAGAGAGGGGGTCTGGAGGAAACCAAGGTAGCTCATCTAGTGCTTTCGAGTACAGGTATCATCAGAAAAGGAGACAGGTAAGAAGTATGTTAATGAGTATACTGCTATGCAGAGAGTAACTTCTACCCATACTCACAAAACCAGACACTGTAGGATAATTATAGAATAAAATAAAATATTAAATATGTGTGTGAATAGCTGATTTGATTTAGAAAGATGGTTAGTCTTCCCCTGCAGTGGTATCAAATGACTGGGTTTATTTTCTCAAAGACCTTAGTAACACATGCTTGAAAAAGCTTAGCACTTTTGCTTGGAGTATAAATGTCAACCTGTCAAAAAAATAAAAACACTCAAAAACAATCTTTGGAAAAAGCTTAATAAAAAAGAAAAAAGCATAAACATTATAAAGAAGCCAAATACAAATGCCAATCACGAAATAGACCACTATACAGACATTCCACCCCCCCCCCCCCCCACACACATAAACCTTAGCTCATTTGGAATTTAATCTATGTAAGTTCTTCTTTTTCAGATTCCATTTAGAATAATGTCTTATTGATAATTTGTAGCTTTTTAGGCATAGAAAAAGGAAACTTAAATCACCCCTAGAAATAGAAAGTGCAACAGCAAAAGCCAAGATTCTGAAATGGGTGGTTATTTGATAGTTAGTTGATAGAACTAGTTACATGCAAGAGGCAGGACTGGAAGTGGTTGCTTTGAAGAAGCACTGTACTCAGAAAAGAATGAGACAGTAGGAGGAAAGAAAACAAGAAAAGAAAAATAAGCATTTGATGGTAATATAAAAGAGACAGGGCACATTGAGCTTTCTTTCTCCAACAACAACAGAATTCATTTCTGCAGCTGAAAATCAAATACCCCAAGGAGCTAAATAAAACATACCCGCACACCCCAACTAAATAAAATATCCACAAGTAAACATATGGCATATGAAAAAAGTAGCCTAAATCAGAAGTACTAATAAAGAGAAGCACAAAAATAGGAAGAAAAGAGAGTTGGTTGAATGAAGGGAAAAAAAATTATACCAAAAATCAAGATTAAATTCAAAAGTGCTTGAGAAAGTAGATTTGGATTAAAAATTAATAGTCTTGAAGAAAAGCAGGAAAAAAAAACAACCAAGAGAAGTGGAAATGAAATAAAGCAAGAAGTTTTCAGAGAAAGTGGTTAAAATAGAAGATTTAACCACTATAATTAATGAAAACTATAATTAATGAAAACTTTTCAGACATAAAGGAAGACCTCAATCTACAAATAGAAAGGATCCATAAAGTGCCAGGAAAATCAAGCTGAAATGATTAATTCTGATACATCCTATATAATAAAAGGCTATTATGCAAGTTGACCCAACAGCGGAACGACCGGTCACTATGACACACACTAACCACTAGGAGCCAGACGCTCAATGCAGGAGCTGCCCCCTGGTGGTCAGTGTGCTCCCACAGGGGGAGTGCCGCTCAGCCAGAAGCCAGGCTCATGGCTGGTGAGCGCAGTGGCGATGGCGGGAGCCTCTCCCGCCTCCGCGGCAGTGCTAAGGATGTCCCCAGGGGGAGTGGGCCTAAGCCGTCAGTCAGACATCCCCTGATGGCTCCCGGACTGCGAGAGGGCGCAGCAGGGCTGAGGGACCCCCTGCCCCCTGAGTGCACCTGGACTTTGAAAATTAAAAAATCTTCAAGGTTTCCAGGCAAAACGATAAAATAATGTAAAGGCAAGAGAATTAGATGACATTGGACTGCTCAAAACAACATACTGTATAAAGCAAGGCAACAGTAAAGCTACATTTTCATAAAACTTAAGGAAAGAAAATGTGAACCAAGCATGTATATACAACCAATATATGCTTTAACTATCAAGACTACAGAAAAATTATTTTGAACATACAAGAATTCAGAATATTATATAAATGTGTAGTATAAAAGCTACTAAAGGATGAGTTTCATCCAACCTAGATGATTGAGATAACTTAGGCAAAAGTAGTTATCATGAGCAATTCATACATTTAATTGTCAAGTTTAGACCAAAATAATGGTGGGACCAGAGATAGAATGAGTGTGAGTATTCTATGTTTTGATAGGTAGAAAAATGCAAATAAAATGACTGATGGGAAATGTAGAAAAAAAACACACCAACTCTCATTTAGGTAGTAGGTGAGAGTTCAAGGGTATGATTTAATCTGGCATACCAGATAGCACAAGTTTAAGAAAAAAAGGGATTAAAAATCCTATAAAATATTAATCCAAAGCCACAAGTTTAAAAATACAGACTTTCTTAAATACAAAAAGAATTTAAAAAAAAACCAACAACACAACAAAGTGCACACAACAAAATGAAAAAAAAATACACAGAGAAATTATAACAAATAATATAATAGATTTAAGCCCAAACATAATAGTCATCTCAATAAATGTGAATGGGTTTAACTCAAGGTCAAAAGACAAACTTCAAAAAGCATTAAACTAGACAATAAAGGACACTTTATAATGTTAAAATCCACATTTCACATTGAAGATGTAACAGGTATGAATATATATACAACAAATAACACAGCTGCCACCTATATAAATACTACAAAAGGAAAGGAGAAACAGAAAACACACTACTAATAGACACTTTCACAAACAGTACAGCACAGGGCCAGTGAACAGCAAAAAAAAAGTAAGGATATATGTTCTGGATTTATATTGAATACTACATCTAATAATAGAGAATATATAATCTTCTCATGTAGGCCTGAAACATTTACACGGATATGCAAAAATCTGACCATATATTAGGGCACATAGAATATATCAGCAGGCACTATAAAGTTATTACAAACTACTTGATAAATATCTATCTATATAAAAGCCTAAGTGACCGTTATGACCGAACAACCAGTCAACCAGTCACTATGATGCACATTGACCACAAGGGGGCAGATGCTCAATGCAGGAGCTTCCCCTTGGTGGTCAGTGCACTCCCACAGCCAACCTCCCATGGCAGGCCAACCTCCCCTGGTTCCTCCCCGTAGCCAGCTGGCCCCGATTGGCCCCAATCTGGGCCGGCTAGCAACCTCTCGTGGTCCCTCCCCCTGGCTGGTCAGCCCCAATTGGTACCTCCTCCCCCTGTCCAGCTGGCCAGCCCCAACAGGGACTGGCAAGATGGCCCCAATTGCCGGCCAGGCCAAGGGACCCCACCCGTGCAAGAATTAGTGCACCGGGCCTCTAGTAGCTAATTTAACTACACAAGCAAATGTCCTTTGACTCAGTAATCCCACTTCTAGGAAATCTACTCTGAAGGTATAGCTTAAAGCAAAAACGAATATGTAAGATCATTCATTGTAATAGTATTTGTAATTTTACAAAGTACTGAACACCACCTAAATGCCCGAGCATAGCAGATTGATAGGATAAAATATGGTACCTACATGCCATGAACATTGAGCATCTACAAAAGAAAAAAGAGAGAGAGAGAGAAAGATCTCTATGAACTTACATAGAGTGATTGATTACTGGAGATGTTTAGTGAAAATGCAAAGTCCATCAGAGCATGTATGTGAAGTAGCTAATAAGCACAGGAAAAAGTGCTCAACTTCATTTACCATTAGGGAAATGAAAATTTTAACAATGATACCACTTTGTATCTACAAGAATGTCTATAAAAATATTGGTGAGCGTGTGGAGAAATAAGAATCCGCATACATTGCTGGTGGGAATATAAATTGGTAGAGCTACTTGGAAATCAGTTTGACAGTTAAATATGATGTTCTTTATAGATACAGAGGCAAAGAAGCATCGGACAGACTGTCAAACTACAGCGGGAAGGCTGGAGAGGGTTGCAGGGGGTAGGGGAAGCTGGGGGAAGGTCAATAGGGAAAAAAAGGAGACAAATGTACTACTATTTGTAATGCTTTAAACAATAAAATAAAATTTTTAAAGAAGTTAAATATGAATTTATCATACAATCCAACAATTCCACTCAAAAGAAATGAAAACCATGTCCACATAACAACTTGCGGGTGAATGCTCATTGCAGCATGATGCATCACAGTCCAAAAGTAAACAACCCAAATGTCCATCAGCTTTTACATGGATAACAAAACATGCATAATTCAAATGGAATACTATTCAGCAATACTGAAATGCTGATGTATGCAATGACATGGATGGACTCTGTGAACACATTATACTTTAAAAAAGCCAGATTCAAAAGATATCACTATATTTCTATGAAGTGCCCAGAAAGGAAAAATCTGTTAACAGAAACTAGCTACTGGTTGCCTGGAACTGGGGAGGACCAGGGTGAGGTGGGAGCAAGGTTTAACTGTAACCAGGCATGAGGAATTCTGTTGCGATTTTGAAAATGTGTCTGAAGCTGGGTTGTTGTAGTCAGTGCACAATTCTTAAAATGGGTGAATTTTGTGGCATTGAATTTTACCTCAATATTTTTTTAATGGACATAGATGCGAATTTCACAGGATTTAATTACACATCAATTAAAAATTTTTAAGAGCATGTATATAAAATGACCAACCCTCCCTATTTGTTTAACTTGCCCAGTTTTTAGCTTTAACGTAAAGCTCTATATCCCAGGAAAAGTTCTGTCCTAGGCAAACCAAGATTGGTCTCCCTGTATGTATGCTACCTTTTGTGTAAGAAAGAGGGGGAATAAGAAAACACATTTACTACTTTTCTTCATAAAATGAAACACCGGGGAAAAAACAGTGAAGTTGGATACCTACAGGATTGGGGGTGGGGGAGATGGGGCTGGAGAGATATGAATGACACTTCTCTCAGTATAACTTTTGGTAATTGTGATTTTTGGAGGCATGTTAATGTTTTATATTTAAAAAATAAAATTAAACCAAGTACGGGGGCGGGAGGTCAGACCTTATACTTGGAAGAAAAAGGAAACAAATGAACCCAATTTATTTCAAATAAGTAACACAGTGAAAGAAAAAAAAAGAATGAATCAAAGTAATTTATGAACACAATGTAATTATATATCTTTGGTCTGGAGCAGGGTACAGATAGGGAGAGGATACAGACAATCTTGCAGGCTTTTAAGTGTGTTTTTATACATTCTATGGGCAAAAGCAAGGAAAACTATTTTAGCTGTATTATCGGATTGAACAAGTGAATAAACTGATGGACTTTTTAAAGAGCCAGGATTCTGAGGAAAAAGGAATAGAGAAATATGAAATGGGGAAAACAAGAAAGAACCCTATGAGGATGGATGGAATTGGGGGTACAGTGAACACATGATTTCTAAATCAAATGTGGATATAAGCACATGTAAAATGTATGTGTACATGCACATTTCCTATTCTGCTGAACAGGCCTAGCAGCAGGAAAACACCTAGTAAAGGTGAACATACCCAGCAGCCAAGGGTTCCTTGGAAAAACTGCCGATTCTAGATCCTGGAACATCTTTTATTTAAGATGGTGTGAAAAAAAAAAAAAAAAGATAGCAGATGCCACAAGGAATTTGGACTCAGAAGCTCCTATTGGCCAAATCTAAGACAATTAAGAAAAAGTAAGAAATGAAATGCAAGTCCTGGAAAAAAGAGAAAATCAGGAGTCCAAAACAATAGTTAATATAAACGTTCACCTGGATAGTTATGAAGAAGAAAGGAGTGCTCCTGCTTACAGCAGAATGCTAACTGGTACACGAGGAAGAAATGCTATAATTAGAAAATCACCGCCGAAACCGGTTTGGCTCAGTGGATAGAGCGTCAGCCTGCGGAATGAAGGGTCACGGGTTCGATTCCGGTCAAGGGCATGTACCTGGGTTGCGGGCATATCCCCAGTGGGAGATGTGTAGGAGGCAGCTGATCGATGTTTCTCTCTCATCGATGTTTCTAACTCTCTATCTCTCTCTCTTCCTCTCTGTAAAAAATCAATAAAGTCTATTTAAAAAAAAAAAAAAAGAAAATCACCATTTTGCAACTATCAAAATAAAGACAGAATAAGCAAGAATCATCAATGGATGGGGGGAAATGTTAGCATAGATTTAAAGAGTCTCCCACAGATTGTGATACCTGATGACACAGCATCACCAATGTGGTATCCTAAGAATGCACAATCTGAATCTAATGAGGAAACCCAAAATGAAGAACATACTATTATAAAAGGAGGATAGAGGAGAACGAAGACTGTATTCTTCAGAAACATGTCACAGTTGTAAAAGACAAATGGGACCATGGAAATTATCTAGAGTCAAGGAGATTTCAGGGAGGGTAAATAAGCAAATGTTAAAATAAAAATGGTAAAATTTCAGTAATAGTTGAATCTGGGTAAAAGATGTATAGATGTTCTTTGTACTATTCTTATTTTTGCCAATTTTCTGCAAATTTAAAATCATTTCCAGGTGGAGGTAGAAGAGGGCTTAGAGGGGATAAATGGTGATGGAAAAAATAAAATTATATATATATATATATATATATATATATATATATACATACACACACACACACACACACATATATATATATATACTTAAAAAATAAAGTCATTTCCATAAAAAGTTAAAAAAAAAGAGAAGGGATTGATATTGGGTTGCCAATCTCATGCTTTGCCTGATAAGGTTATTAAAATGCAATCATTAAAAAAAACAACCACCCTACCATCTACGATTATATCAGTTTCTTTCAAGAAAGCGTGAGGGGACATTTTGAACATCCAAAAAATAGCCATTATCACCAAAGAATGACCCTTCAAAACAAAATTTAGATTTATAAAAAAGACTTATCCTAGTTTTTTCCACTTCCATGTGGATCAAGGAGAGCCTGTCAGCTTTGTGTTACGGATTCAACATTCTAAACAAGGTCCATTTTTGCCAATAGATGAAGTACAGTTTGGTGAAAAGAGCATGGAGTCTGGAGATAAACACTGAATTCAAGCCCTGGCTCCAGCTGGTACCAGCTCCTATAACTTAAACTCTCTTTAGTTTCCTCAACTATGAGGCAGACAGATAAATCACAGGACTATTAAGAGAATTAATGTACTTAGAATAGTGCTTCCCACAGAGAAGGCGCTCAATGTCTCCTTGTCTTCCTTTCGTTGGGAGCCACTTTTCTGTTCTCTGGAAAAGTATCTGACTAGGACCACATTGGCCTTTCCCCACCAAGATTATGTAAGAAACTGAACTACCCCGAGAATAAGTCTCCTTTCTGGAGGTAAGTTTCATGAAAAACAAAGACGGAGATATTGGACAGTGGAAAAAAAGATAGAAGAAGGCTTATGAAAACAGATGAGCTGCGGCATGGTAGCTAAATTGTTCTGTTAAGGAGGTAAAGACAATAGGAGGAAGTACTGGTTTATGTTAGAAAAGTCTGATAAAAAAAATTACATGTTATTTTCATATACTCATATCTATTTTGCAAATGACCACCCATCTACTTCTAAGAGTAAATAATAGTTTTATGTAAAAAATAAATAGTATTAAGATAACCAATTCTATTCTTTTTACTGGCTTGGAAGAAAAAAAAACAACATCAATTCAATAAAATGTCCATAAATGATGAGATTTCATCCAGTAGTCTGTTGTTTTGCTTCTTTCCACATATTTTCTGTTTTCATCTAACATGGCAATTTATTCCTTTTCTATTGCCAATGATAGCAGTTCTTTTAAAATCTTTTTGAAAAAGAAGAAAAATTTAAAAAGTAACTAAATTCGTTATAGCAAAAAAATTGTATTGCCAACAGAAATGTAGTTTAACATTTAAAATCTTTATAAAAAATAAACAAATTCTAATTTTTCCTTTATTTCATAACTGAAAAATGAAAATGCTTATTTACATGAATATTTGATACATAATTTCCTTAATACTTCTCTATGGTGAAATAAAACTATATATATATATATTTAAAGAGAGTAAATAATATTAACACTCATGACAATTTCAAACCAATAAGCATTGGTATAGCTTCAAATTACTATTAGTTGTGGCTATTCTTGGGGAAAAGGCGCAAAGCTTATTAGGGCCTAGCACACAAGAAATACTTAATTTTACATTGTCAGAGTTCAAAAAGTGGCATCATAACGTGAAAACACTATAAATTGACATCTTGTTCATATGTCTCTTAAAACAGGCTGGAAAAATAGTCAGTACCCTATATAAATAAAAAAATATTTCCATTGACTACTTTTTGCCCAGAGTGATTAAGGACAAAAAAATAAAAATTCTTGCTGCTTAATTATCTGATAAACTGCTGACAAGCTCCCATTAAAAGTTCTTTAGACATTAACCCAAGTAATCTTGGTCTTATGGTTATATATTTATATTACATATATATATCAACTTTTTCAAGTAAAGAAATGTTTAACAGATGTAAACTATTTATTGAATATTTGCCACCAAATATTGTTAAATACATTATCTTGCAGCATATCGCTTTCAAGTTAAAATGTCAGAAACAAACACCAATATTTACAATTCTTTTAAGGAATGTTATATAATGACACATTAAGGCGTAAATTCTTTTGGCTTATAATTCTTAAAAGAATGATAATAGCAAAAGTGATGCAAAATCTTCAGTGTGAGATTATGATTAAGCTACATTTTACAAAAATATGGTGTAAGATGGCAATAATCCCATTCAACATCCTGGATTAGATCCCTTCAGGAGGGACTGATAATTTATACAGTCAAACTTTAAAATTTACAGATAAAGGCAGTTCAATACTGCCACTGAGAAGTACATCTCTTAACATATACAACTTTCAGGCCACAGTTTTGAAGGTCTGAAGTATCAAGTTGGTTTGATGAATTAGTCGGTTGGCACTCATGAACACATTTATTGCCCTGTTTGAAGAAAAAAAAAAAGAACAAGCATTAATTTTATCCTAAAAACTCATTCTTTAAAAATATTTATACTAATTCCACCCAATAACAGTAGCAATGAAATCAATTTAGAAAAAAAAAGGGCGAGAAAGTACGGAGTATCATAAATTTTATTCCAGATTGGAATTGAATGGAACTCAATCATTTGAAACTATCTAGGAATTACTGCCCCCTAGTGGTTCTGGTTGGTAATTAGGTGTTGGTGGGCTGCTAATGATGGCTTCTGAACCACCAGGGTTCATCTATAAGTCGAACAAATAACTGATTCAAATGTAGTTTCCCACTGTGGTTCATAGAAGTTACCAAATTAAAATCTGCATTAAGTATTACACTCAGTCTCAAAATCTATACGGCAATGGGCATTATAAATACTTAAGAAAAACCTAATTACTTTCAAATATGATTCACCCCAATCTCTCATACCTTCTTTCAAAAAAACAAATCTGAGAATTCTAAACTGCTTTTAGAATTAATCTACGTTTAAAAAAAAATAATCATGCAGTTTCAATATTTTGGAGCTGACAACATATATGTTCTTAAAAATATGTTGTGCTGTACCACATTTCCTATTACCCCATCCTCATGCAACTAGAGGACAGAGCTGATGCCCTTGTCCCACCATGTGGCCTTATCAGGCTTTTAATTGCATAGCTAAAGATTTTATCTTCATCTTAGACATTTATCAAAAAAGAGGGACCCCAACGAACTAGTTGAATCAATACAAATTCATCCCTCTATTGAAAGATGATCAAAGATCAGGCTGTTGTAATAACTTTCAGTTTGAGGAAACAGGTACAAAACTAATGGCACATTATTCGAACACAACTAATTGTAATTTAAAGAAGCTGCTGAATGGAGAAAAAGTAGTGGCAGGAAGCCTAAATAATCTATATGCCTGTTTGAACTGTTAAAAAATTGAAAGTAAATCATTTCAGATTAATGAAAATTAGGCTCTAAATGAATTTCTATCTTTCAACGTGCTTTTTCCGTGACAGTTCTTAATTAGTTAGAAGCAGAAATAATGATCCCAACATGTAAATTATTCTTTTAATGTGTTTTCTGGTTATTTGGGCTTAGCAGAGATGAAGGAAAAACAGATGCAAGTTTATTTTCAGAACACACCTGCCAGATTATTAAACTAAATCATGAAGGGGCATTTCCCTGAGACAACTTGAATAGTAATATGAACAACAAAAAAACACTAATACTTTAGCTCAGTATTTTAAATTCATAATATAAATGTAAATATTTTGACCTATTCGAACTATAAAATATAGCTTTAAAAATCAAGACCATTCTAATATACTATCTTATTATTTTTAAATTTTATTACAATAATATTCAATAATTTGGCACAGATATATGGATTTTAAAACTTCTATAGGATAGCATGGTAGGTCATGCCAACTATAGCTGAAGTAGTCACTATTTTTCTAATTTTAAACACTGTTAGAAAATGGTTTTATTAACAAAATTTTCTGAATTCTACTTGATACAAAAATTCTCTATCAGGTTTAATGCCACAGAACACATGGCCTCTGCATCACCTATACCTTTTATGTACATATCTATAGGTAAAAACACATAAAATATTTGGTTTTCTGGGATGTTTAACAGCCAATTGTATATAAATTGAAAAATAACAAGCCATTTACCTTTTCAGTATACTTCCTGTGAAAGTGTCTCTCCTGCCAGGACAATGAATCACAACTTTGCAGCACTGTGAAGCCACCTAGTACACTTGTATACAACTCCTAAATCCTGGTCCCACTCTAAGCCAACTGAGTCAGAATCTCTGAAGGTGGGTGGAGCCAAGGCACTAGGATTTTTAAAAACTGAACTCAGGGGAATCTAATGTGCAGACAGGACTAAGAACCATTGTTTTAACTTTAGTGCAGCAGCTCTCAACAGACCTAACATATCACTATCATCTGGGAACAACTTAGAAATAAATGCAAATTCTTGGATCCATCCTAGACAATGAGAAATCTGGGGGTGGAACCCAAAAGTGATTTGTGCTTTAACAAGCCCTCCAGGGGATTCTGATGCTACTAAAAATGTTGGGCCAAGAAGCCAAATCTCACCTTGTTTCTGTATGGAATGCAGGCTAAGAATTACGTTTATGTTTTTAAAAATGGTAAAATTAAGAAAAAATCAAAATAATATGTGATGAGTGACTGCAAATTTCAGTGTCTATAAATAAAGTTTTATTAAAACATGGCTATAATGCCCACTTGTTTCCATGGCTGCCTTTGCACTACAACAGCACAGGTGAGGTGGGCAATTGCAAAGAGCTCACCAAGTCAAAATATTTGTTATCTGGCCCCTTTCAGAAAAAGGTCTGCCAACTCCTGTCCTAGACTGGTATGGCTGGATTATCACCATTCACTTTTTATTTTTAACAGTTAGTAGTTGGTAGACCTTTTTCTGACTTTGGCACTACAGCAAAAAGACTTTAATTTATATGGTTTTAGTATAATACAAACCATATGATTTAATTTTAAAAGAGAAGGAATGATAAGTAAAAGTACTTACTTGCCATCTTTAAAATAGGTTTTCAGAGTATCACTGAAACTTTTGGAGTACTTTACAAATTCTTTCTTTTGGTGTTCAAGTGCCTACAGACATCAAAAACAATTAAGAAAAAAATGCTAAATAAGAAAAAAGAAATGACACAAAAGCCAAAGTCAAAGATAGGAGGTTATTCCCAGTAATCAAACCATCTTAGTATTTAATTCAATAAAATAACTAGGTGTAAACTAACATCTAGGATGGCTTCTAGTAAACTTACCCTGCGGTTCTGGTATTGATATTTCTTGAAGACATTATTCACTGTATCAAGAAGTTCTTTTATTGCACTAGCAATATCCCTGTGAGTTAAGAAAAAAAGAATCTTCTTAAAATCAGTTACATTTGAAAGAAGTTTGTATATATATTTTTAAAGAATCTTTATTGTTGAAAGCATTACACGTGTCCCTTTTTTTTCTGTATATGCCTTTTTAAGAATTACTAACCACACTGTTAATTACCATACTAACACTATGTCAAGAGCAAACATCTGACTGGCTGATTGAGTGGGGGTTTTAGCATGTACCCCTCTGTGATCCGGACTTCTGCACTGCTGACCACACATTCCACATCAACTTTCCCAAATTATTAACATTTCTTTCAGTATTACTGACTTAAATTCAAAAGAATATGCCTCTGCCTCTCATCTTTTCCAGTTATTATTTTTCCTTTCTCTAATATAGTTGACTTTAAGTTACCACATACTGTTTTTCAATCTCATGAACAATTATATGAAATTTTGCTATTACATGTAACTCATTTCTATATTTACCAACACTCCCAGTTACATACCTAATAATTTGTTTTGAAATATTTCCTCCTCAGACATAGCTCTTCTCTTGAAACATTTACCTCTAACAACCACGTATCTGCCCCTTCCAAACCTATATTTATGTATTTAAAGTATACTTAAATTTCTGGGAGAGACAATATCAGATTATTTTTCTACCTTAACCTTTCCAGCAATCATCCTTCAGGTGTCCACCAAAGGCTGTATACACACTTTAAATGGTAATAACTCACTTAATTTTCACTCCTTTTCAAGTTTAACTAATTTGAAATAATGGGTGAAGCCAGATGAAGCTTTGACAAAGAAAATTTATCCATTAGACTATTTTATGGGGATACATAAAAGATGAAGTTTACTGTCCAAAACTGGCAACAGTTGACAAACTGAGGGCACACAAATACCAAACAAAATGATTCTTGATGTTTGCGATTCCATTGCTTCACGTTATCAGCAGTGCTTGGACCAGAATGGTCATCAGTTTGAAAACGGTGTTGACAAAAAAAACCCCAAAAAACTAATCATTTCTATAGATTCTTTTAAATTTTGAAAATGAACTGTATGTTAATAAACACTGACTTTACAATCATTCAAAGTGTGTATACATTTTTAGGGGAGACCCTATCTATGCATATATATCTTCCTCCCCTTAAGAGAAGAAATCTTTTTTTGACTATCCTTCCTATTCATGTACCGTTTTTTTCTGAACTCTTCCTTTATTTTATATCTATGCTCTTTTCATTCTTTTCATATTCTAGCTTAAAGCAATCTTTCTTGGTCAAACTGAACTTAACATAATTCTGCATTTATAAGTAGTCTCATATTCTCTAAGGCAAGCCTTCTCTTCTTCACATCCATTCTCTTTGCTGTTCAAATGCAATCCAAGTGTGAAGATATGAATTAGTAAGATATACATCCAGACTATCCCAAATATAACTTTATTATTGACTTTTTAATCACAAATGTCAGATATCAGTTATTTCACACCTATAACAATCTTTCTGCTTTGCTATTAAAGAAAAAAGAAGGTTCAGTGTGCAGATTGTCCAGCTTTCTGGACATGTGTGTGTTTCACAGCATATTTCTAGTAAATCAGCATGTGGAAATTCTAAAAGTTGTAGATAGGATTTTGGAATGAAGAAATATATTTTCGCCTATTCTAAAGTAGTAATGGCATTTCAATAAATACTTACTTATTACATCCTGATGTCAAACATCAGCCTTAGGCTGAAACATTAAAACATTACATGTTCAAATAAAACAAATAATTTTACATATAAATGACATTTGTGGACTCGTGTTTTTGCCTCTAGTTTAGTAAAAACAGTTTTAAGTTATATAACTGTTATTTCATTTGTAGTTTTAAGCAAGTTGAATCCTGCTGTATTGCTGTGATGGCTGTAAGTCCACCTATGCTTAATAAAACGGAGTCACATGACCATCCTATTATGTGAGAAAAATTACAATTTCCACAAGTAAAAAATGTCAAATCTCTGCATATGGATGATTCTTTAAATTCACAATGAACCTATTTAAAACAAAATATAATGCAGCAGATTACAGTGATCAGAGAGCTGTTTACACACAGCCGTACTTTGTGGTATACTTTAAAATTTTACTAAAAAGAATAAAAATGTACATTCAGTGCTAATCAACATGAACATATGTTCCATGTACAATGATAATAGCTGAATTCCATAGGTCAAAAGAGCAGTTCTGAAATTGGCAGCTCCCTACCTCACCTAAGAGGAAAAAAAATGGCAGGGGCAGGGAAGGGTGGGTTTAGTGAACAGTACTCCATCCTACTAATAAATATTGGGAATCTGTGCTTTAAAGGAAAATGGAAAAAAAAAAAAAAGGTCCCCAGGTGATTCTGCTGATAAACCTGGTTTGGAAGCCACTGTGTAGGAACTCAGAACCTAGAGCTAAGGTTTGATCTATTATTCGCCACAGCACTTTACAGAGAACTAGGCTGTTTATCCTTAGGCCTGGCCTTCTCTAAAACAACCTACGCCGTTTATGTCAAATATTATGTCATCTGTATGTTCATAGAACATTTTCTTTTATGGAACCAAGGAAGCTAAATTATATTAACAAATACCTGAGGGTTTGGTTCCAAGAAGAGAAAGTCCCCGCAGGCCCCTCCCTCTTTCTCTCTCTCTCTCTCTCTCTCTCTCTCTCTCTCTCTCTCTTTCACACACACACACACACACACACACACACACACAAAAAAAAAAACATACAATACTTTAATTAAAGAACTAGGGAAAACTTGAGGGTAAAAGAACTGTAGTGTAATTATATGCTGAGTTAATGGTTTCTATGGTAAGGGACACACGAGTATTTGCAGCTATTAAGAGGGGCAACTTTGGGGAAACATAATACTGAAAGAAAGGACAACAGGCATCAGATGAAATATAAACATACATCCTATCAAAAAATTGCATAGAATAACAGAGTTTCTAATCACATCACCCTAATTTGTGTATGTTTATGCAAACACTCTAAAGGAAGGAAATTCCTATGCTGTATGTTTGCTCTAGACAGGTCAGCTCTGGAAAAGCTAATTTGAAGCTATCATGGAAACCAAACCCTGGCGAATATTTTGCCTATGAATATGCAAATGCAGATTATAATGAGTAAATAGATAAATGCATAGCGTTCTGGTCTATTAAATCACAAGTCTCTACTAGTCATCCATTAATTGGAATGTGTCAGACTTTTAAAAGAATCCCATGAATTAATTTTATAAAATATTTGCATAAGCTCAAATGTAATCAAACAGAAACATTCATTAATCAAAAGTACTTTAAAATATTTGTTTGCTGGATCATTTTTCCTAATCAACTCCATAGAGAGAAATTGAAATAAACAAACCTTACTTCACAATGCCAGAATGTGCTGTCGGTAGATGCTATTTCTTTCCATTCTCACAACTATTACCCTCATCTTCACAGGCAGAAACTAGAAGTATAGAATCTAAGCACCTTATCCAAGGTCACAAAGCTAAATATTGAAGTGGAGATTCAAACCTAATTCTGCTAACACATACAAAATTATCTGGATATTTATTAGCTGACAGGATGTTCTTTCTACTCTGGTATAACCTATAACATGTACAGTACTTAGTATAGTAGGTATTTTATACATACTTACTGAAAAATACTGCTAAAATAAATGAATAAAGAGCATAATTACCTTAAATATGAGAAAGTAAAATATTTGAAAAGAAAGATAATAAGTGCACACTATGTGTGGCCTAAAGGATAAGCCATTTTCATGTTGCTAAAACTTTTAACCACCAATTTGTTAAACAATGTAACAGTGGTAATAACATATCAAAATCTATCTTTCTCTCTATCAGATCAGTAATACAAATAATTGCAGCTTTAGCTATGTATGCTAATTCATACATTGTTGATTAGTCTCAGAAATAAAAACATATTATCAACAAACATTCCATGGCAAATTATCCCTAAAACGTTTAAAATATAAATTTTAATTGTCAATAATATTAATTCAGTTGTGCAGAGTACTCTCCAGAACTGAAATATTACTATTGTTCCACCCCTAATTCAGTCTCTGTCAATGACTATGGACAAGAGTCTTAGGCTCTTGATCTCAACATCCTTAACGATTAAAATGCAGCTGCTAATAAAGTGGTTTTCAAACTGTATCTCTCTAGGGCCAGAATGGGTTTAACAGAGATGCTTCAGGGATTCCACAGGGGGAGAGAGGGAGTCAAAATAGCAGGATAAGGACTCCGGGTCAGTCACTTCTATCCTGGCTACAATGACAACATTGTTCTCCCTCTCACCTACTGGCATTCTATATAATATGTCCTTTATCAAACTTCTTCCAAACAATAGAAACTTTTCATTCAATTACCAAATTAGATCAACACTGTGAATCTGTAATAGGGAAGCAGCAGAGAAGACCCTGGAGTCATCTACTTGGTTTCAAACCAGGCTCTCCCATCTTACCAGCTCTGTGAACTTGGAAAAGTTATTTAATTTCTGATGCCTCAATTTCCTCATCTATTACAGGGCTTTGTAATAAGTTAATATGCTATAAAGTACTTTAAAAAGTGGTTAGCATGTAAGTTCTATATAAGTGATTAATATTATTAATATAATATTGATTCTGTAAACCTCTACTTGAATGACCTGAAGCAAAATTTGCTGAAAATATTATTTTAAGAACGTCAAATCTTCATAGAAGTGTAGTACACATCATCAAAACAATTTTAAACTTATTAGAAAATTGTAGAAGTAAGTTTTTTAAACAGCTGTGTTTGAGATCATTGACAATTTATCCTTTTATGGACCAAATATGTTTACTTTACACCAAATTAAAAATCAATAAACAGTTGATTGTCTTCCTTCTTCACATATTAAAAATAGTTTAAGGAAGTGGGGGCTTCTCAATAATGGCAAAATATTTACCTTAGGGTTTGTATCCCGTTGCACAGATTTTGGCTAGTCAATGAAGCCTTTATCATACCTTCCGGTCCTCAATTAGAAGAAGGAAGCAAGGGACATTCCTTGATAGCTGGGTTGGGCACTCATCATGAACATTTTCTAAAATGGGACATACTTCTCCCTCTGTATCACTCAAAATAGGTGCCCAAACTAGTTAAAATAGCATTTTGCAATGTAAATTACAAAGAATACCATTTCTGAGAAATGTTAATATTTATTCCAAGTGAGCCTTCCTAAGTTCTTTAATAATATGAAATTTCATGCAATCGCTAAATCTTTCCTTTCTAGCAATTTCTAGCTGTGATTTCACCAACAGGTTAACAGCGTGACTGCAATTATTCCAAGATTTCTGTTTTCTATCCACAAAGAGTATATGACTTATCCTAATGACTTGTGCCATTTCTAAAATAAAAACAATGAATGGTATCCTTTGTTATTAAGCTGTATAATTTATCCAAAACTTCTTTATTCACTTTAATCTGACGTTTAATTTTTCCATGTTTTATGTAGTTTAAACTATATTTCAATTTCTGTACATTCCATTCAGTTTTAAAATTAAACACTCTAAACAAATGTTACTGTATTCTGAAATGAAATGCCACAGCTTAGAAGTTAATAAAGATGTAGCCTTTAAAAACTCCAAATTTATTTCAAATTAATATTTTAATTTAACATTTATGTCATACTAAAATGAACTATCTAGAATGAGAGGTTCCTATGAAGTGCTTGAGAAAAGAACAAAAACAAGAAGTTGCTTACTTGATTGTCTGCAGAAACCTCACCCTGTCATTGATCTCATCTGGGATCTTACTGAGAATCTGTTTAAGTGCCCGTGCCTTTTCGTTTAGGTCCTGGAATTCTGGCTCTGGTCGTTCAATCATATACTCTGATAAAATAAATGCATAATAAAAAGCATCAGGCAACTCCCTGTCAAATGCAAGTCTACAAATTCCCAATGTTGGTTAAGAGGGTGAGGGAGGGGAGTAGAAAGGCCAGATAACCAGGAAAGACAGGTTGCAAAAGCAGAATTTGTTAAGAGTTCAACTTAGTTTGGTAATAAAAGGGCTCCTACGAAGTAAGATAACAGAAGATGAAAGACTAAACATTTTCAATTTGGGATAAATAGAAAGCCCATGAAATAAAAATAAATAAATAAAATTAAAAGGGAGTCTTAATCAAATTGATCAAGCCCCTGAAGCTACATTTCTCAAGAAAATCTTAATGACGTTCATGACAAATATGATGGCGATATGTACCTGCCAATGAGGAAGATGAGCTTAACCAAAATCTCTATATTGAATATACAATGTCTCATTATACCAAAACCCAAACAACCTACTAAAGTCTTCAGCACGTTCTTGAAATCTCACTTAAAAAACACACACCAGAAAACACTACCAAAAATTCAAGACAAGGGTTGGATCACAGAAGAGTAAACTTAGAAAGGAAGTTTAATCAGACCTGGTAGAGGCAAAAACATTACTGGTAGATTCATTGTAGACTTGGAAACATTACAACCCTACCAACCAATACAACCTGGCCTAACAGACCGGAAATGTGTAAGTGTAGAATAATGATGAGGACTTTCTTATAAATTATGGAATCAGTTAAAATATTTCCTTTTTTTTCTCCCTCAATAAAAATGGGAAATTCTACTTCTATTTTTTCTTAATTAGTGGGAAAATGGGTACTAAATTTAAGTGAAACCCATTTCTGATTATTTAAAAAGCAAAAAATGAGAAAGAATGGTTATTATATTGTCCTCTCAAACCTGTGGTTGAATAAAACACTAAAGTTAGAAAAAACCCTCATTAATTCACACTGATTTTTGCATCAAGTCAACACAAAATTAAAAAAAAACAACAACATTTCACAGAGTTTATCTTTTGGCAAAACCAGAACTCATCAAACATATTCACAGGGGGAAAAAGTTAAAGTGTACAACATAAACAAACACTTTACTTCAAGTAATTAAATCTGAATCTGACAAATATAAAACAGAAAGCAAGAAGTACTTTTCTATTTTATAGGCCCCCCACCCCAATATTATCACAATATTAATAACAAGAAAAAGAAGAGAAGGAGGAGAGGGAAAAGAGAAGCTAGAACCTTTTGTCAAGCAATAAAGATTTGGAAGAAGTGCTTTTCAACAACTGTAAGAAAACTAAACAAGACTCTTTCTGATTACCTTCTACATCATCAGCTGCCATTCGAAGAAGTGATTCTGTGAAGTTAACTTCTACACTTTTTTTCTCTAAAATTTTCATTATGATGTCTTGTGTGAGTCCTGGATTTTCTTTTTCAGCCTATAAGGAAGAGAAAGCTAGTTTTAAAATGTAGAAATGAAATCAGAATTTTAAAACCAAAACTTAAATGTTTAGAAGGTTTGGGAACTTAAACTGATGAACCTAGAAAGGCAGAAATCTTTGTAAACCGGTGATGGTACCACTTCTGTTTGATAAAACTTAAACATCAGTCACTTTTTATTACAGCCAATGTCTATTTTCCATTTGAACATAAAGTACTTAACATTTCCTACTTCTCCTTTACATTCTCCTGACAAACTAATAACAAAGATAGAAATAAACATGTATTTTGGTAATCCATCAATTACTTTTTTCAGTAGCTAAAATAGACTAAGGATTTTTAGATATTTTTCATTAGGTAATCTTTCAACTTGAGGATCTAGCAATTAATTACTCATCTCACCAGTATTTTACAGATTCTCTGCATTTAAATTAACAGAATGTCAGGAATAGCAAAAATAAAAAAGGATTACTTTTGCAAGTTTTCTTGAAGATGTATAATCCCTTAAATGCTTTCCCATACAATGATTCTCACTTTCTGTTTTCTTTTTGTAGCAAGACTACTACCTTCACTAGTTTTCAGAACATTATTAATCCTTTTACTACCCTGAGCTTGTTTCACTAATGAGTTTGCAATGGTTCTATGTTACTCCCCAGGGCACTAAAATGGTCTAGTCATTTCAGTACTGAGCATAAAGAGTTCTGAGTTTACCAAAGTTAATTTTCAAGATTTGGGTTTTCCCCAGTAATTTTATCCAATTTTATAATTGTTCTAAATTTTATAATCACACTATACATTTGTTTCTTTTAGGATGACTGCCAATTTTAATCATTATGCTGATGATTCTTCATCTTTCTTGCCCTGATATTAAATAGAAAATAGAAACAATTTGTGATCTTAACCATATGGTGACCTATTTGTTTTCTTTTGTGTCAAGCACATTTAATCTCTGCCTTTTCAATTGCACTCTGGCATCACTGCAGATCCAGCTTTCTTCTGCACCTATTGCTCTCTCCATTATGACATCTTGTTTCTCAATAGATTTCAGTATAAAAAATTAAAATGCTGTGGAATTAAATGGGAAAAGAAAATACACACATTTATTTCAATCCTGAGATCATTTTTAACTGTTGTCAAATGTTCTTCAGGAAAGTCATTTTGATATATAATTAATAACAATAAAGTGTGTCTTACTGAATTACATTTTTGTTGTTGTTGTTAACCCTCACTTGAGGATATTTTTCACTGATTCATTGATTTTTAGGGAGAGGGAAAGACAGAGAGAAACATTGATGTGAGAGAAACACATTGATTGTTGCCTCCTGCCTGAGCCCTATCCAGGGTCGGGGCAGGGGAAGAGCCTGCAACCAAGGTACGTGCCCTTGACTGGAATCAAATCTGGATCCTTTGGTCCGAAGGCCGATGCTCTATTCACTGAGCCAAACTGGCTAGAGCTGAATTCTGTTTCTTTTAACTGTAGTCCCCCAGTTACTCATGGGGGATATGTTCCAAGATCCCCAGCAGATGCCTGAAACCATAGATAGTACCAAACCCGATACAGACAGATGCTCTTCAACTTATGACAAAGTTATGACCCTATAAGCCCATCACAAATCGAAAATATCCTAACTTGAAAGTGCATTTTATACACCTAACCAACTGCACATCACAGCTTAAACAAGTCTACCCATACTCGGAACACAGTACCTAAAAAATGCTGATAACACAGTATACTGTAGAGTATGGGTGTTTATGATGGAGTGCCTGGCTGGGAACTGGAGCTCAATGCCACTGCCCAGCATCATGAGAATATTGTACTGCATACTGCTAGTCAGGAAAAGATCAGAGTTCAAAATTCCAAGTACAGTTTCTACCAAATGTGGACAGCTTTCAAACCACTATACAGTAAAAAAATCCTTAAGTCAAACCATGATTAAGTTGGGGACTGTCTGAATTATGTTTTTCCTATACATACATATCTATAATAAAGTTTAACATATAAATCAATTAGGAACAATAAGAGACCAACAATAACAATTAAAAAAAGAATAATTCTATCAATGCACTGTAATAAAAATTATGTAAATATAGTCTCTATCAAAATATCTTATTGTAACCAACCCTTAACTTGCAGTAAACAGCTTGGTGTCATTCGTTTCAGGGGATCCCTTGCTTAAATCTTCATATAGTCTCAATGTTTCCTGGTGCACACATTTTTGTTATCAATTGGAACATTTTTTGTTCATGTTTTCCACCCACAAATTTAGTGACTTTTTAACTTAACTAAATACTTACCGTGCACTGTGGCTGTAACTTTTGCAGTTTGTGAGATGGGACAGCAAAATTTACACAAATGCCTTTTTCTTTCTTCACAATTTCATGAATAGATTTGTTTTTACCATTGACCTTAGCAACCTGGACATATACATTTTCTTTTCTTTTCTTTGTAAGTCAAAAACTTTCACCTTTTCACTTAAAGGAAGCACATTGTGGCATATCTCTTTTGGCATATCCCAAGTGGCCATTAGTAAGTAAAATAAGGGCTACTTAAACACAACTACAATACCATGAAAGACTGATGTGATCACTGAGAAAGCAACTAAATGTCTAAAGGCAGGGAGCACATACAGCACAGAGACACTGGACAAAGGGATTGAGCAGGATGGTGTGAAATTTCATCCCAATACCCATAATGGAACAAAATTTAAAACCTAAGAACTTATTATTATTTCTGAAATTTTAAAATTTATAAATTTAAAATCAAACCATAAATTTATCATGTAAAAATTATAAAACTTAACTATTTCTGGAATTTTCCATTTAATGTTTTTGAACCACAGTTAAAACAGGTAACTAAAGTGTAACTGTGGATAAGGGGAGACCACTGTATAGTCAGTTTTGATTTTTCCTTCCACAGATTTATTTAAGGTAGGATCTATTTAATTGAAAGAAAACAAAAGTTGTCTTTAAAAGAAAAGCTATACAAATACAGTACAAACTTTATGAATTTGGTGAGCTGACACAAAATTACATGTACGACACTATTTAAATAAGCCAGTATTTGATAACTGGTTTATCTTTCCTAAAAGTACCATTAAATTATCAATAACACATTATTTTGGGGAGCAGGGGGGCATTCTCTATATGCTTCCAGACAATGCCTGCAGAAAACAATCTCTCTGATTAAGTTATAATAAGGTGCTGAAAAAAATCAAATGCTGAAAGCCTGACAACAAAGTTTGCAATATCAAGTTGGTCTGGGGCCTCAACGTGCCAAAGCTGAAACATTACAGAAATCTCGCAGAGGTTCCTAATGTTTTAAAGTCAGTGTTCTTAGTGCCAAGAGAAATACCTAACAGTACTGTGTATTAAACAGTCAGGTTCAAACAACTTAATAAATACTGAAGGCCTAAAAACATAGTAGCCTTTGAAAAATACACAAATTGATAAAAAAAGTATTTAATTTTATTCTTCAAATAACTATAATTACTTATTTTAATGAGATTTGTACACCCTGCTGGGCATTGCACAATGTCTGAAATGTTGGAATTCGATTGGACACTACCCTCATTTCCTGTTGTACATTGATTTCCTTATGGTACTTGCTTTTTATCACAGCAATGACCAAAGTCCAGCTGACAAAGACATGACATAACTGAAAGGAATGTAGTCCAATCAAACTACTACGTTGAAACAGCAAATTACTGCAAGCTAGTAGTTAGTTCAGTGTCAACCAGATGTTGAATATCACCGTGTTTCTTTAAAATTTTTAATTACCTCATGACACCTAAGATATTTGCTATGGGGTCCCAGGGTGCCCTGGCACATAGTTTGGGAATAGTTGCCTTAGTATCTTCTGACTGAACTCTTACTTAGGCTACATTTTATTTTAAACGCCTTAAATTTATCCAATGACTCTGACTGACAAATTAAATAGATCTACCATTAAACCAGAGACTATATACCTACAGGTTTCCCTCTGCCCCCAAATAAAACCTTTAACTCTATGAGTATATAATTTTTATGAAGAATCCAACTGTGAGAAAAAACTGTCCCCAAGGGCAGTAATATTCAATCTGTGAATCAGTGATTCTCAACAGCACAACCTATCAGAACTTCTAGATGGAAAGGAATCAAAAGCAGAATATATAATTACTAAAATTAACTTATCTTGAAATAAATTATTTCAGCCCTTTCCCCCCAATAACAAAAATAGATATTAAAGCTTGATAAATATAACTGTTGTTATGGACCAAGAACTGGAAATATGCATTTAAATATATATAAACACAAAAATCTTTATCTTTTAATGCATACCTTCCTTTAATTTCATTTGAAATTTAACATATTAAATGTGAAAATTAAGAATAAACCAATGCAAACTGACTAATGATTTCCTCCAAAATAACTTTCACTATCCCCAGTTAAGAATCCATGCCATGGAGAGCAAAATTTACCCATGTATCAAACTAGATCTACCATAGCCACACTTTTAAAAAACTGCTTTTTACTTGTACTTGTGTTAAAACATGAGCTTATATATAAAGACATTATAAAAAAAGCTTCATGAAATTCATTATTTTATCTCTTTTATGAATGTCATTTAGTATACCCTCTACTGCTTCAGACAGGGACTTCTTTACCAAAATACACAGGAGAAATACCCTCTGTCCTGGGTATCAGGAAAGCTGAAAAACGGACTTTTGCCTAACCAATACTACATTGTGCAACCTAACACTTTTCCTATTCTTTGGTTACACACATGCTTAAAATAGTTGCCATTAAGCCTCCCTAATGATCAAATATGCCATTTAAAATCACACTAATAAGGAAAGAAGGTAAAAAAGAAAAGATAATGGCATTGATTTGTTGATTCTCTTTATTAATCCAATGATTTGCCAAGGATATGTTTTAAAGAAGCTAGTATGAATGTGTACTCAGATACTACATTTTATAGACTATTAAACACATCTAGGTAATTCTAATCCAACATATACAATGTGAAAAGAGAGATGCCAAGTGACATTATCAATGCTGTCAGTTAAGACTGGAATCTATAAGCTAATCTTTGCCATAAAAATATTGGATGGATTTATAATTTCAACTCCAATGAATCTCAACTATAAATTTATTCTTGATTTAAATATTAAAATACTTTACCTAAAACGTAAGTTGTTTTAACTGATAGGAACAAACACACAAAAAGTAAATAAAAATTAAAGTTTGAGGCACCCTGATAATCTATTTTGGGGGATAGGAATAAAGTTTTATGTGCAAGAATGCACACAACATGTAAAGTAGGGGCATCCAATAAAAATATAATGCAAGAAACAAATATAAGCCCCTGTAATTTTAAATTTTCTAGTAGCCATATTCAAGAAAATTTTTAAAAAATGTAATTATGTTAAGCCCTGGCCAGTTTGGCTCAATGGATAGAGTGCTGGTCTACAGACTGAAGGGTCCCAGGTTCGATTCCCATCAAGGGCACATGCCCAGGTTGTGGGTTCGATCCCCAGTATGGGGCATGCAGAAGGCAGCTGATCAATGACTCTCTCATCATTGATGTTTCTATCTCTCTCCCTCTCCCTTCCTCTCTGAAACCAATAAAAATATATATTTTAAAAATATATAAAAAATGTAATTATCTTAAGAGTACATCTAAAACATTCATTTCAACATGTAATCAATATAAATTAGTTAGTACTGAGTTATTTTACATTCTTTATTTTGTACTAAGTCTTCAAAATCTGGACTGTATTTTATATGCACAGTACAATTAAATAGGAACTAGCCATATTTTAAGTCCTCAACAGTGACAGATGGCTAGTGATTATCAATCGAAAATCTCAGGTCCAGAAACAACAGAAAAATTCATGCTGAGTGACTTAGCTGTATATTCTCAAAGAGTACTTAATATGATGTACACACAGGTCTTATTTTCACGCTCAAAACATTGTTTTATACTTATATTCTAAAATTTAATAATATGAATCTTTTTGAGTTACGATTTTATAAAAGTTTTTAAAAATAATTTTAAAATCAACTCCAAAGTTAAAGAGAGAATACTCCAAAGTCAGTTTCAAAAGCACCAAGTGAAAGGACAAATTTTGAGGAAAGAGCACTTGTTTCAGTTCACTTTTTGGGAGTGTATTAATCTTTACAGAGTACACCAAAACAGGCACAAGATAGTTAAAAGGGTTGTTACTAGGAAATAACCTGGCAATTATCAGCTGGTATTTAGATTTATGTATAACATACATTCTAATAATCACAATAAGTTACTTGTGCCTCACCTTAATGAAAGCTGCTCTCAGTGTCTGAGCTGCAGACAGATTTACTCGTTCTAGCTGCAATAAAAATTTTAAATCAAAATTAATATTAATTTTCTTAGAAAAAGCAACATTTCTGATATTCCATTCTATAGTAAGCACATTGATACACACATCATTCAACTAACAAAAGTATTTGCTAATTAACTCTAAGTCACCATAATTCTTCAAAGAGAAGAATTATCTAAAAATTTCATTAGAAACCATGAAAACTTAAGGTTCTTTATTCCTTTTTTAAAAAAGTAAGAAACTTATTTTATTTATTTTAAATAAATAAATACATTTTATTTATTTTAAATAAATAAATACACTTTATTTATTTATTTTAAGAAAAAGCAGTTTATTGATAGACAGACTCCCTTTAGCAGGGAGGAAAGGAGCCCAAGTGGGTTGCTCAGAAACACTGTACTTTAAAGACAGATTTATTTTAAGATAAGCACAGAATACAAAATAATATAAATCCCTATAGAAAGCATAAACACATTTGAGAGTGTGTGTTAATATAAAATGACCAATACAAAGAAAACGTTCGCTACTTAAGATTCTTTGTATTTACCACCATACTCCTTCTTAATTGCTTTTCAATCCCCTCAGCCAAGGATTAAGCTGAGATTAGTCTATTTTATTAATTAGCAAATAGTGCAGATAAAAGGTTTGTTTGACACTCAAATTGATGACTGTGGATCATCCAGGATTTCAGAGATGCTTATATCTGTCCTGTATTTTATCAGGATTAAAAAAGAGTTACCTAAAATACTAAATCAAAAGTTCAATCCAAATGCTTTTAATTTTTGTCAAATATGTAAGATTTATAATTTTGAAAGATAAAATGACCATATTAGAAACTTTATACAATTCACTTTCAGTGAGCCAAAGAAGGTAAACAATTTCATAAAAACCAAAAACACCTCTTTGTTGAAGAGTTAACTGCCAGGCTTAAAAAAACTATTTTCAGTTAAATTCAGATTTCTTTAGTCCCTAAGAATTAGGCCAGTTAACTCAATAAAACTCTACGTATTTATTTTTTATTTGGGACAATATTAAACGTTCAAAAGCATTTTAACCTTTATAAATTTATACGCAAATAGAAAATTTCTACAGAAACCTTATTAACCTATTATGCAATAAATATTCCTTTCAATCTCAAGGCAATGAAAATGTAGGTTTTCCTTTATAAACAACACACAGGATGGGGCAAAACTAGGTTTACATTTGTGAGTACTAGAAATAGTTTATTCTTGTACTATTATTTATTGTATTTTTTCCATACAAATGACTATAAACCTACTTTTGACCTACCCTACACACACACACACACACACACACACACACACACAATATCTCCAACACCACTTTATCTCCAAAAATAAAAAGTGGAGTATTTAACTTAGCTTCTTACACATCTTGTAAAATGTAACATTGTCTTTAGTAGGTAAAAGGGAAAACACAAGGGGACAAGTTAGCAAATATAGCAAAAAAGCAACTCTATGAGGAGTTTATAAAATTAACAAAGGTTTATCTCCAAAAATGAATTTTTTCCCCACAGAATTCACTTAGTTATAATGAATACAACTGAAGATTAAAATAACAACACAGCTCTTCTGATCTCAAGATCTTGTTATGCAGGATAGGCAGAAGGAGACAGGATGAATGTTTCCACCCTGATAGAAACCTATTTCCTTATTTGGGTTAACACCACATTCTGACCTCTTTCAACAAGTCAAAGGTCTGAGTCACATGTGTGCCTTCAATTATCAGCAATATAACTCATTCTGTAATGCCCTGATATGTGAAAGGCACAAGGCCAGGAAAAGAGATCAAGAACAGTCTGTGAAGAACTCATAGAATTAGCCAACTTCCCCTACCATCAGCATCTCTAGATTTCTAGATTAAGTTTACAGATGTGTATCTTAGAAAAGGGGAAGGTCAGAAGTAACACACTAAATCAAATCTGTGAGCTATGAAGCATCTCACCAGAGCTCTAAGAGGAGTCATTCTGGGATACATTCTATACCCACATATCTTGTAATAAACCCACTAGGCTTTATAGCTATGTGATATCCACATTCCCCAGGGAGTACCAGGCACATAGGCACTATACATATTTTAATCGAACTTCATTTCTCATAAATTTATCTAAATTGTTCTGGAATCTATAATTTCAGCCTGTAATACTTAGGTAGCAAGATACGGTTTTCTTTTCTCTATTAAAAGTGCTTCTATATTAGGCCTCTCACTTGAGATACATGATTTCAAAATAAAATCATGTTTATCTTACTAGTACCTTTCATGAAAATATCAGGTTCCAGTAATATTCTAACAGCTATCATTTACTAAGAACTTATTATACAGCGTATTTTTATAGAGTATCTCTAATCCTCACAATAAATATGGTACTAGTTATCATCATCTCCATTTTACAAAAGAAGTAACTCAGTTTGCATAAATTTATGCAAATATTAAAAAGCTAGTGCGTTGAGAAAGGATTCATACTGGATCTGTCTGGCTCCAAAACCCCATGCATAAGACACTAATGCTACCCTGCCTCCCTGTACTCACCCTCTCCAGATGGGAGTCTACCCTATCATTGAATCTCTTCAACTACTTAAGAACCAATAAATTTCTGAGTTTCTACCATGTGTAAGGGAGATAGTGTGAGAGAGACACATCAATTGGTTGCCTCCCACACGTGCCCCAACTGGGGCCGGGGATGGAATCTGCAACCCAGGTACATACCCTTGACTGGAAATTGAACCCGAGACCCTTGGGTTTGAGGGCTGACACTCTAACCACCGTGCAAGCCAGGCCAGGGTAAGAATTATTTTTTAGCCTCATTTTACATGTAAAAAAAAAAAGACAAAATTATACAACCTAGTAAGTGACAGAGAAGTAATTCAAATGTAAATCTTAACTATGATCACCTCTGGATGGTAGTATTGCAGGGGAAACCCATGCCTTCACTGTAAAAAAGTATGTTTACTATGCTCAAAATCTGGGATTTTTTTTTTTTCGACTAGGAAAAAATAAAAAGGATAGGTAGGCAGGTAAAGCTGCAGTATTCTCAGGATTCATTTCCTTATTGATAAATTAGGAGTTGTATATGCTGCTGAGAGTTAGCAGAAATAGTTGATTTGGATTCTTCTGAATAGAATGATACTAATTACTTATTCATAAGTGCCGTTTTGTGTGATTTTTTAAAATTGATTTTTTACAGAGAGGAGGGGAGAGGGATAGAGAGTTAAAAACATCAATGAGAGAGAAACATCGATCATCTGCCTCCTGCACACCCCCTACTGGGGATGTGCCTGCAACCAAGGTACATGCCCCTGACCAGAATCGAACCCGGGGACATTTTAGTCCGCAGGCCGATGCTCTATCCACTGAGCCAAACCGGTTAGGGCATTGTGTGATTTTTTAATAAACAAAAGTGTAAAACTTTGATGATCTAAAATTCACCATTGGTTGCAAAACTGCTATTTCTGTCTCAAAATACCTACTTCTTCATACAGTATATTTCCCTTTAAACAATTCCTCCAAAAGTCATGGGAAAATAAGATACATGGTATACCTTTTCCTAGAATGAAGAAATGAAGCATACAACTCTCTTCTTCCATATATAAAGAATTAGTGAAAAGTAGTAAGTACCTGAAAACCTGTTCTAACACTTGGCATTAGGTTTTTATAAACTCATTCCATAATGCAAACAAGAGACCTATTTCACAGTACATTTACAACACATGCAATACACTTGGACTCTGAACTCCACAGCTGCTGATTAAACAAGCCCACTCCTTCAGCTGTCCTAGCATAACTTCATTAAGTTTAGCAAGCATCATGCTCCCAGAATGCCACAAATAACTTTGCCTTGTGAGCTAGAGTACCAAAATTTCCTCAGGTGTAAGGATATACTACTGTCTAAAAATCTGTTCTACAAGATGACTGGGAGATCCATCATTGTTATTATTATGGATGTAATGTTATGATGAGAATGCATAAGCTTTTTCACTCTTATATTACACTAGAGGTCCGGTGTGCATGGGTAGGATCCCTAGGCCTGGCTGCCAGCCAGGGCCTTCCTTCGTTATGCAACGGCCCCTGGTGGTCAGTGCATGTCATAGGGAGTGATTGGTCTCCCGGTGGAACTCCCATGGGGATAATTTACATATTAGGCATATATATATATATATGACAAAATTTAGTGACTCCTTTACCTTCAGAGTAAAATGCTCACCCCTACTGTGGTACTACTTTCTGCAAGATTAACTTGACAATCACTTATCTTAAATCTGCATAGTACAGACAAACAATACCAAACTAATTTCCCAATTAGTAGATTTATAGAAAAATCCTCCTTTGAACTATAAATATCAACTAACTGATTAGGTATCTTATTTAATTTCACCTCTATCAAAGAGAAAACCTACTACTACTAATATTCCTAAAAGCCTATTCATTCTGTACTCTCTTTTTAAAATACATGACAGAAATAATTATTTAAAAAAGCTTGATACCATGTTTGATCAATAAATTCAATTTGAGAATTAGAGCCTGAGAATTTGATGTAGTATCTCTCAGTCTGCAACTTCCAGCCATTTCATTTTAAAAATTTACTTCTAACAATTAGTTCTTGAACTAACTATGAATCATTTGGCACCGTATTCTAATTCTGGGCCCATTAACCTACATATGTTTTTAGATCTCATCTGGAGAGAATCACTGCCTTTATTTCTGAAAGAGATTTACTAGTCCATTCACAGCCGTTTATTTTTCTTTCAAGTTAATTTTCCTTATACCAAATAAATTAGGAAAGTTGTATTAATCCCAACAGAGCATTTCACCAGAATGCTACCTACATCCTATACAATTATTTTCTGAAGTCAAGACTGAAATAAAATCCACTTTCCATATGTAAAAAAATATCACCGAAATGGTTAAGAAAAAAGCTTTTCTCATTCCTTTTCATTAACTAAAGGATCAAACTGAAACTCAGAAATTTAACTGCCCCTCCGCCAAGAAAAGACTCAACGTAACCAGATAAATACAGAATAATCTCCCAAAACAACTTGGCCCAATAGCCACTGAGTTAGACTACAGACATGAAAAGAGGGAGTACCTCTGGCAGGAACTGTCATGATGATTCTTAAAATACTTGAGAAGTCCAAACACTAATCATCAAGATAGATTACTCACCAGTTTTCAGGGATTGTCTCCCTACTTCTTACCTGGTACGAGGATCATTAAATAATTTATTTGCTTAAGTATCTGTATTCCCTAAGATTCTTATAAGAAAGGTTGTTGCTTATTTTTCCCTCTACAGCTCCAGACCCTAGCAGAACACTCAACGAATAAATGGTTGGCTTTTAATAAATATTTACTAATCAGAAGGGAAACACTTGCTTTTAACAATAACTCTAGCCTTGCAATAAATGGGTAAAGTATTAAAACAAAATGTTGGAATTAATTACTAGAGTGTCTGCGATAGCTGCCAGATATAGGTGTAACCAGCACTAAAAGGGGGCCTCTGAAGCTAGCATGGTAGCAGTATAATAGAGACAGGTTTTTCAAAAGATGCCTCCTACTTGCTTCCTCCTTAGTAGCAAACTTCTTAATTTCCCAACCTCTTTTGCAGCTAGGTGTGGTCATAAGATTACATTTTTGCCAATGAGACGTAAATGGAAGTCTTGTATAGGACATTCAAAAAGGTTCTTAAGAAAGCAGAATCAGTTAGAGGTCACACACACACCCTCCTGCCCTTTTTTTTTGCCCTTTCCAGGAAACAACTTAGGACAGTGGTTCTCAACCTTCCTTATGCCATGACACTTTAATACAGTTCCTCAAGTTGTGGTGACCCCCAACCATAAAATTATTTTCGTTGTTACTTCATAACTGTAATTTTGCTACTGTTATGAATCGTAATGTAAATATCTGATATGCAGGATGTACTTTCATTGTTACAAATTGAACATAATTAAAGCACAGTGATTAATCACAAAAACAATATGTAATTATATATGTGTTTTCCAATGGTCTTAGGCGACCCCTGTGAAAAGGTCATCGCCCCCAAAGGGGTCGCGACCCACAGGTTGAGAACCGCTGACTTAGGACGATGAGCTTCAGCAGCCATCCCACATGCTGAAGTGACCTTGATAATGGAAGGCCAGTACTAAGATGATGGGACAAAAGATAGGAACCTAAGTTTCAGGTGATACTGTGCCATAATACTAGCTCTAGTCCACTTACCTCTAGAATTTTTTATGTAAGAGAAATAAATTTTACCCAAGCCACTGTTTTTTATTTTCTCCTTTGGTCATTGAGCCTAACACTATTTAGGAGACAGTGTTTGAAGTTCAAAATATTTGTCTGAAATGGAAACTAAACTAAGTCTCTAGATTTCAAATTGAAGAGGATGAACCACTCTCTACTGACCCCAAGACATTAGATCATAAAATAGATCATATACATTATGAATAAACCTAATAATGTAGGAGAAATGCTTTTTAAACTCACGATCTTACTCTAATATAATTATTTTACAAAAAGAGATGAAAAATTATGGGAAATGGTAAGGGCTTCCAGGTTGTAGTAGCAACAATAAGGTTAATGGCATCAATAGCTTTATAATTAATTAGATTAATAAAACAAAAAAAACCCCACCCACAAACCCACAACTAATGAAATAGATAAAAAGCCTAAAGCTCAGCCGTGGGCAAACTACAGCCCGCGGGCCGGATCCGGCCCGTTTGAAATGAATAAAACTAAAAAAAAAAAAAAGACCGTACCCTTTTATGTAATGATGTTTACTTTGAATTTATATTAGTTCACTCAAACACTCCATCCATGCTTTTGTCCCGGCCCTCCGGTCCAGTTTAAGAACCCATTGTGGCCCTCGAGTCAAAAAGTTTGCCCACCCCTGCTAAAGCCACAGAATTCAGAATCCTAGATTCTAGTCATAGGTAATTTCAGGAAAATAATTTCATATTATCAGGACCTTAGGTCACCATTAAAAGGCAGAGGAGAGTGATTAGATTATACTTAAGAAATTTGCACAGTTCCAGAATTCTCTACACACTTTAACATATATTAAAAGAAAAACCAAAATGTATTAATATTATTAAGTCCTACAATATTTCTAAAATAAAAAAAAACCCCGACATCTTCTCTAAATACAAAGCACTGTTATGTTTCATTTATCGGTAAAAATGTTTGTGGCTACTAACTATAACTCAGTAGGATAATTTGTGCCTGCTCCTCTGGCTATCTAATGTGCTTGTCCCCAACTCTTCAGCTGTCTAACCCTTCTGTATCCCTTTCAGATCTTTAGCATGTCTCTTCTTCAGTGAGGCCTACCCTGACCTCCAAAACAAGCTCTACCTATTTTTTTTAACTTCATAGCAATTATGACAATTTTTCATTTATCTAATTATTTGTATTCTTTTAGTTAATGTCTCTCTCTCTTGAACTACAATGAAACCTCTAGAGAGGGAACAATATATCTGAGACTCTCACCCCACTGTTTTATGTCCAGTCCTGGCATAATACCTAACACATAGATGGAATTCATTTATATAAGTATGTTATATGAAGGAACCAACAAATGAATAAATGAAGTAGGCATTAAGGAATTGCAGAGATCCTATGAGAAAATATTACTGACTTACCTCATTAAACACAGGATACATGACTGCATAGAGAGGCATAGAAACCATGGAAGTGGTCTCAGCTTCATTCTTCATCTCTTCCATTGTCATCCTCATTCAAAAGCCAACTACAGTAGAAAAAGCAGTGCTAAAATGCAGAGGAATCTTCATTCACTGCAGTATTTCTTCTCTCTTTTTTTGTGATAAAAGAATAGGTCACAAAGCATATATTGACCTGGTTAAAGGGGAGAAAGAACAGTAAGTTATTACATTAAGAGGAAACAACAGATACAGCATTTTTTTTTCCAAAGTAGAATCCTTATCTTATGAAAATCAGAATTTTTAATATATCTTACTTGTAAAGGCAGCCCTAGTCAGTGAGACATCTGTTTCCCTTCTCAGATTCAAGAATTGCCCTTTCTTAACAGCTAATCTCTCTTATTAGGTACTACTCTACAAAGCAGTGTTGCATGATTACACTCATCTTGAATTCAGAAAGAGCTCTTTATGAAGCACCACGGATTAATGATTTATCTAATTCCATCATATGCAATCTAGGAAAAAGTATCAAAATGCATAATTATAGCATTTACATGCAATATCCTATATAATAAAAGGCTAATATGCAAATCAACCGAACAGCGGAACGACCAGTCACTATGACGCAGACTGACCACCAGGGGACAGATGCTCAACACAGGAGCTGCCCCCTGGTGGTCAGTGCGCTCCCACAGGGGGAGCGCTGCTCAGCCAGAAGCTGGGATCATGGCTGGCAAGTGCAGCAGTGGTGGTGGGAGCCTCTCCCGCCTCCGTGGCAGTTGGACATCACCCAAGGGCTCCTCAACAGTGAGAGGACACAGGCCGGGCTAAGGGACCTCCCCACCCGAGTGCACAAATTTCATGCACCAGGCCTATAGCACATTTATAACTAGGAAATGTACAATATGTATGAAATACAAGTAAAGAATTAAGAATAAAGAATTAAAGTGTATAACATTTTCATTAAAACGCCTTTTGCTAATTGTTCACTGATTTTGTCATCTAAAAATAACAATAAAAACATAAGTACCAAATAATTTAAGGCAAATCTTAAAACTGGAAAACTGCTACCAAATCTGGTCCATTTGGGGAGGAAAAATGTTACTTAATTGTGCCAATGGTACTTTTTGAACCTAAAACAAGAAATCCATAGACACTGGTAGTCTGGAATTAAAATATCACGATTCAATAATATGAGAGAAATTTTACCTTGAGGGGTTAAGGAAATGTGTTGCTTCTTAAGAAATGTGTTGCTTGCTTTATTTTTTGCTAGGCTAAAAAATAAGCCTAATTATAAAGTGGAAGTGTAACAGTAGTCACTTATCTACATATATAGTTACAAAACAATCAATTTGAATAATTTCTACCATTTGCAAAGCATTCTCAGATTATAAAACATTTTCACATGCATTTAATCCTTATAACTTATTTACAGAAATTGTCATTCTGATTTTACATGAAAAAGAAGGCTCAGATAATAATTTGCCCAAGATCACACATGCAGAGGCCCAATACTGGATCCCAGTACTTAGAATCCAGATCTGATTCTCCCACATCATAAAATCAAGTCTGAAGTGGAAACAAAGAACCTGAGTTCATCCACCCAAGAAAATACCCAGAAGTAGAAGTTATTTATTTACTGAATAAATATACGTTTAGCACCTACCACTTGCAAGATGCAGTTGGGGATGAATAGATGTCCTAATCATTAACAATTTACCTGAGCCAGACTGTGAAAGGCCTAAGCAGTTTGAAAGGTAATATCAAAGGCCTGGTGTACTTACAGCTTCAAAATTCTCCAATAATCCATCCCATTTGAGAACTGCTTACTATCCTTCCATATCCCAACCAGGGAACTCAACACCTACTTGAACAGTCTGGTTCCATTTCTGGTAGTTCTAAACATAGACAGTTTGTCCAATTTCTGAGCTGACGTATGCTCCCCGACTTCACAGAACAACAATAAAACAAGGCCAATTCCTAAATTTTATTCTAGGGCAAGAGAAAATCATTACCTATTACCTGATCAGACCACTGATTTAAGTTGATTGCTTGGTCATAGCATTAAAAATAGAATGGCGGAACAGAAACTGGAGGCAGAGAAAACATGTATCTTTACAAGATATCAACAAGACCTGAATAATAAGTAAGAGGAAGTAGGTAAATATCAGTTGTGGCCCTACTGTTTCTATTTAACTACCTAATAGGCCATTTGGTAACCTACTTTTCCACTTAGAAATAAATTGTGAATACTTTTTTATAATAAACTTGGAACAAAGGCTAGGGGCTGAAATACAGAGAAACTGGTCAAAATGAAAATGGATAGGTACTGTACGCACAGTTTAACAGTAAAAGAAGGCATCTACTATATCAATGAAAAAAGCAAGTAAGAAATAGTAGGACAGGGTCAACAGAACCTGGGAAGCTATCTCACTGGGTGACAGAAAAAGAAATCATTCACTTATTTAATAAATATTTATTCATTACCTACACAGCATTAGGCCTGGTACTAAACAGAGGCAGTAAACAAGGCTAGACAGTCTCTGGCTTCATGCAGTTTATATACTATGGAAGAAAAGAGAAAATGAACAATTGTGAGTATGACACAGGGGAGAAGTCAGAACGCTATACTATGGGAAAATGAGATGAGAGAACCAGCATCACAAAAACCAGGTGTTTCAAATACTCCCAAGTATGGACAACAAGTTTTTAAAGAAATTTATTTGATTTCTTGGCGAGGTCAAGAATAACACTCAAAGAGTAGGATCATCTCTGCAAGGGCTGATATATTGATAGAAGTCTACAAGAATCTCAGTAAAAAGGAGGTGAAACAGTAAAGGAGGTTCAATAGAATCATTTTTGTCTTTTACTCTTTCAAACACATGTGCCTGTCCCTGCATATAAAGACAGAAGGAGATGCAGAAAAGTGTTCACTTTTATGATTCAAATGAATTATATATTTCCTTTAAACCAATTTTACAGTACTATCAACTACTATTTGTCATAAAAAAGACAATATTATTGCAACACCATTCTGGGCTAAATAGCTGGCTGGACCACAAAACACTTAATCACCTTTTAATATTGTTTCTGTGGATTAATTTACAACTTTTCAGAACACACATTTACAAATTAGGGCCACTCATAGCTTCATTAGCGTTAACATGAGATTAAAACCACCAATTCCAGTGCACTCTCCCTCCTGGGAGCATACCTTAGCCTTTCCCCTCCACCTCTTCTTCCCCGACAGGCATGCATCTCCTAAACTTTAAGGGACTCCATGAGGCTTTAGACCAGGGAAGCAATGGGCAGCAGCAGTTTGTCCCAGGCAAACCTCCTGAACCTGTCTCAAGCCGCCCTTCTCTTTGACTGCTTAGTGAGCCAAAGCAGCTCAGCCTAGGCTCATTCCCCCACCTAGTCTCTCTTCTGCTATCCTAGGCCAGTGATGGCGAACCTTTTGAGCTCGGCGTGTCAGCATTTTGAAAAACCCTAACTTAACTCTGGTGCCGTATAGAAATTTTTGATATTTGTAACCACAGTAAAACAAAGATTTATATTTTTTATATTTATTTTATATATTTAAATGCCATTTAACAAAGAAAAATCAACCAAAAAAATGAGTTTACGTGTCACCTCTGACACCCGTGTCATAGGTTCACCATCACTGGCCTAGGCCCTTTCCTGTTTCACTGTCCCCAGCTTTAATAAATGTTCTCCAAAATTCAAAACAAACAAAAACAAACCACCAATTCCAACACGGCTTATTAAACTGTTCTGCTAATTTTAGTTTAAGTTAAAATATGTTGTCATACCTTTTATATACTTCTTCATTTGAGATGGTTAAATGTACAACCTGCAATCACTCCAAGCAGAAAAAGATCCTGCTACCTAAAGAGCAAGGGTCAGCTGAACTGAGGAAGGGCTGAGGCCCTGCCCCTTTGAGAAGGTTCCTTCCTTTCAGCATGGGTGTGGCCAGTCAGGCAGCACATTATCAGCCTCTAAGGGATACTGCTTTCTGGAGTGAATACTGATTATGCATGTATAGTCCACTGATTAAAGATTACTGACCCTAAATCACAAATGTGGAAAGACCTTAAAAAATCACCTCTCCCCCCCTTTAGTACAGCAGAAACCAAAGTTCAAAAAAATGATTACCCATGATCAAAATTTCTAGCTAATCTATATCTATATCTATATCTATATCTATATCTATAAGCCCAGTGACCAAAAGGTGGAACCACCAGAATGACCTGTCAACCAGTTGCTATGACGCACACTGACCAACAGGGAGCATATGCTCAACGCACGTGCTGCCCCCTGGTGGTCAGTGCGCTCTAACAGTGGGAGTGCTGCTCGGCCCACAGCAGGTGCAGCCGCTGGGCTGACCAGGAGGAGCGGCACTCCCACAGCGGGCTGATCCCTGCAGGCCATGCCCCCCACCAGTGCACGAATCTATGCACCAGACCTTTAGTAATAAATAAAAATTACTGTGGGTATGATGGCAACATAGGAAGAACTATTTATTTCCAATTTCAAATGTGTTGCTTTGGGGTAAAAGTTTTCATTTTCAAAGTAAGATTTATCTCTTGAGTGGTTAGCATCCACAGAATTAACAAAAAAAGATACAGAACTATAGATACTAATTATTTAGATACAAGGTATACTTTTCAAACTTTTTTTCAAAAACAGCCTTTGTGACATGGAGATATCAAAACAACTAGAATATAGGCAACCTATTTATTTAAAATTTCCCCTCATTTCCTTGAACGTTCAAAATAGTACTGCAAATTTCTAACACAAAGTGAATCAGTTTTACCAGGTATACCAGTTAATAATGCGGACTTTGTAATCAAAGAAAACACGGTAATTTCAAGAGAAACATCAAAAGTGCTTTATTCAAAGTAATGTCCATCACTAGCTACACATTTCCCCCATCTTTCAGGTAATTTGTGAATACTGTCCCAATAGAACTTTTCTTGTTTTGATGCAAACCATTCAGAGACCCAATTTTCCACTTCTTTGTACGATTTGAAGTGCTGCTCAGAAAGTGCGTGTGCCATTGATCGGGACAAGTGGTAATCTGAAGGAGCAAGGTTTGGTGAATACAGTGGGTGAGTTAATATTTCCCAGGCAGGATCTTTTAACGAGTCTAACTGGTTTTGAAGTGTGTGATGGTGCATCGTCAGCATGAAGCAAAGTTACTTTGCCGTGTCTTCTGGAACATTGTGGTCATTTTACGATCAAAGTGTGGTTCAAATTGATTATTTGTTGTCAGTAGCCATCGGTATTAACGGTTTCACCTGGTTTTAGAAGCTCATAATACACCACACCTTTCTGATCCCACCAAATGCACAGCATTGTCTTCTTTCAAAAGCAATTTGGCCTTGCAGTTGATGTTGATGGTTGTCCTGGATCAACCCATGATTTTGTGCGTTTGGGATTCTCAAAATAAATCCACTTTTCATCTCCAGTCACAATTCTATGCAAAAAAGACTTTCTTCCGTGCTGCTGAAACAACATTTTACTGATGACTTTTTGGTTTTCCATTTGTCTTTCGTTCATTTTCCTTCCTTTAAAATCTTTCCCATTGCTTGTAAAAGATCAGAAATTGTTTGTGGAGCAACACTTAATCTTTATGCAAGTTGTTTTTGAGTTTCACACGCATCTTCATGCAATAATGCTTGTAATTGTTGGTCTTCAAACATTTTTGGTTGACCTGGACGTTCTTTGTCTTTCACATGGAAACCATCACTTTTAAAGCGTTTAAACCAGCTTTCACAAGTATCTTGAGATGGAGCATGTTCACCATAAGCTTCCTGAAGTATAAGATAACTTTCAGCATCACTTTTCTTCAAAATAATGAACTAAAACTTCCCGCAAATGCTATTTGTTTTGGCACGAAATTCGACATTTTTAAGCGTAAAAATATCTATGATGTTAACACCTTCAGAAAATTTGACATATGAAGTTTTGAAGCTTGCTATCAATACCACAAAATAGCACACATATCAAATCGCATATATATGAACATATGTGTAACTCCATCTATTGAAAAAAATCCGCATTGTTAACCCATACACCTGGTAAATATCTTGCTAGGCTTAAAACAATTATTATTTGTTTAGAATGGCCAAAAATAGGTTCTTGGCCATTCCAACGCTAAACTCTAGTGCTAGGAGTTTCTGCTCTGCTCAATCAACAGGAGCTTGTTCACTTCAAGAACTATACTTGGGTATATCTCAAGCCTCAGAATCAGCATTTCCTGAAACAGCCTCCCTTCACTCCATCTGGGGCATGAGATAACTCTAGAGCCAAAGATGTATTTACTTATAAATAAAAAGAGTAGACAAAGGGAAATCTTTGGTACTGATGTATGCAGTTCTTGGGGTGAAAAAGAAGCTTCCTAAGTAAATTTGACACCTAAAATGTTTCTAGGCAGGTCCATTTGTCTTGTTTTTCTCTATCCAGTCAAATCCAGTTCTCAGCCCTCTTACTGTTCCTAAATTCTTATAATTCCTTTAATTTCCCTCCCTAAAGAGAGTAGTGTTATTTATTTTGGTTGAATCTTCAACCTGCCCATGAACATTTAGCTAAAAGATATTTATTCATTCTAGCAGTAAACAGAATCCATGTGTTTATGTTACCATTTATAAGTTTTTCTTTTTCCCATTAGAGACATTAGAATCAGCATAGCAAGTATATAGTAGACCAGTAATATATGTTTGTTGAATGAACAAATTAACGAGATAAGAGATGGGCAATTTATAACCTGAATCAAACTTGTTAGTACTTTTCAAATTATCAAGGCTAGCAAAGCAAAAACACAGAAATCTAATTAATTCTATTAATAAAGTCTGGACCCAGTCACATTTACCAGTTTTTACTTCTAGCTATCCCCAAGCTCTTCCTACTACGCTAAGCTAAGAGAATATAAGTAACAAATAACTGCAAATAAAATCAGAATTATAATAGAAATTTACATGAACACCAAGTAAAACTAAAGAAAAATAAGTCAGAGGTTATAAATTCTAATGTTTCATTTTTATTAGGGCTGCTGGAATATTTTTTAGATCCTGGGGAAACAACTAGTGTATAATTTAATGGTTCACAAAATTTTCAAAGTGTAAGCATTTCCAACATTAGATTAACCTTGAATTACACATAAGCAAAATCCAAAAAGTTATCTCACTTTTAGCACAAAGCAAAACTTTCTCTATGGGAAAGGGTGCAAGTGATGCAGTTCCCAAATGTCAGGTGACCTAAGCCATCACAGTCACTTCAGTGCCTACTAAAAACATATTCCCAACACTTCTCAATCAGAATGTCCAACAAAAGGTCCAGGAAGCTGTATGTTTAGCAGATAGTCCAGATGATCTTGTGAAGAGAATAGGCTGGAAACCAATGGAATGGAAGTCAGAGAACCTAGCTGCTAAGGTCAATCTCAGAGACACAGGTAAAATTAAGTTTAACTAAGCACCTGAGACAGGGGTATTTGGTTCCAACTTTGTCAAATTTCACTTAATCACTGACCTTGTTTCCTCATCAGAAACAGAAATGGGGTAAAATTATATCATTTTAAGGCCTTGAACTCTAAAATTCAGTGATAAAAAATATTTTAGCCCTAACTGGTTTGGCTCAGTGGATGGAGCATCCGCCTGCGGACTGAAGGGTCCCAGGTTCGATTCCGGTCAAGGGCATGTACTTTGGTTGCGGTCACATCCCCAGTAGGAGGTGTATAGGAGGCAGCTGATTGATGTTTCTCTCTCATCGATGTTTCTAACTCTCTATCCTTCTCCTTCCTCTCTGTAAAAAATCAATAAAATATATTTTTAAAAATATTTTATTATGTATTGGTATCTACTCTAGGCTCAAAAGTAATCTCATGGGAAAAAAATTTTTAGAGAAAAATATCTCATCAGATCATAAAAACTATTACACAAATTCTAGTAAGGAAAGCCTTCTCAATAGTTGGTTGATTTAAGGTTTCAATTAGCTGACAAACCCTTACTTTCTTCTTAAGCACCTGGCATCATGAATCATACCCACCAGGCTCCTAGATAAACTGAATTTATTCCAAGGCTGTGTAGCTCAGTCTGGCCATTTCACATGACTGGAAAGGTGAGCATGTGATATCACAATTTACCTTTTAGGGCCTTCTCATGTCAAAATGTTGTGGCCATTTCCAAACAAGCGACCAAAGGACTAGAGGAGGAAGGTAGAAAAAGGGAGGCAGAGGAAGAAAGTAGGTAGGAAATCCTACTCAGACCAAAATGAGCTGATAGACTTCAAGATATATGTACGTCTCTCTCCTTCCTTTGCAAACTAGAGTCCCGTTGCACGAAGAGATTCGTGCAATAGGCCTTCCCTTCCCCTGGCTGCCGGCACCCGTTTTCCGCCGGCACCTGGGACCCAGGCCTTGGCTCCTTCAGTCTTCGCAGCTCTGGACGGAGCCTTCAGTCTTCGCTCCGCCGCTTTGCCCCTACGTATGCAAATTAACTGCCATCTTTGTTGGGTTAATTTGCGTACTCTCCTGATTGGCTGGTGAGCGTAGCGGAGGGATGGTTAATTTACATGTTTGTCTATTATTAGGTAAGATTATATTTTCTCTAATTCAAGGTCTTCTATTCTAGTGTTTTCTTTTTAAAGAAGGTAATGGGAAACGCAACCTCCCTGAACATGTAATACTGTGAGTTTAGTATTTATTGAATTTTGCATTTAGGGACATCTGGAAACAATCTCTTATTAATGTTAAGTGTAATATGTGACACTTTGCCACTGTGTTTGTTTATATATACCAAACTGTTTTTAGGCTACTTTGAAATATCAAAGGGATAATTTGTGCAGAGAGGTATGGGCAAAGAGCATAAGAATTAAAATCTGAAAGCAAGGGTTCACATACTGGTACTAACTGTCAATCATAAACCATCATGTCTCTCTGATCAAGTCATTTCACCTCTCTATGCTTTAGTTTCTTCTACAATATGAACGAAAACTGAGCTATATACTTGAAAGGGATGTGGTTAGAATAAAAGATGAGGCAATTTTTAAATCAAACCCCACAAAGCCTCTATATTAAATATTTCATTTTACTAAGTAACTAAACACTGTATTTTTGCTTTTGTTGTTGTTAATCCTCACCCGAAGATATTTTTCCATTGATTTTTAGAGAGAGTGGAAGAGAGATGGAAAGACAGAAACATCGATGTGAGAGAAACACATTGATTGGTTGCCTCCTGCACATGCCCTGACCAGAGCCCAAGCCAGGGCAGAGCCTACAACCAAGGCATGTGCCCTTGACTGGAATCGAACCTGGGTCTCTTTGGTCTACAGGCCGACACTCTATCCACTGAGCCAAACCAGCTAAGGCTATTTTTGCATTTTTAAAAAGCAATTCAAAGTAAGTACACATTCCACAAAAAATTATCATCTCATTAGAAGGAATAAGCTACTCAATCAATTTTTTTAAAGGCACTCTCACTGTTATGCCACTATTTTTGAGTATCTGATACCATTAACTTGTTGAAGGATTCCAGCTTTACTGTTTTCAAAAACAAGATAAAAAAAATATAATCTTCAACATCTCTGTAAACATGTCTGACCAAATAAGCATTTGCTGAGCTATTAACAAAGGTTTTAACTAAAAACATCACCTGAAAATTGAGCTAAGATATCTTTGAAAACAGAAAACATTGGCAAATTAGAGTACAATGAACCATGAAGGAAAAAAGTAAAAATGCTCTATTAACTTTATCATTTTTTGTTACTCTTCATATATCTGTCACAGATAGGTGTTCCTTAACTAATAATATGCAGCCATGGTTCTAAACATATGCTCTATAAATACTCATTTAAAACTTACAATTGACTTTTCTGCCAAGTATTAAGTGAGAGCTAAAATTCTAAGGAAAACTTCAAAATCCACAATGTTACCTAAAGGAAAACAGGAATATGACTGTTTCTGTTATACTTAGCCAACATTAACAGTACTGTCATTAGAGAAGTGAGTAATAAGCACAGGGATTCTAGAACTAGACCTGTCTGGACTTAATCCTGGGCCTACCACTTACTAGTTGTATGAGCTGGAGTAAGTTTTCAAACTTCTGTGCTACAGTTTCCTCATCTACTACAAAATAGGAATAACAACATTATTTCTCTCTTAAGGTTGATGTTAAAATTAAATGGAACAGTGAATGGCACATAGTAATTATTCAGTATTAGCTATTATCATTAAGTGCACTGTAATCTAGAATGACAAGACCAGATCTCTTTCTATAAGTCAGATCTCCCCACAACCATCTAGCCAAGGGATCAAGGACTCATAAAAGCCACATAAATAGGAAAGATGTGATTTTAAATCTCTTTAAAACAGCAAAAGGTTTGTTTGTTCCTTTGTTTGACAAATAAAATGATTTATCAAACTCTATATACTAGTATAAAACACTAAAACTGTTCATTCATCCAATGTATTAAGTAACTATAGTTTACCAGCCCCTTTCTCTCTTAGGCACTCTTAAACATCCCTTTCTCCACAATTTGAAAAACATTACTCTAGGATAATCAGTCCAGAAGCATTACAAAGGTGAATGGCCCCAGTAGTGAGGATAAGGGTTGGCAGAAGATATCTGAACCCTGAGTTTCCTGTAACTCAGATAGTTCCAGATCTCCAAATTTACCCTTACTCTGGTCATATGCTTATACATTTAAGAAACTTACTTATTAAAACCTTAAAATTTTAAAGCAAAAACAGCCATTATATATTATCTAGTCCAATCTCCAAATTTCACAATTTAGAAATAGAAGTCCACAAAAATTCACATTAAGAAACAAAATAGAACGGTGACAGATATTTTAAACAAATATATAGCCTACTAAAGGCCCGCCCAGTGCACGAAATTCGAGCACGGGGGCCAGGGGGTCCAGGGCTCCTGGCTGGATTGCCCCAAAGAGGTAGGCTGCGTGCGCTGGGCCACAGGAACCCTGGTGGAAGCCGCGCGGAGTGGCTGCTGGGCCCTGCCCCCACAGCACATGCATGGGGCAGTGCGAACCCCACCTCCACTGTGCTCACAGCCATCTTGTGACAGCGTGAGGGCATCACACAGTGAGGGCGTGACAACTACTTAGCCTTTTATTAGTAAGGACTGTACAGAGGACATGTTAGTCTGCTAAACTGGAACTATTTCTAGACTAATCTGTCCTCCTTTGTGTCATCCATGGGTCAATTTATAGTCAAGACCCCCAGAGTCCATGCAGAATGTCTGGAGACGAAAGCCAGTGGGAATGTGCTCTGATCCAAAGTCAGTTTAGGGTACTCAGCCATACAAGTTTGTGGATTTTCAATTTGGTACTGCAGAGACCTCTGATTCACTCACCTTAAAAGCTAAATGCGTCATGTCAGTGTGGCCTTACATATTGAGGAGTACTGTTTCTTAATACAGAAATGAACAAGAAAAGTAATTAAGTTTTTCTACACAGATGGATAATATAGAACAGTAGATAAGTGCTCATGTTTGAAACAAAGACCTGAGTTTGAATTTTGCTCAGCTGGGTCAAATCATTTGTTAATCTTTCTAAATTCAATGAGAAATTAATGGAAATACTGATTGAAGGTCTCACCTCACAGGGTTACTGAGAGTACTAAATGCACATAAAGCACTTAATACACTGGCTAACACACAATAAGCATTCAATTACTGATATTTTATACAAAATTCTATGAACCTGTCATGGCATCAGGACTGGAAATAGGGAGAGGCAAAGCAGATGCCTAGAGCACAAATTTGAGCTCTGACTTGCATGACAACATGCCTCCTTAAATTTTGGACCCTAGGCCCCAGGTGCCTCACCCTAGCCCTGCCCCTACATAGCACACACAATGATAGCCTAATACTGATATCACAATATCATAAAGGCCACATGATTACCACACACATCTTTAAAACCTTATTATAAATAAATAACTGGGTCACCAAAAGTTACATATCATCCAAAACAAACTACATAGTTCTGGAATACTTAAAATAATTTAGCCATTAACTGCATGTTAACACAATTTGCCAAGCCCATGTTGAAATTACTTTTTATTCTTTTAATGTGCATACATCAACTTAATAAAGTTGGGGCCCAGAAACAGACTGAGTAACTGAGTGAAATCTAGATGTGATCAAGGACCTTTAAGATAATTCATAAAAGATAATCTATACAGGGTAGTCAAAAGTTGACAACAATAGAATCGAAGGATTCCTTACCTCTGAATTAGCTGATGGGAAATGTGAACAACAAAAATACCAACCACTGGCTTCTAAAATATTTCTGTACAACTAGTTCAGGGGAAAGAACACACATCTCTTTAGTTATGACAAGACTCAATTATATTTCCTATTCAGTGCCTAAAGTTTTGTTAAAACCAGGTCTGAACAAAATTTAAACATTTGTTGGAGGACGGGAAACAAATGTGTCCTCTGAATAGGTCTATCTTTTGCCCATGGAATTCTTAATCTAGTTAGTGGCTCATGAATCAAATAATGTCTAACTGAATATCCTTAAGTATTTAACTGAGATACATCCTTCTATTTTCCTTTTTATTAGTATGTGTGATCTCCTGTTTAAATTTCTCCAATATAATCCCCAAACTGTCCTTTAAAATCCCTTAGAAATTTGACTCAATTTAAGCACTCATACCGGTCCTATGTTCTCTGCTGGAAAGTACAATCTAAGGAGACTATTCCACATGGATCTGCTCTGCATCACTTACAATCTTTGATATCTACTAGTTAACTTAATGACTCCTAATTACCTAAGGTTCTTTATGCAATGTATATTTTCTTTACCTTGTCTTACAAAATTCATTTCCACCAAAATGTTGCCACAAGACCCTCAAACGTTGACAAAATACCAGCTCCAGGTAACATATTGACTCTGGCAGGTTCTATCTTGATAATGACATTTAACATCACCTTTAGCTCCTACCTGATCTCAAATACAAACGCTATTAGTCACAAGAAGAAATAAGGATGAGAATGGTATTTATTTATGTTTTATACACAATTCCTCACATAACCTTCACTTGCAAAAATTCATTGTTAATGAAGCACACCAAAATTAAAGTGGGAACTCAGAAATCTCTCAAGTTTTACAATATTGCCAAAATGCTAATTTTATTATAAAGGTATCCAAAAAGTATGTGATTTCTGCATAAAAGACCACAACATTATTGAAAATCCTTTGGAATTAAGAAAGCCTTGCAAAAATCTGAACTGGTATAAGGAGCAGGATATTCCAGAGGTCAGGTCTGATTCATTTAGCATTCCCAACTGTCTTTTTTATAGCAACCTTATGTAAGTCTATGAAGGCAGCAGAGGTGTGACATTTTAAGGTTTGGCCATTCCTTAATTCCACTGGATTTCCAGTTCATCCTGAAGGCAGGATAAAGCAGGGAAGATGTGTCAGTGCCAGAAACCAAATGGTAAGTTAGAGAAACTATCATTGTTCTATTTTCTTAACAGCTTTAACCAAAAATTATCAAATGAATTGATGAATGTGAAAGTACTTAATATATCAGAAAGGAGGTGAAGGGGATCAAGAGGTAAAAACAAAAAAAAATCTGGAAATAAATATATATCAGAAAGGCTAAATGTCCACATAATGGTCTTTCCATAATGTCCACATAATGGTCTTCCCCTTCTATCCACTATATTATAAATGTCCTAAAGCAAAGTTTTACTCTGCATAGTTAGTCTAAGTCAGTAACAGTGTTAGTTGGAGATGTGGTGATGAAAAGTCAGCCACAGTCCATGCCCTTGAGGGTGTGCAGTCTTGCAGGGAAGAAAGAAATTAACAAAAATTAGACATGTCAAGCTGCCAGTTTGTATAAATCAAGGAGCATACCTGTATTACGTTTTATATCTATACTAGGGGCCCAGTGTACTAATTCATGCACCTTGAAAGGAACTATGGGCCGCGAGGCTGCAATAGGCAAAGGGGTGGGTCTAGGCCCATCCTCCGTGCCCCTGCCCAGCCCCTCCTGCCACGGAACCTGGTCACCTGTCTGCAGCCCCACTCCCACGTGCTGATGGCACCAGCCTGGCTCACACCTGCTGAAGGCATGAAGCGATTGGGGCCTGAGCTGTCAGCGGGTGTGAGCGGCAGCTGCTGCCTAATCACCCCGCAGGAGCAGGGGGAGGTGGAGAAGCCCTCAGGGGCGATCAGGGCCAGCAACCACTGCTCGCACCTGCTGATGGCGCCGAGCAATAGGGACTGGTGCCGGGCACTGGCGGGGGGTGTGAGCGGCAGCTCCAGCACCAGCTGCGGGTGCGAGTGTGACCTGCGCTGGCAGTGGGTGTGAGAGGTGGCTGCCAGCCCCCGATATCCCCTCAGGAGCAAAGGGAGGTGGAGAAGCCCTGAGGGGTGATTGGGGCTGGCAGCTGCTGCTCGCATCCGCTAATGGCGCCGATTGATTGGTGCCGGCGCCTGGCACCAGCATTGGGTGAGAGAGGAAGCTTTGCCGCCAGCAGTGGGTGTGAGCGGGGCCAGCACCAGCAGCAGGTGCAAGCGCCAGGTGGAACTGCGGCACGCGGGAGCAAAGAATTTTCAGTAACCATCAGAGGCTGGCCTCGATGACAGCGACTAGCGCCCTGCCTTGCTCTGGCGGCCCCACTCATCTGCTCACCTGCTCCACCATCCCGCCGCAGCCGATGTCTGCCAGTTCCGCGCACGCCCCCGGTGGTTAGCGCACGTCATAGCAACCGGTTGTTTGGTTGTTCCACCGTTCGGTCTATTTGCATATTAGCCTTTTATTATATAGGATCTATATCTATCTATCTATCTACACACACACACTATATATACATACATATATATATACACTCTATGTAAGTTCAACAAACATGCTTAACATTTTTTTGAAGAAAACAGCCCTAGCTGGTTTGGTTCAGTGGATAGAGCAATGGCCTGCAAACTAAAAGGTCCCAGGTTCGATTCGGGCCAGGGCACATGCCTGAGTTGAGGGCTCGCTATCCACCCCCACCCCCAACCCAGTAGGGGGTGTGCAGGAGGCAGCCGATCCATGATTCTCTCTCATCATTAATGTTTCTCTCTCTCTCCCTTTCTCTTTGAAATCAATAAATACATTTTAAAAAAACAGAAAAATAACTATTAAAATATATAATGATCATAATTCCACCCCATGCACATAAACCCCAAAATAAAAGAGATGAGATATGGACTTGCTATCCCGTGCCACCCCACCATACCCCACCAGATTTAAACTCACAGTGGCTCTCACAATGAGCAACTCACCACACTGTGATTCCTGTACTATTCCTATAATGTTACGTATTTCTTTTCCAACATGGCCTCTGAACAACAAGTCAATACTTCACCTAGCACTTACAAGAAAAGTAATTCTATGCCGATGCTAGAGGAAAAAGTGGCTATGTTGAAATTATGTTAGTTTCCAAAGTGGTAACCTCCAAAGGGATTTTTTCAATTGTTTGAATACAAGTAGTTTTTGCCTGCCACACTGACTTTAGCATCGAGGGTACAACTTCTCTGTTAACTGCAACTCTAAATCTAACTGCCCTCTAATAGAGCTCAATCACTAACATGATTTATACCACAATAATTAAAAATAAGGTCTCCTGAATCTACGTGGATCCAAATCCTAATTCTAAGCAACTGCTGGTTGTGTGAACGTGGGCAAGTTGCTTAAGCTCTCTATGCTTTAGCTTCCTCATTTACACTGGGGATAACAGTGCCTCTACCTCAGAGAGTTGTTGAGAGGATTATGAGATCATGTAAAATGTTTAGTATGATGCCTGCCACTTAGTTACCACTCAATAAGTATTGGCCTTCATATTATATCCCAACTCATTCCAAAGAAAATTTAAGGCAGTTTCATACATAAGATATACTCAATAAATATGTGATAAATGAAATAAATTGTCATTACTATAAAATCTACACTTAATTCTGGTAAATTTAACTCCAAGGTGCTGGCCTGAGTAAACAGTAGTGACTACCACTTAATATGTTCCATTCCTGCTACCCAATAATTCATAAGCCTGCTGTTAAAATCCCATTTTTATTTTCTCTCTTCCTTCCTTTCTTTCTTTTTTTTTTTTTTTTTAACAACACTTGATTCTAGGCAACTGTAGAAAGGTGAGAGTGAAACTAAATAGATCCAATTTTGGGTGGTTAAAAAAAAGGATTACCCATTACAAAAATGTAAGGGTGACCTCAAAAAATAAGATTGTGATATTACAATACACCCAAGTTTCAATCAATGTAGCTAAAAGGAGAAAACTGAATTTTTTGTCTTCATACAGACAAAATAGATCACCAAGTTACATTGTTTACCTTTCTGCAAATAAATTATTTCTAATTGCTGCAATGAAGGTGCTTTCATTTTTTACACTGTGTATATTCCTAAAACCAAAGTCTCTGAGACTGCAACTTTTCATGACATTTCAAATGCAATAATATATACAATCAATCACACTAACTTCTAAATCACTTTTACAGTTTATATTATGGAGAAAATTTATTTATCATGGCATTAACTTCAAATTCTTAGTAACATTATCTATCATTTTGACCTGAAGAAACCAACAACATGTAAGAAGTAGTACTTCAGTTTTATCCTCCACATCTTTGTTATAAGATAAAATTTTATCCAAGATTCTAATAACAGAACTGACTTTTAAGAAAGTGAGTTTAGAATTTATCCAAGACTTATATTTAATAAAAGCTGGGAGAATTATCAAATTATAAAGCCAAATATCAACATCACTTTTTTGACAATATCTTGTGGGAGAGTGAATTGGTAAACTCAGGAAAGCATATAAGACCACAGCAACTCAGAGCTTTGAATTTATTCTTTGTCCATTCCTGTTATACTGCAAAGGATTAAAGAATTTTTCAGGACCAAAATCTAATACAAATTTATTCCTGAAATTTAGTTTACATGTTAATAAAATAAGATATTTTTACTCTCATAAGTATCTAGGTTGATAGCAAATAAAATATTGCCGTAAAACTTAACGAAATATGAATTTTTTCAAGAAGCCCAAAGGTACCTGTCTAAAGCAAGTAATATTAAACATAAAAGTCAAAGGAAGATACCATGGTTAAAAATCAAAATGCAACAACAAAGTAAAAAGGAAATATTTTGTTGAGGACAAAATTAGATAACTTTAGGCAAGAAGAGAATTCATTAGAAGTTAGTTTCTTCTATTTTGTTATAATGAATGTTGCTTGCAAAATACAGGACAGGATAAGGTCTCTTAAAATGCTCTGTTATAGAGAAAGTTTGCTGTAATAGAAAATGACTCTTGTGTCATTTGCCCATAGAAAACTATCCTGATTTTATTTGTCTTTTAAGATATATTTTTATTGATTACAGAGAGGAAGGGAGGAGAGATAGAAACACCAATGATAAGAGAGATTCATTGATCCTCTGCCTCCTTCAGACCCCACATTGGGGACCAAGCCCACAACCTGGGCATGTGCCCTGACTGGGAATTGAACTGTGATCTCCTGCACTGGTTCTCAGGTCCATGCTCAACCACTGGGCCACACTGGCTGGGCAACTGCCCTGATTTTAGAGCCCTCCCAAGAAATATCTTTCTACAATTTATATTAAACTTCTGTCAGTAACTCCTTTTTATCTGAGGGGGGGAAGCATTTCTGCTTCACTCATTTCTGCATTTCTGTCCCTAGCAGAGTGCCGGAGGCACTGTGCATGAATGCACTTATTTGTTCAATCATTTATTCATTCATTTAGCAAATATTTACTGGGCATTTACTTTATGCCAGATATTGTGTAAGAGAATTAAGGCACATGACATATGACAGGGCCCTGCTTATAGCCTAGTGAGGGATTCAGACATTTATCAAATAAATATAGAAACAGTTAAGTTCCTATTGTGATGCTGCTACAAAGGAGAAGTACAGAGGGTGGTGAAAACATCATGGGAACTTACTCTAATTTTAGGAAGGAACGGTCAAGGAGGTCAGGAAAAGTTCCCCTGACATTTAAACTGAGACTTGAAAGTTACTAGAAGTTCGCCAGCTTTGGGAAGGGGAAGAGAAGCAGACAGGCAGGGGGGAGAGAGCATATACAAAGTCCCCCAAGTCAGGAAAGAGTTTATGTACCTAGTAATTGAAAGGCACAGTAAATGAGAAAGGCTGGGGATAAAGGCAGAGAGCTAGATAGGAGACAAAATATAAATTGTCAGTATAAAACAGAGTAAGAGGGTAACAGTATCTGAATATTTGAGTCACTTAAAGTCTTTTTCTCATGCAAAATAAATAATCTAAGGAAACTGAGTTGAGTCTACAATATTCAAGATCTACAGAAAGAACACCTGCATAATGCCTTGGTTCCACCAGTGACCAGTTACATGTCTTTGCACTTAACCAATCTAAAACTCTTCATTCTCTTTGTAAACAGGTACTCAATATTTTAACTACTGGGAATACAATGATAACACACATATTCTTATGACCTTATATCTTTAAAGACAAAGAGAAAGATGTAATGGGAGACATTCTAAGTCCTGTAAGAGATGATGTCAAATGGCTGACACAAGGCTCCAGCAAAATCGCTATAAAAATGGAAGTGCCCACATCAACCTGTGAACCTTAAATTCTTCAATGTGCAGATATTCAAAATGACCACAGTATTCCAGTATGTGACTGAAAGATACAGAAACGTTACTCCATCATGACAACATAGGTGAAGTATAAAAACTTGATCTCAGAAATGAAGAGAAGTTAGTGGGAAAACTAAACGAAGGGAAAAAATAACACATGCTGAGCAAGTGCATTATATTGTTTACTTCCAAATTTTCCTGACTTTTACTTCAAAAGCTCATTCCACAACCTCATAGCTGCATGCCAAAAGGCAGAAAGACTCATCTCACACTTCCCCAACAAAAAGTAGATGCCTACATTGCCTTCCATAAAATAACATTCTTGCTTTCCTATCACTCACTCACTCATGTTCAGCGTATGGTCTACTTAAACTACAGCATCCTTCCAATTCAGCACAAAGCCAGGTAACCCCCACATAATTCTCCATTTGTTTAGCGGGTCTTCCTTCTTTCTGTACTGCATTCCTCGTGGTGCTGTGTTATCCCTGATTTTACTTCATTCTACAGTACTATACCTCTCTCCTATTTTAAATGTCATATTAATTTCCAGACCATCTTAACTTCAATCATAGGGGAAACTAATACCTGATTCTAGCAAATGTTTTTGCGTTTACAGTATTAATAACTGCAAAGTACATTCAAAATGCAGCATATTTCGATGTATACAACAGTAAACCAGGACTGATTACCTGCTCTCACCTGACTCTTGTTTATAAACTTACCAAGAAGAAATCCTGAAGTCAATGAACACACTCCAAATTCTATTAAACAACTAACTACCCAATAATATTCATGAGCTTTAACTGGTCATAGTAACACCTGTACAGGGTAAGACTAGAACAAGTACAGTACTTTCTACTTAATATAAAACATAAATGTCCCATTTTTCCATTCTTTAATTTAAATTAAGGATGAGTTAAAAATCATAGATGATGCCAAGAAAAGTGAAATGTGTACGAGCCTGGTGTTATTTATGCAAACATCCCAGAGTCAAGAAAACGAGGGGAAAAGAAATTTTTTTAAAAAATCAACAAAAATGTGCTATTGCCTCCAAGAAATGCAATGTATCTTCTTTTCTAATAATGATCACACGAAACTCTCTTGATGCTGTATTCTTTTTGAAAAGTGTAAAATAAGTTTTACGAAAGAATTTCAATCCCATTGTGGTCAGTTTTATGAAATGAGAGAAAAAAACAGCCCTAAGGTAGGATGGGAAAATAATCATCTTTTAACTAAGGGGTGGGAAGTATTATTTCAACTGACTTTCCCCCATATCACTGTCTACTGTTTAAAGTAGTAGTACAGTCCATCACTTACTATACCCCTAATAAAAGAAAAAAAATATGTAAGTTGAAACCGATTTTTTTCCCCAAAAGGTCAGAATGTGTCCTTTTTTTTTTTTTTAATGGAGGAAATCCTCCCCTGTTCAAAAGGTCTTCTCCTCACAAATGGCTTCTTAAAAATACCTAACATGCTTTCCTTTCCAACTTCCTCCACCCTCTTCAGAAAACACAACCAGCTCTCTCTCGGGGGCAGCAGCCGACCCAGAATCTGGACTACAAACTCCCATCTGTCCCCACGGGTGTGACCTTGGGCACCTCACTCTCCCCTCCGTCTCCCCATCAGCATCCCAAGGCGAATGCTCTCTGCAAGCAGTCGAGGGGCACACGCATCTCAGCAATTACACCCAAGAGGGTCAGGGCTTTCTGCTTCGGGCAGAACCACCTCCGTGGAGGGGCCACATCATGAACCTGGAACTGAATCCCTAGGTCCCTGTCCACGTCTGACTCCTGCTGGTACAGCTCTCTTTCCCCAAAGGGCATAACCTGAGTCACGCCAACAACAGAGCCCTACGCGCATTTCCCTTCCTCCTCTCCTCCCTATCCTGCTTCTACAGCGGGGAAAACAGCAGCCTCGCCCCCCCTCCCCAAGCCACACCTGGCGAGGACCCCACCCCAGGTACATCCGCCCCCTCCCTTCTCCGGGGGCACCAGAGGCCAACCTCGCCCTTCCCCTCCGCCCCCACCCAGAGGAGACTTCCTGGAGGCGTCCGGGCCCCAGCGGGGTGAGCGGCGCTTACACACCGCTTTACGCCACTCGCGTAGGGGAGCCTCGCTGACGCCCATAGGGCCCCGTTCCCAGCCCCGTCCGCTCCGCCTGCCAAGAACCAAGCCCGAGTGCCCCCGCCACGGCCCTGGGGTGACCCCAAACCTCTTAGGCTCTGCGCAGGGCTACGGGAACGGAGACGGAAGCGCCGCACCTTACCGGCCACTGAGGCACTGACTTCACTTCCCACCTTCGAGCCCTCTTCAACTCCCGGATCAATTCACTCCGGCGACGCCGGAAGGACCCGAGAGGAACCAGGCGTTGTCCGGAATCCTGCCCAGCCGGAGTCGCGCAGGGGCCTATGGGGACTCGTAGTTCCACTCGCCGGCGGCGTCGGCACTTCCTGCACCTGCAAGACTACACTTCCCGGCAGGCCGTGCGGTGGAGCCTAAGACGATGGGTGGGGACACTTCTAGCCAATGGGAGGAGAGTTCCCTGCCTTTGCGGGAGTTGGTGAATTGAACTGAGAGGGTGCACGGAAAGAGGAGGAAGGGAGGGGTCAGCTCTCACCTGCGCCAATCAGGGTGCCGGGTCGGCCCGCGGCTACTCACCCATTGTGGGGGCGGGCTAGCGGAGCCCAGGAAGGAAGGGAAGTGGGTGGGTGGGCAGAGTTCAAAGTAGGGAACGGGGAGCTACTGAGCTGTGGACACGGGCGGAATGGACGCATGTGGGGAGTCGCCGGGGTGGAGGGACGGTACAGAGTGGGGACGGTCCCTGGCCCCAGGAGCAGCTTGCACGGAAGCGGCCGAGCTCCAGACACTTCGGGCGGCCAGACCTGCGAGTCGGAGAGAGAGAGAGGTTGAGCCTGGACTCCTCGCGGAGGTGCCCGGGCGGAGCGGGGCGGGGGGCGGGGGTGGTTAGCACCGGGTGTGAAGCTACGGAGAGACAGGAGAGAGGTCCCCAGGGAGAGGGACGCAGCCGAATAGCTGCCGAAGTGCAGGGATCGGGAGGTCCCGGACAGCATCTTCCCGCCGCCTCCAGCCGGGGCAGCTGCGGAACAGCAGGGGGCGGAGCCACGGCCGCCGAATCCGCCAACTAGAGGCGGGGAAGGCGGAGCTTGTGTCCCCGTAGCAGCCGAAGGCGCAGCCTGGACTTAGTTTTCCCGGAGAGAGGAGAGCTGGAACGCGAGAGGAGCGGAGCGGAGCGCAGTCCTCTGAGCAGCAGCTCCCGCATCCCGCCAGGGCTTGCAGGTGTGTGGGAGGTAAGCCTCAGTGTGCCTTCTGGCGCCTGCACCTTGCCCGGGAGAAAGCTTCTTGCCGTAGGAATTATATCAAGGCACGGCTGAAAAAGAGTCTGTCTGACTCGGGTTAAGAGAACTGGTGCAAACCCTTTTAGGTGAAATGTACATTTTTCGACTTTGGCGAGGGGATGGGAAGCAAAAGGTGGCTTGACTCTGGGTATAAAGGGCGTGGCTAATGTTTTTTGTGTGAGTTGTGCCATGAAAACTGTTCAGGGCGATTGCAAGATTGAGGGAAAGGATATCCTGTTCATTGAGAACAAGGTGAATGTTAGTTATCTAGATAGGTGCGTAGCTGGTAAAAAAAAAGAAGAAGAAAGAAAGAAAGAAAAATTGTCACCGATACAGAATTACTTCCGAACTCTTTCATTGGGAAAATAACTTTGCATTCTTCAATATCTACCCTTTACATTGTCTTATCAGATTGTCATGCCACCGACCTGTTTTCCCGGGTGGTGGTACTGCAGGTTCCTAGGATTGAAAGAGATTTGTATGAAAGAAGCAAATGCAGGCAGGAATAATCACGATGACTAAACCTATCAGAAGAACTTTTGCCAGCAATAATGTAGAAATATGTTTTCGTAGATGGATACTTAGCTTTCCGTCCAGCGGCTTTAGACTATTGGAACAAAGACCGGGACTCAGCCTACAGTAGGAACATATGATGTACTTCATTGCTGCTCCTAATTCTGTCGTTTGTACGTAACCGGTAATATTTGTACATTACAAAAAAAAAACAAAAATAAATTTAAAAGTACAAGGGAAGCTGTGAGAGGATCTTTTCTGCTTAAACAGCATGTGCTAATTGATTACCCTTCGTATGGGTTATGATGGGATCACAATTAGAACACTTGTACTAGTGTCATAAAATAAGTTTATTCTTGGTATTAAACCATATATGATGTAATGTAATTAAATACCTATGGTTGAAGATATGTTTTAATAGTAGGTGAAAATGAGAGAAGTATCTACCTTTGTGTAACTATGACAATATTGCAGCCTTTCCTTTTTAGAAAACTATGTAAAAAGCTATTTGCCTAGTTCTTTTCCTTTTTGTTAGAGGTTCCCCAGATCACATAGCTTTTAATCATAGTAGCATATTGCAGCACATTTTGCTCTGAAATGTTTTCATTGTGACTGTTGTATATTTGAGTTTTCCTGAATATTTTAATCTGGGTTTTTGTTTGTTTTTTTGAACTCCTGATTACCTTCTATTTTCTTGTTTTGTATGCTTTCTTGATTTTATATACAAGTTTTGGATTTTATTTTTCTGTAAGGCACACAAAATTGCTTTTTGAAAAGAAATGGCTGGAAGGAATTCTATTCATAGCTTAAAGTTCATTCCTACCAATGTGCTACCATGGCAAACCTAAGTGACTTATCACTGTATTTACTCCTCCCCTCCAGTACCCGCTTCCACACTCTCACACACCAGGGAAATATAGAGGCTGACAGGTCTTGGAAAACCAACTGCCTTTAGATTGTCCCCAGGCAGATCAGGTAGGTATTAGAAGCAGCTGAGGGTTCAAAAGAAAAAGCAACAGTAGCCACTAAACTTAGCAGCCATGCCAAGGGTCCGATTTAATCTTTGCTACATCATGGGAGAGTCTATTAATCCACATAGCTGATATGACCCTGTGAAAATGATTTTAGGTGCCTGGGAGGTGGGGGGAGAGAGGAATGGATGGTAGGGTATAGTGGGGCTTGGAAAATATTGTTTGCCCTTGTTATTTGTGATTATGTGGATTGTCCTGAGTCAGTCGTGGATTCTTTCTCAGACTCTGCTAGTGATTTATCCTGTTAAATTGAACACTTGCTGTCAATGGTTTATTTTCCTCGTGTAATAATAATAATCAATAACAATACTGGCAATGAAGTTCTTTCAGAGCCTTTATTAAAGATATTTTTGGAAGAGTTTGGTTGGAGATCAGTTAATAACCAAGTAAATGGGAAAGAAAATAAATATCAAACTGTTGAAATTCAGATGTACTTTGAATCACAACTATGCATATGTCTTCTACTCTGAGCTATAATGAAGGATAGCATATCATTAGGAAGGAATGAGTTTGTGATATTAAAGCACTGGATTTTTCACCTGTTTCCAAGATGAATTCTTTTTATTATGTCAATGAATGAGATTGGGTTCCTGTATCACTTGGGAGAAAGAAGATCATGTTTTTATAAGGGAGGATATCATTAGCAATATATGGTACTTGGGTAGTATATCTTGAACTCTTGACATATTTTAAATTGATGTTCATATTAAATCTCAGATAATCTGAAGACATTGATTGTATGTTACTGGTGTTGAGACGGTTTAGTACAAGGCAGTTCAGAATGTATGTAAAGCACTACCTAGGTTAAAAGCATATTACTGTATTTATTCTGTTCTTGATTTTTATTATTTGTGTATGGCTATCAGTGAATATATGATATGATGAGAAAGAAAAACAATGGAGTGCAGAATGTCTCTCTTGAATGGAAGATGCTCTGGAGATTAATGTTCTTTAGCCAGACTTGGTTACAAAATATATTTTGGACTATTTTTTAATTTAAAATGATAACTAAGCCTATTGAGTAGCATGGATTTCTCTTTCTAGCAGGAGGATTCACTGATGACTTAAAGGTTCAAGATCAAATGATTTTGGTGCAGTGGAGTAGGTAGGGTTAGGGGCTTTACCAAGTGGGAATAGATATGAAGAAAACTGAGAAATATACCCTTAGCAAGAACAAAGAGATTTAATTTTTTATTAATTAAATGCCTATAAGTGATTCCATGGCCTCCCACCCAATCACTAATCTTTAGAGGCCTATATCCATAGTGGGATACAGTACTTTCCTACATTGCCATTTTAATTGGAGTCAGACTGACATTAATTCATTAGATTTTTAATAATAATGGGTTATTAAAGGAAAGCAGAAAGATCATGCATGTATAGTCACTTCTAAGTGAAACTTACTATTATCTGGATATAATATTAAAAAGAAGTAAAAACCTAAAATTATGTTTTGCCCCGTAATAACAGAGGTACTTAAACCAGACACTGAAGATGTACAAGAGTCACACACACACTAGTCCCCTTTTAAACCAAACTCCTGAGGTTAAGAATTGCTTTGGGGATCAGGATTAATTATTATACAAAGATAAAGATATGTCATTCTGTTTTTAATCTTACCTCTTGTTTTCAGAATTTAGTTTTTAAAGTTTGGTGAGTGTGTTTTAAGTAACTATATTATTAGCTCCTGTAGAATACACACTTTTAAGAAAAATAGATTTTTATTGACTTCAGAGAGGAAGGAAGAGGGAGAGAGAGATAGAAACACCAGTGATGAGAAAGAATCATTGATTGGCTGCCCCCTGCACGCCCCCTACTGGGGATGGAACCTGCAGCTTGGGCATGTGCCCTTGACTAGAATCAAACCCGGGACCCTTCAGTCCACAGGCCAATGCTCTCCTCTGAGCCAAACCGGCTAGGGCTGGATTATACATTTTTTTCTATCTTTTGCTGGTTCTGAGTGCTGCATATCATGCTTAGCATAAAGAAATAGCCCTAACCTTGGCTGGTGTAGCTCACTTGGTTGTCCAGTGCACTGGAGGGTCACCGGTTCTATTCCAGGTCAGGATACATACTCAGGTTGCAGGTTCAGTCCCCTGTCGGGGCACTTATGGGAGGCAATAGATCGATGTTTCTCTCTCTCATTCTCCCGTTTTCTCTCTCTCTCTCTCTCTCTCTCTCAAAAATAAATAAATAAATAAATAAATAAATACCCTAGAACCACCTACTAAATTACAACCATTGACCCATACTTTTAAAAAAACGTTATTGAATTTATTGGTTAATAAAATTATATAGGTTTCTGGTGTATAATTCTATGAATATATCATCTGTATATTGTATTGTGTTCAACACCCAAAGTCAAGTCTCCTTCCATCACCATTTGTCCTCCCTTTACCTTCTTCCCTCTTTCCACCCCCTTTCCTCTGGTAATCCCATACTGTTGTCTGTGTCTGTGAGTTTGTTTGCTTAATCCTTCACTTTTTCCCACCCAGCTCCCCAAACTCCCTCCCCTCTGACAGCTGTTAGTCTGTTCTCTGTACCTATGAGTCTGTCTCTATTGTGCTTGTTAGTTCATTTTTTTCATTAGATTCCACATATCAGTGTAATCAAATGGTACATGTCTTTCTCTAGTTGGCTTATTTCACTTAGCATAATACTCTCCAGGTCTATCTATGCTGTTGCAAAATGTAAGATTTCCTTCCTTTTTTACAGCTGAGTAGTATTCCATTGTATAAATGTACCACAGCTTTTTTATAACTCATCTACTGATGGGCACTTGGGCTGCTTCCAAATCTTGGCTATTGTAAATAGCGCTGCAATGAACATAGGGGTGCATATACTCTTTCAAATTAGTGTTTCAGATTTCTTCAGATATATTCCCAGAAGTGGAATCCTGGGTCATAAGGCATTTCCATTTTTCATTTTTTGAGAAAACTCCATACTGTTTTCCGTAGTGACTGCACCAGTCTGCATTCCCACCAACAGTGCACGAGGGCTCCCTTTCTTCCACATCCTCGCCAGCACCTGTTGGTTGATTTATTAATGACAGTCATTCTGACAGGTGTGAGGTGATATCTCATTGTGGTTTTCATTTGCATTTCTCTGATGATTAGTAACATTGAGCATCTTTTCATATGTCTATTGGCCATCTATATGTCCTCTTTGGAGAAGTGTTTATTCAGGTCCTTTGCCCATTTGTTTAAGTGGATTGTATTCACTGAGATGTCTTGCACTTTGATAGACAAGAGTCAATTGTCTATCAAAGAAAAATTACTATTATTCTATTATTCTACCTCACAGAATAATTACTATTAATTAAGCCTACTGAGGATGTCTTTGTGCTGGTTAGCCTTTGCAAAAGTGTCAGTTAAGCCCAATTTGATTCAGACTGTGTGGGCTGCAAAAGGACTTATCTGCAACTTTGTGTGCCAGTGTTTCTAAACTTGTCCCAAGGGTAGGGGATGTGAGTGAACGGAAGAGGCTCTCCCACTGGTGGCACCAGCGGTCTTTTTACAACCAAGGAAGCCTCTGTATGACTCACCACCATGTTACCTCCCATAAAGTACCTTCGATATTTCATTCTATAAAACCTGAATTGGCCCATCCATTTTTCTAATCATTCCTTCTAAAAAAAAAAAAAAAAAGCAACAAGAAGAAAAGTCAGACTGATTGCGTTGACATGCATGTGGAGTTAGGCACTTATTGATCTGTGCATTTGGACCTTGTAGAAACGGATTAACCTGATTAGTGTTAGAATTAAGAATTCCAATGTGTTTTTTATTTTCATTATTATAAGACCTGGAGAAGTCTAGTTAATTGTAAATAGTTCTTTAGTAGTAAATTTAATACTGCAGATATTTAACTGTCCTTTGTGTTTTAACGATTCCTAGCATATTGATATATACAAACTGGCTTAGAACTAATGATTGATTAATCTTCCTTCATCATGTTCCTTCCCCATTACTCTTAATGCTTAGCATTGTGCCTTGTGCAGAGTTAGCTGAGTTCATAACTGTCTTTACCAGATGCAGAGGATCTTCAGAACTAAGATAGTTTCATTTACCTTTGCATTTATTTTGAGAGCCTTAGACATAGTTTGTACTCGGTAACAATTTGTTTAAATACTTGGCAACCACTAATGAAGTATCACTTTATATTTTTCACAGTCAAGTACAACGAGAAAAGTGATTTTTCTTAGACATCTGTTTTAGCACCAAATTCTGCCCTCTGCCCACAATAATTGCTTATATAGAACTAAATAGAAGTATTGCTGTATTTTGTTGGATTTCTGAATGAATAGAGCAAATATTGCTATTAACTGCAACCTTGCATATATATGTGTGTGTGCTATAGACATAAACTTACTAATTGGACGTCATTTGGAATTTATGTAATTTCTCCTTGCCTCTAGGACAGTGCTGACTCAAAGAGGTGCTTTTAAGTGACACTCCCCAACATACACACACACACATTTTAAGACTTTTTTTTTTTCTTCTTGACACAGAAATAGAGAAAAATAGATAATTGTAATATGAGGCTTTAGCTTAACTAAAATTCATCTGGTCTTACATGTTTATTTTTAATGAAATGGTTGCATTGAGAGGCCTTATTCAGGCTTATTATACCTGAATTATACAGGTTTTTGTCATCTTTGATCCAGCATGGGGAGCAATGAGCTCTGAGATTTGCCACTAACAGGGCTCAGTGCTGGCCGTCTGTGCAGCATGGCTGCTGAAGTGTGTGCATGGTACCTCACAGTCCAGCCACTGCTTCAAGGCCCCCTTCTGGTTCAGCGTAGGAAAGGAATCTTCTGAGCTGCATACAGCTCATAATTTAGTGTGGGAAGGCAGGCAGATGGAATTTACTTTGATTTAATAACCTCATTTTCCTAAGTGTATTGTTTTTCCCAGATATAGCTCAGACCATAGTTCTCAGTAACAGTAACTCAGGTGTCACAAAGCGATCTCCATAGCACAATTCAATGATTACCGATCAACTTTATAGTCTCCTTCCCCTCCCCACTCCCCGACCATTTTGGCTTCTTTTGAATAGACTCAGAAGAGCTCACTGGCATACTTTTGATATTTTGCCTCGCACTGGATTGCTTCTGCCATTTTTTGATAACTTAAATTTTGTTTTGAAAAACTAGTTTTATGTGAGGTCTTTTAACTCTGTGTCACTTGAAGAGTTAATTTTATTGTTTTTCTGCTGTATGCTATAGATGCTGTATTATGATGAATAATTTGGGGCACTCACTTGAATTAAATCAGTTATTGGAGCATTTAATTGTTGTGTACTTCACAGAGCAATTTAAAATCATTGAAGCAATTAATGTTTTTTAAATACATTCAGCCTTCCAGTTAAAAGCCTCTACAAAGTATCCTAATTGCTTACAGATATTAAATCACTTTCTCTATGTTCAAAGCAGGTTAAATTGTATCTATATTTCATTTGACATCTAATACTGGATGAAATTTGTACAATACCAGCATTCTCACAGCTATGTAACAGTGGTATAATTAATTGTTTTTGCTAAATCAGGAAACCTTAGCTATGTATTATGAGGGTTTGAGCATAAGGTACATTAACTAAATCTAAGACAGAAAGGCATTTTTTCTGTATTTCAAAGTTTCTGATATGTTCTTTTAAAAATAGAATACTAATTATTTAAAATTATAAAGGCCTAATAATAACTGTTGACATTTTTTAAAAATGTTTTATTGATTTCAGGGAGGAAGAGAGAGGGAGAGAGAGATAGAAACATTGACAAGAGAGAAACATCGATTGGCTGCCCTCTGCATGTCCCCTATTGGGGATCAAGCCCACAACCCTGACATGTGCCCTGATCAGGAATCGAACTAGCAACCTCTACTTCTACTTCCCAAAGCCTTCCCTGATGACAATATATAGCAATTTCTTCTGCCTCCAGACTTCTACCAGAGTAATAGTTGCAATATCAAAGTCCTAAAATACACTCCCTTGTTTTAGCATCATATTCTACCTTGATGCATGGGACAACGCTCAACCACTGAGCCACACCAGCTGGGCACTATTCATGTTTTTAATATAATATCAGATTTAGCTAATAATTGGTAATATAAAATTAAACAGTTTGAAAGAGAAAGAAATCTTTTTATCCAAGATTACCTTAAAGCAAATTTTTATATACATTATGTGGCTCAAAAGTAATTGACATTCCAGTTCAGAGCAGAATAATGAGAAATGGGTGTACCTGTTGAGCCTTTCTCTTTTAATCAGGAAATAAAAAGCTTTCCCAATGACCTCCAGCAAATGACCACTGTTGAACAACTGGCCCATGGCATGTGGCTGTCCCTAGCTTCAAGGGATGTTGAGATATTAAGGATTTTTGGCCTTTGTGGTGGGTAAAAGAAGAAAGTAGTGGTTTGAAAATGTTTTTTGAGTAACCAGTCAACAGTTTCAGCTTTACTTTAATCATTAAAACCCTGTTAACTTTAAATTATATTCCTTCTCATTCTGTCACTCTGACTCAGAGCCTCCAGTTTGTTTGTTTTATCTCCAGATTAGAAAACCCCAATCTTCTTACACCAAGTTTTCACTTCTGTGACTACCAAGTTTTAAGTTTTAGGCAAAGGCATTCCTCAGAGAATCGGTATCTCTGGTTAAAAGGTTATCTGGCCCATACCACATTAAATAGTTGTCCTGTATTTTCATATTCAGTAACTCTTGAAAGGATGATTTTATCATAAATCTGCTTTAAACCTCCAAATGGACTGCATTTGAGATTATGGGTATAAGGCAAATGAAAGAACAATTGAATATTAGGATTCTTTTTAAGAAAATTTATCTTAAATAAAGCCATCATTTCATAGAGAGGAATTCACTCTAAAAATGTTTAATCCTGGCAAATGGTGTTATAACTCATTTCTAAAATGTAAAAAATATTATTGACATCTGTACAGTGATCATTACCTAAATTATGACTCATTCTTATAATGACACATCTTGGACTTACGTTTATAATAAAATATAATTCCTTGAAATAGGAAACTCTGAGGAGAAAATTGAAACTGAGAAAACAAAAATAAATGCCTATTTTTTTCGACGCTAAAAAATCTCATAATCAACGATTTTGATCTTGGCTATATTACAGTTGTCTGCATTTCCATATCAACACTTTATTGTCCAATTTTTACATTGTATCATGTGATCTTAGGTGAGTGGCTTTTTGGGGACAAAACTTTCCAGATATAGTTACATATAAATTTCTAAATTACTCTTAACAGTCTGTCGCATGGGGTTGAGTGTTAGGAAGAGATACAACAAAATACAGGTTGGGACAAAAGTAGGTTTATAGTTGTTCATGTGGAAAATAATACAATGATTAAGAAATAATAATACAAGAATAAACTCTTTGCTTCACATACTCATAACTAAATCTACTTTTGTTTCTCCCAGTATATGAAATCACTTATTCCTTGGCATAATCTTTTGTCATTATAGTTAACAAAAGAAGACATTGCAAGACACATGTATATAAAAACAAGGGTTATGTACTTTGCTACTTTGGTATTGCAACAGTTACTCTGGTAGAAGTCCAGAAGCAGAAGAAATTGCTATACATTGTCATCAGGGAAGGCTTTGAGAAGCAGAAGTAGAGCAGCATGGTGCCTTGGTTAAGAGCAGGGGATGGCAAGCTATAGCTTGCAGCTTCACTAACTTTTTTTGTTAAGTCTAATTGTAATGGAACACAGCTATGCCCATCATTTACATATTGTTAAAATTGCTTTCTTGCTACAACAGCGGAATTGAGTCATTGTGAGAAAGACCACATGGCCCACAGCCTAAAATATTTCCTATCCGGCCCTTTTAAAAATAAGTGTGTCAACCACTGGTTAAGAATGTGGGCTCTGCAATCAGACAAAACTGGGTTCAAATTTGGTTTTGCAATCCGTAAGTTGACTCAAAGGCTGTTTATGTTGATAACACTAATGTGATTTCACATTAAGTGCTTTGCACAACACCTAGCATGTGGTAGATGTTCATTAAATAGTGTTGTATTAAATTTATGATTTGATTTTATTATGACTTATTTTAAAATGAACTATAACTTGTAATTCAAATGGAGATTTGAAGCTCTACATTTAGGTATTCCCTACCCCTAAAATAAATGTTTAGAAAACTGAGAAGGTTATCATTTAATCATAGGAAATTTTCAAGAGTTTCACAAAATGTTGTATAGGGACAATGACATTGATGTAATAGCCAAACAACCTAAATATATGGAAACGTAAAGCCCAGACTTTAAAATACAATCATAGGCATACCTTGTAAATATTGTGGATTTGATTCCAGACCACTACAATAAACCAAATATTGCAAATAAGCAAGTCACACAAATTTTTTAGTTTCCCAATGCATAGAAAAGTTATGATTCCACTATACTGTAGTATGTTAACTGCAATAGCATTATGTCTTAAGAAACAATTTACACACCTCAATTAAATAGTTTTAAGTATCTATTGCTAGTAAATGCTAACCACTGTCTAAGCCTGTTAGAAAAATGGGACCAATAGATGCTCTATACAGGGTTTTCACAAACTTTCAATTTGTAAAAAATGTAATACCTGCAAAGCACAATAAAGCGACAGAACAGTATATTGAATTAAGATCGAACAATGTATTTAATATTGTAGGAGGCCATGCTGGTCAATTAAAAAAGAAGTTAGGGTACTTTATTTTACCCAGAAGAAAATGATATTTAAAAGTGAATATACTAAAGAAGGAACATCACTAATCCTACAAAAATAAAAGATTATTAGGGAATACTATGAACAATTATATGGTAACAAATTAGATAACCTAGATGAAATGGACAAATTTCTACAAAAACACAAACTACCAAACAACGTAAGAAGAAATAGAAAATCTAAATATAGATTTAAATTTATCTTCAACAGAATACTAGCAAATCAAATCTGGCAACAATTAAAAAATCATACGCATGATGATGTGGTATTTATTCCAAGAATTCAAGGTTAGTTTAACATGAAATATATCAATGCAATCTACTATATCAACAGAATAAAAGACACATGATCATCTTAATAGATGCAGAAAAACATTTGACAAAATCCAACATATTTTCATGATGAAAACACGCAACAAAATAGGAATACAAAGGAACCTCCTCAGTCTAACAAAGGACATCTACAAAAAACCCACAGCGAACATTTTTTATTTTATTTATTTTTTCAAATATATTGTTATTGATTTCAAAGAGGAAGGGAGAGAGAGAGAGAGAGACATCAACAATGAGAGAGAATCATCAATCATCAATTGGCTGCCTTCTGCACACCCCATACTGGGGATTGAGCCCGTAACCCGACCTGACTGGGACTCGAACTGTGACCTGGTTCATAAGTCGACGCTCAACCACTGAACCATGCCGGCCAGGTGCTAACATCATTTTTAACGGTGAAAGACTGAATAGTTTATCTTAAGGTCAGGAATAAGAGAAGAATACTAGTATCTTCTATTCAACATTGAACCAGAGGTTCTACCAAAGGTAGTTAGGCAAGAAAAAGATATGAAAAGCATTTTGTTTAGAAATAAAGAAATAAATCTATCTCTGCTCACAGATGAAATATCTTGTATGTACAAAATTCTATTAGAACTAATAAAGTTCAAGGTTGCAAGATATAGAATCAAGATAAATCAATGAAATAAAGAATAATTCCTTTTACAATAATAGCAAAAAGAAGTACTTAGGAATAGATTTAACAAAGGAAGTACAAGAGTTATATACCCAAAACACAAAGTGGTGCACAGAATATCACTAAAGGAGATTAAAGAGGACCCAAATAAATTGAAAGATAGCTCATGTTTGTGGATTGAAAGACAATATTGTTAAGATGTCAGTATTCCCCAAATCTACAGATTTTTTTTTTTAAATATATTTTATTGATTTTTTACAGAGAGGAAGGGAGAGAGATAGAGAGTCAGAAACATCGATGAGAGAGAAACATAGATGAGCCGCCTCCTGCACATCTCCTACTGGGGATGTGCCCGCAACCCAGGTACATGCCCTTGACCGGAATCGAACCCGGGACCTTTGAGTCCACAGGCCGACGCTCTATCCACTGAGCCAAACCGGTTTCGGCAAATCTACAGATTTAATACATCAAAATATCAGCTAGCTCTTTCGCAAAAATTAACAAGTTGATCTTAAAACTTATGTGGAAATGCAAGGGACCTAGACTTATATGTATGTATCAGTGGAATAGAATTGAGAGTTCAGAAACACCTTACATTTATGGTCAGTTGATTTTTGACAAGAGAAAGGATAGTCAGTAAACGATACTAAGTCAAAATGGATATTTACATCAAAACAATGAAATTTGACCCTACCTAACTCCATATACAAAATGTAACTCAAAATGGATCACAGCCCTAACCATAAGAGCTAAAACTGAAACTCTTAGGAGAAAGCAGGCATAAATTGTTGTCTCATTAGATTAGTCTATAGCAGTGATTCTCAACCTTCCTAATGCCACAACCCTTTAATACAGTTCCTCATGTTGTGGTGACCCCCAATTTCATTATTACAAATTGAACATAATTAAAGCATAGTGATTAATCACAAAAACAATATGTAATTATATATGTGTTTTCCTATGGTCTTAGGCGACCCCTGTGAAAGGGTCGTTCAACCCCCAAAGGGGTCGCAACCCACAGGTTGAGAACCGCTGGTCTATAGTTTCTTAGAGATGGTACCCAAAGCCCAAGTGACAAAAGAAAGTTTAAGTAAATTAGACTTCATCAAATTGAAAAGTTGTGTGTTTTAAGGACACAATCAGGAAAGTGAAAAGACAAGTCACAGAATGGGAGAAACCATTTGCAAATGAAATATTTGGGAAGAGGCTTGTATCCAAAGGACATAAAGAGCTCTTAATTCAAAAATAAAAAGCCAGTTAAAATAGGCAAGGGATATGAATACATTTCTTTCTCCAAACAAATATACAAATGCCCAATGAGCACATGAAAAGACACACAACAACATTAATCACTAGGGAAATGCAAATCAAAATCACAATGATATACTTCTTCACATTCTTTAGATGGCTAAAATAAAATTTTAAAAAGATAATGACAAGTATTAGGATATAGAGGAAATTGAACCCTCATAAATTCTCAGGGGGATTGTAAAAAGGTGCCACATTGAAAAACACCTGGCTAGTCCTCAAATGTTAACTGTATTGTCTGCATATGACCCAGCAATTCCACTCTAGGAAGAGATCTAGCCATACTTTGTTAATGTTGTGTTTTATTTAAATTTTAAAATGAAGGGGGGAAAAATCAAAAGTCTAAACAACTCCAAACAGATAAAAAAAATAGAGAGGAAATATCAATTTGTCATCAGACTTCTCTTCTGCAGCACTTAGTGACTGCAGTTAATGGAACAATGTATCTAGAATTGCCATGGAATAAGTTTATGGTTCAAAACTGCTTATCCAGCTCAGCTATGATTCAGTGTGCATGAGAATAAAAGAACAATTTCCTCAGTCATACAAGGAAGACACACACCAACAGCAACAGCAACAATAAATGCATACTTAGAATTCAAGATTGGGACTATAAAATAATGAAATATGTGACATTTAAGTAGTTTCTGCTATTTTGTTTTAAAACAATATGTTAAAAATAAGTCTTATAAAGTATGATGCCTTAGGTAGAAAAAATGTTGTGGATCAAATACTCCAAGGTCACTTCAAAACAGATGATGTGTAAGAAAGCATATTTGAATGCCTTATTTTACAATTTGTGGAGCCAGTAGATGTTGTTTTATTCTTTACATTCATATAAAATATATATTTAAGAACAAAGGAAATATATATTTAAAAGCAAAAAGAAAAAGAGTAAACAAGAACCACGACAAAACGCTAAACAAATTTGTTATAATTATCAATAAATTTAGTCCTTATTGAAGGTAGAAACAGCTATGCTGGGTAGAAAACAAAAGCAAACTATTTCGCTTGTTAAAGAGACTAATAAAAAAAATGAAAAAAGTAAATGGGTGGCAAAGCAATAATAGACAAAATCATTCAAAAAACATAGGATGGCTGTATTTTATAAGACAAGAATATTGAAGACAAAAACTTTAATCTAGTCAAAAAAGGTAATTTATATTGGTAAAAATGTAATAGCTATAAGCCTTTTTGCACTGGTCATTTCGAATTAAAATACATGAAACAATCTGAAAAAGAAAACATGTCTCTTGGTGTCAGAAGACCCAGAGGTGAAGACAGTGACCAAAGATGGTAGCAATGATGCTGTAGATTTGAGGGAGATTTGAGACACAGAATCAGCAGTTTTTGTTTCCTTATTAGCTACAGCACAAGGATTACAAAACAAGTCAGAAGTCAACGCGCAGGTAAGTGTGTGTATGTTTACTGTATTTGAAGGCTGGTTCTCCATAATTACAATATTTTCTATCCTATATAATAAAACCCTAATATGCAAATCGACTGAATGGCAGTATGACTGGTCGCTATGACGTGCACTGCCCCCCAACCCCCACCGAGAGGGAGGTGACCGGCGGTGGGGCGATTGAGGGACAAGGTTGGCCAGCAGGTGGCACCAGGCCTCCAGCCAAGGTGGGTGCCAGCAGGGGCCCCCCGAGCTCCCCGCCCACCAGTCTCCCCACATATCAACCCTGATCGCTGGCCAGGCCTAGGGACCCTACTCTATATATTGGGAACAGTGTCTTAGATGTAAAAATTAAAACCTGGCAAGGCTACTCTAACACTAAAAAACTGGATGATGCAGTGATAGCATGCATGAATCTGTCTGGCTTGCACATTTTGTGGTCAGCCCTGATTCTGACACTTATAACTGTGTGACAAAGCCAATTACTTAACTTCTCTCTGCTTCAGTTTTTCCACCCATAAGATGGGGAAAATAGTACTATTGCCTCAGAAGGATCATGTTATGTAGTACTTTTTATAATCAGGGAAAAAACATGTAGCTGCCCATACAACAGCAAGATACCTTTCACCTGTATGAAAATTATGGTCATTTGTGCATGCAGTGTTCCAGATTGCAAGAGGGATGTCCAACTGCCAGTTTTCAGACATCCCCCAAGGGGTCCAGGATTGCGAGAGGGCGCACAATTTCATGCACTGGGCCTCTAGTCCTATCTAATAAAGATGGAATATGCTAATTAACCTTCACACCATCGCAAAGATGGCAGTGCTCACAGCCAATAAGGAGGGAATATGATAATTGACTGCCCTGCCCTCAAAGATAGCAGCACCCACAGACAATAAGGAGGGGATATGCTAATTGACTGCCCCACCCTCAAAGATGGCGGTGCCCACAGCCACACGATGGTGGCGCCCACTCCACTCAGCCCCGCCGGGACGGCAGGCGCGGCAAGGCTGGGGCCACGCCCAGGCGGGCCTGGCCATTCCACGTGCCTGCCTCCAGAGACCCCCCCTTCCCCAGTCCCCTCAGCTGCCCAGGGCCAGCCTGAGGCTCAGGTAACCAGGGCCGGCCGAGACTTGCACTGCCGGCAGTCACAGCAGCAGCGGTGTGATGGGATGTTGCCTTCCCTTGATCACCCAGTCGCCTCCTTCCTCTGAGGGCTCCTGGACTGTGAGAGGGGGCAGGCCGGGCTGAGGGACTCCCCCTTCCAGTGCATGAATTTTCATGCACCGGGTCTCTAGTCTATATAATAAAAGCCTAAGTGACTGTTACACGGAATGACTGGAATGACAAGTCGCTATGATGTGCACTGACCACCAGTGGCAGACTCTCAATGCAGAAGTTGCCCCCTGGTGGTCACTGTGCTCCCACAGGGGAGCTGCCACTCGGCCAGAAGCTGGGCTCACTGCTGGCGAGCGCAGCTGCCACGGCGGGAGCCTCTCTCAACTCCGTGGGAGTAATACCGAGCAGTGGCAGCAGGAGCAGCAGGCTGGAATGAGCACAAGCGGCACAGCGCTCGGCCCGATTTGGGCTTTTCCCTGGCCGCCTGTCACTTGGCTCACTGCTACATCCCTTGAAGGGTCCTGGACTGTGAGAGGGATGTCTGACTGCCGGCTTAGGTCCCATCCCGGTGCCATTCTCTGTAGAAGGCAGTCAGTCTGAGCAACTCAGTGACTCAGGGAAGTGCAGGGAACTCAGGGTGAGCCTGCCTCCGCACTTGACTCACCCACTCGATGGTGTTCACAGGACAGACCGTGGTGGCCCAGCCCATGTACATGCAGCAGCTGCTAAAGCTCAAGCAGCAGGCCGTGTAGCAGCACAATGCCATCCAGCCACAAGCTGGCAGTTGGACATCCCCCAAGGGGTCCTGGACTGCAAGGGGGTGCAGGCTGGGATGACGGATCTCCCCCACCCCCCTGCCCCCTACCAGAGCATGAATTTTGTGCACCAGGCCTCTAGCTGTCTTATATTAACATAGTTGGGGCTAAGGAAGAATAAATAAGAAAGTTGTGAATCTGAGCAATAAGAGTAGAATGAATAATTGTAGTACAAAAGGAAATGATTGTATATACTTCAAAATGGTTAAGATGGAAAAGTTTTTGTTTTCTTACTACAATAAAAAACAAGTTTAAAAACCTTAAAAAAGAGTACTAATTATAAATAAGTTGAAGCATTTAAATGTTTGTCTTAAACACATTATATTCATTCATCTGCTTCAGATTATAAAAGTAATGGCTTATTGAGACAATGATACATCACTAGTAAAAATTCTCACCCAGCTTCTAGATTAAGGAAGTCAACTTTAGTTAAAATACTGTCTCATTTCCTCTCTTTTTATTTTTGTTATTACTCTCATATTACCTTCTTTTTATGTCACCTTAATTGGAAATTTTTAGTTTTTGGTTAGATACCTGCTTCTTAACTGCCACAAAACATATTAATTATCCTTACTGCCCTTATAAAAACATTGTGTTCTGCTAGCAGTCTAGAATGAATAATCCATCACTGGGAATTATTAACCATCTATGACAAACTAGAATTAATTGCTATCTTTATACAAGTAATGACAACCATTTGATTATAAGGCTGACAAAAGCATTAACCCACTTTTACTTTAAATATAATAGTGCACCAGCTCATATTCTAAGTTATGTTTTCTTTCTTCCCTTTAGGATAACTTGAAAATGAAAACCTTTAACAGGAAGCTTTCACTCATCAAATGAATCCAAAATTCCCACCAAAATATACCTTAGAATCCAGGAAATAAGCTTCCCATTCTAGCCAAATTTCATGCTGTAAAATTCACTTTATTTGTCCATTACCCCCGTAAGTCCTCATTCAGAGCCTGTTTACTTTTAATAAATGGTTCATTTTCCTGTTTAACAACAATTAACACTTTAACAAATTAACAATTATTTAATGGTATTAACCTCTTGATATTAATAGAGGGATGGAATTAAGAAAGCATGGATGTCTGAAGTATACATGTCTCGATACCTCAGTCAAGTCCAGTGCACATGTGCCCTGGGACGATGCTGAGTAGGCATGAGTTGGATGCGTGAAGAACAGCAAGCTCAGAATGATGACATGGAGATGTGAGGAAGAGGATAAATAGTTCCATTTCTAGTTTTCTGAAGAAAAGGAAAGTGGATTACATATTTTATTTAAGTTTTGTGCAAATGGTGAAAGAAATTTAAGTGCTTAGGTAGTAAATTCACAGGTATTGGTAAGATAACCAGCCAGGGTGACTTATTTTCTGAGAAATTAAGAAAACCAAAGTGTTTCTATGTATAATTACACACACACACACACACACACATATCCTATATAATAAAACCCTAATATGCTAAGTGCCCAGTCATCCAGTTTGCCATTCAACCAATCAAAGCGTAATATGCTAATGATATGCTAAGGCTGCTCAACTGCTCACTATGATATGCACTGACCACCAGGGGGCAGACAGTCAACTGATAGGTTAGCTTGCTACTGGGGTCCGGCAGATCGGGACTGAGCTAGACGGGCAGCACACATCTTGGAGACCTTCTGCCATCCCTCCCTGGCTGGCCAACCTCCCATGTTCCTCCCTGGCCCCAATCCTGCACCAGTGGGGTCCCTCGGCCTGGTCTGTGCCCTTTCACAATCGGGGCTGAGGGACCCCCCCCCCCCCCAAGTGTACTAATTTCGTGCACCAGGCCTCTAGTACATATATATCCAGACATCTAAAATAATGGTTGTTGATAGTGACGTGTTTATTTTAGGGATGCACATGTGAAATGACTAGTGTACATTATGTTGTAGGCTTTTTCTCTTCCAGGTTGAATTTAGGAAGCTCTACAAGAAATATTATTTCAGCAGCACAGTTTAGCATGGGAAAATAAGGACAGGATTAGTGCGCTTAGAAATTAATGAAATAGGAAGAACCACTTCCTGGAGTTGTTGTACCTGGGCAGGGCCGCACGAAGACTGCTGGGAAGATCCCCTCCCTGTCTCGCAGTCTGCCCTTGTACCAGTCGGAGTCCAGCCGCTGTAGGATCAGGATCCGTTCTCCCCTCCTGAAGGGTAAGTCATCACTGGTCTCCGCTGTAAAACTGTGAAGAGCTTCACACCATTCTCCAGAAAGACTGTTATCCTGTTACAAAACAGAGGTTTGATAAGAAATGTAAGATTTTATTTGAAACTAGAGGAGAACCAAGATGGCGGCGTAGGGAGCGGACCTGTGTGTGCTGCTCTCTCACAGCATCATTGAAACTATCAACTATGAAGTAAACAACCGCCACTCAGAACCATGGGGAAGTTGGCCCAGTGGGAGATCTACAACTGGAGGAAAAGAAAGAAGCGCAGTGAGACTGAGTGGGAGCTACGGAGGCACCAAAACCAGAGGTACGCAGTCACACGCCACGCGGGCTGCAAATGGATTCTCGCTTTTTTACGAACCCTCGAATCCTCTGGGCTTGCTCGGGGCGGGTCTCTGAGGCCCCAGATCCCACAGGGAGAGGCGGCCATGGCCTTGCAGTGGTCGGAGAGTGAGGGAAGCTCTGACACGCGGCTGCTCGCCGGCACTGAGGGACAAGAAGTCCTGGTGTCCCGGGGAGGCGAGGGGTGCGGAGACGCCGCCATCGCTATTTCCTCCACGCTGGCGACTCCCTGTGACCCCGCCCTACCCTCAGGGCTGTCCCAGAGGCACAAGAGGGAATGACTGTGCTTTTACAAACTCTCAAATCCACTGAGCTGGTTCGGGCGGGTCTCTGAGGCCCCAGGCCCCAAGGCGAGAGACGGCACGGCCTTCCAGCAGTCAGAAAGCGAGGGAGGCTCTGGCGCTTGGCTGCTCGCCGGCACTGGGGGACGCAAAGTCCTGGTGTCCTGGATAGGCAAGGGGCCGCTGAGTCTCCGCCCCGGCGACTCCCTGTGACCCCGCCCTACGCAATTTACAATCCCATCTGGGCTGTGCCAGACTCACAAGTAGAAACGCCTTTGCTTCTGCAAACTTTCAAATCCACTGAGCTGGTTCAGGCGGGATCATGAGGCACCAGACCCTACGGGGAGAGGCAGCACGGCCTTGCAGCCATCAGAAAGCGAGGGAGACTCTGTTGCACAGCTGCTCGCCTTCACTGGGGGACACAAAGCCCTGGCAGAGATTCAAGGGGCTGTGGAGACTCAGCCAGTGCTATCTGCTCCGCCATGGCGACTCCCTGAGTCTCAGCCCTAATCAATTTACATCCCCATCCAAGCTGTGCCAGGTGCACAAAAAGACCCACCTGCGCTTTTGCAGCCTATCCCAACAAATTGCAGACTTCAACTGCTCGCAGCCATGGGAGACACACTCAAGAAGCAGACCCAGGAGAACCAGGATGGCGGCATAAGGAAGAGACCTGTGCGTGCTACCTCACACAACAACATCGAAACTACCAAATATCAGACAAACACCTATCATACAGAACCATGGGAAAGTTGGCCCAGTGAAAGCTCTACAACTGGAAGGAGAGAAAGAACATTGAGACTGAGTAGGATGTGACACCAAGCACAGAGCCCAACCCAACAAACTGCAGATTTCAACTCCTCGCATAGAAAGAAGCGCATTGAGACTGAGTAGGATGTGCAGAGGCACCAAGTACAGAGCCCATCCCAGCAGGCTGCAGATTTCAGCTCCTTGCATCTGGGAGGGACGCAATCGGGGGGCAGAGTCGGGTCCGGGGCCGGCCAGGGCTGGGCCTGACTCGGCCGGCACTGTGGAACTGCTGTACCAGCAAGCGCACAAACATGCTCACTGGTCCCAGTCTCTTCTGGGGCGCTGGGGGACAGCAGACAGGCAGTCTGTGCACTTGGTGGAGGGCAGGAGTGCTGGATGTTCAACCACCAGGAACGCCTGGAGATTTTGTCTGGTGGGGAGCCGCCGGCAGGGGACAGAGGGCCAAACTTCCTGTTTCCCCGGTAAGGCTGGGATGGCCCCGGTGAGGTCGGGATGGCCCCGGTGAGGTTGAAACAGTCCCAGTGTGGTAGGGACGACGCCGGTCAGGTCGAAACGGCCCCGGTGTGGTAGGGACAACCCCGGTCAGGTTGAAACAGCCCCGGTGTGGTAGGGACGACCCCGGTGAGGTTGAAACGGCCCCCGTGAGGTAGGGACGACCCCGGTCAGGTCGAAACGGCCCCGGTGTGGTAGGGACGACCCCGGTGAGGTTGAAACGGCCCCCGTGAGGTAGGGACGACCCCGGTCAGGTCGAAACGGCCCCGGTGTGGTAGGGACGACCCCGGTGAGGTTGAAACGGCCCCCGTGAGGTAGGGACGACCCTGGTCGGGTCGAAACGGCCCCGGTGTGGTAGGGACGACCCCGGTGAGGTTGAAACGGCCCCCGTGAGGTAGGGACGACCCCGGTGAGGTTGAAACGGCCCCCTTGAGGTAGGGACGACCCCGGTCAGGTCGAAACGGCCCCGGTGTGGTAGGGCCATCCCCGGTCAGGTTGAAACGGCCCCGGTGTGGTAGGGACGACCCCAGTGAGGTCGAAACGGCCCCCGTGAGGTAGGGACGACCCTGGTCAGGTCGAAACAGCCCCAGTGTGGTAGGGACAACCCCGGTCAGGTTGAAACGGCCCCCTTGAGGTAGGGACGACCCCGGTGAGGTTGAAACGGCCCTGGTGAGGCTCAGACGGCCCTGGTGAGGTTGAGACTACTCCAGTGAGGTTGGGACAAATAAAGGGGACCAGTATGGACTGATGAACAGGGGTAGATACAGAAGCAGAGCAACATTGAACAGAATGTTAAACTACAGTGGGAAGCCTGGGGAGGGTTGGGGGGGGGGGGGAATTAAGAGACCAACTGAAGGACTTATATGCATGCATATAAGATTAACCAATGGACACAAGACACGGGGCGGGGGGGGGGGCGGGGGTTAGGGGCCGGGGGGAATGTCAAGGGGGGGAAAAAAGGAGACATATGTAATACTCTTTGTAATACTTTAAGAAATAAAAATTATTAAAATATTAAAAAAAAAAAAAAAGAAATTAATGAAATAGAAAGGTAATGTTGAGCAATGGGTTTACAATCATATGCCTGATACTTGTTTACCTATCTGTGGAAAGAGCAGGTGAAGAGAAAGTGAAAGGTTCGAAGGAAATACTGGGTGTTGTCAGAGGGAAATCCAGAATACTCTACTGGTTTTTGAAACTGGTCTTTTGCTATTACCCAAGCACTGTGCTAGTATTTTACATACATACATTAACCTCCCCTGAGTTTTTATAATAATTCTACTAGAAGCCTGGTGCACAAAATTCATGGTGTGTGTGTGTGGGGGGGGGGGGGGGGGGGGTTGTCCCTCAGTCCAGTCTGCACCCTCTTGCAGTGTGGGACCCCTTGGGGGATGTCCGCCTGCCCATTGGGGGGATCAGGCCTACGCCGGGAGCGGACATCCCTCTCACAATCAGGGACCCCTCACTCCTTACTGCCCGCCTGCTAGCTCCTTACCGCTCAGCTCGCTGCTCCTTAGCGCTGCTGCAGGCAAGGCTCCTGCCACCGCTGCTGCGCTCACCAGCTGTGAGCCTGGCTTCTGGCTGAGCAGCCGCTCTCCCTGTGGGAACGCACTGACCACCGAGGGGCAGCTCCTGTGTTGAGTGTCTGCCCCTGTTGGTCAGTGCACATCACAGCAACTGGTCGTTCCGCCATAATGGTTGCTTAGGCTTTTATTATATAGATGAGATAAGTACTACTTTGATCCCCATTTTATACAAGAGGAAAGTGAGACATAGGAAGTTATGTGGGTTATCCAACATAGTACTAGGTTTGCATTGGTTTCCAGCCTAAACATAGCTCATTCATTACTTCAGAAGTGACCAATATATGGTCCATTCTATGGAAATTGGCAAGCTGAAATTCTCCCACCATCTCATCCCAACAGAATTGTTTTGCAGTTTTAGAAGAAAAAATGTTTTCTTTAGGTGAGGAATACCCTGTCCAGTTGCCACAGACCCTACTCCTTTCTATTACATTGATCCAGTTCACACATTTGACGTCTGAGTTTGTAATCCCAGCTTTAAATCATGAGCTCTTGGTAAATTTAAAATATGCTATTGAATTATTAACAAATTTTTGGAATATGTCTGTTTGCTAAAATGAACTAGACCTGTGATTATACAAAGTAACTCGAACTGTTTCAGAATAGTTTTTCAAAGCCAGTGTCTCCATGCTAAGATTAAATTGTAGAGCATTTAACTATGTCTATTAATGTCCTTTAAATGTTTTCTCCCTGAAGAGAGGAGTAGGAATCAGAGATATTTAAAAAGCCAGAAAGTTGAGATGTGTGAAACTGCACACACTTACCCTCCTCAATGTGAGGATTTACCAGGGAATAACATTGGGGTTATCGGTAGTCAGAACATGGTGATAAATTGTCAATGGCATTTTCAGACTGTTGGCTTAATTGCCAGGGTCTAACTAGCCCGTAAGTGGTATGCAGCACCTTTTGTTTTAATATCTTTTGCAAAAGAAGCCTCTAATGTTAACAAAAGATTATTCCTCAAGTATGAAAGGGCAACATTTTAGAACTGTTTACTGTCCCATGATATAAATGGATTTTGTTTCAAATTGTATTTATAAGGTTAAACTTATATGAAATTGCCAAAATTTGGCTACTTTGAACCTACAAAAAACAAGAACAAAAAAGAAAACAGTTAACATGGTTCAACCTCATGCATCAGCAATTCCAACCTAGAATATGTTCTTCCAAGCTGGGGAAATGTTTTTCAACAGCAACTAAAGTACAGTTTTGTTTCTAAGTTAGTAATAAACATGCATTGCGTGCCTTCTTTCTGCCAGGCTCTGAGCTCACATGAATGATCATGTTCTCTCTTCATCGTCCTAAGTCTTTCAAGTATTGGAGTTTCCCAGAGCTTGGCCATAGACTGTCTCTTCTCCACACTCCCCAGGAAATCTCATCCTCCTGAAACGATAGACTTAAATGTGCTGAGCACTCCCCACGGTATCTCTATCCCAGATCTATACTCTGAACTAGCCTTGTACATCCTTAATTTCCCAAGTAGATGTCTCATAAGTATCTCAGATGCACCAAAACAAAATCCCTGATCCCCGTCTCTCACCCATCTCTGTTCTTGGTCCATTCTTCTCTTTCTCAGTGAAGGGCACCCCCACCCACCCAGATGGTGTCATCCGGACTCACCCTTCCTTTCTATTACCTATGTCCTGTTCAGTCTACCCCTTCAATAAGAATATCCACAACCTATTTACTCTTTTTCTGTCTCAATCGCAGCCATCTTAATCTGGCCACTATTTCCTTTCACCTAAATCAGCGGTTCTCAACCTGTGGGTCGTGACCCCTTTGGGGGGTTGAACGACCCTTTCACAGGGGTCGCCTAAGACCATCGGAAAACACATATATAATTACATATTGTTTTTGTGATTAATCACTATGCTTTCATTATGTTCAATTTGTAACAATGAAATTGGGGGTCACCACAACATGAGGAACTGTATTAAAGGGTCGCGGCATTAGGAATGTTGAGAACCACTGAAATCATTGCAATCACCACTCAATTTGTCCTTAGGCTTCTACTCTAGATTCCCTATAACCCTTTCTGTAAATAGCTTGTCAAATGTTCTGCATTTAGCCCTGCCTGGTTTGACTCAATGGTTAGAGTGTCAGCCCCAGGACCGAGGGGCTCTGGGTTTGATTCCTGATAGAAGTGTGTGCAGGAGGCAACCAATCCATGTGTCTCTCTCACATCTATGTTTCTCTCTCTCCCTCCCCTCCCTCCTTCTCTCCCTTTGTTTTGTTATTTTTTTTTTTAAGTTCTGCATTTAAGAGAAAAAGAACATCCTTCTACTTCCAGAGCCCTACATGATCTGCCCCCAACTACTTAACTCAGCTTCCTCTTTCCCTTTTATTCACTGATTTCTTTCAGCACCTTCTTAAATCTCTTTCCTGCCCTCAGGCCTTTGTTTTTCCCTGTGTCTGGAATACTGCTTCCCTCCTAACTCACTTATCCTTCAGCTTCTCAGCATAAATGGCATGCTCAAAGAGGCCTTCCCTGGCCCCCTCCCCAGTCTAAAGTAGGCCCCTGTGATTCTTTCTCATTATTCCCTCACATAATGCGTGATCATGTTTTCTTCATTGCATTAGCACAGTTTGCAATTAAATACTCCTGTGTGTTTATTGGGTTGATTAAGCTCCATAGGCAGGGCCCCTGTCTGCTGTGCCCCTCACTGTGTCCAGGGCCCGGTACCTACTGGATGCCATCTGCTTAAAGTGAACAGCAGTCTATCGTGGATGTTGGGTTTGAAGAAAATCAGATTGTTCAGAAAAGGATGTGATGATGGGGAGTCTCTGAAAGTGGGCATATAGAACATGGAACACAGGCTGGTCTCAAAAGTTGTCTGCATTTTGGATGAGTTCACTTTTCTGAGCCCTTATCAGCGGTTCTCAACCTCTGGGTCGTGACCCCTTTGGGGGTCGAACGACCCTTTCACAGGGGTCGCCTAAGACCATCGGAAAACACATATTGTTTTTGTGATTAATCACTATGCTTTCATTATGTTCAATTTGTAACAATGAAATTGGGGGTCACCACAACATGAGGAACTGTATTAAAGGGTCGCAGCATTAGGAAGGTTGAGAACCACTGCCTTAAATTGTAAACTTTTGAAAGCAGATTCTTTGTTTTGTTCACAGCTGTATCACCAAGCCTAGAAAAGTGCCTGGAAAATAGTAGATGCTTAATAAGCACAGTATTTGTTGAGTGAAAGAACTTTGTTTCCTCTTTTGTGAAGTTCCTTTCTCATGACACTGAGGGGTTTAATGAAATAAATCATTGAAAGTGCTTAGTACATAGCAGGTACTCAATAAATGCCAGAAACCCTATTGATTTTTTTTTTTGCACCAGTGATTCTCAAAAAGCCCTGGGGCCCCCAAGAAGATTGATAATGGGGGTGGGGGTGGGGGAAGGGGATGTCCACTGAGGTGGCTGCATTAGAATAACCTCTGCAGCTATTTGCAAACTATCTAAACTTGTTCCTAACCTCCACTGCCAATTAGAGTGGCTATTTTTTTTAAAATCTGTAATAATTGTCAGTTTTATTCCCCTGGCTGAGACCCTGAGGTGATTTGAGGTTTACTTTTTAAAATTTATTTCACCAAGAGTTTAGGTGTTCCGTTGCCCTTATAAGCTGGTTGCAAATTGTTTGATTCTTACTTATTAAAAATATGTAATTCTGTCTGTTGCACATGTTCATTAAAAAATACATACAAGCAAAAAGAAAATTCACAACACACAAAAATAAGCACAACTGAGATTTTTATGTATGAATGTATGCATACACACACACGTACATACTCAATTTGGGATTTATCCTGCATATGTGAGCTGATACTAAATATGCTGCTTTGTAACTTTGTGATGTTTTACTTTACACTATGGAATGAACATATTTTCATGCATATGTGGGAAACTTCCCAATTGAAAAATAGACCTGGAGAATGGGTCACAATACAAAAATTCTGTAAGAAGCTGGTAACAGAGAAACTACCTAAAACAACATCCCATCAGATGTACAAGCTACATCAGAAAATGCTAGCAGAAAGAAAGCAGGGCCAGATTTCACCATCAGACAAAAAAGAAAAAAAGAATTCAAAGCCTAAAGCAGGTAAGGATGGCTGCGTGAATGTCTTTGCTTCGAATGCATCATCACAAACTTGTTTCTGACTCTTCTTATTTCTTCTCAAAGCCTTTCCAACACATCTACTCCTCTTAGCATTTCTTCAGGGTCCAACTGCCTAAAGGGAGCGTCCTCTTTAGATCCCTGGTCAGGTTGAGTCAGCCTGCTTCTTGAGTTTCCTTCTTCTTTGGGTTTACACCTTCTTCAGGGGTTCAGATTCAGAAGAGCAGTCTTCCTCAGCCTTAGACATGTTCTGTAGTTTTCCTTCATTTTCTTCACAAGACTTTTGCATGTTGAGTATTTTTCTCTTATTTCCTTTTTGAATAAATGAATCCTGCAGAGATTCAGGGGATTTTTCTCCCTCTTCCCTCGCTTGATTTGTGCTGCACCCAAAAGACCAAGAGTCCTGAAAGGATCCAGGGCACTTTTCTCTTTCTCCAGCAATAGGGATCTCCAGAGTGGCTCTTTTTAAATATATTCCTCAGTAGAGGCCCGGTGCACGAAATTCGTGCGGGGGGGGGGGGGGGGGGGGAGTCCCTCAGCCCGGCCTGCCCCCTCTCGCAGTCCAGGACCCCTTAGGGGATGTCCGCCTGCCAGTTTAGGCCCACTACCCCTGGGGATTGGGCCTAAGTCAGCAGTCAGACATCCCTCTCGCAGTCCGGGTCTCTCACAGTCCGGGACCACTCGCTCCTTACCGCCCACCTGCAGCGAAGGCCAGAGAGGCTCCTGCTAACGCCGCTGCACTCACCAGCCCTGAGCCCGGCTTCTGGCTGAGCAGCGCTCCCCCTGTGGGAGCGCACTGACCACCAGGGGGCAGCTCCTGCATTGAGCATCTGCCCCCTGGTGGTCAGTGCACATCAGAGCAACTGGTCATTCTGTAAAATTTGCATATTAGGGTTTTATTATATAGGATGTGTGCTGAGGCAAAGGTTGTCTAAATCTTGCCTAGAACCATTGTCACTTGGTATAATAACTGAAAAATGCTGTTGGCTGTCTATCAGGGGACTGTCAGTGTTGTTAGGTAAAAGTATATCTATGAAACTGCAATGATGATATAGTGATGCTACTGGCTTTCTGTTGGTAAAAAATATCATAATATGCTTGTAGAATGTACCGCTAGGTATATTACTTTGGATTTAATTCTAAATGCAGTTACTAGTGCATTTTTTTTTAAGGAAGGAGGGCGGAGTAGATTTCTTAATCTCCAAAATCATTTCTTACTTCAAGCTCTTTTTGCAAGGGAAATATTTATACTCCTAATGACTGAGGTTGGAAAAGACTCAGTTATGCCACATTTACCTTCATTTTATCTCAGTTTAAGAATTTGTGAGCTCTGCAATCATTTTTATATCAGTTAATTAGGCATGAAATCCAGAATGGAGAAAGGGATGAGGGTTAGAAGCACCACAGGATGTCCACAAATCCCAGAAATACGTGAAGTGAGAATCCATCAAGCAACAGCACCACACATTACAGCCAGACCTTGGGCTACGGAGACACAAATTCAGCAATTGGAATAGATGAAAGTGCCTCTTAAAGCCCTCTACTGGTCTATAATTGTAAAATGTTTGCAAGCATTTGGATCATTTATGCAATTGAAATATTTAAGCAATTTTGAGTACCCTGTTTCTTTGGGGCATATGTTTTCATAAGTTTCTAGCATGAAACTCTACCTTCTGCACTATATGGAGGCTGTTCAAATTTGAATATTTTAAATCTCACCTTAGAATAACATTAGGTTTATAACCTGGACTTAAGAAAATCCACAGTGCAAAATCTGAATTTACACAAACTTGGGACACACTGGGAATGCCACTCACCAGAGTAACATGTTAGAAGTAAAACTACTTGTGATAGAGCTATATTCAAGAAGGGAAGTTAATTACACACACCCTCATTATTTGTTTAGTTACAACAAACTCCCAGATTCGATCAGCTAAATTCCTTGGTGTTCCTCCACTGCAGGATTGCTCAGTCTTTCATTGCTGGTCTGCATCCCCACTATAGAGTCCAGGCTTAAACTGGCCTTGTCCCTCTCCTCTGCAGTCCCAGTAGCTGCTTGCTGCCTCGATTCCCATCAGCACTGACCACCTGGTTGGCCACCCTGAATTGTTTTCATCCTTTCCTGCTGCTCACAAACATCTTTGCTGACTCTTCCCCACAGCCCCAGGCAGCTCAGTGAGCCATTCTGTTGTCTGAAGTGGTATTTCCAAAACATATTCATTTAACGAAATTCAATTCTTCCCTCACTTTTATTTTAGTCTTTCAACTCTGCCAATAGGTTACTGGGTCCTACCTCTCACCATAAGCATTACACATGTAACTGCACATCTACATGGGTTTATCTGTAGGGGAAAAGGTATACATTTTAATCAAGATATATTTCAGGATGCTACTTTGGAAGCAATTTCTAATTAAGAATCTATATTTTAAAATCAATTTACAAATGAAAATCAGTTCTTGTTTTAATAAAAGATGACATGATAGTCTTAGACTCCTTCAAACAAGCCCCTTGGGGTAGAGCTATGCTTTGTAAAAAGATCTGTTATTTTAGGTTAAGGGCTTAGGAAAGGTAGCTAGCTATAAGCAGTCTTTGGTTAGTGCTAGGACCTGACTGCTCACACTTGAAATTGCAGTAAATATAACATGTGAATTTGATATAATGGCATAAAGCATCTTTTTTAATATCTTGGTTGTCATCTGTTTTTCACTTTTCTCTGTAATCTCAGATTCTAGTACTAATGAAATAGTTAAGTTTTAGTTTAATAAACCTAAAGGCTATATTATTAACTAGTAAAAAAAAAAAAGTAGGTGTTGCTGATTTTCTAACATTATTTTCTCAATTAAACTTTCAAACAAGTCTCTCTGCCCATCACTTAGGCATCTTTCTTAATTTAGAAGATGTAGATATTCCCCTTGTCATTAATATGATCATCAAAAGCAATTTCTAGTCCACCACTACAATTATTTTGATTTCGATTAGTCAAAAGAAGACCCCAAAAAAACTAAGTAAGTGCAATATGCGACCAACTGTCTGCCTCCGATTTAAATAATAATGCGTCGCTATAGATCATTTCAAAGAGAGCTTATGGGACCAAAATCAGGACCTACGATTGAAGTTCTCCATAGGATATAATAGACACTCAGTAGTGCTATGTTTCCCTGAGGAGATATAAGATAAAAATAACAATAATAATGTATTCTGAGTCTCAGCTCACTCTTCATTATGTCACAAGTCTAAGCCACTGTGTGAAAAATAGAGTTGGCGACTGTAAATGAGGTTTTCGACCTGTAGGGAATCATTTCTGTGAGATTCAGTATTTAAGCAGCTACAAAGGATTTGTTAAAGAGAAAAGTGCATCTATTACTAATTAGGATATTTTGAGAGAAAGACACATTAAACAGCAATTTGTTAAATAATCTAGTTAGTGAATCACAGTATTCAATGACTTTAGTGCTGGAAAGATCAAAGAACACACTTCCATTTTACTGATGAAGCCCAGAGTTTTTTCTGAGACCACCTGCAACAGTGCAGCTTTGTGAAAAGAACTCAGTTCTACCATGCTGCAAGATCAGTGTTTAATTGTTGCTCACATCCATGGTATTTGCACAGTGCTAGGGAATATCAAACATCCAAAGTATGAGTCTGTGTGATGAATTCACAGGTGCTTTTATGAACAAACATGATCATCTGTCTGTTGCACAGGGATTTGAGTTATACATATCACACTCAAAATTGATTATCTGTTTTCAAAAGTTCTCTCTCATTAAAGTAGCCTAAAAAACGAATGACCTCTCTCTCTCTCTCTCTCTCTCTCTCTCTCTCTCTCTCTCTCTCTGTCACACACACACACACACACACACACACACACACACCATGAGATATAGTTATTGAATTCATAATTATACTTCTTGATGGTCTCTGTATATTCAGATTAACCAGGAATATAAATATCCCTAATCACCTTTCTTGCCAATTGCCAGATGGCCAAACCTCCAGCAAGAGTATAAGTGCCTGGGGTATTCAGTACTCTGAGCTTCTATCTCCTTGTAGGTCTTTTGTCTTCATTTGGAGCTGCTGGTATCTGGATCCGGTATCCTGTGTGCTTGATACCCCAGACACTTTTTCTTCTCCAGCGATACATTTTAATTTTTTCTCATATGCTACATATCCAAACAGGCATTTCTTGGGGTGAATTATTTTTAGCAAGACATTAATCCATGTGAGTTGAACCATCTAACAAGATCATAGCAAATCTAGGACAATTTGAGAAATAAAGTAATGAGAGCAATGGACTATAACTCATAGAATAAAATAAATACTTATGAGTTCATACCCATAAAAACAAATAATTTTAATACATAAATAAATGAGAGAGAAGGGATAGCTCTTCCATAAAGTAGAATTCCAATTGATGAATGTAGAAAGAATGATACAAGTAGAAAAATCACTATTTAGCAAAGACCACATTTATTGTTGCAGATAAGAATAATCAAATGTTGTTAAAATTAGTGGCCACAAAGTATGAGAAATAGGATACCTGCATAGTCTTGATGTATGCACCCACAGATACTTTTTTTTAAGTGCAAGAGAGTAAGGAGACATGACAATTAAATGCAATGTGGGACCCTGGGTAGTATCCAAGCCCAGAAAGGGAGATTAATGGAATAACTGGAAAAAATTTAATAAGGTCTATAGATCAGTTCATAGTATTATATCAATGCTAATTTCTTGGTTTTATAATTCTACATCAGTCATAATTAAGATGTTAACATTTGGGGAAACAAGGTAAAGGGTATAGCAATTTTTTGTACTGTTTTCCACCTCTTTGTAAGTCTAAAATTATTTCAGAATTAAAAATTTAAATATTTTTAAATAAATAAAAAGGCCATAACACTTTCTGATAATTGAGTGGCCCTCAATAAAAGAAGACTAAGAAGAGATAGGGATGTTTTATGGTCCACACTTGACACAGGAAACAGATGCCAGCCAGTGACTTGCCCAAGGCTGCCCATTACAGAGCCAGGTGTTCTGTGAGATTCCCTTGTCCTCACTATGGCTCCTGCATTCTCATAACTACTTTACAAGGAAGTTGGAGAAGGCATTATTATTCCCATTCTATAGACTTGGGAAAGACAATTCCAGCAAGAGTAAGAGATTTTCTGTTTAGTGAGTGGTGGAGTTGGCACTCAAATTCAAGTCTTCTTATTCTTAATCCAGTTTTCATTTATATTCCATAAATGTAGCTATTTCTCTGTTGCTTTTTACGTGACAAATGTTTGTTTAGAATCTTCTAGGCAAGACATGCACTGAGCACCATTCATACAAAAAATAGAAATGACTTTTGGGGGGCTCTTTTCAATGAGGTGAGATTTGAAAGAGAAGCAGAAGTATCGATGTGACTTCCTAGGAGTGATGCCCCAGGAGAAAGGGGCACTGATGGTTGAGGAGAGAAAGGTATTGAGCGATGTTGTAAGGAGAGGACTAGGACCTGAGCACAGGTAGGGGCTGGCCTCAGCTAGAAGCAGGCAATTCATCTATAGGAAAAGGAGAAAGGCAAAGTATATGGGTACAGATGCTTTTATATGGGGAACTATGGTAGTGGAGGCTGTGGACATTTTTTGATGGATTCCCCTTTCTCCATGAAATAGGATACAAGGTCATTAGCTGAGCAAGGCTGAGAGCAGGCACTGGAGAACCTGCTTTAGACGTATTTTTCTCTGCATTCTACTGTATTTGGTATTTCTGCTTAAACACATGGAAATATCTTATGCACATACTCTTGCCAAAGCAGTGTTACTCATCTTTGGTTAGAATTAGCTTGGAGAGTAAACTGTACAAGTAATGAATTTTGAAATATAAATGAATACAGATTGAAAGGCTTCTCCTCTGCTCCCATTTGTATTGCAAATTTATTCTCTCAAAATTATTTCATGCTCTGAATGTCACTGAGAAATTTAGTGGATCACAGCTGTGCACCCCAGAAGTGGGTTTCCAACCATAATTTAATTGAAAGGATCATAACTAAGTTTCACCATATGCGGCTGTCAGATGTAATCAATGCAATATAAGTTTGAAGAAGACATTATTGAGTGTATCAAAGCACATTTCATAACCATTGAAAGCTACCATTTATGCAACAGAGATCACTCTAATGTTTTATGAAATTACAACATCAGTAGAATATACACCTCTTAGAGGGTTAATATAGAATGAGTAATTTTGGTTAAATGATAACATACTATTTAAATACATATATGTCACATAATAAAGGTATTACTCACCACTCCTCCACCCTATTTTATCAATCAAATCTAACATGGCTTCTAGTTTTAATATTAATACAGTTGATGATACATTTGAAAATTGATACAATTGGGAATTTAATTTTATTAACAGAGAACGTGGGCAGATTTCTCATTCATAAAGTAGAGGCCCATAACGTTTTAACCTGGGGCCAGTGAAGGGTTTAACACACTGAAATTGCCATCACTGAACTTCTGGCTTGTTATTTGGAATCTTTTAAGTCTCAAAGTTGTTGAACCTCAGAGGCTAGTCTTGCAATGGATAAACGTTATAACAAAACCAGTGATCCCCAAAGTCTATTATTCGAATGTCTAAAGTCAGGCTCAGAACAAAAGATCACACCTGAGAAAACCATAAGAAGCACTGTTTTCTTCCCATCTAGGTTGGTTTGAAAAGGATTCTGTATGAGCAAAATTGTGCATCAGGAGTAGCTGTTTTGTTGGTATTAAATCTTGTTCAACTACAGATGTATATATTCTATATGCCACTAAACAGTGGCACTCCAAAGCTTAAGATCCAAGACTACCTACCCCATAGAGAATAATCATCTTGAACTTGGCTACAATTATTTGCAGAATTGTGGTGAATGAATATTAAATGTTAATGCCTTAAATCCCGATGATGTTGAACTGATCCCCCGCAAGGGCTAATCTGAACATATGTGTGAAACCAATGAAGGAAACACAGACAGATATTTTGAACTATGTAATCTTTGGCCAGATTAGATAAATTCAGGAGAACTGTTCCATTTAAATAATCCATAGGGTTTCAGTAGGTTAAGAGTTGTAAAGTAGTCAAGAGCGTGCACACACGCACACACACAATTTGGGACCACGCTACCAAAACTAAGGAATCTCCTGTTGACAGCTCCCGAATTTAAGCTGAGACATTATGTTCAATCCAGGACACAGTGTGAGCGCTGGAGGCCACACGTATTCTCTGCTCAGTTGTCTTCCCCTGTCCTTGTGCCAGAGCAGCATGTGATGCTAAGAGTTCAAAAGTCAGGCGGCACATCTTCTCTTGACATTAGTCATCCAGCCAGAGGCTGGCTCTTCTCCTACCAGAATCACTAGAACTTCGGTAAGATCCAACTGATGGCAGCACACGGAGGGAATGATGAGGACAGCCAGCTGAAGCACAGAGGTATACAGGCAGCAAGACTAATTTAAGCTTGCTAGTGAAGCTTACGTAGATTCTAAAACAATCCCCAAAGCAAAGCTAATGTGAAGAAATGAGCATGTACTCCTAAACAGCAGCCTGTTAGTGGCCTTTCCCTGGTGTATGGGCACTGAATGTTTACAGAGAAGTAGTAAAAGGGACCTCAAGGATGCTGGGATTCAAAGCCAATTCTATTGTACTCTTGCTACCATTTTTAGAGGCTGTGTTACCACCATCTCTACTTAGAATGAAATTCCTAGGAAGCAAGCATCCTCTTTTTTTCTCTTATCTGAAACAAATAAGCAAACAAAGAAAACCCTCTCTTTGTTATTCCCTTCTCTTGGCTACCCCTGATTTCTCTGTCCTTCAAGAATTGTCTTGCTCAGTTTCTAAATCCTCTCTTCTTGTTCTTCCTCATCTCAGTTTGATCAAGCTTTCACCCGCTGTCCTTCTCACCCTCTCCTTTATGTCTGTGTTGGATTCTTGCTGATCTTTGCACTAAACAGATACATTCCTTCCTTAGACATTTGTTCTTGCTAATCCGTGGCCTCTGACCCCAGTTTTCAGTGGCTTGCTTCTTCCTTGAAACCTTTGTTCAGAAATCACCTATGTACTGCAGCCTTTGTAATCTTTTTATTTCAAGTTGTAATGCTCCTCTCATCCCCTCATTCTCTTATCCCCTTTTGATGAGTTGTGTGTGTTTTTTATAGGCTATGTATCACATTCTTTTTTTTAAATCTTCACCCAAGGATATTTTTCCATTTATTTTTAGAGAGAGTGGAAGAGAGAGGGAGAGACAGAGAGAAACATCAATGTGAGAGAGACACATCAATTGGTTGCCTCCTGCATGAACCCTGACCAGGGCCGGGGAACCTGCAACCAGGGTACGAGCCCCTGACCAGAATGGAACCCAGGACCCTTTGGTCTGCAGGCCGATGCTCTATCCACTGAGCAAAACCGGCTAGGGCTTTATCACATTCTAAAATACCATATTAGTTCATTTTCTAAATAAACTTCACCACAGGGGTTTTGAGTGTTTAACAGGCCATACGAGATAGGTCTCCTCTGCAAACAAGTGAAATGGCCCATGACAAGGAAAGGGCTTTGGGGGTCTGGGCTTTGGATCCAGCCCTGTCCAGCTCTCTGCTCACTCACTATACGCTGTTTGGTCTGAGGCTCTCTACCCTCTGGGAGTGTCAGTTTGCTCATCTGTAAGTGCAGGTAACACACCTAAATCGTTCCCTCCAGAGACATGGAGAGCAGTCTTAGGCCAAGCAGCAGGAGAGGCCCAGAGCCCAGAGCGGGACAGATGTGGGTCCTGCCCTCATGGGGCTGGCAGTCTAGGGAGGAAGTAGAATAGTAGATAATAAACAATGATCCTAGAAACGAATGTAAACATCGCAGCCACTCGATTGTAAAGGAATAAAGGGGCTGATTTGACAAGTGCCTTGTTTGTAATTAGTTCTACGTCCCCATTCGCCTCAAACTATAACTGCCTGTTTTAACCTCAGTTTTACTGACAGGCGTAGCCTAATTAGTAGCCTGTCCACTTGGTGTTCACACTTGATTGCATCTAACAATCACCTGAAATATCTCTTAAGCTGGGCAACTGGGGCCCGTGTCTGGAATTTCCGATTCAAGAGGTTGGTAATGTGGCCCCCAACCTTCATTTTCCCCATCTCCCAGGAAATTCTGCAGAAGTCCCCAGGCCCACACACTGTGAAGTGCTGATTTCGAGAAATCGTTTTATTCTCTCCCTTTTTAATAATAGGTTATAAAAACATGTAAAGCCATGTCATTCTGAAATAAATTATGCCCTCCCAGAAGCCATTCAGTCTAGGGCTTTTGCCTCACGTTAATGATATTAATGATCCTTAGAGGCTATACACACACTAGCTAATCATCCAGGATTCTCTATCTTGAAATAACTCACCCCCTGAGGACACTTTTTGTTGCCTAGCAGCTTGACTGCAAAAAACACTTGAGCCTTTAAAAACGCCATCCATTTTCATGGCTAAAAACTGAGGAACAGCAGAGAGGACTACAACCAAAAAGAAAATTGACCACAGAGAGCCTTCCTGCCACAGACACTGAGAAGGGCCGTCAGCAGATGGGGCTGACCGCTGCCATCACGAAGCCATGCAGTTTCAAGCATGAACATAATTTCACTCTGTTAACATCATTATGCCAAGGCAAATGATGTTGAAATATGATTTGTGGCCATGTTTTGCGATAAGGTCATGCACCCACAAAACTATTTCTTAATCAGTAGTCTTAAGGTAAGTTATATATTACCCAATTCAGACTTACTGAAGGCTGGACAACCTGGCTTGCATGTTCAAAACAAAAGCACACCAATTACAATTTATTATTTGTCTTTTAACCACAGTAATCTTACCTTTTGTGACAATATCGATGAACCTGGAGAATTATTATGCTGAGTGAAATAAGCCAGTCAGAGACAAGTACCATATTATTTCACTCCTGTGTGGAATTTAGTGGACAAAATAAAATAACAGACAAAATAGAAACAGACTCATAGTTACAGTGAGCAGAAGCTATCAGAGGGGAGGAGGGTTATGGGCTTGTATGAAAAAGGTGATGGGATTAGGTAGAAAATTAAAAAAAAATTAAAATAAGTTCATAGGCACAGACAACAGTATGGTGATTGCCAGAGGGGAAGGGGAGGTTGGGCAGAGGTAGTAGAGGGTAAAGGGGGGATGAATGGTGATGGAAGGAGACTTGACTTGGGGTGGTAAACACACAATACAATATACAGATGGTGTATTATAGAATTATACACCTGAAACATATAATTTTATTAACCAATGTCACCCCAATAAATTCAATTAAAGCTACATTAATATAGTTAGCTGCCTCCAAGGAGGAATTTTTTTTCAGTATCAGCATTTCCTAGACATCTGCAATGTATCCTGGTATTTCAGCATTTTGTTTCAGATGGCTTATGGTAGTTTCTCTAGCATATATCACATACATCCCTCCAGAATCTACAAGAGCAAGTTAGTATTTTTGAGATGTTTCAAGGGCATCATCATTAATATCCAACACCAGGTGCTGATACACTGATCCTCACAGAAAATGCCTATAGATGGTGGTGTTAGACTTTAAGGCCTTATGTCAGATATGCATAGTTTTCATCTGCTATAAGAACAACATCTTTTGTGGCTTCTTCCTTAAGTCAGTGTGCCTGTCTCCATTAGCCCCTTTCCCAAGTTTCCTCCTTTAATTGCTAAAAATGGGAAAACAAAACAAAGCAAACATGTCTATTAGGATTGTATATGGAATAAAATGAACACTCTGGAGTAGGGACCATGGCATTCCCTTCTGAGTTAAGTACACAAGTTTCAATACAAAATGTGTATCTTTGTGGATTTTTAATTTTGATTTTAAAAACCTTAAAGATTTTGCTTACCCTCGTTTTTCAGTTGCATTCTGCATAAAAGAAGTCATCTAATATTCGGACCTTTCATAAGTGAGATAGAACATAGCACCAATCCTAGAGATTACAGGCATCCCATATAATGAAAGCATAGTATGCAAATTGTCCCCTTAACTGGGAGTTAGACCAGGGAGGTAGGGCTGGCTGGGGGAAGGGAGGGAGGCTGCAGCCAGCAGCTGGAGGGACCTTACTAGTGCACAAGTTTTGTGCACTGGGCCTCTAGTATTCTATAATTTCTAAGAGGTTACAGCTTTTTTGTCCCCATCCATTTTTTTTCCTACAAGTCAAATGGCCTTGAGGTCATTCTCTAATACTGATACAGTTTAGGCCTTAATATTACTTTTATCAATCTGATGTGTGACTAATCATACCTTGGTATAATTTTACTGTAATTCATAATTACCAGTTTTATGTGTTTAATGCTATTTAAAATCTTTGTGCTGAACTATCTATTCATAACCTTTTCTAATTCTCTATAATGTTTCTGTTGGTTTTATTTAGTTGCAGAGATCCCATATAGAATAAGGAAAATTATCCTCTAGTCTGTAATTGAACATTTTTCAGTTTTTTACTTCCTTTTGACTTTGCTCATTAGATTGTTGCTGTGAAGATTTTTTTATTTTGCATATTTATTAATCTTTTCTTTAATGGTTTCGTTGTCTTTTTCACACTTAAGCCTCCTCTGTTTCAACACTATGTATATGTATATAATACACACATAAAAATTATATAAATAATGCATATACATATATGCAATATATGTATATTATATATGCATATATATACACACATAATTTGTATATATGAAACACACACACATACTCCTATGAATATATGTTTTAAAATTCTCATGATTTCTCCCTGGAATTTTAAAATTTCATTTTTAGGTTTAAAGTTTGATCCATCTGGAATTTATTTTGTTTTAAAGCACAAAGTAATTATCCTCTTTATAGGCACTGAATAATATGTCTCTTACCCTATTGATTTTACATACTAAATTTTATCATATACCAAATTATATTTTTCACCATCCTATTCCAATTATTATAGGTTTTTAATGTACTTTACTATCTCATCACTAGCCCCGACCCCCAGAATTCTCCTTGTTATTTCTGCTTCTTATTTTTTCTACATAACTTTTAAAAGAGCTTGTATATATTTTTTAAAGTTGCTATTTTTATTGATATTGCATTAAATGTATAGAATAATATAGGCAGAACTGGTATCTTTGTGATATTGAATATTCCTATCGAAGAATAAAGTACCAGTTTCCACTTATTCTACTCTTCTCCTCCAATTGTCTTATAATTACATAAATGGTTTATACAGTTTGTTTGTTTCAACCATTGTCCAAATAACATACAGGCATTTCAATGTGTTGATATGTCTCTCGTCTCTTTGAAGCCATCTGTCTCCCTGCCTTCCTGACTCTCATTGCCTTTTATGTCTCCATTTTATTTGTTGAAACTGAATCGGTTGTCTTGTGGAGTTTCCCACCATCTGGACTGTGCTGATTGCACTCCCATGGTGTTGTTTAACATGTTTATCTGCCCTTATTTCAGGAAAAATGCTACATAGGAGATGAACTGTTCTAGTCTCTTTGTGTGTATATTCCTCAGCAGCATTTCAATTTTACTTGTGTAGATCTTTCAAATACCTAGGGGCTTTAATGATATAACCTCTATGGAGGGCAGTTTGGCAATGTTTATCAAAATTGCAAGTACTTGTGTCTTTTGGCCTAGCAATTTAATTCCTAGGAATTTATCCTGCAGAGATAATTGCACACCTGTGAAAGGATGCATTTCTGAAGTTACTCATGGCATCATTATTTGTAAGAGCAAAAGATTGCAATAATCTAAATTCCCCATGGTGGGAGACTAACTAGGTAAATTATGGCATTCCCATACAGTGAAATGCTGTAAAGCTAATTTTTTAAAAAATGAGGAAGCTCCTTATGTAATGATAAGAAATAGTTTCTAAGATACATTGCTAATTGAAGAAATGAGGTTGCAAATGAGTATGTATAGAATGTATATGATGTTATTATTTCTGTAAGAAAAGGGTAAATACATATATGGCATATACATACACATCTCTGGAAGATACTAAAGAGGAATTGGCTGACTAAGGGATGAGAGAGTGTGGGAAAGAAAATCTACATGCCTTTTCATACCTTTTGAATGTTGTACTCTGTGAATGTTTTACCTATTTAACATTTTTAGTTAAAAAAGTTTGTATTGTTATGAATTATATAGCAGGTTATATTTAAAGATTATTGTAGCATTGTTTGTCTTAAATAGAGTCAATATATTAAAGGGAGTTAGATGTCATCTAAATATTAAACAGTAAGGAAGCCATCTAAAACTGAGATAGCTCTCTCTCTCCCTCTCTCTCTCTCTCTCTCTCTCTCTCTCTTTCTCTCGCTCACACACACACACACACACACACACACACACGGTCTTGTAGAGAAAATTCCTGCCCAACAGGGACAGTATGTCAGAGTAAACATAACAAGGGATTTGAAGCCTTCAGACAAAAGTTCAGATCCCCTTTTTATTCCTTAGTAAACTTACGCTTCCTGCTCAAAGTGGGGTTACCTTCTGGCTTCTTATGAAGATCAACTAATTTGTATTATGTCTAGATGCCTGGTCCATTATATTATTTCAGCTCTAGAATTGGTCTCTGGGGTAAAAATTGAAGTCAAAAGAAATATATTTTACAGAAAAAATTTCTTTTTTCAGTTTGAAACTTAGGTGTTCCTATCATGTTCTTGAATTGTATTAACAATTTCCTGCTTCCAGCTCCAGCCACTCACATGTGGACTCCCAAGCAACACTAGAAGTGAGAGTGAATGACAGGTATCCCTCCCATCCTACTTGGGCTGTCTCTCTGGCACTTGTCTCTAGCTGAGCTTTGACTGTCATTGTTTTTCTTTTTTTAAAAATACATTTTATTGATTTCAGAGAATAAAGGAGAGATAGAGATAGAAACATGAATGATGAAAGAGAATCATTGATCAGCTGTCTCCTGCATGCCCCACACTGGGGATAGAGCCTGCAAACCCGGACATAGGCCCTGACCGGGAATCGAACCATGACCTCCTTGTTCTAAGTTGACACTCAGCCACTGAGCCACACTGGCTGGGATGTTTTTCTTATTGAGTCTATAAAACTGTGTATTTAAAATACAGATCTATAGATCTAGTACAGCATAAAATCTGTGAGGCTTACAACCAACCTTATGCCCATAGTTCAGTCAGTCTCTGCAAGGCCAATTATCTGCATTTTTAAAACAAGTTGAGATAACGATTTAATTGTATTCAATTTACCTATAGACAAATCTCATCTCCAAGATAGACTCTGACACATATCTTGGAGTCATAAATATATTCTCTGAAATCTCTCTGACACAATAGCTTTAACTTTTGATAATGTTTAAGACTTGTAAGCAGCAGCCCACAAGAAGCAAAATGAAAAGCCAACATCCTTGCCTGCACTTCACCGTGACTCTCCTGAAATCCTTCAGTGAACTAAGGAGAGCAATGCACCTTAATGGTGTGCTGGGCCGTGAGCGCTGGTGCTCACAATATGAGATCCATAAAATATCCTTCCCCTTTTACCTGTCCAGTGATGGAAAAGCCTTAAGCTGCTATAAGGAGATTAATAAAGGACAATATTGGACAATTTCCTGTCATTGAGGACTGTTAAACTTGGAAGAGATTCAGAAGAAAATAATTAAATCCATTTCTCTCCAGATCGATGAACCTAAGAGTCGTTGATTACTGTTGGGAGTGGTTTAAACTTTGCCTTTTGGAGAGAGGTATACTATCCCCTCCCCGTTTTTTCCTAACCAACATTAAAATTGGCTGATTTCCTTGATTTATCTTTCTACACACTTCCTAAAGGTGTTACTATATCGTACATGTGGTTCTGAGCATTACAGAGAAATGTAACCAGAATACTTGCCCAGAGCCTTTTTATCTACTTATGTTTTTCTTGATTGCCCACACTCTGCAATAAAAATCGCAGGTGACCTTTTCAGTCACTCACAGTGATGAACAGGAAAAGGAAACCAAAGCTTCTTTTAGAAATCCCCGATTACAGTGGGTGTGGCAGGTGTATTAATAGAGTTAACAGGTGGATATTTTTAGTGTAGCATTAATACATCCCTCACTCTCAGGGAAAATTTGTGTTTTAAGTTTATAGGAACATTGAAAAACAAAGTAGTAAAATTATTTTTGACACGTTCTCACTTTCACTTTCCCTGTGGTCTATAATCCTGCAAAGAACCTTTCAAAAAAGTAATGTATGTAACTTCATTTCCCCAGGGGACAGTAAGGGTGAGCCATGAGTATTTTGTGTGTGTGTGTGTGTGTGTGTGTGTGTGTTTTCTTTTAAAGAAGGAGCCACCTAATTTAGGTAGTTGTTTTTATCACTTAGAGAGTTTCTTCTGTCAGTTTCTAGCATTTCTAAACAAGGTGAAAAGAATTCTGAGGAAATCATAATAATATCATGTTTTCCAAATTTCTTAATTAGTATGTGTTTTTAAAATATGAGATATTGTGACTTCTGAAAACATTGAAACAACTGTATGAAATGTAAATGAGCAAAAGCAGCATATGAGGGTTCTATTCTTCAGCCTGGCACACAGTGAATGCTCAGTAAGCAGTAGGTTGAAGCACAGGAATTTGCCCATAATTGACCACTGTGACTTACAAAAAATGGCAATTCACAAGATTAGACCTAATATTAGTAACCTTTCTTATTTACCTTGGTTCAGAATCCCTTGAGCCTAAACCATTTTACTGAAAGAGCACTCAGATCTTGGAAATATAGTTGTTACCTAAGATAAAAGAATAGTTTTGTGTGGTCTCAGTAGACACTGAGGCAAAGTGAACCTATACATTTCATCTCAGGAGAGTTTCAGGATGTCCTCAAATTCTACACATGATCATATAAAATCAGGGAAGAGGGTAAAGCTAAAGGAGCAGAATAGCAACAGCTGTGAGGGCTGCATTGTAGTGGGGAGATACAGAATCCAAAAATTAAAGGAAGACAGAAACACAGAAAATATAACCCAAATGTAACTTAATGTAAATAAATATAATATAATAATTGATATAAATACAAATATACATACTGAGTAACTGAGACACATACACTTTGGCCAACAGCCCTGACTACCACTCTCCTCTCTTAGGGTACCATCACATTACAACTGTGTTCTCACTATATGCAAGGTGTTCTCACTATACAGTTCTCACTATGCAAAGCTGGCGTTGAATACTCTGAACGTCTTTCTGTGAGAAATTTTTTTCTTTAGGTTTGTACACTGAATAACCTCTCTGAATATTTTACCTCATTTCCCAGCCCTTCAGGATACACTCAAGCTTTAGTGAATGGTTGGAGGGTGAGTCAGGCTGCTACTCCCACCATTAGCAAAATAATTGAGAAACTGCCTTTACATCTGGGTATTTTTAGATTTTCTGGGATCCAGCCAACTTTTTAAAACTTTATTATACAAGTGCCATTTTAATATTACAAGATTAGAAAATCCAGTACTTTTTTAAGACTCTGAATGAAAAGTCAGATATCTCTTTAAACAATGTACACCTAACTCATAAAGGGAAATACCAGAAAGGCATATATCTTGTGCTGTCCTGTTCTCTCTGGACCCTAGCACCTAGCACTGGGCTGATAAGTAGTTGGCAAGGACAAGTCTTTATTGAATGAATGAATGAATGAATGCAATTCTAGGCATTGCATTCATCTTTGAGTTTTATCATTTTTAGCATATATAGTAGCTCATTAAACATCCTTTGTATACAAGAAGTTGTTCAATACAAATGACTGTTTCCTCACCTTTAAAATGAGGGTCTGGATAGGAACATGCTGCAGTCTTGTAAACAGCTAAGCACACAGGCTGGGGAAGAGAGCTATTAGTATAGATTTCTTACAACATTAATGGGCAAGCTAAAACCATTAATGACTGGCTTAGTTCCAAAATGGCCTTGGGCCACACATGACCTTGATTGATGATGACTTTTTAACAGGTCTCTCTGAAACTACTCATTGAATTTTGCCTTGGGGCTGTTGTGTCACTTGTTTAGCTCTCCTGACAGTATTCCAAAGGAAATCATTCATTGGCAAGCACAAAAGCTCCAGGATTGTGCCAAACAGAATTACTCATTACCATTTTATGGAAAGTTCAAATCACATTTGCAGGAGGGATGGGGACCTACCAGCTCACTGCTTCTGGTTGGCATTTTTATTTGCCCCAGTAATCACCAGCTTTAACCAAAAGCCCTAGGAATTCCAAAATAGAGCCTCTTTATCAGTTAAGATCTCCTGAAGAAAGGGAATATGTTACTGAATAAGACATCTTAGGTAAGGAGACATCTTTTGTGGAGTTCATGCTACTAATTTTTCACTTTCTGTTTTAAACACTTGCATTATGGGCTATTTGGTCAAGAACCAGTGTTATGAAGAGTAGATTGTTTAGCCTTCTTCCAGCCCTGCACTATCAAATATGACAACCACTAGCCATAGGTGGCTATTTACATTAAGTAAAATTAAATAAAATTAAAATTCTTGTTTCTCACTTGCACTAAGCCACATTACAAGTACCCCATAGCCACCAGTGGCAAGTATACATATATAATATTTCTATCATCACAGAAAGTTCTGTTGGGCCACATTCTTCTAATATTTTTGAAGGACACAGGGTAATCAAGAATTTTGGCTTTTAATTTTAGAATTTTCTTATGGCCTATAGTGGGAAAAGATTTAGCCAGAGATTTATTTATTCAGCATCTAGTTATTGAGTCAAAACAATTTTCCAAGAGGTTACCTTTGCTGTGAAATGTTCTTGAAGGTCTATGACCCTGACTTCCTACTAGATATGTCCCACGGGGGCTACTGTGAAAACTCAGAAGCTACTTGGAAGCCTTGGGTTTGCACCAAAATAGAATCTTCTAAGTCACAATTTATCTTCATTCCAATGAACCTCCTCTTGAGGCTGAGGAGTTCAGACAATATATTCATATATGCCAAAGCACTTTAAAAAGTCTAGGGAATTTTAGCACCACATTTCCCTTTGTTGTTTTTCAACATTTCCAGGACTGGTTAGTTCCTAAATGAGCGGGCCACTATAGACTCTTGCAATCCTAAACTTACTCTTGGATGCTTGCAACATACCCAAGAACTATAGGCATGTAGCTAGCTCAGTGCTAGCTGCTCTGTGATCAGTAATTCCAAGCCACAGAGTACTACTCCGAATCATTTTGGAGTACCACTGGCACATTACCAATTGAACCAATAATTAAGGAATATTCAGTGATTTAGAAAAGGCTAATATTTCAGTTCTTTTCTACTCTGGTTACTTGAGTTTCCCATGAAAATAAGTATTTCTTGAAAGAAAAAATTTAACTTTAACAATTTAAAGGATAATTATTTTTAAAAGGTTTATAATCTTCTCATACAAATATAAAATTATAAAAATGAAAAGATTTTATTTAGTTCATTAATTATTGAGACAACCAATAAGATGTTATAACGAATTCATGAGAGAATTCAAAAAGCAGTTGAAATATAAATCCATCAGGAATACTGAATACATTTGCTTAACAGATGCAAAACTGGTCAGTATCCACAGGACAATAATCAATTGCATTTAACCATACATGTACAATTTAATTTTTATGGACAAGAATCATTTGCATCACTATCAATTATCTGAGACTTAGATAGTTGTAATATTGTTCAAAAATAATGAAGGGTCCCAAACCCATAGAGTCTGATAGCCTGGAATGGTATGTTCTAGATAATACATCGTTTTTCATCAAAGACACCTGGTAGTCATCTTGGTCCATTTCCAAGTCTTTCATAATTTTTTTTCTGGTAAATTAAATATTTATAGGTTACTTTCTCTCATAGTTCTGTACCTTTGATTTATCTGGCCATTTCTTTCTTGTTTGAGAGATACCTGGTGAGCTTTTTGCTTGATTCAATAAACAGGAAAAAGATTATAAAGATATATTTTATTGACAAGTGTAAGAGAGTATGGGAAGAGTCACAGTGGTGTAAATAGCTGGAAGGAGAAGCCAAAGAAAGAGAAAAAGATGAAAGGATTAAATCATGTATATAATAATTTTATAGATGTCGAGATTATAGAATTAAACCTCCTTGTAGCCTTTATTTCTTTGGTTCTAACCCCTTCATTCTAAGACACATCTCAACTTAGTAACGCCTTTTTTGGAAGAAAAATTTTAAAGGAAAAAATGTATAGTTCTTTCTGAAAATAGCACAATGAAGTATATTTATTCAGACCCTAACATATTATGCCCTTAATAACCAAACTTTGAGCCTTCTCAACATCCTTCTGATTCACTTTTGGCCATCATTTATCATATGACATGCAACTTTTCATAATGGATTTCCTGATCAAAACCTTTTAGCACCTTTGTCATTAAAAACATAATCTTAAGTAATTCCAAAGTATGTCTTTGGTGTATTCTCTACATTTCCATTTCATAATTTACTAATCTTCCCCACACCCTTACCCACCACACATTTATACAGCTAATTTAGAAAGTTATCAGGAAGCTTTTGTCAGTTTAATAACTGAGCGATAGTCTTTCACAAAGCATGCCTGGCTCCTTCACCTTTCTCACTTTCAAAACACTGATTTATTTTGAGAGATTTGGCAAATTCTCCTGCCTTTAAAATTGTGCTACTTGATGTCCAACAGAAAGTTATTTTGTATATATATCCTGAGAACAAGAGATTTATCTCTGGCACAAATTTACCTACTTGCCTGTGTCTTCTATTCTTGGAACCTTGTAAAACATTTGGTTGTTGTTTTACAAGAAAATCAGTTGGTTCATTTCTCAAGTTGCTGCATAACTTACAATAAATTTACACCTACCTTTCTGTTCTCTTCTGCATATGTGGTCCTTTTTCTTTGCAGTGCTGCCATTATAGTACAGTCCTTTGAGGACAATTTCTAGATCCAAGTTTAGCAAAAACTCCACAGTGGAAGGCAGTGCCAAGGGAAATAAGTCAAATGAGGAATCAACAATAAGCAAGCAGCTGAAAGTACACATTTGTCCAGGCTATGACACTTACACAGGAAATGACAGCAGTGTCACAGCTTGTCTCTCTGAGGAATAGCTGATTTCTTTGGACATTGATTGCAAGATTTATTCCAATTTCACAGAAGTTAAAATTAGTGGTGGGAAGGAACACCATGCATGATAGAATTGAGGAAATTTGCTAAATTACAGATTGCTAAAATACAGATTGTTTTAGAAGGTAATGACTTTTTTTGTCCGTATGTGACAGATTCTTTAACAAATTTCCCAGCTTCTTGGCTGATCTAGGTTAACCCTTTCTCTTAGTAAATCAGGAGACAAAGTCCTGGAGACTTCAACCTGTTCCAAATTTCACCAAGTGAGCTCTTGCTAACCAGAGTTACAACAGTGGTTTCCAGGCACCGAGTGCTAAACCATGGGGGTGGCAGTGGGGAAGGGAGTGAAACTTCATGAATTCAAATATATCCACTCTAAAGGACTGTCTAATTTTTATGGTGAAATGTTCATTCTTTTCTGTGGCTGGTGAGTTTGTTCTTTTATGTGGCTATTATTATTATTTTTTTGCCTCCATCCCAATGTATTTACTTGGTAAAATAAAAATTGAGCATCCCTATATTGGTTCCTTCAATTTAAAAAAATTACTAGTCCTTTACATGCAAAACTCTGAGAATTAATAGGCCAAAGGGCTTCAAGACTGTGTTCTTGCATTAGGCATCTCTCTTAACTATTTCCTATGGCTGTAGTTGGTAGTTTGTCTTCGTTTTGCTGGAAAAATGACTTTCTTCAGCCATATTTCTCAGCTGCAAAAGAAAACCTTTTTTTCTCAACTCACAATTTGAAACAATTTTTATATCAAATAATTGGGTTCCCCAAAACAAAGCAAGTTGCATTTATGAATAATCCATCTCTATAAATAAGAATACTAAGGGAGTTTTAAAAAAGACCATCTTTTTATTGTGCTATCTTTTAGTTTTATGACTCCTCAGACCTCATTTACAAGATTTACTTCCTGACCTGTTTCAATGAAGTGTTTTCTAAAGCAGTATGCATGCACACAATGCCCACAACCTACCCTACCATGGGCAACAGAGAAGAGAAATGCAAGAATTAATGGCAGTTTATTTACAGTGTAGCTATTTCTGCCTTTTCTAGCACAACAGCACTGTCTACTATTCTAGGATCTGCAGATCCTTGTTTTTATGCAAAGGCATTTTATACAGAAGCTTGAAAATAATGAATCTACAAAATAATGCTCTAAGTGAAAGTAACTCATTTTGGAGTGTGTTATTATGATTAATAGTGGAGCTCTGGCATTTTGTAGACTAATGTTAATACAGCAACATTTGGGTAGCACCTTTTGTGATTTTTCAAGGTGGTGCACTTGTTTGTTAATGCATCCCATGTCCAGCCATTGAATTATGCCAGCATTACTGACAGTGCCACTTTGTCAGGCTGGAAAGATGGTCTCAGACTCAATAAGGAAACACTTTATCAAAAGGAATAAAAAATGGAAATGAGCTACTACCTTTGGGCTCAGATTAAATTAGCCTCGGGAATTTAGAAGCAACAGCTACTCTTGCTGTTCCTTTTAATGCAGCATTGTGGATCTTTATATCTCATACTCTATTAATTCAGCAAATATTTATTTGCCACCTACTATGTGTAATGCATTAGGTGCTTATTTTGATTATCTGATTATCTTAAGATATACAAAATGAATGTATTTCCATTTGTGCCTTCATAAAGTGTAGGAAAAGAAATGATGCATGTACGGAATTATCTGTAATAAGAGAAAGTAGCAGTACGTGCTATGGTAGAGAGACAATGTGCCAAGATTTCAGAGGTGGGGCGGGGGCGGGGGGAATTGTTTTAACTGAAGAACCAGAAGGGTATTCATATAGGAAATGGAAGTGGAGCAGAACCTTGAGGAGTGGTTAGGATTTGCACATATGAAATCAGGTTGAATTAGTTCCAGAAAACGAACCATGCAATCCAACATCAGGAGAGGGAAATTCTGGGATATGTACTGCAAAAGGATATCTGGGTAGAATTGCAGGGTTCATAAAGGGGAGTTGTACGGAGAAAGTCATGCAGGATAGTATGACTTTCCTATCCTGCATGTAGGAGGTGCAGTAGGTTATATTTGAGACTAAAGATTGTGAGCTTTAGTCTACAGGCATGAGAGAGATCCTGAGATTTTATTAATATAGGAATCCATGTTCATAACAGTACATCAGACAATTCCCCTGGAGGCTATGCATGTGTTGTGTTGAAGAGGGCAGTAAGCTGGGATTCGGAGAATGGCTGAGAGCTATTGGTGGAGTCCTTGAAAATGCATTCAAGGAAAGAACTGTCACTATGGCCATGGGAATGGCCACAGGATGGTGGACAGGAGAGGTGACAGGGTTGCAGTATGGAATAAGTGTTGACAGTTTATTGAACATAAGGGGAAATGAGATGGAGAAGAGACAAGGATTTTGATGTTTTAAGAGAGAGAGAGAAAATAAGAATGGGTTTGATTGATGACAGAGTCCTATTTGTGCCACCTTGAATTTGAAGTGCTGGCAAGAGTCAAAGACTAAATATATCAAGAGCAATTTGCAATGCACATCAGAAATTAAGATAAAAATAAAGCCAGAGCTAGAATGTTACATACTTGAGAATAACATGATTGGATAATAGTATAAGTATCTTTGTTTTGAGAGTTCACCAGTGGGAGTGAGAACATTACAGAGAGGAGGCCAGGAATAGATACGTGGAGAACAACTACACTTAGAAGGTGTAAGGAGGAAAGGAAATATTTCCCTCTCCCCTAGGAGAAAAGAAAATACTCAGACAGAGTAGTCAGAGGCAGCAGAAGTGAGGGGGCTAGGGATTAGGGATGGGATAGGCGATATCAGAAAGTTTGGACTGGGATAGCAGAGGTTGTTTTGCTTGCACGCTGGAAATCTTACCTTCAAAAGGAGGAGAGATCATTTAATTATGGATAATCTATGTGTTTTCAGAGCAGAGTGTTTTAGGTCTTTACTAAGGAGTTTCCTGACATGACAAACTCCCACCATTCACAGCCATAATGTTCCTAGTTTCCTTAGCAGAACACGTAAATCTGTGGCCTTCTGCTCACTGCTCTGGGAAGAGCCCTCTCACCAACATATGGATGCTCTTTCCAGGAGTCCTCTAGCAACCCAAAGATGCATTAGTGATTTGGGTATCTTTCTGGCAGTAAGAGAACACTACCAAGCCCAGCTGGTGTGGCTCAGAGATTGAATGTCGACCTATGAACCAGGAGGTCACAGTTCAATTCCCGGTCAGGGCACATGCCTGGGTTTCAGGCTCAGTCCCTAGTATGGGGTGTGCAGGAGGCAGCCAATCAATGATTCTTTCTCATAATTGATGTTTCTATCTCTCTCTCCCTCTCTCCCTTCCTCTCTGAAATCAATAAAAATGTATATTTTTAAAAATGGGGTTGGGGGGAGCAGAAACTTGGAACCTCTCAGTCAAAGAGAACTGACGTCTAAAACTACTAATAAACCATAAAATGTGAAGGACTTACAAATTAAACAGGCAGTTCTCTAACATTGAAATTTTAAATATTACACGACTGATTAGAAAGCTCTGACTCAAACATCTGTTGAAAACACACTGCTCTTAAGTTAAATGTATGTGCACTCTCTTCACTGAGTAATGGGGACTATTAAAATTTCATACTAATTGAAAAACAATTTTCCAAATGTGTTTGCTCAACATCACTTTAGATGTTGTTTTAATGATGGTTAAAAAAAATACACACGCACACACACACTCTCTCTCTCTCTCTCTCTCTCTCTCTAGAGGCCCAGTGCACAAATTCGTGCATGGGTGGGGTCCCTCACCCTCACCAGTGATTGTGGCCGATGGGCCGGCAACCTGGGGGGGTGAGAGACTGCAGGAGGTTGGCTATGGGAGAACACTGACCACCAGGGGGCATCTTCCACGTTGAGCATCTACCCCCTGGTGGTCAGTGCGTGTCATAGCGACTGGTCATTCGGTTGTTTGGTCGTTCGGTCGTTCAGTTGCTTAGGCTTTTATATAGAGAGACTAGAGGCCCAGCACATGAAATTTGTGCATGGGTATGGTCCCTAGGCCTGACCTGTGATCAGGGCGATCTTCCCTGGCTGCTGCCCCCCACACCCCACCGCCCCCCTCCCCTGGTTCCCCATTCACCATCTGGCAATCAGAGCCTGCTGGCCTGGGGGAGGAACTGAGAGGTTGGCCATTCCCACCCACTCACTGGCCCTGCCACCACCCACCCCCCCCCCCCCCATTCCCCATTCCCCATCGGGCGATTGGAGCCTGCTGGCCTTGGGGAGGGCCCGAGAGGTTGGCCATCCCACCCACTTGCCACCCCCGTCCCCCGATGCCAGTTGCCCTCTAATGGGGAACCAGTGGAGTGGAGGCCTTGGCCTGGTGCCACCCATGTCCACCACCACCCACCCCTGGTTCCCCATTCCCCATCAGGCGTTCGGAGCCTGCTGGCCAGGGGAAGGGATCCAGAGGTTGGCCAGCAGGCTCCGATCGGGTGATCAAGGCCTATGGGCTGGGGCAGCTCCTGCATTGAGTGTCTGCCCCCTGGTGGTCAGTGTGCATCATCCCGCCCTTCGGTCAATTTGCATATTACCCTTTTATTATATAGGATAATAAGTAAACTGCTTAATTGTTTAAGTAAGCAGTTTAGCTTTCAGAGACCTATGGAAACAACGTGTGAGGATACAAGGAAATCATATCCCCAGTGTGTGCCAGTCTTTTGGAACACTGATGTGCTGAGAGGCAAAAATATTATTCAGAAATTGGGCACTGACACTGCTTTCTTTTCCCAAGAGAAATCGGTCAAGAACCAGATGAGTGTCCTAGCCTGTTTGGCTCAGTGGATAGAGCATCGGCCCGTGGACTGAAGGGACCCAGGTTCGATTCTAGTCAAGGGCACATACCTTGGTTGCAGGTTCCTCGGCTCTGGTTCGGTGTGTGCAGGAGGCAACCATTTTTTAAAAAAATATATATTTTATTGATTTTTTACAGAGAGGAAGGGAGAGGGAGAGTTAGAAACATCGATGAGAGAGACACATGGATCAGCTGCCTCCTGCACACCCCCTACTGGGGATGTGCCCGCAACCAAGGTACATGCCCTTGACCGGAATCGAACCTGGGACCTCTCAGTCTGGAGGCCGAAGCTCTATCCACTGAGCCAAACCAGTTAGGGCAGGAGGCAACCATTTGATGTGTCTTTTTCACATCCATGTTTCTCTCTGTCCCGCCCCCTCTCTTTCACTCAATAAACAAATAAATAAATCAATAAATCAATAAATGGAAAAATATCCTCAGGTGAGGAATAACAAAACAAACAACAACAAAAAGAACCAGATAAGCTTGATATTTAGAAATATTCATATAAGTAGAACCACCGGTTTGTTGGTATAAGCTGACTTGGTAACATTGTCCTGAGTATAAAAAGGACAGTGTTGCCCTAGCTGGTTTGGCTCAGTGGATAGAGCGTTGGCCTGCGGACTGAAGGGTCCCAGGTTCAATTTCAGCCAAGGACACATGCTTGGTTTGCGGGCTCGATCCCCAGTAGGGGACGTGCTGGAGGCAGCCGATCGATGATTCTCATCATTGATTTCTCTCTCTCTCTCTCTCTCTCTCCCTTTCCCTTCCTCTCTGAAATCAATAAAGAATATTTTTTTTTTAAAAAAAGGACAGTGTTTAGGAGGTTCTTCCCTCTCTGAGATTTTCACTGGGAGCAGCAGCCTCATAGGGAACCGACGTGTAAGAGAAAAAGCAAACAAGGATGTGCTAAATCTGCCTTTTCTCTGGGTTACCACTTTACCACTTCCTGTGGGTTCAGCAGCTGGGCTGAATAAATGGGCCCATGGCAGGTGTGTGTCTGATCTCTTCCCACCACTTGGTAACCCAGCTGCATGGTGCATTACCTTTAAAAATTGTAGTGAATGAGTCAAGGGGCATTTCCAAATGCCTAACTTCACAAGTTCATCTTAAACCCTGTGAATATCTTTTGGTTTTCATTATAGTTGTCCTGGATCTAGGTAGTGTTGTGTAAGTTAGAGTAAACTGTTTCAAAACTACGATCAAAATATATATGTTGAGGCTATGAAAAATGAATTGAGGGAGAAGCAAGATGGCGGCGATATAGGCAGACGCGTCCCGGGTCTTGTCTCGGAGCAAATGGAGTAAGCAGCTGAAACTAATAACACCCACCCCAAATTGGGGAATTTACTCAGCTGGTGAGACAGCTTGCAGCCAGGAAGGGCAGAGCTCCCCTGGAAAGGTTAAAAACCAGGGATCTGGGCAGGAAAGTTTGCCAGACCTGAGCCCAGAGGGTCAGAGGGAGACCGCATGGCAGACAGCCGCGTCTCTTGGGACAGACACAGCCCTTGACTGGGGAAAGGAGTTCCGCGGGTTTGCTGGCACCGGGAGATTTGAGATTTGGATTTTGTGATTGCGGAAAACTGAGACTAAAGGGGGCATCCTGAGGAACTGACCAGACCATGCAGTGCCCATAAGAGAGGAGCGTTTCCCAGATCATGCAGTGCTGGTAAGAGAGGAGCGTTTCCCAGACCTGTAAGAGAGGAGCGTTTCTGCGGCTGGCCGGCGTTTGTTTGTTTATTTGTTTTCACTGAACCCTGCTCATAGGACAGTTCGGATACAGACACTCACCTGTGCTGAAGAGAGGGCGAAGGTGCAGACGAGGGGAATCTGGGGAGAGGCTGAGGAGAGAGGGGGAGCCGGGGGAGGTGGCAGCAAATTGAGTGCTGAGACACCCCTGGGCCCAGGACTGGGGCAGCCATTCTCTCCAGAGGGTGGAATTCCTCCCCCCAGCCCCCCAGGCAAGGAGCACAGCCACACCCAGATTCCACCCTGTATGAGATAAAAGATTAAAATAAGCTGATTAGTCCCTGGGAGTAACCAGGGTCTGGCCTATAGAGGGACTTTCAGTCCCACCAACAACACAGAGCAGGGTAATGATTAAAAAAGGATAGAGAAGCTGTATAGCCTCAGAGGCCAACCCAAAAACACTGCCACCCAGAGGCTGAGCCACAAACTGACTCTTAGGTGAATACAAATTAAGGCAGACTGGATCACAAATACAGCCTGCCTTAAAATCAGGACTGTGATTTACAACACGGATGAACAGTGTAATGCAGGGAAATTCAACACTCTCCTAAATTCCTGGGAGGACTAAGGCGAATCAGGCTGAAGAGTAGAAGAACCGAAAGACCATCACTACTGCAAATTTTTTCTTTTTTTTTTTTTTTTCGCCTTTTTACTAAAACCAATTTTTTTTTCTTTTTCTTCTTTTTCTATCGCCTGATTTTACCCTTTCAATTACTACATTTTTATATTTAACCAGTATTATTACTGCTACCATTTTACCATTTTTTAAAGTGCCATTTTATTTTTTCTTTATTTTCTTTTGGGATTAGTGTTCTCCATTCTATTTTCATCATTCCTTTAGCATTAATTTTCCCTATCTCAATTTCACCTTTGCTAAAACCCTCTTCCTCACTTTTCCCCTTTTGGTGTCCTGTTTCTCTTACAGTATTCCTACTTTAGATTTTCCCAATTCCGTCTTTTTACCCCCTGTCTAATTCCACCCTACTTATATATCCTATTTCCAATCCACTGCTCTAAATCCTTATACACCTATTCTTTATCCTTCTTCACTTTCCAAACATTTTTTTCTCTTATCTTTCGATTGTTTTCTTGATTGTTGAATATATTGGTTTTTTTTTAAAATTTCTTTGTTTGTTTTGTTTTGTGTTTTTTCTTTTTCTTTTTTAGGACTGGTTGTGAGGTTGTTTTTCTTTTTCTTTTTCTGCTGGTTTTTCCCTTCTTCCCTCCCCCCCGGGTTATTTTTGTGCTTCTGTTTCCCCTTACCCCTCTTGATATTATTGGTGGTTTGTAGTTTGCATTCATCTCCAGGAATCTGTTGCTGGAATTTGTTGAGAATAGTGGCAGTTCTATGGGAGTTTGCTCCTCATACAAATAGTCTCTTCCCCACTTCTACTTCATTCTCTCTTTTCGCTCTTTTTTTTTTCTTTTTTTCCCCCCCTCCTTTTTCCCAATTCTATTTTTGCACTACTTTTTTGTTTGTTTTTTTCTTATTTTTCTTTTCTTTTCTCTCTTTTATCTTCTTCTCTTCTTTCTTCCTTATCCTCTAATTCTCTTAATTCGGGTGGTCACCTTTATTTGGGGTTATTAATATCGTGAATATACTTGTGTTCAGTACCTGGTACGTTGTGCCTTGTTGTGTTGTATTTTGTGCCTTTAAATCAACGCAGCAGATCCAAGCAACAGCAGCCCCCTGATCACCGCAGCCTCCTGATCACCACACCCTCTGTCTGAGGAACAGCAGCTGTACGTGAAGCCCCCCCCCACCAGCCAGAAGAGCCACAACAGCTGTGAACAGCACCCACCAGAGGAGCTGCTTCCAACTGGGAAGCAGCTGCTACCGCAACCGTCCGAGCAGAAATCACAACCCAAGGAGCCCCTGCCACCCAGGGAGCAGCCACTGAACGACTCAACATCTACATATGTCAGCGAGATCAAACATGGGTAGGCAAAGAAACCCCCAAAGGAAAGAAAAGGAGGACTCGCCAGAAAAGCAGCTAAGTGATACAGAGGCATGCAACATGACAGGAAAAGAATTCAGAATAAGGGTCCTAGAGTGCATACACCGGACAGAGGAAAAAGTCAACAACTTATTCAAGAAGCAAGAAGAAACAGATGAAAAAATCAACAGCTTATGCAAGAAGGAAGAAGAAACAGATGAAAAAAATCAATAACTTATGTAAGATCCAACAAGAAATGAAGAGCGATATAGCTCCAATAAAAAACACCATTGAAAGCATCAACAGTAGACTAGGAGAAGCGGAGGACCAAATTAGTGAATTAGAAGACAAGAAAGCAAAACACACTCAAACTGTACTGCAATTGGAGAAAAAAATTAAAAGACAGGAGGAGAGCCTAAGGGAGCTTTGGCACAACATGAAGCGAAACAACATACGAATAATAGGGGTGCCAGAACAACAGAAAGAGGAACAAGGATTAGAAAACCTATTCGAAGAAATAATATCAGAAAACTTCCCTGAGGTGGGGAAGAAAAAAGTCACACAAGCACAGAGAGTCCCAAACAAAGTGAACCCGAAAAGACCCACACCAAGACACATCATAATTACCATGGCAAGTTTTCAGGACAAAGAGAGAATCTTAAAGGCTGCAAGAGAGAGATGGAAAGTTTCATACAAGGGATCTCCCATTAGACTATCAAATGATTTCTCAACAGAAACACATCAGGCCAGAAAAGAATGGACGGAAATCTACAAAGTGATGCAAAGCAAAGGACTGAATCCAAGAATACTCTATCCAGCAAGGCTATCATTCAAATTTGAAGGGGAAATAAGAAGCTTCACAGACAAAATAAGTCTAAGGGAGTTTATCACCACCAAGCCAACAATGCAAGAAATGCTAAAGGGACTGGTGTAAAAAGAAGAAATAAAAAGCTCAGAAAGAAAACAGCCACACACAAAAAAAGAAATGGCTACAAACAAGTACCTTTCAATAATAACTTTAAACGTAAACGGACTAAATGCTCCAACCAAAAGACATCGAGTGACTGAATGGATAAAAAAACATGACCCATACATTTGCTGTCTACAAGAGACCCACATCATTAGAAGGGACTCACACAGACTGAAAGTGAAGGGATGGAAAAATATCTTCCAGGCAAATGGAAAGGAAAAGAAAGCTGGGGTAGCAATACTTATATCGGACAAAATAGACCTCAAAGTGAAGGCCATAACCAGAGATAAGGAAGGCCACTTCATAATACTAAAGGGATCAATACAACAAGAAGATATAACCCTGGTAAACATTTATGCACCCAATGCAGGAGCATCCAAATACATAAAAAAACTCCTAGAAGATATCAAAGGAGAGATCGACAGCAATACAATCATAGTAGGGGACTTTAATACACCACTGACATCTCTGGATAAATCCTTTAGACAAACAATCAGCAAAGAAACAGCAACCCTAAATGATTCACTTGATCAGATGGACTTAATTGACATCTTCAGAACACTTCACCTCAAAGCCACGGAATATACATACTCAAGGGCTCATAAGACATATTCAAAAATAGACCACATATTGGGTCACAAACAAAGTCTCCCCAAATTCAAGAAGATTGAAATCATACCAAGCATCTTCTCAGATCACGATGGCATAATATTAGAAATGAACTACAAAAAAAAAACCAACCCAAAATACTCAAACACTTGGAAGCTGAATAGCATGTTATTAAATATTGATTGGGTTACTAATGAGATCAAAGAAGAAATTAAACGCATCCTGGAAACTAATGACAATGACAACACAACAATCCAAAACCTATGGGACGCAATGAAATCAGTCCTGAGAGGGAAGTTTATAGCTCTACAGGCCTATCTCAAAAAGCAAGAAAAAATGGTAGTAAATCACCTAACTCTACAACTCAAAGAATTAGAAAGAGAGCAACAAGAAAACCCCAGAGTGAGCAGAAGGAAGGAGATAATAAAGATTAGAGCAGAAATAAATGACATAGAGACCAAAAAGATAATACAGAAAATCAATGAAACCAAGAGCTGGTTCTTTGAAAGGATAAACAAGATTGACAAACCTCTAGCCAGGCTCACCAAGAAGCAAAGAGAGAGGACCCAAATAAACAAAATCAGAAACGATAGAGGCGAAATAACAACAGACCCCACAGAAATACAAATGATTGTTAAACAATACTATGGACAGCTCTACTTCAACAAACTAGACAACCTGGAGGAAATGGACAAATTCCTAGAAAAATACAACATTCCAAAACTCAATCAGGAAGAATCTAAAAATCTCAATAGGCCAATAACTATGGAAGAAATTGAAGCAGTCATCAAAAAGCTTCCAGCAAACAAAAGCCCAGGACCAGACGGCTTCACAGGGGAGTTTTACCAAACATTCAAGGAAGAACGAAAACCTACCCTCCTCAGACTACTACAAAAAATTCAAGAGGAAGGAACACTTCCAAGCTCATTCTATGAAGCCAGCATCACCCTAACACCAAAACCAGGTAAAGACAACACAATGAAAGAGAATTACAGGCCAATATCCCTCATGAACATAGATGCTAAAATCCTCAACAAAATCTTAGCAAATCGGATCCAGCAGTACATCAGAAAGATCATACATCATGACCAAGTAGGATTTATCCCAGGGATGCAAGGATGGTACAATATACGCAAATCAATAAACGTGATACATCACATAAACAAATTGAAAGAAAAAAACCACATGGTCATATCAATTGATGCAGAAAAAGCATTTGACAAAATCCAACACCCATTTTTTTTTAAAATCTTTATTGTTCAGATTATTACATTTGTTCCTCTTTTTTCCCCCCATAACTCCCCTCCTTCCAGCTCCCACCCCACCCTCCACCCTCGCTCCCCACCCACTGTGTTCATCCATAGGTGCATGATTTTTGTCCAGTCACTTCCCGCATCTCCCACACCCCTTTTCTCCCCAAGAATAGTTAGTCCATTCCCTTTCTATGTCCCTGATTCTATTATAATCACCAGTTCATTCTGTACATCAGGTTATTTATTCACTTGATTCTTAGATTCATTTGTTGATAGATGCATATTTGTTGTTCATAATTTGTATCTTTACCTTTTTCTTCTTCTTCCTCTTCTTAAAGGATACCTTTCAGCATTTCATATAATACTGGTTTGGCGGTGGTGAACTCCTTTAGCTTTTCCTTATCTGTGAAGCTCTTTATCTGACCTTCAATTCTGAATGATAGCTTTGCTGGATAAAGTAATCTTGGTTGTAGGTTCTTGGTATTCAGCACTTTGAATAATTCTTGCCATTCCCTTCTGGCCTGCAAAGTTTCTGTTGAGAAATCAGCTGACAGTCGTATGGGTATTCCCTTGTAGGTAATTGAGACTCTTTCTCTTGCTGCTTTTAAGATTTTCTCTTTGTCTTTTGCTCTTGGCATTTTAATGATGATGTGTCTTGGTGTGGTCCTCTTTGGATTCCTTTTGTTTGGGGTTCTCTGCACTTCTTGAACCTGTAAGTTCATTTCTTTCTCCAGGTGGGGGAAGTTTTCTGCCATTATTTCTTGAAATAGGTTTTCAATATCTTGCTGTCTCTCATCTTCTGGCACTCCAATAATTCTGATATTAGACCGCTTAAAGCTGTCCCAGAGGCTCCTTACACTATCTTCACACTTTCGGATTCTTTTTTCATTTTGCTTTTCCAATTGGGTGTTTTTTGTCGAATCTTTGGTTTGATTCTTGAGCTCCTCTGGTCTGCTATTGGGTATAACATTCTTTATTTCAGTCTGTGTATGCTTACTTTCTAATTTCTTTATCGTAGCATCGAGGGTCTCATTAGTTTTCGTGAGGCTCTGCACAAATTTATGGCAAGCCCTCAAAATTGCGATTCTTAGCTCCATATCCTCCATTTCTGTCATGTTTTTTTGTCTCCGCATCTTTTATGCTTTCTTGGTGCTCCCCCTTGTGGTCTCTGTGCGCAGTCTTGTTCTAGCCAAGCCTTAATTGTTGTAGTTAACACTAGAGGGATTTGACCACCAGGCCGACTGGCTGTAGGAATCAGCTGTGCGGAAAACGTCTGTCTTCTGGGGAGGCGCTAATCCAGTCTTTGCCTGAGGCGATCGGCAAATGGCTGTGCGCAGGGCTTGGGCGGGCGGGATCAACAGGGCGGGGGGAGGGAGCCGCTATGGCCGCTCTCAGTCCGTCCCCAGGGGTTCTGCCTCTCTGTCCCAGCAACTGCTGCAAACCTCGGAGGGGCCGTAGCCAGACAGTCCCGCTTCTCCCGTTTGAGTCTGGGTCCCTAGAGACTCGCCCGGATCTGTAGCCCAGAGTCTGAGACTGACTCCTGATTGAAAACGACAACCGCGCCCTCAGCCGCCAGCCCGCTTTGCGCGCGCACCACCTCACCACCGCACCACCGTACCTTTAAATTTTCCACACTACGCCTCCTCTGAGCGTCCGAATGCTGTTGTTTTTGCTTCTAGTTGAAGAGTCTCTCCTCAGCCAGCCTTCCTGAGGTTCTGGTTGATGTCCGTTCCGACTTTTAGTTGTATTTTTGAAGTGGTTGTTTACGGCGGCAATCTCCAGTGTTTACCTATGCCGCCATCTTCGATCCTCTCCCCAACACCCATTTTTGATAAAAACTCTCAGCATGGTGGGAGTAGAAGGATCATACCTCAACATAATAAAAGCCATATATGACAGGCCCACAGCCAACATCATACTCAATGGACAAAAACTAACACCATTTCCCCTAAGAACAGGAACAAGACAAGGATGCCCACTCTCACCACTCCTGTTCAACATAGTCCTGGAAGTATTAGCCATTGCAATTAGACAAGAAGAAGAAATAAAAGGCATCCAAATTGGAAAAGAGGAAGTAAAACTGTCCTTATTTGCAGACGACATGATATTATACATACAAAACCCTAGAGACTCTGTCAAAAAACTACTAGACTTAATACATGAATTTGGCAAACTAGCAGGATACAAAATTAGTGCCAAGAAATCTGAGGCATTTCTATACACCAATAGTGAGCTTTCAGAAAGAGAGATTATAAAAACAATCCCATTTACCATCGCACCAAAAAAATTAAGCTACCTAGGAATAAGCTTAACTAAAGAGGTAAAAGACCTCTACTCAGAAAACTACAGGACGTTGAAAAAAGAGATAGAGGAAGACATAAAGAGATGGAAGAACATACCATATTCATGGATTGGTAGAATCAACATCATTAAAATATCCATACTACCCAAAGCAATCTATAAATTCAATACACTTCCCATTAAAATACCAACGGCATACTTCACAGATCTAGAACGAACTTTCCAAAAATTCATCTGGAATAAAAAAAGACCCCGAATAGCTGCAGCAATCCTGAGAAAGAACAAAGTAGGTGGGATCTCAATACCAGATATCAAGCTGTATTACAAAGCCACTGTTCTCAAAACTGCCTGGTACTGGCACAAGAACAGACATATAGATCAATGGAATAGAATAGAGACCCCAGAAATCGGCCCGAACCAATATGCTCAATTAATATTTGACAAAGGAGGCAAGAACATACAATGGAGCCAAGATAGTCTCTTCAATAAATGGTGTTGGGAAAATTGGACAGATATATGCAAGAAAATGAAACTAGGCCACCAACTTACACCATACAGAAAAATAAACTCAAAATGGATAAAGGACTTAAATGTACGACAGTAAACCATAACAATTCTAGAAGAATCCAAAGGCAACAAAATCTCAGACATATGCCAAAGCAATTTCTTCACTGATACAGCTCCTAGGACAGTTGAAACTAAAGAGAAAATGAACAAATGGGACCACATCAAAATAAAAAGCTTCTGCACAGCAAAAGAAACCATCAACAAAACAACAAGAAAACCCACTTCATGGGAAAACATATTTGCCAACGTCATATCTGATAAGGGCCTAATCTCCAAAATTTATAGGGAAATCATACAACTTAACAAAAAGAAGATAAACAATCCAATCAAAAAATGGGCAAAGGATCTAAATAGACACCTTTCAAAAGAGGACATTCAGAAAGCCAAGAGACATATGAAAACATGCTCAAAGTCACTAATCATCCGAGAGATGCAAATCAAAACAACAATGAGGTACCATCTCACACCTGTCAGACTGGCTATCATCAACAAATCAACAAACGACAAGTGCTGGAGAGGATGTGGAGAAAAAGGAACACTCGTGCACTGCTGGTGGGAATGCAGACTGGTGCAGCCACTATGGAAGACAGTATGGAGTTTCCTCAAAAAACTGGAAATGGAACTCCCATTTGACCCTGTGATCCCACTTCTAGGAATATATCCCAAGAAACCAGAAACACCAATCAGAAAGGATATATGCACCCATATGTTCATAGCAGCACAATGCACCATAGCTAAGATCTGGAAACAGCCTAAGTGCCCATCAGTAGATGAATGGATTAGAAAACTGTGGTACATCTATATGATGGAATACTATGCTGCTGTAAAAAAGAAGGAACTCTTACAATTTGCAATGGCATGGATGGAGCTGGAGAGCATTATGCTAAGTGAAATAAGCTAGTCAATGAAGGAAAAATACCACATGATCTCACTCATTCATGGATAATAGAGACCATTATAAACTTTTGAACAATAATAGATACAGAGCCAGAGCTGCCTCACACAGATTGTCAAACTGCAGCAGGAAGGCCGGAGAGGGTTGGGGGGCAGGAGGGAGGGGGTTAAGAGATCACCGAAGGACTTTTATGCATGCATATAAGCATAACCAATGGACATAAGACACTGGGGGGTAGGGGAAGCCGGGGTATTGTCAAGGGCGGGGGGAAAAAAAGGACACATATGTAATACCCTTTGTAATGCTTTAAGCAATAAAAAAAAAGAAAGAAAAAAAAGAAAAATGAATTGATTACCTCCAAAAAACACAACCTATCATTACTTGTTGTATATGTATCTATACATAATCTTAACCCATGAAGGTGGGGTCCAGGGCCATCTTGTTTCTGAGGGTATCCGCAGAACTTAGCAATGTTATTTATTCAATTGACTATGAATTGACTTTTGAAAAACAGGACCTTCCTTATAGAGAACAGACTGACAGCTGTCAGAGGAAAGGGGAGATTGTGGTGCTGGATATAAAAGGTGAAGGGATTAAGCAAAACAAAAGGGAGGTCATTCCAAAATATCCTTTAGTGGGGCTTTTGTTATAGAGATATTAATACTGTATATGTTTAAAAACTTTTGGTTTGCTTTACAACTTTACTAAAAAAGAATTCCTATATATAGTCCTCTCTTTATTTTCCTGAGATAATTACTATGTAAATTACTGTTCTCCAGGATTGAAACTCTTCCAACATGGCTTTCCTTGGGCTCTTCTCTTTGCTGCTTCTGCAAAGTTTGGCCGTAGGGACCACTTTCCCTGATGAAACCATTGCTGAGTTCTCGGTGACTATGTATAATCACCTTCGAGCCACTGGAGAAGATGAAAATATTCTTTTCTCTCCATTGAGCGTCACCCTTGCTATGGGAATGATGGAACTGGGGGCCCAAGGGTCTACCCTGAAAGAAATCCGTCATTCAATGGGATATGACAGGCTGAAACACGGTAAGTATGCTTAGGTTTGATTTCTCAGGATGGTTTAACTTTAACTTTTAGCTCAGTTGTGTTGCCTTATGCCAGAGACGGCAGTATTTCACACAGCAAGAAAGTATTCTCATTGATATGGTATGGCTAGGAGAAACGTTAGGAAACCCAAGAAAGGAGTTAATTCTGGGTTCCATCCCTGGCTGAGTTAATTAAAAGAAATTATGTATGAATAATAATAATAATAATAATATTTAAATAAATCTTATTGTGATAAACAAAAGCAAGCATGGTTCTTGCTCTGAATTTTAAGTCTAGATGGAGAGACATATGTAATCAATTCTCATATAAGTAAATGAAACTTTACAACTGTGATGAGTGCTACAAAGAAAAGAAACATGATTCTCTAAGAATATCAGATTTTTTTTTTTGCGTAAAATCATGTTTTCATTATTATGAGACTTATATATAGTAAAAAATTTGTAGCGAAAAGGTATTTTGTAATCAGTTTGACATGGTATATGATTTCTATTTTAATGTTTCTAATATACATGTGAATTAACTCATTAAACAGTTAAGAACTAAAACAATTTATAAAGGATTTTCTAGTTATAAGGTTTTAAAAAAGTCTAGTAAAAGTAAATTTAAAGGAGTAATTTTTAAGCTAGAAAATTAAACTTAATTCTTATTTCTGATCAACGTAAGACTAATTTAATGAAAGTAACCTAAGTACTTTGAAAGTAAACAACCAAAAAATCTTTACTTGATAGATTCTACCAAGATATCGATTAAAATGAAAAATGATATCGGTTGATAACACTAAAGTTCAAATCTGTTCATTTGAACATCTAGAAATCACAGAAATATTGAACTTCCTTGCCATGTTTAATGTGGAGAATAAGCGAGTGCTTTTCCCCTGGGTCGTTAGCTGTGTTTTTACTGCCCGTACATTCTGTTTGTCCCACTATTAAACTTACCCTATGTTATTTTGCAGGTGAAGAATTTTCTTTCTTGAAGGAATTTTCTAACATGGTCACTGCTGAAAAGAGCCAGTATGTGCTGAAAATTGCCAGTTCCCTCTTTGTGCAAAATGAATTTCACATCAATGATGAATTTTTGCAAATGATGAAAAAATATTTTAATGCGGAAGTAAATCATGTGGACTTCAGTCAAAATATTGCTGTGGCCAACCACATCAATAAGTGGGTGGAGAATAACACAAATAGTATGTCATTTTCTTCTTTTCTTTCTCAAATAGCTTAGTTTTGACTCTCTCCTTAGTCCTGAAATTATTTGTCTCCTCATTCCTTTTCTATTTTGTATATTATATAGAATTTAGTTAAGTATCTAATAATTATTCTACATAGATTGAAGTCTTTTTGGAAGCACTGCTTATGAATAAACATTTGAGAAATAAGTATAGTCTTTTGCCATGCCTAGAATTTTGATGCTGATAGATTAACACTCGCCAGTTGATGGGTTTTTCCTGTGTAGTCATCTTAGCTATGGTATGGAACTTTGCTTGAGCTATTTAATAAATTAGATACTGATTGGAATGGCAGTTGGTGGTGGCTATCTTATGATTAAAATAAAATAAGAGAGTTAAAAGTCAGAGTTTAAAGATTTTTTTTTTTGTTGGCTTCACAAGACTTGATTGGTCATCAAAAAATTGTATAAGATTCCTTTAAAAAAGAGCAGCCCACTTTAAGCACAAATAAATGGAGAGAAATTAGAAAGAGATGTATGAATTTAAAATTTTATTTTTAATTCATGTATTCTAAATGTATTTCAGTTTTCCAAATGTTTCATATCTTATAATCCTATTTTCTAATTTTACCATAAAAATGAAATTAGAATCTAAAAAATGAGACCAAATTTAACGTAGTTTTACTACAGCTGTTCATTAAATTAATTCATATTGTTAAATTCCCCAAATAATGTTAATCTATTAAATTTTATGTTGAAACAGCAACAAAAAACCCTGATGACATGTGCTATTCCTACCAATCCCCCAAAACTGAAGCACATTCCTAAGCTCAGAAATACAATAGTTAATAAAATGAGAGATTACAGAGCAAAATTTGGTCCTATGTTTTTTACTATGATATTACTTTTTCTCTATGACTACTCTCACTAAGATCACTCTTTCAACTATGAGATTAAAATGTAAGAAAAAGAAATTTATTTTGTTTTTTTAACATTCAAAGAATAAATCAAGAATATTAATCTACCTGGAATAGATTGAATTATTAAAAGCTGTTTGTTTCCAAACTCTTTTAGTTTGTTTGTTAACCCTCACTTGAGGATATTTTTCCATTAATTTTTAGAGAGAGTGGAAGAGAAGGGGAGAAACAGAGAGAGAAATATCTATGTGAGAGAGACACATCTTTTGTTTGCCTCCCACACATGCCCCCACAAGGCCAGGGATTGAGCCTGCAACCTAGGTACGTGCCCTTGACCAGAATCGAACCTGGGACCCTTCAGTCCAATGGCTGATGCTCTATCCATTGAGCCAAACTGGCTAGGGCTCCAAACTCTTTTTAAACACTTATCAACAAAGATCCAGTGTCTTTCAAAATAGATTCAGAAAGGAATATATGTGATAGAAAAATAAAGCATCACAAGTTAAATTGGCTTTCACTTACCTGTTTTTACCTGGTCAAAGCAGTTGTTATATTTGGTAGAAAGCTATCCAATGTACACGGGGCATGTTTGAATTGAATGACATTTTAATCATGGACAATGTTCAAGAATAAACCTGGCATCATTTGTTGAGTGTTCTCTGTGCTGAGTGTTACATACATCATTGCAACTAGAAAGGGTTGAAGCCTGAGATTCTTCTGCAAGTAGTTCTGCAGTTGGTGCAAGTATCTACAATTGTGTTATTTTAGGTGGTGTGGCTATTTTAGATACCCTTAAGATATAATTGTGTGTGTGTGTGTGTGTGTGTGTGTGTGTGTGTGTGTAACATTTTTCTTTTGAAAGTAAGGTATTTTTAAAGTTTATTATAAATTTAGTAATGGTATAGAGTTTTTCTGAATCACTCTATTGGATGGTAATTTGATCATCTTTGATCCCCTTTCATCTTCTAATTTAATATTAATTTTCATCCATTTATTTTTCCTGAATAGGTCTGTTGAAAGATTTGGTATCCCCAAGAGATTTTGCTGCTGTCACTCATCTGGCCCTCATCAATGCTGTCTATTTCAAGGGTAACTGGAAGTCACAATTTAGACCAGAAAATACTAGAACCTTTTCCTTCACTAAAGATGATGAAAGTGAAGTCCAAATTCCAATGATGTACCAACAAGGGGAATTTTATTATGGTATGACATTTTGGCTTTTATTTCTCTCTTTTTGAGGTATATCAACAAATTTCTTTTTTTAAATATGTTTTTATTTATTTTAGAGAGAGAGGAAGGGAGAGAGCGAAAGAGAGAAAGAAACAGTGACCAGTTTCCTCCCATAAGCACCCAGGCCAGGGATCAAACCCAAAACCTGGGCATGTACCCTGAAGAGGAATCGAACCAGTGACCTTTTGGTGCAAAGGACGATGCTCAATCAACTGTGCCACACTGGCCAGGACTTGACAAATTTTTAAAATATGAACATGAAATATTCAGTACTTAAATTTCTTGTCAATTTAATTTAAGATAAATTTTTCTTAGCTTCATTTTCTAAGCCTCTAATTAGATCCTGAGTGAATACTATGAATACTAGAGGCCCAGTACACAAAATTCATGCACCCTCTCCAATCTGGGACCCCTTGGGGGATGTCCGACTGCCGGTTTAGGCCCAATCCCACACATCCCTCTCACAATCCGGGACTGCTGGCTCCCAACCGCTCGCCTGCCTGCCAGCCTGATCAGCCCTTAACCACTCTCCTGTGAGCTTGATTGACACCTAACTGCTTCCCTGCTGGCCTGATGGCCCCCAACTGCCCTCCCCTGCCAGCCCAGCCACCCCCAACTGCCCTCCCCTGCTGGCCTGGTCTCCCCTAACTGACCTCCCCTGCAGGCCTGGTCGCCCCCAACTGCCCTCCCCTGCGGGCCATCTTGTGGTGGCCATCTTGTGTCCACGTGGGTGCGGCCATCATGTGGGAGGGTGTGATGGTCAATTTCATATTACCTCTTTATTATACAGTGAGGCCTTGACTTACAAGTTTAATTCGTTCCATGACAGAGCTCATAACTCAAATTACTCGTATGTCAAATCAAAAAGTGAACGAGTGAGACACGTGATGCTGGGCTGATGTTGTGGCGTTCACTGTGACGTTCACTGCGCCAACTAGCGGTGGGATATCTGAAGCTGGCTCGTAACCCGAATTTTAGCTCGCAACTCAAAGCAAAAAATCGGCCGAGAGACGGCTCGTATCTCGAAAAACTCGTTAGTCGGGACACTCGTAAGTCAGGGCCCCACTGTATAGGATTATATGTAATGACAGCTTTTCAATGTTTCATCAATTTATAATTTATAATTTTTGATCACACCTACAAAGTGACTTTGATCACGTAAAAATACTAGAATACGACTATTCAGTTACTACAAAAAGCCATAGGCTTTGCGGTGGTTCTCAGTGATTCATATGTTCCACCCAGCTCTCAATTTGACGCCTTACCACTTTTTGAATTACAAGCATTCTTTTGAAATTTTGCTTTTACAGCTGTGTATGTATGGCAGACAAAACTATTCATAGTTTCATTTATTGAATGTCTATAATATATGATACAATTCAATATTCTTGCATTATTTTCAAAGATGTTTCATTAGACTTTTTAGAAACTTTGGGTGTGAATCCTTCTTATGCCCTGCATTAAGCTGTATGAGTTTGTTATAAGTAGAAATGTAATTGTAAGCTAAGTATATGTTATAACTACTAGCGTATTTTATTTACAAATACATTGTAAAAAAAGTATTATAATCACAGTTAATCAAATTAACAGTAAAAACAAGAAAGGAAAATACCCATTTATTTGAGAATTGAAATGATTAATGTGAAGTTTAAGAGCCCTAGATCAATTACAAGAAAATATTCACAACAAAAGTGTTACGTTTTTTGAAAAATGGGGACAATTTTAAAGTTGTCACAGAACCATTTGTTTTAAAGACTACCTGAGCTTTTTATGAAAGCCTCGTCAATTTAGTTAAGTTTATAGAACACAAAGCCAATTATCTAATTTACCTAATTACATAATCTGAAGGTCACAATCACCACAAATACACTATATAGCTATTGTAGAAAGGAACGGATTTTATTATGGCTATGCTACCTTTGCCTCAAAACGTTTAGTTGTAGTATTAATAGAGTACCAGGTATTACATGGTCAATTTTTCCCTATTTAATAATCAGGCAGATATTGGTAAATGTGGTATAGGATTCAGGACTTTCTTTTTCTAACCAGAAACATTTCATTGTTTCTAATAATATCCTTTAAATCTATAGTCATTTGAAGTCCCATTTTCAAATATAAACTAAGTCTAGAGAACATGTTATGACAAATGTGAGCTAATTCTGGGGATTCTAAAATAAATAAATTCTGCAGGACGTAGGATTCACTTGAATTTCAAGGTCTGTTTTTAAGTAAACCTTTTTCTCAGATGCCTAAATTTCTTATATTTTTAAAAAAGTTGTAACAAATTTAAAGCTTTTATTTCAGCTTTGGCATGGGCCTTTTCATCACATTTCTTTTCTTTTTAGGGGAATTTAGTGATGGCTCCAATGAAGCTGGTGGTATCTACCAAGTCCTAGAAATTCCATATGAGGGCGATGAGATCAGTATGATGCTGGTGTTGTCCAGACAGGAAGTTCCACTGGCCACTCTGGAGCCATTGCTCAAAGCTCAGCTGATTGAAGAATGGGCAAACTCTGTGAAGAAGCAGAAAGTGGAAGTGTACCTGCCCAGGTGAGAGGCTCCTGTGTGACTCCCTCTGAGAGCATGGAGGGAGGGATAGCAACGAAGATTTTGACCCAGGGAAACTCTTGCCATTACTTTTGAATTTTAAGTCTTGTGTTACTCTCCTCCTCCTGTTACTGGTCCTAGTCTGTCCTCTCTCATCCTCCTGCTACTCCTCCTCCTCTGTTCTTCCTCCTCCTCCCCCCTCCTCCTCTCCCCCTTCTTCCTCTAATTATTCTCCTTCTTCTCCTTTTTTTCAAAGTATTCTTTAATTCTCATGTTGTCCTGCCCAGAGACACAGGCTCACTTATTGATTTAGTCAATACTATTTACCAACACCTAGTTTCAGATATGAGTCAATATTCTTGGCTTCATTGTAAAAGATTTTTCCAATAGATTGTCTCTGAATATAATTTACAGTGACAGTCTTCTGTATTTCATTAATATTTAAAGTTTATTATAGCTGGAAAAATGATCTCTGACATTGTTGGCAAAAGAACAAGCAAGTCCCAGTGCTAGGTGCCAAGATACAACCATAAGTAAGCAGGAAGAAGCTTAAAATTCTCCCTGTGGCCAAAAGAATAAGGTCCATACAGGGCCTTGCTGTTCTTACACCATTCTCTTCCTCAACCCTACCTCTGGCCACCAGCATAGCAAACATCTGGTAGCATGTACTACCTGTGTGCCACAGGCCTCAAGCTCTTTTCATGCCTCTGGGTCTCTATGTATATCTTTTGTATTGATTTAAAATGCTCTCTTTACATTGCTTTGCCAGATTTACATACTTAAGCTTTAGGGTACAGCTCTGGCACCATTTTTAGGAAGCCTTCCATGAACCCCCTGATGATCAGTTGACCCTCACTTTGTCCTCACTTATGCATCTCCCTATATTGACATTTATGTTACACCCCACAATGAGATTACCCTTTTGTAAGTCTTACTTTACTTCTGTAAGTTCTTCTACAGTCAGATCTCCCCCATGATTGAAATGTGTTTGTAAAACAAACCCAACTGAAGATATTTATTCTGTCCTTGAATACCTTAAAACCTAGCGGGGGCATGAGACCAGTGAACACAAACAAATTTATAAGCAAATATAGTGTGTAAATTCGGGATTAGAAAACAAGACGTACAAATAAACAACAGGTAAACATATACGTATATGTGTATGTGGAAGTACAGTTCTAACATTCATTCCATATTTAAAAAATTATACAAATATAATTAATTAATATGAATATTAAAGATGATATTAGTATTAAAATTGAATTACTAAACATTCATATTCTAATTTTAGGAATTATTTAAAAGTTATATCTTATACTATTTGTCATACTTTAAACAATAAAAAATATAAAAATAGTTACATCTTATATAAATGCTTATTTTTCAAAAAACTTAGCTGATGTTTGTTTATATATATGGAGATTATTTGGAACTGTAGACAGTTTTGGCTAGAAAGATATATACACATTATGTTAGTGTTATATATCCGTAATATGTAACCATACATAATAAATAGCCATACATTTCTTAGTCCACATATAAAAATTAAGGTATTCATACTCCAAATATTTATTTTTGTTTTTGGCTAAAATATTAAGTTTGCATAACTTTCCATGATAACACTTTTACCAGTATGTAGCAAGTTTCCACTATGTCTATGCTCAGGGAGATAGAGGTAGCCAGTGACTATCTAACAAAGCTAAGGCCATGTAATATACATATATACATATGTATATTACCTGTGTGTATATATATGTATGTATATTTATATAATTGATGTATACATACTGGATATATAAACAATATATCGTAAGTCTAAAATAATTTACTTTTAAACATTATTAACTAAATTTAAATATCTAAATCAGATCTAAAATCTCATCCAGAGACCTTTATTATTAATCTTATATTTTTCCTTGAATTTTATAATGAATTTCTTTTTTATTTCAATTGCTTTTATTGGCTTTTAGAGACAGAGGAAGGGGAGGCATGGAAACATCCATGAGATAGAAACATCATCAATCAGCTGTCTCCTGCACACCCCCTACTGGGGATGGAGCCCTCAACCCAGGCATGTGCTCTAACTGGGAGTCACACCCATGACCTTTTGGTTCATGGGTCGATGCTCAACCACTGAGTCATACCAGCTGGGCATGAATTCCCTTTGATAATATGAGAAAATCAGTACAGTGTTAATGCTCTCCTTATTGAATTTTATGCATTAAGTGCAGCGTATCTAAATGCTTAATTCTGTGAGGATGCAAAGTTACTTAGGAGTACTGTAGCAGAATTGCAAATGAATGCTTAAGTATCACTTGTTCTAATTCAACCATATTCAGTAGAAAATGTGGCCTCCAGGTCCTAGCCACTGAGAAACTGAACGTGGGTGCAGAAGAAAATTAATTTTTCATATTCTAAGATACACTCTTCAATTATGAAATAGTTTAGCTTGCTTCCCCATATTAATGCTTGTTACTAAACTAGGCACAGCTGATTACCATGTATCCATTTCTGTAGGAATTCTGTGAACTCTCCCTCTGCATGGCTAATGCATACAGAGGGAGGCTAATTGAGAGAAAAGATAAATTTAGTTTCCCTTTTCAAGGGATTGGCTATTTCCAAATACTAATGTGTCAGTAATAATCAATGGGAAACTATCCACCCCCCTCCATTGTACAGCATTAGGATCCACAAAATGTTCGATAAAGGTAATGACTTCTGTGACCCAATTTTAGCAAAGGTAACATTGTCCTGATAGCTGTGTTCTAGATTCACTCAAGAGTCTGTCTAAATGTTTTGTGTAATTTTATTCATATGGAAATTATTACCTAAAAATGCAACTTTGCATTTCTGTAATTTGACCAATTCTTGTTCTGCTTGACAGGTACTTTACTTTCTGTTATACTACATTTTATAGTGAAAGCTGTAGAATGCCTTTCTTAAGAGGTATAGGGTATTTCAGGGCATGGGGGAGGAGAGATGGGACAATGACTTTTGTATTTGTGTTATCCCCCCCCCCCAACAATAAATCCTACAGGAATCAGATAATAAATTAAAAGTGTATTTTTATCCAAAATATAAGAAGTCTGCCTAGAAGAGGGTAAGATTGCTATACCTGTGTGATATCGCCAAATCCAGTGGAATTCCATAAGGTTTGTGCACAGGAATACATCTCTAAGATTTAAATAATATTGTCAGATATTCTTCCAATTTACCCACAATAGCAAAAATAGTTTGGTATATATATATATATATATATATATATATATATATATAGAGAGAGAGAGAGAGAGAGAGAGAGAGAGAGACAGAGAGAGAGAGACAGAGAGAGAGAGACAGAGAGAGAGAGAGAGAGAGAAACTCTAAAAAGCACATTAGAATAATGCCTGACACAGAGTAAGCATTATATAAGTACTATCTATTGTTGTTTAATTTTCAGTGTACATTTTTATATGCTTTCACTGATTTTAGAGAGAGGAAGGGAGAGGAGAAGAGAGAGAGGAACATCAATAATGAGAGAGAATCATTGGTAGGCTCTTCCTACACACCCTCAGATTAGGTATCCAGCCTGCAACCCAGGCATGTGCCCTGACCGGGAATCGACCTGAGACCTCCTGGTTCATAGGTCCATGAGCCATGCTAGCTGGGCTCAATGTACATTTTAAATACTAGTATTTATCTTATGTTAACCTATGGGTAGTTTTATATATGCTTTTCTCTAGGTACTCGTTCTAAAAACTGGTTCTAATGAACATTCCTCTCTTCATTACATGCTCTGGCTCTTCAGTATTTACTGATGCAGCTTAGGTATAAGAACAATTTTCTAAAATCAAAATCCAGTAATACTTGGAAGGCAGAGGTCCCTGTCTGTAATGTGTTTCCACTCTGACTTTTGTAGTCTCAGATTTGTCATTTGTGACCAGAGAGAAATCAAAGGATATAAAGTGGTTCTTTGTTATGTAGCCGGGAACCATGCTGTTATTTTGAAAGGATTGCCTACTAATAAAGCACTTCAGTTTCATGTTTATAAAAGAAAACCAATGCATAAGCCATCTGATTTTGTTCTTTAACCCAAATGCTTTTTATTAGGTTTTTCTACAAAGGGTTTGCTTAGTTTCTTAATTACTTATAAATTTTATAAATTTTATTGAAGGTAATGTATCTTTGTTTTTGTAACATTTGCTCGACATATCTACTCAGTCTCTGCTGCTTCTGCCCTCCACATACTTCTTCAGCTTATTCAGATGAAAAGGTGCAGATATGCCATTACATTGTATGCCTTTATTAAAGCAGGCATGCCTTTGGTATTTTTTTAAATCAGTGTTTGGCCTTTTATTTTTAAATGCAGTGGGTGAAATATAAAATCTGCCTGTAGTTGTTGTGGTTTTTTTTTTTTAATAAACCATTGTTGTAATTATAGTGATTAGTCTTGAGGGAGCTTTGCAGTCAGGAACACCTTAGTTCATACCCTCATTTGATGACCTGTTAGCTGTGTGACCAGGGCAAGTTGCTTAGCTTTGGGGGGCTCTTTTGTGGACTAGAGATAATACCTATATCATAGGGTTGTGTGAGATTGTCATAGGGATGATTAAAGGAAATACTGTACATAAAAGGCTTCACATAGTGCCTGTGACATAGTAAGCATTCAGTATAAAAATGAATATTTATATAAGTATTAGTCTATATTAAGGGGAAAGATATTATAAATGGATAATAGGTATTCTTCAATAGTTGATGAGGAAAAGAAGAGGATGAATGAATAAATGGAAATTGTTTACATCCTGTCTTCAACTTAGAACAACATTCTCATGATTTGAGTTCACTTCCACCTATGTGTTTTGTCCTATGCAGATACTACAAATAGTAAAATGAAAAAAGACACTAGATTTGACTAATTTGCAGTGAAAGTAGCAGGGATTAATACGGCTACTTAATCAAGTTACATCATCACCGCTAAAATGCAAATATACACATCTTAACATTATAATAATGTGAATATTATACCTAACTTCAATATGATAAGAATTGTTAACAGTATTGCTATTTATCACATGCCTGCTACATGCCTACACCATTATAAGACTTTGAGAAACCTTATTCAATCCCATCAACAATACTATGAAGTGGGTATTATTATTATTATTGCCATTTTCTATATGCCAAAACTGAGTCATATGGAAACCAAGGAACTTGCCCAAGTCAGTCCGGCTAAATTGCCGTCCTCACCGAAACAGCCAGCCTCAGAAGTGTGAAAAAAAGAAGTTGATTTTAAGAGGCAAAAAGAATCCCCTCCTGACATCTACCTTTCCTTTCTAATTTAGGAGAATCAGGACAAATATCATGCTGCCTGGACCCCTATCCCAGTCTTGCCATTTATTTAGCTGCATGGCCTTGTCAGGTTATTTCATCTTTCTGCCTTCAGTTCCTTCTTCTTTTAACTGGGGATAATAATATAACATCTACTTCTAAGGGCTGCAGTGATATTTATATGACTGTTTTTTCTACTCTTGTAACATATAGTAAGCTCCATATAGTAAGTGATCAAAAAATAAATTAATGATAATGATAATAATAAAGCACACACACAAAAACCTTAATCAAGTCATCAAGATATTCCGTATTTTCCTATTCAGCCCCTTTTGTACTTTTGCAATCGATATCACCTTTTCGTAAAAAACAAAACAAAAGTGTTAAGTCCAAGTTGAAGTGTGGGGTATAGATAAAATTTAGTATGTTTGCTCTACATTTCCTTGTCTTTTGCTCTAATTTTTTTCGTAGACCTGCTAAAACTAATCACTCCTCTTGGTGTCTATCTCATTATGGCAATCATTCCCTTGTCACTTTTCTTAAAACCAGACATCAGAAATGAAGCTACGTTAAAAAAAAAAAAAGAAAAAAAAGTGATGCTACATTAATGTGATGTTTAGTGACTGTCACAGACTTAGCTCTGTTAACTACACAGTCATTGCCTAAGATTTATGTTTTATTCATATTGATCAGGAGGCACATTTAATTCTAACCAGTTGTTTTCACTTTTTATAGAAATATTAAAACCCTTTGCTTTTAACAAATGCATTTGTTTGTTAATGCAGCCATGTTTGGTCCATATCTTTTACTAGTAAGATGGGTGATACCACTCATTGGTTTGGGAGAGATTCTGTTTAGTAACAATCTGGCTTTCTGTGGGAACCATTTTTTAAATTAATGTTCTGTTTATGACCACTGTTCTTATTTTTGAGTTTTTAAATAATGTTGTATTTATTTTTACAAAAATGAGGTACATTTATGTATAATAATTCATATAGTATATTAATTATCATGTATATTAATTCATTGGAACAATAAAGATCTATGATTCTTGATTTAAAAATCTCTGTATAATTATAAAAGTGCATAGGTTTTAAGATATAATATTTAACTCACTTTCATTGATTAACAATTTTTGTGGGATACTACCATGAGAACAGGCTTATGTCCTAGAGGTTAATATAACCGAGAACATACATATTTTTAAACGTGATAGTTTTTATGTTTCCTTTCTGTAAGTTACATGGAGTTGAAATGCTGGATGTATTCATTTTATAGAAACAATTGGCTCTTATTTAACCCTTTTCATTGGGTAGAAAGTTGACCAGGATACTAAGAAGAGAATGAAGCATCTTGAGGAAATGTATGATTAATCATTAACAACTTAAAAAAAAACACACAAATATATTTATAGGTCAAAGGACTTGAAAACTGTTCATGTACAAATTTTACATAGTACTATGGTAATTATTCTTGATATCAAAACTCATTTATTCCACCATATATTATGGCTTTGTGTCCATGTTATGTATTTTCCTACTTAATTTACTACTCTTCTATTATATTATTCCATTTGACACCCTCTCTTTTTATAAGCACAATCAAATACTACTTGCAGTCAAAAGTCAGTTTTAGTATAATTTTACCTCATAAAACAGGCTTTAAATATCTAAATATCTAACATTTTATTCTTGTCTCAGATAACAAGATACTGTAACGAAATACTTTAAAAATGTGGTAACTAATTTTTCCCCCTTGTGTTCTCCAGGTTCACAGTGGAACAGGAGATTGATTTAAAAGATGTTTTGAAGGCTCTTGGAATAACTGAAGTTTTCACCAAAAATGCAAATTTGACAGCCTTGACTGGTAGGAAACAAACACCAATATTTTTAAAAAAAATGTTATTTTGCCCTGGCCCTTATGGCTCTGTTGGTTGGAGCATCATCCCATACACTGGAAGGTGGTAGATTCAATTCCGGTCTGGGCACATACCCAGTTTGTGAGTTCAATCCCCAGTCTGGGTGTGTATGGGAGCCAACCGATCAATGTTTCTCTCTCATATCTCTCTCTCTCTCTCTCTCTCTCTCTCTCTCTCTCTCTCTCTCTCTCTCATGTTATTTCATAAAAGCTTTTTAAAGTGATATTGAATTATCTATTTATTATAGATTTCTGAGGTTAAATATAGTTATTTACCAGATAAATATAATAACTATGTTTAACTTCTACAAGCAAAATTATAAATACAGTCAAAACATTAAGTTTATATTATCCTGGTCCATGTTTTATCTTTGAAAATAGACTATAGTCTCCAGAAGACCTGTCTTATCTTTGAACTTCCCATATCATCAGATACAATGCCTTGTAGAGTACATAATAAATAAATGTATTGATCAAATATCTCAATATGTCCGGTAATAATAAATCATAGAGGAAAGAAAGAAGGAAGAGAGGATAAATGAGTTTCTGCTATGAGAACTAAATACTTTCAAAACAGTACTCGGTGAGATGAGGTAAATATTATTCTAAGTCTTCAATAAAAAACATAGATTTTGAAGAAGTAGCTTTAAAACATACCCAGCATATTGGATATTGAGTAATTTATTTTAAATATTTCAAGAAAATAAAATTCACTTGAATAATTTATTAAGTTGCCCTAATTTGTTCATTGTAAAATATCATACTATATTACTAACATTAAAGTACTTAGAACCTACAAAATCTTTTTGGAAATACCTTTAAGTAAGTAGCCAACCCCAAGATATTTATCTACACTAATAAAAGATAAAGATGCTAATTGACCGTACCTTTGCTATGCCCTAAGCCACACCCACCAGCCAGTCAGAGTGACTATATGCAAATGAACCCAACTAAGATGGTGGCCGGCAGCCATGGAGCTGGAGCAAGCAGGAGGCTGGGTTGCCCCGGTGATGGAGAAAGCCAAGATTCTGCCAGCCCTGAGCCGGCTGTAGCCTCCACTAAAGGCAACAAAGTTTCAATTATAGAAGATAAACAAATCCCAGATACCTACTTCCAGCCAGCCTCCACTGGGAGCTTGGGTGGCTGGGGGTTATGTCCAGCCTGCAAACAGACATCAGCCCCTCACCCAGGCTGGCCACACGCTCATGGGGTGAGGGTCCCCACTGGGGGGCTTAGCCAGCCTGCAAACGGCCCTCAGCCCCTCACCCAGACTGGCCAGGCACCTCAGCGGGGACCCCCCACCCTGAAGGGGCTGTGGCCAGCCTGAAAACGGCCCTCAGCCCCTCACCCAGGCTGACCAGGCACCCCAGGGGGGACCTCCACCCTGAAGGGGCTGTGGCCAGCCTGCAAACAGTCATCAGTCCGCTGGCCAGACACTCCTATATAATAAAAGGGTAATATGCAAATTGACCCTAACAGCAGAACGACTGGGAATGACTGGTCACTATGACACACACTGACCACCAGGGGGCAGATGCTCAATGCAGGAGCTGCCCCCTGGTGGTCAGTGCGCTCCCACAGGGGGAGCTCTGCTCATCCACAATCCAGGCTGACGGCTGCCAGTACAGCGGTGGTGGTGGGAGCCTCTCCAGCCTCCTCAGCAGCGCTAAGGATGTCCGACTGCAGCTTAGGCCTGTTCCCCGCTAGCAAGTGGACATCCCCCGAGGGACCCCGGGCTGCCAGAGGGATGTCTGACTGCCAGCTTAGGCCTGACCCCCCCAGGGAGCGGGCCTAAGCCAGCAGGTGGTCATCCCCCAAGGGGTCCCAGACTGCGAGAGGGCACAGGCTGGGCTGAGGGACCCCCCCCCCCCCCGAGTGCACAAATTTTTTGTGCACTGGGCCTCTAGTCATAGAATAAAGCTAACTGTGAGTTTGAGACTCAATTTATACAATGATTATTTTCTATCATTTCTATAAAATACAGAAAATAAAAACAATCTGTTTTTTCTTTGAGATAAAGTCAAATATATAGCAAGATAAAAGAAATTCAACATGTAAGTCCTCTTTATATGCAATTTTTTAAATCAAATTCTCCATCTAGAGAGAACTGAGGTGATAGGAGATTTTCTTAACAGTTCATGAGTTGCAGGAGAGAATTTAGTTTTCTTTTCCTGAAGTAGCAACCTTTAGACAATCAAGCTGGCCAAATAATAGCTTCTAAACCTGGAGTGTGAGAACCCATGGACTGAATTCAGGGAAGTAGAGGTCTTCATCCTTGAAATTACATTTAGTGTGCATTCCCATTGATGAGAGAGAGAGAGAGAGAGAGAGAGAGAGAGAGAGAGAAGAGAGAGAGAGAGAGAACACTAGGGAGGAGATAGCACATTCATTGCTTTCAATAAATTCTCAAGGAGTCTACAATCAAAACAGCCTTGCCCTCCCAGATTTAGGACTGAGCAGACTGTTTTCTAAGCAGCACTGAACTTCCAGGAGTGAGATGATATTGATGTGTCCGATACCACATCTTCTACCCCTTATTTAGAGAGCTTACATTGCAAAACACTACTAAGCTTCTCTAAATGTCTGCTATGTGCACACAAAGGAAGTGAATTTCCCTTGAGTAAAGGTTTTCATGACTCGCATCCAGTGACGGAGGCTCGGAACTCTTCATTGAGATTGTCAAGAAGGTGGTACTGGTGGAGATGCTAAAAGTAAAGGGTGCCTTTCAACTTGAGTCAGAAATACTTTCATGGCTCAAGCGTAGTATAATATAAAGGTCTATGCTCACTTTCTTTTTTCTTTTTTTTAAAATATATTTTATTGATTTTTTACAGAGAGGAAGGGAGAGGGATAGAGAGTTAGAAATGTCGATGAGAGAGAAACATCGATTCAGCTGCCTCCTGCCTGCCCCCCACTGGGGATGTGCCTGCAACCAAGCTACATGCCCTTGGCCAGAATTGAACCTGGGACCCTTCAGTCTGTAGGCCGACGCTCTATCCACTAAGCCAAACCAGTTAGGGCATATGCTCACTTTCTTAAGAACTGAGAGAATCTGTCTACCATACAGGCCAAATTCCAACTGGATAATTGCATTCTGCTTTCTGAACATGGCTCTATTTTCAGTTTGATTAGAGATTCACTCTCACTGTCCCACCCAAACATCTAGGCCGTTATTTCACACATATGGAATACTAGTATCTGCTGCTTTTCAGTCCCAAGGGGGTAGCACTGCAATGGCAAGTCAATTATTGTGGTCAGTGTAGCCTAAAATTTTTGGCATATCTGGAAGGTTTATAAGGTAATGTTTAATTGCCTTTGCTGTGTACAGAGACACTAGAGCATAGATATACATTATGAATGCAGCCGTTGGGGGATTGGAAAAAGCAGTAGGATCTTTCAGAGTTCATATTGTATCGGATGTATTTGAAGTCACTGGTTGTTTGATTAAACCTCCATCAGAATTGACTCTTTCTCAGCACCCTGCTCACTGCTGCATTTCCCATTCCTGGCACGGGGCCGACACAGCCTTGGCCCAGTAGATGTTCACTAAAGGAGCAAACAAGGGAGGGAAGGAGAGAAGAGATTTTCTTGGGGCTACCTTACACATTTCATTTCTTGGGACATATACTCCTAAAACTTCAGTAAGAAATCCAGAATTGGGCAGCCCCAAACACTACCCCGTTCATGTCCTCAGGATAATTTGATGAAAGCTCTAAAGCCTGTATCTCAAGCTTTCAGTGGGAACTCTTTAATTCTCAAATTCCTAGTTTTGCCAGAGTCTTAGTAGCTTCAGCAGGCCAACCACCCCAACAAATATCTCTCTCTCTTTCTCTCTCTCTCTCCTCTCTCTCTCTCTCACATATATATTAACATATAAATCATTCAATCATTCAAAACCTATCTACTGACACAACCATAAGGCTCTAAATTCAGTACCGTTTGATCCCTGCATCATTTATTTGGGCACCATATGCTCTACCTTACATGGTTGGTATTCTTGTCACCGGTTGAGTTTTTTACCTCCTAATAATGATTAAAATGTCTATGACACATAGTAACCCCCACAAGTACCCAGGAAACTTATTAGCATATTACTTTATACTTTAACTAGAGGCCTGGTGCACAACATTCGTGCACTGGGAGTAAGGGGCTCAGCCCGGCCTGTGCCCTCTCTCGCAGTCCAGGATCCCCTTGGGGATGTCCACCTGCCGGCTTAGGCCTGCTCCATGGGAAGCAGGCCTAAGTTGACAGGCGGACATCCCCCGAGGGGTCCTTAGTGCTGCGTGGAGATAAGAGAGGTTCCTGCCACCGCCAAGGCAGTGCTAAGAAGCAGCGAGCCTGGCTTCTGGCTGAGCAGCACTCCCACTGTGGGAGCGCACTGACCACCAGGGGGCAGCTCCTGCATTGAGTGTCTGCCCCCTGGTGGTCAGTGTGTGTCATAGCAACCGTTCATTCCGCCATTCAGTTGATTTGCATATTAACCTTTTATTATATAGGATGAGAATTTCATGGCGTTTAAGATATACAACATTAATTATGTTCAACACTATGTCTATTTCTTTCATTTAACAACTCTGTGAAGTGGATAGTGTGAGCAAAGTACTATATCATAAAAATCAAGAAATGATCAAGATATCATACCTTCACTAAAGAAGCATACAGTCTTGTGGGGGAGAGACTATAAACTGTTGGATTTAATAAAACACAGGGTGATGGAAATGTTTTATTGGTGCAGTGGTCCCCAGCCAGGACAATTGGCCCTCCAGGGCATATTTGCCAACTGTTGGAGACCTTTTTGGTTGTCAAAACCGGGAAGTGTTATGCTATCTTGGGTGCAGAGGCCAGGGATGCTTTCTATAAACCTGTGATGTACACGGCACAGGACAGCCCCACAGCAAGATATTATCCAGCCCCAAATGTCAATTGTGATGAGTTGAGAAACCCTATGCTAGAGAGAGCATTGCAGAAGCAGAGAGGGGAAAACATTGAAGAGCAGAATGGTAGCATATTGGATCCAAAGAGGGAAGAAGAGAATATAGGGATGTATTTAAGCTTTTCAATGCATAGAACATTTCTGAACAATGTCTTAGAAAGTAATAGCAGTAGTTGCCTCTTGAATACAGGACAGAGGTTGTTAGATATTTTAAGTGTGGAGGTTCTGTTTCACATATTGTATACTGTATATTTGGAATTTTACCCCGTGTATGTATTATTTCTTCCATTAAGATTCTTACCTAAATACTAGGAAACACTTTAAAAATAACATGTTTAATAGGTTTTGTACATTCAGAAGCACCCAGAAAACAACTAGGTACTATTGTGACGCTGCTACGTTCTGAAATCATGTGATAAAATATTTATCTTCAAAAGTAGCAAATGTGATTTAGTTGTGGACCCAAACAACAGCAGCAGCTTCATGTTTTACTTCATGTTCTCCTGCTTCTCGAGAAAGAGTGACTTGAGAAGCCTTTGCTAAGACCTCTTGAATCCACTCCTTTATTTTCTATTTCATGGCATCTGCCTTCATTTCAGACTCCCTTTACTGCTGTCTTAGACTATTTCAATAGCCTCCTAAATGGTTTCCAATCTCTCTTCCATTTAATCTGTCTTATCTACTACTTATCTACTACTGCCAAGATTAATCGCCTTAAAACTCACTCTCAGCTCATTCCAGTTCCTGTTCACAGCCTCCCTTCAGCCTGCTGTGCACCGTCCACTGCTCAGCGGGGCATTCAGACCTCAGCTCCCTCCAGCCTTAGCTGTCTCATTCCTTATGCGTGGCTTGTGCTACAGCCAAACTGAACACTAGCTCTACCCCTCACATCCCCCCAGCTCCCCATTTGATGAAATCTCTCCCAACAGAAATACCTCTATAAGCATCCCCAACTTTATCAAGCCACCATGAGTACAACAACCGGAATTAATCGCTCCTTCAATTTTAAAATGTTCTGTCCTTGTATTTATGCCACATATCACATCTGATCTCATCATTATTTATGCATCGGATATCCCCTGACTAGAATTTAAAAATCCCAAAAATTGATCCTTGTAGGTGCTTGGGCTGGGCTTGCTGCTTAGGACTTACTGAGTGAAGGCATGAGTAAGATGAGATGCTCTGTGTTATTGAGTTTGTTTGTTTTTTATCTCAAGTTGATGTCCATTGTTTTTGACGCCAATTTCATTAACATAAAGCACAGTAAAGACTCATACAATAAACATGGAATCTAGAGAGTTGCCAAGAATCATTTTCTTCTCAGGCTCAATTTCAAATGCTCATCTGGTTGCAGTGAGGATCCTGTTATAGAGTAGGGCTATTTTGTAATGGAAATGAGTGACTGTCAGTGTTTGGGTTAATAGATAATCCTCTTGGAAGGTGTAAGGAAGCAAAAAGTGAGTACTAAATCTTTCAGCATAAAGTACAAGTGTTAATAAAGGAGCCAATAAAATACAGGAGTTAAGAAGACACAGAAAAAGCCATATTCAGGTCAGACTCCAGTGCTTAGATTTATGCTGGCCTGACTCTTCCCTCCTGTTTGGCTTGTTCTCTTTCTCCTTGGGCTGTATTTCTCCTCTGGTGCCATCATTCCATGACCGCTCCTATTTTCTTGCCCAGATTCTTGCAGCAGTTATCACACTTGATCTTCCTACCCCTGCCTTTTTTGCTCATCTGATTCACCTTTCACAGCTGCTGCTGCTGCAGGTATCTTCTAAAACCAAAGCAGACATATTTCATCACTTCTGGACAAAGCCTATCTATCTCTCTAGCATCATGGTACAAACTCTTAAGATCAGGTGTATCCCTGCCACTCCCCACCTCCTCATAAGCCAGGCTCCAACTGGGCCTTTAGGTCACCCCCACTATGTATCTCACTTTGCAAGTATAGTCCTCTGCTTGGAATGCTCTTGTCCCCTCCTCTGACATTCACTCATCTGCTGTTCTTCAAGAACCAGCCCAAATGTCAACGCCTGGCAGAAGCATCCACTGATATCTCGATCCCTTTCTAAATGATTGATGTTCCCTCATCTGGACTCTCAGAATGCAAAGTTTTTCTTAGATTGTTTGTCACATGCCTGTCTCTGTCTCTGGCCTCAGAGCTCCTCAGGAGCAAGGACTATGTCATAGACTCTTTCTATCTTCAGAACCCAGCACGGAGTAGGGCCCAGCATAGATGCAGGATGGGTGTGTGTTGTGAGGGGACGCTGCTCAGCTGGCTGGCTCCTGGGTGGGGGCTTCTCTCAAACCTCCAGCCCTGCTCACTCCCCACATCCCGCCACACAAGCCCTCTTTTGAGTCCTTGAACACCCCTGGCTCCTATGTGTCTCTGCACTGGGAACCCTACCTTCAGGTCTTCCCATGGCTGACTCCTTTGTAATCTTTAGGTCTCAGCTCAAATTGACCTTCTTGGACATGCCTTTCCTAATGCCCAATGTCAGGTAGCTCCGCTTCCCTGCCCTTGTCACTGGCCAACACGTCACCTAATCGTATTTCTTAATTACACTTCCCACACCCTGAAATTGTGGTCATTTATTGATTTGCTTTTTAATTGCCCTTGTCATTTAATGTCTGTTTTCAACCATTAGGAAGGAACTGTTTAGTTCACTGTGATATAACCAGTGCATCAACAATGGCTGACACATAGGAAGTGCTTAGTGCATGAATGAATGAATGAATGGACGAATGAATGAATAAATATTTGCTTGTCTATAATGAAATCCATCCAGTAAAACAAACACTATTCCTACCTTGAAGGAGCTCAAATTCTAGGAACCTTTCTAAAGTTCATGGGTGGGGCTAGAGCTAAAATTATCTTAGTAACTAAAATATTTAGCTTTTGGTCTTGTTATGGAATGCTCTTCATTCTGTTATTTTAAGCATGTCCTTGGTGACGCAGACATCTATTTAAACTGGCTGTGTTTAGGAACCGTGCCACAAAGGAAGTAGCGGCATCCACACACATGATGGCCATCCTGCCAGCATTATGTTAATCACAGACACTTAGAGCCTCTTAGGGCCCTGCACAATACCTCTTACAAATAGGGTACTTGGTAAATATTTGCTTGGTGACTGAATGAATGCCTAAGTATTTTGCCCTGCTGTCTTTAGAAGAGCTTGAATTATTGTCCAGTTCTTCTCTGGGGAACCTAGGGTTTGCTGGCCCAGTTCCCATCTTATCCGTGTGAAAAGCCTGGCTCCACACTGCCCGGAGGAAAATAGGACCAGCCATTTGGCAGCAATTCTGCTGTGGCCAGAAGGAGAAGACTGCTTGGGGCCAGTGTATGGATTTTTATTTTTTTGGGTAGGTCTGTTTGTTTTTGATTTATTTATTTTCTTATTTTAGAGAAGAGTTATCTTTTCTCAAACCAATAAGATGAGCTCATCAGTGTAAAATAGATCTCTTTACTTCCCCTCACATTCTGGCTCATCAAATATCTGAGTGCTTTACTTAGTGCCTGGGAATGTGAAAGAAACTGGAGATAGAAGATGAATAGAATAGACAAGGTCCAGGCCCTGGAGGAGTAACTGTATGGCTTAGCGGAAAAGTTGGCCTGATGGACACGATTACAGGACCATGAGCAAAATTGGAGGGCAAGCATAGGAAGCTGTTAACCCGCCTGTATCCCTGTGTGACCTAATCTCCTCCTAAAATTTGGTGACAGCAGACACATTCTTGCTTAAACCATTTTCAGCCCTCATTTTATTTTAATACAACTGCTTGAAGTTTGTCCCAAGAGAAACAAATTCATTTTCTCTTTTTTTCCTCTGTGTCTGTGATGTGATTTCTTATTTGTTACATTTTCTCCTACTTATTATTTCCAACGGGTACTGTTTCTCTGAAGGTTAAGTGTCCTGAGGTCCCGTGTACATCGGCAGACCTTTGATGTCCATCACGCAGAAGTTAATCACCCCTGGGAGTCACAACATTGGACTGGATCTTTCTTTTGCTGTCTTTGAAATGTATATGATGACACTGGTCTATTGGATGCCATTCCCCTTGCCCTTCTACTCCATTAGATTTTTTAAGTGTGTGTGTGTGTGTGTGTATGTGTTTGTGTGGTGTGTGTATGGTCTTTGTATTCTTTTCCTCTCTGCTGCTGCTTTCCATCAATTTTCCTAGAGCATCTACTTTGGATTAGGTGTCTTACCAGACAACAAAGGTTAAAGGAGCTTTTGGGGAAGCAAAGACACAAAGGCAATAAGTGTGGCACCTCAGGTTATGGTAGTTTAAATAAACTGGAGCACAGTGTATGAAGAAAAGAATACTAAAAGAACGAAGCAGTGGTAACCTCATGGAGGACCTCCTATTGCATACTGAGCAGGGATGGGATATACTGAAGGCGAAGTGGGAGGCAGCACAAGCAGGAGAGGGGTTCAGCGGGTATTGGCATAAATTGGTTGCATTTGATAAGGTCATACAAGGGGAAGCTCTGATGTGAAATCGAGAAAGTTAGAGTTGTTCATGACACATTGTGACATCCCTTGAAACTCATTTAAAAAAGTATTTCTATACCTTGCTGGGTTTAATTTTCTGATTAAAATACACACACACACACACACACACACACACACACACAGCCCGGCTCAGTGGATAGAGCATCGACCTGCGGACTCAAGGGTCCCAGGTTCAATTCTGGTCAAGGGCATGTACCTTGGTTGTGGGCACATCCCCAGTAAGGAGTGTGCAGGAGGCAGCTGATCGATGTTTCTCTCTCATCAATATTTCTAACTCTCTATCCCATTCCCTTCCTCTCTTTAAAAAATCAATAAAATATATATTTTTTAAAAAGTAAGTGTATATAGAAAGACAATTCAAAGTTAAAAGCAGTCCTCTTAATACTGAAAATGTGTTATTTCCTCTGACTTTAGGGTAATCCTCAGATATAGCAATGAACTGAGAATGGAAAGTAACTTCTTTATGTATTCACATTTCTACAACTTAGAAATCTTTTTTATTTTTCTTTGCCAAAGATATTTACATTACCATAGTAATTAGAGATTAGATTTTTTTAACCTCTTATTTTGGTTATATCTGGATTTCTACCTATTTTCATTTGTGTTTTTAACTTTTAAGTTAGAATGCAACATGTAAGATATTTTTATATTGAGCTATGAACTAATTTGAAGTTGCTATTAAAGCAGAGCCACTTTCCACTTCCTCTGGCTTACAGAAAATAAGCAATGGGAAAATTACTGCAGGGAAAAGAGAATATAAAATGAGGACTAATCAGAATACACATCTTCGATGCTTCTCTCAAATCGTAAATGTAATCTTATAATGTTTCTATGTTTGATATAATTATGTTTATATACTATCAGTATAGTATGTCTCTTATACTTTTCAAATTTTTTTAACTAAAGAGTTAAAGGCTTTCCTATCTCTGATACTGAAGAAATGCGTCCGTCCTCTCTTTTCTGCAGATAATAAGGAGCTTTTCCTTTCCAAGGCAATTCACAAGTCCTTCATCGAGGTGAATGAAGAGGGCTCGGAGGCTGCCGCCACCTCAGGTGCCCAGTTCTTCTCTACAATCTTCTCACCATTTTTAGCTTTGTATTTTTGAAGCAGTTATGGGTGGGTGGCAGGGGGCATTTTTAAAGCCAAGCCAAAAAAATGACTGCTCTGGCTCGGCTCTCACTTAGAAGTCTAGCTAATGCTGAAGCAGGTAGAATTTTCTAAGTAAGCTACGAAGCGTGTGCTCACTCCTGGGCCCCATGTGCGGTAGTTCCCATGTCCCGTTTTCTCTCTACTAAATAAGCGCTGGGCATTGTCAGCTCTGTAGGATAGATTTTCCTGCTGTGCTTCCAGTTTCACTATCTTAAAATTTTCCCTGCTGCCCATTTAAACATTTTTCTTCCTACCTAATTACTTGTGGAAGTTAGTTTATAATTCTGTCAGTGAGAAGTTTTGATTTTAGCTCAGCCAGTGTTGCTCAGTGGTTGAGCATCCACCTATGAACTAGGAAGTCATGGTTCACCTCGAGGTCAGGGTTCAACTCCCAGTCAGGGCACATGTCCTGGTTATCAGCTCAATCCCTAGTAGGGGGCATACAGGAGCAGGCGATGAATGTTTCTCTGTCATTGATGTTTCTTTCTCTCTTCCTCTCCTTTCTCTCTCTGAAATAGATAAAAATATGTATATATTTTTAAAAGCTTTTATCTTAAAAGCACATACATAAACAAGAGTATCTGATAGAATGTAATAAATAATTTTAACTAAATAATAATACCAATGAAATAATAATAATAATTTTAAATAAACAATCAAGGAATTTGACATAAACCATGCATACAAAGCAAAAATGGCAAAGATCCTTGATCATTTCGATTATTCTGACTTCCCTAGTTAAATGAGAATTGCCTTTTTTTTTTCTCCTTTTATTTGGTTGGATTTGTTTCCAAATGTAATATCATATTTGCATACATTATTTCTACCTTTGCATAAATTTGTCCATTTGAAGGATAGCACGAGTTGAAGCAACATTTTCAGAAGGAAATAGAAACACAGTAGTCTCAGGCATCAAGAAAGCTTAACGCTCACATAATTTAATAGTGACCTTTTCTGACAATTGAATCACCCAGCAGCAAGTATAAAATGGTCATTTATAATAAGGATCTCAGAGAAATTCAGTTTCCCAGCTGTAGGAAACACATTGAGCCTCTCACTGCTGGATTTTCCCTTTAATCACTGCCATTCTGGCCACTTACTGAAAGCCTGGGGATTTGCTATGTAAAAAGACCCATTTCAGACTAAAGAAATAATAATTTGAGAATATATTAAAAAAAAACATCTCTTAGTTTTTTAAGTTTTTTTCTTCTCTCTTCCTTTAACTGAAAGATCATTTTAGTAAAAACGTAAGTATTTATCTGAGACTGGGACTAAAAGTTTTGTAAGGAGCAGAATAAATTGTCCTATTATTTTTTGGTGGGGTATGTGGGGGGTGTGTGTGTTCAAAGTCAAGTAGAAATGTGAGCACCTTTATAATTTTTCTCTTTAAGTCTTTAAAGTCATGTTTCCCGTAAACTATTGCCTTTGCATTAAATATAGATGGTTTGGAGAAATTACTCATTAGTCCCTGCACATCACAGACATGTAATTACCTTCTCTCTGCACTTAGGAATGATTGCCATTAGTAGGATGGCTGTGCTGTATCCTCAAGTGATTGTGGACCATCCATTTTTCTTTCTTATCAGGAATAGGAAAACAGGTAAGTCTGTTATGAGAACAGAACTTTTTTAATAGGCTAAAGAGAATAAGTTCGTAAAATTGAGAACATTTCCCCACATTGTTTATTGGATAATTTCTAATGTCTAAGTGATAGTTGAAAAAATGAAAATAACATATTTTCACTTTTAGAATATTGCTTGTTGTAAGAAAGAAGACAAATAAATATCCTCTTTTTAAACATAAATATCTTTTTGTTGTTGTTTATCCCCTCTTTTGTTTACTGCCAACCCAATGTAGGAACAATCCTGTTCATGGGACGAGTCATGCATCCCGAAATAATGAACACAAATGGACATGATTTCGAGGAACTTTAAATCATTTCGCTTAAATAACAAGAAAAATAGTAACTAAGCACATTATGTTTGCAACTGGCATATGTTTAAGGTTTGTGTTCTACAGTATAGCTTAAGATAATATTTAGAATTAACTCCAGATAAAAATAATGTATGTAAATTATAAGCCAACTTGTCAAGGAATGTTATCAGTATTATTGAGGTAACAGTCTTGTCACGTCATTGTGTTTGTTGTGCCTATGTTTAAAATAAAAGTACATAGTGAACATATGAGCAGGTCTGCTTTTTTATTTCAGAAGTTGTATAAAAACACCTCTGGATGAAATTTGAAAACAGTGAGTTTTCCAAATTTAAGACAAGGACATCTTACATTGTTTATTATCAGGCAGCCTCAAGGCACCAAAGTAAATGAGCACTGGACACTTCCTAGTATATATAACAAGCAGTAACAAGTGAAATGGGGACGGGTGCTTCACAAAAATTCTGATCGTTTTTTCTCTGAAGACGGTATATAGTGTGATATAGAAGAATGCAAACTGAACATCTTCTGTGTGGCTACATGAAAAAGCTTGTTAGAAAAAAATAGGGCTATGCAAACCCAGCGCTATCAGCTATGGTTTATTGGCCATATCTTTAAAAACCCATGTGGCTTCAGCAGCCTGGCATCAATTATAAGCCTGTTGTATCACCATGTTTTGCTGCTGCAAGTGAAATCTGAACTACAACCAAGTTCTCAAAAGTCTCAAAGTAAATCATGCAAGCAAATTAATAATAAAAATATGCTCTAAGGTATGTATGTAACCAGAGAATTAACTAGAAAAAAGTGTGCTGGTACTGATTCCAGAAATCAACAGGGTTTGGGCTGAATACACCACCACCACCACCACCACCACCACCACCACCACCCCACCCCACCCCGCCCACTCAGGGGTGTTCTTGTTTGTTCTAAGAGGTTTTGGGGTTTTTTAATTTGAATGTCTGTAATTGGGGTATCACATTTTTGTTTTTCCATTGGTTACCTGATGGCTCCTGGTGCCTTTATTTGAGGCCTCTGGAGAGTTATAAGTACTTTGCAGAATATATTGATCTTATTTCTAGAACAAGAAGTAGTTGATTCCAGTGGGGGCAGGTCTGTAGTAAATTGCTTTGTTACCCATTGGCTGAAATAATGGTATTCCTTTTGGAGGTTGGGTTGAAAAAAAAGAAAAAATGATCTCATCATGTTCTGGGAATGGAACTACGCACACTTAATACCAAATTTTTTATTCTGTGATTCACAGTTTCAGAAAGAATTCAAAACATTAAAAAATTTGACCGAAACAGCTTGGATGTGATTTTCTTCTTACAGGTATTTTGCTATGATTTGGAGCTGTTAACTAGAATTGACATTATCATTAACTTTAAATCAGTTCAGGAGAGCCGTGGTTTGGGGAAATCAGGCTTGACTGCAGACTTATTGAATTTTAAACTCTGAGGGAAAACTTGAAAATCTGTATTTTTAACAAGTGCCATTGGTGATTTTGTTACACACTAAATCTTGACTACTGCTAAGTAAAGAACGCATGTGGAATACTTTATACCGCTTGTTTAGATAGAGTTAACTTACAGAAAATTAGGTCAATTAATGAAGTGCCGTAAATTAGTGCTTCTCAGACTTTCTGCGTATTAGAATTACCTGGGGATCATAAAGCAGATTCTCATGTAGTGGGTCTGGGGGATGGGGAGGACCAAGAACCTGCATTTCTAACAAGCTGTGGCATGATGCCATTGCTGTTGGTCCATGGACTCCAGATGGTAATATAAGGTTTACATGTTGGATATTTTTATGCATGGAAACAGGAAAAGGTATAATTTTCATACAACTTGGAACTAATGGGGGGATGGAGCAATAGTCTACATTAAAAATGCAGTGGACTTATACAGAGTGAGAAAAATGGTTTTACTCTAAAGCTTTTCCCCTGTTACTTAGTATGGAAAAGTGCAGACTTCCTCTGCATATTAGAATACTTGAAATATACTCTTTAAAAATATAGAGACATTTATAGGCAAAGCCCACAAAAGAATTTATGAATACCCAAGGACACAGTGCTTAACACTGAATCATTTCCAGCTTATATTCTCAGAAAACTTATAGTTTATTCATAAAGCTGAGGTTATTGTAGAACAGTGCTCTTGTTTTCATTTATAATGTACACAGATCAGGCTAACTGATGTTGATTCAGGATTGTTATTCTGAGTTTGTGATATTCCTCATTACTGGGTCTCTACTTGTTAAACATTACATATTTGCTATATCTGTGTGTCTATTAGTCAACTAAATGAATTACCTATAAGGAAGAGTCAACATCATTAGACAAGCATAAAGCCCAAAATACAATTTTTTTAGTTAATATAAGATTAAGCTCTGGCATTCAGAATGTTTACCTTAAAATATTTCAATACAATTCAGATGTCCCTTAAATAAAACCCTGATATTAGCATGTTAATGGAGTGGCTAAAAATAAAGTACTTGATAGTACCAAGTTTTCCCTGCCATTTGATGTTGTTTATATATTTTTTCTATTGAAAAAGTAACATCTTATGGTTCAGTTTCATTTATTTTAAAATGTATACATTACTACACACACACACACACACACACACACACACACACAGTGTGCACAGCTTATGAAAACTTCTTTCTCTTTGAACATGTTGTTTGGGAAGACATCAACAGCAATTATGCATCTTTTGTTTTTAAACTAAATCTTTTTTCCAGCTTTACTGAAATCTAACTGACAAATAAAATTATATTTATTTAAAGTGTACAATGTGATGATTTGATAGATCTACCTATTGTACAATGATTTTCACAATCAAATTAACACATAGTTACTTTTTAGTGTTGTGTTGTGAAAATGCTTGAAATTTACTCTCTTAGCAAATTTCAAGCATACAATATAGTATTCTTAACTATAGTCATCAAGCTATACATTATATACTCAGAACTTATTCATCTTGTAACTGAAAGTATGTACCTTTTGACCAATATCACTTGATTTTCCCCAGCCCTAGCCCCTGGCAATCACCATTCTACTCTGTTTCCATGAGCTCTACTTTTTTTTTTTTTTTTTTTTTTTTAGATTCCACATTATGAATGAGATTGTGTAGTATTTTTCTTTATCTGTCTGGCTTATTTCACTTAGCATAATGTCTTCCATATTCATCCATGTTGTCATAAATGGTAGATTTTTCTTCTTTCTTATGGCTGAATAACATTCATTTGCATTTGTGTTTCTATATAATTATACATTTATATATGCATATGTTACATTTTCTTTATCCATTCATACATTGATGAACACTTAGGTTATTTCCATATCTAAGCTATTATGAATTATCCTGAGATAAACATGGGAGTATAGATACCCCTTAGAAATACTGATTTTGCTTCTTACATGCTTTAGATACTAATCCCTTATTACATATACAGTTTGCCAATATTTTTTTTTCTACTCTGTAAGTTGCCTTTTCACCATGTTGATTGTTCTTTGCTGTGCAGAAGCTTTTTAGTTTGATGTAATCCCAACTGTTATTTTTTCTTTTGTTGTCTGTGTTTTTGGTATGGTATCCAAAAAAATTATTTCCATAATTAATGTCAATAAGCTTTTCCCCTATGTTTTCTCCTAAGGTGCAAACACAGAGAGTATGTTACTTAGCCCTGTGGCTTTGTTTAATGTCTGCCAACAAAGTTTTATTTATTTATTTATTTATTTGAGAGAGAGAGAGAGAGAGAAACATTGATATGTTGCTCCACATATTTATGCATTTGTTAGTTGATTCTTATATGTACCCTGAGCAGGGATTGAACCCACAACCTTGGCATATCAGGACAACACTAACTGAGCTATCCGATCAGGACCAACGAAGTTATTCTTGAGGGCATGTTGAAGTTTCTACATGCACATAAACATAGCTATGGGGAAAAATCTGTGTCTTTATGAAGGCAGGGAAAGAGATTTTTCCCAGAAGAATCAGTTTAATGCTTTTTATTAACTACTTTGGTTCAAACTATAGAAGATAGTTTAACATTAATAAGCTTAAGCCAAAGGTGCATTATGTTCATATTAGTTACTCATTTTGATGAGGCAGAGATCCATGGATGTGAAAAGAATGTGAAATTAATGAAAACAAAACCAGTGCAAAACAAAATGTGTACATTCCTTTGTCCACATTTGCTCTTTTCTGTACATTAAGTATAGATAAACTTTCCCTCTCTTTGAAAATTGCAGAGGTTTTGTTTATTTGGGGAAAAATTAAGTGGTTATTTGTGACATATGGCATTTTCCAGAAAATGTTTCTTCTGCAGTCATTGCAGCTTCTAGCTGATCTAGCAGTTTTCTCTCTTCCTCAAATAGACAATATTTTATCTCCCATTCTGAAAGTTTTGTGATAATACACAAATATATAAGCCTGACATTTGTTCACACAATTGCTCTTTGCTCTGTCTATTATTCAAGGAAAATTGCTGATGAAGAGATTATCTTTTTTCATATGATTGAGTGACCCCCTCTTTTGGTATTTGCTGTTTAAATATTTATAACCTGATACCTATGGGTAAAAAATGCACTGTGAAATGACAGAGAACCAATTTTAAACACCCTCTCTACCACTTGCTAGATGTTTGCCTTCAAACAAATTGTTTAATGCTTAGCTGTATTGAAATAACACCTACTTCATAGGATTATGTTAATAATTTAAGTAGTACCTGACACATAGCAGTCACTCATGAAAGGCTAGCTATTATCATTAATATTACCATATTTTAGCTCTACTATGTGCATCATTTTTCACATTTTAACATTTATGAAAATGGAGCAAACAATGGTGTTTTACAGTTGCTGATAAAGCCAGAAGTAGTGACTTTAGATAACGCTGCTTGTGCATACAGTAATCTTTTTTTTTATTTTGTTTTATTGCTTAAAGTATTACAAAGAGTATTATATATGTCTCCTTTTTTTTTCCTCCTTGTTGAATGATGATTGTCTAACTGTAATCCCTTGGCTTTTCAGTCAACAAACCATTAGTAAAACAAACATAATCACTATTTTAGGAAGCATTGTAAACCCTGCTTACTGTCTGAAAACCTTCCATTGAAATTTTCTTTTGGTAAAATAAAATGCCAGTTTCAAAACTTGTGGAATCAGTGTCAATAGCTTACAGCGGTTCTCAACCTGTGGGTCGTGACCACTGAAAATACATCCTGCATATCAGACATTTACATTACGATTCATAACAGTAGCAAAATTACAGTTATGAAGTAGCAATGAAAATAATTTTATGGTTGGGGGTCACCACAACATGAGGAACTGTATTAAAGGGTCGCGGCATTAGGAAGGTTGAGACCCACTGGCAGAAGAAAGTCCTAGAGACAGAAGTTGCATTCTGGGCGTAGCTGTGTCACCAGTGCTCTTAGTGCCATAGAGGCCAATAGTCTGGGCAAGCAGGAACGTCACAGAATATGACTTGGAGCTGCACTCTGTGTTTTAAAAACATTGTATTTTGCTTATGTTTTCATCGGAAAATATACGTAAGTATGACATAGAATAAAATTTGTTTAAATAAGTCTAAAAAACATGCTTAATGTTTTGAATGAGTTTAAAGTAATCTTTCTATTGATTATGTCACAGTTTAACTGACAATGATTTGTTCTCAAAGAGCAGCACTAAAACAAAAAGAGTGTTTTACGACTGATGTCTTGAATTGGAAATTGCATATTATTCATAGCAAGACTTGTGAAGGAATCATATTTATTAAAGTACATAGCAAGTGGAAATGTCACCTATAATTTCCAGAAGCAATTGCTTTCATTGGCTATCAGAAGAGTTAATTAAAAGTTCAAATTCAAAAAGAGGGGAGGGAAGGAATGGGTGAGGGAGGAAAAGAAGAAGGAAATAGAAAAGCAAATATTGACAAACTACCTGCAAATGGCAATTATTATCAGCAAAATGGCTCTCCAGTACCTGAAGTTAACTAGACTTGGTCATTAAAAAAACACCTGAAAGAATTTTTCTTGTATCCGTCACATGAAGTGAATGTTACTGACTGGAGAGTGTGTGTGTGTGTGTGTGTGTGTGTGAGAAGGACTGAGTGGGAGGTTAGGCATCCTGAATTCAGTATATCTTTTTTTTTTTTTAATTTACGTCTCTTAAAGTAGCTTATTGTACATCTTAATTGAAGGCAGTCCATAAGTAGGCTGATAATTATTGGATTTAAATGGCAGAGGTTTAATTTTGCCGTAACATTTTTTCTTTCAATAAAAATATTTCCTCCACTAATAGTGTTTTAATTAGTTTGTCTAAACAATTCATAGAAGCTACAATCACACAATACTTCAGTAGCAGCATATTTTTAATTTTGACTTTCATTATCTTTAAAACCAATTTCTAGGGCAGTCCCTATATCATAATGGTACCACGGGGAGAAAATTTAAAATAAATGCTGCATCTTGATATTTTTGAAAGAAAATATATTTTTTGATTGAAATCATTCAGAAATGTCTGCTGAACCAAATAAGGTAGAATGCATTTTGTTCAGTTGGCTTCTACTTCAAATAATAGTTTCTATCATTTTAAAAATGTATATATATTACATTAATAAAGCTAAAATTCTTTCGCAAGAACTGTTAGATTTTCACCTGGGCAAGTTTTAAACGGGAAAATGAAATGCCACAAGATGTCACTGTAATCCTAATAAACTGATAAGGGTAGTAACCACTTTTATTTCAACATTGAAAGAAGTTAGGTGAAAAAAACCTTCCCAATAGGCACAAAATAGTTGGCAATATTACAGTCTATCTTCCCAGACCTACACATAACTATGAAATGGCACCCTGGAATGAGCTTTAGGCATTCAATGGCAACTTTCATAAAGTAGAATAAAAATCTTCATTCTTTTGAAATGAAATCATTTTCATTTTCATGATACAACTCCATCTGCCTTATTTCTGACTCAGATTTGAATGGGATAATATTTTTGACTCATTGGAAGTAAAAACTCCAGGTTAAAGATCCAGTAAAAGCTCTTTATACCAATTCTGTGATGTCTATGAAAGGTTCCATTGCCCGTAAAAATGGAGAGGAAATTTAGAGAAAAACACAGTGTGGGCCATTTTAAAAAAGGTTAAAAAATTTGTCCTTTGGTAATGTACTCTAGACACAAATCATAAATGAATTACCCATTCTTGTTACCTTCCCTGTTGAAAGTCTCACATCCTATAGTCAAAACACACAGATTAAAGGGAGATATATAAACCTGTTTAAACTCTGATGACAAACTCATGGAGAAAAGTGAATTTAGTTGGTTTTTCAAGATCATTTTTCCCTTTAACAAAGAAAGAGAATAACATTTATTAAAGAAAACTCCTATGTCTTTGAATGTGTAAAATAATGTTATTTTTAGAATTGTTAGATTTTATTTTTTATTTTTATTTTTTTTTAAATATATTTTATTGATTTTTTACAGAGAGGAAGGGAGAGAGAGAGTTAGAAACATCGATGAGAGAGAAACATCAAACATCGATGAGAGAGAAACATCGATCAGCTGCCTCCTGCACATCTCCCACTGGGGATGTGCCTGCCACCAAGGTACATGCCCTTGACCGGAATCGAACCTGGGACCTTTCAGTCCGCAGACCGACGCTCTATCCACTGAGCCAAACCTGTTTCGGCAGAATTGTTAGATTTTAGATAAAAGGGACTGATTGCACACATGGAATTGGAGGCAAGCTTTTTTTTTTTTTAAATTGCCCCTTCCTTAAAAAAAAAAAAAAAAAAAAATGTCTTACCCACTCATTGTGGCTTAGTGGTTGAGCATAGACCCATCGAGGTCATGGTTCGATTCCTGGTGAACTCGATCCCCAGTAGGGGGCATGCAAGAGGCAGCGGAGAGATGATTCTCTCTCATTGATGTTTCTATCTCTCCATCTCCCTTCCCCTCTGAAATCAATAAAAACATATTTAAAAAAATAAAAATATCTCTGAAAACATTTCAAAACGAAAATTCTTATAAATGGTAGAATCAGTTTGCCTTTAACTGAAATTTTTTCCATATTTATTCACATAACCAATTTATCATGTATCAGACATACAAACATGCATTAGACACAGAACCAACTGCTTGTTAAGGCTCTTGAAATCAAGTGGAAGAAGGCAACTGTTTAGGCCGATGACGTCAGGGTAGAAGCTCACATTGGGTGCAGCTGGGGCACAGACAAAACATTGAGTTCTTCGGGAAGTGGTTCAATTCTGTATCAGTCCCAAATGGGAGGCAAAACAGATCTTCAGGTGATTGCTTTTTCACTTGACATGCTTATTTATTTCCCTCTGTACTGAAAGAAAACCTGCCAAAATGCATGATTTCAGTTTTATTTTCAGTTTGATAAATTCCCTTAACTAATGAAACCAACCACTTTTTTAACTTGCGTGACATTGTTAATGGGAAAGAAATGTAAGAGATTGTTCACTTGAAGATAGAAAACATTTCTAAAGAGATGTTCCCTAAAGTAATGCTCATGAGGCTGCATAATCATATTGAATTCTACACGTCTTTGCTTCTGCACATAAAATTGCAAAAAAAAAAGGTGCTTATTTATTGATCCCCACGTCTGTAAAAAAGAAAAAGATTTTAAAAATCACTCTAATGGAAAATAAAGATACCACAAAGCCTATCAGTTTTTCTTGTCAGCTAGACATTCTCTCCCCTTTAATAAAGCATTTTTTATTCCAAAACCTAGTGTCTAGAATTAGGAAAACGGCTTCTCACCTGTGGTAGGCCACAGCTAGACTTACCTGTGGAAATCCCCAGCTTAGGCATGAATGGCAAACTTCTTGGTCCTGAGTTCAGGCCCAGATAAGGGAGATCATTCCGGTGCTGACACAGAAATGATCATTATGACCAGAAGTTGTATATTACTACAAGGTGACAGAGTTCTTAAGTAGTGCGTTCATAGCTATGGACAGACAGAAGCTGTTTCTGGGCAGTGACATGGCTGGGAATAGACAGAAACAAGTTCATTGTCCTCATGCTCCTCCAACCTTAAAGAGCTCTTCCTCCGTGAATGTCACCAACTCTTGGTCAGTGTCCATAAGGGAGGCATGAAATGCTGTGCCCACTCACCTACGCCTGGTGTTGTTTATACATTTTGTACTGCTTTTTTGCTACTTGGGGGAATAAACTCAAGTATTGGCAACCTAAACTAAGTCCAAGTCATACCCACACCCTACTCTGCAACCCCAACCAGCTTCTCTGGTCTAGCTTAGTACCTGCTATGGCTTCCTCTTAAAGCAAAAATTTCAGTTACTGTCAAACAGGAGAGTTTGGAGAACTGCATTTTTAAAATTTAAAAACAATTATAAAAATAAGCCTCAATAACCAAAAAACAAACAATCTGATTACAAAATGGATGAGGAACTGAATAAACATTTATTCAAAGGAGACATACAGATGGCCACCGGATATATGAGTAGGTATTCAATATCAGTAATCATCAGGGAAATTCAAGTCAAAAGCATGAAGAGAATGGTCATCATAAAAAAATAACAAGTGTTGGTGAGGATGTGGAGGAAAGGGAAATCTCATGAATAGTTGATGGAATGGAAATTGGTGCAGCCACTATGGTAAACAATATGGAGGTTCCTCAAAAATGTAAAAGGAGAGCTACCATATGTCCAGCTATTCCACTTCTGGGTATATATCCAAAGAAAATGAAATCACTATCTCAAAGAGATTTCTGCAGCATTATTTACAATAGTCAAGGCATGGAAGCAACCTAAATGTCCATGAATGGATGAATGGATAAAAGAAAATGTATAATTAAATGGAATATTATTTGGCCAAAAAAAATATAGAAGGGAATCCTGCTGTTTGTGACAACATGGATGAACCTTGCGGGCATTATGATAAATGAGGCAAGTCAGAAAAACAGTCATATGTATGATCTTATATGTGGAATCTAAAATACACACACACACAAACAAAACAAAACAAACAAACAAACAAAAACCCTAAACTTGTAAAAAGAGATTAGTGATTGCTAAAGGCTGGGGATTTGGGATCAGGGAAATGTAAGGTGATTAAAACATACAAAAAAATGAGCATAACAGTTCATAGGAAGGAAAAAGATAGTACTAGCCCTGTGGCAAAAACAAACAAGCAAACAAAACACAGCTTTTTATCACTGGTTCATTTTTCTCCTTGGCACACAGCATAGCCCAGCTTGCCTTGTAGCTGTGTGCAGCCAAGTAACTAAATTCTGGCTAAAGGTCTGTAAGCCGACATATGTATGTCAGTTCATTACCCGCCAGCTTTCTCTCCACTCACCTGCGGGCCGGGTGCAGAATGTCAAGAGAGAGGCCCAGGCCTTTGGTGCCGGAAGAACCCCCAGAGGGAAGGAGCCTGGTTCTCTGAGCTGCCACGTGGAGAAGAGATGTCCAGAAGAGCCATGGGACGAGCAACACTCATTTGACCTGTGCATGAGCAACAGCTAAAACCTGTATATGTAAGTCACTAAATTTGAGTCTGTTTGTTTATTATAGTCGTTAGCCTACTGTGAACCAAGCATACAGAAGACTGATATATTCTTATAAGCATGCTACATGTCTTTTTACTTTTTTCCATTTTGTTTTTCCTTGACATTTTACCAAAATAATACACTACATAATATACTTATCCCAGATCACAATGTGGTATCCAATTAGCAAGACATATTTTAAATTAACACTTAATCTTTGTGAAGTCACTCTCACTAAAAACTTAAATAATGAAGGATATTATTTTCAGGAAGGATTCCCAGTCTGCACCAGGACACTGCTCTCACGCTCTCTCTCTCTCTCTCTCTCTCCCTCCCTCTCTCTCTTTTTCTCTCTCAGCACTGAACTGCGCTTAAGAGGACACCTGACTAATTTATGGTTGCTACAGGTGCTGACAACCTTTAACCTCTTTATCTCTCTCCAGGTCTGAGCTACTCACAAAAGCAGTCAGGCAATATAATAAGATATACTATAAATGAATGTTTATTTATTTGTTAATTCATTCCCACTGATTGAGCAAGGGAGATTGGCTCAGCACCTACCCTCAGAGAGCTTTTGTAGTCAGTTGGGATACTGTGCAAGGCATGTAATAGAGGGAAACTCAGGTTATTTGTCAAAATTAATTGAGCTATGCCAACTTAAAATTTGTGCACTTTATTGTAGCTACATAATACATTTTTAATTTGGGCTTTTGATTTCCCTTAAAAACCAAGATAAACTAGCCTACTTTGGAGGTATTTATGGCATTATCATTTCACAGGTATAACACAAATTAAAACAGTGCTAAACTATTTTGAAAATGTAACATGCATGGAAGCTCTAAATGATAACAGAGCAGATGAGGGAGGACGTGCAGGCAATTTAGCAGCTATGTGTACATCCCTCCTCCCACCCGCCCCCACTAGAGACTGAGTTCAAGCTACCAATATAAGAACTCAGCTCTGAGCATAAGTTTCAAAATCAAAACAGAGCAAATAAAACCTCAAAACTCAAAAACTCAAGCAAAAACAAAATCAATAGTCTAAAACAAATTATCTGCTCCAAATACTATAATAGCAACAACAAAAACAGAACACTTTTTAATAAAAATATAGGAAAATAACAGGTCATCAAATATGATTTTTGAAACATGTATTTCAAAAATGCTTTTAAAAAACAGATAGTTTTACTTGTTAACTGTTCAAATCCTGACATATTCAGTAAATACTATGAGTCACATATTGAATAGTAGCGTATCTGGTATTGTGACTATGTATGACTTACAAGGCAGACCTTAAAAATTTTGAAAGTGGTGAGTCTAAGCAAGATCACTTTTATTTCACAGTGTTAAAGACGGAATGACCAATGCTAGGATTTGGCATGAGTTTCAGATATGGCAAAGTAAAAACTATGGAAACTTAACCGGTGCAAGCCTCAGGAACAGAATTGTTATCTCTGTGTATTTGAACATCTGACTAGCCCTTAAAGACCTCTCAGGATGACTAATTCATACCAAGGCAATGGAGGTACAAATGTCTTCTGCTAGAAGTTCCTCTAAGCTTCCAAATAATCATTAATTTGCCCTTAAAGAGAATGGAGGTCAACCCTGCATTTTACAGGTGAGGAGACAGATCCAACGAGGTGTAGCTGTCCCCATGTAAGCGTCGTTATCGATTTCATCATGTGTGAGCACTTAATGTGCAGTCTGTGTGCTTTATACCCATTGCACCATATCCTCCTCTTAATCCTAGGTGCTATTTTCATCCCCATGTATTAATGAGGAAACTGATGCTTGAAGCAATTGTATATAGTGCTCAAGGTCACACCACTAAAATTTAATTTGGGAAGAGTGGTGCTTCTTCAGAACCAGCTTTGTTTGTTTGTTTTATTATATGTGTATTGTTCAGAGAGAGTGTAAAGGAAAGGGAGAGACAGAGGGAGAAACATCTATGTGAGAAGGACACATCGATTGGTTGCCTCCCACATGGGCTCCTACCAGGGCCAGGGATAGAGCCTCCAACTGAGGTATATTCCCTTGACCTGAATGAACCCAGGACCCTTCAGTCTGCAATCTGATGCTCTATCCACTGAGCATAACCAGCTAGGGCTGTTTGTTCTTTTAAAAACATATTTTATTGATTTCAGAGAGGAAGGGAGAGGGAAAGATAGAAACATCAATGATGAGAGAGAACTATTGATCAGCTGTCTCCTGCACATCCCCTACTGGGGATCAAGTCCATAACCTCTGGCATGTGCCCTGACCGGGAATCAAACCATGACCTCCTGGTTCATAGGCTGATGGTCAACCATTGAGCAATACCAGCTGGGCAAGAACCAGCTTTCTTAATCACTGCACCAAATTTATTAGTGGTGATGTCATAGAACTCAGGGATCAGGACTACCAAGCATAGTAAGTGAAGTTATTACACAATTTGTCACATTGTAGGCACTTAAAAATATTGTTGAGCAAATGAATGAATGAAAATACAAAGCACAAAACATAATGCTATGTCTTCACACATTTATCTGCAATAAATTTTCACCAACACATTTGAAAGAGTGGCTCCATTTGTGTAGTTAGTTAGACATCAGTTTCATTTTTTCTCACTTACCTCTATACTTTAATTATTATTTTAATAGAAAATAAAATATAAGACTATTCAGACAAGGCAAATGTGGATTACCTACAAAGAAGTTGTTACCTGAGAACATGATTCAGTTTTTTGAGAGTGTATATTGAAGAAATAAGAATAAATCTAGACCTGGCCAGTGTTACTCTGTGGTTAGAGCTTGGCCTATGCACCAAAGGGTAAAGTGTTCGATTGCAGGTCAAGGGCACGTACTTGGGTTGTGGATTCACCCAATCAGGGCACATGTAGGGGGAAACCAGTCAATGTGTCTCACTCACATCAATGTTTCTCTTTCTCCCTCTCTCTCCCTCCCTCACTCCCTCCCTTCCATTCTCTCCCTAAATAGCAATGGAAAAAAATACTCGTATGTGGGGATTAACAACAACAAAATTTTAAAGAATAAATATAAACAGCAAAGAAATAATGATAAAATTTAAACTATAAATTTTTTAAAGAATTATATTTAGTATATGATGATATGTATATATCATATGATGATCAATTATATATATATACATATATATACACACACACACACACACACACTAGTGGCCCAGTGCATGGATTCATGCACATTAAAAGGAAATTAATTAGAAGAAATATTTTAATATCGCTATTCGCCCTTTCTCTATAATAGAAGTGCCAACCAAATTCACAATCGACAATGACAGATCGAAACACACGCGTGCGGCTGGCACCAGCAAGAGTTTTATATGTATCGCACATGTGCGAGTCCACTTAGCCTTTTATATATATATAGAATAAACTTGCTTAATTAGACCTGCTTTCTCATTTAGCTAAACTTTTCCTGCCCAGGGAAGCACCCCAACTTCTCTTTCAGGTAATTGTCAGCAACACAGCAGTAAATAAAAACATGAAGCATATTATTATTGTATTTCATGCAGGGAGAACAAAGAGTAAAATATTTAACTGCAGCAGTGTTTGACTATGTTCTGCACAGTGAGAAATTGAAGTCACTTTCAAGGTCCACCATTTCTTACTTCTTTTCAGTCGGGGCAAGTTTCTAAACCTTCTAAATCTCTGTTTTCCAGTTAATGAAAAGAAAATAGGATTTTACTGAGTGTCCTATCTACCTACTCCAGGACTATTGGGAGGATCAAATGAGATGAGGCACAGGAAAACGCTTCACAGACATTTTGGTGTGTATTCTACAGTCATACGTGTAGAAAAATAATACCATATACTTTGTTACTATTTAAAAATTCTATTGTAAGCATTATATTAAATATTTTCAGAATATTAAATATATAAGTCTAGCCAAAACCGGTTTGGCTCAGTGGATAGGGCATTGGCCTGCGGACTGAAAGGTCCCAGGTTCGATCCCGGTCAAGGGCATGTACCTGGGTTGCGGGCACATTCCCAGTGGATGTGCAGGAGGCAGCTGATCGATGTTTCTCTCTCATCGATGTTTCTAACTCTCTATCTCTCTCCCTTCCTCTCTGTAAAAAATCAATAAAATGTATATATATAAAAAAACTGCTTTTAATATATAAGTCTTTCCCAAATGACATTTCCTTTTATGTCTGTAACATGCTTTATTTAAGCAATCCTCCCTTCTTGGAAATGTAGGCTGTCTTAATTTTCGTAATTTAAAATAATGTTTTAATGAATCAAAACTCTATACAGTTTTTTTTTTATGTTTAATGGATGTTTTGAAATTGCTCTCCAAATTATTATATTAAGTCATAGCAACAGACTACAGGAGATCCAATGCTCTCAAAGAGCACTTTTTACTTTAAAAATCCTTAATATTTACATGAAATACAATTTTGGTATTTTTGCTCTTATAAATTTCTTTTCTATGCCTTCTGCCTGTATCTTAACTAGATATTTATCTTTTTATTTATAGTTTCATAAGATATTTATATTAAATATATTAACCTTTCTCACATGTTGTGAACATTTCCTTCAAGTTGTGTTTTGTCTTTCATTTTAGTTTAGGGTGTTTTTAATGTCTTGAATTTTATGGAGTTAAATCTATCAATATTTTTCTTAGTGTTTTATGCTTAAATGTATAACCACTTATGTATTCTTTAGCATTTCTGATTCACTTTGCATTTGGATAGTCAATCCATATGGAGTTTATTTTAGTATATTTTGGCATATGGCATGAGAAATCTAATTCTATTTTATTATAGATTATTACCAATAGTTTCAGCTGTTTCAAAGTCACCCGTTGAATAATCCAGACTTAGCCTGCTAACTTGAATTTTTTTCAATACTTATAATATATACTGTTATGAATTTTTATTCTCTTTCCATATTTGAAAATAATAAATTATTTGTCTACAAAAGATATATTTCTAGTACATTTTAAAAGAGTTTTAATATTTCCTAAAGTTCATATTGTGTTAAAAATTTTAATGTAATCTACATGGCAAAATATTGCTTTTTAAAAATTTGTACTGCTCTTAGAATTCCAGTTTACTTATGATTAGAGAAGAAAAAATTGATTATCTATTGATTTCTGATATTTAGAATCATTATGCTCATAATTCCAGAAATTTGAATTTATAATCTAAATGATTACAATATAGCAAGCACGAAGACTTGGACAACTTGTCTGTGGCTAAAATGTTAATAACAGAAAACCATAAAGCTGAAATATATCATCCTTGATTTATGCTACTGCTTATTAACATACAAGCGATCCAAATCTCAGTTTTACAGCACTCATCTTATTCCTTCTTTCAATCAGTGGAGCGGATAAAAATTTATAGTACATGATTCAAGCTTTTTTATTCTTATGCTCTTTCTCATTTATGGACAATGAGTACTGGCATTTTTTAGATTCTCCCTTCTTAATTACATGAAATTTCACTATTATTGCCATGGAAGAGGAAATGCACATAAGGTAGTAATCATTGAACAAGCCTCTCTGAGCCTTAAGATCTATATCTTTTGTATTTTTTAATTAATTGAGCTATAAATGTGTACAATTTAACTATGATAGAAATTTAAGGATGAGTTATTTGACTGTATCCTGTCCGAAGAAATTTTTCAGCCCTTATCTTTCTAGGTATCTAGAAAACTCAACAACAATTTTGCATTATAGAAATTTTAATATACACAATTAGAGAGAGGATAGTAATAAACCACCATGTGTCTTAACACTGAGTCTTAGCCCTTTGACAGGTCCTTATCAGTCTCCTCTTCTTTTCTTTAAACTATCAGTTTTTTCTTGAAATCAACCACTTTCAAGCCTTCATTTCCCATCTTTGACCAGCTTCTAAATTCCTATGTCCTGTTCTGATATCTTCTCTAAGAAACATCAGATTCAATGTAACTGAATGTAAACACATTATCTTTCATACTCCCCTGAATCTAACTCCTTCTTCAGTTTCTCAAATGGTGTATCTATTCAATTATTAATACCAGAAACAGATACAACTCTTCATAATCCTCTTCTCCACAATAAGCCATCAAATTAGTCAGTCTAGTCTCCTAAACACTTTTCACTGTGTCTGCTTCTTTCCATCTGCATTGTCAAAACAATAACCAGCACCATCTGATCAAATATAATTCAATGCATATGTGCAAGGCACATATACAATTTTAAATTTTCTAGTTGCCACATTATAAAAGTAACAAGTAACTGGCGAACTTTAATGTATAAGATATATTATTTAACTCAATATATCCAAAATATTCTCATTTTAATATGAAGTCAATCAATATAAAATATTATTGAGACATTTACAATCTTTTTTTCTGGCCAAGTATTTGAAATTTGGTGTGCATTTTATACTTGCAGCACATCTTAATTTGAACAAACCATATCTCAAGTGCTCAGTAGCCACATGTAGCTAGTGTCTACCATATTGTACAGAGCAGCTCTAGTCCAAGCTGTGACCATCTCTTGTTGCAATGCCTGTTTATGGGCTTCATATATGTCCAGTTGGCTCCAAATCAATTCATTCTTCATGGGCAGCCAGAATAATTTTTTAATGCAAATCTGCTGTTCTGACTGGTGCTGAAATCCTTCAGTGACTTCCCATTTTTCTCTTTGGCTAAAGTCTGAAACTCCCAACATAACCATTATAACACTTCTATGATATGACTCCATTTGATATCTCTAGTTTGGGGAATGTACAAAACTTCTTATTTCATAGTCTTTATACAAACTTGAAATATTTCTGCTCCCATCAAGCCCTGAGTCTAAGCTTACATGCCTTCCTCACAGAAATCTTCCTTGGCACCTCTTGTCGATCTCTCCCCTCACAATGGGTTAGGATTCCAATTGCATAGTGTTATTGCACACAATATCCTTACTTCATGGAAGAAATTATTTGTGTTATTAACTATTCAACATAGGCCTCTGATTTAGAACTATTAGTTATTGTTGTTCATATTTACATCCCTATACCAAGAATAAATAAATAAATGTTGAATGTATAAATTTGACCCTCTCAGCATTATTCATGTGAGAGAAAGACAAGGTTACCAAGATGGGTTTAGACCAATCTTTATTTATATGCTTGGGCTAAGGGAGGAACTCTTCTTCCTTGAGCACAAAGCTACTTCATCTTTAAACAAAATTAACTTTCTGCTAACAAGAGGAAAGGGAAGAAATGGCTATTGGGTAGGTCACCAACACTATCTACCAGAATTTCCAATTTATTGTTGTGCTAGACTGCTCACATACTTGGGCTTATTTCAGTCCCGATGAAAGCAAAGCAGAGCCATCTGGAAATAAATTTGTGGACGGAGGAGTTTTGTTTTGCTTTTAACTGTGAAAATAAGGGGGAAGAAGCATTCTATATTAGAATTCTCCAGAGAAACAAAGCCAATAGATAGAAAGGAGAGAGAGAAATTTATTCTGGGAATTGTAGTGATGGAAGCCAAGAAGTCACACAATCTGCTAGGTGGAGAACCAGGAAAGCTAATGATATAATGCAATTCCAGTCTGAAGGCCAAGATCCAGGAGCTCCAATGTCTGAGGCTGGGAGAAGATGGACATCACAGGTCAAGAAGAGAAAGAGACTTTGCCATTCTGCCATTCTTTTGTTCTATTAAAGTCCTCAATGGATTAGAACATGTCCATTAACATTGGTGAGGGAAGATATCTTTAATCAGCTTATTGTTTCAAATGCTAATCTCTTTTGGAAACAGCTTCACAGATGCACCGAGAAATTGTGTTTTACCAAGTATGTGGGCATCCTTTAGTTCAGTCAAGTTCACACATCAAGTTAACCATCACACACACATTATTAACCAACATTCACAGACATTTATCTGCATCACCACATTTGGTCCTCCGAACAATTCTAGACAACTTCATTAAGTTGGTGTTATTACCATCATGCGTAACTTACAAAGAAGAAATCATAAATCAGAAAGGTTAAGTGATTTATCCAAGAGCACTTGGCAGTTGATTATTAGGATTTGAAAGTAGCAATCTGATTCCCAAATCCAAACTGTTTTTCTTATGCCAATAGTTTTCAGATTATCAGCCTTATCTGGGAACTTGATAGGAAAGCAAATTCTTGGGACCCACTCCAGACCGAATGAATCAGAACTCTGGGAGTCTGTCCTAGAAACCCCTGATTAACAAGCCCTCTAGTCAATTCTGATCCACATTAACGTTGAGAACCACTGGACTCCAACCTAGTATGCACAGTACTTTCCCCATTTTTTCTGGTTGCTTATGGTTTGGCAGACAAAGAAAATGATTATCTTTCCCTAAACGTCAACCCGGGATACCCTTAATGGCTACCCCAATACATCGTAAGAAGTCAAAGTTGTGTTTACCCTACTTTCAGATTTAAAGGGCTCTTAAATTAGGGATCATCCACCCATTGGGCCCCATTTCCAAGACTGAACTTTTGAATCAAGTAAGTTAGTGGCCATATACAGTCTGAGTTATATTTCTATGTGACCAGGGAAAGCAAGCTAGGGAAAGTCTGCATCTGATAGAACCAATTTTCTTGAGTCACACTGAACTCTCTTTTCTGCCATAATAAAAGCCCTTTACCCTCTATTTCCCATACACTTCTGTGACCAAAACAAAATCTGTAGTATTTTCTCCTTAAAAAAAGCAATACATTGCAGTGACTAATAATCATCTCTGACAAAGATGCCCTAATTCTAGTACAGAATAAATTTGTCTTCTTTCAACTTTGCCACTCTTTCGTTATATTATCAGCACTACAAGAATTTTTTTTTCTGCTCACTGGCCATATACAAAAGCCTTAACCAGGCATTGAAATGTCAAACTTACCAATGAATATTCTTGGTCACAAGGAAGCCAGAGCTAATAAAAAACCCTCTCCTCATACTAGAGAAGAATTCCCAGCACACAGCATTCTGATGGTGATTTAGTATGTGTTATTAAGGGAGTCCTGTAATACTCAAACTAGATTTAGTCTTCAAGCGAATCCTTCATATCAATGCATAGGAAAGTAAATGAATCACAATTTATATCTGTGGTGCAGAGCAAGTATTCTATAAAGTAAACCGGTCACATGCATAACAGTCTCCTAAGGATTTTTGTTTATTAACGAAATACAAATAGGTACAACATCAAAAAGTATTATTTTTATTCCAAGTTAAAATAGGGTCTAGTTTATAGTTTAAGAATTTATTTGTTAATATTATGGCAATAACAATAGACCTGTCAATGATCTATCGAGAGTATGTACTATAAGAAAAGTGTGAGTCAAAATGAACTGTAAGGTTCCTTATGTGACAGGACCGTGCTGCACATTATAAGCAGAAATGAGATGCCTGGCTCTTTGATAGTAAAATTTTCTATATCACAATTGATAACTATTTTTCTCCTTAAAATTATTATATTTCCTGAAGATATCCTATATTTAAGGGTCTATAATAATAGACCCTTAGCTCTTTATAAACTCATTTTACATAATAAATTTCAGTTCTTAAGTAATCTATTTTCATTAGATACTAAAGAGCTATCATGAACAATGTGAACAGGCTTTTTAAATAGTTTGCTATAGTGTGTGTGTGTGTGTGTGTGTGTGTGTGTGTGTTTAATGTGTATGCTGTTTTTTTATAGGTCTTTCATATGTAATTAATTACATTTATTTAAGCCAAAAATATACAATGGTAAAGGATTCTTTTTTTAAAAATATATTTTATTGATTTTTTACAGAGAGGAAGGGAGAGAGATAGAGAGTCAGAAACATCGATGAGAGAGAAACATCGATCAGCTGCCCCCTGCACATCTCCTACTGGGGATGTGCCCGCAACCCAGGTACATGCCCTTAACCGGAATCGAACCTGGGACCTTTCAGTCCGCAAGCTGACGCTCTATCCACTGAGCCAAACCGGTTTCGGCTGGTAAAGGATTCTTAAAAAATGGTGTGGGGAAAATTGGACAGCCACATGAAAAAAGAAATGAAACTGGACCACTCTCTAACATCATACAAAATTTTTAACTCAAAATGAAATAAAGACTTGAGTGTAAGACCTGAAACCATAAAACTTCTAGAAGAAAACATAGGTGGTAAGCTCTTTGACACAGGTCTCGGTGATGACTTTTTGAATCTGACACCCAAGTAATCACAACAAAAGCAAAAATCAACTAGCGAGACTACATCAAACTAAAAAGCTTCTACACAGCAAAGGAAACCATTAAAAAAATAAAAAGGCAACATACTAAATGAGAGGAAATATTTAGAAATCATATATCTAATAAGTAATTAATATTCAAAGTATATAAAGAACTTATACACCTGGATAGCAAAAAATACCCAATCTCATTAAAAATTAGCATTATAATAATTCTAATCTATTATCATATGCTCGTGCCCTGAATATTGTCTATGCTCCATATTTCTGGCATATTTGTGACAAGAACAGGAATCATAGTCCCAGGGTCAATTTCAGGCTCAATTGATGTATTGGCAAAGTCTGTCTCTCTCCCCCAGTTTTGGGGCCCTCGTGTTTTCTCTTAGCAACCACTTGACCATAATCCCAGTTATCCACAGACTTTTACTGCTTCTTGGTCTTCTCAGAGTCTTGCACTGTCATACTTTACCATATTGACCTCCCTCATTACTACATTTTATAACTTGGGTCTTATTAAAATTTACCTCCATATTAGAAGAAAGAATTGTGCTGAGTTTGAAGTCAGACCAGCCTCATGCAGTTGATGACCTTGAGCAAGCTGCTTACTTCTCTAGTTAAGTTCCTCATCTATGAAATGGACAAATACAGTGGCTTCCAAGTTGTAGGCCATGTTAAAATTTCCTGGAGGGCTTATAAAAAGAGAAAACAAGGTGCTGGGCCCTCCCCAGATTTTCTGAGGCAGGGCCTGAGGATCTGCATTTCCAACACAGGTTCCAGGTCAGGCCGAAGCTGCTTGTCTAGACACCACACATTGAGAACCACTGATATAATGCTATTAAGATGAGCAATACTATTTGTAAATTACCTGGTTTGATGTATTCACCTAATGATCCTTAATTTTGAGAGTAATTTGGGGTGCTATGTACTTTATTTTTTTCTTAGTCTCTCATTCTTCACCTCTAGTCCACATGTCCTCAAAACAAAGGAAATAGATGATAAAAATGAATTAATGACATTGGATTAGAATGGAACTGAGCTAAATGCAAATAATTATCTTTGGGCAAGGCCTTTCTGGAGCAAACCAAAAAAGGTATTTCTGTGGTAATAAACTAAAGGAGATATTTTAGATAAATTAATCTTTAGAAGCTATTGATAAATATTGGCATACACATCAGACTCGTACATCATTAGTAGAAAAATAAAACTATATGTAATTTTAGGGGGCAATTTGGTAGTACCTACCAAAATGTGAAAGATACCTACTATATTTTTACCTGGCATTTCAATTCTAGAAATATACCCTTCAGAAATACACACAAATGCACAGGAATATAGTGCAACATATTTGCATAGCAGCTTCTAAACTCAAGTATGCAAGAAATGTAATTTTTTTCCCTGTAAGTCAACTTGATTTAAACATCAAGCACATTGCACCAACTGGTAAAGATAAATCTCTTTCATTTTAGGATTAATTCACTGACATGTTTCTGGTGTTGTGTGTGAGATCCAGGAGGCATGCATGGAGCAGAGGTATTGGGTGTGTGAGTGGATAGTTGGCCTTGTGTCATGCCTCCATGTTGTCATCTCCTGGCTTGGCCATTATTCTGCTGGCACTTGGTAGATTTTATATACAGACTAGAGGCCCAGTGCTCAAATATTCATGCAAGAATGGGCCTTCCTTCTCCTGGCTGCTGGCACTGCCTTCGCTCTGGCTGGAGCCTCCTTTACGCCTTCCCATGCTGCCCAGAGGCCCCCAGCCTCTCAGCACCTGTGTATGTAAATTAACTTGCCATCTTTGTTGGGTTAATTTGCATATTCACACCCGATTGGCTGGTGGGTGTTGCAAAGGTGCAGTCAATTTGCATCTTTCTCTTTTATTAGTGTAGATTGCAGCTACCTTATTGCATGATTTTCTCCTTGTGGGTCCCATTCCACCTGCTGCTTCTACCTGTCATGCCATGCTAGGCTGTCAGAAAAAATGGGAGACTGAGACCCGCACAACTGATGCCAGTCTCAGTTGCTTGAAATTATGCTGCTGGTTCTTGTAAATTCTGAGATTGTCTAGGACTCTAATCAACTACATACTTACTTATTTTCATCCTCCTAATAAAGTGGATCATTAAGTTTAACTGATGACTTGAAAGTGTCATAAATTGCCATTTGAAATCTTGTGTTCCTTTAGTTTTCATTAAATACTGAAGAAAACAACCATTTTGATGGTGAAAAATCTTGTTTTCAAGACAAGTCCCAGCTATAAAGCCACTCCTTAATCAGTGACTCAGTGATTATAACTTAGCAACGTGCAAGTCTGTGTGAACTATAGATAGCTCTATTTTTATATGCATTGAAATGAGCTTCTGATGGTCAAAATAGGTTTAATTTTCAAAATGATGGCAGCTGTTTATCCTTAATTTTGAGAGTAATTTTGGGTGCTATGTACTTTATTTTTTTCCCAAAAGACAGGAATGGCTTCACTGTTTAGATTCAGAAAGAAATATGTTAAATCATTCAACCAATGCTGCTTGGAATAGACTTCTTTATAGCATATTTTGGTTGTGTAACTGTTCTGAGCTAAACTTGGATTGCCAAGTCTCTGGATGTTATATAATCCCTGAGAAAATACAAAAGTAAGAAATAAAGATATCTGTCCTGGCTGGTGTGGTTCAGTTGGTTGGAGCATCCTCCACCCCTGCATAGGAAGACTGTGGATTCCATCCCAGGTCAGGGCACATGCCTAGGTTGCAGGTTCAATCCTGTTCAGGGCATATGTGGCAGACAACCGATGGATGTGTCTCTCTCAGATTGATGTTTCTCTCTCTTCCTTCCTCCCTTGTGAAGATCAATAATAACATTAAAAGAAATAAAGACATTTAAATACAAGACAATAAGATTGAGGCATTCATCGGGTAGTTTAGAAGTACTCACAATGTGCCAAATGTTGTAGATACACAGAGAGGTATAACACAGCTCTGGTTAATGAGATCTCAGACTAGGTGAGGAGATAATCGAGTGACAGAGATACAGCTCCATCAAACCACAAATTCAAAGTAAAGAGACAGATAGCATTTATTCTACCTGAATAAGGCTTCACAGTGGAGGTAACATTTAATCTGTGGTAGAAGAGGGAACGAAACAAATTTAAGAAGCATGGACAGAATTTACTGAGACCAAAAAATCCTATTAGAGTATAAGCTCCCTGTTAGGTGGAAGAATGTCTGATTTACCTACTATATCATTAATGCCTGGAAAAATGCCTGATTCATGAAAGGTAATTGATATATTTTGTTAAATGAATGAAAGCATTATTTCAGGAGAAAGTAAATAGTACCAGGTTGTTCTATCTGGTTAAAACATAGAAAGGTTAGGGTTAACAGATGAGAGAGGCTAGAAAGGTAGGTAAAAACCAAATGCCATAACTATGATCTTCTCAGGAATTAGAATTTTTGCCTTGCAGATACCAGGAAGCCATTAGTAGCATTTGAACAGGTCAGTGAGACAGGTGAGTATGTAGTAAGATTTGGGGTGTAGAGCTCATAGGTGAGGACCAATACTAAAGACCTAATATTATGAAAAGAACAATCAATTATTCAGGCAATAGGCTTTACCTTTTCTTTCTCTCTCCTGCCTAGCCCTTCCTTCCACCAAAAGTAGCAAAAGAGGGTGTGTAGCATTATTAGTGAGGTGAAAGGTCATCTTACTTGGCCAGGATTCCTGGACAGTCCTATAGCCTATGTTCTTTCCTCTAATCTCCATGCCCCTTTACAGGAACCTATGGGAATCAAAAGCAGTCCTCTTCACTTCTCTACTAGGGCCACAGGACTTGAGATGATGATCCTCTTTCCTCCCTCTGACTTTTCTTTATAGGCAAATTGCAAAATAGACCCTTTTGATAGGCAAACTATTACAGCAAGACTCTCACCTTCATACATTTCTAGACTAGAAGGAGGTTGCCTGTTCAAGCGCCACTTTCGGAGTAGCCCCATCAAGCCTCCCAATGATTCTTTCACCATACTTTCCACTGCAGTCAGATACCCCACCGGTGTGGTCCTCAGGTCCTGCAACTGAACTGGCATCCAGCAAAATTCATAGCTCGCCTCTCGTAGGGAAACCTCAAGATCTTATTCCCAACCACTAACCTCAAGCTTCATCAACAGGCTTGAGGGTGGATGGACTGTGAACGCCTGGAGGAAAGAGGTAAGCTTTTCTCCACATCATTACTCTTTGTTTGTTTGGAGTGTATTGTTTGGTTGAAGTTGGGCTTCTAGGAGGAATAGTTCAATTTAGAATGTCAGCTGTTTAAAAATACCGGGTATTTATCTGAAGAAAACAAAATCACTAATTAGAAAAGACATGTGCATCTCTATGTTCATTGGAGCATTATTTACAATAGCCAAAATATGGAAGTGACCTAGATGTTCATCAATAAATGAATAGATAAAAATGTGCCATAAAAAAATAATGAAATCTTGAATAAAAAAATAAAAATAATGAAACCTTGCCATTTGTGCAAAATGAATGGACTTAGACAGTATTATACTAAGTGAAGTAAGTCATATGGAGAACGACAAATACCATATGATCTCACTTATATGTGGACTCTAAAAAAAATTAAATTAATAAAGAACAACAACAATAAAAAAACAGAAACAGACCCATACATAGAGAGAACAGCTGGCGGTTTTCAAAGGGGATAGGGTGGGGAAACGGGAATTTTAAAAAATATAAATAAGTAAGTAAATAAATAAATAAATAAGTTTATCAATATCTGGAAGAAATATTTTCCTAAACTTAAGTTACTGCTTAATTAAATAGAGGCAAATTTCTAGAAAAACTTTTCCTTGAACTTTGTATCACAACTTTAAAAGAACTGATGAAGTTCATTCTCTTTTAAAACACAAATCAAGTTTCCTTCCACAAAGGCAGCTCCATATAGCCTTTTGCAGATGGATGGGTCTACTTTCAATGGCCTGGTTACTGAACACAGGCTGGCTATGCCCCATTTGCTCTATTTCAGATTTATTCCTTCAGACTGAGCAAGAAAGAATCAAGATTCAAGAGTAAAATTACAGTCATTACTTTTTAAATTTATTTATTTTTTGGTTTGGCAAGTTGCCTCGTTCCATGGAGACTTTACAAGATGTTTACGTCTTACTTTTTGAAGGTGAGAACTATGATCTAATGGGATATTTGGCAGGCACACTGAGGATGCCCAATAAATATTAAACAGGAAGACTTTATCGAACCACTCTATACCTCCACTTCCTAGTTCATCCAACTTGCCAGCTTCCAGTGCAGAACCATTATGAATAGATGGTGCTTGGGTAGATTAATGAGTTAATTTATTTGACAGTTTGCTGCCGAAATGTTGCTACCTGTAATAATTAAGTCATATTTCTTGGTCTTCTCCCATGAATCACAGAGAGAATAGTCTCAGCATTAATAAAAAGTCTAAGTTTAAACAAATACATAGTAAGCTCCCTGTCTCTAAAATTTTTAAAGCAGAGATTATATCCCAATAAACTTCATTTCTATCAACCCATAAAATGACAACCCGCAAAATAACCTGTCAGCTCAAAATTAAAACACTTTAATGATGTGAGGATATGTGGTAGTTTTAATAATGACTCTGAATTATTAAAAATTGAATTGTATTTAGTACAGGTTTAATGTTAAATGTTTTATTTTTTCAAAGTTATTGATTTATTAAATTCGTTAAACTAAAAATATTTTATGGAGCACGTATTATGTTTCAGGCATTGTTTCCAGGCTCTGAAAAAACACATACAAATTCTTCTTTTGATGGAGCTTATATTCTATTGGGATATTTAATTCAGTAGGCACTCAATCAAAATATTTAAAACATTTAATCTAATCAACTATTTTATTTCAAGTGTTTAATGATTTAGTTCATTTCTACTTAATAGAAAATCCACAAGATAGGTGGTAGAACTAGGGAAACAGCCAACATCACTTGATTACAAAATGTATGTGCTTGCCTTTCTATTCACCTTATTCAGGGTAAGGATAGGAAAGTTATAAGATCGCTTCTAACTTCAATACTTTTTTTCTAGGTTCCTAATAAAATATTGTAATCCAAATACAATCTCAAGAAATTTGGGTTACAACTTAAAAATAAGCTAAATGAGAGAACAATTTATTTCTAAATGGTTTTTATAAGAAGGGCTATGAAAAACTTGAGCATAATAATGCAGTATAATCATATCCTTATAGATTTGATTAAGGTGACAGAATTATATGGTAAACTGGAACCATTATATTTTATATTAAGTATATTAACCTTTACTCTTCCAGAATTGTTCTGAAATGTGTTTCTTGGGCTAATTAAGATTTGATTATTTCCCTATACCTCATATACATGCATATTATGAATGCCTGTCAACCTCCTCAAATGATAAACTTCTCCCTCCCCCTGAAAGCCTTCCACAGCCCAATTGTTTCGCATCAAATGCCTATTTCAAATATATTTGTGTTTCAAAAGTTTGGCTTAAGAAGTGGTAGGAGGTAGAAGTAATGCAGGTGACAAATAAGAAGTTGGGAAGCATTATCTCTTAAATAATTGGAGACCATTCAATTATTTAGAAAATCCCTTCTTTTAAAAATTCTGAAAGAAATGTTATTGTTTCAGCTACCTGCCTTATTTAAATAAAGGCTAGTTCCTAAAATTGATTTGTCTTTGAATTTTGTATCACAACCTTAAAAACGTTAAACAAACCTATTAGCTCTTAAACCACCAATCAGTTTTCGCTGTGTACTGAGGCCGTGAAGGCAGCCCTCCTGGTGAGAGGATGGATACCTGCAGCACCACAACATTCTGACATGGATCACCTTCTTAGCTCCTCTTGATGTGCTAACTCCTCTCTAAAATGCTGGCTTCTTAAAGAAGGTGCTGGTACCTCAAAATAAAAATAATTTTGATTTCCAATTCCTCTCTTGAACTCCTTTGGATGTCATAAATTCCAATAGCATTTATTAAAAATTGTTTTGTGCCAGATGCTATTTGTCAGGGATACAAAAATGAATGTCATCTACCTGCTTTGAAAGTACTCATAGTCTAGAAAAGAAGAGCCAAACAAGAGAAATGGAGTTCAGTGTAATGATAGAAGCATTCCTAGTCTAATTAAAGTACCATGAAAGGATCTATAGACTGAGAACTCAAAGGTTTCCTGCTGAACAAGATGCCTATGAAAATCTGAGAGAGTTCTTGAAGGCAAATCACCTCTGCTCTTTTCTGGAATTTAAACTCATCATTAAGCCCATCATTAGTATATTCCATATGCGTCATATCTCTTATTCTAGACTAGTAGCCCATCATGCAATATTGTGCGCAGTAGGCTGGCCGCTGCTTCCACAGGAGCCATGCGGCTTCCATGGGAGGCAGAAGTGAGCTGCCGGTGCCCACGAGAGCTGAGGGACCCACGCTGATTCCATGGGAGGCGGAAAAGAGCTGCGCTGATTCCACGGGAGGCAGGCCCACCATCTCCTCTCCGAGCCTACGCTGGGCCACGGAGGCTGCGGGCTGGCCCCCGTCTCTGTCTCCTCTCCACTTCAGGCCTTACCTGCGTGCCCAACCTCCTCCTGTCTGGTCATGACCCATTACGGTGTCCTGGCCTAATTTGCATATTTCCTCTCTCTCTCTTTCTCTCTCTCTCTCTCTCTCTCTCTCTCTCTATATATATATATATGATGGCCATATTTGTTGCAAATCTCTCTCTCAGTCAAGCAGTTCCATTCTGCAAAACACAGGTAATTTGGGATTAAGAGGCTTATAAACCCAACAAAAAATGTTTATTTTAATTACATCAGAAACACAGCTTGTAAGACTTAACATTTTCCTCACATTGAGGCAGATATGGACATTTGAAACCTTTTAAGGAACAACTGAATAACTCTCAATTTTCTTGTGCTTACTAAATCAAAACCCATGACAAAACTCTAAGGGAATCATTTCCATTTTGTTCAGCCTGCGTATTTGTCAAACCTCACAGAGAACAGTGTAGACAACGTGAGTGAATACTGAATGGTGCTAAAGAGGGTAACTTGTCATACCATACATCAAAACGATAGCATTGAAAATCGATGCAAGACAAAGCAATTTCAACTGAAAGAGACATGAATTGTAGTTTCCTTTTCCCCTTTCTTCTCATCTCCACAGTCAGTCCCAAGAACTCACAGCAGGATATCAACACATGTATTTATATTAGGATTTAAATGCACACATAAAAATTTTAGTAAAATATAGTTCTAAATGCTTATAGCAATCACCTCTGATTGATATATTAGATCAAATGGCTTCTTCATTAATTTTCTGGATTTTCTATTTTTCTTTGCAGTTGCCATGCATTACATTGATAATCAGAAGATCGATTATGCTATTATAATTCTAGTCTCAGCTTTTCTCATGCTGTGTGCATGTGATGTATGGCCTGTACATTTCTCTCCACCCCCAGACCCATGACTTGGACCTGGTCTCTGACCAGTGTATTTGTCATGAGTAGGACATCCTCGCATCAATTTTAAGCTAGGAGAAAAAGAGGCTGTTTGAAATTAGAAATGGTGGGAAAGGAATTTTATAGTTTATCTGTACACAGATCCTGGCTAACATCTCACTTTTATTTCTATGCCCACATTCACTGAAAAGCCTCTCTATTTAAGTGGGATATTTAAGTCACATATTTTGTCAGCAGGCTTCCCAGATCCCTACACCAATAAATGTCTTCTCTCTTTGAACTTCAAGCTAGGCAGTGCAACCATAACATAATATTCCATTTTCTCTACGTTGTGGATGTTACTCTGGACTATAAACTCTTGAGAGAGGCCATGTTTATCCTTTGTGTGCTCCCACAGAAATTAGACTTCAGCCCGTTACACAGGCTGCTCTATTTTCTTCCTTCGCATCGTGGTGAGAAAGAAAGCCAAGTGCCCTAGGGAATTCTAAAACACCACATTTAAAAAGGTGCTTTTTGTGAATGGCCTCACAACTCATGTATATATAATCGGTATTTGGAAATCTTCCTCATGATGAGTGGGCTATACTTTGTCATAAACAAAATGAGGATTAACATGTATGTTGTTATTGTGGAAATCATGCCATAGAAATATAGCAGATTGTATCTAAATCAAATGTAGGAACATAAGGAAGTAAAGAAAACTGCTCCTTCCTGAGCAGTTAATTTCAGCATTTTTGGTAAGTCTTAGCTTGCTCGCAAAGGATCCTTTCCTTTGGAAGACGGGGGATGAACACATCCCATGTCTGACAGGTCACTGTCATGTAGGAAATGGAACTACTGAGCATAAGGTGGTGTTTTGTAATGAATGTAAAATGTGATGCCATGACATCTTCTAAGATGAGAACTAACACTGGTTTCGAAAAGGATAAACTCATCAGGAGCAAGCCCTTCACTGCCCGACTGAACAGCACTTCCATTGCGTTCTTCAAACAGCAGAGCCTCCGAGAACCTTAACTACAGACGTTAGAATCAGATTCAGGGCTCCAGACAGGGATGAAATAAGTCCATAGGCCAACAGCAATTCTCAATCATGCATACAGACCTGGTGTTAAAGATCTCTCAGGAACTTATACCAGAGAAAAGGGTGGAGACCTACCTGCCAAGCACACACCACTCAAAGTTCTCAGCTTTAAAACAATGTCATACCTTTTCTTGCATGAATTCTAAACTTAGCCAGAAAGGGGATGGACTGCTACAACACTGTTTCTCAAATTTGAGTGTGCTCACCAGTCACCTGGGAGTCCCAGACTTCAGACTGAGTAGCAAGTTCTTGGAATACCATAGAGCCCTGCATGGCGCACTGAGTCTGTTGGTTCCAAGGGCTGGGAATGTTCTACTCTTCCTCAAAGCTGGCTGTTTCAACCAGTGGCACTGGATGGTGTGTGTGCAACCTCGAGGTAACAGAACTCTCCAGACTTGCCCTAGGGCTCTGCCCTGTCAGGAGGTGCCTGGCCATGCTCAGGCCACACTTGGTGCATGCGATCCTCAAACACGGGGCAGCCCCGTGCTTTCTGTGATTGGAGGCTGGGGGCTCCCAGGAGCACAGCTCAGACAGGGAAGGCCAACTTTACACCTGCCCACACGGCATCGTGTCCTCACTCAGGGGGCATCTGGGAGGGGGTGCAGGAGAGCATGCTAATCCCTTGCTCTTGTGGCTTCCTAGCCTCCAACTTTTCAGAAGACATCGTGTCCCTCCCTTCCGTCCCCACCTCTTGCGGAAGGCGAGCCAGACCAGTGTGTCCGTTACTATTGCATCCTCTGCTTGGCTTCCCTAAGCCCTCCCTGGTCCCAGATAGAAGGCTGCCTCTGACTTGTATTATAGTCCATGACTGTTATCCCCAACCCTGCCATTCATGGCCCCAGGACAGAAGAAACTACCCCTTCATGTGGGGACAGATATGTGGGCAAACAAAGGCATGACTTAGCCAGTGGAGCAGGGCTGGGTTGAAGGTTCCACTGGCCCTCAGTGGGCACTTGGGCAAGGCACAACCTGCACCACACTGTCAACACCTTTCTTGGTGCTACTCCTGGCTCTGGCACGGTCATCCTGCTAAGAACCACCCAGACTCCTGAGTATTCATCCAGCTGCCAGTGAAGAGACATTCCTGGAATAGAGGGGTCGGGGGGGGGGGGGGGGGGGGCGGGCAGGATGTGCTTGAAGCTCCTCCAAAGCTTCTACACTTGATTGAGTGAGATGTCTGTTCCTTGCTGGAAATCTGCCCCTGGCCACCTCAGGGCCATAGCAGCCTGTGACAGGAAAATAGTCAAAAATAGGCCTGAATCCTTGCCAGGCCTTCCCATGAATGTTGTGTAGTATGACCTTAAATACATTAGATAAGCCAGAAGCCTAAAATAGTTCAGCTCTTAGAATAACAGAACTTGGTCTTCTCCTCCTTAAATGGAATCCTTAATTGTTCCATGTCAGTCTCTCTCTTTTGATAGAATGTTCAAGGCCACAACTGCATAGATTTTGAAGTGAAGTGCTCATAAAATGAATTAATCTGGTATTATTAGCCATTCGATTTCCACTCTAATCTGGTGGTTGTTCAGAAGAGTACTTTTGGTTATTTATTCATGATTTTGTTGTTGATGTTTAGCTTTATTGGATTGACTGGAGAGTACAGCTACTGAGGCTCTCTATGAGATAAAGCCACATGATTCACAATCGTACATGTTCTAATAATGTAAGAAAATAATGCAGAATCTCTGTCAGTAGCAAAAAAAGATTTTAAGTGTATGTGTTTGTAAATATTTGAAAAGGAGTCTGCTGATCTTATTTTTAAAGCATTGAATCTTTACTTGATTAAATTATCTTAGTATTTCAGGAAGATTTTATATATTTTTAATGTTATGTGCCTAGTGAAAAAAGATATGAACTATATTTTGGTCTACAGCTTTTACCAAGATATAACTCCTATGTCTCATTTAATGCAGTTGCTATAGATTTTGCTTTATCTAATAGTATATTGATATTGTCAGTTCTTTTTTAAAAATATTTTTTTATTTATTTCAGAGAGAGGAAGGGAGAGGGGGAGAGAGAGATAGAAACAGTGATGATGAGAGAGAATCCTGCACGCCTCACACTAGGGATCGAGCCTGCAACCCTGAGCAAGTGCCCTGACCGGGAATCAAACTGTGACCTCCTGGTTCATAGGTCGACGCTCAACCACTGAGCCACACCGGCTGGGCTTGTCAGTCCTTTTTTATTTGCATTTGCCTTTATAATTCTGCTCATTCTTTTCTTTTCAACCTTTGTCTTTATTTTATTCCAGGTGTGTTTCTTATAAACAACCTATATCTGTATATATTTTTCAATAGAATTTCATGTTCCTTATTTCATAATAGGGAAATTTGGTTCTTTTGATTTTATTGCAAAGATAATATTTTGTTTTTATTATCATTTTATTTGATATTTCCTCTTTTTATTATTTATTTATTTATTTATTTTTTATTTTTTAATGATTTTTATTTCTTAAATTACTACAAAGATTATTACATATGTCTCCTTTCCCCCCCCCCCTTGACATTCCCCCGGCCCCTACCCACCGCCCCGCCCCCCCTGCCCCGTGTCTGGTGTCCATTGGTTAATCTTATATGCATGCATATAAGTCCTTTGGTTGATCTCTTAATCCTCCCCCCAAACCCTCCTAAGGCTTCCCACTGTAGTTTGACAGTCTGTTCAATGTTGCTCTGCCTCTGTATCTACTCCTGTTCATCAGTCTATACTGGTCCCCTTTGTCTGTCCCAACCTCACTGGAGTAGTCTCAACCTCACCAGGGCTGTCTGAGCCTCACCAAGGCCGTTAAAGCCTCACCAGGGTCGTCCTGACCTCACCGGGGCCGTTTCAACCTCGCTGGGGCTGTCCTGACCTCACAGGGGCCGTTTCAACCTCATCGGGGCTGTCCCTACCTCACCGAGGCCGTTTCAACCTCACAGGGATATTTCCTCTTATTCCTTCTCTTTTTAACCTCTCTCTATGTGCTCTCATCATATTAAGCTTTTTGCTAGTTTCATTTCTGTTGTGTCTTCTCACTCTCATTTTTAAATTAATATTATTTTATAATTCCCCATATACCTAAATATTACCTTAGTATTCTAAGAATAATATTAAAATCTATGTGTCTCTATTAACACATAAAAATTACTAAGTTACTATAGCCACCAAAATATCTTATTTATCCATTGCCCCCTGCCCTCTCTGGTCCTCTCCAACTCCCCCCTCAAGAGGAGACATTTCGACCTGCCCCGACCTCTGAGCAAACTCCCACTCCTGCCAACAGCCAACACTTGAGTTTTATAACAATAGGTTTATATTTTTTATGTTTCATATCCTGGCTAACTTTTCTAATACAGCCTTTTCTTCTGGTTAGGAATAAATACTTAAAATTGAAATATAGTCTACTCATATCATCTTACTCATTTACTTTATCTCTACATTTTAAAAACCCAAGATATCTCATGGGTCGACATTAGAAAATCCATTACTATGATTCATTAAGCAAACAAATTAAAGGTGGAACCTCATGTTGCCTTTTATACTATGGGTTTTAGTAATATCCTTTCACCTTCATTATCCAGATTGTGAGATAAGCAATATTTTATCCCCCAAGGCTCCCCTTTATTGCTCTTTTCAAACTATAAAAACATTGTTGCCATTTCAGCCAGCGGTTAAACATTCCTATAAAATATTTTCATACCCTTTCTGCTCAAGTAACCTACAACTCACACAGTGATGCTCAAATCCCACTTGAGAAGTTAGCAAACTAGCAAATACTGCAACACGGAATCCTATGAGATTTGGAGTGCAGATATGTCCCAGCCCTTCATGGGAGCTGACATTAAACACTTCAGAAATACCATACCTTCCAGGAATTCACATGTTCTTATTGAATGTAGCATTGTGAAATCTTTAAGAAATGGCTGAGTCATTATTTCTTGACTATCTCCTGCCTGTTAAAGTAGGAATTATTTTTCAAGAGAAGCACTGAGAGATTTGCTTTTATTATACTCAATAGCCTGCATCTGTCCAAATCACATATGAAAGGATATGGACAAATATAAATTAAAATTGAATTTCTCAGAAGAGGTCGAAGAACTGCCCCAGGATATATTAAAGGTATAAACTGAAAATTGATGTAAGTCATGAAATTCAGTGCTGCATAGACTGAAGGATTTTGCAGTTTGGGGGACATTATTTTCTTTCTTGGTTTCCTACTTTCCCAGACTTGAGATTTGCTAGGAGGCATAAAAAGTAGATTTTAGTGATGCTGAAGATATGTGTAAACAAAATCTCTTCACTAACAGTAAGGGTGTAAATTGGTATAGACTTTCAGGAAGATATTTTGAATGTATATACTTGTTTTTTAAACTGCATACACTTTTTAAAGACTCAATTTCTTTAAAATGTATCTTAAGGAAATATTTATGCAGTTGTGCATAGATGTATGTAAAATAGTTTAATCAACTGTACTTGCTGCGACCTGCACGGTGGGGTTCAGAATCTGAAGGAGGGGCCCACGCACAAATGAAAATGCTATACAAGAAATATGAATTTAGAAGGCACTGGGGGTCAGGGGATATCTCTTTCGTGAAGACCACACTGACCTCTGGCTGGTCTGCTTTTTATTAACTTGAATTCACATTTGCCCTTTAGCAATGCATACAGGCATATCAAAGGTAAAGTTTGGTGAACAGTAAAAGGATTATCAGGTCAGGGAATTGCCTTGAGCCAGCACTATCTCAACACTCAGTGCTTAGCGTCAGCCCTGCTAACGCCCAAAGTCCATCGGCCTTCTGCGTTCCTTAGTGCACTATCGTGATAGTATTGGCCAGCAGTGCCTGCCCGCAGTACTCAATAGAAAACAAACTGAAAAATTCCATAAACATCTATTAAAGAGGGTTGGTTAAATAATTTATTGTACACCTATACATTTGGCATTTAAAAATGGTCACTCAGGTTTCTATGGACTGACATTGAATAATGTTCATAATACATTAATTGAAAAGCATGAACATAGAGAAATATGCCAAAGTCCAAATAGAGAATATCTTCACATCTACTTATAAATAGATAGAAAAATATCTCAAACCTAATTGGTGGTGTTTATTTGTAGTAGTGGAAAATATGTTGACCATATTCGTTATGCTGAGGGTATTTATTTATAAAAGGCTTCCAGCGCTTTCCCCTTCTTCATCTTCTTTTTTCTTTTCTTCATTAGTTTCTCCTTTTCCTTTTCCCCCTGTATTGAGGTTGATCTATTGACTAATTTCAAGTGAATAAGATATCCATGTTCCTGACAAGGAGAAAATTCTGAGATGTTCTAAATTAAATTACAGCGTCCAGAGAGTGAGAAAAGGAGACAGAACTAATTAGTCTGTTAATGGCTGCTGGCCAGATAAAAGGCTCTCTCTCTCTCTCTCTCTCACATTTTTTCCATTGCCTGTTGGAACTTTGGATTAATTTCCAGGTGGCTGTTTCTGCAGATGATTTCAGCCAGGCACTGTCTACTTACAGAAGCTTTAGCTTCTTATTCACATGTGGACTTTCTGGACTACGGCCCACAGCCAATACACAGGAGTGGACCTTTCTTTATTGGACTCTGTGCCTATCCCAGAACTGGCCTGGGACCTTTTCCTTCCCCTTTGCATCCCAGTACCCCATTGCCATATTGCAGCAAGGATGAATGATACAACGTGCCATGAGGGGGAAAGAGCAACAACTCTAACTTAAGCATTGAATCCCTAATGTGAAATAATGACACTGCCAGCACTGGGTTCAAAACAAATATGTTTAAAAGTTCCAACTGTGTTTTCTGTCTGTCTCTGTGGGTCCTGTTAGCCAGTGACTTCTCATTGCCCCTCAGAGCCGAAGCCCTTCCCTCCAGTGCAGGCAGGGAACTAGGTCAGCATCTGCTTTTGAAGTGGAACAAACACCCTTTACTAATACAACTGATCCAAAAGGAACATAAATATATTACAGCAGACCATTGCGGTCATCAACAAAGATGTTTTCATAGCAACCACTCATTCAAAGCAGAATGAGCAGCTGCAGCATTCTCTCATCTAAAAGACAAATAAATACCTTTCCCACTTAACTTTGCAAGCTAAGAGGTTCCATTTTAAACTTTGAATTACTTGACATTGAAAATAATTCTGATACAATAAAACCTCTCATTTACACAATTATTAATTCAATTTGCACGTTTTTTCTGAGTTTTACACCTTCAGAACTCCATAGGAGGTAATGGTGGACCTAATGGTAAATAATTTTGTTAGCGAGCCTTTTCATGCCTCAGTTTAACAATCTCAAAAATTGATATAACATTACCTACTTCATTGGGAATGTGAAAATAAATAATACAGCTGATGTGCTAATAGCAGAGCATGATAAAACAAATGTTAGCTAAATTTTTAAATCATAATTTGAAGGTTCAATTTGTGTTACTTTATTATAAACTAGAAGCTCAGTGCATGAAATTCATGCACTGGGGTAGGAGGGTCCCTCAGCCCGGCCTGCACCCTCTCACAGTCTGGGTGCCCTTGGGGGATATCTGACTGATGGCTTTGGCTCACTCCCTTTGGACATCCTTAATGCTGCTGCAAAGGTGGGAGAGGCTCTCGCTACCACCGCTGTGTTCGCCAGCCATGAGCCTGGCTTCTGGCTGAGTGGTGCTCCCCCTGTGGGAGCACACTGACCACCAGGGGGCAGTCTCTGCATTGAACATCTGCCCCCTGGTGGTCAGTGCAGGTCATAGCGAATGTTAAGCGGCCTTAGCATATTATGCTTTGATTGGTTGAACAGATGACTGGATGACTGGACACTTAACATATTAGGCTTTTCTTATCTATAATAATAAAAGCATAATATGCTAATTAGACCAAACATCCTTCCAGACAAAGCCAGGGCTGCGAGGGCCAAGGCGGCCACTGCAGCAGGGGCCAAACCCTTTGAACAAATTTTGTGCAGCGAGCTTCTAGTCTAATCTAATAAAAGAGAAACATGCAAATTGACTGCACCTCCGCTATGCCCCAAGCCATGCCCACCAGCCAATCAGAGTGACTATATGCAAATTAACCCAACCAAGATGGCGGCCGGCAGCCACGGAGCTGGAGCAAGCAGGAGGCTTGGTTGCCCTGGCCATGGAGGAAGCCAAGCTTCCCACCTGCCCTGGCTGGCTGTGGCCTCTGATCAAGGCAACAAAGTTACAATTATAGAAGCTAAATAAATCCCACATACCTGCTTTCAGCCAGCCTCCACTGGGAGCTCGGGTGGCTGGGGGCTGTGGCCAGCCTGCAAACAGCCATCAGCCCGTCACCCAGGCTGGCCAGGCACCCCAGCGTAGACCCCCATCCTGAAGGGGCTGTGGCCAGCCTGCAAACAGCCATCAGCCCCTCACCCAGGCTGGCCAGGCACCCCAGCAGGGACCCCCACACTGAAGAAACTGTGGGAGCGGCTCTAAGCAAGCAGGTGGACATTCCCCGAGGGGTCCCAGACTGCGAGAGGGCACAGGCCGGGCTGAGGGACCCCCCCGAGTGCACAAATTTTTGTGCACTGGGCCTCTAGTATAGGATAATTGGAAAATATTTTATTTGCTGTGAAACTAATCTTTAGTATGCAAAGGTTTTTGCACAGTAACTAGGTACTTAGTACTACTGCCTTTTGAGGTAGAGTTCCTATGCTTCAATCTCTCAGACAATGGTCTTTAATAAAAATGTGTTAAAGTTGAAAAAAAAACACAAAGCAAAATAAATAAATAAACTTTCATAAATACTCCTCTTGCAGATCCACCTCACATTGCGGAAGAAGCTGTGATAAGCTTTGCTCTTTGAGAAGGGTGGCCCAGAAAGAGCAAATTCCTGAATGTCCCCTCTGCTTGCCCGATGCTTCAATACTGTTGACATTAAAATAGGGCCAGAAATTTTACTCTCATTTTTGCTGATCCAGTCTTTATAATTCACCATGGATTCTAGAAAAATACTTAGAAATTATTTCTACGGACAATTCTTATTTTAAGTGTTATATGCACGATCGTATTTCATTATCAGAGAATTCTACCTCATGAGCAAATATTTTCATACAAAAATACAGTATAAATGACCTAATAAAGGATTATTTTTCCAACAATAGACACTATGTCTGATCTATTGTCCCCGCTTTTCCTCAGCAACTACACTATATTATTATTGCCTACATCGTACTGGGCATGAATGTGTTAAACAGAAAACCTCCTGAACCACGTCAGCCAAGGAGAAGCTATGATGTTATATATGAAGTGCCATGGCATTCTCATTTCTGTTCAATGAGGGAAATCTGCTTTCAATTCAAACGCCAATGAGAAAGCTACTCTTGCAGATGAACTAGACTAAATAGCCCATCATGATAGCACAGAAGACAATGGACAAAGACCCAGAGGAAGCCAGTGAGGCAAAGGCAGTGCCTCCAGCAGAGAGACTGGAAGAGCTGTAGCATCACACAAACACAGAGAAAGACAGGCCCTGTTGATAAAAGTTCTTAACCCCAGACATTTATTACGGAACAGACTGGGAGTGAAGCAGTGCTCCCTTAGCAGTACTCCATGGCCTTCTCAGCAGTTAGTGTGCAGCAACCCACAGTGAGGGCAAAGGGGTAGGAAAGTCACAGCTCTGCAAATAAATGGGCTGCCTACAGAAGAGAAGGTACATCTGAACCTGGAGAGAACACAGAAGAGGAGATCAGCTTGTTCCATAGAGGTCAACATATTATTTGAATATGTCTCTCAAAGTATTTTCACTAGTTCTTTAGTGAGGGGGCACCAAAAGCTAACTGTCAATTCTATATACTTGTATGTGTGCATGCTTGTTTGACTTGTATTACTATCCATCTCGAGTTATATTGTGAGTTCAATTATTCTCAAAAAGTGCCTTTCTTATCCTCTTAGTACTTAATCATAACCTTCAGTTATTTGATTTGCTTATAGCCTATGCTCTGGGTTGTCTCCCTCCTGCAGGGGAATGTAATTACAGACTAGGAGAGGGTGCCTTCCCTGTTCTGTTCATCTCAGTGTCCCCAGAATGAAGAAGAGTGCTTGGCACACAGCAGGCACTCAGTAAGTATTTGTTCTGCACTACATGCCAGGCACTGTATTAAACCCTTCAATCTTCACATCAACTGAATGACTTCGGTTCTGTTGTTATTCTCATTTTACAGATGAGGAAACTGAGGCACAGAGAAGTGAAGTAACTTGCCCAAGCTGAGGTGCTAGTAAGTGGCATAGTCAGGATTTGAACCCAGGCAGTCCCTACCATTCATGCTCCAACTACTACCTCGAGTAGTTATGTGTGTATTAATATGTGTACATATCTGCTGCATAAATAAATGAAAATTTATTTCTGCCTTGGGTGCATAACACTTTAAATTATAATGAAATCTTTGTGAATATAATCCAAACTTCTGATCATAGACAAAGTAGCGGCCCATGATGATACAATAATTATCCCATCACACACCTTGTGCTGCATGTTTTCTTTGCAACCTCATTTGCTCTACTTTTTTTATTATCAGGGTTTTACAAAACTTTATGAGTACATGAGAACTGTAGTCATAAAGACCTGTAACTCCAAAGGCTAGACATTTAGGATTTTCATGAGTAATTATAAATTTTTTATGCAGCTAAGATTCGTTATTTCACAGTTTGTGGCCAGTTCATTTTTTAATGTTTACTGAATTAATTCAGTCAGTTATTATTTTCTATAAAGTAAAATTTGGGGGACATTTCAATGGATGATGGAAAAAACAACTGAATGTTTGAAGTTGGGAGTTCCTGAGAAAATCCATTGTGTTTGCACATCCTGGACATAAATCTCACGAACATGACATATTTTCTTTTCCTTTCTTGTCAAGTCACAAAATTAAAGTCGCACTACCGCCAAGACTGGTTGAAAATTTAACAGTTAGACAATGTTGTCTGGATGTTTTCAACCACTTTAAAACAACCTATGGGTCATTATTACACAAAGAATCAAGTAATTCTGCAGCCAGACAACCCCAGTTGTACCAGATAATCCCACTCCTTTCTCTAGACAGTCCCTGTTGGACCAGACAGCCTCCGAGCATTGTCAGAAAAACATGAAGTTCTTTTTCAGTGCTAAAATGCTATAGTGGTCTGAGAAGCCCACAAACTTGGAACAGTAGGTAACATGATTATGCTTAAAGATAACAGACTTTAATTCATTGCTAAACTGCTGCTGTTTTTCATTTAATGCAAGCAGGTTTTAGAGCCAAATTCATGCTTTTGTGAATGGACTTTGGTACACAAATATTTAACTCAATGGTTATATTCCTGTCTAATATGAGTAAATCAAAAAACTTATTAAGCTTAAAATTTAATTAACATGTCCCAGACACCATCACTCCTTGGCTGGGTGGTCTTGGTCCAATTAGTTAACCACTCAAAGCAACAGTTCCCTCAACTATATAATGGGAAAGAAAAGCATAACAACTCAGGGTTCTTAAAAAGATTAAATGATGCCTGTGCCCTGCCTGACTCATAGTAAGTGCTCACTAAATGTTCATTTAAAGAATTTCCAGTAGTAGAAGTTCCATATTTAGAGAGCCATCAATTCTGTTTTCCAAGAAATCTGTTTATGATAATTATGCTGGGTTTTTTTTCCAGTTGCATAACTATACACAAGGATATAACTTCCTCTTTAAAACTATCCAAAGCATGAGTTCAAGGGAAATAAACTTAACTCAAGATTTGACTATCTGAACTGGCTGAGAACCTCTATGGTGGATAAAACAAAATGTATTTTTTAATTAAATTAGTACAAGGGAAAGAAATGACATTTACTCTAAAAAAAAAACCTATTCTGGCAGTCAGAAAATTGGGGGGACAGTTGAGCAGAAGTAGAGTCACCAATTAACCTCCTCATTGTATAGAAGGAAGTGTGGGTGGGAGAGGAGGTGGAGGGAAGAACAGAAGAAGCCAACAAGAGGCTGTCATCATTCACCACTTCTTACCTGAATACTCTTGAAAAATAAAGATGTAAGAAAAGATGAAATAGAAAAGTCACCATTTTATTGGTGCCCTTGAGATTCAATTACAGGGAACCATATAAACTTCAGTTATCCAAGATTGTATGGTGACCAATGTCACGTGGTTTGCAGGTCCTAATTAGAAGCCGTTTTGCAGTTCTATGAGGTCCTTCTACTAGAAATAAAACATGAGGTAACAGCAACTCAAGGCCTGGAGACCCTATACCAGTGAACTCTAGGTGGCTTATGAGAGGGTTCAGTATAAAGTGGGAAGAGTTTAAAGAATTCATACTTGAGCAAATGCTGGAAAAGAAAAAACTGGATCAGATACCACATGTTACCAGATTTTATGTGTGTTTAGGCCTCAAATGACATTTTCTTTCATAAGAATAACAAGAATAATGAACATAATCTGTCTTGCACATCTTCCAGGCACAGTGTTAACCACTTTGTTATATTTTATCTTATTTAATACTCATGACTTTGGGGGTAGGTCGAGTTATTAACCCCATTTCACAGGCCAAGAAACCGAAGCTTAGAGAGATTAAATAACTTGCCCAAATGCACACAGTTGCTCATTGAAAGAAATGGCATTTGTACCTCTGATGTCAGGCAAGATGTACCCTGTCATATTTTCCAATATATTTTCATTTCATTTTGTTTTATTGTAAGAAGCAAAGCAGAAAGCACAGAAAAGCAAAATAAATATATCTTTACCTTAGAGGGTTTAATTTGCTGAGGGAAAGTTATTTATTTCAAAATCCTACTCAGCAGTTTTGCCACGTCTTTCATCATGGAGGCTAACTTCTTGAGCACCTTCTCTTGTCCATCACTGTTCCTAGGACAGTTCTTTGCACATATGGACACTTAAATGTATATGGAACAAATAAATCCAAGAGAAAGCTTTTGGTTGGAGCTGCCAAGCCAGCAGGATGACCCCTCACAGTCACTTTTCTTAATTGCCATTCCCAGAATTCTCAATTAGGGTGCTAGTACTTGTCCAGGCACCCCAGTGTTCTGGACATAGAACATCATGATCCTAAAACAGCATCCCAAGTGCTGGCAGAACATCCGGGTAAGAGTGAATATCATGAAAGTACTTGTTCCATTTCTTTTCTACTCTCAAAACATCTCCGAGCAGTAACTTATTCACAGATAAGAAAACTTTTTCTCTTCTCTCTCTTTCTTTTTTTTTTCCTTTTGAATACTGTATTTGGTTTGGGGGGAAATAGGCTTGATAAAAGAAAGAATAAAGAGAATACAGTTGAAAAAGAATAAAATGGATCAAACAGAAAGTATAGGTTAGAGAATTTTACTCTTTAGGTGGATTGTTAATATTTAAAAAATAATTAGAAAGTAGAAGAAAAGATGAAAGCATCCAAATAAAATTCCTGATTAGTTGTTTATTCTGACTGACATATTTTTTTTATCATGTCTTTGAGCTACAGTATTTATGCATCAGGAATAAGAAAGTTTTAGTCATAAAAATTATATAACATTCCTTCCAACCTTTGATCTGATGTTGCTCTTCACATGTGTGATAAAGAGTTATTCCTTTGTTTGCCTAGATAAGATCTTTGCTGTCTTGGGGAGCTTCCCCTCTCATATTCCAAAATATGTCCCTGATGCAGACTGCCAATCCCATTCTCTCACCCCAAGGATGAGGCATGATGCCGAACTGGGGTCATGCTCCACCTTCCTAGTCATGGAAATTAACCTAGGAATAGATGTGGGACGCAGGTGAATCAGAGTACTTTTATGGAATTTTTCTAACTGGGGCTGGCATGGAATAGCTCTGTTCCTTGCTAGTTACAAGGTTATGAGAATATAAGCCCAGAGCTATCTGCAATAAGTTCCTGTCTCATGGAGATCACAGGCTCAAGATGATGAAGGCACCAATCAGGAATAGGCAGAAGCCTGTGTGTGTGTGTGTGTGTGTGTGTGTGTGTGTGTGTGTGCGAGTCAGACAGATGATGACAGACAGACAGAGACAGACAGATAGAAATCCACTGACTCTGAGGCCAAATCTACTCTCCAAGTTTTGATTTTTAGGACCAAATAAACTGCCCATTTGCAGAGTTAAAGTTGAATCTTTGTCATTGAACTGAAAGAGTCCCAACTAATAGCCAAAACTCAGAGTGCTAAGTAAACAGAATCTGTACAACATTTATTTTCCAGCTTCTATTTCTCTGACATCTTTCCTGAAAGGAGATTTATACAAGAAGCACTGAAGTCTCTTTGGCAAGTGCATAAAAATTACATTACTCAACAAATGTATTGCATACCTTTCTGGGGCCAGGTATCATGCTAAGCACTAAAAATACTAAGGATATGGGGCCAAGAAAGTGTCCTTTCCCCATGGCAGAGGCACACAGAAAAGCCAGTTACTGGAGGAGTGCATAAGAAGGGCTTCAGTAGATGCCTGTAAATGCTGTGGGCACTCAACAGAGCAAGCAAAGTGCAAGTTCAGTCATGAACTTGGAGTATGTCTGGAAGATTGGCAGGATTCCGCCAAACGGAGAACAGAAAAAGAGGCATTTTGAGCAGAAATATCATGATTCAAGAGCAATTTATACTAATAAAAGGGTAATATGCAAATTGGTCAGGACGCCCTCAGAGTAATGACCGAACAGCAGGCTGCATAGGGCGACAAGGCCAGCAGGGGAGTTAGTGAGGGACGACCAAATGACCGAACAGCAGGCTGCATAGGGCGACAAGGCCAGCAGGGGAGTTAGTGAGGGACGACCAAATGACTGAACAGCAGGCTTTGTAGGGTGACCAGGCCAGCAGGGGAGGCAGTGAGGGGCGACCAGGCTGGCAGAGGGGGACAGTGAGGGGTGACAGGGCCAGCAGGGGTTGCAGTTAGGGGCGACCAGGCCTGCGGGAGGGCAGTTGGGGGCGACCAGGCCAGCATGTGGGGGGCAGTTAGGGGCTATCAGGATGGCAGGGGGGAAGTTAGGGGCGATCAGGCAGGCAGGCAGGTGAGCAGTTAGGAGCCAGTGGTCCCGGATTGTGAGAGAGATGTCCAACTGCAGGCTTAGGCCCGATCCCAGGGATTGCGCATCCCCCAAGAGGTCCTGGATTGGAGAGGGTGCAGGCTGGGCTGAGGGGACCCCCATGCACGAATTTTGTGCACCAGGCCTCTAGTGAAGTATATAAGAATACATGCCATAATTGGAGAATAACAAAACATTTGATGTGATCACAGCATCATGTTGAGGAGTTGGGTCATGGTGAGAGATTAGATTAAACAATTAGAACTCTGATTTTAAGCAGTCTCAAATGTCATGCTAAGAAGTTAGGGCTTTATCCTAAAGGCTAGGAGAAGCCATCTGAAGTTCTCAACCAAATGAGTGGCATGATCAGATTTGTATATGCAAGTGTATAATGAACACTCATGCACCAATCACCCAATCAAAAATGACGAGTGAGGTTGGGCAACTTTTCATACAGGTAATAGCAATTTTCATTTCTTTTTCTATTAATTTTCTGAAGATCAGTCCATTTTTAACATAGAGTTCTTGGTCTTTTTCATCACAATGTTATAAGAAGCTCTTTGTGTATGAGGGATAACTTTGTATTATATTTTAGTAGACCTTTCATGCTATACATTGCAATTTTTCTCAGTTTGTCATTTCTGTTTTCTTCACTTAAATTCTTTATTGGTTTAAGTATTACATATGTCTCCCCCCCCCCATTGACTTCTCCCCGGCCACTCCTGCCCCCCAGCACCTGCCCTCAACACCCCCCCCCCCCTGGTGTCTGTGTCCATGGGTTAAACTCATATGCATGCATATAAGTCCTTTGGTTGATCTCTTACCTTCCTTTCTCCCATCCTCCCCTGCCTTCCCTCTGAGGTTTGACAGTCTGTTCGATGCTCCTATGTCTCTGGATCTATTTCAGATCATCACCTTATGTTGTTCATTATATTCCACAAATAAGTGGATCATGTGATATTTATCCTTCTCTGACTGGCTTATTTTGCTTAGCATAATGCTCTCCAGGTCCTTCCATGCTGTTGCAAATGGTAAGAGTTCCTTCTTTGTTATAGTGGCGTAGTACTACATTGTGTAGATGTATCACAGTTTTTTAATCCACTCATCTGCTGATGGGCACTTAGGCTGTTTCCAAATCTTAGCCATTGTATTAGTAAATTGTGCTGCTATGAACATAGGAGTGCATATATCATTTCTGATTGGTGTTTCTGATTTCTTGGGATATATGCTTAATAGTGGGATTACTGAGTCAAATAAAAGTTCCATTTTTAATTTTTTGAGGAAACTGCATACTGTTTTCCACAGTGGCTGCACAGTCTGCATTCTCACCAGCAGTGCACGAGGGTTCCTTTTTCTCCGTATCCTCGCCAGCACTTGTCATTTATTGATGATAGTCATTCTGACAGGTGTGAGATGGTACCTCATTGTTGTTTTGATTTGCATCTCTTGGATGATTAGTGACTTTGAGCATGTTTTTATATGTCTCTTGGCCTTCTGGATGTCCATTTTCAAAAAGTGTCTATTTAGGTCCTTTGCCCATTTTTTGATTGGATTGTTTATCTTCCTTTTGTTAAGTTGTATGAGTCATTTGTGTTTTCACTTTGCCTGTGGTATATTTTTACCATGAAAGAAACTTAAATTTTTATATAATAAAATGTATTAATCTTTTCTCTCATTGCTTCTAGATTTTGAGTCATATTTAGCAATTTTTTTCTATCCCAAGATTATAGAGTAATTCACAAATGTTTTTATGAATACATGCATGGTTTTTGTTTTGGGTAACCCCCCCCCCCCCCCCACTCCCTTGATTTAAATATCTGACCTGATGGGAATTTATCCTTGTTTATATTGCAAGAAATGAATTCAATATTATTTTTCAGCACATGGCTATCCAGTCATCATAACAACATTGATTTAAAAGTCCATCTTTCCCTAGTAATTTGCAATGCCACCTATATTGCATACTAATTTTCCACATGGGATTGCAGCTATTTCTGGATTTTCTATTTTTTCCATTGCTTTGTCTAATGTGCTAATATTAAACTGTTTAAATTATAGAGTGTTTATAGTACTTAAAAAAATCTGATAGGGCTTTTCCTCCCAGCCCTTAATTTAGGAAAAACTGACATTTTTATGATGTTGGCCTCTCTCTTTCTTTTCTAAAATTGGTATGTCTTTCCACTCACTAAGATATACGTCTTTCAAAAGCAACTTATCAAAGAGTTTTGCTCATACAAGTATTGTACATTTCTTGTTAAGTTTATGTCAAGGTATTCTCTTTTCTAAGGCAAATGGAGTCTTATTTTCAATTATATATTCTAACTGGATTTTTAAACATATATATGTGTGTGTATGTATATATAGAATGTACCATATAAGCATGTATATGTATGTATATACCTGTTATTAATTTTTACATTTTAATTTTAAACCTGTGTCTTTATCAAATTGTCTTATTAATTATTGTGTTTTGAATTTTTCAGATATATAATCGCATCTTCTCTTAAAAAATAAGTTTTAATCTCTTTGTTTCCTATTCATATTCCATAATTGCTTTCCATTGTCGAGTTGCATTGGTTAGTATTTGCAACATATACTAAAGATGATGAATAAGTAAATATCTTTGTTTCTGATTTTAGAGGGAAACAACATAATACTAAATATTAAACATTATAGTTTCCCCAGGTGTTGGGGATGTCATAAACATATTATGTCAAGTAAGTTTATTGAGTTGTTTTTTTTAATGTAAATGGGTGTTAAATTTTTCTAGTGTATCTACTATATCTATGGAGATAATTATGTGATATTTTTCTTTTTAGTTCATTGATATAATGAATTATATTAATGAATTTCCTAATATTGGACCACCCTTATGATCTTCAAATAAAACTAACTTGGTCATATCCATTTTTTTTAAATGTGCTGTTGGATTATTTTCACTGATATTTTAAGATTTAAGTTTGTGTTTTAAAGAGAAACCTCTCCCATTTTTAACAGATGTCCTGAAAGGAGGAGAGACTGGAGGATAACTGTGATAATCTAGGTGAGAAATTGCTGAGATAGGAGCTACCTGTAATTTCTGTTTCATGTCAGCCTTCCCCTGTAGTCCACACTGCCTTCCTCATTGCCGTTTCTCGAGATCCCATTACATTTGGCAATATGTTCCTTAATGAATGAAAGAATAAAAGATATAAATGAATAAACAGGGAGTAACTGGAAAGAATAAACTCAGGTGATATATACCAGGTAGAGTCAACAGGATGTAGATATGAAATAGATGTGAGAGATTAGAGAGATTAAATTAGATGACGTTGTTGCTGTTAATTTAAGTAAGGAATTTAAGAAAGAAAATTATTTTGGGAGGATATTGATTTGTTAGATTTGGATATATCATTTTAAAGTTTCTATAAGACATCTGAATAGAGCCATTCAACTGATATAGCTCTATTTTCTAAGAAGAAGTCCTAGGTGGAATATTTATGAGGTCCTTACACTTTGCCAGATTCTGTGCTAAGTGCATTACATGAATTGCTTCATTCTTACTCAACAACAGATACTAGGACTCTTATTATTCTTAAATTACAAGATAGAAAACTAAGACAATGAGGTTATTTATCAAGATCACCAAACCATTAAGTGTTCAAAACCAGAGTTGGAACCTTGGCAGTGTAATGCCAAAGGCTAAGTATAATCTCAATGTGTTGCTGGCATCAAGGATTTGGAGAGCAACCATTGTAGTCCTTGTAGGTGAAACATTGGGAGTAAATTAAATGTTCAAGACTGTCCAAAACAATAGCAGAGAGTGAGTAAAAAAATAAATAAATAAAAAGCTGAGAGCAAGAACATCAAAGAAGCAGGCATAAGAGAAACCCAGGGAAGAGACTGAGAAGGGGCAGGCAGAGAGATGGGGAAAAAATCAAGGAGAAAGTGCATTATGAAACCGAGGAAGAGAGAGTGATGGAGAATTCCAGTAGGAAATTCAGTTGATTTTCCAAACCAGATTCTTTATTTTTTAAGTTCTAAAGTTTCTTATGTCAATCAATTCCTGTTGTTTTAATATTTACCAAAGATTAAAAGATATTTGGTGTATAGTACCACAGGATATCCACAGCTATCTTAATAAAATTAAATGTTAATGAAATTATCAAAGAGAAAAAAAATCCCCTTTAACTAAGGAAAAATCAGTATGTCAACTTAGGAAAATTATAAACTTATAAAGATTCACATTTTATAGGCCTTAGTTTCTTAAGTATATTTAAAGCCATCAGTCAAAATAGAAACAATATGCAACTCCACAGAAGCAATTTGGTTAATTAAAACATAATCTCTAGCAGATTCTGAAATTCAATTTTTATAATGGAGGGACAACATTAAACACTGTGGTCTAACAGTTTTCTACCAGCTCAGGGTTGTTTTTCTTTTTTCCTCTCTGTACTCGTCACTTGAAACTGTCATGTAAGAAATAAATAACCAACATAGTGATCAAATGAACAAACAATATATCAAAAGTATTTTTAATGCAATATAACTAGTTCAACATACCAGTAAATACATTAGCTTTGGTTTGCAATCTTTATGTAATTTTCTTCTTTGTAAGATATAAGATCCATGAGGCTATTCATTTGGTCTTGGTTGAAAACACTTCAGTGCAACATTGCCATTCATCTTCACAGTCATTCAAATGCAATTTGTTAGCCAGTTTTGTGATTCCACTTTATATTTTCTGGAGTTGATAAAATTCCAGAATTGCTTTCAAAACCATCCATCTTGTATATAGGTGAAAGCTTTAATCCTTCCACCTCTATGCAAGGAAAACTATCATAGAAATCAGCCTCCCACCAAATGAATTCTTCAAAAGAAGGAAGAACAGAGATGATCAATCAGTAGAAGTTTATGTTTCTGCAGCTCATAATTCTAAGTGATCTTATATCCAGTTTTCTTTCATGAAAGGATTGGTTGACTATGGTAACATCTGCCATCTAGTGCCTGACTTAAGCTACTACATAAGGAACTAGTTTTATTTTTATGTTAATAATATGGAGGAAGATCCATTGTGTAATGCCGGATTTAAATAGAAATATAAGAGTATCTAACTCATAAATGACACAGTTCCTATTTTGTAGTTCATAGATGCATATATATTTCATTCTTCAGAGAAGAGTGAAATGCTGCACAAAACAAATTCAACTATTATTATTTCACTTCTTTTTTTAAAAAAAACATTTTTTTTATTGATTAAACAGAGAAAGGGAGCGGCAAAGAGAGATAGAAACATCAATGATGAGAGAGAATCATTGATCGGCTTACACCTACACGTCCCCCACTGGGGACCGAGCCGCAACCTGGGCATGTGCCCTGACCGGGAATGAACTGTCATCTCTGGGTTCATAGGTCATTGTTCAACCATTGAGCCATGCCAGCCTGGCTCACTTCTTGACATGCACCCATGCTATCACCACTCTCTATCTTTGGCTTATGGGCGCACAGGGAAGGACTAGAAGGAAAAGGACCTACGGGTTGCTCTATCTTTCCCTTTCCCTGTACGTTATCATTCTCAGTGCAAGTAGTTGGCTAATACAGGGAAGTCACATAAAAGAAAGGATATGATCAGGTTCTGATTGTTCATGTTTCTTAGATCACCATTGCCTTCTTCCTTCTCTGAAAGCACATTCTGGTTTGAACAGAAAGCACAGCCTCCTGAGGTGGTCAGCACCGACACCACCGCTTGCTCTGCTGTGGGTGTAACATGCTGACCTGGCCGTGCGTCGAGCCTGTCTCTCGGAGAACCCTAGCTTGGTGGCTGCACTGGCATTCTGTGTTCATGGGGCATCACTAAGGAATGGAGGATACACATTTTGCACATATCTTCTCTCCTCACTCTCCTCGCTTGCATGCTTCACTGCCCCATCAAAGTTCCCTTACAAAACACAAACCTAAAGATAAAAATTGTTAAGAATTGATGGCAGTGGAGCAACCAAGTGTGGGGCCTTTCTGAGTTCGTGGCGCTGTGTGGCTGCACATGCCCGTGGAGCCTTATTGCTTCCTGGGGCTCCTCCTACATCACTGGCGGTGCCTTCCCAGTCTTCCTCTATTAATAGTGTGACTTGGGTCACTCTGAAAGCTTCTCTTATTTATTTCTTCCTTAAGTGATGTCATTCAGTCACTGGGCTTTAAATATCATCTCTTAGGGATTATATCCAAATTTATACTTGCAGCCCTGACCTGTCCTCTGAGCTCAGGTTGTACATAATCAAACTCGCTGTCTGGCCCTTCCAGGTGGATGCATAAAGGTATTTTATATCTAACACTCAATGTCCCCCACAGGCTTCTGTCCCCTCTAGCCATCTTAACTCACTATTCACTCCATCACTGGACACAGGAATCTTCTCTGATTATTTTTTTGTCAATTCCCCTAACTCTAAACAAAACACAGCTTAGCAATATATCTTTAATTCAACCACTTCTCTCTACCGATGTGGGGAGAAATCTAAGACACTGCTACCTATTTCCTGAAATGCTGCCATGACCTCCCAAGAAAACTCCTTGCTTCTGTTTGTTCTCTGTGGTTCCTTCCCCACATGGCAGTCGAAATGACCTTTATTTCACAAACTCTCTGCTTACATCTCTTTAATGGTTCCCCAGCACATTTTGAATAAAATCCAAACTCATCAAGTGATCTGATCACGCCTGCCCTCCTGGCCTTCTGTCCTACCACACTCCTCTTGGCCCCTGTGTTCCAAAGAGCTTTGCCTTTTTTGTTGCTCGAAACGTCCCCAACTCGGTCTCAGACATGGAGTCTCTATACTTGCTGTTCCCTCTGCCAAGAATCTCTCTCCTCACTCCCAGTTTTCAAATTGGTCACCTCTTCAGGTGTTTTGGTTCTCTCTCCAGATGTTGTCTTCTCAAAGAGAACTTTCCTGCTCTTCTATCTATGACAGTATCCTTGCCCTGCTCCCCCACCCTACACGCTCCATACCACTGTCCTGCTTTATGTTTTCGGGAGCACCTGTCAGAAATCGTATTCCTTATCCATTCATTTACTTGTTGTTGTCTGTCAGCCACTAGAATATAAACTCCAAGAGCACAGGAGCTTGTCCATTAACTGCTGTATCTCCAAGGCCTAAAACAGTGCCTGGAACACAGAAGGTGCTAAATATTTGTGGAATGAATGAGAGGATGCTTTATCTTCATATCCCTGGAAGATAGCATAACACGATGTTTTACACAATTTAATTGCTCAATAGTGTGGAAGAAAAAAGAAAGGAAGGAAGGAGATTGGAAAAAAGTATCTAAATTTCTCAGTTTATTAGTTTTATATAAAGTAATTTAGTTCTAGCCTTATCTGGTTTGTTTCAGTGGATAGAGTGTAGGCCTATGGATTGAAAGGTCCCAGGTTCGATTTCGCTCAAGGGCATGTACCTCAGTTGCAGGATTGATCCCCGATGCTGGTCATGGTGTGTGCAAAGCTAACCAATCAATGTGTCTCTCTCACATCAATGTTTTGATCTCTCTGTCTTTCTCCCTTCCACTCTCTCTAAAAATAAATTGAAAAATATCCTCAGGTGAGGATTAACAAATAATAATAATAATAATAATAATAGTAATAATTTAGTTCTATGTGGTTAACATCTAAAATTATTTTAAAGATAGATGAATTCCACTGACATACTTAAATGCAAAATTTTAAAAAATGTTTTACTAATAAAGTTCAAAGCTGCTTTTTATTGGAAGACAAATAAGATTAGAGCTTAAATTGAAAGAATTTTTAAAGTTTTTATTCTTTTACTTTCAACTCTGATTTACCTTACTAACAAGGTACATAGATAAAATATTTAATTCTCTATTTAGATGTAATAATCTCACAGCAAAGGTCAAAATGAGATATGAAATATGCTTTGTTTACAGATGACTGATTGCCTGATGAATATCTAAATGACATTTCATTATCTTTGTTGATTAACACGACATTGTACATGAAAATTGATAAAATATCATTTCTATAACTCTCTTAGAAAATCTCTTTAAGCGTAATAAAAGCAATGTTACATCTCAGTAAGACTAGCTTCATCTTAAAGATGCTCAGTAAATATTTATGCTCAGTGAATCTGCATGTCTTTTATTTTTAATTCAGGATACATACACTTAATCAAATAGCTGTTTTATTCTGTATAAACTCAGAGATCTGGAAAGTAGATATAAGAACTCACCATAGATTAGTAAATTGGTAGATATAGCTAAATGACTATAGCTCTAATAATATTGTTTTTACTTGTTTGTTTATCCTATAGCAGTCGCTTTCTGAACCACCACTCCATATTGAATTACATCTTCTGCAATGGTCACCTCCTTTTGGGTTCAGTTCAATAAACATTTATTAAATATCTCAAATCTGTGACAAGAACTATGCAAAGACTTGGGAATATCATCATGAATAAAACCTATTTTGCTTTCTGAGGCTCATGGCCTAATAGGAAAAGTAACAAATCCATTCTTACTTGAAAAATATTATAACACGGGGATACAATAAATATATGCATAAAATAATAAGGGACCAATGTAGACTAAATTGTCTTGAAGGACAATTAGGACAGAGTTAGGCAAAGGGTTAAGGCATAGGGAGAGTGTTACAGAAAGGGAAACAGAATGAGACAAGACACATATGCCTTGGAAATAATAAAAATGTTCAAAATAGGTAAGCATGAGCATTAGGCAAATCCCTGTGGGTGGAGGAGGAATAGGGATAGTGGTAAGGGATGAGGTTTTTGAGGTAGACATTACCCACAACACGGATACCTTTGTGTACCATGCTAAAGATCGTAGGTATCACCCTGTGAGCAATGGGGAGCCACCGATGTGTTTGAGGCCAGGGAATAATATAGAATCCAGATGTCAGATAGAGCTGTGTTTCTCATACTTAAAAGTTCATACAAATTACTTGGGGGTCTTCTTAACCGTGAATCCTGATTCAGTACCTCTGGTGGGTCCTGCATTTCCAGCAAGCTCCCAGGTGACTTGCTGACTGGATGCTGGCAAGTTTCCAAGTGGCACGTTTACTGGTCTGTGGATCATACTTTGAGTAACAACATTTTAGAGAACTTTCATTTGGGAGTGAGTATCTAATGGGGATAAACATGATGGCAGGAACACCAAGAAAACTATTGTAGCAGTTTAGGTGAGAGATGATGAGGGCGTAGGGCAAAGTGGTGGTCACTAAAGATAATTTGAGAGTAAACTGAAATACATTTTGTTAACACTTTTAATGAAAACAAATTTGAAACATACAAAAAGGTTTAAACCTTTGTACAGTGAGCATCCCTAACCACCACACAATTTTATAATTAACTCATTATTTTTGTTTTATTACATACCTACCCATCTATTTATCTATCAATTTATTCATCTATTCATCTTTTTTATGCATTTCAATGAAAGTTGCAGATATCATTACCCTTTCAAGCAATGAAACACATTTAAGATTGATTGAAAATGTGTATACAGGAGCGTGGGTTGCTTGATGAGGAGGAATGTAGAAATAAGTTTATGGGGTGAACTTGGAGATGTTATATTGAGTTTGACCCAATAAGACTAAGTTAGAGATATCAATGTAATACATGAGTTATGCATATATGCATGTAATGTCTGTAGCTTTAGTTAGATTTCACAGTTAATGATCTAGACTGAGAATCATTAGTTGGTAGTTAAAATGAAAGTAATAGATGAGAGTGCTCAGACAGAGAATGTCTAAAGAGAAGAGAAGAGATCAAGGAGAATATATCTTGATAAAAATGACATTTAAGGCATGTTCAGAGATGAAAAGATAAAATAGAATAGGAAGAATTAGGGAGGCAAAAGAGAATTAGCAAGGGAGGGTGGCAGAAAAAATTTCCTTGCATGGGAATATTGTGGTTTTAAAAATGCTGACACTTTGTATCTATGATATAATATGCTATTTATCATATTACATTTGTACGTTTATATTTTAAAATGCTGATGTTACACTTTGAGGAGTCAATCCAAACTTCGCACTGCTTTATCTACACAGCAGTGGAAGTAGAGAACTATTCACAGAAAAGGACTACATTAAGTCACTTTTGCAATTCTTACTGAAATGTAATCAAATGTTCCTTTTTTTTTACTCTCAGTGGGGATGGCAACTAACTGCTCCCACTCCCATCCTCCTTCCTCAGTTCAGGAGTCCTTTTCTTCCAAAGGTCAGTCGTTGACCTCCTGCATATGTTCACAACATGGTGAAAAGTGACTGCCAATTAACTTTAGACTCTTAGGGCTTTAGATGTGCTGAGAATAAAGAAGATATATTTTTACTTTTGATTTAAGAAGAAACATAAAAATTCACCCAATAACTTATTTTTAAATATTATATTTTAGTTTCATGGTATGGCTATTTAAAGGAGAAAGAGTTAAAGAGGGGACACAGGAAAGAATCTTGGATGACAGAAAGGAAAAAATGGGGTAAATCAAGCAAAAGAACTAAAAAGAGAAAATAAAGAGGAAAATCTACATCTTCACAGAGGAATACATTTGTGTTTCTTGGAGAACTATGTGTTATCTAAAGAAATATAGACAAACTTTTTTTATGGAGGGTCAGATAGATAATATTTTTGGCTTTGTTGTCTCGCATCTTCTACTCAGTCCTGCTGGGGAAGCACAAAAGCTGCCACAGGCGTTACATCAAAAAATGCACTTAGGATATTGTTAAATGCTTTTTACAAATCTATTGACTTCACCATGTGACCTTTATTCTTTGCCCTGGTTAGAGAGAAGAAGGAAGAGGGAGAGAGAGAAACATCAATGTGAGAGCTACACATTGGTCATCTGCCTCCTGCATGCCTCCTACTGGGGATCAAACCCAAAACCCAGGCATGTGCCCTGACTGGGAACTGAACCGGCAACCTCTTGGTGCACAGGACAACACCCAACCCACTGAGCCACACCGGTCTGGGCATTATTCAACATATTCATGCTGTCAAAGATTGCCATTAGAAAATGGAGTGAACAATAGCATGGTCTTTGAAGAAAACAAGAATAAATTATTTTTAATATAAATATAACTTGATTTTTGTTTGGTCTTTATCATAATAATTCTTTTTAATCACTTCTCTCTGAACTGCCAGGCTATATGGCAATTTCAGTTAATTAAAATGATTTCAGAGTCAATAAAATTACTTGATGCCTTTAGACTTCTTTCTACCCGACTAGATATCTCACATTAAAACATAAAGCAAGGTAGTTGTCTATGGCATCCAATCCAATAAAGTAATAATGGAGTCTTATTGTTAGAAATTGTCAATGTCCATTTGACAGTGTTTTCACTGGTAATGGCAGGTTAACTGACTTCACATGGAAAAGTAACAAGAACATTAAAGGTTTCCAGGAATAAGCTGTTTTTAAAAGTTTATGTGATATATGCTAGCATCAGTATAATAACAAAAATTTGGAGATTAAAACTAGAGTGAAATAAAATAAGTATAGAATACACAGTGGCTTTATTAAATGTTGAACATTTATTAATCTCCTTTTCCCTAAAGAAGCAATTCATTATGACTGGGAAATATCAATAATTTTAACGGCCTTTGCAAAATAACGTAGAGCCCTTGCAAAACTATATCATTTTTTGGTGAATAAAAACTTTAAAAGTAAAGTTCATTGGCATTTGGTTAGCTGCCTTTTCTACTGTAGAAAGAAAAATCTTTAGAACCTATCAGTTAGTCTAAACAAGGTGATGTATGTATAAGAAAAATGTTACGTTTCGCAGAATCAGCAGTACTGTTACATGAGACTTATGACAACCCCGAATATCGCTTAGTTTATTCTCTTGTACCTTTTATCAGAACCATCTTGTCCTCATATTTTAGGCCCCTGAGTTGAGCTGTTAACTCACCCCATTATTTATCTGAAAATAAGAAAGTCTTCCTTCATAGTTCACATAAATCCCTTGTGTACAGATGATGTTATCATATCAAAGCACATGAGTTATATTAGTATGACACGCCCTATGGCCTGCTTTGAGATTCAAGATTATAAATCTACTGAATAAATAGGCCGTTCCTACTCCTTTATTTATACTCTGGCAGCCAGATTACTTCTCTAGAAAGGACACCGGAGCAGTGACTCCGAAAGACTCTTAGCCTGGTCCACAAGTTAGTGTCAGCAAAGCCAACGGCCAACAAGGAAAAATAAATAATAACTTAGTTGAGTTTTACAAAGAGACGTTTTGTTAATTTAAAGAAACAGTCTTTGCCAAAACCGGTTTGGCTCAGTGGATAGAGCGTCGGCCTGCGGACTGAAAGGTCCCAGGTTCGATTCCGGCCAAGGGCTTGTACCTGGGTTGCGGGCACATCCCCAGTGGGAGATGTGCAGGAGGCAGCTGGTCGATGTTTCTCTCTCATCGATGTTTCTAACTCTCTATCTCTCTCCCTTCCTCTCTGTGAAAAAATCAATAAAATATATTTTTTAAAAAAAGAAAGAAATAGTCTTTATTTTAAGATAGTATTTTTTTCTATTTGGATTAGCTAATATATCTTTTCATTTTAGAAATGATAATTATAGCATATAGTATTTTTCTTGTTTTTACTTTCAGTTACCTTATTTGAAAAAATAAAAAACAATTAATTAAACAGTTTGGTGCCTGGCTGGGTAGCTCAGTTGGGCTAGAGCTTCTTAGCAACATGTCAAGGTTGCAGATTCAATCCCTGGTCAGGGCACATACAAGAATCAACCAATGAAGGCCTAAATAAGTGGAATAACAAATCTCTCTCTCTCTCTCTCTCTCTCTCTCTCTCTCTCTCTCTCTCTCTCCAACACAACAAGGAGTTGGCAGTCTGAAACTCAGAGGAAGGCTCTGCTAGAACCAACCACACTGGCATGTCCAACTTCCAGCCTCTTAACAGCTGGTATGAGAGGCAGACTATTCCCACTGCCCTGCTCTTGGAATACCACTGGTGGCCTGAGCCCAGAGGAAGGAGATGGAGAATCCAGAGCAATAAAGAGAACAAGGAGAGCACTAGTCTAGGAGGCTCCTCAGAGAAATGAAGATGCTGGAAAACCTATGAAGAATTTAAGTGAAGCGGTGCAAGAACACCAAAGAAGATTTGCCTGCTGGACTGAGAAAATAAAATAAAAATCATGATCTTTTAATCTAAAAGTTTTGTAGAAAAATGGAAGAGTGGTTATTAAAATCTGAATTGGAAGATCAAGAGCAGGTGGAGAAATTTGCGGAGAAGGAAATCATGGAGAAAGCAAGCAAGCAAATGTGTGCACAGATCCATGAGACCTACTATGGGCAGTATCAGTTCCAGCAGGAGCAAAGAAAAGATGGAGAGCTTATTTATAAACAAAAAACAAAAAGAAACGTATCTGAGCTGATGAAAGAATAAGTCTAAAGAAACCTGTATCCTCAGAATTTTTATTCTGAGTATTAGGCACTGCTGAAGAGAAAAGTCACATAACTCAGCATATCCTGCTGCAATACCTGACATTAAGGTGCAAAGAGAAAAATCCTATAAACTTCAAGATAAAAAAAGATACAAAGAAAAATGAATCAGACTGTCATTTGAACTGTATTTTGCAACACAGCACACTACAAGGTAGTGGATTAATGTCAATATATACTTCCAAGAGAAAAGGTCTGGGCATGAAGAATCTTTTATGCATCCAAAATATTATTCACTTGCCAGAGTGAAAAAATGAAATTTATGGATTTGCAATAAAGTCAGAGAAAGTACCATTATACAGCATGTGAATAAAATAACTGAGAAGGAACTCTAAACAGACAGACCCCAGAGTGATAAGTAATGGACAATGATGGAACGAATAGGAATACATAATGTAAATACTGAATGAAGATTCTGATGTGTATGAGGACTTCTCCCTGGTAAGTAATCTACAAGTAAAAGTGTCAAACTGTCCTCGTATACTTCAGTAGAGGGAAAGTAAAAACATCTGAATGGCCTTATCATATGCATGTCCTGGGATCTGTATAGGGTCCCATGCTCAGAAGGGCTTTATGCTTGATTGTATGCTCTGCTGTCTTGAAATTATTAATAATTGGGAACAAGAGGTCTTGCACTGTCATTTTGCAATGGGGCCCCAAAATTACATAGCTTGTCTTGAATAGAGATCATTCACTGATTAAGTTTAAATCCTGATTGACCACATTTAAATCCAGAAGATTCTGAGTTACTTGGAGTAGAAAGAGTAAGAATTTTTTTTTTTCCTGGTCAGAAATGGTGGCTAAAAACTTGAATAAATTGAGAAACAAGGAAAAAAAGTTAGATGTTTGTACACCACCTTCTATAAAGTTTATAGCTGATAGCATGCAAGGTATTTGAAGGCAGAGGCTATAAATTCCTCATTTGTGTATCCTCACGGGACTTCTCACAGAGAAGCCAAATGAAGGTGGAATGAGAAAAAAGAAATAAAAACAAAGGCAAACATGATGGTTTTTCCAAGATATCTTGGAACAAGATGCCAAATATCTTATTTTGAGATGAGGGGATGAGGACACATTTGTAATACCCTTAACCAATAAAGAAATTTTTTAAAAAAAGATTTCCCAAATGTATTGTTCCCTGAAGCAGTTCAGACTGTTGAAGTATTTAAACACTTATGAAGTGAGTGTTTCCGGGAGGAGACACTTTTGGCATAAAACAATTTCTCAGTCCTCCAAAATACAGCTGACATTTCTCTCTTTCAGGGAAAGGAAATATGCAAGTCCCAGGTTTAGAGGACTTTAATTTTATCAGCTCATGATGTTAAAAATCCACCGGGCTGACTATACCCAGAGCAGGCACTCTGAGCAGACTTGTTGGACCAATAACTGAGTATATAATATAATGTGATATTCTCTCTATTTTCTGTGAAAAGTTGTAAAACTTTGCATTTAAAAAAACCTACTATTTCTTTCCTGTACTGAACAAGGCAGCATTCCCTGTCTGCAATTCTAAGAAGTTTTATTGGAGCAAGGTTCAAGCACGAATTAGGTAACTTCCCTTTTGCTCCTTCTGCTGGTTCTGAAACTATAGAAAAGAAACAAGAAACTACTGGTAAATACTGAGGGATATGTTGCACCAATACAACTTCATCTAAACCCAAGGCAGATGCAAGCCACTCAAGAAATAACGGAACTGAGGACAGCGAACTTTTTAAGGGATGCTATGGATGTCTGTTCCCGCAGCTGTCATTTATGTTTCCGCAGTCAAGGTTCCATGAAACCGCAGTGTGGGCAACTCCCTGGAAGCAATGCTCACTGTCACTCTGTTCCAGGAGCACAGGGATTCCTTTGATGAGACTGGTAACAATGCCTCCTGATGGGCCAGGTTGCTAGGTTACACCTTGTTTCCTTGGTCACGGTGACTACAGGCCCTCAGAAGAGACTGCAGATTCTTGATGGGACAGCTCTCATATGCCCTCCTGGAAACGGGATGAAAAATGTCTTCAGAAAAATAGCTTTATGAAGGCTACAGGAACTTTTTGCACCAGCAAGACATGTCAGAAAGGTAAGAAAATGAAATTTGAAAAGTCACCTGCCTTTCTCTCACATTATCTGAGAGGAAGCAAACCAACCAGGAAAGATAGCATTACCAGGTTAAGTTTCATTTAAAAATGTCAAGTCATGCAGCCTGTGTTACTGATGATGGTTGTTTTGAGAAAGAAGCAAACCCTCTTGCTGCCCTCTCCCCAGTACCGAGCAACTGGATACAAATGCAATGCGATTTCTGTGACCATGGTTATTAACAGAGGGAGGTGGACTATTTTAGTAATGCTGTGTCTATAGATATGCAGGACCCTTCAAAGGAGCTTGTGTGAATTTCAGGAGAAAAATAAGCAAAACAGCCCAAAGAAAAAAATTGATTAGTTAATATCTATTTGTTATTATATAATATTAGTGGCCTGGTGCATGAAATTCATGCACGGGGGGAGGGTGTCCCTCAACCCCACCTGCACCCTCTCCAATCTGGGACCCCTCAAGGGATGTCCTACTGCCGGTTTACAGGGATCGGGCCTAAACTGGCAGTCGGACATCCCTCCCACAATCCGGGACTGCTGGCTCCTAACCACTCACCTAACTGCCTGCCTGCCTGATAGCCCCTAACTATTCTGCCTGCTGGCCTGCTCGCCCCCAACTGCCCCCGCCACCTGCCTGCTCTCCCCCAAATGCCCCCCGCCAGCCTGATAACCCCTAACTGTCCCCCTTACCAGTGTGCTAGCCCCCAACTGCCCCCCCCCGCTGGCCTGCTCGCCCCCAACTGCCCCCCTGCTGGCCTGCTTGTCCCCACCTTCCCTCCCTACTGGCATGCTTGCCCCCAACTGCCCCCCTGCTGGCCTTCTCACTCCAAATTGCCCCCCCCCCCGCTGTCCTGATCACCTCCAACTGACCCCCACTGATGGCCTGCTCGCCTCCAACTGGCCCCCCTGCTGGTATGCTTACCCTCTATGGCCCCACCCCTCATCAGCCTGATCACCCACAACTGTCGTCCCATCCTGGCCTGATCACCCATAACTGCCTTCCCCTCTTGGCCTCTAACTGCCTCTACCTCGACTCCACCACTATGGCTTTGTCCAGAAGAATATCTGGAAGGTCTCCTGGAAGGTCTCCCAGTCTAATTAGCATATTATCCTTTTATTAGTATAGATAGAGGCCTGGTGCATGGGTGGGGGCCAGCTGGTTTGCCCTGAAGGGTGTCCCGGATCAGGGTGGGGGTCCCACTGGGATGCTTGGCCAGGCTGGGTGAGGGGCTGATGGGTGTTTGCAGGCTGGTCAAGCCCCCCAGCGGGGACCCTCACCCCATGGGGGTGTGGCCAGCTTGGGTGAGGGGCTGAGGGTTGTTTGCAGGCTTGCCACATCCCCTTCAGGGTGGAGGTCCCTACTGGGGTGCCTGGCCAGCCTGAGTGAGGGCCTAAGGGCCATTTTAAGGCTGGCCACACCCCTTTCAGGGTGGGGGTCCCCACTGAGGTGCCTGGCCAGCCTGGGTTAGGGGCTGATGGCCATTTTCAGACTGGCCACACCGCCCGGTGACCCAAACTCCCAGCCTCTCCTTTTTTTCTTTTCCTTTTTTTTTTTCTTCTAGAACCTCCTTGAGTGGAGGCCAGGGCAGGCTGGAAGCAGGTATCTGGATTTATCTTCAATATTTGAAACTTTGTAGCCTTGAGCGGAGCCCAGAGCCAACCAGTGCAGGTGGGAAGCTTGGCTTCCTCCATCATCCGGGGTAACTCAAGCCTCCTGTTCACTCCAGCTCCATGGCTGCCACCATCTTAGTTAGGTTACTTTGCATACTCGCTTCTGATTGGCTGGTGGGTGTAGCGGAGTGGTGGAATGATGGTTAATTTGCATGTTTCTCTTTTATTAGTGTAGATTAGTTAATATCTATTAGTTAAGTTTAAATGAAATTGCTACCACAAAAATAGGGCTTGGACTAGCTCATTAAGGTCACAAATCAGATTAAAGGAAGAGGCCAAAACCCAATTGTGTTTCCTCATTCCTAAATTTCATAGCTGTTTCATAAATGTTTCATAAAGCATGCTGATAGATGATATACAATTAAAGGGATTGTACATTTCTTGACTGTTTTTGTCTTTATATTGATGAATAACATTGCTCTCAATTTTTAAAAATGAGACTTGTACCTTTAGTTTTCAGGACTAAGTACATTGTGGTTTCATATTTATAATTTTCATTTACTGCCTATAGTTAAGAGAGGAATCGTGTGTAGGCAAGGGTTTGGAGGACAAAGCAGTTCTATTACAGAAATTCTATTTTTGCTAGCAAACTGTGTAGATCTCAAGCAGTGTCTAGATTTTATGTTGATTTTAATGCTAAAAATTGTGCCATAATTTGGAGAAATGGACATGTGAAGTAAACATTTCTAAATGGGTAGAAGTTCTGTGAAGAATTATAAACTTTATTTTCCCCCACTTGCTAACACTCTTTAATATGCTATAACAAGAACAGGTTTATTTGTGAGCTCTATATAAAATGATCTTTAATATAATTATTATTGTTAAATATTAAACTTATAAATATAAAATTACTTTAGAGAGTGAATAAAAAATGATGCCCAGACTACAACTTAAACTTTAATCTTCATACTTTGAAGGGGGAGGGAAGGAAGGAAAAGAGAAGTTTTTTAGTGCCAGTATTTTTGTTCAATCACATTTCTGAACACCAAACAAACAAACAAGAGTCTCATACATACCATCTTTTTAATATGCAGTCAGTTTCCTTTGGGATTTCATGATTTTACCTGTTCACAAGCTCTATCTCATATTATCCTTTAGTATCTATATTTTTCTTCTCTTGTAGTGTTGTATGTGGTTGAATTTTCAAAGTTGTAACAACATTAAGAATAATAAAACAGTCCTCAAGTACTGAAAATTTATGGTTAACGTAAGTTTCTACAAACTTCTAAATATAGTCTTGTAGAGGGAACATAGCAGTAACTCAGCCTCTCCATCTTTATTGTTTTTGGTATTTGAACATATCTTTTGCTTTATAAATGCCAGCAAACCCAATAATAGTTACTGAAGTTTAATAGATGTTCGTTCTTTTACTTTTGTTGTACTTTAATTTGGACATCTATTTGTGTTTATAGGAATGTGCATGGGTCTGGTGCAACACAGACATATAAAATTTATAATGACACAATTTAACATAAGATTAAAATCTGACTTATTAGGATGGAGTAGAAAAATAGTTCTAGTGTGATTTTTGAAATTATAATGTATTATTTTATGGGCTTAGAATCAGCAATCTAAATAATTTAAGATATATCCATTAAAACCCTAGGCTTTGGGGACTGAAATACTTTTGGACATAGTTTTTCAGAAAAGCTCATTCTTATATTACTATTTACTCAATTTATAGGTTTAGTTCCAGGAACTCAGTTTAGAGTCATCATAAATTTAAACATAATAGTCTTCAAATTTAAAAACCTATTATACCTAATTTGCCATTTCAGAAACTATCAAATTATAATACCAAATTTCTTCCTGATTTTATAAGAACTCTATTCAGAGGACTTTCTATTAACTCATTGTCATTTTTAGCAAGTGGATGGCATAATCATCACTCATTTTACAAATGAATAAAACATAGGCATAGAAAGAACAGAGATTCTGGTTATCAAAAATAAAGAGACTGGTCAGAGAAATCAAAGAGGCTGTTTTGATATCTCCTTTCACCCAAGTTGAATGTACTAGACTCCTTGGTAATGTTCTTCTAGTCTTCATATCAAAAGTACATGTTTTTAGCAAGATCCCACAAGATTTGAGAGCCAAGCTTAATATTTTAGAGGGAAAAAGAGCGGTTCAAAGATATGGGAAAAGTTTGCTAACTGAAAAATACGATTGAACTCCTCCTTCCTTCCTCAAAACAATGCTCTCATGATGCAACACTAAATATAAATGGACCGTTTAACCATCAAGGCACATGCAATCCAGTTTGGACAACCCTCAATCCGTGGCCTCCTGTGTGCCCAGCACTGCCTCTTTCAGTTCAAGAGCTGGCTTCCCTTCAGAAACCAGGCCATCCGCCACCTCCTCCACTCGCCTTACAAAGTTACATAATCACCAAGTTGACACTTTAATTAAACAGATAGCACCCCTTGCAGCCGGCAATTTATGAGGCTTATAAATTTGTGATTGTAAAGGACACTGCAATCTTCTGACAAGAGGGGCTCATGAATTGATGGTCTATTATTGCCGCCTTCATCCCGCAGTCTCAGCTCACCTGATTCCTTCTTGTTGGCTGGTCCACATGTTTTAAAACCAAGAATAGATGGCCAATTCTGATAAAGTTACCTATTTTAAAGACACTATAAATCACCGCTGGCGAACGCTGTATGATTGTAGCTGAGGCATCTTCTCTGTGGCAGTTTTATATGAGAGCATTAATAATATTAATTCCTCTTTCATAAGAGTTTAGATTTGTCATTTATGAGAACTGTGTTCACTGCAGGCGGAAAGATTAAAAATGAGTAAACCAATATACCGAGTAAACTGCTCATGTCTGTTTTCATTTTCTTTTTGGGGAGGGAAAGTAAGAGAGGGTTTTAAAAACAGCTTGTTATATGGTATTCTCATAGATTCTACTGAAGGCTTACTTTTGTTTTCTGAAAATAATAACTGCTCAGATTGATGTGTCCTACTAACTAGTGCAATTATTTATACATACTTAAGTGGAACAATTAGAATTAGAAAAATCAATAGTAATGATTTTCCTTAATAACTGCACCCTGATAATGATACAGCTTTATAAAGAATCACAGTAGCTTATCTGAATCTTATTCAAATCCTAGTGGTAAAAAAAATGCACACACAAAAAAACTTGATCATTTACTCCTGTCACATGGGCAAGTTATGTCACCTCTCTTGTGCCTCAGTTTCTTCATCTATAAAATCAAAGCAATGATTTTACCTACTTCATTAGGTGATTTCAATGATTAAATGAGATAATCCATGTAAAGCTCTTAGTACATTGCCTAGCACCGAGCAAGTGCTCAGTAAATGTTAACAAAATGATTGTAGTGGTGGTAGCTGTCATCACTGCAATGCTGCAAAATGAAAACAAAAGCAAAAAATCCTATCACTCATGCAGAGTCCACATCATCGTCTGAATATTAAAGACAATGAACTGCTAAGTGCCTGCCCAAGGTCACAGCAGTAGCTGTCCCTTAGATTTCAAGGACTCACAGGTCTTGCCATTTTTATTTCATTGATGTGCACAGTTAAGGCCGTTGGAGACAGAGTAGGATTTGGGGTTACTTATATAACCTGGAGGGTTCCCTATCTTTTTTTTTTCTTTTTTAAAATAAGGAATCAGAAATTATCTTACTTTGCTGAAATTTATCCTCCCCCCAAAAAGGCAGGCCGATGAAAAATTTTACATGGGATTTGCGATAAAAGTAACAGAACAATGATTTTGAAAGTTTTTGCTACAAAATCCCAGCACACTGCCTTACACCATTGCACTCTGGTGTGGTGCTCAGGAGGAATATAAAAAAGTGAGGGGAGAAATCTGGACTCTGGGGCCTACAAAGAGATTTCTTGTTGGAAGACAATCTGACTAGTCATTTATTGATTAGAATCTTCTCAGGTAATCTCTTTAGCTGAAAGCCTTGACCAATCTTTAATCATCCATGGGGGAGGGAGGAAAGACAGACAGGCAGACAGAGGGAAGTAGCAGGGATTATAGTTGTTTATTATGTTACCAAATTTTTAATTACCTTCAGAATAATATCATAAAGAGTTCTAGTGTAGACTAAAAAATGATCGAATGTAAACTAAGATGATAAAATAATTTTGTTACTTTTAACTTAGTTTCACCTTGAAGCTGTGTGTTTAGTTTCATAGCATTACGCAAGAAAAACATGGTAAAAACCCAACCATTTAGAATCTTTCTCATCAAATATTTTAATTATGTGAACTTATTGTTTCCCCTGGGCCCTGCTTTGAGGAGATTATATAAGCAAAATAAGACCATTTCTCACACTTCAGATTAAAAAACAAGAGAAGGGGAGACTGCCAACTTTTTCTATTAACGCAACCTCTCACTGTGTGACCATCACTGGAATTTAGGATCACCAGACACCAGTCACTGGAAGAAAAATTCAGTGTGTTCATTCTCCTTGTCTTTCTGATTTTGTTTTGGTATAAAATGGCTAGCATATTTTCATAAAGACAAGTGAACCAAAAAAAGCCAGTTAAACTTTCATCCTGTGTTCACCCCCTGGTATTTTTTCCCCATTTTTTTCTCCCTGATTGTTGGCCCAAATTCTAGTTATGGATGACAGGATTTACCTGCTTCAAGAATTATACATTTTGCATAATTTGATATTGTTCTCCCAGTGTTTGTTAATTTGTTTCTGTGGCAAGATACTCTTTGGTAATTTCAAGATACAATATAAAGAATTGCTCAAGTAGGAAAGATATGAGAGGCATATATTTTTTTTACTTTTTTCACATAAGACCACATTCTTTATTTTTTATTTAATGGTAGATGGAAGGATAGTTTCCTCCTTGATAATAAGGGTGTAGTTGTTGTTTTCTTTTTAATGCACAGTAATGTTATTTTTAGAATATGATGTAATGGCTACACTCTTCTACTCTACCAGCTCAATTAATATATTGTAGTTCATGAAGGCAACCTCGATATATAAGAGATGTGTAGTTTCTTGTAAGCAAAATTGCTATAAGGGTATAATAACTATACCATAAAATATAAAATGCTATCTCTTAAGAATCTTAGAGTCTAAAAATTGATCTATTAGGAGTAAAAGGGAGCCAGAAATAAATATATGATTTCTAGTTTTACTTAGCAAAAAAAGGTATATTGAGCTATTATTTTTAAATTGGCTTAAATAGTATAAAGAACCAATCACAGAAAACTTATTATCATTGTTGAAGAGAAATGGATAACATGTAAAAGTAACCATGAATACTTACCGGGAGAATTCATACAGGAGAGCAGAAAAGACATTTTATATCTCAGGGGTACAAAAATGGGAATACAGAGGGCACTGGATTAAGTGGAATGGTTCAGTAGTATTTCAAAAAGAGTAATAATGATTAAAGAACCTGACTTTTCCATTTGTTTGCCACTAATTTGAGAATATATAAGAGATTTGGGGAAAATTTCTGGGAGAATTTAAGGCCCAAATTAATAGGAAACCAATAAGAAGTTTATATGTGCTTGTTAGTGCCTCATGTTGCTGTAGCCCCTCCAGAATGATACTCCGTATGAGCGCTGACCTCCTCCTTCTTCATATCTCATAAACGAGTGTGAGTATTTGTGTGTACATATATATATTCCTAAGACATGCAGTCTACGTAGATACCCTCACCTTTGAGAAGAATTTATCTTAAGTGACTGTTAACCATAAAAATGTGCTTGGGACTATTATAAGATGTAAAAGTCCTTGAGATCCAGGTAAATTCCTAAGGTATCATGTATTTCTTTTCCAAATGGAAACATTGGTACTTATAATTTACTAGAGGCCCGATGCATGAAATTTGTGCAAGAGTAGGCCTTCCTTCCCTCTGCTGCCGGCACCAGCTTCCCTATGGCACCCAGGACCTGGGCTTCCCTTGCAGCCCCAGCTTCATCCCGAAGGTCATCTGCAAGGACTTCCAGAAGGACGTCTGGTCTAATTAGCATATTATGCTTTTATTATTATAGATTGTTATTATCTTATGAAAAAGCATTTACATTTAAAAACTTTTAAAGAAATATACAAATATTTTAAGCATTTTCTTTCACACAGCTCTTCAGATTGAAACACAAGCAGTCAGAAGATTAGTCCTTCTAACTCATCTCACTACTCCGATCTGAGCGAGTCACACACATGAACAGCTCTGCCGAGGATCAGAACAGTTCTCATGTTCGGATTCTGGAATATCATCCCAGGTAAATATTTTCAATGAGCCCTTTACCTATTGATAAGTTTATAAAATGAACTTTATCTTATATGCCACACTTTTTAATAACTGTATAAACTTCTTAAATCCACCCTTGTGAATAAGGGGAAAATGAAAGGTTAATATTCTCAGTCCCAACTTGGAGAGGAAAGGAAAGAAGCTGGGATGGAGGAACAGCAGAGGAGATGAGTAGAAGAGATAATGACCACAAAAACAAAAATGGCATTCTTTCCTTTCTCCCACGGAGTTCAAATCCTATCTCTAGTCTAAGACTGATGTCATTTCTTTCTGGAATTTCCTTTGTTAAAAAAAAAAAGATTTTCTCTTTTTACACTGACCATTTCCAAGACTTTTCTCTAACCCATCTTAGTGAAATTATACCTGCTTTTCTTCCTTTTCTGCATTCATAATTGTTCCACTTATCCCACTGGGTCAAGGTCAGTTATTTATGTCTGTCTCCCAAATTATATAAAACTAGAGGCCTGGTGCACGAAATTCAAGCGCTTGGGTGAGTCCCTCAGCCCAGCCTGTGCCCTCTCACAGTCCCGGATCCCTCGGGGAATGTCCGACTGATGGCTTAGGCCCACTCCCCACTGGCAGTCAGACATCCTCAGCACTTTCACAGAGGCCTGAGAGGCTCCCACCACTGCCGCTGCTCTCGCCAGCTGTGAGCCCAGCTCAGGGCTTCTGGCTGAGCAGTGCCCCCACTGTGGGAATGCACTGACCACCAGGAGGCAGCTCCTGTATTGAGCATCTGCCCCCTGGTGGTCAGTGTGCATCATAGCTACCAGTTGTTAGATTTGAATATTAGCCTTTATTAAATAGGATGAGTTTTTTAAGCACAGTTGCCATGTTTTTCTTAACTTTGTATCCCCACTGCCTGACACATATCAATGTACAATATATATATTTTAATAAATTAATAAAATGAAATAAAACACATTTGCTTCAAAAATATTTATTGTACCAATGAATCAATCAATTGGTCTATCAGAATAAGAAAGGGGAAGAGAACAGGGTAAGGCACAAATGTTTACTATTCCCTTGAGAAGTAACCACATTCAAAAAACTTCAGCACCTTGATAGTCCAAGATGGATATCAGTAAAGAAAGGCGATGGCTCATGTTCCTACAATGTCAGAAATCCCCAAATCACCCACATAACTCCTTTAAAATAATAAACAGGATTTTTTTGCACAAAGTTAGATGCCAATTGAAAAATTGAAACTTTCTTCTCAAACACAGCTTTCGTTTAATTTCTTTTCCCAGCAAGAGCCTCAAGAGACAATGTAGTGTGAGAATATAATTTCTAAAATCTTTTTAATCTATGATAGAAGCAAGAAAAAAATATTCCAAAAAGCATATAACAGGTTGGGAAAGAAGTTTCCATAATCCTGTAAACTTAACAACCAAGAATAGGCCAGAGACTATATTCCTCAATAATCTAAAATGTATTTCTGCTTCTTAGTGTTTTTGTTTTTGTTTTAAAAAAATAGCTCTAAAGAATAAGTGGATTCCTTGAAAGCATGTTAGCAAATCCTCAGGATATCTCAAAGAATTGTGAAAGCATTAATATTTTACTATTGCTGTTAATAAGGTAGAGAGATTTTATTATTAGTTCTGTTTTCTAAATGAAGATGTTGAGTTATTTACTGGGACAACCAAGGTCATTCAATGAGTAAATAATTAAAACAGAAGATCAAAGCTAAATGATTATCAAAAAGCCACCTTTTTCCAATTTATATTGAGGAAGCTTTTTTCCAAATTCTGCTTTACAAGATGCAGAGTCCCACATGCTGGTCCAAGAATTAAAAATTTTATGTTTTCAAAGTTCAGGGGAGCACTGTGTACTATAGACTTACAATATATATTAGAATACTAAAGGCTCTGAGAAGTCTGGTAATAAAGAGAAATGCTTAACTTGGTTTAATCCAGAGCCTCATAAACTTATTTAATAGCGGAAATGTTTTTTATGTGAGTATTAGTCACACAAATTTACAGCTCAAGCAAAGCATAAGCTCTGTGAAATGCTGCTCTGTGAGATGAATGTAGTTGTTCCAAATTTTTAATGATAATTCTTTAAATCAAATATTCTGGGTTTGTTGGTAGAACTGTACAGCACTGGCTAACAGAAGAATGAATCCATGGTGTATTTAACATAATTATCTTTTCCTAGTAATATGTCTTTTTGCTTGTGTTACCTTGAAACTAATATAAGATGCATGAGATAATGGGAATTAAGATTGACTACAACCCAATAATGGTAAACAATACAAAATTGCCCCAAATGTGATCTTGGCACATATTTTGGTAGTAATATACTGTCTAGAACAAGGAAGATAACCAGACATGAAATATATCCTTCAACACAGGCTGAACATTTTAAGAGCAATCTCAATAAATTGGAATTCTTTCCAAGAAGAACCACATTTTTCCTAGATATTTAATAATCTGCAAACCATGATCTGTGAAGAATAATTGAATGACTTAGGAGGAAGATGACAACTGTTTTCAAACACTTAAAATAGAAGGGCACTTAACTATTAGAACTGTAGGGAAATGGAATGAGACTTAGCATGAGATATTCAATAAACATTAAAGGACAATTTATCAGAGGTGGTGTGAAGTGGAGTCGTTAATGGGTACATATATTTATTTCTGCTATGTTTATCATCAAACATAAATCAGTTGCAGGTGTTGAAGATACAAAGTTGAATAAGAATACATAACTTAGATTAGACTAAGATGACTTATACGAACACACCATGAGGTACTTGGAGTTCCATTCAGCTGAATGTTTGGCACAGATTTGCATCACTTTTACAGATAAAAGTAAATGGAATGTATGTTGCCGGATGGATTTCTCTTCTCTCTTATTTTAAAGCTACCATCAGATTCTTTTAAGTACCTCACTTGGCATGAGATAGAACAACATGACACTTGAGGAAGTCATCTGTGTTGCCTAAGAGTAAGAGAAGGTAAAAGAACAAATGTGTGTATTCTCTGTATACATGCTCTGAATATATATATGTATATATATAATTATATGTATACAATTATATATATACATATATATATAATTAAAAGACATTACTTGAAAAAAAGACATTTCTTGTAGGTAGAAAAATTTCTTTTTTCAAGATCATGGAACTGTTAGTTTAATGAAGCCACCTTTAAAAACATATTGTAATATTTGATAATAAAAATAAGTGTTCAATAATAAATATTGGGAAATAGATATTAGAAAGATCCTGTCATTTAACTATCCAGAAATAGTCACTGTGATTTTTATTTCCAATGGTGCTTTCTTTGAAAAAGCATGTACATATATACTTCTTAACAAATTGTATGAACAATTTTGAATAAGTATTTTTAGTATCTTAATATTGTGAGCATTTCTTCCATGTTATTCAACATTATCCAAAACATGTTTATTAAAGGTTGCTTATATTTCTATCACATGGAGATCAAACTTACTTAACCAATGATCTTTTTGGAAATTTAGTTTATTCACCATATTTCATGATCATGGACAACACTGTCCCTTCAATGGATGACTCTAACTTGATTTAATTCTACACTTTATTTTAAAGTAAATAAGCCAGGTCATTCCATTTTTTTACACTAAACAAAATTTGGTAAAATAACTAGTATTTTAATATTTCTGTTTCACCCTCATATTTTATAAGTGAATTAGTGTGACAGTGTGAAGAACCATGATCTGCAGCCCCTGATATGCATAATTTGATTAGTGTAAGTAGATTATAGTTTGTTTTTCATAAGTATCTTTCAACAGATTATAAATTATGTAAGAACAGACCATGATTTCTCAACTCTATTTTGCATCGCCCATAAGCTGATGAAATCATATTAGACATAATTCCTGCTTCAGTGAGCATTTAGTCTTTATAAAACATCAAATATCTTGGTTATCTTCCATCTGTATTTTCAGACTGTCAGTTATACAGTTATTATACTAATTTTGAAAAAGTTGCTATAGATATATTCATCTGCCTATTTGACCCTCACCATTGCATTACTTTACACACACAATGCCTTTCTTCTTCCAGTCAAACTCAGTTAACAAAGGGAGACTGAAATAGCATCATTTTCTGAAACTTTGAGTAAAATATATTCTTACATTTTACCTCTGTCAGCTCTATTTGCAGCTAAGCAATGACTATTTTTAAAAATATTGGTAGATAATACAACTAAAGGTACTTTATATTTGTCCTTTGGAGACCTTAGGGAGTATATTTTTCAAAGAGCAAGAAATATGGGGAATTAGTAAGAAAGGAGATGAGAGGAAGTTGAGGCAGTGTATCACATGTAAGGAATTCATCAGCAAAAAGAAGACAGGGCTACCACCTGAGAGACTGAAGTGAGCTGAGTTCAGTTGGTTCTTAACTTGAGTGTGTGGACAAATTACTGGACAGTGTGTGAAAATTCAGATTACTGGGCCCTACCCCCCAACCCCAATGTGATGTAGTTAGTATGGAGTGGGGCCCCAGTATCTGCATTTGTAAAAATTATCACAGGGGAAATTCTGTTGCAGATTGTCTGAGGGCCTTAAAGTGAGAAACAGTTGTTTAAGAGGTTTGGAAGAAGGGAAGAAGAAATTTGAATAGAAAGTCAAAGGATTGGTAGAGTAAGGACACTGACATATATGTGTCTGTGTGTGAGGGAGGTGGTTGATGACTGTGACAGCCACAATGAGGAGAAAAGAAATTGCATTCGGAGCACAGTTCGAGAATGAGGTTTAGAGAGAATTGCAGAATTGCAGAAATTGGATGGGATGACCAAAGGATAAAATGTAGGAGTAAAAGGAAAATGAGCATGTATAAAGAGAGTCTGGTGGCCTCCCTTCTTCCAAGCAGCCAGGCCATGTGCTGAGGTCATCTTTCAGCAAAACCAATCCCACATAATGACCACAGTGGCCACTCATGCAGAGGATACCATTGCTGTACAGAGATAAAGCACATTTCCCCCTCATCAACACTAATGACACCCAATCTCTAGCCAAGTGAGTAGCTGTAAAAGGAATGAGCAAGGGATAGAAAATCCCATCATTTCAAATGATGGAGGAAAAGATGCCCTTATTCTTGCCCTTGTTTTAAGGTGTGTGTGTGTGTGTGTGTGTGTGTGTGTGTGTGTGATGGAGAATGAGTGATATTTAAAAGCATCCTGACAAGAATTACCCTCCTCCTAGCTAGATCCTGAAAGACCCATCAAAACTACTTCAGTTGGGCTCTCCTGCCCCAGTTGTACATCCAGGAAGTGTTTCTAAGAAAAGAACTGTTATGTGTGTGTGATAAACAGCAATTTCCCAAGACTTCGGTTGCAAGAGCAAGACTGCCTTAACTCCTCCCAATTAAATGAAGCAAAAGAGCAAACTGCTGACAGAATTATTCTAAAGGATAAGTGCTTTCTGCTTGAAAATCCCTCAGCAAGTTAATTCAGTCACTGCTGTTACGGGTTGCAAATCCAGTGAGGAGACCAAGAATAATCTCAGAAATAGCAGGGGAAAGCCAACATCTTTGGGCTGTCAGACATTCCAGATTGTAGTTTTGAGCTGCTAAAATATACTCTCTATTACTAACCAAGCCTGAGTAAAAAAAGAAAAATCCAATTTAATGCAACTCTTTACAGAGGAGATGACCTATGGCCTCCAAATTCAAAGAAACTCTCAAAAGCTGCTTTAAAAAAATAAGTGGAAGCACTGAAGATCAATAGAAGTCAAACAAACAAGACAGGGTAGAGTTTAACAAACTCTGGGGTATCTATTGCACAAAGAGAGTTACCATTGGTGGAGGGTATTGAAGACAATAGAGCTCAAGATGTCCCCAGCCAATTAGGTGACTGTTCCAGTTTTTCTAGTTCTATGACTTTTAACTCCAATCATCCTAATCAATGAAGAAGATAATTTCCTAACACAAGAATATTTCATCTCACGCCAAAACCGGTTTGGCTCAGTGGATAGAGCGTCAGCCTGCGGACTGAAAGGTCCCAGGTTCGATTCCGGTCAAGGGCATGTACCTGGGTTGCGTGCACATCCCCAGTGGGGGATGTGTAGGAGGCAGCTGATCGATGTTTCTCTCTCATCGATGTTTCTAGCTCTCTATGTCTCTCCCTTCCTCTCTGTAAAAAATCAATAAAATACATTTAAAAAGAAAAAAAAAAAAAAGAATATTTCATCTGTAAATTGGTTGAGATTCTGCCACCTTCGGGGTTAGGTGATTTCCTGGATGGCAATAGTACAGTTCATTGTGAAAGAAATGCCTGAAAAGGTAAGTTACACCTTGGCTTCCACCAGTGCCTAATGAAAAAAAGTGATGCTTGTGTCAAAATAATGAAATATTGTAGTCTTTCTTTCATTGCCTTCCACAAATCCCCCATGAATGAACTCTTATCTCCCATCACAGCACAGACAAATCTGCCACAAAAACAAAGCTTGTTCCTGATGTCTTCAGCATCCTCTTTCTGGGGTGTGTGTGTGTGTGTGTGTGTGTGTGTGTGTGTGTGTGTGTTTGTTGTTTCTTTTACCTTTGAAATGAGGGAAATCATGCATCCCAGAAAAATGAGTTGTTAGAAGTGTGTGCAAGGGGCCTAGATATGACTCACAGAAATACAAATATGTTAGAATGGGAAGAACATGGAAACCACTTAGTTTAGGATTACTTTCAGGGTCTGGTTGACTTGATAACAGATTGAAGTTTGTCTAGGGTAGCACAAGAGTGTGGGGGTTTATGGCAATAAGAAAGCATATGTTGGTTTTCTAGAATAGTATTTTGGTATTAGAAAAGTATTGGAAATCAGTATTTTTATATAGCATTATTATCTTGAAACAAACATATTTTTCACCCATTTAAGCTATGTTGGGCCCTTGATTCTAGTCTTCCTTGTATTTTATCAGATGTGGAAGACTGAAACTCAGAAAATTAAAATTGGGCACCTGGAGTCGAACAATTACATAGTACCCAACTCTAGACTGGAAGCAAGGTATCCTTTCCCTAACCCTGGAAGTTTGTGCAAACCTAATTTGGAGGACAATAATGTTGGAAAACAGTGGGAAATGAGTTTGGAAATGGAGACTGGTAAGAATGTGGAAGCCTTGCTTGACAAGCTAAGATGTCTCCTCTTTATTTGATAGGCAATAAGAAATTTCTGAAATTTTTAAAATTAAATTTATTAGAGTGACATTAGTTAATAGGATTATATAGACCTCAAGTGTACATTTTGATGATACATGGACTGTATATTGCATTGAGTGCCTACTACCCAAAGTCAAATAATCTTCCCTCGCCATATATTTGGTCCCCTTTACCCTTTTCTACCCTCCCCATCCTCTTCCATCTGATAACCACCATACTGTTGTCAGTCTTGATGAGTTTCAGTTTAATATCCCACATGAGTGGAATCACATGGTTCTTAGCTTTTTCTGACTGACTTATCTGTGAAATATGCTGAACATGTGAGTCCTATGGTAAAAGCTGTATTTTAAAGAAGGCTGGATGATAATTTGTATCATTTATTTTGAAGGAGAGAACATTGCAAACAAGGAGATCTAAGGGAACCTTACAGTTCAGGTAGGAAAATATGAGGGTCTGGACATTGACAAGGAAGGGGAATTCTCAAAGGGAAAACTATAGGACCAGTTGGCTAATTAAATTGAGTACAAGAGAGGAAAAGTCTGGAGTAACTTCCCATCCCCAAAGAGATAATTATACGAAGATTAAAGTCACCATTCTGGTGCTTTTTCTCATTTGCCTGGGCTAGAAATAATTAATGTAGGGTTAAAAGTTAACTCATTTTGTTATTGCTCACACTATTCAGCCATAATATGATTCAAATCATGATTTCTTCAATCCAAGTGGAAGTTGAAAACAACTGGTTAAATACGAACTGAAGATGTCAGTGCTCTTACCCTAAACCTACTTCCATGATCTGACCGGTGACTTTTGCCTAGGAGCCTCTGTGGAAGATCTGCTCTTCACTCAGGACTCTGCCTTGTCTCCACGGAAAACAGTCCTTAAAAACCACAAACGGGAAGCATGGCTACAAGAAAACTGGGAGGACTGCAAGGTGAGAGCTGGAAATCAGCAGAAAGAAAAGGCCTGTTTTCTTCATTGGTTAAATTATAATACTTTTTAAGGGCAATTACCAGGATAAATATTCTAGCATCACTTCAGAGCTTTCTCTAAAACTCATGATGTTTGGGTTTCTCCAGCTCTTATTTTTTAACCCTTCTTCATTATGACATGTTGCTTATTTTCTAACTTTTATTTTATACTGACATTCCTGAACCTTAGGTATGTATCTCTTGTGGCTTTGAAACAAAATTATAGTTTTCATCTTTTGAATGATGATATTTGACTCTGAAATTTTTATAAATGTGATGTTTTAGTATTTTCAAGGAGGCTAAAGATAACTAATCATTTAAATCAGTAATCTCCAAAAAGAGTTTTATCCCTTCACTCTCTATCCCCACAGAATTTCAGAATCTGTTTGAACATCCTGCCTTCATCCCTCACCCCTCACCCCTCACTCCCAACCTTAAATGCATTTGAATCAGTATTCAGTCAGGATATTCACCCTCACTACCTTGAGAATCACTGCACCATAACTGTGAGTGTTTGAATGTGTGAGTATTTTAAAGGACAAAAAAAAAGGTGACAGCTACTGGTTTAAATAACATATACAACACGTTCTTAATTCATAACTATTTTTTAAAAATTGACAAACAATTTGCTTTTTCTTTTTGTTTTTTTCCCTTCAGGGTTTGAACATTTCCTTTCAGGATTTGGGGGACCCTTACCATGTTGAAAATTTTAACAGGATTCTTAGAAGACTAATTTGAGTTGAAACCCTCTGGCTAGTGGACAATTCGCTGGCAAATTTAAGTGCCATAAGGTTGCCAAGGCACCTCCTTCCTGGAACATCCAGTTACTAAGTTAAAACCAAATCTTTGCTATTTAGGGACATGTGACCATTATCTGTACATGTTGCGGTTCGCCTCATCTGGTCAGGTCTTAGAAGTAGGAGTGCTAAATGGTGCCTGGGCAAGGCAAAAAGGGAAATTTACATACCAAAGTGTGATACGTTAGAGAGAAAAAAAAATCTATTATTTTCCAAATTAATACTATTATTACCAGTTTTTGTAATCATAAGAATCATATTAGCAGAAAAGTTTGCCATGTTTCTTACATTGTGAATGGAAAATGCAACTACATTGTATGTACATTATTGTTGTAAGACAACAATTTTTACTTCATCATACTTATTGAGTGCCTGTGAGGAAAGACTCTACACGTAGTTGACCAATGTCTTGGCTTCAGTGTCACATTCTAATAGAGGGGTGGGGTTGGCAATCAGAACAGTGACAAAAAAGAAACAAGAAAGAATTTTAAATTATATGGACTCCATGGTCTTCCAAGACCCCATGACAATCTCCCTCCTTGTCTGGATTGCTAGGGACCCTTTCTGTACAGAGCTGCCGTCTGCTTAACCGAGCAGAACGGTTGGTGGAGTGAGCTTTGGTAGCAGCAAACTGAGGTCCTCAGGAAAGAATTAGGAGAAAATGAAAATCAAGCAGCCATACATTTCTTCTCCTAAGAAGACCTTTCAGTTTCCTTTCATATAAAAAGGCTTTTTCCTTTATCTAAATTGTTATTTTTTCAATATAGAATTTAAGTAGAGAAATGTAGAAAGAAAAACATAGCTATAATCACACAAAGAAGCAATTGATTCAATCTACTCAAGTGTTGGAAAGAGCCAGAACAGAACTCTTCACAAGTCCTGTTTCTCAGTGAGACCTCTTCATAGCTGAGGTTATGTGCAGTCATTCACTCTTTCCTTCCGGACACACTGAGGGTCCACCATGGGCCTGAAAAGAACACAGAGTTCTATGCTCAGCAAGCTACAGTCTCCTAGATCCTGCTTATTTTCTCTTAATATTTCAATAAGAATATTTTTCTTTTCTTACAAATGACAGTTGTAGAAAACATCACTGTCACTCCTTTGAAGAGTTATGCTCTAGGTGAGGCATACATACCAGTCCTATGCAAGAATGGGAAGTTATCCATCCTTGTTAGGAGACAAATGACAAAATGTTTACATTCTGTATTCAGCTGCAGAGATTTAAATATGAACAAAAACCATCGCATGTCTTTCAAACAATTGCCAAAGATACAGCAGATGCAGCATTTCTCCTTGGCTGAGAGCTACACTGAGACTCGGACTGGCCTCTCCAGTTTATGGTGCACTCCACTCAAGAGGAACCCTTGTGAATTTTACCAAAATTACCAGAAATGGTAAGACTACAAGTGCCTTAAATCACCTTTCGTACTTCAATGCATATCACACTTTTAAAAAAATATATATTTTATTGATTTTTTACAGAGAGGAAGGGAGAGGGATAAAGAGTTAGAAACATTGATGAGAGACATCGATCAGCTGCCTCCTGCACACCTCCTACTGGGGATGTGCCCACAACCAAGGCACATGCCCTTGACTGGAATCGAACCTGGGACCCTTCAGTCCGTAGGCCAACGCTCTATCCACTGAGCCAAACCGGTCAGGGCCATATCACACTTTTTTGTTTCATTGTTGACCATATTATATGTCCTCTTCCTTTACCCGCCTCCACCCAACCCTTGTCCCACCCCAGGCCTTCCCTACACTATTGTCTGTGTCCATGGTTATGCAAATATGCATATATGTTCTTTGGTTAATCTCTTCCCATTCCCTCCACGCTTCTTCCATCTGAGATTTTTTTTTTAATTCTGTTTCATGCATCCATGCCTCTGTACCTATTTTGTTCATATACTTTTAACAGTTGTTCTCTCCTTAAATTCACTCAAAATATTTATCACATTTACTGCACATTGGATATTTCATGCTTCTAATCTCACTTAAAGAACTTTGAACTGATTTTTTTTGGTCTTTAAAAAAATCTTTAATGCACTCTTTTCTTTGTTAATTTATAATTGCTGTACAAATTTTAGGCTCCTCTTGTAATGTGACTACATATACAAAAATGTTTCATTTTAGATGTTTATATCCTATGCATTTTCTATCATAATGCTTAATAGATATTATATCTTTAAAAATTTTTCTAAATAGACATTCTCATCAAGGTGCATGTGACAATTTCATAAGCTGTTTATGCTCTGGTTTTATTTTCACTCCTTTGGGCCACAGGGCACCATTAAGTGAATACAAAGAAGCAATTGATTCAATCTGCTCTAGTGGTTGAAAGAGCTTGACAACCTGCCAAGAATAAACCATTTTTGTTCCTTTGTTACTATTGTGAACATTCTTAATGATAATAATGGAATCTAAACAACCTTGGAGTTTGCACCAAGTAAAAGGAGGACCTATTTATTGCCAGCTAATCCCCAGCACCACCATTAGAGTACTTATGGGCATTAAAAGCATATAAACAAGCAACTGAGCTCTCAAACCTATATATGTCCCCATAAGACCTCAGGTCATCTCACCTCTCAGTGTGAATCTATGACATAAAGGTTTAGATCATCTCTAGGTTCCATTCTTGTCTTCTGATTACAGTCCTTCATCTACATCCCATCTCATTAGAAGGCAGAGCTCTCACTACCTTCCTTCCTTGCACTGCCTTTCCCCATGACAGCAACTATGGTCCAGAGGTCTGTATAATATTTGACTCTTCAACCCCTGATATACAGTGAAAAAACTGTCAAAATAAAAATTCTCATCTCTGCTGTTACTACATAAATTTCATGACTGCAATTGTCTCCCTTATGACTGTAGTCTGGGAGCAAAATTTCATGTTCTGTGATAATGAATTCTCATATGGCTTTCACGTAAGTGGAAACTAGCAGCACACTTGCTTTTATATTTAACTATAACAATGTTTTGAAGTTTAAAATTATGTTTTCTACAGCCAGAGGAGGTTTAACTGGACATTTTAACAATATTCATTAAAAAAGTCACATTTCCAGTCATAAAGATAATTTATTAATATTATAGGTCATTTTTGTTCATTTATATGTGAGATTTATAAAACACGTAAGCCCCACCTCAGTTCTTGCCTCCCTTCAAAGAATGCCTTACAACAATAGTATTAAGATTAACTGTCTGAAATCTGATATGCCCCGAGGTTTCACTATAAATCTGTCTTCAAAATTCATGATGTGGTCTAGAGTTATGTGAGAATGAAGTATAAAATGAGGTTCTTCTATTTTTCCAGTATTAAGCTTATTGGATTGAGTCCAAGGTAGATATATATAATGACATTCAAGCTATAAAAAGCCAGGGTGTAATTGACTTAGGTAGCACAGGGTTACTTTAAACAGAAAGATGTGGTTATTTTAAAGTCTGAGGAAAGGATTTAAGTATCCATGTCTGCTAAGCTGAACTAAGCTGAAGTTCCAAGTTCTTCCAAATTGAGTTTTAGTTGCCTAGCCAACAACCCACACTTTGAGGATTATAACAGCATTTATTTTGTCACTGGGTATCTTTGTGTCGAGGATTTGAGCCAGACCCTTGCTTCAAAGACACTTTGCGTTATGGTCAAAAGTATGAGCTTTTCTTGATCATTGTCACCTATCATGATGACTGTCTTTCCCTTCCTCCTTAGTTTCAGATCCTCCAATAAGAAGACAGCGCAGTTCAAAAGTGAAAGGACTTAATGAGAGAGCTGATAATGGAAGTCCCAGTCGGTAGAGGGCAGCCCCACTTCCTGGAATACCCACAAGCAAACTCTCCTGTTCTTCAGAAGTCAAAGTGATATTAGTTCAGCATAGTTTGACTTTTTAAAAAGAAGTAATGATAGAAGATCCTGCCAGCTAAGTCTAAACATTGGAGCCACAGGACTTAGAGTTGAATCTTTGCTCTGTCACCCACAGGCTTAATAACCTTGGATAAATTACTTAAAGGAGGCGGGTAAAAACCAACCTGACAAGGTTGCTGTGAGGATGAATGAGATGATGTGCAAAAAGCATTTGGTGCTAAAAGAAGCATGCAGCCAATGGGAGCACTCGAGGTGGTCTGCCCGTCATTGGCTGACTTGGCATGGCTGCTGAGACTTTTCAGTATCTCTCATCCTGGGAAACCCCAGTGCCATACGTTTCCTATGGTCTGAGCCACAGACTTCCCAGATCTAGAAAAGCTGTCCACTGGGAAGAAAATGCTGCTTTATAACACTGCTAGGTAGATGACGATGCTTTAACTGGATTGATGTGGAGGACTGTCTACATTTTAAATCTGAGCTTCAAAATGTTCTCTGTCATGAGAAAATAACTCAGAACAATATTATTTCCCACCCCTCTTTTACCTCTCAGCTGAAATTCTCCCTTAACTATCACTAAACAACATGGGCTTGCTTTACTTTTTCTTTTTAAAACTTCTAACTTGATAGCATGCATATCTATCATGACCCCATTCTTTCTCTCATGGTTAGATGGCCAAATCCACTCATTAATTTTTTTTCCTTTATAGGACTGTGTAAAAACTGAAATAAAATCTCTTATAAAAATAGCCTACATGCAGTTCCACTTCTCTGATTAATACTTAACAAATTACTGAACTAGTAGCTCCCCGAGAGAGCAAGCTATGGCACAATGAACATGAATAGTATTTTATTTTAACATCATTGCGAAGGTATGGAAAACAGAATAAAGTGATAGCCACTCATCCTCCTCATAACAATAGGCAGCGACCACTTATTTATAAAGGGAGTAAGTGAAATTTAATGCTTTTATTCAGCAGTTAATTATTTTTTCTTTTACATGTTTGCTTTAGAGTGTTCTCCTGTTTGCCAAACCTAAAGATGCTGGATGGCGTCCCGAAGCTACCAGAGGATTCTTCGCCACCAGAAACTAATATTTTTTCAAAATTATGTATTATCTCTTAATACATAATCTATAAAGAAAGAAAGCAGTCACCGTTGCTTTGAAAAGCTAATGAACACAGGCAATGCATGACTAACAATTGCTATTACATATATATATATATATATGTATATATATATATATACATATATATATATATATATTGTTTTCCTTTAAATCAGTGATTTCCAGTTTTTAAAAATTCTATACCCTATCAATAAATAAATCTTGAGTATGCACATACAATTTAATTTTTATTTAGAAACTGTATGCATCAAATACTATATGAAAACATTGAATAGTAGAGATCTGTAGATGATGGGATAAAAATTGAACATGTATGAGAGCTCTAAGATCCCTCCCAAGCACCAGCTACTCATCTGGTCTACCCTCAGTACCACGAGCCCCTTGTTCTGTAAGTGCTGCTTTAAATATCTGAACCCATCAGAAGAAAAAGACACAGTCATAAATGCCTTGTGTCATTTTAAGCCATATACATTGAATTCTTCTTGTTAAATGTTCTTTCGTTCATTAGCGACTTGTACACAATAGAAATTTAGGAAGGTCCTAGGCCATATTCATTAAATGCTTAGCAAATAAACTATAATGGGAAAGCTTCTTTTTGTTTAAAGAATTTAATAATTGTGATTCTAAACCTGCCTTCCATATATGCTAATGAGAAAAAACACAATTCCATTTAATTGCTTGCAAAATGTAGGGAAAGGTTAATAACTAGATCAACTTATGACCTTGTATTTTTTTTATAAAGATCAACTTCATTTCAGAGCTAAGGTTTTCTCAAGATGGTTAACCAGGAAGCCTAGCAAGAAATAAGAATATCTGTCTGGATATTTCTGCCAGGAGTAAATGTTGTTTGGAACATTTTACAACCAAGATTCTAATAAGACCAAGTTATAATCCCTTCCCTCAAAAATCTTATGAATGATTAAAGAAGGCAGTGCACATAATTTAACTTTAAATTATGGGAAGCCACTGAGAGGGCTTTCTAGAAAGAATATTATTTGAGTGGATATTTCAGGTAGCAGCAGGTTGTACTGTTTCCATGGACGGCTTTATCTCCCATAACGCATCACAAGTACTCACCATTTTTTTAGCATACCCTAAACTTTGTTAATTCACGTTTTTCCTTAGTTCTGCAGTACTTTTCCCTTGAAGGCACTCTGAGAAATCTTTACTTCTTTCAATGCTCACTTCAAATATTCTCTTTTTCAAAAATATTTCCTCACTTTTAAAATCATGTTTCCTCTGCAGTTCCATAGTATATTTTTATAACACTTTTTCTTAATAAGGCCTCCACTTGATTTTTTTTTAAGTTATACCATGCCTACTTCCCCCCAAAAAGGCCTCAGTCATGAGATAAATAAGAAAGTGGGACACACTTCATTTTAAATGTTGATGCAAGTATCTTCCTGCCTCTTTAAATGACGGTAGAAAAATATTTTCTGGAAAGGACTAAATTTAAATACTTTAGGCTTTTGGGCCATATAGTCTCTGTCATAATCACATAACTCTGCCATATAATGCACAGAAGCTGCCATAGGCCATATGTAAATGAATAGTTGCAGTTCTGTCCCAATAAATAGTTATTTACAAAATTGTGTGACAAACTGTTGTCTGTTGTTTGCTGAAGCCTGCTCTAAATTCTAAGGCCATATGGTTGATTGCTTCACTCTTCACCTATTGACCTCCCTGGAAGCAGTATATACTTCCTCTACTCCTTGAAGTCAGCAGTGTCAAGGAACTTGACTTGGCCAGTGCAATATAAGTGGGTGTGATATAAATAACATGTAGGCAGAAATTTTGAGAACCTGATTGTGATTTGTCACACTTTTTTTCCTTGTGCCACACTAGCAGGAAAATTTCCAAATAAAGGCTGTTCCATGTTGTTCAATTAGCCTAGGTTCTGCAGTGAATATGAGTGGAGCCACACTCATCTTACTGAGTGGCCAGATTATTATGACCACCTGACGTTTGTAGGCAAATTAGCTATAATTTCGAGCTGAAGTTGGTAGAGGGCCAGACCATTATAAATAGGGAAGCAGGTTGTTTACCACAACAGTAGAAGTGATTTTTTTTCTGAAAATATGGGTAAACAATTCGATTTAACAGCCTTTGAATGTGGGATATATTTGAATGTGAGTGGCCAGATTATTATGACCACCCCATCAGTACATTGTTGGGCCACCTTTTGCCTTCAATACTGTGGCGATTTTTCTTGGCATTGACTCCACGAGATGTTGAAAGGTGATGCGATGAATCTGACACCATGCCTGATGAATAGCACTGTCCAGTTCTGTGAAATTTGATGGTTGTGGAACCAGCTGCCTGATGGCTCTTTTAACTTCGTCCCACAAATGCTCAATTGGATTGAGATCTGGTGATTGTGGGGGCCACCTAAGCAAGGTAAAGTCTCCCTCATGTTCTTGAAACCACTCCTGCACAATATGAGCACCATGGCATGGCGCATTGTCTTGTTGGAAGAAGCCATCTCCATTGGGATACACCATCAACATGATAGGATGAACTTGATCAGCAACGATACTTAGGTATGTTGTGCTATTCAGACGTTGTTCCACATGAATTAAAGGGCCCAAATCATGCTAGGAAAACATGCCCCAAACCATAACACTGCCCCACCAGCTTGAAGGGTTGTACTCATGCATGTGGGGTGCATGCTTTCATGCTGTTTCTGCCAAATTCTCACTCTGCCATCTGCATGATGCAACTGGAAACGTGATTCATCAGACCACATGACTTTCTTCCAATGCTCAACTCTCCAATCCTTGTGTTCCTGTGTGAATTGGAGACGTTTGATCTTGGTAACTGCAGACAGCAAAGGTGTTCAAACAGGCCTTCGGCTTCCATATCCCATACGATGCAGTGTACGGCTAATTTGCCTACAAACGGCAGGTGGTCATAATAATCTGGCCACTCACGTTCAAATATATCCCACGTTCAAAGGCTGTTAAATTGCATTGTTTACCCATATCTTCAGAAAAAAATCACTTCTACTGTTGTGGTAAACAACCTGCTTCCCTATTTATAATGGTCTGGCCCTCTAGCAACTTCAGCGTGAAATTATAGCTAATTTGCCTACAAACATCAGGTGGTCATAATAATCTGGCCACTCAATGTATATATCTATAGCAAGAGAGAACAGGCCTATATCATCAACCTCTGTGATTTCACTTGATGCTATGCTATAGACTGGTCTAGCTCAACTAATACAGCTCCTTAAATTTAGGGACTACAATTTAACCTATTCAATGATGTGTTTTTCCCACAAAATAGCACATTAGGCACTCCAACTATTGAATAAATGAATAAATGTTTATTATAAAAAATTATAACTTGAGTGATAAACTTACCAGGATAAATTATAATAGTTTAGGTGAAATGTATTAAAAACTTTAGGGCAACAGTGTTGGAAATAGAAACAAGTTATGAGGGCATGAATAATTGAGGCATTATGATAGCCAACAAATTTGTTCAAGTTAGCTTGAATTGAGTTATCTCTTACCTGCAGGCAAAAACATTCTAACTGACAGTGAAAATCACGGGTTTCATATGTGGAAGGTAAGAGGTGCTGGGTAGCTATGAGGAAGTATGACTAGTCTCAATGATAAGTTAGGGTCTCTAGATGTTTATCACACAATTTCTTTTATTTAAATATATTTTTATTGATTTCAGAGAGGAAGGGAGAGGGAAAGAGAGCTAGAAACCTCAATGATGAGAGAGAATTATTGATCAGCTGCTTCCCGCACACCCCCTACTGGGGATTGAGTCTGCAAGCCAGGCATGTGCCCTTGACTGGAATCAAACCCAGGACCCTTTAGTCTTCAAGCCAATGCTCTATCCACTGAGCCAAACCAGCTAGGGCTGTTCTGATCTTAAGAGACACAGGTTCTAAAGGCAGTGTGGCCAGAGGGCATTGACTTAAGTTGGTGATGCCTACCTAAGCCAGACAGGCACTGATTGGAGGGAGGCCAATGAACTGAATACTATTAAACCAAATATTGAATTGATCTACTCATTGCAGTGGCAGTAGATCTAGTAGCCATCAGGGGTGACATATACAATAATGGTAAGCTATCACTTCACATAAATCTGCTCACAAGACCTATGTAATACTTCCTTGCATCTCTTAGCTATATTCTATTTTAGTATACTGGCAGCCATACTGTGTTTGGAAATATACAAGGATTCCTGTGAGTAATAGAGCTGTATTTGTGGGGATTTTGTGCATAGGCACCAAAAAGGGCTAACTTCTAGCTATGTACTATTTAATTCAATAGAATCATACTAAGCTCCCATTCTAAAACTTCTAGGTACGTTCATCCTTCTGAAATATGCAGTTCTTCTTCAGTATACTGGATGTAGTGTCATAAAAGGAATGTCCTACTGCCACCTGGCACCTCACATTTAATTCTGTGGCTCAGTTTCATTTTGCCTCTGAATGACATATGTATGAAGGTTCATGATGACCTAAATGACTCAATTCAGGGATTAAACTGTGTAAATACTACAACTTTCCGACAGAGGACACAATGCAAATAACTCCTTTGTTAGAAAATAATTTCAGTCAGAGAAGCTCATTCAATGCGTAAAAAAATAAACCTTACATATCAACTAGTCCAACTCTTTAAAAGCCCCCAGGGGATCAGCTCATATCAACTCTACAACATCCAATAAAGGATTTTACAGTTTACATTTGAACAAACAGAGGAATTATAAACATTTGAAAAAATTATTTCTGATTCATCCTAATCTTTAAGAAGTTCTACCTTATATTGAACTAATATCTGCCTCCTGTAACTTCCAACTAATTGCTCAAATGTCTCAAGTATAATTAACTCCATCTTCTAGAGACTTTTTCTCAGCTTCTAGGCTCTTAAAAGTACCCTGATATTTTTCTCTTGTATTACAATGGAAATGTAAGTGGTTAAACTAGGATTAATGGGATGAAGAGGAAGAGTAGATAAAAGTTAACTAGAAAGAAGTAAAGCAGAAAAGAATTTTATTTTCTTCAAGTTCTATATATATCCAAAGAGAAGATTCTGAAAATGAGTTTTTAGAATTAAGTTAGCAAGCTTATTTTTCAATTCCTGTACAAGTCATCTACTTCCAATTATTATTTCTTTCCAGAATAGAACAATTATAACTAATTGCTTGTCATTATACTACCAAATTGTGTTAATGGATGCCCATCTTTTTAAAGGCTAATTGCAGTCATGAAACAAAATTTCTAATTAGTTTTAGAGCTTTGGAGCAGATGCATAATATTTGAATCATGCAGGTGCATATTTGTTTATTTGCTTTTTTTCTCTTCAGAAGGATTCTATGAGCTCTGTTTGAAATTTCTAAAAGGACACGCTAAAACTTCATATAATACTTTATGAAAATCACAGTGAAAGCTACTGTTGCTAATTTTTTTTTTTAGTTTCTCCAAACTCTCAGTGTCCCTGAGCAAGACATATCATATTTTAAGATAGTTTTCACTTCATAGTTTATATTCTAGTTACTTTTGACAATGTATAAAATACAATTTCCTTCAAGGGCAGGATTCAAATTATTTCCTCTTTATACAGCTCAAACACTAAATGTCCTTCTCCGTGAGTATTGAGTGAACGAGTGAAATTTGAATAGATCCTCATGAGGTTAGATATCTAGTGCTGCGAAAAATATTTTTAAAATTGTATCTTATGAATCTAAAGAAATAATGTTATAGGGAAAAAACATATATTTTGTGGAAACCAAATGAACTTCTCTATGAGGATGGATATTAACCTTGGGTTTCTTTTCCCTCCTGTCCCTTCCTCAAAGCAGATCTCAGACCAGCAGTTCTCCCCCAGTTCCTCCCTTCACCCAAGGAGACGAGGCTGACTATTTGAACCTGGCTAACTGACTCCTCTGAGTTAGTTTTCTATGGGTGGAGCATTCAAGCAGGTTTTAATTTTTATTTTCCTAATTCTCTTCCTTCCACACTTGTAAAATGGTAAGGACACGGCTTTTTCTCCTCTTCTCCTCTCTCCTCTCCCTCTTTCCCTTTCCTCTCTTTTTCCTCCCCTCCCCTCCAGTCTCCTCTCCGCACCCCCCCACCACACACACACACACACACACACACACACACTTTGCACCCCTCCCCCTCACAGGTTCTGGAGGCAAGCCTGTCAGATGGGCTGGGCCCACTTAGTACTGGGCAAAGGCACCAAAGCTCTTTTCTACTTGCTTATCTCCATGTTTCCCTGAGCGGGGAGGTGTAGCTTTTTGTCACTTCTAAATTTCAATTCTGGGCTCAGCAGGATGGCACCCACTAGTATATCTAGCTTAGGCTTAAACTCTACTAAATCCCCACACAATTCATTAGACTAGCTTTTGGGTCAGAGACCCAATTTGTAAAAAAAAAAAAAAATGTTCTTTTGTTTAACTAGTCATTGTTCTCTTCACTTACCTCCTTCCAGAAAATTGTGGGAGGTATTTTTCTGGTGAAGAATTCTGGTATTCCTGAATCCTATAGTCAAAATACCGTTTTCATAGTATGCTAATCTCACCTTACTCTCAATAGAGTATGTGTTTGCATTCGTACAAAAAAAAAATATGCTGTTAGATTTCATACTAAACATTAAATTAAATTTTGACTTTTGTCAAAATCTACTATAAACAATTAAGACAAATATCTTTATTAAATCTATAGGCCTCACCTGTACAGATTTGAAATCTATTGCCAATATGGTAAGAGTCATGTAAAATATATTTCCTATGCATAATGCAGAAAGTTAACATAGCAAACCTTTGTTGTGCAAATTAAGAATCAAATAAGGAACTAATATGAATGTATATTATTCTCACCCAGAGCTGTGAAATTCAAGCAAGTAGCTAAATGTTGGTCTGTATTACTCAGAAGAATTATGACCTCTTCTCTCTTTGGCTTTCTAAAATAAAAATAAAGACAAAGCAATTGATCACTAGGTAAAAGATCTAGGATGCCTTTCAAATGAATATATATTAAGTATCCACGGGTATATTGCCATCATTTTTTAGAAGTAAAACTCATTTTGATGAAAAATTGTGCTTTAAAAGGTTCATTTATTTCCCTATTGCAAGCACACACCTGTTCAACGACTAGATATATTTTCTCTGCTTTTAAAATCATTATCTGTCTAAAACACATTTTTAAAAAGCTTTGTGTCTTTTTTCTCTCAGTAAATTGCCATGGGTAAACACAGAAAATGGCCCACTGGTGAGGGAAAACAAATTTATAAGAAGCAAATGAATGTTATCAAACACCATGGTTCTAATACTCTAAACTTTTGGGAAGGTTTATGCACATCCCTACCTTTGTTTCTCTCATACTTAAATCTACACAGCTCTTTCATCTACACAAAAGAACCAATGCAATTTAGCTCTGATTTAAGATCTGTAATAGCAGGTGAGTCACTGGATAGGAATCAGATACTTTATAGTATTTCTACGTTAGCCTAACATTCCTTTAGCAGCCAAAATATTCAAGACCTTGGACAACCATTTTTAGACCCCGTGCTAATACATATGTAACTTTGCTATTCTTTTTTAAAAAATGTTAATTTAGCAATAAACAGCCTTTGGGATAGGAGGAACTTCATCCTAACCCTCCAGTCTACAAAATTGTCTTCTAGGATTTTTTTATTTTTTTTTTTGCATTTGATCCCTCAACTCCATCTGGGAGTAGATATTCTTTTTCCTTGAGTTGTTGTTGTGTTGTTGTTGTTGTTTTTAATCCTCATCCAAGGATATTTTTCCATTGATTTTTTAGAGAGAGTAGAAGAGAGAGGGAAAGACAGAGAGAAATACCGATATGAGAGAAACACATTGATTGGTTGCCTCCTCCACAGGCCCTGACCAGGGCCCGGGCCAGGGAGGAACTTGAAACTGAGGTACGTGCCCTGGACCAGAATCAAACTTGGGACCCTTCAGTCCTCAGGCCAGCACTCTATCCACTGAGCCAAACTGGCTAGGGCCTCCCTTGAGTTTTGACTGGGGCAGAGTAGAAAGAGAGAGAAGGAGGTAGACATGGTCTAAAAACAATTGGGCATATAGGGGCTCTGATGGCTAAATTTATGTGTCACCTTGACTGAGCCATGGTGCCCAGATATTAGGTCAAACATTCTGAATGTTTCTGAAAAGGCCATTTCCCACTGAGAGCTACTGATAGATGCAGCAGCCTAGAGAGTAAACTGCAAAATAAAACTCCTGAGTGGAATTTGGAGTGCTTATTGCTATGAGGCAATGCATTTGTGTATACAATGTAAACCATTTCTTATATAATTGTATGTGATCTACATAACTTGTTTATGAGGTAATAATATGTCCATGATATGGTTCAAGAAATAGACCCAGATGGGTTAGAGTGACTCACTTGGGTTTATCCAATTAGTAAGTGCTGTTGTTGGCTCAGGCTGATGTCTCATGACTACCAAACTAATAGGCTTGCTATCACACCTCCAGGCTTCACAGCTGTCATATGACTCTACCATGACCTTGTTTATAAGAGCTGAGAGTGTGTTTTCATCAATCAGAGTGGACTTTATAACAGGCCTAGTAAGAAACAGGTCACACGCTAGAAGACATGATTACTTTCACTTAGGGCCTAGACCTAAAATTCATTTTCCTCATCCCATACAGGGTAAGCCCAGACCCTGTCCCCTACTGGAACATCATCCCAATATCAGAAAACTTTAAATTCTGTAAAAATAAAAAATATCTGGATAGATGCATTGCACATTAGGGTGAGTAGAGGGAGGTAGGAGAAAATAGTGCATGTGTGTGGTGTTGACTCAAGATGGAATGTGAGATACAGTACTTATTATTTTCTGATCTACAGAATTTAACAAAAATTTGGAACTATGATTTGCTTCAAAAATCCCTAAGTCTCAGTATGTCTGCTCTAATACAGATCGTTAAGCTAAGATCTCGCACCATATCCCTGAAGTAATCATCAGAACAAGGTGACTATTTCTTCTTTTTCTTCAAGAGAGTAAGAACACATCTGTTGGCAGAATAAACCTTCAAGGTTTATAATCATGTGTTAAATACATAAATGAATCAGACTTTTTTTCTTTAACTGCAGGTCTCAGGATGGAGAACAAGAAAAATAAAGTAATTTTGGGCAATAACTTGTATGTAACTGCAGTTCTTCATACACTACCTTTCTCCACCAAAATGCCATTTTAAAAGCTTTTGTGGCCCTATACCAAGATATTGCAAAAGAGTAAATGTCACTTTCAGTGACAGAGTCAAATGGTGGGTGCACTTAAATGTAAAAATTTGCTATTCTAGGAAGAGAACAAAAGAGACATGTATTTTAGGTTTTTAATTATAGTCATCTACAGCAGTATCATCATCATTGTCATCATCATCATCCTCATCAAGGATTATCTAAGCACAAATGACACAGTGGAAGAAAATTTGATTTACCAAAAAAGAAGAATGTCAAATGAGAATGCTTTCAGCAAAGACAAGCAATCAATACTAAATGGCACATTATTTATACCATCTTTAATCTTTCTAAAAATTAAGCAGAGTGGAGCCAAATAAGATAGAACAAAAAGCCAAGGTGATTCAAACAGTAATAATTTCTTATGTGCTAGATATCCAGATCCTAAAGCAAACATGTCCCAGGCCTTATTTTCCACCTCTACAAATAGCCTATGGAAATTTCATTTAGCTGATGTGCCTCATCAAGATCATCACCTACCTCACAGAAAATTGTTCAACTAAGAGACATGTCAAAACAATCTATAAAAACCCCATTCTTCCAGGCTTCTAATGTTCATTTTGGCCTTTGATCTCATCTTCCTTTGGAAAAAAAATGTCACCTTCCTTCTTTGCATGGAAAAATTAAATCTCCTTAAAAATATCTCAGTTGTCAGGCAAGAAAAACAAGTCTGGCATCTTGTTAAAGTTCTTTAAAAAAGTGGGGACCAAACTGGTTTCTTACCCTGTAGAAACATTCTTGGCAGAACATTCCCCTTAGTCCATCTATGTCAGCATATATAGTTGTTGTTTATGATCAGCTTCCTTATTATGATATAGTAAGGGAATAATCCTGAATTGAACATATTTTCTTTTATGTAATTCACAATTTTACTACTTAGCTTGCTGTATAGTTCAGCTGACTTTCGTGTGTTTTTTTTCCTTGAGGCAAGACTTTATTAAAGTTGGAAGCAGTGAGTTGATTTACACTCTGGCACAAACTCTTTAATCTGGGCAACTACTCCAGATTAGTTTCCTGCCGTTACCACTGTCATCAGAATTTATTCCCAAATTAAACTGAAACTCTGAACCACATTTGCTGACAGAAGAATTACCATCATGTTCAAATCACATGTACATAAAAGAATTGTTGTCAAAGTGAAAAATATTTTGTTAGCTTTATTTGTTTTAACTTGGTTTTCCATGGCATTCACTCATCCCTTGATATGTCAGGCTGTGAGGGTGACACTGGAAAGTACTTCATCGACCTTCTTTACGGCAGCATCACCCAAGATTCCCAAGCAGAAACCTTCCATACCATCTTTTGCATAAGCCTCAGTAATTGTGTGTATTGCTACATTTTAGGTAACCCATAAAGCACTCATGTTTGTGTGAAAGGTATTGTTTATGTTTGAACTAGTCCACATGTACTTCTAACAGCTTTTTATCTCAGTTGTTTATCTTTAAAGAATTCTTTTCGATTTAAAGGTATTTCTTTATGCTGTGAATGCAAAACCTGCTTAAATTGTTATTATTTATGTTACTTCATTTGCCTGTACTTTTTCCACAAGTAACACAGTGAGGTTTTAGCACTTCTCCATCAACAGTGGCCACAAAACTAAACTTCATGCGTAAGGTCCCATTTTTTTCTAATTGAAACTTGTATGGATTATTTTGCTCTTCCCTTCTTGTAATCACTTGTATTCTGTTGACACATTTAGGGAAAAAAAATGTTTTTTTCTCACAACCAAAAGACTCTAGGAAACCAGGCTTAGGAAAAAGGCCATCTGTAATTTAGGGTTAAATATAAATTTTACTTATGAAACATAGCAAAGAATGTTAAACTGTAAATTTAAAAATTCTGACTTAGTAAAATACCTACTATAATAAATTACAATTTAGTCCTTATTTGTTCTCAGACTTTTATACACTTTCAGATTATAGTTGACTAACTTTGAAATATCTCACATAACTAATATGCAGCTGAACCACAAGCAAATCATTACCAAGTTCAACAGCATGTGTATTTATCTATATACTATTAAGCAAGATGAGTTCTCTAATCATGAGCTTGGATACCATGGTATGCCAATTGCTATAATGGTTTCTAAATACTCTCATTTTCTATACTTTCTTTGTATTATATTGTTGCAAACCAGTAACCAACAGGTTGCACCAAGTATGGAACACATTTTGACACTTAACATATCTATCTATCTATCTATCTATCTATTATCAATAATACAAAAGAAGATTGATTTTAAATATGTAATCTGTATTATTCCCTCTATTATGTTTTCTCAAGAAACTTTGCACAAATCTGATTTATTTAGCCATTGTCATTATTCAAACCCTACTATTCTCTTCTTTCAGAAAGTGTGTCCTGGTATAGTTTCAGTTATCCCTTAGCAAAGCCCCTCACCTCACCTCACCTCAGAACTTGCCTTTAGTAAAAATAAGAAAATTATTCATTACTAAATGTTTTCTTTTGATAGAAAATCTGCTGTTTCAGCATCTCCTTTTCCCACCATGCATCAGCGAGACTAATATTACCTTCCTAAGGCTTTTAGTCAAACTCTTCCAGAGGAAAGAGGAACAGGGAGTAGGAGCCCTTGAGAGGATTGAGTCCCCTATATTTTGAAGGGGAAGGTATTTAATTTCATGAGAATTAGGAGCTCATGCCTCACTCCCTTGCAGAAACCATGGAAGGTGGGAAAAATGCAGGAGTCATGATGCCATGGTGAACCCAGGGAGTCTAGGTCTGAAGCACAAACTCTAAACCAGTCTCTATGCAAAACCTTGGTGGAGATGCAATTGAGCAGATTCCCTTCAAGAGAGCATGTAAGCATGGAAACAAAAGAGACAACAGCTGCTCCACCTCATGGAACTTCTGTTTTAGCATTTGCACAATAAACTAAGGAAGCATAACCTATAGTATGCTGGAGATTGATAACTCCTAAGAAGAAAAATGAAGGACTAAAACGGTGGTTCTCAACCTTGGCTGCACATTAGAATCACCTGGGAATCTTTTTAAAATCCTGATTTCTGGGCCTCATCCTCCAGAAATTCTGTTTCTTTGTTACTAATGTTGTGGCTCCACCCCATAACAAAGAAACAGAATTTCCAGAGGATGAGGCCCAGAAATCACAGGATAAAAGGAAGTTTCACTGTGTAATTCTTATTCTTCCTTTGTATTGTACATATTAAATTCTTCTTCCTATCTGGTCCACCAATACTGCCATTATTACCAGATACAAATGCTATAATCTAAATCGTTGACAGAAGTGAACAATGGAAGGCTTCCTCAAAGGCAACTATATTTATACCCTTTAATTGTTTTGTGTTTTTTTAGGAACTTGACTCTGGAAGAACTGCTGTGCAGGATAATAATAACTTGAGCAATGCCCTGGAAGAATATATATGCTCCAGGTTGCAGTACTATTAGTACCAAATGCTGTATGAGAATACTGCTCACTTATTTCTTTCCTTTATTTAAACAGTATGTTATTAACCCAAAATTATTCAAATAATTATGGTATTTTTCTTCCCATCTTTGCTCTCTTTTTATAACTAGAGTTACAAATGCAGCCATTTAATTTCATTAATGTTATTTCTCAATAAAATTTCTCAATTGTATGTGGGAGGCAACTAAAGCAATGCTAGAGGGAAATTTGTTGCTTTAATGTTTATATTAAAAAGGAAGAAAGATCTAAAATCAATAACTAAGCTTCTCCTGAAGCTAGAAAAAATAAAAACAAATTAATAAGGAAGATATAACAAAGGAATGATAAAGATCACAGCAGAAATCTATAAAAGAGAAACCAGAAAAATAACAAAGAATATCACAGGAACTAAAAAGCTGGTTCTTTGAAATGTTCAACAAAATTGATAAACCTTTTGTTAAAATTAACAAGAATAAAACAGAGAAAGCATAAATGACCAAATCAGGAATAAAAGAAAAAACACCACTGCCAACCTATAAAAATAAAAAATATTATTAAGAAATATTGTAGCCGAAACCGGTTTGGCTCAGTGGATAGAGCGTCAGCCTGCGGACTGAAAGGTCCCAGGTTCGATTCCGGTCAGGGGCATGTACCTGGGTTGCGGGCACATTCCCAGTGGGAGATGTGCAGGAGGCAGCTGATCGATGTTTCTCTCTCATTGATGTTTCTGACGCTCTATCTCTCTCCCTTCCTCTCTGTAAAAAATCAATAAAATATATTTAAAAAAAAAAAAAAAAAAAAAAAAAGAAATATTGTAAACTATTTTATGCACTGAATTGGACAATTAAATGAAATGAGCACATTACTTAAAAAACCACAAAATAACAAAACATATTCAAGAAGAAATCAGGATAACTCTTCAACAAGTAAGAAATTGAAATAATAATTTAAAATTTTTCTCACAAAGAAAATATCAGCCCCAGGTGGCTTTACCAGTGAATTTTATCAAGTATTTAGGGAAGAAATAATGTCAATCACTCACAAACTTTTTCAGAAAATAGAGGAGGAAAAAGCACTCTACTCCATGTGGGAACCACTCAGTCAGGACGTATCTCAACTTTGACCCATCACTCTTTAAGACATAAATGCCTCTTCCTTTTGATCTCACCAGTGTCATGAAAGAAAATGCAGGTTCCCATAGAAAAATGGCTTCCAAGTTTCAGAGTTACTAATGTATCATTTGGGTGACATTAATGTATTTTGAAGCTTGTACTTGACTAATGCAGCCACCATATGTCAAAGCATAGCTCAGAGTCATCAAAATCTGTGAATCTTTCTGAAATTGTTTCTTTCCATAAAAAATTGCTCTCTAATTTTCAGATTCTGTTTCCTGTGACTTTAGAAATTCTGCAGTAGGAAATGAGGTTCCTCTATAATACCCATTTGCATAATGTACATATAAGCCATGTGTATTAGTCTGGTTTCTCCAGAGAAACAAAACCAATCTCTTTATATATAAAGAGATTTGTTATAAGCAATTGGCTCATGTGACTATGGAAACTGAGAACCCCACGATCTGCAATTGTCAAGCTGGAGTCCCAGCAGAGTCAATGGTATCGTTCCAGTTCGAGCCTGAGTCTAAAGGCAAAAGAAAACCAATGTCACAGCTTGAAGACCATGAGGCAAAGAGAATAAATTTGCATCTGCTCTGTTTTTTGTTGCTGCTGTTCTATTCAGGCCCCCAGCCGATTGGATGAGGCCCCCCCACACCCAGGAGGGCAATCTACTTTACTCTGTCTACTGAATCAAGTGTCAAAACTCAGAAGCACAAACATCCCAGAAAAATGTTGGATCAAATTGCTGGGCACCCTGTGCTTCAGTCAAGTTGACACATAAAACTAACCGTGTCTTATCAGACAATCTGCCCAGGATAGTAAATGAGATCATAGTCACTCAACAGATTCAACAAGTAGTTATTAGCTTCTATGATGTATCTGTTTTCAATGTAGGGTCTGAGGAAACAATAGTAATTAAAAGGGACAAAACTCCCACCCTCATGAAGTTGACATGAAAAAGTATATTCCATGCCCTAACCGGTTTGGCTCAGTGAATAGAGCATCGGCCTGCGGACTGGAGGGTCCCAGGTTCAATTCCAGTCAAGGGCATGTACCTTGGTTGTGGGCACATCCCCAGTAGGGAGTGTGCAGGAGGCAGCTGATTGATGTTTCTTTCTCATTGATGTTTCTCTCTATCCCTCTTCCTTCCTCTCTGTGAAAAATCAATAAAATATATTTTTAAAAAAAAAGAAAAGAAAAAGTATATTCCATATTTCACAGGCATTGGCTTCCCACTGTCTATTGAAGGATTTCCAGGCTCTTGCAAAGTTGTCCCATCCCACAGAATCCAACAGCTGACCCTTGAACGATGCTGGGGTTAGGAGTGCTCATACCTCATGCAGTCAAAAATCCATGAATAACTTTTGACTCTCCCAAGACGTAACTACTAACAGTCTACTATGATAAACTCATATGAACTTCTATGAATTCCTGGAAATTGGAGAAAGTTTGGGAGGGAAGCAGAGGGTTTAAGTAACATAAACCATGCTGTTCTCAAAGTTGCCTGTTGGGTGCCTGAGTCTTTGCTGCTGGACCAGCTCCATGCATCTGACTGCTCTTGGCCTTTGGATGATTTATCTCCAAAGATGCGCTTCATTCCTAATATAAATGGATTTCTGGGGAAGCAATGCATATCCTCCAGACAAGCCCAGTCATGTTTGAGCTCCAGCAGGGCACACAGCTGCAGATCAGTCTAGCACCCCAACTACACACGTAATCAGTTTGAATCTGAACTATCACCTCCTTTGAACAAATCAATAACAGACTTATTTGTCCTCCCTCAGTGTTTAAAACAAGTGTGGTCCGTGTGTTGCATCTCAGTAGAAAATTTAATCTCGTGAGTCATGAAAGATCTGACAAGTTGGTCCCTTTGGAGGCCTTTAATTCCCAAAATTCTTGATTTGAAAAACTTTCTCTGCAAAAAGTTTCTCCTATCTGTCCTATGTGACTAAAATTGAAAGATTATATATCTAGAAGTTACTTTTTCTTCTTCCAACGAGCCATCTAAATATTTGTATGGCAATACTAATGGTCTCTGATAATACTTGAAATCCAAAACAAAAAGGAAAGTTTCAAACTCGATATCCCCTTTTCTGCACACTATACAAAATCTGACTTGCCAAGGACCCAGCACAGAATCTCCTGATAGCTTTGAATGAGGTGTGACATGCCAGCTTCCTCTCTGGTTGAGAAAGCTGCTGAAATCTTCACTGTTGCCTTTCTGTTATAGATGCTTCCTTTGTGATAAGTTAACTCACTTCTTCCAGGCATAGGATACATTTCTCAAGTTTTTCATTGGCAAATGAGTTTACCTCTACTAGTTTTTGATTGCCTGTATAATGAATTTTTTTACTTCATTTTTTTATTGCATAGATTATCAAAAACTAACATTTACTGAGAGGAGATCATGGTTATAAGACACTAGAGACCCAGTGCATGAAATTCGTGCATGGAGCAGGGGGGTCCCTCAGCCCAGTCTGCACCCTTTCCAATCTGGGACCCCTTGGGGGATGTTCAACTGTCGGTTTAGGTCTGATCCCATAGGAATTAGGCCTAAACTAGCAGTTGGACATTCCTCTCACAATCCTGGACTGCTGGCTCCTAACAGCTCGCCTGCCTGCCTGCCTGCCTGATTATCCCTAATTGCTTCTGTCTGCCAGCCTGATCACCCCCTAACCGCTCCCCTGCCAGCCTGATTGACACCTAACTGCTCCCCTGCCAGCCTGAACGCCCCCAACTGCCCTCCCCTGCTGACCTGATCTTGTCCCCAACTGCCCTCCCCTGCCAACCTGATGGCCCCCAACTGCCCCCCCGGCCGGCCTGGTCGCCCCACACAGCCTGCTGTTTGGTCATTACTGTTGCTGTGATGGCATCCCAGACAATTTGCATATTCCTCTATTATTAGTATAGATTTTCTCTAATCTTCATGATAACCTGAAAGGCAGATATTATTCTTTACATACAGCAATTGAGGTAACTGTGGCTACAAAATAACTACTCACTTGTTCAAGGTCACCCAACCAGAGAATGTAAATTAAGGTTTAAAAAAATAGTTTTTGCTCAATTTTTTATGATCCCTGTGTGTCAGTACTACTTAATGTAATAATGTGTGATGTAGTTACATCCCAGCTATTGTTAGAAAGAAAGAGTGAAATGTTTTGAACAGATATGAGAACAGACCTCTACAGTTTCCTAGGTTCTTTTTGCTGATAATGGCCTACCTGAACAGGAAGCAATACTATTAGCTTTTGTCCGTGGATATGCACAGGACAACTTTCATATGGAATTTTGCCTCGTATTTATTCTAATTGAAGCCAACCCTATGTGTTCTTACATATGGAATCAGATTTTAAATATGACCATGAACTACATTTTAATAAAAATAAAGATGACATTGCAATGAAGGCAGAATCACAATACCTAACTTTGTATATAGCATTGCTGTAGGAGTATTGGAATACACAAAAAAATGAAAAGTGCTATGTTCCAAATTTTTATGTTGCAGATATTCTACCCTTTATTGCTATTTACCAGATGGTAAGTCCATGATTAGGAGAAATAAAAAAGAATACACCAGGGAAAATGTACTCAAAAAGTTTTTTAAATGAGAAATTAGACTTGAAAATGCAATGCTTTTGATTACTAAAATTCTTTATTGACATTAATGCTATTGGTATACAATTTCTCATGGGTCGTTCTTCAATCACCACTTCTGTCTAATTGTTATTTCTCTGATTATTCAACTTACATTTCAACTAAAAAAATGACTAACATTTTGAGTACATTTTGATTATTGTCTAATGTTTAGTTTCAAACTTACTTGAGAGTGGCATAGCCCTCTTCAGGATACAATTTGTCACCATTGAGTTTTTGCAATAAGTTTTTCTGCAAAAAGTATATTGTTTGTTTTGCAAATGTTGACTACGTATAGCTCTTCTGGGAAGCAAGTGGTAATAAAATGTGGAAATTAATTTGAAACAGGACATACAGCAGAAATTATAACTCTCAATGTCAGCTGTCGACACGCAAGAAGACCCCCAGTTGAACCTATTGCTCGAGCAAAGCTTAGAGTATCAGATTTATTGCAAGGAGAGTGAATATCACCTTGCCAGAAACATAGTAGTGACCTTAGAGGAGGAAAGCCAGTGGGAAGTATTTGAAGGGTTTTATGACTTAAGTTGGGAAATTTTAGGTAAATCTTGCAAGGAGGGTAACTGATTGGTATTAGACAAAGTTTATAACATGGAAACTTTGGTTTAGAGGACAGGGAGAGGTGAGGACTTAAAGTATTGATGCATAAATTATTAGTCTTGCGAAATAAGTTATTTTAGCTGCTTTACCATCTTAGTTGAAAGTAGCAGTTTTTCCTAGAGCAAATGGCTAACTTATTTTTACTTGATCATACAAATACTTTGCACAGGGGGAAAAAGTATATTGGATTCTGGTGGACTTGATCCTTTAGCTCTGATGCCATCATTGTCAGCAAGCTAATGGTCCTTTAGTTGTACCATTACTTTGGAGAATATCTTTTCAGCCTATGCATGTAAACTTCAGAGGAGCTATATTTCACCATGCGACCTGTTTTTTAGTCTTTACTTATTTGTGTATAAACAGAATTGCCTCCGATGGCATCACATAGCACATCCCTTTCCTGTTGGGTAAATAGCAACTCTCTTAAATACCTTTTGTCCAGAGTCCATAATCTTTTAGTCCCTTTTTATTATTTAAATAGTCTTGTTTTGGCATTTAAAGAGTCAGTATCGATTATTCTTAAAGTTCTGCCTCGTTATCTAATTTAACACTCTTTTCCTCTTCCCCTTTGCTGTCTGTTTCTCCTGTGGCTTAGAAAAGAGGTATAATCTGCTCTTCTCACATTTCTACCTCTATCTACTCTAAGTTTTTTCTGTGGTGTTGGGGAGGAGGGGAGCTAGGCAAGGGCATCTATGATGGCTCAGATTCAGATGGCAGATATCTTTTGTTCTTTATCACTGTTTCTTAACATTGTCTGGTCAACTGATTCTCTTAAGAGGCCCATGTCTAAATATTGGCTTTACCATGTGGTGCAGGTTTCCTCTTACCTTTCCTTGGCATAGGAGTCCTGATCAGGGTTTGACCTCTTTGTTGGTCCCTGCAATGTGTCCATCCTGCAACCTCTTGCTACTGGGGTCTCACAAATGGCTCTCTAGGGTGTTAAACTGATAGTATTGACCAAGTCCATAAAGGTGTGGGATTCAGCCCTACAACGGACCCCATTAAGAAGCCTATTAGCAAAACGACAGTTAGGAAACAATCAGAAAATTTTAAAAGTCATATATCCCCCACACACTAAAAAAGAAGCTGGTCAAGAAACAACGGTAGAAAAGATGGCAACAAAATTGCTAGAAATAAGACAATTCAAGCTTCGAAAAACCAAGACAAGCACAAACTGGTGCTGCCACTCGGATGGGAATGGTACAGAGTAGGCTGAACACAGGAGGATTTGTTGAAAGTATTTAGATATAGAACTTAACTCTCCACGTCCATCCCCACATTCTGCATGGACAGGCACATACCCCTTCCTTTCCTCAGCAGAAAACTCGAGGTTCAGTCTTCAGAAACAAGACAGTAAGTTCTAAGGCATCAGATATAACCAAGGTGACATGTGAGGCATGAAAGTATCATATTAAACACAGGTATTAAGAGAAAGAGACTCAGTATTAGTCTGCTTTGTCTGTCATAACAGATTACTATAGACTGGGAAGCTTAAACAACAGAAACTTAGTTTCTCACAGTCCTGGAAGCTAGAAGTCCAAGAGCAAAGTCTGGCAGGGCTGATTTCTGGTGGGAGCTCTCATCCTAGCTTGCAGACAGCTACCTTTCTATATCCGCACATGGCAGAAAGAGAGAGAGAGAGAGAGAGAGAGAGAGAGCTCTATTATCTCTTCTTATAAGGACACTAATCCTATTGTATCAGAGCCTTACCCTTATGACTTTATTTAACCTTGATTATGTCCATAAAGGCTTTATTTCCAAATAAAGTCACACTAGAGATTGGTACTTCAACATATGAATTTAGGAGGGACACAGAAATTTAGGCTACAATTCCTTCCAACCTCTTTCATAGCTTGGCTCTCAAAAGACTGGTAGTAGGCCTCATCTCCAGAGGAAAGCAAGGTAGATTCCTTTCTGGCAAAACTGAGAAGTCCAAGAAAAAACACCTAGGGATACTCATATTACTTTATATTAAACTTACCAGTAGGTAAGTCCCACCCATGCATAAATACTTCTAATCAGTATTCTAGTGACTTTTCCTTATATATGAACAGACAGTGAAACATTATCAGGCATTTGAGCCTCTGATAAATATAAAGAAGCTAAAACAATAAAACTCTAGGAGAGACCAATGTGATTATGGTGGTTGAAGCATCCCAAGATCTGGGATGCACAAACTGGAGTCAGGAGTGCTGACAGTATAGTTTTGGTCTAAGTCTGAAGGCCTAAGAACCAGGAGAACTGATGGTGTAAGTCCTAGTCCAAATCCACAGTCAGGAGAAGATCAATATCCCAGCTCAAAGACAATCAGGCAAAGAAGAATTCTTTCTTACTTAGCCATTAATTCCATTCAGGCCTTTAATGGACTGAATGAGACCCACCAACATTGGGGAAGGCAATCTGCTTTATGCAAGCTATGGATACACATGTTAATCTCATTCAAAAAAATCCTCATAGACACATCCAGAAATAATGTTTAATCAAATATCTGGGGGCCCTGTGGTCCAGTTAAGTCAACACATAAAATTAATCATATATATATGAAATGACAATTTCAATGCAAGTTCTAGAAGATAAAGTTGAGGAAATCTCATAGGATACATAAGTATAGCTTTTAAAAAAAAGAATGAAATTACAAAGAAACATGAAAATGGAATAATGACATAAGAGGTTTAACATTCAAAATAACAATATTTAGAAATAGAAAGCTTAATACAAAATTTCCAGATGGAATGAGTCCCCTGAGTACCCAACATAGTGAAGGAAAAATGGTCCCACAAAGTACAGACTTGTGAAATTCCAGAGCACTGGGAGTAGAGGGGTAAGCATAAAAGTCCCATAGAAAAATTTATTAAATTATTTCATAAAAAAAGAAAAAAAAAACAGAAATCAACCCAACATTGCTAATGTCTCTTCAAACTTTCAAGAGGAGAAATATATTCAACTTAGAAGTCTATGCCAAGCTAAACAATTAGATAAATGTGGTAAAATGTTACCAATTAGCAAACTTAGGTAATAGGTATATGGGATTTCTAAATTTTGCAGCTTTTTAGCAAGTTAAATTTATTTTAAAATAAAAAACAAAAATAAGCTTTATGGTACCCTCTGACATTTTAAAATGAATATATGTATCATGGTGATAAAATTTTAAGATTATAAAACAGTGGATTTAGAATGGGGCAAGAGAGAACACAGTCTAGTCACAATCACTCTAATCTATAATAATAAAAGCATAATATGCTAATTAGACCAGACATCCTTCCGACGACCTTCTGGATGAAGCTGCAGTGGCAGGAGCCAAGGCAGAGGTGGCCACCACGGTGGGTGGGGGGTGAGGCAGAGGTGGCTGTGGCAGCGGTGGCCGGGGCTGAGGCAGTGGGGGCCGAGCCCCTTGCATGAATTTCGTGCATCGGCTCTCTAGCAATAATAATAATAATAATAGTGGTCAGACATTCCTCACTTATCTTTAGCTTTAAATCCAATATACAAGGCCTATATGGCAAATGGGCAAAGCTCTAGAGTCAGACAGCCATAGTTCAAATCTTAGTGACACCAGTTTTCAGCTCTGTTAGTTAGGAAAATTATTTATGCAATCAGGGTGTAGCAGGCAGAATTCTGAGATCACCTGCAATGATTCAACCCTTGTATAAGGCCCTTCTCATTAATTATGGATGTGAACTGTGAATGTGACAGATAGTCACTCTCATGATTACATTATATCATATGGCAGAGTTGACTTTAAGAAAGGGTGGGTCTGACCTAATCACATGAGCCTTCTACTTGTAAATCAGAGACAGAGTCAGAGATATAATACAAGACATCCCTATTACCTGCTTTAGAGATGGAAGGGAGCTTGGCCAGCATGGCTCAGTGGTTCAACATCGACCTATAAACCAGGAGGTCACAGTTTGATTCCCAGTCAGGGTACATGCCCAGGTTGCAGGCTTAATCCCAATTGTGGGGCGTGCAGGAAGCAGCCAATCAATGATTCTCTCTCATCATTGATGTTTCTATCTCTCTCTCCCTCTCCCTTCCTCTCTGAAATCAATAAAATATATTTTTTAAAAACTATAGAAAGGGCTATATGACAAGGAATGTAGCCAGTCTGTCCTTGCTGGGAATAAGCCCCAACTGAGCCTGCAAGGATATTGGGACTTCCGCTCATGGTCTTAAGAATCTAGATTCTGCCAAAAATCTGAATGCACTTGGAAGTGAATTCTTCCCTGGAGGCTCTGGATGAGAAAGCAGCCCAGCTGGCACCCTGATCTTTGCCTTGTGAGACTGAACAGAGAACCAAGCCATGGCGTGCTTGGACCTCTGCCCCACAGAACGGTGAGCTAATTAATAAATGGGTGTTGTTTAAGCTACTACATTTGTGGCAATATGTTATGAAGCAATAGAAAACTAACACACAAAGTATCTGTTTGCTTAAGATGAAATGAGAATAACAGCACTATCTACCTCCTAAGATGTATTTGATAAGATGCATCTTATCAAATAAAATAATCCTATAAAACATTCAGCAGTCTTTCATATAGTGCATGCTTAACTTAGGTTATCTCTCTTCATCATTACTATTGTCATTGTTATCACATAAAGCAATATCCGAAAAATAAATAAGAATCTTCTCCATTAAACCCATTAGATATTTAATTTATTCATTAACATGCCAAGCAAGATATTTTGGCATATCGTGGATATAAACAGTATTCTTGATTTCTTCCATTATTAAAGCTTTGACTTTTTTTTAAAATCTGGTTCATCACAGTGGTAGCATTTCTTAGTGAACGACAACTTTCTCAGTTCTTTAAAACATTCATCACAGGGCTATCTGTCAAGTTTTGATGATGGGTGGAAAATGATGGTGACAGCAGGAAACTTTCCTATAAATGTCCCCTGAATATGGCATTTGAAATTTTATATGCTAACTGAAAAACCAAAATGCTCTTGCCAACAAACAGAGCCAAGGTGGTATTCATGCAACAAACAAACCAAGCCACCTGAATAAAGTCACCCTTGTAAAATCGACTGAATAGTTATGTGTCACCTAATCCCAGCTGTGAGCTAATGCTTAGTATGGCTGATAGCCATAGTCTAAAATTGATGGCAAATGTGCATATGAGAAGCAAAATAGCACTTATTCCCAGGTGGTATTCATCTTTAGCAATGAAGCAGATCCTGTAATGGTAGGCCTGCTAGCCTTACCTCAAACACTCCATAATTTCCATTTATGTTTCATGACATTATTGGGATTGCCATGGATTAATCCTCCTCATTACCGAGAAAGGGCTGTATTCACTCTTTGATCCTCGCTTCTTATTAAATTTAAAACTGCCGGTATTTTAAGATTTCAAGAAATAACAGAAATGAATGATCAGGGCAATGGAGAATGGCATAGCACACAAGTAGGTCCATAAATCTGTAATGAACTCATAAAAAGCACACAAAAAGCACTAGAGAAATGAAATTGAAACACACCTTCTCAGCAAAGTAGAACTGTCATAAGCTAGATGACTGTTTTTGAGATTAAGATATCATTTTGAGAAAATCATTAATTAAGAGGCATTAAATACCTGCTTATGATAAATGACTTTTGATAACTGACATTTCTAAGAAAATTAATGGTAAAATTTATTTAAAGTCTTATTCAACTTCTCTCACCTTAGACATAAATCCATTCTGCCAAATTGGGGTCTTTTCATATTGTCTTCTATATTTTGAATCCTAACAGCATTCTTACTTTAATCATTCTTGACATTGCTAATTTTTGGAAGGAAAATCTATTCATTATTTTGACAAACCACCGTAGCTTATTATCAACAGGAATGCTGATTTACAAAATTATTTTGTTTATATACATAATTTGCATCTTGAATATTTTTATATGCATGTCACGTTCAAAATGCATTACTAGTTGAACAGAATGACATCCCAATAAATCAAATCCAGGCTATATCCTGATATCTGAATAATTATGATATAAAGTACATCTCCATATAACCAAAGAGGTGGTGGTTTTCCACTTTAAAAGATTAAAATGACTTAAAAACAACTACTTTAATATGTTCAATCAAGACTCAGTGAATTTATGAGGCAGGGATAGATATTTGCTAATATAATCTCCAAATATAGAAAATATAAATATAAGTTTTACCTGCATATTTTTTATTATTAAATATCATTATTTTTAAATGGCCTTACTATAGCATAAATTGGAATATTTGGGAGTTTGTTTATCCACTTTAAAAAAGCAAATTAGTTTCTTTACTTTATAGCAGCATTTTAAAACCAGATATGCTTTAAATAATTAATCCCTACAAACCCCTCTTGATTGTATATTGGCTTCTGGCAAGAGGGTTCATAGATTTACTTCACTACTCAATTATTATTAGTTCCCAAAATTATAAGAGCCATGAGATTATTTCATTGTTTCAGATATCTAAATAGATATTGAAAAGAAGCCCATCAAAGGGCTTAAATGATTCTATCTTAGTGATAAAAATAACTTTATTATTTTTATTTAGTTTGAAAAATACTAAAAAACAGAAAAAGATGAAGAAATCACCTATAAATCTATGACAATGTGTGTACACTCTGATGTGTACTCTCCCCTCCCACTTCTCACACTGGATTGTTAGACTCACAGTTTGGCACATGGAAAGGAAAACTCAGTTCTTCCCTTCAATGAGTCTCTTTCCTGTGAGGGTACATTACTACTCACACAAAACTCTTCTGACACTTCCAGTCAACAAATGTGGGTTTCCCCCACACACACAGCAACAAGCAAGTTCCAACATCACCTGGGTGTCCAGCAATTTTTCTCAATTCTGACATTATTAACTTGGAGAGCGCATCAGATCTTATAGGCTACAGGCTAATAAGGCTTGTCCCTCCCCATCCCCACTCAGACACCAATCCTAAATTTAAGTCATCACCTATGCTTCTGATCCACCAGCTGTATATCTGAGGTTACAATGACCCCCTCCTCAGGTCTGAATAATTTTCTCCAACAGCTCACAGAACTTTGGGAAATACTTACTTATGTTTATCAGTTTATTTAAGAATATTATAAAGGCCCTAGCTGGTTTGGCTCAGTGGATAGAACATTGACCTGTGGACCAAAGGGTCCTGGGTTCAATTCTGATCAAGGGCATGTACCTTGGTTTCAGGCTCCTCCCCAGCCCAGGCCCCTAGTCGGGGCTAGTGCAGAAGGCAACCAACCAATCGATGTGTTTCTCTTACATCAATATTTCTCTCTGTCTTTCCCTCTCTATTCTACTCTCTCTAAAGTCAATGGAAAAATATCTTCAGGTTAGGATAAAAATAAAAAAAGAATATTATAAAGGATACAGATAAACAGCCAGATTTAAAGATACATAGGGCAAGATCTGGAAGGTCCTGAGTTCAGGAGCTGTTGTCCCCATGAAGTTGGGGTATGATATACCCCGAACCCCATACCATTGGGACGTAATGGAGGTTTCCTCATGTAGGCATGATCAAATATCAATCCATTTTCAGAGCTTCAAGGAGCTCATTCCTGTATAGTGGCTATTGGGACATTCCCAACCCTGGCCTTAACCCTCCCCCTAACTTCCTTTGATCCTGGACTTGCAATATTAGAATGGAAGAACACAAATGAAACATGGGCTTTATATTAACTGGTTGCATTGTCCAAGAGTGCTAGAAAGACAGAGACAGTGTATAGTAAAAACAACATGGATATTGATATTTGAACTCCCACTCTAGCACTTACTACTTCTGAGGGAGTTTTCCTCACCAATGAAAAGGAGACTGTTCTATGTACCTGAGGTTTTGTGAGTTCTAAATTCATTAAGGTAGCTAAAGTGCATAGCACAGAAGAGTCACTAGAAAACAATAGGTAATTGTTTCCTTTTCTTCTTCCTTTCACAGATGACACATTCTAGAATCAGGTTTATTCTGGGGAAAATGGGGGAAGGTAAATGAGTTTTTTCATAATTGTCCTAGGAGCTAGAGGTAATCTTGATGGCCTGTCTAATGAATACATTAGGGAGTTGATAAATGATAATTCATAATGAATATGTTGTCATAGCAGGGGGAAAGCAAATTTAGCAGTTAGAGAAAAGACACAAAGATTTAATGTTGGGATCCAATCTGGAACACAATTAAGGTGATGTAGGAGCCTAATATCTCATTCATATAATAAAATACCTCCAGGCGTGGTAGTGATTAGATGCAGTGATTTCCTGGCTCTTCTAATAGATAATAGTTCTGACACTGTGTCCTTATCAAAGTGCCAGAGGAACAGCTCAATACACTCCAAGAGAGGAACAAGTCACATCTTGTCAGACCTACATGGTTCCTGGATTCTGCCCACCAAAATAGGGACATAGTCCTACCTTAGGTGACTCAAAAAATTCTGATGCCATCTTAAGATAAGAGGTCATTGCTTTATCTTGAAAACTAATTATAGTTTCAGAAAGAAAGTTATGCAAACTCATGTTGATGCATAACTAGTGCCAAATTACAAGTCCTTTTATAAACGAACGAACCTTAGTGTCGCACAGTGAAGAAACCACTTGGTCATCCAAGGAGAAGACCTCCTATATGCTTTCTGTTCCCTTATCCCAGTGGTTGGCAAACTGCAGCCCCTTGAGTGTGGCTCTTCCACAAAATACCAGGTACGGGCGCCCACGGACAGTGTGATTGAAACTTCATGGCCACACTCAAGGGGCCAAAGAGTCACATGTGGCTCGCGAGCCGCAGTTTGCCAACCACTGCATCCCATTTTGATTCTGATTACTTCCAAATTCCCTAAAGCTGCATCTCCCAACTTTATGCCAAGTCATCACACAGTAATGCATAAAATTCATAGGGGAGCTGTGGATATTTTATATTTTTAAGGGAAACACATAGATACTTAGTGTCTCTCAGATGGCCCATAAATTACAAGGTTGAGGTAATTTTCAGACCGCATAACATTTCTTTGGATGACATAATGTCTTTCAGAAGCTCAGTTTTCTGCAGTTGTTATGATAAAAAGCAAATACTTCACAAAAATTTATGTGGAACAGGAAATGAAGGTAGTGGCATCCAATTTGATTCTAAGGTTTGAGAAATTGTGCAGTGCTCAACAGCTGTACTTCTCATTAGGAAGTGATTGTGGTTATTCAAGAATGAGATAAGTATTTTTTCTTTCAATTTATATATATTATTTTTTCAAATGGCTACAGAGCTACTAGAACATGAATACTTATGAAATTGTTTGAATCTAACCACTTAATACACTGGTGTTTCTTTTGGACTAAGGATGCTGTCGGGGGGGCCGGGGGGGAATGCTGAGATACCAAGGGTCCATGAACAGAGAAAGTTTGAAAGCTCTCTTCCTCCTTGTCAATATAGTTTAGGTTAATATTGTATCTTTAAAAGTTTATTTATCACAATAAATTGCCCGAGGAGGTTGGGGAAGTGGTGGGTGTTCTTTCATTGAAGCAGAGAAAGTTAAAATAAATTTTAGGTCATTAAGATCTTTTCAACAGACTGAGAAATTCCTGCTATGGCTCATGTTAAAAACTTGTCACCTGAGGACATCCATCTGTTCTTTACAAATCTCACTTGGCCTTTGCATCTTCTCTTCTTGACAAAATATTAGATGGTTAATGGCTTGGTTTTTAAAATCAGGATGCTTTGGGGTTGCCTCTTGCTTGTGCTTATTAGGAGCATTATTTATTCTGTCTGACCTGCTTTCTGCATTTCTCAAAACAAAACATCCATATCTCATAAATCTACTATTTAATTTCTAATCATGTTGCAAGCTTCAAACATCCTAAAAATAATTATTTCTCCTTTCTGCTTAACTTGGAGAGCTGGAAAATAAATATTCAGGCTCTATCAGTTACTCATATTAGAAATAAGGCATAGAAATATCAATTTATAATTGCACTTTAAGATTCTTGAGAATATGTTTAAAGCCTTTTTTCTTTTTTCCCTACATTCAGTTTCTCTTGGAGTATTCCTCCCACCTCATTGCTACCACAGGATAATATCTATGTAGATGGCTCCCAAATTTCTATCTTCCTCTTTATCCTGTCCTCGCATCACAGCTGCACATCCCAGGTTGCCTAGATATGCCACAGTCTCCACAAGCATCATGTGGCCCAAGTGCTCACCAACGTCCCTCTCATACTGTTCTTCCTTTGTGACAAAATAGTAACATTCCATACATACTGTTCTGCCCCTTGATTTTTTACTTAAAACATCTTGGAAATCATTTTGTAGTGATGCATACCACATTTTCTCATTCATTTTTGTATGTTTGCAAGGAAATCCATTCTAGGGATGTGCCATCATTTATTTAACCCAACTGATGAGCATGTAGATTGTTTTTTAACTTGGGAGAGGGTAGTGCCGAGTGATCAAACTGTACATTGGTCATTTAACACCATGTGTAAGTCTATCTGCAGAATAAATTGCTAGACGTGGAATTGTTGCATCTAATGGCATGCTTATTTTAAATTTTGATGGAGAATGCCAAGTTGTCATTCACAAATGTTCCAGTTGGCACTATCAGTGGTGTATGAAATAAATATTAATAATTAAATGCATACCATCTTATTTTTATAGCCAATACAAAGTTGTTCTCTGTGAGAGAGAAATGTTGTTTTCTATTATGCCTCAATAAATTCGGGATTGTTTCATTAAGTGAAAGCCTTCCTTGACTAAAAATCTCTCCTGCAACTTCTTTAATCTCACTAGCAGTGCTCTGTGCAAAATGGTTTTATTCAAAACCCTAGGAAAAATATTCATGAGATTTGACACAAGAGAAATCTTTTTTGTATTCACTTCCCCGAATTCCTTTCTCATTATTGACACACACACACACACACACACACACACACACACACACACACAGTATGGAATGATGATGTAAAGAATTTAAGTTAGGCAGTGATTTATCAGAAAGAGAAGGAGCATGCATTTAAAATGCCCATCTTTAAAGAAAAAGAAGAAATTTAAAAAAAGAATGACTATTGTACATCTAACAAAAGAATCAATATCTGTCTTTTGCAGGAGGAGTCCTGGGGTGAAAATAAAATTGCTCACCCTTGTAGCTTTAAACAATGAGCTTCTATGCCTAAGGAGAAAAGGGCATTTTCTAGAAAAGCTTTAAAAAATAATGAGAAATGGAAATCACTCATGTTCCAATCTTTTGCAAGACTTGTTTCTTTAAAATGAAATAATTAATGCACCATTCTTAATGCCCAAAAGCCTTATGTAACTCTTCACAAAGTTTACTAAATAATCAAGATGCAGCAAATGTTAGCCAAGAAAATTAAACAAGGAAGTGTGCATTTCATAAAGTGTTATTTAACTTGAAGGCCTCAAGTGGGCAAAATGCCAATGGAATTGTTAGAATACATTTTCCAAAAGCTACAGGCAGGAACCCCAATAAAAGATGTACAATATTTTCTTTAAATGAAATAAGGTAAAATGCAAAGAGGGGAAAGTCAACATTCCACAACCACCAGTAGCCTTTAGTGTGTGTCCCCTAAGCCTCTATCTAGTTCAACCATATTCAGTGCTTAGAAAATCCATAATATCTATTAAAATGAAAACAGAGGCAAGATAGTCATTGTATCAGCTATTACAAGCTCTTGAATTTCTTGCATCTGAAGGAAATTCCACATGTGCTTAACTTCCAGCTCTCTTTGTGGGTTCCCATAACCATGCTTTTTGGACATTGACTCTGGAAATCCATGGTCCAGTCGTCAAAGAAAACTTCCCTTCATGCACGTCCCTTACAAGATTCCTTTAACTGCAGCATATGAGCGCTTCCTACCTTTTATGTGTAAAGATTAATTCAGAGTAACTGAACCACCAGAAGTTCAGAAGCAGGGAGTTGAAAATGCAGATCTGAGGCTCCGATCCATGTATATATTTGGAACTCTTCAACATAAAGGTCACAGTTGAAATATGTGGTGAGGCAGAAGGAGGGAAGGAGCATGATGAAACAAAAATTACAAAGAAGAAGGAGCCAGTGAACAAATGAGCAAATCAGGAGAGACCAAGAAAAATAGAGCTTGAGAGTCCCTGCTGAGTTGGAAAGCAGCTGGCAGAGGCAGGGCAGCAGCGGGAAGGCTAGGTAACCTGAGCCAATCACACATTCTCTCTCAGCCTCATCTTCCACATCTGTAAACTGAGGGGCTCTCTAGATCCGATACCCTATGGGTTTCTGATTCTGTGCAAGGTCCTGAAAGGAAGGATGATAAGGCCGAAAGGCATTAGTAGGAATGCTAATTTCCCTCATGCCCTCTGATATGACCTGAGACATAAATAATGCTGCTCCCCAGTATTCTTCCACAAGTCCCAGCATTTTTGCACTAAGGGGGAGCTATGTGACTAGATCTGGCCAACGGGCCGCAAATAGCTCTGTGTCATTTCTAGATTGAAGTATAGAAGAACCCATGACTAAGCCCTCCAGTTGTCTCTCTGCCACAGCAAATTCTGAAACTTGTGTCCCTCAGTGACTAAGTGGAGCAGAGACCTCCACCAACCCATATGGGACATGTATCATGAATGAGAAATAAGCCTTTGTTGTTTGGAATAAGGTGGGGGAGGGTGGATGGGTGGGAAGAGATCAACCAATGAACTTGTATGTGTATATGAATAACCCATGGACACAGACAATAGGGTGGTGAAGGCCTGGGGTGGATGCTGGGCTAGAAGAGGTCAATGGGGGAATAAAAGGGGACATATGTAATAAAGATTTAAAGAAAAAGAAATACTATTCATGTGAATGAAGAGAAAGTATTGAAAGAAAACAGGAAAAGAAGCAGTTACATGGTAAACCAGCAAATGACTGGCAGAAAGGGATTGTGGACAGGATATTCTAGAAAAGTGGTCAGACCTAGTGGGAACCGCTATTGTGTGTGTTATCAAGGGATCTCAAGGCTCTAAATCCTCCCACACAGAAAAGCCACAAGAAATAAATACATCTGTGTCTAGTGGCGGAGGGGAGCATTAAATGGTTAATCATCTAATGTTTAGTGTGTTGCTTTAGAATCCAAATGTCTTGACTTTGAAAAACAATTGTTCACTCTTTCACTCATTTCCAGCTGGACCACGGTGATCACATCATTGGGTGCGGCAGAAAGGTTGCACCTCAGGGAAACCTGTTCCAAACAAAATCTCAGAAACAGGGTGATGACAACATGTCTCCGGAAATCTCATCCAAAAATGCTAAATATAAGAGGACAAGACTAGCTTTAGGAGAAAAAAAAATGACCAAAAAATAAATAAATGAATGGAGTTTTTCCAAAGAAGTGTGAACAAGTCATTTTTTCTGTCTAGCAGGAAGTTGAAAGTGCAGATCTGAGGCTCAGATCCGTATATAGGTGGAACTCTTCAACGTAAAGGTCACAGTTGAAATGCGGAGAGAGGCAGATGCTCTGGTTTGGTTTTTGCAACACCCGCTCTGACACATATCTTGCATGTCTTCTTGTCTTGTTCACCAGGAACCCTAACAAAGTCATTCCCAGGCATCCTTCCAGCTAGAGCTCCACGTGTGGCCTGGTTCCAACAAGTCTGTGTGCATTTCTGATGTGACAGTGAACAGCTGCCAGTCACCGGAAGAAGTAGTTTTCAGTGAGGCAGGCATGGTGGCGCAGGTGCCTGGGTCCTCTGGGGTAATGATGGCAGAATTCCTCGCATTTCTTCCCCAGCATCCCGGAGTCTGAGTGATGAGCAGAGGTGACTGGCTGTACTGGGCTTTTCTGCAGGCTGCATTGCTGCTGGTTTTATATCTCAGCCTAGTTTCCAGGAACCCTGGAGTTCCTGTGAGTTTCCCAAAAACGTTTTCTGAGTCTCTTGATGCTTCAATTAGTTGGGGTAGATTTTATGGTCTGCAACTACAGTTGTAAATTACCTAAGGAAACAGTGAAATCTGAGATCCAAGGCACAGGCATTGGGCAAATCAGGAAAGAGATATCTATGAGGAGATAAAGCAGGATAATATGGGCGTCCTTGCTGTATCCCAAGGTGGGATTCAAGTTTATCTACATTCCTGGCATTAGGGAGAGAATAGGGATCTGGTCTGACTTGGTCTCTGGCCAGTGTCTCTTTCTGTTTTGTCTTCTGTCCCCTTCATTTGGCCCAGGAGAAGATAATCTACATGGCTACCTGTCAGGTCTCAGCTGGGCTTTGGGTGCCACTTGCTGCTGATAACAACAGACCTGGCTGTCATTGTTGGTTACAAGATTTCTGCCCTCTGTAGCTTTTTAATCTCAAACCAGTATTCTCTTCTGCTGCTTCTCTCAGCATTTCCAAACCTGTGTGGGCCCAGGGAACTCACAGGAGCTTCTTCTATGCCTCACTGGTGTGAGGGGGCCCTCCGGAGGTGCTCTCAGACCCACTGCCCTGGAACCTCTCCCTGCCCTTCCTCAGCCACCGCCACTGTGCAATCTGGAATGCAAAGCGTGTCATCCTGGAAACCCAAAACCTCATTGCATCTGCAGGAAACAGTTGGGCAAGTGAGCACCAGACTGAATCTTCTGTTCAAGTGATGATTCCATTGTCCACATCCCTCCCTTTCTCAGAATTTTAACTCACGTTGGAGAAACAAACAAAAAAATAAAATAAAGTGATTTCGATGTAGACTTTAAGAAGTCTACTTTGAACAGTTCTCATACATTTCCAGTCGGCATGTAAATGGGTACCACCCACCTCTAAGGAGAATAATTTGGCATTACAGGGGATGGGCAAAAGTAAGTTTACAGTTGTGAGTACACAAAGCACAGAGTTAATAAATCTGTTGTAATCATCATAACCTGCATATCTTTTTCCATATGAACAACTGTAAGCCTGCTTTTACCCATCCCCTGTATTTAACAAATGTTAAACACACATGGCCTTGAATAGCAATGTTACCTTTAGAAATACATACAACAGCCAAATCAAATACCCATCAATATGGGACTGAATAGATAAAATGGGGTATATTCACACAATGGGATATTATAAGGGCATGAAAAATTAGGAAGTGGCTTTTAAGTCCTGATTTGTAAGATTTCCAAGATATATCTGGAGTCACACTGAAACCAGTAATATTGATTGTGCAGAATAAGGTGCAGAAACGAGAAGGAGAATATTCACCATGTAGTCATTTATACTTCTTGAATTTTAAACCATGTGACTATAAAACATAAACATACCAATAAATACATTTTTATCTTAAAAATACATTTGTTTAATTTGTTAAGATATACCTTTTTCATATATATATATATATATATATATATATATATATATTATAGTTTAAAACTTGCTTCAAGCTGAGCAATTACTTTTTTGTTTTTTGGAATATTTACCTTCCCTGAAGCTACAATTGTTTCAGTCTTAATGAGAAAAGAGCCTCAGGGTAAAGAGAAGTAATTATTAGTTCCTCAGAATAAGCAATTACTGGTAACTGGAATTTAACTACATCAGTTAAATGTTTTCAAAAATGCCATCTCTCTGCATATTGGCAATAGTTGAAATATGCATCATTCTTTACTCAGACCTTTGTGTGTTAAGCTTTTCTCCTTAGTTCATTAAACTAGTTCATAAAACTTAGTTCCATATTTACATTAAAACTCACCCTAAACTCTTTCATGAATTAACAATTTCTTTTTGTTACGGAATCTACAAAACTGTCATCATATAGTTTTGTAGATTCCATAGAATTATATCATTTGGATATAAAATGACAACCACAAAGTAATCTATCAGTGGTTTGCAAACAAAAGCAGTTAGCAGTTTTAGAGTGCTGTCTATACCAGGCATGCTCTAAACTCTTTCTTTCTTCCTTCCTTTCTTTCTTCTTTGTTTCTTTTCTTTCTTTCTCTTTCTTTCTTTCTTTCTTCCTTTCCTTCCTTCCTTCCTTCCTTCCTTCCTTCTTTCTTTCTTTCTTTCTTTCTTTCTTTCTTTCTTTCTTTCTTTCTTTCTTTCTTTCTTTCTTTCTTTCTTTCTCCCTCCCTCCCTCCCTCCCTCCCTCCCTCCCTCCCTCCCTCCCTCCCTTCCTTCCTTCCTTCCTTCCTTCCTTCCTTCCTTCCTTCCTTCCTTCCTTCCTTTCATCTCCACTGTAACCCTATTAAGCTGATACTTATAATTATCATTCTATAGATGAAACTGTGGTGCAGGGAAATTCACCAAGGTCATATAGATAAGAAATGATGAAACCATGAATCAAACCCTAGAATCCCATTCTAATAATGATGGCTATAATAACCAGTATCTAATAGGCAGTAATTATGTGTCAGGCACTGTCCTAACTCTTCAGTGAATTAACAATTTTTTGAGGATTTAACCAATTTAATCCTTACAACAATCCTATAAATAGGTACTGTTTTCTTTCCATTAGATATGAGAATATTGTCTAGTCAGGTCTGGTATAATAGAATACCATGGACTAGGTCGCTTGAACAACTCGCATTTATTTTTCAGAGTTCTAGAGGCTGTTGAGTCCAAGATCAAGGTGTACATTAAAGAGTTGGTAGCAGCCCATGAAGTCCCTTAGTTTGCAGAGTAATGGGTAATGGAGGCAGGGCCGAAATCCAGCTTTGTCTGCCTTCCACAGTCTGGGCTCTTCCCATGACACCACTGTGCCCCTCCCTAAAGAAGCTCCCTGGAGCACATGGCAGACCACTGGGGTCTGGATCTCATCTGCTGTTTGTTTTGTCCAACTCCTCCAACCTCTCTGCGTTTCAGTGGGAATGCTCTTAAAGGGGAGAGGAGAACCAGAACCCCCGGGAGATTCTGTCACCCAACTTTCCCACTCTATCCCTTCTCTCAGTTTCAAAATTCTACACAAGAAAATCTCTGTGAATTAAAATGTCAATGTGGCTTCCATTTGACCCAGTAATCCCACTTCTAGGACTATATCCCAAGAAAACAGAAACACCAATCAGAAAGGATATATGCACCCCAAATTCATAGCGGCACAATTTATCATAGCTACGATTTGGGAACAGCCTAAATGCCCATCAGCAGATGAGTGGATTAGAAAACTATGGTACATCTACGCAATGGAATACTATGCTGTTGTAAAAAAAGAAGGAATTCTTACCATTTGCAGCAGCATGGGCGGAACTGGAGAGCGTTATTTTAAGTGAAATAAACCAGTCAGAGAAAGATAAATATCACATGATCTCACTCATTTGTGGAATATAATGAACAACATATACTGATGAACAAAAATAGAACCAGAGACATCGAAGCACCAAACAGACTGTCCAACCTATGAGGGAAGGCAGGGGGTGATGGGGTAAGAGATCAACCAAAAGACTTGTATGTATGCCTATGAGCATAACCAATGGACACAGACAGTAGGGGGGTGAGGGCATGTGCTAGGAGGTGGGAGCGGCCAGGGAGAGGTCAATGAGGGAAAAAGGAGACTCATGTAATACTTTAAACAATAAAGAATTTAAATTTTTAAAAAAAGATAATGTGGTTGTTGTTTTATATCCTTCATATTCTGGTGCTACAAGACTCAGGTGGGGGAGGGAGTCTCACAGCTGAAAAGGAGTTCTGAGCGCTAAAGGGCAAGGTTTGAAGCTCCGGAAGAGAACTAACATTGGTCTAACAGACCTGAGTTCAAATCTAGGCCTACTTTCAGATTCTGACTCTCTTGTATATCAGCTATTCCCAATTCACCCCCACCCCACCACCGTCACCACCATAGTCCTGGGCCTTCACTCATGCAGAACCTTCTGCCTCAATGCCTTCTCTTTCCTTTTCTCCTTTGAGGCTCAGATCTATAATACTCTTCAAGCCCCATTGTAATTGCCTCCTCCTCTGTGAATCCTCCTTTGTTCTCTCTTATACTAACATTGGAACGTAGTTTCTCTTTTGTTCCCTAATCAATAATGATTGTCAAAAGCACAGAGACCACTGCCCTTTTTCTATATTTATTTTGTGTGATCATTCTAACCATTTTTCTGGTCAAGAAATTTTTCATTATCTCAGGTCAATTTTGCCTGCAGCACGGGAAGCCCACCTTAATTTTTTACATGTGAAGCCTACAAGGAGATTGTTTCTTCAACAAGCAAAAGAAACTTTGACCTTTTCTAAAAGAAAAATTTCCCCCTATTAATATCTTGGTTGCTTTTTTTCTGCCTCCAACTTTTCTCTATCTCTCTCCCTCTCAATCCCTGTCTCTCTCTTCTACTTCTTTCCTCCTTCTTCCTCTTCTTTCTTTCTCACTCCTTCCTTTCTTTCTTTTTTAAATGTGTAAATTCAATTCAATTTAGAGAGTATTAATTGAAGTCCAGCTACATACAGGACTGTAGCATTGGCATCATAGAGATTTTAAAAATTCAGAAATAGCCCTAACTGGTTTGGCTCAGTGGATAGAGCGTCGGCCTGCAGACTCAAGGGTCCCAGGTTCGATTCCGGTCAAGGGCATGTACCTTGGTTGCGGGCACATCCCCAGTAGGGGGTGTGCAGGAGGCAGCTGGTCGATGTTTCTCTCTCATCGATGTTTCTAACTCTCTTTCCCTCTCCCTTCCTCTCTGTAAAAAATCAATAAAATATATTTTTTTTAAAAAATAAATAAATAAAAATTCAGAAATAATCTCTCCCCTCAAGGAATTTTCCATGTACTCAGAATGAAATATGCAAAAACTAATTATGACACAGTACAATTCCAAAAATGCTTGGGAAACTGAAGATTAATCTTCATCTAACACTAACAATTCACTACACACACAAAAGCTATTTTAAGAGCACACTAAAGAGATATATAACATATTTTAAAATGTGTCCATTTTACTGAAAGAGAACCTGAAATATAAATTAAAAATTTTTATAATTTAAAAGTTCTTCAAACTTCAATGAAACAGAAAACAAAGTTCATTGTTATGGTTAGTTCAAAAACTAATCAGATAGATTTTTATCTAAAAAATAAGAGAACATTGATAGAACAGTTTTCTTCAGCCAAAAATATACTTTTTAAAATCAAGTAAAGTTTAGGGTGTTTTTTTTCCCCTTATATAGTTATTTAAGCAAAGATTAGCCTCACTTTCATTTTGGTATAAAATGTATTTCATTTTTGGCTTGTGTTTTAGGTTGGGTAGGTATTAAGCAGAAGTTCAATGGACCCCAGGTGCTCTATGACAGTATTGATAACATTGGCTTTCTATAGACCGACTTCAAATGAGGGCATCTACAGAGAAACAGTGAGAAGCTATTATTTAGCATCCCTGGCAGTCCAGTGGACATATTTGACTCTAACAAGCCAAAGACTACCTGCACAGTCGTATTTTTTGCACATTTTCCCTGGCTTACATCCCCTCAGCCTGTAACAGGTGGCAGCAAAACCCCTGGAGTCTGAGCTCTGGCGAGGACTCAGTGGTCCCTCTTGGCTAGAGCTACACCCCTCATCAGTCAGCTGGCCCCCACTGAGGCTTCAGTCTCTTTCCCTGAAAGGCAATTTTATCCATTTCTCTGTTAGTCTCAAATGAGCTGTCTCATATTTAATTTTCTAACCGCCACCACCAAAGAAAGGTCTTCATACACCTGTAACAGGTTAAAAACATAATCAATGTATTAATTGACTTTTATATTGAAGAACTAGAAATAGTCCAGATGACATTGTGTAGGCAACAGAACACAATTCTAGCAATTGGTATTGTAATACTGCTGTTGTTTTTTTATTATCAAGATCAGAGTATGTCTTCAAACTTACTGAAATGTATCAAAATATATAAAAGCATAGTTCGAACACACATATGTAAACATAAATAATTATGCACATGTATAAGTGGAGAGACAAGAATCAGAGAAATAGAGAGGTTGTCATTTCACTCTCTTCCCCCTTATTCACAAACAAAATTCTACCATCATATTGCCTGACTTCCTTTTTTTTCTTAGCATCACTATAAAGCTACATTTTAAAATATCTCGCACATGGAAAAATAACAATATAAAACTCAGTGAGCAACCTCTCTACTTAAAGCAATTTCAGATAATGATTGTCACTATACTGGCATTATTCATCCACAGTGTCAGTCATATACATATTTACAATGTTCCAACTCATCAGCTTAAAATAACCCAGAGAGCATATAAGTGAAGAGCTCTCCTCTCCCATTATTAACAACAACCGGAAACATAAATATAACCCCCTCTTTCATCCAAGGTATTCTTAGCAAGATTTGCAATGCACATAAACTATGTAAAAGGAAATTTAAAGTAGAACACAGAGGTTAGATTTATATCTATTGCTTTTAAACATTTCTTCTGATGTGGCTTTAAAATAGTAAGCAAAACTATATTTTAGTCAATAAAACCAATATTCTATTCTGTTCTTTAAAAATGAATTACTGTATAAAAAATTAAAATACTCTAACAATAGAATAAATAATATATTGGCTGAGATTTTGTGTATTTCAAAAATTCTGTCAACAGCATAAATATGTTTCAGAACTATGACACAAGAAGAATTTTTATTTTACTTACGAGTGTATTTTTATCTCTACATATATTATTTTGAGGAACACTGACAAAACAGTTTGCTTCAGCCAGAAATATTTTTTTTAAAAAAATCAGTTTAGAAAAAAAACTCTTTATATGTGTGAAAATGCTAGCTATAGAAACTATAATAACTACAGAAAAGTGGAAAATAAAACAATTGCCCATGATCTCATCAATTATTAGTAATACTTTTTGTATAATTTCTTTTGAGGGTTTTTAATGCATAATTTTTGATTTGGTTCTATTTTCTCCCATGGTTAGGATAATACAAGTTGGCATATCTTTTTTTCACCAGCTTTAAGTGCAAGGAAAGGGATGTCAGAAAGATATTCAAATTTCTACCCCAGCTCTGCCTCTGACTTGTTTTTTGTCACCTTGACAAATCACTTATTTCTTTCAGCCTTAGGTTCCTCATCTATAAATGAGGATAATAGTGATATTTGTCTATGGTGAGCTGACCTTAAGCAAATATGTGTCTTCATAACTGTCAGGTCCTATTTGTCGAATATGGGTGATCTACATTAATCAGGATACTTCTCCGGCTACCTGGCTGCCAGGGAATCTGTAGCCCTGAGGGACAGGCTCAGACTGATCTCTGTCAAGCATGCACGTTCTGTGGTGATCAGGAATACCAGGTCTCTATCTCTTTAAGGAACCTCACAGCAGCCTTCTTGGAAGTTTCACTCCAAGGCAAAGATGTTAGACTCTTCTCGGGTGAGTTTGGAAGAAGTTGATTCCAGCTTTCATGGATGACTTTGAGAGGTTCAGAACTTCAGAGAATGAAGTAACTGCAGATACGGTGGAAACAGCAAGAGAACTAGAATTAGAAGCGGAGCCTGAAAGTGGTACTGAATTACTGCAACCTCATGATGAGACTTTAACGTCTGAGGAATTGCTTTACCTGGATGAGCAAAGAAACTGGTTTCTTGAGATGAAATCTCCTGGTGAAGAGTGTTGAAATGACAACAAAGGATTTGGATCATTAACATAAACTTAGTTGTTAAAGCAGTGGCAGAGTTTGAGGGGATAACTTCAATTTTGAAAGGAATTCTGCTGTGGGTAAAATGCTATCAAATAGCATCACATACTATAGAGAAATCGTTCATGAAAAGAAGAGTCAACTGACATGGCAAACTTCATTGTTTTATTTTAAGAAATTGTCACAGTCAATTTTCAGCAGCCACCACTCTGATTAGCCATCATCCATCAACATCAATCCAGGACCCTCAACCAGATTAATGTTTATGATTTGCTGAAGCCTCAGATGATGGCTAGCATTTTTTAGCAATAAAGTGTTGCTAATTAAATACCTTCTTTGTTTTTTAGACATAATGTTATTAAACACTTAATAGATGGCAGTAAAGTCTAAATATGACTTCTATATACACTGGGAAACCAAAAAATTTGTATGACTTGCTTTGTTGCAGTATTCACTTTATGAATATTATGAATATTTATATTCACAATATGGTGGTCTGGAACGAAATTCACAATAACTCTGAGGTATGCCTGTGGTAGCCAGGGTTTTAGCATCTTTTGTGTTGGTTCCCTAAACACCAATTCCCAAAGGGCATTGCAGAGGGGTCAGGTGATAACTGAACATGAGCACGATGTGCTATACGAGAAGAACTCTGAGCTTAGAGAACCTGAAACTTTTATAATGGCCAATCAGATGCATGTCCTTTCTTTCAGGGGGAGACATTACCTTTTATTATACAGACAGCAAGCATGCCAGCTTGCACTGGAGGGGAACACTATCTCTGTCTTACAATGCTATTTACTAGATAAATAACCTTAAAAAGATAGTTGAAACAAAGCACATTTAGGACTCTCTTTTCAAGATGTGGAGAAACATGAGACACTCATTGAAAGTTGTGCCCCAAATCTGGTATTTTACATTTTAAAATTTCACAGTATTTGTTCAGTAAAATATATAGAAGTTACAGTGTCAATCCAGGGAAGCAAACCCTTCATGAAGGAATCATGGTGTTGATCTAGGTGAGCAATTTATTCATGTTTCCTTTGTTAATTGAGATATTTAACTTTTGGATTATGTGACTTGACATTTTATTGATTATAGAGAAATTATTTCTTTGACTCTATCTAAAATTATATCATATTCCATTGAATTTAAGACCTCAAAGATTATAAGATGTATCATTACTCTATTTACCACTAAGAAAAAAATTGTCTAATAGCTATATGTTGCAACACTTTCGTATTACATCTGCTGTAAACTGCTTAATGATTTTAGAGATATTAAATTGTGGAAAATGTATGTATCTTAAGATCAATAAAATTTGTATTTATTTATTGTCTTCCTTTCCCAATTAGAATGTAAACTCAAGAGGAGGTAAGGATTTTGTCTATGTTAGTTATCAATATGTGCCCAATGCCTCCAACAGTGTCTGGCACATAATAGATATTCAGTAAATACTTACTGAATTTATATAGAAAAAAATGTGAGTTCTATCTTCCTCCCCCTTTTATCTCTCCCCACCCCTAAATTTAGTCTACAATAGTAATTCTCAACTCTAGCTATATACAGAATCATCTCAGGAGCTTTAAAAACATATCAATACCTGGGCCTTATCTAGACTAATTAAATCAGAATTTCTTAGAGCAAGATGCAGACTCAGGTATGTTGTGAAATCTGTCCAGGTGAATCTAATGCACACTGATAAGCTCAGGATCGCTGATCCATGCTACTCCACTAATAAAATATACACATGCACCTCTGCTTTGCATCTCCTTATCCATATGTAGAGATTTGATCACTTGCTGGAATGAGGAAAAAAAGTGTTCTAAAGGAAATTATCGATATTCCCTCAAAGAGTAATAACCCAAAATGCATTTATGGTACATCCTTATGAACTTATCTCATTTGATTCTTAAATACTCAGGTGAGGAAGATAAAGCAAATACTATCATTTCTGAAATTGGAAAGAATCTGAATCTTAATGATTTACTCAAGGAAGAAGGAAGGATGTGCACATTTTTTTTCTTCTCTGTTGTATGATCTTAAAAAATCAGAAAAACTATTTTGCATTATTACTTTATCTCTATATTCAAATAGCATTTCCGAATCAACTGAGAGAAGAGCTGATTAGTGTGAGACATTCATTCATTCATTCAACAAATATTGACCAGTTTGTTGAGTGCCTATAATGTTCCAACTGTTATTCTAAAGCAAGCTGTGTTTTCTTTGTAACTTCTACTCTTCCCAACCATTGTTTTCCTATACTCTTGCATACTCTTGCTTCTCACCACCCTCTTGACCTTTTCAAGCTGGTTCAAGCTGGTCTAGGTATAGCACACAATACATGTTTATTCATAACTCAAACTTTCTCTTGAGTTTATGAGGTCCTAATTTCTTCATGCTTCAAGTCAGGACTCTGTTCCTTCTTTCTTCTTGCTAATTTTTAATCAGTAAATTTGAGGACCCTTGAAAATAGATAGAAACAAGTAAGAATAATATCCAATTAACCATTGAAAGATTAAAGCTTGAGGGCTGAGGTCAATTTTGTTTTTGTCTTTACAGAGAAAGCAAAGTCCCTATATCGCTAATGCCCTAAAAAAAATTTTTTTCCCTTGAGAGTGAAGAGAGCCATTAAACCTTCATTATCATTTTATAAAGTTGGAGACATTTGCTGTAATTATAAGAGGGATAGTTCCAGCAACAGAGGAATTTGTACTTAAGTGATCTTATGCTCAGAAATGAATAGGACTTACAATAAAGCATTCTCCTGAAACAACCGTAAAAGACTCTTAGAATCAAAAGTCACCATGACAAAAACGTTGGGAAAACAGGCAGACTGTGCTAATGATCTTTAAGGACAGTGCTAATTTCCTCCTGGGGTATTATAACATTATTAAAAAGTTAATGGGCTATCAGCCAAGCTTATAAACCTTTAATCCCAAGGATTTATATTATAGAATTAAGTTCCTCATCAAAGGATTTAATATCATCCATAGGCACTTAAATTTACATAGAAATAATGTCCTCCTTTGGTTTTTACTTACTTTTAAATTTGAAACTGAAGATGGGGATGCAGAATCTATTATTTCTAAGTATACATTTAGATCCAACCTTTTACAAACACTGTTTTACCCAGACCCTCAACTTATTCCAAACATATTTTTTTGAAAATACCATATACTATTTAGTTCCTAAGGAAAAGGTTATCATCACCCAAAAGGTTTTCATATGACATACAATACGTTGGCTGGGCTGGGAAAAGAAAACATTAAAATCAGGGTAACTCAACTGCTTCAGGGCAGTCTGTTTCTGTCTGTGGCAGTAGATGTCCCAGGAAGCCCAGTAGGTCTGAGAAGTCGACCCAGTAGTGGATTCTCTTTGGAGACAGAAACCCAGGACCACCATGCTCAAGGTGACAATCTAATTTTGCTCTAGCCAGTGCCTTTTTTATGATGTAAAAGAGGGGAAGTCCAGACTTCAGGTACTGACAGTTGTTACAGTACCTCAGAGGAGGAGGCAATCAAACACACAGGATATAAAAAAAGAAAACAAAAACACCTTGTTGCCCCTATTCTCTGGCTTGATGGGAGATGGCATGAGAATTCAGTGTGTGTAGGTGGATCATGAACTTCTTGGAAGGAGGCCCTGTGATTGTAATGCTGTCATTATTTGTTTTAGTTGGTAATGAATCACATCAGTCTTTGGGGGAATCCTCTCTGAGCCACAGATACCCAACCAGTCAGTTTCAGCATACTGGCCAGTGTACTTCCCTTCTTTGTTGACCTGTGTTCTCATAAGTTAGAGTATTGAAGAAAGAAGAGTTTGTTTTTCCCCATAAAAAGGTTGATGAGGATTTCCAGAAGGGACTGTTTTTAATTTATTTATTTTTTATTTTTGGTAACTAGTCTTTAGGATTGGGTTTAGACTACTTAACAGTTGGTACAATTGAGCTTCAAATTCATCAGGGAACAAGAATATTGAGTAATGGAGAATGATAAACAACTTGGCGTGGCTGCAAAGCAAACAAACAAACAAAAACAAAAATATTATTCAAATATTTTAAGTTTTTCGATCTGAACTACTTTTAAGAGCAAACTGAACTCCAGAATAAATCATTCCATTATGCAAGCAGTAACCACTCATTACTTTGAAATAGACAATTCCTACAAATTTGATTAAGAAAATCAATTACCATTGCAAATAATTTGTTTATAGCTACCAAGTTGGCCAGTATTCGCTGGAATCCATTTTCTGGAAAATACTTTGGCCTTTACAATATTGTCCCACATCAATCTTAAAAATGTATATGTGCTAATTTTCCTTGTAACAATAGTTAAAACTTGAACAAAGATTCCTGTGTTTAGGAATGGCTCTAAACACTCTTCATGCATCTATTCACTTAGTCTCCCTAATAATCTTCTAAGATAGATACAAATATTACATCCTTCATTTATAGATGAGGCCTGCTAACCTGCCCATGATTACCCGGCTAACAAGTAGCAGCCTAGCATGCCCTCACCTACCAAACTGCCCCTCCCTCTTTATAACATAGCATATCTTTATTTGAAAGCTTTTGAAGAAAGTACTATGTATTTTTTTCCTATTCCAATATCCCTTGCACTTTATATGTATTGCAAACAACCAAGAATGGATATAATAAATATTTTAATCAATAGTAATCATGTTTCAGATAAATGAAATACCAATAGTCACCAAAGATGTGCCTTGGGCATAGTAAAGGTTCAATAAATATTTGTTGATAGTTTCTGATTAAGTAAATGGAGACTATACCAATATTTTCTAAATATAGTAAGTATTAAGTTATTCTCTAATTCTTTAGTCAGATAAAATTTAATGAAAATGAAACAGCATACTTCCCAAATAAAATTGTTTAACTGCCAGTTCAAGCACATGAATACCAAAAACATATTCTGAGCCATTTTTTAACTATTAATTTTTTTCTTTCTAATATTAAACTATTAGAAAGGGTTGAGTATTCTATTTTCCAAATTTATGTCTTCCTAGACCTCAGAATGTAAATTTATTTTGAAAAAGCGTCTCTGAATATAACATTAATTAAGAAGAAGTTATATTGGATTAATTGGGTCCTAAATGTAATAACTGACATCCTTAGAAGAATGTAATGGACTGACACAGAGACACAGAGAAAGAGAGACAGACAGGGCAAACACCATGTGATGACATGTAGAGACTGGATGATGCATCTCTAGTCAATGATCGCCAAGAATTGCCAGCAACCACCAGAAGCCGGAGAGAGGAATGGAACCGATTCTCCCTCAGAAGCTCCAGAATAAATGGCTATTATTTTAAGCCATCTAGTCTGTGGTGATTTGTTATGGCAGCCTTAGGAAAGTAATATAGACACTAATGTCAAATTTTAATATTTGTTTATTGTTAGAAGTTCACAGATGCCTCAATTGTTTAGACATTAGTAGAAAAAAAAGCTATTTTATAAATATCAGTATTTTTATTTCTATTATAAATATACATGGTCTTAATTTATCTAAAATGATTACTTTTCAAAGCAATATTAAATATCTCAAACTTTTGAATAAGCTCAAGCTCTGCCAGTTAATTATTTGTTGCTATACAGTGATATGAAACTAATATTATATTTTCTCCATTAACATTAACAGTAATAAATCATTTCATTTCTGCCTGACAGATAGTGCTTTAGGCTTCTCATATTGCACAATTAACTCGATAGAACTTTCAGTGAAAGGCAAGACAGATCGACTCCTATAGTCTTTTCAAAGAGATGACCTTTCTTTCTCAGTTGTTCATAAAGAAGATGATAGCTTTGGAAATAATTTCAAATGCTCCATATAACCCATTTATTAATGAAATGTTAAGTTATTGAATAATGAATCTGGCAATTATTTTACTAGGTGACAAAAGAAAAAAATTGATAAAGTCTGACTATATGAAGCCATTTTGTAATTATACAAAAACACTCACCATTTGTTTTATTTGCTCACACAAGTTCCCCCCTTTTTATCCCAGTAATATTTTCAGTTTGAAATAAGGACAAACAAAAATTATTTGTATTAAAATTTTGCTTTTGATTATCATTTGACAACTGCATTAAATTTTGAAAATATAGCTCAAATAAACTTAAAAATAATCATAATGTTAAATGGAACCTAGAATGACTATTGCTTTTATTTTAATGATTCCCTGGCTTTCTAAGAATTATCCCTTAAGAAGTTAAGTGAATTTCTGAGCCACAAGAAGAAATACAAAAGTATTTGTATTTTAATTGGTATTTTAATTGGTACAAAAGTAATAATTACAGTTGGAATTTTTTTTCAAATTGAGATTTAAGTGTGTATGAATCACTAGAAATTTTTACTTGCTGTTGGCATCACCTTTAGATTTAAAACTATACTGAAACTGTATCCATGGGGAGATAGAGAAAGATATGAATGTGAGATGAAGGTGCTGACTACATCTTTATTCTAGCCAACAAAATACAAATTACAGTTAATTATTTTTTCTTATATAAGTTGAATTCATGATTATAGTTTCTAAGCAGAAAAAAAGTATTGGAGAGGCAATATAATAATTGAATAATTTCCCCTCAAATTGTGGGCTGATATATATAGATAAGTAAATGTTGTATTACCTCTTAATTCATCAATTCTATATATGAATTACCTCTTCATTAAAACAGGTAATATGCTTATATCAGTCTCTAAGATACACATAAAATTAACGCTATACCAGTGATGGCGAACCTTTTGAGCTCGGCATGTCAGCATTTTGAAAAACCCTAACTTAACTCTGGTGCCGTGTCACATATAGAAATTTTTTGATATTTGCAACCATAGTAAAACAAAGATTTATATTTTTTTATATTTATTTTATATATTTAAATGCCATTTAACAAAGAAAAATCAACCCAAAAAATGAGTTCGTGTGTCACCTCTGACACGCGTGTCATAGGTTCACCATCACTGCGCTATACCATACAATTTTCATGGAATATATTTGCTAATCTTTATGGTCATGTTAAGTGGCTACTGAGAATTCTATATGACATGGGAGAACTCTCTGGAATATATACATTACATAAAAATTAGTACTGACATCCAGCCATGGAATGTTTGCTTTTCTAAACTATTTGAAAACAAAAGGCATAACATTGACATTCCTTCCAGAAGCCAGTTCCTAGCTTAGTGTAAACTTTGTCTTATTTGTTGCTCTTATGATATGAATTTTGTTTTAGAAAGGTCAGGAAACCATCGATGTTGGCCAGGAGCCAGCTGGTCCTTCACACTGAGTTTTGACTCACAGCTATTGACTTTACCAGGCTATTAGTGTAAGAAGAATGTGGGGTGGGGTGGAAAGAAAGGGGCCATGGCCAAATTTGCCTGTAAATAGGGAACACACAATAATTCAAGGCTGAGAACACACCACAGGGAAATGCCAAAAGGATGAAAGCCCACATATGCCCCTGTTATGCTACATGCCTAGATAGTTATTAATTCAGCTCTTCTGTCCTCCAAAAACAAGAGAATTTATAGATATGAAGCTGAAGGAGGGAAAAGCAGAGGAGAGCAATTGGAATCATAGTCTCTATCCCAGGAGCCTTGGTAGTGCGCATGTGCCTTCCCACAGCTCTGCGGCAATGGGAGCCACGATGCCTTGAAGAGGGAAGACAGAAGAGACTCCCAGGGGCTGTTGAAACCTGCTCTAAAGTCAGGGTGCAGAATAAAGTTACTCACCCATTTAAGAAAGATATAAGGGTCAGCAATCTATGAGGATAAAAGATTATGACCCCTCCTAGGGTTTGCAAGAGGTCATAGTCTTTGAACTTTAATGCAAAATAATTCAGACGGAGATGTTCCTGAACCAGGCTGTCCCGTGGTGTAACCAATGGTAGTATGCAAAGTCAAAACTGCAAAGTGTGTGTACACATTACATTCAAGTGCATTTCAAAGTGAGAAGCCAAGATTTCTTTTTGAAGTCCCCTCCTGCACCGCCCTAGGAAGATTAAACCTATCACTTTCAGGTTCAACATTAACATTTTCTCCCTTTCCAAATTTGTGTGATAGCTGGCTTTCCTCCCAATACAAATTTCTGTCTTATTGAACATGTATTGTGCTCTTTAGCCATATTAGTAATTTTGTCGCATGTCAAATGCCACATTCTCCTGTTGTTGGAGGAGGTCATGGAGAGGATGTGACTGCTGGTTGACCCATGAGCAGGACTGGGCAATCGGAGGCTCCTCCCCCACCTCCCCTGTCCTTGGAATGGATGGTCCTCCTGCCATTCTCAGAGCCGGAGACTTTTCAAGGATGCAGCCTTGAGAGAGCAATGTGTTGTTGAGACCATCTGGATGGTATACTTGACTGCATGCAACTAAGGCTTCTCTATAAACTTTTAAGATTCTGGAGGACTGGTGCAGACATCTATTGGTCTTTAAGCCACCCAAGACAAGCCTCCTATGTAAGTTTCTTTGCTTATTAAGCCTGTCTCTTTCATCTGCCTCTCCTTGCCCTCATGTACTGGGGCCCGTTTCATATCTCATATAGGAAATCCTGAGTTTGCAAACCAACACCAGATTTTCTTTCAGGATTAGTCTTTTTGATAGTTTTTGTCATCTAAAAGACAGCTTGGAGATTTAAATACATTGACCTGCCACAATTTTCCACAGAATTTGCAGAGTCACTATCCTCCATGTCTTGGAGAAGTTCCTGGTCTCGGTTTGAGTAGACACTAGGTAAACACACATGTTCATGAATTTGGACGACTGTCCATGTTGTGACCAAGTAGCAGGACTGGCTGCCATGAGACAACACCCATCCCTGCTCCTGCCCCAAATAACAGAAACCAGAGACTGAACGAAGTAGCTACTTGGGCTTGTGCTTTTACTTCTTGCTATTCACTTGCGTTTGCATGATTTACATTCCCGTACACGTAGCATATTTTTCCTTGTCTCCAAGTTTTAGGAAGTGCCCTAGTGAATATTTGAATAAGCTGCCTAGCTTTCCAGGTCCTCAGATGCCCTGGGAATACTAGAAGGTGAGTGAATGGTGAGGAATCCAACCAGCGTCAAGGAAAACAACATATGCTTGCTCCTGTGGTCACCCCTTCCATGTATAATTTTTTTAAACCAGATTAATCATCTCATTTCCCCTCATCTACTTCTACTTATTTTCCATAAGATAAATCTGTAAGTGCAACTTTCCTGGTTGTTTTAAAGTAGGGATGTGCATGAGACAGATCAGCTTGGATCTCAGTCCTCTTTGGCCAGAACTGCGCAATTTCTTCTTCTGCCTTTACCCAGAGTTTCCCAAGTCATTGGGGGAGTAAAGCGTTTATACTGTTGTATGATTTTTTTAATCCCCACCCAAGGATTTTTTCCATTGATTTTTTTAGAGAAAGTGGAAGAGAGAGGGGAAAACAGAGAGAAATGTCAATGTGAGAGAAACACATTGATTAGTTGTCTCCTGCATATGCCATGACCAGGGCTCGGTCTGGGGAGGAGCCTGCAACCGAGGTACGTGCCCTTGACCGGAATCAAACCCAGGATCCTTCAGCCTGCAGGCTGATACTCTATCCACTGAGCCAAACTTGGCTAGGGCAAGAATTTATAATGTTTTTAAGCTCTTTGACTATTTTCTATAAAAGCTCTGATAAGACCTATCTTCTGCATAACATCATTCAAAGGAAAAAGACAATAAATGCAGGTCCAGTGTACTGGCCTCCAAGCTAAGAAATAGTTCAGGTCTTCATGTGCAGTCTCTTTCTCAGTGAGTCTTCATTTAAATGTAGAGGCAGGAAGGGTAGGATCTAGGCGTGTCAGATGAGGGTGCAGTGATCCCAACCCCAAACTGAAGGCTGCTGCAATTTTTTCTCATTGTACAAGTGAGCAAATGCGGGCACATAAAGATCAAGAACCGTGTCTAACTTCAGAAAGCTAAAGAAGGGTGCCGCCAGGCATTAAAGTCCTATCCGCTTCCTTCCTCTCGATAGAAAGACGCATAGACACCTGCTTGTATGCTCCCAAAGTGTTTAACTGGGATTTTCCTCAACATTAGCCCATTGTGATGTCAAGATCCTGAGTCATGATCAACACTTCCATGAAGTAGAATAAAATAGGAAAAGACGTGAATTGTTTTTTGAAGCTTTTACTTCATTTCCATAATACACACATATTCATGCACACGCTTTTGTGATATAAAATGCATTTATTTCTTCCTGTAAACCTACTCAGAAATGAAACTAATTAAACTGCCAAACTCTCCTCCTTTTGGGATTCTCTGTTATTCTATAAAAACCACAGTTTATGAGTTTGAGAAACATCATTTTGAAGCAAAGCCTTTGCATTATGAGTTTTTTCCTCCAAGAAGAGAGATTAATAGAACTATTGACTCGTGCAATTCACCACCGCAATGTTCTGAAATTCTCCAGTGTGACTCTGGTAAGACAGCCATATCTCACTATTATGGTATTTATAATTTACTGTAAAATGTGTGCTTATATACGTGGGTGTGTGCATATGTGTAGTTAGAGGAGGCTTGCTAACTTAGGAGATTAACGCTGGTGGTGCCCTAACTCTGAATGCACATCCCACAGATAGTGAATCAGCCCTTGTAACAACCTAACCCAGTGACTCCCAGCCCTGGTTGTATATTAGGATTATCTGAAGCTTTTAAAAAGAATGTAATAGTTATGATATTTTATTTTTTTAATTATCATTCAATAACACTGACTTTTTTTCCTTTGGTTGTACAGAGTTATGAGTGTGAATACATGTATAAATTTGCATAACACTCTCAAAACTACCTAAAAAATGCCCTCATGTGTACTATCCCTTTAGGGTCACCCCACCTTACCACCCCAACCCTTGCCAATCATGACTTGTTGAGGGGCTTATAAAACATACCAATGCCCAAGCTCTGCCTTCAGTTTCTGATTTAATTAGACTGGGGACAGGGCTGGAGTGTTTTTAAAAGTTTCTTCAGGGCTTTCTTCATGCATCCAGGGCTGTGAAATGGGTGCAGTCAGCAGGGCCTACACTTCAGAGGCTGCTATCACAAGTTCTTCTACTTTCTGCAGCCCAAATCAGCATATTAAGGAGTTTGGACTTTTCCTATGTGCAATAGCAATTTTATTAAATCATTCTGTGATGGGGAAGTGCTAGTGGTAACTTTAGAAAGAACACACTAAGACATATTGTAGGGGTTGGTAGGGAGTAGTTAGGGACTGTTACAATAGTCTAGGTAAAAGTTAACAGGGGTCTGAATCAGGTTAGCGGGGTTGGAGAAAAATGGGCAAACTTAAGAATATTTTGGTGGCATCTATAGGGAGAGAAGACAGACTCAAGGACAAAGTTTGTTTTTTTGTTTTGGAAAACTTAGTGAATTAAGATGCAATTCCAAGAAAGATAAGTGGGGTTTAGTTGAGAAACACAAATTCAACACTGTTTTGTTAGGTAGGATGATGGCTATTAAAGACTTTTTGTTCATCCTATAAATGAATGGTGTTTAAATTATGTGGATGAGCTGAAGGAAGTCCTGTACAGGTACCTCCACCCTCCCACAAAGAGGACTGAGCACCTGGTGAGCCCAGCACCCACTGCAGAAGGACCTGGGCCTCCTGAGGGAAGACTGCAGGACCTGACCGGAAGTTTCGCTGAATTCTGATCCTGCGGTATTATGAGCCCTGTCCTGAGCAAATCCATCATGCCCCATGCCTGTAAGAATGCCTAAAAGCAGAGGAGTCTGTGACTCATGGAGACTCAGAGAAGTTTAATATCGGATTTGCCTGTGAATATTCGCTTTGCAAATTTGGTCCGAGACTTGCTTTCATTGTGATTTACCATTTAGTTGAGAGATGTAGGGGAGGGAACATTACTTTTTCCAGTAGTCTTCAATCTTAGCTGCACAAAGAAGCACCTAGGGAAATTTTAAAATCCCCATGCCCAGCAGACACCCTGGTTCAATTAATTCCAAGTCTGGGGGAGTGGGACCCCTATATCACTACTTTAGAAATTCTCCAAGTGTGTGAACTACTATATCAGAGGCCACTAATATCTGTCCCAAAGAATCTAATACTTTTGAACAAAGAAATTAGCTTAAATGTACTCAATTCATGAAGTTGAACCCCACCTCCCGTCACCAGCACATCTGGGCCTGGCTCCCAGCAGAGCAGCTGGCTAGATGCCCGGGTACACCGTGCAGCTGCACATCATCCTCACCACTGGCCTCTCTACTTTGAGCCATAAACACTCCTTAGAAGATGCATTAGCATCTACTGCTGTGTAACCAATTACTTCAAAACCTAAAAGAATGAACGTTTATTATCTAAAGTTTGTGAGAGCCAGGAATCTGAGGATGACTTATCTGGGTGGTTCTGGCTCAGGGCTTCTAATGAGGTTACGATCACGTTGTAGTTGATGGCTTGATTGGGGCTGGAGGGTCCGCTCCAATCTCACTCATGTGGCTCTTGGCAGGAGTCCTCAGTTCCTCACAGGCTGTTGGCCAGAAGCCTTGATTTTGTGCCACGTGGATGTAGGTTTTGACATAAGGCTGATTGAATATCCTCAAGACATGGTAGCTGGCTTCCAGGAGAGCATGGAGGAAGCGGCATTGTCTTTTATGACCTAATCTCTGAGTCACACACCCTGGCTTCCCCTTAATTTTATTTGTCAGAAGCCAGTAGCTAAGTCTAGCTCATGCTCAAGGGAAGGGACACTAGACTTCACCTCTTGAAAAGAAGATTCTCAAAGACTTCATGAACAAATCTTAAAACCACAGGAGATAATTGGCCAAGATTAAGAGAATATAAGAGGTGCTTTCATTACCTTTATGGGGAAAAAATAGTCTACAAAAATTCCACAGAGATGCATAAACTTAACAGGAATCAGATACTTACAGAACCCAAAAAACTCTGAGTTGAGATAACAAATTTGATTATTGTTAACATATTAACCAGCAGGCATGATTATGTGTTCCTATACCTTAAGTCTTAAAAAGAGGAAAAACATACCAGACCAAAAGAAGTCATCTCATCTTGCTCAAATCCATGTTTCCCAATGAATCAGTTCTTTAAAAGATTTTCACTTTATGGGGAATGCTGTGTATGTGTTAACAGATAAACAGAAATGACATTTAATTTCAAGCTCCATTAGTACCACAGAGGGAATGGTGAGAACAAGGTCAGCCAAGATGGTAAAGGACAAAAGAATTTCATTTCCAATTACTTAAAATAGTGTATTAATGCAGCAGCTAAGATAATGTTGAACACTTGCCAACTTAAAATGGAAAGGTTTATGGGAGAGAACCAGAAAGCGTAGATATGTGAAGATCTCAAAATGCTCTGTTTTCTGTTGAAATCATTGCTTGTATAGCAAGCAATTGCATCCTATAGAACAGGTGTCTACAGTCTTCAGGCCAAATCCAGCATGCTTTCTGTTTGTGTAAATCAAGTTCTTTTGAAACACAGCTAGGCTCATTCCTTTATATAGTGTCTCTGGCTACTTTCACAGTCAACAGCAGGGTGAGTAGTTTCAAAAGAGTCTCTATGGCCCACAAGGACTAAAAGATTTGCTATCTGGACAGAAAAAAAAAGTTTGTCAACCTTTGGTGTAGACTAAAAATGGGGGATATACAAGTATTTTTTAACCTTATTACAATAATCCCTAAATTCTTATCACAGATTATTGGGGCATTAAAGCCAGATCCAAAAGAAAATGGCAATCAAGAGGTTGGCAAACAGCATGCCATTATTTATTAAAAGTTGCTATAGCCCTAGCCAGTTTGGCTCATGGGTAGACCATTGGCCTGTGGACCAAAGGGTCCCAGGTTCGATACAGATCAAGGGGCACTTACCTCGGTTGCAGCCTCCTCCCCAGCCTGGGCCCTGGTCGGGGAATGTGCAGGAGGCAATCCATCAATGTGTTTCTCTCACATGGATATTTCTTTCTGTCTTTCCCTCTTTCTTCCACTCTCTCTGAAAATCAATGGAAAAATATCCTCAGGTGAGGATTAAAAAAAAACAAAAAACTTGCTACATTTAGGTTGAAATGACTAATAGTTAATGAAAAGTATTTCCTCCCACTCTACTATTCTGCCACATAAAGAAAAATATAATAAAGTCAGTCAGTATTCTTTAGGTTGTATGTGATAGCAAAGAACCTCAAACTTGCTTAAGAAAAAAAACAAGAGGGAGTTTTTTTGGCAAATAAAATAAAAGGAAATCAGAACCTGGGAATTTAAGCAGCATTCTCTTTCTTTATGGCCTTCTCTGTCTCCCTCCCTTTCCCTCTCTACTGAGACTGCAATGCAGTCCTTCTTTTTGTGCCTTCTTTCATTCCTTCCTGCAGCAACTGGGTTTTCTCCATGTCATAGGGAGCATGACCCCTGATAGCTACAGATATACATTTCCTGTCCTCCCCAGAGCAACCAGAAAACATATTTCTTGTCCAGTCTCAGCACAGAAATCCCAGAAGACAGAGTACAATGATTGGTTTGGAGGTCACCCCTGTGTTTACAAGGTTAGGCCTTTCTACACATGAAGAACTAAAGAAGAAATGGTGCTAGAACAGAGGACAATCCGTGGATAAGCACGTCGTAGCCTAACCATGTTCCTCCACCATAACAACTGGCCCTCCCACATGGCCATACAACCCAAGGAAATTGGAAGAGAATAGTGCATCTTTTCCTCTGTTGAGGCAGGTCTCTTGTAAATGAGAATGAATTATTTAATACTAGAGGTCTGGTGATGGATTCGTGCATGGGTGAGCTCTCAAGTGGTGGTGGTGATGGGGGGGGGGGGGGGTGCAATCGGCCCTCCCAGCATGTGGTGGGATGCCCTTGCAGGCCCAGGATCCTGATTCATCCTGCTGCCATTCACGTTGGTTATTGGGAGCCATCTGGCGGCTGCTTTTATATTGTTTCTTCCTTGCGGAGTGTCTAAGGAGGGGAAGTGGCTGTGGTGCTCGAGGTTGACTTCCAGGAGACCAGCAGCACTGTCAGGATCCTGCTGACAGCACTCGTCCATCAGTTCCTGGCCTGTTCTCTAGAGATTGGCCCTGCAGGACTACTGAGGGAATGAGTGGCTGCTGGGAAGGATCAGTCAGCTGAGCAGCGCTTCCGCTGTGGGAGTGCACTGGCCATCAGGGGGCAGCTCCTGCGTTGACTGTCTGCCCCCTGGTGGTCAGTGTGCATCATAGTGACAGGTCATTCTGGTCATTCCGGTCATTCCGGTCGTTCCAGTCGTTCAGGTAGTTCTGGTCGTTTGGTCACTTAGGCTTTTATATATAAGACTAGAGGCCCAGTGCACAAAAATTTGTGCACTGGCAAGGGGGGTGTCCCTCAGCCCCACTTGTGCCCTCTCACAGCCTGGGACCCCTCAGGAGATAACAACCTGCTGGCTTAGGCCTGCTCCCGGGTGGCAGAGGGCAGGCCAAATCCCTAGGAGAAGCCCCTGGTCGGGCTCAGAGCAGGGCCGATTGGGGAGTTGGGGCACCGCCCCCTGTCATGCACAGAGCAGGGCGGATCAGGAGGTTGCGATGCCACCCCCAGTCATGCTCAGGGCAGGGCCGATCAGGGGGTTGGGGCGCTGCCCCCTGTCATGCACAGAGCAGGGCGGATCAGGAGGTTGCGATGCCACCCCCAGTCATGCTCAGGGCAGGGCCGATCAGGGGCTTGGGGAGCTCCCCCCTATCAGGCACAGAGCAGGGCCAATCAGGGGGTTGGGAAGCTCCCCCTATCAGGCACAGAGCAGGGCTGATCAGGGGGTTGGGGCGCCTTCCCCTGTCACGAACAGAGCAGGGCAGATAGGGAGGTTGTGGCCCCGCCCCCCTGTCACACACAGAGTCACAGGGAGATCAGGGGGTTTGGGCGCTGCCCCCTGTCACGCTGATCCCGGTGCCGGGAGGCCTCATGGCTCCGCTGATCCCAGTGCTGGGAGGCCTCGCAGCTCCGCTTGACACAGGGGCAGTGAGGCCTCACGGCTCCGCTGATCCCGGTGCTGGGAGGCATATTACCCTTTTACTATATAGGATAGAGGCCTGATGCACGGGTGGGGGCCGGCTTGTTTGCCCTGAAGGGTGTCCTAGATCAGGGTGGGGGTCCCGCTTGGGTGGCTAGCCAGCCTGGATGAGGGGATGATGGCTGTTTGCAGCTGATCACACCCCCTTCAGGGTGGGGGTTCCCACTGGGGTGCCTGGCCAGTCTGGGTGAGGGGCTGAGGGCCGTTTTCAGGCTGGTGGGCGACTGAAGCTCCCAACCTCTCCTCTTTTTCGTTTCTTTTTTTTATTCTGGGATTTATTTACCTTCTGTGGCTGTCACTGGAACTGAGAGCCAGCTTTAGCTCTGAGGCTCGGCTCCAGTTCTGAAACCTCGGCTGCTGAAAGCAGGTATCTGGTTTGTTTGGGTTCTATAGTTGAAACACTGTTGCAACTCCAGCTCAGCCGGCTGGCTGAAAGCATGGGTTTTGTTTAGCTTCTATATTTGCAACATAGTTGCTTAGAGTGCAAGCTCAGAGCCCAGCAGCGGCAGGTGGGGAACATTGGCTTCCTCCTTCACTGGAGCAAGCAAGCCTCCTGTTCGCTTCAGCTGCCTGGCTGCTGGCTGCTATCTTGGTTGGCAGTTAATTTGCATATCACCCTGATTAGCCAATGGGAAGCGTGTCGGAGGTACGGTTAATTACCATGTTTGTCTATTATTAGGTCGGATATCCTGTTTCATTTTCTAGATTTCACAGCTCCATTCACCTGTTTCTCAAGAACTTCTTTTTTCTTGATGTTACAATTGACACTTCAAAGAAGACAGACATACACTATTACATCTTCCTCTGACCATATCTTTCTCGGGTCAAATAATTCCAATTTTGTAGTTCGTCCTCAAAACCCTATGACTGAGACTTCACTTTTTCCTTTATATATATATATTATTGATTTTTTTTACAGAGAAAAAGGGAGAGGGATAGAGAGTTAGAAACATCGATGAGAGAGAAACATCGATCAGCTGCCTCCTGCACACCCCCTACTGGGGATGTGCCTGCAACCAAGGTACATGCCCTTGATGGAATCGAACCTGGGACCCTTGAGTCTGCAGGCCGATGCTCCATCCACTAAGCCAAACCGGCCAGGGCCCTTTTTTTTTTTTTTACACTTCCATTGCATTTGTGTGTTTTGTTGTAAAATTTAAAGCACACCTTCTTAATGTATGAAACTCAGAATATAGCACTGAATGATGATCAAATAATTCTGGCTATATTTAGAATTAACATTGGGATCAGATTCACTTGGGAAGAAATTGTAGCTCTGCCACTTATTCAAAATTGTATGATCTGTAAATAATCAGCATTCTCATTTTACAAATGAGGATTATAATATATTCATTTAGTACATATTTACTCAAAGTATTAGTGCTTGGCATGCAATGGCTTTGCCATTGGAGAGAGAAGAGATATGCCTATTTCCCATGTGCTCCAGCCTGCAAAAATGTAAATAATTGTGCAGAGTCTGAAATTTTACCCAATTAACAAACTAACAAGTTAGCCTGCCACAGTTTCATAGGTGCTGATAGAAAACTCTCAACTGCTTGGCTCAAAAACAAATATTTCTCATGGCATAGCAGGCAATGGGAGTTTCAAGTTCATATCAGTTTCCCTTGGCCCCCAAGTGTCATGGGAACAATGCGAGGCACTCAAGGAGGATGTTGCACACACATTGAGCTTGTGTTCCAACCAGGATCACTAATCTTAGGAAACCCTCTAATAAAAGGACTGCTAGCAAACCTGTCCCATCTTGACCCCAAGGGAGATATTATCTTTATTATCCTAGTGAGGGAACAAATATGTCCTCTGATATATCTCCCAGAAGGTAGCTTTAACTTCTGGATGGTTGCTAGGCAAGTATCCTTGAAAAGACAGCTCAGCTGTCACAGCTGTATAGAAACTCCATGGAGAATTCTGCTCCAACAAAAAATCCAAGGGAGAAATTAAGTCATGTGTCCATCTTGAACCAAGTACAGTACTTTGTCCAAGGAGATGGTTAGTATTATTGGCTCTGCTCAAGTTGTCTTCCCACCCAGAGACAGGGGTCAAGGTCACTCACTAAGACATTGAGAAATGTGCTTGGCAAAGATGAGTTACATTTATTATGATTCAGTTTAGATGGTAAATTTAAGGCTAAAGAGGTAAGATGGGGTCAGATCATGAAGAATTATGTAGGTTATATTAAGGAGTTTGGAATTTTTCCTAAGTGCAATAGTAATTTTATTATATCACTCAATAATGGGGTAGTGTTAGTGGTAACTTTAGAAAGATCACACTAGGGCAGATTGTAGAGGTTGGTAGGAGAAAGTAAATGAGAAGTTAGGGACTATTACAATAGTCTAGGTAAAAGATAACAGGGGCCTGAATCAGGTCTCTAATACATGGGTGGGAAGAGGGCTAAACAGAGAAAAGACCTCTAGGGAAAACCCGAAGAACATAGATATTTTAAGGAGAGTATAAGAGAAACCTGCAAAAAACAAAAACAAAATGAGAAAGAGTAGTCTGGATGGTAAGAAGAAAAGTAGAAACAGGTAGTATGATGGAAGCCAAAAGATGATTCGGGAATGGAAACTGACCTCACTTTTTAAAAAATATATATATATTATTGATTTTTTTACAGATAGGGAGAGGGAGAGGGATAGCGAGTTAGAAACATCGATGAGAGAGAAACATCAATTCAGCTGCCTCTTGCACGCCCCCTACTGGGGATGTGTCCGCAACCCAGGTACATGCCCTTGACCGGAATCGAACCTGGGACCCTTGAGTCCGCAGGCTGATGCTCTATCCACTGAGCCAAACCAGCTAGGGCTGACCTCACTTTTTTTTTTTAAATGGTTGTGCAACATGCCATGGTATGGATGTACCACAGGTTAATGCAAGAACTAAAACAAAACAAAAAACCCAAAGCAGTTTAATGATGTCAAATCCTACAGAACAAACTTCTTCAGTTGGGTGGGGAGGGAGGAACTCCATCAACCTTAAAGGAGCACTGTGGGATACAGTGGTCCTGCTACTATGACATCCAGTAAGTGTCAGTAATTTTTCTTTATAGAGCAAGTCATTGTGACTTGTATGTGGCCAGATCATACTCTTCCTCCTAGATCTTTTTCGATCACTCTTACAGCTGTCCGGTCATTATATTTGTACTAATGTCGCTTTTTTTGTGGTGCACTGTACTTGCCCGTAATAAAAGTGCCCCCTCCCCCCCATTAGATTACTGGTACCAAGTCCTTTGACTTATTGGTTGCACCAGAAATCACAGATTAATTGGCAAGATAAATACAAGTGACAATTTATTTCTGCTCATCTCATTAATGTAGATTAACTTTGGCTGATTAGTTCTCTTCCAAACATTAGCTAAAATGGCCCTATAACTTGTGCCATCCTGAGAGTAGTATGGCTTGTGATTATTGCTTCTTAGCGGGGATATGACAGGGTTTTGTTGTTGTTTATTATGTGTGTGTGCATGCACACACGACACTCATATGTTTCTCTGTTTCTTTTTTCTTCCCCAGAACTAGCTCAAAGAAAATAAAAATTCTTAGCTTTTTCTTTAGGACAGAGGGAGGGAAAAACCACACACCAATTAAGCAGAGGAAGAGACACGGAAAATAACAGGTTGGGAAAGGCATTGTATAATTCATTCATGTATCTTGGTTCCACTTAAATTTTCCCTTTTAGGTAAAAGAATGCTTAAAATAAAAAACTATTAAAAACTCACAAACTTTAAGAGACTGATTGCTTTCTTCTTATAGCTTTATTGACTATCACCAAGTTTCAATGTTTCAAATAATTAAATACTGCAACCGGGACATTAAAAATACAAACTAATTTACCAAAATAATTGTATTCTGAATATTATGTACAATATTATACATTTTACATTACATAAAGGGTTTTTATACATACAGGTAAAATTTGATTTATGATTACTAAAAATCCAAAATACATCTGAACAAACATTCCTAGGCATATATACGCAATCACTCAATTGGGACAATCAGAACCATACATGAGTGTGGTTACTAAAAAATAAATTTACATTCATACAACAGTAGAAATTGAAATGTTTTTATTATTGCAAAACCACACACATGAATTATATAACCTGATTTTATATATCTAAAAATCTTTATGCTTAAGATTGAAATGTTTCTATCCCAAGGGAATCTTTATTTTTAGCTTCTTTATTGTAAGGAATTTTTATAATTTATCATCATTAAAATGCCTCTCTGTGGGCATAATGCAGACCCAACCTTAGCAAGCAGAATAGTCATCAGGGTCTATCCTACCACCATGTGTACCTCACCATATAGTTTTTAAAAAATAATCCCATTCAATTATACATTTTGGTATGCCTTTATAAATACTTGTCATCAGAGACTACTTATTGAGGCATAGAGCTTACAGGGGAAATATCTATTACCGTAGGGAACTAGATAATGAAACAAGAATTTCGCTAGGTCGCTTCGGAAAAATAATAAAGAGGGTACTCATGTAGAAAACACTACCCATACACAGTCAATTAGTTATTAAACAACATGTCAGTCCTTCAAAAAGCTTAATACACTAAGGTGCCATACCTTGTTTGAATACTGTCATATGAATTTAGTACTATCTCACTTTTAAATTTAATCCATTTCAAGAAGAAGGGCTGTGATTTTAGGTAAAGTCAAATATTTTTCTAACTGATGTGACAAGTCTGGAAAACAATGTCACTCTGTACATGGATCTTATCCCAGCAACACACAGACGGGTGAAAAGTCTATCAGATTTTATATATACACTAGAACCTGGAAAAGGGAGCAGTTAGTAAACGGGCCATTCTCCGTAAAGTCCCAACAGCATTTTTGCAGTATTTCTTCTTTTGAAATCCTGTATTTTATCAAAGGCAAACAACATCCAACACCTGGAAACTAGGAGATAGAAAAGTAACAAGTTGAAACATATACAAAATTGATGTCCTTTCCAACATCACATAATCACTGGGAAACAAAAAGAGATTCGGAGCCTAAATTTTTCTTTCTTGCTTGGGTTTAGCTTGAATATAAAAGAAGCTCTAACCTAGGTTATTAAAATATATTTATATAAATGTATGTGCATTTCTAATACAAAAGTTTAAAAAAAGTCTAAATTCTTAATTTCTGCAATTAAATATCCTCGAGTTCAGTAGGCAGGTTTATTTCTGAGCAGCTTCTGAAGGAATCTGTCCACCGAGCGCTAAGAAATGGGGGGGGGGGGGGGGGGCGGGCGGCGCAGCTACATTTCAGCTCTTTGCTGGGATTTCTCAGCACCAGCCGCCCCGTCCTCCTCCTCTTCCTCCTCCTCCTCATAATGTTCCTCTCGGCCTTTGGGGTGGTTGTCATCTCGAACTTCTTGTTCCTCTCCATCATTGTTTTTCTCATCAGCCTTAAAATGAAAAGAAAAAAAACAACACCTAAGAGATAGGGCATAGAGTTAATAAAATAAATAATTCCCTCTTTTTTTAAAAAAAAAAAAAAAGGTGATGCTCTAGCCAGTTTGGCTCAGTGGATAAGCATCAGCCTGCAGACTGTAGGGTCTGGGTTCAATTCCGGTCAAGGGCATGTACCTCGTTTGCAGGCTCGATCCCCGCCCCGGTCAGAGCATATAACAGGAGGCAACCAATCGATGTGTCTCTCTCACATTGATGTTTCTCTCTCTGTGCCTCTCCCCCTCCCTTCCACTCTGTCTAAAAATCAATGGAAAAAATATCCTTAGATGAGGATTAATAAATAAATAAATAAATTTAAAAATGGTGAGAAGTTACTCATTTTTGGAAGAAGGAAATAAGTGAAGAAAAATGTTCCAAGAAGCAACAGTGCTACAGTCTTTCTTAATCTTCATATTGTCACAAGTTTTCCTGGGCCCAGGTTAGCCTGTTAAACTCTGTGGCACCTTAGACGTACTGACTGGTATCTATCCAACTATATATACACGTACCTCCTACACATGTGCAAACATGCGCAATAGAAATGCACATCCAAAAAAAAATAAGTAAACTTTAAAATAAAAAAAGAAAGAAATGCACATCCTACACGTACATTTTCATCGTTTTCACCATAGGTCTCTTCTGCATTATGTTCCAATTCCCTTTTTTTCTCTTCAGTCAAATCTTCCTGAACCTAAAACAAATTCAAGATACTGGGTGACGCTTTTATCACTTAAGCACTTGAAACAACATATTCTGATTTCTAAAGAGTTCATTTAAAGTAGCAGCAACAAAATTAAACTAAAACTAAATTTGAAAAAAGATAAAAGTCAAAGATTTGACTTGTCTATTACCTATGAAGAAGTGTATAATATACCTAATATAAAAAAATCTTACTCAACTGTCTTCTGTACCTAGATGCATACCTGGCACACTGTAATTGCTTAATAAATGCTGTTGAATGAATGGATAAATGAATCAATGCAAAAATATCTGCTCTGTAAAGGCACAGAAAATAGACCTTATGACTTACTTATAAAATAGGAGAAATTTTTCTATAATTAAGAACAAATATACAGAACACAATAATTTCAATTTCTTCATAAAATAGCTATTAAACTGCCTCAAATCCCTATATCTCTTCAGTGTTCTAACATGACACTTCTGTTTTACATAGTTTTCTGTAATGTATACTATCACCACTATGTCATGCCATTGATCCCCATTGTTTTTCAAAATGCACATCAAAGAAATCATCCAAATATTTTTTGCTAAATAATATCTCTTTCATGATCACATTCCACAAAATATAGGAGTTGGAAAATGTGTTAGAAAATATTTTCTAACTTAACTGTTTCGAAATCCATATGCATGCCAAAAGCTTTGAATAATTTGAATACATTTCAAAAAATTGCTGATCATCAATTAAACATCATGTTCTGTCCTGGTACCAAAAGAAAACCCAACCTCTCCAAGGACAGTTATAGAGTGAGTCTTCTAGAATAACATAAAATGACCCGATTTTTAAAAATATTTCTTTTGGTGCAGAGGGGGGATGTGTTCAAAATCCCAGAAATGAGCAAGGGAAGGAAGTATGCAGGTGTTCTAATTAAGGAGCAAGAAAGTAAGGGCTGTCCCAAGGTGCTTAGCCCAGGTGCAACAGGAATAAACCCCAATCTACCAGCCAAGCTTTGGCGTGAAACTGGTCTGTTAGGAGCCTACAAAGACGACTCTTCAAGGATGCCCTAGACCAGTGGTCGGCAAAGTGTGGCTCGCGAGCCACATGCGGCTCTTTGAGTGTGACTCTTGCACAAAATACCAACTTCTGCGCATAGGCCATAAAGTTTCAATCGCACTGTACATGCGCGCCCGCACGTGGTATTTTGTGGAAGAGCCACACTCAAGGGGCCAAAGAGCCGCATGTGGTTCACGAGCCGCAGTTTGCCGACCACTGCCCTAGACAGAGCCTTCATGAACCTTTCTCACCAGCCTAACACCATCTGGATTCACACTGGTACAAAATAAATTTATTATGGGGACAGAGGCATAAAACATCTTTTATAGTCACATGTCTTGGTGGGGTGAGCTAGAGAGAAGATACACATTGCACCAGCAGGCTCTATCGATGGTCCCTGACATTGTTCTGCCCTTAGTTACAGAACCTCATAACAACATTCCCCAGGACAATGGGATGAAAACGATGAAGCACTTATTTCAGATTACATTAAGTTCTCACTAATTGAAACATCGTTAAATTGCTAAAATGTCCTGGTCAATTTCAGTGATTAGATATATGTCTTCTATAGCCATAATAATGAAAATATACTAGTGAAAAATAACATGGCTTAGTTGGGATCAGGAGGAAACTACATTACGGTGGAAAGAATATGTTAATCAGGGTTGGCACACTTTTTCTGTAAAGGTCCAGAGAGTAAATATTCAGCTTTCTCGGCCATACAGTGTAGCAACTACCCAGCTCTACCAGTGTAGTGCAGAGGCAGCCTCTGACAATAAGCAAATAAAAAATCAAGACTGTGTTCCCACAAGACCTCATTTACAAAACAGGCTGAGGCCAGTAGTTTGCCAACCCCTAACACAGACTGTAGAGTCAGACAAACCTGGACAAAAACCTTGGTTCCGAAACTCTCCTGGCTGCATAAACAATGAGATCATTTGTTTTTATTATAAAATTTTTCAAGCACATGCAAAGAAAATTTCATGAACTATTAATAGTCATCATCAAGGTTCAAAAGTCATCACAATGTTGCCACACTTGCATCACCTATTGCTTTTCTTTATTTTGTGATGAATTATTCTTCAACATTTTGGACATCAGATAATTTCACCCCTACCCATCTCAATATACATCTCTAAAAACGATGGACTTTTCTTATATAACCATAATGCCTTTAAAACACCTGCTAGCCCATTTGGCTCAGTGGATAGAGCGTTGGCCTGCGGACTGAAGAGTCCCAGGTTTGATTCTGGTCAAGAGGTGTCTCTCTTACATCGATGTTTCTTTGTGTCCCTCCCTCTCCCTTCCACTCTCTCTAAAAATCAATGGAAAAATATCCTCGAGTGAATATTAACCAAAAAAATCCCACCTGATAAATGATTGTATGGTATTATCTAGTGTCTAGTCCTCACTTACATTTTCCTGATTGTCTTACAAATGTCTTAACAGTTGGTTTGTTCTAGTCATCATCCAAACAAAGGCCACAGGTCACTTAGATGCTGTTCCCCTCTTTTCTCCTCAATGTTACTGATTCCTTGCTCTATAGAAAGACGCATGTTCTGGATTTCTTTGCTTCTTTAAGGCAATACTTAACTCATTCCTTTAACCCTGACATTTCTTATAAAAGCAAGTTAGCTTAAGGCTTGGATGAATTCAGATTCAATTTGCAAAGCAAGGGTTTTTTCAGAGGGACGCTGTAGAATTCCTATTTGCATCACATCAGGAGGTACCTAATATTTGTCCCACTTTCAGTGAGGCTAAGATTGTTCAGTGAGCCCGATGGTGACAGCCTGATCCCTTCATGGTAAAATTCCAGGACTTCCACTCATCTAGTGATATCATCCATTGATGATTGGTGTTAAATAAATTGTTTTAATTAGGACTTACAGAAATGGTGACTTTATAATTCTGTCATTATTCTGTATTCACTGACTTCTATAAAGAAGAACTTGGCCATCTCAATTTTAGTTTCCTGCGTAATTGCATGCTGGGTATACTTAATTATGGCAGCCTTTAAAATCAGACCACAGTGTGTTCTAATCATGGTTCTAACAATAACGAACTGTGTGACCTTCAACAATTTAGCTACCCTTTCTGAAGCTCTTATTATCTGTAAATTTCTTATCTGTAAAAGAAAAAGGTTGGGTAAAATCTTTAATTGTCATTTTTTATTGTGTGTGGGGTAAGGGGAGTCATGGATCCTTTTAAGACTTTGGTAAGAAAGTCGTTAGCAAATGGGTATAGATACACCTCATTTTGCACAGGAGTGTCAGGAGGTTCAGACTTCCCAGTCTACCTGCAGCCATCTGTCCTAGGACTGTGGCTCTAAGTAGTGTGCCGCTGAATCAGCATCAGCCGGGGCTCGTGTACAACTCTGCCTTCTAGGATGTGCCATAGATATAATCAAAATCTCCAAGGGTATGCCGAAACCGGTTTGGCTCAGTGGATAGAGCGTCGGCCTGCGGACTGAAGGGTCCCAGGTTCGATTCCGGTCAAGGGCATGTATCTTGGTTGCGGGCACATCCCCGGTGGGAGGTGTGCAGGAGGCAGCTGATTGATGTTTCTAACTCTCTGTCTCTCTCCTTTCCTCTCTGTAAAAAATTAATAAAATATATTTAGAAAAAAAAAATCTCCAAGGGTAAGGTCTGACCCAGTATTTGTATTTTTCACACACTCTCAAGGTGATTCTTAGCCACAGCAAAGACTAAGAGCCACTCGCTTGAGTGACATGAATACTGGATAGAATGTCTCTCGCTAGAATGATAAACACCCTTTTTATAAGTTCTTTCTTCTCTGCTCTTGAGATGTTGTAGAAATGTAGGCTGTTTACCATATGTCAATATAATACGAGGAGGGAAGTACAGAATAAAATTAGTCTTTAATTTAGGGAGCCCACAAATGAAAATTTTATAATTTTTCAGATTTTATAGATACACCCTATTATCCTAGTAATATATTCTTTATGTTTGGGGCAAAGTAATTCAAATTCATCTTAGCGGCATTACTGAAAAAGAAAAAAAAAATGATATAGAGTTTCTAATTTTAAAATATGCTTAGACTAATAACCAGAAGCCAATGTTAGTATCTTTTCACATGTGGACACACCAATTATGTCTTCCACATTAGGCCCTCTTTAGCATCCTGTTAAAGCTGATGCAAACGTTTTGTTGGAGATTTCCCAACGCTGCTCCTCATTCCTCATTTTTGTTCACTGGACTCCGATGTTTTAAGCATTTTAGAAATGGTCCCTATGTCATGTGGCAAAGTTGACTGCTCTGGCTGGTGGGGCTCAGTTGGTTGGGTGTGGTTCTGTGCACCAAAAGGTTGCCAGTTCCATTTCCTGGGTGGAGGCCTTGATCCCTGGAAGGAGGCGTGCAGGAGGCAGCTGATCAATGTTTCTCTCTCTCCCTCTCCCTTCCTCCCTCTCCAAAAATCAATTTTAAAAATCTTTAAAACATTAAGTTTTTTAAAAAAGCAAGTCTACTGAGTCTAAAGTGGGTTTTGGTTAGCTACCCTGACCCTGTCCCTGGATGCATTAATGCCTTTCTTTTACACATCAAAGATGTGATGGGATGAGCAAGGAATCAGAAGGCTGAACCGTAAGTAGTCAAGGATGCTAGGATCCAAAGAGGTGGATGGAATGTGACCAAGGAAAGGCCTACAGCAATGTCAGCCACAGAGATGGTCACCACTGCTTGCTGAGTATATTTAACAGAAGCATTTCTGCGGATGGGCAGCTTCGTGATGTGGTGGCTCACAGTCCGCCACTGAAGGCGCCACATAACCTTGTGCTTACTCTCTTGTGAGTGTTCAGATCAATCCATTTCCTGTTACATTGGGGAAACGGAGCACTCAGAGTTGTCAAGCAGTCATTCAATCTACATATTTTTTTGAGCACTTAAGTCATTTTAAAGGGCCCAGGGTCCATTTTGGGGTAATGCCATAGTTCGTCATTTTCTCATAAATAGATAAAAAATCTGGGAAGTAAGCAACGAGAGGATGGGATCACCATATAAATGTCTTTCACTTAAACAATCCCAAACAATAAACAATGAATTCTGTCAATAACCATCATTTTTCTGTCTTTGGAGGGTGACTAACACCACTGCATTCAGACAAAAGGCGGTGAGGATAGTGCAAATTTCCTAAAAATCACACTGGTTTGGGGTTCTCTACTCTCAGAGGTCAAGTCACAAATCTGATACAGACTGCACCTCTGAACAGGTATTGCCCTAGCAAGATGCACTTTCAGAGGAATCCGGTGAGAGCAGTGATCCACACACCCCAGGGGTCAGTGGGGCAGCTAGGAGACTCTGAGGCTAGATGGTGACAACAGCCAACTACACTACCCAGTATTCTATGCTTTCCCTGGTGCCCCCAAAACAGTGCCACATACACGGTCACTTATAAGCAACACAATATGCATCCTCTCATACTGCAACCCTCTTTATTTTTCTCATTTCGCTCCTGCCTGCTGAGATCTTTGTCTCTGTTACTCGTCCTTGAATGGTATTTGGGAACCACTGTTCTCTGCCCTCCTCAAGGGAAGAACTGGGAACGATGCAAGGAGGTGGAAGATCCAATAATCATCAGCTCAGAAACCATGAGAAAAAGACAACACAGCCTGGACAAGGCACGCTCAGGGGCAGAGAGGAAAGTTACCCAGGGAAGAAAGGCACACTGGGCTTCCTCAGAGTTCACGAGGCAACATCCTAAAGGAGAGGGTGTGGCAACCTGGAGCCTATGCAAGAGGGGGTTAGAAAGTGGGGATGCAGATGCCCAACACAGGAGTTCTGGGCAAGAACTGGCCAAAGAGAAGCAGGACCTGGGCTCGGTGCAGCAAGGACAAGGGCGCTGGCAGCTCTGCACCCAGAGGAGAGAGTCTGGGCCTGCGGGAGGGGCTGCCGTGGGTGAGGCAGGGCACACCCCCCCCCCCCCCACCTCCTTGTGTCTGTCTTCCTTCTCTTTCTATCCTTGATCCCTCTTGGATCACAGGATTTCTCTCTCCACCTTAACTGACATAAGATAGAAGTAAAAAATCATCAGTAAATACTGATTAAAATTTTATGTTTACCCTCTGAATTTTTAAAAAGAAGCCAAGGTGAATCTCTTCTCTTTTAATCCCTCAACGATCCCTGGAATCTGCCATATGAAATAAAGTAACATTAGTCCAGACATCGTGTTACAAGAGAAGTCCAGATAGTATCTATCTTGCCAAATGCCTTAATATTCAAGGCTGCGAGTTTCTTTAATGCTCTTTTCTGATATGACACATCAGGATGTACAGCAGGGTGAGAAAAGAGAGAGTGAAAAGATCAAGCCAGTTCGAGTGCATGTGACTAGAGATGTATGTTGCCAACAGCTATAAAGAGCGACATCCTTTTGTTTTCCTGGCATAAGCCCAAATTTTAGCATTAGCTCTAAAAGGTGACAAATGGAACAAACATGAGAAAGGAGACTTAGTCAAGGGAACTGTGTACGTGAGGGCAGCAGGACAGATGTTCTGAGCAGGGTCTTAGGAGTAACAGTGCACTGAGGGCAGCAGGACAGATGTTCTGAGCAGGGTCTCAGGGGTAACTGTGCACTGAGGGCAGCAGGACAGATGTTCTGAGCAGGGTCTCAGGGGTAACTGTGCACTGAGGGCAGCAGGACAGATGTTCTGAGCAGGGTCTCAGGGGTAACTGTGCACTGAGGGCAGCAGGACAGATGTTCTGAGCAGGGTCTCAGGGGTAACTGTGCACTGAGGGCAGCAGGACAGATGTTCTGAGCAGGGTCTCAGGGGTAACTGTGCACTGAGGGCAGCAGGACAGATGTTCTGAGCAGGGTCTTAAAGATAACTGTGCACTGAGGGCAGCAGGACAGATGTTCGGAGCAGGGTCTCAGGGGTAACAGTGCACTGAGGGCAGCAGGACAGATGTTCGGAGCAGGGTCTGAGGGGTAACGGTGCACTGAGGGCAGCAGGACAGATGTTCGGAGCAGGGTCTCAGGGGTAACAGTGCACTGAGGGCAGCAGGACAGATGTTCGGAGCAGGGTCTCAGGGGTAACAGTGCACTGAGGGCAGCAGGACAGATGTTCGGAGCAGGGTCTCAGGGGTAACAGTGCACTGAGGGCAGCAGGACAGATGTTCGGAGCAGGGTCTCAGGGGTAACAGTGCACTGAGGGCAGCAGGACAGGTGTTCGGAGCAGGGTCTCAGGGGTAACAGTGCACTGAGGGCAGCAGCACAGGTGTTTGAGCAGGTCCGGGGGCGGGGGGATTGTTGGGGCTGCCACATGTCCATCCTCTCATCCCTTTTTGGCCAAAGCCACACATTAGCCAGGCCCCTGGCTGAGAGACACGTCCCTGTCCGGAGAGAGACTGCCCATGGGGCCTCGGCCTCAGCCATACCGTGTTCCCAAGTTCAGAGCGTCAGGTGCCCAGACAGTAAAGTGCTGTGACAAGGCGGCTACAACCGGCAGCACTCGTCCGTCAGTGACACAGCGTGGCCCCACGGTGCTTTAAACCTCACAACGATATACCAGGAATTTACAATAAAAAAGCAAACTGAAATGAAGGGTGAAGACTTTCTACCCAAATGCATTTTACTCAACTAAGTTCCTTACGTAATTTTCCTTTTCTTTATTGTTAAATGTAATTAATACCAAATTCTTGGGAGGGAAAAAGCTAAGAGAGCCAGAGCCCATAAATTTCTTGTAAATGTCTGCAGGGGGTGAAGCCTATTCCGACAGACACTGCGGGGCACCCGTGCGGCAGGCACTGTGCAATGTCCACAGAGAAAGCGGCGGGTTAGTGCAGACTCCCTCAATGTGCAGAACGTTGCTCTTCTCTCTTTCGTGAGTGACAGAATCAGCAGGAAATAGCCTTACAGGGACCATCTATCCCCAAGTCCACTATTCCTGGAAGGCCCGATGTCGTCTGAGAGCCAGGGAGAAGGGATTCTATTCTCCTGCTGTCGTTACCTTCTAACCAGCGTGTCCGCTGCCATCTCTATTTACTCCAGAAACCCCCTGTCTTGTCCGGCCCAAGTCTTTCCATAAACATTTCCGAAAAAAAGGCATCTCAACACCAATGCTGCTGCGGTTGGTGAGGGTGAGTACACTCAGTCCCCTGCATTCCGCCTTCCTACCTCCTCCTCGCCCTCCTCCTGGTACTGCTCGTCCACATTATCCTCCTGCTGATCTGGGTTTCCCGCCATCTAGGACACAATGGGGAGGCTCGGGTTACTGAAAGTCAGGGCTGTGTTTTACAAAACTCTGGGACAGAGAACAAGCATGCTGCCATGAGCAGCGTGCGTTCCCTGCATCAGTGGCCAGGAAATCATGAGTAATCGTTCCCAACACAAAGCCCAGGCCATCCGTCACACCCGCTCTCTGAGTGCAGACACATCATTTCATACAGCGGCCTGAAAACCAGCCAAAGAGGTGAACCTCTGTCAACGCAGGTCATGACTCATCTTTTGCATAAATGAGGCATTTATTCAAATACCCAGGAGCAACCACCCCCCGCCCTCCCCAGAATGGCCTCTGCTTACCACCAGATGCTCCTCCATTTCCGCGTTCCCTTGCTTTTGATGCCTTTGTTTTTGCTCCTCATTTTCATCTGGCAGGTTTTCCTCTCTCGCTTGCTCGGCCTCCTCAAATTCGTCTTCGCCTTGATTGTTGGGGTCGTCCGCGGGGTTGACGTCCTCCACAGCTGTCCTCTGTAAAATTGTAATGAGAAGCAACCACCACTTCAAAACCCGGGACCGAGTTTAATTTCATCTGAAAGGCCGCATGCGGGCAGAAAATGAAATGGTCCTTCAGAGGATCGCTCAGCTCTACCCGCGCCAAGTCGCACAAGTACCCACCCCACCGTCAGAAGATAAAACTCCTGCGTTGTCTGCCAGAGGCTGAGGAATCTGAATGAAATATGATTGGCACTTCTCTTCTCTAAGGGATTCCAAATTGATCCTCAACACTTCACTATCACAACATAGGCACCAGAAAAACAGTCAATAAAAACCCAAAGACCAAGGAGGAGAAATAATTAACATGGAAGGTTTAGATGGGCAAACGATAATTTCAGTCACTGGTGTGCTGATTTTTATACAGACAAGCTTTCCTTCAAAGCAACTTTTTCCAGGTAAGTGGGTGAAAAAGCAGTTGAAGAGAAAGAAGGCCCACACCGGAAAGGACCCAAGAAGAAGCTACAAAGAAGGCAGGAAGGGGGCTAGTTCAAAAGTAAATGATCGCCCCTAGTATGAGCAAAGAGATCAACCAATGAACTTGTATGCATATATGCATAACCCAGGGACACAGACAATCGTGTGGTAAAGGCCCGGGGTGCGGGGTAGGGGCAGGCTGGAAGAGGTCAATGAGGAAAAGAAGGGGACATCTGTAATACTTTCAACAATAAAGATTTTTAAAAATATACATATATATTTTAAAAGTCAATGATCAGTTTCTAGTAGAGATGACATTTCTTTACAATGAACACTGTCAGGATCCTGAGAGATATACACTGGCCGGGGACAGGACAATGAGAGCTGCGCTAACCCATCCTTGGCAATATGTTTTGAAAAATCTCTCCCCCAACCCACCCAGTTCTCAGTTCCTGTGTTCAACAAATTCCCTTCATATTACCAGCTTTAAAATTATCTTGGTTTTCCACTTAAGTTCCCAAAGCGCCTTTCAAAATAATACATGGCCTCATAAAGATTCCGATTTTAGAGCCTGGGCTGGGCAGAAAGGCGATGCGTGTGTGGCTTCCCCATCACTCCAGTGTCATCAGTAGGACACTTGACCGACGCAGCAAATGCTCTGGAGGTGGAGATGCCTCACAGTAGAATTTCCTCTCTAGTGGCGTTCTCCAGACAGACTCTACTTCAATCCACTTCAGAGCCGTGGGCATGTTGGAGAGCTCACTGTAGCCTCCACTGCACTATCATCTGTACATCCCGGCTATACACATTATTCAAGTGCAAATGACACTCTTCTTGGGAAGATAGAGACCGAGAGATCACCACCTGCACACTAAACTCCAGGCACTGCACCATCTCTTGTCATATGGGTTTCTTTTTGTGCATGATCAATAATTCATGTGGAAATAGAAAAAAATGTCACACATTCTCTTCAGAAAGAAATAGCCAACCTTTTGCAAAAGTTAATAAGAACATACACACTAGCTCCAACTCTGCTCAAGTAATGAGTAAGGTTGAGCAGGCCTGGTTGTTATCTATAATAATAAAAGCATAATATGCTAATTAGATCAGATGTCCTTCCGGACAACCTTCTGGACGAAGCGGGGCTGAGAGGGAAGCCCGGGTTCCGGGTACCTGCCAGTGGCTGGAGGGAAGCCCAGGTCCCGGGTGATAGAGGGAAGTAGGTGCTGGCAGCCAGGGGAAGGAAAGCCTACTCTTGCATGAATTTTGTGCATTGGGCCTCTAGTATCCTAATAAAATAACTAGATGATCAATTACACCTCCCTAAAGCTGGAAAAAGGTGAAGGAATTAAGAAGTATAAATTGGTAGTTACAAAATAATAGTGGGGAAGTAAAGTACAGCATGGGGAATATAGTTAATAATCCTATATAATAAAAGCCAAATATGCTATGTGTCTGGTCGTCCAGTCATCTGTTCAACCAATCAAAACATAATGTGCTAATGATATGCTAAGGGCGCTCAGCCACGCTTTATGACAAGCACTGACCACGAGGGGGGCAGACAGTCGACCAGTTGCTATGACATGCACTGACCACCAGGGGGTAGACACTCAATGCAGGAGCTGCCCCCTGGTGGTCAGTGTGCAGGGGGAGTGTCACTCAGCCAGAAGCCAGGCCCATGGCTGGCGAGCGCAGTGGCAGTGGTGGGAGCCTCTCCCACCTCTGTGGCAGTCGGACATCCCCCGAGGGCTCCTGGACTGTGAGAGGGGACAGGCCGGGCTGAGGGACCACCCCCCCACCAGTGCACAAATTTCATGCACCAGGCCTCTAGTATTGTGATAACTATGTATGGTATCAGATGGGTATTAGATTTATCAGGGTGATCACTTCATAAGTTATGTAAATGTCTAATCACTATGTTGTATACCTGAAACTAATATAATATTGTGTGTCAAATGTAATTTAAAAATAAAAAGCATTAAGGAAAAAAATAAATGAAATAGATAAGACAAAAAGAGGGATAAGGAGGCTAACAATTTCTAGTTTAAAGAAGGCACGGTGGAGAAGAGAGGCCAATGTTTCCTGTGTGATCTTCAGAACAAACAAACTGATGACAACAGCAAAAGACTATAAGTCACCAAAGCACTCAACATCCTCTGGATGCCACTAACTAGATACTCCCCCTCCATTCCCCCTCATCCCTCTCAGGCACACTCTCGGCTTTTGCACAATCACTCCCTTGCTCTTTCACATTCCTGCTCTCTCAGACTCTCCTGCTCTCTCAGACTCAACACTCAATCCAGCTCTGCTCTTTCCTGAAAATATTTCAGGACTAGGGTTTCCTGGGGCATTCTTTCAAAATGCTAATTCCAGGGCTGGCAGGCAAATGTGTTGTGCCATCTCTCCATGCAAGTCGAGTGGGAAAGCCGTTTCCATCACGGTGGCTTCAGGCAGCCAGCAGGAGGCCGACTTTCTCGACAATAATCAAGGAAGCACGGGGAGCCTTTTTTTAATCCACAGGGTCAATATAAACAGGGCCCATGGGACAGCACAGGCTAAATTTTATAAACATGGTGGTTGGTTTACTAGCAAAAGAGGACAGGAAGGCTGCAGTAAGTTGTAAAAAACACCTACACATAAGCACAAGAACACGCCCCTCCAGCATTTGTTCTCTATACCCACAGGCAAGGCCAAGGCCTCAGACAACAACCTGAACTGGGAGTCTTGGTCCTCTTTTGGTAAATGCAATACAGCACCACGGTACTTGAGCAATGTTTTCACTTCTCAAATCACACATTCTTATCCATGATTTTATGAAAATGGTCACTGACATACATACCACCCTAGTAGATTGCTCATCAATCTCAATGATAGTTCATTTCCTTTCTCTGGTTCCCTCTCCAACTCCCACACTTGACTTTTCTTTCCCATCCTTCAAGATTACTACATCTTTCAGTGCCTTTCAATTTTGCTTTTATTTTATTTTTTAATTTTCATTTATTCATCAGGGAAAGAATCCTTTGGTATTTTCCCAGAGCAAACTTGAACCCATTGTCATCACACACACACCCTCCATGGTGTACAGTTAACAACTCTGCTCACATCCTATGATGCAAGCCACCTTCCTCCTGTGCTGATGGAATAACAGGTGTATCTGGAGCCAAAGGCCGGGTGTGCGGCAAACCTGCCAGCTCCTTTTCTGCCTATGAGTTTCCAAGTGTCATGCCCAGAAGAGAGGACACTTACGTCTGCCTCAGAGTCTGGGTCCGCTTCCTGGAGCCCTTGTCCTCGAGGCTTGTGGCCATTCTCTGGGTCTTCCTCTGCCTCATCTTGGTGCTGGTTGTCTCTCTCATAGGCTAGCAAATCAAAGGAACTAACATGAGCCAAGACGAATCAGACAGGATGCTTTCCTTTCAATAAACAAAAGCCACCAGGAGGCTTTTCCAGAGACCACTTCACCCAATCTCTTCCTCCTGTGAGTTTAATTCAAAGTAAGGGGTACTTCTCATTGGCCTGGCTCAATGGTTGAACCTATAAACCTATGATGGTTCGATTCCCGGTGAGGGCACATGCCCAGGTTATGGGTTCGATCCCCAATGTGGGGCATGTAGGAGGCAGCCCATCAATGATTCTCTCTCATCACTGGTGTTTCTATCTCTTTCCCTCTCTCCCTTCCTCTCTGAAATCAATAAAAATATATTTTTTTAAAAAAGAAACAAAGTAAGACGTACTTCCCAGCTTTTCTGATAACGCCATGTCCTTTTCCCAGACTGTGTGTCTAAGCCAGCCGTGGGCAAACTACGGCCCACGGGCCGGATCCGGCCCATTTGAAATGAATAAAACTAAAAAAAAAAAAGACCGTACCCTTTTATGTAATGATGTTTACTTTGAATTTATATTAGTTCACACAAACACTCCATCCATGCTTTTGTTCCGGCCCTCCGGTCCAGTTTAAGAACCCATTGTGGCCCTCGAGTCAAAAAGTTTGCCCACCCCTGGTCTAAGCAGATCATGTGGGTGAGTGGCACCATTCTAAGTCTCTGAAACAAATGTGTATAACAGAAACTGCAATTTCTCACCCCCATCCCCATTCCATTTTGAAAAAAAAACCACACAATAATCAAAACTCTGTCAAAGAAAGCCCAACTAGACATTGCTAAAATTACCAACTAATTTTGGTTAATATCAGGGGAAATGTCAAGGTACCAAAAGTAGAAATTGACACTGTTTCAGGGAGTAAAGGAAAACACAAACCATGTGTGGAACGAAAAAACAAACACTGCCCATCCTGTGCTTTCTGACACCACGCCATAACACAGATACGTCCACATTATGCTTACACAGACATGTACTTGCTGCTTTTTGAAGAAGGTATTTTGATAAAGAGAATTTAGATAAGAGCATAACGAGAACTAATAACTTTTTTATTTATTTATTTATTTTGAATGATTTCAGAGAGGAAGGGAGAGGGGGAGAGAGAGAGGAACATCAATGATGAGTGAGAATCTTTGACCAGCTGCCTCCTGCACACCCTCTACTGGGGATTGAGCCTGCAACCCAGGCATGTGCCCTTGACTGGAATCGAACCCAGGATCCTTCAGTCCGCAGGCTGATGCTCTGTCCACTGAGCCAAACCAGCTAGGGCACAAATAACTTTTTAAGTAAGCTATAAGAGGAAAGGTTAAGTATACGGAGAGCATTTGACCTATAGGAAATAAAGATGCAGGATAACTTACCATCAGGTGTCAAGTGCACCCAAGGACTCATTAAATAAAGAAGTGAACAAACCATTCTCTAGCCTTACTGATAATAGAACAAAAAAAAAAGCTTAAAGTGCTGACAGAAGGAAAAAAATTCCCTAAGTATAAGGGCTATAAACTATGAGAATAGGCTATAGAGGGAGCCTGGGTAATCACCTTCCTTTAGACTTTAGAAAGGACACATATCTAAGTGCTAGTGTTTTCAGAGAGGCCGTTACTTTCCAGTTCTATTGTCGGGGAGAGCAATATTGGATAAATTACATACTAGGGGCACACTATAAAGGAAAACTACTATTGACTTAATTTTTGAAAACTTTTCAGGCCATGATCCAAAAGCCTCCAAGGTAAGGAGAAAATGACGTTTTCCAGAGCATCCTGGTCTTATGATAATGTGTCAGAAATAACGGTTTAGTATGCAAAAGCTCGGACTACTATTTATTTCCTATGCTGCAATGTTGCAGAGGAAGCGTTACCTTGGGCAATTTTGGCTACGAATGTGCACTATTCAGGAGGTTAAAGAAAAACTCAGGAAGGATTACGAAAAATACAGGAAGGAGTAATAAAAAGATACACAGAACACAGGTCTCCTTTGCATGTACTCAGAGATGCATAGAACTCTGAGTTGATATATATTACCAAGCCCTTTTATTAAAACATTCATCATGTAAGAAGTCTTACCACCTCCTTCTTCTTCTTGGATGCCCTGGTCCTCTGGTCCCTGAACAATATCATTATCCATAGCATCATAATGAGCTTGCTGCCTGCAAGGGCACAAACATTATGAACTCAGCAACACAAATTAAGTAGCACAGTTTGACGTAAGTCATTTATCTGTAAGGACAGTAATAAACTAATTTTTCAACTTTTTAAAAAAGCCATACAAATTTCTTTAAAAGGCTTATGCAATTAGGTTGCCAGGTATACTTTCAAAGGACACCTTAAAAACAATAAACTACCTTTCAAATGATAAAATAAATCCGGCACAAAACCTGCCACATTATTCTGAGACCTAAACTGTCATTTTAAAGCAGAAAAAAAAAATGTTGGTTATTTTTAAAATTCAATATTTGGAATTTAATTCTGCCTCAGCTACAGGAGCAATAGAAGCCCTTCAAGTGCACGGATAACAAATGCACGAAGCTGTTTTTAATCTGCTTCTGAAAACCAGAGGAGGGCTTATCCACACTCATCAGAAGGCTACCGTAGCTGCTCGGGGTGCTGTGGCCGCCCCTCCTCATGCCGGGCCTGCCTCTGCCGGGCCATCTCTTGTGCCAGAAGCTGCTGCTGCTGCTGCTGCTGCTGCTGCTGCCTCAGCAGGTGTCCCTGCAGTCTCTGCTGGTGCAGGGCCTCCTGGTGCTGTCTCAGCCGCTGGGCCTCCTCTGCGCGCCTCATGGCCAGTCTCTGCTGTTCCAGCTGCTCCTCATACGGAGATCGGAATTTGGTAACGGGCTCTGCTGAAGGACGCACCTGGGGAAAACGAGTTGGAGTTGAGCAAAAGCAGTCAGGTCCTCTGAATTCTCCCTTCCTTTGTTTCTCATGACAAACTCGGGAGCCCGGGTTGGTGCATTAATACCTCTCTGTCTGGTGAACAGTGACGACACATGACATCCAAGGTCACTCAGCGCCAGGACTCCTATTTCCCAACTCCCTGTGAGTCACCCTTGGCTTCTGAGTCACTGCTCCGCCCAACTTACTGACATTAAGGCCAATTTTCAACGTGCTCCCTCTCAAATGGGAGAGGACAACGAGGAGAAATCAGTGTTGAACCTTAATTAAACTTATGTTCAAAGGCTCTGCTATAAGCGGAAACTTGGCGACCTCACACTAATTGGGGCAGTTTGTGAGCTTGAGGCTAAAGACCTAGGGATGCTAATTAACTCTAGCCATGTCTATACCACTCGCAGGCTTACCAGCAGCAAAAATAAGTGAAATTTCAGATTAGGGTGCAAAAGCAGAGAACCAATTTTATTCCAAGAAACAAAGAATGGGTGAGAAGACAGTACCTTCTGATCAAAGGAACAAGTGAGGCAGGAATCCTTAAGCCCCACTCCCACTGAGAGCTCCCCCTCTCTCCTTCATCCCCAAGGAGACAATACCCAGAGCAGAATTGCTTTGGAAGCAAGCCACAAAGGACACAAAACTGGGGGAGGCTTCTTGCGGCTAAGTTGGCAACATTATCAGAGCCCGGCCACAGAGGCTGGCACACCTACTCAGCCCAATGTCTCCAGCAGCCTGAAGTCTTAGAAAGTTCAAGGCCAAGCACTGGTTCAGTTATAAATAAAAGGTGGCCGGTCTCTATGCTAAGACCAGGTAGCCTATTGTTGAGGATCAGCTGAGACAGCGGAAGAAAGGGACCTAGCTGCATCCAGTGTTGCTTTAAGGTTCTTTTAAAGTGCTATTTATAAAAATAATGAATGATGTGTCTAAATCTCACTTAAGGCAGAGGGGAGTGCTCAGTAGGGGGAGTCTGAGCAGAGGTTAAAGATGCTCACCTAGTGGAGTATCTTTAAGTGATTAGCGTTTTGATCACTTACGGCAGTGGTTCTCAACCTTGGCTGCACATAAGAATCACCTGGGAATCTTTTTAAAATCCTGATTTCAGGGCCTCATCCTCCAGAAATTCTGTTTCTTTGTTACTAAGGTTGTGGCCCCACCCCATGACAAAGAAACAGAATTTCCGGAGGATGAGGCCCAGAAATCAGGACTTCAAAAAGATTCCCAGGTGATTCTAATGTGCAGCCAAGGTTGAGAACCACTGACTTAAAGTGAATGGGCTAAAGCCAGCATACACCTGGGAGTACATGAGCAGGGAGAAGAGACCTTTGATCATAGCAAATCAAGATGAGCACAGGACTTGAGCACATACTGGGAAGGTGCCCAGGCAGGTGCTCATCTCTGAGGCTCTGTAAAAGGGACATGAGCACACGTTTCCTGTACTGTGGACACACAGCACAGACACAGACCAGCAGCTCTATCTCTTCTCTCCAAAGAGTTTTCTTGGGTGTGTAAGTAGCTTTGCTTTAACATTACGAAGGATAAGTTAAGTATATGCATGTAACACTGAGTCAAGTCACATTTTTATTTTAGAGACTGCCATACATGGAAGCTTTTTTCTTTAAAAATCAAAGCCACGCCCCCATCCCAGGCAGGGAAACCCAATGGGAGCCCACCTGCAGTGGAGGCGCTCCTACCTCTGCGTGAGCGTGCCCTTCCCTGCCATCTTCTCTCTGTTCCCGCTGTTCCTTCCACTCCCGGTCCTGCTCCTCTGGGGATGGGTCGTGTTCCTCCTCCAGACGTTCCGCCTGCCCCACCTGCTCCATCGCCTCCTCCTCCAGGGCCTTTCTCTGTTCCTCTTCCACCTGGTGCCCCTCGGGCTCCCTGGCTTCCGCCTGTGGCTGGTGGAGCTCTGCTGCCTGAAGTTCAGCCTCCTTCTGAGAGGGAGGATCATGTTTTGTTTCCTCTGTTCTTCCAGCCACGGCTCCATGATTCTGCCACGCATCGCTGTTTCGAGACACCTAGGCCAAGCACAAGCCTGGAAATGACACTCTTCTCTTTCGAAAGGAGTGACATTATTTCTTTATAACCATGTCTATGGGGTTACAACATGGGCACAATCCTGGAGTCTAGACATACACAGTCCTGACTCAAAAGTATGGCTGCAGTGAACTCTCCTCACTGCATAAGCTCACCTATAAAATAGACCAGAAGCAAATTTCATCTGGGGAAGAACAGAGCAGATAACCTGAAAGTACACTCTGTAAGTGACCACATCTCAGCAGCAACCTAGCCTCCGTTTTCACTTAAAATAAAACGGGGGGCGGGGGGGGGAAAACTTCAAGGGATGAAACGTTGACATACTTCTCTCCCATGTACATTTTGTCTTAAGGAAGGATTTGAAAAGAAAAGGATAAGATCAAATAGAGGATGAGCTGGGTTTATTTATTAGCTAATAGAAAAAGAGCATGCCTTGACTCATGGGCATCCATGCTAGCTAAAAACAGTGCCCATTACACCAGAAACAATATAACCTTTTTAATGTATTAAGCGGTGTCTCTTTGTAAACCAGAGGAAGGCTTTTGCATTTTGCCCTGTTAATACAGAAAACTCTGAAAAACAACAAGCCTAAATAGTACCCCTCTTCTAAAAGTAATTTATTTACATCTGTTTTCCCTGCAAGTTTCAGAAATTTCTATATGATCTTCATTACTTAGAGCAGAGGGCGAAATGGAGATGATATAACATCAATAGGAGCATCTGTCACTCCTCTCCCCACCTCTTTCTTTACCAGAAAAAAATAACTTCTTTGGTGAGATTGCTCTCCCATAACTGAAATAAATGTGAAGGCCTCGTCATAAAGTAGCAGGAATATAAGTGGAAAACTGGGTTGTATAAGTAAATAAACAGACAAACCTGGGAGAAAAGTCCTTTCTTGGACATCGGAGGACAACCTTTGGAGATGTACATTTTACCAACCCATCTGACAAGGGTGATGTACGACTGCCCTAGTTTTATTTCTCTCAAGAACACTAAGTGCTCTCAAACGCTTAGTCATCTATCTCCACACTGTCCCTGTGAGAAAGGTTCGAGCAGAAAACAGCTATCTTCAATCCACAGGTGGGAACACGGAAGCTGTGAGTCGTTAAAGATACATCTGATAGACTTTGAGCCAAATTAAGGTCGAGAATAAATCCAATTCCCAGGCCAGGGATCTGGTCGTGTTTTCATAAATGAGTAGGAACCTGAGACACAGACAGAGAACAAGGGTCCAGGAGGACACAGGGACCGCAGACCCATCACTCAATTACTCCTCTAAGACGGGAATGCGGGCGAGCCTTCTTAAACACTCACTGTTAGCAGCTGTGTCCGGAGAAAGAGCACCACCCTGTCCCTTCTCGTCACACCTGTGACTGCAAAGTCAACTTGTAAGATTTAATGATTAGGGTGCCACTACTTGGAAGATCGTTTTAAGCAAGGCTTAGTTTTCATGAAGAACCAGAAGACAAAAAAGCCGATCCTGACACTAGCACTCATATCCTTGGTCATTTCCAAAAATAAGAAACCTTAAATTCTCGGGCCATGGCAGCTCCTTTCAAACAAATAAACCCACATGAAGAAAAGCAGAGCCACTATGTCTTTCCCAGAAAGCACTGCAGTTGTTCTCAAAGTTTGCTCCCAGCCCAGCAATTCCTCAGTGTGGCTCAGTGGTTGAGCATTGACCTATGAACCAGGAGGTCATGGTTCGATTCCTGGTCAGGGCACGTGCCCGGGTTGTGGGCTAGATCCCCAGTGTGGTGCATGCAGGAGGCAGCCAATCAATGATTCTCTGTCATCATTGACGTTTCTATCTTTCTGTCCCTTTCTCTTCCTTTCTGAAATGATGAGCAAGAGAAGGAGGAGGGGGGAAGGAGGAGGAGGAGGAGGAGGAGGAGGAGAAAAAATGCAAATCCTCAGGCCTCACTCTCAATTACCTGAATCTGAACCCTGGCCTGTGCCCAGCCACCAGTGTATTAACAGCCCTGCAGGGGACTCTGACATCACTGTGATCTGAGAACCACTGCTGTGCAGGAAGCACAGTTTACCTGGTGACAGCTTGACGGGGACAGGGGCCTGACCTCGGGTTACCAGCCCCTTACCTCCTGTGGCTCCCGGGCTGGATTCTCCTGTGCTGTGGTGTCGCCTTGTGGGGAATGTGCCACCTGAGTAACACTTGGCTGCTCTGCCGGTTCTGCTCTTCGAAAGCTGGGAATCCTATTCAGAGTATCCTTCAGCTGTTTATATTCTGCAACTTGAGTCTGCATAGCAATTGCACAATTGGAAGAGAGCAAAAAGATATCACTCGCGGATGGGCATTAGGGTTCACTGGAAGACTCGACAAAAATATACCTAAATACAAGTTGGAAAAAATATGAAGGTTGTTTCCATGCATTAGCTATTCTTATTTGTACATGCTTAACCTTTTTAAAGCACATGCAAATTAGAATTAGAGTTACAGGGAACAGAGAAAAAAATATCAAAGATAGATGTTAGTTTCCCATGCAACATTAAACAGTCAGAATTTTTATAAATAATTTCCTAGTATAAATATCATTATTAGAAGACACATATGCAGTTTTATAGTATCTAAAAATCTATTAAAAATTCACATAATTATAAACACAGGTGCAGATATATTTTCCAAGTAACATTTTTCAGTGGAAAGGAATAAGTTTAAGATAAGTAACTGAATATACTAGTACATATATATATAAAATCACTCAGGCCACCCTCTTTTTGCTCAAATAGGGTCCCATACTCTCCAAAACACTTCCAGTATTGTGTATTGTGCTCTGCGGTCTTTGGAAAGAAACAGCACAAATATGAAGTGAGGCTAGATTTTTATTCCTCAATTCTGAATGTATTTTTCTTTTAAATAAACTGATAAACGCACTAATGCTGATATAAAAAAGACTATAACCTTTTAGATATATTTGTGTGTATATGTGGTGAGGTATATACGTGCACAATTATTTTTAATGGAAGGAGCTAAAACGGCAGAAAAAAAAAATCACATCTTAACTAAGAAAACGAATAGACACTATTTATACTTAGCTCATCCTATGCACCAACACTGTTACCCTAAAACAGAAAGGCTGTGTGTCCAAACACACACGTGCAGACACACAAAACACAGACATCTTTTTCTGAACAAGCCTCCCCGACGGGGCCGACTCGCTCAGGGTGCACAGCAGAGTGGGCGCTGGAGATGAGAACCCGCTGGCGCTTCTGTTGCCAAAGCATCCGCGTGGTGCTTCCCACCCCAGGGAGGAGGCGCCTTTCTGCCTCTCTCTAATTCACACAAAGGCGGGGGGAGCACAGAGGGGCAAATGGTGATGGGGAAAATACAAATAAAATAAAAATGAGGTGAAGAAGTCTGCCTCCTAAGTCTGTCTCACCGGAGTGCTTCTTTGTCATTCGTACAAAGGTGTGCCATTCGGCTAACAGGGGCCCTCAGCCCAGAAATCTATCACAACCCTTGCCAACCAACTTTGAAGGTCAAAGAACAAAACAAGTGACATCCACATAGAGATACTTTTAATATTTTAAGGTAAATATGAAGGACTACACAAACCTTCATTCTAGCCTTTCTTCTTTCTCTTCCTCCTAAATATATAATTTTTGATGGCACTAATGCTGTGGTTCTCAAACATTAATGTGCATTAGGGCTCATGGGAGGGTCAGGTTAAAAGTGCAGGCTCCAGGACACACCATACTATACTTGTAATAATTTTATAAAGGGAAAAAATAATATATGGTCTCCTAGTAAGTGGAGAGGGTTGGTTTTCCTTTGCCCTTTCCTCTTAATTCTCCCAGGAAAAGAAAAGTGAAGACCTCATGATTGAAAAGCCATAATGACTGAGCAGCCAAACCCATTCTTCACTTCTGCTAGTGAACCGCTCCGTATGGCATTGCCTTTATAAGCTGTCCAGCCGAAACCGGTTTGGCTCAGTGGATAGAGCGTCGGCCTGCGGACTGAAAGGTCCCAGGTTCGATTCCGGTCAAGGGCATGTACCTGGGTTGCGGGCACATCTCCAGTGGGAGATGTGCAGGAGGCAGCTGGTCGATGTTTCTCTCTCATCGATGTTTCTAACTCTCTATCTCTCTCCCTTCCTCTCTGTAAAAAATCAATACAATATATTTTTAAAAAAAATAAGCTGTCCAACACCAGTGCTTGTCTATTTGTTCATTCAGTAACATCTGAGAGGGTCTGCCGTGTGCCGGGGACTGCTCTAGGCTCTGAACAAATGCAACTTACAACTCTTGTTTTTCCTTCTCTATTGACATGAGATCTCTTATTTCTGTCATTTCACCAACAACACATCAGCCCAGTCCCAAAAGGAGTGTGTGTAGACTCATCTGCTGGCAGCAAGGAAGGGAGGAATGAAATAGTCTGACAATAATTTATTTAGGTAGCTCATATTCTCAAAATCCTATAAATTCTAAAGCAGGAATCAACAAGGTCAGACAGTGGCAAGAGACCACATGTACGGAATAACTTCTATGATTTAAACAGTGAGAATGGAAGGGCTGATGCAGGGTAGAAACAGTCATGTGAGCTACAAAATCAGTGCAAAAAATAGTCAAAGGTTTATTTAATATTCTCTTGATTGAATTTGAAAGCATGCATGATCTTCAGGGTTAGGATAGCTTGGTCCTAAGGAACTCGCTGAAGACTAGCTTTTAGGAGACTCCATGCACAGAGGAATTCAGAAATGTTAAGCAGACTTGAAAAAAAGAACCCAAAGAGGCTGCTACTCTTCTAACCTGTGCAGCCGCTAGCGCACTCTTGTGGTCTTCCAAAGTCACTACAAGATGTTCATGCTCGGTGAGTAAATTCTTATGCTGTTGCTACACAAAAAAGAATTTTACATGTTGAGTTTTAACATTCTAAGGCAAATTCTTTTTTGGCTGACGGTGGGATGACCACCCAAACATTGCTTGCTTGCCTATTTGTTTATTTCTTTGTTTGTTGTCGCAGCATTTGTTAAGTTTCAAAATCACTGTAAGGAGACGACTATGATTAAGGCAGTATTCCAAAATCAAGAATGTGCTACCCAAATATCATAATCATTTACAAGGAAATCAAAACTGAAGGAACAAATCTTTCAATATTAATAAACCTTTGTTGATAAAAAAAAGCGGATTAAAATGCAACCATCTAGCAAAAGAATCATTTCAGTACTGATGAAAATGTTCGGATTTTCAGACCCTCTCTTTTTAGCTTACGAAGCAGAAGTGGTAAAAGTATTGGGCACACTCCAGTTTATGCAAAGCCCTAATTAAACAGTGTGGATTTGTAAAGCAGGTCAATCATGGAATGACTTTTAAATCATTCCACAAGTAAATCAGGCAGACACTAAACTGTCAAACGCAGGGTTAGATGTTTACCTTGACATCTTGAAGCTGTGTATGTATGTCTTGGTGCGCTTTCCTTAGTTGTCTATTCTCTTCTCTCAAATTGTACACGGTCTCTATTTTAGAAAAAGAAAAATCATGCATAAAGCCTGAGAATTTTTAGGCTTTTGATTCTAATATTTTTATATCTAAAGCTTCACATAACTTGTTTTAAGATTTATTTTGAACTTTAACAATATAATATTCCAAGTCAACAGAAATTATACTGTTAGGGCATGGATTCAGTTGGATATCCCAATACAATCTGGTTCAGTAGTTTAAATACGTGTAAACAGGTTATACACTGTAGAAGTAACGAATTTTTGATTACTCGGGAGTTAAAAATGAAATATTTCTGTTAATAAGCAAGCTCTTAGGAATAAAATGTGATGGGCAGGGGTGGTCTAAGACGTGAGTCTCTTTAGAAATTTGGACACAGTTATCAAAAAGCACAAACCCTATTTCTCAGAGCATAAATCATTTCTAACGCCCCAAAAGGTATTTCAACATAAAGGCAACTCAAGAAATAAGAGACAGAGATAAATCTCACTTACTTGTTGAAAATTCTAAACACATTTTTGTTCTCTTACCACTGAGTACTTGTCTGATCCAAATTCTCTGTTCTAGGGAAGTTTTTCCAGGGTGAGACAATAGCAATCATAGTGAAGTCCTAAAACATCCCCAATCTTATGCCCTAATATTCAGGATACAGCCTTAGCAACTTACAGACTCTAGACCTACTGCTCTTACCTCTTTGGCAATTCTCTCACATCCTGTATCTGGACATTAGATGTTATAAATTGGCAGCCACAATGACTATTATTTTTTTGCCCCTGCAATGTTGGCTTATATATCTCCCACATCTGAATAGTTGTCACTATTTTCAAAATCAAGACTCCGGCAACACTAGGCCAATTCTCACGTGCAATGCTCAGCGAAAGCTGGGCAGTGGCAGGCTGACCATATGATTCATGTTCCAAGAGGAGACACTGGGACAGCAGACGCCAACTGGACTATGCTGAGCAAACTGCCCCTCAGTGGCAGCCACCCCCCTGCAGACCAACCCTGACTCTCCCATGTGGCACGTGGCGCTGAAGGAAAGTCCCAGTCACCAGCACTCTACACCTTTTCTGTCCATCTTCATTCATTAGAAGTCCCTGCTGTCTCCTGGGCATTGGATTTGTGACGGGTTTAGGGAAGAGATTGACAACAAGGTGGGAAATGTGTCCAGGGATTGGTTTGTCCATCTACATGGAATAATGGATTTTCTCGAAGTTCAAAACAGCACCACTGGTGATCCAAGGGGACCATAAACGTGTCCCTGGCTGGATGGGACTTCAGTCTACACACATAGGAACACACACATTTGAAGTACCCACACTTTGCTAGATTTTAAAGCACTTACAGACTATAAACTCAATGGCAGGGGCGCCCATGCTTCTGCTGTATTAGCCAGCCTCAACTTCTTCATTTGTTAAATTAGGCTCAACATGACGCCTGCCTCACAGGTTGTTATGAGAATTAAATAAGATAACTGCATGAAGAGTCTCACCTTGGTTCCCGTACATGGTAAACATCTGTTGAGTGACAGCTATTATGCTGATGCAAATGAAAAGAATAATTATCTAAGCTTATATGCTATCAGCTCATCTCCCCAGGAATTCCAAATTCTCTCCTCTAGACTACAAAGACCACTTGACAACACACCTTCGTTTGCCACTACTGAGCTGCGTCTATCCCTTTAACTTACTATCCCAGGCTTTATCAAAGATCATAATCAAACAAAACTGCTGGTGTGAAAATTACTTACAAAAGTGTCATCAGGGTGTTCTCACACTCTGTTGGTTAAGGTCTCTTTGAGAAATTTTTCCCAAAAGTTAATTGGTAGCAGAGTGTTTGTTCTCTCTCTCTCTCTCTCTCTCTCTCTCTCTCTCTCTCACTTTGTCTCTGTTGCTCCCCACCCCCAAGGTATCAGGATATTCTCTCTTTCTAATAACAAGAGCCTCTATAACTTTCCATATTTCCCCTATTGTCCTAGATGCCAGGAAGTTCAGGCTCCAATTATCTTAGTATGCAGAACTCACATACGTGCCCGTCTATTTTCCATGGTTCTTATTTCTTACTTCTATATATAATTTGTTAAAACTGTACTACACATGGATTTTGTTTCAAAGAAAGAGGTAAATACAGAGTAGACATAAGAAAACCTGCCCTTTAGGGATACTGCTAAAATTATATGAACTAGTTATGTCAAGTGTGCCAAGAACAGGTCAGGCACCTATGAAATTTTATTTCTTTTTCCTTAAAGAATCTACTTATTGCCCTAGCTGGTTTGGCTCAGTGGATAGAGCGTCGGCCTGCGGACTGAAGGGTCCCAGGTTCGATTCCGGTCAAGGGCATGTACCTGGGTTGCGAGCACATCCCCAGTGGGGAGTGTGCAGGAGGCAGCTGATCGATGTTTCTCTCTCATCGATGTTTCTGACTCTCTATCCCTCTCCTTACCTCTCTGTAAAAAATCAATAAAATATATTTAAAAAAAAAAAAAAAAGAATCTACTTATTTATTATCAGTGTAATTTAATATATTTACTCAGCTTAGCTCAGTGTATCCACTATGCCAAAGTCTCTTCCCTCAACACTGAAAGGTGTGGCTTCCCAGGGCGGGGCAAGTGCTTTCTGACAGGAAGTCCAACCATGCAGCCCACAACAAATATTTTTGTGGCCCAACCAATATAATGGTATGTAAGACATGTTTTAATAAAAATTTCATAACTTAAATTTTACAATATCTTGTTATATATAATTATTAATAACAAACTACAACGTTTGCTAATGACTGATTACTATAATCGTGTTGCATTCATTTCCCTTATGCGCCTTACACTCAGGCGCACCATTTCTCTCCACTAATACCAGCAGCGAATATTTGCATTACGCTTATTAATTTGTGCAGTTATTCAGTGTCTGGTAAGTTCAAGTTCAAGAAAAAATATTATTTGTTATTAAAATGTTCTATTATTTTATGTTAACAATTATTTATTTCAGCCCTTTGTATTCAGCATGTCTCAATCAAAATAAACCTATGTTTCTATGAAAATTGAATCTTTTGTGTTTTGTGGCCCACATCAACTTAAACCTCGTTTATTTGGCCGTTAGCCTTTGAGTTTGACATGCTTGCTTTACACTATTTCTGTGAGGGCTTCTGTATTCAGTCTTTCTTCCTTCGTTTGGTTATTATTATTATTACTAGAGGCCCGGTGCATAAAATTTGTGCATGGGTAGGGTCCCTAGGCCTGGCCGGTGATCAGGGCTGATCGGGGCCTTCCAGCTCCCGGTTGGGGCCTCCCTCCCCCTGCTGCCAGCTGCCAGCCGGGGCCTTCCTTCGTTCCGCACCGCCCCCTGGTCGTCAGCGCATGTTATAGCGAGTGATAGAACTCCCAGTCTCCCGGTTGAACTCCCGTGGGGACACTTTACATATTAGCCTTTTACATATATCGATTATTATTATCATCATTATTATTTTGTATTCCCCCATTCAATCTTGGCTGCCACAATCAGACAGACAGAAAGCGCGAGGACCCTTTTTTCTTGCATCTGCACTGTAACCGTAGCAACAGACAGTAACTGCTCCAGGTCTGTCAAATAGATGCATTGCTGTTTTGTTATCTTAATGACCCCTCACCACCAGCCACATCACCAACAAGCCAAAGCTCCTACATGTCTACACCTCGAGGGAATTATCTGCTGACACCCAGCCCAACTATCAAGACCACCTTAACCCTTTGTAATTTGCCTCAGTGGCTACTTAATTCCTCCTATGAGCCTTTTTGTTGAAACTTATTATTTTGAAATACTTACAGACAAAACGTTGCATAAAAAAAACACAAAACACAGAGAGGTTTGCCCGGCCAGCTTAGCTCAGTGGTTGAGCATTGACCTATGAACCAGGGCACATGCCTGGGTTGTAGGTTTGATCCCCAGTGTGGGGCATGCAGGAGTCAGCCAATCAATGATTCTCACTGATCACTGATGTTTCTATCTCTCTCTTTCCCTCTCCCTTCCTCTCTGAAATAAATAAAAAATATTTTTAAAAAAACACAGAGAGGTCCAAGGTATCCATCACCCACCTTCTCTCAATGATCACCCTGTATATAAATGCAGTGTACTACTCCAAACACCAGGAAGTTGTTTGGCACAAGTACAATTAACTAGACTATAGACCTTACTCAGATTTCACCACTGTTTTTGGAGACACCATGTATTTTTTAAACCATTTTTCACACTTTGAACTTATTTAAATAGTTTATTTAAATTTAATATTATTTAATATTTATTAATCACTGAATAGGAATTGTAGAATGTGCTACTTCTCATTTCCAAAACTCACAATCACTTTGAGAAGTGACACATTTTGTTCCATATTACTATGAAAATACCTGACGTTGATGTTGATGGCAATTATATGTACTGAAGGCTTACCACAGACCAACAGCTGTTCTAGGTGCTTTTCATAAGTTATTTAACCCTCACATCAACCCTACGAGGCTGATACTGTGTATGAACATCCCAGTTTTACAGATGAGGACAATGAAGCTGGTGGTGATTTCACAACTGGCCCGTGGTCACACAGCTAGTGACTGAAGACTCACCAGGGCAGGCGGACTCTAAGGGCCTGAGCTATGGCAAGCCACTATGAGCCACCACTCAGAAGTCTTTCATCCCCTTGAAGATTTTAAGAAATGCTTCACCATCACAATTTTTGATCATCGCAAGGCCTGGGGAGCACGGATAGATGGCAGCTTGTGGGCTGAGGTCAGAGATGCCAAGTCTTGCAACACATACCCTCAACACATACAGGCAAGAACTGTCTTACCCAACCTGGCCAGTGTGCCCACTGAAAAACACTAACTATTCTCTGCTTCCCTAAACAAACCAAAGAGATAAGGATAAATGTGGAATGTTATAAAGAAGTGACTAGGAAAGGACCTTATAATACAGCTAAACCAACCACCATGCAAACAACAAATAAATCAAAAGTCTGTTGTTCTATTGAAACATTACTATGAGCACTTATTTCCATATGAACGGGCTAAGCCAGCGGTTCTCAACCTGTAGGTCGCGACCCCTTTGGCGGTGGAACGACCCTTTCACAGGGGTCGCCTAAGACCATCCTGCATATCAGATATTTACATTACGATTCATAACAGTAGCAACATTACAGTTATGAAGTAGCAACGAAAATAATTTTATGGATGGGTCACAACATGAGGAACTGTATTTAAAGGGCCAGAAGGTTGAGAACCACTGGAAGCAGATTCCCAAATACCTTTCAGCTTAGAAAGTTCCTGCTCTTTCTCCTGCTGCAGCTGCAGGTATTTCTGCTTATGGTCATTAAACGTCCTACTGAAGTCTTCTCCCTGCTTGCGGTGTTCCTCTTCCAAGTCGCTGTGCTGTTTCTTTAGCTCCTCGTGCTGACTCTGCAAAAATGAGACTTTGAATAAAAATGTAGATTATCTAAATTATAGTCAGAGTCTATTTCCCAACAACGTAGTCTTTCTCTTGCAAGAAAGTGAGAACAAATGAAGAAGGAGGTTTCATGTTCCTCAGGTTGCTTTTAATTTGTGCAGCTCACCTCCGTTTCCCTTACATTTCAAATAACGAGTTTAGGATCATGGCCAAAAATAATATTCTTCCTAATTTTTAACATCAATGGAAACAATAAGAAGTTAAAAGTTAGCAGGAGAGATGGAAAAGGGAGGGATCTGGGGAAATTCCCAGGCACTCAAATTACTCTGGAAGCAAGGTAAAGCTAATGGAAAAACTAACCCTCTGTGAATAGTCTAGACTTCCTCTTTCAATCTGTTGTTTTCCTAAAACTATTTTTTTATTTCCCTTCTTTGATTTTCAGCCTTCCTGGTAAGCCAGTTTAAAGAAGGGAGAAAAAAAGATTCTTCCCTTTTGGGGAAGTATTAATTGATTGTATACTGAATTATTCTTATTTATCTTACTCCTGATTATAATACTATGCTATAATGACAATCTAGATAAATTCTACAGTCTCCACATGCTTCATGTGAAAGGTTATCTGCTGTAATTCAGGTACTGCTTTCTTGATAATAGAAAAGATTCTGATTTCAATAAAAAGTACTTGCCCTGCTGCCCTGGCTGGGTGGCTCAGTTGTTGGAGCAAAGTCCCATACACCAAAAAGGCTGTGGGTTCAACTCCCAGTTAGGACACATACCTAGTTTGCGGTTCAATCCCTGGTCCGGGTACATATGGGTGGCAGCCAATCGATGTTTCTCTCTCTCTATCTCTCTCTCTCTCTCAAAGTGGTCTGTAAAAGGACTTTTTAAGTATTAGTGGCACAAAGGAAGCATTTGAATAGTTTACTGCCCGCAGTGTGTCTAAATAAAGAAAATATCTAAGAGAAACCACCATAAAAATTAAATAAACAAAAATCCTTAAAGAATAAAGAGAAAAACAAAAATAGTAGTTGACCAGAGAGTCTGATTTATAAGAAAATGTATAATAAATTAAATATGTTCTTTGTAAAATGGTAAAAATATGATGGGGCATTATACTTACATATCATTTTGAGCCAAATACAACTTTAATATACCATATTATAATAGAAATCAACTTTCTGTAACTGTCCTTAATCATTTAAGTTACTTAATCCTTTCCCTCATTCCTGAAGAACAACATTAAATTACTCACTTTCAACATCTGATGCTGCACATTCAACGCACTGTATCTACTATTGGAATCTTGCTGTAAATTGGAAAGAAAATAGTTAACACAAAGATTTTAAAAATCTGGCTCTTTTACTAAACACAGCTTAAAAGTCTTAATGAAAGAATTTCATTTATTTCGCTTGTGTAAGCTAAAATGAATTTACACTTGAACCAGGATGTCTCTGAGGCCATCTCCTTATATAATAGCAGAAATAACGTTTTAACACTCGATAAGTTTGCTAGATTTTAGTCTTGACAAAGAGGAAATTCCCATGGAATCATAAAATAGCAGCTTGGAGAAGACTTCCACTCTCTCATTCGGAAGAGCTGAGGCCCAGGTGTACGGAGGAGCTTGTCCTGAGACAGATAATCATGCATTGTGCCGGGGCTCCAAGGGCAGGTGGGGCTGAACCAACAAGGACCAGGTCTCACAAGCTTAGTTTGGCTCACGGAGGGGAGAGAAAGGCTGCTTTCCTTCCCTGAGATTCCGTGGGCAAGAAGTTCTACATCCTCTGCTACATTCCAGTGAGACTCCATTGCACAGAGTGAGAATTAGAAAAGCTAAGGAGCAGACCAAGGCCAACATTTCCTTCAGGGGCAGAGCCAGGGCTGAAACTTGAGCCTAAGCCTAAGGTGGGTCCATGTTCCAGGAACAGATCACTGGATCCCTGTGAGACACCTTCACAGGCGGGTCTCACACAGGTCCACCGTCCTGGGAGCCATGACCAGCCAGTACGCAAGACACCTGAGGGTTTTCTCTCCCGCGCTGTGTCGTACCTCACACGCCACACTCCTGGCTTACTGCACGGCCAGCACAAGGACGCGTTCAATCATTTCCCAGTTCATAGTTTTTACAGCTTCTAAAATGAACTGCATTTTTGCTTTCTCATTTTATTTCATTACTTCACTACTTTATTTTAAGTTACAGTGAAATTACATTATAAAATGCACAACAGAATGCACACAGTTTGGGTCAGAGCTTTTAAAGCAAGTAGTAGCCTCCCAGCTACCCAACGAACTGACTCTTCTCAGTTTTAAGACCTCAAAACATGAATGTTTTACTCAACTAATGCTTACTTTTTTTTTTTTTAGAGTAAGAGAAAGACTAGTTTTTCTCCAGTTAATTTGGACTTGAAAACTTTCTAAGGCCAATGTCATTTTCATTCATGCATGCATTCGACAAATGTGTTTGGATGAGCTCTGGACGGGAGAGGCGAGGGAGGACTTCTCGGAGGTGGTGATCTGTCTGGCTTTGAGAGTGAAGAGCACGTGGGTACGCAGGAGCCCCCCAGTACTGTGTCAGACATTACACAGTAATGTCTGTGCAAACGCAAACCAAAATAAATATTACATTCTATAGGAAAGAAAGATTCTAAACAAATGAACAAATAAATGAATAAAAAATAATGTTTTTTATTACTGAAGATTAAGCTATTCACTGCGATAAGCAAAGATAGGTTTTAAAAGAACAATTTTTAAAGTCTCCCTCTTAAATATGTTTGGTGGCCAAAAAAAAAAAAAATATATTTCAGCCCTACAATACTAATGATAAACAGAGAAAAAGCTTTTGCAAGAATTTCCTCTCCTAAATTTCATGAAATAAAAACGAAAAATACAACTTACCCTTCCTTTATTTAGTGTTTCTTGTGCTTCTAACTTATAAACAAGAAAATCTAGAAAATACAAAATGGAAGAAATAGAGAGTAAGTTCATTCTTTGTGAAATTTTAAACATCTAAAAGAATAAAGGCAAACTTTACTCAGATTTCCAAAAAAAGTTCCAGGTTTAAAACAATCTACTTGGTGAGTTATATATACTTTCTTTTACCTCTCCATACTTTAGAAAAAGTTGAAAAACTATTATATATTTTTCCTCTTTACCTTAAAGCCGTAAATCTTGCACCAACAATATCTACATTACAACCAACTGATTAAAAGTACATTTAGAATGCACACTCTGTGATTAACCAGCCTTTAAATTAAAGTGGAAAAACACAAGCAGCACACCTAAAGACAGGGATGATTTATTGCTCCCCACTAGATGGCACTGAAATCACTCAGGCCCTGAAGAGAATACCATCCTTCATGCTCCTAAAGCATATTATCCACTAGATGGCCCTGTAAAATCACTCTGCATTTGAAGACAAGAAAAATCCAAATCCGATCAAATCATCTGAATGCTGTTAAACTCCTATTCTTCGCACAGGCTTAATTTAATCCAAGGGTCAGCAAAACATCCTAATCAATACTGCCCTCCGGTGTTCTCCCTCCTTCTACCCACCCAGTTAATTATACAGAACATCGAATTTCAATCTCAAGATTTATCACAAAACGTGAATAAACATAAAATGCAGGTAACTTTAAATCACAAGCTGTATAAAGCCTATGCTTTATACCAAAATTCTGATAAAAATCATAGCATTTACCTAATATCTGTGCTAAATGTTATTTTTTTCTAAATAAACCGATTAGCTGTCCAATAAAAGCCTTCACAAGATAAAAACAGGTTCATAACTTAAAAGATGTTATACAATGTGATCAATTTATTACGTTATAAATTTGTGTGTGTATATATGTGTGTGTGTGTGTGTGTGTGTGTGTGTGTAGATATATACACACATGTGTGTGTGTGCATATGTATATATAAAATTTGTCATATTCCGGACCAGTGGTTCTCAACCTTCCTAATGCCGGGACCCTTTAAAACAGTTCCTCATGTTGTGGTGACCCCCAACCATAAAATTATTTTCATTGCTACTCATAACTGTAATTTTGCTACTGTTATGAATCGTAATGTAAATATCTGATATGCAGGATGTATTTTCATTGTTACAAATTGAATATAATTAAAGCATAGTGATGAATCACAAAAACAATATATAATTATATATGTGTTTTCCAATGGTCTTAGGCGACCCCTGTGAAAGGGTCATTCGACCCCCAAAGGGGTCGTGGCCCACAGGTTGAGAACCGCTGTTCTGAACAATGCATACTGTTACTTTCTGGATGTTTGTAGATAAAAGTACCAGGTATTAGTAACATATGTGTTTAATATTCAAATGGAAAGCTGTTTATTTCTGAAATGGTATATATAACCTCAAGGTGGCACACACTGAAAGATTCTAAACCCAGTCTTGAGCAGAAATTATTTTAATGCACAAGGCACAGCAAATTGCTTGACATCTCTGTCTACCTATAAAACTGACTTTGAGTTAATAATAAATTTCTTAGCAAAAAAATAGTAAAGCAAATACATGATGCTTCATTACTTACCTTCCTTTGCTTTCTTATGTTCAAGTCTTTCCTTTTGCAAGGATTTTTCTAATCTTGATCTGTGTTCATACACAACTGGGGGAAAAAAGAGTTAAATTTTATTTTCAAAGAAAGAATTCTAAAGTAAAATTAATATCATTTTTTAAGATAGCAGGAAACAGTTTAAAGTCTTTTCACCATGAAAATAAAAATGTATGTATGTATAATTTCCACATTTGGGGTAAAAAATAGACACAATAATCAACACAATTCTGGGCTGACCCCTGTACAGTGTGCCCCTTTATAGAACCAGTACTCCGGAAGAGGATGTGGCCACCTTTGCCAGCTCCTTTTCCTTCTCCTGCTTCTAAAATGAGCATCTCTGTGAGGTTCCATGTCTCTTCCTGGGCAACCATGTCCACTCTCATGTCTTCAACCACCATCTGCATAGCATTCACCCCACATGTGTACTTCTAACCCTGCCTCTCTCTTAAGCATTTGAGTATTTCCTAAACCCTATAGGGCAGTGGTTCTCAACCTTCTGGCCCTTTAAATACAGTTCCTCATGTTATGACTCAACCATAAAAGTATTTTCGTTGCTACTTCATAACTGTAATGTTGCTACTGTTATGAATTGTAATGTAAATATCTGATATGCAGCATGGTCTTAGGCGACCCCTGTGAAAGGGTCGTTCGACAGCCAAAGGGGTCGCGACCCACAGGTTGAGAACCACTGCTATAGGGTGTTTCTACCTACATATCCATAAGCACTGCCAAACCAACATGATCTGAATTTGAGTTAAGGTTGCTGTGAGCAGGTGAGAAAACCTCAGCAGCACACCCCTGGAATGAGAAGGAAGGTGTACGTCCCCACATCAGGGAAAACAAAGGTGAAAGAGGCGCAGAAATGAAGGAGGGAAGGACAGTCCAAAGAATCTACAGAACTGCCCACAAAAGAACAAGCCAGGCTTACAGCTGCCTTGGCCAGAAGAAACGAATGGCCGAGCGATGTCATGCTGTGACCTTCCTGCACTCTCATCCCTGCCGACACCAGGGTTTGCCTGGTGAGTAGGAGAGGAAGAGCAGACGTGTTAGAGGACAACCAGGGAGAAGATGTCTCTCAGGACTCTTTTCCCCGATACAGGCTTCCCACTCCAGCAAAAAAGAGCTGCTAGAGAGGGAGAGGTTTACCTCTGCATGAAGGACATATGGTGTCACACTGGACTAGACCAGATACTTACTAAGCCTGGACTGTGTCTATGGATAAAAGTGCTTGAAGGTTTATTTTTATTGAATAAATGCGATGCGTCACACTGGTTACGTTTTAGGTACACAGCAGTGTTACTTTGATACATTTATAGACTGTAATGTAATTACTGATGTAGCAATACTTATTACACTACACAATTATAACACAAGAAAGATTTTTTTTTTCAATCTGAGAGAAGCTAAGAAGAAACTAAGTCAGGCAGAGATTTCATCTGGGGACTAAAGTGCAACCCCACAGAGTGGTTTGAACAGGCAATGGCGGGAAAGGAGAGGACAAATGAAATTCCGGATGTGCCATTTGATTCCTGTTTGCTCAGCATTACGGTCACATATGACCTCATTCCCTGGCAGGCTAAGCCAAGCCTAACAGTTGGTTCTTTTACCAGTGCCTAGCTAGCTTCCCACAACTACCTAAGATAAAATGTAATCATTAGTCGCTGACCGACCATGAACAGCGTACACACCTGTCCAACACAACTGGCCTTCCAAAGTTGCCAGGGTCACAGCAACGCCCCCCCCCCCCCCCCACACACACACACACCTGCTACAATCTCTTACCACTGAAGGAATTTCCTGTCTCTCTTCCCACCCTTTCCCCGTTGTCACAGCTGCCAGTTACCAGCTACTGCTGTCCAACCTCCAACATGGCCATCCACTCCTGGGTCTTCCACCTTCTCCCCATACCACACATCCCGTCTTGTCATCTCATATAAACCTTCGGTTCCCAGGGGTCCATCTACAACTACCACAGCCCCTACTTCTACTCACACCTCTGCTAACATCTCTGTTCACACCACCCAAACTGGTATGGTGTCATCTCTGATAGCATGCCTGCCCCAATCTCATCTTTCTCCTCACCCTCAGCCTTCCTCTGGTCATTACAATAACCCTGCACCAATCCTTTTCTCCATCCGAGTTCCTATTCTATTCACCACACCACCCCAGTGCTATTATAAAGGCATTTACTCAGCCCCTACTATGTACCTGGAACCACATTATCAGTAGAAATGCAAAATGAATAGACCTGGGCCTTGGCCCCAAGATGCTCAGTCTAACATGGGAAATGGGTTAGGTAATTTGTAAATAATTAGAGCTAAATACATGTGGCATAATAAAAGTACATTTCAACCCAGAGAAAGACAGGGATGAGCTCTGGATGGGAGAGGGGTGAAGAGTGAGGGGAGGCTTCTTAAAGGAGGTGATCTCTTGGCTGCTTTGAGAGTGATGAGAAACATAAAGCAGCCCAGGTCAAAGGCACTTCTGGAACACATCACAGGGAGAAAGGCACAGAGGTATGAAATTAGACTAAAGGTAGTTGAACTCCAAAATGCTTGGCTGCAAGTCCATTGTTGAGAAATCGAGTTTGTTCAGACATATCTGTATATAAATCTCTCATCAATTTCTAGAATCCTACTAACAAGGGTTTCCTTGGATTGATACCAACAGTACCTCTTGTATGATGTTTGGGATGAAGCAGGGAGAAACGAAGATCAGTGCTGTTTTATAACAACAACCAAAGCCAAGCCCTGAACTGCAGGCTCGTAGTCTTGGAGCATTTCCGTCAGGTCGGGGAAACTTACAGGGAAACAGACGCTGTCATGATATAACATGACAGAGGCAAGAATGGGGTGCCACAGGAATACCTAAGCTCCGCAGCTAGAAGGAAAACACCCCCTCAACTCCAGTCCCCTGGCCAAAGTTCCTTCTGGGTAGAAGGTCACAAGAACCTAACGGGCCAGTGAAAAGGGAATTTTGGTGCACTAATTGGGCTTATTACGGACGATTTCAGCAAGCATGTGCACTCCTTTCAGAGAAAGAAACTGGCAAAGTAGTCAAGACCTTGCTCCAATGGAACTGAAGGGGCAGCCGGGGTTCCTGGGTCCAGGGGCTGCTGAGGATGTCAGGTCTGTTAGGGGCTAACAACTTCAGCTTAGAAACACCCATAATTAAAAAACAAAACAAAGCAAACCTGCAGTAGAGTCAAGAACATATATATGAGGGGAATGCTCACCACCCATCCCCAGCCACCTCTGACTCTCCATAGTAAATATCATGGAAGAGGAAGGACAGAGGGGGGAAGCTGCATTCATAAATTTCAATCCTGTGAAATTCTTCTTTGTTTAATATACAGCAGCGATTACTGTAAGCTCACTATTGCAAACTCAGTGCTGTATGGGACTCAGTCATCATTATCTTTGTCTTGGGAAGCAGAAAACTCATGGGTATGATTTCATCTTCAATAAGAGCGGAGTAGATTACACCAGGCAGAGAGGGGGTGTGGGGAGTGGGGTGAGGGCACTGGGTGTGGGGCGGTGGGAGATGGTGCTCCATTCTTTCTTTATCCTCTTGCCTGCAATGCAGTCAGGAAGATAACGTGCCAAGAGCTGATCCACAGCACCCATTTGTCATCCTGAATCACACAACTGTCTCTGACAGCTTTACGCTCAATGGGAATTTATACACTCAACATATGAAGAGCTGTGTGTCTCAAGAGCCAGAAGATCCTAGGATACACAGTTATAAACTTTCATAAATCACCTGAAGAGATGTTCTATGATGTCCACAAAGAGGAGACCATGTTTGTGGATTTCAGCCCAAAGGCAAAGGTCTTGGGACATCTGAGACATACTCATAAATACCAAAAAAATGGCATCACAACAAGAACTAAGGCAAGAGCCCTAACCAGTTTGGCTCAGTGGATGGAGCGTCGGCCTGCGGACTGAAGGGTCCCAGGTTCGATTCCAGTCAGGGGCATGTGCCTTGGTTGCGGGCACATCCCCAGTGGGGGGTGTACAGGAGGCAGCTGATCGATGTTTGTCTCTCATTGATGTTTCTTCCTCTCTGTAAAAAAAAATAAAAAAAAGAACTAAGGCAAGAGAATGTGTTTTTGTAAATGTAGTAGAAAAAAGGGATGTTCTAAACAGGAATAGAGGATATATGTCAAAACCATGAGTTAATTATCTATTAATTAATATTATCTTACTCAGAACTGGTCAAGCCATTATTGTAGCATCAGCTTCTAGTCCTGATGTGATATGACTTAAGAATGCAAAAATGGTTTGAGATTGGAGATGATCCCCAAGGAAGAAGGTGAGAAAGCAGCAGTGGCTGGTGGGAAGTTGAAGCGCGGTTCTTCATCAGGCCAGAGAAAGAAAAACAGGCCGAAAAGGAACCCAAAATTGGGAGCTGAGGAATCCACATGAGGTAAAAGACAGTGAGGGGTAAAATTAATCCTTGGAATTGGAAATTCTAGAAAGAAGGGGAAAAGGAAAGAGGCAGGCGGTAATATAATGGTTGAGAGCACAGACTCTGGCGTCTGAGTTCAGATCCCAGATCCATTCCTTGAGGGGCAAGTTCCTGAGCTTTGTACTTCAGTTTCTTTATATGGTGTGTGGTGGTAATAACAGTACCTGTCTCTTTGGATGGATGTTGGGGTTAAATGAGTTAATATATTTCAGGTGCTTAGAACACTGCCCAGCATGGGGTAAATACAAAAAAATACTAAAATATTTTTTCACTTATCAGCTGTGATGGCTTAAAAGTGCCTGAGAGGAAATAAAAGTGCCCTCTCAGCCCTAAAATTAAAGTCTAATAATAGCAAAGTAAAATAAAATAAATATATATACATATATATATACATATATTCATACATATATGTGTGTGTATAAAAGCCATAAGATCTTGATTTCAGTTTTCTTAAACAAATTTTTTATTCCACTTAAAAAAAAAGATAAAGTAAATAATCATTCTAATAGCTTAGTAAAACTCACAAACCAATTTTTTAAATAAAAATTGAAGGACAGTAAAACCAGACAGAATCTTTGTGCCCTTGCAGCTCTTCTAGAAAATTTCCCTATCAATTAAACACACACACACACACACACACACACACACACAAACACACACACACATAAACACACACTACCCTTAATTCTTTTAAAATGCATTCTCCAGGCTTTCGAGCTAGTGATTTATCCAGACAGGTTTACAGTTTCGCTTAGAAGGAGCCTGGCTAATCAATCCTTGTCACCTATCTCTATTTTTCTATTTATATTCTGAAGTCAAGGGCATCAGTCAAGATGAACTAATACTGCTAGAACCTTTGCAACAAAAATGGTATATAGTGAATATTCTCACAGCACCAAACAAGTTTAAGGAAAACTAAATATAAAAACACCAGCGTTCAATCTGGGCACTGAAGACCTTAGTGCAGAATAACACTGTAACAGGGACAGGGTTTGAATCATGAGAATTCGTGGGAAAAATAGGAAAGTCCATACTACTCATCATCTGCTTACTGAAAAGGAGTTTAATACTTTCCGTGCAGCCGAGAATGGAAAGAGGTTTTATTCCATTGTAAAGCCTTCAAGAGTTTAAACACATCAGCTTCCTACAGCAATTTTCCATTTTAACTCTGACTTCCCTCTGAAAGTCACAGAGAAATTAGCGTATACTTCACTTATGGGCAAAACACATATCCATGACATTTCGGGGTAAACTGCTCCAAATCAGAATTAGAAAGCAACACTAAAATTAGACAGAAAACACTGCTAAGTGTTTTAACACCTTAAGCCAGAGAAAGAGCAGTGTTTCTTTGGCAGAAGCAACAGCCCACGGAATTTTGCTTTCAGTCCTGACAATAACATAAGGTTTTATCTTTATTTTAAAAAACAACAACAACTGAGGCTTGATATGAGAGTCACACAATTCAACTGGCGAAAATATTAAGATTTGCAAGTAACTTCATCATGTGGCATATAATAAAAATTATAATGAATAAATTTGTGCTTTTGATCACTGTGGGTGAGATTTTTAAGTAGGACAGCAAGAGAGATGACAAAAAGGAAAATAAACTAAAATCAATACAGCACTTTGAGGTCTGGTTTTGTAGGCCTAAAATCGTAGCTATTTATTATAGTCCCAAACCAGTTTTCGGTGGTGTTCTAACTCCGGAAGTGAGGGGAAGGCTGGCCACTTATCCACCCTCTTCCTTCGAATGAGTTGGTCGTTAGCATGAAGACAACATCACAGAATTTTCCAATTATCCTTTTTTCATTCTTTCATATTTGCCTCATAAGAAGTCTAAGATGGAAGACAGATCTCCTTAGAAAACAACCGACATAAAATAAGTAAAAGACAAAAGAAGGGAGTCGACTAATACCATTTTGAGGACCTCCCCAGCAAATTGCATGTTGAGGACCTCATTTTGAGGATCCCGCCTCCAGCCCTGTGATTGGCCAGGGCTCCCCTGAGGCTGTCTTCAGTGCCTCCCCACCCGACTGTTCCCATAAAGTCTCCCTGAGTTCCGAGTCCCTCTTCATAACATCTCACATCACCTGCACCCATCTCCATAACCCCTCACACACAACTCCTAGACCTTTAAATTCAGCTTTTACTTCTCGCTCAATCCCAGCTGTACATCTTCCAGAACAACTCAACCTTTCCAGTCTGCTTGACAATTTATAGCTGAATTTAATTATTAATTAAGCCTTTTTATGGTTCACTCCCTTTACTAAATTACATAGTCACGTTCCAAGCCTGGGGGCAGAACCTTCCAATGGCTCTCATTAACCAGTGACCTAGCCCTCTCAGGGCTTCAGCAGAGTGTTCATCCTGCTCCAGCCCCAGCAGCCTCTGTGGTCCTCCCCGAAGCCAGGCCCGCTTTTGCCTCAGCACCTCGGACTGCCTCTTCCAGGGGCTTCCACTGCTCCTTCTCCAGATACCTGTGCAACTGGCCTCCTCGCCTCCTTCAGGTCTTTAGCTTCTCACCAAGTTCCTCCTGGACAACCTATCTAAAATTGCAACCTGCTTCCCACCCTCCACACTCCCAATCTCCCTTCCTATTTTATGTATCTCCTTAGCACTTAACACTCTATAATATTTTTTTACTGATCTGTCTTACGTACTGCCCTTCTATCCCACTAGAGCAGTGGTTCTCAACCTTGGCTGCACATTAGAATCACCTGGGAATCTTTTTAAAATCCTGATTTCTGGTCCTCATCCTCCGGAAATTCTGTTTCTTTGTTACTAATGTTGTGACCCCACCCCATAACAAAATATTTCATTCTTTTCCTCATTTGCCTGCCATCCTTTAGGTCCCAGCATTTTTCAACTGAATTTCCACACTTGTTAACTAATTAGTATCACATATCCCAGAGAATCCTATATAATAAAAGGCCAGCGACCATACAGTGTAATGACCAGGACAACCGATCGACCAGTCGCTATGAGGTGCATTGACCACCTCTTGGTCCCTTCCCGCAGCCCGCAGACTCCGATCGCTGGATGGCCAACGGGGAACTGGGGTGGGTGGTGGCAGGGCAGGACTGGGGAGTGGTGAGCGAGCGGAAGTAGGCCCTGATCGTAGGCTAGGCCTAGGGAACCTACACTCGCACATTTTCGTGCACTGGGCCTCTAGTAAACAGATAAAAGAATAGAGATTAAACATAAATTTATCTGTTGAGGTATAGGCTCATTAAGATTAGCTGTAGTTAAAGCATAGCCCTGAAATATAGCTCTTAGAATGCTGAGAGACCAAAGAACAAACTGATTAGGTATTTTTCTATGAGGTGGCAACTGAAGTATTTTTTTTATTGCACAATGAAGTTCCTATAATAGTTCTCACCAGTGTTATTTTTAAGTTTGCTATGCATACAGTTGATTGTAAAAGTCGTTTAAATGTAAATTTCAACTATGATTTGAATTGGTGCTTAACTGCCTTTTCTATTTTGGATAAAACTATATATACCCAGGCTTTCCCTCGTGACACAATGTAATTGAGATTTGCCTTTTTGAAACAAGTATTATATTAGCTGACTTAAGCTATATTTCCTCATAGAGCTTCATAGAGCTCCTTTCTGGCATGCTTTCAAGTGGTGAGCCACTAATAATCATCATTATGAGATGAAATCTATTCACTCCTCATGAAAGGATTCTTCTCTTAGCTGCTCAGTGCTATTATATTACAGCCCAGATTACAACCCAGTAGTGTTCCAGGCACCTTGGGAGACACTAAAGTGTAGGATTTACTCTTAGGAAAAGCTTACAACCAATAAATTCAGGTTGTAGGAAGAGGGTAAAACAGTAAGAAGACAATTAGAGATCACCAAAGGTTAGGGAGCTGGAGTGGCATAATGACATGCTGAGTCAACAGAGTTTTAAACATAATCTCTTTTTAGGCTGAGAGGAAAAATACCCTCTGGTCCCATAAAAATGCTGCACTCTACCAAGCAAAAATTACATGTAAAATTATATGTGTATATATATTAGAAACTTAAGGACTCATAGTAATAGAAGCAAAAATTATTCTAAAATTGGATGTATATAAATAGACCCTGTACAGTACTATTCTTCTTATCTAGTAGTCAAATTTCAGCTGGACAGCATCACAGCACTTCAGGGAATAAAGTATGAGAGAGAAAGAGGGTTAGGTTTCTGGTCACCCAGCATTAATGCAAGGATGTATAAGAATGCCCTTGAGAAGGGCTAACATATGCAAAAGCACACAGTTTTATAATGGGACTATGAATTTATGCACATACTTTTCATAATGTATGTGCTTGAAGCAAACATAAAAGATATTTAATTTTCATAAGTTATCTAGCAAAGATGAAACAACCTAAAATCCAGAACTTCAGTAGCAATCCCTAAGAGGTTTTTATATTGAATAAACCTGAACCCAGAGAACACCTATGACCAGGGTAGAAGGAGCTGAGCTACCATTGGCTTCTCCTTCAAACCAACCCAGCAATCCCAGCTTCATCCAAACTCCCAAAGTCAACTTTTTATTTCAAAATATGAAAATAGGCAACATATCTTATAAAAGGTTCCACAGAAATCTGGCTTGTAAAGAGATACTATGTAAGCTCTCTTACATATCACATCCCGAATATTTTATTCAACGAATAAAACAAATATTCATCACTCACTTTATACATCATGAGCAGAACAGTAAGAAATATCTTCTCTGGGAGCTCATATCCTGGCAGACAGATGTAAATGATAATACGCTTAATTAATAGTATATTAGAAACCAGTGAGGGTCATGGTGGGAGGGGGAAGAGCAGGGCATAAGAAATTGGAGGTGTGGGAAGGATGGGTCAGAATTAATTTTTAAATAGTGTGGTCAAGGCAGGATGCAGTGCGAAGACTCGAAGAAAGTGAGTTAGTGCTACAAACATCTGGAGGAACTGGTCCAGCTAGAAGGAACAGGTAATGCAAAAGCCCTGAAGTGCAAGTATAGCTGGGATGTTCTAAGAACAGCAGGAGACCAGGGTTGCTGAGGGAGAGTGAGCCAGGAAGGTCAAAGGGTGAAGGTGGGGAAGGGGTCAGATAGCAATAGGCCTCCTAGGACCTAGTGAAGACTGGCTTTTCCTCTGGGAGAAACGAGGAGCCACTGGAGTGTTCTGAGAAGGAACACGTGACATTGACTTGGCATTTAAAATGATGATCACTTGGACAGACTGGTACAGATGCAAGCAGGGAAACTAGTTAGTAAGCAGGCTTCTGCAGAAATCAGGCCTGAAGTCATGACAGGACAGGGCCTTCTGCATTTATACTGAAGATACACCAGTGCCTCTTGTCAGCTGAGATAGAGGCCACAGTGGGACAGGTTTGTGAGAAAGATCAGGAATAAGTAGTTGCTGATGGCAATTTTACTGGTACTCAGCCTGCAGGACTGAAGCTACAGAGGTGACATTTGCCACGGATGTTAAAAGATGAGGACAATGGAGGAAGGACAGAGAAAATCCATATAGTGGAGAGAGAACAGGTAAGAGCCCTGAGGCAGCAACAAAAGGACCTATTTATTGTGATCCTGACACCTCCCTGAAGATAAGAATAACCTGGAGTATTTGTTCCCATCAGATTCCTGGGGTTCAGCCAGACTCTACTCAGCCAGAATTTCCAGGGAAGAGACTTAATCATCTGACTATTTAGCAAGTATGCGGTACTCACTCCCCGTGAACTTTTATAGGAAAGTTCTGGAAACACTATGGTTAGCCTGGGTTGATAGGAATGCGATAAATCAGGGTTGGGAGAGAATGACAGGACTGGAATTGACTTGATCAGATCTACATGGCTGTAAAAAATAACCTGATGGGTCAAGTAGAAGGCAGGGTAGAGAGTCTGAGAGTGAGTAGAAGTTGATGATTAGCCAGGAGGTCACTGAAATAACCCAAAATAAAGTAACATGGAAGTTAAACTTCTATATTGCCTGGATATAAGGAAATATCACTTTTGCCAATAAGACAATCCAATAAAAAGTTCTTTTTTCTGATCGGAATATACAAAATTTAGGGAAGTGAAAAAGAGTAGGAGATGAAAAAAGTATGAGTAGGCACTTAAAGATATCCTAATGGAAATTAAATATATGAAAAAGTGGCCATCAAAATTAGTCATCTCCGAAACCGGTTTGGCTCAGTGGATAGAGCGTCGGCCTGCGGACTCAAAGGTCCCAGGTTCAATTCCGGTCAAGGGCATGTACCTGGGTTGCGGGCACATCCCCAGTAGGAGATGTGCAGGAGGCAGCTGATCGATGTTTCTCTCTCATCGATGTTTCTAACTCTCTATCTCTCTCCCTTCCTCTCTGTAAAAAATCAATAAAATATATTTTTTTAAAAAATTAGTCATCAAGGAAATCAAATTAAAATCATAATGCAGTACCTATACGCTTCCATCAATAGGGCTAAAGTTTAAAAAGACAGAAAATACCAAGTCAACAAGAATGTGGGGGAAGAACTCCCCTCTTTGCTGATGGGTGTGTAAATTAGTAAAACCACATTAGAAAAACTGTTTGACAGTATCTGCCAGCGCTGAGGAAGAAATGCCTTGTGGCCTAGGCCCAACCAAACGCCTAACATTTAGTCACCTGAAGTCACACAGGAGAATCCTAACAGCAACATTATCCATAATAATGAACATCTAGCAGAGCAGAATGGATAAGTAGCGGTTGTTCAAAAAATAAAATACCACTCAACAATGTGAACCAACTAGATGTAACAACGTAGGTGAAGTTCACAAACACAATGATGAGGAAAGGTGCCAGACAGCAAAGCGGTAGTTACTGAATGATTCCACTTACACAAAGTTCAACACAAGTAGAACTAATGGGCAGTGCTAGGAGAGAGGGCACGGTTCCCAGAGCACATGGCAGTGGTAGGCAGGCGGCGAGGACTGGAAGAGAGTACGAGGGAGCACTTTGGGTGCTGGTGATGTTTTGATTCTCGGTCTACACGGTCTGTTTGTGTAAGTTCACTGAGCCGTAAACATGTGATGTACGTACTTTTCTGAATATACAATTGTGTCGTGAGATCATGATGTCTGTTATTTCCAGTTGCATAAAAGCATACAGAACATATTTAGATGTTTTCTCTCCATGGACATCTCCCCAAACAATTTGATTCAAACTCTCCGCCTGCATGTCCGACCTCCGTGTGCAGGTCACGTCAGGTCAGGTGTTCAGTCCCTCCTCTGACAGATGTCTGCAGCACGCCCATCCTCACTGCCACCATCACTGCAAGTGTCCTAAACTACAGATATTTAGTAAAAGTTACGATCGCTTACATTTCTCTTATCCTTGTAGGTGCACCTTGTAGGTGCTTTTGATAGCCCTAATTCCTGATTGTATGGGCATGTTTTTGTTTTGTGGGGTTTTTTTGGTTTGTTTTTGTAAAAAGATTTTTTAATAAAGTCATTTTACATTTGCAATTGTAAGGACATACGTTCCAGGGACAAAATGCCCACGCAATTTTAAATGTTACTGCATCCTTTAAAAATAAAAGGATTTTGTCAGGAGGCCTCCATAAATATCTAACCACATTAAGTGAGGTCACTTTGGGCTCATGTGTCTTCCTCGCACAGTGCTCTGCTGTTTAAAATGAAGCAGTTGAGAAAGCACCCAGTAATAGCAGAGGCTTTGTACTGACTCCAATACAACGAGGCCTCCTCGGTTCTGGGGGTAATTTTGCAGCAGGAAGGGAACCTTGCCCTGTAACATTTAAGCACATGCAGTCATCACCGACAGAGGGAGAGGAATGCACAGAAGCAAACATATTTAAGGACATAAAGTCAAAAGGCCTGAGTGACTGGTCCCACGTGCACTACGAAAGTGGATCCAAGGACGGTGCAAATATTTCTGGCATAGGCTGCTGTGGGAAAGGTGGACCCAGGACCAAGGAGGATGGGGTGAGGAGCCCATGATGCCTCCCGTGTTGGACATGTTTAAAGTTTGATAGAGATGTATGCATAGCAGAGAAGGGTAAAGAGTAATCTAAGCAATACCCAAATGGCTGGTGGCTAGAAGGTTACTGCTGGGAAGGTCTATTTCACCATCATTTACGGGTCAAGACCTAAATCCTGAAAGGGTGAGGGCTATGCCCTCCATCTTGCCCCGTATCCTCCATGTTGGGGTAGGAGCCATGTGTTCAGACCCCCTTCTTCCCGGAAGCCCAGGCCTCTGCTGGCCACGCCTGGGATTTCTTTAAACTAACCAATGACAGTTGAGGGATGTGCGCGCAATAAGAATTATCGCATCCTATGTAACAAGACACGGCTTGCGCCTGGCCAATCTGCAGGGCCCACAGTCCCCTCACTCCACCCCCTATTAAAACCCTGGTTTTTCTCATGGCGGTCTCTCCCCCCTTCTTGCCGTTGGGTCAGAGGGGGCTGGGAGCCAGACCCGGGTCTGTACTACTAATAATAAAGGATCCTTTGCTTTTGCATCGAACATGGCTCCCTGTTGGTCTGTGGGGATCTTGAAATCTGGGCATAACAAATCCCAGCCGGCCCTCCACCACCACTGCTTACTCCCCTGACATATTCTGTCCCTCCGCCACCAAACTGCTTAACTCCTTACCGTTACCACTGAGGGAACTGAAAAAGATGACAAACTGTGGGGACAAAGTCAACTGTGATGTCTAACCTTCTTCACCAGTTTGATCGGCATTCTTAGGGATATCCTGAATCCTCTTTGCACTTTTTGGACATTTTAAGCTCTTCTTTGCAATAAGAGTATACAGTGTTCTTTCCTTTCCTCATATTTGCTATAGAAAATGAATACTGTCCTAACAGTTCGTTCAGAAGAACCCAAGTGGCTCTAGCCAGGAGACCCTCTGCTTTGAGGTACTGGGCACTACATCTGCGGGGGTGCAGGGTGTGAAATGTAATTTTAGAAAGTCTAGCAACCTTTCTTTAGCCATTCGCTTCTCCCACAGTATTTTAAAATGCTGTTATATATATGATCTATATGTGATGAAAATATGTATCTGATAATATTTCATTATAGAGTTAAATAACGTTCACAAGATGTTCCTTACCAAGTCAGTGATCAGGAATTTACGTAAGATAGAACAAATATTGGTTATTCATGAGTGCATTTTCCTGTTAGGCTTACATTCCTGACTGTGATGAAAAAAACTGAAAGCAACCCAACAAAAAAATCACTGTGATTCAAACTGCTCATTCTTCGACACTGAGTAAGAAAATAAACAGGAAAAAAAAAAACTTAAAATTTGGCTTCTTGAATGGTTCTATTTTTCAGAACATTTTTTCCTGAATTCTGAAAACAGGTATGTGATTTACTATTTACTAGTACATATCAAATCCTTGTAGAATAAAAAAGTTTTAAAAAGTTCTGTTAGGTTTTCTGTATACACAATAAGATACTTCAATGTTGACTGAATAAGGGACAGATTTCCAAACCCAAAAAGAAAACTTCATTTCTGTTTTTTTTAATCCACTTTTTTATATAATTTTCCCAAAACTTAAAATGGAATAAGAATACAATGCAAAATACCAACTTAAAAAGGTTTAGGAAATTTTAAAAAGGTTAAAAATAGAACTGTATACAGGGTGTAGCAAAAGTAGATTTACAGTTAGTTGTTTGTATGGAAAATAACACAATAATTAATAAGTAATAATACAAAAACAAACTGTTTCATGTACTCACAGCTGTAAACCTACTTTTGCCCCACCCTATACACTTCCTTGAATCTTCTTCAGATCTAATCTCCATTTTCAGAACTGGAAGAAAAATTGGTGTTCTCAATGACATTCTTACCAATGAGCTAAAGCAATTAATACAGTTTGGAATGCTTTTCAGTAATATAACTTGTAGCAAAAAGAATTTTAAGAATGTTTTTATTTCCCTTCCATTTTCTACAAAAACACTTGGCACAGAGCTTTCTATACAAACTCTAACTCAATGGAATGACTTAAGTAGAGACCAGAAACCATATGCATGGTGGAGGAGGTAATGTTTTCTACTTAATACTAACAACTAAATTCACAAGAATATTCCATTTCCTAATTATTTCACTTAATTGAGTTTGCTGCTTTGATGTTCATAGCCTTTGAGTAAAATGAATTAACGGGTTCAAACAGCAGCCTCTCAAAGATCATTCCAAAATATACTTCATGAGAGAAATAAAAAATGCCTGTTAAAAACATCATGTCTTATAATATGCTAAACTTCCCTTAACGGCGATCTTAAAAGGGTACCATTAGAGCTTTATGTCAACTCTATTTTTAATTTCTAAGTTAGGGTTATGTAAGACAATAATGCAATGTAGCCAGTTTACAACTAGGAAGCTTTTGTACAGAAAGATGAAGTTACTAACTCACCATTAGTATAATAAATACTTTCTTTTTCTAGAAGTTAAAAATTTATTAACTAATGAAAATGATAGGTGTGGTTGGCTTTTTCAAAATGTCTACCAGGTACTAGACAGTACAGATACTCTCATTAGACTCATAAATCCAGAAAGCAAGTATAAGTCAATGCTTTAACCAACTGAGCTACCAGCATGGGTCTGGAGTCCATATTTAAACCCAGGTCTACAGTCATTTCAAATTTTAGGGAAGTGCATAGTGTCTTCATCTTCCTGCCTTGGGTCTTCACAATAGGGCTTCGTTAAAGTCTCCAAAGTAATCTTCAACCTCAGGAAATACAATTTCAAATGTAAACTCTAAAAACACATTATGAAACTCAAGATGAATTATTTTTAATATTCTTTTCCAGTAATGTAATTAATCAATAAATGCCTGTTTTTCAACTAATAAAAACTACCTTTATTTTCATTAAGGTTACTGAAAAAGTTTTCAAAAAAAGAAAAAATGTAAGTGACCTTTCTAGACAGAAGCATAAGGCTTTATAATGTCAAAGGAAAAGTTCCTCTAATGTAACACATTTCTGATTTATTATTAAATCCATATTCTAAGTTAATGAAGTCGGGGAGTTCCCCACACTTTGTTATATCTAATAATAATTTCAGTCTTATTAGTGAGTGGAGGTTTCCTACTCTAACTTGCTAAATCAACTTTTAAGATCAATCCTTTTTTCTAATCTTTTTTATCAATGTTGAAGATGACAGCTTTCTCTCTATTCTACACGCCAGGGGCATCATAGACTCAAAGTGGAGCCAGAAACTGGTACCTGGGGCACATCTGCCACTCACTGCTTTCAGCAGTCCCCCTAGCTGGAGGAGGGGTGATGGCCAGTGGCACAGACTCAAGCATGAACCAATGAAGCCTTCCAGCTGACATCATCAATGCTTCTCAATGTCTTGGCATACCTGAAGGGGAGTTGTGCTAAATTGGAAAAACAGCTAAATTTGGAGTTGGCAGATTTGCATTAAATTACTTCTATCATCTATGATAATAAAAGCGTAATATGCTAATTCGATCGGACAACCTTCCGGGATGAAGCTGAGGCTGTGAGGGAAGCCCAGGTCTCGGGGGGGGGGGGGGGGGGGGGGGCTGGAGGGAAGCCGGTGCTGGCAGCTGGGGGCTGGGGGGGGGGGGAGGGGGGAGAGAAGGCCTACTATTGCATGAATTTCATATATCGGGCCTCTATAGTTTAAAATGTTTGTCATTCTGGACACAATCTTTTTGAGCCTCATTCTTCTAACCCATAATGTAAGTATCAGGGCCTATTTCAATGTAGGGCACATAATAGATTCTCGGTGAATTTCCGTTGAACTTAAAGCAAGAAAAAGGCAGTCTTAGTACTCTCAAGGCATGGATGATGACTGAATACAAGAAATGCAACATTCCAAAAAAAGCAGCCTGAGTTCATGAAAGGAACTGGCCACAGTAAGAGGTTCCTAATGGTCAGGAGAAACCAGACCATGGGGAAAACCAGGACACAGGGCAGCAGGAAGAGGTCCAAACTGGAATGAGGTTCTCAGGGGCAGCATACCGGAGAAGCCAGGAGAGCAGGGGGATGACCCACTTTTGCTTGATGACAAGAGAATGCCGATTTCGCTGGTTTTGCTACGGTATGAGTCACAAGGGTGGGTAAGCTGAGAAAAAAAGAATGTTAGGGTGTGGAAAAATGTAATTACATGGATGTTGTAGAACTTACTCTAATTAAAAAATTCCTTGCTCTGAATGTTTTGTTAACTTAGAGTATCTACAGTGATTGAAACATCCTCCCCCACCCCACCCCACCAAACCCCCATAGCCTAATTCTTTTCCAAGGTACCTCTGACTGAGTTCCACTGTTGCCAACCCCAGGCAGGGAGTAAAATACCACGTAGCAGTTAAACCTGCTTGTAGGCATCAAATCTCTGAAGGACGCCTAGAAAGTAGGTGTATTTTTATGGATACTTTTGGCCTCTGGGTTTTCCAGAGGGCTAAGCTACTGGCACCAGTCTGCAGTGAAACCCAAGCTTGGTAGGACTGGTCTTCCCAGCCCACCCTACATCACTGGAGATAAGCCAGGACGTCCACGGCATTTGTCACTAGGCACTGGGTGATAGAGTGTGAAGTCCACTCAACCTGATGGGAAACAGCTGGGGAAGGAGGACAGTAGGAAAGAAAATGCTAGGTAACATTCTAGGCCCTTAACATATTAATTTTTTCTTTACACCAACTCTGTAAGGAAGATTTTTTTTTTTTTAAATCAGGCTCAGAAAAATTCAACAACTTGTTTCAAGACATAAAGTGAAAATCTGGCAGACGTGTGAGTCAGACTGACTTCAAAGCCAACCATGACATATTCAACAGAGACAAAAGTTCAATAGAAAAACCTAACATCCTGTCTATTAAGAGTTGTGAAAACATAGGTGAGTACCAGAAAGAGGCACAAATGGGCCACAAAGGGCTAAACTAAAAATAAAAACTCTCTTAAAACTTAATTACTCAAAAAGAAAACTTTGTACAGAATAATATTTATTTTTATTGCACATAGTTCTATAAAGTTTGATTATGGGGCTTTCAAGTCCACAGAAAAACTAGATGAAACAGCTTTAATAAGAGGGAGACAGAATGTCTTTAGCAAGAAGCTGATAACAGTGAAGAATGCTTTGAAAAAATAATCACTATTCAGAGAACTCATTTCAAAGATTCACTGATTGAAGGCTACTTAATGTGTGGGCAAACTCCTCTACGTGGACCACATATAAGGAAACACAATTTCATATATATTTTAGCAACATGATCTTTAAAAATATATAACTAAGTAATTTACCATGTCTGCTTATAGAGACATAGTTTTCTGATTTTTGTTGTTCAAAATATGGTTCCTTTCCTTCTTACATTGTGAACATGCTACAAGGAACGCAGTATTACAGCACAAAATAACTGTACTGATCCTAAGACATCAAGAGGACACCGTTCCAGATTGTACCCTACAATCTCCACCTCCTGGTATTCATACTCCTACACTGCACCGGGGCTAGTCTTTGTGACTAACAGCATCCATCACAACTGATCCTATCCACTTCCAAGATTAGATTATAAAAGATTGTGGCTTCTGTGTTGGGCTCTTCCTGTGCCGAGCTGGATGCCATGTCATAAGGACACTCGGGCAATCTGTGGAGGGGTGTTCTATAGTGAGAAACTGAGGTACTGGGCCAATAGTGAGGACCTGAAGTCAGAGCCAGCCAACAACCATGTGAATAAATTGAGCTCAGAAGTGATTCCTCCCCACAACCACCTCCCTCCCCACTCCATCCTTCCACACAGCAGCCCAGCCAACCACTTGGTTACTGGGTTACAGCCTCATGAGAGACCGTGAGCCAGAACTATCCAGCTAAGCTGCTCCTGGATTCATCCTCCTCAGAAAACTGTGCAAAATAGTTAATGTTCATAGGTTGGCTGCTTGAAAGTGCTAAGTTTGGGGGTCATTTGTTATGCAGCTGCCTTTCTAGGAACTGAAATCTGAGCTGAGGCAGGAATAAAAGGGAGCAGCAATGAAATCTCAGGGAAGAACTTTCCTGAAGGAGAGCACAGCAGGTATAAAGACTCTGAGACAGGAGTGAGCTTGGGGGGCCATGGAGACAGCTAAAAGGCCCACGCAGCTGGAATCTTGATGGTAAATTAAAACAAGTGAGTTAAAATTTTCCCCAAAGAGGATGGGAAATAACGGTACCCAATTAATATTCTACAAAGAATAATCTTTGCAAAGTATTCGGCTACTCTGTGGGAAGTAAGGGTGGAAGCAGGAAAATCAGGTAGGAGCCTACTGCCACTGGTCAAGAGATTACGGTACATCAGGCTAGGAAGCTAGAAATAGAAATATGTGCAGATTGGTAAGTTTCAGGATATACAACTTGAAAGTAGAGTCAACACAACTATTAGTATATGAAAAATAGCTATGTAGCCTAAGCATGCCAGTAGATTCCGGTTTTTGAGTGACCAGAATAACATCAGAATAGACCAAGAAAGAGGGGAAATTAGATATGATCTACTGAGACATAACTCAAAATTCAAAAAGTAATTTTAGGTGTGGTAGCTACAAATCATAACCTCTTATAGTTAAGTGCTGGGGGGGGAGGCGCTAGAAAAAAAAAGCTTTTTCCTTTATAAAAGAATTAAGCAGGAGAAATATTCTATTTGGTGTCTGTTCTGATTGGTGCCAACCAGACTGTTTTGTTTTTTTTAAAAAAGTGTTTAAGTAATGAACTAGCAACGTAAAATAAATAAAGTAAGTAAATAAGTAATAAAACAGAGACAAGGAAACCAAAGCCAGATTTTCTTCCCACATCAACATATTTCCAAAGGAACAAGTTAATGAGAAGAAGTATTTACTTAAGTTAGAGAACAAACACTACACTGGTAGCTGGCTGACTTCACTGGTTTCACCTATGAGGTCTTAACAAGAATCTACATGTTCTTACGCTGAAAATTTTCTGAGCAGGCATTGTTCACAAAAAGTACATAAATGAACTTGGCAGAGAAAAAAAACAAAACAAAACTACCTCTTCCCACTGCTTCTTCTATTCTATGCACCAAAAGCAGGCTAGGACAACTCACAGGAAATATCCAATTCCAAATCAAAGCCAGACTTGCGTACCTAGGGACCCGCCTTCAGCTTCCCATGTTTAGTAGAAATGTCTGATATTCTCAAGTTAAGCCATGAAGAATCATACTTTAAAAGGAGAAAGTATAAACAAATTACTACTAGGATTCTCTTACTAGAGAAGGCTCATAATAACTTACTATCTTACTAAAGAAGCCACACACACACACACACACACACACACATACAATCACACATACAAACACACAATCTCACATTAAAAGGAAGGAATTAATAAATGTACAACTTGAAAAGTAAGGGTGTTTTAAAGAAATGCCTAAAATCAGATGAGTTAAAAAAACAACAACAGACTGGTAAAAAATAGGCAGGATATCTGCCTCTACCAATTTTCCAGTTTCCACCCCCACCCCCGCCCCAGGCTTTAAGTAAAAACATATAGAGTTGCCATAGAGGGTACTATAACTTTCAAATAAATACTAATGGAAAAAAATTTTTCATTTAATCTCAGTGACTATACAATAGTTTTTCTAAAAAGCAAAGTATTATATATGTCCACAAGAAGTCTACCCCAAATTTTAAATGCCTAAAACCATCCATGGGTCCATGTTCTAAGTTGTTGTAGGTTTTTTTTTATTTTACCCACATAAGTTTTTATATAAAAATAAATCCTACGTTTTGTCACATCTACTTTTGCTGCTAACATCAGCACCATGAACGTTGAAATACTTTGATGGAGAAGTTCTACTTATTGTTACTGAAAGAGCAGAGTCATAATTCTATCTCTTGATACCAGCGCCTATATAATAAAATTTATATCCCAACAAAGTCTCTGGACAGTAGGTGCTTCAGGAAAAGTTTGTTGAATAAAAGAACGTTTACTTATTGCCTTTTGTTTACAATTTATGCTAAGTGCTTGTTCATAATAAACTCATACCCTTTGCCAAGACAATACAAACATGGCTAACATCTTATGTCAATCTTTTTAAAAGTGTCTATCAAATCACTGTAAAATGATTCTTCAAGTAAAATTAGCTTTCTTCTTTTATCTCCCAGGGTACTAATTTTGAAAGTGACTAAGATAGATGGGGCTGTACTTCCAAATTCTTCACCCCTCACACACCCACACCCTGTCACTCATGCTATTGTGTTTCCTGTTGTGGGCAGAGTATCCTTCTGCATCCCAACCCATTAATGTTGGGACTAACAACATGACTACTAGGCCAGTTGGATGTAGACAAAAATGACAGTGAGCCAGTCCCAAGGCAAGGCTTTAAGAGGTGGCGCATGATAGCACTCGCCCTCTTGTGCTCCTTCTCAGAGTGGACTCTGAGAAGGGCCCCCTCAGGTAGATGAAATCCTCTTGGCACTGGTCATAGAGAGGAGGCATTCGGAGTCTGCCTGACACTGAAAACCTGTTTGCTATACCTCAGTCCAGACAAGTTAAGCCCAGACTAGACCAGTCCATAATGGCCAAGACACAGCCAACTGCAGACTGTGAACATGAATATGTTTATTACTGTAAGCCACTGAAATTTTGAAAATTGTTACAAAGCAATAACTAATATATTGATGCTATGTATCTTTGTAAGGCTACTCATGTAACATTAATTGCATCAAATCACATCTTCTTGATTTACCTGTCCTAAACTAACAGTAATTTCTTTAGCTATCCTCTATTTTAGAAAACAGAATCAGAAATATTTTCAATAAAGGGTTTTTTTAAAGAAAAAGTTACACACAAAAAGACATTCATTCTATAACTAAAGTCTGATTTCCAGAAATAAACTATAATATTGAATAAGCCATATTTAAAGAAACCCAAGTTATAATTTTGTCACCTCAGATGTTTCTACAATTTACCTACCAGTCCTCCAAGTGAACTAAAAGTAAAGCACCTCCTTAAATATCTGATATAATGCAAAGCCACTTGTCTGATTTTTTTGAGCAGTTTCTAAATAGCTTCCCTTCAAAACTTCACAGGTGTGAACTATCTAGTGCTGGGAGGGGGAATTAGTAAAATTCTTGAATTAAGGAAGAATTCAAAAAGTATAATTTTAATTGATTTATTGGAGTGACATTGGTAATAAAATTGCATAGGCTTCAGGTATACAATTCTGTAATACATCCTCTGTATATTATATTGTGTGTTCACCTCTCTAAGCCAAGTTTCCTTCCATCACTATTTATCCTCCCTATACCCCCTTCTACCTCCGCCAATCCCTGCTTTCCCTTTGGTAATCACCATGGTATTGTCTATTCTGTGAGTTTTTCTTTTTTTGGCTTAATTCTTTCACCTTTTTACCCATTCCCACAGCCCCCTTCCCTCTGAGAGCTGTCAGTCTGTTCTCTATATTGCTTTAGAGCACTAATGCTTTTAGGGCCTGCCTGAATCTACAGATAAGAACCATCCATTAATTCTTTGGCTAGGAAGCTATCTTTCCTCCTTATGTTCCTAAATATTTAGAAATCTGTTCATGTAAAAAGGGATAAAATTTTATTTACACAAATATTTTATTAGTTAGTGTTTTCTAGCATAATTTGTATGAAGACAAACTGTAGCCTAACACAAGTTCAATTATCACAGGTTTGAAGGCAATATTTAGAGCTTTTCATGGATCAATTCCAAGAACACCTTGCCCCTTTTGCCATTTATATACAATAAAGCAAAACTATGCTGTGAAATGTACTGTGTATCAACAAATTGCCGAGCATGAGTCACTACAGGTAATTCTTATTTTCACTATTGTTCATTTAAGCTAGCAGCTCAGAATTTAAACTCACACAATTGTAACTGAGAAGAGCTCTCAAGGCTAGCTTAAGCACCACCAGGTGCTGCGTTCACTCCATAATTTTCCTCCTGAGTACTCAGTTATACTCTGGATCCCAAACCAGGGGGATCGGGAACATGTTTCAGGAAATAAATTTAGCAAAAGGCAGTAACTGAACCTGCTGTAATTTCTTTTAAAATAGATAAATTGATTACTTTAAAAATTACCACTTTTTTCATACAAATGGAAAAATAATGTATCAAATGAGCACGAATGACGGTGGAGAGAAGAGACAAGTGAGCTCATATCTGGGCAGGCCTTAGGGCAGCTTATCATTGGCTGAACAATGATACCAATGCTTGTGTTTTGCAAATGCTCTCAAAACAGTCCTTAAATTGTATTATCTTACTCAAAATAGTCATCAAGAAACTGCTAATCCTTGAAACACACACACACACACACAAACAAAACAACAGGCATTGACATTACCCAAATGTCCATCAATAGAATGGATAAATTGTGATGGACTTACACAATAGCATATTAATGGAAACTAATAATTTATGCATGTAACAGCTTGGGTGAATCTCAAAAACAATGTTAAGCAAAAGAAGCCAGACACAAGAGTATACATTATTTGACTTCCTTTATGTAAAGTGCAAAAACAGGCAAGATTAATCAATGGTGATTGTTTTTAGGAGGTGGGGGCAGTGACTGAAGTGGTTCAAGGGAACTTCAAGGTGCTGGTATTGTTATGTGAATTGATCAGGTTGCTGGTGCACAAATGTTTTCAAAAATCATCAAGCTGTATAGTTACAATTTGTGCACTTCTATGTATATATGTTACAATTCATAGTTCAATAACTAAAATGTCAAAAAAAGGGAAATATTAGAGTTGACTGGGCTATTCTCATACCCAGTGTTTTGTTTGTGAAGTTTTTGATTCCTTCTTATCTTGTCAAATATAAGACTACAATATATTAGCTCTAAAAGTAATTTTGTCTAGTTTTGAGGCTACAATATGTAACTAATTTTAGACTACATATCTTATACATCTGTCCCAAAATCAAATACAATATTATTTTAATGGTATTAAAAATTAAAAGTAGTCATATGTATCATGAATATTAATTTTATTTTTAAAATTACTTGTATTATATAAGAGTTGATAATTCACAAAGCTGAATGTTCTTTTACACAAAAGCACTTCTGTATCATATACCACATAAAAATGAGGAAAACTAAATTCCTGCAGGAGTTTGTGAGATTATATACTATAATGAAAATGTTTTGAGAATTAGAAGAAAAGTTGGGTAACACTTTAGTCATGGAGAAAAAATATGGTTATAACTGTGGGTATCTGCCGAAAAACATCACACCTGCCACCAGCAATCTGTGGGCTCTGCCAGGTCAGGACTGTCCAACAGAAGCGCACTGTGAATCACCTGTGTAATTTTTAAATTTCTAGCAGTTGCAAATTTTTAAAAAGTAGAAAGTATCTGTACACTGTAATCCACTCATTATATCTATTGCAAGACAACAGTTAACGGAAATGTAGTGTCACCAAAACAATAACGTTGTGTTGGACAGAAAAATATTTTACAATACTTCTGTTTTAATTTTTAAATTTAAATTAATTAAAATTTAAAATTCAGTTCCTCAATCACACTAGCTGCATTGTGAGTGCTTTTGCCACACATGGCCAAGGCTACACTGGAAAGCACAGATGTCGAGTCATTCTATCTTTCTGAGGCTCGCTTTCTTCATTGATAAACCACAGAAGCTAATCAAGATAAAGAATCCCCAGTTAGAATTTTTGCCAACTGAAGCCCACATGTTCCGTTCAAAATGTGAGCCATTCACGATGCAGGAATGCAGCTCAGTGTCCAGGGATCTTATGACTTCAAAGTAGGGAATCGGATGTTTACATAAAATATCGTTTTCCTTGTAGACAACTACTGTGAAATTTTTCAGAGTGCTCTGTAGGCCAAACCAAAACATAACCATATGCTGCTCTTTGCAGCCTGGGTTCTACAAACATTCTCTCCCGCTCCACCAATCTATGATTTATTTAGGAGTGATCTGACTTCTACATCTGGAAACTAAAAATCACAGCTGGAGAATCAGTTGAGTGGTGAGGTTCAAAGTCACCTCTAGAGTCAGGATGAAGCCACAGTTGCTATCAGGAGGTGACAGCCTGTGGTGAAAATAGCCGGAGCTTAAGCCCTGTCTATACCCCAGCATGCATAGGAGTCCAAAAAAAATCACCCCAAGGTAAAGAACCACCCAAACCCCTATTTTTGGATCAAGGACAATGTGCCACAGAGATAGGATGGAAAGGGTGGGAAGCCAAGTTCACAACAGTGACTACTAGTCTAATACATTGGAACCCAATCTCCATGGAGCCTTCCAGGATCCTCCAGGGCATGTGCGATCCAAAAAGGAACAAGGTAAACATGCTATTGATGTAAAAAGCTGTTGAGGTGAAGCAGGAAGGAGTAACTTGAGCAGCCATCAGCACCTTCCTTAGACACAGAGATGGGCAGAGGTGGGGGCTGGCAGGTAGCCTCCCAGGAGACCAGTTCTCTAATCCAGGTGAGTCACCACCTGGGAATATTTACTGTATGACAGAATCTGTAAAGGACTGAGCTCTCTCCATGAGGCAAAGTCAGAAAGAAACTCTGTTTTGTGATTACTGTTAAAACCTCATTATAGTGAGTTCCAGGGCAAGGGAGCCTTGGAAACTGAGGATTAGTCAGGGCCCTGAGTTAGGATTCCAGCAATGTGAGCATCAATACCAAGTGTGTCACTGGCTGGCTGTGGGACATCCGTTTCCCCCAATTTAAACTGGTCACAATATGGCATATTTTGCTTTATTCTATAACATAGTATAGTTTTCAGGGGGGAAAATGCTATCATGAATATAAAGCAACTTGGAAAGTATAAATTTCTCATGTAATTGCCAGGCACTTTTTACTATTCATGAAGCAATTACTAATGGAGTCTAAGGAATGCAACTATTAAATGCCATTTAGGTCCCTAATTAGGGTTCTTCTAATTTAAGGGGGTGGAGTGGGTTAGAGCTTTAAGGGAATAGTAATGACTATTGCTACCCCATTACAAACCCAACTACTTTCACGGATTCATGGGATAGGACCAGGGGAGGTCAAATTCCAAGGTGGACTTAAAAATACCTCAGAAAGAGGAATTTGCCGTGAAGCAGTGTGGTTCTTAACCTTTTCAGGTCACTGAGGCTTTGAGAATCTGATAAAAGCTATGGCTTCTGTCTTAGAAGATGGCACATATACAAAAGTGACATATTTTCAGGAAGTTCATGGACCCCCATGGATCCCAAATAGAAAATGCCTCCCTAAAGGAAGAGAAGGTCAGAGACAAGACCCACAATGTGGTCTTAGGAAAGAGTTGTAGAAACAGCTGGAGGCCAAAAATACAACAAAGCAGTCTTTCTTTAAAGGTGCAGCCTGTACTCAAAGTGTTGCTACTGTGGGACCACAGATGAAGATTTCTAAGGGTGTACTCACAAATACCATCATTCTAGCTAACTCTTGGTTGCTGCTTCCTTGGACAGTTTCAACAGAAAAGAGCTTCCTTTAACTCAGTCCATTTGGACCCTAATCAGTCCAGGGAATAAAAGATATATTAAAAAAACAAAATTTTAACCTGTAAATCTCCGTAAGAATCACACTGCACATTAGCACTACAGTGTGGAACATGGAGGGAAATTTGCCCTTTTGGTTTTGGGGACAGAGAACAGAGACCACACATCACAGAGACTTATGGTATCCACATGATTAACACCAAGAGAAGTCCACAGTAACATAAAGTGACAATGGATATCATGGCAGTAACCTGGCACCCACACAGATAGGAGTGGGGCAGAGAGACAATCACTGATTCAACAGAAATTCAACAGTCACTTCTCACTGACAAGAACAGAATTCTTTCTTAATTGTTGAATGGAATATGGTCTCAAACCTTTTGACAAAATATTCTCTATCCAATTCCCAATCTCTTATTGAAATATGTTTAGGCCAGTCAAAAGGAAAATAGAAATATTTATCTCATGTATTTCTAATTACTAAAATATGTTTAGAAGAGTGAGGTCATACCATGAATTTGGAATTACAATTGTTCAGAAAACATTTAATGACTTTTTCATAATATGCTTTTATGCTCTACTTTTATTTTATCAATATCACAAAAGAATACTCATAAACTGCAATATTTTAAACTTGACTTTCAAAGTAGGGATGAATGAACAAGTTGAAATTGTCATTCCATTCACACTTTCTTTAAATAAAAGATTTTGTTATCGCCCTGACCGGTTTGGCTCAGTGGATAGAGCGTCGGCCTGCAGACTGAAAGGTCCCAGGTTCAATTCCAGTCAAGGGCATGTACCTTGGCTGTGGGCAGCTGATCAATGTTTCTCTCTCATCGATGTTTCTAACTCTCTGTAAAAAATCAATAAAATATATTTTTTTAAAAAAAGATTTTGTTATCCAAGACCAGTAAAACTCTATAAAAATTATCTTCTGGCCCTAACTGGTTTGGCTCAGTGGAAAGAGCATCAGCCTGTGAACTGAAAAGTCCCAGGTTCGATTCTGGTCAAGGGCATGTACCTTGGTTGCAGGTACATCCCCAGTAGGAGGTGTGCAGGAGGCAGCTCATTGATGTTTCTCTCTCATCGATTTTTCTAACTCTCTATCCCTCTCCCTTCCTCTCTGTAAAAAAAATAAAATAAAATATATTTTTAAAAAACTATCTTCGGACTATTCAATAGTAAGGTCTTCACCAGGGACCGCAGTCTATAAAGTCAGAAGGAACATTCAGAAACATGTGAAAATACTACTAACACACTGCACTGCATCTCCATCTACTTGCCAATGAAATACAGTCCTTTGCAGCAGTGGGAAATTTTCACATTTTGTCAATGGATTTTGAAACTCCCCAAGGACATGACACCTTCCACTTTGGTATTTCTCTTGACAGCCTACAGGTTGGGATTGTACTTCAGAAAGTTACCTGGACCCCTCTTTTCATCATAATTCTTCCAGATAAGATGCTTTAGACAATTTCCTCCTGGAGGCCATGATTTCAAATGCCACTTCTTACTTCAAATTAAATGGTAAATCACATTTTAGTATGTAGCAAAACATTTTTTCAAAAGCATTAGGTTGCATAATCCAAGACAACGATTTACAACAGTGGCCTGGTACATTGAAAGTGTCCGATAAATGTTAGCTTGTGAGGACTTTGGTAATGATAAAACAGTGATGCTTTATCTCTTTCAAAATGACTAGGTTATTAAAATACTTTCCCTTTCGGAGGGGAGTAAGAGATCAACCGAAGGACTTGTATGCATCCATATAACCATAACTAATGGACATAAGACACTGGGGGGTAAGGGAGGGCAGGGGCTTGTTAAGGGCGCGGGGGAAAAAAGGACACTTATGTAATACCCTTTGTAATACTTTTAGCGAAAAATAAAAATTAAAAAAAAAAAATAAATAAATAAATAATAATAATAAAATACCTTCCCTTTCATCTTGGGTCCTCATGTTCTAAGTTCCCAGTTGGTGCTATGGAAAGTCCTACGAAAAGGCCCAGATGAGCAGGGTTGAAAGCAGGCCTTCTGAGGCCTGCCAACAACATTGTAAACTCTGAAACAGATTCTTCAATCCCAGTTGAGTTTTGAGAAGATTTCAACCCTAATTCGAAGCTTCATCATGTGACATTCACGACAGATCTTGGGACAATCACCCAGCTAAGCCCAATTTCCTTTCCCATAGGCAGTGGTTCTCAACCTTCTGGCCCTTTAAATACAGTTCCTCATGTTGTGCCCCAACCATAAAATTATTTTTGTTGCTACTTCATAACTGTAATGTTGCTACTGTTATGAATCGTCATGTAAATATCTGATATGCAGGATGGTCTTAGGTGACCCCTGTGAAAGGGTCGTTCGACTGCCAAAGGGGTCGCAACCCACAGGTTGAGAACCGCTGCCATAGGGATTGTAAGATAACATTTGTTGTTGTTTTTTTTGTTTTTTTTTTAAAATATATTTTAATGATTTTTTAACAGAGAGGAAGGGAGAGAGATAGAGAGTTAGAAACATCGATGAGAGAGAAACATCGACCAGCTGCCTCCTGCACATCTCCCACTGGAGATGTGCCCGCAACCCAGGTACATGCCCTTGACCGGAATCGAACCCGGGACCCTTCAGTCCGCAGGCCGACGCTCTATCCACTGAGCCAAGCCGGTTTCGGCAACATTTGTTGTTTTAAGGAAATTTAGTTTGGGGATGATCTGCTGTGCAACGGGGTAGCTAATACAGATTTTGGAAGTGAAGTGCTGTCGTAACCAGTGTCTCAAAGGTGGGAGCAGCACTGGGACTGTGTCGAGGGCCTTACGAGGGGTGCGAGTAGAGGATAAGGTGCCTTGAGCACAGTGTCCACAGAATTCTGGCTCTGAAAGGGTTGCCAGTAAAGGCGTAAATGAAAGTGAAGGAAATTTTATTGGAAGCTGGAACTTCTGTTGTGGCAGAAGGCTTCCCAATACCCACACTTCCATATAGGTACATGACCTGCAGTCGCTTGCAGGTATATGAGATGTAAAAAATGAACTGGGTGGTTTACCTAAGATTTCCCAGCAAAATGCTGAAGATGCTACCTGGTTTCTTGTTGTTACTCACAGTAAACTGTGAGAAGGAAGGACTGCTAAACAGAAAGGAGGCAGGACTTGTTGGTTTTGAGCATTCTCAGCCTCCCTAGACTACAAACAAGGCTAAAATTAAGAAATAGCTTCCAAGCAAAAATCAATTCCAGGGAACTGTCAGAAAAAAAAAAAAGAACATGATCTAAAGATGAGATGGAGAGTGTGGCTTTTGAAATCCTTGTTAAGAGCTTGGAAATGTGGTGTCTCAGAGAGTGATTCAGCCAGACCCACAGGAAAAGTTTAAGGCTGTGACTCGCAGGTCCTTCCAATAGGCCTTTGGGAAGATAAAGGGCGTTGTCTCTCCTTAGTCTCAGCAGAAGCCCAAGGCAGAGAAGGATTTACCTTCAAGAAATATGTGGGTGTGGTTTTTGTCTAACAGAGTAAGCACCAACGAGTTTCACAGAAGACCCACAAAAGTTTTGAGAGCATTTTATCAGCAGAAACTGCCAGTTTGGACTGAAAGGGACAGAGACAGTACTAGATGCAAAAGGGCCATAGATCCCAAAAGTTCTACCGGCAGGAAGGAGGCTGAGAAAACTCAGAAACGGGCACATAACACCTTCCATGAAAAAGGAAGGATGATTCAGAGAGTGGAACCAATAGCCAAAACAGAAGAATAAACAGTCATGGAAAATTATTCCCAGGCCTGAAAACCTATGCAAGGACCATGTATTTGCCCAGCTGGATTTCGGAATTGCGATGAACCAGTGAGTCCTACATACCTTGGATTTTCTGCTTTGATGAACAAGACTATGGAGGCATCTTAACGCCTGCCCCCCCCCACCCCCTGTTGTACGTTGGTTGTTTCAAGGTCAGAATACGTGACACCTTAGTTTCATAGGCTTGCAGATGAAGAGGAACTTACTGGAAAAACTAAACCCCAGGAGCTTCACCCACACCCAGATCAAACTTAGATGACTTCTGGATTTTGAGCTGATGCTCACCTAGATAGCAAAGAGAATTTATTTTTCATCTTCTAATAAAAGAGATGTGTGACAAATGTACAATTTAACATGTTTTATAGCATCAAACCTTTAAAAAGGATATGAAGTCCTTTTAAATATCCCCTTGAAATGTTTTTTAATAGGTTAAGACAGTGGTCATCGAACTCATTAGTCAACAGAGCCAAATATCAACAGTACAACGATTGAAATTTCTTTTGAGAGCCAAATTTTTTAAACTTAAACTATATAGGTAGGTACATTGTTATTAACTTAATTAGGGTACTCCTAAGGCTTAGGAAGAGCCACACTCAAGGGGCCAAAGAGCCGCATGTGGCTCGAGAGCCGCAGTTTCCCGACCACAGGGTTAAGAGATTGATATGATAGAAATTATAGATTCATATTATTAAATCTTAACAATGTAAAACTTGGTAAACTGTTCTACACTAACCAAACTAGATAATCAAGTAATTATCAGCTACTCAATTTTAATGTATGTTTAGGATATTGATAGTATAGCATCAAGCTATTTTCCAGAGCATCCAAGCAATGTCTAAGCTCTCTGAAATATCTTAATTTGTAGATTTTTGTTTGTTTGTAACAAAAACTCTACATAAAGGGGTTTAAATCGGATGCAAAATGGGAAAAATTGATGTTTATCTCTCTTAAAATAATTATAGATTGTTCTTAAATTCACTTACTCTCAAAGGAAAGGAAATGGTGTCATTCAAATGTTCTATAATGCCTTACTCAGAATGACAGCGTATCTGTTACTTTTCTATTCACTATCATATTGTGACATTTTATATACGAAAAGTTGTGAAAGCAATATATATATTTTTAAATGTCATACAGTTATAAAGAGCAATTTATTTCATGCCCACGTCCCTCCAGGCGATGAGCCTAGTTAGTGAGGCTTATTAGTGAAGGGCAATGACTGACATGTCCTCTGGATAAGCACTCCCAGGCCAATAAAAGCAAAGAACACAAATATGCCATTCAGAGAGACACGGCATTGTTAGAAATAGCAACGCCCACTTCTGTCCTGACGGAGTGGGTGCTGCTGGTCTGTCCAGAGAGAGCAGAGCACTGTGCGGAGCGCCACGTTGTACTGGAGGGCAGGATACACGGGCTCTGTGCTTAGCTTGAGACACATGGTAAGTGACTCATGAGCTTCAGGACTGTCTTCTTCACTGTAAGATGCAGTGTTCGTATCAGACTTGAAGAGCTGATGCATTCCTAACCTTCAGGCAGGTACTCCCAACATGAGTTCTTACTTCAGGCACAGAAAACCTGTACTTTTCTCCCTACAATACACTTCTAAACAGGAAACTTTATGCTACTACATTATAAATGAAAAATCTGACTTGCATGGCACTCATGGATGGTAACTGTAAAAGTTAAGTGCAATAAAACAATTATTAAATTCTAGCTATCAGGCTGTTGGCTCCCTGAAATCTGCTCTCTTTGAAAAAAACAAATGAGCAACTCTATCTAGGGTAGAGGTTCTAGAATCAAATTGAGAGTTTCTACTTGATTTGTCAAGAACACACCGAAAGGCAATTCAAAAGGGCGGGTTTTTTTTTAATTATATGATTTGATGTTATTTTATGTGGCATCTGCATGCCGCCTAAAATCAACTCAGTATCACCCAAAATCATCTTTCATAACAGAAACAAAAGTCCTACACTCTGGAAATCAAATAATCACACCAGTTACCTCTGATCTAAATTTTATCTTGAATCCTCATATGACTCATCTAACCTACTTTCTCAAAACCAGTAATACTGTCATGAGACACTAAGATAATTTTTTAGGTCAATGGTGTACTGAGAAAAGAACATGAGCTAGGAAGTCACATTAGGGTTCTAAGCTGTTTCGTTGGATTTGACCTTGATACTGGCAAGTTCACCTCTCTGAGCCTCAGATTGCTCATTCACATTAAAGTGCTTGTGTCACTGTTAAATGAGAAAAAGCCTGTTCCTGAACACGGTAGACAATCAATAAATGCTATGTACTTAAAATAATTTAATTCCTTCAAATAAATTTTTAAAATTCTATCTTAATGAAGTCACTTCAAATAACAGTAGCTTAGGAGGACAATATAGTTTGCCATTTTATAATAAAGTTACATTACATATAAAACTTTCACTCCTAACAAAGCCAAAACCCCACAAACCACTGAATGGCAAAAGAAGTAAAAACATTTTGTCCTGAATGATAAAATAACAATATTTAGTGGTCACAATGAAAACAGCAACTCTTACTTGCAACCATGTAAAGTGTTTTCAGATCTTTTTCTTCCCCCCAAAAGGGTCAAAACAATAGGAAAGACAGAACGATTTTCAACCGGTGTGCCACAAGAATTTTTAAAACATGCAATACCTGTGGCTTAGTTGGCTGGGCGTGTCCCTTGCACCAAAAGATTGCCAGTTCAATTCCAGGTGAGGGCTCAATCCCTGGTAGGGAACTTGCGGGAGCCAGCCAATCAATGTTTTTCTCTCTCTCTCTCCCTTCCTCTTTCTCTAAAAAGTAATATTAATATTTAAAAATAAACACACAATACCTCACTATTATTTAGTCAGGGGCACAGACCACTTTTCCCTTAGATTGTCAAATAAAAAACTGACAACAGCCAACACAATAATAGCCTCCCAGTGTGAAAATCAAAATTGTACCTATTTTTTTTTGTCAAACTGACAAAAAATATAATATTTTTTTGGTGTGCAGCAGAATTTTAGTAATCAGTTTATATGCGCCATGAGATGAAAAAGGTTGAAAATTGCTGTACTAGATATAGCAAACGATGGCCAAATAACCAGCGTGATACTAATCCAGCAACAGTAGCCTTTCCTTATGGGTCTAAACCAGCCGTGGGCAAACTACGGCCCGCGGGCCGGATGTGGCCCGTTTGAAATGAATAAAACTAAAAAAAAAAAAAAAAAAGACCGTACCCTTTTATGTAATGATGTTTACTTTGAATTTATATTAGTTCACACAAACACTCCATCCATGCTTTTGTTCCGGCCCTCCGGTCCAGTTTAAGAACCCATTGTGGCCCTCGAGTCAAAAAGTTTGCCCATCCCTGGAACCTTTCCTTATTGATCACCCAATAATTGTCATTGCTATTCACTCCAGCATTCATGTTGTGCACTTTAAGTGTATTATTTCTAATCCATAAAAGTGTGCAAGACAGTCATTGTTATCCCCAATTAAATCTGAAGTTGAGAGAGGTCAAGGTCATTCTACTGGCAAACACCAGAAATGCATTCATACTGTATCTGATGCCAAACCCACTCTCCTTTCATTAATCCCTGTTTCTTTTCAGGACATAAAGAAGTGAGCAAGAATGTCTCAATGCCTGGAAAATCATAAACTGATGTCAGTCCCCTTTTTTCTCTCTCTCCCTTCTTCTGGTTTCTCTCAAATCCTTTGTATTTTGGTCCACGGCAGCTTCAGTCGTCACTTCCTCAACTCCAGTTCACTCGTTCCTAAAGTCACTGAAGCCTGGCCTTGTGCCTCCGTCCTATAAGAAACTGCATTTGGAACAGCAGGAGACATTTTTTTTTTTTAATTTCAAGGTAAGGTTTTCAGCCCACCTGGTACTTAAGCTAAAGGCTCACAGTAATGAGCAATTTTCTTACATTCTCTTACATGTCAACCTATAGCGGCATGTTCCCATTTACAGGGATAACTAAGGCAGACGCAATGTGTGGAATCAAGTATTTCTGCACATTATATATATTCAACAGAACACGTAATTGAGGACATTTTTCAAAAAGTGTCTAGAAGTTTTTCTCTTTTATTCAGGAAATGGATTTTAAGGCAGGGTTTTACGTTCAAAAACTACTGAGCCCAGAAAGTATTCCCGTTCTATTTTTTTTCAGCCTTGCCAAAGCAAGGCCTCCAAAACTTAGGTTGCTTCCCCCCCCCAAAAAACGGGAGAGAGAGAATCTGTTCTATTTTTTAAAATACAATAGAATTAAACAAAAATAGCTTGATAAATAACTCCTTTTAACTGCAAGGAAACTGTACTTCAGTGAAAATGTTTATTTACTAGAAACTAACTTTGCACTTGAAAATGCGTAAACCTATAACACACTGCCCACCCCTGTGGGTTTAAATTACTGAGGTCTGTGAACCATTCTAAGGTACATGAGGTTCCCCAACAGGCTACAGCTTTCTAAGCATCTCATGCTGGCTAACACTACTGATCCTTGCGATAACCTATTATAAGCACTACTAGAGGCCTAGTGCACGAAATCCGTGCACAGGTAGGGTCCCTAGGCCTGGCCAGCGATCAGGGCCGGCCCGGGCCTTCCTTCATTCCGCACCACCCCCTGGTGGTCAGTGCACATCATAGCGAGCAACTAAATTCCCAGTCTCCCGGTCAATCTCCCGATGGGACAATTTACATATTAGGCTTTTATATATAAAGATTATCCTGATTACCACATACAATGTAAACGAGCCACAGAGAAGTTAAGTAGCTTGCAGACGATCACACAGCTATTGGGGGTGGGAGCAAGAAATCAAATTCAAGCGCTGACTCCTCAGCTCTTATCCACTACACCAGAGGTCCTCAAACTTTTTAAACAGGGGGCCAGTTCACTGTCCCTCAGACATTCCACACATGCGCACTGCGGGCCCGGGACGAGTCGCCTGCTAAGCAGGACAGGCAGCGGTGGCAAAAACACCCGGCAGGCCGGATAAATGTTTTCGGCGGGCCACAGTTTTGAGGACCCCTGCACTACACTTAATTGCCCACTGTATATAAAGCCCATTCATTGGCAGAGAGAAAATACCACAAGGTCACAGACCTACTATTTACTGAGCACCTGCTATATTGCCCAGCACCAGGCACTGGAGATGAAAGAATATAAAAAGCCTGGCTCTGAGCTGAAAGAGACTTTTTCTTTTCTTTCTTTTTTTTTTTCTTTTCCTTTTTTAAGCAGATTCGGGGTAGGTTGAAAACAAAGTAACCAGTTACAATAAAATGTGTTCAGCCTCTGGCTAGCAGACCATCCTGCCCCTTAGGAGAACACAATGCAAAGGGCAACTAACTGAGAAAACAATATAACCTTAGAAACACTAAAGGCTTTTTATTTTAAATTGTTCCCCTACACGTACCTGGACTTATCTGGAACAGAAGCATAGAAAACATTATCTCAATCTTTCCTTGATGGCTTCAGGTCATCACTAGGAAGACCAAGAGCACTACAATAATGTCATATACAGTGTTTTAGGAATGAAGGACACTTTGCTCCTACTTTTTTGTTGTGGATTTTTAGAGAGAGGAAGGGAGGGAGGCAGAGAAGGAGGGAGAGAAAAACATTGATGTGAGAATGAGAAACATCAATAAGTTGCCTCCCATACACACCCCAACCAGGGATTGAATCTGAAAGCCGGGTATGTGCCCTGGTCAGGAATGGAACCTGCCACTTTTGGGTGTATGGGACAACACTCCGACCAACTGGGCCACATAGACCAGGGCTGCTCCTACTTTTAAAACATTTGAAGTTATATCTCACTCCCAGATCTTATTGCACAAGGTTATAGCCAACCTCTAGCAGTCACGCCCTCTCCCAATCTGAAATGACACAGAAGAGAGTTAATCAGTAACCATATTCCAAGTTTAAATTGTCAAGGAAAGCCCCTTTTCCAGAGTAAAGTACTCAGATTTATGACAGTTCACCTATTTTCTTCTATGTTCATTCATTTACGTACAATAAGAGGAGGTGGCTCACTAGGAAAACGAATCTTGTGAATTTCAAAAATTTTTACCCATGACAAACCTAGGAAGAGAGATAAAATACCTTACATCGAACAGGGACAGTGACTATAGTAACAACCTATCTTCAAGGAGCAGTCCCTACTATGTGCCAGGTATGCTACCAGCTTAATAGGGATTAATTATTTTACCCTCACCATACCCCTATGAAATATGTCATTCTAATCTCCAGTATATAAGAAAACTGAGGCCCACGTTCACATAAAAAGTTGCAGGACTAGAATTTGAATCACACGCTCAAGAAAAAGAAAGGAAAAAAAAAAGCCTTAAGTGTCTTTGCAGCCAAGCAGGTACACTAACTGTGTGAGGTGGCTCAGTGTTAAGATTATGGAGCTGTGGTTCTCAACTTGGCAGCACGTTGTAATAACCTGGGGAGACTGCCAGGGGAGCTCCACCCCCCCGGATTGTGATTTGATTGGTCTGGGAGCTGCCCAGGTAATTCTAATGGCCAGTCAAAACTGAGAACCATTGTGTGTGGACTCAGAGAATGGTGCATGGCCCACCTGAGAGGAGTTTAAAAATGTTTAAAAGGTTAAGGAAACACTGTGCTGGTCAAAGGTTGTAGGACTGCCTCTGCCAACAGTATGTAACCTCTGCCCCTCTCCTCAGCATCATTAAGGTACAGTATGGACGGCAGACAGATCAGTACATAGATAGGCTGGCAGACATACAGATTTCTATTTAGTGGGGAGAGGGTTGCCTAGTCTTGGGACGTCTCCCATGTACCCTACCATCTCCTACTTATGGAACTGTTCTACTATAAAATATACTAGATGTTAGAGGTAACCGCCTTTCAAAATAAACTCTGGTGTACAACCCATTCTTAAACTGAAGACATCCTAAATATGCTCACTTAACAAATGTTTACCTTCAGATTACAGGACCAAACTACATAAACATTTCAAGAGTCATATATATTTTTTAATGTATTTTTATTGATTTCAGAGAGGAAGGGAGAGAGAGAGATAGAAACAGCAATGATGAGAGAGAATCGATTGGCTGCCTCCTGCACGCCCTGACTGGGGGATCGAGCCCGCAACCCAGACATGTGCTCGGTTCATAGGTCGACGCTCAACCACTGAGCCATGCCGGCTGGGCTCAGGAGTCATACTTTTTATAGAAGGCCACTCATAATTAACGCTGATCTTAATCCAAGACAGATCAAGAGATCTCAGGAAACTAAACAAGTCTTGAGAATAGAGAGTTTAATGCCCTAAAAACAAATGCAGGTGGTACATAGCACTGCTGAGTAAAATGTCATTTGTCATTGGAAAAGGGAAGCAAACCTGCATACCATCAGAAAAGCTTCATTACCTGGCCTGCAGATGTGAAACCAAAATAAATGCTACAGAAGTCAATCGGGAATCCATTTTAAAAAGAATACACTGTAGCCTGCTTGGGAAACAATTCTTCATGCTTAATCATGTTATAATAGTTGCAGCACCACAACTCAAGAGGAAATGGCAAAAGAGTAAAATTAAGAAACGGACTTTAAGGCAAGTCATTCAAACTTAGCTACATCTTTTCTTCCGCAGCAAAGCAAATGTGCAGTTTAACTGTCTAGTGTTATCACTTTCGACCACTCCCCCCGCCACCACCAAAAGAAGGCATATAAAAGAAGAAGACATTGAAATTGATTTTCAAAGTGGAATGCTGCAAATAAAGGCCATGTCTCAGAAAGCAGGGTCTTGGTCAATGAATTTCAACATTGGCAGCTGAGGCAAATGCGCAACTTGGGGCAAAATATTTTGTTGCCGTTATGTGTTTGTTTTTTTTTCCAAAGCAGAGACTGGGAAGGGGAGCCCGAGAAAGCAGACTAATGTGCTTGGGATTAATGTCCTCACCACGGCTCAGGGTAATTTTATTAGTTGACTGAATGAATATATATGGACCCCCTCCTGAGTGTCAGGCACTGTGCAGTGCTGAGGATGCTGCTGATAGCACCTGCTCTCATGGGTCTCCTAAAGTAAGAGACCAAGGCAACCACTTCACAGAGTTCACCACACAAGCCCCTTCTGTAAACACCCAGCCCTGCCTTTGTACTATTAGACAGAAACATGTTCCCTTGGTCTAACTGCACTGAACTTCACAGGGAAGCCGCCGCCATCATCTAAATAAATAAGTGAATAAACATATACCCATACTTTGAATACCAACAGTATTCATGGATAAACATCCACAAATTAAAATAAATTTTAAGTTAAGACTGTACCAAAAATAGGTTTTCCTTTTGAAGTAAGCCCAGCTCACATATTTTCACTGTCTGTGGCTGTGTAGCTTCAGTAAGCTAAAAATACTTTCCCTTCTGCTAAGTTGGGAAGAGCAAAAAAGACCAAGCCATCGGCCGTGTATCATTTTCACTCATCTTAATTTTTTTTTTTACTAGAAAACACTCAAAATAGCTGAAGTAACGAAAAGGCATCTGTTTTATATTTGCATACAGACACACTGACAGATACATCTATTCGGCTCGTATCCTCACAGTAATATGAAATAAGCTATACGTGCCCTATCAGCAAAAGACGGTCAACATTTCACTACTCACAGCTTTTCATTATTATTTTGGTTGGAGAGAGGGCTGCATAAGTGTTGAAAACTAAACCAAGTGCAAGTAAAAGCTTTCAAAATACAGATACGCTACTTGGGCAAAGCATACAGGATGGTTATGCTCTTAAGAAGACAACTCGGTGGTTACTGTACAGTCACGCATCATTTATGTTTCTGAAATTTACATTAAGTGAGGTTTGAAAAGAGAAGGATAGAACTTTAAGTCTTTCTGCAGGTCTTGCTCATGTTGTCCTTGCTATGTCTGGTAAAGTGAAAACACTGTATTTCCCTTCTTGGACTTCTCAAAGCTAACTGTAAAACCACACACACACACACACACACACACACCTCTACCTCTGTGATAAACTAAATGTTACTCGGGAAAACAAACATTTTCCCCCGCAAAATCATACCTGCAGAATGGTAAACAGTAGTAGTGTGGACTTTTCCAATACCTCTAAAGTCCACCCTTCTAAGTTACCAGAAACTAGCCTTCCACGGGACTAGGCCATTAGTTTGAGCTGCTGGGTTATGGCTTAGTTTCCCTTGGGGAAAAAACAGGACAGTTTGAGAAACCTCTGCCAAACTCTCCATTTCTTGGGCTACTGACCACGTCAAACGAAAAGCAAGTGGCTAGATTAGAACCAGGGAACCATGCCCCTCTGGGATGGGCTGGCAGAGGGGGAGCGAGGGCTGCTGGCTTGCCTGCCCCGACAGCGCCGGGCCTTTGCTAAGCGCTGGAAGACAGGAGTCGGTGTGCGCCCGGCCGTCCAATGCCCAGCGGGTCCAGGGGACGGCGCTACCCATTTCAAAGGGAACCGCCTGGGGAACCCGGACGACGGGGATGTCATCTCCCCTGACACTCGGGGCTCAGCGACCCTGCAGGGCTCGCCTCCGATGTCCCCGCAGGTCAGAGGTGGCCCCCGCGATGCCAACGGCTCTCCAACGCCGCTTTCCCAGCCCGGGCGGAGGCGCGGGGCAAAGTTGGCCGCCGGCCGCGCGCGGGATCCCGTTAAGCGTACCTTGCAGCTGGGCGGACAGGGACTCCTGGTGCTGCTGGTACTTTTGCGCCACCGCCTCGGCTTTGCGCAGCTGCGTCTGCAGCTCGTAGTAGAGCATCGCGCCGTAGAGGAAGCCGAAGACCACGGTCAGCAGCAGCAGCGTCTGGAAGATCCGCTTCTGCTTTCGGGAGCACATCCCGTTGCCCATCGTCCCCGCCGGCCCTTCCTCCCGCCGCCCGAGCGAGCGCCTCAGCAGCGGCCGCTGCAGGAGGGGGCCGGGCGCAGCATGGGGAGGAGACGCGAGACACAAAAGCGGGGCCGCGGGGGAAGTGGCGCCCGCTCAGCCCCCACGCGCCGCGGGGCGCGCAGCCATGGACGCGGCCGGGGCGGCCGCCGCCAAACTTTTGCGAGGCTGGCTCTCCGCGGGTGCCGGGGCCCGCGAGGGGGCCCTCCGCATACTTCTGAGCGGGGTGCCCTGGCCGATCCCCGGGCGCGCCTGCCCTGTTTCCTGCTCCCCACTTTTTTGGCCCGGCTGCCCCCGGCGGCTGCGCTCGGAGTCCCGCCCTGGCCGCTCCCCGCCCCCTCGCGGCGGTTCCCACTGCGCGACTTTGTTGCCACCAAAAGGAGGGGGTGCGCGCCCAACAAAAGGAGCCGGGCTCCAGGCGGCGCCTCCGCGCGCGGCCCGCGGGATCTGGGGGACCCGAGGGGGCTGGGGGCTCGCCCCGGTTCGGGGGATGGCGGGCCGCTGTCACTGACGGGGCTGCGGAGCCTGGGCCGCCGCCGCCTCCCACCCAACTTACGTGTCACCCGCAGCCCCGCTAGTCTGGCCAACGGGATTCCCGGAGGAAGTCCCACTCGGGCTCCCCGCTCATTGGGCCCGTCCGAGCTGCACCTCCCTCCCTTCGGGAAGGCAGTGCCGGGCTCGATTGGACGCCCGCTTTGTCCGTCCGACCCCAGGGCCGCGCCTTCCCTCCCACGGCGGGGCAGCGAGGGGCTGGTGGGCAGCGAGGCCGCTTGGCGCCAGGGTGCGCCCACGTGGAGCGCGGGTGGGTGGGGAGAGGCGGCGGAGCCCGGGGCTGGAGGGTTGGGGTGCGCCGCGGACGTGTCCTGGCCTGAAACTGGGTGCGGTCCGGTGCGCACGTGTGTGAGTGTGCATGTGAGTGAGTGTGAGATCCAGCGCTCAAAGTCTATAAATGCAGAGAGTGGAGGAGAGCCACTACACTCCATCGAGTGTCCTTTCTTTCTTTTCCCATCCAGGGGGTAGATGCGATAGACACAAGGGGTAGCTACATTGTCAGCACAGTCTTCTTGGTGGAACAGGAGATGCCAAGCTGAGGTTTGCCCCATCCAGTGTTACCAGTGGGAATGCACTTGTGCCCCAGATGGCAGGGCACTAGTGGGTAGACTAGCACTCGAGCGCGCTAGACTGACTGCTCAACTGTCCACGTGGGTTGGGGAAAACAGCTTGTCTTTGGCAGACGGCAAAGAAATGATCTCATTTTTTTTCCCCCCTCGCTGCAAATAGAATAATTTAAAAACAAATCTTACAGGCTGAAATGAGCACACATTCATTTTGTCATATGTATTTGTTTTATTGGTGGCAAAAAAAAGAAACCCACCACATCAGTTACCTTATTAAATTACATTTTAAAGGCCAACAAAGGTTCCCCATGTAAAAACAAGTAAAACAAACATAATAAACACAAACCTCTCCAAAGAAAATCCATAGTGCATTTGTTCTTTCTGCGTGCTTGAGAGGGGAAAATTGAGGTTATGCATAAATAATTTTGTTTCTGCTCTTGACCTGAATTCTAAGAAAGTAAATTATTTCTCAAAAGCCTCAGTAGTGTCATGGAATTTATTACCTACTGCATAATTTTAATGATATTCTAACCAGATTTTAGTCATCAGTAATGGCCAGTGAGGGCTCAAAAAAAAGGGGGAGGGGGCGGTATATCTGTTTAGCCAAATACAACATAAAGACAGTCTCTGGTGCAGGATTTTTTAGGTTGGCTCTGAAGTTAGAGGATACTAAAAACCATAAAAATAAACTGAATTTACAACCTAACTAGACTGTGACATAAATTTAAACTACTATGGAAACTAAGTGTATGTGGCATGCACTTTTCCCTAATAAATAACTTACAGTATAATGTTCAAAATGCTTTCATGTACAGATAGATTATCTCACATTAAGTACAGATGTTCCTCAACTTACATTGGGATTATGTCCTGATAAACCCATCATAAATTGAAATTCTCTTAAGTCGAAAATGCATTTTTTTAAATATATTTTTATTGATTTTTTACAAAGAAGAAGGGAGAGAGATAGAGAGTTAGAAACATCGATGAGAGAGAAACATCGACCAGCTGCCTCCTGCACATCCCCACTGGGGACGTGCCCGCAACCCAAGCACATGCCCCTGACCGGAATCGAACCTGGGACCCTTCAGTCCGCAGGCCGATGCTCTATCCACTGAGCCAAACCGGTTTCGGCCTAAAATGAATTTAATACACCTACCCAACAGGATGTCATAGCTTAGCCTAGCCCCATGGTCGGCAAACTGTGGCTCGAGAGCCACATGCAGCTCTTTGGTCCCTTGAGTGTGGCTCTTCCTAAGCCTTAGGAGTACTCTAATTAAGTTAATAACAATGTACCTACCTATATAGTGTAAGTTTAAAAAATTTGGCTCTCAAAAGAAATTTCAATCGTTGTACTGTTGATATTTGGCCCTGTTGACTAATGAGTTTGTCGACCACTGGCCTAGCCTATCTTAAATGTGCTTACAACACTTACATTAGCCTAAAGATCATAGATAAATTGGGCAAAATTATCTAACACCAAGTCTATTTTATAATAATACTAGAGGCCTGGTGCACGAAATTCGTGCATGGGGGTGAGGGGGATCCCCTCAGCCCAGCCTGCACCCTCTCCAATCCGAGACCCCTCGGGGGATGTCTGACTGCCTAAACTGGCAGTTGGATATCCCTCTCACAATCTGGGACCACTGGCTCCTAACTGCTCACCTGCCTTCCTGCCTGATTGCCCCTACTGGCCGCCCTGCCAGCCCGATCACCCCCAACTGCCCCCCCTCGCTGGCCTGGTCGCCCCCAACTTCCCCCCCCTGCCAACCTGGTCACCTCTTATTGCCCCCCCTGCTGGCCTGGTCGCCCCCAACAGCCCCCCTCTGCCGCCCAGGTCACCCCTAACTGCCACCCCACCAGCCTGTTCACCCCTTACTGGCCCCTCTCCAGGCCTGGTTGTCCCCACCTCCCCCCCCCCACTAGCTTGGTCACCCCTAACTGCCCCCCTGCCAGCCTGGTCACCCCTCACTGCCCCCCTCTGCCGGCCTGGTTGCCCTTAACTGCAACCCCTGCTGACCTGGTCGCCTCCAACTGCTCCCCCTACCGGCCTGGTTGCCCCTCACTGTCCCCCCCTGCCAGCCTGGTCGCCCCACACAGCCTGCTGCTCAGTCGTTTGGTCGTCCCTCACTAACACCCCTGCCGGCCTTGCCACCCACTCAGCCTCTTCGGTTGTCCGTTAGGTCTTCCGTTCAGTTGTGATGGCCCCTGGCTCTTTAGATAGATGATAGATAGATAGATAGATAGATAGATAGATAGATAGATAGATAGATGAATATCATGTAATTTACGCATTGGTTTTCACACCATCGTAAAGTAAAAAAATCATAAGTCAAACAATTTTAAGTTGAAACACTTTGTAAGTCAAGGGCTATTGTAAGTCAAGGACCATATGTATTAAGGCTCACATTTTGGTAAATAAGCCAACATTTACTAAAGTGACTGTGATAGCTCTAGGATCTTCTAGGTCAGTGATGGTGAACCTTTTGTGCTCGGCGTGTCAGCATTTTGAAAAACCTTAACTTAACTCTGGTGACGTGTCACATATAAAATTTTTTTGATATTTGCAACCACAGTAAAACAAAGATGTATATTTTTGATATTTATTTTATATATTTAAATGCCATTTAACAAAGAAAAATCAACCAAAAAAATGAGTTTGCATGTCACCTCTGACATGCGTGTCATAGGTTCGCCATCACTGTCCTAGGTCATGCAGAGACTTAGGAGCTCACAGGATTAGAACCCAGGTCAGAATCCTGCCTTTTCCCTTTCTTTCTCCTATAGGAGCCAGGTTCTCATTTGTTTTAAACAAGTTATATTAACAACTGGTATTTGGGCCATTAAAATGAGAACCAAAGCCGAGGCCGGTTTGGCTCAGTGGATAGAGCGTCGGCCTGCGGACTGAAGGGTCCCAGGTTCGGTTCCGGTCAAGGGCATGTACCTGGGTTGCGGGCACATCCCCAGTGGGAGATGTGCAGGAGGCAGCTGGTCGATGTTTCTGACTCTCTGTCTCTCTCCCTTCCTCTCTGTAGAAGGTCGATAGAATATATTTTTAAAAAATAAATAAATAAATAAATAAATAAAATAAAATGAGAATCAAAATTAAAAAGTAAAAGTTCTAAAAAATTCTAGAGTTTTGTTCTGTCATGTAAATATTATATAGCCTTGTTATTAGTGGGGTGCTCTCTGTGTTCCCCCTATTGCTGATGGAAGTAGACTTCTTGCGGTGTCACAGAAATAAGATATTCCTGAGACCCCCATGGAAGGATGAGGTCTCATGGAAAGCTGTATTTCTTTGGAATTAAAGAAATGGGACTGGGTTTCCAAAGTCCCATCTCCCTCTGTTTCACCATGGAAACTCTCCCCTTTTTTCTTCAGCAGGGCTAAGGTCAAAGCCATCGCCCAGAGCTTCTGCTCTGGGTGTGCACAGTCCAGTCCAGCCCAGCATCTGGCTAGGTCAGCTTACGTTCCCAGCTGCAGTCCATTGTGTGTGGGGTCTGCATGGCCATGGGCCCTGTGGCTTCTAGGGCTACATGGCAGGCTAGCATGGGTCATGGAACAAGGGAGTGCAAGGAAGCAAGAGCAAAGCAAAAGGAACAAGAGAGAGAGCCTTCCCTTGTCTTTGGATTATGTGTTCCTAAATTTTATCAAGCTTCTATTGGGGTCCACCTTCCTAGCAAATGATCTTTGTTCCCAGGTTACACTGACAAGCAAGCATCTTCCCTACATCACCCTGACTTCACTGCACATGTTCCCATCTTCCTCCTTGTTGACCCCCCCTTACCCCAACCACTCATCCCTCTACCTTCCCACCACACACACACACACTGTGATTGGAATGGACCAGTGGTTTTCTGGGGAGTGTGAAAAGGCAGTTTCCTGGTGAAGCAGCCCAGATGACCATGCTTATAATGTCTGGCCTTCCCTTTGTTTTCTTCCTATTATTAATATTAGCTAGTTAATGACGACGGTACCAGCCTTACTTGTTATTGAATTTGCTGCTTTAAATTTTCCTCTTTTAGTTTGGCTCTTAGAAATCAAGACTAGATCATTCCTGTGACCTTGTTAAATTCCTCATAACTAAAATTTCATTACTGTTGCCAGAGTACAATTTGCTAAACTCTTCTCTAAAAAAAAAAAAAAAAAAAAAAAACACAAAAAAAACCCCTCCCAAAACTACTCTGGAGAAAATAAAGTTTTATAGTTACAATCCTAGACTATACTTAAATAGAAAATTATACTAGTCATAAAAGGAGAAGAAATTGTACAGAGGGTTGAGAAATTATTTTTTATATATTATACAGTTTGCAGTATTTAGTTGTATTTCAGAACCTTTGGACAATCCTTATGCTTCTGGAATACGTGATTACTCATTTTAAACCTCTGATTTCTTTGCATCTGATTCCAGACTCCATAGGTATTCTTTGCCTAAAGCTGCTGGCTGGCTGTACAGAAAATAATAAATGTGGGCCATAAAACACAACTCAATATTTAGTCATAAAATTTGAAAGAGAACAAAAATTATTACCCGAAGTTATCCATTATTTCAAATTCAAGAAGGATATGTAGAAGTACATAAAATCACTAATGGCAGTGTCTTTATAATATTACTTTTCCAAGGTGAAGTATGCTGCTAGTTTCTTGAAAATATCAATAGAGAGCTTTTGGGAAACCAACATGGGGGGAGCTATCCAGGGCCTATAAATTCAATTTACATAACACTGCTTTTGGGTAGAGCTTGTAATAAATGGGCTAGTTATGCTAGTCTTGCCACATCCATTGTTAGTTATATTTTATTTTTGTTTCTTTATTATTTTAATAATAGTATCATGTAATTCTATTTCGATTTGCCATATATTTAATTATACACACACACACACACACACACACACACACACACACACATATATATATAATTAAAAATGTGTAAGTCCTGAAGAATATCACCAATTTAATGTTTTATTTCTAAGGTAGGCAGCAATGAAAGAGATTCAAGGTCTTACATCTGAGAAGGGCTAAGGAAACATTACGGAACGTCAGCATTCTCTTCAGTTTCAGTAAATTTGTCATTCTGGTAAAATTTGTTTATTTTCAAAATAGGGAAAAGCAAGAAAAGTAAGGTTAAGGGATATAACCAGTACCTAATTTGTAAAAATGAATGATTTTAAATTAATAATATTCAAGACCCTAGAGTAAATAATTTTCATTTTCTGAAATTTTTCAATTAACTCTTTACCACAAATTAAGCTCAATATATTTTTTAATTTGTAAGAGAAGTCAACATCTAAGTAAAGGTGATGAATGTTAAATAAATTTTTTACATAATTTGTAACTATGGTGATGGATGTTAATTAGACTTATTTTGGTGATCATTTTGCAATAAATACATATATCGCATCATGATGTTGTACACCTGAAACTAATATAACATTATGTGTTGATTGTATCTCAATTAAAAGTAAATCAATAAATGGTGTTTCAATATTAATAAAGCAGTTTTAACCTTTTCATGTGAAAACTGCTGAAACCAATTCCCCTTTTCTCTTCAGGAAACTTCACTCTTTATGTCTCCCTTTTTGCCACTTCTCCCTTTACTAGCACTTAACACACAAGCTTCTCCTCGTCACCTTTGCCTGCCCTGTGCTGATGGGTAAAGTGTAGGAAGTGGGCCTCTGTGATCCGTCTCCAGCAAGGTTGGCTTTTGATGGAAATGGTTGCTGAATTTCCTCAGGGCGAGGAACTGTGCACGTGGCCAGCATCATGGTGGAAACCCCAGAGGCACCTGCCTCAGCTAGACATGGGGAGGTGGAGGCAATTAGAAAAGGCCTCAGCCCAATTTTTTTAAATGGCCCAATGGGGGACACCAAGACCTAGTCCACGTATGAGGAAACAAGTGGCCCCATAGTACTCAGCCAATGAGGAACTGGAGGAGGGACTGACTCGCTGCCCCAGATGTGCCTGTACAACCGGACAGACACCACTTTGAAGAAGTATTAAAAATCTTGTTTTCCGGAATTTGAATTCAGACAGGTGAGCATTTCTCACAAAAGGAAACTACATTAAAGTATTCTCTTTTTGAGGATTCTGGGTAAGGTGTTTTGAAACTCCTTTTTCACACGATTTTGCTAATGATCTGGTGGTAATTGTTAGCAGATTAACAAAGCAAAAAGTAGGCCTTTGGCTAAATGAACAACAAGTAATTGAACCCCACTCTATGTGTCTTGGCCCCTTACTTTGGTCCATCTCTAAACTGTCATCTTTGTAACTGAACTATTAATGAGTTAGATAGCAAAGGGGAAAGTTGATGTTTAGCCCTTATTTGTAAAATGCTTTTCAATAAGAAAAACCTTACCTTCGACATCACTAATAAGTACCTTTTAAATGTGAACTACTTTAGAAATGGGGAAATGATTTAGAAGGCCCCACTTACCATAAAATGTATAGCTAGACAAAAGAAACGGGATCGATCATTGGTTAAACTTCTTTAACAACCTTCTCAAACAGGCCCAGCTAGCACATTCTAAAATACTTCTAAATTGTGAGGTGGCACAAGAAATTATTTTGAATTTGTTGCTTAACCTTTAATATGCTAGCATGTAATGAAATACCTAGCACATTAATTTTAGAAAATAGTTTCCTAGAATTTTAGAATGAATGGGAAAGGACCATATGTGAAATTCAGAAGTGAAACGAACTTCCCAAATCTTCTGTTGGCTCATTCAGGCAGCTTTTTACTTGCTCCCTGCCTTCAGGGAGACCATGGAAAAGATCAGCAGCCAATGAAACATGACATTTTTAATGGTTCCCCCCCAAAAAAATGTAGAGTTTATTGGATTCCTTTATATAAAAGATGTGCTTGGTTTATCCATAACCATTTTATAGAATTGGTATTATAACTTTAATAGGTTATATGATAGGTACTTATAATAATGACTTAATTGTCATGAGGCATGGCTGATCATATTTATGATGTAACAAATGCTAACTCCTGGGTCAGAAATTCAGTATTCAATTTCAGAACTATTCCTAAGGGATCTCATAATCTGCTTCATAAACATTCTTTATACTCTGGTTTTCGGAACGTTTCGAGTTAAAACAAAGGGACTATCAATATTTCTACTTAGAAATAAACTGGAGAAAACTTTCAAATAAAAAAATAAGAAGAATCAAGTTACCTCACCATTAAATTCATCTCAAATTAAAATCGTTACATAGAAACATTTGTTTGGGGTTATTCTGCTCCTTCTCATTGTATTTTCTAGTTCAACTCTTCAACTCCTGGCATCCAATATCCTAGTAATTCTCTTTGGTTTTCCAGAATCCTTATCTATGATTCGCCTCCCCCCTACCCCTCCACTGTCCATCAGCTACATACATGCATACACATTGGGCTTTCCTTCTTGAAGACAAAGTAAGATAATATAAAAAATCCTACCTCAAAACGCCAATTGCTGCCCTTTTCTTTAAGTAACCACTTAATCAAAGAAAAGCAAAATCTGTAGATATATTAATTAATAGGAAGACATTAAAGAATAAATTATCTACATTATTCTTCCTAAGAACGTTATAGCAAAATGTGTTAAATCAAACTGAACTCTAATGGCATAATCCTAGACAACCTAGTGAACAGATGAGTGATATTTGTGGGTAGAGGGGTCTGACTTTTTACTCCTGCCTGGTTGTAAAGGGGCTTAGGAACATTTAAAAGGTGACACAAGACACCTAGCACCCACTGAAGTCATAAACTCTAAGTTCCAAAGTAAGTCAGCAACTCTTAGGACCACTGATTCTCTCACCTGTAAATGGAAGAGATAATCGAACCTGTCCCGACTAGCTCAGAGAAAATAAGCCCGCAGGATCTGAGAGAGAAGCAAAACTTCAGACTCCATTTGGATACAGCTGGATGTTACAGTGGTACTTGTTATTGTCCACCTAAGCTTGTCTTTACATTTCTGGAAAACTACAGTTGTTTTTAAATTTGCTTCAGCTACCCAATTTAAAATGGTAACTTTCCAATCATAAATTTTAATTGAGCTTTTTCCCTTTAATTGTTGGGAAGGGGTAAATTATGACTTCAAAACAAAGGAATTTTCTTGTAATACACTTGCTCAAGCCAGATTCCTAATTCTTGAGTTGTAATTTATGGACTCGTGTTTTTATTATGCTTTAAATCTCAACCATTTTTTAAAGTAGTTACTTGTGTGCAAGGCACAATGCAAGGAGGAAAGTAGAAGTGGGGGCGGTGGTAATGAATGAACCATGGACCCTCCCAGCAAAGAGCTTAAAAGATTTGATCCTTATTTGTTTATTAAATTAAAGCTTTGGTTGGAAATGAATTTTATCAGAGAGAGAGCAGAGCAAGGAAAGAAGCCCTATGATGTAATCAAAATACTTCTAGAGAAGGAGGCTTTATAGACAAGGCAATTGGGATTGGTTCATCTGTAGCATCTGTTAAGGCTACAAAAACTAAAAGCAATGCATAGACACCTTAAAACATATAAACGTACTTTCCTTGAATTTTCTTTTGATGTCAGGACAAGGTCTTTGCTTTGTGTGTGGATCTGTTCCTAGTCGGAGCTCAGCTTTTTTTTTTTTTTTCACCAGGAGCATCATCCAGATTCCCTTTTCAGCTTGGTTGAATGATGCAAGAACTTAAAAACACTTGCATGGAAAGGTAATTCAATGTAATAACAGATCTAGATTTGAGGAACTTTTCCCCCTGGCCTTGTTCACCTAATTTGACCGCAATTGTTTTTTAAGACTACCAGTCAATATGGAGCCTTTACATAGTACTTATCTGAATTTTTATGGAAACAACTCCTTTTTCCACCTTCATAGTTCATCAATTTACACACTATTTGCTTTTTAAAAATTACATAATTAGGCCCTGACTGGGTGGCTCAGTTGGTTAGAGCATCATCCTGATACACCAAGGTTGTGGGTTCAATCCACAGTAAGGGCACATACAAGAAACAACCAATGCATGCATAAATAAATAAAAATCAATCAAGAAATTTTAAAAAATTACATAAAGTATCAAGTGCAATTGCAAAGCAATTTTTAGAACAAATCACCTGTCTCTACTAAAGCATACAGTTCAGTAGGCATGCCCAGGCCAATTAGAGGTTCATTTATGTGCCAAGGGTTTTCACACTGAGTGTGGCAGGGGTGGGGGTGGGGACTGATTTACAGAAAGAGGAACAGCTGCCCCTAACTAACTCCACTAAGTTGGTTAACTGGAGTTAAGGGTTTCTACCATACATTCCAACCAATAGAGAGATAAAAGAAAAGTATGTGATCAATAAAAGGTGTGTGAAAGAAGTAACAGGGAAATCAAAGGTGGGGGAAGAGAGTGCTTTGAATAGACAGGCGAGTATTATTGATAGAACTACAGAGATGGCAAGTAAAAATAAAGCTTAAAACAAGACTGAAGGATTAACTGATTAGGAGTGAGATGGAAGAATGCAGTAGACTGGGGAATAAATAGGTAACAGGTAAATAAGGGAAGAGGAGGAGAAAGGTGGACCCTGCTTTTAATATATTTGACTGAGAAATACAATGATTGAGTGTAGCTTGAGGAAGACTCTAGATCAGTGGTTCTCAACTTTCCTAATGCCACAACCCTTTAATACAGTTCTTCATGTTGTGGTGACCCCCAACCATAAAATTATTTTTGTTACTACTTCATAACTGTAATTTTGCTACTGTAAACAATATGTAATTATATATGTGTTTTCCGATGGTCTTAGGCGACCCCTGTGAAAGGGTCGTTAGACTCCCAGGTTGAGAACCGCTGCTCTAAATTGAGAGAAAGTTTGGTTTTAGGATTTTGTTTTAGTTTCTGTATTTAGGTTAGCATAGACTTAAGAATTTTTGGAAAGGAGCTAGTAGAGAGGGATAAGTTACAGATATAAAGTGCTACATTTAAATAGAGATTCTAAGGAACAAAGAAGAGTCTGTGTGGGAACCATATCAGAGTCACCAGATAGCCAAGGTAACTCAGAGTGAGAAAGGCCTTGTTGATAGTACGCTGGACAGCCAAGGCCACTCTGAACATGGGAATCTTAATCACCATGTTCAAGGCTAAGATACCACATGCTAGTGCAAGGATAATAATCTCATGGTATACTGCACATGTGTGCCTTTCTGTAGCCAACATGTATAATGCATTTTGTCTAAATGTATAACACGTGGTACTGACCAGCTAGAGTGTGCTAGAGAAGCTGGGGAGAAAAGACAGGCTCAGAGGATGTAGCTACTGTGTGTGCAGGAAAAGGCTGGAGAGAGGGGAGAGGCCAGAGAGGCAAGAGCGGAGAGCTCAGGTGCTGCTGCTATGTGAGGCTGTGAGTACAGAGGCAGCGTGCAGCTGCTCAGTAATAATTGTAGGTACAGAGGCTACTGCTGCTTTGTGGAAAAGATGTAGTTGTTAACTAGCCAGTGTGCAGCTGCCTATAGAGGACTTTGCTGTGAAGAGCTGTTTTGTCCGATGGCTATATGGCCACTGGCTCCTATAATAAAGACTCATTCTTATACACCCACAACTTCTCATGGCTTCTTCGTCTAAGACCCTGCATCCAAGAAGGTCCAGACCCTGGCAGAGGGGCTCAGACCCAACAGTTAGTGTGGCGAACAGGGTTTAAGAAGGAACCTGCCCTGACAGTTGGCAGAATTCAGAAGAATATGTGGCCACAGAGCAGAGGTATTCTGGCTGTGCTCTGACAGTCTGTCTCAGTCATTAGAATGTATGGAACATTATTTTTTAAGACAATGCCTGATTACAGTTTATTTTCTGTTTTAGAGGCTCAATAAATGATTGAGTGCATGATCCTAAGGGTTACTAAAGAGAAAAAAATTGAAAAGAATGCCAGGCTAATTGATAAAGACATTTGTTTGATGGCCTAAGGTAGTATGTGCTTGGATATAATTCACTTTGATTAAATGTGTACACTAGAAAAATGGGCATGATTGTATTATAATGAGTAAAAAAGCAATATCTATTCAAGAATAAAAACTAACTCTGCTTTGAAAAGAGTAATTGGTCCATTTAAAACCTTTTATATGTAATTATTAGTAAAAAGTTTACTGGTTTATGACATGCAAATGTTTTAGAATGTTAAATGGAAAAAGTAGAATGTAAAATCATACAGACAATATGATTACAATCATGTTAAATACTTATAGAAAAAATATTATAGCTTATTACTTTAGTTAATTAGATGAAAAGGAAAAAAGATATTTTAAATAACTCACGCAAGTATGTTTATCCTCTTTAATAATGGTGCTTTTTGTACATTTGCAGTTTTTAACATTGTTGAACATATCCCTTATCGTGAGCTCTGTTTTTCTATAAAGAGTGAGTTGATATCACTTTATGAAAAAGGAGGGCAACATCCCCAACATTGGGCTGCCATTCCACACATCTCCTCCTTCCCTCTTCCCCACCATCTCATTGGGAATCAATTTAGTGCATTCTGACATCAGATGTGACTTCAGAATCCTTTCAACATTTGCCTCTGCCAATCCTGTCTAGTACTGTGCCTGGTACATAGTAAACACCAAATACATTTTTATTGAGTGAGAGAATAAACTTGGCACACAGAAGAAATCTGATATTGATCTAAAAATAAATAACAAGGGAATTTAGAAGATAAATGTTCAAGAGAGAGAAAAGTCAGAAAAAATTCTAGAGGAAAATGTAAGATAACATTTATCTGATTTTAAATGTAGTACAACTTTCTAAGTAGGGAAGCATTAGAAGAAATCACAAAGGAAAACAAATAATTAGACCGAATTACTTTAAAATCATTTTAAAAACTAAAAAATTTAAAAGCAAACATATACAGAGAATATTTGTATAGATTACATTGCATAAATTACATAGATTTAACAACTTTAAGTTTTATAGTTGTATGTAAATTGTTAGAAAAACATAATTTTTAAAAGTTGCAAAGTTCATAAACGTAATTGACAAAAGATAAACAGCCAGTATATATATGAGGAAGCATTCAGTCTCAGTAATTAAAGAAATGAAAACAATACTAATAAACTCATAACTAATAAAATTAGCAAAGGTTTTTACAGTTTTCATTAAAATTAGCTTAATGTGATACAAAATTTTTTTTAAATCCGCTACAAAGGGAACTAGGAATTGATACATATTTCTGAAAAGCAAATTGATGTTACAAGAATGAGCACCATAAAATATTCATGCCTTTTGATTTAGTAATTTCTCTTATAGGAATCTATACATAGAAAGTAATCTAGAACTCAAGAAAACATTCTGCATCCAAAGATAATCATTGCAAAGCTTGTTATTGTAAAAAAACATATACAAACAACTAAAAATGTACAAGATGGACTACTGGGAAACATTAAATAAGCTGATATAAATGGTTAAAGTAGAATATAATATTTTAACGGTCATTACGACTGGTTGTTCTAGCTTATGATTCTCAGAAAGGAACCCTAAAAAAAAAAAAAGGATTTATGTTAAAGAGATTATTAGGAAGAATTCTTGTGGAAAATCAGAAGAGTAGCCAAAGAAGGGCAAACAAGCAGTCCCATACATAGTAACATTTGCTCAGTCTCTCGAAGAGCTCTGGAGAAAGTGTAGAGTATACCTCAGAGTTCCCATAGGAGTGAGGGAACTGGCATATTTCTTTTTCTGCTTCATGAAGTCATTAATTAAGGGCCAGGGTGAGGCAAGTAAATTCCCAGGAATTCCCCTGTCCTTTGTGGCCTCAGCAGGCCCAGTGCAAGCCTGTGGGAAGGAAATGGTGAAGGTATCCAAGCAAATATGAGTGGACCACTGACGTATCTGCCAAAATGGTGTTCTCGAAGAGTACTTCATAATATGATGAATGCTAAGTGAGAAAAATACCAACAACAAGGTTCAAAATAATATCTAAGAGGACCAGATTTACAGGAGAGCCTGGAATAACTAAAAGCCTCTACAGAATATTTGAAACAATGGTTCAGACATAAGACATCAGGCAAAAGTAATCTTAGAAAGGGAGGAAACCAAAGAGGTAAAGCTAACGATTTCTCTAACTACTGTGGAAGAGAAGGCTGCAGCCAGGGGAGGACTCCAGGTGGAGCAGGTATCTGTGTAATGGAGGTGACAGCACTGCCAGGATGGAGAAACAGTTCGCATTAGGGGAAGCAGAATGAAGGGTGTACAAGAACTATTTTTGCAACTTTTCTGTAAGTCTAAAATTACCTCCAAATAAAAAGGTTAAAATAGCCAAACACACACACACACACACACACACACACACACACATGCACGCACACATACGAAAGAAAGAAAAAACATCAAACACTATCAAGAATAGAGAAGGTCACTTCATAATGATAAAAGGGTCAATTTATCAAAAACATAATAACCCTAAGTGTTTATGCACCTCACAGCAGCTCTTCTAAATGCGTGAAGCAAAAACAAATTGAACAAGATGTAGACAAATCCACAGTTATATTTTGGAGCCTTCAACACTCTCCTCTCAGAATCTGATAAAACAAGTAGCCAGAAAATCTGTAAGGATATAAAAGACATGAACAACACTGTCGAACAGCATTACGTCATTGATATTTTCAGAACGTTAGGTTCCACCTAACAATAGAATCACTTTTAAAAAAAAATTACACATGAACCATTTACCAAGATGGACTGTATTCTGAGATATAAACGAGTCAATAAATTTAAACCATACTACATATATTACCACATCTTTTTGATGAGGCAGTGCTGCTGTGCCTGACAACTTTATGGCTTGGTAGGTCAGATGACTTCCAGCTCAGGATGAGCAGCCCAGGTTGCATGGTAACTTGTGGTCCGTGGGTAACCATTCATTTTTTACTAAGGCCCAGAGCAGGCTAAGAGCTTTTCTGAAAAGGAGAGTAGTTATTTGCAGAAGATGGCAGAGCTTTACTCCAAAATCCTAAGGGTCTACATCAGGATTCACCTATAGGGACACCCTGAAAGCTCCAAACAGCATTGCTCTCTGCTGTTAACACTTCAAGCAATATTGGGTCTGCTGGGCCGTATGGCCCCAGTGACAGATCAGCTTGTGCAGTGGCCTGGACCTGCTGCAGAGCCTTCTCTTGTTCTGGGCTCCACTTAAAACTAGAAGCTTTGGGGGTTGCTCAGTTAATGAGCCAGAATAACACGCCCAAATGAGGAATATGTGGCCTCAAAATCCAGAGACCCACTAGGCCAGTGGTTCTCAACCTTCCTAATGCCGCGACCCTTTGATACAGTTCCTCATGTTGTGGTGACCCCCAACCATAAAATTATTTTCGTTGCTACTTTATAACTGTAATTTTGCTACTGTTATGAATCATAACGTAAATATCTGATATGCAGGATGTATTTTCATTGTTAAAAATTGAACATAATTAAAGCATAGTGATGAATCACAAAAACAATATGTAATTACATATGTGTTTTCCGATGGTCTTAGGCGACCTCTGTGAAAGGGTCGTCGCCCCCAAAGGGGTTGCGACCCACAGGTTGAGAACCACTGCACTAGACACTGTGCCTCTTTTTTGTCTGTAGGAGAGGCCAGATGCAACAACTTAGCCTTCATCTTAGAATGTTTACCTTTATGTGCCCCATACTACTGGGCCTCCAGACATTTCACTGAGATAGAAGGCTTCTGACTTTTTCTCAGATTTGTTTTTCAATCCCCTGATACACAAATGTCTTACCAATAAGTCTGGAGTACCTGCTACCTTTGGTTCCTAGGTCCAATCAGCATATTGTCATCGATGTAAGGGACCAGGATGATATATTGTGGAAGGGGAAGATGTCAAGTTCCCTACAAACTAAATCCGGACATAGGGCTGGAGAGCTGATGCATCCCTGAAGTAGGGCAGTGACGGTGTATTGCTGGCCGTTCCAGCAGAGCACACTGGTTGCAGTGGTCTTCACTAGTGAGTATGAAGAAAACTCATTTGCCAGGTCAATAGCTGCACACCAGACACCAGGGCATGTGTTAATTTGCTCATGCAATGAAACCACATCTGGTACAAAAGTCACAACTAGTGTCACCACCTAGTTAAGCTAAAAAAAAAAAAAGCTTCTATTCCCCAAGATCTATCTGTCTTCTGAACAAATAGGTGAATTGGATGGGGATGTGGTAGGGACTCACCACTCCTGCATCTTTCAAGTCCTTGATGGCGGCACTAATGTCTGCAGTCTCTCTGGGAAAATGGCATTGCTTTTGGTTTACTACTTTCCTAGTTAAGGCAGTTCTTGTGGCTTCCATCTGGCCTTTCCCACCATAATAGTCCTCATTCCACAGGGTAAGGAGCCAATGTGTGTATTCTGCTCACTGTTGATTATATCAACACCACTTATGCATTCCAAGAACTGGAAAAATAACCACAGATGTATCCAAGGAACCTCTGGGCTCTCTGTGAGAGGGACCTGAGCTAAAATTTCCAGACTCCCTGACTTGCATAAGCCCTTTCCCTGACTGGTGGGCCAAAATGACAGTTTGGATCTCCTGGGAAAATGCTATTGATCTTTTGGCAAAGGCTAGGACAAAGGTTAGCAGTATAATTCTTGGCAGTATACATGGTTCTACCCTCAAAGGGTCCCAGGCTCCTCTCTATTTAAGGAGTTCTGTACCTGAAAACGGATTCAAGTTTGGGAATTGGTTGAAAGGCCATGACTCTGTTTTTATGACTCAGATTAGGATTTTGTCTACTTGACCCACAAATTTTCTGCTGGTATAAAGTGTGTAAGATTTGAGTAGGCTTCTTATCTATTTCAAGCAGCCAATGCCATAAGTCTGTGTGAGTCAGACCACTCTGATTGCTGCTTGTGAGCTACTGTCTACAATTATGTCTCTATAAATAGAATGTCGACCTCTGCACCATTTTGTTCTTTTTTCTTTCAACTTCATTCCTTTGTACTGTCTTCCAACAATTCAAAACCTATTCATCAGTCATTAAAAAAAAACAGTTTCACCACCTCCAAAAATTCTTCAGTGATTCTTTTACTTCACAATCACCCTTTCTTTTCTGAGTTATTACTAAGGTTATAATCTATGCAGCAATATTTAACTCTTGGTTAATATCATGTCTTATATTCACTCATTGGTCATGCATCAAATTTAATCAACCATCAATTAGACTATGATTCCTCAGTGATTGATACTTTGGCTCTATTTATATCATTTGTATTATATCTAATATATGCTTTTTGATTTGATATGTTCACTAAAATTTGAAAATGATAAAGCTAACCCTTATATTAATCTGTAATATTCTTAAATTAATTTATAATTCGTAGTGTAATTTTGTAGTTGTGTTTACTATAAAGCACTCTTATCATTCGCTTTTGAGTTTCATTAGGAAACTATGTTTTCATTCTATATCTGGTGTGATTTTATGAAACCCAAGCAGAAACAATGGTTGTCTCCCCTGAACATGTGACCTGAAGCTGCTGGTGCTTTTCTGGACCACCGTGTGAGAAATATCTTCCTGAGAAATGAAGACAAAAAGATGTACAAAGAGCAGAGAGATGAAGAGAGAGAACTCTAATAACATTCGTTGAGTTCCTCAATCTTTTTACACTTGAGGTTAGCTGCATCCCTGATTAGACCAATTATTTGAGTCCATAAATTTCCCTTTTAGTAGCTAAGCTAGTTTGAACTGGGTTTCTGTTATTTTCCTCCTGAAAGAGACCTGAATCATATATATGTAATATCATTTGATTGTCTTATATTTTGTATACTAGTAAGCAAGTCACTGTGTGAGGTATTGTAGGTGATGCCCATATGGGCAGATGACGCAGTCTGCCCTCAACTTACATGAAAGTCTGGTAAGAGAGAGAAGATGTATACAGATAATAATACAATACATGATGAATGCCACATGGGAAGCACACAGGATTGCACAAGATCAGATTAAGGGCCCATCTCTTTTGTTTGGAGGGCTCACAGAGGTTTCATGGAGAAGGGACATTAGAAATGGCCCAAGGACAGTGCAAAGCTTTCTTAAGGAATGATGAGCTGTCTGATAATATGAAAGTATTGATTTATGTATATTGAGGATTAGAAACTAAATTCAAAAGACAAATTGGGACTGAAGAGTGGATAAATTTAAAAATACTAAAATAATACATACGGACTTCATTAGGGAAAGGGAGCCATAACAGGATTTTGGAAAGGATCCAAGTATTGTAAAATACTCCTAGTATTTTAAAAAGAAAAATGAAGCTAGTATATAATGCAGACACCTTTGCAAATCTCTTGTTCATAATGTTTCCTCAAATGTCATTATCAGCATCTGTCAACAAAACATATTTCTAGCCAATTATATGAAGGGGTATGTGAAGGGGTTTTAATTGGTAATTTTCTTAGTTTTTCATTGTTTATGGTATCTGTATTCTTCAAATGTTAACCCTTTGCACAATCATAGAACAGTCATTACTATGACTGAGTTTGAATTAGTCTTTAGTATTTTAAAATATGTTTATAACCTATAATTATCCATTTTATTCAAGGATAGTGATGATTACATTTACTTGAAATAGCTATAGGCTTGAAGGTAAAATGCAGTCTTTGGATTGTCTTCCTCAAAATATACTTAGAAAAAAGATCATCTTATTCTCTGTCCTTTTATCCAGTTATACTTGGCACTCGGAAGCCTTGCTTTTATATGGCACGCACCTGCTCAGAGAGGAGCTCAGGGAGGTTCTCTTTCATCGAGTTGTGGGCAGAAAATGACACACTGTGCAGCACAAGCCAAGGAAAGAAGCAAACTTCCTACAGAATCACAAGACAGCCCCATCTGTAATCCTGGGTGGAGCTGCGATGCATGCCAAGTCTTTACTCTGCAGCAGTTAAATAGAACTCTTGCCCAGAACTTCTGAGAACAGTCATGTCAGGACCTGAGCTGAAGATTCTGGTGCCAAGTGTCTGATGACCACTGGCCCAGATTTAGAGGAGCCCTTTCCACCTAGGAACTGCCTGGCTTGCCACAGTTCACTGAGGGGAAGCCACGTTGCTCTTTGACAAATAAAAATGAAAAAGTCTTCGTCTGGAAGACCAGGGCTCACTTTGATATCCTGAGATCAGTAACAAATTAAATTATGCTTTGTTTGCCCTATCGGTAGAGTCATGAAACCTTGTTATGCACTCTAGAAAGATTTCCACTTAAAATGTATTCTAATAAAAAAAAATGTTAAAAGGGTAATTGTCTGACATCTGAGAAAAAATAAATAAAAGAGCTGGGCTCAGTCTTTCCCCTTGGTGACTGACCGGAAACAAGTCAGCAGACAGGCATTTTTACATTGACTTTGTATGGCCAGCCTGAAGCTCAACCAGTTTCAAATTTGATCATCTTTAAATGGGAGCAATTACGTCTGACGTGAGTTCATGAAATAACACACCTTCTATGCTTCTGATTCTAATCTTCTGTGGTGGCTGACCAGAGACAGGCTGCTTCGTGGAGGAGTAACCTGGATCTGGGAGAAGGAGCTGTAGAAGGTGTGGGATTTCAGAGACAAGCACCTGAGAGAGATGTTTCCTAGGGTGGCCCTGAAGGGAGTAATAACTTTTTTGTTGGGAGCACACCTACAGGGCTTCTTCCTTTAGTTTGTTTGTTTGTTTATTTATTTATTTATTTATTTTTGGTTCCTATGCACTCACCGGTGTTGGTATCCATTAGTTACTCTTTACTTAAGTGCTCCAGGTAAAAGCCTATTTTCCCCATAGCCTGGAACGATGCCACCACTGCCACACACAAGATGAAACAAGCATGAAAGATTGAGAAGTACTGTGGTGAAGCAATATTCTGCTTGATTTTCTTTGCTCTTCAGATAATAACGACTCTGGGGAAGGAGAAGAAACTCCAGATCTACTTTGTTCTCTGCAAAGCCCAGGCCTCAGGAGGAAAAGTAGTGAGACAAGACACCTTTCAGGCCAAAGGGCCCCTAAACACACCAGCCTTCTGTCTTTATTTTATTATATTGATATTGAGTTAAAAAACAACACAGAAAACAGCGCTGGTTAGAGGATAGAAAAAATCCTTAATGGTGGCATTTAAATCAAAACTTTAGTTTATTTATATACATTTTCAATTACATTTCCCCTTGAAGAATGCATTTTAAGGCACAAGAGAAAAAAGTAATTAAAATAAGTAGAAAAAAAAAACAACAACTCTGCATTCTCATCATGCAATCAAATAAGTAAAATAAGCATGTCTTCACAACTGCAGGAGGTACACAGATGAGTAAATAATTGCTGGGAATTTCTGTTCGTTGATCTGCTGGTTTCCAATAAAAAGAAGCAAACGTGAACCCTTTGACAGTCAGTGAGAGTGCTGTGAGGTGCACCTAGGTGACTGGCGATGTACAGGCTGATGAGCACATGGAGCACAGAAAGAGGAGAAAAGAGGGAGGGTTTTCTCCAGGAGCATAATCTTTCCAGGCCAGGTGCCTCCTCGGCAAGCTCACCCACGTCCAGGTTTCTGTCCTGACTACGGTCTCTTCAGGTTCTGGCTTGCCCACCTCCAACGGACTCTGCACACTCTGTGACCTTGAATAAGCATTTTGCCTCTTCTGCCTTTTTCATGCCTGCTGTTATGGAGTGAATGTTTGTGTCCCCATAAGTTCATATGTTGAGGTCCTAGCCCCCCTTGTAACTATATCTGGAGATAGTGCTTTGTGGAGATTAAATGATTTCAAAAGGGTGAGGCCCTAATCCAGTCGCGCTGGTGCCCTTAGAAGGACAGATAGAGACCCCAGAGCCTTCCCACTTTGCCACATGAGGACACAGTGAGAAGGATGTAGACTGCAAACCAGATGAACACACTCTCACCAGAACTGAATCTGCCGGCACCTTGATCTTGGACCTCCCAGCCACCATGACTGTGAGAAATGTGGGTTGTTTATGCAATGACCCAATTTATGGTAGTTTATCAAGTCAGCCGGAAATTACTAAGATGACTGCAGAATAAGAAAAATGAGATGGATGCTCTTTGGTGCCTTTTTCAACACTCACATTTTATAATTGAAGTTAGGTGTTTGGAACAAATAATTTGATGTGATATTTACATCTCTTCTTAACTGCATGGACATATGTGTGTGCATGTGAATATGCATATGTGTCCAATTTCTCCTAGATCCTGTTGTGATTCTTTATGATTTCTCTCAATTTCCGTATACATTTGCCATCTCTGAGTAAACTATAGTCCTCAAATTGTCTCTTATTGTTCAAGCTTATTCAGACCACATGGACCCACTCCAGTTTTAGCTGGACAAGTCAACCCTGTGAGAACTGCCATGGAGCATCAAAGAAAAGAAATTTAAAGGTCAGGATATGATGGCAGGAAAGCTTTGAAAATGTGGGTGATTTTATAATAATTAATGAATATCATTGAGATGGTTGTAGGTAAATATAATTATAACTCAACTACTATTTATGCCACTATATTTTCCTCACAATTTTTTGATGCTCGTTAACCGTGAAGTTTGTTGGCCAGAATTACCTCGGAGTCTATGAAGCAAATCTCCTCTTGCTGATTAGGTAGTTTATTTGGAACTACTACTGGCAAGGTTTGGGGCAATCATTCTTTGAATCTTGAATAGATGAAAGAAATCCAATCTTAGTTGGTTTTATAAAAATTAAATTCTTACCATGAAAAAACGTTAGTTGTGACGTTAAAACCTTAATGTGTGATATTAAAAATTAAAATACTTAATAAAACCTGCAATATATTATAGGACTTGATATAAGCCCTGTAATAGCAGAATGTCTGTTTTTTTATTATAAACAATATTTTAAAAAGTAGCCCCCAACATTTTTGCAATAGGCAGAAATATATGCTTTTGTGTATTTATTTACACAAACACATATTATCATTACTTCAGTATTTATTTTCATGCCAATTGCTTTTTACTTTGGGAGGAAAAAGTGAGGAGGAAAGTTATGGACCCATGAAATGAGAAAGTAGAAGAGTTGGGCCGTAGATGGACTGTTCATTGATTCCAGATCTCCCTCTCTCTGACTCTGTCTGAAATCCAGTCTAGTCTTTATGTAGAGGCTGGACCTCCGTGTTGGGAATTTTAATGTAGAGTAGCTGCATGGCTGGTCTCTGAAAGAAGAGGACTCTAGGTCACTTCATAAGATTTTGATAGGACAGTACTGGTCCTTGCAAGAAAATCTCTTGGCTGCTTACTTTATGGGAGTGGAAAAGCCAAGTCTTCTGAATGCCAAGGAAAGGGTCTTTCCAAAGGCTGCATGGTTTCCATAGAAATCAGATGATGACCACCCCCACCCCCGGCAGATTTATTGAGGAGGATTTTTTTGCACCTTCATCATGCAGGTACCAGTGACTTGAACTTTCAAGTTATGACATCTGCATGACTTCAGAGATATTTAATGTAAGATAATTCATTCTCTTCTGTTTTAGTACATATTTTGCCAATATAACACCAATTGCTACTTTGCCTTCCTGTTATTGATATTCTGATATTTCCTTTATGTATCACTTAATGAGTCAACATAAATATCCATTTTATCTCCTTTTGGAGAGAAAAAAGAACAATTATAAACATAGTTTAGCAAATTACAATACCTGATGCCTGGCCTTTGGCTAAACTTTGTGAGGAGCATGACCAAGTTCACTTTGTTAAATACTTGGGAATAAATTTACAAACCCTTCATAGCTTTCTATTCCCTCTAATTATCCTCCAACAGTTTACCCTATCAGTCTTCTGAAACCCCACCAATTTTTTTAACCTAATAATTACCAGGTTAACCAGAGGTAACAGAGACATTTGCTCTCATGAATCCATATGATCCTGTTTATAATAATACCTTTTTTTGAGATCTACATTATTAAACACAGTAACGGTCTTCTCATTTAATCCTCACTACCACCTCCAAAAGTAGCTTATATGGTCAGGTTATGCCCTCTATGAGCATCTGCTTTTCCTTTGCAGGATTTTAATAGCTGCCTGTGTGCCCTGCACAGGGCGTGCGCGGCAAATAGTTACAGTTCAATCAGTACTTGTCATTGAATGGATGAATCAATGAAAGTTTCTCTCCTTATTTCATAATTGAGAAAATAGGGACTCAGAACATCTGGGTAACTTGCCTAAATTCAAAGAGTTAAAATAGGCTGTCAAGGCTCAAACACTTTTGGACTTCAAACCCCTCCTTTCCCAATCCACAGTTGCTAGACTGGAGAGAAAGTGCCAAGAAAAATTTTAAGAACAAAGAAAATTGATAAGAAGCCAAGTAGGAGTAAGACGGTGTATTCGTTCCTGGTAACACCAATAGTGGAGGTAACAAAGTACCACGCCCTGGATGACTTAAGACAACAGAAATTTATTCTTTCACAGTCTGGAGTCCAGAGTCCAATACCAAGGTGTCAGCAGGGTCAGTTCTTTCTTGGTGGCTCAGAGGAAGAATCTGTACTATAGCCCCACTCCTAGCTTCCCATGGCAGTCAGTAATCCTTGGCATTCCTTAGCTTGCAGCTGGATTCCTCCCATCTCTACCTCTGTCTTTACCTGGCATTTTGCTCTGCATGTCCATGTATCCTTTGTTCTTCTTATAGGGACACCAGGGATTGGATTTAGAGCTCCCCCTAATTCAATATGACTTTATCTTAATTTATAAAGGACCCTATTTCCAAATGAGGTCACAAACACAGGTAACCAGGGGTTAGGACATCAACATATCTTTTGGAAAGATATAGTTCAATCCACAATAAGTAGTAAAAGGGGGAGAGGGGACTAATAGTGAATAATTTAATTATGGCTGAATTATTTCCACAGGTAATGCATTAAATCACTTAGTACACCATTTCCTCAAGTTTTGTTTTAGCACTGATATGCCGAATATTAAGAGGTACTGCCTGGTGAGAAAGGGTTTTATTATTAAATAGTTTTATGAAATAGTAGGTTAAAGAAAATTAGACATAAATATAACTGATTTTATATTTATTCTAGAGGTCTGGTGCACGAAATTCATGCCCTTGGGGGTCCCTCAGCCTAGCCTGTGCCCTCTCACAGTCCGGAAGCCCTCAGAGGATGTCTGACTGACAGCTTAGGCCCACTCATCATGGGAGCGGGCCTAAGTCGTCAGTTGGACATCCTTAGCACTGCCGTGGAGGCGGGAGAGTCTCCCGCTACCACCACTGCACTTGATAGCCATGAGCCTTGCTTCCGCATTGAGCATCATGGCAACCAGTCACTCTGCCATTCAGTCAATTTGCATATTAGCCTTTTATTATATAGGATTTCCTGGTTTTAAAAGCTCTTCTTTTATGATTTCTAACTAGAGGCCTGGTGCACGAAATTCGTGCACTTGGGGGGGGGGGGGAGTGTCCCTCAGCCCAGCCTGCACCCTCTCCAATCTGGGACCCCTGTGGGGATCTGGTCTAAACCAGCCATCGGACATCCCTCTCACAATCCAGGACTGCTGGCTCCCAACCGCTTGCCTGCCTGCCAGCCTGATCACCCCCTAACCACTCCCCTGCTGACCTGATTGCCCCCAACTGCCCTCCCCTGTTGGCCTGGTCCCCACCAACTGTCCTCCCCTGCAGGCCTGGTCCCCCCAACTGCCCCCCCTGATGGCCTGGTCACCCCTAATTGCCCTCCCCTGCCAGCCTTGTTGCCTCTAACTGCCCTCCCCTGCCGGCCATCTTGTGGTGGCCATCTTTGACCACATAGGGGTGGCCATCTTGTGCGAGGGTGTGATGGTCAATTTGCATATTATCTCTTTATTATATAGGATGTCAAGTTGTCTCTTAAGGAAAAGAAAGAAAGCTGGATAAGACAGCTTCTACAGAATAAATCCTAAGTTATCTCTATTGAATACAGTGGCAGCCTGGCTCCTGTTACGCCAATGCCCAATGTTTCTAACCATTGAACAGGTAATTGTTAAGTAAGTCATATATTTAAAAATTCATTGATAGTTTAAAATTATCACAAAAGTACCTTTTTCCAATAACATCTATACCAGTTGCTATATCCAACTTAGGGACAGAGGATAAAGGTTCAGATTTTAACTGGTATTTGAATGCAAACAACAGCACTGTGAATTATGGACTGTATAGAAGTGCTAGGATATAAAATAAAGTAGTAAATTAATAGCATTTTTAAAGACAAATAATTTTTTAAAAGTTAAATAGCCTTTTTTGTTGTTATTCCAGGACTCCTCAGAGGCTTGAATGTGCCAAAGTGCATTGTGAGGTTGTAATAAGTAAGCTTCCCAAACATATGATGGCAGACCATGTTTTAACTTAAGTGCTATCCCAGGGAACACACTTGGTGAAACCCTGAACTTCACAGATATAAATTACATTGTAGCTATTTGTTTACAAATTTCTCATTAGGTTGTAAGCTCCTAAAAGGCAGAATCCATAGTTTACTCATTAAAAAAAAAAAAAAAAAAAAAACTTTTTTTAATGTTTTTATTGATTTTCGAGAGAGGAAGGGAGAGGGGTGGAGAGATTGAAACATCAATGATGAGAATCACTGATCAGCTGCCTCCTGCACACCTCTTGCATGCCCCCTACCCAGGATTGAGCCCGCAACCTGGGCATGTGCTCTGACTGGGAATTGAACAGTGACTTCTTGGTTCATGGGTCGATGCTCAACCACTGAGCCATACCAGCTGGGCATTTCATTCATTTTTGAGCCCCCAGAATTCTCTTAGCAAAGCTTCAGGGTCTCATGGTTGTACAGGACACAGGTAACTGGTGCTCCCTCAATGTGTGAAACACAACTGCACTGGACGCATAGAGGAGGTCTTTGATCAGTTAGGATCTCTTGCAGCCACATGTCTCACTCCTGAGCACTCTGTGCCACAATCCTGAGCACTCTTTTTTGAACACAGAGGTGTTGGGTTTCTTGTTTCTCAGATTATAATAAATCAAGAGTAAACAGTCCAGAACTGATGCACAGCTGCTCAAAAGGAATCGTAAAGAATGCAGATGATCTTGTCTTCACCTCTGTAAGAGGAGGTTTTCATCTTGCCGTTACAGAATGGCTGCTTCACAGCCAAGCCAGCACCACTTCTGAGCTCTAGGCATGAAGGGAAAGTCTTTCCTTTTTCCCTCCCTGCCTCCCTCCCTCCCTCTCTCCCTTCTCCTGTTCTTCCTCTCTCTCTCCCCACTCAGGAAAACAATAGCTTTCCTAGAAACTGCCCCAAGAATTTCACTATATTTAACTGCCTAGAATTGGGTCACGCAGTTTCCCCCAAATGCAAGAGAGTCTGACAAGGTGTGTACTTTTAGGCTCATTGTCAGGCCCCCCAGAAAAGGTTTCTGTTGGCAAAGAAGAATAAGAGAAAGGCTTTTAAATAGCAGAGTCTGGAATTGTGCACAGTATACAGGGTGTCTCCAAAAAATGTATTCACACTTTAACAGCTGATGGCTCAACTTTGAACATGAAATGCATTTTAATAAGCCTTTATAATTATTCAAAGTGTGTGTATACATTTTCTTGGGACACCTATATGTTTGTTTGTCACTATTTTACTGTTAACTGTATTAGAGTTATAGCTAGCATTGCTTCACAGTCTTTAGAGAAAAAATTAGTATTTTAAATACTGCTAGACTTTAAATTCCATGGAGAAGAAATTTGTTTCCATTATTACTTAAGCTGTTAGGTTATATAATCTATTAGTAATAAACTATCTTGATGGGGAAGAAAACGGTGTTGGAGAGCATCCCAGGAGTTCTGGACCCAGAATAGTAGATTAATCAAGGGGTTATGCAATCCTTGGACAAACCCACACTACAACTGAGCAAGGAATTAAATATATAACTTTAAAATATTCCATTGACTCATTGCGTTGAGAAACCAGTATTAACCGACTGCATTCTATTGATTCAGCATGACAAATAGAGCATTTTAATGGAGACTTTGATTCCATAATGATTCCGTTTCCAACATCTGTAGAAATCTTAATTCAACCAGGAAAACAAACAGTGAGGCTTGAGCCAGACTCATATAATATTTGCTTTGCAAAGTTGGTGCCCTTTCCCTCCTAGATACAGCCACACTCAATTAAAACCGGGCAATGTTGGCTAAGTAACAGGGCAGCAACCAACGTTTCAGTTGTGGAGAAAAAGAAAATCCCAAAGTGTGTCTGAATAAAAGGAAGCAGGAACTCAAAAATAGGAACTGCTTTTTGCTGTGATCACAGCAGTGCAGCCGTGAGAGATTTTTCCATTGATTTTGTGAGTGCAAATTAAAAAGTAAATAACTGTGGCAGCATTGCCATGACTTTTTCTGTCAGATTTAATTAATTAGAAGTTGGGAAAATTTATTGATTTTTCTTTCATTCTATTCTTAGGTTTCCTGGTGGATCTGAGAGAGAGGACTAACTCTCCCTCAGTTTTGTGTTGGTGTGTGTGTGTGTGTGTGTGTGTGTGTGTGTTTAATCTTAATATCAAGGCAATTAGTCAAGAATTAAACACAATTCCATAGCACCTCTGACTTCTCAAGCATGAATCAAGTGGATTGATTTCACTTTCCCTCAGATGTCAGCTCATAAAACCCTATTTTTAGGGAGAGAATGAGAAGCTTTTAGCTCTGTCCTATCTCCCAAAGATTACGGTATAGGAAAGAATATAAAAACTCCTGAAAACACATTAAGACAGGAACAGAAGTTTTGTCAAATCTCAGTCCCCAACTCTGTGGCCCGATAGGATTTCCCCAATGAGCACAAGGTTCACTTTTACTTCCTTTGGGTTCTAACTGGAGCCCCCTGTGCATTGGGCCGGGGACACCCTCAGCCTCAGGCTCCTGGGGAACTTCTCAGGACCTTTTCTGGATGTCTTCCTGCCTGAGGGCCTTGCGTAGACTCTTTATTTTGTGTTTAGATCTTTCTTCTCTCCCCTAGTTCCTTTTGTCCTACATTCCCTTCAGGTCTCACTTTAAATTTAATTGGCATTCTAGATGAGCTTTTTTTCTAGTTATGAGCACCCTAATACTCTTCTCCTTTGCTTATCCTATTTATACTTTTCAATCATGTTTAAATTATTTGGTTAGTACCTCATTTTATTCCTTGGGCACAACTTAATGGGGCAGGTTTGAGAGATATACTTTATAAACCCGAGGGCAAGTTTGAGAAGAAGGTTAGAGAGCTGTTGGAGCCAGCCCAGTATTGTGCTTTCATTTCTATTTTAACCCTTCCACGATGTATTATCATAACCTCTGTGCAGGTGGCTTGTTTTCCATCAGATTGTTTGTGCCCCAGGACTGAGTACCTATTGTTCTACTCAAACCCTCTGGCACTGGCTTTTCCCATGAATTTGAGGTACAAGCAGGACATGCAAATGGGATTTTTCCATGGGCAGTTGGAAATATGCCCCAGGATAAAGGTCAACAGAACAGGGGATAGAAATCTGGGAAGCATCTACAGCAGCAGTTCTCAACCTGTGGGTCGCGACCCCTTTGGGGGTCGAACGACCCTTTCACAGGGGTTGCCTAAGACCATCAGAAAACACATATATAATTACATATTGTTTTGTGAATAATCACTATGCTTTAATTATGTTCAATTTGTAACAATGAAAACACATCCTGCATATCAGATATTTACATTATGATTCATAACAGTAGCAAAATTACAGTTATAAAATAGCAATGAAAATAATTTTATGGTTGGGGGTCACCACAACATGAGGAACTGTATTAAAGGATTGCGGACCCTTTAATAGGAAGGTTGAGAACCACTGATCTACAGAGAAAAATATAGTAAAAATTAATGGATAACAGTGAAAGAGAAGTTCAAATGAGTAGCAGAGGGCCTTAAGGAAGGGCAATAATGACAGAAACAGAGAGGGAGTGAGGCTAGAAAGGGAATCACAAAGATGGTCCAGACAAGGTCGGGTCGCAGAAGGTAGGGTCTGGAGCCTTGAATGACAGTCAACCCTGAGGTGAACACTAAGGCAGGGCCATCACTCAAGAGTTCATTTTCAACAACATGGAGCAGCCATATCTAGGGGGAAATTTTGAAGATATTCTGCAAAGATACCTAATTGCCTTCCTTAAGTTACTGTAAGTATATCATCCATGAATTTATCTAATTCTTTCATAATCCTATTTGCTTACTTTCCCCCACAAAGATCTGAAAGAACCCCCTATTCATAACTTGAATATATACCACCTTTGCAGGAAATTCAAAGGCAATGTGCATTAAAGGGAATAAATTTGACAGAAAAATGAGAACAGGATTGGAGGTTCAGAGATTTGGTTCTAATCTCAGATTTGTAATTAATTAGCTACATTAACTTAAGCAACCTGCTTAATTTCTCTGGGCCTAAATCCCCTCATTTATCACAGGGTGGGTTTGGACTACATGCTGGAGTTAGTGCTTTGTAAATTTGTTTTTAATTTGTTTCTTCAGAGTATGATCTTTTTGCTTATAAAACTTTAAAGGCAAACTTTTTTGTTATAAGAATTTTATAACTGGGCATGTTTCTTAATATTATCACACCTTTTTTAATGAATCCTACTACACTATTTTTATTGCATTCCTTATTCACATTCCTTATATTAGTTGCAGAAGTAACTTATTTTAATAGTCATTTTGGTGCTTAGAAAGGGTAACACATTAGAATACAGAGGTGGCACAAGACAATAAGTATAAATGTAAGTGCTACACAGTTTATAAAGCATGTCATAGTGAAATTCTGTATATTGTAAAGCAATGCCTCATAATAATGAAGATGCATATAAGAGTTAAAATGCGAGGGCTAAAATCTTGTAACAGGACATGGAAGAGAAGCTACACATGATATTAATAGAAGTTTACTATTTTTAGAACTTTCTTGGGGCATAATCATGTCTCTCAATAACATATATAGAAGTTTTTTAAATTATTAGCTTCTGAATTTTGTACTAAGTGAATGAATTACCTATCCTATATAATAAAGCCTAATATGCTAAGTGGCCAACTGTTAGTTCGACCGTTGGACCAGCTACTATGACGTGCACTGACCACCAGGGGGCAGACACTCCGACCTGTAGGTTAGCTTGCTGCTGGGGTCTGGCAGATCAGGACTGGGCAAGACGAGCTGGACATGCCCTGGAGCCCTCCCGTGGTCCCTCTCAGGCCCTGATCGTGCATCAGTGGAGTCCCTTGGCCCGGCCTGGGCCCTCTTGCAATCTGGGGCCCCTCGGGGGACATCAGAGAGCTGGTTTTGGCCTGATCACTGCAGGCCAGGCCAAGGGACCCCTCCAGTGCAGAGATCCATGCATGGAGCCTCTAATTCAAAACTAAAACTATGAGAAGGAAATAAGGAAAATGGTAGTATTAATATATTTTATTTTTAACTTTTGATTAACTAATGTATCTTTTCAAATTGATAAACATCATTATACTCTTAGAAGATGATTTTTGAAATTATAAACATCCTTTATAAATGATGCATTTTAAAGGTGGGCTTCAGGAAACCAAGATAAAAATATGTGCTTATATGACAATGGGGTGATGAATCATAACTAGCGTACATATAAGACCTTGCTGACAGCGCAGTTATAGAACCACTTCTCAGATAACTGGTTCCGGGAAGTTTTTCATGATTCTGTGCCAGTTCTGATTTTTGTCATCATTGTTCTATTATTAAGAAGCTGTAGTTTCTCAGAATTTTTCCTTTGACCCACTTGATATGCAGAATGTCCATATTATTCTCCACCCTCAGATCAGCTTCCCATTCAGTTCCTGTTTATTACAAAAGGATTTAACATTTTAGAAATCTCTCTATGACTCAAATGTTAAGAATATATCTGCTTTTTTCTGAACATAATGGATGCATATGGTCTAGTCAATATTTCTATTTTAAAGTTTGGTGAGTGTTTAATGCATCCAGTGATTGCTACCGATCGCATGAGTGCTGTCCATTACAAAATACCTGTGCTGTGTTGTCAATATATCAATATTATTTACCAGATAAATCCTCCAAATTCTCTCAAATGAGAAAGTTAAGGTTCCTTTTATTATTGCAAAAGTACATTTCTCTCAAGACTCATACTGACTTCAAATAGTCTTAAAACTATCTCTGTATTTTTGTTTCCAGTTTATATAGAAACGTTGGTTAATTCCTTAAAAATTAAAAGTTGAATGGGAGGTTTCCTCTGCTTAAAAACATTGAAAATTATGAGAAAACATTGAATCTCTTATATTTTCTTTTGTGTATTTGAAATGTGGCTTTTAACTTGTTTAGCACCTAATGTCACAGAGGATTTCAGTGAGGAATATGTTTGTCACGCCAAATCCCACTTTTGTAATGACAGCATGCAGCGGGGCAAGAAGTCACATGCAATTACATTTTGATTAGCTATAGGGTGTGAGGTTCATGAGCACTAACATTGTTATTTTTTAATAATATGCTTTAAATGAAAATACAAAGAGAATATATTTTCCAAAATATTTTTGTCACTCTATTTGTCAAAAATATATTTGTCAAAATATTGGTCATTCTCTTAAACTAGCATTTCTCTTAATAATGACATTTGTGGAAAGTATAGTCCATGAGCCAAATCTGGCCTACTACCTGTTTTTGTAAAAATGTTTTATTGGAACACACACACACACTAAGGACATTTATGTTTGGGCAGTAACAAGTTAAATTGTGTTAACTGTGGCTTATGATGATGACTTTGAAAATATATAAGACTTTAAATAACTTCTGATTTATCAAAAACTATTAAATTATATCTTCCAAGTCACTTCAGTGTTAAAAAAATTATGTTTTTGAAAATATGTAATCAATATACAATATAGACAATAATCCTCTATATATTGACAGGCTATGTTTTAAAACCTAGAATTTGTGTTAATTTTTCACTTCAAGTACTTCTTTACCGCAAGTTGGAATTTTCTGACATTATTATAGATTGTAACTAACATTTATTTTCATTTTATTCATCTATCCTGTGGCAAACAAAATTAAAATAAAAAAGATTTGGATAGTTTTCTGTTTAAGAAAAACCAAAATGAAGAAACATTGCCATATTATCTGATCCCTTAATAGTTTCATTGTTACTGATTTTCCTCTAACAAGGGATCTTATATTGAACTAGAGGCCTGGTGCACGAAATCATGCACTGGGTGGGGGGGGGGGGTGGAGAGGGAGAGTCCCTCAGCCCGGATTGTGAGAGGGTGCAGTCCAGGCCGAGGGACCCCGCCAGTGCATGATTGGGGCTGGGGAGGGACATGGGAGGTTGGTCTGCTGGGGAGGGATCATGGGGGGGTGGCCCTCCAGGGTGTGTCCAGCCCATCTCGCTCAGTCCTGATTGGCCGGGCCCCAGCAGCAAGTTAACCTACTGGTCGGAGCGTCTGGCCCCTGGTGGTCAGTGCACATCATAGCGAGTGGTTGAGTGGCCTTAGCATATCATTAGCATATTATGCTTTGATTGGTTGAACGGACAACCAGATGACTGGACTCTTAGCATATTAGGCTTTTATTATATAGGATAAGAAAAATAGACACTCTGAAAATTATTTTAATTGATTTGAGAGAGAGAGAGAAAAATCAATATTTAACTAGGTATAAGATGTTGTTTTTCATTCTAGTCAAACCAAGTGAAACATATTAGGTTCAACATTAAAAGTAGGTAATGTAATCAGTGAATATATATGAGTCAGGATATGAAAAGAATCTTGCAACCTCATGAGATAGAGATTAAATCAATAGGCCAGGTTGGCTATGTGTTTTGCTTAGAAATGAGTAAGTAAATAGGTCAACCTTTGGATAAACTGAATTCTTGGTGTTAAACCAACCATCTTTCAAGCCCCTTGATTCATTTTTCCCGTGGGATTAGTCTCCTCCCCTTAACAAGGGCTCAGAGGCCCAGTGGAATTTACACTAATCAAAGCAGGGTTGGCAACTCAAGCAGCCTCGGTTTCAATACAAAAAGAAGCCAGAGGCAGCGTTTAAGCTACTGGTGAGTGTTTTGCACTTTGCACCACCCAGCAGGCCAGACCTTCTTCTTCAAATATACCTTACAGCAAAAAATAAGGGCCAGCCAGTACACACCATGTTGCACCTGGCAGGAATCCAGGGGAAATGTAAGCCATATAGGACTGGTAGCAAACTCGACTAACTTGTTTGCGTCCCAGAATTTACTCTTTCAATGAAAACTATTAAAAGTTGGAATGTGACTTTGGCACAGCTGTTTCATTTCTACTTTATTTTTTCCTGGCTTGTTATTTGTTATATGACCCTAAAGCTGATTTAAATTTAAGAAAGCTCAGATCTGGAAGTTCTTTCAAAGTTTGTTATAGGAGACTAGAGGCCTGGTGCATGAAAATTCATGCACTGGAGTGGGGTCCCTCAGCCTGGCCTTCCCCCCTCACAGTCTGGGAGCCCTAAGGAGCGGGAGGCAACCCGGTGATCAGGGAAAGGTGATGCCCCATCACATCTCTGTTGCTGCCACTGCTGGCAGCGCAAGCCTCAGCCAGCCCTGGTTACCTGAGCCTTGGGCGGCCCTGGGCGGCTGGGCAGCCAACATCCGAGGCTTGCCTCCACCTCAGACTGGCCCTGGGCGACTGTGGGGCTGAGAGGACTGGGGGACTCCAGAGGCAGGCACACCACCGGGGCTAAGGGGACTGGGCACTGCCATCTTGTGGCTGTGGGTACCACCATCTTTAAGGGCATGGCAGTCAATCAGCATATTCCCTCCTTATTGGCTGTGGGCACCACCATCTTTGCAACAGTGTGGGGGTTAATTAGCATATTCCCTCTTAATTAGATAGGATGATATTGAATAGAGTCACCAAGTCTCTAATAGTAGATTCCAATCCCAGCTCTGTCTAATCTAGGTCTGGCAAGTAACCAACCCCCCAACTCTCAGGTTCCTCATCTATAAAATGAGGTTCATAATGCTGTCCCCAGAGAGTGTTACTGGATGTTTAAAACTCGGATATACTTGAAGCACTCGGCACATAGCAAGGACTCAATGATTGTTCTGAGCCTTTTTTCCCCTCTTTTCTTCTTTTCCTTCTTAAAATAATACAAGGTCCTAATAATTTTAGATTTTTCTGTCTTTGTTTATCTTTTACTCTTTGATTCTAATCTTTTCCTCCTTGTCTGCAACTGAGTCCTGTGCTTGCTATTTAATTATTTTAGGTTGGAGAAATCCTTCTTGCATTTTGACAACTTCCTAAGTGTTTGATATTTCTTATTAAAAAGCAATTGGCGCCCTAACAGGTTTGGCTCAGCAGATAGAGCGTCGGCCTGTGGACTGAAGGGTTCCGGGTTCAATTCCGGTCAAGATCATGTACCTTGGTTTCGGGCACATCTCCAGTAGGGGGTGTGCAGGAGGCAGCTGATCAATGTTTCTCTCTCATCGGTGTTTCTAACTATCTCTCTCCCTCTCCCTTCTTCTCTGTAAAAAATCAATAAAATATATATATTTTTTAAAAAAAACAAGCAATTGGCTTGCCCTGGCTGGGTTGCTCAATTGTTTAGAGCATAGTCCTGTACATCAGGGTTGTGGGTTTGATCCCCAGTCAGGGTGTTATGGAATTTAGTGGAATTTTTGGGGTGCTGCAAAGAAAATAATTTCCTGAGGCCTGCACAGGAGAATGGGGTTTTGTGGAAAGCTTCATTGTTGATGTAAAATTAAGGGGATTGCCCTTCAAGGTACTATTTCTGTCCATCTTGTCTTCAGCAGGGTCAGAATTAAGGCCACTGCCCAGAATTTCTGCTCCAGATTAAAGTCCAGTCCTGTCCAGCATCCTGCATGTGGAGTCCTCACGGCCATGGGCCATGCGGCTGCTTAAGGCCACATGGTTATGGAGAGAGAATAGGTGAGTGCACCGGGCAAGTGTGGGTCACGGAGCAACAGAGAACGAGAGCAAATGAGAGAGAGGGAACTCTTTGGGGATCTTAACCAGGAGTGTTTTCAAACTAACCAATTAACTCTCCAAGATTTCATGGGCTTCTGATGGGGTCCTCCCCTTAGCAAATCCATTATTTCCCAGGATAGACTGACAGGCAAGTACCTTCCCAACTTCACTGGGCATGTGCCTAGTGACCCCTTCTTCCCCCCAGCAATCCAGTACCAGGTGGGGAAAGGAGGGGTGTTAACCCCCCTTGGAGGAACAATGCTGTGTGAAGCTGTAGCTTCCTGGGGAAGCTTCCCAGGTGACCATGCTTACAATGTCTGGCCTCCCTTTTGCTCTCTTTCTGTCATTAATATTAATAAACTAGCTAATTACAATGATAACGAGGTCACATGCAAGAATTAACCAACAAATGCATAAATAGATGGAACAGCAACAACAGAGCAATTGGCTTGCCAAAGAACTGGTATCTTTGTGTCAGGAACTAAACCTTGCTTTTTATTATTAAAGGGAAATTGTGGTTTTTGTACTGATATGTATGCTGTACTGAGTGTCAATTTGTATACTCTGGCCAGAGTTTCCTTTTATTATGGATTTTAATCCCTTCATTTTACCTTTTCTGGAAAGGTATTTTCAACGTTGCAGTGGGGGCCGTAGTGAGATACAATGTCAGAGGAATGATGATACTGGAGAATGACAAGTAAAATGTCTTTTGCTCTCCTCTGCTCCTTTCTTGGTCTAGGTATCCAGTATTTGCTTTCTTAATGTAAGAAAGGAAAAATATCTTCTCCATGCTAATTTCAAGATTTAAAAAAATAAATCCGGGCTCTTAAGTATATAAAACTGATCACTGCTGAAGCAAGCTGACTAAAAAGGAGTGAAACAGGAGAGTTTACATTTATTGTCCTTATTATATGTGAACCACAATTCATGGAAGGATTACACTTGAATGAACTTGTTTATTTCACAAAAACCTTGTTATGCCTCTGTTACAGGTGGGGAAGTTGAGGCACACGTGTGTGTGTGTGTGTGTGTGTGTGTGCTAAGTGGCTTGGATAACAAATATGATAAGATGACTCCTTGTCTCTCAGGAGTGTCAGGGGCCAGAACCTGAACCCAGGCAGTCTGGTATAAGGAGACCTTATCTCCTTTTAATGTCTGATGTGAACTCAGTGAGGGCTAGGGTCAGTCTCCACCTCCTAAAATTGTGCTTCTCAAAGCACAGTTGGTTGTCCTTCACCAGGTGCACCAACATGACCTGGGAGCTTATTAAAAACACAGAATCTCAGGCCTCACCCAAGACCTACAAAAGTACAATTTGCCTTTGAATAAGATTCCCCAGGTAAGCAGCTTGCATATAAAAGTTTAGGAAGCACAGGCCTAAAGCATGATTTCCAGGACATAAATATACTTCTTTTTGAGTGATTCAGGGAGGAAAAAAATCACAGAATTGTAGACCTCAAAGAGATTAAGATTTAGAGACAATATAGTTCAATCGCTTCCTTGTATGAATGTTGAAAACAAGTTAGATGGTAGTTAAATATGTATTTAAGAAAAAACAAATATTTATGGAGTTCTTAAGGATTCAATAGACATTTCTTGAGTGTCTGTCACTTGCCAGACTATATGCCAAGAGGGATGGGGATATAAAGACCTAAATCAAGCTCTCCGGAAGCCCAGTGGAAAAGACAAATAAGCTCATGAAATTTACATGTGCTATGACAAAACCATATATACACAGAGTGTAATAGAGCACCAGGAAGAAAGAGGTTGGGATGGGGATCAGGAAAGACATCCTTCCGGTCATAATATTCAACATAAAAGAGCAATCGTCATTGGCCAAAGATACTAGAATTTGAGCTTTTTCATTTGCAAATGTGCCAGTGAACATCAGTTGAGACTCTTCAGAGAAAGGAGGTATGTAGAGGAGTGGATCTCAACTTTGGCTTCACAGAGAATCACCTGAAGAGCTTTTAGAATACCTATGCTTGGTCCACCGCCAGAGTTCCTGATTTAGTTCATCTGGGATGAGACCAAGATATTGGGTTTTGTTGTTCTTGTTTACACTCTGCAGGTGATCCTCATGTCCACTCACTCATGGCTCTCATCGCTCTCTTGTGCTTGGTTCCCCTTTTAAATGTTTGTATCATCTGACTATTTCATCTGGTTCCTGACCCAACTTTCTTCCATAGACCCGAGAGCCACTCTTGTCAAGAATCACAATTTGTTACCTCTTGCGTCCTGAACTAAGTCCAACAATAAATGCTGAACTCTTGTAACCCGGTTAGAACACCGAGAGCTTTTCCTTTAAATCGCTGCACGCTGAGGTCAGAGCCAGCCTATAGGGGGAGAGGTTAAGCAGCCTGAGAGCAGGCTTCCCTGATCTATAACTGGTCTACGCTCTACCCACAGTAAAAGAGGTATTTTCTCCCCCAAGGTAAGTAAAATGTCCAATGATTTTTCTTGATAAGTTGATCATCTGGATTTCCAAACTAGTTGTGACACCTGGATTCAGTGAAGGAGTCTTTGTAGATGAGGCAAGTGTTGAACATGTTTTACTGATTCGCTATGAACCTAGTGCAAAAGAGAGTGCCTGTTTCCCAAAGCATAGGCCATGGGCCACCCACATCATATCACAGTGACCTGGGGAAGCTAAATACAATTCCGTTTCTGGCTCCTTCTCTAATCCTCCTGCATGAGAATTCCAAGAGACGGATCCCAGAAGATGAATGTTTAACACTCACCAGATATAATTCTTATGACATCAGGTGAGAAAATGACTACAAATATATATTATTTTTATCACAAATTATTTTATTAATCTTGCAACTTTATGTTTTCCATTATTTTTCACTGATTCTTATTTCAATTATATCCAAAAGAAAGTGTCATATGCAGCTGATAGAACACTATAAATAACCAACAAGAACTACATTTCAAATATTCAAACAGACAACTACGTTGCTTACTTTTGTGTTGGGGCAATTTAAAAATGCATGGCGTGGTGAGGCCTCTGAAGAGTTAAGGAATGTTTGTGTTTTTAATGTCTAGAGCATTTACTTATCAATGAGATTTTACTTTAAAGCAATGATTTTGTTGACTAAGAGTACCTAACAGAATTTGCAACAAGGAGAGTATGGTGGTGTGCGCAGGAATCATTAATGTTAAAAGGCTCCATAGGTGCTGCAATGGGCAATGCTGCTGAGAGTTTCTGCTTTAAATGCTCAGATTTGTAGAGAACACAACAAGATGTCCTACCCTGTGTGATCGTCAGGTTAGGGAGCAGCTAGTAAAATCAGATGACCTGATTGAAGTCAGGTGAGCAAGGGGATAAGGGCTCCTGCTATCATTCCCTTTTCTCTTACTTAGCTTCTCCCTTGCCCTCATTGATATTTTCACCACTACTCTTCATTTCTGCTGCCTAAATTTGGACTCTACCATATATAGCCTGGATTCTTGCCCAAACCTCCTCAACTATCTCCTCATATCCATTCTCTCTCTTCTACTATTGCCAGAACCCCCCTTCTAAAGCCAGATCTGTTTCACATTTGAGATTAAAACTTTTCCATTAAGGGGTTCTCATTGCCTATAGCAGTGGTTCTCAACCTTGGCTGCACATTAGAATCACCTGGGAATCTTTTTAAAATCCTGATTTCTAGGCCTCATCCTCCGGAAATTCTGTTTCTTTGTTATGGGCTGGGGCCACAACATTAGTAACAAAGAAACAGAATTTCCAGAGGATAAGGCCCAGAAATCAGGATTTTAAAAAGATTCCCAGGTGATTCTAATGTGCAGCCAAGGTTGAGAACCACTGGCCTATAGAGTCAAGTCCAAGATTCTCACCATCCTAGTGAAGATACCCTGGCTCCTGCCAACCTTTCCCCTCCTTGACTTACGTGCAGTTTCAGTCATGATCCACTACATTGATTGGAGTTTATTGAGCCATTCATGGACTTTCATCTCTATTTCTTCTTCACAGACCAGAGATAAACAAGGCAATGAATCAAACATCTTGAAAGTATATATTTCCGGACAAAGCCTTTAAAGTTAAATATGTAATATTTTCTCCTTCAACATCAGCTCATGAACTCCCAAATCATATGACTGCTGTTTGGGAGAGAGTATACATTATCTTGATTCCACAGCTTTCTACCTTAGCCTATGGAATTTGTCTTGGGAAATCTCTCTGATCATTATATGAACTGATGGCATTTATGACTGTCCTTTTAGCCCTGGGGAATTTTCCTGGACATCTGGGCACTCAGATCCCATCCCGATGTCCAGCCTCACCTGATGGGCCATTACCCAGGGTATCCTAGGCACCCCGTAACAGCTGGGAGAAAGGGAAAGCAATTGAGACAAAGGTGGTGTGAGTTGTAGATAAGGAAACAGGAAGAAAGAAATCTAATATTTAATCTTGCAGCAGTGTTACTCCATGCTTCTGATTTTGCCTAACTTGGGAGTCTAGAATATTTAGAATATTCAATGGAAACTTTAATATTCTCTCTCTTGTTTGCTAAAGATATACCTAGGGTTAAATATTAATGAGACACAAAGTTAATAATTCTTCTCAATTCCTAACATTTCACCTTTTCTTCAAAAAAAGCCCAAGCTGTCTGCAGATGCTTAGATTCCCACTCTCCAGCAGGATTCTTAGGTGCTTTAGGGTAAATATTCTCTCTGTATCTCAAATAAAATTATTTTATTAGTTTTCTTGATTAAAAAATTATATGGTAAGCTTTAGGGGCTGCCTGTGTTTGTAAGGCAGAGACTGGCCAATAGAATATGACTTGAAAGAGACTGTAAAATAGTGTCATTAAGAACAGCCTTTCCTCTCTCTTTTCTTTTTCTTTCTGGCTCTCTTTATTCTCTTTTTTCTTTATTTCTCTTGTACTTTCCTATTTCTCATTCATTTTTCCTTTTTTTTCAAGTTGTTTGCTTCCATCTATTTATTGGACAATATAGTAGTCCAAGTACTATACTAAGCATTAGAGATAAAAATATAAAGAAAAAGATTCACTACTGCCTTCAGGGATCACACAACCTAGTGCTGGGAGAAATACCATGAGGTTTGGAGTTAAACTGATGATTTTTAAGGAAAGGAAGGCTTTACTACCTCCTTTTAATTCATGTATGTATTATTTTATGGTACTAGAATATTCTGAGAATGATAATCTCTGTCTCTGTAGTGTGGGGACTGATTTGGAGAGTGCCGATAAAGAGGCTGGAAAGAGCAGATAATAATAGTCTGTAGTTCATGGTAAGGGATTGGGCATTTGTCTTGAAGTCTTAGAGAATATACAGGTAGTGGGAAGTGGGTGGGGCATTAGACAGAGGTAAGGAGAGCTTTTAGGAGGGCCATCCTAAAATGATAAAGGCCTAAACTAAGTCAGTGGAAGTTGGGCCTCTAGAGAATATATGAGTTTTTAAGCTACAGAGACATGGAGGAGTAGTGGAAAGGGAGAAATTGCAGACTGTGCCCAGGTCTGTGAACATAGTAACATTAATAGAGGTACAGATCCCAAGAAGAGGAGAAGGCCTAAAGTTGGTAGAGGGAATGTGATTTGGGGTTAAATTTTTTAAAAATATTTTTTATTGATTTCAGAGAGGGGAATGGAGAGGGAGAGGGAGATAGAAATATCAATGATGAGAAAGAATCACTGATCAGCTGCCTCCTGCACGCCCCACACTCAGAATCCAAGCCTGCAACCCGGGCATGTGCCCTGACCAGAATTGAACCATGATCTCCTGGTTCATAGGTCCATGCTCAACCACAGAGCCATGCAGGCAGGCAGGACTGGGGTTAAATTTTGAGCATGTTGACTTTGAAGTCTCTTGTTGGATATTTAATATATATTTAGAGGGAAAATGGGCTAGGTACTCAGAAGAGAGATTGGTATTAAGATGTAGTTTTGAGAGTTGGCAGGTCTGTAAGTGGTGGTTGAGACCATGGGAGTGAGTACAACCATCAGAGGGTGGAGGGAAGAGACCAGAGGAAAAAAGACCAGAATCTTAGAAAACACTATTTTTAAGTAAATAAGAGATGGCAACTAAGGAGCCTAAGATTAAATGCCCTGGGAAGTAGAAGAGGGTCCAAAGCAAATGATTTTCTGTGAGCCAAGGAAGAAAACTTTCAAGAAAAGATAGGTAAAGACCTACAAAAAATACTGTGGGGATTCCAGTAATAAAGGACCTGGAAAATGTTAATTGAATTTAACAATAAGGTGGACATTGGGGACCTCAGTGAGAGAGGTTCCCATAGATCAGGGTAAGGGGTGGAACATAAAATTGGTTAAGGAAAGAAGGGATGGGGGAATTGGGAAGCTGGACAAGATCTAATGAGGGATACAATGTGGTGACAATGGTAAAACTAAGCTGATGGCAAAGAGGCTGGGAATCAGGGGGCTTGCTGGGATGGGGCCCTGGATCTAGAACTAAAGAGAACAAAGATGTGTCAATACTGAACCACCACAGGGATAGACAGAAGGGGCTGTCCAACCTTGGTGGCTTAGGCCCACGCTGTGCTGCAGTCCCTCAGGCTCAGAAAACTGACCCCACTTTCCCTTCTTTAGTAATTCAACAGCAATACTTCTTTAGTAGAAGGAGGTGGGGATGGAGGAAACTAAACACTTGGCATCTAACTCTGTTCACTTCACTATTCTCCTCACATCAACATTCCCCCCTCCCATGCCCCACAAAGACTTGTTACTCAGCCAATTCTACTTATAATACTCAAAAGAAAAAGAAAGACATGAGCTCAGTTATGGAGAAGGCTTCACATTTGATTCTCCTCTGAGGCACGTTTTTATTAGTTTATGCCACTGGGTCAAGAAATTTAAAAAATATATTATTTCTTAGAGGGTTTAGCAAGACTTGAGTATGTATGTATGTAAAAAAAGAAAAGAAGAAGCCGCCAAAGAAAGTTTATGGACAGAAACAAGCTGTGAAGGGGTGAGAGGTATCAGACACAGAGCAGTGGTGAAGTTGAGGGAGAGAACCATCTGAGGAGCTGGAAGAGCTGGAAGAGGGGCTCAGATGTGCTAAGTTGGGAATTTGATGCCCTGTCCAGGAGGAGAAAACTCATCTTGGGCCTGGGTTGTGTTCATGGCTAGGCTGAGGCATGATGAGTAAATTGGAGAAACAGATCCTGTGGAGCAGTTATATGATTTGGTTTATTATTTGGTGAAATGATAAAGAACATTTTGGTTGCTCAGGGCAGGTATGGAGTGGAGAGTTGGGAAGGTGGGGATGGTAAAAAAGAGAAGAGGCAATAACTTCCAACCCCTCTAAAAGGAAGCCATCAGCAAAGGTTGAAGGAGCTGGTTTTCTTGAGATATGGAGGCACCAGCGGGCACCAGGTAACAGCGTTAGTTGAAACACAGCTCCACCTGATTTGGTTGCTTGTACTGCAGTGACAGAGGCCTTGGCACCAAAGGGATTCATGAAGAACATGGAAGTCTTCAGAGGATGTCCAGCTGGAGGTGCCTGTTGGCCTCCACAGGTCTCAGATATCAATTTGGGGTGGACCTTTTGGTGGTGTTTAGAAAATCATGGGTCTGAGCCCTTGAGGGAGCAGATGAAGGCAAGGGCTAATTTAGATTACATTTTCATGAAGAAAGCGGTGAGGTCATCCACAGGGAGAAATGAGGTGTGGGTCTTGAGGAGAAACGTGAAAATCAAGGGGAAAGAGGATAGAGCCCTGTCATGAGATAATGAAAGATTGCTTAATGGTGTGGATGGCCTCGATGGAAATAGTGATGTGAGTTTGTAGTGCTATCATTTATTTGATTTTCTCCTGTTTTTAGTAGTTTGAATATGAGAATGAGAAAAGCAGACAGCTTGCTTAATCCACGGTTGAGATAATTTCCAAAAAAAAGAAGAGAGGAACAAGCTCACAATAAGACTCCAAAGGAGTCCCAGGAAGAGTTGGTGGGGGGAGGGTATCTAAAATTCCCACGGGCTGAACAGGAGAACACAGGTGGTTGTAGAGGCAGAGAAACTCCGTTTTGTAAAAGGTTATTGTGACTGGGGTGGCCTGAGGGAAATCTTTGTTACATTCCTAGTAAGGCAGCCTACAATTGCATTAGCATTTTTGGCAACCACATCACACCCTTGGCTTATATAGAGCTTACAGTCAACCCAAATCCCTAAATCTTTCACACACACTGCTCTTAAGCCATGTTTCTCCCATCTTGTACCTGTGAAATTAATTGCTGTTTTGGGCCTGAAAGTAGAGCTTTGCATTTATGGCTATTAAATTTCATCTTGTTAGATTGAGGCCATTGTGCCAGCTTTCGAAGAATATTGTACATATTGATTCAGATTTTCACACACTTTCCCCCATGACTTTTAATAAGACAGAACCCAGAGGAATTCCTTGTGCTCACTCAGAAATGACAGGTTTACCCAAATGTCCTGTGTTCCAGTCCACGTCTTCATTTTGTCTGAAAGGGACTTTGTCATATCTCTTCCTAACATCCTGATTTACCACACTGCATTGGTTAGGATGTTTTTGCATACAAGGTGGAACTCTACATCATCCTGGAACAAACAATAAGGACATTTTTTACTGCATAGAAGTAGGAAGGGATCCCAGCAGGGCACAGCTAGGGGTTGTGACTGTTTTGCTTTTGCAGCGTGCTCTATCTTCTGCCACATGTGGCCCTCTGTAAGCTTCCTTTGTGGTTACATCTAGACCGGTAACTGTCACTAGGCTTCTGGCAAAGGGAAAGGCACTCATGATGGGTTTGGACAAATGTTTCTGAAGTATGGCCCTGGCCAACTATGTCAGATTCCCCTGGGGACAGATTCCTGGGCCCCTAGACCTACTGATTCAGAACCTCTGGGTTTGAAAAGGGGAAATTAATTTTTGTCAAGCATTGCAGATGGTAATCCAACATACCTGTGCTTATAGAAACACTGGCTTAGACCTAATAGCAGTCACCCCTGATGGGGTTGACACCCAAAATGGCATGGATGCCACCCAGTCGGGCAGTGTCACTGAGGATGTTGGGGAGTCACAAACACCTACCCTAGTTCCCTGTTATTTTTTTTTTCTGTCAAGTTTTTTTCAAGTCTCCCAGAAGGGAAGAAAGTGGGTTTGAAATTGCTTGGTCTTAGATAAATCATCTTGTCTCCTGGTAATGTCCAAGGGTATTAGTAAGATGCCCCACACTAAGTGCTCACAAGAGTCATGCTTGAGAGTCACTCTTGTTTTCTTCCTGGATCAGTATCAAACTCTCAGGTGATTAGTTTGCAGAATCCATGATATTCCTTAAACATTTTTTTCTAAGTTAAAATAGTATTTCTTTGTAACTAGTCTTTGAGGAAGTAGCATAAATTTGAAGTTGAGATTGAACTCTGGTCAGACAAAGCAAGCTAAGAATCAGAGCCCCTTATTTGCATATATTGAGATTGCATATATTTCTCAACTTCTGAAACTTAACATCTCAAAAATAGAATAATTATAGAACTTACCTCATTGGGCTGTTGAATTAAATGAGATCATGTTTATGAAGTGTTAGCACAGTATTTGTCTCATTAAGCAGTCAGTAAATTTAGATAATTAATATCCTGCCTCTTCACTCATTCACTGAACTAGTCTAAGTACTAGTATGACCAGGCAGGCATAGTGCTTGTTGCTAAAGAACACAAAAGGAGAAGGCAGTCCCTGCTATCAGGAAACTCAGAGTCTTGGCATTAAAATATGATGACACTCTAGAGCAGTGGTTCTCAACCTTCCTAATGCCTCGACCCTTTAATACAGTTCCTCATGTTGTGGTGACCCCCAACCATAAAATTATTTTCGTTGCTACTTCATAACTGTAATTTTGCTACTGTTATGAATCCTAATGTAAATATCTGATATGCAGGATGTATTTTCATTGTTACAAATTGAACATAATTAAAGCATAGTGATGAATCACAAAAACAATATGTAATTATATATGTGTTTTCCGGTGGTCTTAGGCGACCCCTGTGAAAGGGTCGTTCGATCCCCAAAGGGGTTGCAACCCACAGGTTGAGAACCGCTGCTCTAGAAGGTTTATATACAAGTTACCAGGACAGGACAGAGGATGGAATGACCAATTTGGAGGGTGATTTGAGTCTTGAAGAATGATCAGGAATTTTCCAGATGAATATGGGAGAGGAAGAATGAGGGCATTCCAGAGAAAGGATGTAATATGAGTACTAACAAAAGCTTGGGACACGAAAGAGCAGGGCCCCTTGTGAGTGTAAGTAGTTTTGAAGACTGGATGCAGGGCTGGGGTCAGGAGCAGTGGTGGATGACATCACAGGATGCAGGGCCTGACTCAGGGCCTTCCTGAGTTTGGGCTTTTATTCTAGAGACAGAACAGGGTTTTAAACAGAAGAGTTGCTTGCATGATCACACTTGTAGTTTGGAAAGAACAATCTGGAGACATTAGATGATGAGTTGGAGAGTGGACAGAGCTTGCAATATTAGTCCTAGTGAGAATTGATGACGGCTTAAACCAGGGGAAGGATATTAGGAACAGAGAAAAAATGAGAGATGTAAAGTAGATATAAGTGACAAGGCTGGGTGATTAGTTGGGTGTGAGGTGAGGGAGAGGAAGATTTGAAGGAAATTCCCAGGTTTCTGTCTTGGGTGGATGGTGATGTTAATGTTCAAATAAGGACTATAGGGGGGTGAGGATGGTGGTGGTAGAGTCAACCTTTGGGCCTACTGAATTTTAGTTCCTTGGGAGACATCCAGTAGAGATAGATGTACAATAGGTTGTCTGTATGTCTGTATCTGGTGAGTATGTTCTGGGCTGTAGATATGGCTGGGGAATCAACAGGAAACAGCCTTCAGGTACTGGAATCTGTGGGTAACATCAATTGCCCGGGACAATGACTCAGCAGACTGTGTGGATTGCAGTGAGGACAAGACCCCACAGAAACAACACGATTCCAGAAAGCTCATTGGCAACCACTCCGTGCTTTCATCTGCATGTTCTCCCAGGGTTCAGGCCAGAAAAATTAAACATACTTAAGCGTTTATTTTTCATTCTCTTCTTCCCAGGATTTTCCATTAATCTTTTTAGTCTCTCACTTATTCACCTTCAAGCAACTGAGACTTTCCTTTCAGTTTTGTTTTTACAGAGGGTAAAAATATGATAATGTTCAACTTTTTAAAATTGCATTTTGAGAAGCTTGTTTTTTAAAGTTTTTTCTAGTTGCTTTGGAATTTTTCATAGCTGTTTTTTATGTTCTAGTCCAAAATTCAAACAATTCTAAACAGAAAACTTTTAAAAGTATTTCAGTTAAAATAGAATATTACTCCTAATGGAGAAATAGGATTGGGGAGCATAAAGTGAGACAGACCTGAGAAATATATGAAGAAAAGTACTACAGAGTCCGTGTCCAAAAAACCTTTTTATTAAGTAAAATGAATATGTTTACTGTGACTGCTCTGGAATTTAAATAAACTGAAGCTAGATTCTTCAGTCTTTTTTCTCAGTTGTTGCAGGGGTAGCCTGGGAAAGATTAGACGGGGAAATCCCAGTAGTTTTGCATAAGAAGAAAACATGTAACAGTCTAGTAAAATAGTCTAAAAAGACCTCTGCCAAATGCAAACAAGATACCATGGGTCACTGGGGAGAAAAATCCTGCAGCAAGCCAGAAGTAAAGAACTCCAGATAATGGTTGCCATCTAGTGGGAAACTGGAGGATTTTGAATGGATGACAACAGGATTTCAGAATTTAGAGATGGCTTAAAATATTATCAGTTTTAGTCACTAGTCCATAAACCCAGATGTCCAAGTGTTGTAGGTGGGAGTTGGGGGGCGGGGAGGATTGAGGGGTGGGTCGTGGGGGGCAGGATGGGGGGGGAGAGAAGTGGGCATGTCACCAGATGTCTCACTGGTGGGGTCAGACCAAACCTGGGTTCAGCAACCTGGGTTCTGGCTAAGAAAGAATTCAGAGCCAAGACCCAAACTATAAGAGAACATTTACTTGTTAAATTACAGAGGTAGAAAAGTAATTTCTAGTAGAAATGGGCTTAGGAAACAAGTTATGGAGGCAAAGGAAGGACACTTGGAGCTTGGGAGTGAGGAAGCTAAAGGTAATATGCCCAGGGAAGGGAGAAGGGAAAGGCACAGAATGTTCCTGAGAGGGAGAGGACACTGTTCTCCTCTGTCCTGAGGCTTTTAAGGGTGGAGGTTTTAGGGGAGGTCCCAGGGGGAAGATCTCAATGGAATATTTAGCAGTTTTCCAGGTGTGTCCTTTCAGGGTTGTGGTTTCCTCTGATTGATTGGTCTGTGCCAGGGCAGTGGGTCATTTTTCAACGCAACTGGTCCTGACGTCAGCGTTTTGTTGCTTATCTGGGCCTGGAGCTGAAGTACTACTGAGCCATAGATGTTATCTCTAGGGAGGAAAGGTCAAGGGGGTCCAAACCCAGTGACTACAGATATGCTGGGGAGGAAAAGTCACCCTGGGGGGGCAAGGTCCCACCCTATAATTGATTGTCCAGTTGCTAGGCTCCTGGTGACCTTTTGTACCTGGCCCATAGTCCTTGTTCTTCTCATGTCTACCTGCATACAACACAAGAATTCTAACTCTTTTGCTATAACATAATTAATATCTATATTAGTTACTTTATCACTCTTATTCAACATATTACTAAAGTTCTAGTCACTGAAAGAAGACAAGAAGAAGAAATAAAAGACAAATAGGTTGGAAAGGAAGAAATTAAACTATTTCTATTGGCAGGTAATATGATTGTCTAGAGCTGGTAAGTGAGATGAGCAAAATCATAGGATACAAGGTAAACAAAAAGTCAATTACATATCTAACAATGAACATGAAAACATTGAAATTAATTTTTTAAAGTTTATTTTGTAGAAGTTTTAGATTCACAGAAAAATTGACAAGAGAATAGAGGTAGTCCAGTATTTTATTGAGGCAGCATAGTAAGAGCTTATGGGACTCACCTATTCTGGAAAATTAATTTACTTTCTTGGTCAGCTGAATGCTGCCAAATTTCCTTCTTACTCTTTCTTCACTGTTGACCCTTGGCAACTTTTACCTTCTTTTTCACCATTTTGCCTTTTCTGCCTTTTCTTTTTAAGGAAAAAAAAAAAGGGCATAGTTCTGTTTCAAAATTTGATCACCTTGGATATGGATGTACTTAAAAAAATAATAAATGCCTTTGAATCACCAAGACTGCCTTTCTCCACACTAATCTTGAGTCTGGCTTCTTTATACATTTTTCATTTTTTTTAAATCTTCCTCTCTCATGTTTTTATTATCCAAACAACCCTACATATAGCTGGAAACTATGAGACTAATGCCAGTGACAGAGATGACCCAAATAAAATACAGTAATTGGTTTAAAAGTGAAATTATGCACAAAGAAATAAAATGAAAACCTTAAAAATTTCTGGATGTTTACACCAAAACCTTTATATAAAAACTATCTGCCAACTCAAGAATCCTTTAATAAAACCTATCTCCCCCAGCTATCAGCAATTAAGACATAAAAAACAATTTATTATTAAAATATAATTATTCTGGCTTTGTTTTATTACAAGTGTTACAACAACATTTTTCTCCTGTATTTTTAATCATAAATCTTCACTTTCTGCAATGTGTTAGATTAAGTGCTTTATACTGACCTAGGATATGAACTTCTAATGTAGCATTTTTTTTTCTAAGAGAATTTCCATATGAAATAATAATCTCTCTTCATTGAAAACCAGATTTCTTAAAATCTAGTCTATATTTATTACCACTACTTACTTTCCATTCTCTCCTCAATTCATTGCAATCTAATTTCCACACCAGTCCCTCTTTAGAATCTACTTCTTGCTGAAGGTACCAAGACCTTCTATTTGTCAATGACCTCTTTTCAATTTTTATTCTTCTTGACTTATTTTTACTCTTAACAGTATGGATTGCCTATTTCTCCTAAAAGTTTCATTTTAAATTTATGATATTATTTCTTCTCGTTCTTTTAATACTTTCACAATTTTCTATTTGTGTTTCTGCCCACCCTTTTCCCCTTTCTGCCTCTCCAGGCCTAGGTTATAGATTTTCTTATCCCTGAGTATATTCTTGCCTCACATGTACACCATATATTTGGGCAGTCTCCTTCACTCATGAATTCAACTCTCTAGAATTCCAACCTTTACTTTTCTATTGAGTTTCAACTCTGAAGTGTAATGTAGCCTTTTCTTCCTTTTCTGTCTCGGTTAGTGGCATCATTCAACACTAACCCAGCCTCCTCTCTTAGTCACCTAATTATTGGCTAGGGCCATTCAAAGTTGGACTTACAACTGACCATCATCAGTCCTAGGGCTGCTAGAACTCAACACAATGCCGTTTTGCAAATTAGACAAAGTCACGCCCTTACATGAGATACTCTACTTCCTAAAACAATGTATAATAATTTCTATCATGTATTTATGTATTTATTATGAAACATTTTATAAAAATCTATAGTGACTAGGATATAAATGGCATTCCCTCTGAATTTTGCTCTCTTCTGTCAAGAAATGTACAACTTACACTACTGTACCCAGTAGAATAATATTTCCTATCTCTATAGCTAAGAAAGAAAAAGACAAGATGGCATTCATCATTCCTCAGGGATTCTACCAAAATGTAAAAGATTCCCTAAAAATTCTTAATGGCTTCTCTTTCTTTCCAATGGTTCATAGATAAAATGATTAGTGTTTTGTGAATTATTGGGGAAAAGAAGTTTAAATAAAGGATATAATTCTATTAGTAATATCTTGCAGGCAGGCAAGTAAATTTCTTGGTGACATAACCTTAACATTGTTCCTTGACTCTGCTGTAAAATATGTGAAATGTTCAATGTCCAAACAGGTGGTAAGTACAAATCCTGAGAAAATATAGGTTATAATCTGGCTGGCATGACCTATACCAAGTGTGTGAGAGTTCAAAATATTTTTGGGAGTAAGTGATTTGCTAAGCCTTTCAATAGTTTGAACTATAGGTTCCAAACAATCAACAAACCATCATGAAAATAATACATAAAAACAGGCATCTACAACTTTTTAGGGAGTCAGAAGTTATTATCATTTGGGGCTTTCGGGAGCTTGTAGACTTTTTTTTTTTTTTTTTTTTTAGCATTACTTATTCACTTGAAAATAGTATTGGATGAAATGTAATGGTGGCGGTTCCTGGCACAAGACTGCAATGTTCAGAAGGACAGAGGCAAAGAAAACACGGCAAAGGAGTACATAGTGGTGTCTAAAATAACATAGTCATGTACACTGCCAAAATACTTTCAGAAATACTTAGGGACAGCTTTGAGGGGGCTGGATAATACAAAAAGTTTATATTTCAGAAATACTTGAAATTCCTTGAATATAGATAAGGACTTGAATATGTTATATGAAATATACTTGAATTACTTGAATTCAGAAATAATTATGTATATATACTGTATTATATATATACTAGAGGCCCAGTGCACAAAAATTTATGCATTTGGGGGGGAGAGGGGTTCCCTCAGCCCTGCCTGTGCCCTCTTGCAGTCTGGGACCCCTCGGGAGATAACGACCTGCTGGTTTAGGCCTGCTCCTGGGTGGCAGAGGGCAGGCCCAATCCCTAGGTGCAGCCCCTGGTCGGGCTCAGAGCAGGGCCGATTGGGGAGTTGGGGCGCTGCCCCCTGTCATGCACAGAGCAGGGCAGATCAGGAGGTGCGATGCCACCCCTAGTCATGCTCAGGGTAGGGCCGATTGGGGGGTTGGGGCACTGCCCCCTGTCACATACAGAGCAGGGCAGATCAGGGGGTTGGGGCGCCACCACTGTCACACTCAGGGCAGGGCTGATGGGAGGTTATGGCTCTACCCCATCACACACAGAGCAGGGCCCATGGGGAGGGGGTTGGGGCGCCACAACCTGTCACACACAGAGCAGGGCCGATCAGGGAGTTAGGGCGCTGCACCCTTTCACACACAGAGCCACAGGGCGATCAGGGGGTTGGGGAGCTCCCCCCTATCAGGCACAGAGTAGGGCTGATCAGGGGGTTGGGGTGACTTCCCCTGTCATGAACAGAGCAGGGTGGATAGGGAGGTTTGGCCCCGCCCCCTGTCACATATAGAGCCTCAGGGCGATCAGGGGGTTTGGTCACTGCCCCCTGTCACGCTGATCCCGGTGCCGGGAGGCCTTATGGCTCTGCTGATCCCGGTTCTGGGAGGCTTCGCTGCTCCGCTGATTCCAGTGCTGGGAGGCATATTACCCTTTTACTATATAGGATAGAGGCCTGGTGCACGGGTGGAGGCTGGCTGGTTTTCCCTGAAGGGTGTCCTGGATCAGGGTGGGGGTCCCCACTGGGGTGCCTGGCCAGCCTGGATGAGGGGATGATGGCTGTTTGCAGCTGGTCATACCCCCTTCAGGGTGGGGGTCCCCACTGGGGTGCCTGGCCAGTCTGGGTGAGGGGCTGAGGGCCATTTTGAGGCTGGCGGGTGACTGAAGCTCCCAACCTGTCCTTGTTTTCTTTTTTTTTTTTATTCTGGGCCAGCTTTAGCTCTGAGGCTTGGCTCCAGCTCTGAGGCCTTGGCTGCTGAAAGCAGGTATCTGGTTTGTTTGGGTTCTATAATTGTAACACTGTTGCGGTCCTGCTCACTCCAGCTCTGAGATCCCGGCTGGCTGAAAGCAGGGATCTGTGTTTGTTCTATAATTGAAACAATATTGCGGTCCTGCTGGCTGAAGCCCTGCTAGCTGAAAGCAGGTTTCTGGGGTTTTGTTTAGCTTCTATATTTGTAACAATGTTTCTTAAACTGCAAGCTCAGAGGCTGGCATCAGGCGGGGAACGTTGGCTTTCTCCGTCACTGAAGCAAGCAAGCCTCCTGTTCGCTTCAAGCTGCCTGGCTGCTGGCCACCATCTTGGTTGGCAGTTAATTTGCATATCACCCTGATTAGCCAATGGGAAGGGTAGCAAAGGTATGGCTAATTACCATGTTTCTCTATTATTAGATAGGATATTTATGTGTAACATAAATAGTAATTAGCTTTATAGACTAATGAAACATAGGAAAGGATAGTTATTATATACTATATAATATACATCATTTATACATGTTAAATATAATAAAAATTAGATCATATTGTACCATTTGGATCCTTATTTTTTTATTTTTCGTATTATGAATATTTTGCTTATGTCACTACGTATTTTCCACAATCATTATATAAAAGTCTGTAGTAGTTCATTATGTGCTGCAACATAATTTATAATTCTATTTTTACTATATTTGCTTTTTTACCTTTCTTAACAACACAGAACACAGAAATGGAATACTTATGAAAGAATCTAAACTTATCTTTTTACTGTCTCCATAATTTTGCCTTTTTCAAAATGTCATATGGTTTTGATCATATAGTGTATATCCTTTCAGATTGACTTATTTTTTATTGATATATATATATATATATATTTGAGAGAGAGGTAAGGAGAGAGAGAGAAACATTGATTTGTAGCTTCAGCCATCATGCATTCATTGGTTGATTCTTGTATGTTTCCTGACCCTGGACCGAACCCACAACATTGATGTATCAGGACATACCTACTGAGCTACCTGACCAGGGATCCAGCTTGACATCTTTCATTTAGTAATATGCATTTCAGTTTCCTCTGTCTTTTCATGGTTTGATAGCTGCTTTCTCTTTAGTGCCAAATAATATCCCATTGTTTGGATATACCATAATTTACTTATCCTTTCACCTACTAAAGGACATCTTGTTTTCTTCCATGTTTTAATCATTGTAAATAAAGCTGTTATAAATATGCATGTGCAGGTATTTATGTGAACATAAATTTTGCTTTGGGTAAGGAGCACAATTGCTGGATTATAGAGTAAAAGTATATTTAGTTTTGCCCAGCCAGTGTGGCTCAGTGGTTGAGCATTGAACTATGAACCAGGAGGTCATGGTTTGATTCCTGGTCAGGGCACATGCCTGGGTTGTGGGCTCGATCCCCAGAGTGGGGCGTGCAGAAGGCAGCTGATCAATGATCCTCATCATTGATATTTCTTACTCTCTCTCCCTCTCCTTCCCTCTCTGAAATCAATACAAAAATTTTTTAAAAAGTATATTTAGTTTTGAAAGAAACCACCAAACTATCTTCCAAAGTGGTTGTATCATTTTGCATTCCTACCAGCAAAGAATGAGAGTTTCTGTTGCTCTAAATCTTTGCTATTGTCAGCATTCCAATGAGTGTGTGGTGATAGCTCATTATTATTTTAATTTGCATTTTCCTAATGACATATGATGTGCAGCATCTTTTCAGATGCCTACTTGCTGAGGCTTCTTTCTCTGGGTGCCACCATTCATGGCCTCAGTGCCCACACCCAGCCTCTTCCCACTTCTCTGGAGAGAGAACCTAATTTTCCAACCTATATCAGATCCACTGCTGGATCAAGCAGGTATGGCCAGGTAGTAAAGTGGGCTTCAAATTTAGGCTGCTCGAAGTGAACACTAAGAAGGGACACTTCACTCACGGTTAGGTCTGCCTCCCTTCATTTTCTTTCTTTCCCTCTCTTCTCTGAAGTCCAAGCAATGGAGAGATTTTTAAAGAACTTTCACTGACATTCTCATCTTTTTCTTTCAGTGAATTGCTCTACATCCATTACCGGTAGATGACAGTTGCTGTTGACCTGTACTTAAGACTGAGCAGAAGGAAATGTCTTTTATTAAGAGATTGCTTTTCCTCTGAAATCAATGATAATGTGATGCAACTTAAAAGGCAGAAGACTATATCTAAAAATCCTGTCTAAAGAATAGCTGTCCCGTAATGGACCTGTTTCAGATCTGGGCTTATAGAGGCAGTCACTTTTTAGACTTACATTTCAAGGAGATATCGAATATATACTATTTTATTTATACAAGAGATCACTTTGACTAACTGAAATTTACAATGTAACTTACTCCGCTAATCAATGAGAATAGAATCATAAACTTGAAAGCAAAATATCCTATCAATATTGATAAACATTTAAATCAAAATCAATAGCTTTTAGCCCTGGCCAGGTGGCACAGTTGATTTGAGCATCCTCCTGTACACCAAAAGGTTGCGGGTTCGATCCCAGGTTGGGGGTGCCTACAGGAGGCAACTGATCCATATTTCTCACAGTGATGTTTTTCTCTATGTATCTTTTCTTTTCTCCCTCTCTCAAATCAATAAACTTATACTTAGATGAGGATTTTTAAAAAATCCTAACTTTTAAAACTAAAAAAAAAGTTGTATTCTTTAAAAAAGTTGTGTTCTTTAAAATTCACTGAGCTAGTGAATTTTTAAAAGTCTTTTAGATCCTGTAATATTGTAACACAAGGGTTTGGCAAACTCTTTCTGTAAAGGGCCAGATAGCAAATGTTTTCATCTTTGCAGGCCACAGGGTCCCTTTTGCAACTACTCAGTTCTGCCATTATAATGAAGAAACCAAGTGTCCTTCAGTAGATGAGTGGATAAAAAAGCTGTGGTACATATGCAACAGTAAAAAGGAAGGATCTCTTACCCTTTGAGACAGCATGGAGAGACCTGGAGAGCATTACGCTAAGTGAAATAAGCCAGTCAGTGAAAGACAATTACTACATGATCTCACTCATGTGTGGAATCTAAAGAACAAAATAAATGGATGAACAAATTAGATTCAGAGACACAGAAACATGGAACAGACTGATGAATCTCACAAGGGGACGGAGGGAGGGACAGTGGGAAGAGTTTAACCAAAGAACTTGTATACATATATGCATAACCTATGTACACAGACAATAGTGTGATGAAGGCCTAGGGCAGGAGGCAGGTGCGGGCTAGAAGGAGTCAATTCGGGTGGGGGGGAGGGGTTGTCTATAATACTTTCAACAATAAAGATAAATTTTTTGAAAAGCAAGAGCCACAGACAATGTAGAAACAAATGATCATGGCTATGCTCCAGTGAAACTTTATTTACAAACCAGGTGGCATATTAAATTTGGCCCAAGGGCCATAGTTTGCCACTGTAGCAACTAATTACCTTTATATTTGTTTTGGCTCTTAGGAAGCTCATATCCAACTTTGCAGTCCATCTCTAGCATGGACCACACAGCCTACAGGTTGTACATCACTGTATTTATCATATCTTTCCTTTATGTCAATGCCCTCAGCCACCTTTTAGAAATTCTATGTTGTTTGTGTCTCAAACCATCACAGTTATCTTTCAAATAAGATGAACATAATTAAAGTAAACATAATTTTTAATTAGGGATTGTATTATTGTAGGTCTAATTCTCAGTTTATAAGATATGTGTCAAGCAAACACCAAAATTTCGGTGTTTCATATGATAGCTGACTTTTATATCTCTTTCTGGCTAACATTCAAAGTTCTCACAGTGGAACTGATATTTTCTGATTCTCCACATTATTCCTCTTCATCCTGGAAATTGGGAAAATGGTATCTTTTTTCATTTATTATCTGTTAGGCTAAATTTATAGGACTTGAAATTAAAAACACACAAAAGAAACAATTAAAATCCCCCCACCCCAACCCAGTGGATTTTATAGTCTCAGAATGCCAACTCACATAGCCACTGACTCTCAGGATTAGGGCTGCTTCAGTTAAAAACATGTCTGCTGTTTTGCTTAAAATGAGTTTCACAAACCAATCATTCACATACAACCTTCACAATTCTTGGCATCTATAATACCAAAAGCATAATATACTAATTAGACTAGACATCCTTCTGGACAACCTTCCAGACGAAGCAGGGCCTGCGAGGGAAGCCCGGGTTCCGGTTGCCCGAGAGAAGCCAGTGCCAGCAACCTGGTCTACTCTTGTACAAATTTTGTGCATCTGGCCTCTAGTGTTTCATAAAACTTTACCATTATTTTTTATTAAAACTTTTCTATTTAACCAAATAAATGTAGAACCAAAGTCTATATCATTAATGTAAACTAGTATCACTTGTTATAGTCAAGGCAATTAAAGATATTAGCATATTATGTATATATGATCTAACTTTATATGTTTAATACCAGTACAAAGTGCTATATTTTTGGAAATACTGGTTTAAATGATTCCTGCTCCAATGCTAAATCCTCGCCTAATCAAGCAAGCAAGCAATCAGAAAACTAGGACCTCACCCCCATAATATTGGCCTACCTCTGTCCAGTCAATATCCTTATTAATTTCTTGAGGCCAGGATCTAACCTTAAGTTACCTGCTCCTTAAAATTACTAGGTCCCAATCTGCCTTGTAGATGTCACATTCCTCTTGTTAACATCATACCTACTTCCACCCAAGTCGAGGGCCAGTGAAAACCTGAAGGAAAGGATGATATATGCCAAGCCTGTGCATTTCATTTGACAAGAGGCAAATGACAGGTTCAGACTTGATTTTCTTTTTTTGGTACATTGAGTTCCAAAAATCAGACTTTTTCCCCTTTCACTAACACAACTGAGTTACTTAAATAGAAAGACACAATTTCTGGAAAGGGTGTTAGACTTTTATCATTAATGTACACAAAACTAATAAAAAATAGAATTTTAAGGGGTAAAAGATGGTCCTATCCCTCACTTTCACATTATATGGAGCACAATTGATTTCAAAATATTGGCATTCTGTAAGATTAATAGTTAATCCTTGGTGTTGTATTTTAAATTTCTTTCTTTATGATGTAAAATTAGTTTTAAATCGACCAATTTTTTTTTATTATGGAGGTATTGATTTAATTCTCGTTTACTCTCAAAAGGTGAGGTAATTACTAAAACATTTTTAAAAGTTAAATTTAAGTTTTTTCAAACCAACAAGTGCCTTGAATCTTTACCCTCCATTTGGCAGAAAGGACTTTATGAAAAAGGCATAAAAATTTGAACTACTTCGTCAAGTTGTCCTTGTAAGTTTGAAATCTGTCCAGTTGGCAGTGTGACATCAACAGGCTTAATTCCTCCACAGACTGCTATTTCCACAACTAAAAGGAATTACAGGGTGTCACACTGTCCATCTGTCATCCTCTCCAATGAGTAAAATCATTTTAGATTTCTTTTAAAAGCCCATGACTATTTCCCTAAACTAGTGTGAGGCTGCTTCGTAAACTTTTGTAAGATACATCTCTATCTTAAAAAAACATATATTTTATTGATTTTTTACAGAGAGGAAGGGAGAGAGATAGAGAGTTAGAAACATCGATGAGAGAGAAACATTGATCAGCTGCCTCCTGCACATCTCCCACTGGGGATGTGCCCGCAACCCAGGTACATGCCCTTGACCGGAATCGAACCTGGGACCTCTCAGTCCGCAGGCCGACGCTCTATCCACTGAGCCAAACCGGTTTTGGCTACATCTCTATCTTATATGAGGACCTACTATACCACTGGAGGCTCTAACTCACTTGTGTCTGATGTTCCATCTGCAGCCAGCAGTCCAGAGAGCAAACATCTATCCTAAGATTAGTGGTTTAAACTCTGTTTGTTGATACCAGTCTCATTATTACAATAATTCATACTTGACTTTTATTTTGTGCCAGATTTTTTATATGCAATATCTATGATTCTAACAACAATCCAACACAATGGGTAACTATTCTCATTGTATTGGTGGAGAAAGTTAAACTAAAAAATTAAGCATCAAAGCAAAGCTGTGCTTCAAGTCAAATTCCAATTGGCATCATCCCTATGGTCCACTTTAGAATCCTCTATGCCTTTTGAATCCTCCATGCTTTTAAAGTCTGGAGTCTACTTGATTGTCAACTTTAGAGAACTTTTCTCTATTGTCTACTTTCTAGGACTTCCTAACACATTGGACTTGGCTTGCTGATCTAAACCATGATTCTAAAAAACTCTCTCTACAGCAGCGGTTCTCAACCTGTGGGTCGCGACCCCTTTGGGGGTCGAAGGACCCTTTCACAGGGGTCGCCTAAGACCATCGGAAAACACATATATAATTACATATTGTTTATGTGATTAGTCACTATGCTTTAATTATGTTCAATTTGTAACAATGAAATTGGGGGTCACCACAACATGAGGAACTGTATTAAAGGGTCGCGGCATTAGGAAGGTTGAGAACCACTGCTCTACAGGATTCTGTATCCTTGACTGGATTTATGGTGATCTTGCACAGTTCCTTGCCTTCCTAGAGAACATCTTTGCCAGGCCCATCCTCTTAATCATACTTCTAACTATGGCCTCTTCTGTCACTCTTTGCACAATGGCAGAGGCTACTAACTAGCAGCAAGTCTTATGTGGACTGTTTGCCCTCTGATTTTGCAGTTGGCTAACCTCTTCACAAAGTCCCATTTTTTGCTGTTTGTTTTTTTAAATACACACATATGTGCATGCAAATACACACATATTATATCTTGATTGCTTCATAGGACTAGAATTCTTGTGAACAGGGACAAATTTCACCTCCTACTTTACCACCTTTCATACCGTTTTAGTTTTGTAAGTATACATTACTTAGATAATGAAAACATGTAAAAAATTAAAGAGACTCATCTTTTCAGCATTATCCCTCCATCAAGCCAAAAATACTGGGAAGAAGGAAGAAGATTTATAAAGATAAGTCGTAAATCTGGAAACCAATCACAGAAATACTTAATTAAGGTGAAATTATACACTATACATTAGAATTTATTTTAATCTTTGGCAATAGTTGAAAGAAATATATTGAATTGAGTGTATATTGTACCTGATTTTGAATGGCAATTAGGTCATTTAAACCATAATTACAATTTTAAAAGAAATCATAATTTCTCTAAATATGCACACTGAGTCGTAATATTGCTTTATGGAAACCACATTAGAGAACTATTTACACAAAGCTTGGAGAGTTTCATGTCTATGCATATATTGGACTAAATAGAGGTCTTCAATATGAAACAACAACAACAATAACAACAAGAACTAATTCCTCTAAATGCCAAACTTGGAGCTAAAATAAATATTTGGAAACAGTATTAGCAGACAGAACTTGAGAAGTATGAATAATACTAAAATAAAATAAAATAAGCATCTCTGATTTTTCTCTCCCCGATTCCCTCTCCATCTTAGGAGCTGGGCTAAGGTAGGGCCCTGCACTTAGGCCAAAGGTGTAGCAGTTTTACAACGTCAAGGGCAAAACTGTGTTAGAGACAAAATGAGCAAAGGCTGTTTATTCAGATACTGGGCACCCACTGGCCATTACTTTAATTTCAGCAGGAGTTCTAAGGGTAAGAAGGAGAATAAATTTAGAGAGTAAAAGGTCTCTGACTGGCAAGCATTCTATTAAGATGGAGTTTTGGAAGTGGAAGAGCCTCTCTGTTTGGATTTAAGCCACATTCCTTTGTTGGCTTCAAGGGGGCAAGTGAGCTGTTTGAGGGCATTTCAGAAGAGGAAGAAGTATGAGTGTGAGGGGTGGAGGTGTTCTGTAGCTTACCATTTCCTGGAACAAACTGGTGTTCAAGGGACCCTTTTTTTAAGGTTAAACTAACGTAATGGTTCATATGGGGGATGGGCAGGGATGGCTAACATACTAGGCAGTTTATCAATGAAGGCAGGGTTGGACAGCTCTTATTCTAGGTGGGGTTACTGGCCCCTTTCTCCCTTTCTGCTTTTTCTCCTGTCATATGCTCCTTCATTCACTCTACATCCATCACTTTGACCTTCCTTCTGATCCTTACATGCATGGCATCAGTTCCTGCCATGGATTCTCTGGTATCTCTTCTCCATGGACTGTTCTTCTAAATCTTCACATGGCTCAATCTTCCTGCTACTCAGACCTAACCAGCCCATTTAAACCAACCATTTAAAGGAAGGGAAGAGAAAAAAAGAATCTATATTCAAATTCGCTTATGTAAGCCTAGGGATACTCTGGAAGTTACATGAGAATCCAGTAACAGTGCTTACTTCTGAGAAGGAACAGTGAGACCAATCTGAGAATATGGACATGAGCATTGGAGGGGGAGCTTTACCATTTTTCTTTTTATTTAGTCTGATTTTAAACCACATGAATTAATTACCTACTCAAAATATATGTTTTAAAAGTGAAAATACATTGACAGTAGTCACTTAGCCAATCACCATCACTATCTCTTGTGTGTGTGTATATATGTATGTTGGTCTGAAAATGACTCTTTTTTACCTTCATGGTTAGTTACAAATGTGTTTGAGCATAGGAGTCTAAGTTGAAAATAATGTCAGCACAGAATTTTGAATACATTTTTCTTCATTTTTCCCTAGTATTCAGTGTTCCTGATGAGAAATTGAATGCTCCTTTGTTGTTGATTGTAGGTGACCTGTTTTGTTCCCCATCCCTCTATGGAAGTTTTTAGGATCTTCTCTTTATCTCTACTGGTCTCCCCCACCCCCAATTTTAAAAATTCTGGTAAAATACAATGGCATATGATTTATCATCTTAACTATTTTAAGTATACAGTTCAGTCAGATTAGATACATTCATATTGTTGTGCAACCATCACCACCACCCACCTCCAGAATTCTCTTCATTTTGCAAAACTAAAACTCTATGTATCCATTACATAATAACTCTCCATTGCCCCTCCTGGCCCTGGAAGCCACCTTTTTTTTTGTCTCTATGAATTTGACTACTCTATGTACCCCATTTAAGTGGCATCATGCAGTATTTGATACCTTGTGTTTTTGTAGCACTTTTCAGCATTTCCTTATCTATTCATTTGTCTATTGCTTATCTCCTCCATTGCATTTCAGTTTCCACAAGACCAAGGATATCGCTTCCCTGCTCATCCCTGTCTCCTCAGAACTGAGAGTAATGTCTGGAACAGAGTGGGAGGTGAGTTGATGAATGTTAAATGATACCCCACATGGCAGTTCCTCCTGAGGGAGGAGTTCTCCACACCACTTTCTCAGAAGAGGTGTGAACCTGGCAAACGTTTAACAAGTCATCAGCTGCCTATGGGGTGGGCTTGGGTTTGGTCTCAACGGCCTGAATTTCTGACCTGTGGCCTGTATAATATTATAATGGAATAACCAAAATAAGTCTTCACTTAGTATAATTAGGATCAAACTACCACTATAAGACAGTTGGGAAAAATCTTATGATGAGAATTCCTTGAGTGCAGTTTCTTAGTTGGTAAAGAACTGGTCTTCTTTTTCTTCTCTCTTGTCTTGAAGCGGAAGATTATTCTACAGTCATCAGATAAATCCCAGCTTATCCTCTGCTTAGTTGAATCTTGGCTATGATCTTGTTAGCATGACAGTGTTCCTTTCTTTCTGGGATAGCTTAAGGCTAGTGTGGGGGGGCGGGGCGGGTGAGCCAGATTTTCTTAAAGGGACAGATACAAAATATTACAGGTTTTGTAGGCTGTATAATTTCTGCCCAACTACTCAACTCTGCTATTGTAGCACAAAAGCAGCCATGACAACAGACAATATGTAAAGGAATGAGCATGGGTGTATTCCAATAACACTTTTTTATGGATACTTAAATTTTAATTTAATACAATTTTCATGTGTCAGAAAATATTATTCTTTACATTTTTTTCTACCCATTTAATCAAAACCATTCTTCTTTGTTCTTTTCCTCTTTCTTTGATCTCTTCTCTTGTGGTTTGCTTTAGTATTTTGTTTGGTTTCCTTTCTCTTTATTCTTTTGTATCTTTTGGGTTTGTGGTTACTGTGAGGCTTATGTATATCATTCTGTATCTATAGCAATTTGTTTTAAGCTGGTATTCATTTAAGTTCAAATATTTTGTAAAAGAACTACATTTTTACTCCCTACTCCACCTCCTCTTTCTCCTCCTCCTCTTTCTCCTTCTCCTTCTCCTCCTTCTCCTTCTCCTTCTCCTTCTTCTCCTCTTCCTCCTCCTCTGTCTCCTCCTCCTCCTCTGTCTCCTTATTCTATGTCTATAGTAAAAATGTTTGTGTGCTTGCCCTAGCCCATTTTTCTCAGTGGTTAGAGCATCAGCCACAGACTGAAAAGTCTATTCTGGTCAAGAGGCTGGGGTGCGTGTGGGAGGCAACCAACCGATGTGTCTCTCTATCAATGATGTTTTTCTCTCTGTCTCTCCCCCTCCCTTCTACTCTCTCTAAAAATCAATGGAAAAAATATCCTCCAGTGAGGATTAACAGCAACAACAAAAAAAATGTTTATGTGTTTGATGCTGTCCCAGAAGTCCCTTTAACTATTTTCATTTTTAAAATTCTTTTTGCTTTCTTGCTGTTCTGATTTGTATTTTCCACTGTCTGTCTTCCAGGTTGCTTATCCATTCTTCTGTATTAGTTAATTTGATGTTGAGCAGGGGTGTGGAATCTTTTTACTGCCAAGAGCCATTTGGATATTTATAATATCACTAGAGGCCCGGTGCACAAAAATTTGTGCACTCGGGGGGGAAGGGGGGGTCCCTCAGCCCGGCCTGTGCCCTCTCGCAGTCTGGGACCCCCTCGGGAGATAACGACCTGCTGGCTTAGGCCTGCTCCTGGGTGGCAGAGGAAAGGCCCAATCCCTAGGTGCAGCCCCTGGTCAGGCTCAGAGCAAGGCTGATTGGGAAGCTGGGGCGCCGCCCCCTGTTATGCACAGAGCAGGGTGGATCGGGAGGTTGCGATACCACCCTCAGTCACGCTCAGATTAGGGCTGATTGGGGGGTTGGGGCACCGCCCCCTATCACACACAAGGCAGGGTCGATGGGGAGGTTGCGGCGCCACCCCCTGTCACGCACAGAGCAGAGCCAATCAGGGGGTTGGGGAGCTCCCCCCTGTCATGCAAAGAGCAGGGCCCATCAGGGGGTTGAGGAGCTCCCCCCGGTCATGCAAAGAGAAGGGCCCATCAGGGGGTTGAGGAGCTTCCCCCTGTCACTCACAGAGTAGGGCTGATAGGGGAGTTAGGGCACCACCCCCTGTCACACACACAGCAGGGCAGATCAGGGGGTTGGGGCACCGCCACTGTCACACTCAGGGCAGGGCTGATGGGGAGGTTATGGCTCTACCCTGTCACACACAGAGCAGGGCCTGGGGGGGAGGGGGGGGGTTGGGGCACCACACCCTGTCACACACAGAGCCGCAGGGTGATCAGGGGGTTTGGGCGCTGCCCCCTGTCACGCTGATCCGGTGCCAGGAGGCCTCGCGGCTCCGCTGATCCCGGTGCTGGGAGGCATGTTACCCTTTTACTATATAGGATAGAGGCCTGGAGGCTGGCTGGTTTTCCCTGAAGGGTGTCCTGGATCAGGGTGGGGGTCCCCACTGGGGTGCCTGGCCAGTCTGGGTGAGGAGCTGAGGGCTGCTTCAGGCTGGCAATTGACTGAAGCTCCCAACCACTCCTTTTTTTCTTTTTCTTTCTTTTTTTTTTTTTTAATTCTGGGCCAGCTTTAGCTCTGGCTCTAGCTCTGAGGCTTCCTCTGCTATAATCGAAACAATGTATAACTCTAGCTCTGAGATCCCAGCTGGCCGAAAGCTTTTTTCTGGGGTTTTGTTTAGCTTCTATATTTGCAACATAGTTTCTTAGAGTTGCAACTCAGAGGCCGGCAAGTCAGGCGGGGAACGTTAGAGTCTGCAGTCACTGGAGCAAGCCTCATGTTTGCTTCCAGCTGCCTGGCTGCCGGCCGCCATCTTGGCTGACAGTTAATTTGCATAAGGATATGCTGATTAGCCAATGGGAAGGGTAGCGGTCATATGCCAATTACCATGTTTCTCTTTTATTAGTGTAGATTGGCGGGTCATACAAAATTATCAACCTAAAAATTAGCCTGCTATAGTTGGTAAACTATTTAATTAACTCACCCCTAATGCTTTAGCAGGGACAGACCAAATGAACTTTGCAGGTTTTATACAGCCTATGGGCTAGACCAGCAGTCACCAACCAGTGGTCCATGAGGTCTGAAAGGTTGGCAACTACTGGTTTAAGGAAACCTTTGGAGCAGCAGTCGCCAACTGGTGGTCTGCAGACCACTGGTGGTCCGTGAGTCTGAAAGGTTGGCAACCGCTGGGCTAGACATTCCCTGCCCCTGTTCTAGAGTATTTTTCATTTCATTATTGTATCTTTAGTTATACTTGATTCTTTACTATACTTTCTAACTCCTTGGTGAAGTTCTCCCCAGTTTCTTCTATTCCACTCTCAAGTCTGATGAGCATTCTTATGGATAGTTATTTTGAATTCTTTATCAGTAAAATTACTTATCTCTATTTTATTAGAGTTTTTCTCCTGGGGATTTTTTGTGTTCCTTCATTTTATTTTACTTCCTATGTTTCATGCCTTCTCATTTTATTTGACTTCCTATGTTTAACATAAATTAGACAAAATAGCTACTTTTCCAAGTCTTGTAAAAGTGGCCTTATGTAAAAACAGCCTCTGTGTAGACTGGGTGCCAGATGGTTTTGGCAGGTGGGTTGGAGTCAAGCAGGTGCCTTTGGAGTGTAAGGCACCAGCCTGCAGGACTGAGCGCCTCTGAATGTGGAGGCCAATCATGTGTAGCAATGCCCTGCTGATCCTGCTCACTCCTTTATTTGAAGATGAAATAGGTTCCAAGCAATATGACCGGAAAGGAGCTGCCATGGCCTTGCAGGTAGATCAGAGCAACTGGACAGAGAGCTCCTACCTGCCCTATCAAGGCAGAGGCCAATGTAAACAGTGGCATTCACTGTTTTTGATCCTGAAGAATTCCTGCAGAACCCAGAGAACTCTCATGGCTCTGAGACAAGATATGGAAGCAGCCTAGGTGTCTATTGATAGGTGAATAGATATAATATATATATATATATTACTCAGCAATAAAAAAGAGTGAAGCCTTGTCATTTGTGATAACATGGATGGACCTAGAGGGTATGCTAAGGAAAATAAATCAGATAAAGAAGGACAAATACCACATGATTCCCCTTGTATGTGGAATCTAAAAAAATAAAGGAAAAAATGAAACAAAATAGAAACAGATCCATAGGTACGGAGAATAAGTTGATGATTGCTAAAGGGCAGGGAGATACAGGTAAAAGGAAAAAAACAAAAATATAAATAAACAAATAACTATATAAGTAAATTGCTAATAAACAAAACACATAGGCATTGAGAAAAATAAACATTTTTAGATTATAAGCTATATAAAAACAGGTAGTGAGCTCCATTTTGTCCCTGGGCAGGAATTTACCTACCTCTGGACTAGACTGCTGTCATCTTGAAGGAAAGATCACCTGTGAAATGTAAAACATCATTCCCAGATAATACAGAGTACACAGTAGACGATATATAGATATGATTCATTGAGGGTGGATCTTCTTAAAACCAACGGGAAGAAATGAACTTTGTCAACTCACTTGTAATACTAACTAGTATCTACTTAAACACACAGGCACACTAAAACATGCTACTACAGGGTAATAACTTTTGCTTTACTCCTAAAAGAAATTATTCTTAGACTAACAGTAGACACTAACTTAAAAGTCTACACTGAGTGAAGATGAATAAGCTTTTTCCTTCTTACTAAAGAGGAAAAATTTTATGTCCAATTGATTTCACAAAGAGTTCATGCACATGTATACATTCTTCTACTGGGTTTCGTGATTGCCCTTGGTGTAGTTTATCTTAAGTCATTCAGTTTAGGGATTAAATCTGCAAGAGTTTGTATGTGTAGGAAACAAGTGTTTAAAGATGACACACTTGAGTCCTGGCCGGTGTGGCTCAGTTAATTGGGCATCCTCTCGTGCACCAAAGGTTGCCTGTTTGATACCTGTTCAGTTGCCAGACTGATCCCCAATCAATGTTTCTCTCCCTCTCCTTTCCTCTCTATCTAAAAATCAATAAAAATACATTTTAAAAAAAAGATGAGAATATGGCAAAGGCTTGGGAGGGGCAGATGCAGGGAAAAATGGTCAATGGTGGCAGGGTCGGGGGAATGAGAGATCTGAGGCAAATAATACTTAAGAAACTTTCCTTTTGTTTATTTTCTCCTTAGTTTCCATTGTCCTAGGAGCTTGCTGCCTATGGGTTCTCCTAGGATGTTTATGGTGTTCTGTCTTACATTTAAGTCCTTTATCCATTTTGGGTTTATTCTTATGTAATGTGTAAGTTGGTGGTCAATTTTCTTTCTTTCTTCCTTCCTTCCTTCCTTCCTTCCTTTCTTTCTTTCTTTCTTTCTTTCTTTCTTTCTTTCTTTCTTTCTTTCTTTCTTTCATGCATCTATCTGTCCAATTTTCCCAACACCATTTATTGAAGAGACTCCATTGTATGCTCTTGCCTCCTTTGTCAAATATTAATTGAGCATAATGTCTTAGGTCTGTTTCTGGGTTCTCTGTTATGTTTCATTGGTCTATAAGTCAGTTCTTGTGCCAGTATCAGGCAGTTTTGAGAACAGTGGCTTTGTAGTATAACTTGATATCTGGTGTTGTGATTCCTCCAACTTTCTTCTTCTTTCTCAGGATTGGTGCGACTACTTGGAGTCTTTTTTTTTTATTCCATATAACTTTTTTGAGAGTTTTTTCTAGGTCTGTGAAATATGCCATTGGTATCTTAATGTGGATTGCATTGAATCTATAATTTGCTTTGGGTAGTATGGACATTTTAATGACGTTGATTCTACCAATCCATGAACAATGGTATATTCTTCTACTTGTTTTTAGCTTCCTGTATCTTTTCAATGACCTGTAGTTTTCCAAGTACAGGTCTTTTACCTCTTTAAATTTATTCCTAGGTATCTTAATTTTTTTTTGTAGCAGTGGTAAATGGGATTTTTTTTTTTTTTAGTTTTTGGGAGTTCATTATTAGTGTATAAAAAAGCCATAGATTTCTGGGTGTTAATTTTGTATCCTGCTACATTGCCAAATTCATTCATTAAGTCTAGTAGTTTTTTTATGGAGTTGTTAGGGTTTTCTATGTACAATATCATGCCATCTGCAAATAATGACAGTTTTACATCTTATTTTCCAATTTGAATGCCTTTTATTTCTTCTTCTTGTCTGATCACTATACATCAAAATAAAAAACTTCTGCATAGCAAAAGAAATAACCAACAAAACAACAAGAGAGCCCACTGCATGGGAGAACATATTTGCCAATGTTATATCCAATAAGCATGTAATCTCCAAAATTTATAGGGAACTCATACAACTTAACAAAAGGATGATAAAAATCCAATCAAAAAATGGGCAAAGAACCTAAATAGACACTTTTTGAAAGAGGACATACAGAAGGCCAAGAGACATGTGAAAACATGCTCAAAGTCAGTAATCATCTGAGAGATGCAAATCAAAATGACAATGAGGTACCATCTCACACCTGTCAGAATGACTATCATCAACAAATCAAGAAACAACAAGTGCTGGTGAGGATGTGAAGAATAAGGAACCATTCTTCATTGCTGGTGGGAATGCAGACTAGTGGAGCCACTGTGGAAGACAGTATGGAGTTTCCTCAAAAAATTAAAAATGGAACTTCCATTTGACCCAGTAATCCCATTTCTAGGAATATATCCCAAGAAAACAGAAACACCAATCAGAAAGGCTATATGCACCCCTATGTTCATAGCAGCACAATTTACAATAGTTAAGATTTGGAAACAGCCTAACTGCCATCAGCAGATGAGTGGATTAAAAAACTGTAGTGCATCTACACACTGGAATACTACGCTGCTATAAAAAAGAAGGAACTCTGAGACTCGACCAAGATGGCGGCATAGGTAAACACCGGAGACTGCTGCCGCAAACAACCACTTCAAAAAAAAAACTAAAAGACAGAACGGACATCACCCAGAACCACAGGAAGGCTGGCTGAGGAGAGGCTCTTCAACTAGAAGGAAAGACAGCAGCGTCCCGAGGCTCAGAGGAGGCGCAGTGTGGAAAATTTAAAGGTGCGGAGGTGCGCTCGAAAAGCGGGCTGGTGGCTGAGGGCGCGGTTGTCGTTTTCGGTCGGGAGTGAGTCTCAGACTTTGGGCTCCAGATCCGGGCGAGTCTCTAGGGACTCAGACTCAGACGGGAGAAGCGGGATTGTCCAGCATCAGTTGGAACCTAAGGGCAGCTTTCTCTCCGAAGTTTGCAGCGGCTGCCGGGGTTCTGAGAAGCAGAGCCTCGGGGAACGGGACTGAGAGCAGCCATAACTGCTCCCTCCACCCGCCCTGCTGATCCCTTGCTACCCGCCCCACCCAAGCCCTGTGCAGAGCCATTTGCCGGATAGCCTCAGGCAAAGGCTGGATTAGCACCTCCCCAGAGGACAGAAGTTTTCCCGGGCAGACACAGGTGATTCTCACAGCCAGTCAGCCTGGTGGTCAAATCCCTCTAGTATTAACTACAACAATCAAGGCTTAACTAGAACAAGACTGCGCACAAAGACCACAAGGGAGTGCACCAAGAAAGCATAAAAAATGCGGAGACAAAAAAACATGACAGAAATGGAGGATATGGAGCTAAAAAACGCAATTTTGAGGGCTTGCAATAAACTTGTGGAGAGCCTCACGAAAACTAATGAGACCCTCGATGCTACGATAAAGAAACTAGAAATTAAGCATACACGGACTGAAATAAAGAATATTATACCCAATAGCAGACCAGAGGAGCACAAGAATCAAGTCAAAGATTTGAAATGCGAAGAAGCAAAAAACACCCAACCGGAAAAGCAAAATGAAAAAAGAATCCGAAAATACGAAGATAGTGTAAGGAGCCTCTGGGAAACCTTCAAGCTCACTAATATCAGAATAATAGGGGTGCCAGAAGATGAGAGACAGCAAGATATTAAAAACCTATTTGAAGAAATAATAGCAGAAAACTTCCCCCACCTGGTGAAAGAAATGGACTTACAGGTCCAAGAAGCGCAGAGAACCCCAAACAAAAGGAATCCAAAGAGGACCACACCAAGACACATCCTAATTAAAATGCCAAGAGCAAAAGACAAAGAGAGAATCTTAAAAGCAGCAAGAGAAAGAGGCTCAATTACCTACAAGGGAATTCCCATATGACTGTCAGCTGATTTCTCAACAGAAACTTTGCAGGCCAGAAGGGAATGGCAAGAAATATTCAAAGTGATGAATACCAAGAACCTACAACCAAGATTACTTTATCCAGCAAAGCTATCATTCAGAATTGAAAGTCAGATAAGGAAAAGCTAAAGGACTTCATCACCACCAAACCAGTATTATACGAAATGCTGAAAGGTATCCTTTAAGAAGAGGAAGAAGAAAAAGGTAAAGATACAAATTGTAAACAACAAACATGCATCTATCAACAAGTGAATCTAAGAATCAAGTGAATAAATAATCTGATGTACAGAATGAACTGGTGATTACAATGAATCAGGGACATAGAAAGGGAATGGACTGACTATTCTTGGGGGGGAAAGGGGAATGGGAGATGTGGGAAGAGACTGGACAAAAATCGTACACCTATGGATGAGGACAGTGGGTGGGGAGTGAGGGCGGAGGGTGGGGCGGGAACTGGGAGGAGGGGAGTTATGGGGAAAAAAAAGAGGAACAAATGTAATCTGAACAATAAAGATTTAATAAAAAAAAAAAAAAAGAAGAAGAAGGAACTCTTACCATTTCCAACAGCATGGATGGACATGGAGAGCATTATGCTAGGTGAAATAAGCCAGTCAGAGAAAGATAAATACCACATGATCTCACTCATTTATGGAATATAACAAACAACATAAACTGATGAACAAAAATAGAGCCAGAGTCCTAGACACACTGAACAGACCGTCAAACCTCAGAGGGAAGGCGGGGGTGGGGGTAAAGGGGGATAAGAGATCAACCAAAGGACTTGTATGCATGCATATAAGCATAAGCCATGGACACAGACAGTAAGGGGTGAGGGCATGTGCTGGGGGGTGGGAACATCTGGGGAGAGGTCAATGGGGGGCGGGGGGGGTAGGAGATTTATGTAATACTTTAAACAGTAAAGAATTTAAATTTTAAAAAAAGAAAGAAACTTCCCTAAAGTCACACAGCCACCACATGCAGAGCCTGATTTGGACCCAGGCAGTATGACCCTTGAACTCTCTCTTTCCACCACTATGCTATTTTTGTCATCACACCTTTTAATTTTCAGGTTAATAATACACTTTCTCTCCAAGGGAAACTGTTCCCTCTATAAAGAGAGAGTGAGAGTTTAAAAATATTTCACCTACTTCAATAAATAAACTGTGATACATAAACATTCAAGTCTTAAGTACAGGCTATAATAGCCTTGTCAGCCTGGCAAAGTGCGTCCTATCCAAGACCTACTCAGGGAAACCACTCGGATTTTACACACAGACCCAAAATAGTCTTTTTGGAAAGAGGCTTAGGAAAATGTTTTTTTGGTAAGAATTAGGGTAAAAATTCATTCTTCTATAGAAATGCTCACTTTTCCAGGTTACACTAATATATGAGAAGCATAATTAAGTAAATAAAGTTACAAATTGATGTTAGTAAATACCACTGAGAACTGTCTCCATCCGATATAAAAAGCTAAGCAAAGTTCAAATTATTTTTAAAATACTCACTGCAGAATATACTGCAGGTACTAGGATCTCTTTTGGAGAGAGAATGTTGGTCAAAGGCCTATTTCAGAATGCTAAATATAGGGACTGACAAGTAAGTCCCTTTGGCAGTTTAGGTAATTTTCTCTTCAAAATCTTTTGTTACTTTGTGTGAATTTGATTTGTATAGGTGGCACACTGGGATAAAGTGACAGCTTTCTAAAGACTCCCTTTTTAATAATGTTCTGGGGCCCAGAGCACTAATTATTTAGTCATCAATCAAAGGTGTCTTCCACACTTGTGTACTTTGCAATTCCGAAGGATGGGAGTTGGCAAACTTGTTAGTAAGAGTGATCTAGGGACAATTAAAATTTCTAGAACACATTCTTTTTCGTGTTTAGCATGGATGCTGATCATGAATATTTCTGTACTAATCTACTTGGGAACAGTAGAATAACTTGGTTGGGTAAATATTTCTGAACTAGAGGCCTGACTAGAAGCCCAATGCATGAAATTCGTGCAAGAGTAGGCCTTCCATCCCCTGGCTGCCGGCACCAGCTTCCCTCTGGCACCAGGGACCTGGGCTTCCCTTGCAGCCCCAGCTTCGTCTGGAAGGCCGTCTGGAAGGACATCTGGTCTAATTAGCATATTACACTTTTATTATTATAGATGCCTACATGGTGCACTGCAGAATGTTCAATATAGCCAGCCACTACATTTCAGTGGGATTCTTTTCTTCCTTTCTTTCTTTCTTTCTTTCTTTCTTTCTTTCTTTCTTTCTTTCTTTCTTTCTTTCTTTTCTTTTCTTTTCTTTTCTTTTCTTCCTTCCTTCCTTCCTTCCTTCCTTCCTTCCTTCCTTCCTTCCTTCCTTTCTTTCTTTCTTTCTTTCTTTCTTTCTTTCTTTCTTTCTTTCTTTCTTTCTTTCTTTCTTTCTTTCTTTCTTTCTTTTCTTTCTTTCTCCCTCCCTTCCTTCCTTCCTTCCTTCCTTCCTTCCTTCCTTCCTTCCTTCCTTCCTTCCTTCCTTCCTCTCTCTCTCTCTCTCTCTCTATCTCTCCCCTTTATTGTTTTTCTTCTTTCAAACAACCAATTCAGGTGTATGAGAAAGGAAGAAAATTTTATTTCCTAGGAAGGAGTAACAGATGGATTAAATTTTGAGGTTGTGTTTTTTTTTTTTTTCCCCTCTCACTCTGAATTTTCCCTCCCCTATCACCTAGAAACTCATGTAGCTTGTTCAGCTTCATCCCTTCCAGGGAGGATTATGACATGTCCCAAAGAATAAGTCACAGCAAACTTTCCTGGATGTTGTTTCAAAAGCTTAAGCCAAGGTTAACAAATCCAAACTCTTGGAGGAGTGCGCTGGATGAGCTGGTGGCCATGTGGTTTGGGTAAAGAAGGCGGCTGCTACAGACCTCAGCTTTTGTTCTTTGGGATATGAGCTCAGAGGCATCAGCCTTCCTTTTTTTTTTTTTTTTTTTTTTTTAAGGGAGTCTGGAAATCCAACATTTTAGAAAGCACTCCTGAACCCAGCCTATTTAGGAGAAGAGAATAAGGTAAGTTTCTCTCAACTAAAAAGAGGTATTTTCCTGGGTCCAGAAAGTAACATAATTTCGTGGGCTGCAGAGAGAAGGTGAATCTTTATATACAGCCTTTGGCAGCCCCTCTGTGGGCAGAGAGGGGAGGCGTGGCTTTGTGGTGCTCTGAGGTGCAGGGATCCAGGCACTGAAATTTTCAGGGAGCCAATAAAATAAGCTTTGGTATAGAAACCCATTTTAAAGAAAGAGGAGAAACTATGGATATAGAACATAAATTTAAAATGTTTAATCTCCTTGTGTAAAATAATACTATATTGAGACACCTATAGCAGAGTGGTTAAACAAAACCTGATTTCAAATCCTGAATCTCAAATTTACTTGCTGTGCATCTTGAGGAAACTTATTTAAACTCCCAATGCATCCGTTTTCCTCATCATCAAAATAGGAATAGTGCTGAATAGTACTAAGCCTATCTCACAGTATTATGAAAAGAAAAGAAAGTTATAAGTGTATCCTGGTATGTCGAATCAGCAGGACTCATAAGATACCAACAGAAAGCATCTTTACATGAATCTCCCGCTGTCTTTTTAAACATGTACTCGGAAGGGAAGCCTTTCCACTGCTCCTGGTTGAAAACGCAGGCGGATCGATTCATTTTCTGCTTCATTTGGATACTAAGACGTTTTCCCAGTATTCAAGGTTGCAAACACTACCTCAATTCTGAAAATGGTGTGATCACAACGTGTAACAGTAAAAACTCCCAATTTGATTTAAAGTTAGATCTCTCTCCCATCAGGAAGGTGGGGAGGGAGGGGAAGAACGCCCTCACGGGTCTGATTCAGCTGTAAGAGGCGCTGTGCCCGCTGGGCCTGGCAGGTGGTTAGATGAAAACTGTTCCTTGGCCAGTTCTGTATTTGCTTCCAGGGCCCCCACTGGCTCTGCAATCAGGCAAGCGGTGCCTTGTCCTCCTGTGGCCACCTCCTCCACCCCCTGTTTTCCTTTCCCTTTTTCTCCTGGTGGTCCATGGGCAGACTCTATTGCTTGCTGTGCTATGGTTTCCCCAGACAGTCCTCTGGGGTAGGTTTTTTAAGAAACTATTTTTATGGATTTCAGAGATAGAAACATCGATGATGAGAGAGAATCATTGATCGGATGCTTCCTGCACGCCCCACGCTGGGGATGGAGCCTGCAACCTGGGCATGTGCCCTGACCAGAAATCTAACCATGACCTCCGAGTTCATAGGTTGGCACTCAACCACTGAGCTATGCCAGTGGGGCAAGGGGTAGGTTTTAAAACACTCCATGCTGGCACCTGGCAAGTGTTGTATATATGCCATTATTATTACTATAGTTGGAAAAATACATTTGAGAGGAGATTACGCAAAAAAAAGATGTATTTATCTAGTTTCAAATTAAACACCTTGTACTATAGATACATTTAAAGGTGTGTTTTTTTAAAATACCAAATTGACAATTTCATGCTTGTCCCATGTACCTATTGTAAGTGAGCTACATGAGTTCACAAGGAGTGCATGAGCCAACATAGGATGCATTAACTAAATATATGTAGATCATTATGAGAGTGGCATGGAAGACTTGCTGTGGCAGGCAGCATCTGAATTAGACCTTGGCAGGTGAGTAGGGTTTTGCATGGTAGGCCCAGACAGCAGGGAGGGGGAAGAAGTGGGAAGCAGAGGGAAACTAAACGCATCTGGAGCTGACACCCATAGGTGACAATGTGTTTCAGCAGAGTTCAATTATGGGTGATCATGAAAGCTAGTAGTAACTGAGGGTTTACTGAGTGCTTCATTTGGACTACCTGATTTATTCTTGTCAACTCTGTGAGGCAGGTGTTACCCCTTCTTGTGCATAAGGAAATTGAGATCTCCCAGCTGGTCAGCCTAGGAGCTGGGGTTGGACCTGGAGTCTGCCCTCAAAACCACCATGCCTCACTACTCTGTCTCACAGGGCCCTTCATTGCTAGGGATTACAGTATAGGAGGGCATTCACAGTATCATTGGATCATAAACAAAATTCAGGATGGACTCAAGAAAATTTTTAGTTGTATATTTATAGTTTGGAAACACTTTTAGTTTTTACTATTATTATCATTTTTATACTTTTTTTTTTTTGCCATTCCTGCTTTCCTTGACTCCTCCATCCCTCTTTTTTTCTTCCTTTATCAAATACTTATTAATTGAAGGACTGTGTTAGTCCCTGGATATACAATGGTGAACCAAAATGCATGTAGTCGCTGTCCTCATGGGACTTATATTTTAGTGGAGGAGGTAGATAGATATTCAAGTAATTTCTAACAGCAAATTTGCAAGTATGACTTTTACCAGAAAGAAAGGAATTTGAAGCTGTTGCAGTTTAAGATGAGGGGCATTCATTTAAAAGTCCAGGGGGATCAATAACCTAGAACTGAGTTCTGAAAGTTGAATAAAATTTAACAAGATGAAGAAGGACGAAAGGAGTGCTCAGGCAGCAGGAGCAACATGTGCAAAGGTCCTGTGGTAGGAAGAAGAATGGGCTGTAAAGAAAGCCTGAGTGGTTAGAGCTGAGCACACCAGAGGTGGGCCGGATGCAGAGTAAGACTGGAAAGATAGGAGCCTGGCCCTACAGAGGTTTGCAGTACATGTTAGAGTTTTATCTTTATCCTAAATGCAAGGGTTTCTGATAGAAGCATTTTAATCACGGTGGCACCATGATCAAACTGTGTTTTGAATATACAGCCCTAGTTGCACTATACAGAGTGGGCTGGAAATGAGAGAAGTGAAAGGAAAGGGAAGAGTTAGGAAGTTAGGTGGAGTAATAAAAAGAGATGTGCAAAATCATGAGATATTTAGGGGATGGAATCAATAGGAGTTAAAGATTGACTTTAAAAGGGGGCGGGGGAGGGTGAGCATAAACTAATGAACAAAAACAGATCCAGAGACAGAGAAGCATCAATCAGACCGTCAAACCTCAGAGGGAAGGCAGGGGAGGGTGGGGGTAAGGGGGAGAGATCAACCAAAGGACTTGTATGCATGCATATAAGCATAACCAATGGACATAGACACCAGGGGGTGAGGGCATGAGTGGGGGAGGGTGGGGGGCAATGGGGGGATAAGGACACATATGGAGTACCTTAATCAATAAAGAAAGATAAATAAATAAATAAATAAATAAAGGGGGTGAGAAATGGAGGTGGAATCAATAGGAGTTAAAGATTGACTTTAAAAGGGGGGTGATAAAAAAAAGCTGATCTATGTTTCTAACTTGGAAATTGAATGGTATGCCATCATTGAAAAAGGAAAGGTAGGAATAGATTTGGGGAGAGGGTGGTAAGTTTGGTCTTATTTATTTGTTTTAAGAATTGGGTGAGAGTGGTAGGGAAGACCATGCATTTTGAGTTAAGGAAACGTTGAGACCTCAAACCTTTTTGGTGATGAAGTTTTAGCTTTGACTTTCCAACCTAGTTTCTGCCACGCTGTACCTCTAATTTCCCCGCTCATGGCTTAGTTCTAATCCTATGGAAAATCTTGCTCTTCACAGACTGACAATTAAGTGCTGTTTCCTAGTTTCATTCCCTGGACATGCCCTTCAGCCCCTCAGATTTTAGCTCTCCCTCCCACGAATCCCAGGACCAGCCCAGATGCCGGGAGCGGCTTCCGTGGGCTCAGGTGCTTTTGGCTTGTGACTCAGACCACATGGTAGGACCCTTCCTCACAGAGATCAGACTGTCCCACTGCTCTGTCCTTGCTTCAGCTCTTCATCACCAACGGCTCCTCCCACCATCAGCACCTGACCCCATTTTGACAGCTGCCTCTCCCACCTCCTTACCAGTAACTCCCAGTGTGCCTTATGGCGGGCTCCACGTTATTTATGACTTGTGGAGATTAATAATTTCTTTCTTCCTTCTTCTGGCCCTGGCTTCTCTGTCCTTTCTCAGACATGTTTTAGATCCTTAAGTGAAATTGCTGACCTGCTAATGATCCACCAGATGGCACCAAAACATTATATTCCAAGTATCAAGCCCTCACCACACCTTCAGGGAAGAGAACCCAAACTTTATCCTACTTTGAGATGATGATGATGATGATAATATACAGTCCCAGGTGCAACTTAGACAGAAAATAAAATTCTCATCTAAGTCCCCAGAATAATTGGTATAGGATTACATTGAGAGAGAGAGAGAGAGAGAGAGAGAGAGAGAGAGAGCTTTCTCAGAATAAGATCTTCATTTTTTTTCTCTCTTTAGATTCTAGACAAGAGGCTGTGATGGACATTACAAAATGAAGAACATGAATATTCTTAGGGACCCTCTCATTTTTACTCAGTGTTTGCTTAACTGTCTTTTTCTCAGGGCTGAAGCTCTGCTTGCTACAGAGCCTCATGTCATCAAGGATAGAAATGCAGCCCTAGCTGGTTTGGCTCAGTGGATAGAGCATCGGTCTGCGGACTAAAGGGTCCCAGGTTCGATTCCGGCCAAGGGTACTGCCTGGGTTGCAGGCTCGATCCCCAGTAGGAGGCGTTCAGTAGGCAGCCAACCAATGATTCTCTCTCATCATTGATGTTTCTATCTTTCTCTCCCTCTCCCTTCCTCTCTAAAATCAATAAAATATATTAAAAAAAAATAGAAATGCAATAGCTCCCTTTAGTCAAAATAATAATTAAGAGAAGTGAAAACAAATCTATGCATCCAGCATTCTAGCTAAACAGAAGAGTAAAATGAACTATTCTCTAATTTTACAATGTCATCATTTTTTTCAATTTCAAAATTTAATTATCATTGATATAGCAAAAACACTATGGGTGACCATTTAAATATTTAAACAGTTAATGAAATTAAATATATTTTTTTGCTATTATGTTCTAATTTCAGAATAGACAGTTTTTTCTTAAATTAACATAGTTAAAAGTTACAATTTAAGAAACTTTAAGGTTTCATTTTAGTAATATCTTAGTGGCTCAAAAAATACCACACACCTTATGAATTAACGCTTTTTTACTGGATGATCAATCTCTATTGGGCAAAATTTAGTGAACATATCAAGTGAGGAAAAATCTGTAAGGGGTTGTTCTTTCAAATTTGAGGATCTAGGTGCTAAGTGATCAATGAATTTTCTAGGATGACAGAAAATGGATAAATGAAAAGTAGACATTAACTGTTATTATTTCTCTTTGGAGAGGAAAGAAATAATCTATGGGTAAATGCACAGCATATAGTGAATTTAAAAATATTAAGTCATTGCCCAGCCAATGTGGCTCAATGGTTGAGCATTGACCCATGAACCCGGAGGTCATGGTCTGATTTCCAGTCAGGGCACGTGCCTGGTTTGCAGGCTCCATCTTCAGTTGAAGGTGTGCAGGAGCTCGCCGATTGATGATTCTCTCTCATCATTGATGTTTCTACCTCTTTGTCTTCCTTCCTTTCTCTGAAATCAATAAAAATATTAAAAATAAAAATATTAAGTCATGTTAAGAAATAATTTGATGGTAAATTTTAATTTCATGTACATACCTTTGTTATATTTTGTGCGTATATACTTTTTAAAACTTTGGCCTGCAATTGTAACATACATATACCTAAAGTACATAAATCTTGTTGTTTTTCAAAGGTGTGTGTGTGGGGAGTGGGGGTGAATAGACCATCTTCCTCTAGAGCTTGGATGGATGCATGTCTAGTTGCTTCCTCGGCCCGGGAGTCATCTGAACGTCCACAGTTCCGAAAGCGCTTCGGGATCACTTAGGCTAAAAGATGCTATTTATTGTGAAGCTATCCTATTTTATTCCCAAGGGAATGTCATCATTCTGTATTTGTGAAAGCTGTCAATGTGTCTTTCTCAAAATGCAATTATCTGAAAGAAGCAAACCAACACAGAGGGGACCCCTTGTCTTCAAAGTCATTTTATTAAGAGTAAATTAGACTGGAAAAATGATAGTCCAAAATGCATTTTCAATAGATTGCTGTCGAAAATGCATTTTCAATAGATTGCTGTCAGGCTTGCTACCTGTCAAACAGAGAGGCCTGAAGTTTCATCGTGGCATATGGATTAGCCCAGTCTTCCCTGCAGCGTGAAAACAAAAGGCAATTGGGGATGCATAGGGCAAACTCATCTTAAAACAGAGATATCAACAAAGGAATATGACAGCATGAAAAGACAGAGTGCAGTCTGCTGTCCACATTTGCAAAGAGATTCTGTCTGAATCCATAACTTCAATACACTATGACACAGAAAAAGAGAGAATACACATTAAGTGTAATTGTTCATCGGGTACTCGTTTTAGCAAATGCTGGATTTCATTCTCTAAAGTGAGGAACAAGTGGGAACAATGGATAAAATAGCTGCAGTTATAAAAAGCCATTAAACACAACCATGTGGAATTAGAATTGTTTGATTTTTTTTTTAAAAAAAAACATCCATCATAGAGACTTTAATTTCAAATTTCTCTTCCACTCATCAATTGAAAAAAAAAATGAAGGCCGGAGTCGCAGAAGAATCTTAAGAGCAAAATACTCTTTCCCTAGTTAGAGCTTTAAACCAGACTGGTGATGTCATTTAGTGTGGGGTTTGTTTGAAAAAGAAGTACGTCTCAAAGTTAGAGGGAAATTATAGAGATCTGCTTAGGTCTGGCAAAATACAATATGGATTTTCTTTTAATCTCCCATGTGAAAAATTACAGAGAACACTTCTCTGACCAGTAACTCTCAATTAAATAGAAATGAAAGGTCCTCTAATAGCCTTTAAATCCATGTATCCTAAGGGACTCCAGAAACAAGTGTAATAACAGAAGGAAGGTGGTAGAAAATGGTACATTGCATTGTACAGATTGCTGGGATTCTAAGCGTGGGATCAGATGCCAGAAATCAAAATAAGAGAGTTTTGGCATTAACAGTGGGCACCAGAGAACCATGAAGAGCCCAAGAGGAAAAGTTCAGAAAAGGGAAGCTGTGTCCTAAAGAAGTACGTCTACAGGACAGGCTCAGTGTGGCCCACTGTTTTGTCACATTATCACCTGTGTGATGACTTCATCCCCTGGTGACAGGGTTGGCTCTGCAGAGTCACTGGCTTCCTACATATCTTAAGTCAGTGGTTCTCAACCTCCCTAATGCCGTGGCCCTTTAATACAGTTCCTCATGTTGTGGTAATCCCCAACCATAAAACTATTTTTGTTGCTACTTCATAACTGTAATTTTTCTACTGTTATGAATCATAATGTAAATATCTGATATGCAGGGATGTATTTAAGCGACCCCTGTGAAAGGGTCGTTTGACCCCCAAAGGGGTCGCAACCCACAGGTTGAGAACCACTGTCTTAAGTGTTCATGAATATATTTTATGAGCAGAAGGCATATTTTCTAATGAACTTAGTAGGATGCTTTAGCACACCCATGTCCTTCCCAGCAAAGTGCAGGGTTCTGAAAGTTTGCCAAACAGGGCAAATGGGTTTTCGGGGTTGTCCTTGGTTGAACCAGAAAACACATATGATGCACCGCATCAGTAGTCATGAAGGTATGAGGGGTGCTGAGGATAACTTGATATCAGTAGGGAATTAGCAAAAAATTAGGGGCACCAGTGAAGGCATTTCCAAAGTTCACAATTTTGCCTTTAAGTAGAGATCTGCCCAGAGAAATTAGGGCATTGATATTTGCTTTAGTACTATGTAGGGTTAAACATACATAGTAAAATTGCACATGAGTAAAATAAACATTTTGTGCATTTTACATTGTGCTTTACACTTGTGTTTTTATTTAATGACTGTTTTTCTTTCTATTTGTTACATCTTTTGTTAATAAATCTCGCATTTTTTTTCTATAAGCCCATAGGAATGAGCATTGATTTCTCATTTTTGGAGTATAAACTCACACCCCTGAAACCTCACTGTGTACCCTTCTGATATAATTGCTGTTGATCTTGTTGCTATTGGATTTGTTCTTGTTGTGGTGGTACCAGGATGGTTACACTATTATCTCAGCATTAACACACTGTGTCAGATAAGATTGTTTTCAACTGCATAGAACAGATCATAGTCAATTATCCAAATAAAAGTTTATTTTTGCTCTCAGAAAATAGATCAGGGATCAGCCATCCAAGACTGTTACAGTGGCTCTTGGTGACATCAAAGTCTAGACTTTTTCTCTTCCTGCTCCTCCGTTTTTCAAATGAGACTTCTCCCCGTATGGTCTCCTCACAGATCCCAGATGTTTGCTCTCTAGTCTTCCCTAAGCATCACAAGTAGAAGAAGAAGAAAGCCACAGGGAGGAAGGGTGGTAGCCTTATCAGGAAAACCACACTCTCCTAGATATCCCCAGTCACCTTACGCTTACTTTCTGTTAGCCAGAACTGTGCCTGATGGCCATCCCGGCCTGAGAATGCTCGAAAATGCAGATTTTAGCTGGTCACAAAACAAGGGTTCTGTTTGTATGGAAGGAGAGACTAGATTTTGGCAGGCTCAAACTCACATGAACATTTCTGAGTGTACATAGAATAAAATAAAAAATTCATTTTTAAAAAGATGAAATATTTAATTGTTTAAAGAAAATATATTGGAGGATAAATGTAGACCAATTGAAGGATGGTTGAAATTCTAGTAAGGAATGTAAACAGGTTGATGTTTGGACTGAATTCACCCCAAAAAACTATTTTTATTTTATTTTAAAAGGATTTGAGGTTGACTTGTGTGGAACGAAGAGGACCAGAAAAGAACACTGAAGTGAAATAATAGAAAAAGCTAGCCATGACTTGCTTTTTTCATAATGTTTGAAAATCAAAGACAGGCAGGTAAATTTTTTTTAAATGAACTAATTGTTTTAAGTAACTTAGTTTAGGGGTTCTTTATTATTATTTTAAAAATATATTTTTATTTATTTCAGTGAGAAAGGGAAGTGGAGATTGAAAAATCAATGATGAGAATCATTGATCAGCTGCCTCCTGCATGCCCCCTGCTGGGGATCAAGCCCGCAGCCAGGGCATGTGCCCTTGACCAGAATCAAACCTGGAATCCTTCAGTCTGCAGGCTGACACTCTATCCACTGAGCCAAACCAGTTAGAATCCAGCAGGTGAATTTTGCAAGGGGCTGTAATAAGAAAGAGCAAAAGGGCAAGAACTGGTCAATTCTGGCTTCTTGACTCTTTGCTGCCTGGGATTCTATCAAGTAAGTTACTTAGCCTCTCTTTCCATGTCTGTGAAATTGAGACAATGACTATTCCTATGTCATTTGTTTGCGAGATTAAATGTTTATAATTCCCAAACATAACAATCTGTGAAGATATGTTTAATGTCTTCAGGAGCAGCATTAGTACAATCATTAACCTTATGATGAAAAACTGAATTATTTCATTGATCCTGGCCCAAACCTCATACACCTGTTCTGTGTGATCTTGGACAAGTCATGTAACCATGTGCCCAGATGTTTTCCTTCAGTAGAATTAATGCAGCAATATCAGCCTCCCAGAGTAATGGTAACAAGCACATATGTAAAAATCCTTTAAGGAAGGAAGTGTTATATCCATGTGACAGATATTATTAGTGTTCCTATATTGCCAGTACTTTCTCCCCTTTCCTATTTGTTCTTCTTTTCTTTCCTACCTTCTCTTTACTCCCTCAGGTGAAACTGGCACAGGGTGGAGGAGACAATATTTGGGATGTTTCTAAAAATCACAGTCGAAAATTATGGATGATATTTTTTCAATCTGTAGCCCCTAGGGCTCAAATATTTATCTAGAAGAAACTGAGCCACCGCCTAAATATTCCTTATGATTTTTGGCTTAAATGGAAAATTTGTGTTTTCAAACTGTGTGTGCCAGAGATCAACATACTATTCTGACATGTTACACATTCTAAGCACTTCCTTTCGGCTTTGAAAGGTATTAAAATAGTCTCCCTTTGTAATAAACAATTCCCATTGAAAACAACCTCAGAGAGTCCCCAGAGGAGAAGAGAGCAGAGGATGTGCCTGAGTGCAAAGTCTTCACCATCTGCCACAGGCAGTGCGGGTGGGGGGAAGGGATTACGCATGCAGTTGGCCTTAACAGTGAGACAGTTCTCACATGCATTGTCAGCTTTAGTCACTTAAAGTGACCTTTGGTAAGCAGTAAATAAATGGGTTCAGTATGATATTTATAAGTTTTAGGGCTTCAGTAGATTAACATGTTCCTTGTATGCTTCCTATATAATTTTCTATTTGTGCAATATATTGAATTTCTGTTCTAATTTTCCATAATTTCACATAAGATATGCAGTACTTGATAAGAGCTTTTTCAAAATTGATGCATCAGAATTTTTTTTTTTTTTGAGGGGTTGGGGGTTGGCCATTAATTCTAAACCTTTAAAATGAGGCTGAGTAATGGCTGGCATTTTTCTTTTTTAGGGATTAGAAAGAAGAGTTCTTTATATCTGGCTTCATTTCTTCTTTAGATTGTCTCTCTTTTCTGGTCTTTCTTATCCTTCTTATAGGCAAAGTCATCCAAGATGCCAGCACTTAGGCAAAGCATATGAGTGTCATTGTCTTCATATGGTCCTGTGGTCTGGAGCAAGTTCTCAAGGACACAGGACTAGGGAACTCCATTCATTAGATGTTGAGGAAGTGGTTTAAAACCAGGAAACCGACCAGAGATTAATTTTTAAATAATAAGGCCAACATACTAATTTATAATAAAGATATGTCTTATTATGACCAGAAGATGTATTACTAACCATCCCTAATATTAGCAGGTCCACCCCTAACTTGTGTGGGACCTGGGGCAAGATTACAACTCTAGGCTTATATACCATCTAAGTCTTTACAAATAAGAAATTAATATATTGTTGATTAAAATATGTTCTGATGCTCTACCTTGACAACCATGCTTTTGCCACAATCTAGAAGGCCAGGTCAGAATTAGAATTCTCCTCTTTCCTTATGAGCTTCATGGCTCCCAACTTCCACACTTCTGCTCTTCAGCCCCTGCCCCCTCTCTTTTTATCCCTGATTCCTTCTCTGCCCTGTCAAGGATCTCACATCCATGTTGTGAACACCTCAGCTTCCACAAGCACAAGTTCAATCCATTCCACCAGCAGACAGACACCCATCGGCCACTCATCTGTGAGACCCAGGAAAGAGCCAGTATAGATTCTTGAGGCAAACTTGGAGCCATTTGGATAGCAAACTCTAGGGGCCAGAGAACTCACAATATGAGGTTACAGCCAGCCCAGCTGTCCAGAGTAGTCTTCAGTTGGCTCCAGTGCCTTAAGCTTATGACCTTGCCTATAAGGGACCCCCTCCTGACATGGATAGGGCTCTCCAGCTGATCTATTCTTGCTTCATTTAGTTCCTGCTAGTTTAGCTTTATCACCACTCATTCCCCCTTTGACCATTGCTTCCCTTCTACTTCCCTGCCAGCAATTATCCTCCCACACTTTCCCTGCCCCTTCACTTTGCCTAGAAAACTTTATATATACTATCAGATTTTTGTTTCCAGAAAGAGCAAAAATTGATTGCATTTAATCAAACAGATTTTAGTCTGCAATATTGCAATTCCCCTGAGTCACCTTGTCTTGATTTGTGGTGGGTTTCTTAACTCCTTAGTCACCTGTTCTTAAGAATTTCCTGGGTTTATCTGTCTACTACTGATCTCATTTAACAGATGAAATGCTTTTTATCACTGATAGAAATCATTAAGAAATATCTCACTAGCCCTAACCGGTTTGGCTCAGTGGACAGAGCGTCGGCCTGCGGACTAACGGGTCCCAGGTTCGATTCCAGTCAAGGGCATGTACCTTGGTTGCAGGCACATCCCCAGTAGGAGGTGTGCAGGAGGCAGCTGATCGATGTTTCTCTCTCATCAATGTTTCTAACTCTCTATCCCTCTCCCTTCCTCTCTATAAAAAATCAATAAAATATATTTGAAAAAAAAGAAATATCTCACTAGTTACCAAGATGCTCTTTAATATAAATTTCTCCCTAATTTTCTTAAGTAAAATTCCTCCTCATTATTATTAAATAAATACCTTAAATACCTCAAGTTCATTACAATAACAAGCAGTTCTCAAACTCTAGCAAACATCAATCATTTGGAGAGTTTGATGACTAGGGTGTGTGTGTGTGTGTGTGTGTGTGTGTGTGTATGTGTATGTGTGTATTTGTATTTCTAACAAGTTTCCAGATAATACTGGTACTGCTGGTCTAGAAGATGCACTCTGAAAACCACTGCTCTTCATGTGCCTACTTCCTTCCTCTCCTATAGCTTATTCTTCAGTAGAGCACAATCTATCTTCCTAACTCACCATCCACTGTCATTGCTCTGACCATGGTCACCAATGCTCTCCTCTGGCTAAATCTAATGGCTAGTAGCTAGATTCAATGGCTAAATATAATGGACACTTTTTATGTCCTTTAGATTCTTAGGAATTTCTGATGCTTTTGAAGTGATGGGCCACTACCTTTGTATTCTCTCCTCTTTGGGTTTGATGTTGCACAACTTTATGGTTCTTCTATTTCCCTGGGTGCTGTGCTGTTCTTGCTGGACTCTCTACCTGGAAAGCCTCTACCCCCTTACCTTTCTAGGCTGCAGACCAGTGTCACTTCCCAACGAAACAGTTTCTCTTCTTGTTGTTTACTTTTTACCATGCTACACTACCCATGCTGGTGTCAATTCCTCTGTATCACCGGTACTGGGATATGTTTACTAGTCTCCTTGCTCAGGGAGAATTTTGACCAATTTTTCTTTTATTCTCCCAAGGATTTCTAAATAATATGGGTGAAGACTTCCTATGATCCATTATCACACTGCTAGTACTAGTGCCCAGCCTCACTCTTTGGAACATAGCAAAGGCAAGTCTATGTGAGGTACTATAGAGTGAAAGCAAAGTCTCTGGGTTGGAACAGAGGTTAACTGCTGGGTGCCCACTTGACAAAGTGTTGGCTGCTCAGGAAGGGAAATTCTCTATAGATGCAGTTGTCAGTGACGAGAACTGCTACCATTATCTTGGGAGCATGCAATGTTTTACAGGCTTGGTGGTCTGAGGATGAAAATTCAACTTCCATTCATCTCCAGGATGCCTGCGCCATGTCATGGTTGCCCTTTGCTGAAAATATTTTTCAGTTTGTATGGCTTTAATGGATTTGGCCCTTTCTTCCATTTCTCATTTACCTCTCTGCTCTCATCTTCACTCCTTTTATCTCTCCTCCCTGCTCATAAAAAGAGAATCTTTATCTTTCAAGTGATGTTTCATCCATTATAGGAGTTCACTATGTCCTCAAGGCTTAAATCATTGGAAGCAAAGTTGTGAAGAAGGAAGACTTCTTTTTTCTTCTTTGCTGTTTCACCCAATTATGTTGCTGTCCTGGGTTATATGCCCAACACAGGGCAGGAGCTGCTCTGTAGGATGATGAGAGGGTGAGAAGTGCTCTGTCTGAAAAAAAGAAGGTTGGTTATTATGACAAAATATAGCCAAAGATTCAATTTATTGTGATACTAGAAGGTGTGACCAAAACCACTCAGTGGCCAGGAACTCTGTGTACTATTCACTTTTGCCTGTTACACCCATCATGCTTGTCATATTTAGCAGGGGATAAGAAGGTATCACCATTTTACACAAAACGATAGCTCATTGACACCATCTTCAGAAGAATTTCAAAGAGTATACAGTTAACCCTAAATATTAATGCACCATTGGGGCTACCGGCCAGTAGGTCTGAAAAGAGTTTCTTGAATAATCATTCCTCTTCTGCTCCAAAGCTATATTTCTCCATATAATCCAGGGTCAGGAGCAGCAGCAAGAATGCCAGCAGCCGCCCCATATGTGCAAGTCAAGCATCTCTCCATCTGCTTCCTCCCTGGGGAAAACCTAACACTAAAATGACTTTCTAAGGGGAGGAAGCACAGCTGCCATCACCACCATCTCGACACAGTCACAGGATGCGACCCCACTTCTTCTCCCCCTGAGCTCACGTGTCTTTTGGACGCATTTTGAACAGCAGCGATGATTCACTTTGCTGCTGGGTCGCTGGCTTCAGCAGCACCTCCTTCGCTGCTCTGGCCTCCACCCCACTTATCTCCGGGCCCTGGGAGCCAGGGAGACAGGACTATTTCTATCTCAGGCATCTGTGTTTCTGATCAGCCAATGTTTTAGGCCAATCTAAGTGTGAGGAAGAACTGGAACTACTTCACATGTCTCTGAAGTCATGCTTTCATTTGGGCGAGGGGCAGAGAAGTGTGTGCTGAGGCAGTCACATAAGAGTCAGAAGGCAGAGAATTCTGGGGAGATTCCATCACTGTCTTTGAGAGGCTTGGTGGAATGTGGGCTATGGAGGAAATCGTTGGACAAGTCTGGCAAAGTTTTCATGTGTCTCTCTCTAAAAATGAAACGATATCTAGATAGAATCACTTATTACTCCAGCCCTGAAGCTAAGATTATAGACTAAGTGATCTCAGGTTTTTTTTACTTTACTTGACTGATCTATGTGGAAGTCCTGATTTTCCAAAGGTGCTATAACTTTAAAATTTTAAATTTTTTATTAATAACTCTTAGCTTCTTTTGTTTCTTTCATATGATGTCATTTTTTTCTCAAGAAGGAATATTCATTCTAATTTAATTGATTTGAAAGCAGGGACTGGCCATCTGTATTATTTCAGTTCTCCCCAGGTGATTCTATTGTATAGCCAGGGCTGAGAACTACTGATTGAGAATCTGTAAGACTTCCATTCTAAAATGTTATTTGATGAGTCAAAGATTCACTAAGAACTTACGGATATAATCTTTTTTTTCCCCTCTCTCCATATTGTAACAGTATGACATCTTTTAATACTATAATTTGTTTTCAACTGAAATATGTTGGAATTGGAAATGGGGTTAAATGGATTGTTCTTTTGTGAGTTACCATTATACTATTCTATTTTACATTTTTACGGTCCTTTGCGTTTTATCAACAGCTTTTATGTAATCTCATTTTATTCTCAAAACAATTTCACATGGTCAGTGTGATGGCATTTGTAGTGAAATGGGAGGAAGAGTTCTGGAATGCTTGATGAACAATGTTATCAAAAAGTAGCTTTTATCTTTCCACCCAATCCACCCAATAGTCCCAACAACAGGTCAGAGTCAGGGATGTGATAAGAGGGAACACACTTGACAAACCTGAGAAAGTGTAAAGCCTGTCCTTGTGTGGGAGTGGGAAGGAGGAAAAACTAAGAAACCAGAGGAAGCAATTGGTGGGACATGGTCGCCTTCCTTTTTCTGGGTTGAAAACCCAACAGGACATCTGGGAGAGGCAATCATTTTCTGAGGGAATCTGAAAGCAGAGCTGTACCCTGGCCACCCATTGAAACATTGGGGAAGAGCAAAAGTAGAAGCAGGACATAATTATGCAAAGTTCCTTGTGACATGAAAAGGATGCAGACATTCTCTTGGCCCTCACAGGGAAGCAGGAAAGTGAGAGACATTGGGCTTGTTCTCAGGCTATCAGGTGGGGAACATAGTTAAGACTCAAGTGTCCGTGAATAGACAAGTGGATAAAAAAGCTGTGGTACATCTATACAATGGAATATTACTCAGCCATCCTATATAATAAGAGAGGAATATGCTACTTAGCCATATCAAGTACGACACGACCAAATCATGGATCAGCAGGAGGGTGGGCCAGCGAGGTACAAGTGGGCTATGGAGAGCTACAGGAGGGGCAGGGCAGCAAGCAAGTGGGAGGAAGAAAGCTACAGGAGAGGACAGGGCAACAAGCTATGAGGAGTGGGCGGGGGAGCTACAGGAGGGCGGCAGCGACCTACTGGCACCCAGATTCATGCGCAGGGCTACTAGTAAAAATAATAAAATTTTACCATTTGTAACAGCATGGATGGACCTAGAAGGTATTATGCTAAGTTAGTCAGAGAAAGACAAATACCATATGATTTCACTTATATGTGGAATCTAAAGGACAATGTAAATGAACAAACAAAACCGAGATAGACTTACAGATACGCAGAACAGACTGATGGCTGCCAAAGGGGTGGGGATTTGGGAGATTGTGTGAAAAAGTGAAAGGATTGAGAAGTACAGATTGATAGTTACAATATAGTCATGGGGATATAAAGTGCAGCCTAGGGAATATAGTCAATAATGTAATATCTATGTATGGTGACAATTAGGTGCTGGAAATATCAGGGGGAACACTTTGCAAAGTATATGATTGTCTGACCACTACACTGTACAACTGAAATAAATACAAAATAATATTGAATGTAAACTGTAATTGAAAAAATTAAAAATTGATAATAAAAAATGAAAATTAAAAAGAGACTCAAGGGTATCAGCAAGAGAATCAGCAAGAGTCAAGTTACCAGGTGACAGCCACACTGTATCTCATTTAATTCTCTTTTAAACTCATGAACACTATTCCAGACCCTTGGAGTATCTCATGGCTTTCCCGTTATCAAAACTTAACTGTCTTTTCTGTGTGGGCACTGGTCTTGCTTAAGTGGCATTTGAATGATTTAAAATAGGTAATTAAATTCCAGAAGGGTGGAATAGGAAGACTAGGTGGTGACTGGACTAGAGCCCACTGCATGGCACATGTGGTGGCTGGTGCTTACATATTGTGCTAAATATTAGTGGTGGGCTGTCTCACCACTGTCCATTTCCAATGCTTTCGAGTCTAGTTCCAGTGCTTTTTAGTTTGGTCTCCTTAAACAAATCACTTAACATTTCTCAGCTGAGAATTCTTCTCTCAGCATCAGACACTTAGCTCTTAGAGAAATATTAACATTAACTACATAACTCTGCTTGCAAGTTTTGGTCTCTGGCTCATTGCAGAAGTCCCAGTGCCTAAAATGGAGCCTCATTTAGAGTAAGCACGAACTAAGGAATTGTTGAATGAATTGAATGAACATCTCAGCTAGGAAGTTTTTAGCTACAGGTGTTAGAAATCCCAACTCAAATTCCCTTTAGAATGAAGACATATATTGGATAACCTAATTGAGAAAGTCCAGAAGTTGGCAATGGACAGGTATGATTGAATTATGGCCTTACTTCTTTGTGATTCTCTAACTTTGCCTTCCTACCTATGCTGACTTCTTCATCATACCAGAACTAAGATGGCTACAAGAGTTCAAGACCTTACAATATGCAATGAAAAGTCAGGGAAAAAGAGAACATTTTGTGATCTCTCTTTGTAGAAAGGAAATGTCTTTCCTGGAACTCTCATCAAATGCATCTTCATGTCTCACTTGACCAAATTGTAACACATGCTCATTTGTGAGCCAAAGTCTTTTTTTTTTTGGTCAAGTATTCACCATATGAACCATATTATTTTTAAAATTTTATTTTTCAGTTATAACTTGCCATCAATATTATTGTGTATTAGTTTCAGGTGTACAGCATAGTAGTTAGATAATCATATATTTTACAAAGTATTCCTCCCGATATTTCAAGTACCCACCTGACACCATACATAGCTATTACAATATTATTGACAATATTCCCTATGCTGAACTTTACACCACCATGGCTATTTTGTAGCTACCAATTTGTACTTCTTGATCCCGTCACCTTTTTCACCCAATTCCCCAACCCTCCTCCCCTCCGGCAAGCATCAGTCTGATCTCTGTATCTATATGTCTGTTTCTGTTTTATTTGTTCATTTATATTTTTCATTAGATTCCACATATAAGTGAAATCATATGGGATTTGTCTTTCTCTGTTCGACTTATTTTATTTAGCATTCTAGGTCCATCCATGCTGTTGCAATGGTAAGATTTCTTTTCTTTTCTTTTTTTTATGGTCAAATAATAATCTATTGTATATGTACCACAGCTTAATTAATGCCTCTCACTGAATGGCTCAGGCCTCGGTTCTGTGCCCATTACTTACAAGGACAATGGGATATTCCTTGGAACAATTAGTCTCTGAAGATAGCAGTGGGATTGTGTGTGGGAAGGGTGGATACTTGCACCACACTAGGGTCCTTTGTGAAGAGAGGAAATAGACAGTGGGGAGGCAGCCCACCACTAATATTGACATAGTATGTAGGCACCAGCCACCCTGTGTGACTTGTAGTGGGCTCTCTATTAATGCTGCCTCCATTTCTCTTATCTACAGGACTCATGTATGGTCTCAAGGAAAGTGAATAAGTGTTAAGTGGTGGACAATAAACAATTTAGTTTGACTGGGGAAGGATGGAGAGTGTATAATTTGTCATTGCAATAGCAAACACACTACGTACTGAACTGAGGCAGCTGAGAATTTTAGGAAAAGGGCTATTTATAAAGGCAAAAAGAATCAACCAGGGGCAAAGACTACTCAGGTTAGCTCATTTTTATTTTTCTAAGCTCACACAGCTGTTGGCCAAAGGTAAGTTAAGAATCACAGATTCCTAATTTTTAGTTCCTATTTAACATTGCATTCAACCAAATAAAGGTAAGTGCCCACTTTTTGCAAGGCACCCTGGACAAATACGGTGGGTAGAGGAGGGGTCAGTAAAAATGTAACAAGGACTTGTGATGAGGGTAGCAATAGGCCAGCTCTAGGTGAGTTTCCAACTCTCTCACTCTGAGTTCACAGTGGCCCTATTGTCACCCTTGTACATTTGGTAATATCTCTGTTCATGTTGCTAAAGGCTTGAGACATGTATCAGGCAGCTCAATTAGCATAAGGATATGTATGCCATTAAAATTAGGCCTTCTATTGTTAATTAATATTCATGCCTGTGTAAACTAATTATAGCAGTCAGGCCACATAGATGCACTATCCCCTTTATGAAGCAAGATCAGTATTTGCCATTAGAATAATTTTATTTTTCTTGGTCACCATAGAGTACTGATCTATGTACTGATCTAACATTAGCTTCCTTTAAAATCTTTTTCTTTTTTTGTTAATCCTTGCCTGAGGGTTCATGTAGGAAGCAACCAATCGATCCCTCCCTCCCTCCCTCTCTCCCTCCCTCCCTACCATTCTCTCTAAAAATCAATGGAAAAAATATCCTCCAGTGAGGGTTAACAACAATAACAACAACAAAAACAGAAGACTAATTTTGTGATTGGTCCTCTTTAATTTTTCTTGCCTTCTGCATCTTCCTTCTTCACCTCTTGGGCACCAGTACTCAATGACATTTACATTTGAGGGCTATCTTTAGAGCTGAAATTTATTTTTTCTTATTTAAAAAAAATTTTAATTGTTGAAAGTATTACATATGTCCCCATTTTCATTGACTCCTTATAGCCTGCTCCTGCCCCCTGCCCCAGGCTTCGACCACCTTATTGTCTGTGTCCATGGGTTATGCATATTTGCATATCTCTTCCCACCTACCCACCCACCCCCATCTTCCCTCTGAGATTCCATAATCTGTTCCATGCTTCAATGTCTCTGGATATATTTTGTTCAACATTCATTATTGTTCATTAGATTCCACATATGAGTGAGATTATGTGATACTTGTCTTTCTCTGGTTGGTTTATTTTGCTTAGCACAATACTCTCCAGGTCCATGCTGTCTCAACTTTGTCTGAAGTCAAGTGAGAGTAAAAAAGGCCTTGTCCTAATTTATTTTGACAAGACTTATAATTTTATTTTATCAGGTACATATGAGATACTCTATAGAAATTCATATGTGCTAAATGCAATGCTGATTCCTGTTGGATGAGATATTTTAAACCAATATTCTAAGTCCAAAGTAAGAATCTCTTCTCTTTCCAAATATTACTCTCATCAAATCCTTGGATCCCTTCTAATAATATTGACAATTTGGAAAAGAGGAGAAAGCCTTGATATTATCTTTTTAAAAAATATATTTTTATTGATATCAGAGAGGAAGGAAGAGGGAGAGAAAGATAGAAACATCAATGATGAGAGAGAATCATTGATCAGCTTCCCCCCTGCACACCCCATCCTGGGGATGGAGTCCCAACCCAGGCATGTGCCCTGACCAGGAATAGAACTGTGACCTCCTGATTCATAGGTCAATGCTCAACCACAGAGCCATGTCAGCTAGTTGAAATTATCTTAAACTAGGGAAATAGAAAACTATCCCAGGCCTATCATAAGAAGTCACTGTCATTGCAAATATATTTCTTGCAAACAGAAGTGATAAATACTGGCGGATGAAGGTTGATCATAAATGTCAACAATCTCCTCAAACATGTGAAACTAATAAGAATGAGTTACAACACAGCCACTTTTGCTAATACATAAGCATTATCTCCATAACATTGCAAGGAAAAATGGCCCTCTAAGGTCACTAGAGATCAACTTCTCTATGTCACATCTAGGCAAGCTTGTCTACTTCTCCTTGTCTTATGCAAAGAAACGAAAGACTTACCTCTACAAATTTTCGCCATTCTGACCTCTGACTACTATGAGAGAGAATTAGATGTCTTCTCTTTTCCTTTTTTCTTCATTATAAAATATTATTTTGGTCTTAAGTAAGTATGGAGCAAACTTTTGCATAGTTTATTATAGTTATCATCTGAACTTGTTATTTGGCAATAATTAATGAGGAAAGGTATAACTGGGAATGTTTGCTATGCTCAGCCCTTTCCCATGTTATGGATTTTTTTGGAAGGTGTTCACCTATTGTTCAGAACATTCTACTTTGGATGTTTTAGTTGGAGGACAACTTTAAAGAAGATGACTTGAAACTTGAAAGAAGATGACTTGAAACTTTTAAGATAATTCAAGACCTGTAGCTCTCAGCTAAGTAGTAAAGCACTCCAGATAGAATTATCACTAGGACTGTGGCCATGTCTACACATTCAAGGCTTTTTTCAGTGCAATTCAAAAGAAAAACACACTTATGAGTGAAGTAAAAAGCCTAATTTCATGTTTCTGATGTTTGTCCTATAAATCTAATAAAACTACTATTAGATTTATTTGTTTATAGCTAAATGAACAAAGTCATCTAGCAAGTTATAAACAAATATGGACATGTTTATCAAATTGTATCTGAGGAATGTCTTGGATATTTGTCAGTATTTTAATCTTAAAATTCGAACCAAAATAACAGCTTAGTTTATGCAATTCTAATAAGCTCGTGTCAGCAATGAACGGGAGAAAGCACAGTTCAGAGGAGACTCTTATATCTCATTTAGAATGTCTCCCATACCTACAGTGATGGATGACACATGTAGCTTCATGAAAGTAAGAAATTCACTGACAGAAATATCTTGGAAGTGACTGTGCGAAAAACCAAATCCAGGATATTTGTAGCAAATTATTATTATTATTTTTTTTGGTTACTCCACTTGAATTTCTGTATGAAGCTATACTTCCTGGTTTTTTTAAAAAGAAAAAATAAAGAATAACAAGTTATTAATTATAGACTACTACAACATCAAGGAAGTATGTAGAGGAGTGCATTTTGCCTGTTGCTTGTTGCTCAGCTGAAGCAAGAGCATGGCCTCTGTTTTGTTTTCATGATCTCATGATCTCATATTGCAGTGAATTGAAATTAAGATTTTTATATCGAAAAAAAGAGGTGAAAATTTTAGGAGGTACACAAGTAACCAAAGCTGCTGAAACTGAGAGATTAAAAGGATCTTTTAAAATTTCTTTAGTGCCCCTCTGTTTCCAATCTCCCTGCTGGCCAACAACAAAATCCTTCAAAAAGTGGCTATGTGTAAAAACCAAATAGGCCCAGCTGGCGTGGCTCAGCGGTTGAAGAGGTCAAGGTTCAATTCCCAGTCAGGGCACATGTCCAGGTTGTGGGTTCGATCCCCAGTGAGGGGCATCAGGAGGCAGCCAATCAATGATTCTCTCTCAGCATTGATGCTTCTATCTCTCTCTCCTTCTCCCTTCCTCTCTGAAATTAATCAATCAATACCAAATATAATAATCAATTCTTGTTTTTTCTAAATAGAATATGCTAAAAATGTTTTCAAAGTTTCTTTAAGGGGAAAGCTGTGGCGACAACCTTGACGTTCTCACAGTGAGAGTCCAGAGATGGATTTAGCAGGGAACCTCCTGCAAGAAGGCCATTTGAACTACCAGAGAGGTTTGCTCAAAGCACATTACATGGTGGACGTAGATGCCAAGCCTTTACCCCTGCTCCCCCGTCCTTTTGCAATGGGAAGGTTCCTTTGAAAAACCACAAAGTGAACACAATTTTAGCTCCAGTGCTTTCCAATGAAGTAACCTAGCAATTCTATTCCCAGTCTTCCACCCTCTGTGCCTTCCAGGCCAATAATACCTCTTGTCACACTTTATATAACATTCCAATGACTTCTATACATGCCGATGTATGTGCAAACCATCTGTAATAGACACTTTCGGGGGCGGGCATTGCTTTGTATTTCAAGTTGTCTGAGGCTATTCTGTGTGATGAATGTGCCACTAACTTTCTGCTATTATTTTTTTCATTTGGCTAATCACCTCTCCATTTATCTTTTAGCTCCCAAGGCACACAATCACAGTTTATCTCTTAATCATAGCTCAATACAGTTTCATCTCTGAAACTACATTCTAAAGCAGATGTGTCCTTCATTATGATTTTGCCCTTTTTAGTCATCTTTCCGGAAGGGAAATCCTTAAAGGCAAAAAGAATCAACCAGGGTTAAAGTGGTAATCATAGAAAGCTAGATAATGAATCACAAGTCCTACAACACCTCTGCTCTCCTTCCAGACCATATAATAGTGCTGGCTATAAAAACAGCGGATTCCCTAAGCTTGTAACCCCTCTCCTGTGGCACACTCTACTCTGTGTTCAGGTTCTGTCTGGTTCTCTTTGTAGCTCTGTGGTATGTGAAGCTTAGGGATCCAGCACACATATGTTGATACTCCTGTTACTGCTTTTGCTGTGAGGAACAAAGTTCTTTGTCTCAGACAATCTTGTGTCTTATGTTAGAATCCATGGGACTGTAGAAGATTACTTACTAGCTTGTATAGTTATTTCAGCTGGTATTTTACTGCTTCTAGTTCTCCATTCCATCAAACTTAAAGTAGGGTAAAATCTCCACAGTTGTGGGCCTGCCCATCTGCCTAAATGTACAGACCTCCTCCCTCCCTCCCATCCTTCCTTCTTCCTTCCCGTATCTACTTATCTATCTATCTATCTATCTATCTATCTATCTATCTATCTTCTATCTACTAACCTATCATCTACCCATCTACATCTACTTATCTGTTATCTACCATTTTTTCATTTATTCAATAGATATGTATCGAGTGCCTCCAATATATCAGGCACTGTTATAGGTCCTGCAAATGCAGTAGCAAACAAAATAAGCTAATATCTCTCACTCATATTTTTATCTCCATCTTTGTTTAAAAAATTTAAAAACAGATTTCAAGGAATACATATAAATGGCAAAACTCATACCAGAAATAGGTTTTTAAAAAGATGAAAAACAAGAAAGCAAGAGGTAAAGAAATAAAATAGTGCTTAGAAATGTGACTAATGCAAAAAGATAAAACATATTTAGTTTTACCACCAATTTGGCTCTGAGCTTTTTGCTGAAATATTCCAAGTTCTCCTGGTATGAAAAAGCTCCCTAGGACGGTCAGTGCCCTGGTACATAATTATCTTCCCTGTAAGACTGCTTCACAATTGCAAGTGCTTTACTATCCTGCAGGAATATCTATCTAATCGTGGACACCACATGCAGAAGCCACAGCGTAAGAGCCCACCTAAGCCACACCCATTTCCTGGGCTTAGCTCCCCATTCATAAATTGGTTTATTTTAACTCTATAGCTTGTGTCCCTTCACTACTCTGGTATTATATGTGTTCTAATATATGAATACAGTAATAGATGGAGGTGAAATGCGATCATGATTTTAATCTGAGTGATAAAAATGACACTTTGGATAAGCTCCTGTGCATGTAGAAAATTCATATTTATTTCTTCACTTGTCCTTCATTGTACCCAAGTTCCAGTATTTCAGCTCCTTAAGATTGTAACTGGTCTTTAAGACATCTATCGTATATTAAACTATTGCAATAAGGGTTGCCCAGCATGTTGCTTGTTAATAAAGGACATCTGCATTTGTTTTAATGCTTATTTAAAAAGAAATTGGGATTTAGTGCTTGTCGGCACTAATGGAATCAATGGTACTTTAATATGTGTTAATGGCACTTCAGTTCCCTTAACAGAAGAAAACAGTGAGGTTATTAACAAACACACTGCTGCTCCAAGTACATGAGAGAGTGTATGGAACGTAGAAAAGGCAGGGATGGCACAGGATTTTGCTAGTGTGAGGTCATTTAAACCTAAACGGAATGTATATGTTGTTCTCCTTTTCTAGCTTTTAATTCCAAGGACAAACGATATTGCAGCAGCAGCTGTTGGTAAAGGTATACTGTGTCTTATCAAAACCAAAAGAAAAGAACACGTTCAATGCTCCTTCTTGTGAAATTTCAATGGGATGCTGACTGTCAGCTGCTACCTTTAGGAAAGGATTTTTCCTCTCCATTCATAGAAACATATTCAAAATATCTAGTGATTAAGAGGGAGATAAGGGATGATGTGTTTTAAAAAGAACAAGGAGCCCTATTTGGTTTGGCTCAGTGGATAGAGCGTCAGCCTGAGGACTGAAGGGTTCCTCCCAAGTTGGATTCTGGTCAAGGGCACGTGCCTAGGTTACGGGCTTGATCCCCAGTAGGGGATGTGCAGGAGGCAGCCAGTCAATGATTCTCTCTCATCATTGATGTTTCTATCTTTCCCTCTTCCCTCCTGTTTGAAATCAATAAAGATATATTAAAAAAAAAAAAGAACAGAGAGCCCTGGCCAGTGTGCTCAATGGTTAGGGTGTCAGCCTGCACACTGAAGGGTGGCGGGTTTGATTCCCAGTCAAGGGCATGTACCTGGGTTGCAGGTTTGATCTCTGTGTGCGGGAAACAACCAATCGATGTGAGAGACACATCGATGTTTCTTTCTCTCTCCTTCCCCACCTCCTTTCTACTCTCCCTAAAAAAAAAAAACGATGGAAAAAAATATCCTTTAGTGAGGATTAACAATAAGATAAGATAAAATAAAATAAAATAAACATAGAATATATTAGGTTAGGGCATAGCTCATCATATTAAACTCAACAACCTATGGAACAGGTTAGTGGTTGAGGCCTTAACTTGCATACTTTGATTTTGGACCACCAAGACTCACTTTGCCTTGCACCTGAATAAAGTCTGATCTTTCAGTTCACTTCTAGACACATTCATTATATCTGGTGGATTTTTAAAAATATATTTTTTAATTGATTTCAGAGAGGGAGGGAGAGGGAGAGAGAGAGAGACATCTATGATGAAAGAGAATCATTGATTGGCTGCTTCCTGCATGCCCCACACTGGGGATCAAGCCCACAACTTGGACATGTGCATCAAACTGTGACTTCCTGGTTCATAGGTTGACACTCAACCACTGAGCCCATGCCAGTTGGTTTGGTGGCAGACTTTTTAAATTTAGGCATGCATGTTGTTAAGTCAGACACTAGAAGTAATATTATAAGAAAGAAAGGCGTAATTGCCTTTCAAAAGAAATAACTTTTCTTCCATTTGATATCTGTATCAAAATAATCCTAAATATTTCCTAGTGTGACTAATCCTTAGCTATTTAAATATCTGGTAAAATTTTTTCTGTAATTAAAAGATTAGTCAAGCATTTTGAATTAGTAAAGAGTGTGCTTAACTTTTGGAATTCTGTGTAATTACTGAAAAACATCTATTTTGTTGATCTTTTCTTAACTTCATGTTATTCTTCTTTGGGATGGAATAATAGACCGACAAATCATTAGCTGAAAAAAAAGTCACTTGAGTTCTCATACAGTTGATTTTTCAATTTTTATTTAATGGTTTACACTCTAAAAGAATCTTCTCTGAAATATAACCCTTTTCAAGTCTTGTATAGAGTGGATAATTTGGGGCATTTTTGAAAACTGGAAGGATAGCTAACGATGAAATGTTTGAAATACTAGATTAGAAATCAGGAAACCTAAGGTATTATCTCAGCTCAACATGAAGGTCTCAGGTACGTTCTGTTGCTAAGCTGTTATAAAACCCAATAAAATAATTTTAAGGTAGTGCTTTGTACTTTTTGGAAGAAATGTTTTATAGCAATAAAAAGCATTAATACAAGTTGCTTGGAGTGCCATTACCTGAAATCTGGGAAGTCAATACAGTATACTCTGTTTCTAATGTCTCGTTACATAAAATGCTCTGGGATTATACTGTCAATTTACTATCCAGACAGGGCTTTTGTGAATGCAGACTCTCACAGGCGACAGTAGACAATGAGATCAATGAACTATTAGAAATCACTCTGTATGTGGGCAGCATTTCTCTCTGTATTATCCTTCTTCGTTTCCTAAAGGAACATTTTCCTACCTTGAATTTCAACAGGTTATATTTACTTTCGAATCTCAAAGACAAACATATTGCTTAAACTCTCTCTCTTTTTAGAAAAGGGAAATAAAAATCAGTGGTCTTGAATGTTTCACAAAGGGGGGCAATGATTTCATTGTGAGTGAGTCAAACAGCAATGAATTAAGTAAATAATGCTGCAGCTTCAATCCAGAAAGAATGGACTGCCTAGAAGGCAAGTTTATATATAACCGGAATTCTGGCACAAGACTCGCTATTTTCAAATCTTTTGAAATGTATTTCAAGTGGCATTCTTAGCACTTTAATGTGGGGCCATTTTCTTCAGTGTTTTCTTCGGGGCGAATAGCTAACATCCTACAAAATAAGAATTCATGCCACATGTCAAACTTTCAGGGAGGTACACTGGAAGGTGATAATGCCCAAAAGATAAATTAGAAAGATACCATAGGTATTAGCTTGTGTAAATGCTGCTTTCAATTTGTGTAGCCGCCACTGTAGGGCTTTCAGAACAAGATAATGAATTAGATGTAATTCTTGGCTGTCCCCTGAAGTCCTAATAAGGAACAAATGGCTGGATTCAAACTGATTTGAAACCTATTCTGGAACCTCTCCATGGATGCCTCACTTTCATTCTATAATTGGGCCAAGGCAGGCTTTAATATAGCTTAATTTCTACCCTCTTTAACGCAGTGACAAGAATGGCTCTTGAATTATAGCAAAACCTCCTGTGTTTCCTTGCTTATGAAGGACTCACCAAATGCCAACACTGTTGTCCTTGGTTCTCATTTCTTAAGTGGGGGGGTGGTGTTTGTGTTTTAGCCAAAAGAGGCATAGCTATTGTCTGTGTTCCCTTTTTTCCCCTCTTAACCAAGGTAATGATGACAGTACAAGTCAGCTCTTTTGTTACATAGTTTTCTAGGTTGGCCTTAAGAAAACTTGAGTTTTAATGAAAACAATTTTATCATTCAACATGACCTTACCCAATACAGTCTGCTACTTTGAATGGTATAAATAAGTATAAGACATGTTTCCCATCTTAAAGAGCTCAAAATAAAATTGGATGGAGGAACTGGACAATAAAATTAAAACACTTGGATGTGAATTTGAAACAATCGACTCAGATTTTATCATTTGAATTATTTTTAGGTGGACAGAAAATGGGGCAGATTTTTTTTTTTTTGACTTTCCAATATTAGTTATTGCTAGGAGTATATCGGGAAGAGGTCTTCCATGAGGAAAAATTGTGAGGGCAAGTTAAGAAGAGCTTATCTTCCTTTGGACTATGCAAGCTGACATTTTTAAAGAATTCAATTTGTATTTTAATGCATGTTTTGCAGGGCTTTCCCAAAATTGGTTCAACTGACCAGTAAATCAAAAAGGTTTCATTAAAACATTTCCCTGCAAGGCACTGTATATAAAAAATTAAGCAGATAGCATCACTTAGGTCTGGATGTTGTACAGGGAAAGTGAGTCCATGGAGTCAAGGTAGAGGAAGAGGCAGGCTACCTCAGAGCTCCCTTGTCTACATCCAAATGGTCAGAGCAACTTCTCTCTCAGGAGGGCAACCAGGTTATTGCTCTACCTTTGCTGGAAGCTCTTGCTGACCCTGAGGACCACAGTCTTTCACTTACAGGCCTGATTTCTCAACTTATAACCGCATTGAAACTTGCTCTCCTAAAGGTATCTACACCAGATTCTAAGTCCTACCTGAGTCTGTCTTGCCAACCTGTATCTATGGGTGTTCCAGCTAACAGCCCAGGCTCTCATTGGGATTTCTAGTAGAAATATTTCTGTGTGGAAAGTTTCCTTCATAATATACCATAACCTCATTTGCTTTCAAAACCTGATACATATCACTTTCTAAAGTATGAGGTGAAACTTTGAGACTTGCAAAATTTAGACTCAGGAGTGTGGTCTTGAATGGGTGAAGCCTCCAAGCTAGTGACCCCAAAGAGTCATGCATAGAGGGTCAGGATCCTGCGTCTTTTCAGAGGGAAAGGAAAGCTGGGGCCTAGCCATTCACCAGAGGCCTAGTATGCTCTTATCTGTGTGGCTTCTTTGGAATTAGTGTAAATTAGACAGCATTCATTCTATTGAGGCTCCTATAAGCAATACCTCCAGACAGTATAAACCCAGAGCTTTTCTGGATTTAAAGAAAAAGGAGTAATCTGAAGAAGCAAGAAAATTCATGCCTCTGGAAAAATAGGGTAAAAAAAGCAATGGGATCTGAACAGTATTGAATTCATTATTTTTATGCAGCCAGAGGGAAGATAAAGAATTCTTATGTACCTAAAAGTTTAGTTTTATTTTTTATTTATTTTTATTTTTTTAGTCTCTACTTTGGTTTGAGACATCTCATTTAAAAATATGTTAAATGATGCCCAGCCAGCATGGCTCAGTGGTTGAGCATCGACCTATGAACTAGGAAGTCACAGTTTGATTCTGGTCAGGGCACATGCTCTAGTTGAGGGTTCAATCCCCAGTAGGAGGCATGCAGGAGGTAGCCAATCAAAGATTCTCTCTCATTATTGATGTTTCTATCTCTCTCTTCCTCTCCCTTCCTCTCTAAAATCAATATAAATATATTTTAAAAATATATGTTAAATGAAACATTCCCTGTTGAAAACAAAAACATACTGTAGAATACAACTTGACCGAGATGGATACCAGGCAACAGCACATTTGGTCAGGAGAACCTAGGTCAAACATTGGATTTTGCATATAGTCTTGAGATTAGGACCACATCTGCCAGTAGGTAGGAGTTCACACCAAGAAGCACCAAGAGTCCCAGAGGGAGATCTGGGAGACAAAATCAAGGGGTAGAGCTGAGTTAGTAATCAAATGGGAATTCATGCATCATGAAAAATTATAAGGCTCTGTGGCAAGATGGCCCCTAAAGCTTTACTGAACAGGTATTAGCCAGCTCTTACTGGTCCAATCTAATATGTAAACAGATAAACCAGTGGTGTCTTTAGGGTAGCTCAGGGTTCTGACACAATCACTGTGACAAAATTTCATTCTATGAGGATACTAAGGAAAATATGAACATAAATACAAGCCAAATAAGTCCATATATCTAAAAGACATTCTATGTTTCTCATAATCTATTCATCATATGTTTAAGAAAGAATCATTTCAACAGGAAGAAAAATCGTTGTAAATTGGATATTCGCTCCAAAGTGTGAAAATCCTATATCTTTTATGCTTCCCTCTTACATTTCCCATCAACTAGAAAATAAAGCCATGTGCAAAGGTTTTGGGAGAGCCCCCAGTGAGGGCTACTGTGAAGACAAATGGTTAATGTCAGCTCTCCCAGCTGCTCAGTTAATTACTATAATAGAAAACATCTTTAGGGAAAACACTGCATACAGTTATTAGCAATTAACCCACAACTCTAAAAATCACAATTTTTACTAATAATAGAACATTGCCCAGCCAGCCTAATTATAATTTCTATACAAAGAGTCTTGCATTTTCAGAAAATGTGAAATCTTATAGGTTACTACTATTTCAAATGTGACTAGGACACTGGGATAATAAATATTACATTGAAAAATGAAAATGGAGTGGAGTAGATAGAAATGGAGGGGAATGATTTATGTGGTAATAGACTAATTCCAAGACATGAAAAAGATGCAGTTATATTAGCCAAAAAAGCTTTCTTCTGTGTGTTTACTACAATACAGGGCTGTGTTAATGATTGATGGTAGAGAAGTGGTGGAGAAGATAGGACAGAATAGTGCAAGACAGAAGAAATCCATGAAATAAAATAAACACATATAGTATTGTTTTGTATCATGGTTTGTTTTTCTTTGTATCATGGTCTATCTTAGACATAGCACAGTCCTGACACTCAATTGCTTTTCCTCCTACTTGGTTAGGTTTCTTCTCTTTGTGACTTTCTAGAACACACTAAGTTTATTCTTGGCTAGAAGATGAGCCCAAAAGCACAGGCAACGACAACAAAAAAGACAAATGGTACTACATCAAACTTAAGAACTTTTGTGTTGCCAAAACCGGTTTGGCTCAGTGGATAGAGCGTCGGCCTGCGGACTGAAAGGTCCCGGGTTCGATTCCGGTCAAGGGCACGTATGTTGGTTGCGGGCACATCCCCAGTAGGAGATGTGCAGGAGGCAGCTGGTCGATGTTTCTCTCTCATCGATGTTTCTAACTCTCTATCCCTCTCCCTTCTTCTCTGTAAAAAATCAATTAAAAATATATTAAAAAAAAAAGAACTTTTGTATATCAAAGAAAACAATCAACAGAGTGAAAGTGAATCTATGGAATGGGAGAAAATATTTGCAAATCATATATCTGATAAGGGGTTAATGCCTAGAATATATAAGAAACATCAACAATAAAAAGCAAATGATGATACAAACATAGGCATAGGATTCAATAGACAATTATTTAAAGAAGATATACAAATAGACAACAAATATGTAGGAAAATATGTTCAACATCACTAATCATAGGAGAAATATAATTAAAATCACAATGAGATATCATCACACACCCATTAAGATGGCCACCTAATGGGTGGCTATGCCAAATTTGGGGGACAAATATTTAAGCAAAAGTAATAGCAAGTGTTTATTTATTGATTTGAGAGAGAGAGAGAGAGAGAGAGAGAGAGAGAGAGAGAGGGAAACACCAATTTATTGTTCCACTTATTTATGCACTCATTGGTTGATTTTTTAAAAATTTTTTTATTGTTCATAGTACTACAGATGTCTCACATCCCCCCTTTACCTACCTATTCCCAGCCTCTATCCACCCTCTAGGTCTTCACCTCCCTATTGCCCCATGTCCATGGGCTATGATATAATTTTATGTGCCCTGACCAGGGGTTGAACCTGCGACCTTGACTTATCGGATTGACTCTCTAACCAACTGAGCTACCTGGCCAGGACACTATTTCTGAGTATATATATATACAAAAGAATTCAAAGCAGAATCTTGAAGAAATATTTGCACACTCATGTTAATTGCAGCAATATACACAATAACCATGAGATGGCAGCAACCCTAATGTCTATTGACAGATGACTGGATAAACAAAATGTGGTGCATACATGCAATGGCATATAATGCAGCCTTAAAAAAAGAAGGAAATCTTGTCACATGCTACTACATGAATGAACCCTTAGGACATTATCATAAGTGAAATAAGTCAGTCACAAAAGAACAAATACTGTATTATTCTATTCACAAAACATCTAAACTAGTCAAAATCATAGAATCAGAAATTAGAAAGGTATTTGCCAAGGCTAGTGTTTACTGGGAACAAAGCTTCAGTTTTGCAAGATGAGAAAGTTCTAAAGATTTATTGCACAGCATCATGAATATACTCAACACTACTGAACTGTATGCTTAAAAATTACTTAAGATAGTAAATTTAGGGTTATGTTTTCTTTTTTTAACACACACACACACACACACAATTAGCTGTGCAAAGTATAGTTTCAAAAAAAGAACTCACACCTGGATTAGTCTTCTAATTATGCTCTAATAAATATATGTAATTCTGGAATTGTAGTTCTGTTGTAACTCACATTTGATTGATCAAGTCTTTATGGCTAATGAGTAAGTAGTATAGTACTGAGCAATTATACAGATAAAAGTACAAATATATATATATATATATTATATAGACAAATGTATAGATGGATGTATAAATCATGAGACATGTCTTAGGAGTTTTATACTGAATTTATTATTTTCCTTAACACAGAGAGAGCTATTGGATTGTAGGGGCAAAACTTAACGGCAGATGAAACCAAAGTGAGAATGATTATTCACATCTTGGTGTGACAATTCCAGTTGGGGTCTGGGCAAATTTCATTCTGTTTTGCCTGACATCAAGATTTCAATGTACATGGCTCATTAGTGCTTGTAGACATTTCTATAATGGCAATTTATTACACGTTCAGGTGACAGAAGCTGTCCTTTGAAGAATTGCTTTCTGACCTCCTCCTCTTTCAACCCACAACACCTGCCGAATGAAGTGGCCTGTTCCCACACAGATACTGGAAGTTTTTGTGTACAGAAGGCGAGCAGGGCTGAAAAGCTCTGGCAGGAAGGTTTCTGCAGACTGCCTGTCGAACTGCATGGATCAACAAATTCTCAATTAGAGGAAGATAGACACGAAGATAAAGTATGTGGGGACTGCAAAGCTTCAAGCCGCAGCTGAGGAAGATTTTCAGAACATCTGGTTGATCTATTTCTTTGTAGGTAAGTATTCCTTTCTATAGCCTGCATACAGAAAGCATGAAATTGGCTTACCCAGCCTCCTCCTAACAAGGGGGAAGCTGGTTAGATTTATGGCTCCTTTGATGCAGGTCTGGAGAGAGCGGGGTGGCATGTGGCATTCCCACCGGAGGCCCCACCAAATCCTTTGGACTCCTCTCAGTGGGAACATTTGTCTGCCATATCAAATCCGTTTTTAAGAGCCTGTCCAGGTTGGCAGTGTGAAAGATCATTCAAAAGAAAAAAATAAAACTCAATTCACGATGTTTAATTCCCCCCCCCCCCCATGAAATTTATGTTTGAGCAAGAGATGCCATCAACACAGAACTTCCCTCTCTCTTAATTTTTAAAATTGGTTCTTTGTGTATGAGGCTCATTCTCTTGAACTGTTCATTTTAAAATGTTGTTCACTTTAGGCAATACATGCTGAATGAATTGTCTTGTCTGTATCTAGCTTCATTTTGTGTGTTCATAGCATCCCCAAATGACCAAACTGCATTGCTCTTTTAATATGTAAGACTGTAACTAACAGGCTTCAGAATGCTCCCCTGTTTTAGAGATATAGCATAACCAACCAATCAAAGCAAAGCTCCAATTATTTTAAAATTATATGAATAGACAGCAAAAGCAGAACTGAATTCAAATTAAGGTTTCCCAGTACATGGCAAAATTTTAAATCCTTACACTAGAAAAGTATGCTTCATTTAATGATAATTGCTTACATGGCATTGTGTTCATATTATTATCCAAGCTAGAATAATTTGAAATCAGCCTCAGTTTATGAAGTTCACACTTATCATATTTACCCTGTCACATCCAAAATGCTTTAAATGTTCATCTAGAATGAATATCACTTTAAAATCAATGTATATACATAAAAGGAAATGTTTCTAATTTGTGCTTTTAATTTACTGGTTCACTTCCCATGTACCTAAACTGTCCTTTACCCAACAAACATGCAGTCAGATAATTTGCATACATTCCTGTATTTTCTCATTATTCTTTAGCTCTTAAGATAGTTCTGAGTTTCAGCTATAGCTTCCACAAAATTTAGCCTTGTAATGAAGGAGGTCTATAATTTATGCAAGGCTTTCTGTACTATAAAGAAAGGAAATGATTAGGAACTTTTTACACTCCAGGAGGGAGTGAGATTAGGTGAAGATAGAGCCCTGCAGAGTTAAAACTAGTCCAGAAGCAAAGAAAGGCTTAGCGAATCACAGTGAATTTCAGGGTACAGTTAATCTATACTGTCATCTTTGGGTCTGCTATAAATTTTCATTAAACAATTAAGATTCAACTGTAGTGAAATAACCTGGAGTCTTTAAGTTTCATCCAAGAGATAAACTAGAAATTGAATCAATACAGAGGATTAATCTTTTCACCTGCATTTGCTTATACCCAGAAGAGGAAAACAACAGCCCCGCTTCAGTTCAGGAGCCACCATTATTGTGAATTATCCAGTTCCCCTTTCTTTCTTTCCTTCCCCACAGTGCCCTGCCTGCCTTTTTGGTCATTAGCATCTTAGCAGAAGAGAAAGAGGAGGAGAATAGGATACTTGATAACAAAAGTGGCAAAGAGGTTTAGGAGAAGTTAAAAATAAGAGTTAAAAATAAATTTTAAAACGATCAATGCGTTTGACCCATGCTGGGCCTGTCATCATCAGAAGTAATTAAGAGTTAGCCAAGTGACTGCATCTCTGACCAGTGTCAGCACTGCCCCTAGGTCCATTCTCTCTGAAATTGGAGGTCTGGTTCATCAATTTAGGAAAATAAGGGACAATGAATCCCTCTTTTATGAAATAAGGAGGTTCAAATGATAATTACTATCGTGCAACCTGCTCTAAAATTCTTTCCTAAAGACATTTCTCAAAAGATACAGATATCATCTAGTGGTATATTTATGATTTTCACCTTAAAGTTACACTTCAATAAAAAGGTAAAAGACATAGGTATGCCTAAGAAAAGAGAAGACGCTGCAGTGTGGCGTGAATTCCAAATCCACAAATCAAGGAGGGAAAAGTCAAAGATGCTTAAGAATTCTGGAGTGTTCTGTCTCACCCCCATCTTTTTCTTTGCTCCTCATTCTCTCCTGTAAGTGCCCAATTGCTTCTTTAGCTATAGGGGAAGCAGACAGAAAATAAGGGAGAACAAAAGCTCAGAAGAATGAAACTAAGAGCCAGATGGTTAATTCAACTGTGAAGGGCAAAAGGGAGCCCAGAAGACCATGTGGGGAAGATTATTTCAGGGCTCCCAGGACTGAGCAAGTCAGGTGGTATCCCTTTAAGTACTATCTGACTGTGAATGAGCCATTGGAGAGCCACTTTTGGTAAGTTTAGGAATCAAAGCAAAAAAGTTGTCCCACCACAGATCTATCCATTTTCTGCAGGGCTAAACTGAAGGTTATGGCTTCAGTGCCTGGGCTGTCCTTGTTGGAAGGCACGATGCACCATAGATTTTTATTTCCACGGACAGACTCCAGAGGTTTGTCGCCTTCCAGACAGCAGCTGGCTCTGGGTAGAGGCATGGCCTTGGGCCTCCGGAGCTGCTGGCCACGAGGCTAGTGTTGGCTGGGCGTCCCAGGCAGCTGGGCCAGCACCGCAGCCAGAGCTTCCCATCCAGAGCAGACGCTGCTCCCTTCTGGAAAGGCCATGGGGGCTCCCAACTGGCTGCTCCCCGGCACATGGGGGGAAGAGAAGCTGGTGTGAAGGAAAGGAGGGAGTGGGTTTGTGAAAGGTTGGATCTTCCTGAAATCTCTGGTGCCTGAAGGGGATGAGGTGGTGGCCAAATAAAATGAAGGGAGATTATCCCATTTTGAGTAAGGAGGATGTTTGAATGAGCCCGGGATGTGTCCTGCCACTGTGGATTTTTTATTTTTATTTTTTGGCAGGAGACTTGACTCAATCAACTGCCTTTTGGTTCCCACTTCAAACACCCCGCCTCCCCCCCCCCCCCCCCCCCCCCAGCCTGTGTTCTGATGGACTCTCGGGACTGGGGGCGCACAGAACCAGACAGAATGAAAAGTCAGCCTCCTTTTGGTCTCCGAGGTGGCTGCTGCACAGCTGATTTGGTTGTGAGCAGGTTGGTGTAGGAGGGGGAAAGCCATTGCTCCAGCGCCTCTTTGGCGGGGTTTGGGTGAGTGTGTTAGGTGGGTAGGGAGAGGGGGAGCAGAGTTAGGCGGGACTATTGAGCTAAGCTCCTCATTTTGCATCTCCGCGGCATCTCCAGCTCCCAGCATCCCCCGCCCGCTCCCGGGAGGCGCTGGTGGAGAGGAGCGGGTGGGGGACGCCCAGCCGTGCGTGCAGCCCAGCCCCGGTGGCAGCGGGGCTGTCTCTTTAAAGGCTCAGAGGAGCCGGGGCCAGAGGGCTGCGAACGCGTTTCCATGGCACCGAGGCCGCAGGGGCTGCGGGGCCGCGGGTTCCACTGGGTTCCAGTCGCTCGCGGCAGAGCAGGGGCGCGCATCTTGGTGGCCGCGGTGTCTCGGCGGCACCCCGGCCACTCCCCCCGCGCTCCCAGGAGCCTGTGATGCCCAGAGGGGCCAAGCTGCTGCCGAGCCCACGGCGAGGAGACCCGCCTCGCCAGCCCGTCTCCCGAGCCCTGCACACCAACTTCTGCCCCGCGAGCCCAACTTCTGCTGCGGACTCGGACTGCGGAGCCGGAGTGGCTCAAAGCGCTCAGCCCGGCGGCGGCTGGAGCAGCTCCGCCCCGCGGAGATGACCTCGCGGCTGTGGCTCTGGTGCTGGTGCACCTGGGTGGCTGCCGGCTGGCCTCCAGGCAGCGCCATACAGCTCCAGCCAGACATGTAAGTAAGTGGATCCTGCGCGCTCCGGGACTTTTGGGGAGAGCGGGGCTCCTTGGTGCCTCTGCCCCACCCCGGACCCCCTGCGGACAGTCGGGCGGGATCCTTTCCCTCCGGGAGGGGTGGAAGCTTGAGTGCGGCAGAAGGCACCCGGTGGGGGTCTGCAGGCGACCCTGGGCAGAGCGCGCAGAAGCGCGGTCCGGGCGCCTACATAGTCGGGTTTGGGGGCTGGGTGCTTTCCACCTGATTAATACTTTCTCAGCGCCTGAATGATTCCCATCCCCAACCCCCCAGATCTGGGAGTGTGGGTGTGTGCGCAATGTGTGAGTGCCTGTGAGTATGGGTGTGTGTGTGTTTCAGTTAATTTGCTGTTTGGAAGAGTAATTGACTAATAAGTCCCACTTTCTGAAAGGGTTTTGAATGAGATCATGTCGAGCAGTGAGTTTTCTTGACATGTTCTTTCTACAGACCATGAGTTGGAGTACATGTGTTTCTGTTTTCTTTTCTTTTCTTTCTTTCTTTCTTTCTTTCTTTCTTTCTTTCTTTCTTTCTTTCTTTCTTTCTTTCTTTCTTTCTTTCTTTCTTTCTTTCTCTCTCTCTCTCTCTCTCTCTCTCTCTCTCTCTCTCTCTCTCTTTCTTCCTTCCTTCCTTCCTTCCTTCCTTCCTTCCTTCCTTCCTTCCTTCCTTCCTTCCTTCCTTCCTTCCTTCCTTCCTTCCTTTCCCTCCCTCCCTCCCTCCCTCCCTCCCTCCCTCCCTCCCTTCCTTCCTTCCTTCCTTCCTTCCTTCCTTCCTTCCTTCCTCTCTCTCTCTTTCTCTCCCTCTCTCTCTCCCCCTCTCTCTCTCTCTCTCTCTCTCTCTCTCTCTCTCCCTCCCTCCCTCCCTCCCTCCCTTCCTTCCTTTCCTTCTTTTTTTGAGAAGTATCTTTGAGTCCAAAGGAGTGGATTATTCCACAGGTTTGATGAGAGGTGAGCCCTGCTCATCTGCTGAAGTGAGGAGTTGGGGGGAGAAATATGTCAAGGATGAGTGCTCGGCTACTTAGATGCTAGCCTCCTTAGGGGAGAAACCAAGAGTGGGAAGATGGCAGAAAGGTATTCTCTGAGGATGGGGCATGCGTTCATTTCCAGATTACAAGTGAAGGCAAGGACGTACTAATTCTTGGTCACAGTGGCAAGCAAAGTCTGAAGCTCAGGGGAAGTCTAAGTCTTTACAGATTGCCTGGTCGCCTTGGCTGGCTGAAGTTTGCACTGAATTCTGTAGTATCCGGGGGATTATCATTCAGTTGTCGGAGAGAAGCCAGAGCTAATTCTGCTTTTCCTTTCTCCTCTGAGCAGTTATGAATAGACACCAGAGTATGTTGAACATTTAACATCTTTGTTACCTTGCTATTTCGTTGCTTCATCTTTTATTTTCTGAAATGTGAATATTTTTATAACAGAAAGATGGTTTAGATAAGTACACAAAGCCATCTATATCTTCCCAGAACTTTATATTTTTTCTTGTAAGAAAAACACTAAATTTTCATATTTCATCCTTCTCCTTCAATTTGCTGCCTGGTTACTGCAAATGGCACTAACTCTAGATGTGGAGACACGGCCAAGGTGCTGGTGGCATCACAGAACTTCTTGCCTACATAGTTTGTAAATACATGTTTGGCAGAAATGCAAAGAATTCCTGGGTAGGTGATTTCTCTCGCATTGATAAGATGTGTCTTGTTTATTTTTGACGAGAAGGTTGATTTAGACATTTCCTCTCCAGTTTATCTCAGAAAACACATTTACTTTGGATAGCTTGTGCTTGCATAAGCCTTCATTTCTTAGAAACTGCTTTTTAACAAGCTTGTTGGCTAGCCTCACTCTTACCTTTACAAGTGTCGCTATTAAAGTGGACCCTGGGTTGGCTTATTAGCTACAGATTCATCCCTGAACATGGGACCAAATAATTCCTTCGGGAGCCACTGAAAAATAACAGAAATATCTCATCACTTTTTGCACTGCTTAACTGTTTTATCTCAGGTTCAATATTGATACTTCCGTTGAAAAGGCTGGGAGGATGACATTGCATTTTTTTTTAAAGGACACTGTTACTGACAGCTCATTTATTTATCAGGTGAGATGAGATTGGATATTAAAACCAATATAAATTCTTGGGTGTTTAATAGAGATGCTCTTTCTGCGGGAGTTATTGAGATGACTCTGATGACTCTTAGTGCTTTCTGAAATCTGGATGGGAAGAAATCCAATCAAATTTGTATTTAGTCCTCCCTGGCATTAGAATTAATAGTTTCCTCATCAGGGACCATGTTGGGTTTCTGCAGATGCCTTTGCAATTATTACAGGCATGTGGAATACGACCATGTATAGCACTTGGCTTCTACACACCGCCTGTCTATTAAATTAGAAAGAATTTTTCCTAAGATTTTTACGGACCTCCGAGGTCCATTATCAGGGAGAGCAGGCTTCTAATAAGGTGAGGACCAGGAATAGGAATGCATCAACTTACGGTATAGACTGGCACTTATAAGTCATTAACACAGATAAAAGTTCTATGTAGCCGATCTTATACTTGAACAGACTTTGATGCTGGGGTGACAAGTGAAAAGAAGAAATGACTGTGTAGCTAAATCAAGGTCAGCCTAAATGGAATGCATTGTATTTATGGTACATTCCTCCACAGGCAAGCTCATTTTTAAAGGAACTTTTATTAATGGATGCTCCAGCTCGAATGATAATTGATCTGTCTGATGACCTTGTCTTATTACATAGAGGAAACCTTGTAGAACTAAGGTTAGGCAGACTCATAAAATCAGTATTCCACAAAGAGTGCCTAAGGACCTACTATGTCAGTTGACATTGGAAATCATAGTTAATACTTAATCCGTTTGAATTCGTACTTAGATGCGAGGCAAATGTCTAGCCCTTTTATTATTTAATTTTATCTTGTAAAAAGCCCTATGAGGTAGAGGTAGACACTATTATCATCTCCATTTATGATGACTAAAGAGACATAGTAAGGTTAAGTTCACACTCCAGGAGGTCACAAGACTTGGTCCAGGTAGTTTGAATTTCAGTGCTGGAGTTCTTAACAAATATGGACCATTTCAGAGCATCCAGGATTTTTTAAAATCACTGACAGAGGTTTTACCTGCTACGTAGTAAGTATTAAGAAATCTATGGATTTTTTTTTTAATGTTGTAAAAACTACAGGATTCTCTTGGCATTTGGTGCTAGGTATGGAAGGGGTTGGGATGCCAGTTGTCCTGCAGTGGGAAGATGGTTCCTCTTAAGGATTATCTGCTTTCTCTCTTCCTCATGGAGACTCTTCCTGAGAAATTACTCAGCTCTCTCATAGCTATAGGTGTTTAAGTATAAAAAGGATGAGCTAGGCTTAAACTGAGAATTGTGGACTGGGGAAAGATAAGCTTGGCAATTGCATTATGCATCGGAGTGTTGTAACTGGTAATGACATTTTGATAAAGGGATATTGAAAGAGTTTACTTATGTTAATGGTACTCTGCAAATGTTTTCTAAAGGATTAAATAGAAGAAAATAAACTCTCCTCCAGATCTTTGAAAATGGAAAAGGAAAATGACTGGCTGTAACACACTCCATTAAAAATGTATCCTTTATAATGCTCTCTTGCAAACACTTGCATAATTATTGCATTCAACATGATGCAAAGTAGTCAACATGGAAGTGTTGTTGCACAGGCAGAAGTGCATAGACGCAGAGGCAGTAGCTTAAGTTTCTGGGACTTGAGACACTTGGATTTCTCTGACCACTGGGGGAAATTTTTAAAAGATGTGGCCACTTTGCGACTCAGCAGTCTCCTACGCTGATTAGGACATGTCACATCCATTCCCTAATGCTGGTATCCAATACAGGCAGTTTGACATGTAAGTCCAAAATACTATGCCTGATAAGATAGCTCTAAGGAGACTGTTTATCCTTAGCCTTCTGTAGCTGATACAAAAACTTATGGTCAGGATGGAGGGCATTTTGTTTTTGAAGAATTGATAAATTGAGAAGTAGAGAAAGGCAAGAGGTTGTAATAAACCAGAATCATAAAAGGGAATTGATAAAGTTGTTTCTTGCTTCACACATCATGTTGGTATTACATTTTTTTAAATTTTATTATCATAAAGCCTGCAATTAAGCCAGTTAGAGATGTCTGGCTAATATCAGTACATTTTAAAATTACAAATAATTTAAGTATGGCCTGTGACCTGTCACTTACTCATGAGTGTAAATTAGCTCAAAAATATTTTTCTTTCCTGTGAGATCAACCACATTAAATGAGCTTAAAGTGAATTAGAGAAGGCTGTGTACATTCTCTATGGGCAAGGCATTATTTGCAGCAGTTTGTGTTTATTAATATCTTTAATCGTAACAACGATCTCATGAGGTAGACGATACTATAGTCTCTAGTTTTCAGAAGAGGACACTGAGACAGAGAGAGGCTAAGTAACTTGCCTTGAAGAAGCTTCATAGCTGAGAACTGGTGGGGTGGGCTTGGAACCCATTCTGTCTAACTCAGTGGTTCCTAACCTTTTTTTGGCCATGCCCCACCTAAGCATGGCCAAAATACTGATGCCCCGCCCCCTCACCCCATGACATATAATTCTTTTTCTTTTTTTAAAAAAATATATTTTATTGATTTTTTACAGAGAAGAAGGGACAGAGATAGAGAGTTAGAAACATCGATGAGAGAGAAACACCGATCAGCTGCCTCCTGCACATCTCCTACTGGAGATGTGCCCGCAACCCAGGTACATGCCCTTGACCGGAATCGAACCTGGGGCCTTTCAGTCCGCAGGCGGATGCTCTATCCACTGAGCCAAACCGGTTTCGGCGACATATAATTCTTATTAGTAAGAAAGTGAACTCCTATTCATGTGGAGGAAGCCTAAAAGGCCATTAACTTGATCTAAACAAGCTTCCAAAGGACATGGCATCCATGAAGAGAGAAAAAACAAGACAAAACACGAAAAGACAGTTGAAGTACTGAGGAAGAAATCACTAAGAAAATTGTTTTTAAAATAATAATAATATGAAGTGATATGAAAAAATAGCAAATAAAGTTTCAAAACAATAATAGAGAACTGAAATGCATAAATATGTCATAATATATATTTATATACTATATATGAGGCCCCTAAAACCATAAGAAATGCAAAAAATTAACTGTTAATAATTAATTCTCAAATTGAAACCCTTAAAAATCAAATTGCCTCCCCGTGGGGCGTGTGCCCCACGTTGGGAACCACTGATCTAACTCCAGAGCCCTTTTCCTAATCACTGTTATCTGTGGTGTCCCTCTGCCCTTGACTTCTTCTTCCTTGACACTGAAATTGCCAGCCTTCCTGGTCTTTCTCTCAGTCTGAGTCTTTTTACCTAGATTCAGCAATAGTTGACTTTCCCCTATTGCCCCAATCCTCACCTCTGCAGTCAACATAAATCCATACTTTATTGATGAACTTGACATTGTATTATATGAACTTTTTCAGGCTTCATGTCCTTGGCTTCAGTATTTTTTCTGTGTCTTTACTTCTTCCTTCTGTATCTCATAGGAGTAAATTTGCCACTCTTTTTTAAGGTAATCCCTTCCTTGTATGTTCTAGATTCCATCTTTAAAATTTTTCTCTATCAGTCTTTTTAGAAAATTTTATTGCCAATCCTTCCTTTATACTGTTTTATTTCTTTTACTAGAGGCCCGGTGCACAAAATTCGTGCATGGGGTGGGGGTATCTCAGCCTGGCCTGTACCCTCTCCAATCTAGGACATCCCTCTCACAATCTGGGACCACTGACTCCTAACCGCTCACCTGCCTGCTGGCCTGATCATCCCTAACCACCTCTGCCTGCCGGCTTGATCGCCCCCTAACTGTTCTCCCCTGCTGGCTTGATCATCCCTAACCACCTCTGCCTTGGCCCCCACCACTGTGGCTTTGTCCAGAAGATGTCTGGTCTAATTAGCATATTACTCTTTTATTAGTATAGATCCCCAGTATATCCATGTCTCTCTTTTTACATCTCTCTCTGTTCCATGTTTTAGTATGTCTGTGTCTATATTTGAATCTGGCTTGACCTAACTCATCGATGTGGTTTCTTTTCTTATCATTGATCATTTAATCCTCTGCAGTATACCACCTCTGCTACAATCCCTTCTCAGAGGCTGCTTTTTTCCAGAACCTAACCTACCCTACTCCCATTTTCCTGTAGCATGCGATATCACTGCCCATTCTTATTTCCTACTTTTCCACTTCTTCACTGTGCTTTTTCTTTGTACACTCAGCATCATCCATAGTACTCCTCTAGTGGACCCTATTCCTCTTCCCATCCTTTACACTTCACCTGGTCTTTCTGTCTTTTCTTTGGCTTCCATCACATGCTCTATTCTAATGAGACCCAGATCTGTACACCTAAGCCCAATCTCTTCAGAGTTACGGACTTGTATTTTCAATTATAGGTTTATCATCTCTAGGGGTTTCAGACTCAAAATGTCCATAGACCATCTATCGTTATCATTGTGTGTCTCTGCATTTTCTCCTTCTTAGGTACTTGCTCATCTTTCCCTTTCTTCCTTTTTGAAATCTTATGGCTGTTACTTTTCTCTCAGTTTACTTTGTCATTAGGTAAGATGATTGTGAAAAGCCCTTTGTATATGACAATTGGATGACTATACATTATGATTTATGTTACTTTCACTTGCCAAATCACCAGCAATGAAATGCCTCCTAAATTAGTTCTCTTTCTTGTTGCCAACACTCAAGGCCAGCCATGCTATTTTTACTCCTAGACTATTACAGTCACCTTCTGGTTGGTCTTCTCTTTCAGGTTCTCTCAGATATATATATATATATATATATATATATATATATATATATATACAAAATATATATATACAGTATATATATATATATATACTGTATATATATGATTTAATTTTCATAAAAGCAAAGACCTACTAACATAATTTCCTTAAAAACTTTGATTATCTATGGAATAATTTCAAACATCAGAATTTTATCCTTAACTAGAACTTATTATATACCAGGAACAATTTGTCCTTTTTATATTTTAAATAATTTAATCCTAACAACAACCCCATTAGAAGGTTTAATATTAGTGTCTATATTTCATGATGTGGAAATTGAGATTCAGGGATGTTAAGGTTTTCTGGAGTAATTGCATATAAGAGTGGCAGGTCTGCTGGAGGGTCGCGCAATCCAGGACTCACAGGAGCCTGCTGCCAGGGGGGCAGGGGCTGGAGTCCCGGTGTCCATGGGTCTGCAGCTGTGGTAGCAGGTCTTTGGCCGGAGTGGCTGTAGGGTCCCAGGTGGTGTCTGAGGCCAGTCTGGGTGGTGATGAGTCTGGGCTCCTAGTCACAGTAGCTCTGCCCTTCAAGACGGTGTGGTTTCTGTGCCAGCACCAGCCGCTCAGGAGTGCTTGCAGCAGTATCGGGGGCTCCCCATCTAAGAGAGCCAAGTTCGCCAGCCCCTGAGGTCCTGCAGGATCTAACTGTCCCTAACTCACATTCACACACACACACACACACACACACACACACACACCCCACATGTCCACACACTCCCCTTTTGCTCCCTCACTCACACTCTCTTTCTCACTGCTGTCCTGCCGCTGCCATCTTTTTCTCTAAGTCATTTTCTTAATGGTATGTTTGGAAGGAAGAATATGAAAGGGGCCATAGTAGGGCAGCTGAGAGGGAATGTCTCAGGAAGGGTCCTGCCTATCACGTTGAGAACTTCGGATTTTGCAGGGGACCAATGAGGAGACAGGAAGTGACTGACTGAAAATGGGAATGACTGAATCAGATTTGTGTTTTGAATGAAGAATGGACTGGAGAGGGAAGAAGCCAGAGTAGGGAACTCAATTAGAAGGTTCTTTCAGTAGGCGAGGGAGAAGTGGTGTGAGTGTAATCAATAAAGGAAGAGTGCTGAAATTAGAGGGAGGAACAGATTTGAAGTTTTGATATCAAGAGGAGTTGGTAAATGTGTGGAAGCCAGTGAGAAAAAGAATATTTGAGGGTGGCCCTGGGTAATGGAGAAGGAGGAGTTTTGGGGGAGGAGAAGGTGAGCTTGGCAGTTACCACTGGGCACTGAGGCATCTGCGGGATTTGGTGGAGTCCTTCTGGAGAAACTCCACATAAGGGTCTGAGGCCAGGAGAGTGGTCTGGACTAGAGCTACATTTGGATGTTGAAGTGGCAGGAGACAAATATATATAAAAAATGAGGAGGAAAGATTATTTAAGAAGGAGACCTGGGAAATTTTAATATATGAGAGGAGGACAGATGAAAAAGGACTTAAGGAGATTAGGAAACTAGCTGAGAAGAAGGAAAGATGGAGTGGCAGATGCTGTGGAAGCCTCAGGACTATGCTATGCAAGAGGAATGTGGAAAGTGGACAATATCACTACTGTAAAAATAATTGACTTTGAGTTCTCTAAACAAACCCGATGGAAGAACCTTGTTCTAGTTGAGAACTCAACTCCAACAGCCCTCACTTTCGGTCATGTTGACAGGAAGTGGAAACTCCTACAGAGAGGCTGCATGTGCTGGTGGTCTGCATTCTTGCATGACTAAACATTTACTATGTATCTGCCATCATTTTCAGCCTCATTATTCCCATCGCCAGAAATGACAGGAGAAAGGGCTGCCTGCTGTACTAATACAGCAGGATTAATTACAGATGGGGTACAACTTAAGATCAACTCACAGTAATCAAGATATTTTCCTTGGTTCTGTGGAGGTTGTAAAGATGGGTCAGATAAAGTCTTCATTCCCCAGGAATTTTTAATCAAATACTGTGCTTTTTGTTGTAGGACAGTTAAGTCCCTATTAGACCAAAGTATTACTGTAATTTAAAAGCTATGACAAACCAAATTCATGAGAGGAAATCATGGAAAGCTTCATGGAAGTGGTGACATTTGAAGGTGAGGGAGGATTGGGAGCAGAAGAGCATTCATTACAGGAAGAGAGCAGAGCATGGCAAGGCTTTGGCAGCACAGTATATTCTGGGGACGATATACACTAATGTTATTGTCTCCATGTACTTGTAGCTCTCCTCTTACCAGGATACCCCAGAGTCCCCAAATGCATTCCACACTTACCTGCTGAGGGGCTTTTGCTCTCAGTGAACTTCCTGCTTTATCCATCTCCTCCCGGCCAATCTCTGAGACCCAACACAAAAGTCACCTGTTTCATGAATACTTCCATGTCCCTCCTATAGGATTAATTGCATGTCTGTCTGTGTAAGCAGTCAAATGGCATTTGTATACGACATGATATTTGGAGATATCCAGTTTCTTTAAAGAAATCTGCTTGATAACTATGTGATAGTGATGAAGACATGTTTGGAATCAGTAAAAGCATTTCCTGCTGACTCTGTGACATCAGCTCCTTGGCTGTAAATTATGTGGCTTGTCAACTCATGATGTAGGAAATGTTTTCTGTCACTCTTCAAGGGAGAGTCTTCAGTGGTGTTTAATGTTCCCCCTCACTGACATGGTTGATTAAGAATTGACAGTAATTCGGAGCTTTAGTGGGTTTTGCTCTTGAGGAAAGAGATAATCCCAGGAGACTTGAGGTTTGGTTTTTCTGAATTATTAGGAAAACTCTTTTCATGAATTAGTGTAGTGGATTCTGACCAGGAGAAAGACAACCTAATTATGAATAATTTTTTCCTTTCTGGAGCCCAAAGCACTAATATTCATTTGCAGTAATTTGAATATGAAGAGTCTGGTTTATAGACAAAGGTATATGCTAATAAAATAATAGTCAAATTGTATTGCTTCTTTATTTATTGTGGAATTTACACAAATTTTGGCTATCCCAGCTTACCAATTTCAAAAGATTAGAAACTGTCCTCAGCATGAATACTCTGGGAATGTATCTTGACATCAGGAATTTATTTTCCAATGTACTTCATGCTTTACTCACGCTGAGAACCACTTCTTATCTTTTGAACTCTCCCTGTATCAGGATGAGCAAAAATGAACATGGGTTTCCTTTTATTTTATTTTATTTTTTTAATATATATTTTTTATTGATTTTTTAAAGAGAGGAAGGGAGAGGGATAGAGAGTTAGAAACATCGATGAGAGAGAAACATCGATCAGCTGCCTCCTGCACACTTCCTATTGGGGATGTGCCCGCAACCAAGGTACGCGCCCTTGACCAGAATCAAACCTGGGACCCTTGAGTCCGCAGGCTGACGCTCTATCCACTGAGCCAAACCGGTTAGGGCATGGGTTTCCTTTTAATGTACTAGCATACCACATGTAAAATAAAACAAGGAAAAACTCAAGACACAGCCAATAAACACTGGCTAATTCTGTCATAACAGAGTTGTATCTGTATTGGACTTTCGACATGTTCTATGCAATACTGAAATGAATTTTGAAATAGGAAGCACATAGGCAGCGGCCATGGAAAGGAATGCCTTGCATCTTCTGTAAGGCACATTTTGCTTGAATTCACTGACAGTAACAAGTCGGGGCCAGGAAACAACTCAGTCAGCATTCTCCTTCTTTCATAAATCTATTTACAGTAGAAACCCCATTAACATTTTAATTGTTTCACTGCTAGAAGTTGCTCTCTATGCCACTGTTAAAGGGCTCAGCTTCATTAAAATTTAAGGGACCAGGGAGTTCACGGTCTACTCTAATGACCTACTGAAGGTTGTAAAGATTCTAAATATATTTTTGGCTCACTGAACAACTGAAGGATTCTTTATAGTGGCTAAGTATGCTCCCAGGTAAGTTGTTGCATCGCCCATTTCAATCCCACCAGAGAACTGCCTCTGCTTTCTCATCTGAATTCTAGAGTCTCCGAAAGTCCTGTTGAGCATCTTCTACCAACTTTTATTTAGTTACCTACATTAATTCTGTAGCTAGATTTTCATTTCATTAAGGTTAAAGTATGAGCCCAATAATTGTTGAATTAAAACTGGTCACTGGTAATCAAACTTTAACCCATATCTCTGTACTCTCTGTACAGAGATAAAATAATGTGCCTCAAACTTGAGTTATCTATGAGCATTGGGAACTCCTATTCTAGCTGAGCTACAAATGAGCTGTGTGACATGTAACCTCTCTGATCTCTAGTTCCTCATTTGTCTGTTCAAACTTTGGTATGATTCAGGAAATACAAGTGCTTGAAGGATTAATCAGACTTAAAAATATATCCCTAATGTGACTTGTTATATATGATTATTTAACATTGAGTACTTAAATGCAGGGGAAAGTCTGCCCAAGACAACTGATTTTCTAGTTGGTTCAAGCCGATGTTAAGCCTGCCCCAATAAGATGTAGTTAAGGATCTTTTATCTCTGAATAACTGGTGGATAACAATGAAACCCTCTCATTTGCTTATAGGGAGGAGAGTTTATTTTCTATGGGAAAATAGCTCAAGAGAGGTAGACTAACATTAAAATGATCAAAAGCCTTTTACCATCAATGTGGATTATAAACCAGGAAGACCCAAGATCATCCTATCCTATATAATAAAAGCCCAGAGACCGAACAGTGGAACAACCAGAACGACCAGTGGACAAGTCACTGTAATGCACACTGACCACCAGGGGGCAGATGCTCAATGCAGGAGCTGCCCCCTGGTGGTTAGTGCTCTCCCACAGTGGGAACGCTGCTTGGCTGACCAAGATGAGCAGCTGTGGGCGCTCCCACAGTGGGCTGATCCCTGTAGGCCACGCCCCCTACCAGTGCACGAATCCCGTGCACTAGGCCTCTAGTCTTACTATAAATTGTTATTTGGTGCTAGGGATCTATTCTTAATCCTGGCATGATAATAGGACACAGATTTTACAAAAACAGTAATAACTGGGAACGTGTTCACTTATCCTTTTTAGCATGTAATTTCTGTGTATTTGTAAACCTGAAGAAGGAGGTAACCTATGTTCCATGTTTATGTGGTTGTGAGTTTCTGAAAGTGCCTCCTATGGGCTTTGTCCATGCCATATATTCAGTTTTCAAGAACTCTGCCTTCAAAAAATGTGGTTTTGGATTCACAGCCAGAGGATTTTGGTTAGTGGTGGTAAATAGTGGTTCAGAGTAGATGCTAAGGTGTTTTATGCCAAGATGGTGCTTTTACAGACCAAATATGCAAAAGAGACATGAAATCCTTCGAGAGATACATTCATTTTACCAACTCTTTTTAAAAAAATATATTTTATTGATTTTTTACAGAGAGGAAGGGAGAGGAATAGAGAGTTAGAAACACCAATGAGAGAGAAACATCAGCTGCCTCCTGCACACCCCCTACTGGGGATGTGCCTGCAACCAAGGTACATGCCCTTGACCGGAATCGAACCTGGGACCCTTCAGTCCGCAGGCTGATGCTCTGTCCACTGAGCCAAATCAGTTAGGGCCATTTTACCAACTCTTATTTGTTTTGTAATTTTCATTAAACTTACTTTTCATTTTCAGTAGTGTATTGTATACATGATATCAGCATACAAGCTGTCTTTTTTATTTCTTAAATTATTTAAACTTCTTAAATATACACAGCAGACTAGTTTACTTGACAGTGTGTGTACAAATGAAAAAAAAATGGCTTCATAATCCTTTATCCATAAGTCTGAAATTAGAAAAGTTCTAAACACTGGCAGGTACCTTTTGTTGTTGTTATTTGTTACAAACTAATTTGATGGCAAAACCTACACCCAGATGACAGGAGTCTAATTATAGACTTTATTTATTTTATTCAGTATGAAAAAGCTTCACTTTTCCCAAAGAATATTAATGTGTTTGATTAGTATGTAACTTTTTAGACACTTCTGGGAACATATGTGCCATATTGCCTTTCTTAAATCTGAAACATTTTGAATTTCCAAACAATCTGGCCCCAGGGAATTTAGATTCTTCTAACCTGTATTTATAAATATTATAGTTGAAGAATATACTAATTGTCAAATGGTAGTTTAAGCAGAATTCTTTTATAAGATGAAGAATCGCCTTTAAGGAAAAGTACCACTTTATTTTTGTTTGTTTAAATTCTGACTTGTATGCATGCATATGAGCATAACCAATGAACATAAGACACTGAAGGGTAGGGGAAGCCGGGGTATTGTCAAGGGTGGGGAAAAAAAAGGACACATATGTAATACCCTTTGTAATGCTTTAAGCAATAAAAAAAAAATTTAAAAATAAAAAAAATAAATTCTGGCTGTTGGTTAATTTAAAGCAAGAACAGTCAGCTTTCTGTGTTTTCAAAAAAATGACATAAGAGCTTTACTATAATATTACTGGATTTTTAAAATTTGAAATCCCAACATTTATAACATGTCAAAAGTAAAAAAAAATAAAAATCAGATTTTATCATTTTAAAAAGTTGTCATCTTAATCAGAAAATAGAGATTAGATGATCCATTAAGGGTAATGCATGAAAATGAGTTCTGCTTCTGTACAGAAGAAACAAAATCAGTTGATATTCATTGAGCAGGGTCACCATGCTAGGCAACATGGCAAGAGCTTTCTATGTTATTTATTCCACCTGAACAACAAACACTGTGCAATAATACTATGCCCTGAATGCTGAAAAACCATTACGTAGGAATAGTGATCAGGGGAAAAACCCATTTCTGCAATTTAGGTATTTTATTCATTACAATTTTATTCTTTGTGAATTAAGGATAAAACTTATAATGGTCCTACTCATGGTTACTTTTTATGATGTCTAATTCCAGAGAGTGTGCTCGTGGTTTGAAGGGTAAGGTGGTCTGGTTAGGATCGGCTGCTGGATCCCCTGGTACCAGATTAAATATAAATAGAAGCAGACTTTGAAGTACATTTGCTCTCCTCTGCCTCACAAACTCTCCTATGTGATTTTTTTTTAACAAGTTTTATTTTGTTTGGGGAAGCCCTTATTTTGATCCCACAAGCTGTTATATTTTTCAAATTGCATTTGTTATGGACCTAGAGCTGTTGCAACTCTGGTAAGTGATTCGTTTCCAAGGAGAGTCAACTGAAATGCCTAACTCTCTTTGCTGTATTTATTGCATTTCATACTAAATATGCTTATCATATTCTCTCTCGTATGTGGAATCTACATGACCACATGTTGCATTATTAATGGCCTCCCCAAGGCTTTGCTTCTTGCTGTGACTACTGTAATTATCTCAGAATTTAAGCTCTTCATCTAATGGCATGGGTGGGGCCTTTATGTTTCTGGCATGTAGCAGGAAAGAGGTCTATTCTGAAGGGAATGGGAGTCCTATTCAGATAGGGTGGAGTCCCTTGGTGGGGAGTCTGGTCCCCATGGAAATAGACACTTTAAGAGAGCCTAAGGACCTGGGAAGAAAAGTTAATTCTAAAGGAACCTGGGAGCCCACAGAAGGTACTTTTGCATCTGACAGTCCGGGCAGGAATTGGACTTGGAGAAGAGGTAAATATTCTCACAAGGGGGAGGGCTACACACGGGCAGAATTGCAAGGGAGGCTTTCTGCCTCTGTTCAGTGTGGCAACTAGAGATAGTAGGGCTTTTGACCTACAGACAAATTAAATGCCACCTGTCAAAAAAGTGAGCTTTGTGGCTGAGTCTTTGCAATTGTGTGAGATGGAAAACATATTTGCGAGGAAGCAGCTAGGAGAGGCAAGTCTGAATTAAAATGAATTATTGCTTGAAGGAAAGATAAATGCCTATTCTGATTGAACCTGAGGCTAGCAGTGAATCTATTACACTAACATATTATCACTGTCTGTTTCATTGTGTACTTCATTTGCCTAAGAAATAAACCTTGTTTTCTCTTGAAAACCATCTTTAACATTTCTGCATGTTAGCAAAAAAAAAAAAAAAAAAAAAAAAAAAAAATGGAAACAGTCTAAATATCCAACAATGAGTAAGCAGTTAGGTGAATTATGGTACATTCTTATAATGGAACATTTATGCAGCTATTAAAAATGATGTTTACAAAGAATTTTAATGCTCTATATAATGCTTATATTATAATAAGTAAAGAAATAAGCAGGATACAAATGCCTATAACAGCATGACTTTATATATAAATGCATAAATATAAAAGCAATAAGCACAAAAGGAGGGAAATGCATCATAATGTTTTAATAGCTTTTATCTCTTGGTGGTGAATTATGGATAATTTTTATTCTCCCATCTATAGTCCTCAGTTTTTGCCAACCTTTCTATAATAAACATCTATTACTTTTTCTTAAAAAAACAGTTATAAAAATTCTCTTTGTTTGTGAAACAGCTTTTGGACCTGTAATATGTTACTGACCGGAATGCTTGAAGATGACTTTGTAAGACCATTCTTGAGGCCACCAGTGTCTCCAAACCTTGTTTCTGATAAGGTTCTTTACAGTTCATTTTTTTTCAGTAAAATGTGTCATAATGAACTCTCTATCTGCGTTGCCATTATTATTCCAGTGATATCCAACAACAACAACAAAAGATAAGGACAATTTCCTCTGTTTAAGTGTTGGTACAGCACCCCAGAGCAGGGTGGGAAGCGCTAACTATACCACATGAACTCCAGGCTTGTAACCTGGCTCCAGGTGAACTGAAAGAAGCACATTCAGGAATAAGTAGGCCATAGACATGGTTTCTTTGGACTTATCATTAGTGATTCTGAGTAATATAGTGTTGTGTTTAATTTATTGGATGTTAGATGTGCTGTAATTTGCTAAATACTTCCACAAGCTTATCACCTTTTTTTCTACTCTTAAGGGTGAGATTAACCTGACATAGCTTTTATGATGACTCTTACTTCTGTAAACAGTTGCTTACATATAGAAATATTTTGCTTACCTAGAACTCAGCTATCTGGCAGCCTTTACAACTTGCAAATAATTGAGAATCAAGAAGTAAACCATAATAATAGCATAAATAACAGCAGCTAACACTTATTGGGTACTTGCAATTATTTAAAACTCTCTGCTGAAGTACTTTACTTCTGTGATTTTCAACCTTTTCCATCTCATGGCACATATTAATTACTAAAATTCTGCAGCACACCAAAAATATATGTTTTGCTGTTCTTACAAAAAATAGGTATACTTTTGATTCATTCTACTGGATGGCCATTGTTGTGTTGACTGTTGTCACTTTTTTATGTGACAATCGAAGGGAAAAGAGGTCAGTGCCCTGGCTAAATAGTCAGGTATTTTATGTTTTAAAAATTATTGTGGCACACCTGTTAAAAATAGCAGCTTTACTTCATTATCTCATTTAGTATTAATAACAACCCTATGCAATTGGTATTGCTGTTCCTACTTACAGATGAGAAAACTGAGGCTCAGAAAGTTGAGTAGCTTGTCCAGGATCATGTAGCTAATTGCTCTGGATCTTTAAGCTGACCTACACATTCCAAAGCTTAAAAATGTTCTTAAATATTACAGTAAATAAAGATCGGAAATAGACCAAGAGTCATAGAAGCATGAACAGACTGTTGAACCTCAGAGGGAAGGCAGGGGAGGGTGGGTGGGTGGGAAGAGATGAATTTATATGCATATATGCATAACTCATAGACACAGACAATGGGGTGGTGAGGGCCTGGGTGGGGGAAGGACATGAGCGGGCTGGAAGTTTATGGGGGGAAAAGGAGGACCTACGTAATACTTTCACAAGAAAGATTTTTAAAAAATTCAAACAAAGTCTGTGCTCAAACAATACTGGACTTTACACATCAAGATCACTCTATTTTTCAAATGACTTTATTTAGCATATTTACAAACAGTGTACTTGCAAACAGGACAAGGGAACACCTAGAAGCAGGAATTAATAGCAGAAGAAAAGATATTTATGTACTAATAGTGATGGGGCTGAACAAAACTAAAATGTAATCCCAAGACTCCTGAAAGCATTATATTCTAGATTGGTTAGGGAAAGGTGTCTTGTTCACTTTATTAGCTTCTAAGTGTATGAATAAGTAAATATGGAATTTGATGATGATAGATTTATTTTGTCAAGAAAATGTTAGATTCAATGTCCTAATTTATACAAATTTATATTTTTATTATATAGTTTATACATTTTATTGTAGAACTATTAGAATATAGAGATGAAATACAATAACAAAATAAGAACCTTTCATGATCTTTCACCAGAGATATCTACTGTTTACATTTTGGAAATGCTACACAATATAAATGTATGTTTGTCTTTTAAAAAATGGGAGCATGCTTTACTTTTTAAAATCACCTTCAATTACTGTGCTGTGAGCATACTTTTAAATATAAGTTGATTATAAAAGTAGAGAAGTGTGTAATATATTTGAGAAGATTTTCTCCCAGAAAGGATAAATAAAACATTTGATGTCTTCAGGAGCAATACGTATTTATCCAGGTAATTATTTCATGTGATTCAGTCCATTTCTTAATGATGCTGTATCAATGAGGCACTAGTGTATTTTACTTGTCTTCATGCCAAAGAGCTCTCATTATTCTCCTCTACTTAGATGAAACATTTTAAAGTAACTTTTTTTTTTTTAACAAGAAAGGATCAATAATGAGAGTAATAATTTTAGGAGTTTTGAATGGAAAACAGTATATATTCCCTGGCTGGAACTAAAGTGACTTAAAGCCATAAGCTTCTTTGACTTGAAACACATCAGCCTACTTCATTTAGGAGGAGGGGCAGAACCATCTTCCAAGAGCTGTGTTTTCATAGCTAGTTCAATTGATAAAGATTTATTGAGCACCTATTTTGTGTGTGACCTGTATTAGATGCTTATTTAATGCAAAGAGTTGTAGGATGGACTTTCTATACTCAGAGAAGTCCAGTCTAATGATGAAAAAGAATAAAAAAGGTAATTACAATGGGTACTGGGAGAAGTGAGCTTTAGGGGGTCTATAGGAGCACATGGGTGGGTGAATAACTCTTTGGACATAGATGCTGCTGTATAGTGAGGGTGAACCAAAGAAGATAGGTGAGTGACAAGGGGGAGGATGGTGATAAAATATGTTTTAGGAAAAGGGGACACATGTATAAAGGTTTGGGTGGCTAGAGAACAAGATTGCTGTGTTTAGGGTTATGGAGAGTAGAGTATATGTGGAACAAGGCTTGAGAAATAGCCCTGGCCTATCTGGAGGCTTCTTGAGGAAATGTTATCCTGAAGAAATGAGGAGTCATTGGAGGTATTGGTAGTGGAGCCATGAGGAGAAGAGCTGGTGTTTTGAGAAATCACACTGGCAGCTGTGTGAAGAGGCCTAATTTGTGACAAGAAATCAGGATCTGAACTATGTTGGAGAGGAAGAAGCTGTATTCATGAACTTGCTGATTGTTCAGGTGTGGGAGCCAAAGAAATGGGAGGGGAAAAGGGTGAAATCATTATCTCTGGCTTAGATGAGTGGGTGCATGGTGGTGTCTTCTGCAAGTGAAGAAAGCTGTGAATAAAGGATTGAGAGGAAGGACAAATACGATGAGTTTGGTTTGGAGGTGTTTAGTAGGCAGTCAGATATGTGGATCTTGAGCTGGAGTAAGCAGTGGAGTAGAAAAATAGATTTAGGGGTTGTCTGGGTATACATGTATTGGAACAGAGAAGGGGATGGTATCACTAAGGTAATGTCTGTGGATTCAGAGGGAATCTTGACCAATATCATTTAAGGCAGGGGTGGGGAATGCCCAGCCCTGGGGCTGAGTAAGGCCCATGAAATCATTTGGTCTGGCCCTGCCAAGGCATTAAGGGTAAGTTAAGTAAATATAGAAGGCTAATTTTTAAGTTGGTAATTTTGTATGGCCTATGAATGATATTATAAATATCTAAATGGCCCTTGGCAGAAAAAAGGTTCCCCACCCCTGATATAAGGGATCAGTACAAGATAGTAGTTAAGGGTGTGGATTCTGCTATCTGGGTTTAAATCCTAGTTATGCTGGTTACTAGGGCAAGTTACCTTTTCTCTGTTTTTCAAGTTCCTTATCCATAATATGGAGATGGCACATATTTCAGTCATAGTGTTAAAGTATGTATAACAGGACTGGCTTGTAGTACAAGTTAAATAGATTTTTTCTTTACTATCCTATCCTATATAATAAAAGCATAATATGCAAATCGACTGAACAGTGGAATGACTGGTTGGCAGGGGGCAGCGATGACCAGCAGCGGGGGAGGGGTGATCGAGAGGGCAGGGCTGGCCAGCGCTGTCCCCTTATCGGCTGGCCCACCCACCCAGTCACCTCCCACAGAGGGAGGCCAGACTGCGGCTTAGCCATCAGTTGGACATCTCCTGAAGGCTCCCAGACTGCAAGAGGGCGTAGGCCGGGCTCAGGGACCCCCGAGTGCATGAATTTTCATGCACCGGGCCTCTAGTAATATTATAATGTTTCAGGAAAGTTTGGCCAAACAAACAAGAGTACCAGTGAAGAATATAGAATAGGTGTTGGCAAGAGGGTGGAGGCAAACATCTATGAGGGGAGTTATAAAGATTAAGGTGGGCCAGAATTTCAAGAGGGAAAGTGAGTAAGCCATGTAAGAGCTAGAAAGTGTTTTTTGTTTTTTGTCATTAGAGTTTGCTGGTAGTGTTGGTGGGAGGGAGCCCAGGACTTACCTGATCAGTGGTCTGAGGAATGAATAGGAGAGAGACTGGAGTGAGCAAGTAGAGACCACCTTGTCAAGAGTCATGACGAGCGACATGGAGTTGGGTGAATGTTTATGGTCACTGTAAAGTATAGGTGAATCAGAAGCATTTTATATTAGTGAGGAAAGAGCCAACACAGGGAGAGAACTAGGCATTGAATTAAAAGAGCCCATCATTTATTGAGCACATTTCCCTCAGTATAGCCTATGTCTGGCACTGGGCCATGAGCTGAGTAAATGCTAGGAACTATAGTTAAGGCTGTGTGTGAAGGGGGATGGCCATAACTCTTTCATCCTTGTGTTCTGGATGATCAGAAAGGACAGCATGGGAGGGACCCTGCCTCCTTGTGGCTGAGACACTCGCAGGAGAATATTGATCTGGATCAGGGCTGGTAGGTCCCCCGGCATGAGTGGCAAAAGCATGGTGTTGACCTGAAGTATATGAGGTCGGCTCAGCCGCTTCTTCAGCAGGTCAGGTCACAGTTTAGGGACCCTCCTGAGGGAGGGAAACCCCCTGCAAGTTTGGTTACTCTGCAGTCATGCTGACCAAACTATTCTCTATGTGACCATTGATAAACTTTTATTTAAATATTTTATTTTTCCAAGGCAGAAGAGTATATTGGAAAGAACATGAAGCTATGTAGATAACAAAAAATGTCCCTCCTTCCTTCCTTCTTTCCTTCCTTCTTTCCTTCCTTCTTTCCTTCCTTCTTTCCTTCCTCCTTCCTTCCTTCCTTCCTCCCTCCCTCCCTCCCTCCCTTTATCTCTCTCTCTCTTCCTCCCTTCCTCTCTCTCTTTCTTTCTTTCTTTCTTTCTTTCTTTCTTTCTTTCTTTCTTTCTTTCTTTCTTTCTTTCTTTCTTTCTTTCTTTCTTTCTTTCTTTCTTTCTTTCTTTCTTTCTCTTTCTTTCATAAATATCCTCTGAGCACATACCAAATACCAGGCAATATGCTATGGGCTGGAAATACAATGGGGACATGAGAGGTCAGGTGTCTGCCAAAAAGAGTGAAGTGATGGCAAGACAGAGCTGGAAGAAAGGTTGGGATTAGCCAGGTGAAGGGAATAGAGGAAGAGTTTCCTAAGTAGATGATAGCTTGTGTGGAAGCCTTGGAGTTATGAAAGAGTCTGGTACTTTCCATGACCTGAAAGAAGTTTGGTTAGGCTGGCATATGGGAGTGCTGCTCCTCTGAGTAGTTAGCAACAATGACCCTGAGCTTCCATCTCCCCTTTAAGGCCAGAAGTGGGCCAAAGGATGCCTCTGTAGGCTCCTGTTCAAATAATGCAGAAATGAAAACATTGATGGAAATGACTCTGAGGATCAGAAATAGGATGGAGTAGGATGCAGAGAGTCATGGGCAAAACTAGAATCTGGGAGGTCTATTGGGCAGTTACCTGTGGATGAGACCACTGCACTGATAATGTGAATGGAGGAAGCAGTGGGCTGGAAGAAGAAACTAGTTTACTCAAGAGCAGGAGATGCTGGGCTGAACAATGACTTTGAAATTCCTGGAAGGTGGTTCATTTGAGAAGGATCGCCATGAAATGATAAAAACAAACAATTTCCAAGGGAAGAGATTTTAGAGGACAGACCAAGGGACAGGAGCTGGAAAGCAAATGAAGAGACACAAAAAGGTACAGCACCAGAGAGAGAGCTCAATGAATTTGGGTCAAGAATTCTAGAAGGGAGTGTTCTTAACCAATTTCATTGAATTCTAACTTTCCTTCAATAAATGCTCTTTTTCAATCCAGTTAATTGGGTAAATTCTTGGCTTAATAAACAACTCCAAAGTTTTGTTTGAGACTGGCCAAAACATATCTGTCTGGTAAGTGATAGATACTGTTCTTCTAGCAACTTTAGAGCTGATGTAGTCTATTTCATTTTTATGGCCAGTTTGTGAATGCTAAAAATGTATGGGGTTCTTAATATTCAGCTTGGGGTATCATAGAAGGAGACTGTCACATTCCTTAGTTGAGTTATTCCTGAGCAAATCAGGGAAGACTCGAGTCTTATGTGAAGGTTTTTCTAGCACTAATTTGAAGTGGAGCGTGTGGAGATTTAGCTCTATTGATGTGCGTTTGAATTCTGAAAGAGATGAAAGATGCTGTGAAAATGCACTGCACTGCGTTTGTTAGGAAATAGGATTGCCCAAAAGAGCATAGCCAATGCCTGATACAAATTCACTGCTGACCTATCTGGTGTGGACAGGGGGGCCTGCTCTGCAAGGGATCAATAGGCAATCACAGGCACAGCAGGGAGGCTCCCCATGGCTGGCCAGGCAGTCCCCTCTGTGCCGGAGCTCTCCTTGGAATTCAAGATTTCCTTAGCATGCGGATGCCCTGCCTACCCTAGCATTAATATTGTCAAAGAGAAGAAACTTGGGACCTTTAAAACAATGCCATCTTGGGTTACTATGATTTGTCTTTGCTTTTATTTTTACTCTGTGGTCAAAGAATGTTGTTTCCAGCAGAATATCCTTCCTGTGTGTCCTTCAAAAGACTGAGTTATGGTTGCTATGGGAACTGTATTATAAAAACTTGAAAATTAGTATATTTTAGATGTGCGTGTGTGTGTGTGTGTGCATGTGTGTCTGCGTGAGTGCACATGTGTGTTTCTTTCATTTGGGAAAAGAAGAAATATAATCTTTTTTACCCACTTATATTAAAGTAAAATATACACCTTTGTTGGGTGATCCTGTGGTGTATTTGATGTAACGTTTTAGTCACGTATTCATGCTCATCTATTGTGCGTCTGCACTATCTCATTCCCATAGGCAAAAAGTAACTAAAAATCAGAGAAAGGGGCAGGATACTCTGCTGTGATTACAGCTCTTTTCAGTTTCCTTTCTCCCCTCTTTTAATGAAAAATTAACTATTTTCCCATGGTTACCCTTTTAGGGTTTCTCTGTCTTTTTTTCCATCAATCTCACACTTTCTGGGGATTCCTGATGTTTAATTATATTCAACTAGAGGCCCGATGCACGAAATTCGTGCAAGAGTATGCCTTCCTCCCCCCGGCTGCTGGCATTGGCTTCCCTCTGGCACCCGAGACCCAGGCTTCCCTCACAGCCCCGACTTCATCCGGAAGGTCGTCTGGTCTAATTAGCATATTATGCTTTTATTATTATAGATTATATTTCCCCCTCTGGAATGTTATATGCTGTTATATGGAGTTTGGAGTTGGTTTGGATACCAGTTTCCCTGAGAATTTCCTAAAAACAGTGCAAAACCTTTTTTGCTTCCAAAGCTCAGAGTCACTGGTCACCTTGCCAAGGATGAGGACATTTTGAATTCGTTATTGGGTCTGTCTGCCCTTACTACCAAGGGGCATTGTGTACAGCAACCACAGGGGCTGGCCTTCCGTTTCATTAATTGTTAGGAGTATTTCTCCCAGTTGTCCCCTTCACACCCTAACTCTTTTTTTTTTAAAATATATTTTATTGATTTTTTTACAGAGAGGAAGGGAGAGGGATAGAGAGTTAGAAACATCGATGAGAGAGAGACATTGACCAGCTGCCTCCTGCACACCTCCTACTGGGGATGTGCCCGCAACAAAGGTACATGCCCTTGACCAGAATCGAACCTGGGACCTTTCAGTCCGCAGGCCGACGCTCTATCCACTGAGCCAAACTGGTTTGGCCCTAACTCTTTTTATTGCCTCTCCTACCACTCTTGATACTAGTCCTCATCTGAGCATGAATATCTTCTTACATCCTCTCTTAGGGAGGTGGGGCACCAAACTTTACTGAATACTGTGTGGCTCCATTTTATATATTTCGTGATTTATAGGCTGTGGTCAAAGGGTTATTTCTTTGTAGTGATTTCTGTGTTTTGCTCACTTAGAATCCTAGCCAGTAGTCATCCTTTATTCTTCAAAAGTTGGCACTTACCTTTTAATTTTCAGAACCTGAAATAACTCATGTTTCATTAAATTAGTTGTCATTCAAAGTCTTACACATTAGAGCTTGACTCCTGTCTATTTTGTACCCCTTATCCAATCCTGAGAGCTTTACCTTCAAAGTGTATCCCTACTTGGACCATGGTACCTTCACTGTACTCCCTCTGAGCCAAGCCATCATCAAAGCCCAGCTGGGTTATTGCTATAACCCGCCAACTGGCGTCCTTGTTTATGTCCTTGCACCTTTTCTCGACTGTCAGTGGAGTGAGTCTGTCAGTTCATGTCAGTTCTGCATTTGGTTCCCACCTCACCGACAGTAAAAGCCAGTGTCTTTACTGTGGTCCAGAGGCCATATGTGATCAACACCCACTGGCTCCCTGCAGCCTATTTCTCTGAACTCATCTCTTCCATGTTCACTTACTCTAGTCACACTGGGCTCCATGCCTCAGGGCTTTTGAACTTGTTGTTCTTTCCTCCTAGAATGCATTTCCCCTAGATAAACAAACAAACATACTAGATGCCTGGTGCACGAAATTTGTGCACGGCTGCGGGGGGCGGGGCGGGGGGGTGTCCCTCAGCCCGGCCTGCCACCCCTCACAGTTTGGGAGCCCTCACAGGATGTCCTATTGATGGCTAAGCTGCAGTCTGGCCTCCGTCTGTGGGAGGCAACTGGCCAATCAGGTATATAGATACTTTCTGGAGGCAGCACGGATTTCTTCCTTATTTCTTTCCTCTGTGGTTAGAGAACAGGGGACTAAAAGGTGGAGACAGAACTGTGGCCAGGCCTGGGGCTTTTGTAGGCAGTGGAAAGAGGGAGAGGGCTGGGGAAAGTCTAGACACATTTCCTTCGATTGTCCTCCCTTCCCCTGGGCCCCTTCCTCCGTTTTTTCCTTCTCATGGTGGACACTTGGGCCTTGGACCAACCGGAGCCCAGTGATGGTGGTGTTCAGCCCCCAGCTGCCTCGAATTCCAAGTCGGACTGTTTTCAAGTGACTAAAGTGCTGGGAATCCAGAGCTCCTGGCCTCTCCCCTCTCAGTTTCCTCCTTGGGTCGGTTGCTAAGTTCACTGAGACACCGAAGCCCTGGTAGTTCTGCACTGGCCCCCACCCAGGCCCCACCAGGCATGCTTCCTCTAGTCTCTGGGCCCACAGTTTGTGCTCGGAGAGGTCTCCCGGAGCCCATTCCCCAAGGCAGGTGGGGCAGGGGAGCTAGCTCGGAAAGCTGGAGGAAGATGGCAGGGTAATAGTTGGTATGAACCAGCTCCTGCTCAGCCAGACTTCCTAAGCTCCCCACTGGGCCCACGCTGGGCCCTTTCCTGGCATCAGGAGGACCCCGGCTGAGGTCCCCTTCCTGCACCCAGTGCCCTCCTCCCCGGTGGTGGGAACAGCTTGCCCATGCCCCTTTGGTCCCTGCCAGCCAGGCAGATGGGAGCGCAGGTGGAGCAGCCTAAGGCGCCAGCAGCCACGAGCCTCCTCCCCCTGCCTTAAGTGCAGGTCGGGGTCCGCGGCTGGGCCAAGGAGGCAGGTGTGGGGCCGGGTGGGGCAGGGCGGGGTGTGCAACACTAGCAGGCTCAGCAGTCCGTGCATGCCCACTCCAGCTCCAGGCCACTGGGCTCCCGCCAAGCAGCAGTGGCTGCAGTGGTGCAGCAGCCTGCGGCAAGGCCCTGTGCCCCTTGCAGCCGCCCCCTGGGTGCCATGCATGGAGATGCCAACTGCCACTGAGCCACTGTCTGCCCTGGGATCTGCAGGGGTTGGGGTGGCCTTGGGCTCCTGCCGCCCCACCAAAGCCGGATTTGGCCTTGGCTGGCTGCTTCCATCCCCTCCCACCAGTTGGGAGCGGCCTCTGCCTCGAGGCAGTGTGACATTAGCGATGGGCAGGCCTGTGAGCGCCTGTGCTGTGGACAGAAGTCCCTGCCACCATCCCCAGCTTCTGCCCGGTCGTGACTCGGACACCATTAGGACCAATTAGCATATTACCTCTTTATTATATAGGATATATACTATATATATATATATAGTACTGTCTCACCTTGTGCAGGCTCTTGCTCAGATGTCATGTTCTCAGTAAAACTTCTAACTCCCCAAGATCTTGACCCTTCCTTTCCCCCTTCCTTATCCCATTTTTTTTTAAATAGCACTTGATCTCATATACTATATCTTTGCTTATATTATACTAGAGGCCCAGTGCACAAAAATTTGTGCACTCGGGGGGGGGGGGAGGGGGATCCCTCAGCCGGGCCTGTGCCCTCTCGCAGTCTGGGACCCCTTGGGAGATAATAACCTGCTGGCTTAGGCCTGCTCCTGGGAGGCAGAGGGCAGGCCCAATCCCTAGGTGCAGCCCCTGGTCAGGCTCAGAGCAGGGCCGATTGGGGAGTTGGGGCGCTGCCCCCTGTCATGCACAGAGCAGGGGGGATTGGGAGGTTGTGATGCCACCCTCAGTCACGCTCAGGGTGGGGCCGATTGGGGGGTTGGGGCACCGCCCCCTGTCACACTCAAGGCAGGGTCGATGGGGAGGTTGCTGTGCCACCCCCTGTCACGCACAGAGCAGGGCCCATCAGAGGGGTGGGGAGCTCCCCCCTGTCACGCACAGAGTAGGGCCAATAGGGGAGTTAGGGCACCGCCCCCTGTCACCCACAGAGCAGGGCTGATCAGGGGGTTGGGGCGCCACCACTGTCACACTCAGGGCATGGCCAATGGGGAAGTTATGGCTCTACCCTGTCACACACAGAGCAGGGCCTATGGGGGGCGGGGGTTGGGGTGCCTTCCCCTGTCATACACAGAGCCGCAGGGCGATCAGGGGGTTTGGGCGCTGCCCCGTGTCACGCTGATCCAGTGCCAGGAGGCCTCGTGGCTCCGCTGATCCCAGTGCTGGGAGGCATATTACCCTTTTACTATATAGGATAGAGGCCTGGGGGCTGGCTGATTTGCCCTGAAGGGTGTCCTGGATCAGGGTGGGGGTCCCCACTGGGGTACCTGGCCAGCCTGGATGAGGGATGATGGCTGTTTGCAGCTGGTCACACACCCTTCAGGGTGGGGGTCCCAACTGGGGTGCCTGGCCAGTCTGGGTGAGGGGCTGAGGGCTGCTTTCAGACTGGTGATTGTTGACTGAAGCTCCCAACCGCTCCTTTTTTTTCTCTTTCTTTTTTTTATTCTGGGCCAGTTTTAGCTCTGGCTCTACCTCTGAGGCTTCCGCTGGTTTGTTTGCGTTCTATAATCGAAACAATGTATAACTCCAGCTCTGAGATCTTCTGGGGTTTTGTTTAGCTTCTATATATTTGTTAGAATGTTTCAAACTGCCAGCTCAGAGGCCGGCAAGTCAGGCGGGGAACTGTTGGAGTCTGCAGTCACTGGAGCAAGCAAGCCTCATGTTCGCTTCCAGCTGCCTGGCTGCCGGCCGCCATCTTGGCTGACAGTTAATTTGTATATACTCACTGATTAGCCAATGAAAAGGGTAGCGGTCGTACGCTAATTACCATGTTTCTCTTTTATTAGTGTAGATGTTTATTGTGTATTTAATGTAAGCTCCATGAGGGAAGGACTTTTTGTCCATTTTTACCATTGTTTCCCCAGCATTTGGAAAAGTACCTAGTATGCAGTAGCTGCTAATAAATATTTGTTGAATAAAAAAAATAAATTGAATGTTTTCATATTAACACCAATTATATTGCTATATTGCTTTACATGTTTTCCACAATAATACAGATTACTTTTGGAAATAGCTGTCTCGTTTCTATTCAAATGTTGATGACATGTTAATCACTAAATAGTGAAGCATCCCTCCTAACACCAGGCACTAGAATATGAAGATGAATAAGAGGCAGGCACTGGTCCACAGGTTGCTCACAGTTGAGAAGGAGTCAGGCAGTTACAGGACATGGTGGTAAGTGCTTTGATAGAGGTGAGCGCAGGTGGTGTTCGGGGAAAGGTGCATATGTTTATCCAGAATTTATGGCACACCTGCTACCTTGCTAGACCCTCACCATCACTCTCCTGTTTTTCCGATGAGGAAACTCAGCTCCAGCGAGGTAGCTGAAACAAATTTGCCAAGGAGGTACAATCTGCAGGGTAGAAGATTAAGACTATTTAAAGCCCAAGCTGCATAGCAGAGGTCACTTTGCCTTATTGTACAAATGCCTATTTGCTTCTTTCCTGGTAGTCCTAGATGCAGGTGACAGTGTGTGCTTTTAGGAGACTTAAACATAAAGGCCTTCAGCCTTTAAGAGGTAAGAGACTGTAAATTGTTAAACATTCTGAAATAGTGTGACAAGACCATCATGCATGGGTCATTAGGGACTCATCCTTCAAGGGCCCTCTTGTTTGTGAAGCCTCTGTGACCTCTAAGCACAGTTTAAATGCTTTGTATTCTGTGAACCCATAGTACTTACTTGCATATTTATTAATTATGAGAGATTTGGGTAAATGTGTGTTTATTTAGATATCTTCTTCATCAGATGGGGGAATTACCTTGAAGGTGGAGTTTTTGTTTTCTGTCTCTATGCCCAGTACCTCTGAAAATGTTTGAGGAAACAAATCCATGGAAGGAATCCATGATTCAACCTATAAATCCATAGAAAGCAACCACTTCATAGATAAAAGGGGTCAAACATATGGTCATGGAATATGATTTGACTTGGGGTGATGGGCGCACAATGCAACATACAGATGATGTATGATAGAATTGTACACTTTAAATCTATATAATTTTATTAACCAATGCCACCCAAACCTATACAGTGGGGCCTGGACTTACGAGTTTAATTTGTTCCGTGACGGAGCTCGTAATTCAAATTACTCGTATGTCAAATCATAAAGTGAACGAGTGAGACACGTGATGCTGGGCTGATGTTGTGGCGTTCACTGTGACGTTCGCTGCGCCAACTAGCAGTGGGGTATCTGAAGCTGGCTCGTAACCCGAATTTTAGCTCGCAACTCAAAGCAAAAAATTGGCCGAGAGACGGCTTGTATCTCGAAAAACTCATTAGTCAGGACACTTGTAAGTCAAGGCCCCACTGTATAATAAAGAGCTAATATGCAAATGGTTGCCATGCCCTCAAGCCATCACGCCATAATGGCTCAGACACTCAACAATGGGGAGAGAGGAATGGGGACCAGCCAGGCACAAATGAGCTTGTGAGAGAGGAATGGGGACCAGCCAGGCTGTGGCCCAGGAGAGGGACAAGCCGCTTGCCCCACGGTCCCGGGTGCTAGCAGCTGTGTCTGCACCTGCAGCCCAGGAGAGGGACAGGCCACACGCCCCGCAGTCCCAGATGCCAGCCACTGAGACTGCGCCTGCGCCTGTGGCCCGGGAGAGGAACAAGCTGCCCGCCCCGCGGTCCTGGGCACCAGCCCCTGTGGCTGCGGCCTGGGCGAAGCTGGCCCGGGTCATGGGTGCCTGCAACCAGCCGGAAGAGGAAATCCTGGGTCCTGGGTGTGGGGCAAGGCAGAGGCAGTTAGTGGCGATCAGGCAGGCAGGCAGAGGGGATAGGGATAATCAGGCAGGCAGGCAAGCATTTAGGAGCCAGTGGTCCTGGATTGCAAGAGGCAGTCGGACATCCCCTGAGGGGTCCTGGATTGGAGAGGGTGCAGGCCAGGCTGAGGGACACCCACATGAATTTTGTGCACCAGGCCTCTAGTACATTTAATAAAAAATCCCAAAACTGGTGTCTGTTAATCCTCATGTAATATCACAGGAGTTGGGAGCAAAGGAAAATCATGTGATATTTGAACCATCCATGTAGAGCTGGACAGTGACAAGATGTAGGAAAAATTGGTTTCTAAAGTGGAAATGCCAATGACATTTGGAGAAAGTCAAAGGAACATGATTCATAATTAGAATCTATGGATTACTTTATAATTGATGAAGTGCTTTCACAAGTATTATTAATTATCACAAAGCTCAGTGTGATGGAGATATGCTAGTAATTCCATTTTACCAATAAGGAATCTTCAGAGAGGTAGGGTAACTGTGAACTTGACCAAGTCACAGAGTTAAATTAGGGAGTTCACACACAAATTTTTGTTGTTTTTCTTAATCGTCACTGGAGGATATATGTCCATTTATTTTCAGGGAAAGTGGAAGAGAGAGGGAATTACAGAGAGCAACATCAATGTGAGGGAAACAACATCGATAGGTTGCCTCCTGCGTGAGCTCTGACCAGGGCCCAGAATGGGGAGGAGCCTGCAACCAAGATATGTGCCCCTGACCAGAATTGAACCTGGGAACCTGTGGTCTGCAGGCTGATGTTCTATCCACTGAACAAAACTGACCAGGGCCACACACAAATTTTTGATTCCAAATCCTTGACATTTCCAACTATACTATGTTTTTTCCAGAATACTGGATTTTTGTGTCATTAAAAATATGTAGGACTCTAATTCATATTCTTCATTAATGGTGTCTGCAAAAATGAGTTATATATTTTGTTTCATATTATTTTTTTCCATTCCAAAATGCTTTGGTTTATGATTTAATAAGACTCAAATGCATATTAAATCACGTTTATCATGTTTTATATTTTATTCTTATTTCATCTGTAAAATAGGATTATACCTCTATCTCACTGAGTAACTTCGAGTGCTTTAGAATAGATAATACCTTGCAAAATCCAGATGGGGCACAACTGTTTTATAGTTTAGAAAATGGTTTTATGTTATTCTTTGTGTGTATGTGTTCTGTCTTGCAAATCATGACCTTTCAAAGGTTTGTGGTTAAATACAGAGTAATGCACTCCCACTGTTATTTGCCCAGGAAGCTATTAGTATGAAATTTATATATGACAGGAAGTAGATGTAATCTTTGAAGATAAATACTAGTAATATGAAGTAGCAGATATTAGTATGAAATATGACAACTTCCTTAAAAACATCAAGTGAATTTCTGACTTAAAGTTAATATACCAAGGCTGCAGAGACAGTAAACAATAGATAGGGAATCATATCTCACACCTACATACTTAAAACATCGCAAGTCTGATTTCCCTCCAGCATTACCCATTACATTGATAATAGCTCGTATTTTTCTTTGCATTTTCACCAAGTTCCAGACAATTCAAAGTAGTTAAATGATCGATCTGTGTATATTTGCTGATTGATTGCATTTATCACAAACCACAATGGAAAAAAGTTGTCATAAAGGTGTCGATTAAATAATATACAGGTTGCCAGGAACAAACATCTCATCATTGAATTTTGGCTGAATACACTGGGCTGCAATTTTTCACTTCATATTGACTGGAGATAGGAGTGGAAATTAGCTCTCTCAAGAAACTCCATCCATACCGTGCATGTGCAAGCATGTTTATCTGTGAAGCAAGGATGAGAGTGTTGGGAAGGTTCATGAGTTAACTATTGACCTGAAATCTGGAATTCACTCAAAATCAAATTTGAAGAGCTTTGGAGTCAGGGAAAAGATGACAAAATGGCATGAACATGAACTGATACACTGGTTTCAGATCATGGTAATTAGTAATATCAGTATAATCAGACACTCTTGATTAGTAAGGGCAAAACTAGATTTCAAATTCCTTTTCTTGTTCATGCCCTTTGTTGAGTCTGGACTCCTTTACCGGGAAGCTCTTCTCATCTGAAGGAGTAGGTAATCCAAACTATGGAGAAACACCATCAGCATGAAGATGTTCATAACTACTTTGTTTATAAAATGGGGAAAATGAAAACAGCCTTATAGGATGTGATTAATTCACTGGACAGCATTTCTGCAAAGCATTGAAAGTAATGCTTATGAAGTCTTAGCAACATGGAAATTACCTTTATATGATGCGAGGTGAAAAATTATTTTGTGCAGATAAAATGGTAGATGACAGTATTATATTTCTGTTATAAATATGTATATGAAAATAGATTTATGGCAAAATGGTAATCATTTGATTACTCTTATTATCAACATGTTACAGATCAGTGCAGTTAAGTAACTTGTCAAGTTCACACAGCTACTCAGTGACAGAGGCTGGATCTGATCCCAGGTTGTCTGCCTCCCAAGATCATGTCTTCAGATTATACTAACTTGTAATCGTTATTCATACTTACATATGAAAAAGTAAGAAGAAATCCAGAATGGGACCATAAAAATGTTTTTCTTTGACTTAATTTATTCAACTTTAATTTTCTTCCCACCTTCATTTTCCTCCTATACTTCTTCATGAATCCTTCCCTTCCCCTTTCTCTTTCCTTTCTTTTCTTCTTTTCTCCTTCTCCATACTTTTTAGTAGGGGAGGAAAAAGTTTGACTAGACTCTCTTAGGGTCCTTGTCTGGGTCTAAAAATTAGACTGACAAAGATTAACAAGAGAGAATCATGTAAATTTATTTAACATCAGTTTTATATGACATGGGAGCCTTCTTAAGGAAATGAAGACCCAAAGAAATGGTTAAACCTGAGTGTTTTTATGCTAGCTTTGTTGAAGAGTGAAAAGATACAGTAGGACAGAGAGTCTAAGATAAGTAAATTGGGGAACACTTAGGAAGGCCTGTTATTTCAGGTTCTTTTGAACATAATCCTTCAGTCTTGGAGATAAAGATACCCTTTTCACTAAGTGGGGAGGGCACCTCTCACCTGAGGTCTTATGATTTGCTTCAAGGGAGAAGAGAAGGTGAGGGTAAGGTTAGTGAGATCTTCCTACGTCTGCTGTTTTCTCAAAGTCCTTCAGTATGTGAAAATGTTCAGGTGCCATATTTTGGCATAATGTATACTGAACCCCCATCACTTTTAATTCTCAATCAACAAGAATCGTGTTTCCACTAAGACTGTGTTTTGGCAAACAATCAAATATTGCCACACCTAGTCTCTCCTCCTATTCCTGGTTGGTCTTCTCCCAACGTTGGCCATTCCCTCTTGGATACCTCCCACCTGTCTTAGTTTATTTCTGTTCGTACTAGTGGAAATAACCAAGGGAATTTCCAGACCCCGAACGAGGTTAAACCCATTGAGTCTCGTATATTTTAAATCTGAGCAATTAGAGATTTCAATTACTGCTTCTCAGCTCTCGTTTTATGCGTTGGCTTTCTTGGAAGTAATGACTGTACGGAGCAAATGTTAACTGTTTCTGGAGAATTCATAATTTGGCCTTTTAAAAGTGTTAACTAGAAAGACTCTTTTCCCTGGCCTCCCAGGGGGAGTGGGTAGAGGTAGAAGATGTTGGTGTTTATCTCATGTTTTTAATTAACATGTTTGTTTTTAGGGTGACTTTTCTTCTGACATTTCTCCCTCTGGACTCAGCAAGTTTTTGAATCACTGGTTCTCCTGCCATGATAACATCCTTTGAGAGGGCCCCTAGAGATGTCAAGAGACCCTGGAGATCTCAAGAGATGTTAATTAGTACAAGTAAATAAATGGCCTGTTTATTTGTCTGTGCATTTTAATGCCACCCTTTCCTTTTTTTAAATGAAGAAGTAAGAGAATGTGCTTGTGCTTAAATGCAGTGTAAAGTTTCCCATATTCCTTTGGGTGTCAGTATATTTTCCCTAGTTGCAGAAAATATGATCAAAAGAATTTTTATCTCTTGGGAATGTCCTTCCTCTATTTTATTGCCCTTTATTGTTGCCCCCACCCCTGCACAAAAATGGCATCTGAATAGTAATAATACTTTATAATCTGCTATAATAACCAACTTATTTACAAAAATTATATAGAACAAGAGTTGAAGGCTTATGAATTGCCCATTATTTGCATAAAACCCCTTTCATCTCAAAGTGTAAAAATTGAAATGACAGAGCAAGAAGGAACCTTTAGAATGTCTTCCCCACTCTTATCTTCGGGCAGCCCTCACACAAAAGACAGCTCAAGAAAATGAAATGCTGCCTCATTTTGGAAGCCATTAGAATAGTTTTCAAAAATTTTCTGGTGTCCTCCTTCCAAAATATAATAATAAAACATGCTGTTAGGACTTTCTTATTAATATTTTACTTAATCTCTTAAAGCAGAATTCAAGCTTGTTATTTTATATCCTATTCAAGAGAAGCAATGTAGAATAGTTGTTATGAGCATGAACTATGGGATTAAGGCCACAGGAGTGCAAATAATGGCTTTTTTTTTTGCCACTTACTGCTGTGTGACTCTGGGTAAGATACTTAACTTCGCTTGGCTGTAATATTCTCAACTCTAAAATTGGGTAATACTAGTTGTGAGAATTTAGTGATGCATCACCTATAAGGTAGAATAGTGCCTGGTACATAGTGATTGCTATGAGATTAGGTTTACCATTAAAAGGGGAAAATGATATTCAGACTGGAAAGAGTAGAACAATTGTTGAGAAGAATTGAATCTAAAGATGCCAGAATCTGGTAAGAAAGATTCAAATTGAAGTTTTCAACCCTAGACTATTTATATTTCAGATTAGTGAGATAATGTGTGCATGTTATGACAGAACCATTTTTGGTAATCTTCCTGGAAGCTTGGAGATGTCTCTGAAGTCAAGCAAGAAATAAATGATATTTGGAAAAGGCATCTAACAAAACCTAATGATAATGTAGTGGACAGGATAGAGAAGTATTGACTTGGTTATAATACAGTTAGCTGGATTTACAGATTTGTACTAATACCAATGACAGTGTTAGCTAAGGGGGCATGAATAATTTTAAATTTTTGTTTAATCAGGAATTTGAAGGAGTTTATAATTAGAATACCTGCAATAAAAGAAATGAAATGTAAATAAAAGTGGAAAATTGGCTCCAGGATGCAGCAGAACTGAAGTATGAGACCTAAGGTCTGATATACATGCTATCACAGATTTAGCTCTGAGCTTCTTACAGCCAGGATGACAAAGGAGATATGGTCAGTTGTATTACTGTTATTATCCAAAAGAATAAAGTAAATAGGCTCCTCAGGCATGAAGTTTTCCTACTCCTGATTTTTAAATATACATTTTTATTGATTTCAGAAAGGAAGGGAGACGAAGAGAGAGATAGAAACATCAGTGATGAGAGGGAATCATTGATTGGCTGCCTCCTGCATGCCCCACACTGGGGATGGAGCCCACAACCTGGGCTTGTGCCCTGATTGGGAATCAAACCGTGACCTCCTGATTCATAGGTTGATGCTCAACCACTGAACCATGCTGGCTGGGCTCTACTACTGATTTTTAGAAGATATTTATCACATGGGACCCTAAATAATGACCACTGATTTAATAGGCAATTCCTTCCTCAATATGGTTTGAAACAAATGCTTCTTTTAAAAGCAACCTTAGGAGAAAAGTCTAAAGGGTATCATTGTGTATATCCATCACAGGCATTCTTGTGAAGGTTTAAGCTAATGTGGTCTGTGTATACGAACTTCATGTGGTCTACCTTGATCCAAAGTCATTTATAGATTGACTCCATATCCTTCAATAGTGTTTTTTAAAGTTACTTTTCTCAGCCAGAATTTGAGAGAAGCTGGATAACAGGTTCTAGTTAAAAAAAAAGACAGGAGCAGAAATATTTTTTGGTTGGGAGTTTTAGCAGGACACAGCTTAGGAAATCAGCTAGAAAGCTAGTAAAGTCAGCCCTCCCATGTGGAAAATCATAATGCGTTTCTACACCATGTTTCTTGAAGCTCTTTGAGTTCATTAGAGGTTCTTTTGTGGGATGAGGAGTTGGGAGAAGAAAAAGGCTTGAGGGGTAAGATTAAGCTTTACTTATTTTCATATATTTGGATTCTGCACAAGACTATGTGACACACAGTAAAATAAATTATTTTGCTCAAAAATATTGGAAAACTACTACCATATTGCATGGCCATAGAGATTTCGGCTTGCAACTCATCATGACAATAAAAAAGATCACATTAAATTCTTATGGACTGCTTTATTATTAAAAAGATCTTTTTACTGAAGATCTAGTCAATGAATTTGTTGCACAGTGTACTTCTTGAAAGGGGTGTGAAAATGGGCAAACAAGTAAATTGCAATTGCCTTTTGAAGAAAAACTTCCTAAGATACTTATTTTAATCTTACATTAATTAGTATTAATCTATAATCTATTATTTTTCACTTTGGATGGAAACTATATATTCCTAGACCAACCTAGGATAATGAAAATAAAATCATATACCAGCATATAAGAGAATAATTACTTTTCTAATTTCTGTGGAAATGGAGAATGCATCCCATTCACCCAATTATTTATGACAAACTTAAGATACTAGAATACAGCCATGTCCCACACTGATAGAGATTATTTATTTTGCTTTGATAAGCCTTATTCTTCCAACTTATAAAAAATCAAGTTTTGTATAAGTATCAATAACTGGATGTTCATATTATATAATTCGGTTTATATTGCAGCTGGTTCCTGTCCTTAGAGTTAAAGACAATTCAAATTGGATTCAAATATATCTTTAATCTGTTCTGAAATGTCAAAATATAAATAGAGAAGATGAGGCCTTTCTCTCAATTCCTCCTTTGTCATTGGAATGGAGCTTTAACACATCTTTAGACAGAAGACTGGCCATGTATCAGAGTCCTTTACTTCACAAAATTTTATATCCCTAATCCTACAGATCTTGATGGATAAAGTCACCATTAATTTATTATGTAAACTAGGATGCCTTTGAGTATGGAAGTGGTTAATGGCAGGACGACAAGCAAAAATAGAAGGGGCTGCCCTGGACAACTTCATGTATAGCTTCCCAAAGTTTGGGTCTAAAGAGTACAGGAATCCTGGCGTGCCAAGGGTTAGGAAGGTGGAAAGTGGTTTATTTAAATTAATAAAATGAAGCATATTCACAACTGACCAATTGGAATATATAAAAAATATAAAAAGGAAATTTAAATCACCTGTAAGCTACTTCCTACCGATTAAAATTGTTAATATTTGGGTGAGTGAATTTCTTGAATTTCCACCTAGAATCTTCATGCAAAGTAAAGAACATACATTTTCTTTTTTTTTTTAAACTGTTTGAATCCTAGTTAACTGCTGCTTTGCATCTGTTGCTTTTACTTAATTTTAATCCTAAGCCTTCCTCCATATCAAATATTATTTAAAGATGTGCTTTAAGGGTTGCAAAATATTTTATTCATGCAGCGTTATTGTAATTTATTAATTTTTCTCTTTCATTGGAATTTTTAATTATTTCTAATTTTTTATGATAATAAAATATGATGAACATCTTTGTACTTCAGTTCTTGAGAATAAAATCCTGATAGTGGAAATAGTGAGTCAACTATCTGGGGCTCTGGATGTGTGTCTGTATAATTTGAATTATCGTGCTTCTGCAAAAGTATACAAACTTAAAATACCACCAGAAATATATTAGATTGCCCTAGATGGTTGACTTTTTTATCATATAATATCTGTAACACCAGTACCTAAATGGAAATAAAATGTGTGTGTGTGTGTGTGTGTGTGTGTGTAGTTTCCCCAGACATATCTCTTAAATTGCCATGTAGAAGTAAGTAGAAAATAATTCCTTCATTGAGATACCCTTTGTTTTATTAACTTTGGAGATATCTTTGAATCTTTTAATCTCAGTGTTTTATGAAATGAAAAGTAGTGTGTCTTGGGTTTGTTATGAAGATACAAAAATGTACAAAAGTTTCTTACATGTCTGATTGGGTTTAAAATGCAAGGGAATTAGGTTTCTAAGTAAGTGTTCAGTTAGTATGTTTGACGTAAGTGCCAATCAGGTGAAATATGTGAGATTCTGATGTGACTATCAGGGCTTCTAACTTGAATGGACATTTCAAGTGGGGTGAGGGGGCATTTTAATATGTGAGGGCAATGTTAAGATGGGGAGTGATCTTTTTGCTTACAGAAGATAAATCAGGTTATTTTTCATGAGTTTAAGTCTATCAAACTGGCATAGTTCTTTATTGAGAAGATGGATGGAGGATTATAGGATCTCACTTTTAAGGGCTACTATAATCAAGACACAGGTACATAAAGCATGTACTCCATTCTAATGGACCTAAGCAGAGCTTAGGCTGCCCAGTAAGGATTTTTATTTGTTTGTTTGATTTTTTATTGTTGTTAATCTTCACCGGAGGTTACTTTTTCCATTGATTTTTAGAGAAAGTGGAAGGGAGGGAAAGGGGAAAGAGAGAGAGAGAAACATCAACGTGAGAGAGATGCAATGATCGGTTGCCTTCCACACGTGCCCCGAACTGGACAGGTCTTAGAATGAACCTGCAACCCACATACATGCCCGTGACCAGAAAAGGAACTTGGACCCTTCAGTACTTGGGCTGACACTCTAATCACTGAGCAGTACTGGCTAGGGCTAGGGCTGATATTTAATTTATGTTATCGGCAAAGTTTCTTCTCACTCTATTTTAAATAATGTATTGAGAAAAATTCCAGTTGTAACCAACTTTTCCTTGCTTCTCAAATAGAGGGAAGTGATTTGAGCAGTCCACTGTCCTAAACTGGTCCTTGTGTAGCCATGTCACGTTTGTGGCACAAAAGGTAAGAAGGACTCCAGACCTGCCTACAGACCCTCCCCGGTACTTTCCAGGGGCTTCTCTGAGTACATCCTCTCTAACATTTTCCCCATCTTCTGTGCACATTTCATGAGGTACCGTGTCTAGGGTTGTCTGGGGCAGAACCAGACTCAGGTGAGCGAATACTTTATTAGGGCTTCTTATATGAGAACACAATATGAATCGTACACTTCAAGTGTGCTGCTAATATATGTAAATCCTGTAACTTTTGGGTTTCTCCATTCCTTCATTAAGATCATGCATATCTTGAGGGGAATTGGCTACACTAGCACATTGTGTGGAGGTTGGATTAGCAACCACAGTTCACCAAGCTTAAAGCTGAACCTTTCAATCCTTCATCGATTTTTAAAATAGGAGCCATTAGCTCAAATAAGATAACTGTGCAGACAGGATCAAAGGAATAGGATATCATTGGCAAAGACAAAATTTGACATTCTCACTCTTTCCAGTAGCTAAAAAGTATAAAAGGCAATATTGTCCAAGAGAAAAAGAAAATAATATCAAAAGGGTTTTTTGGGACATACCTTGAAGGCTTTTCTCCCTAATTAATTAGGAAAATTATCATGTTTCACATCCACCAATATTAGAAAAGAAGAGGAAAAGTCCCTAAACTGCAGTGTAAGAAACTTAGGTTGGGTATAAGAAATAATATTCCGGTAGGATTGTTAAGCATTGGAATGGGTAACATGAAAGGCAGTGCAGGCCTGAAACAGTGCAGGATGTGGTGTAGGCTCATCTGGCCTTTGAATGCATTACCATAGAAGTCTTTAGAGAGCTGTCAGCAAAGGTTATGTGATAAGCCACCACCATGGCTACAGAGAATTTGAGGGACTTGTTGGAACAGCAAAGAATCACTCCTAGGCCAAAAAAAAAAGTCATCTCGGGGACAGTGGAGGAGTAGAGGTGCCAATGCACATCAAAACATAAAAGAGGAACAGAAGGAAATGCCTAGACAAGCCAAAGAAAAAGTGGTGTGCTTGTAGAAATATTTTGGATTGGTGACTGAGAAATATGTTTAAAATATAAAGATATGAATTTGTAATTTAAAACATTTTGAATTACCATGTTAGAAAAATATTAAATAACTAGTGGCCCAGTGCACGAAATTCGTGCACATTAAAAGGGAATTAATTAGAGGAAATATTTTAATATTGCCATTTGCCCTTTCTCTATAATAGAAGTGTCAGAGGTGAAAGAAAATTAGTAAAATGTATATGAAAATCTTCCTCCTGTCAGAGTCTGGGGCATGCCGTGGACCCAGAGTCAAGTCCCCACCCACCCGCATGCACCTCAAAATTGCGCAAGACCTAGACCCAGCTGGCCTTGCCCCCGTCAAGCCCTGACGGGTGGGAGCACAGCCTCAAGTCCCCCGGCCCAGTGCCAGGCAGGGGGTGCAGCCTCAGGTACCCTGGTGCACCCTCAGGTCCCCCGGCCTGTCACCAGGGTAGGGGGCACAGTCTGAGGTTCCCTGTCAAGACTCACCAGGCCAGGGGCACAGCCTCAAGTCCCCCACCCCGGCCCGGCTCAGGTCCATGCTGATCACTCATTACAGGAACCCTGCCACCGCTGTGGGTGCAGCCATTTTGTGACAGCATTACGGAATGAGGGTCATTTTGCATATTACCTCTTTATTATATAGGATGATAAAGTTTTAATTGATTGAGATATTTATGTGCTTTTAGGAAGAAGGATAAAATCAGTAGAATTAATTCTTAAAATATGACTCCTTGATCATTGTTAAGATTGTTGTTGTGGAGTGTGTGTAATGGGATTCTGAGTGCATATGGTATCATTAAACAGGTGCTTACTGAGCAACTACTGTGGGAAAAAGGCATGGGTTATGTCGTTTAACACAGTATGATGTGTTTTTAAAAAGGCGATTACAATATCCTCAGGGAGATTTGATGGCAACAGAAATGGTGAGGTCCAGCTGAGGGGTACACAGACATTTCTACCAGAGCAGAGAGCTGACAGACCTGAGTTTGGGCTACACGAGAACACACAAAGCTTTCCTGGAGGGATGGCATTTGGGCTGGGCCATGGAGGGACGATGGAACTTTTGACTGATGGAGATGTGTAGTTGGAGGGAGGGGGCCACCCCAGGCACAGAAAACACTAAGTGGTAGTATAGAGAAGCTTATGTGTAGTGTGTGGTGTTTTCTGAAAACCAAGAAAGACTTTTGAGGAGGAAAGAGTACAATAGGGCTTTAGGAGATGACTTGGGGGGAGAGATAAGACAAAGGAGGCCAGATTGTCAGCTACAGGCATGACTGCTTATCCTAGCCAAGAGACTGAGGAAATGAAAGTGATGGGGTCACAAGGAAGAACTTGTGAAGACAGACCCAAGTATGTGAAGAGGGAGAGTTCAGAGAGAACCAAAGACAGTAGGATGATTGGTAGAATCTTGAGGCCATTGACAAATACGAGAGAGAAGGAAAGGATACTGATAAGCAAGCCCTGGGAATCAAAGCTTGCTTCTCTTGGTCGCTTTCCTTCCTTCCAGCCTTCCTTCCATCCCTTGGGTGCAGCCTCTGCACAACCCAAAGTAATGAAAGGAAATGGAAACGTGCAGAAGACACCCCTTGCCCTTTAAATGCTCACCATCTTGTTTGGGGAACAGGATCTATCCATGTGTGAAATAATTAGCACATGGTCAAAGATAATGTACCTACTGTGTGAATGCAAAAGAGAAAAATGATGGGTTGTGGTCTCTGTCCCACAGAAGCTAAACTTAGAAGCAGATTTGCAACATGTACTCTATTTCAGTTGTGCATCAAGTAATAAATGGGGTCAAGCTCATCAGTGCTGGTTCCAGGTTGCTATTAGCAGGTTTCTCTCTCAGGCATCCTTGAAGACGTTAGCATATCTCCACGTGTTGTCACCCCCATGTTCAGAGATCAGAGGAATATTAAATAAGTTTATGACAAGCGGTTCCTGCCCTCTTGTTATTTATGGAGATTTCTTTCCCCCATGAATTATTTTGCAGCTGCTTCTCTTTGAAAGCTTTCCTGTATTTTATAAATATTTGTTGAATGAATGGAGTGACTTTTTAAATTAATTAACTCTGGCTTTCAAATACAGCCTTCCCAGGTGAGGTGAAGCCTTCAAATGATTTTAGGTTTGGATTTGTCTCGGTAAAGTCCTAACATAGGATTCAAGCATCGGTTTCGCATCTGGGAGTTGTGAACTAGAATACTTACACACCACCCACACATTCCTCTTCCTGAAAGGCCCTGTCACTTCAGGAGAAGCTCTAAGAATTTATTCAAAAACTCTTAAAAAGAATCTATTGGGCTGGTTATCTTGCATTTCCCTCTTAATAACATGGATAAATACTGCTATCTTTTGTTGCCATCTGTCTTCTAGTGTTGAGGTCTATTTTTATGTCTTGTTTCTATTCAGTTCAAAATTCTATTCTAGTTATAAAAAGTACATAGAGTTGGCAATAGGAGATTCTTTGCATCTTCTATTTGATGAGACAAGCAACTAGATCATTTTGGAAGGCAAAGTGAATTGTGAAATTTGACTATGAAATCCAATAACAAAGGGAAGAAAAGCAACCTGAGTATTTGCCCTATGGGAGAAGCCACTGCTCTTTCTTTCCAAGGCTGATGAGGGCCACTTCCTAGGGAAAGGCTGGCTGTATCTAATCTTTCAATGTTTACTCAGGGCGACCACGGCCTGCACAACAGGTATTGTCTGTAGAAGGAGCAGATAGTGATCCCTGGGAACACTACAAGGCTTTTTTTCTTCTTCCTATTCCTACTCTTTTGGGTTTTTGTACTCTAATTAAAATTGGTGTTTTGGAAAAAGAGGACATGAATTCCGAATCCAGTCATAAATTATATCCTTGCCTCAGATGGATTTAAAATGACTGCAGACTTGAAATTTCCCTGCCACTGAAAACTTAATTTGATATTTTCTGTTGCACACCAAGTAGTGATCTGCAGAGGCACAGACTGTAAGATTAATTGAGGCAGCCATGTCTTCTGGCGCATCTAATCTTACATCTAATTATCTGATCATCTGAATCGCAAATACAGTAGTTAAAGGGTGTCTGTTTAAAGGGCAGCGGCATAATATAAATATTAAAAAGGAGCCCTGGTTTTCAGGAAGCAGACATGGGAGACTTAGAAGAGCCATTATGTTATTCATGGTATTAGGTCAGCAGGGTCACATAAAAATGTGGTTACATTGTTCGATCACTAAAGTGTGAAGATCGTTTTGAAGTCTGCACTGGGCTTGTTTTGACAATTAACCTCCATTAGTATTCCGGACCACATAAGAGCAACACTCTTCAAAGGCTCTCGTTTTCATGAATGTGCTGTCAAACTGACTTCATCATTTAAGTGGGACTGTAGTCACGGTAAATGATGAGTTGATATTTATACAAAGCATAACCTTAATTAAAATATTATGAGCAATTAAACCCAGTGTTCACAGAATTATTGTACATTTATATCTAATAGAGTAAAAACATTGCCTAGGACTGTTAAGCTTTTTGTATGACTCTAATTAACTCTGTCAGGGTTTGGGCTTTTCTCCCCCTTATTTTTAGAAGTGCTGTAGATAAATGTCCTTGCGTCTGGTAAACTTCAAACAGTTTTGATCTGCAGTTCGAGTCTGATTTAAAATGTACGCATTGAGATGCCGCCTTAAATACACAGTTGATAGGCATGCAGTGCACAACTTCTTGGAGCAGGAAAGCAGATGTGGCAGGAAGAACAGCTGTGGATTGGAACTGCTGGTGGCTATTGTTTTTGTCACAATTTAATGTCAGGTAGCTACTGCTGTGAGCAGGTCTTTGTAGATTTGGCTCTGGTTAATGCAAAGGTGAACTCACACCGCAGATTCCCTGGAAGGCAATGAGGAGGGAGATAGTCCTTCTCACCCTTTCACGTCTATAACCCTAAGGGAGCAGAGGTGCCCTGACAAGTCCAGGTTCCCAGGAACTCCCAGTGACTGTATTTCCTCTGCGAGGGAAAGAAGTCCTCCTGAAAACAGTGACTACAACATTGAGGGTACTGGAGCCCCTGGTTTACTGTCGTTGCTTCCTTAAAATCCCAGGAAGGGTCAGCTCTGAGAGGAAGCTAGGATTTCCCAGTCTATTTTCTATGGCTCAAAGTCAATGACAGAAATACACAACAATGGCTATATTTTACTCAGCACCAAACATTTATGATTTAACTAGGGGCCCAGTGCATGGATTTGTGTACCTTGAAAGGAACTTGGGCCTCGAGGCTGTGGTGGGCACAAGGGTGGGTCTCGACCCATCCTCCGCACTCCCGCCTGGCCCTTCACTCCTGGTCCCCTGTCTGCCAGGAGCCCCACTCCTGCCACCGCTGCTCCCATGTGCTGACAGCGCCGGCCCCGCTCGCACCCACTGATGGCGTGGAGCGATTAGGGCTGGCGCCAGCAGCGGATGCAAGCGGGGCCAGCACCGTCAGCGTGTGCAAGCGGTGGCTGCTGCCCCGATTGTCCCTCAGGAGCAAGGGGAGGTGGAGAAGCCCTCAGGGGCGATCAGGGCTGGCAGCCACTGCTCGCACCCACTGAGGGCATCGAGCAATTGGGACTGGCACTGGAAGCTGGCAGTGGGTGCGAACGGCATCTCTGACGCCGGCAGCAGGTGCGAGTGGGGCCATTGCTGGCAGCGGGTTTGAGAGGCGGCTGCTGGCCTCTATTGCCCCTCAGAAGCAGGAGGAGGTGGAGAAGCCCTCAGGGGCAATCAGGGCTGGCAGCTGCTGCTCACACCCGCTGATGGCGCCATGTGATAGTGATCAGGGCCAGTGCCGGGCACCAGCAGTGGGTGCGAGCGGGGCTGGCGCTGGCAGCAGATGTGAGCACCCGGCGGGACTGTGGTGTGTGGGAGCAAAGAATTTTCAGTAATCACCGGAGGCTTGCCCTGATGACAGCGACTGGTGCCCCACCTTGGTCTGGCGCCCCTGCTCACCTGCTCCACCATCCTGCTGTAGCCGATGCCCGCCGTGTTCTGCACACGCCCCCTGATGGTCAGCGAACATCATAGTGACCAGTTGTTCTGCCATTTGGTCTATTTGCATATTAGGACTATATATATATCTCTTTACCTCACCTCTTTGGAGGAGATACTATTTCCAGTTTACTGATGAGGAAATTGAGGCCCAGAGCATTTGCTCTCATTCTTACAGGCACATAACTACAAAATGTTAGTGCTACTAACTACAAACCGTACAAAATGCCAGATAAACCCTACAAAATGAATATTGAGTGAAATAAAAATGAAGTGAAAGAGTGTAACAAGACAATAGGTATAGAATATGGGCCTATTTATGTAGAAAATACTAAAGAAAAAGTGTGCCCTCGTGTGTGTGCGAGCCTCGCTCCCTCCCCCCCCCCCCCACACACACACATACAGAGGTAACGAGAACCAGGGCTGAGCACACTACATGGATGACAGGGATTATTTGATGTAGCTGAGCAGGGAAAAGACAAGTAGGAAAATATTTTCAAGTTTGTTCTCAGTAATCTCTTATGTTGTTTAAATCTTTAATTCATGTGTTGCTTGGGTAATTACGAACTTCAAGATCAAGAAAGGACTTGCAATGCTAAAATGAACATTTGAAAATAGAAACATCAGAGAAGAAAGTGGTGGCAGCTCTGATTTCAACTAGAACCGACTTCAACATTTGTGCTATTTCTACTAAACTGGGTGGCCTTTTAAAAGGTGTGATTAATGTTTAAAAAATCCCATGAAAGAGGATGGTGACTCTTCTGACTCCCTTTGGTCCTTGGTAAACTCTGCTGATCCCTAGCTGACTTGGGACACATCAGAAGTCCATCCTAAATCTATTTAAGCCTGTCAATATATATCGAGTACCTATAATGCACCAGTTACACTGTGAAACCCAGGGGAGGCTGCAGAGATTGAAAAAACATCTTCTCTGCCCTTGAGGTGTTTACAGTGTCATGAACAGACAAACTAATACCCATCGCTGACACACCAAGCCCAGTGCTACACATGTGGTGACAGTGGGAGAAGCAATGCCCCATGGGGCATTAGGAGGGGACAGTTATAAGGCTAGGTAGGGCTCATGTAACAATTGATTGGGTACCTAGGCAGATGTATAAGAGCTGGGCATGAAGGAAGATACTAAGATGTGGCCTTGGTTCTCAAAGACTATGTATTGTTATAGAAAAGAGAACATTAAAATATAGAAAATGATACAGACCAAGAAAAAATAAAAGTAGTACATAATTGACTTCTAGGTAGTTAGGCCCTAAGAGAAATAGGAAGTCAGAACAGACTAAGAATTGTACAGGAGGGTTTCAGAAGGAAATAAATGACAATACCACTATTTTTTTTTTTCTTAGCAGTTGCTCTACGTGAGAGAGGTGGCTGGAATCCTAGTTTGCATTTTGAAATTGGTCTTTGAGTGGACTTGCTCTTGATTCTCTGACCCTTGTTTAAAAAATGAACAGGTTAACAAATCTATCTATAGCTGATGCATTTAATTAATACACACAGACATATATACACACACACATATACACATGTATATATGTACATGTTGGTGTACACATACTAGTATAAATCAAGCATCACATACATCCCTTTCTCTCTTTCCTCCTTCCCTCACTCCCTTGCTCCCCTTCCCTTCCTTCCTTTTTCTTTCTGCTAGTACTTCTAAGGCACTGGGCATAGAATCAGGCATACTTGATTAAAAAATGTTTTTATACTCTAAAAAATAGGAGAACAGAAGTATAGAGGAGATAGCTGTGTAGGGAGTTTCCCTTTAAGAGACATTAAACCTGTGTTCTGGATCCTTGTAGTAGTTCTGTGACCAGGTATCTTCAGTACCTAGCACAGTGCTAGCACATACTAGATGCTCAGTAAGCATCAATTCTCTCCTCTTCCCTTTTTTCCTATCTTTTTCACAACAAACCTTTAGTGATCCAAGCCAGTGTCTCAATACAGTGACTGGGTCAATTATTATTGAGCAACTCTGAACCGCTTAGAGTGAAGATAACAGTGTAAGTAGATTAAAAAATGCATGTGCATGTAGGGCAAACAACATTTACTGTTAAGTATTATGGAGATTATTTTTGAAAAAAGATATTTCTATCATGTTGACTTATTTTTTTTGTTTTTAATCCTTTTAGAACAGATACAATTCTTCCAAAGCCAGTCTAACTCATACTTATTTAATTAAAGACTGACCTCAAGACTTAGCTCCTTCATGCATTTTTTTAAACATAATAACTTTTCAAATTATATAAGTATACACTCTTACCATAGAAAATCAGTAAAATAAAGAATAAGCAAACAGAGTTGTCATCCTACAAGCCAGAGAAAATCTTTGCTAGCATTTTGTTTCAAGTGTTTCTAGTCTTTTTATGCTTATTTATAACATATTTGTTACTTATATTTGGTGGGATCATACTTTTTGCATTCGATTGCACAGATGTTTAGTGTGACCTAGTTTACGATCAGTACTCCCTTTCACGGCAGTCCTGAGGTGGCCATAGAGAAGAGGCCCGTGTTCGAACCTGATTGAATTCTGTGCCAAGGCTTCTCTTTCTTCCACTCTCACCCCCCAAAGTGTGGAAGGCCGGGGAGGACTTCTGCTCTGTACCTGGCACGGCAGACTGTGGGGGCCATTGGGTGTCAGGAAATCCACCCTGGCAGCTGGCTGCTTCGGATGTTCTTGGAGGGCTGACCAGACAGGAGCAGAGACAGAAAACAGTTGAGTTGGTTGGCACATGTCCTGAGATCCGTGCCACAGTAGAGGGACTGGTTAATACTTGATGTGACCTGAAAGTGGCCAGAAACAGAAGCAGGAGGAGAGAAAACAGCCACCCCTTGGTGTCCTTACTGATTACTTCTTTGAAGCCAAGGAACCACGCCAAGTTCAGGAAGACCCTTGGAGCCCTGTTTGAGGAAAGGTCCTTTATCACCTGAACTGACTAGGGATGCCATGCCATGTCCCTGGGTTCAGGGTGGCCCACGGAATCTATGTCATCCTATGTTGGATGACTGATAGCAAATGCTCCTTGATTCAGTATGTTTATTAATCACCAACAATGTGTCATAGACCGTGCTGAATACTGTGGATAGAAAGATTAATAGAAATGGCCCTTGTCTACAGGAAACAATATATGCAGAAGTAGATTTATACAGAGAATAATGTAAGTCTTGGAGGCAGTAGTGGGGTCATGCTGATTGTCTAGCCATGAGAATTGAATGGGGCCTCATGAATGATGGTTGGATACTTACATATTATATTTCCCTACTTAATACAGCCTTTTATCAAAAGCTGAATTTTGCATATAACTTCAATTGTGCAGAGCTTCTCCTGCTATTACTTGTGTTTTGAAACCTGAGTGAATACATCACTGTCTTTTGTTTGTTTGTTTGTATTGTTTTTACAATGTGGTTTCTTTGGAAAAGTCTTTTTGACACACTGCTTTCTCCTTAATCCAACATTTAATCTCCTTTATAGTCCTGTAAACCAGGAACTTGATGTGAGAAGTTACAAGTTTCATTATTCCTCTAATGATCTTTAGAGCCAGGTTCCTGGGACTCTGACATGGATAGACTAACTGAGCAATGCTTCTCCCCCTTTGGTATTTGTCAGGCTCCCCAAATAATGAGATTCTTGTCACTGTTGGAGGGTCAGTGGGGACTTTAAGTGATAACTGCAGGTTGTTTCTGGACATGTGTCAATAAAATGTCTATTTCATGATTGCAAGTTGCACAACAATGTGATTTACCACTGTAGGCAAAACTGGTTCTGGCTTTTGGCAATTTTAGAGTAAAATAAACATTTTTAACTGGATAGAAGTCAGCTAGATCTCTTATGACCACTGGAAGACAGTGTGTGTATTACTGGCCAGATAGATCTTCAGGAGATCTCTAGGGTGGCAATTCTCAAATTGTAGCATGTGTAAGAATCATCTGGAGGGCTGGTTAAAACACAGATGGTTGGGCTGCACCTCTGGAGTTTTTGATTCAGCTGGCCGTGGTGGGTCTCAGAATTTGCATTTCTAGCATGTTCCCAGATAATGCTGATGCTGCTGGTCCAGAGACCACACTTTGAGATCCACCGATCTAGCAGATTCCCTTACTCTGTAAAACTAGTACTAGTTTTTAAAAACGTAGACTTGAAAAGAACAAAAAAACTACTGGAAAATGGATAATCATTGGAATAGCCATTCTGAGGAAGACTAGAAAATTTGCTCTGTGTTTAAGTGTTTTCATGGAGAAAGACAATAACTTTCCTTATAACTTATTCGAATAGGTTTTCAATGGAATACAAATCTACTGTAAAGCCTGCACCTGCAACTTAGTTCATCTTTGTCTTAGACTTTTTGACTTTGGAAAGGTGGCACTGTATGGTAATTGAAGACATTATCAGTCTTCTCTGTTTCCTTCCACCCCGGACCCCCATTCTAAGTAATAGATTATTTCTATGCCTTAGTACTGACCTTAATTTAATTTTGATAAACAAAAGCATGTTGAAGAGTAAGTCCAATTATCTTTGATGAGAGAAGGCTGAACTCTTTTAACCTATACAAGAAATATTTCACAAAAGACTCCCAAGTTATGGGAGGAAATTTATTTGACCAAGACATGATAGGCAGAAGTGACTTTAATTTAGCATGCCTCTTTTGAGTAAGGCTTTATGTTAGATATTTATTGGGTACATTGTGGTGCAATTTGTATCTTCCTATTAGTGAATTAATGCCCCATGTAATACTTTTCCCATGGAATATTTGTGCAACTTTTCCTCGGACATCAAGGATAAATTCCAGTTTTTATGGAGCCTGACACTTATAAAATCTGGGAAGCTCTCTTAAAGAGTACAAGTATATCTGATATTTCCAAATTTTACAGAAATATATACTAATTTGCAAATATGGCCTAACTTCTTTCAGGGTTGGAAGTGGCCCATGCTAGGAGCCCTGAAGTTTAGGTTTCATTAGTTTCTAGGGCAATTCACTTCTGACTGTATTACTGGCCTCTAACACAATTTCTGATACATTGTAGATACTCAAGGAGATTCTGTAGAGTAAATTCATGAATTCTTCATCACAGTATCTTCAAAGCAATGTGGATTCCTTTATTTTTGAGCCATTGTTGTCATTATCCATGACTTGATGTGGAACATATATTAGTACTAAGATTTTATTTTTAGAAAGAGAATACAGGATCTAAATCAACCACTGTTTTTTCTATATAGAATCAATAACATATTCATAAGGGGACTCCTATCATAAGGTAACTAGATGGCCAGTGATGACAAAATAGTGATGAATGGCTTACACCAAGGAGGACATTAGCTAGATAGATCTGACAAATGGAACGCAAGGCTGGGGAGGTGGGATTTCAGAAGACCCTATTGTTCTATTTTCTGATTTTCAGAGGAGATGAGACTGAGAGCTTTTGAATGATGGAGAATTTGCACTCAGATCAGGACAATTTTAGCAGAGCTTTGGCTACTGCAGGACACAGGCTGTGGGAGGCCGGGGTTGGCCCAGGACAGATAAACAACAGAGAGCATGTGCTGACCCTGGAGTGTAGTCAGAGCTGTGAGTGTGTATGGTCAGATGAAGATGCACCAGTGTTTCTGCTTTGAGATGGCAGCAAAAAATAAGTGAAGGAGTAGTTTTAACTTCCTCTTGCTTAAGGTCAATGTGGTGACTTAGGTCCTACTAGAAATTCTGAAAGAAAATATAAAAATAGAGGATTAAGGAAGTAGGCAGAACAATTTAAAGACAGTCACAAACATGAAAAAGGTTTTTATTTGATTTGTTGTCATGAGGACGTCACTTAAAAAAAAAGGAGGACCACGTTATTAGCCCATTATGTCCCTGATCAATATAGACCACCCATTCCTTTTAAAGAGTTTATGCACAATAGCTAAGAGATTGCCCAGGGAAAACAAAGTATCATTTATAATAGCTATTTGAATGTTTTATATAAAAGCTAATCTTCTGAAGATGTAGAGAAATTATTGTAGATTAAAATAAGAACTAAAGATGTGCATTTATAAGAAATTAATGATAGTTCTGAAATTGAAGATCCATTTAGTGCAGGGAGAAATAAATACAAATTGTAACATCTATCTGATGGAGTTTTGTTTAGATTGCTTCTGGAGATAAACCATCTATAATCATATAAATCAAGAGCTGGTATTTGCCATAAATTTGCAATATTTAGCATAATTTTCGTTTGCATTTCATCCTAAAGTGACACCAAGAAATATGAGATTAATAGTTAGTTATTAAGTGAAAATGACTTCCATGTCTGTAGTCATTTATAGAAACAGTTACGTGTAATTCATTTAGGGAGCAGAGAAAATTAATTTGCAGCTGTAGTGGGATCTAGCACATTAAAACAAAGAGGGAAGTGGCATATAGAAATAAACACTTGGAACATAAGGATGGATTCATTTTTAACCCCTCGTTTTGATTTCTCTGTACTTCCTGAGACCTTATGGTACCTTTCAGGTCACACACTTTTGTTTGTTGACTCCAGAACGTTTTACTCATAGCTTAAGAAACAGGAAAGTTGATACCTATTCTGACATCCTATCATAACATGGGAGAATTCAGGCTTATCCATTTCTAGGCAGCTAAAGGGTCAGACAACAGCAGTGGCGGTATGGTGCCTTTGATTAATTTTAATTACTGTTTTCATTAGGAAGTGTCAGATTAGGTTCTGATTTAAAAACACAACATGTTATCTACTTCTATTTGTTCCAATGTACTATATATTGGCAGCGATGTTGAAGTTAAATTTGATACATCATTTTTCTTTAAACAATCGAAGCTCTGGCTTTATGAGTTTAAAAATATATAGCTAATATTTTCTAAGCATATACCATGCCTCAGACATCTTCAAAATGCTGTATATTTGCTAACTCAGTTGTGTTATTTTTTAAAAAAAATATATTTTATTGATTTTTTACAGCGAGGAAGGGAGAGGGATAGAGAGTTAGAAACATCGATGAGAGAAGAACATCGATCAGCTGCCTCCTGCACACCCCCCACTGGGGATATGCCCACAACCAAGGTACATGCCCTTGACCGGAATCGAACCCAGGACCCTTCGGTCCGCAGGCCGACGCTCTATCCACTGAGCCAAACCGGTCAGGGCAGTTGTGTTATCTTAATTACTGGAGCCCTTTCCCCTCAAAGTCATGCATTCACTCATCCAGAAGCTACCTGCTGAGCACCATCTCTGTGCCAGCCACTGACCTAGGTTGGAAATACCACTGTTTTAGAGGAAGGTGGAGGGAAAAGGTCACAGTTAAGAATTTATAAAAAAATAAGTCTGACTTCTGGTCAGTGTGGTATTATAAGTTCATATTTTGAGGCCCCATCTACTCAGAGATATATCAAAACTAGATAAAATAGTTTAAAAACATAAAAAACAGTATTATGTGAAAATTTAAAATTAGACCTTTAGATGGACCAGAGAGAATACAGAAATGCCAAGCAGTTGTGAGCTGAAGGACAGGGTGGACTCGCTAGGCTCTGGGTCTGGAAGCAGACGGAGGTATCTTAGAAGCTTGAGGGGCTAGAAGAGAATAGTAGCTCCCTAAAGCCAGACGTGGAATTAGGAACTGTGCCTTTCCCACTTCCCCCTTTCCCCATAGCTGCTGCCTGGGCCATTGACTTCCCGAAGCTGTGCATTTAGCACCGGGAGCATAGCATCAGCCCATGTCCAGGACCTGAGCCAGGGCACCTGCTGCGTTGGTTTACGGGTCTGTAGGAGCCCCAATCATATCATAGGGCAGTAACAGAGCTAAGAAGATAAGACACCTGGATCTGGGTAGAGTGTTCAGAGGACAGGTGGCAGGAACTACAGGTTAACCAGTGCTACTGATTCGGAAGAAGTCTCAGTGTGCTGGTATAACATGGGGCTGTTTTTATTTTTAGTTTTTTTTTCTAATCATTACTTTCAATTATATTAGGGTGCTTCCTAATTTCTTTCCCATTCTTACAACAAGTCACTATCTGATTTATAGTCACTTTAATTTACTAACTTATTCTAGCTCAGATTAAAACTATAATCTTGCAAGACTCCTGTCTGCCGCCACAGGCTACAACTGTAGCTCTGGTAGCTTGAAGGCAAGGGCAGGAGCTGGCTGTGGTCTGGCTCAGAGGCATCTTTTTCTCTCATTTCCTCTAACAACGGTAGGTCCTCTTGGATTGGGACGGATGAGGGAAAGGGGAGAGGGGGCCTGACTTCTTGCTATTCATAAATCCTGCTGTTACTTGGATTTGGCTTAGTTCTGTCTGGAATTGGTGCCCTCTATTTTAGGTGGTGTGCCCTGCGTTCTAGGGGGGAAATACCTTTAACTCATTCTGTCTCTGAGGATCATCGCAGACCGAAACTGCACAATTTCCCTTTGAGTCCTGCTGATGGTCCATATTCCCAACCACTTCTTTGGTTGGATGTGTGATTACTTGATCCAGTGGCCACATGGAGCCCCTTCTTCTCAACTCTGTGCTGCTTTGCATAAAGCCAAGTAACCTGGCTGAGTCTGGGGGAGCACTGAGGTGGGGTGGGCTTACTGCAGCTCTGTCTCTGCAAGCCTTACTTTATGAGCTCTTCCGATAGGGTCTCCTAACTTTGGTTCACACATTCAAGGACCAGAATAGGCACTCATTTACATAAAACTCCAAAACATCCTCAGGGGACTGGTGCTAAGTACCTCCAAGAATACACTTACTAATGGAAAGGTAACCATTGAAATATTAGAAATATAATGTAGGATTAGAAAACAGTTTGTGGAGAACAGACATACAGGAAATGTTCTTTGTCCAATAGCCACAAGGAAGAGAGAGGAAAATACTAATACAAACTGTAGGTACACAGACGTTACAAAATAAGATGGTTAAAATAAGTATGGTTAGACTGGTAATGAAAATGTATGTAACTATATATCCTTACCAATTAAAAGACAGAAACTAATAAATTAGATTTTTTAAAATGCAGCCATAGACATAAAGGAATGTATATACAGCAAGAGTTAAAGTATCAGAACAAGATATGAGTAATAAGAAAATGCTAAGCAAATGAAAATCGGTATAAAAATGTTAACATCAGACGATTTGATTTTTAAAAACAATTAGATTGTGAAGCAAAACAATACAAAACACATTATCATGGGTTAGAAGATTCACTACATAATGATAAAGGGGCAATAAATACATCAAATAGATACAATAATCATCAACTTATAAACTCCTAATAACACAGCCTCAAAATATATAAAGAACAAAACTGTCAAAATTGCAGAGTAATGTCTAACTAATGGAGGATTTCAGTATACATCTTTTACCATCCCAAACCAAGCAAAGTAAAACATTTAGTAAGTATAAAGACTTGATCAGCAAAAAACACAAGCTTGAATGTGTGCACGTGTGTGCATACACATGCACATACCCATGTTCCTATTAATGAAAAATACATATTATTGAATGCACACATAAAAAACTTTTAAACACAAATATACAAAAATATTCCATATACTAAATGATAGATATTTTTATATTCATAAATTTTAAAGAATTATGATCATCTTTGATATCTGTATAATTAGAAATCAACAATACTCCTGTCTTCCACATGTTGAGGCAAAAAACTTGACCTCTACCAACTTAAGTTCGGTTGTTGAGAGCCTGCAGATTAATTAATGACAGATTAACAGGAAAAAAATTCATTATGCCTGCATTCAGGAGTACTCTATAGGGAGCACCACTAGGAAAAGCCTGGGGGTAAAGGCTTACTTACCAGCTTAATAAGGGAGAGGGATTACTTAAGGCTTCAAAGGATGGGAGGTTCTGATAATGTTTGTTTACACAATGTTATTTGAATGTCCTGGTACCCAAGGTCAGTTGCGTCCTTGATGGAAACCTCTTTGGAGTAAAGGGGTAGGTTTGTGGTGAATGACTCCTGTAAATTTTTGCCTCAGATAGGGAAAGTTTATATTAGCTTTTTTTTTCATCTGTAGCTCCGATGTTTTCACTTTGAAGTTATCTTGAAACGATTCTAGTGGGTTGTTGGTGGCTTCATTTCCCCCATGTGGAACTTCTTGGAAAGAAGCTGGGTTGCTTGCTCTGGAGAGAAGATTCAGGTTAGAAAATGTAAGGTAACATATCTGAAAAAGGAGAGAGGAGCACAGATTAGAATGAGGGGGAAATATTGATTGTTGGAGCAGACTATAAACCCAATTTCTGAGTCTATAGTGCAGCCAGTCAATATTTTCAACATTGGCTTTGAAGTCTTTTTCCATGGTGGAGTATAGATGCCAGTGGAATTTGGTAGATTTCCTAGTTTTAATATTGAATGTTCTTAGTGATGGCACAGATATCAATGTCATAGACATGGTTATTTTCTAGAGTAGAAAGTATTGTGGTAAACTTCCTGAGTACTCCTTAGGCAATCAACTCCAGGCACAAAGTGATGAGCACTTTGAAGTTTATATCAAGTCATTGAACTTCAACTCCCTGGGCTTCTTCTTCCTGTGGGAAATGGGCAGCTACAAGACAACCTAGACTTGTCCCTAGGCTAGTCAGGTTTTGGTTCTCTACTCAGGAGGGTGGGAGAGAAATTGGGAATGGTCATTTGGAGGGATGTAGCCAGATCATGAACTAGAATAATGGAGAATTTGGTAAGGACTGACAAAATGTGTGAGGTGGCAGGATCCAGGCAATTTACAGGTAGATAGTAAAACCTCAAAGACAGCATAAAATTAGAAGTCAACTACAATAAAAGCAATCACAAAAATTCAAACACTTGGAGGCTGAATAGTATACTATTAAACAATGAGTGGGTTACCAAAGAGATCAAAGGAGAAATAAAAAACATCCTGGAAACAAATGACAATGAAAACACAATAATCCAAAATCTTTGGGACACAGTGAAAGCAGTCCTGAGAGGGAAGTTCATAGCATTACAGACCTATCTCAAAAAAAACAAAAAAAACCCAAATCAAACTGGTAATAAACCATCTAAATCTGCAACTTGAAGAATTAGAAAGAGAGCAACAAGAAAAGCCCAAAGTGAGCAGAAGGAAGGAAATGATAAAGATCAGAGCAGAAATAAATGACATAGAGCCCCCCCAAAACAAACCCCACAAAAAACAAACAAACAAACAAAAAAAAAAATACAAAAGATCAATGAAACCAAGAGCTAGTTTTTTGAAAGGATAAAAAGATTTATGAATCTCTAGCTAGGCTTACCAAGAAGCAAAGAGAGTGGACCCAAATAAACAAAATCAGAAATGAAAGAGGTGAAATAACAACAGACCCCACAGAAATACAAAGAATTGTAATAAAATAAAATACTATGAGCAACTCTATTCCAACAAACTGGTCAACCTAGAAGAAGTGAACAAATTCCTAGAAAAATAAAACCTTCCAAAACTCAATCAGGAAGAATCTAAAAATCTCAATAGGCCAATAACTATGGAAGAAATTGAAGCAGTCATCAAAAAGCTTCCAGCAAACAAAAGCCTGGGGCCAGACAACTTCATAGGGGAGTTTGACCAAACATTCAAGGAAGAACTAAAACCTATCCTCCTTGGACTATTCCAAAAAATTTCAAGTGGAAGGAACACTTCCAAGCTCATTCTATGAATCCAGTATTACCCTAATACCAAAACCAGATAAAGACAACAAAATGAAAGAGAATTACAGGCCAGTATCCCTTATGAACATAGATGCTGAAATCCTCAACAAAATTCTAGCATATCAGATCCAGCATTACATCAGAAAGATCATACACCATGACCAAGTAGGATTTATCCTGGGTAGGCAAGGATGGTACAATATCCTCAAATCAATAAACATGATACATCACATAAACAAATTGAGAGATAAAAATCACATAGTCTTATCAATTGATGCAGAAAAAGCATTTGACAAAATCCAACACCCTTTCTTGATAAAAACTCTCAGCAAGGTGGGAATAGAAGGATCATACCTCAACATAATAAAAGCCATATATGACAAACCCGTAACCAACATCATACTCAATGGGCAAAAACTAAAACCATTTCCCCTAAGAACAGGAACAAGACAGGTATGCCCACTCTCACCACTCCTGTTCAACATAGTACTGGAAGTACTAGCCATTGCAATCAGACAAGAAAAAGAAAAAGCATCCAAATTGGAAAAGAAAAAGTAAAACTGTCCTTATTTGCAGATGACATGATATTGTACATAGAAAACCCCAAAGAGTCTATCAAAACATTACTAGACTTAATAAATGAATTCGGCAATATAGCAGGATACAAAATTAACACCCAGAAGTCTATGGCTTTTCTATACACCAATGATGAATTCACAGAAAAAGAAACTAAAAAAGCAATCCCTTTTACCATTGCAACAAAAACATTAAGATACTTAGGAATAAATTTAACGAAGGAGATAAAGGACCTGTACTCAATAAATTTCAGGACACTGAAAAAAGAGATAGAAGAAGACAGGAACAAATGGAAGAATATACCATGTTCATGGATTGGTAGAATCAACATCATTAAAATGTCCATATTGCCCTAGCTGGTTTGGCTCAGTGGATAGAGTGTCCCAGGTTTGATTCTGGTCAAGGGCCTGTACCTTGGTTGTGGGCACATCCTCAGTAGGGGGTGTGCAGGAGGCAACTGATTGATGTTTCTCTTTCGTCGATGTTTCTAACTCTCTATCTGACTCTCTTTCTCTCTGTAAAAAATCAATAAAATATATTTTTAAAAAATGTCCATACTATTCAAAGCAATCTATAAATTCAATGCAATCCCCATTAAAATACCAACAGCATACTTCAAAGATCTAGAACAAACTCTCCAAAAATTCATCTGGAATAAAAAAAAAAGACCCCGAATAGCCACAGCAATCCTGAGAAAGAAGAACAAAGTTGGAGAGATCACAATACCAGATATCAAGCTATTCTACAAAGCCACTGTTCTCAAAACTGCCTGATACTGGCACAAGAATAGACATATAGCCCAGTGGAACAAAACAGAGAACCCAGAAATCGACACAAGCCATTATGCTCAATTAATATTTGACAAAAGAGGCAAGACTATACAATAGAGTCAAGGCATTCTCTTCAATTAATGGTGTTGGGAAAATTGGACAGATACTTGCAAAAAATGAAACTAGACCATCAACTTACACCATAACAAAAATAAACTCAAAATGGATAAAGGACTTAAACGTAAGACAGGAAACCATAAAAATCTTAGAAGAAGCCATAGGCAGCAAAATAGCAGACATTTGTCATAGCAATATCTTTACCGATACAGCTCCTAGGACAATGGAAACTAAGGAGAAAATAACCAAATGGGACTATATCAAAATAAAAAGCTTCTGCACAGCAAAAGAAAACATCAACAAAACAACAAGAAAGCCCACTGCATGGGAGAACATATTTGCCAATGTTATCACCAATAAGGGTTTAATCTCCAACATTTACAGGGAACCCATACAACTTAACAAAAGGAAGATAAACAATCCAATCAAAAAATGGGCAACGGACCTAAATAGACACTTTTCAAAAGAGGACATTCAGAAAGCCAAGAGACATATGAAAACATGCTCAAAGTCACTAATTATCTGAGAGATGCAAATCAAAACAATAATGAGGTACCATCTCACACCTGTCAGAATGGCTATCAACAAATCAACAAATGACAAATGCTGGAGAGGATGTGTAGAAAAAGGAACTCTCCTTCACTGTTGGTAGGAATGCAGACTGGTGCAGCCATTGTGGAAAACAGTTTCCTCAAAAAATTAAAAGTGGAACTCCCATTTGACCCAGTAATCTGACTTCTAAGGATATATCCCAAGAAAACAGAAACACCAATCAGAAAGGCTATATGCACCCCTATGTTCATAGCAGCACAATTTACAATAGCTAAGATTTGGAAACAGCCTAAATGCCCATCAGCAGATGAGTGGATTAGAAAACTGTGGTACATCTACACAATGGAATACTACGCTGCTATAAAAAAAAAGAATTCTTACCATTTGCAACAGCATGGATGGAACTGGAATAAGTCAGTCAGTGAAAGAAAAATACCACATGATCTCACTCATTTGTGGAATATAAAGAACATTATAAACTGATGAACAAAAATAGATACAGAGGCAAAGAAGCGTCGAACAGACTGTCAAACTACAGTGGGAAGGCCAGGGAGGGTTTGGGGGAGGTAAGAGATCAACCAAAGGACTTGTATGCATGCAGATAAGCATAATCAATGGACACGCAAGACACTGCGGGGGGCGGGAGGGGAGTAAGGGCATGTGCTAGGGGGTAGGGGAGGCTGGGGGAAGTCAATTGGGAAAAAAAGGAGACATATGTACTACTATTTGTAATACTTTAAACAATAAAACAAACAAACAAAAAACCTCAAAGGTCCTATCAGGATTAGGACTTGATAACCCACAAGGGTGGGTTATAATTTTCACCTAAAACTTAATTTGTTTTCTCTGCAATCATTCCTATTTTAATGGAAAAGACTCAAAGTAAGATTAGTCTTGCTTACAAAATAAATAAGGTTAGTCTTGTTTACAAAACACATCTGGTTCATTCTATTTGGCCAGATTATTTACATAAGTGTTGCAAGACTGATAATTGACCATAGAAGTGTTTTTTTTTTTTTAATATATTTTTATTGACTTCAGAGACAAAGGGAGAAAGAGAGAGAGAGATAGAAACATCAATGATGAGAGAGAACCATTGAACAGCTGCCTTCTGCACGCCCCCGACTGGGGATTGAGCCCGCAACCTGGGCATGTGCCCTTAACTGTAATTGAACCCGGGACCCTTCAGTCCACAGGCTGACTCTCTATCCACTGAGCCATACCAGCTAGGGTGACCATATAAGTGTTTTTAAAACTTGCTGCTGGAACTTTTATAAAGAATCTCAGATTGTACTAAAACCTCCCAAGGCTAAGAAACTGCACCAAAAACTTGTCACTAGGCTTCACCTGTAGTCTAGATTTTAGTGACTCCCTTTGTTCTCAAGGTTTCTAAAATATCCTCATTCCTAGCCTGCCAAGAAGTACCTTCCTTATGCACCTGTAAGGCTTGAACCCTATATGCCAGGTACCAGGCCAGTTTTCCCAAGAGGGCTTTGTAAGCATTGGCTTCATGAGGTCAACCGTAGTTCCTTCAAGCTGTCTGACATGTCATTTAAAAGTCATTTTAAAATATGACATTCCAGTCAAAGCTTTGGTTATATAACCAACGTTTCCAATTATGTCCTGTTACAAGGAGGTCAGATTCTTATCATATTTATGCAAATAACCAGATTGTCATTGCACATAAGAATACCTAATGAGAGTTTCTGAATTCCGGAGGGATTAGGCAGGGAGAAAAATATACATGTTTGATTGTTTTCTTTCTGTTTACAGAAGTTTAATTTATAACACCATAAATTATAGGTAATTTGTGTACATTATAGTTAGCTTGAGAGAAAAGAAAAGGAATATTTTAAGAAGTATTCCAAACAAAAGCCATTATCCTCTTTTCTCAGTTCATTCAGCCCCATGAATTCTCATTCTGCTTGATCTCGGGTTGGTTCTTTCATGAACCTATCAGCTTCTCCACTAGAATTCTGGAAATCCTAACTTATTTCAGCGGTATGATCTAAAGTTATTTGAGCAACGCAATTACAAGCCTGTTCCCTAGAGTGCCTGGCATAGTCCTTTCTCATGGGACTTTGAGACATTCCTTTTTGTTGAAGATAAACACTTTGGCCTATAGCTGATTGCAAAAGTTTCCAAGAAAGCATCAGTAAAACAGTATCTGTGGCTGACAAAAGACTTTAAGTAGCTGTGGTTAAAGATCTGATGAGAGTTCATCTTAAAAGCAATGCAATTGAAAGATAATTTGGTTGTTTCTGTGACATACAATATTAAAAGGAAAACTGGAGATAAGACTGATGACATTTATTATTGTTTTCTAATATCAGGCAAAATAGTATGAGGGCATATCATAGACAGTGAGGGCATTCACAGATCTTTAGGAACTTCATACAGTTTCTGAATACTTATGTGAACAATATTTACCCATACTCATATAACTTAGGGAAGGCCAAGCCTCTCTCCTTATTTGACAATGCTTTACATGCAATTCAACATACCTGGTTAATTTTTATCATCTCTCTTTTTATAAAGTAAAGAACAGGTCCTTTGAGATTTTACATGAGTTCTCTGGGGAATTTCAAAGTCGGTTCAAGATCAAGATTTTATTTAGGATTTGATTTTTAGAAGGCAAAATATCAAAGATAACAGAATGTCAAAATGTTTGAATACTTGATTAAATAGGGTCCCATGTAATTATGAAAAAATACTTAGTTATCTATTCAACAAAGTGACAATAAAGGTTGTAAAAGTAATAATAGAAAGTAACATGTTTATAAAGAAAGTTTAGCTTTTTCAATAGTGAGAAGACTGGGTTCTTTCTCTCTCTCTCTTAAATATTTATTGTTAAGATTATTACAGATGTCCCTCTATTTTCCCCCATAGCCCCCTTCCACCTGGTTCCTGCCCTGTCTCAGGCCTTCGCCAGCCTATTGTCTGTGTCCATAGGTAATGCATATATGCATATAAGTTCTTTGTTGAATCTCTTCCTGTCCCCCCACCCCCTTCCCTCTGAGAATCGTCAGTCTGTTCCATTTCCATGCCCCTGACTCTATTTTATTCACCAGTTTATTCTATTCATTAGATTTCTTATTCATTTATTTTTATTTTTAGATTCAATATGTTGATAGGTATGTATTTGTTGCCATTTTGTTGTTCATCTTTTTGACCTTTTTCTTTTTCTTCTTCTTCCTCCTCTTAAAGAATTTCCTATAACATTTCATATAATACTGGTTTGGTGGTGATGAACTCCTTTAGGGTTTTCTTGTCTGTGAAGCTCTTTATCTGACCTTCAATTCTAAATGATAGATTTGCTGGGTAGAGTAATCTTGGTTATAAGTCCTTGCTATTTATCACTTTGAATATTTCTTGCCACTACCTTCTGGCCTGCATAGTTTCTGTTGAGAAGTCAGCTGACAGTTGTACAGGCATTCCCTTGTATGTAACTAACTGCTTTACTCTTGCTGCTTTTAAGATTCTCTCTTTGTCATTAACCCTTGGCATTTTAATTATGATGTATCTTGGTGTGGTCCTCTTTGGGTTCCCCTTGTTTGGGATCCTGGACTGGGGTTCTGGTACTCATGGCCAACTTTGTAGAGATGATTTCCCTCCCGATTAAAAAAGTGGCCAACATTGGTGCTGGACCAGCCTGTTCAGCGCCTCCATACCTCCTACCAGTCTCAGTGTGCTTTCTTCTTTTACTTCTCTAGTTGTAGGACTTCCATTCAGCCAGCTTTCCAGTAGTTCTGAATGGTGGTTGTTCTGTATTTTAGTTGTAATTTTGATATGGTTACGGGGGGCAGGGAGTACAGGCATTTACCTATGCCACTACCTTCAAATCTCTCACTGAGTTCTCTTAAGTAGTCCAGAACTTGAAGGCAACAAAGGAAATTACTCTCATGAGACACAGAATCTTTGTTTATTAGGCAGATTACAATCCCTTATTAAGAGCAAACCAATAGCCCAAGAAAACTTTGTCATTTTAATAGAGAAAACCAAACTCTATTTTTGTATTAAGGAACTGTTAATACTAAAACTCATTAAAAAATAGAACCCATAATCCAGCCTGTGGCATAGCTCATTGGTTGAGTGTCAACCTACAAACCTGGATGTCAGGGTTCTATTCCTGGTCAGGACATATGCCCAGGTTGCCGGCTTGATCCCTGGTGTGAGGTGTGCAGAAGGCAGTCTATCATTGATTCTCTGTCATCATTGAGGTTTCTATATCTCTCTCCCTCTCTCTTTCTCTCTGAAATCAATAAAAATATTAAAAAAAAATAAAACCTATAAATAAATCCATCCAACCTCAGTTGGCTTTGACCATTCAATATACCAGTAGCATTCCTTTTCTGCAAACCTCTACAACTTTATTTTTCTTTTTCTTTTTTTGAGTTTAAGTTTTAATTTTTTTATTATTTTTTATTGAATTTACTAGAGGCCCAGTGCACGAAAATTCATGTACGGGGTGGGGGGGGGAGGGTGTCTTTCATTCCAGCCTGTGCCACCTCGCAGTTCAGTACTCCTTGGGGGTTGTCCACCTGCCAGCTTAGGCCCACTCCCGGGGGATCGGGCCTAAGCTGGCAGTCAGACATCCCTCTGGCAGCCCGGGAGCTCTCAGGGGATGTCCGACTGCAGCTTAGGCCCACTTTCCATGGGAAGAGGGCCTAAGCTGCAGTCAGACATCCTTAGCACTGCTGAGGAGGTGGGAGAGGCTCCCGCTATTGCCCCTGCTCTCGCAGCTGTCAGCCTGGCTTGTGACTGAGCTGAGTTCCCCCTCTGGGAGCGCACTGACCACTAGGGGGCAGCTCCTGCATTGAGCGTCTGCCTCCTGGTGGTCAGTGCATGTCATAGTGACCAGTCATTCCTGGTTGTTCCGCCTTTAGGCTCAATTTGCATATAATCCTTTTATTATATAGGATTGGGGTAACATTGGTTAATAACATTATATAGATCTCAAGTGTATAATTCTATCACACATCATCTGTATCTTGTATTGTATGTTCACCACCCATTTATCTCTCCTTTACCCTTTTCTACCTCATCTCACCCTGCTTTTCTTCTGGTAATCACCGTATTGTTTTTTGTGTCTATGAGTTTTTATATTTTTGCTTAATCCTTTAACTTTTTCACCCAGCTCCCCAACTCCCCCTTCCCTAGGACAGCTGTTGGTCTGTTCTCTACATCTATGAGTCTGTTTCTATGTTGTTTGTTGATTTTGTTGATTAGATTCTTCATATAAGTGAAATCATACAGTATTTGACTTCCTCTAACTGGCTTATTTCACTTAGCATAATACACTCTAGGTTCATCCATGCTGTTGCAAAAGGTAAGATTTCCTTATCTTTTACAATGGAGTAGTATTCCATTGTGTAAGTGTACCACAATTTTCTATATCTATACAGGTTTTGCCCTATTCTTTTCTTCTTTTTCATTGTGGAACAACCAGTCACATTTCATTTTAGGAAAAAATTACTCTCCTTTTTCTTTTGACAACAGACTTTATTACAGACTTTTCATATAAGTTGTTTCCCTTTACCCTTATTATTTCTAATATTTTCATTCATGTTTCTTATTATAATTTACTAGAGGCCCAGTGCATGAAATTCGTGCACTCGGGGGGTCTCTCAGCCCGGCCTGCACCCTCTTGCAGTCTGGGAGCCTCGCAATCAATCGCCCTGCAGAGGAAGGCCTGGTCTACCTGCTGCAACACCACCAGCCAGGTAGCCTGGGCCTCGCTCTTTGGGACAATTGATCGCGGAGCCCCCCTGATTGATTGCCCCGCTAGCCGGTGGCCTGGGCTTCCCTCTGCGGGGCGATCATGGGACGATGGCGGGGTCCCTTGACCAATCACATGGCACCCGCCTTAGCTGTCCTGGCGCCAGTGCATGTCATAGCGTGGTCATCTGAATGGTTTTTCTGCTGTTCGGTCATTTGGTCGATTTGCATATTATGCTTTTATTATTATAGATTTTTATCATTAGTAACTGTTAAGGAATGAATGTAACTATTATGCTCTCCCCCCCCATTATTATGTCGAAGCCCTCACTTCCAATGTGAGTATATTTGGAGGTAGGGTCTTTCAGGAGGTTATTTAGGTTAAATGAGGTTTTAAGGGTGAGGTCTAAATCTGACAAAACTAGTGTCCCTATAGGAAGAGGAAGGGATACAAGAGACTTCTGTGTGTGTGTGCACACAGAGGAAAGGGTATGTGAGGACACTGTGAGAAGGCAGCTGTCTAAAAGGCAGAAGAGAGACCTCAATCAAGCAGATGTCACCTTGATCTTGGACTGAGGGTCTCTAGAACTATGAGAAAATGAATGTCTGTAGTATCTTGTTATGACAGCCTGAGCTGATTAATACAGAAGATTTTCTTTCACAGAGAAAACTAGGAAGTGGACAGTTGTAAATTATCTGTCATATGCCAGCATTTTATAGCAAATTTGATGAATTTTAAAGATATATGCTTCATTATAGTAAGGTTTCTTATTGTGATAAAAAGACTGTGTTTATTTACAGGCTCATATCTTTAGCCTCTCTGCACCATATAAAAATAAAGAGCCAAAAAATATATACTCTAACTTATGCTTAATAATGAATGTGTCAACACTTGCTTTTATTTATAAATGATTTAGCTATTTAATGAATTGCTCACATTTAATTTAGCCTCACTTTAGGGCTACAAGTTCCCAGAAAGATCTTAGAAACTATTGTTTTTAGGTAGACACATTACAAAATGTTATTATTATTGAAATAAAGTTTTCAAAATAATGACTCAATTTGATTCAAATAAAATTCATTACTTTTATACTTTTAAACATCTAGTAGATATATTTGCTTATTTGACTAGTAAACCCAGGTAAAATAAAACTTATGCTTGTATTACACTTAATGAAGATATACCTATTTTTATCAGAACAAAAATATTACATCAGTCTTCTTTGCCAAAGATTTACCCAAATCGTATGGATTTGTAAAACATTTGGATTAGTTCCTATAATCTGGGAGGTTTAAGAATATTTAATTTATATATGAACTTTTTTACTCTAAGCCAATTAGAATAGAGTTCCTTTAAGGAATGCTATATATTAATTTGGTAATACAATGCAGATATAGGAAAATGCCAGATATCATAACCTAGAACAAACATAAACATACAGACAAGTGCAAATAGAGAACTTATGGCTTTCATTCTAAAATTTTAGCCCTGAGTTAGGCGTAGCATAGTAATGCAAAATTCAGTTGTTTATGTATGAGTTGGTTCTTGTCTTTGTCCTGCTTTATATTTTTATCCCAATGGGTGTTTCTGGCAGATAGAACAAGTTGTTATCTCCTCAAGATGAGAGCAAAATATTTTTATCAATATTTACAGAGAATATTGTTAAGGTTTTCTTTTGCCCTGATATGCAATCTTATGGAGGTTGTAGACTAAAATTTGTGTCAGAGATTGAAGAGACATCAAGTAGCCATCTGAGTGTCTTCATATTCTTCTGAGTGGATAAATTATCCAGTCTGCTCCAGTTAGTCCTTTTTCAGCCTCAGATGGTTGCTTTTGGTGGTCCCTGAGTCCCTGGAGAGCCCTTGATGGGGGCAAGGATTGAAGTTTGAGTGACTTCTGTTTGCTCTTTAATTTTGTTACAGGAGTGTTTTGGGCTACCCATGATACTTTTTATGTCCTTTCAGTTTGATCCTCCTATAGGTACAAATAGAACATTTGTTTACAATGAGAGCACTATAAAAGTCCTTTAATTTAAAAGCTTCTATAAGTCAAAGAATCCATCATCTGGCCATTGACAATTAGGATCCACATACCCATTCCTAATGGGACTCAAACCAATAAACCTTTTATGGCTTATCATGAACTTAGTAGGCATCTGTGAAGAGGGTGCAGGAGGTGCAGCCCCCATAATCCAAAATCATTCCCACCTACAGCTGAAAAGAAGAAAGCCAAGTTGTCATGGGCAGTAAGAATGCTTAGTTGCAGTCCTCCCATAAAGTGATGGATCTCCAATCACAGGCCTGCTAATCTGTGATACCAGGTGGGTGATACTGAGATGGGAAGTTTCAGAAAAGAGTCGTGTGGGTTGAGACCCTTTAGGATTTAGACTTAGATGACCTCCCTGAGATTTGACAACAGTTGACAGAAAGTTTAGCTCATGCCCCTTATGTCTCAAGCCCCCCACCTGATTTTGGCCATCTCTGGACACAGACCCAATGATTCAGGCCCACAGGCAGGCAGAAGACCAGAGAAAGAGAATGCTCTCTCTGGTTCCAAGTCAAGCTCTCAGGACACAACAATGAGACAGAAGAGGAAACTCATCTGGTTTCATTGGTGATTCATAGCAAATTTGTCCAAGCAGACACTAGTGCCATGAAAACCGAAAACTCACCAGTCTGTGAGGCTGGCTCTAACATCAGGCTTGTGGGACCCAAGCTTATGTCCATCCCGTGATTCTCCTTCTTATGACAAGCAACAATTTAAAATATATATATATATATATATATATATATTTATTGATTTTAGAGAGGAAGGGAGAGGAATAGAGAGATAGAAACATCAATGATGAGAGAGAATCATTGATCAGCTGTCTCCTGCACGCCCCCCACTGGGGATCGAGTCCACAATCCAGGCATGTGCCCTTGGCCAGAATTGAACCAGGGACCCTTCAGTTTGCAGGCAAACGCTCTATCCACTGAGCCAACCTGGCTAGGGCAAGCAACACTTTTTAATTTTATTTTTAAATTTACCTTTATTTTTTAAAGTATTACAGATGTCCCTTGTTTTTTCCCCCAGTGACTCCCTCCACCTCGCACCTGCCCCTCCCAGGCCTTCGCCACACTATAGTCTATGTCCATGGGCTATGCATATCTGCATATAAGTTCTCAGGTTAATCTCTCCCCAATTCCCCCAGCCCCACAACACTTTTACACAGCACAACACAAAACAGTAGTACAAACACAGTGACAGAACACAATGGCTGTCCCTGGGAGATCCAAACCAGAATCACAATTCCCAAAAGACTAGTTCTAACAAAAATTGTTCTCTGGTACATTTAAATTTTGGAATTTTCTTTTCGAAAATGTGAGAAGCTCTTACCATTTTTGCTGAACTAGATCCCAAGCAGAGATCTGGGAGTCTGACCAGTAAGAAAGCTTAAGCCAGCTTGGTCAGAGATCCAAGAGCTCAGCTGCAGGCTCCAGAATGAGTGAGGATTTCTGACCATCCCGTCCTTGTTGCTAACACTGGGGGGAGGAAAGTCTCTTTCTGTACCAATTTAGGTTTGAGTGTTTGCAGGCCTGCAAGTTAATTGACAACAGAAAAATTAACAAAAGAAAAATGTATCACACACACACTATGAGTACTCTATAGGGATTACCTTGCTGAACATCTAGGGCAAGTGTTCATAATCCTATTTAATAAGGGTGGTGGTGGCTAGGACTTTAAAGGATGGAGGTTCTGATGAGGTTTGTTTATATAAATTTGCTTTGAAATGTACCCAAGGTCAGTTGCCTCCCTGAGAAGACTTCCCTGAGTGGTGGTGGTGGGGTGATGGGAGGGGGTGGTTGTGGCAGGTGACTTTAGTAAACCTCTGCTTTAGTCAGATAGGGGACATTCCGATAAGATTTCTTTCTGCATCCGTAGCTCAGATGCTTTCACTTTGATGTAATCTGTATACCATTCTGGCAGGTTGCTGGTCCCTGCACAGGGAAAACTGAGGAGGTGCAACATTTATCATTTAGAGTGGAGGCACTGCGGGGGGTAGGGGGGGGTGGTTGGAGACAAAGAGTTGTTTGAAAGAAGGCAGGTGAAGTTGTTGCAATCTCTGAATCTCTTCCTCCAAACTGCAGAGCTGGACAAAGAAATAGCCCTGCTGCACTCTCGGGAGGGAGGGAGGGAGGGAGGGAGGGAGGGAGAGAGAGAGAGAGAGAAAGACAGAGAGAGAGAGCACTGATTTTTTCTTCTGGAGAACAAGAAGCAGAGAAGCTTCAGAAGGGGTGCAGACTGGCATTGCCTAGGGGGGCATAGGGCTGAAAACAGCAGGGCTCCCTTCCCCCCACCTGGTCTCCAAGCACTAGCCACAAGGTGTGTGCTTCCCCAGGCAGCAGATTGGGGATACTTTTCTGGAAAACCTGAATGGCTCTAGAAACCAGATTTCTGTACACTGACATGGAGGAGCTTCTCAAAAAAGAAAAAAGAAAAAAAATCATCCCAATCACCTGACAGAGAGCCCACCGATTATAAGCTCTTTCTATCACACAAAGGTTCAATCAGCTTCTAGTGCCTCCTGCTTAAGTATAAACAGGCAATGATAACCTGATTCTTGACCAAGCCTAAAACATGGATGAGAGAGGCTGAAAACAAACAAACAAACACCCTGAACTAAAAGGACTCAGAGGAAATAAATATTTCATAAGAAAATCTTAGAAGAAAAAATTCTGTAATTCTGTTGTTTATATAGGAGGGCTGACATCAGAGTCTATAGTCACAGACTATTAGAAAAAAATGAAATGTCTATCAATAGGATCTTGACTAAATTAATTTGTTATAATATTCTGATAACTCCATAATCTGGAAAGAAAACAAAAGAGTTAAAGTAATTCTATGTATTTCAAAATGGAAAATATTCATACCATGTTGTTTGCTAGATTAAAAACACACTAGATTTATTTTGTATATTTATTTTGTAAAAAACAAACCAACACTTGTTATAGTGTCAGTGAGGATATGGAGAGAAAGGAACCCTCCTCCACTGTTGGTTATGTAAATGGTGCAGCCACTATGGAAAACAGTGTGGAGATTACTAAACAAGTTAAGAACAGAACTACTGTATGATCCAGCCATTCACTTCTTGGTATTTATCTGAAGAATGCCAAACCACCAATTAGAAAAGGTATGTCCATTCTTGTGTTCCTTGCAGTATTATTTATGATATCCAAGATATAAAAGAAGCCTAAGTGTCTGTCTATAAATGAATGAATGAATAAAGAAGATGTGGGATATGTACATATGCAACTGAATACTATTCAACCATAAAAAAGAAGGACATTTTGTCACTTGTCATAACATGGATGGGCCTTGAAGGTATCATCCTAAGTGAAATAAGTCAAATGGAGGAAACAAATACTGTTTGATTTCACTCATATGTGGAATCTAAAGATAACCCAAAATAAATGAACAAACAACATAAAAACAATGTTGTACACCTATGGAATGCTATATTCCAATTTTACCTAAATTTAAGAAAGGCTTGTCTCATAATATAAACGATAATAAGTAGAGTGTGATTTTATTTATGCAAAAATATATTTCTGTGCCCCCCAAAATATTGGATTTGAATACATTAAGCTATTATTAGCAGTGGTTGTATCTGGGAGCATTTTGGGGCCAACCTTGATTTTCTGTATTTATCCATTTTTCAGGCTTTTTTACTACTAGCATTTATAGTTTTCATAGTTAAGAAAGGGGATTCATTTCTTTATTAAAATATATTTAGGACACCTGCAGAATAATCAAGCAACTGCCTTTATTTATCCAAATGTGCTTAAACATTCCCTAGGATGAGTTAACCTAAAATGAAAACTTACTTCAATCTAAACTATGTTGCTCATTAACTAGGATGCATAAATATAATTTGTGCCGTTCTGAAGTCACATTAACATCTCTTATGATGTTATCAGAGAAATTACATGATGATCCGGATTACAGGTACTTTTTTAGACATGTTAGTCTAGTACACTCCTCTTGTAATGCCTGCAATTTGTGCTGTGCCTTTCCATGTCCATCGGTGCTGCTGGCTTCAGGTTTCTCTGAAGGTACAGGTTTCCCTTGAGGACTTCTTTCTCTGCAGGAATCAGGAAAACCCAAGGGGCAATGGAGGACTTTAGGGGCTTGGAAGCCAGGCTGGACAGGGCTGGGCTATTCCTTGTAGTGTCCAGGAGCAGATTTAACCTAAGTCATTTCAAGATGGTGTCAGAGAGAATCACAAGGCCATCTCCAGGTCCTGGCTGTAGGAAATGAGGCCAGAAATCAGAATTCTAAAAACCCCTGGTGGTTTCCAGTGCCCTGAGAATAAAATCAACACTCCTCACCCGAGAAGCCCTTTCTGCCCAACCAAGCATCTCATCATTTGAGCCAGTTTGGCCTTTCAGACTCTCTGGAGGCCAAGTGTTTCCCCGCTTCAGAGCCTCATTCTATTTCTTCCACCTGAATGGCATCCCCTGGCTTTTCCGTGGGTGGCTTCTCTTGACCCTTTCCGGTCACAGTGTCACCTCTTCAGTGAGGCCTTTCCTAATCAATGAATCTTAGTAAGCCTCCCCTCTCTCCATTTGGGCCTCCTCATTGCTTCTTCTTAGCATTTTTTATACATTCAGTGCCTTCATTCTCTCTCTCTCTTGTCTGTAGGTTGTCAATGCTAAATGAATATGGACTTTCTTATGTTTGTACCACCTGCAGTGGAAGCTGTCCAGCAGCCCCCATGTCCCTGCCCTTTCCCTCCGCACACCTGCCAGGCTTTCAGTAGCCAGCATTGGCCTTTCTTTGCCTGAAGACTTGGTCTTTTGGAGGCTAACACTGCCTACCCATGCTTCAGCCTGAAATGCTAGAAAGAAAGTAGCCCTCAACGAATGAATGAGGGCTAATTCTTTTATTGTTGGCTAATTCTCCTTCCCAGTCTGATTTCATCACTCCCAAATAAATGACTTACATTCAAATCCTTGCGGGGTGGGAGAGGGTTGTGCTGCTTCTGTCTTGTGTAGGTGACAGTTTATGAGTTCATGGATAGATAGGTGGGTGGATGGGTGGATGGAATAATAGGTGAAGAATAGATTGCAAAATGGAGCTCAAGGCTGGATCAGTGTAAGTTTTGGAAATATTGACTGAAAAAGCAAAGGTGCTGTAAAACTCATTCTAACTGGGGCTAGTTGGCTCACAAAAAAAGCATGTAAGCCCACTAAAGGTGTAGGTATAGGCAGAGAATCTAATATGGAATTTTTAATAGCTAATGTTTTCTTTACACCCAATTCTTAAAGATTTTATGGATGCCTGACTTATGTGCAGTTTTCACATTTATTATTTTACTAGAGGCCCGGTGCACAAAAATTTGTGCACTCGGAGGGGGGTAGGGGGGTCCCCCAGCCCTGCCTGTGCCCTCTCGCAGTCTGGGACCCCTTGGGAGATAACGACCTGCTGGCTTAGGCCTGCTCCTGGGTGGCAGAGGGCAGGCCCAATCCCTAGGTGCAGCCCCTGGTCAGGCTCAGAGCAGGGCCGATTGGGGAGTTGGGGCGCCGCCCCGTCATGCACAGAGCAGGGCGGATCGGGAGGTTGCGATGCCACCCTCAGTCACGCTCAGGGTAGGGCCGATTGGGGGGTTGGGGCACCACCCCCTGTAACACTCAAGGCAGGGTCGATGGGGAGGTTGCGGCACCACCCCCTGTCACTCACAGAGCAGGGCCGATCAGGGGGTTGGGGCGCTGCCCCCTTTCACTCACAGAGCAGGGCCGATCAGGGGGTTGGGGCGCTGCACCCTGTCACACTCAGGGCAGGGCCAATGGGGAAGTTATGGCTCTACCCTGTCACACACAGAGCAAGGCCCGTGGAGGGGAGTTGGGGCGCCACCCTCTATCACCCACAGAGCAGGGCCGATCAGGGGGTTGGGGTGCCACCACTGTCACACTCAGGAAAGGGCCTATGGAGAGGTTATGGCTCTACCCTGTCACACACAGAGCAGGGCCCGTGGGGGGGCGCGGGTTTGGGCGCCGCACCCTGTCACACACAGAGCAGGGCCGATCAGGGGATTGGTGTGCTGCACCCTGTCAAACACAGAGCCGCAGGGCAATCAGGGGATTGGGGAACTCCCCCCTATCAGGCACAGAGCAGGGCTGATCAGGGGTTGGGGCGCCTTCCCCTGTCACGAACAGAGCAGGGCGGATAGGGAGGTTGTGGCCCCGACCCCTGTCACACACAGAGCCGCACGATGATCAGGGGGTTTGGGTGCTGGCTCCTGTCACGCTGATCCCGGTGCCGGGAGCCTCGCTGCTCTGCTGATCCCGGTGCCAGGAGGCATATTACCCTTTTACTACATAGAATAGAGGCCTGGTGCATGGGTCGGGGCTGGCTGGTTTGCCCTGAAGGGTGTCCTGGATCAGGGTGGGGGTCCCCACTGGGGTGCCTGGCCAGTCTGGGTGAAGGGCTGAGGGCTGTTTTCCTGAAGCGAGTGACTGAAGCTTCCAACCGTTCCTTGTTTTCTTCTTTTTTTTTTTTTTTTTTTTATTCTGGGCCAGCTTTAGCTCTGAGGCCTCGCTGCTGAAAACATAGATACAATGTTTCGGTCCGTCTGGCTTTCAGTCTGGCTGGTTTCTGGTGTTTTGTTTACCTTCTTATTTGCAACATAGTACATAGTTACTTAGAGTTGCCATTGAGAGGCCAGCAAGTGAGGCGGGGAATGTTGTAGTCCGCAGCAAGCAAGCCTCATGCTCGCTTCAGTGCCTGGCTGCCAGCCGCCATCTTGGCTGACAGTTAATTTGCATATATTCACTGATTAGCCAATGAAAAGGGTAGCGGTCGTACGCTAATTACCATGTTTCTCTTTTATTAGTGTAGACTAGAGGCCCAGTGCACAAAATTTGTGCACTGGGGGGGGGGGGGGGTCCCTCAGCCTGGCCTATGCCCTCTCGCAGTCCAGAAGCCCTTGAGGAATGTCTGACTGATGGCTTAGGTCCAACTAAGCCGGCAGCAGACATCCTTAGTGTTGCTGCGGAGGTGGGAGAGGCTCCTGCCACCGCTGCTGCACTCACCAGCTGTGAGCCCAGCTTCTGGCTGAGCGATGCTTCCCCTATGGGAGTGAACTGACCACCAGGGGACAGCTCCAGCATTGAGCATCTGCCCCGTGGTGTTCAATGCACATCATAGCGACAGGTTGTTCTGCAGTTTGGTCGATTTGCATATTAGCCTTTTATTATATAGAATACAGTATTTGCTTAAATAATTAAAGCGGGCTGGGCAAACTCTTTTTTTTATAATTTTGGTATTTTTAAAAAAGTATATTTTATTGATTTTTTACAGAGAGGAAGGGAGAGGGATAGAGAGCTAGAAACATCGACAAGAGAGAGAAACATCGATCAGCTGCCTCCTGCACACTCCCCACTACGGATGTTCCCGCAACCAAGGCACATGCCCCTGACCGGAATCGAACCTGGGACCCTTGAGTCCACAGGCTGATGCTCTATCCACTGAGCCAAACCAGCCAGGGCTTGGAAAACTCTTAAAGTTCAACATGCATTCTTTTTTTCAATTTAGGTGACATTAACAGTCCAAACAGACACCTTTCATGTATATATATATATATCTGGAAGTGAGAATTGGGCTGTGTGGAAATCAGCTGGTGAGATTTAGTCAGAGGCACAGAAAGAAGTGATCACAAAAAGATGATCTAGGATGTAGGTGACATAGATGTAACTGATTTCAGTGTGGGGATTGCTATTAGAGGTTTCATTATTATTATTATTCTTTCATTGGATAAGTTCACAGAGTTATTTGGGAACCAGCTCGAACTCCTGAATCAGAGAGCATTTCTATTTTCAGCAGATCATGAGTATGGAGACTGAGCTAACTGTGTTTCTTGATAGCAAGAAAAACGATCAAAGTCTGACTCCAGTGAGGTCAGTGCCTGGCATGCAGGTGGCTGTGAATCATGGAGAATATGAGTGGTCGGGCCAGCTTGCTTTTATAACACTTCAGGTGATCAGTGTATCTAGCCCTATACATTTAAAAGTTAAAGATCATGTGTCTCATCCTGTAAATTTGTATGCACTTCCTGTAAGGAAATACTAATCTAATGGTACTGGTTGCAGAATATTTGTGTTGAAACAGGCATTGTGTGTGAAGCTGAACTAACTAAATACAATGGCAATTACTGTTCAGAAGTAATTTCTAGGAAAAATTTAACTTCTCTTCCTGAATTGGCCTGCTTTTCCTTCATGAACATTGTGGATGCAATCATGGGTAGCGTGCAGTTCCGGTTGTTTTTTACTTTTGTCTACTGAATAGCTCAGAATTAATTTGCAGCTCATTTTTTTTAAGCACATGGAAACTTATGGCTTTTATATTTATCTTCTGAGTTTCTCTTTATTTTAAAAATCTACTCTGATTTTTCTTTTTCCTCGGCCTGAATTTTTTTTATATTGCCTGTATTTTTATTGCCTGTATTTTTCTCTCTTACTTTATGTACTGATGTAAGTCACCACACGCTTTTTGTGGAAAGTGGAGGAATGAATGATTCATGTATAAAACATTGAGAAACAATCTATTTTTATCTCATCACCACTTTTTTTTTTTCAAGGCCTAATGTGTGTGAAGAGCAGCAGCTGACCGTGGTGGGCCTTCCACGCCCGTGTGTCCGAGCATTCACACACACCGTCAAGCTCTGGAAACAGGGCTGTGCCGGCCGGCGATGGTGTGTGGGTTATGAAAGAAGGTAACGGTGCTTTCCGCTACTCCTTTTGACACTAAAAATCAAAAGCAAAACCTCACCTGCATCTAAAGATTTCCCCCAATACATTTTAGAAAATCATTATATACTGAAGTAAACAAACACAAGATATGTATCTGAACTTGCAGAGTTCTATATTTTCCTTCAGAGACAGGATCTATTATTCATCTACTTTGGCCTCATTTACGAATGAGGTCCTTTGGGTTCAATGCTATGATTTTTACCACATGACGTGACAGACTGTTGAAAGCTGAAGATCAGAAGACGGACGGAAACAAGGAATATTGTGTGGGTTTGCTACATTTAGCAAGACTTGGATCTGGGGTGCCTATGGTTGTGAAGACTGTCTGATCTGCCCTGGGTTCTCTTCTCACACTTTGAAACCCAGAGCTCCTTTGACTTCAGTATGGCCTTTGAATTAGGATTAACTAGGCAGGTTGGGAGAGGAGAAAAAAAGCAAGTACAGTACAGTGTTTTCTATGCATCAAGGCTTCCTATGGACTTTTGAAAACAAAGTTTTAAGATAGTTTTACGAAACATCGAGGTACCCCTTAATACAAATAGTTGTTAATGGGGTGTTTTAGGTAAATGGATCAACTGAGTCAGAATTCAAGGTTTTAAAAAAGTATGGCTTCAGATTAATAAATTTATTATTATTGTTATTGCTACTATCAAAGGAAAGTTGAGGACATTTTTACATAACTGGATTTGCTGTTGTGTAGAAATATCAGAACACTGATAATATAGGACTAAATAAAATATTGTAAGACAATATTTTATTATTATGGATATTTACATATACATTGTATATACACACTCATGTCTCTGTGTGTGTGTGTTTAACTTTTATATGTATAGTCTTTTTTAGCTCTATGCTTAGGACCTTTAAATGAAATTTAAATCGGAAAACTTCCCCTGGCTCTATCAGCTGTATGGCCCTAGGCAAAGTTCCTATATTTCTGTGTGCATCAGTATCTAAAGTTAGAAAAAAAATAATACCAGGCATGGTATGGTATATTTAACACATGTGTCATGCTGCTTGGTACTCATTTTATACATTTCTCTACTCAGTAAATATGACATTGGCTTTAGAGTTGAGGCAGTGTTTTGGTATCTCTGCCAATTAATTTCCCTTTTTTTTTGGTATACAAGTATGCAAACCTATACTTATATCCCTATTGGAGAAATACACATACAAAATATTAGGTTACACTTCAAGATGGTGAGTAACTGTCACAAAAAGTGGCATGGCCACTTAGTCCTATTTTTGAGAGAGCAATATGCATTTGGAAAGGTGGGGAAAGAGAAGTTGGAGGAAGTGTAACTTGAAATTGGCTCTGACTAATGAAGGGGACTTGGGGATAGGTTAATAAAGGGGAGAAAATACGTTATATTTTTGACATAAAGAATAAATATGATATGGATTTGATAGAAAAGAAATTAGCCAGTTTAGAGGTGTTTGGTATTTTGTAGTGTATGAAGAGGTCAGCACAATGTGCTCACCACCCAAAGTCAAATCTTCTCCTGTCGCCATATATTAGGACCCCAGATCTTATAACGTGGAAACCCACACCTGAAAACTACATGTTCATGTGGACCAATGTCATCCCAATAAATTTAATAATAAAAAAAGAGGTCATCATGAATAGCTATAGTTTAGTGTTTTCAACCTTTGTACATTATTGTTCCCCTAAGGAGCCTTTGTAATTTTAAAAAAATTTTTCATAATCATCCCCCTATTTCATGAAGTTTTTTAATAGCACAGGTGTACTTTATTTGTTTGTGTACTGTGGTCCTTTATAGGACCTGTGTAGTAGCTAAGATTTTTTTCCATTCAAGAACCAATTGTTGCCCCCTTGCTGATATCACCAGTGTTGAGAATGCATGCTCTAGGGCAGCGGTTCTCAATCTGTGGGTCGCGACCCCTTTGGGGGTCGAATGACCCTTTCACAGGGGTCGCCTAAGACCATCGGAAAAATCATATATAATTACGTATTGTTTTTCTGATTGATCACTATGCTTTAATTATGTTCAATTTGTAACAATGAAAATACATCCTGCATATCAGATATTTACATTATGATTCATAACAGTAGCAAAATTACAGTTATGAAGTAGCAACAAAAATAATTTTATGGCTGGGGGTCACCACAACATGAGGAACTGTATTAAAGGGTCGCGGCATTAGAAAGGTTGAGAACCACTGCTCTAGGGGGACCAGTCTACGAAGGGCCTTCATTGTCAAGTTGAAAAAGCATGTACCTTATTATCCATTACAATTTCATTATGCATTTCATAATTTCGGGTTTCATTCTTGATAGTTTATACCCTGGGGTATGAGGGTTTCTCTTGTGCACACACACATGTGCATATGTGTATAATACATGTAAATAATATACATGTATTTTGTGTGTATAAATGACAGGATTGGGGTTGGAGGGAGAATTTTTAGTGGGCTTAAGATGACAGCTTTGCCGTAAGAGGAAGTATGATCTGGATCCCTGTGTTCCATAGGACCCGGTACTACACCGTGTACAGACAGGCATACAGCATGGAGCAGCAGACCGTCTACAGGTGCTGCCCTGGTTGGCGCCGGCAGGACGGTGAATCTGGCTGCCTGCGCTGTAAGTTATAATTCTTCCTGTCTAACTCTCTGTCACTTGAAGTAATGGTTTCACTCTGCTTGGGGCTTCAATCATATCATGCCTGTCAAGGGTTAGGCACCTTTAGAATCACCACAGATTTGGAGCATCTCTTTGGGCTGAAAATGCACACGTGACATGTGCAAAAATGCACAAAAAGCTTTTCTGTTAAGCGTTTCTAATGATAGGTCAGAACTCAGATCCCGTAGAACTGCCGCTTTACATTCTGTCTCTTTATTTAAAAGACAGTTTATTTAAAGCCAGCCAGTTACACCTTGACTTCCCTCACCCTTTTCCATTTGCCCCTTTCCCATATCATCAAATTTGTAATCCACAGTGGATTCAGAAGTCCGGAGGGAAATCACCGTTCTAAATCTAAATGGGATTTCTCAGCCTGTACATGTCATGATTAATTGCGGAACTCTGCAGGCAGTTTACTTTTTAAGATGAGCTATGCAGTCCTTGCACAAACGTGTGGGAAAAGTATCCCAGAACCTTCCAGCATGTTTGACAGCACGCAAACAGCAGAACTAGTGGCATTATGTCTCCCAATCTTGCCAGGAGAAATGGCTCCATTTACCTATGTGTTTCCGGTTATTGCAAAGTCACTTAGAATGCTTCAGCGTGTTGCAATCAATGCAGCACCACAGCACAATAATTGATCTCTCCTGCTACCCTGTACCTTAGGGAGTAGGTCAGCATCCTGCTTCCTTCCCCACTGTGCTTTCTGCTCTCAAATATCTTAGTGAGGGGCCTCAGGCTTCCCATGTTAAGCAGGCTCAGTGTTAGCGGTCACTGTATTTACATGCAGTGCTAGGCCACTGCAGCTAACTGGTCTAGCTCAGTGACAGGCATCTGCCCACGATGTCACTCCAACTATTTTATAAACTGGAAATTAATGACTGTGAGATGAACTCTTTTTTTTTTTTTTTAATATATTTTATTGATTTTTTACAGAGAGGAAGGGAGAGAGAGATAGAGAGTTAGAAACATCGATGAGAGAGAAACATCGATCAGCTGCCTCCTGCACACCCCCCACTGGGGATGTGCCCGTAACTAAGGTACATGCCCTTGACCAGAATCAAACCTGGGACCCTTCAGTCCGCAGTACGACGCTCTATCCACTGAGCCAAACCGGTTTTGGCGAGATGAACTCTTTAAACTGTTATATGATACCTATCACAGTCCTTTGCCTCAGGAAGTATTGGTATTCCTTGCTTTATTTTTAGACTGTTTTTTTAATCTTATTTATAGAGTTTCTTTACACTAGTGATACTCAAACTTGAACTCACATCACCTCGTATCTTTTTCTTTTTATTTATTTAAAAAAATTTCTTTTTCAGAGATGAAGGGAGAGGAAGAGAGAGATAGAAACATCAGTGATGAGAGAGAATCATTGATTGGCTGCCTCCTGAATGCCCCACACTGGGGATCGAGCCTGCTACGCGGGCATGTGCCCCTGACCAGAATCGAACCTGGGACCCCTCAGTCCGCAGGCCGACGCTCCATCCACTGAGCCAAACCAGCTAGGGCAGACATCACCTTGTATCTTTTTAAAATGTGGATTCTGGTTCAGTAGGTCTGGGGTGAGGCCTGAGATTCTGCATTTCTACAAGCTTCGAGGTGAGGCCACCTACAGAGTGCTACAGGCTGTAGGGAGCAAGGCCTTAACTTGCAATGAAAACTGGTTCACCTTGATGTGGAGGGGCCGGTGGAAATTTCTAAATTGTATTTACTTATTATTTATTTACTTTAAATCTCTCTTTATTGTTGAAAAGTATTACAGATGTTCCCTTTGTTTTTCCCCATTGACTCCCTCTGCCCAGCACCTGCCCCTCCAGGCCTTTGCCACTCTATTGTCTTTGTCCAAGGGCTATGCATATATGCATGTAAGTTCCCCGGTTAATCATTCCTACCCACCCTCTCCCCCGCCCTCTATTATATTTATATCAGCAACTTGATGCTTACATTGAGGATTTCCTTTCTTTCCCTCAACCCCATTCTTCATCTGCTCTCATCTACCTTTCTTCTAGCTGTCTCTGCAGTGGCAACGTGTTTCCATGGAAGGAGATCCTCAGACAGTGAAGCCCAGCGGTGCCGGTGTTCTGAGGGTTTTCAGGGACCCCACTGTCAATATGGTGAGTCACCAAAAAGACCGTTTTACAGGTGCTCCTTTATTTATGATGGAGATGTGTCCCAATAAACCCTCCGAAGTGGAAAATGCATTCAGGACTACACTGTAAGTATGGGTTGTCTACCCTGGTGAGTGCACATGGCTTGCTGCTGCTGCCCAACATTGCAAGGGAGTATCATACCACATGTCGCTAGCTCAAGAAAAGATCAAAATTCAAAATTCTAAGTTCGGTTTCTGCTGAATGGATATTGCTTTTTGCACCTTTGTAAAGTAGAAAAAATTTGCAGGTCGAGCCATCCTAAGTTGAAGACGGTCTGTATTATGATTGGGAGTTGTCTGCTTTGCTTGCAGAGTCCACCAGCCAATTTTGTCGATTCAGACGAATGGCCGGATTGTCCCTCTGGGGATTGATCGGTGAGCATTTAAAATGAGCCACTAAGCAAAAACCTACAACCTACAGGATATTCAGCATCACAAATTATGCTTTGCAGTATAGGTTTAATTATTCACTGTAAGAGTACAAAAGGTTGCAGTAAGTACAAAATGGTCTGTTTTATGAAGGAAATGGCAGCTTAATAAGAAAACCCCATTCTAACCTCAGATGTTAAATCTTTAATGGAGCCATGGGTTGAAAGTGCTGGGACAGTACTTTTCTGTAAGATCTCTGTGGTTTGTGAATGAACAGAGTGGGGTTAATGCAAATTCAGTGTGATGTGATATTTACTACTTTGTTACCTTTATTATAAAAAAAAGAAAAACACTTGCCTGACTCTCAAATTTTCAAAACTTGATAACCAAATCCACAAGGTTGGAACTTCATCAGTTGTCAATGTTGGACAGGGGCATTTTTCTTGTGCAGGAAAATTTCATGATGGTCAATGATTTATCCTTTCCTACATCTGCCATGAAAGCCAGTGCTTCCAAAAGGATTTGGTTTTTGATTTGGTTGTCTGATTCTAGTCGCCAGAGAATCTGAATGCATCTGCATTTACCTTTTCAGGGCAGGACAAACAAAACAAAACTGGTCTTATAGAGAAGTTAAAGAAATAGGTGTAAAGAGCTAATGAAAATACTGTATTCACTATCCTTTGTTGAGAAGGTTGCCTTCTCTTGTTCATTACTTGAGTCTTTGTAAGTGAAATTGAAAGGTTGCTGAAAGCTCATCACTCCTGTCCATTTGTCTCCTCTGCCTGTGGTGTTAGGTTAAGGCTCAAAATTTGGATGGGTCACCTCACAGCTATTCTTCTTGTAAATTAATCCTTTGCTTAAAAAACACACAGCACACATTTGTGAATTAAGATATAGCTGATTTTTAACCCCAATTTATTCTGTGACTGAGAAATTCCAATCCTGAGACCAAAGTCAGTGGACATGTTGAGCTCTAGGGTGTGTCTTCAACTGTTCCCATTATTTTTAAGAAGCTAACAGAAATAATACATTGATCCATGACCACAAATTATTTGCCTCTAAATAAATTGTGTCAACTACATGTGCAGCACCGGTTTCCTCATCTTGATCAGTAGCTGTGATGGGCAATTACACATGTCATTGATTCATTAGACTTTTAAAAAAAATTAATTATTACTTTAGTAATTCATTGGTTTTGGTGGAGCACATCTTTCAAAACATCAAGTTCCCGAGGGGAAAGCTAGTTAAAGAAACACATGGTAATGATAATGGCCTAGAAATTATACCTAGACTAATGTATTCTTGATTTTCTACATCAGTATTTGAATATTTTGATTATTCAAATTTCTTCAGAACTTTTATCTACCAAAGTAGTTAAAGTGCTTTCTGAAATTGAAGTAGCTAAACTTCATAGGCTTCAATTTTGGGTTGGTGAAAATACGGGGTTATTTCAAACATAGGCAGAATCAGCTTGTCTTTTCCACAAGTTGTTCTTACTCTCCAAAGTCCTAGGAGTCATGATAGATCAGCCATACAAAATACCTCTCAGGAGTATGCAGTGCATTTTTAGTATTGTTGTCTAAGTGTGTTTATCTTTAGACTCTGACGGTTTTTTATTTTTGTCACCATAGGCCTTCTGTTGAATTTTATTTATTTATTTTTTTAAAAATATATTTTATTGATTTTTTACAGAGAGAAAGGGAGAGAGAGAGATAGTTAGAAACATCGATGAGAGAGAAACATCGACCAGCTGCCTCCTGCACATCTCCTACTGGGGATGTGCCCGCAATCCAGGCACATGCCCTTGACCAGAATCGAACCTGGGACCTTTCAGTCCGCAGGCCGACGCTCTATCCACTGAGCCAAACCGGTTTCGGCCCTTCTGTTGAATTTTAAAAGAAAAATGGATAAGCCCTGCTGGTTATACATCCTGAAGTAGGAATTCAGGCATTTCCTACAAGGTATCATATTTCATCCAGCAAAATGAGATATTACAAAGTATGTAATGGAGGAATTTTGGAGATTTCCTAGGAAATCAAATATATGGCAATTGGAAAACCCAGTTAAGAAGGAATAACATTAGCTGAGTCATGAATATGCATTAAAAATGAAAATCAGCAGAGGTTGTTTTTAAAAAGAATATTATTGATAAGACACATACTCTATCAAGCAGGTTGATTGTAGTCTGGAGATGCTACCTATCATGTCTGTTATCCAATGCTGTTTTTCACATTATATAAATAATAATTCAAGTGATAGAAAATAATTCAAATAAAAAATTCAAATATAAAAAATTGATAGTAATGAGTATAAGAAAGTAAAAATGCATAGTCCTATCTCCCTCAGTAACCATGTAGCTTGCTTTTGTATATGTTTATTTATATTCATACATGCATAAGCAATTTTACATGAGATTACCTTCTATACACTGTTTTGTCATGAATACCTCACTTTTTTTCTTACCCTCCTCTTCTGTCCCCTTCCTCTCTAACTTCCTCTTCCCTCTCCTCCCCTTTAACAACCTGCTGAATACTCTTATATTTCACAGGGCTCATGGAATCATATGTATAGCTGCATCATATTCCATGGTATTGATGTACCATACATTTTTAACCCTCATTTATTGGTGGGCATTTTGTTTCCAGTTCGTTGGTACAACATTCAGGGTGCAATAATGTGGTGCTTCTATGTCTGTGATTCAGAGTCCTAGCAGTGAGATTGTTGGGGTTATCAGTGAATATATGTTCAATATTTATTTAAATTATTTGTAAAATGTTTTGTGGGCCATGGTAATGGCTTTACCAGTTTATTTGGTTTGGACAGATCAAAATCTAGATGAATGCTAATTATTATTTTTTTTGGCATGCTGGCATAATAGGGAATCACTTGCATCTTCATCCAAAACCAGAGATCTGAGAAATTAAAGAGCTGAGGACCAGTTATTGTAAACATGGATTGCTCTTAGTATAGGGTAAAGTTGACTTTATTTGAGACACAGGGAAAAAAGAAGTCTGTAAAATGAAACAGATGGCCTTTTAAAAATGAAGAAAAGAATCTCGTCATAGAGAGAGAAGGGACGAGCTAATAACTGAATGAAAAGCTTGCAGTTAATAATGATTCTAAAATTGCTGATCTACTTAACTCATTTGAAAAATCTCCTTATAATAAGGAAAAATGAATGGAATGAATTTTGACAATTAGGAAGTAATGAAGAACTTTCTAAAATAGCTATTGATTAAAGGAATCAAAAGGAATACTTTGAAGATTTGAACACATGCAAATCAGGCAAGACAGCTGGTGGTGAAATTTTCTCTCCTTTTTAATTTTATGGATCCAGGCAAAACACCTCGGAGCTTTATTAACTGACTAATATCACACACAAGCTGAACCGGTTTGGCTCAGTGGATAGAGCATCGGCCTGCGGACTCAGGGGTCCCGGGTTCGATTCCGGTCAGGGGCATGTACCTTGGTTGTGGGCACGTCCCCACTGGGGGGCGTGCAGGAGGCAGCTGATCTATCTCATCGATGTTTCTGGCTCTCTATCCCTCTCCCTTCTTCTCTGTAGAAAATCAATAAAATATACTTTAAAAAAATATCACACACAAATCACACCTTTTCCGCTCATCACTTATTCCTTTCTCTGGCCAGTTAAATTATAAGTCAGGTTAAATAATGTGCCTAATGATTGGATGCTAAGACTCTGAGGTTTTCTTTTTTTATCATTCACATGTTATTTTCCTTTTCTTTCCCTTTCTTTCTTCTCTAGTCAGTCTTCCAGTTAGTCAGTAAATATTTACACACCAGGCTATATGGTAAGTACTGCACACACCCAGACTAAAACAAATATGGTATCCTTAGTGTAATTTTAAATAGAGACCAGGAATCCCATGATTATAATGGGATTATAAAGCTCACAAGTGCTTTGATGGAGGGAGCTTCTGTCTGAAAAGAAAACTGGGTTATCTGTGCCATGCCAGGAGATAAGGAAAGGTGTCTCAGAAGATTGGAAAATACAAACTACAACTTATTCTTAAAGGTAAACAGAACAATAATATGAAATGGAGCATATGAAATGGAATATTTTCCAGAGACATGAGAAGCACAGCAAGTTCAAGGAATAATAATAATACAAGTAAGTTCTCTTGGTTGCAGTAAGGGATGCACATGGGACAAGGCAAAAAATGTGGCTTTGTTTACGCTCAGGGCAGCAGTTCCTTAACTTTTCATGGTCCAGCCAAACCAGCTACTCCAGACCTTATGCAGAGGTGGTTAACTGATTCTGCAAGGACTCTGCTTTCCATAAGTCTAGTTCCCTGAGCAGACAGTCCAGCAGTTGGAGTTTCTTGAGCATGAACAGCACGGATAGGTACTGCATAGTCCTATGCCAGACTTCCCAAGCATCTCCATTACTTCAAAGTGTGATGCTTATGCACATTAAAAATGGAGTGTTGCTAGAATGCTTTCTGGTGACATGGACAATCTTCAGCAGTTCTAGCGCTCTGGTTGAGTTTCACCAATGACCGCTTGTACTATCTTGGAGAAGTCAATGTTGTCATTGTCATTATTTGAGCCTCAATGTCATCTTTTGTAAAATAATGATAGTTCTAATTTTTCTCAGCACCTTTCATGTACCACAAACTATTCTAAACAATTTATATGGATTAGATTTTTAATTCCTATAATCAGTCTATGAAGTGAATACTCTCATTTGCCCTGCTTTTGAACCTGATTGAAGCATGCAAACTTATCCAAGTCCAAATAAGTAGGAAACAGGTGATTTGGGATCCATGTCAGTGTGTTCTGGATCCAGAGTCTGCAAGTTTAACCTTCAAGCCATGGTCCCTTTAGAGTTTGGCATAATTATCTGTCTGCCAGGTTATTATTTGTGAGAGACATATGAGATAATGCATGTGATCTGTAAGTTGGAAAGCATTAACCAAGCGTTACTCTTTATTTTGACTGTAAATTCTCTGTGAATCTTCAGGGGGAATGCACACCGTGAAGGGGGAAAGGCTTCTGTTGTTGTTTTGCTCCTCATCCTGTGGGAAATACAAGCAAACCTTGGGTGTTGGGTCACAGGTATGATTTTGAGCCAACCAGTAGGTTCCAATCAAGAAGTTCAATAAACTCTCTGCATGATATATCTGTTCTATGTGGATAGGAGGTTGGACCACATAGAACATGTTATGTTCCCAAGAGAATTTTGAATTTAGGAAGTGATATAGATTGAGTTGTGTACCCGTCCCCCTCACCCCCCATTCATACATTGAAATCCTAACCCTCAGTAGCTCAGTATTGACTTTATTTGGAAATATGGTTGTTGATGATATAACTAGTTAAGATGAGGTCATACTGATGTAGGGTGGACCCCTAATCCAATATGACTGGTGTCCATATGAAAAGGGAAAATTTGGACACTGAGGCATGCACACATGAAGGCATAGATCAGGGCTGTATCTACAAGCCAAACAATGCCAAGGATTGCCAGCAGACCACCAGAAATTAGAGGAGAGGAAATGGAAAAGGTTTTCCTTGCAGTGCTCAAATGGAAGCCACCCCTCTGACTGACACATTGATCTCAAATTTCTAGCTTCTAGAATCATGAGGCAATGAACTGATGCTGTTTAAGCCACTCAGTTTGTAGGACTTTGTTGCAGCAATCCTGGCAAACCAATATAGAAAGCCTAGAAAACGTTTTCTTTTTACCCACAGCTTCATTTCAGCAGTAGGTCTACTCAGACAGTGAAAATGGGGAAAACTCAGCAGGGGTTTATAAAGAGCAAATCATGCAAAGAAAACTTGATGGATTATTTTAATTGAATTATAAAATTAGTGTGGGAAAAAGATTTAATTTGGAAAAACTGCAAAATCATTAATTGAACATGCTTATCAATCTGCAATCCTAAATGAGCATTACTAGAAGATAGTATAAATGAAATGCAGGTTATATTATGGAGATAAATGGGTATGCGTTCTTAGCATGAAAACCAGTGTGAAATTCAGTGTGATTTTGTTCATCATGTGAAGATACATGGCATTAGAGCCTTAAACCCTCAGCAGGGTTCCAGCAAGTTCATATTAAGGCAACTGCATTCTGCTTTGCATAAGTTGACAGAAGGAGGTGACAGTATTGGCAAGGATTGGGCCAAATATGATAAAGGCACAGATAGACCATTTATGAGGAAGTTGAAGCAATAACTATGCTGAAGATTATCCATGTCACCAGACAGCATTCCAGCATCACTCATTTCCTGTGAGCCTACGAAGGGGCATCCTATTTGGAATCCATGCAGAAGATAAATGGCGTGAAACTGATTTTAAAACAGAAACTTTAGAAGCGCTTTTACTAGCATACCCTTCCAGGATGCTTTGCATGGCCAGTGTTAGCAACCATAGATGCAGTTTAAAAAAAGACTGCATGAGAGTTGCCTGATGTTGCAGATTTGACAACTTAGAGTAGAATGACCCAGCACCATCCAGAATTCTTTGATTCCACAGGGTATAATTAGTGATGAACTAGAACATATTGAAGGTGGGTAATAATGACAATAATAGCTAACTCATAAATCATGCTTTCTACATACTAGGTGCTGTCCTAAATGCTTTTTGCATGTTAGCTCATTTAATACAATAATTCTATAAGGTAAGTGCCATTAATAGTCCCCTTTTGCAGATGGTACACCTGACGTAAGGCAATGTCCAGTAACTTACCTGAGATTATTCACGTAGTAAATGATAGAGCCAGGGTGTGGACTCAGGCAGTCTGGCTTCTGAGTTCATCCTCTCAACCACTATGTAATGCTGTTTCTTTAAAACATAAGAACTTTCCTGTTTATGAAAAATATAGTTGATATTGTTTCCCTGAAAGGGACATAAGGTATTTATGCTTTATTTTTAGTGTTTAAACCTGGTCACTATGCTAACAAAACAGTCTTCCCACACAACATATGAGCTTAAATGATTCTCTTCATTTAAAGTTTTGCTCATTATACGTACACGTATTGAGTGGCTGTTTAGGACCTGTGTAAAAAAAATACAGAGCTCTGCTATTGAAACGTCTACATTCTGGTTACAGAGACAGGAAAACAAATCATTATAATGTGATGAACGGTGTTCTCAGAAATACATTAAAGGGGCACAGGAACTGGGTCATGGTGGGGAGCTGGACTGGGGAGTTGTGGCAAATAAGACTGCATATTAATACCATGCCACTCAGTACTGCCAATATAAATAGTTTGATCTCAACTCTTTGGATATGTTGTGCCACTGAGGATGTTAAATGGGCGTTTTATTTGTAAAAGTGTTTTAAAGATATAGTTACAATCTAATGGAAAGAGGCTGAAAAACCAACGGAATAGAAAATCTTATGTCCTTGAAAGGGGCAAATTTTGCCTGTAGTAATTTTTTCCTTTTTTATTGCTAGCTGACAAAAGTTCTTTTTTAATATCAGACCTCTCTTATTCTGTCAGGTACAAAATAATACTTAAAAATGCCTTTTTTATTTGTTTGTTTGCTTTTGATTACAAGTTTAAGTCTGTTTTCTGTTAAAGAACTTGATAACTATACTTTGAAAGAAGAAATCATGGATTGAAAAAGGTATCGTCTATTGCAGATATGAATACTCTCCAATATTTTTTGGAATGGTTTAGCTGAGTTTTTGCTTGCCATATAAATTTGAAGTATATGGGATATGTGCCTGTGTGTGGTGGGATCTTACTCAAGCTTATTTATACCTGAGTATCATGAACTACACTAACATTTCTGCCAACAGTGGCCTTTGGGATATATCTCTCGGTTTGGGCATCTTCATTTCCAAATTTTTGAAGCTATAATTTTCTTAACCTGCTGTAAAAACCTACCAGAAATGGTTATAGATGGAATGGAGCATTCCATTCTTGTCTACTAGAGTTTAGGCTGGTCGAATCAATCATTAACATTCCCTAAGTGATTAGGGTGTTTTATGTTGGGTAGAGATAATCTTTTCTCCAGGTTTCTCTGCTCCCAGGGCAGAGAGAAGGAGACTTCATTCGGTGGGGGTAGGAGATAGTGGGAAGCACCTGGTGGGCCTGTCACAGGAGGGTCATGGGCTTTTGGAAGATAATTTAAGAGTGCATTTACTGAAAGACAAAACCAAAAGTCACATTCTAGGTAAGACACAAGGAAGGAGACTAGTGAGAGTCGAGAAAATTGAGATGAATTAATGTTAAATTATAGATGTAGCTGCGCAGATTCGGACCCTGTTCTCAGCAGGAGCATTTGTACAGGGCACCCTCTGCACTGGTCAGGCACAGTAAGAAGCTGGATGATTCCTTATCATTATATTTTAAAAACATGAATAATCTGCTTTATGGTATTTCTCAAGATGTATTCTCTGGATCGCTGTTCCCATTGGATTTTAAGTAGTGTTAAAGAAAATGAAGTCTCTGTGTTCAAATAAGTTTGGGAAATTCTATGTCAAGTAGCTTTACATTGTGTTTATTGTAGGGCTTTCCAGAGCCTTCACTGTGCTAATGCACATGGTGACTCCCTCACAAGTGTATCTAGATGCCTATGTATTCCAAGCCCATGTGACTGTATAGCCACTTTAATAGGGTATTTTCCTAAAGTATTGTGTGTTTGTTATGATATTCTTGAAGTATTCTTATTTTGCAGAACCCAGTTACTCTGGGGAATATATATATATATATATATATATTTGAACTCTCAAATTTAAATATATATGTGTGTATATACAGTATATATATATTCTCAAAATTAGATATAATATAACTTTTTCCGATCTGCTCAACTAATAACAACATATTTATGTCGTAGTTAAACAAACACATTTAACAAGGTGCTTTCCCATGTGTTATCTCATTTAAGCCTCACACCCACTCTGTGAGGGAGTTCATGTTATTCCCAAATTAGAATTGAGGTGACAGAGCGTTAGAAAGCTTAATTGATTTTCCCAAGTCACAGCTGGTTAGTAGCTGAGCCAAGAAGACTTCAACTCAGATCTTTCACGCTAGTGTTTTACGGCATTGTCCCACAGCTACCTGGGGATAAGCAGGGCTTGCCCTGGGCAGTTTCTGGGCTACCATATGGATGGAGCAAAGTTGGGGTGGGGAATGCTTTCTCATCTTTCTCCATTCAGGCCCTCATGAAGTTTTTGTAATTCATAATTTTTTCTTTCTTCCCCTTCATCCATCAGAATTTATCCCATTGCTATCCCAGTAAACAACATCAAACTAAAGTATTCATGGATCCTACTGGTTTACATATTTGTATTTAACAGTGAAAACACAAAGCGTATCTAAATGGTGACTGAGTTCTGGCAGTCAGCAGTAGGGTGATATTGTTGAGTAGGGGATCTTTGAGGAATCCCTCTAAATGTTCCGTGCAGAATACTGTTTATTTTTTTTAAAAAAATATATTTTATTAATTTTACAGAGAGGAAGGGAGAGAGATAGAGAGTTAGAAACATCGATGAGAGAGAAACATCAATCAGCTGCCTCCTGCACACCCCCCACTGGGGATGTGCCCACAACCAAGGTACATGCCCTTGACCGGAATCGAACCTGGGACCTTTCAGTCCGCAGGCCGATGCTCTATCCACTGAGCCAAACCTGTTACGGCCAGAATACTGTTTATTCTCTTTTCAGCTAGAGAAGCAGAACCCTACCTCTTTTCAGGCAAGTACTACTGTTGGTGGCAGTCTGCTCCCTTTTTACTAATGAGCAGAAGCACTCCTGCTGTATTTGTTCCAAGCCCATAATGCCAAGGTCTGGGTTTCTGACCAGGCATTCTACTACACATAACACCCTCCCTTCCCTTGTCCCCACGCATGTTCTACTAAACTAGTTTTATTAATCTCTATTTCAGTGACCTTCAACATGCCTAAGGGCATAGTTACATCCATAACAAGTATGAGGTCAATGCTCCAAATCAAAGGCTTATTAGAAAATGAAAGTGTGTAAGAAATAATTTAACCTTATGCAAAAAAGTGTTCCACCCTTTAGCCTCTGCTTCTGGGAGGTAATCTCAAAGCCCTTGGAATAGCATATTTGATAGGAGCATCTTCGTTTGCCAGGGACGTTGGGTCACTGGATAGTCTAACAATATGATTTAGAGTGGGTCCTGGAGGCTGGAGACTGAAATCAACCAAGTGGACAATTAATCACTGAATCAGTCATGCTTATGTAGTGGAGTCTCCATAAAAACTGAGCGCAGGGCTGGGCTGAGCTTCCCCGACTGGCAGCAGTCCATGTGTATTGCCACACACTGATGCCAGGAAAGTGACATGTTCTGATCCCACTAGGAGTGGACAATGGTAGATCGGCTTCCAGAACTTCCCTACTCTGTCCTATGGACATACTTCCTGGCTGATTTTCATACAATAACTTGTAGTGATTTCTGTGAGTCTTTCTAACAAATTATTGAACATGAGGGTGGTTTGGGGAACCTCCTGAACTTGCAGTTTGATATCAGAAGTCAGGGTGGTCTTTTGTGCAGGCTGTTTCCTCTAACTTCTCAGCTGGCCAAAGCTCTCTCACGAGGGAAGTCTCTTCTCTTGTTTCTTTTCCTTCATGAATGCAGTGCTTTGATCTCTGTTCTGCTTCCTATTGAGTGTGGGGCACAGGAAAAATCAGTAGCACGCTGTGGCTGCTCAGTGTGCAGGATGGTACCAGAATGGCTTTCCTTGCCATTGACGAAGAGCAATAGTGTCTAGACTGCCTAAGTGGTTTGAAAGTAATGGCTTAACGCACCCATTTATTGAATCAGATGGCAAACCACAGAAGGAAAGTGCAAAAATAACAGTTTTATAATCTCATAGTTCTGAGCAACGCTGGCTAGGGCGATGTGGAGGAGTAGGAGAATAAAGTAGATAAACCTGAAGTTTTAAGAGCCTGCCTGTATTTTGAATACACATTTGTCAAAGTCATTGTAATGGTTTAAAAATGGTTTTAAAGACTATATGCTGAAGAATATTTAACAACTGGAGATTTAGTTATATAATTTAAATAAAAGCTATTTTTCTATTTTGACAGAAGAGATGCTAGGTTTTGTTCTATTGTGAGCTCTAGTGACCCCTGCCTAGCTTTCATTTATCACAAATAATCTTCTTTAGGGTACTACAGTTGCTGCAATGTTGAGATGGTTATATTACATCTAACCTTGGAGAAGGGTCAAAATAAAACTGTGAATTAAGCATGAATATAGTACAGATGGCTGAAGAGCTTGTCAGGAATACCCAAAGAGAAAAAACCCTCACTATTTTTCCCTATAGCCCATATATACGTGGATGTGGCTCCTTTTTCATCTTCTTTGAGATTAGTAGAGAAATACTGTTCTTAATTTTAATCTTAATGTGAGTAAATATCCACTGTGGACACAGCACCCTAATAGAATAGAGAAAGCACCTGGTTGATGGCCTTGGGTTACTCACATCTATATGAAGGAGGAAATATTCAGATAAGCTGTGATAATCTCCATTTATCTGGAAACAAAAACACATAATGAAAAGCTTCAATGCCTTAACTATGTAAATGTATATTTGGCAATGGGTTAGAGAAGATATGAATGTCAGGTGACCTCAATGGTAACTTCATTGTACACTTGGAGAATTATGGATATTTCTGATGGCAGCTATACTAGATGGAGCCATATTGCAATAGGATTCATGAAGAAGAATGAGCAAGATGGAAATTAAAATTGAAAGGAAGCAAGTCAAACAGAGGACTTACACTGAAGATGATGGAAATTAAGACTGACATGCTAATGTAAGAAATAGAAAAGTTAACACAGTGGACATATCTTAAAATGTGATTCAAAGTCTATTTTCTTTTTCATTTTTTTATAATTTAGACTTTATGACTGGCATAATTGAGAAAGGAAAATGTTTTTGCTATGAGTGTCCCTTGAAACAATTATTTTAAGACAAGTAGTGATTCAAATTTTATAAATAATTTAGGGCAAAAGCTATACATTAGGGTTAAGAAGGATTTTCATTGATAATTAATAAGAAAAGTTAGGTAGCAAGAAAATTAAAGTTGAACAAATCCAATATTTAATAAACAGGAAATGATAGATGTTTTTATGTGATTCATTTATGCACTGAAAAAAGTATGAAGGCATCTTTAATGAAGTCACTGACATGATACTTAAATGGTAGCTCTGCTACTTTATTAGAGACTAGAGGCTTGGTGCACAAAATTTGTGCAGGGGGGGGGTGTGTGTTCCTCAACGCAGCCTACACCCTCCTCCTTCCAGAACCCCTAGGGGGCCATCGGAAATCCCTCTCACAATCTGGGACCGCTGGCTCCTAACCCCTCACCTGCCTGCCTGCCTGATCACCCCTAACCACTCCTCCTGCTGGCCTGGTCACCCCTAACTGCCCTCCCCTGCCATTCTGGTCTCCCCTAACTGCCCTACCCTGCCTGCCTGGTCACCACTAACTGCCCTGCCCTTCTGGCCTGGTCGCCCCTAACTGCCCTCCCCAGACAGCCTGGTCACCCCTAACTGCTGTCCCCCGCCAGCTATGTTGCTCCTAACTGCCCGCCTCTGCCAGCCTGGTCACCCCTAACTGCCCTGCCTTGCTGGCCTGGTCGCCCCTAACTGACCTCCTCTCCCAGCCTGGTTGCTCTTCTTAACTGCCCTCCCCTGCTGGACTGGTCACTCCTAACTGCCCTCCCCTGCTGGCCTGGTCGCCCCTAACTGCCCTCCCCTGCCAGTCTGGTCTCCCCTAACTGCCCTTCCCTGCCTACCTGGTTGCCCCTAACTGCCCTACCCTTCTGGCCTGGTTGCTTCTAACTGCCCTCCCCAGCCAGCCTGGTCACCCCTAACTTCTGTCCCCTGCCAGCTATGTTGCCCCTAACTGCCCACCCCTACCGGCCTGGTCACCCCTAACTGCCCTGCTTTGCTGGCCTGGTCGCCCCTAACTGACCTCCTCTCCCAGCCTGGTTGCTCTTCTTAACTGCCCTCCCCTGCTGGCCTGGTTGCCCCTAACTTCTGTCCCCTGCCAGCTATGTTGCCCCTAACTGCCCACCCCTACCGGCCTGGTCACCCCTAACTGCCCTGCTTTGCTGGCCTGGTCGCCCCTAACTGACCTCCTCTCCCAGCCTGGTTGCTCTTCTTAACTGCCCTCCCCTGCTGGCCTGGTTGCCCCTAACTACCCTCCCCTGCCAGCCTGGTTGCCCCTAACCTCCTCTGCCTTGGCCCCAGCCACCGTGGCTTTGTCTGGAAGGATGTCCGGAAGATGTCTGGTCTAATTAGCATATTACTCTTTTATTAGTATAGATGTTATTTGTTCATTAATTCATTCATTCATTCATTCAACAAATCATTGTGCCAGACACTTAACTTGATCTTTTGACCACAAAAGTAAAATACCCTTAATGGTGAAGAAATTTTCTTGGTGGTTAGGAAAAATGGTTAAGTGCCTTCAAGCATAAGTTAGTAAGAAGTATTTCATTCACTTTTAAATATTTTGAAATCCTTCAAAAATGTATGTGACCTTAAGTTAATCATATATTTTTGAGAATAAGAATGGTTTTCATTCATTATGGTTCAATTGTCTTTTATATAATGGAATAGTAGAGATGGAGTTCCATAAAAATAATGGCAATAACAACAGCCAAAGAACCTTTCATAAGTATCTCTCATACCCAAATGTCCACTATACTCCAAATCTACCCCCTCTCTTTGAAAATATATTGTCTGAATTCCCTTCCTTGTTGTGTAGAAATACAGTATGTACTGTGCTGGAGCTGTTGAGTCCTGGGCAGAGTAATCAGGCTGGATTAAGTACAGGCTTCCAGGAAATTTCTTTGTGGCTTTAAACTATAGCATGGTCCTTCTGGATTCAACTTATCTCAGTTGTGAAATGTTGCCTGTGGGAACCAGCTGGGGATTGATAAGTGAGACTCAATATTGTGATTCTAATCATTTTTTTACATTAAAGACAGTATTTTGATATCTGATCCTTATCAATGAGAATGTGTGTGAGTCATTTTACCAGGTTGCATGAACATTTTTGCTAAGCAAAAAGAAAATGCATGAAACCCAATTTCAGAGGCTTAATTAAAGTAGCTACTTCTTCAGTTTACTTTTGGACAGGACATTAAGCCTGCTTTTTTTTTTTAACATAAGAAAAGAACTTTGTTCACAGGGAAATTTCCTCTTACTGCAGAGGTACACCTAGATTATGTATGAATGGCCATGTGATTGGGTTGGCAAAAAGGAGATCACCAAGTTAAACTAAGTAGTAGAGAAAAAAAAATGACCTTTACGACTATTTTGATGTCTAAGGTTTTATGATCTCTAGATGGTGATTTTGAAGCCAAAATTAAACACTGTCATCTTTGTATCTGACCCCCAGCAAGGGACCTGAAACAAATTGAAATTTGCTTGTTCAATGAGTGAGTCAATGGCTTGGTCAGAATTTTATTTAGTTTATTGTGTAGCTTTAAGTTTGAGGCTGCAAAGTTACATTTCAAAGGCAGTTTATTTATTTATTTACTAGAGGCCTGGTGCACAAAAATTTGTGCACTTGGGTGTGTGTGTGGGGGTCCCTCAGCCCGGCCTGTGCCAATTTGCAGTCCAGGACCCCTTGGGGGATGTCCACCTGTCGACTTAGGCCCACTCCACGGGGGATAAGGCCTAAGCTTGCAGTCAGACATCCTTCTGGCAGCCAGGGAGCCCTCGGGGGATGTCCGACTAAAGGCTTAGGCCCCCAAGGGATCAGGCCTAAACCGATAGTTGGACATCCTTAGTGCTACCACGGAGGTGGGAGAGGCTCCTGCCACCACCTCTGCGCTGGCCAGCCATGAACCAGCTTTTGGCTGAGTGTCACTCCCCATATGGAAGTGCACTGACCACCAGGGGGCAGCTCCTGCATTGAGCGTCTGCCCCCTGGTGGCCAGTGCTTATCATAGTAACTGGTGATTCTGCTGTTCAGTCAATTTGCATATTAGCCCTTTATTATTATTACTAGAGGCCCGGTGCACAAAAATTTGTGCACTGGGGGTGGGGAGAGAAGGGTCCCCCAGCCCGGCCTGTGCCCTCTCAAAGTCTGGGACCCCTCGGGAGATAACGACCTGCTGGCTTAGGCCTGCTCCCGGTGGCAGAGAGCACACCCAATCCCTAGGTGCAGCCCCTGGTAAGGCTCAGAGCAGGGCTGATTGGGGAGTTGGGGCCCTGCCCCCTCTCATGCACAGAGCAGGGCGGATTGGGAGGTTGCGTTGCCACCCTCAGTCACGCTCAGGGTATGGCTGATTGGGGGGTTGGGGCACCGCCCCCTGTCACGCACAGAGCAGGGCCAATCAGGGGATAGGGGTGCTGCCCCCTGTCACTCACAGAGCAGGGCCAATCAGGGGGTTGGGGCGCTGCCCCCTGTCACTCACAGAGCAGGGTCCATCAGGGGGGTTGGGGCTCCGTACCCTGTCACACACAGAGCAGGGTCGATCAGGGGGTTGGGGTGCTCCCCCCTGTCATGCACAGAGCAGGGCCGATAGGGGAGTTGGGGCACCGCCCCCTGTCACGCTGATCCTGGTGTCGGGAGCCTTGCTGCTCCGCTGATCTGGTGCTGGGAGGCATATTACCCTTTTACTATATAGAATAGAGGCCTGGTGCATGGGTGGGGGCTGGCTGGTTTGCCCTGAAGGGTGTCCTGGATCAGGGTGGGGGTCCCCACTGGGGTGCCTGGCCAGCCTGGGTGAGGGGCTGAGGGCCATTTTCAGGCTGGCGAGTGACTAAAGCTCCCAACCGCTCCTATTTTTCTTTTTCTTTTTTTTTTTTATTCTGGGCCAGCTTTAGCTCAGAGGCCTCACTGCTGAAAGCAGGTTTCTGGCCTTTACCTTCTGTATTTGATACAGTGTTGCGGTCCGGCTGGCTAAAGCCCGGCTGACTGAAAGCCGGTTTCTAGGGTTTTGTTTAGCTTCTATGTTTGCAACATAGTTGCTTAGAGTTGCAGCTGAGAGGCTGGCAATTCAGGCGGGGAACGTTGGAGTCCACAGTCACTGGAGCAAGCAAGCCTCCCTGTTTGCTTCAGTGCATGGCTGCCGGCTGCCATCTTGGCTGACAGTTAATTTGCATAAGGATATGCTGATTAGCCAATGGGAAGGGTAGCAGTCATACACTAATTACCATGTTTCTCTTTTATTAGTGTAGATATAGGATGTCCCTATTTGCCCCCTCTACTCAGCTCTTGCCCCCCACTTCTCTCTGGCCATCACCATACTGTTGTCTGTGTCCATGGGTTGTGCATATATTTTCTTTGGCTAATCCCTTCTTTAAATTTTTATTTTCAAATAAGTGCTTATAACTATTATATATTTTCTATTATATCATTTAGAATTATGATATTTTTTAATTGAACCCTTGTAAATTTTATCACAATTTATTAAATTATGCTAGAAGCAATTAGGAGATTTTTCATGTAATGCAGATACATTTCAATTAATATTTTATTAATTTTTAATTTTTTAATATTTTAATTTGAAATAATCTCATACATGTAAAAAAAAACCTATAAAATACTACAGCATATTATATGTACCCTTTACCCAATTTCTTAGGTGTTAATAATTTAAGCATAACCATTATGCAACTAACAAAATTTGGAATATATTTTTCTTATAATCTCTTTAATGTTACTTAATCCATTTACTTTGTTTTTGTTAATCTTCACCCAAGGATATTTTTCCATTGAATTTTTGAGAGAGTGAAGGGAAAGGGAGAGACACATTGACTGGTTGCCTCCTGCACATGCTCTGCTAGGGACTGGGGATCAAGCAAGCAACTGAGGTACATGCCCTTGACTGGAATCTAACCTAGGACTCTTCAGTCCATGGGCTAATGCTCTATCCACTGAGCAAAACAGGCTGCAGCTTAATTCATTTACTTTTAATCTTTATGTGTCTTTATATTTAAAGTGGGTTTTGTTTTTAATTCACTCTCATAATCTGTCTTTTAATTGGTGCATTTATGCCATTGACAGAGTGCTTACTGATAGAATTACTGCCATATCTGGTGGCTTCTGGGGCTTCCGGGGCCTGCCAGCAGCCTGGGACTGATCTGGTCCCAGGCGGCAGGCAGGCGGCTCCGGGGGCTTGCGGGGCTGGCGTGCCTGCGGCCAGGGACTGGATTGGGTCCCGGGCGGTGGGCAAGCGCCTCCTGGGGCTTGCGGGGCTGGTGTGCCAGCATCCCAGGACCAGATCCGGTTCCAGGCAGCAGTCAAGCGGCTTCTGGCATCACCCAATGGGGCCTGGATGGCATCTTGCGCTGGCGGCTTGCGCTGTCCCACCCTGCCTGCAGTATGCAAATTAGCTGCCATCTTTGATGGCAATTAATTTGCATATCTCACTGATTAGCCAATGGGAGGTATAACGAAGGTAAGATCAATTACCATGTTTGGCTATTATTAGATAGGATTTATTTTTTTGAGTTATGATGTCAGCATTTCAGATCCTTGTCTCAGGATGAACAATCAGCATGGCAAGGTTGCGGCTGTACTATCAGCCCAGCTGGGATTTTCCCAGAAGAGGTAGCTTAGTCTCCCTTTATACCACACTAGAGGCCCAGTGCATGAAATTCGTGCATGGGGGTTGGGGGGTCCCCTCAGCCCAGCTTGCACCCTCTCCAATCAGTTCGGACATCCCTTTCACAGTCCTGGACTGCTGGCTCCTAATTGCTCACCTGCCTGCCTGCCTGCCTCGTCGCCCCTAACTGCTGCCTCCTACTGGCCTTATTGCCCCTTACTGCCTCTGTGTGCTGGCCTGATCATCCTAACCTGCCCCCCCTGCCGGCCTGGTTGCCCCTAATTGCCCCCTGCTGCCAGCCAGGTTGCCCCCAACTGCCCCTGCCCTGCTGGCTAGGTCACTCCTAGCTGTCCCTCCTACCAGCCTGGCACCCCTTATTCCCCCCTGCTGGCATAGTCACCCCCAACTGCACCCCCCCCCCCCCCGCCTGGTCGTAGGTAGGCAGCCATCTTGTGATGGTGTGAGGGTCAATTTGCATATTATCCCTTTATTATATAGGATGACCTGATCAATAATGTTATCTTTTGAGAAATAAACTTTTTACTCAAATAAAACATCTATATCGATCACTAAACATAGACATATGTTTTTAAAGATGTTAAATCTTTAGAGCGTATTCTAAAGAAATATAAAATATTTTGCTTCGAATGAAATGCCATCACTAAATTCCAGAAGCAGCTAATCTCTGCCTAATCCCACTCCTGTGTCCTCCCAGGGATTAAGTAAACAATTCATCCCACCATTTTTTTGGACTTAACAATCTTCCCAGCTGCATTTGTGGCTCCGCAGTGCTTTGGGGCTACAGAGCAACTTGGGCATCAAAGCTTTTATTTCATTCTTTGATCCTTCTCTTTAGGTTAGACCTTTTTTTCTGCCTGCTTGCAATTTCTCAAAGAGAAGGCATTAATAATTTGCCATTGGAGGGCTTCCAATTTCGTTCTCATTTCTTTGTCTACTCTGCAACTTTTTCTTTTTTTTCCTCACAAGAAGCAGCAGCCTTTTTTGACACCATGTGCTTGGCCTTAGTAACTTGGAGGAGGATTACAGGAGCAGCCTTAGGGTTGTCTTTCCCGTGAGACCCCTATGTTAGCATTTTCACTCCCCTTGGCCCGTTTCTCTTGCCTAATTCCTAACCCTTTTTAGCCAGTTGTGAAGTTACTATACATTGAATTAAGATTCTGTTTTCACAACTCTTGCAGATTTACAGCAGCTGTAATGGGCAGTTTTAAGCCAGTATTTTTTAAAAAAGATTATATCTGATCTCCCTTGTGCCTATAAATACTTAAGCAGAATATAATTAAGTTTAAAGTATAGACTTTATGGATTACTAAATAATAATTCTAAATGATTCCCCTTCCATTGTAGGAACTCATTATATATCTTTTGAGTAAATGAGAATAAGAACCTCTGATACTCACCTTCTTTTTCTTTACTTATTTTAGAGTGAAACTGTAAGGTTCAAAGAATAGAAGAATAAACATTTATGGCTTATGCTTCCTTTGTATTTCTCTAGAGGTGATCTTGGTATTTAGATGAAAATGTAATGGACATTTGAAAATGAAATCTGTTTCCACATTGGCTTATTTCAGACTGAAACTAGTGGATGCAAATCTGCCTATCTAATCTTCTTAGTATAAATTTGCCTTTGATGTCATGGTTTCATAGTCTAAATGTGCATCTTTCTCATTATGCTCTGGCATACTGGTGTTTGGGGAGATATTTTCATTTGCTGTGCTGGCTTGACTAAGGGTCGGGGGTGCGGGGGAGGGGAGGGAGGGATTGGTCTACCAGATGCCCCTGCTTGATAGTGGCTCACAAACGCCTGCATATATTGGATGTGCATGCCTATATCTTCGGGCATAAACCTTTGGAAAGCATCTGTGCTGAGGCAGCCCTAGTGGCATTCTTTATCTTCAGTTCTGTCTCTTTAGGAGGCCTCTCATCAAAGAGGAATAACTACAAAGCATTTGCTAGTTTCTGTCAGCAATTTAAATGCACACCAAATTTCTGTAATTAAAACATTTTTTTCAATTACTGTGACATAATGGCATTATTGTTGTATTTGCTGCCATTTTTCAGGTTAAAATGTGAAAGCTGAAAGACTGAGATTATAATTATTCTAATTCTCCAAAATATTATGATACCAGTTTAAGTGGCAGAAATTTTCTAGCCTTGCACTATGCTTGTACATCAAACATGAGTTAGCCAATGCTGGAAACATCATTTTATATTGGAGAACAATAAGGAAACAGATATATTTTGAAGGTAAAGCATTTTGAATGAAAAGGATGAACTGAGAAATATTAATTTGAAAAAGTCTAAGTTATGAGGGGGAAAAAGTCTGCCAGTTTTGTTTGTCATTCTTCAGAGGAATTTCTTCTGGCTGGTAGCAGATGCAAGAGGATTGATTAATCATGCTGAGTGGCTGTATATTTTTTGTACTGAAATGGATGGATACTGGGCATAGCACAGGATTCTACATAATAAGGACCAGTCCATGACTATCGTTCATTTTAATTTAAACCTTTAGGCACCCTCCAATTTCATACCCATATTAATGTTAAAATATATTTGGCATCCACTATGTGCCATACAATAGTATAAGAGTTTTAGAAGAAATTAGTTTCTATTTTTCTCCTAATCAAAATGGAAAAGCCAGACCAAGTGAGATATTAACACATGTACCTTCGTAGTGGCTCTATGAAAGAAGCATTTTATTTATTTTTTAAAGTACATTTAAAAAATGGTATGACATCCTATCCAATAAAGAGGGAATATGCTAATTGACTGCCCCACCCTCAAAGATGGTGGCACCCACAGCCAATAATGAGGGACTATGCTAATTGACTGCCACACCCTCAGAGATGGTGGCTCCCAAAGCCACAAGATGGCCAGCAGGGGAGGGCAGCTGGGGGTGGCCAGGTCTGCAGGGGAGGGTAGTTAGGGGGGACCAGGCCAGCAGGGGTTGGGCAGTTGGGGGTGACCGGGCCGGCAGGGGAGCAGTTAGATGTTGATCAGGCTGGCAGGGGAGTGGTTAGGGGGTGATCAGGCTGGCAGGCAGAAGCAGTTAGGGGCAATCAGGCAGGCAGGCAGGTGAGCGGTTGAGAGCTAGCAGTCCTGGATTGTGAGAGGGATGTCCGACTGCTGGTTTAGGCCCGATCCCACTGGACAGCAGTCAGACATCCCCCGAGGGGTCCCAGATTAGAGAGGGTGCAGGCTGGGCTGAGGGAACCCCACTCCCCCAGTGCACGAATTTCATGCACTGGGTCTCTAGTTGGTTAATAAGATTATATAGTTTTCAAGTTAGATTTCTATGATGCATGACCTGTATAGTGCACTGTGTGTCCACCATTCAATGTCAAATCATCTTCTGTCACCATATATTTGCCCCCCTTTACCCTTTATTACTCCCCATTTCTCCTTCCCTCTGGTAACCACCACACTGTTGTCTGTGTCTATAAGTTTCAGTTTATATCCCACATATGAGTGAAATCATATGGTTCTTAACTTTTCCTGACTTATTTTGCTTAGGATAATATTCTCAAAGTCTATCTGTGTTGTGGCAAGTGGCAGTATTTCATCTTTTCTTATGGCTGAATAGTATTCCATGGTAAATATGTACCACATCTTCTTTATCCTGTCCTCTATCGAAGGAAGCATTTATCTTGCTTCCGGCTGTTAACACTTGGAGTGGGGGAAACGAGTTAAGTCGGCTCGTGTGAATTGCGCGTACTCCGCGGGAGCCGTCTTAACTTGGTTCATAGATTTGCGGTGGAGTGCGGGAAACGTGTAAACTCGGGCCGATTGTAACTGCGTATTACCAAATATTTGTTTGTTTGCCGTTCACAAAGATACCTACCTGCGTATGCGAACCGTTTCATACCCATTGGGGTAATAGGTATCATAAAAATCCCTGATTTTGCACGGGAAACCTAAATAATTGCCCGCGCCATCTTATATTTTGGCGGGAAATTCACCCCACACCGGAGTGTTAAAGTGACTTCTAGCCAACACGAATATCTTCTATTGATTTGAAGAGATGTTTCAGGTTTTTATCACATTATAAATTATTGTTAGTGTTCTTTATCAGAAGCTGTTTTATTACTTGAAAATGCACTTGCCCAGGATCTACTGTTACTTTTCACTGTTCCAAAAAGGAAACAGCCAAATGGTGATTGAAAAATCGTCAGCTGGCTAAGTTCCAGTGGTAATAAGTAGTCCATCTTGAAAAAGCATTCACAAGTTTCAGAAACTTTTGCGGCTATTCATTCGAAGATGCAGGGAGATAGTGCAAGAAATAGCTAACAAAGGCACCGCAGCCTGCAGGAGAACTGGGATTTCATTGTGTGCGTCAAAAATAAATGAATTCAAGAGTAACCGCTTGAACAGGAATTCTCCCTTAATGTCTGTGGTGCAAAAATGTGTTCAGATTGTACTGGCTCTGAAGAGTAAAACTGGAAGTAAATTATTTTCTAGCTGCTAGCTTTCAATTTTGACGGACTCAAAGTGCTAGCTAACCTTGTAAAAGTGGAACAGAGAAGAGAGTAGTTTGCATTTTTTTTTCCTAATCAAAATGGAAGGAACAGACTGTGAGATAGCAGAGCAGCACTGAGATTTCCGATGGCAGAAGCTTATAAATAGGCATAAACAGCCCATTGCAAGCCTCAACAAGAACCACTTAAGTGTCCCATATACATTTTCAAGCAATTTTTATTTGGAATAAAGGGTCTAGGAAATGGTTTTGAGGTGTAAACACTGATGTTTATAGAGAGTAAACTGTTTCCTTTGAAGGCTTTTCAAGTGTATATTCAGCAGCCATGTAATTATGTAAATCCGTCAGGGACAGTTAGAAGCCAGGACCAATGAAACAATAGGTCACAGGTTCAAACATGGCCCAGGCCAGTGAATTTCAGCTTCAGCCAAAGAGCAGCCTCGATGCTGCCGGTGACCTGTTTGGCTTCTTTGTTCACAAGAGGATGGAGCACATAAAATTCAAACCCCTTTCCCAGGAAATCCACCTAAACTGGATGGCAGGCACGTCCTTTGTATGTCAATGGGTAAAACTTACTAACATATACACTTTGGAAGGGAGAGAGCTGCTATTTTTTTTTTAACTTGTGCATCTGAGCACAGTAGAATGCATGTGAAATAAACAAGGCAGGACATCTTTATCACGTGATTTCCTTTGAATGAGTTTAGGGAATTGATTACTTCACCCCCAGATTTACTCCAAGGGGCTGCACCCTTCTTGAATTGCTTCTGCCTTCTTCCTATCTGTAAAAGTGAGGCCATGATGCCTAGTTGTCAGGTTGTTGAAAGGATAAAATAAGATAATGTTTGGGCAGCACCCAGGCCTGGCAGGCAGTTAATAGCCAATAAATGATGCCTATTATTATAATTTTCAGGAATGTGCAACAAATATCAGTATTAAGTAGATGCAACAAACATGACTTTGAAACAGTGATATGAATTAATAAAAACACTAACCACCATTATATATGGAACATGAATACCTTGGTTTTGTGGACCTCAGAAATTTGACATTCCCTGCTGCACGGTAGCAGATAGTATAGGCTTCAGTGAAGAATACTTTCACCGTTAGTATAATCTGGTTCATACTAGGTGTTGAAGCACCGAGAAATAGACACATATGATAACAAGCAATGCTTGGATAAAAATGTGTTAGAAATTTAGGAAGCATTTGGAGATGAACTCCAATGAATATGCAAATGTATTTCAATAACTACTAGAAGTTGTTTAGCAGAGTGAGTCAAAGGGAGAACAAAAGAAATGCAAACTGTATAGACCGAGCAAGAGACATATCCTTTTGTAGAAAACCAACCCAACAACAACAAAAGAAAAAGAAAAGAAAAAAATACGTAATAGCTTTGTTGATTTGTTGTAAAAACTCAGAAGAATAAGAGAGGCTGAGAAAAGAGGAAAAAGAAAGGAAAGAAAAAAGTCAGTGGATAGTGGCCCAAAGGAAGAATAGGAATAGGGATCAAAAGTAGGGGAAGGAAGCAGAGTTGGTCAAAAAGGATTACAATTGGAATCTCTTTCATTTCTGCTTCCTCTCCCTTCAGCAGATGTTAATATCAATTATAGAATTCCTTCCCATTGAGCCCACAGTTGGCTTCAGGATCCTTCTGAACACAGAATTCTACAAGCCAACAGGAATCAGCACATTGAAAGGAAATTGCAGTTTGGAATTAGAGAATGAGTTCAAGTTTACAAGTTGTGAGCTTTTCAGGTGTTAGTGCCAGTTTTTCTGATTTCACCCACCCACAATTATTTTTCTGTCCTCTCAAATTCTATAGCATTTTAGTGGCTGTTGGTTACTTGGCACTTCCTCCCTTCTGTGGTCAGCAGCTTATTTGTGGTCTGTGTCTTGTCCTTCCAACTAGACATAAACTCTTTAAGCCTGAGATCATGTCTTACATTTCCTTGCTTTCATCACAGTATATACTTGACACAAAAAGTTCATGGTTTATTTGGGACTGTATCATTGTATTTTGTGTGACTCAGAAAATGATGTGACCAATTTTGGTAAAGATTTTATAAACAGATCAAGTAAAATTTTTAGCAATGAAATGATCTAGAATATATATCTCATTAAGTATTCTGAACAAGAGTCATAGTATTACAGAATGCTGAGAAAAGATTGATCAACAGAGACACATGCTGATTTGTGCAATGCTGCACATCATTCACTAGTTTCCAGATGTGCACATATGCCCTAAGGTAAAGGGCACATCCAGAGAAAACCAACTTAATGCGAGTGCCAGGTATGATGCAGGATAGTAACAGAGCTGAGATGGTATCTCAGGTTGCTTAACTTCAAGCCTGAACTTCCTGAAATTCCAGGAAAGGTGTGCTGTGATTTCGTTCTGCTCTGCTGGAATTTTCCAGTTGCTGAGTTTGATGGAAAACCTATCCCATGCCCTAGCTGTTTTGTCTCAGTGGCGAGCGTCGGCCTGTGGACTGAAGGGTCCTGGGTTCGATTCCTGATCAGGGCATATGCTTGGGTTGTGGGCTTGATCCCTAGTAGGGGGTGTGCAGGAGGCAGCTGATCCATGATTCTCTCTCATTATTGATGTTTCTATCTTTCCCTCTCCCTTCCTCTCTGAAATCAATAAAAATATAATTTTTTTTAAAAAAACCTATTCCCACAATATTTATTGCATGAACTTTTTAAATGACAGATTCTTTTCTTCCTTATTAGTGCAGATGAGACTAATAACTCATTTATTGAGCTCTTAATATTTGCCAGGCACTGTTGAAAGCATTTTGCATGTAAACTGCATATTTAATTCTTGCAGTGTGTCTATGAAATAAATACTCAGTATCACTCCCTAAAACTGAAGCACAGAGGAGCTGTGTACTTTCCCAAGATCACACAGCTAGTAAGTAGGAAAGCCTGGATTCAAATGCAACTTGGCTCCAAAATGCAAGCTCTTCACCATACACTCTCTCTTTTTCAGGTGAGTGCAAGCCCCAGAGGGTTTGTGTTAGATTAGCTTCACAAGTTAATCAACATGAGCTAATGTTCTTTGCTGCTCTGAATGGTGGTGAACAGAAGGTATGCTTTCTGAAAAGTGAGCATCCCCTATAAAGACTGCCTCCTCCTTTAATTTGAGCCAGTAGAGTGCAGTGGTTAAAACAGTATCCTGGAAACAGCTATGAGTTTTTAGTGAATCCTGTAGATTTCGTTGGTGACTTGGGAAGAGTTATTTACTCCTTCTGTACCTTAGTTTCCTCATCTGTAACATGGAAAAAGAGAAACAGTTCTTACCTGATAGGATCATTGCAATGATTAAATGAGAAAAATCTATTTAAATTACTCGATTCTGTTCCTGACATGTAGCAAACACCCAGTAAATGTGGTCATCATCATCATCATCATCATCATCATTATCATAGTCATCGTCATTGTTACCATTGCCATCTTAATGGCCATCATCAGTGCTTTGGCAGACAAGTAGCTATGCTGCAATGCCTGGCCGTCAGGTACATTCTTCATTTGCTTCTTTGTGAAAGGGCAGGTCAACCATAGAGTCACCTAACTGAGTGGATTTTTTCTAGACGTGGTTAACTTCATAGGACAAACTATATGTGTCTCTATATCTACAAGTACATACTGAGCATAACAAATAATTAATGACCCAATGCAGATGATATTACTTATGTCCTCTTTGTCTTATATATAAGGGGCAAAATTCATGGTATGTTTAGAAGTCTTCCTATTTAAAAATTACATTCAGAGTATGAAAGTTTAGAGTTTAGCTATTTAGAAATCTTTTTTTTAAATTTAAGATGGCTCATTCTCAAAGAATTCCAGATAACACCCATTTTACTTTTTATCTTAATGTACTACCATTGTACTATACTACATCCAAATGTTGTGTAGATTATCAGTTAGAAAAAAAATACCCAGGAAGACAGGAGGGCATGATTTATCCTAAAGCTATTCTGTGCCCAAGTAAGTACCGTGATAATTCTGTTGGTAGTGGTAAGTCAGGGGTGGAGGATGGGAGGTCAAGGCAGCCATCAACCTCAGATGTATCCTGCTGGGGAGGGAGGGGGGCTCAGACTTTGCCAGAGCTCCTCTCTTTATGCTTATCATGTTTAACCTTAGGAAAATGACTTAACCTTTCTCAGCCTGTTTTGTTGAATATTTGGAAAAAAGCAAAGGAACCAATTCTCCTCTTAGAACCTCCAGAAGGAATCCTGCCCTGCCCACAACTTCACTTAGCCCAGTGGGACCAGAGCAGGATCTCTGACCTACAGAACTATAAGATAAATTTGAGTTGTATTAAGCCACTAAGTCTATAGTAATCTGTTTCAACAGTAATAGAAAATTAACGCTGTCACTATTGAATCTAACAGGTTGTAGTGATATGTGCCTTTTTATTTATTTTAGAGCTTTTAGTCTGTAAAAATAAAAGAACTGTTGCACCTGTGCAAGTAAACATGTTGCTTAGTACAGAAAATTTTCTTTCATGCTAATAATGTCAAATACGAATTGGCTTACAGTGATGTGCATTTTGGGCTAAGTACTCCTATGGTGCCATCACAATTTAAATATCACATGGTTTTGAAATACCTGAACTGAGACAGGTTATTTTATAGTCAATTAGAACATATTTCTTTTGTATTGTTAGTTCAAATGATATGAAAGCATTTTGATATTGTCAAACATTTCAGTGTTTGACAAGTTGGCTTTTTTTGCATTGTGACTAAGTCTGGTTAACATGTCCTGGAGTTAATTTTTCATGAGCTAACGTGTCAGTTAACGTGAGCTTTTGCAAGTGAAATACAAAACTATACGTAGAGGTTGAATAGAATGTTAATGTGTTTTAGATCAAATGGGTGTGTAGATAAGTAAGCAATGCACTGGTATTGTAATGACCTAAATGCATTCCTTCACACGAATAGTACTTCTAACAGTTTAATTCATAGTATTCTTCAGCTCTGAGTTTTGTTTGATCCAAGAAGGCTAATGAAGTTAATTATGTTGTCTAGAAATGGAAAAAGAAACTCACCAACAACCACTAAGATTGCTGCTAATGTTGATATGATTGAATTTATAGTAGAGGCAGCTAGATTTAATTATCAGTGTGCAGTGTTGTGGTTTCAGCAGCAATTGCTGAGGAGTGGATAATGCAAGTAGCCTTCAAAGCCAGTCACATTAGAGATAAAAACCTTGTCATTCCGACAGACAGCTGACTGAACAAGTATTAAAATGAACAAAGATTTCCCAAGGGAGGTTGCAGACTGAGGTTTGGTTCTGTCTCCTTGGCTTCGATTCAAATATGTCAGAGACACAGGATTTTATTTTTTCTAACTTATTAAAATGAAAGCCATTCTTTGCATTAAGGGTATGTTGGGGGAGAGAATGAGAGTGGGGGCATTAAGTGGCAATTATGGAAATCCTTAGTTAGCCATTTACTCCATTCCTTATTTGGCTTATTCATGGGGAGAACTGTAGAAAACAATCCTTAGGTTCTAATTATCTTGGTGGCATTGTCTAAGTACCAACCTAAATTCTGTCATAGCTAAATTCTGACTGAGCTGGCTGAGAGCAGTAGTGGCTACTGGTAACAGAAATCCAATATTTTCCCTCCAAGTCAGGGTTTCTCATGGCGGCTTTATTAACATTTTGGGGCCAGATAATTCTTTGGGTGGCTGTCCTGTGCATTGTAGGATTCTTAACAGCATCTCTGGTCCCGATGCATTGAATGCCAGTAGTACCCTCCCCCATGGTGAACACAGAAAAATGTCTTCAAATATTATCAAAAGTGCTCTAGGGAGCAAAATCAGCCCTCACGGAGAAGCACTGCTGGAAATCTGTGAGAGGAATACAGGCAAGTTGGGAAGGTGTAAGAATGTTTTCATTCTTACAAGCCCTTGGTGTTGTCAGCTTACTCTTGCATAAGAAGGGTAGTTCTTGTGCTTACTATTTCCCAAGAGAATGGGTTACTTATAGGAAACACTAATGTCTTAGAGTTTTTAAAAAATATTTTGTAAGAATTGATTTTAGAGAGAAAGGGAGAGGGAGAGATAGAAACATCAATGATGAGAGAGAATCATTGATTGGCTGCCTCCTGCACACTCCCCCTGGGGCTGGAGCCTACAACCAGGGCAAGTGCTTAACCTGGGAATCGAACCGTGACCTTCCAGTTCATAGGGCAATGCTCAGCCACTGGAACTGCTGTGCACATTAGTCTGTTTACTTTCATAAGCATTATCCTCATGATACTCTAGACCAGGGGTCCTCAAACTACGGCCCGCGGGCCACATGCAAATACAAATATTGTATTTGTTCCCATTTTGTTTTTTTACTTCAAAATAAGATAAGTGCAGTGTGCATAGGAATTTGTTCACAGTTTTTTTTTTAAACTATAGTCCATCCCTCCAACGGTCCGAGGGACAGTGAACTGGCCCCCTGTTTAAAAAGTTTGAGGACCCCTGCTCTAGACCAATGGTTCTCAAACTTCCTAATGCCGTGACCCTTTAATACAGTTCCTCATGTTGTGGTGACCCCCAACCATAAAATTATTTTCGTTGCTACTTCATAACTGTAATTTTGCTACTGTTATGAATCGTAATGTAAATATCTGATATGCAGGATGTATTTTCAGGGGTCGCAACCCACAGGTTGAGAACTGCTGCTCTAGACAAAGCACTCAGAAGCATAACATCTCTCAAGATCCTGTAGTTGGTGCTGCTTCTCCACACAGCAGTGCCTCCTACTCTAGGAAGCAGCCCTTTAGCTACATAAGATATGAAACAGCAGGACGCAATAAGGAACAAATGAATCTTTAATGAACAGTTTTTAATAGAAGTCACATTGTTTTAATAATGGGGAAGATAACATGTTATTAGTGCTGGCAATTAATTAAGGGATCCTTGCCAAGATAATTGGTAATCATTTTTTTTAATTTCTTGGTTCGATTCAATAAATATATTTTTTAAAGTGTAATAACATTAGCTGACAGAATCACCACTCCCTTTGCATGTAACTTAGTTACCAGATTGAGGTTTAAATATCTTGAGAGAATTTGTCTTGCATTGTGTTGACTAATACATCAAGAGAATAATGAAAATAGAAAGACTCACTTGTTTTGAAAAGTATTCTAAAGGAAAGAAAGCCCTCTTAAGCCCATGTGGATGAATTTGTTTTTGGTTATATATATTCATCCTCATCGTACAGCTTCTACCTTAGGAACATGGGAACACACAGATTTGGTACAATTTGAATGCAGGAGGTGAGAGATAGAACCCAAAAATCTGAGTTCTCTTCTTGGTTTCTCATTTGTGTGACCACGAGCAGGCTGGGATTTACTCTTCCTGTTTTCTTATATATAACTAGAGGCCCAGTGCATGAAACTTGTGCACTGGCGGGGGGGGGGGGCGTCTGGGTAGCCTGGGTCTCCTACTTTGGGGTGATCGATCATGGGGCTCCATGATCGATCACCCTGCAGAGGGAGGCCCCACCCACCCACTGCAGCCCACTAATCAGTGGCCTGGACCTCCCTCTTTGGGGTGATTGACTGTGGAGCCCTCCAATCGATTGCCCCACAGAGGGTGGCCTGGGCCTCCCTCTGTGGGACGATCGTGGGGTGATGGCAGCCCCCCTCCCCCACCAATCGCATCACACCCACCTTGGCTGGCCTGGCGCCAGTGTGTGTCATAGTGTGGTTGTCCAGACGGTTGTTCTGCTGTTCAGCCGTTCAGTTCATTTGCATATTATGCTTTTATTATCATAGACTAGAGACCTGGTGCATGGAATTCGTGCACAGGGTAGGTGGGTCCCTCAGCCTGGCCTGCACCCTCTCCAATCTGGGACATCCCTCTTGCAAAGCAGGACCGCCGGCTCCTAATGCTCACCTGCCTGCCTGCCTGATTGCCCCTAACCACTCTGCCTGCCTGCCTGATTGTCCCTAACCACTTTGCCTGCCTGCCTGATTCCCCCTAACTGCCTTCCCCTGCTGGCCTGATTGCCCCTAACTGCCCTACCCTACCGGCCTGATCCCCCTAACTGCTCTCCCCTGCCAGCCTGATCACCCCTAACTGCCTCTGCCTCGGCCCCACCACAATGGCTTTGTCTGGAAGGACTTCCGGTAGGTCATCCAGAAGATGTCTGGACTAATTAGCATATTACCCTTTTATTGGTATAGATAAGAAATAACCTCTCTCGCCTTGCCCCAGCTAACCCTCCATAGAATGTTCTGGGAATTAACTAGAGAAGTGATTTGAAAGCCTTGAAGAAAAGCACTCTATCTACCACAGTGGTTCTCAACCTTCCTAATGCCGTGACCCTTTAATACAGTTCCTCATGTTGTGGTGACCCCCAACCATAAAATTATTTTCGTTGCTACTTCATAACTGTAATTTTGCTACTGTTATGAATTGTAATATAAATATCTGATATGCAGGATGTATTTAGGCGACCCCTCTGAAAGGGTCGTTCGACCCCCAAAGGGGTCGCGACCCACAGGTTGAGAACCGCTGATCTACCACAAGATATTACTTAGTTTTTTTTCTTCCTGCTCTTCTCTGTGCCAGGCAACCCTGCTTCTCCTGTCTGCTCTCATTTATCCATTAGCTGTTGGGGGTTGATTAAACTGTTACTCACACTATCTTTCCCAGCTTGCATTAAAGGAACAGTATTCTATTCCGTTTTGTTGAGAGATTTAAACCCTATCTTGTCTGACAGACTTTGAATTCACCCCAAATATGTTCCTACAAGCCGCAGTCACAGCATCAACAAAGTCGGAAACACCTACTTTATTTCTTAGTTACCTTGAATAGAAATGATGCCATTTCTTTTTAACAAGTTTGGAATATTCTGATACAAACACTATCAGTCTTGATGTATTTCAGTAATGGGAATAGTGTCTGTGCAGGTTTTTTTTTTAATGGAAAACTTATATCTAACAGTTTTCTTTTTTTGTAAATCTAATTGCTATTGGTTCACCAAGAATTCATGGACAATTGCTTTTCTCACTGTTACAAATATATTGCAAGTGGAGCTTTTATATTCAGGGTTGCCGACCTGAATCTGTTTTCCTTCACAGTAATCTTGTGCTGTTTCCAAGCTTAGAAAGCTGACAGAATTTGAAAAGATAATATTCATTAGTCAGACTATGGGTGCTGCTTTTGCATCCTTTACACATAATTGTCTAAACATCCTATTAATACCCAACTATGGGGCAATGCATGAAAATATCATCAGAACATTGCAGAATTGATTCAGAGAAAAACATTTTTGACTTTAGTTTACTGCTATTCCACAAAAAGTTGGTGTCTTCAATTTCTGAAGAAATTATCTATATCAGACATACAGGATCATGGTCCATTGATTTTTAGAGAGTTTGGAAGAGAGAGGGAAAGACAGAGAGAGAAATATCGATGTGAGAGAAACGCCTTGATTGGCTGTCCCCTGCAGGAGCCCAGACCAGGGCCCAGACAGGGAGGAGCCCGCAGAATCATGGTCCAGAGGTTATAGGAAATGTCACATTGTATTAAAAAAGGACCCACCTCATACTGGCTTTTTGCTTTACTCCTTGCATTAATAATGATGTTTTATCCAGCCTTAATTCTGCTTTTCAGTCCTGGGGATACATATTTTAATTTTTTATTGGTTGTGGTAAACTTTTAGCAGATGCATAGGAAGCCCTTCCCATATGCTTCCTGATCCATTCAACCTGCTGAGAGGTGTTATGCTTCTGTGTGTGGGGGAGTGGAGGGGGTTGGTTGATGAGAGAAGAAAGTGGCAACAGTTGATTTCAATTGAAGAAGCAGATTTGTGTCCCTATTTAAAGTGTATACAAATCAGAATATTTTATATACTTAGCTATGTTTGTTTTTTTCTCCTGATAGACCTCAGACTCTGAAATTTGAGGGTCAATGGTTTAGGAAGATGAGAGCAATAAAGGAGGAAACAGTATGTCTAGGATTTGATCTATATAGTAAAACCCATTGAAATTTGAGACTTGATAAGGTCAAACTTCAGTAAAAAATGGTGGTGCCTGATATAAACTAGTTTCCACCTTTTCTAGGATTGTCTGCACTGACAGCATTTAAAAGGCAGAGCACTGTGCCTGGGAGGACATGCAGTTTAATTTATACTCCCTAAAATCTTACTGTATTTTCAAATGTAAATGTTTAAGAATAAAATATACTTAGAGTTTTGGAGAAAAAATAACAAACCTCTGAAAACTTAGAGGTCTGAAGAAAAGCAGAAACTATCATATTTATAATCAATTGCCATTTTGAGACGTGACAGAGGGCTTTTCAAAAAAGTAATTGTAAGGTCTGTCTCTATAGGTGAGGACTACTCATTAATCCACAGCCAAGTAGGCTGAGGTTTCCCAAGGAGTCCATCTTGAATTCAGGTGTAAATCACCTGGGAGAAGAGGGGCAGAAAGTAAGTATAGAATGTGTAGGAGAGGTATTTGTACCTCAGTCCCCACATGCATTCCTCACCTACATTACAGTGTATTCTAGAAAAGGGTATTGTATCTGGGCTCCTTCTTTTGTCCCGCCAGCATCCTATTACTGTATGATCTTATATTAGAGTTGTCCAAAAAGGGTTTCGTGAGAAGATTTGAGTCATATTTTCTATTGGAATCTTGATTTTTTTTTAAAGTCTGAAATTCTAGTTTTCATGTGTATTAGTAGGAAAGCTAACCAAAAAGGTTTGTTTCATGAGATAAAAGTTAGTGGTATCTTTACTTCCCAGATATCCCTAAAAATTGTTTTGATATTTTTTGATATTAACTTAGTGCTTTATTTAGTACTGCCCCTTAATTTTATTCTTGACTCATTTTAACGAAAGTTTGTCTCCTGTTACTAATGTGGGAAGGATGGCACACATGTAAAAAGCTCTTTGAAGATAGGGAATATGTGGTTTTAGCATTTTCTTAAGCCCCAGAAATTGAAATAGTCTTTAATGAACATTTCTTTTACCCCTGATTTTTAAAATTTTTCTTCTATTTTTTTATTGATTTCAGAGAGGAACAGAGAGAGAGAGAGAGAGAGAGAGAGAGAGAGAGAAAGGGAGAAAGAGAAAGAGATCAGTGATGAGAGAGTTTCATTGATCGGCTGCCTTCTGCACGCCCCTTACTGGGGATTGAGTCAGCAACCCAGACATGTTCCCTGACCAAGAAGTGAATGGTGACCTTCTGGTTCATGGGTCAATGCTCAACCACTGAGCCATACTGAGCAAGCCTACCCCTGATTTTTTAAAAGAAGACTGGGCATGACCCAAACTAAGCTGCTCATCTTCCTCCTGATTTTACTACTCCCAAAGACTTCCCTTTCTCCTGGACGGTACAGCTTCCAGTTGCTCAAGCCAAACATCTGGATGTCATCCTTGAGTCTCCATTTCCATTCCATTCAATGCCCACTCTTTCAAAAAGATCTTTTTAATTCCATGTTCAGATTATGCCCAGAACGTATCAGTTTCACCACCTCCATTGCTGCCTTCACCCTAACCACCATCATCTTTTGCTTGGATTATTGTAGTGGCCTCCTAACTGGCCAACTGCTTCCGCATTTGCTGTCCCTTCTCTTCCTACAAAGTAGTCAGGATGATTCTGGTAACAGCACAGCCAAGACATGCTATTTCTTTGATAAAGGCTGCAATGGCTCCACACTGCCACACTGTGGGTAAGAATCTACATGATTTACTCTGCCACCCTGTTACCTCTGAACCCATCTCTTCTGACTTCTCGTCTTCCCTGTTCCCTTTCCAACCACACTGGTGTCCTTGCTGTTCCTTACATATGCCTGGCATATTCCGGTCTTAAGCTGAGCAGTGGCTCTTGCACTGTCACTTCTCTACTCTTATCCTAAATTTCTATGTGATGGTCTTCCCCATTTATGACTCCTCCCCATGATGGTGTCTTGACTGTCTTTAAAATTACAACTGTTTTCCTTGGCACACTCCATCCTCCTTAACCTGCTTTAAAATTTTTTCCCTCTCTGGTACCACTGACTATCAGACTACACCATTTACTTACTTTATATTTACTGTCATCCCTTACTATAATGTAAGTTCTATGGAGTCAGGGATTTTTTGTTTTGTTTTGTTTTGTTTTGTTCAAAGTCATATTCCCAACCTAGAACAGTACTTGGCACATAGCACTTGTTAAATAATAACCGCTCATTTATGTCCTGCCTACTGTAATACATTTTTACTTCCATCATTTAACTTGATTCTCCTCTGTGTTCCCAGGAGGGACCATTTGACGCAAGAGTTAGGTCTTCACTCATAAGTAGATCTTGACAGAGAGAAACAAGAGGCATTCAGGGAGCAGTAAGAGAGTTTGCAAAAGCACTGCGAAGTGGGAGAGCAGAGTGGAGTGGGAAGATTTGGAGGTGAAGGGCTATGGGAATGTAGGAAAGGATATGGGGGAGAACATTAGAAAGTTAACAGCAAACAAGTTATCAAAATACTTGAATATCATACCAAGGTGCTCAAATGTATTCTGTGGGCAGTGGTCAATCATTAAAAGATTAACCAGGGATTGACCTGCTCAGATTAGCATTTTGTAAAAGAAAATCACTGCAGTATAAATTCTTTTAAAAATTATGAACTCAGAGGGAAGGTAGGGGAGGGTGGGGGTAAGGGGGAGAGATCAACCAAAGGACTTGTATGCATGCATATAAGCCTAACCAATGGATAAAGACAACAGGGGGGCGGTGAGGGCATGAATGGGGGGGTTGGGGGGTAATGGGGGGATAAGGACACATACGTAATACCTTAATCAATAAAGAAATTAAAAAAATAAATAAACTCACATATTTAAAAAAATAAAAATTGTGAACTCCTCAAATGTATATTGATGGGTATGGAGTACGATTTTTCTCACAACATAATTATCATGAAAGGTTTGCAACATGAATAAATGTAGATCAAAGTTACAGATACAGCCACATTTGCACATCTGAGCACAAACAAGAGCTTGTGTGATCTATGTGAAATAAAGGCCTTTGGACCATAGTACAGTGTTAGGAATATTGTCCCACTGATGTGACGTTCCTGCTTCATCATCACAACAGGCTAGTTATTACTGCACTTCGTTACTGAGCGCGCTTTGATATTATTTGCAGCAAAAGGGCAAATGATAACTTCCTTTTTGATTAGCAGCATTTTCAATTACTTTTCATGCTACATTTATAAAGAAAAACTGACTAAAAGTTTTAAGTGTGAATTCCACTTGCTTTGTGAAAACAAAGACTTTTCTTAGTGGCAGAAAATAGCCCCTAGAGGAAGAAATTTTATTTTTGGCAGAAGTGTTGGAGGGTGGTATTTTAGAGAGAGTATGTGGGTTGCCCACAGCGATTGCATTTCTCCAGGTAAAGACAGCCTCTACCAGGTGGACAATCTCTGGAAACAGCCACATGTTCAATTAAACTATTTTAGAAAATTTAGTGAGAGTCGTGTAGGTTTTCATCTTTATCTCGACTTCCAGCACATCAAAAAGTTGAGCTTTAATTGCCTCTTCTAGGAATTAATCTGTATGGAAGCCTATCTCTAAGTAGCCAGAGAGGCCATGCCCAAATGGGATGCCAATCTTCTCTCAACATTTGCAGTTGCCCCTGAGAGATGTGCTCACAGGTAAACAGACCCATATTGGGTTCCTATTAGGAGAGGTAACAGTAACTTTTTTTTAAGTTGAGATGTTAGGAATTCTAAGAACTTTTTGTCGGTTAGGATTCTTCATTCCAATCAACAGAAACTGGCTGGTTATTTTAATCCCCAGAGGACCTCCCTGCAAGGCCAGTGCAGGAGGAGAGGGGCACAGTGCAGGAGAAGCCTGGTTTGTGCCTGGCAAGAGAACTGGCCTCCAGAAGTCATCTTACGACCCTGAGCTGTCAGAAGCAAGTGGCTGGTAGGCTTCAGATAGTGGGTGATGAAAACATGTCCTCTCCTGTTCCTCAGTGGGAGTCCACAGTATAAGGGAGGCCCTACTGCCAGGACTGTGCCAAATGGAGACTATCGCTCAAAGAGAGAGCAAAGTGTTCATAGGAACTGGGTCAAGGAAAAAGAGGTTGGATGATAGCCAAATGATTGATATTTGCTACTTTGGGTATTACATTGTTTGTTGCTCTGCTTTCTTTGAACTGAGTAGAAGGTTCAATGAGGGGCTAAGGATTCTTCCCTTTATTAAAAATTGGTTTCAAATATCCATAGATTTATATCCATCCATATGGTCATCCCCATCCCGCCCCCCCCCGTGGAATAGAATTTGTGGGTTAGAATGAAAAATACAGAAGGTCTAATATGGACAAAATTTACTTTCTGCTTACAGTAAATGAGCATTGTCTCTAGTACTGTGAAATTGTTGGTTTCCGGTTTTCTTAAAATGCTCTGTTTTCGCTGAAACCGGTTTAGCTCAGTGGATAGAGCATCGGCCTGCGGACTGAAAGGTCCCTGGTTCGATTCCGGTCAAGGGCATGTACCTGGGTTGCGGGCACATCCCCAGTAGGAGATGTGCAGGAGGCAGCTGGTCGATGTTTCTCTCTCATCGATGTTTCTAACTCTCTATCTCTCTCCCTTCCTCTCTGTAAAAAATCAATAAAATATATTTTTAAAAAAATGCTCTGTTTTGTCCTTGACCAGTGTTCCTAAATGACTAGGAGGCAGGGCAGACAAATAAGCTGGTGTATATTTTTCTTACTTCAAATCAGGTTAGGATCAAAGGGAACTGTTGATTAAAACTTAGGCAGGTGTAAGCATATCTATAATAATAAAAGCCTAATATGCTAATTAGACTGGATGTCCTTCCAGATGACCTTCTGGACAAAGCTGGGGCTGTGAGGGGAGCTTGGGTCCCGGGTGCCTGCCAGTGGCCAGAGGGAAGCCCTGGTCCAGGTACCAGAGGGAAGCCGGTGCCAGCAGCCGAGGGAGGGAAGGCCTACTCTTGCACGAATTTCGTCCATCGGCCTCTAGTACACATATATGTACGTGCAGTCAGTTGCAGGCCTGTTGTCCCTAAATCATTCAACGGGTATTTCTTAAGAACAAGTAAATTCTGTATATAACTACAGAATAATTATCAAAATCAGGAAATTAGCATGGCTACAATCCTATAATCTTTAGACCTCATTCAAATTTCACTAATTGGCCAAGTGTCTTTTACAGCAAAAGAAAATTTAGATCCTGTGTCATATTCTGTTGTCATGTCTGTTTGGTCTTTAGAATATGAAATATTCCTTTATTAAGAAGGAAAGTAAGTGTTTTTTTTTAAGGTATTATATTTTAAGGTATTGATATATTTGAATAATATAGGCCATTACTTTGTAGAATGTCCCACATTTTGGGTTTGGCTGATAGATTTCCTTAAGGACAGATTTAGGTTAAATGCTGTTGGCAGGAGGATAACAAATATGATGTATTCTCAATGCACCACCTCAGGAGGCACATGAACTCATTTCTTATCCTGGTGATGTTAACTTTGATCATTGCTTAAGGTGGTGTCTGGCATGTGTCACCACTGATTTTAGCATCTATTGATAATTCTTGCCAAATACTGATTTTTCCTATTTTGTATCCTTTCTGCTTTCATTATCTGGATTTTTATTGTATGGAAGAACTTTTTTTGTTTGTTTTTGGTTTGTTTGTTCATTTATTTGTATCAGGTGGACTACTGGATGCTTATTGAATGTGTTATAATTCTTTACCCTCATTTACAAATTATTTTGATGCTCAAATTATCCAAGATTTGTACAATTTTGACCCTTTCAAGGTGGCTCCCATGGGTTTCTGTACTTCTCTGCCTCTCCTATGAAGAAAGACACTATGTTTATATTTCTCACAGCACAGAACTTTGTATAACAGATGCTTAATGTCTATATTCAATTAGCCAATTTTCATGCATAGTTTCCTCTAAAATCTCAGCCTTAACCTTTTGTAAAATTGCCCATAAAATAAACTTTTCTAAAAGTCAATTCAGAAAACATACAAAATTGTGTTTGTTTTTTTCTCATATTGAGGGTACCATGGATTGAACAACATTTGTATTTTCCTAATTTTACCAGTATTTTGATTTTCTCCCTTTTAATAATTATTTGTATTATTTATTTTACTTAATGTAAGACAACTTACAATATTTGGAGTAAATACATGAGTGGGTCCTTCTTCTGAAATAACTTTCAGACAAAGTGATGTGTGTGTTTCCTGTCTCTTTGCCATTCTAAGGGAAATTGGGAAACTTTGGGTCAGATTAATGACAATACACATTTTCTTCCAGGATTAATTTTTGTCCTAATTGACACCCCTAATGGTTTATAACCTTCTCCCTACTCCCCTTCCATAGTGAATGTTTTCATCATTCACCTCTTACTTCCTTTATAAAAAGTAAAAATTCATAAAAGAGACAAAATAGTAAATGCCCAAATAATGCTCTTATCTTGGCTATATATTGATGTGATATTTTCAAAGAAAATCTCAACTTCATTCAAACCTGGTAAAATCTCATGGGAGGACATTGTAAACCCATCCATTTTTAAAAGGTGCTTATTATATGGCAGGGATTGTGCCCAGACCTTAATAAGTTACTGTCCATCTTCAAAGGCTCACAGTATAGATACATAAGCAAAGCCATCCCAAAACAAGGTGGTATCTGCAATAAGGGCAGTGGTGAAGCTGTTCTGAAAAGAAGGGAGAGGTGCTCACTTCGCCCAGAGGGAGCTGGTTAGCAAGATGCTTTTGAAAATAAGTGCAACTCAATGTACCCAAGAAGGGAGAGATTTTTCTCCATGTCCCGTGGAATGGTTGATGCTAGTTGATAATCTTTATTCTAAAAAAGACTATAATTTATTTGAACAAAAGTTCTGATCATTTTAAGTCATCACAAGGAATGTTATGAGTTTGTGAACTTGTTCTGTCTGCAAAATTTACTCTCGTATAATGAGGTGACGTAATCATCAGATAAATAAATGGAAACAATACATTAAACCTATATAGAATGTTATAAGGGCTTTTGATTGTTTTATAGAAAACTGGAAGCCCTGTGCATGAATTTGTGCATGGGTGCGGTCCAGCTGGTGTGCCCCAATTGGGGCCAACTGGGCCGGGCCAGCGGGAGTGGAGAGGGGATGTGGGAGGTTAGCTGGCTGGTCCCACCCCCGATTGGGGTGGGAGGCAATTGGGGGTGGAGGTGGGTGGGGGGAGGGGCCCTGGGCAGTTGGTAGGCCAGACCCACCACCTGGTTGACCTCCAGGTTGAGGGGAAAATTTGCATATTAGCCTTTTATTATATAGGATAATTGGAGGATTATGGGTTATTTGTATTGAATTAAAAATATTATAAACCTGGTATCCATGGCTCCCTGAGGAGGGAATGTGCAAAGATAAGCTTTATGAGTATATAAAAATCCTTTAAATTATAAGCCATTTTTTTTGTGAGTTTATGCTGATGTGTATTTTTCTCTCCTAGAGCCCATAGCTTTTATCTGATTCTCAAGGCGTCCTCTGCATCCCTCTAAATAAAGAAGTGTTTGTGGTGTGGTCTGTTAAAAGTAGCTCTAGCCTAGAATTAGAGCCCTAGACTTGCTATACTCAATGAAATCTTAGACCAATAAATTAAACTTCCTAAGCCTCAGTTTTTTTTTTAAATGGTTTTAACTATAATCAAGTCTCCTCCTTAAGCATATCTCAATTGACAAGTACTGTAGATCTTATTTTTTTTTTTAAATATATATTTTATTGATTTTTTACAGAGAGGAAGGGAGAGAGACAGAGAGTTAGAAACATCGATGTGAGAGACATCGATCAGCTGCCTCCTGCACATCCCCCACCGGGGATGTGCCCGCAACCCAGGTACATGCCCTTGACCGGAATCGAACCCGGGACCCTTCAGTCTGCAGGCCGACGCTCCATCCACTGAGCCAAACCGGTTTCGGCAGTACTGTAGATCTTAAAGATTTTTACAACCTTGGTGGACAGAGATGAGGGTGTTTGGCCATTACAGTGTTTGCCCTATTTAGAAATTTGAGTCTTGATTTTTTAGTTTCTCTTGAAAAATCCAAAGATCTATCTGCTCTGGACTCACATTACAGCACACAGTCATTTGGAGCAGATCAGTGCTAACACACTGGGACAGATGTGTGCTCCACAGTCTCTACTATGCTCTATAGTCTCACCCCAGCCTGCCCCACTCATTTACATGCTTTTCATACACTTGGAAGCATTTGATATGTTGTCCTCATACAATGACCATATACTCTTTTTGGGAAAGGCACAAATAGGGAGGCGACACCATATTAGGAATGCATGGCCTCAGTGTGCTTATACTGAGAGAATACTGAAGTTCTCTGTGTTCCTGTGTGTGCCCTGATTATGAAGGATGATTAAACACTTTACTCTAAAAAGCCTTCCCCGGCTGGAGTAAATGCTGGAAACTGATCACCAAATTGTACTGCACATCTCCTATGACATGCTTAAGCATTTGGCATCCACCAGTATTTTAGGATATGTTACATCAGGCTTTATAAATCCCAAATTACAGTAGAGAGGGAGTTGGAAAAAGTTGGAAAAGGTATGATAAAACTACTCAGGCCATGTTGGTATAAAAGTAAGATGAAACCTGAGTAATTGTGCATTTTAAATGACTTCATTGATTAGATCAGAGGTCTGCGAATTTTTCTGTAAAGGGCCAGAGATTTAATACTTTTTTGTTTTGCAGGCCATGCAGTTTCTGTTGCAAACACATAAGCCACCTTAAATAACACATAAGTACGTGAATGATCAAGGCTATGTTTCAATTAGACTTTACAAAAACAGGCAGATTTGGTCTGTGGGTTACAGTTTGCCAACCCCTGAGCTAGGTACTCATTAGAATATGGAATCTGGTGTTAAGTAGGGCTTAAAAATCTTGAAGAGTAGTCAGAAAGATGAAAATAGAATGCTAATGCAGGAGGTATTAGAGAAGAAGACCCAGAGGAAAAGCGGTCTGAGATTGTTTAACTCCAGGAGGCTGTTGGGTGACATAATTTATGTTTGACATAAAAGATAATTTCCTGACAATGACAGTGGTTACATTTTAGAATGAATTATTAAAGCAGTTTGCAGACTCTCCCTGAAAGGTTGTAAAAATAGTATAAATTTTCATCTTTCTGAGATGGCTTTCTATAGAAATATGAACAGGATTATCTGTAGGTACTGGGAGATGAACAACTTGGAATGTAGACCCCTCTTTGAAACAAAGCTGCTATGGGAATGAACAGACAGATGCAGGCCAACAATTCAGGATTCTGATCTTTTTATTAGTACTTGGTGCTTTGGTATTCTTAGGCAAGTATTTTCTAAAACACTTTTACTAACTCTGAAATGCCCAGTGTTCCAGGAAACATGGTTGATTAATATCTAATAAAACTATTGGTAATGTATTTAATGACTTGAAATAACAGATATAATACTTCACTTAACAGAATTATCCTTAAGTTATTTTGAAATCCCTTGGATACATTTATCCATTCTATGAAATTACCTGTGTAGAAAACTGATTTTTCTGAAAGGGGAAATCAAGATTATGCATCTAAATTTCATTTGCTTATTTGGTCACGTGGTGTGTCAAGAACTTAAGACCATAACCCCAGCAACTTTAATTGGTTTCCGGTTACTATCTCACTTATATCAAATAGACTCAGGGAAGAATACAGCAATGGCAAGGACTGTGAAGGACCTCTTGTTCAAACTTTTGGTATTTATGGTAGTTTTGGTATTTATGGACCTGATAAAGAACTATAATTTCAAATATATTTCTTAGTCTCCAAAACTATCTTTTTCAATTTGGGATGCCTCTTTGACTGAAAAGAAAGTGATAATATGACAGTAAACTAAGATTTCATAGATCTACTTAGTCAAAGAGTTTATCATCTACTAGAGGCCCGGTGCATGAAATTCATGCATGAGGGTGGGGGGAGGGAGGGGCGGGCCTCTCAGTCCGGCCTGCACCCTCTCCAGTCCAGGACCCCTCAGGGAATGTCCGACTGCCTGTTTGTGCCCGCACTTTTAACAGATGACAGTTCCATTGTTGTTTCTTTCTTTTCATGCTTAAACCCATTGGAATTAGTAGGTATTCAAAGTGTATACATTTTGGGGGGACACCCTGTATATCTATAGTCAGTGGTGAAAGAAACCAATGGTGAATTTGGAGCCCCCAGACAGGGAACCTCTCTCACTCCCACATGTCTCCCCACTGCACTCCCCGCATGTCTCCCTCAGTGGCCGACCTGGGCATGCGGGAGGCTTGGCTTCCTTCATCGCCCCGGGGAGGCTTGGCTTGGGTGGTGGCCACAGAGCCGGGTGAAACGGTCAGGAGGCTTGGCTTCCTCTGTCGCCCTGGCCGGCTGCCGAGGGAGGGCCTCTGGGCCGCAGGCACGGAGCAGCTCACTCCGGCTGGTTTCGTGGCCACTGCCCAAGCCAAGCCTCCCACCCGCTCCGCCAGCTCTGTGGCTCTGGCCAGCGCCACCATCTTTGTTGTGGAGTGACAGTTAATTTGCATATTACCCTTTTATTAGTATAGATAATAATAAAAGTGTAATATGCTAATTAGACCGGACGAAGCCACCACGGCAGGGGCCATGGCAGAGGTGGTTAGTGGTGATTAGGCAGGCAGGCGAGCAGTTAGGGATGATTAGGAAGGAATGCAGAGTGGTTTGGGGTGATCAGGCAGGCAGGTAAGCGGTTAGGAGCCAGCAGTCCCGGATTGCAAGGGGGATATCCAATTGCCAGTTTAGACATCCCCCGAGAGGTCCCAGATTGTGAGAGGGTGTAGGCCGGCTGAGGGACTTCCCCCGCCTCCCCCCCCCCACCCCCCCGCACAGATTTTGGGCACCGGGCCTCTAGTTGTATATAACCTACTTAAGTTTAAACCCAGTTCTTTTCTGGGGCTGGGCTATTGTCATTTTGGCAGTTGCTTCTTTTATTTCTCAACATTGTGTATTATGAACACCTCTGCTATCTATCTAAATAATGGAATAAAATAAGAGCATGATAGAGGATACTACTATTTCATATGGTGAGTTAAAGATGCATTCTATCCTGTTACAGTCTTGGTGGAAAGGAGTAAGAGGGGGGAAATGTGATTACCATGTTAATCCTATTAGATGGTAAATAAAATTTAATAAAGAGAGAAGACCTCTTCCTTCTTAGTAGGGATTAAATCTGAGTGTAAATGCAAATTTAAATTTCATCAGAGAATATCTATGTCTTTCAGACATTATATAATGAATGAAAAAATGAGGGTTTTTTTTTCTAATGTAGTGCATTACATAATAGGGACAATTAACTTATCAGAGCAATTACACTTTGCCATCCCTTTTGGATATGATTAAAGTTACTTCCTTTAAAGTAGTGACTTAGAGAGGCTTTGGCTACTTATTTCAGGGACTCCACATTTAACCAAACGGTATTTAGAATACTTAAATAGAATTTGCCATATCAGTCAGTTGTGAGTAACAGTCTGTTTGTGCTTATGTGTGAATAATCCATTTGTGAGAAAAACCAGGCTCATTACATTAGTCGCTACTCCAGCATGACACACAAAAATGTTCTTTTCCAGTTTAATCACCTCTCATGAACAGACCTGATTCCAAGTGATGCTGGATATTTCTGAAAGTTAATTTCACCCTTAGGAGATCTGCTGCCATTGATATGAAAGAAATGTGTTGTAGTTTCTGGATGCAATTCCAAAAGAGGAATTCTAAAAAACTCTGAGCAACATCATATTTTGAGAACTCATCTCCATTACATCAATATATCTACTACATATACTAACTTACTTTTTAAAACTGGAATTATAATTTACACACAGTAAGAGGCACAAGTTATAAGTGTATAGGCCAATGAGTTTCAAAAATTGCATACACCTGTATAACCCATACCCTTTTCAACATACAGAACAGCCCCAGTCACCATAGGGTTTTTCCTGTTCCTTTCCATCAAGCCTGAATTGAGTTCACACCACAACCCAGGCAACCACTGTTCCAATTTCTTTCACTATAGCTTAGTTACACTTGTTCCAGAACATCATATAAATGGCATCATAATGTACACGCCCTCTGTGCCAAGTTCCCTTCTCTCCGCATAGTGCTTTTTGAAGTTCATTCATGATGTTCCATCTATTGTCACTTCATTTTTGTAATGCCAGGTATGATTGCTATTGTTATTAGCTATTTTATTTGTTATTGGTATTTATGATATAAGCTAAAACAATGTGGGAAGAATGGACTGTCTTCTTAGAGGTTATAGAATAAGGCCGCATTCGAATATTTTCTCTTCCATGTAGATTGGTTCTTACTATAGCATATCCTCTTACAGAAAGATTTCCATGTAAACAAGTTATTCAATCATAGTGACAACTAAGACTTCACATATTTTGCCACAAATATTTTAGAAAAAAATTGTATCAGAGTCTTAGTGTTTTTAATCAACACATATATAATATTTGTTCATTTCATGAGTTAATACTAAATATGACATCACTGTATGGCAGACATGATACTATAGGTAGTTTCTCATATGTTTTGAAATTATATGCAGAACTCTAGAAGAAATGAAGCATCAGTAACTGATCTAAAAACTATTTATAATTAATGATCACCAGTTTTACTATAAATCTGTCTGTCACTCTACAGACTAATGCAAATGGGAAAAAAATTATGAAGATAAAAGTTCTGTTAGAAAGTTATAGGTACTGAGAAAAGTTAGTTCCTCTACGCCATTTTTCAAACAACCTGAAGGCTTTCTTTGCTGCTTGCTGTTGAAAAATGGACTCCATGGGGTTGAAGCATCATGGAGATTTTAATTAACTTTTAATTAAATGTTTTTCATGGTTTTGCATAATAAGGAGATAAAATCAAATCTAATTCCTGCAAAATCTAACATGCATCTGGGTAATCAACACATGAGAACTCTGTAAGCATCCGTAGAATTGCATACTGTTTCTATTAAGTATATTTTAAAAGGATAATCCTTACAATGTTTTTATACTCAGAACTCTACAAGGGAAAGAACATTTTTTTGAAACTTTTACTTCAAAGTACATTGGTTTACCATAATGGCAATTTAATGTCTCTGAAACCAGTGTGTTTTTTAATTTAAAAAAATCTTAAAAAATCTTAAATAACAACCTTTTGTGCTTGTGAAAGGATAGAATGTAGAATTGTTACATCACTCTCAAAAGTGTGAACATGGTAAGAGTTGTTTAAACTCTATGTTGCTTTGTAATTGGGGTGATGATATATCTAGACATTAGGGTTGTTGTAAGACTTACATAACCCATACTTTAGGCCTGATATCCAAATGAAGTTAGAGGAATAATTACAAAGATCACCTGACAGGATTGAACATTTAAAATGTTCACTATATATTTTTTTAATTTAAATATAGTGTAAGCCTTAAATGAATAAAAAATATCCCATGCTTCTCTTGACTTTTGGAAGACTCTAGTTTAGGAAATCTATAAAATGTAACCCATTTGGCCAAGAATACATTGAGTTTTCACTAATTACTAAAGACTGTGTTAAGTGCTAGGAATACAGAGGTGGATAATTCATGATTCCTCACTTCCTTTTCCCTATTCAGCTGTTCCTTCTTTCAATTTTTCATTCAGGAAGTATTTTTATGCCTCACTCCAAAACCTGGAATTTCTTGATTAAAAAAAAAATAGGTGGACTGGATGGTTTCTAAAATCTCTTCCATTTCTGTAATTCTATGCCTTCTAAATCTATGCTTTAAATGGATGTGTACAGACATCGAAGGAGGCTTTGCTGAGAAACGCAGAAAGTTTGATATTATTTTGTGTCCAAATTAAAGAAAGTAGGCTTCAGAGTCAGGCCTAGGTACAGACCTTTATCACTTGGGTAAACGACCAAATCTCTGAGTTTATCTCTGAGGAGCAATCTATAAAATGGGGATATAAATACTCCTTACTCTGAAAAGTGTTATAAAGCTGATGGGAATGCAGACTGGTGCAGCCACTGTGGAAAACAGTATGGAGTTTCCTCAAAAAATTAAAAATGGAGCCCCATTTGACCCAGTGATCCCACTTCTAGGATTATATCCCAAGACACTAGAAACACCAATCAGAAAAGATATATGCACCCCTGTGTTCATAGCAGCACAATTCACCATAGCTAAGATTTGGAAATAGCCTTAAGTGCCCATCAGCATATGAGTGGATTAGAAAACTGTGGTACATCTACACAATGGAATACTATCCTGCTGTAAAAAAGAAGGAACTCTTACCATTTGCAACAGCATGGATGGAACTGGAGAGCATTATGCTAAGTGAAATAAGCCAGTCAGAGAGAGAGAAATATCACATTATCGCACTCATTTGTGGAATATAATGAACAACTTAAACTGATGAACCAAAATAGAGCCAGAGGAAAAAAATACTTTAGAATATAATAGAAGTAATCCTGTTATTTGCAGATTTTTAATATTTCCTACAACTTTTGTGATATACTATGTTAGTACAGTTTGGTAATAATATTATTTTTAAATATATTTTTCTTGAAATATTAATTTTTATTGCATGTAATATTATTTAAAATAGTTTTTCTTGAAATGTTAATGTTTACTGCATGTAACATTATACTTAAAGTCGTTTTTCTTGAAAAAAATAAAAAAACTATAAAAAACAAAATAAAATTTAAACAAACAAAAAAAGATTAAATGAAATAACCTATGTGAGGTGCTTAATAAGATTAAAATAAGTATTAGTCATTATAATTCAGGCAGTATAAAATTAGGTAATTTATTTATCTGGAATATTATTCTTTTTTTTAAATATATTTTATTGATTTTTTACAGAGAGGAAGGGAGAGAGACAGAGAGCTAGAAACATCGATGAGAGAGAAACTTCGATCAGCTGCCTCCTGCACATCTCCCACTGGGGATGTGCCCGAAACCCAGGTACATGCCCTTGATCGGAATCGAACCTGGAACCTTTCAGTCCGAAGGCCGATGCTCTATCCACTGAGCCAAATCGGTTTCAGCCGGAATATTATTCTTAAATATTTGTAAGTTAGAGAAAATGTTCATCCTCATTTTATAAAAGAAGCTAGTGAACTTGGTGATGAGGACAAAATCAAATGTATTATCTGTCTCTTCTGGTCATGCTTTTGTCAAGAACAGCACTTGGAGATTCTTCAGTGGCAGAGGATTATGATACAGAAGAACCATCTTACCAGTATATGTGGCATCCTCAGTGATCGGCACCAAACTTAACACAAAAGTTCTACCACATGTTTGCCGAGTGGATGAACAAATGATTTGGCTGGATGAGCGAATGAAAAAAAAATTCCGCCAGATCATGTGTCCTTTATACACTAGGAACCAAATGTCTTATTCCAGGCAACACTAGTAAATGGTTGAGTAGGGGCCAGATTCCAGATTTGCCTACCTTGGTATTTTCCATAATTCTATAATCTGTTTTTGTTTTAAAATGACACACATGCATGGGCATGTTGCATTATAGTGATTTCAGAAAACATGTGTTACAGTCACATTTTTTGACTTATCCATAGCAAGAATCCCAAGTACTAAGTGGAGCAGCAAGCATTCGTTTTCCTATTTTATTTTCAGAAAGTGTGGGATTGGGAGAAAATAGATGGCCTTGGATTTCAGACCAATTTTCAATATCTAGTAGATGTGATTTTGTTCCAGAGAGAGGTGCTTCTCCCCAAAGTTATAACGGTATCCCATTGATTCAGAGTCAGTGAGGGCCTTATAACTCTGAGCTGGATCCTCCCACAGCACCCTGACTCTCTCTTGCATTCCTGGACCTGTTGTAATTATGGAACCCCATTAAGAAGATTCCCTTTGAGAGAGTGAGATAAAAGCCCCTGAATACGCATCATTAATAGTTGTAACACTGGGTTAATAAAGTCATACTTTCTTTTCTATACCTTTGATCTTAATAATCTAACTTTGGGCCCAAATGGACTTATGTCTTAGAACAGCTGCTAGGATGTGAAAGCATTTTTTTTTTTTGAGAGGGATAGATATTGAGAAATATGAAATGAAATCAGGACTAGTGAAATCAATTCAGCAGCTGTGTGTAAAGGAGCATTTTGAAATCCGTGACAATAGATTGTTATGGCAATACACCACTTCCCCAACATTTATGGGCCAGATGTTTTTAATGTAACATTTCTTAAATATTAAAGATAAGAAATGCACACATATTTGAGACTACTCCCACCCCCAACCCCCAGTTTTGTGTGAGTTCGATTGAAACTAAAAATATAATAAGGAACTAAAGAAACTGCCAGCAGGAAAATCAGTTGAAATAATCCAGATGCTTCTACCATTTTAAAGGTCAAATCTGGTTTGCTCATAAAGTCTAGAATAGTGTGAGAGAAGATGTTTAATACATCTTGGAATTCAGTAGTAGAGGAAAAGTGGTGAATTTACAGACCTTAAGCTTGGTTGCCTGGATTGTCACATTATGCCATCTAAGAGTAGAAAAGATTTCTTCCAGCTGTAAAATGGTGGGTTAAAGGAAATGTCACATTTTAACATTTTTTTTTCTATTTAAATGGATATCCATATGCTCTGAATGTTACCAGATTTTCAGGCTTTAGAAACTGAAGGCTTTTTATTCATAGGACAGGCTTTGCAAAAGCTACTGTAGTGCAAATTCATCCCCATAACTCTCCTGACATACATATATTTTCTCTTTGGAAATATCAGCTCTTGGGTAGCAAGAATAATTTCACCATGGCATTCATAACTCTTGGCTTTTGTCTGAAAGATCCAGAAAGTGCAGAGGTTATGATGTATTGCTTTGCTGACATGAACACTCGTCCCTTAGGACTGACATTTCAGGAACTTCTTCATGTGTTACAAAGCCACCTGCAGAGAGGGAAAGTCACTGGATAGCTGACTTCACCCACAGGGAAAGTGACAGGGACCTGGAGCAGGGCCTTTTCAGTGGAAACCTTTAGGCATAATTAGATTATTCTAGCGGGTAATGGATTAATGTCAATCCAGTCATCTCCAGAGGATTCAGGGAGCTACCAGCATCACATGACAGCTTTCATTGGCTGGTTGCCTCTGAACTCTGAGTTAACTTCAGGGTGTAGAGTAGGAATACTGCAGGCTCAAGAAACATTTTAAGGATTCATTATCTGTCTGAGTGGACTCTAGGGATTCAGAGAGAACCAGGGATGGTGGAGGTAATTGTAGGGTCTTCTGAAATCTGAACTGTCTATAAAATACTGATGTGACATACAGGGAGCTATTTATAAGGTATTAGTATATATTCATAAAAATATTCATGAAAGACTGGTCTGACATAGTGAACTACACATAAAATATCAGTGTTGAAACATGGTTGATATTATGTGTGATGGTTAATTTTATGCGTCAATTTTACTGGGCTAAGGAATACCCAGATACTTGGCAAAACATTATTCTAGGTTTGTCTGTCAGAGTGTTTCCAGAAGAGATTAACATTTTCATCATGGATCTAAAAAAGATTTCCTTTACCAGTGCAGGTAGGCAATATGCGATGCATTGAGGACTGAATTTTAAAAATGGCTGAAGAAGGGTGAATTTGCTCTTTTTTATTAAGCTGGGACATCCATCTTCTGTTACTCTCAGAGGACACTGGCAGACCTGGTTCTTGGACCTTCAAACTTGCACTGGGACTTAATTTAACCATAGGTACCTCTCCCCTTCCCCATTCCCTCTTCTTGGGGTTTTGAATTTGGAATGAGATTCCCTTTCCCCAATCCCCGTTCTTGGGCATTTCTTCTGGCTCTTGGGCCTTTAGAGTTGGACTGAATTATACCACTGGTTGCTGGTTCTCTAGCTTGTATATGGCAGATAGTGGAACTTCTGGGCCTCCATAATTGCATGAGTCAATTTCTATAATCTTTCTGTCTCACTCTGTCTCTCATTCAACTCCCCCCCTAAACCCCCTATACTCCGCGCATTACTGGTTTTGTTTCTCTGGAGAACCTTGACTAAAACAGACTCAGGTACTGAGAGTGGTTCTAGAGAAGCAGAAATTTAAGGCTGAGTTTACTGAATTGGTTCTCTTTCTTCTGGAATTGGCTCTCTAATTGGATTACATTTAAAGACACTAATGACTCTATCTCAAGTAGTGAAGAGAACAGGGATAGTCCATGGTGTGAACTATTTATAGGGATATGTAAAATACCTGCATTGGATATTCCTAACCAACCACTTATAAGAAGCAGAGAGCCAAGTCATTCTGTATGATACTTTCGAACATTTTTTTTAAAACTAAGAAATATTATGACATTGTTTGTTTGCTCTTAATGTCTCTGAACAAAGTGGTGAAAGAAAAGGATGAACTCAGCGGTTAAAATTCTCAGCTCAAACGCTGGTTACATAAATGACCTAAGAGCTTCTGTGTGTGCCTTTAGGGAAGAGAACCATCCATCCTATAACTGCAGGGCTGAATTTGATGAAAATCCACCTTAGAACCTCATCCTGTGTTGGGGTGTCTACTATTAAAGTTAGGGCATTGATTGGAAGGAATGGGATCCTGTAAATTGGCTGAGAAAGTGTGGGAAGACCCTGATTAAGCTGGGGACATTGAGCCCTTACATTCTAATGAGCTTTCTTTGCTAGTGGAAGTGACCTCCAAAACCCTCGTGGAAGCTGCTTACCCACTCCCAGTGGTAAATACCGTCCTACACCTGGCTGAAGGGATTAACCCTGCCTTGTGTGAGGAAACTATAATGGTCTACCCTGAGGCAGTTGCCATGCAAGACAGAGCTGATTCTTTTCAGGACCAACACCTCTGCCCCTCTTTGCTTCTTGGCTTATAACTAGATTCACCTCCCAGCAGGCACCTAAAAGTGTGGTACAAAGAATGACCTGTGAGGAGGTATGCTCCGCTCCAACATATCTTCTTGAGTTTTCTAATATTTGCAAGCAGAAATCCAGGGAACGTGTGTGGGAATGGTTACTAAGGATATGGGCTAATGGTGGAAAGGGCATAAAGTTGAATCAGGCTAATTTATTGATAAGAACTTACTAAGCAAGAGATTCTGCATTTAATGTTGCGCTCAGGGGTTTTTAAAAGGCTCTGAGTTTCTTTGGTTGATTGGTTGACTGAGACACATGGACCAGAAAAGATGGCCCACTCTGAACAAGTTGGAAAGGCCCAGCCTCCCTTGGTTTAATGTAGAGGTAAGGGTTCAGAGTCTTAGGGAGACTGGAATGTCAGAGTGGATTTGTTATTTAAGACCTACTCACCCAGACTGGAAGGGTCCAGAAGACATGCCTTTCACCAAAACTTAGAGAAATAAATTTGTGAGGAGAGCCTCAGCATCCTTGAAGAACTCAGAAATCCCCTGTTTTCTGAAGGGTAGACCTAAATGCAATGGGAGTAATTGGATCCCGAGGTGGCAGGGACCAAGTGGTGGCACTCATCTGCCAAAGGCAAAGTATCATAATTACTGTAATGGACAGAGATACATGGATCAGCAAATAACAAATAGAGAAAATATTTTAATTACAAGTGGTCCTCAACACTGTGGGTCTGCATCCATGGATTCAACCTACTGAGGATCAAAAATCTTAGAAAAATAGGACATTAAGTTGTTGCTAACATATACAATGTAGTTAGGCCTACAATGGTTGTGTCTGTACTGAATATGTACAGATTGCTCTTCTCTTGTCATTATTCCATAAACAATATAATATGACATCTATTTATATAGCATTTACATTGTATTAGGTGTTATAAGTAATTTAGAGGTAATAAAGTATATAGGAGGAGGAGGATGTGCGTAGGTCATATGCAAATAAGGGATTTGAGCAGATTTTGGTATCCATTGGGGCCCATGCAGATACACAGGGAGGACTGCATTCAACTTTGTGTCTATGCTGTTCTTTAAAGCCGATTCTAATAAGATATTTGGGACAAGGTTTGGTAAAAAGACTAATGAATTGGAAATACTTCAATAAACTATAGAAGAATTGGTTTAGGGGTGTCAAATTTCAGGTCTAATAAGCCACTGTCCTAAGTTTTCTTAAAAAAAATAATTCAATCTGGTGTATCAAAATACTTTTCCCCCATTTCCATTCATACTGGTGACTATGTCATCATTGCAGCAGAGCCTGGTGTGGGTGAGATGTCACAAATACCAACGTTGAGGAATCTGGTTCTTTCAAGCCTGTGTTTTTGGCTGAGGCTAAAGAGTTTCTCAGTGGTGTCTGTTACAAAGCAACATGCAGGACTTGGCAGAGTATTCGAGATAACAAGACTTCCATCTCAGAGACCATCCAAGCTGAATGCTAAATCCTGCCCATCTGTCACCAGTCTCCTCTGTCCCATGTCAGAGTCATATTTGGAGCCGGAGACATTGGAGGTACTTGTTATGCTTGGCAAAACAAAACCCAAAGGCCTTATTGTTCCTGACAGTTTGGATGTACTTGAACAGCAGTCACTGCTCAGATGGGCTTCCTGGCGGTGTTCTCCTGTTTCTAGAGTTCCCATCTTCCCCTAGGTGTGTCCCAGTGTACACGGTAAATATTAGAATCCACAAGAGATGGTATCACAGATGATTTTTTAAAAAAATTACTTTATATGAAAGCCAAAGAATGCCAGCACATACCTAATATGTGATTGGACCATATATTTTGCTTATTAACCAAATGTATAAGAGTAAGTAGTATAGAGTTATAATGGTATTTCCAGAGAACTATGGTTTGAAACATTTAAGTTTTATAACTATAATTGAGAATGCCACATTATAAAACTTGTCCATTTATACATAACAATACGATGACTGTCAGGAACAATGTTGAATCAAAGAACCATACATATAGAGTAGGTCCAGGATGATTCCATTTATATAAAATTCAAATACAGGCAAAACTAACATATGGTCTAATATATTAGTTTAGTGGTTACCCTTGGGGTGGTAGCTGGAAGCAAGGCAAAGGAGGGGATTCTGAGTAATGTTCTCTTTTCTTCATCTTGTTAATGGTTACATGATGTGCTAACATTTATCAAGCTGTATATTGGTATTATTTTGTGTACTTTTGTGTTTGAATACCATTACTCAACTGAAAAAGTTAAAAAAAAAGAATTATCTTCTAAGGTAAAATCACAGTTATTCTTTTAAAAACTTTATGGGACCATAAAGCAAGAGAATTATTTTTCATGATGGCTCAGAATTATTACCAATAATGATAATCATTTGTTGAGCACATCTCCTGTGTTAGACATAGCTTCAAGGGTTGGAATTACATTACTTATTTAATGATTGCACCAATTTTCGAGGTGCTTATTATCCCCAGTTTGCTAAGAAGGAATTGGGACTTGAAGACATTAAGCGCTTGTTCAAGGTCACCTAGCAAGTTGGTGATGCATGAATTTGAATGCTTGTCTGCTTAAAGGAGGAGGAACTCCTGCCTCCTGCTTCCACTTACCATCCCAGTTGCACAGGGAGACAAGTTGTTCATTTCAGACCTTGGACTTAATTTTCATTTTGGGGACAGGCAGTTCTCTTTCGGGGTTTAACTTTCTGTTCTCATCATAACAAATGGTTGTTATTACTAACATATTTTGCTCTCAATCTGTACTCAGAATTTACAGGACTCAGACGGAGTCAAATATAAAGCAGCAATATTGGTTTACCCCTAAAGTTCAGAAAAGCCAAAGAGTTAGTAGTAATATTTCACAGACAAGTCAAACAGGTAAATTGGGAATATTTTGATCGACAGGCTCATCTTCTTTTTTATTAGGGAGGTACTTACTAGTTTTGGCCTTTGTGCTTCTACAGCTTATAGTTGAGAGAAAAAGAGAGAGACGTTGAGATAAAAAGCTTTGAATTTGAGAATAGCTGTTTTAAATGTGTCAGGGCAATATTGGTAATTAGATTGTGAGAAACCTGGAAGTCTAAGGAATCACATTTTATTATTTCTCATTAGAAAGTTGATTTCCTCCCCAGGGCCACAGATAGTACTGGCACTGGGGAAAGGGCTGGGGCTGGGGGTGGGTGGGTGGGGAATAAAAGGGAGGTAGACTCATGCTTTGCAGGGCACAGGCATTGACTTTTCTGCAAGTCAGAACTAAGAGGATGTTTTAGTCCAGTGATGGCAAACCTTTTGAGCTCAGCGTGTCAGCATTTTGAAAAACCCTAACTTAGCTCTGGTGCCGTGTCACATATGGAAATTTTTTGATATTTGCAACCATAGTAAAACAAAGACTTATCTTTTTGATATTTATTTTATATATTTAAATGCCATTTAACAAAGAAAAATCAACCAAAAAAATGAGTTCGCGTGTCACCTCTGACACGCGTGTCATAGGTTCGCCATCACTGCCTTAGTCCTTTTGGACTGCTATAAAAAGCACACCATTGACTAGGCGACTTAAACTACCAATGTTTATTTCTCACAGTTCTGGAGGCTGGGAAGTCTAAGATCAAGGTGCCACCACAGAGGTAGAAGAAGTGGAACATGAAGGTTGTATAGTTTTAAAAGCACTGCCACATCCCATTTTACCCTCGTGATTCTATGAGATGGTACCATTATTATGTCTATTTTACAGGGTGCAAATCTGAGGCTCAAAGAGGCTAATTGGCACAAACACATTTAACTAGGAAGCAACAGACCTTGGGAATGAGGAAGAGGAGCAATGAATCATGACATTGGGAAGGCTTTATGAAAGAAATTTATGAATTAGGTCTTGAGGAGCAAGCGAGATTTAAGCACAAGAAAGTAAGGCGAAGGGCCCTGTTGGTCAGACAAGCAGTGGGAGCCAGAAACTCACATGCGGGAGAAAGCAGGGCTCTCAAGGTGCATGGCCAGCCACCCACTGTGGGTGGAGACTAGGTCCCAGGCCATTATAGTTTTGGCTGCTTATAAAATTCTCTTGTGATCACAGCATGAAGTCCTGGTTCTGTAAGTTGTAGGAAGGAGTGCCTCTTCTTGGTGTTACATAGTAAGTGAGTGTTAGAAAACACACATTCTGGATGGGTTGGGGAGGGGCAGAGATGGAAGAAAAGAGACAAGGTAGTAAGTTATTACAATAGTGCAATGTGGGCTTGATCTAGGATGAGACAGTGAAGTGAGGAAAGGGGAAAATTGGAGAGGATTCCAACTGTGACTGTTTCCCAGGGAGGCCCAGGTGCTCCTGACTTGACATAACTTCGTATTTGATGACCATTGCAGAGATATCCTGAGGGACCTCATTAAAGAATTTTCGTTGTAACTCTGTATGCTGGATGTTTTGAGGAACGATGGTTCTTTATACATTCATTAAGATTCCAGCAGGAGTAAATGTGGCACTTTCCATTTATTTAGATTACAGGCATTTTATTTTTATTTTCCATAGATAAATCGTGAAACAGAATTTTGAGTTATAAAGCCTTGGCTTTAAAACTATTTTAGGAAAGTATAACTGGCAGTGCCATACACCGTGATGGCTTCCTACCTTCATAGCTTGCAAACCTACCGTATTCCACACAGCAGATTGGTATTTTTAACATCTCCTCTTGATTACTAGGTTGTTTTAGTAATAATCAGTAATGTAATTTTCTTGATTTGTTCTTTCATTTAAAAAAATTAAATTGAAATACTTTTTAACTTTACATTTTAATGCAAATATTATAAAGTAGTCCACAAGTGGAATAAAATTTGCAGTTAGCAACTGAAAATATTACACCTTATAGTTTGTACTGTTTCACTGCTTTAAATTTTAAACAAATAAATTCCAAGTTGTTACACAAAATTCCAAGTATGACAAAATTAAAATAATTCAAGTTCTTTTTCATCTACAAAGACTGTTCTTGTATTGGTCACTTTGAATGCACTGCTTAAATGTGGAGCCATATGTTATCTCATATGTTGGAGATATACACTGCACCTGAAGGAAGCTCTAACCATTCTGAACTATTATAAAATTACAATTTAAATGAGCATGCACAGTTTAGTCCTTATCTACTAGAGATTAGTTGTATAAGTGAAAGTTAGTTGTGTAATATAAGATCTCCAAACCTGTATGTGGAATATGATGTTAATGAAAGGATAAATAATACAAGTATGTGATTTTGAATCATATATATATGTATATATATATTATTGAAACTCAGCAATAACTGCAATTATTTAGAAATTAGACCAAGAATATATTTTTCAGTGTATTTTTGTCGCTGATAGTTTTTAAATTGTAGCTGCTGATAGTTTTTAAAAAGCTTGACCAACATTTACCAACAGAATACCACGTGCAGGCGCACACGTACAGTGCGATTGAAACTTCATGGCCCATGTGCAGAAGTCGGTATTTTGTGGAAGAGCCACACTCAAGGGGCCAAAGAGCCGCATGTGGCTTGCGAGCCGCAGTTTGCCAACCACTGGTTTAGAGTATCTATAGGCAATCTGCTACCTAATTACCTGTGCTCAGAGAGGGCTGTTTCTGCCCCACCCTTGAATGCCACTGCTTCGTGCCTTTCTCCCTCTGAACTGACTCCCCTTCCTCTCTCCCTACTGCCCCCCACTGCCCTTCCAGTCTCAATCGGAGACAATCTGCATTATTTGATGCCCATGACTAAATGCTGTTTTTTTCCCTTTGAACACCATGTACTAGATTGTTATTCTGTGGACCACTTTGTAACAGTAACTTTAAAAATATTGTTATCCACAGTAGAGTCTTACTCACTTTTTATGTCTTCAGCAGTTAGAATTGAACACATTTTTTTCACGTAGTCAAACCAGTCCTTAGATACATCGGATTGGTTAAACACAAAGAAAACTTTTGTTTCCTGGTTATAAAAACTCAAGAGTAATATTTGGAGGGGGTATTAATACATAAAAGCTTTTAATTCTGTATACATACTTCATGTCCTTTTCTGGAAAAATCTAAATTAATTTTGTGTTTTTGTCTTCCTCTAGAATGAGAGAAGAAACTCTGTCCCTGATCTAGTCCCGCCCATCTTTTCCTACTATCCTTCTAATTTCTGAATTTTACTTCCACTTATATTTTTAAGCCTGTCCAAATTAATTTTTTATACTCAGTGTTTAATTAGAATACCACTTTGTTTTATAGTTGTCACTGTTTTATACATTCGATTCCTTCTTTCTATGCCTTTCTTCCTGAGGTCTGTCCTTTATTAATTCTCGCAGGGAGTATCTGTTGGTGATAAAATCTCCTAGTCCTAATCCATCTAGAAGATTCTTTGTTAGTTTTGCTAGGTGTGTAATTTTAGCTTGATAGTCACTTACTTTCAGTATTTTGAAAAAATCTGCCTGCTATTATTGTAACTGTTGAGACATGCAGGCAAGTCTAATTGTCATTTATCTATAGATAATTTATCTATTGTCTTAGGAGGCTTTTAAAGTTTTCTTTTATCTTTAATCTGTTCTAGTTTTATTATGATGAATTTAAATATGCATTTATTTTTTTATTTATTCGGCTTTCTCCCAGTCTTCTTAGATTCTTGAAATTTCTTGAGCATTATTCTGCTTTTTTTTTTTTTAAAAAAAAAATTGCTTCTTCATCATTCCCTTTGACTTGCTACTTCTGACTTCTGGAACTCCTATTAACAATATGTGGGAACAGAGTATGATGACTAGTGCTTCCCAGTATCTGAATGTCTATTCCTTCAAGGGTATATGGGTGACTATACCACTGGCTTCATGCACTTAGGCAGATTACCAGGAAACTTATCCTGGCCAAGCAGAGTAACACAGAATGTGAAGCAGAAGTGATGAGTGTTATTTCCAAACCGAGTGCAACTCTCCAGTCTCTTTTCTTCTGCTTCAGAAGTTATGGAAGAGGACATTGAATGAGTGAAAAAGATACTTTTATGAAGCCACTGAGATTTTGGGGATGTTTGTTACTGCAGTGTAGCCTGCCCTGGCCTAAATAAAATAGTGAGCCCCTCAATCTATTCTGCATGCATCCTAAAAATGCATAGTTTTCTTTCTTTCTCCAATATAGTCTCTCAGTTGGATAATTATTTCTTTAACTATGTTCAGTTCAGGATTTGTCCCTTTTTAGTTTTTATTTTAGTGACTGTGCTTTTCTTTCCAGCATTTACCACCCTTTCTTCAGCATAGCCATCTGCTCTTGGTTTACTGCAATTATTTATAATCTCTTGTACTTGAATTGTATGTATTATTTTTGTTACGTATATGAGTATTTTGAAAAGACTTCTTTGTAAATAACGTTCACGTAATAGTTTTATGTTTTGCATTTCTCCGAATCGAATCGTCTCAATTGTTTAGAAGGCCAGCTGTCATTTGTGGCAGTTTCCTCATACGATTTGACATTTTTATTTGCTGACTCATTTGAGTAGGAGTGTTGTTATTGTTGCTGTTATTATTTTCCTATTCCTTTTCTCTGAGCTCGTACACCTTGCCTTCCACTTTTTGCCATGGCCTGTGTCTAGCTCCCTGGAGCTCTCTCTTCAGAACCAGGCCACCTATCAGTGTATTGGGTCTCCAGTCGCAGAGGTATGGGTGTGTTGCAAACCTGGTTTCTGAGTCAGAGAACTGGCCGGACCCAGGGTCAGAGTGAAAGGGAGTTTGGCTCCACTCACTGCCCGGACTGCAGCTTGAGAGCGTCTCAGGCCTGAGCAGTGGTCAGTGTTTGGTCGAGGCTCCTTTCAGAAATCAGGTAACTAAACCGAACCTGTGGTTCCATAGCCTGTCTAGCTCTGGTCCCCTAACAAATGAGCACACTGGGCTCCTGTTATTTCCCTCTCTACTTTGAAATTCCTTGTTCCCACCAGGGAACTAGTAGCTCACTGTTACTGTCTGTGTTTCTGTTCCAAGATGTTATCTTTTCCCAGTCCAGTTTGTCTTTTAATATCATTTGTATAATATGTAACCAAAAACTGTACATGGACATGTGTATGTCTCTCTCATTCCTATGGGTTTGAAGCAGAGAGAGTATGTATGTATACCTGGAGTCACAATTCCATCCTAATAAGAAGTCAAAAGTTTTTAATTTAAATGAGATTAAACCTACGTCTCATCATATGGTGGTCCTTCTCTTATTACAAACTATAGATATTTCATTTTGATTTAGTTCCTCCTCAGTGGTTTCATTTGATTTTTCAACAGATTTTCTGAGAAATAAAGGGGTGTTTTTGGTGTGGGGTGGGACAATTTATTGAACCGTAAAGGCCATCAGAGCAGTCTAATCAGAATCCTTAAATGCATTTGCCACTCAATTTCCCTTTGTTGAAACAGACCAGTGTGGATTACCTCAGCTTTTCAGTCTTCCCATATTAGTTTTTCTTTTTACCCTTCATTCAGCATTAATTATAATAACTTAAGGGGAAAAATTAAAGAGATGTGTGGACATCCAGAGTAAAACCACTTAATAAAATGTCGGTGGCAGCTAAGTGAAGAGGTTAGGCTACATTCATTTTCTGTGGGATTGTGAGTGAGAAGAAAAATCAGACTTCCGTTCTGTGTTGCTGAGCCTTTACGTGACAGATCTCTGAGATTGCACGGGATATAAAATGCAGCATTTTCCAAAGGAACACCCATAGAGATGGAACAATGTGTTACTTTCAAGATTAGGTTTTCTTTCAATCTTCTTTTGTTAAGTGTTTGCTATCACACGTCTCCTTTGAGCATGTTATTATAGGGAATCAAAACATTCAAGATGATTTCAGGGATAATTTTCCACATTATTATAGAAGCCTTTCCTTTATTAAAATACTTAAAAATAAGCTTCCCCAGTGCATTTACTTGCTTTGAAGTTCACTCCATCTCTAACCAAAATATTTTACTTTACCAAAGACAATCATTTTAGTGGAAATAGTTCTAAAATGCATGGCATATGTGTTACCTTCTGTACTGCCTTGAATAGGGGCCTTCCAAAATTCATGTCCACCTAGAACCCGTGAAAGTGACTACTTGGGAATGGGATCTTTGCAGATGTAATTTATATGAGGTCCTACTAGAGCAGTGGTTCTCAACCTGTGGGTCGCGACCCCTTTGGCAGTCGAACGACCCTTTCACAGGGGTCGCCTAAGACCATCCTGCATATCAGATATTTACATGACAATTCATAACAGTAGCAACATCACAGTTATGAAGTAGCAACAAAAATAATTTTATGGTTGGGGGTCACCACAACATGAGGAACTGTATTTAAAGGGCCAGAAGGTTGAGAACCACTGTACTAGAGTACCATGGACCACTATAATGAGGTAACATAGATGTCCTTTTAAGAAGAGGGACATTCGGACATGGATACAGAGAAAGGAGAATACCATGGGAAGACAGAGACGGAGGTTGGAGTGATGCATCTACAAGGGAAGGAATGCCAAGAGTTGCCAGCAATCACTGGAAGCCAGGATAGAGGTATGGAACCAGCAGTTGGAATTGGCCCTGTGGAGATTTTGGTTTTGAACTTCTAGATCTAGTCCTATAGGAGGACAAATTTCTGTTCCATGCAACCCAGTTTTTGGCAGTTTTGTCATAGAAATTCTAGGAAACTAATATACTTTTTTATATACTATATTATGACCATAATGCAACCTTTATCTATGGTAAGGGTGGGGGACCTTTTTTCTGCCAAGAACCATTTGGATATTTATAGCATCATTTGCAGGATATACAAAAATATCAACTTAAAAATTGGCCTTCTATACTTGGTCAAACATTTAATTAACTCATCCCTGTTGCCTTGGGCCTTATATGGCCCCCGGGCCAGGTCCCCATCCCTCATCTATGATATAAATAATTTGAGCTTTGTTTTAATGCCATAATGTTCCAAGGGGCCATTGAAGTTTCCTGGAATTACCTTGCCCCTGAAAGGAGTAAATGAAGCAAGTTTGATGCCCTTGTTGGCCATTTTGTCTTCTTTCCATAAGTTCTTATATTTCTATGCATCTTTCCCGTTTTCTTCCTCTCTATGTCTAAATAGCCATCAAACCTTTGAAGAATCAAAGGTTTCCAGGAGAAAAGAAAAGTAACCTGTTTGTTAAGTCAATTCTTGATTTTTGCACACAATTCTGCATCTATGGGCTCCCGTCTAAGAATCCTCAATTTCTTAAAGAGTATTTAGCTGTAGATGCTCCGGAAAAAAATGGTGGGTGATGATGATGGCGGTGGTGATTGTGATATTTATGGTCAAAAGTGGTTTGAGTCCTGGCTGGTTTTTTCTCAGTGGTTCTAGCATCAGTCCATACCCCGAGGGGTTGAGGGTTTGAATCCCAGTCAGGAGCATGCACCTCTGCTGCAGGCTGGCTCCCTGGCCTGGTAGGGGCACGTGTGAGAGGCAACCAATGGATGTGTCTCTCTAGCCTTGATGTTTCTCTCTTCCTCCTCCTCTACCCCCACCCTCCACTCTATCTAAAAGCAACAGAAAAATATCCTCAGGTGAGGATTAAAAAAAAGTGGTTTGGAAAATGCTGCCTACTGTGTACCTGCTTTGGCAAATTCTACACTCTTACTATAAATGTTGAAGACTCCAAGAAGTTCAAAAGTAAAAACTATGTAAACCAGTACTTGAGACTGGAAGACTGTCTTTCATATCTTCTATCACTCAAGATTCTACAGAAATCACTTGAAGAACAATGTCTTAGAGAAACAGCTATTTCCTAACTAAGCTCAGAGCCAAGGGATTCTTTGTGGGGATTAAGCTATGTGCCTTTGTTTTGAGTATGAGAAGTGACCAGAAGTGGGGGTGTCAGGGACATGAGCGGCTGTTCTAATTTGTTCTTAACAATGATTAGTCTTCCTAAAGTACCTTTTACTAGGTGTACCGGTTAATAATGCCAGATTTTGTAATCAAAGAAAACACGATAATTTCAAGAGAAACATCAAAAGTGCTTTATTCAAAGCAATGCCCATCACTAGCTACACATTTCCCCATCTTTCAGGCAATTTGTGGATACCGTACCAAGAGAACTTTTCTTGTTTTGAGGCAAACCATTCAGAGACCCAATTTTCCACTTCTTCATACATTTTGAAGTGCTGCTCAGAAAGTGCGCCTGCCATTGATGGGAACAGTGGTAATCTGAAGGAGCAAGGTCTGGTGAATACGGCAGGTGGGTTAATACTTCCCAGGCAAGATCTTTTAACGTGTCTTTAACTGGTTTTGAAGCGTGGGATGGTGCGTTATCATGAAGCAAAATTACTTTGCTGTGTCTTCTGGCACATTCCGGTCGTTTCGCGATCAAAGCGTGGTTCAAATTGATTATTTGTTGTCGGTAGTGATCAGTGTTAATGGTTTCACCTGGTTTTAGAATCTCATAATACGCCATGCCTTCCTGATCCCACCAAACGCAGAGCATTGTCTTCTTTCTGAAGCGATTTGACATTGCAGTTGATGGTTGACCTGGATGAACTCATGATTTTGTGCGTTTGGGATTCTCAAAATAAATCCACTTTTCATAGCCAGTCACAATTCGATACAAAAAAGACTTTCTTTCATGCTGTGGAAGCAACATTTTACTGATGAATTTTTGGTTTTCCATTTGTCTTTCGTTCAGTTGATGTGGCAACCATTTTCCTTCCTTTGAAATCTTTCCCATTGTTTGTAAACGATCAGAAATTGTTTGCTGAGCAACATTTAATCTTTCTGCAAATTGTTTTTGAGTTTGATATGCATCTTCATCCAATAATGCTGGTAATTGTTAGTCTTCAAATTTTTTCGGTTGACCTGGACGTTCTTTGTCTTTCACATCGAAATCATCACTTTTAAAGCATTTAAACCAGGGTTCACAAGTATTTTGAGATGGAGCATGTTCACCATAAGCTTCCCAAAGTATACGATAACTTTTTCTTCAAAATAAAGTAATGAATTAAAACTTCCCGCAAATGCTCTTTTATTTTTGGCATGAAATTCGACATTTTTAAGCGTAAAAATATCTATGATGTTAACACCTTCAGCAAATTTGACATATGAAGTTTTGAAACTTGCTGTCAATACAACAAAATAGCATACATATCAAATCGCATATATATCAACATATGTGTAACTCCATCTATTGAAAAACAGCCGCATTTTTAACTGGTACACCTAGTACTACAAAAACAAACTCAAAATGTGTAAAGGACTTAAATGTAAGACAGGAAACCATAAAAATCCTAAAAGATTCCATAGGCAGCAAAAGAGCAGACATGTGTCGTAGCAATATCTTTACTGACACAGCTCCTAGGGCAATGGAGACTAAGGAGAAAATAAACAAATGGGACTACATCAAAATAAAAAAGCTTCTGCACAGCAAAAGAAACCATCAATAAAACAACAAGAAAGCCACTGCATGGGAGAAAATATTTGCTAATGTTATTTCTGATAAAGGTTTAATCTCCAAAATTTACAGAGAACTCATACAACTTAAAATAAGGAAGATAAACAATCCAATCAAAAAATGGGCAAAGGACCTAAATAGACACTTTTCAAAAGAGGACATACAGAAGGCCAAGAGACATATGAAAACATGCTCAAAGTCACTAATCATCTGAGAGATGCAAATCAAAACAACAAGATACCATCTCACACCTGTCAGAATGGCTATCATCAACAAATCAACAAATGATAAGTGCTGGTGAGGATGCAGAGAAAAAGGAACCCTCGTGCACTGCTGGTGGGAATGCAGACTGGTGCAGCCACTGTGGAAGACAGTATGGAGTTACCTCAAAAAGTTAAAAATGGAACTCCCATTTGACCCAGTGATCCCACTTCTAGGAATATATCCCAAGAAAGCAGGAACACCAATCAGAAAGGATATATGCACCCCTATGTTCACAGCAACACAATTTACAATAGTTAAGATTTGGAAACAGCCTAAGTGCCCGTCAGCAGATGAGTGGGTTAAGAAAACTGTGGTACATCTACACAATGGAGTACTAAGCCACTATAACAAAGAAGGAACTCCTACCATTTGCAACAGCATGGATGGAGCTGGAGAGCATTATGCTAAGCGAAATAAGCCAGTTGGAGAAAGATAAATATCACATGATCTCACTCATATGTGGGATATAATGATCAACATAATTTGATAAACAAAAATAGATCCAGAAACAAATGGCAGGGGAGGTGGGGGGTTTAGAGAGCAACCACAGGACTTGTATGTGTGCATATTAGCATAACCAATGGACACAGACACTGGGGCGGTGGGGGCTTGCCCGGGGTGGGAATGGCTGAAGGAGGGGAGGGGGGGTCAATGAGGGAAAAAAGAGACATATGTAAAACTTTAGACAATAAATAAAAATAAATAAATAAAAATTAAAATACCTTTTACTTAGGAGTTTGCTTGTTGTTTATTTTTATTTTTCACATTTATCTTCCTGTCTCAATCTAGGTACTAAGAAAGATTAAACAAATCTCTGTTTGCAAATAATACTGTATAAAATTGAAACCAAAGACAGACAAAGAGTGTTACAATTCAACTATTTTTTCTCTCTGTATATTTAGTACCTCTCGTTTCCCATGTTGCCTTTCCTTTGAGGCTCCTTTTGAATAGTGCCAATGCTTAATTTTGTGGAATCACATCTTTTTATTCTATAATTATTTTTAAAGTATATTTGGGTAATATTGGTTAATAAATTATATAGGTTTCAGGTGTATAATTCTTCTGGCCATCATCCATATATTGCATTGTGTCTTTACCACCCCAATTCAAATTTCCTTTCATTAACATTTATCCCCCCTTTACCATTTTCATGACTTATATTTAATTATTTTTATTCAGGAACCTAACAGGCTGCCGAAGTAGTGTTGTGGCCAACTTTGCGAGGAGTTGAAACAATCCATATATGCAGTGTGATTGAAAACCTTTGCTGTGCCACAGGATGTTCTATGTGCTGGTGATACAGGACCCTAAAGGAGCATACATCCTTGCATAGGAGACCAAAAATAAACAAGAAATTGTTAATGTTTCTAGCATGTTAGTTGGTAATAAATGTTATGGAGAAAGACAAACTTGGTCAGGGGGATAGGAATACAGGTGAGGGTAGGTGAAAGTTTGCAATTTGGAAGGTAGTGGTCAGAAATAGTATCACTGAGAAGGTCAAATTTGATTTTAAAAAAATCTAAAAAGTAAGAGAGCAAACCGTGTAGCTATGTGGGGGAGAACATTCTAGAAGAAGGAATAAACCAATGCGAGGACCAAAGGCAGGGGTGTGTCTGATGTCAGCAGGAGCACAGGCTGGTATGCACAGAGCAGAGGAGACAGGAGGTGTCAGCTCAGAGACGTGGTGGTGTGCATGGCATGAGGCCTTTTAGGTCTTTATATGAATTTTACCTTCTACACTGAGTTGATGGGAAGTCACTGGAGAGATGTGTGCAGAAAAATGACATGATCTAACTTATGTTTTTACATCATGCTTTTAGGATAATGTTGACTGTTAGGTTGTTGCCTCTCAGGCTCATATACCAGCTCTCGTAAGGTATTTTGAAATAGACCAACAGTAGTTTCTCTTAAAGGGAAATTCCTACTGTGGAGGCAGATGTCCTAGGAACCATAGGAGTAAATGAGACCCCTTCACTTCCTGTTTAGAGAAAAATGACCTGATGTTAGCAAAAGAGTCACTGTAGTTTTTTATAAAATGTGAGCTCAGAGTATGTCAGTGTTCTTCTCCGTGGAACTCTGGTGAGAAGGCCCTGCTGAGGCTGATCAGTGTGACTATCAGTGTTGAATTCATTATTTGTGTTCTGGCCTTTAATTGCCACCGGAATGAAATAGTTCTTTTCATAAAAAGTTTTATGTTATGGGACTCTAGGTGAAGTCAGAAGCCCAGAATATAAGCCACTCTACCTTCAGCTTGTTTGAATATGTCATTGTTAAGTAGAATTTTGAAAACTGGTCAGTAAAGGAGTAGAATCAAGATTTTGCCATTTTATTCTTACGCAAACTATACCTCAGGATCATCATGTAGCTGATGAGAAGAGTGTGCTTTTTATAGAACTCTCCCACATAACAGAGAAGAACAGGGATCATAATGTGAACCATCCCTTAATGAACCAGCACGTATAAAACTCACCCCACTCAGGCATCCCTGCAGATGTCTGCTCTGATGCCGTCCCATCCTGTCCACATCTCTTCCCATCAGTGTATCCCATAGTGTTAGAGGTGGCTACACTGAGCAGTAAAATACGAATTATTTCTAAATAAACCGGCCAGGCTAGTCTTTTTTTTCCCCTCTCTGAAATAATATAGACTGGTACTTTTGTGAAATGCAATACAAATATCATGGCAATTTCTGTAAAATTTCCTAATACCTACTCTCAATACTGTACATATCCTGTTGTAGGCCAGGAAATAAGTAGCCTGTGGATTGATACCAGTTTTCAATTTGTGTTGCCCTGGATTAGCTTGTATAGTTTTAACAATCAATTTCATTGGCAAAAATAACATGCTTGATCTAGTTGATGTTTGCTTTTAGAACTAGTGCACGGTTGCATCTACAATATATAGGGTATCCCCAACGAATGTATACACACACTTTGAATAACTGTAAAGGCGGTGTTTATTAAATTATATTTCATCTTCAAAATTGAGCTATCAGCTATTAAAGTGTATATACATTTTTGGGGACACCCTGTATATATGTATGCATATACATGTACAGATGTAAATGTATTTTCACAATTTTTAGTGTAAAAAGTATGAACATTTTGAACCTCATTTTATTTGAATTTACTGCCAATTATTTTTTTTTTTTGAAAGTACTAATTATCCTCAGGGACTTCTCCATGTACATTCACAAGTGTACTAAAACCCCGTATCAGTATGAGAGCTTAGGGCGCCCTTAATTTCCAGAAAGATTTGATTATCCTTATGCTAAAAGACATATGCCACAGGAATACTTTAAGAAATCATATGCAGGAGCAATAGCAAATATAGATATCATCGAGGCTGGCTGAAGCCTTTTCATATCCGGTGTCACTTCTGCTCGGTTGCTGTGGGTGCCCAGAATATAATACTGGGAAAGGTTTGAGTTCAAGTGGGTTCAGCTGGGAAAGCCTGCCATGCTTGATTAGTGATTACTAGACGAGGAGCAGCTGGCTGCCTTGTACTGTCCTCTATGCAGTCCTGTACTGGCTCTGAGCTTCCAGCATGCAAGGGAAAGTATTCGACCTAGTGGGTTATGTGTATTACCTAATAAAAAAAGACATACGCACATTTGTAAGAAAGACTGATTGTTTTCTTGTTCTATATTACAAAGTGACTTGTTTTTTTTAAGACAGAAGGGATATTGAAAAGTATGGATGGTATCCTAAACAACGATTTTTTTTTTCAGTAGGTGTACAAATGTTACACACTTTTTAAAAATACAGCGGTCAGCAAAAGTAGGTTTACAGTTGTGAGTGCATGAACCACTTTATTCTTCTATTATTATTTATTAATTACTATATTGTTTTCCATATGTACAACTATAAATCTACTCTTACTCATCTGTACATATCAACTTTTGATAACCCAAGAACATGTGAGAAAAAAAATAAATATAGCTTGTTTTTTATTGTGAGAATTTCCACAAATATTGCATTGTACTTACAAATAGTAAAAAGGATAGAATAAATGTGTGAAAATTAAATGATCAATCTGTTAAGCCCTCTTTTCACTATATAAACTTATAGGCTTATACCTTTCTTAAAAAAAATCCTTTCATTTTTTTTTCTCTGTGACCAAAGATATGACATCACCGTTTATTGAAAAGGAAGGAGTTCAGTAATGAAGCATAGATTAGACGTGCCAGGGAGAGTGGACAGCCCTGGAAGGTGGTGATGTTTTCAAACTTCCAACTATTACTGATGCCCTATAATAATTTTGACAACCTGTAACTGTGGCAAAAGCAGCATGGAGATGAATAATGCCCAGAGGCCGCAGGTATAATTATGTATTCTGAGTGCCCTTTACTTTCTTCTCTTCCCCACTTTGTACCTCCTCTTCCGTCTTTCAGATGCCTCTATTTCTTATTTGTGTCATGTCCATCATTATTTACCCCATTATCCCATTCCTGATCTTCCCAGATATGTAATATTCTTTAATTTAATGAGAAACAGATTGAAGATAACCTTAAGTTTTCCATTGGCAGACTGACCTTAAGTTGTTAATACTTAAGGTTTTACATAGTAGTAAAAGCTAGCACTGGTTAGTACTTTCATCTCAGGTTAGTGTTTTCTCTAACATGGCAATGCCTCATGCTCAAAATCATCTTAGTTGATATTGTCTATTCTAAATAAAAATTTTGTCCATACAATAAGTAACACTATATTGTGAATAACTCCCCGCTGGGGTAAATGTATTTTAAATCATTTAAAAATTTTAATTTGAGTGACTTCCACTTTTGGTCAAGATAGAATAGTTGAAACCAGATTTAGGGTCCTATCTGAAACAACCCCACAAAAATAGATGAAATCTAGGAAATAATGGTTTTCAAGGCACGGGACAGCGGGTCAGTAATCTGAGAGACAACACAAATGAGGTGTTGCCTCTGACTGTTCCGGTTTTCAGCCCTGAAGGTAGTTTCCAAGCCACTGCACTTGGAGAAGGAACCCCGTTCGAGTCCATCAGACACCCTGGATTGAGAAGACAGAGGTGAGAGTCCTGAGAGACAGGGAGACTCAGCAGTCCATTTCCCAGGACAGAGGACTAGAAAGGGGAGACAACTACAGCGTGAGAGTGCTGGAAACCTTCAGAAGACCACACCCCCCACTCAAGTCAGGGTCACTGGGAAAAGAATAATCTGAAATGATCAAAAGGAACAGTGCCTGGTGCTCACAGAGTAAAATGTCTCTGTCTACCAACCAGACTGACAAAAAAATCATAATTAATAGATCATTGTGCAAAATAACAGTGGGAGATAATTAACTCTAGAAGAAACAATGCCTTGAATCCATCTAAGAGCTGAATGAATTAGACTCTCACCAAGTAACTGATTGTTTCAAGTGACTTAGTACAATGCCCAAGAGAGCCCGTATTTGGGCTATTAGACAAATCTCAGTAAATATGAGAGGATTCAATTCATACAAATATGTACTCTGGCAACAGTGGAATTTAATGTAAAATCTGTAACAGAAAGGTATTTGGAAAATGCACCAAATATTTGGAAAATCAATTTTAATGCACTTCTAAATAATACATAGGTCAAAGTAGAAACAAAAAGGGGAAATAAAAAGTAGTTTGAATTGACTACAACTGAGTACTTCACATAATCGGAATTTATGGGATGCTGTGAAAGAGGTACTTAGGGAGAAAGTTTTAGCACTAAGTGCCAATATTGGAAATGAAAAAAAGTATCTAATCAATGACCTTCCCTTCCAACTTAAGAAACTAGAAAAGAAGTACAAGTTAGTAAATCCAAAGTAAGCAGAAAAAAGGAAACAGCGAAATCAGAGAGGAAATTAGTGAAGTAGAAAATAGAAAAACAATAGAGGAAAATCAATGAAACCAAAAACTGGTCCTTGAAGACAATCAATGAAATTGATAAACTCGTAGCCAGACTGGAAAGGAAAAAGAGTGAGTATTTAATGACTAATATCAGAAATGAGAGAGGCAACATCACTGAGGATTCCACACCCATTAAAAGTACAGTGAGAGAATATGAATAACTTTATGCCAATAAATTCAACAACGTAGATGTAATGGGCATATTCATTGAAAGACATAAATTACCAAAGCTTACTCAAGACAAAACAATAACCTGAAGAGGCCCTTTATATATAAATAAATTGCATTTGTGGTCCAAAATCTCCAACAAAGAACATTTTAGGCCTCTACTGGTGAATGCTGCCAAACATTTAAGGAGGAAATAATGCCAATTCTGCACAAACTCTTTAAACATATGACTTGCCATACATTTCAAGTCATTCATGATACATTGCCTTGATACCAAAACCAACAAAGACATTACAAAAATCAAACAAGCATGAAGCAGTAATACTCTTTATGAACATTGATACAAAAATTCTAAATAAAAGTTTCAGAAAAATGTAATCCAACAGTATATAGAAAAAATAATACATAATTACCTAGTTTGGTTTATCCCAGGATGTAATGTAAGATGGTTCACCATATATTGACAAACTAAAGAAGAAAACATATTATTATCTCAATAGGTACACAAAAAGCGTTTGAAAAATTCAATATTCTTTTTCATAAAACTCTGAGCAAAATAGGTATATAAGAGAAGCTCTTTAACCTGATAAAGAGCATCTACAAAAAAATCTACATCTACCATCAGCACTAATGGTGAAATAAAAAACCTAACTGTTTTCCTGGTAAGATGAGGGACAACAGATAATGTCTACTCTCACTACCTCTATTCAACATTTTAAAGAGGTTAGAGCCAGTAAAACCAGGCAAGAAAAAGAAATGAAATGTGTCCTAATTGGAAAAAAATAAAACTGTCCTTGCAGGTAATCTCATGGCAGATGTATAAAATTTGATAAAATCTATGAAAACTATACTAGAAATGAAAAGTGAGTTTAGCAAAGTCATAGAATATAAGGTACTCAAGTTAAATGTTTCTTTATATTAGCAACAAACCATATGATATTCAAACTAACAAAGCAATACTATTTATAAGAATGAAAAAAATATGAAATAGTTTGGGATAAATCTGAAAAAAAGTTGTAAAAGAACTGAAAACTGGTAAAACATTACTGATAGACATGAAAGAATACCTAAACAAATTGGGGGGATAGTCCTAGTTCCTGGGTCAGAAGACACAATATTATTAAGAATTCAATTCTCCTCAAATGATTATATATATATATATATATATATATATATATATATATATATATGTTCAGTGTAATCCCAATCAAAATCCCAGCAGGATGTTTTGTTTTTGGTAGAAATTGACTAATTTATTCTAAAGTTATATGGAAATGGAAAGGATCTAGAAGAACCAATCAGATTTGCAATGGAAGATAAATTGGAGAACCAGCATTACTTGATAACAAGATTTATTATAAATCTGCAATAATCAAGACAGAATTGTATTGCCGTAGAGATAGATTAATAGATCAGCAGAACAGAAGAGAGATCCCAGAAATGCCTGCAAATAGTCAGCTAAACTTTCTACAAAGCTGCAAAGCCAATTAAGTGGATAAGGGATAGTTGTGTGTTTTGTTGTTCATCAAAAAATGGTGCTGGGACTATTGGATACCTATATGCAACACAAAGGACGAAAATATTAATTCAAATGGATTATACACCTAAGTCTATAATAAAAGGAAAACTATATATTAAAAAAAATAAGCTGTGGTACACTTATACATGGAATACTATGCAGCTGTAAAAAAGAAGGATCTCTTATTCTTTGAGACAGCATGGAGAAAATTGGAGGGTATTGTGCTAAGTGAAATAAGCCAGTCAGAGAAAGATAAATACTACATGATTATGCTAATATGTGGAATATAATGAACAAAATAAATGATAAACAAAATAGATCAGGGGAACATGTAACAGACTGATGATTATCAGAGGGAAGGGGGTGCATGGAAAAACATTAACCAAAGAATTTATATGCATACATGCATAACACATGGACACAGAAAATAGGACAGTGAAGTCCTGGGGAGTGGGCAGGAGTGGGGATGAGGGGGTCAATGGAGGGTAAAAAGGGGACATCTATAATACTTTCAATTATATAGATAAATTAGAAATAAGAGAAAAATCACAGAAGAAAAATTTTTGTGATCTTCAGTTAGGCAAGATTTCTTAGAGATGACACCAACCAAGTGCACAATCCTTTAAAAAAAAAAAAAAAGGGATACATTATATGTGACCAAAACTTGCTATCAGAAAGACATTATTAAGGGAATAAAGTATAAGTCACAAAATGAGAATATACCTTTACAAAGCATCCATTTGATAAAGAATATGTGTCCTTAGTACATAAGGGTTCTCAAAAATTAACAATAAGAAAACCTACTTCTAAAAATTGGCAAAATATTTAAACAGACACACCATGAACGAAGACCTACAGATGGCAAATAAGCACATGGAAAGATGATCAACATTATAAGTTATTTGAGAAATATAAATTAAAACTACAAGGAAATATCACTACACCCCAAACAATGTGTCTACAATTAAAAAGACAAAGTGGTAGCAAGAATGTGGAGGACCTGGGACTTTCATATTCTGCTGATGGAAATGTTAAATGATACAATCCCTTTGCAAGCAGTTTGGCAGTTTCTTAAGATTTTAAGAACACGCCTATCATGTCACCCAGCCATTCACCTGGACATTTACCCAAGAAAAAGGAAAACATATGTCCATACAAAGATTTTTATATTAATTCATGGCAGCTTTATTTATAAAATAAATAAATATGTTATCTGGCACATTTTAAATACTCAGTAGATGATAATTATTGTATCTGTGAAATAGATACATAAATCTGTGCTTATATACAGAACCATTGTTGTCCTGACGGTAAGTAAAATATTTTTGCCCCTGTAATTTAAAATTGACTAAGATATGAAGACATCATAAAAAATGCAATTCAGTTTACAGTGTGTGCCTATTTTTCACAAGTTAAATTCGATGAAACTGGCAAGGCTTGATTTTTATCAGCTCTTCACTCAGATGAAAAGGAACAATAGCTCTCAGTGCTCCGGAGCTCTTAAATTAAGAAGCCCAATGAGGAGTGAACAATGGTATGCAGAATGTATACAGTGGCAATGGTGGCAATTTGCACAGCCTCCAATACCCCTCATGTTTACCTCAATTGTAGAGGAGAAATGAGAACTTGCTCCACTGCATTTTAAGCTGTGGTCATAGGAACAGTTGTTTTGTTTCTTTCCTGGTGAGATATTTGAGAAGTCTGAAATTCAAATACATTTGTGAAATGCAAATAGTTTTATTTATTTATTAAATGGCCACTAGTGATCTGTAATCATCTCAGCTGATTAAGTAAATAAGCAAATCATGTATTGGAAGAATTGTAGAATGAATTCACATATTCCCTAATTGTTTTCCCTTCATATGGATTTAGCTATAGCTGAACTTGAATTGAGTTAAGGAACCAAGTCACAAGAACACAGTTTAAAGGAGCAGAGTTATCTATACTAATAAAAGGGTAATATGCTAATTAGACTGGGAGACCTTCCAGGAGACCTTCCGGATGTTCATCTGGACAAATCCATGGTGGCGGGGCCAAGGTAGAGGCAGTTAGGGGCCAAGATGGAAGGGCAGTTGTGGGTGATCAGGCCAGGATGGGACGGCAGTTGTGGGTGATCAGGCTGTTGGGGGGGGGCTGTTGGGGGTGTTCAGGCCCGGGGGGGGGGGGCAGTTGGGAGTGAGCAGGCCAGCAGGGGGTTAGTTGAGGGCGAGCAGGCAATCAGGGGGGGCAGTTGGGGTATGTAGGCTAGCAGAGGGTGAGTTGGAGGCAAGCAAGCCGACGGGGGGGGGGGGGTGGAAGTTGGGGGCGAGCAGGCTGGCAGGCAGAGTGGTTAGGGGTAATCAGACAGGCAGGCAGGTGAGCAGTTAGGAGCCAGCAGTCCCGGATTGTGAGAGGGATGTCCGACTGTCGGTTTAGGCCCGATCCCACAGGGATCGGACAGTTGTATATCACCCGAGTGGTTCCAGATTGAAGAGGGTGCAGGCCAGGCTGAGGGACACCCTCTCTATATATAAAAGCCTAAGTGACCGTTTGACGACTAGCCTATATATATAAAAGCCTAAGCGACCGGTTGACTGTTTGACCAGTAGCTATGATGCGCACTGACCACCAGGGGCCAGATGCTCAACGTCTGGCCCTTGGTGGTTATGAAACAGACTGATGAATCTCAGAGGGAAGGGAGGAGGGGGGAGGGCGGGAAGAGATTAACCAAAGATTTTATATGCATACTAGAGGCCTGGTGCACAAATTTGTGCACCAGTGGGGTCCCTCGGCCTGGTCTGTGGGGATCGGGCCAAATCCATGCACCAGTCCTCTGAAATCCCCTGAGGGGTCCCAGATTGCGAGAGGGTGCAGGCCAGGCTGAGGGACCCCGCCATTTTGCGAATCCATGCACCGGGCTTCTAGTCTTGTAATTATATATCATGATGATACTCTTTAAAATTCTATATGTTTCTCATAATTTCTAAGCTCAATGATCTGTACTATTATATTAATTAACTCTCAAAAGTCTAATAGCTGAACAGATCACTTGATTTCACTTGCCCACACTACTTTATGTTAATTAATGAAAACCATAAATTTGGAGCCTTTGCAAATTGTGCTGCTTCATTGCATTTAGTACTCTTGTAATTCCTGCTCTTAATTAAATAATGAGCCTTCAGAGCACATCTCTAGCTGTGAGTTAAACTGTGTTGTAGATATAACTGGGATTCCTATTAGCCAGTCAGGCCAATCAATGTATGTCTTTTCTAAAAAATAGATGTTTATTCTTCAGCCTTGTTGCCTGACATGGAGAGACCCATGTTATAGGGAAAACCACCTTTGTTTTGATCAGGTTGCCAGGATTGAGTTTTCATTTGCTCTTTTCTGTTGAGCCCTCTTGGATTGGAAGGGGTGTATTCTTTTCTTTCATTGTGATTGGTGCAAGCTGAACTTGTATAGAAGTGGGGCAGTCAGGGCATTTAGTATGTCATTTTCTTTCCTTGAAGGCATCTCTCTGTCACTCAGAAGTCAAGGAGAATATGATTGAGCATCTATGGACTACAGAAGTGGTGGGGAGGCATGCAGCATAGAACAAGACTGTTGCTTTGAGAAAGCAGTTAAATCTATATTTACACCAGTTTCTGATTCCTGAGCTATTTCAATAAAGACACCTGTACAATATTTTGAGTCACCTCATACAAAAGAATTTTAAAATCATTGGGATATGTTTAAAAAAATGCATGATAGAGGAATAATAATTTAAGCTGAAAGATCTTTTAATTGACTAGAGGCCCAGTGCACAAATTCATGCACATTGAAAGGGAATTAATTAGAAGGAATATTTTAATATAGCTATTCACCTTTCTCTATAATAGAACTGTCAACAAAATTCACAATCGACAATGACAGATCGAAACACACACGTGCGATTGGCGCCGAGAGCTTTATATATAAAGATAAACTTGTTTAATTAGACCTGCTTTCTGTTGTAGCTAAACTTTTTCCAGCCCAGTGAAGCACCCCAACTTCTCTTTCATGTAACTGTCAGCAACATAGCAGTAAATATCAACACAAAGCAGATTATTATTGTAGATCACGCAGGGAGAACAAAGGGTAAAATATTTAACTGCAGCACATCCCTAGCTATGAGTTATACTGTGTGTATATAGTGTTTGACTATATTCTGTGCAGTGAGAAAACCTGAAGTCATTTTCAAGGTCCCCCATTTCTCACTTCTTTTCAGTCGGGGCAAGTTTCTAAACTTTCTAAATCTCTGTTTTCCAGCTAATGAAAAGGAAGTAGGATTCTACCGAGTCTCCTATCTACCTACTCCAGAACTTCTGTGAGGATCAAATGAGATGAGGCATGAGAAAACACTTCACAGACATTTGGTTAAAGTGTAAAATGTTTGCACCTGGCTATAAAGCAAGTTGTGTTCCTGTGCTGAAGAAACTCCAAGGAGGCTAGTTGCTAGGGAGAAGAAGCTGGGTATTGCTATGTGATGTCATTACGTGGTGCCCACAGTGACTGTTTCTGGGCTGGGCTGGGCTGTGGGCCGCATTTTGCACCATGGGGTCTCAGCAGCATTGGCTACAATTTGGTGGCCTGTCCCTCTGGGGTGTAGGTGGGGCTTGTGTCCCACTTGGGGGAAGCAGAGTGTTGATTTATTGGTGCCAGATCTGTGGTACCATTTCTCTGTAAATGGCCAGTGCACATCACAGCAGCTTCTGCATTGAGTGTCTGCCCCCTGGTGGTCAGTGCACATCATAGCATATGGTCGGACGGTCAGAGGGACACTTAGTATATTAGCCTTTTATATACATACTAGAGGCCTGGTGTACAAAATTCATGCACAGGTAGGGTCCCTAGGCCTGGCTGGCGATCAGGGCCGATCTGTGGAGTGACTTGGAGGGCAGTCGGGGGGCCCCTGCTGGCACCCACCTTGGAGGAGACTGGCGGGGCGATTGGGGGGTAGCACCACCCACTCATCAGTTGGCCCTGCTCCCCGATTGCCCCACCACCGCCTCTGGTTGCCTCCCTCTGCAGGGCAACTGATTGGGAGATCTGGGGACCCTCGTTGGCATCTGCCTTGGCTGGCCTGGGGCCTGTGGTATGGGGGCAACTCCTGCATTGAGCATCTGCCCCCTAGTGATCAGTGCGCATCATAGTGACCAGCTGTTCACCAATCGTTCTGCTGTTTGGTCGATTTGCATATCAGGCTTTTATTATATAGGATAGATAAGGTAAGTTTGGCTTTTACCTATTCCTATGGCATTAATCCACTTCCCACTCAATTCTAAATACATTTCCCACCTGATTTGTCATATTTTACTTTTTACTTGTAGGCTCTTTAATTTTTATAGGGGGTTGTTGAGCACAGAGTGAGATGGGGCATCTTTTGTTTTTATGCTATCAGTTATTCAGCTTCACAATTAGGAAGTAAACATCAATTACAGTTTATTATTAGTGAGTGACCAAATAATTTTTTACACACAAATTTTACTCCAGAAGAAATGCAAGTGTTCCAACAGTGACAAAATAACTCAAGAAAGACAGTACCCAGAAGAGCAGGAGATACTAAATGACTGTACTTGGAAGCAACAAATATGTAAGTTGACTGACACAGCTATTTCTTGATTATTTCACATTTGTGGATTATCCAATATTCTTTCTTCTTCTTCTTGATCTCTGCCCTCATCCATTTCATTTATTTCAGGCAAGGAAAGTGAAGTAGTCAATTTTACTATTGGCCCCAATTTAAGAAAATTTTTGATTAATCATGATTCAAAATTATACGTAATAAAATATTGATTAGGAGGGATTCAAATTGCATGTAATAAATTTAGGTTATTATAATATTTCACTGAATCTAACACAATGCTACTGAAAAGTGTTTACAACATGCATTAAGATTTTGAGAGAAGCATTTAGAAGTCTTAATAACAATTTGTTTCTTTTCTGTCTTGTTTTTGTTTTTTCAGAATTGAAGAAAGGTAATTTAATAAAAATTCCAGAAGGAAGTTTCTTTAATGAGAGAGCAGATTTTCTTTTTTTTCTTATTGTTTAACGTATTACAAATAGTAGTACATGTGTCTCCTTTTTCCCCCATTGACCTCCCCGCAGCCTCTCCCACCCCCCAGCACATGCCCTCACACGCCCAGTGTCTGTGTCCATTGGTTATGCTTATATGCATGCATACAAGTGCTTTGGTTGATCTCTTACCACCCCTCCAACCTTCCTCTGCCTTCCTGCTGAAGTTTGACAGTCTGTTGGATGCTTTTTAGTCTCTGTATCTATTTTTTTTCATCAGTTTATGATGTTCTTTATATTCCACAAACAAGTGAGATCATGTGATATTTATCTTTCTCACAGTTTACATTCAATGTTATTCTTTACTAGAGGCCTGGTGCACGAAATTTGTACATGGGTGGGGGGTCCCCTCAGCCCAGCCTGCACCCTCTTCAATCCTGGACCCCTCAGGGGATGTCCGACTGCCGGTTTAGGCCTGATCCTGGCAGTCGGACATCCCTCTCACAATCCAGGACCACTGGCTCCTAACTGCTCAACTGCCTGCCTGCCTGATCGCCCCTTACTGCCCCCCACCTGCCAGCCTGGTCTCCCTTAACTGCCCCTCCATTGGCCTGGTCGCCCCTTACTGCCCCACCCTGCCAGCCTGGTAGTTCCCTATTGTCCCCCCACTGTTCTGGTCACCCCTTACTGCCCCCCCTGCTGGCCTGGTTGCCCCCAACTGCCCCCTCCCCCACCAGCCTTGTCACTCCCAACTGTCCCCCCTGCGGGCCTGGTTGCTCCACATAGCCTGCTGTTTGGTCGTTTGGTCACCCCTTACTAAACCCCCTGCCAGCCTGGTCGCCCCACGCAGCCTGCTGCTCAGTCATCTGGTCGCCCCTCACTAACCCCCATGCTGGCCTGGTTGCCCCACGCAGCCTGCTGCTCAGTTGTTTGGTTGTCCCTCACTAACCCCCCTGCCGGCCTAGTCTCCCCACACAGCCTGTTCAGACGTTTGTTCGGTTGTGATGGTCGCTTAGGCTTTTATTGTTATAGATTAGTTTCAGATGTACAGCACAGTGGTTAGAGTAGACAGTCATATACTTTACAGAGTGCTCCCCCAGATATGTCAAGTACCCACCTGGCCCCATACATAGTTATTACAAAAATATTGATTATATTTCTTACATTGTAATTTACAACTCTGAGACTGTTCTATAACTACCAATCTGTACCAATCCCTTCACCTTTTTCACATACCTCTGAAACTTTCATCTCTCTGTCAACCCTTAAGTGTTCTCTATATCTATGAGTCTATGTTTCTATTTTGTTCTTTACATTCCACATATAAGTGAAATCATATACCTTCTAGATCCATCCATGCTCAACACTAATTCAAAAGAATATATGTATCCCCATGTTCGTTGCAGCATTATTTATAACTAGAGGCCCGATGCATGAAATTTGTGCAAGGGGCTCGGCTCCTGCTGCCGAAGCTTCGTCCAGAAGGATGTCTGGTCTAATTAGCATATTATGCTTTTATTATTATAGATAGCAAAGACATGGAAGCAACTCAAGCACCTATCAGTAGACGAGGAGATAAAAAAGCTGTGATACTTATATACAATGGAATACTACTCGACCATAAAGAATAATGAAACCTTACCTTTGCAATACCTATTTGCTTTTATCAGACATCCACATGAATGAATAGTGGACTCTCAATGAATAGGGTAGAATTGTAAAAGAATCAGGGATAAACAAATAAACAGTGCTTCACCACAGCTGATTTGAGAAGTACAGCTAAAAGATGTCTTTGATTGCTAAACACTTCATCAATTTTAATATACCTCTTAACCTTAGATATGTAAAATATGAAGAAACTATTATCTTAGAATTAATGATACGGTAGTTTTCCATTACTAACTCATTCATTCTCCACCCCATCCCCCCATAGGGAATGTCCTTTTGTGGGGAAATGCTGAAAGTGATTATTTTACATTTTTTTTGCAGTATTTTAAACAGTTGTGTGAAGTAATAGTGAGTTGGCTTTGACTGCAGACAGACTGGCAATTATGGGATTGATGAACTTGGACAAGGCTCACATTCCTCACTGGTGAAGAAGAATGAGAAATATATTCAAGGTTATTCAAACTGCTTTTTAATCCTAAATTTTCAATACTAAATTGGTACAGGGTCTTGAAACATGTTTTTTAAAAAAATTTTAATAAAAAATAAATATGTGCATGCACACATATACCAAAATCTTTTGGTGCCTTAATTGAATATAAATTAATAGTTTCAAAATGTAGCTGTGACATTTTAAATGTTTATTCTAGAAAAATTAGACTATAATTATATGAGTACTATAATCAAAATTTTTAACGAGGTAAATTATTACCTCTTACAACTTTGATTCTTCTGATTTCCCAGTAATAGATCATTGAAAAAATTTTGGAAATAAATTGTTAGAATGTTCTTTTAAATTTAATTAGTTTTTAAATTATTCAGTTTTTGAATCAAGGTATTTGATACACATCTACAGATACAATGTCTAGTTACTCAATATTTTAAATTATTTGTGTAGTTACATAGTCACAATTTTCTACTAATTTTTAGTAAGTTTGATAGTCTTAAGAATTTTAATATGAATTAATAGCTAGTAAAGATTTCTTTTTAGTGTTTAATATTTTCATAAAGAAAAATAAAACTCTAATAGTACTAACTAAATAATTATGATCATTACACTTATATAAACAAATTCATATTTAAGTAGCTTTTATTTTGAATGCTCTGATTTTTTATGAGCAGAATTGCATACTAACATTTAATGTAATTAAATGAACTAGACCCCTTTATACTTGCTTTATGCTTAATACGTATTAATCTGAAATTGCAATATTAGAATAATATTGATTCATCCTAGATTGTTAAGAAACTTGAACTCATATTTGGAAATGAAACAAACTGCAGAAAATATACTTTCTTATTTATCTTTATTCAAGTAATAATATTAATGAGCACATATTTAGGTAGCATATTATGGTGTACAAAGTATTTGCACATACTTTAGATACCTTTATAATTATAAAATATATATTTATTTTAGAAAAGTAAAATAAAGAAAATTATTGTTTATTCTAGTGCATGTATTTTTTATTTTTCAAGTCTTATTCAGAACATTATTATTTGTTTAACCCAACTATTACCTTACTATTCACTGACAGTTATTGTTAACATTCTGATGTATTTTCTTTCAGAATTAAAAAAATATTTTTTACTTAAATAATATCATATTCTTTAAAAATATTTTATAACATTTATTCAATTTAATGAGTCTCTATAAACATATTCTATCATATGAATGTATTAATAATTAGAAAACCATTAACCTTATACTGAATATTTTTTTGTTGGCTTAAATTTTTAAGCTGTAAGTAATGTTCTGCTCACATCTTTAGGTGTGCCTCATATGGCCTCTTTTGATCAGCACAACTCTGTGGGATAGGCAAGGACTGGTTTATTTCTTTTTTTTTTTTCATTGATATCTAGGAACTGAGAGGTCAAGATGCTGACCCAATGCCACAAAACCAGAAAGTTTAGATGACAGTTAATAAATCCAGATATTTGATATTCAATTAATTGCTTGTTCTCTTAAAGTACCCTCATCGTTAGAAGGGTTTAAGATAGAGGTGGTGCTCATTGCACTATGTACAGCTCTGTCTCTGTGTAGAGTAGATGGCAATGCCATCAATTATGTGGTGTTTAAATGAGGTCTCAGTGTCGGTGGAGATCGTGACCTACTAAGGACTGAGAGGGGATAAAATTAATAACTGTGTAGAGTAGAATCTTTGACAGAATAACGATATCCTAGTGCAACTAGTGAAAATGGAAGGGGATTCTGTTCAATCAAATTAGGTCAGCTGAAATCAAATTTGGCAATCAAGACGTGAACAGATAGATGTGTGGGCAAGGCTTACCTTATATATAATTAATCAGAAACATAGGAATTACGTGATTCAAAATTTGATATTTGTACAAATTAAACAATTGTTATTCCACATATGCATTTGAAATGAAACCACAAAGCCATAACTTGGAACTATCTTTTAGGGTTACCATTATTATTTCCCTAATACCCATTAAAGTTATAGCAGTTTCTCACTGTGTCATTTCCCCATAATGGTATGAATTTAATTCTGTCTTCTATTTTAGGGGCTGATCTTTAATTGAATCATGGGAGTTATTTGTGTTTCACATGAACAAAGTTGGCACATATCACAGGCAGTGGACAAGCAGATAGGGCTATAAAGAGCATGTCCTTGGCCCTGAGCAAAACAGTAACTGGCTCTTTGGGACCCTCTACTTCCTCGAAATGCTGTGTGTAGCTGAGAAGACAGCCATATAGAAGAGAGTAATTTGCAGTATTTGTAAGTGGGAAGTGCTGACGTGCCGCTGGCTCCCACCCTTGCCAAAGGACAGAGCCACACGGGAATAATCCACAGAAGCACCCACTTGTGTTCATTCCATCCTGTCTTGGTCCTGTGACCAGGAGAGTTCTCTTTGCTTTTTTTTTCCTTCTGAAATAAGAATTCTGACTAGGTTTTTCATATCCCAAATTCTCCAAACAATAGTGCTGCACTTTAAAGGTATTTTAAGAGAGATTTCATGCTTACTGTATGGGCAAGTAGTGATTTGAAGTGGTATACTTTTTGTTTGTTTGTTCTCTCAGGAGTTGATAATATAATACATTTAGAATTTTCTGAGTCTCCATTTCCTCTCTGCAAAATAGGGAAAATAAATGTATCTTGAAGGGTTGCTGTGGGAAGTTGCTGTATAGATAAAGTAGAGTGTATACTCAGTACTTGGTAGCTATTGTTACTTATTGTTATATAGGAGGTAGTCAAAATAGTAACAAAGAAAATAGGCTTTGTTATCAGGTACATTGATTTGGAAGTTTTATCTTTGCCACTTATTAGCTGTATGACCTTGGGTAAATACTTAGTCACTAAGTTCAAATGTTATTATTACTTGATGTTTTCTTTGATTTCTTTTGATAGAAGAAAAACTTGGCACAGGTATTTTAGGGAATGCTTACAGTGCAAGAAGAATTCTTCTGATATTATTTAAGAGCATTAATAATAATTTTCTAATTGTTAATTTTTGGAAAATACATGGTTGAATTTGATTGTCAATATTTTGTGATGAAGGTATGTATCATAAATGGTTGACATTCACTGTTGCAATAATAATTTTAGCTCGTGTAATGAATCAATTCAAATCACCGAGCCTATTTACTAAGCTGTACACATAATTAACATTTTAATTCCCCCGAATATCTTATCTCATTATCCACACTGCTTAGGAAAATATATTAAATAGTCTCTGGAAACCAGCAAGCTCAGGCTCTATCAGACAAGAGAAGGACACTGAGTTTCAGCTACTGACCAAGTGTTTGAGTTAACTTTTGAAATGAGGTTAGAGAAAATTATACGTTTCTTTTTTTTGTTAATCCTCACTGGAGGATATTTTTTCCATTGAGTTTTTTTTTTTTTAGACAGAGTGTTAGGTGGGGAGAGAGACAGAGAGAAAGAGAGAGAAACATCTATTTGCGAGAGACACATTGCTTAGTTGCCTCCTGCATTCAACCCTTGGCAGGTTCCCAGGATTGAGCCTGTAACCAAGGTATATGCCCTTGACCAGAATCAAAAACTGGGACCCATCAGTCCATGGTCTGATGCATTATCCACTGAGCCAAGCTGTCTAGGGCTATACACATTTTATTTTATGATTACAATCAGTAAACAGAACTTTGAAGGAATGGGACATGGGTTTTGGACTGAGTAGATGAGATTTGGAAGTAGTTTATTTTGGTTAGAAATGTTAATTTGTTGTTGTGCAAGTGAAACATTTTTCAGGTAATTTCACCAGGGTCTTTTCCACCTATGGTCACCACAGTCACGTTCTCTACTCATGCTCTTATTATTTGTAAATAGTTGTACTGTCATCCAGATTTTAAGTTTAGATTTCTTTTGCATTTCTTACTTGCTATCTCTACTATTTCTACTTTTGTCCGACACTTGTTTTCAAAAGAAAAAAGCAAATGTTCATCAACATTCCAGTTTTAGGGGTAAATGACATCATGTGAAAAGTCCCTGAATTCCCACTAAAATTCCCATTGGGACCCAGAGAGGGTAAAAAATACAGCTCATAACTTTGAAAGTCAAGATTTGCAATCAGTTTATTGCCAGAATATAGGGACAATTTATGATAATGGGTGAGGTGAAAAAATAAGCAGGTTAACTTGAATAGGGCTCATTGCAATTCAGAAAATTGTTGAGAATACATTATATCCAGCTATTCACTAGTCAAGTTTTTGAACTGAAAAGATAAATAAAAAGAACTGTTTTGAAAATTTTAGTCATGTTAACGAGTACTACCAATTGAGATGACCTACAATTGAGATGTTAAAAAGTAGGAAATCTTTATTTTAATAAAGGGGATGAATTTACTATTCAATTAGTTAAATGAGGATGTAAATCTAAATAATAGCAATTGTTTTAAATTTGATAATAAACTTTAATGGAAAAGTTAAAAAAATTTAAAGTACTACGGTCAATATAAACAGTAATTTAATTCAGAATAGATTAAATCCTCAGATCATATTAACTAAGACCTTAAAGTATAGAGGATACGGAGAGGTAAAAAGTGTTCAAAATTTCTTAACTTGTGCGTTGAGTGTCAAAGGCTACACAATGTCTTTTTGTAATTGCTTGTCATTATTGCATGTGCCCTCATGGTGCCTCCCCACAACAAAACAATAAGAGAATGAGAGGGGGAAGGCAGTGTGTCCTAAATGTAATCAGTGGTCCTGCTAGAAGACCGCAGGTAGCCTGAGGCTCTGTGAGAGACCCCCCCATACTCACCTAAGTTTTGCATGAGAAAGAGGGTTATGGATGTAATTCTGTTAACAATAATGTTACCAAAAGAGCCATGTCTTCCATTTGTAAAGATAATTTTTTATTTCCTCCTGCTACTAGTTTGGCAGGGTATGAAATTGTACATTTATTATCATTTTTCTTTAACATTTGGAAAAAACCTTGTTTTTTTGTTCTATTGTATACAGTATTGCTAAAAGGAAACTGATGATGTAAGGTATACACACTGAATCATGTTGCTTTATATGTAATTGTTATTTTCTAGAGGCTTTTAGGAAATTTTTCTTTGTCCTAGGAATTTTGAAATCACTAGGAAGTTTGTAGGTGTGTGTCTGCATTTTAAAAAACATTATTAATCTTGCTCTGGCAGGGTGGCTCAGTTGTTTGGAATAGCCATATATATCAAAATGTTATGGGTTTGATTCCTGGCCAGGGTACATACCTAGGTTGTGGTTTGACCCCCTGTTGTGGGGGGTGGGAGGTGGGGGGGCAACAGGAAGCGTCCAACTGATTTTTTTCTCACATCAGTGTTTCTCTCTCTCTCAAATCAATAAAAACATATCCTTAGGTAAGAATTGAAAAAATAATTCATCTTTATCAGCCCTACTTGAATCATTCCCATTAAAAAAAGACATGTCTATCCATTCTATTTTCTTTTGTTATTTCCTTTATTCATATCTCTTCTTCATCAATTCATTTCTTTCCTCCACCAATGTTGTGCCTTTTGGACTTTTCATCAGTGACCCTCAATTTATTGTTCATTTTTTCCATTTCTACATTTTTCTTTTCAATCTGTGAGATTTTCTTATTTTTCTCCTATAGAACATCCCCTTGGGTTTCACTTGTTTTATTCTACCACTAAACCAATTGTTTTCAAACTCTGGATCACAATACATCAATGACTTATGAGTCCTTTTTAAAGAAAAATAAGAATTATTATATGGAGTTTAATGGCTGTTTAGGGAGTTATTAATTAGTGAAATTTTATTCATATAATACATACAAAAACACAATGTGTCATAAAATAAAATGTATTTATTGGTCAAAATAAGCTTAAAAGCCACAGATTTAGTCCATATTTAATTAATTTTGTTAAAGAATTTCCAAATCTTTCTCCTTTTGTCCTTGAATTGATCCCTAGTTATAGAAGACTCTTATTGATTTATATCCTTAATATCCTCTTGGCACTCTCTGAAGAGACTAAGAATATTTTTAAAGAATGCTTTCCCTCCTTGATTTCATTCAGTTTTCTTCCAGGTTTGTTAATTTATTTTTTAATTTTGACTTCTTACGTTCATGCTTTTAATATTCCACCAATATCTGGTGATCTTTGTTTGACTATTTAGATTTATGAATAAAAGACTTATTTAATTAGTAGCTAGCTTGCTTGAGATTATCGTGCAGTTTTATGGGTCTGTTTTCCCAACATCTCTTGAATGTAAGTTTCCAAATTCAATCTCTAAAAGGCACAGTTTGTTGATAGGAGGCACTTCAAGTGGCATTGCTGGGCAGAGAATACTGTCCCATGAAGCTCTCCATGCCAAGTAAGGACTTATCTTTGGAGTGGAAAACTCCAGTGAATTTCATTTCTAAGTCAGTTTTTCTTTCTTGCATATATTAGAGAGTTTTGACATTACCTTAAGCCAGGTTCTTCTTTCTCTCAGGCTTCAACACCACATATGGAACTTTCTTCTGGGAGATGATGCATTTTCTTAGGAGGGACATTCTCTGGGTTTACTCTTGAGGGAAAAGCCACTGAGCTCAAAGAAAGATATGGCCCAGATATTCTAAATACAGTGCTTTAATTAATGCACATATGATGTGTCCTGGCTCCTTTCTGTCATTGTTCTCACTGACTTTGAACGTATAGCTTCTACAGAGCTCCCTTGGGGAGAATCATGCTAAGCACTGGTGTTCAACATTGTGGTTTCTCTGCTCTGTATTCTTATATAATCAGATTACATCTGATTTTTATGTTTCAGGAATTCCTCACTTATATGGAGTATGATGGCACCTTCCTTCCAGTTCCAAAATTGTTAGGTTTTTTTCTTATTTTCAAAACTATCTTGTCTGCCTTTTCAAAGGAACCTGAGCTGGTTTTAATTGTTTATGTCCTTACATTTGTTACTTTTGTTTTTTCTGAAATAAGAGGCAACAGTTCTCAGAGTATGGACTGTGGACCCCCAGGTGTCCCAAAACATTTTATGGAATTCTGTGAAGACAAATTATTTTTATAATGATACTGCTAAGTATTGAATCTTAGTATAGGCTTTTTTCACTGTGGTGACCACTGCACTGATTGTACAAAGCAATGCGCAAAATGGGGCCTTAACACAAAGGAAGACAGTAGCATCGATTGGTACCCGTAGTAATTGTGTTCTTCATTTCCATCACACATTCATGGTTAAACAAAAATTGCCAGTTTCACTTAATAGTGTCTTTGGTAATAATGTAAAACTTAATAATTATATGAAACCATGACTCTTAAATACATGACTTTTTAATATTCTATGTGATAAAATGGGGTGTTTTCAAAAAGCACTTATGCTGCATTGGTAAAAGATCCATTTCAAGTGCAAAGTAGACCAAAGGACTTTAATATAACAGACAGTACAAAGTTCATTGGATTGCACATTGCTGCTAACCTTTAAGAAACTACCGGCTGTCAACTTTTGATATAATATCAAAGAACAGCATCCATAGTTATATGAAAAGGCCATTATAATATTTCTCCCTTTCTTAACAACATATCTATAGGTAGCTGGAGTTTCATTGTAAACTTAAACCAAAACAGCCCATTGAATAAAGAAGCAGATGAAAGAATCCTATTATCCTCTAAGTCAGAATGCTCAAGATATTTACAAAAATATAAAACATGACACTATTGTCACTATTTTTGGATAATGTAGTTATTTTTCATTAAAAACATCTTACAGTATGCAATGGGCTTATTATTGTTACATTTAAATAATACTAAGTACTTTTTAAATTCTCAGTTTTCTAATATGGTGAATACTGATAGATATAACTCATATAGAAAGAAACTCTTTGAGTTCTTTAATAATCATTAAATGTGTAAGGGAGTAATCAATATTTTCACAACTTCTTTTTTTAATGTGTTTTTGTTTATTTCAGACAGGAAGGGAGAGAGAGAGAGAGAGAGAGAGAGAGAGAAACATCAATGATGAGAGAGAATCATTGATCAACTGATCGGCTGCCTCCTGCACGCCCCACACTGAGGACCGAGCCCGCAACCTGGGCATGTGCCCTGACTGGGAAGCAAACCATGACCTCCTGGTTCATAGGTTGATGAGCCACTTTGGACAGGCTCCACAACTTCTTTTTTTTTTTTTGGTGCCCTTGACCAGAATTGAACCCGGGACCCTTCAGTCCAAAGGCCGACGTTCTATCCACTGAGCCAAACCAGTCAGGGCTCCACAACTTCTTTTAACTTACTATTATCATTATCAACTGTTAAATGACTTGCCCAAAGCAACATAATGGCAGAGGCAGGATTTGTGCTAAGATCTGATTACTCCAATGCCCTTCTTCTAAATGTTTCTACATTCAGTCTTGGATAGCTAATGGGCTTTTTGCAGATTTTATGTCAATATCTCATTCTAAATAATTTCCTGCCTGATTGCCACTTTCATCAGTCTGGCATCCAGCAGGTTCTGAGTAATGATGGAGTATATTTATGAGTAGAGCTTTTTAGGGACCTTGTATACATTTCAAAAATATTCTTGACATCCCCAGAAGTTATCAATCATTTTTTCCCTCAGAGTTGACTTGCAGTTATCACACCTGTGCCTATTCAGGCTTTCAGACACTCTAGAAACTATTTTTCATTTCTTTGTCTCTTCCAGATTTCAGTATTCTCAATTCTTAGCATATTGTTATCAAAATTGCCGTTAACAATTGCTATTGTTGGCTACAAGTAAAAAAGGTATTGTTAAGCAGCTTGTCTAATTTGCTACTAGTCACGATTATAACGTATCTCATGCAATATTAACAATCAGAATTGAAATTTCACTATTCCTATACAGCACTCATTCTGACAGTTTAGTCTCGAGTGGCTTGCAATATAGCTCCTCCTTGATTATAGTTTTGGTTTCATATAAGAACATGGCAAATTATGGTACCCACCAATACAGCTTCTTCCCAAACCATGAATATTGCAGCTCTGTAGCCACTGCTGTCTTTTCTGGGAATTTATCTCCTACAGCTTCACCATCCTAATGGACATTGCTCTCTTCCTGCCAAACACCGCCCTGTGCTTGGACTCTGGTTTAGTTCCTCCTTTTTGGCCCCCAGAATTCTGCTGGCCCTTACAGAGCATTTGTAAGAATTAGAAAAAGGTGTTCCATCTTCAGGCCACATCTGGTCCTGAAACAGAGACCCGTGAGTGGGTCCCACTCTTCCCCTCTACCAGGCCATGGTGGAGACCACAGTTCTTGGCTCTTGACCAACCTCCAAGCGGCCATATTAGAAATTTGGTGCACAAGTTGTGCGACACTAATGTTGAACATAACCACAATGTTCTGAATGCCTTCTGGTTAGTCTCTCACATTCTGGGTAAGAATGCGAACTGCACTCTTTAATTTTCTAAAGAAAACATCATCTTCACCACTTACATATCTGGTCTCTATAAAAAGTGGTGTGTTATTTCCCTTCAGAAGAGCTTCATGTTTCAAGCATTCACTTCTGATGACTTTAGTCTCAAATTGTCTACAATCCAGATTTAAAAAAAATAGTCTAGATGTCATTTTGCTATGTTTGTCAGTCTAGAGAGATGCTACAAAGCCTAAATACAATGAACTTCCTCAGGGATTGAGCATCATTTGTGTACTCTCTCTGGAATCTTTTTTTCTTATTTTTACGCTGATGCATTTGATTGCTTTTCAACCCTTGCTTGCCTGGACCCTTCCCAGTTAGTTGTTTCTTGACCCTGTCAGTTCTGTCTATCCTTCTGGCCTCCCTGGAAAGATGTACTGTCAACCTTATCCTTACTTGTAGAAGGCCTGGTGGCTTCCCCTTACATAAATTTTTCTTTGAAGCAAACATTTCCCCCATACCGACTTCCTTGTAGGCAGTCTGTGCCACATCTGGATTGTTCCTAGATGTGAAGGTAGAGGTGCCAAATACCATTGTTCTAGATTCTCAATCCTAGGTAGAGTCAGGCCCCCAGGTCACCATGTGTTTGTCCTCATAGAAATGCTTTTGACCTCACTGGGAATTAGATTAAGAAATGTTTTTATGAAAAAAGTTTCTGCAGCTTTTATTAATAGCCTAGGAGAAGACCTTGCCCATCTTTTTGGTCATTTTTATATAAAGATCGACATGATAAATTTATCTTAAAATATGCTGGATAAAGTTTGTTTTACACAATGAAATGGTAGTCATAGATTATTACATAGTGCATGGTGACTAGTCTGTCATATTTTATGCTTTGCGTTGTCCACTAAGAGGCATAAGCTATATGTTGTACTCATTTTGCCTTAAGTAAACCTAGGGTGAGTTGGTTAGATACTCACCTATTTATGTTATGTTTATGAGATTCCTTAACTCAAGCTGATGACTTAAATTACTCCACTTTAGTTTATGCTTTGCCTAATTCCAACAGATACTTAATCACAGAAATATAAAAATAATGATAACCAAACAAGAGCCATGTTAATAAAAAGAGAAAATAGTTATAGAGACCCTGCGGAGTCCAGAGAAAATAATGGAAATCTGTGATAACTTTTATCTGGGCCAGGCATAGTCAGGATAATGCCAACTCGTCTTTTATCCAACACATAAAATATTCCACTAGGTGCCCTTCTCCCCCAATGGCTTATAATCTTCTCAGCTGGCCTAACCATTAGAAGGAGTATCAGAGAAGGAAGAATGTACTTTCCAAGGCACAGGCCTCGTGGAGAGTGCTTGTGGCACCACTATGTATAAAGATATATGTGACTGCCCTAACCAGTTTGGCTTAGTGGATAGAGCGTCAGCCTGCAGACTGAAAGGTCCCAGGTTCGATTCCGGTCAAGGGCATGTACCTTGGTTGCGGGCACATCCCCAGTGGGGAGTGTGCAGGAGGCAGCTGATCGATGTTTCTCTCTCATCGATGTTTCTAACTCTCTATCCCTCTCCCTTCCTCTCTGTAAAAAATCAATAAAATATATATATTTTTAAAAAGATGTATGTGACTAATGATAGAGGAATTTCAATCTTGTCCACATTAAATGTCTCATTGCACAGGAAATTTATAGGCCAAATTCATCTGATCAGTGCCACATTTTATTCCTCTTTATTAATCTCCTATGATTGCTTTTCATTTGTAGAAGAAAACTATTTCTCCCTTCTCTTTTCCTCACACCACATCTTCTAGAGCAGCGGTTGCCAACTGGTGGTCTGTGGACCACTGGTGGTCTGTGAGGTGCAAAAGGTTGGCAGCCGCTGTTCTAGAGGGCCCAAGAACTCCTCTCCTGGCAGTGTGCTTAGATGGCTCATCCTAGTGATGTTTATGTCACAGCTGAGGTTATTTTTTAAGTTGATTATGATTTTTGATAAAGTGAAATGGGGGAAACTTATTTCCAAAATATGAAACTGGGACACACAAGAGTTAAGTGTTAATCAAAGCTTTCTAGCAAGTGGAGTCTGAGTGAGAAGTCACAGCAGTGAATGATGAGTCCACTGCCTCTCTCCAGGGACTTGTGGTACCAGTTACCAGCATGTTTCCTGACATTTCTGTGGATTTGTTTGTAACCTTGGAAGTCACAGTGTGGGAGGGAGAAGGGGGAAGAAGTGAGCTAAGTAAATTACAGTCTAATACATAACATCTCTCTCTCTCTAGATGAAATTTTTTGATCTTTAATGCATCCTACAAAAGGAAATAAAATTTTTAGAAATTAACATAAAAATTCAGAGAATTATGATAGGCAACATAATATGAAAATATATCCATTCCTCTTTTTTTTCTATTCCTTCCCCACATCCCATCTGACAAAACTCAAATTGCAGTTTAAGTCTTCTGCTCTTGGCTGTGGCTGCTGTCATTTTCACAAAACTTTTCATTAAATTTTTCTTTTCAAAAGATGTTGCTTTGAAAGGCTCCCTAGGGTCATGTAGGGTGTAGGCCTACACAATTATGATCTACTGTCAGCAAAACTGAATAGCTGGGAGGGAATAATTATACACTCCCTGGTGTCATAAGCCACTTTGGAATATATTGCAGTATATACTGGATTCATGCTAAATTGGTTGTAACTAAATGAATCACAACCTCTTTGGGATAGAGTAATAGGTAGTATATTGAGTCTGTAAGAAGTCAGTGTATTAAAATCTGTCAGAAGAGGTCATCACTGATGAGGGGTTAATATTGGTAGTCAGTGCCTGGGATAGTGCCAATATGTGTTAGCCCTTATCTTTCACATGGATCAAGGCAGGAAATGAGATCTGAAACTTTAGCTGAAAGGGGTGAACTGAATTGGCAAACTTCTCTTAGAGCGAAATTTCTTTTTCTTTCTTTCTTTTTTTTTCTTAGTGATTCTGGGTATTTTGCTGTTGAGGTATATATAGCATTTTATAGTCCTTGAACTTTTGGGTCCAGGGAGAGAAAAGACATACCCTTTTCGGCTCACCCTACCCCCAACCAATTACCTTTGGAGAGGCATCAGCTGTGTTTTGCTAATGAGCATTGCCTGAGGATGTTCAGGAAGCTTACCCAACACAGGGACTTGTAAGAGTCACAGTGGAACCAGACAACCTGTCAGTCTGTTTATAGGAGAGCTGGTGTTTGCTTTGCAAGGGATGCAGACCAATTAGAGTGAGGTTCTCTTAGAACAGTTCTGAGGGGGTGGACACTTGTAATGTTTGGCGCGGACATCTGTTGTATTGAAGAAAGTGAGATCGACAGTTTTATGATCAATTTTTGGAGGAAAATTTAGGATGAAGGTGAAAACCAAGTTTTGTTTAACCAAGATTAGCAGAGAAAATGATCTCTGTACAGTTGGAAAGTTCAAAAGAATGAGGACAAACAGGCTTCCTTGACCATGCTTTTCATTAAGTGCCTGTTGTTTGGATGATTATTTTATTATGGAAGAGAGATATGAATAGTGACCTCTGTCCAGTCTGGCTCTGAAAAGCAAAATGGATGGATTTCCTCTGAGCAGTGTAATTGATGACCAGGAATGAAGCTGGAATGAATGATCCTGATATGCCTTTGCACATTGCATTTTGCAAAGAAATCAGTGTCTTCTGCAGTTGGCGAGGCTAGGACTTAGTGATAGCTCCATAATGTTCTGCTTTACAACCCTTCCCTCCCCAAATCAAGACTCACTGTCAGATAAGTGCCTTGAGGAGGAATCCTGTGAATGTAGGGCAGAGACAGCAGAGTTACATTTCGAAGGCTTCCCACTATGTGAACAGCAGCCAGTTATAGAATAGGTAATCGTCAGCAGTTTTATTTTAATTCTTTGCCATGTGGAACCTCAGGGAAGAAATGTTCTTGCATGTACTGAAGACTTCTCTCTCTTTCTAAATTGTGCAATGATTGAACATTGTGACTATCACTACTTGCAGTTTTGCTATTTGCAATGATAATAAGGTGATGGCAATGCTATTTAGAAGTTGGCATTGATGATCTCTAAACATTTTTAAAAAATATATTTTATTGATTTTTTTACAGCTCTCTGTAAGAAATCTGAAGGGAGAGGGATAGAAAGTTAGAAACATCGATGAGAGAGAAACAGCGATCATCTGCCTCCTGCACACCTCCTACTGGGGATGTGCCCGCAATCAAGGTACATGTCCTTGACCAGAATCAAACACGTGACCTTTCAGTCTGCAGGCCGACGCTCTATCCTCTGAGCCAAACCAGTTAGGGCAGATCTCTAAACATTTATTGCAAGAGTTGGTACTTAGCCTCAGCTTTCCAGAATTGCTGCCACCACATCCCATTGAAAAACTGACATGGATCTGTAATGATGGTGGTATCTGGGTATTGTCATCTCATTCTTTGTCAGCTTTACTCTGGCCAGATATGCTGGCCTTAGGAACTACCACCCTCTAATTAAGAGACATGAGAAAGAGCAAATACATTAAAAAATGATATATCTTCTTTGTTATAGTAAAGATATAAAAATAAAGAGTTAACCTCATTATTTGCTTCTAATGGTTTGAGGGAGAAAAAAATTGGGGTCTTTTAGCTCCTTGTCAATCATTACTGCAGGATGATTAATACATGTATTGATTTAATACCCTCATTTATAGGTGTGTTGTATTGAAATGGGGAATGACAGTGTAGCAGGTCGTAGTGTTTTATAGTGGAAAGATCTGAATACCTGTCATCGATAGACCTAATCTTAGTCTTCCTGGTCCTGTCACTTATCTATTTGAACATCAGAGTTGTCCAACTTCTAGAATATATCCCCTGATCTATTCCATAAGATTTTTGTACTAAATAACCTTTAATATCACTTCCAGTCCTAATATTCTATACTTTGATGATCATTAACTGTAATCATTCACTAATATAGTCTGTTGACAATATTTCTAGTCACCTGAGTGCTAGGACTTTAATATTCCCACCTACTATACTGGTACCAATTAAGAAGATTATAAATGAGTAGCAACAAACTCTATTTTTAAAAGCTTACAGCCTAGAGGAGAAGACAGACAGGTAAATAACTAACTGTAATACAGTGTGGCCAATACTGGGTAAAACCCATCTGCTTGTCTACCTCTGGGGCACTTGTTTAAGGAGGTATCTCAGGCAGAGGACCTCAGGGGTCTTATAGAAAGACAAATGAAAAAGATTTAGTGTCTGACTCTCTGGCTGTGGGATTCTTTTTTATGGGAGTTTTCAAAATAGGCAAGGAGCTCCTCCTGGGATAAAATAGATGCCTGACCTTTATCTTCAAAGACATGTCAGACAGAAAAAGATAAAACAGTATGACTTCACTCATGTGAAATATAAAAATAAAACAAAAAATCAAAACGAATGAACAAACAATAAACAAAAAAACAAACTCATAGAGGCAGACAACAGATTGGTGCTTACCAGAGGGGAAGGGTTGTGCGGGGAGGCTGAAATAAGTAAAAGCTTTGATTGCATGGTGACAGATAGAAACCAGACTCTTGGTAGTGAGCCCGATGTAGTATGTTCAGATGTTTAATTCTAATGTTGCACACCTGAAACTTATAGGATATTATAAACCTATGTTACCTCAATGAAAAAAATAAAAAGCATGTCAGTTTTCATAGTCGACAGTGTTTTGATGTGACTCTGTATGATGCCCCTTAAAATGTACTCTACACCGAACTCTGAAGCAGAGTGTCCAGTTATATTAGGAGAGATGACTGAAAAAAAGACAGCATTGGTGATGGCAGCCCTTGGGAACCCAAAGGAAGAGCTGCTTCATGGGGAGAAAGAGAAGGTGCTCTTTGCAGCAGGGGCTGCCTTGATGAAAATGGAAGTGGCATGATTGGATTGATGACTATGGAGACAACACTCTAGAAATGAGATCAAGCCCACCCAGCCTTTAGGCAAGAAGTGGAAATAGCTTCTGTGGGGGCACTCTGGTACGATGCCAGCAGAGATAAAAGGCAAAATATAAATGTAGTGATCTCAAAAATATTTTGTGTGCCATAGCCCATTTAAGAGGGCTGAAAGATCCTTTTTCTTATCCCAAATCACTGATTCAACTTTCCATTAATACAGTTTTCCAAGAAATTAAGAAGTACAAATTGGTAGTTACAGAATAGTCACAGAGATGTAAATTACAACTTAGTGAAAAGATAGTCAATACTATTGAAATAACTATATATGGGGCCAGGTTGGTATTTGAAATATTGAGGGGACCACTCTGTAAAGTACATAATTGTGTAACCTCTATGCTGTACATCTGAAACTAATGCAGAATAATATTGAATGTAAACTGTAATTAAACATTTTTTAAAAATTTGCCACAACCTCCTATGTTTTATCAGAACTAACATGCCACTGAACGTGGAGCATGCCATCATTTTAAGTATCACTAAGACAGAAAAACATACCAAGTAACCAAGGCTTTGTTATCACTTTATTTTATATTTAATAACAGAGCTCTTTAAAGGGCTGAGTGCTAGGCGAGTTTCCTGACGCTGTCTTACCATCTTCAAACTCTTTAAAGAAGAGTCTATAATGGTTGTACTAACTCAGCTGGCCGATATCAGAGCCAAGCAACAGTGCAAAGAAATTTGCCTGGTTCTGCAGCATGTTTGCTTGTCATGAAACTCCCAAGTTGACAGTTTAGGGGCTCCCAGGATTGGTTTGGAAAAGGAAGGGTGGAAAAAAGGAACTGCTCAGATGTCACAGGGGGCAGGACTGGGGAAGCAGTGATACAGCAATTCACAATTGCTTGAAAGGCTAAATGTTTGTAAGATGCGCTCTGCTTTCAGAGATATCGAAATGTGAAAAAAAAAAATGTGCATCTTAAAATAGAGGAAATATGATGTGTGTTTGTAGTGCAATAAGTAAGAGCTTTATCATGTCACCAGGTATTGAATGTTGAAAGGAACTAGGTCATGTAGAAAAATGAAAATCCATAGAACGGTGCTCCATTCTCTCTATAAATAAGAGAGGGGAAAGAAAAAGAGACCAGAGAAATAGAGAGACTGTCTTCTCCTTTGAGGACAAGCTTCCTGGGTTGACTTTCAACCTATTTGGAGAGCTTAATAGTAGTCAAGGATCTGACTTAGAGAATTATGTGGTGGTTTAAAAGATCACCATGGTGCCTTAGAGCCATCTGGGGCTAGTGAGAAAAAAGACTTAGGATCTAAATGGTGTGGTAGATGAAGGATCTAAGTTAAAATAGTATTATTTTTACTTTTGTTGGAATTCATTGTTTTGTCTCAAGTTCTCCTGGGCTGTGGAATCATGGATGACATAATGGAGGAAGATGATAATATGTATTTTTTTTTTCATTTTCCTCCTCTGTTGAGTAAAGCTTTTCTCTGCTTAAGTATCAATTGTGAAGGGCTGGTTAGAAAATGCTGAGCCCAGGCATTTGTGTCTGATCTCTGATCCCAGAGATTTTGGAGTTCAGTAAAGAGGTGTGGGCCTAGAATCTGTATTTTTTAAAGCATTTCTAATTATTTCTAATAAAGATGGCACAATTTAGAGAAAATTGTTCTCATGTTGTTGTTTTATTTAGATGGTCTTCTTTCCATTCTTAGTGCTCTTTGGCTAAACATTTCTCTTTATATCCAATAGTCCTCAGAACCGGAAAGATTTCTCCCCTTATAGGAAGTCTATCTCTTCAGTGACAGGTGGCCCAGTTTAAACTAGATGGACACTTTTTAGAGACAAAGAGGAGTGGTAGAGGGAGACAGAAAGGGAGAGGGAGAAAGAGGGAAAAAGAGAGAGAGAAAGAGAGAGAGATTTGCTGTTTCACTTATTGATACATTCATTGGTTGATTCTTGTATGTGCCCTGACTAGGGATCAAACCACCAAACCTTAGTGTATTGGGACAATGCTCTAACCAACTAAGCTACCTGGCCAGGGCCTAGATGGACATTTTAAAAAATAGATACTAATGCACATTTTTTTTTACATAGAAAGATACTTCTTCCTAAAAGTTTTTAGATTGCACATTATAGAGCATGTCTAGAAATACTTTTCATTACTCATTGCACCCAATCACTGCTGAGCTGTTCAATTTCACAACATTCCAACCTGCAATGCTTTATAGTTTTGAAGGCTACCAACACACACACCATTTAGTCTTTTCTGAAAAAGAAAACGCCCACACAAAAAAAACCAGAACATACATTCATGTGTTAAATTGTTTGCTTCATAATACATTCTGAGCAAAAAAGAAAACATATGATGACATTGTTAATTGGATGGCACAAACATTTGTAAGAATGCTCAAGCACATTGTGCAGAATAACTAAGGTAGGTGGTTGTGTGGTGTGGGTGGAACTATGACAGCTGGCTTTTAGCCCATTGGCAAATGGTTTGCACCATTTGTGTTGGATAATTTGATGGTGGATTTTAGAGAACTTGTTTTCCTTCAAGAAGGAAATGATGCATGCAATATTCCATATGTAATTCTTTGAGTAAGAGATAATTGCACTGCACATTAACTATTTGCATTTAATTAGCAATGGTTTCTGCTACTGTAATGTTTTTTTTTTAACTAAATGTTTGGAAGTGTGCTTGTCTTTTTAAAGTAACTTCTTAATGATGTTGCCACACCTCAATGCCTCTCAAAGGTTATCCAAATATACTATTCAAAGGAAACATTTTTCAATTACTCAGTGTCCTAGGCTTCTGTTTTCTCATCTATCGGGGGGCTTGCACTAGGTGATGTGCAATATTCTCACCAGTATTTTTACACATTGCAATTACATACCTGGTGTTTGATTTTATATTTTAGAATGACAATCAATTATAATTTGCTTTGTGTTCCTTTTAGGAAGGAACATAAATGTTGGGAATGATGGAAGCAGGGCCTCTCAAAGCAAGGTTCTTGGACTCACCTAGGATTCTGGCTAAAAATGCAGATTTCTTTGGTGTTATGAACTAAACTAGTGGTCCAGTGCACGAATTTGTGCACATTGAAAGGAAATTAACTAGAAGATATTTTTTAATATTGCTATTCACCCTTTCTCTATAATAGAAGTGTCAACCAAGTTCACATTCGACAATGACAGATGGAAACACATGTGTGCGATTGGTGCCAGTGAGAGCTTTATGCACGAGTCAACTTAATTAGCTATATATATATATATACATATATATATATATTTATATATATAAAATAAACTTGCTTAATTAGACCTGATATCTGATGTAGCTAAACTTTTCCAGACCAGTGAAGCACCCTAACTTCTCTTTCAGGTAAATGTCAACAAAGAGAGCAGGAAATATCAACATGAAGCAGATTAGTATTGTAGATCACGCAGGGAGAACAAAGGGTAGAATGTAGTGTTTGACTACATTCTGTGCAGTGAGAAATCCTGAAGTCATTTTCAAGGTCCACCATTTCTTACTTCTTTTCAGTTGGGTCAAGTTTCTAAGCTTTCTAAATCTCCGTTTTCTGGCTAATGAAAATAGGATTCTACCAAGTCTCCTATCTACCTACTCCAGGACTTCTGTGAGGATCAAATGAGATGAGGCATGGGAAAATGCTTCAGACATTTGGTTAAAATGTAAAATGTTCCCACCTGTGTTCCTGGGCTGAAGAAACTGCAAGGAGGCTAGTCGCTAGGGAGAGGAAGCTGGGCGTTGCTACATGACATCATTACCCAGAGCCCACAGCAACTGTTTCTGGGCTGGGCTGGGCTGTGGGCCACATTTTGCGCCATGGGAATTTTGTACCATAGGGTCTCCGCTGTGTTGGCTGTGAATTGGTGGGCTGTCACTCCAGGGTGGTGTCGAGGCCTGTGTCCCACTTGGGGGAAGCCGAGTGTTGCTTTGTCAGCGCCAGGTCTATGCTGCCATTTCTGTATAAAGGCAGCTCCTGCGTTGACCATCTGCCCCATGACGGTCAGTGCGTGTCATAGCAACCGGTCAGACAGTGGGAGGGACACTTAGTATATTAGCCTTTTATACATATAGATTACCCCCCACCACTTCCCCCATTTCATATATTGAAGCCCTAATTCTCAATGTGACTTTATTTGAAGACAGAGATTTTAGGAGGTGATTAAGTGAGGTTGTAACTGTGGGGTCTTAATCCAATAGTATTGGTGGCTCTACATGAAGGGGAAGAGGGAGATCTCTCTTTCCATGTGAACTGAGGACAGGCCATGTGAGGACACAGTGAGAAGGGGACCTTCTGGAAACCAGAAGGTGAGTGCTCACCAGGACCCAAATCATTTGGCATCTTGATTGTGGATTTCCCAGCCTCTAAAACTGTAAGAAAATATAATTTGGTTGTTTAAGTCATCCAGTCTATATTGTATTTTGTTATAGCAGCCTGACCTGACTAAGATACTTGGTTATACCCAGTTTTACTGATTCAAAAACAGAAGAAATAAGGTGGCTCAGGAATCTGTATTATAAAGAATCCTCATACCCCTGACATATAGGGGTATAGCAAATACATTCTAAGTATTTAGGAGAGTATAGATGGTGTTATAGCAATAGGTAGGAAAGAGTTGGGAGTGACGTATGGTTGTAGTATTTGGTCTCAAGATTTAAGTGTCTGAGTGTCTAAGGCCCTTAGCAGGGCCAAGGACTTGATGGTAGACTATGGTCTTTGTTCACATAGCCAGTCAAATCCATTGATGGTGCATGGGAAATCCTGAAGATTTCTGGAAGAAGCCAGCCACACTCTGAGCTAATTATGCCTATCAGGTAATATGAACCCAGATGTGCAGTCATAGAATCTGCTAGATCTCAGGAGTTTTGCTTTTACTTCTCCCATGCAGGGTTGTATCACTTAATGTGAGAGTCATCTGGAGTACAGTTATTAAAGGGGCAGAAATTGGGTTTGGTACTGCAGATGTCTCTGAAGGTCCATTTTTTACCCCTCTTTCCAGGTTCTTCGTATTTTTATACTGTTCCTGACAACAATCCTCTCAGATAGTATTTCTCACCCCAGACCTTGTTTCTTTTTCTTTTTTAATATCACTTTCTCCCACAAAGCGCTGGGCATGTGCCTGTGTACACATCGCACATTCTCAACACCCTCATACGAGCTTGTGGTCAATTGCTAAACTAATCCTTTCAATACCATATATTAATGCATTTCCAGATGATGACTTTTCAGGTAGCTTACTTACATTTTAATAGCCTTCAGGATACTAAGCCTCTTTTATCACTGCTGAGCACGCACCCATATGCAGGCACTTACACTCTCACAACACATTTTTCTTAATTTTTTAAAAAATTTGTTGAATTTAGAGAGAGAAAGGAAGAAAGAGAGAGAGAGAGAGAGAGAGAGAGAGAGAGAAAGAGATATCTGTTGTTCTACTCATTAGTGCATTTGTCTCTTGATTTTTGCATCTGATTGGAAATTATACCCGCAATCTTAGTATATCAGGACCACACTCTAAACAACTCAACTACCTGGCCAGGACCAACACACAACATTTTACATACTGTACCTTTACCGTGTCATTTTCAAGTTCCCATTTTGGAGTTACTGCTGAAGAAATTGAGAAGCACTCTTCATTTGTGAGAAAATCAGGAGTGATATGTAATATGACTGATAGAATCCTCAACTTGGCCTTTAATAAGAACAGTATGGCATAATTGGAATGCCCTTATTGTCTCTTTGAAGAAAAGCTTAACATTTTAAGACTGTAGCAAATACATATTTGCACAAATATCCTTAAAAATACTTTATCCCTCTGGAATTGCTGATATGTTTCCTTCTAAAAATAAGGGTAAGCTTCTGGAAACATTAATAATTCAAGTAGATTAAGAATGAAATAGTATTATTTTCTTACTCTGTCTGGGAGCCTTTGATTGTATTAATTTCTCATTCCTCTGTGAATCAGGTATTATTAGCCTCATTGTGTGTTTGAGTAAATTGTGATTCTGAGAGCTTAGGATTTAAACACAGGTCTTCCTGACTCTAAGTCATTGTATCTTCCAGTATTTTATGAAAAATCTTTTGGCCAATATTAGAAGGTAAAAGAACAAATGTTCAAGCAAATGTACTGTATTTAATGAAGGGAAATACTTGTGAACTTGGAAAAATTACTTAAACACACCACACTTCTGTGTGTTTTTTTTTTAATCTGCAAAGTGAAGATAGTAAGAATAACCACCTTGTAGGACTGTTAAGAGGCTAAGATTAGATAATGTATTCACAGAACTTAACAAAACCTCTGCACACAGCAAGTGGTCAACAATTTTTTAATTAAGACAAGAGCAAGACTACATATGTAAATTATTTTTAACTTATACAGGAAATAATTTTGGGACATTAATAATTATTTGAAATTACTTTGTCTTATGCCCTGCTCTGGTGTTTAATAAGAATCTGTGACTTCACACAGCAATATGCTGGGCATCATAGAGAATAGGAAGCACCTTGTCTGCCATGGGACCACTTAAGTCCTGGCTACAAACATAAAACACACACATGTTAGAGATCACCAAATTGTGAGGTTCCACCTGGGTATGTGGTAGGTGTTTGGCAAAGGAGATGTTGTGGGCCCCAAACTGAGATGGGACTGATGCTGTCATTGACTCCGTAAGAAGTGTAGAATGTGGAGCGGGAGAGAGGGCAGGTGGACAGGTGGTGATCATGAGCCAAGTTAGGAGATAGAAAGAGCAAGGCCCTTTCAGGAGAAACAATCAGATGGAGTCCATGATACTGCCTTACTAGAATAAAAAAGGAAAAAAAACAACAACAACCCCGCAACATCACTTTTTTTTTGGAGTGGCTACTCTGTTAAGTATTTTATTATTTTTCTTACTGAAGTCCTAAGAAATGAGTTTTTAAATTAGGCCTATTTGGAATTTGATGCCTGTTTTCTCCACTTCTCAGAACAGCCTTTATAGTAGCCAAGGAAGTGTGGAGCTTAAACAATTACTACTAATAGTAGCTCAGTGTGGAATTTTTCCACATAAATTATCATGTACAAAAAACAAAGGCCTTCCTCTGAAATATTTTATCTCTACATGTGAAATTACCTAAATTGTTTGAAAATGTTGCTGGACTCCTTATATGCATTTCCAAGTAGCCTCCTGCCAACCCTCTGAATTTTGCTTTCTCCAAGCAGATGGCGAATCTATATTATACTGAATAGACTCCTTTGTTCCTCTTCCCCAATATTTACCTATCACCTATCTTGTAGTGTCTGTTCAAATGCATAGAAGATTACTTTTCTTTAGATAAACTTTCAGAGAGATTGTAATAACTTTTAAGCCTTTGTGCTTGCGTTTATCTTATCTATGCTTTCAAGTATGCTTTCATACCATTTTTTAACAGCTTTATTGAAGTACAATTCACATACCCTCCAATTCACTCATCTAAACTGTACAATTCAATGGCATTTAGTACAGTCATAGAATCCTGCAGTCACTACCACAATCGACTTTAGAACACTTTATCACCCCAGAAAGAAACCCTAAACCCTTTATCTAGCATCCCTTACTCTCTCGATCCCCCCAGCCTTTGAAAATGGATAAACTACTTTATTTCCATAGACTTGCCTATTCTGGACATTTCCTATAAATAGATTCACATAATAAGTGGCTGACTTTTTTCACTTAGCATAATGTTTTCAAGTTTATGTTGTATTTTATTGTATGAAACACTACATTTTACTTACCTTTGGTCAGTTCATGGACATTGAATTATTTCAACTTTTGCCTTTTATGAATATTGATACTGTGAATATTCATGTGCAATTTTTGTGTGAGCATGTTTTCTTTCTTCTTTTTTTTAGTATATTTTAGGAATTGTTGGATCATATGGTAACTATGTTTAATCCCTTCAGTGATTTGAGTCTGGAGCAAGTTTCACAATAGAGCTATATCCAGGCAAGCCAGGCGCAAGTGTCTGCCTGAAATGCTCTTGTTTTTCTTGGCTTCATTGAAGGCCCTATTCTCTTCTTGTATTCCTATTCTTTTTTCGGTCTTTACACAAATCCAGTGCATAGGGATGTATAACCCACACTGCTTCTCTGGGCTCCAATCTCTCTATCTAAATGGTCAGTAGCAGACTTTTTGAATACCCCACAGGGACTTCTAAATCAATCATTTGTTCTCCTCCTTCCCACATGCTCCTCCTCCTGGTATTCTAAGTGGGTGAATGACACATCCTAATAAGAAATCCAATAGCCATACTAGGCTCATTCTTTCCCCCATATCATCCATCACTAAGCTCTATTGATGCAGTCTTCTAAACGTCATGAATCTGTCCCCTCATTCTACTATTGCTGTCAATGCCTTGGTCTGAGCTGTCAAGTCTTCTCCATGCAGTAGCCTGTTAACTTATCACTCTGTACATCATCCCCTCCTTCCTCCATCTGTTCTTCCTGAGGCTGCCAGGAGAGTTGCTCTTAAACACAAATCTAATCATATCACACCACTGCCTAAACTCTCTCAATGTTTCCCCATAGTCTATGGAATAAAATACAAACTACCGGGCTTAGTGTGTCAAACTTTTCATAACCTAGCCCTCATAATCTCACAAGGTTCTTTTTTGATTGTTTCCATCCTGTGTCCAGACACACCAAAATCTGTAGAGGCTCCCAGATGAATTGTGGGTATTTTCACTTTCATGTCTCAGGTTCCTTTACCTAGATTGCCCTGTCTCTCAGCCCCAGGTGGTCTTGTTATAGGTGGAGAAAGGTCCTTGTCCCCACCATTTGCTGGTGGGAGTAGGATAGTTGAGGTGCTGCTGGAATAAGAATTTTTGTAGGCCCCCACGGGAGGTGGAAGTATTGTAGAAAGCTTTATTTCTGTGGCATTACACCCCCGAGTTTCCAACGTCTCATTTCCCTCAGCCCCTCCAAGAAATAAGTCCCATTTCGTTTTCAGCAAGGCTAGGATGCAAGTCAGTGTCCAGAGTTTCCTTTCCATGTTGCCGCTGAGTCCAGTCCAGCATCAGGCTAGCTTACTTTGTCCCCCATGCAGTTCATCAGTCCATTGAAAGTGGGGTTCACGGGGCCATGGCCATGGAGGGAACACGGGCAGGGACAAAACAAGAGAACCAAGAGATAAAGAGAGCCAAGAGCCAAGAGAGCGAGCTCCTATGTCTGGGGCAGGGGTGGGGAACTTCCGGCTCAGGGTCCGTATAAGGCCCCCCAAATCATTTGGTCTGGCCCTGCCAAGGCATTAGGGATGAGTTAATTAAATATCTGACTAAATATAGCAGGCTAATTTTTAAGTTGAACATTTTGTTTGGCCTGCAAATGATATAGATATCCAAATGGCCCTTGTCAGAAGAAAAGTTCCCCCACTCCTGGTCTAGGGGACTGTGTATCCCCAAATTATTTTGGGCTGGTAGTGATTTCTTTTTTCTTTTTTTTTTTTTTATCTTCTTGATAAATTTTTTTAATTAAATCTTTATTGTTCAGATTATTACATTAGTTACTCTTTTTTCCCACCATAACTCCCCTCCACCCAGTTCCAACCCCACCCTCTGCCCTCACTCCCCACCCACTGTCCTCATCCATAGGTGCACGATTGTTGTCTAATCTCTTCACTCACCCCCACACCCCTTTCTCCCCCCCCCCAAGAATAGTCAGTCCATTCCCTTTCTATGTCCCTGATTCTATTACAATCACCAGTTCATCAGATTATTTATTCACTTGATTTTTAGATTCACTTGTTGATAGATGTGTATTTGTTGTTCATAATTTGTATCTTTACCTTTTTCTTCTTCTTCCTCTTCTTAAAGGATACCTTTCAGCATTTCATATAATACTGGTTTGGTGGTGATGAACTCCTTTAGCTTTTTCTTATCTGTGAAGCTCTTTATCTGGCCTTCACTTCTGAATGATAGCTTTGCTGGATAAAGTAGTCTTGGTTGTAGGTTCTTGGTATTCATCACTTTGAATATTTCTTGCCATTCCCTTCTGGACTGCAAAGTTTCTGTTGAGAAATCAGCTGACAGTCGTATGGGTACTCCCTTGTAGGTAACTGATTTTCTTTCTCTTGCTGCTTTTAGGATTCTCTCTTTGTCTTTTGCTCTTGGCATTTTAATTATGATGTGTCTTGGTGTGGTCCTCTTTGGATTCCTTTTGTTTGGGGTTCTCTGCGCTTCCTGGACTTGGAAGTCTATTCCTTTCACCAGGTAGGGGAAGTTTTCTGTCATTATTTCTTCAAATAGGTTTTCAATATCTTGCTCTCTCTCATCTTCTGGCACCCCTATAATTCGGATGTTGGTACGCTTGAAGCTGTCCCAGAGGCTCCTTACACTATCTTCATATTTTCGGATTCTTTTTTCATTTTGCTTTTCCGGTTGGGTGTTTTTTGCTTCTTCGTATTTCAAATCTTTGACTTGATCCTTGCGACCCTCTGGTCTGCTGTTGGGAGTCTGTATAATATTCTTTATTTCAGTCAGTTTATGCTTAATTTCTAGTTGGTCCTTTATCACAACATCGAGGGTCTCATTAGATTTCTTGAGGATCTCACTACATTTATCGGCGGTCTTACCAGTCTTTTCGAGGGCTTCTAAACAGTTCTTTAAAGACCTTAAAAGTGTGGTTTTGAACTCTATATCCAACAGTTTGCTTTCCTCCAATTCTGTCATTTGTGTCCTGTTTCTTTGTCTCGGCATTTTTTTATGCTTCGCTGTGTCGATAGAGTGCCTTTCTGTGCTAAGTGTCCCAATTACCTAAGGTAGACACTCTTGGTGCACCCCCTTGTGGGCTTTGTGCACAGTCTTGTTGTGGTTAAGCCTTGATTGTTGTAGTTGTCACTGTGAGGAATTGACCTCCAGGTCAATTGGCTGTGAGAATCAGCTGTGTCTGCGGTGGGAGAACTTCTGTGCTGGAGACACCCCTCTGGGGCTAGACTTGCTTCGATGGGGCTTTGGTGCTCACTGAGTCTGCCTCCTGAGTGTGTCTTTTATGGTTCCACGGAGCTTCTGGTAGTGATTTCTGTTTCCAGATTTGACTGACAGACTTCTTCCCTGAGTCACCCTGACTTTACTGCACATGTGCCCATCTCCCCCTTTGTCCAGTCCCTTCCCCCAGTAATCTGCAGGGAATGGACCGGTGGCTCCCTAGGGAGTCTAAAGTTGCAGCTTCCTGGTGAAGCTGCCCAAATGACCATGGTTATAATGTCTGGCCTTCCCTTTGCTCCTTTCTATTATTAATAACTAGCTACTCACAAGGGTATCAGTCTGACTAAATTCTACTATCTTTGTGTGGCAAACAAATAAACATGTATTATAAAAATAATATATTTTTCTTCTTCACAACATCTTGAGCCCTTAGGAAGCGTTTTCTGACATCCCAGTTTGAACTGATTTGGTTCCTAAAGCATTTTGTACTTTCTTTCATCATAGCTATTATTGGGCTATATTTTAAGTGTCCCTTTACTAGGCTGACTTTCTCAGCTCACTGTTAGTTCTTTGAGGTTTAAGACCACATCTGTTTTATCTTGCCATCCCAGCGTTCTGTACAATAGTAGGTACTGAATAATATGTTGAACAAATGCATGAATTCTGTTTACTACAGATATTCCAAGAACCCTCAGATCTTCTATGTTTCAGATTCCCTGCCTGTGTTTCATCGGGCCCCACTTATTCCATGTCTAGAACTCTCGACAGCATTAAGTACTTCATATGCAATACTGGTGGCCCTTTTTCCTTACGTTTGCTTTCCTGACAGCTGATAGTTGATTTTCTTCTGGTTCTCGTGGTTATTCTTGCTGTTTTGCCTCAGAATTGGCAAGGATGGCTGCATACACTGATCTCCATAGGCCAGAAGACTTGAACTCACTCGGTAGCTTATGAGGGCTCTGAGTGTGCCTCAGAGTCATGCTGCCACTTTATTATGCTATGGAGCCCTGCAGGTGCTTTTCTTTGCAAACAGATATAATGGAAAATGAAACATTTGCCTGTATAATGGCTATTGCTTAATGGCCAGAGAAAAGTACAAATAGTTTTATAATCATTCTATCTGTTTTTTCTGACTCTCCCTTTAAACAGTCAAATTTACTAGTTAGATTTTTAAAAAGGAAAGGGAGTATAGTGATATAGGAATTCAAACACTGCATACCTCTAGAATCACTTCTTTAAACATCTGCTTCTGTTATAAGGAAAATTGCTATTATTTCAGTATCTCCCATGGGGCTTCCAACTCCTCCCATTAAAATGAATGTATTTGCAGTCAGGAGAAAGAATTAGTAGGGCCGTCCCATGAAATGTGGAATGGACGAGTGAGTGCATTTAAGGCAGAAGAGGCTTTTATTTATATACATGTGAAATGTGAAATATTGTCTAACATATATAACTGAGAGACATCTAGCTCCAGTTATCACTAGTCTGCTAATCAATCTAACAAAAATATTTTAATGTTTTTTTGGGGGGAGGGTCATTTCAGTTTTGATTGGTAGCTTTAAAGTTCCTTATATTTCGATATTGATTAGCATGAATACAGAAAATAACTTAAAATTTTTAGCTTTTTTATATTTCATACGGTATTTTGAATGGACATAATAAACAACTACATTGGTGATTATGTAGTTTAGTTTTTATCAACAAAAAGCTGTATTTCCCATGCTTTTTATCACTGGAGAGTTTATATATTAAAGGCATTTGTAAAGATTTCAGACAACAAATGGAAATCTGTTTCATAAAGCAACAAGAAGGAACTGTGGTATCATAAGGATTGGAAGTAGTTATGCCGCAGAATTGCTTTCAGTTTTAAATACAGTGTTTTGATGAAAGATGAATAGGTTTTTGAGCCTACCAATTCTCTCAGACTATACCAATAAGGTCAAGTCTGGAGGAAATGAAGGCAACAATATAAAGTAGTAACTTTCATAATGAAACTGCTGATTGCAGGAGATAAGTGAGATCCACAGACAGACCGATACAGAAGACATCTGCATTGAATGTAATATGCCGAGTATTAGTTTGCAATTTGCTTCAGAGGTTTCCTTGTTGAAAATCTGAAGTAATTGTCAATTCTGAAATTTCTACAGGTTGTCTCAGAATTGTTTCCTGCATTACCTGTAAATATGTTTCTTGAATTTACCCCCCATATAGTCTTAAGTTTAGAAAAGTCAAACAGAATCTGTTTTCTAAATCTGTTGGGAACGTCAAACATTCCTCTAAGTTTTGTATGTATGCCCCTCTATCCCCTGCTGAAAAAAGAGGTAACCAGGAGACATCAGGATTTAGAAGCACTGATTTATTGCATAGGCTTGTGAACCACCCTTTATCGGTTATCACAGTCTTAGAAGAACAACAAGCACAGCAAATATCCAAGGGGGTTGGGGAGGGGTGAGGGGCAAAGATGCTTCTGTTATTTTTGTTGGTGATTTTCAGTAGAAGTCTGTAAATACAACTGAGGGTGTAGGAAGAATGAACGTGTACTTCACTTTTATGGCAGAACACGTGAATACAGAACACAGTGGGAAAGATGTTTTATGAGGAAGCATCTTTGATGGAAGGCATCCCTTAAACTTTATGCTTGACTATAGAAAAAGAGATAAACTGAAAGACCAACTCACTTTCCAAGTTAAGAGGAAAGACTTATTGAAATGACACATTTTTTTTTCCTTTGGAGTTTAGGCAACAAAACAAGGCTTTCGGGGAGTTGGGTTAAAATGTTTTAAGTATACTGCCTGACAATTGCAAGGGACAGATGTTTTGTTTAGCTTCTGAATAGGTTTTCTCTCTCTTCTGATATGTTACTGTTAAACAATCTTTCCTATCTGTTGTAAATGGAAAAGGCTATCAGTCATCCAGTTCTTGCCACCAAAGGTGTAAGCTTGATGCAGTATTCACATAGATGAAATTCTGACTTTTATTGTTGAAAATAATAAGTTGAATACCAGGCATGAAGGAGGATACCGCGGAACTTGAAGGATGTTAAAAGTCATTCTAGTCCCTCTTTTCTGGGCCAATCTTTCACAGCAGTCTGAAGCTTAATATTCCTAACATGTATCCATTTTCTTATGTGTTTGCACATTTATTTAACAAAAATTCATGTGGCACTTACCAAATACCAGGCACTAAGTACATAAGAGAACCTGATGGAATAGATACTCTTATTATTCCTAATTTGCAGATGAGAAAATGGAGGCAAAGTCACAAAACATTACTTTCTCAGGGCCACACACTATAAGCCTATGCACTCAGGTAGTCTGGCTCCAGAATCCGTACCTTCTGCAACTAAGCTAATACTTCTACTTCTTCAAGCTAAGTATTTATGCATATAGACCGTATTTTAAAGGTGAAAACACTGTAGTGTAAAGATGGAGAATATATGAATAGCCATACACATGTAAGTCCTAAACTCCAATGTAAAGGTTTTGTAGAGTTGACTGCCTTTCTCAGAGGGCAGAAGACCCGGACATTTAGTAAAGGGAAGGAGGGGCAGAAAGGTTTAAACCCGGGCAGCTGGGTGCAATGAGAAGGCTTCAGAAAAGCTCTAAGTATATTTGGGAAGAGGATCGTGGAAAGTAAGATGGGTACCCGCAAGCGCTTATGAACAGACTGGACTCTTAGAATCCAGTGACCACTTTGTTCTATTCTGTGTTTGCCTGTTTCCCTGGTCTCCCTTTCTTACCTCTTTTTCATCCTCCTTTCGCTTCATTCTTCACTAATTAATGCCACAATCACTCATTCTATGTAGCAATCTAAGATTCTTTTGTTAATTAAAGTCAAAGCACATACGCTCTCATACTAAGCAAACTATGTGATTTGGACAGCAAGGTGATGGCCAATGGGTAAATTCTGACCCACATTGCTGTATGGATTTGTGTTAATGACTCTCTCAGCCAGGAAAAACTTTTTATAGTACACACACACATGCACACACACACACACACATGCGCACACACACACGCACATGCACACGCATACCTCATGAGTTTACAATAACAACATTTTAACTCTCAATCATGTAGCATAGACATCATGGGAGGACAATAGCACTGAAGTGTCTTTGCTCCGGACCTGCCTCCATAAAGCTACCACTATCTGGAATATGAATAGTTGCTGAGGAAAGAGCAGAGAGGAAAGAGCTTTGGAAGGTCATATCTGCACAACGAAAATCTGGCTTACAAGTCATTGAGCAGAATCAGTCACATGGCCCCAGGCGGCCACAGGAGGACCCGGCAGTGCAGTGCTCACTAAGTCACCAGAAGGCAGGGAGCCCAGGACCTACAGTAGCAAACATTTACATTTCAGAAGAATCCACATAACAACAGGGATTTTATTTTTAATCAGAGGATTTGACAACTTTGTTCCCAAAGTGCTGCTAGGAAACAGTTGGTTAGAGCTGAATAGCAGGTGTCCCACTTACCAAGTCCCCTAATCTCCTTCATTCAGTGCCCATACCGTACTTATTGTTCTTGCAATGCTCTTTTTCTCATAAAGGGTTTAAGGGGGAAGTGTAAAGAAAGGAATAGTGGTTGTGAGCTGCTGTTTTTTGAGGAAACTAAAAAAAGTGTTTCTAGTTGCTTAATGTTTTTTAATCAGGAAAACAAAGTTTGCTGTCAAAGTGTATTTGATTTGTCACTTGAGAACAGTTGAATTATCCACCATCAGTTTAAAAAATCTAGGGATGGGATACATGAGGTTTCATTATTTTTTTTTAAACATATGAAGGCCAAGAGACATATGAAAACGTGCTCAAAGTCACTAATCATCCGAGAGATGCAAATCAAAATGACAACGAGGCACCATCTCACACCTGTCAAAATGGCTATCATCAACAAATCAACAAATGACAAGTGCTGGGAAGGATACAAAGAAAAAGGAACCCTCCTGTACTGATGGTGGGAATGCAGACTGGTGCAGCCACTGTGGAGAACAGTATGGAGTTTCCTCAAAAAACTAAAAATGGAACTCCCATTTGACCCAGTGATTCCACTTCTAGGAACATATCCCAAAAAACTAGAAACACCAATTAGAAAGGATATATGCACCCCTATGTTCATAGCGGCACAATTTACAATAGCTAAGATTTGGAAACAGCCTAAGTGCCCATCAGCAGATAAGTGGATTAGAAAACTGGTACATCTACACAATGGAATACTACGCTGCTGTAAAAAGGAAGGAACTCCTATCATTTGCAACAGCATGGATGGACCTGGAGAGCATTATGCTAAGTGAAATAAGTCAGTCAGAGAAAGATAAATGTCACTCATTTGTGGAATATAATGAACAACAAAAACAGATCCAGAGACAGAGAAGCATAGATTAGACCGTCAAACCTCAGAGGGAAGGCAGGGGAGGGTGGGGGGAGGGGGAGAGATCAACCAAAGGACTTGTATGCATGCATGTAAGCATAACCAATGGACACAGACACTAGGGGGGTGGTGAGGGCATGAGTGGGGGGGGGTGGGGGGACAATGGGGGGATAAGGACACATATGTAATATCTTAATAAAGAAAAAAGTTTCAATTGGGTTTGAAAACTTAATTTTACAATATTCATGATTTGCTGTAAACATGAGGTTACAACAGTTCAGAACAGCAGCTGATGTGGATTCTAAAATAAACTTTACATGTATGATGTCATTCCCCCCCCCCATTTTAGATATTTTTGAGGATCTTATTTTCTCCAGAAAACTTTATTTACATTTATATACACGTTCATCTTGACAGTAACATGGAAATAGTTTAAATTAGTTGATATTTACTTAGCAGTTAACACAATTATTAATACAAAAAAACTCAATGTGAATTTTGTTCAAAAAAAGTTTAAATTAGTTGATATTTACTTAGCAGATAATACAATTATTAATACAAATAAACTCAATGTGAATTTTGTTCAAAAAATTGGTCAACTTTGAAGTTTAGATTAATCATTTTGGGGATTTTTGAGTAGATGGTTCAAAGTAAGATTGAACAATATTCCAAATGACAATAGACATTTCTGAAGTCAAACCATTACAGAATATTATTTATGACTTTATATCAGAAAGTGATCAATTCCAAGTGATCTGCATTTCCAGAATTGGTTCAAAGAGTCTGAAAATTGATATTTTACTTACTGCTCCTGTGAGAGGATATTTACATATTTCAGAGAACAATTTTCAAAATATTTTACCATTATTGACATTTTACTCTGAATATAAATGTCACTTTTTAAAGCATATTGAAATTGAGATGGCTCAATGTATATTGACAAATTAATTGAATGGCCACAGACAGCTAAGTAAATAATTTTGAGAAATGACAACTCAATGTGTTATTCCTTTTAAATGAAAGCTGTAGAAACCCACTCTGCCTAGACTACCTTTAGAAGTTAATATAAGTTCAATCCATTTTTGTATTTTAGTTGAACCTAAATTTAAAATGCCAGGTTACATCCATCTTTTATGGCAGTGGTTCTCAACCTTGGCAGCACATTAGAATCACCTGGGAATCTTTTAAAAATCCTGATTTCTGGGCCTCATCCTCCGGAAATTCTGTTTCTTTGTTACTAATGTTGTGGCCCCATCCCATAACAAAGAAACAGAATTTCCGGAGGATGAGGCCCAGAAATCAGGATTTTAAAAAGATTCCCAGGTGATTCTAATGTGCAGCCAAGGTTGAGAATCACTGTTTTATGGTAACTTCATTCTAACCATTTCCCAAAATATTTTCTAAAGTCTATTGGGAGAAAAACACACACACTAAAACAGCAGCAGCAGCAACTTATGGTAGATTGGGTCTTGTCAGATTAATCAAAATATAGATAATTAAAAATATTTTTCTTAATTTTATTACCATTTTGGATGAAGGTACATCTTATAAATAAGTGTAATAGGCTCTTATTTATCTTTTTCTAAGAGAGTAGAGTAGAAATCATAGCAAATTCAGAGAAATATGTGTCTATACCTTCTCAAGGAAGAGGGGTTTAGGGATAGTGAGTATTTAGGAATTTTTATTATGTGCATTACTAAAACAAAACAAAATACACCTCTTTTTGCACTCACAACTCTGCTGACACCAAATACATGGAGGATTTCCCAAGACTAGTCAATTAACTAACTCTTTGAACATCAACTGGATGTCCTACAATTTAATTCTGACACTACCCAGAGATAGTGCAGAATCTCCAGGTTAAGGACTAATCTCACAAGGCTGCCCCTCACTTTAAACCAAATCTTGGGTCACAGCTTGTTACCTGTATTTCTGATCAACCAGCTATAAATTGGGGATTCCCCTACCCCATCCTGAGATTGATGACTTAATTGAACAGCTCACAAATTCAGGAAAATGCTTTACTTACTATTATCAGTTTGTGGTAAAGGACACAGTTCAGGAGCAGCCAAATGGAAGAGATGCATAGGGCAAGATAGGTGGGAAGCGGTGCAGAGCTTTCATGCCCATTTGCATGTGCAAGCTCCCAGTACATCCATGTGTTTACCAACTTGGAAGCTCTCTGAACCCTTTTGTTAATTCTTTTTTTTTAGTGGAGGTCTTACTATGTAGGCATGATTGATTAAATCATTGGCTATTGGTGATTGAACTTAATTTCTAATTCCTCTCCCCATCCCTGATATTGGGTGGTGGGGCTAAAAGTCACAATCCTCTGCCCGGCCAATATGGCTCAGTGGTTGAGTGTCAACCTATGAACCAAGAGGTCATCGGTTCCATTCCTGTTCAGAGCATATGCCCAAGATGTGGGCTCCATTCAAGTAGGGACATGCCAGAGGCAGCTGATAAGATGTTTCTTTCTAGTCGATGTCTCTATCTCTCTATCCCTCTCCATTCCTTTCTCTCTAAAATCAATTAAGGGCGGGGAGAAAAAGGAGACATATGTAATACTCTTTGTAATACTTTAAGCAATAAAACAAAAAAAACCCCACAAAAACAAAACAAAGCACCTTGGGCTTAAGTGCCCATCAGTAGATGAGTGGCTAAAACAGCTGTAGTACATTTATACCATGGAATACTGTGCAGCAGTAAAAAAGAACAATCTCTTACCCTTTGAGGTAGCATGGAGTGACCTGGAGAGTATCAGGCTGAGTGAAATAAGCAGTCAGAGAAAGACAAGTATCACATGATTTCACGCATATGTGGAATATAATTAACAAAAGAAACTGATGAACAGAGACGATCCAGAGATATGGAAGCATTGAACAGAGTGCAGAATCTCAGAAGGAAGGCACGGGAGGTAAGCAACCAAAGACTATAAATAAATAAATAAATAAATAAATAAATAAGCATAACCCATGGACACGGACAATGAGGTGGTGAAAGCCTGGTTGGGGGGGGGGGGGAGGGGCGGGTAAAAAAATAAATAAATAAAATCAATAAAACATACTTTAAAAAAGAATAATAAAAGAATTAAGAAAAATGAAAGTTCCAACTCTCTAATCAATGCTTGGTATCTCTGGCAACCAGTCTCTATCCTCCAATAGTCACCTCATTAGGATAAACTCAGGTATGGTTGTAGGGTCTTATTGTGAATAACCAAAGATGCTCTTCTCACTCTTATCATTCAAGCAATTACAAGGCATTTAGGAGTTCTATTCACAATATCACAATGACTTACCATCTTTGGATGTTAAAGACAGTTTGATTGCAATGTACAGAATCCAGAAGCAACCACTTGTTTCCTGTTGCTTTTTTTACCTGTTCATTATTGTACATTATATCCTACTAGAGGCCTGGTGCACAAAATTCATGCGGGGGGCGGGGGGGGGTCCCTCAGCCAGGCCTGCACCCTCTCGCAATCTGGGACCCCTCGGGGAATGTTCGACTGCCAGTTTAGGCCCGATCCTGCAGGGATTCCTGCAGGATCGGGCCTAAATCGGCAGTCGGACATCCCTCTTGCAATCCTGGACCCCTGGCTCCTAACCACTTGCCTGACTGATCACCCCTCACCACTCGTCTGCCTGCCTCATCACCCCTAACCATTCTGCATGCCTGCCTGATCGCCCCTGACCATTCGCCTTCCTGCCTGATTGCCCCTAACAACTCTGCCTGCCTGCCTGATCATCCCTAACTGCTCGCCTAACTGCTTGCCTGCCTACTTGATCACCCCTAACCACTTGCCTGCCTGCCTGATCGCCCCTAACGTTTTCTGCCTGGGCCCCCGCCACTGCAGCTTCATCCAGAATGATGATGTTTGGAAGCTCCTTCAGCTTTCCTGTCTAATTAGCATGTTACACTTTTATTATTATAGATGTGCTATTTTTTCCTAGGTAGTTGTCTTTTTCTTCATTTAATTTTAGTTATGTAATTTCAGCATTTTAATCCCTGTGTTGAATTTCTTATCATATACATGTTCTTACTAGTTTTGTGGAGTGAACATAATCTCCTCATAGGAAAACACCCATTATTACTTAAGGTCTGATATGGAAAATCTTGAATGTTTCCCTTTATAACTTTTCCCTTACTCTTCCTCTGAGGTCTTTGAATTTTACTTTCCTTAATTTGGGGACTTATGAGTATCATAGTTGTTATATACTTATTATCCTACAAAATGGTGTTATTGTCAGTGGAAAAGGACCAGGACTGAGGCTGCCTTGCCCTAGCACAGTCATGCAGGAAATATTTCAAGATATGAGTCCAGGTGATTTAAAAAATATTTTTATTGATTTTAGAGAAGAAGGGAGAGGGATAGAGAGATAGAAACATCAATGAGAGAGAAACATTGATTGGCTGCCTCCTGCATACCCCTAGTAGGGATTGAGCCCACACCTGGGCATGTGCCCTGGGCAGGGAATCAAACTGGTGACCTCCTGATTCATAGGTTGATGTTCAACCACTGAGCCACACTGACTGAGCAAGGCCAGGTGATTTTGAGTGCATGTTTAATAATGCTGAAGACAGTAAAACAAGGAAGTGTTTTTTGTCTTAAGATAAAAGAGGCAAGATCAGAGCTGCCTTTGCCCTTTAGAAAGAAAATTACAGAGGTAGAGGTGAGTCAGCTGGGCTGCATGGACTCAGGAAACAAGTTGCAGAGGCAAAAGGAGGACCATTGGAGACAGGTTGGGGGGTTAGCCTGGGACAAGCTGCCACTACCTGATGCTCCCCTGCTTGCAAGTCTCCTGGGAACCTTTAGAGCTTAAGAGAGAGAATGAAAATATACATACCTGAGGAGAGAAGGATGTGAGGGCACAGGCGTGCTCCAGAGATAATGCGCTGAGGCCTTTGTCTTAAGGGTTTTTATGTTTTCTGAAGGTGGGAATTGTAAGGGAGGTCTAAGGGGAGGATCTCAATAGAATATCCATCAGCTTCCCAGGTGTGCCTTTTAGTATGCCGATTCATCAAAATGAGCATATAGAGAGGAATCAGGGTCATTTTCTAGTCAGTTTCACCTTCAAAGAATGTTACCAAAAAGGGACCAAGGCAGGTTTGCCCCTGCAAGGTCTGGGATGTGTAAACCATTTGCTCCTAAGTGTCCATGGTTAGGGAAGATAAGACCTTGATATTTATTATCTGGCTGTAAATTGCTTGGCCATCTGTTTAGATATCAGTCTCAGTTTCCCCATTCCACTTGCCAAGAGAATTTTCTAGCTTTTTACTATCCTGCCTCATTATCATTTTCTCTCCTTTATTTCCTTTATCAACCATGGGGTCACAATGATGTTGTGAGAGGTATATGTCTCATTTGTTTTTTCTAATTCCGGATTTGTCAGCTAGGCAAGTAAAGCATTTATCAGCTTCTCTACTCTTAGCCGGATGAAAACATCTAGCTATTTGAAGTCTTTCTCTAGTTGGCATCATGTCTGAGTTCATTTTTCTCTTCCCTGTTAGGAAAACAACATTGACACAAATGCCTGGTTCACCATCCTTCAACTGCCTGTAGCCTTGTATAGTACAGTGTCTGGGAAACAGCTGCTCAATACATTTTTGTTGAATAATTCAATAAATGATGGATTCTATCCAAACCTTTTATGTACCAGATCTCTTCTTTTTCTCTGCTTATTCTTATCCATGTGCTTCCTCCATGCCCTCCCCTCAGGTTTGCAGATTTCAGTGTCTGTCTTCTGCATGTCATAGCATTTTACAAAAGGCACCCTTTCTTCTTATTACTGTATTGAAACACGAGTCCTCTCTGAAGTGCTAGGGAAACCAGTGTCAGTTTACTAATGGTATTGAGTTTTAACTTAATTTCACTGATTATTCTGTAAATTTTCATTGTCTTGTTTTTAGTTTTAAAGATTGTATCTGACCACCTTTCCAGAATGGAGTTCCTCCCCCAAGTGGTTTTTTTTTTAGGTTACTGATATGTGTACTGCCTTTCATAACATCTAATTGTATAGTTTTATTTCAGCATTGTATTAGTCTTCTACCTTTCAGTTTAAATGATCCTACTATATCTCTACTTTGTGATCTCATTCCTTTGAATTTTAAATTGCTTTTATTATAAGAACACACTAGAATTACCATAAGAATTCAAATATTTATATTTTTGTTTTTTTGTTTTTCTATTACAGTTCACACGCAATATTATTTTCTATTGGTCTCAGGTATACAGCATAGTGTAGAGTTTATGAAGAATTCACATATTTAAATCATGCTTTCCAGCATGTAAAAGTCAGTGTCTGTTTATTGCACAAGTAGTTAAAACATGTATTGTGGATCTGAACAAAGACCTTTCACCTTAGACCCAGATTATCTGATTATTAAAACACATTCATATCTCAAATCCTCAGTTCTCTTATAATGTCATGACCTTTAACTAGAAGAAGAGATGCAAATACCACTTGTCCTCACAAATACTTAAGCCATTAGAGTAGCATTTTAGATTTCTTCAGGCTTTTCTACTTATTCTCAGAGGATTACCTGAATTGATGAGCATCTGACGGGTTCCATGCATTGGGCAGGAGGAGGAGAGCACACCTCTCTATTAGCCATTAACTACGTATCTCTATATGGTGCTTTCCATGTACTTATCAGTGATTCACTAACCCATCATCCAGATTTCTGTTCATCTGCTGGTACCTTAAGTTTTGTGGTATATAGAATGCTATGGCTTAATTAAAAAAAAAAGTCAGAGGCCACCTTCTTTGAAAAAGGCCCAAGTCTTATACCTGTACTGTAACTTTAGAACTACAGAAGTGGTCTTCAACCTTGGCTATACATAGAGAGCTTTAAAAATTCGGATGCCTGGAAAATCCTGTTAAAGAGGGTCTGGAGGGTTTGGGCATCCCAAGTTTAAAAGCTTCTCATGTGATTTTAACGTACAGGCCAACTTTGAGAACTTCGGATGTGGCTCAGTGCTTCTGGAATATTAGTGTGACCACAGATCACCTGGGGATCTTGTTAGGCTGTAGATCCCTTCTGAGGGGTATTTAAGTCGGAGCCTAAGAGTTTTCATTCCTAACAAGCTCCCAGAGGAAGCTGATGCTGCTAGTTCATGGACCACACTGTGAGTAATAAGCGTGTAGAATGTCTATTTTTCCTTATTTTATGTTGTTTAAAATATTTTATTGATTTTTAAAAAGAGAGGAAGAGAGAGAGAATCATTGATGTGAGAGCAAAACAATGATTGGCTGCCTCCTGCATGGCCCCCCTCTTACTGGGGATCGAGCCTGATACCTCAGACATGTGCCCTGAACTGGAATCAAACCAGCAATCTGTAGGTGCATGGGATAACACCTGACCCACACCAGCCAGGGAATAATTTTTTCTTTATTTTTCCTCATTGTTATATTCTTCCACTCTTAAAATGTTGATGCCAGTTTAAATGTCATACCGCCGGCTTACAATCTTTTTCTTTTTTATGTTGTTTGTGGGTTGTTGCTCACAAATTTTTCTAAGATCTGTTCCTTTATAATAAAGCATAGAGAGGCATTCCTCTACTCTTGTGCCTTCTTTTCCACCAGGGAGGCCAACTCCCATCTCTAGTGCTTATAATTGGAGAGTGCCTAAGGCAGGAAGATAAATATAACTGGTCACTGGAAGCTTTCCTTCGGTGGCCCTATCTCCCAGGTCGTCTGTTTAAAAACTGCCTGTATAGCTCCCGTGGGAACCCTTTTTGTCAACTACTGGGAAAAACTGATTCTAAGTGATCCAGTGAACCATCTTTCCCTGAAGCTAACCTCTGCTTAGTTGCCTGTTTTTGATAATTAGCTCTAATTTGGCCCAGCTCTCTAGAACTTTGAGAGCAATATTCCAATATTCAATATTTTGTTTTAAAACTCATAGCCTGCCCTGGCCAGTGTGGCTCAGTTGGTTGGAGCATCATTCCATATTCCGAAAAGTTGTCGGTTGGGGTCCCGCTCAGGACACATACCTGGGTTTGGGGTTCATATGTGGGAGGAAGCCAATGGATTCTCTCTCTCTCTCCCCCCCCTCTCTCCTCCCCTCTCCCTCCCTGGGCCCCCCTCCCCGTCCCCGCTTCCCTTCTCTCTAATATCAATGAAATCAATGGGCATATTCTTGAGTAAGGGTTAAAACAAACAAACAAAAACCCACATAGTCTCTTTTGTCTCTTTTGCTCCATCTAACTCGCCAAGATCTAAATCTCAGATGCTTAATTATATTGAATGGTGGTTCTCAAATGTTATTGTGTATGAGTATCACCTGGGCTATTGGTTAATGGTGATCCCTGGCTCCATATTCACAGATTCTCATTAGGTGAGGTCAAGGTAGTCCCACGCATCTGAATGTTTATCAAGTGTCCCACTAGCAGGGATGGCGAACCTATGACATGCGTGTCAGAGGTGACACGCAAACTCATTTTTTTGGTTGATTTTTTTTGTTAAATGGCATTTAAATATATAAAATAAATATCAAAAATATAAGTCTTTGTTTTACTATGGTTGCAAATATCAAAAAATTTCTATATGTGACACAGCACCAGAGTTAAGTTAGGGTTTCTCAAAATGCTGACATGCCGAGCTCAAAAGTTTCACCATCACTGCACTAGGGTGATTCTGCTGTCAGCAATCCAACCTTGGAGAAATGCTATTTTTCACCAGGATTCTCAAGCTTTAATATGTATCCAAATCTCCTAGGTATCTTGTTACAATGCAGATTCTGGTTTAGCAGTATTCTCTTATTCTTCCTCAGATAAACCTTTCTACCTCCTCCTTTCTCTTCTTTCTTTGGTCCACTCTTCATTCTACTTTCCAGTAAGAAAATAACACTATACCTGACACTTCTCAGTCTGGAGAGAAGAAAGTCAATAATTTGAAAGAAAATTAGGCATATGAAGGAACCTGCTTTGGCCCTGACGCCACCAACTATTTTTCTGAAGCTCCACTAACTTCCTCTATCTTTTTCCTTACCAGCTTTTCCTTCAGAGCTAATATTTTATTAATCCAATCAACAAATATTGCTTGAGTTCTTCCCATGGGCCAGGGGCAATAAATTCTTCCTCTGGGAAATTAGAAAAAGAGGCAAAAACCCAAGCAAACCAATAAGCCTAATGCATGAGTAAATCATATAGCATGCTAGGTGATAAATACTACAGAAAAAATACATAGCAGAATAATGGGGACTTGGAGGTGCTGGGAGTAGAGGATATTTTGCAGAATAAATAGGGTAATTAGGGTTTGCTCTACTTAATATACAACAGTGGATTTCTTACTCAATAAAAACTTTAAAATAGATAGCAATATTCAGTACCTTCCTATCTTCTGCTTACATGAAATTTTCACACACACACACACACACACACACACACAAAACTACTTTTAAAGTAAATACTATTGTTATTATATCCTTTTTTATAGATGAGGCTAGCAAAGCAGTGAATGTAGGAAACTTTCCTAAAATCACGGATGCAGGAGGTAGCAGAGCCTCATTCACCCCAACAGAGAAAGCCTGGCCTTGCCCTTAACTATGGTGTTATGCTGCATTTCTAACTGAGTTTAATGGCATTACAACTAAGTTGCTGCTTCATCATGTTTCATAGGTAATATGGCACAGTGATTGTAAAAGAAAAGAATTGTTCCAGACACTTGCTAAAAATAGCAAGGAAGATTTTATTCAAGACTATTGCGATTGCAGTAGGTTAGAGAGATTGAACCCGACTCTGAATACAGCAAAGACAGCTCGGGTTTTACAGCCAATGAGCACAGTCAGGGAGTCAATGGATGAAAAATTACTAAGAGGAATTTGATTAGATATCAAGGGTAGGGGATTCTTGTTAAACTGGCTTAACAGAATTCTTGCAAAAGACAAGTCAAGGACTTAGATGTTAAGGGTGGATGGATTCTTTATAAACTGGCTTAACAGAATTATTTGTTAAAACTGGATTCAACCGCCCTGGCTGGCTAGTATGACTCATTTGGTTGGGCGTTGTCCCGTGCACTGAAGGGTTGGGGTTCTATTCCTAGTCAGGGCACCTGGCAGGGTTGCTGGCTCTATCCCTGGTAGGGAGCATGTAGGAGGCAGCCAATTGATGTTTCCCTCTCACATCCCTCTCCCTCTCTCTAAAAATCAATAAAAAACACAACAAGCCGAAAGCAGCTTGGCTCAGTGGATAGAGCGTCGGCCTGGGGACTGAAAGGTCCCAGGTTCGATTCCGGTCAAGGGCATGTACGTGGGTTGCGGGCACATCCCCAGTGGGAGATGTGCAGGAGGCAGCTGATCGATGTTTCTCTCTCATCGATGTTTCTAACTCTCTATCTCTCTCCCTTCTTCTCTGTAAAAAAATCAATAAAATATATTAAAAAAAAAAAAAACACAACAAAACAAAAGAAACTGGACTCAACAGGACAAGGGCCAGGTTGAGACCTGCTTGGAAAGAGGGCTCAGATGAGCCCGACTAAAGTTTGCTCAAGGAAGGAGTTCTTGTCATGGTCAACAGAGTGCAACCTGGCACTGGCCTGCTGGATATGATATCTGGATGACCCTGGGAAGGTCATTTCAGCTTTTGTTGCCTCAGTTCCCCATGCATTCTTAGCTTGTATGTTTGTTGTAATGATAGTAATATTTAGCAACATTTATTTATTGAGTGACCACCATGTATTTGTCTAGACACTCTCTTTATATTGACAATAACTGGTACAACAACCATGTAAGATAGGTATTGTTATCTTCATTTTATAGTTGAGGAAAATGAGCCTCATATAACCTATTTAAGGATTCAAAACAAACAAGTGGAAAGGACTACATTGCCCTGCTGGCTCATTCCTCACTATTTATAACAAGCTCAAGTCTTTTCAATCTTACAAAACTCTTCCTCAACCCTATGACTTACTTTAGATATGATGTAACCCACTCTTTCCCTCCAAGACATCATTTTTATAAGACTTATTGACAACTTCTGCTATCATTTTGGGAGGGTTCCTCTGAAGGAAAATAACTCAAACTTACAAGTATAAAATTAGGTAAGATGTCACAGCAGGTATCCCAGAAACTTAAACTTGACTAACCTTTTGGCAAATCTACCCCAGCAGGCACCCCAAGATTTTAGCGTGTTATCTGTAGACCACACTTTGTATAAACAATACTGTCCTAGTATACTCCTACCTTTTTTTTTTAACAAAGTATGGAAAAATTAGTGTGTTTGAATGATTTCAGAGTAGAGAAAGGTTCACACTAGCAGGTTGAGTGTTTAGCACCTTTGAACAGAGATATTCAGAGTGTGGTCACGTGGCAGTCCAGGTTCCGACTGCCCAAGAACGATCCGTGATTGAGGGTGTGCTGATCACAGGACAGTGTGGTCATTTGGGTTTTTCTCTGCATGTTGAGAGTGCCACAGAAAACAAAGAGTGGGAAAGCTGTTCACTGAATGTATGGCTGGTGGTTAGAAGATCGGAGAAATGTTGAGACAGAGGAGAAAGAGCCTGGGGGGATGAGGAGGTCAGTCAGATGGACAGTCCGAAGGCGCTGACGATGCAGTACATGGTCTTGTTCTCCCATCGCACGGTGCAGCTCCCTTCAGTAGAGCTGTCCCAGAGGCAAGACCTCGCCGTGTGTTCTGCGTAATTATACGGGTCACAATGTATTTGAATGGTTTTCCCAGCTTGGTGAGTTGGCTTAAAGTTTGTTCTACGACATTTGTGGTCCACTGATTGACTTTGCTGTCCTGATAGGCGTTGCCACCGATGGCACTTTCTATAGCCTCTTTCACAATGTTGCTCACTTCGTCAACAGCAAAAGTGGTCTCTCCCGCACTCTGGTAGTCTTCCATCCCTACCTTTTGTTATTGTTGTTAGACTTCCTCTTGCTGGAATGCAATGCTTCTACAAATTGGATTTCTCTTTACAATCTTATCCAAAAGTTAATTATTTAGAGGAGGCCCTTCATGTTGATTAGAATTATGGATATTTTAGGGGATGGATTGATTCCTGATAGCAAATGTAAAACTTGTAAACTTCAGAAATGTCTTTGATATAGTCCTTATTGTTTCTTTTCGTGTTACATATTTATAGTTTCTTTCCCGAAAGCCTCACGAGATCGAAAAAGGGAATTGGGTTAAATATACTGGACCTTCTTTGAGACTCCTTATGGATGAAATGAATATCTCACCAGATTGGTCCAAGAATCAAATGAGGCATTGTAGGAGGGCCTGACAAGGGGGCTGCAGAGATTCTTGGTAAATATTTCTTTTCTCCCTAATACCCCACAGCACAATTATTCCGGACTTGACTAATATAGGACTAACCTAGATCTTGTCTTTTTTCCCTCCTGACCTCTCCCCACTTTCTCTAAGGTAATTTTGCCCCTAGGTTATTGAAAAACTCCTGAAGAAAGAAACTATAAAGTTCTCTATGGAATTTTGCATTTTCGTTCTTATCTATTTAATATATTGGTCCATATGAAAGGACCAATGAAACCCTATTACTGTTCCCATTTGATGGGAAAAAATTAACTCATAATGATAATAGTAATATTTAAAAATTTTATTGGGGGCTTTCTGTCATAAGCACTCTATACACATTATTGTATTTAATTCCCATAACAAACCTAGAATGGAGGCATGATGATCTCCTACATTTTTTCTTTTACTTTATTTTAATTGAAATATAATTGACATGTAACACTGTGTGAGTTTAAGATGCCCAACCTGTTGATTTGGTACAAATTGCCACATGTGCACCACCATAGTGTTAGCTAACTCCTCTATCATGTCCCATAACGATGATTTCCTGTTTCTGATGGGCACAATTCAGATCTAGTTTCTTACCATTTAGAAGTTTACAATCCAGTATTGTTGTCTATGGTCACTATTCTATACATTAAATCCCTACAACTTATTTACATACTAGTTTTAAATTTGTATCCTTAAAACAGCATATGTTATCTCCCATTTTTATGATGAAGAAACTGAGGCTTACAAAGCTTTATGTAAATTTCCCAAAAAAGTCACACTGTGAAGAAAACAAAGACACCTACATTGGCCTGACTTGGTGTTCCGCTCTTGGCCACTCCTATAATTTTGAGACAATATTCCACAGAGCTGAACCAACTTTATTTACAATAACTGATTTCTATTACTTCATAAACTCCTGTGTGTATTAGCAGCTAGTAGTAATAGAATGCTGTTTGCTTCATTTTAAACACTGATACAGACACATTATACTTGCAGGCACTTTAATCTAAAAAAATTACTGAGAATACAATTTTCAGTGATTGGATAGAAATGCTTTTAATTTTCTTCTTCTTTTGGAAGTTATACTTTTTAAATAAAATTCTTTGCTGTACATTTCAGTTTCACTAATGTGATTATGTGGTCTAACATCAAAAGGGTTCATTGCTTAATGACCAAGAATCAGGCATGTCAGGATGCAGGAGTTGGAAATGGTTTTAAACAAATCAATTTCAAGCGAATTAATCTTTGAAAACAGTGCTTGAGCATTTTCCATATGAAAGTCATTTTCATTATGACTTTATAGAACCATTCAAAGTGTCTTTTTTATGTTTATTGTCTTTATGGTACCAAGAGGAGCTACATTGTGTTATAATAACATGGTTTATTTCTGTCTCTAAATTATCTACGGATGAGAGTCGATTTATATAGCTGTGTATATATGCTCAGCGTCTCTTCAATATCCCTCCAGAATCACTCATACATTGCCTTTGGTTGTGTATGTATCTCTGAAAATGACAGCAAGCACTGAATCAGAGTGATACACCATTTACTCTGTGATGCTTTATGTATCCTCACTACAATTGCATGTTCTTAGGCAGCTTGGTGTACTTAAGATTTACAAGTCATTTGTTTGCTTCCAAGAAGTCATCTGTGACAACACGTATATTAATGATGCTAAACACATTATATTTATTTGCCTAAAACTTCAGTGATTTAAGATGCATCAGTACCTTCTTCATTAGCTTAGTCTCTTCTTTCCTCCCTTCTTTCTTTCCTCCCTTCCCTCCTTTTAGTTTTCTTCCAAAAGCAATATATCTTTTGTAATTCATCGTGTAACTGAATTCACTGAAAACCTGAACTCATTTTTCTCAGAAATGCCTTTTCTTCCAGTTTTTGTCTTTGCATTTATATTGTCTCCCTGGCCCAACTTAATATGTGTCTCAAAGCAATTCCCAGGTTTCAAGCATTCTCTTCATTGGTATTATTAAACTTAGATTTTATCTTTTCCCACATTCAATCACTAAAGTTATGAGATCGAAAGCTCAGTTATAGATGTGAGATTTCTTTAAGAATACAATTTGTAAGCACTTAGTTTATTTTTAAAAAGTCTGAGAAAAAAATAATTGTTGCTAGAAGAATCTAATACTTTCCACAAACATAAAATAATTCTCTCAATTTCCATTTTAGAACACATAGACTTCCTATAATTTTTTAAGTAAATGTTTACAGCAGCCCTTTATTAAAATGATACCTTATAAATGCTTTCGTATAGTCTTAGTTAGGTGATTTCACTCATCAGGTTCCTGGCTTTGGAACCTGAAACCATGAAGTATCTATGTTGTGGTGTCAGATTGAGATATTTAAATTATTTTAGCATTACTTAGAGAGTTCTTCTCTGCCTCCCCAAAGGACAAAATTATTGCTTATTATTTAATTCAAAATAAAATTGTGCCAAAATGAAAGTGCTTTATGTAGAAGAATATAGTGAGTGATAGACTCCCATTGCCAGAATTCTAGAAGCCCGTATTCTATTTGTAATTTGTGTTCATAGGCACTACTTCTGATTCTGGTTCTATGTAGTTCCGAGGAAGTAAATAAAGAAAAGGTAATTAATGTTACTTTACTTCTTCTTCCTTAAGCTTCCTGCTTCCTTCCCACCACAAATACAGTTTTGAGTTAGAAATGAAAATACAGAATGATGCACACCAGCACTCTGGAGTAGCTTTCAGACGTAGACTTCTGGTGCCTACGAGGAACTTTGTCACACAATTTGAATCATCAAATTTGAAGGAATTTGGCAGTTATTCAGTCCTCCATTTGCCTCCAATATAAGCCACTATTATTAAGTCATCCCACTAAGATGGGAATCTATGCTTTCTCTTAGGCTTTGAGAGAAAATGATTCAGTAATCACTTTTATATATTATGTCGGTATTTAATAACTTGAACTGTCAAAAAAGATTTTTTCATCATTAGTCTAAATTCTTTTTGTTGTCATTGAAGCCCAAGAATCAGATGAACAGCCTCACAGAATTAATCTATGAGTGCAACATCAAAGGACACAATAATTACAATCCAGGCTGTTTTGCATTAGTCAAGCCATCCTAATTTTAAAGTCCAGAACTAGGACTCTTATTCATAATAATTAAATTTCAGTGTTTAATACTCTGTTTAATATTTGTAAAGATAAAATCTACTGGATGTGCCTCTGTATAACTGTTAACTTTTCTAAAACCATATTAAGGATATTTCTTAATAATGTACAGATTGTTACCCTTTCATGTACTGTGGTTAAAATTGAGTGTCCAATCTAGACCTGTTTTCTCAGATCAATTCCTGAGCTCTCTGGTTTGGGTTTTATTTCTTGTTGTTTGCCTCACTTCCATCCTGGTTTTGCTCTTTCTATGCTCAGCTATAGATATTACCCCCAACTTCTGTCATTATTGTGATCACACTGTTAACTGAACTGCTGCTAGTCCTAGAGAACCTATAGCCAATGCTCTCATGCCTCTACTATTTTTATTGCTGCTGCTATACTTATGCTACCCCATTGGTATTTGCCAGGAGCATGAACATGGCTAATACTTGGAAAAGAACCAGAACTAGAAATAAAGACACTCTCTAGACACTTTACTTATACATATTATCCCAAATAGGTTTCATTATCTCTTAGTGAGAAACTAATATTTGTTAGATTTTACCCTAGAAGAGATAAGGTAATAGTTCTGTTTGTCTGTTTTTAGAATTCATCCCAGAACAGTGCACCTTGATTGGAGCAGTTGAGACTTCATGCAAGCAAGAGAAACCTAACTCAGAATAGCTTGGGCAGAAATGAAGAATGTATTTGCTTACATAATCAAATGATGTAAAGGAAGAGGCCTATCCGGCATCAGGAATATCAGAGATGAGACACTGAAGTGATACTAGAATTCTCTTGTGGTACCCTCTTTCCTCTCTTGACTGAGGGACCTCTCCTCTCAAAACAAGTTTCCTACACAGAACAGCTGTGGTGCTTCACAACTCATAGCTTTGCCATTCAGTGGATATTAGATTTCTTTCTTTAGCTCCATTGTGGGAAGTTCTGATTTTAGTGAGTTGATTTTTTTATCATAGTAAGTAGGAGTGTTTTGAACTGGCATACATCTTAGAGGGAACACCATGGCTGCTCTGTTTGATGTGGGGAAAGGATGTTGGAAAGAGAGGGAAGTCAATTAGGAGGTCATTACAGTTCAGGTGAGCAATAAACTGTGGCTTTGGAAGATAGGATGATCAGAGTAGAGGAGGTGAGAATGGTTCAATTGGGATATATATTTAGGAGGCTAACTAACAGATTTGTAGTAAGATGTGCAGAATTAGGGAAGAACCAAGGGTAACATCTGTTTTTTTGTTTTTTGGACTAAGCAATGAGATTGATTCTATATCATTAAATGAGAAATAAATGCTTTTGGGGACAGGGATGTGGAACAGGAATTGAAGATCAGTATGCTTAATAAACGTTGAGATTCATGTGCCAGTTAGTTATCCAATCCTGGAGCTCAAGTCAGAAGTAAGAATGGAGACAAAACTATTGGAAAAGAGATGTGTGATTATTGTTACATGGTCATAATGTGATTCTTCTCGGGGGGGGGGGGGGGGAGATATATATATATATATATATATATATATATATATATATATATATATATAAAGACCCAGGGGCAACAACCGAATGGACAACTGAACAGGCTGAGTGGGGCAACCAGGCCGGCAGAGGGGGGCAGTGAAGGGCAACCAGGCCAACAGGGGATGGCAGTTGGGGGCAACCAGGCTGGCAGGGGGGCCAGTTAGGGGCATCCAAGCCAGCAGAGGGGGGCAGTTGGGGACAACCAGGCTGGCAGGAGGGGCAGTAAGGGGCAACCAGACTGATGGAGGGGCAGTTAGGGGTGACCAGGTCAGCGGGGGGGTGGGGGGGTCAGTTAGGGGTGATCAGGTCAGCAGGCAGAGGCAGTTAAGGGTGATCAGCCTGTCAGGGGGACAAGTTAGGGGCGATCAGGCAGGCTGGCAGGTGAAAAGTAAGGAGCCAGTGGTCCTGGATTGTAGGAGTGATGTCCAACTGCAGTCGGACATCCCCCGAGGGGTCCCGGATTGGAGAGGGTACAGGCTGGGCTGAGGGGACCTCCCCCCGACCCCATGCATGATTTTTGTGCACTGGGCCTCTAGTCTAATATAATCAACCAAAAAAATCTTATAATTGGAATAAAGAATTTTAAGAAAATGATAGAATGGAAAATATTCATAATATTCTCCTATATACTAATATTAATTAATAATCAACTATAGAAGATATAAATCTATTCTAAATTATAAAAAATAAATCTAGGAATAGCCCTAAAATGTAATATGAATACATATCTTCCATCAAATATTTGTAGATTTTTTTCATAGATCCCCAAAACTGGAGAAATACCATGTCCTTATATCTAAAACCAGAATATTATAAACATTCTATCTAATATCAGTGATACCCAATTTTGCCTTTTTGCAGAACCAGAATGAGGCAGAATAACTGGTAGGAATAGCCTTATTAAGTACAGACCATACCCTTCTCTGCCCACCGATGATTGGACTGATGATGAACCCATATAAAACCAGTACTGTGCTTGGTGTACCCATTCAATATTTCAGTGTGTGATTTGAATAAGTAATACAGAAATTATTCCAGTTATGTATAGGGATAAGAAACTTGGTCTTAATATGGAAGTTGAGTTGGTGTAAGGAGGATAGAATCACTTAAAAACCGAGTTTGTAGGGAGCAAGAATCACCAGTTAGCCAATAAAGCGGCTGTGCAGAGCAATTCAGGACAATGAAACTGACTGGAAGTGAGGAACAGAAATAAGATCACACTCCAAGCTACGAGAGATTTCAAAGTTGCCTTGATGCCCGACTTTCCCATTCAGACCTTGTATGGATTGCCACATTTTTATTTCTTCTCCTTGGATATCAGCATTTCCTGTCTTCAATGTAGACTTGGACTGTTTTCTTAGGCAGAGTCATAATTTCTGATTCAGTTAAAAATTGTTACAGAGGTGGAAAATATGTACAGAAATAGGCACAGCTAAGTTATTGAACAGGAAAAATAACTTAAATCCTCAGTAAAGGGGAATGTTTAAATTCTATTCAGATAGAGGAATAGTATACAACCAAAAAAAGTGTATATTCCATGACAATTCAGTTACATATACAGGTGTTCAGGTTACAAGACTAAGCTAAAAGCAAAAGTAGAACACAAAACTGGAAGTAGATGTGATACACATGTACATATGTATTCCCATATGCCATCAGGCTCACCAGCCTGGATCTCTGAAATGTGACATGTTATATCTATACAACAGTCAACCTGCCAGAAAGCAGGGCCCTTAAGGTCCCCTCAGTTATCTCTGAGAGTTTCTCACAACCAGGTCTATCCAAGCTTTGTAACAGGTGCTCCTCTTGCTTCGTTCTGGCCTTCATGTCTTGATCTTGTTGCTGATGGACCTTGTGAAAGCTGCACTTCTCAGACACTGGCTGCCATCTGATGATGCTTGTGGCCAGCACTGCCATTCCAGTCTTCACATGGGGACTCTTCTCTCCTAAAAGCCCACAGCACAATTACTCCAGACTTTACTAAAGGCACAAAAGTAATAGAAATAGAGCACAGATTTTATCTAGTCGGTGTTGGCTCATAGCACTTATAACCAAAATGTAAGTGCATATTTAGTCTTATCAGAAGTTCTCCATATTCTAGCTCAACTTCCAGAAACAGGAATTTCCAGACAGATTCATATCTAGAGTCTGAGTCCTCATGCACTGCAGCCATAGAGAGAGGAGGCAGACTCTTCTGCCTCCTTGAATGCCCTGATCTACAATGGTTGATGATGATAACATTCATTTCCTGCAGAGGAAATATTTCCCCTTAGGAGAATACATGGGTCCCATGACCTTTATGGATAATCACAATATCCGCAATACATTTCCCCAAATCTATATTATTCAGCCTTTTAAATAACATTTATATAGGACAGCAGCCCCTTTGGGCATGAATGATGGGTCAATCAGGGAGACATATTTTTCCTGTCATTTGAATCTCCCCATTTTTGTGTGACTAAATGCTTATATGAGACCATTGACACCATGCACTAAAGATAAAGGTTGTCATAGGGTAATCCAAATGAGTATTTAGAAGACAAAATATTTTCTAACTCTGCAAAGGTACAGTACTGCCAAAACAACTAATTGTAACACTGCAAAGAACCCGCAGGGCCTCACTCTGAAGTGAGTTTCCCAATAGCCAAATGCCTTACTAACTAAAAGTGCAAAAGTGGCCCTTTACGGAAGGGAAGTTCCCTAACAGGAAAATGCACTCTCTACCCTAAAATTCAGAAACTATGTACAATTACCAAAATGATATATTGGAAATGAAATAATTTAAGTTACAGTTGTCAGTGGTCATTTGTGAACAATGATTATCTCTGAGTAGTGAGACTGTACTTTTTCACAATTGTCTGTATTTTGCAAATTCCCTGCACTGAACATGTCTTGTTAATAATGAAATAATTTTAAGAAGTCTGTATTCGAGTTTGCTTTCCCAGCTAGGTTATTAATGGCTTAACCACCACTGACTTTGTAGAGTTTTAATTGAAAATTTCTCATTCTGAGGAAAACCAGATGCTTCTATTAGTAGAGTGATGATTATGTTCGTAAGAATTTCAGTCAGAATTTATAGCAGTTAAGATAAAAACTCCTAAAAATAACAAGATAAAATCTAATCTCCTCCCAAATTAAATTAGAACATTATTAACTGTTGTTTGGAACTTGAGAACAAGTTTATTTTAGCGTGTGTGTGTGTGTGTGTGTGTGTGTGTGTGTGTGTGTCTGTGTTTTTTTTGTTTTGGTGGTGGGGGAGAGCTCCATCCAAATGCGGTTAATTCCTGAACTCCCAAATGAACTGCTTTTAAAGTACAATCTATGGCCCTAGCTGGTTTGGCTCAGTGGATAGAAAGTCGGCCTGCAGACTGAAGGGTCCCAGGTTCGATTCCGGCCAAGGGCACATGCCCAGGTTGCGGGTTCGATCCCCAGTAGGGGGCGTGCAGGAGACAGCCAATGAATGATTCTCTCTTATCATTGATGTTTCTATGTCTCTCTCTCCCTTCCTCTCTCTGAAATCAAGAAAGAAATATATATTAAAAATAATAATAATAAAGTACAATCCATGGCCCTGCCCAGTGTGATTCAGATGGTTGAGTGTTGTCTCATGTACCAAGAGGTCGCTGGTTAGATTCCTGGTCAGGGCACATGCCCTGATAGCAGGCTCAATCCCCAATAGGGGGCATGCAGGAAGTAGCCAGTCCATGTTTCTCTCTCATCAATGTTTCTCTGTCTCCCTCTCCCTTCCTTCTCCCTTCTTCTCTCTCTCTCTCTCTGAAATCAGTAAAAATATTTTAAAAAAACCAACAACCTATGGACAATTTTATGGCATGGGCTCTGAGGTCATCAAAATTTTTTGGCATTAGTGGCATTATTATATCATGTTATTATTTGTGCTAATTATTTATATCTTGGGTTTAAGTAGACATCTCATCTCTAACTTTTGAGCCATTTGATCATATATGCAAATAGATTCAAGTTAAGTTTATTTCAGACTCAATTCCCTTTATTGTAGTAGAAATAGGCAAGAACTTTAATTCATTTTTAAGTGAAAAATAATTAAATGAGAATTGAGCTTTTGAATGGAATCTTCTGCTTTGAAATGCCAGGTCAGTTAACTAGTGTTATAGGATTTCTGTGAATTAAAACATATCTCTAAGGTAATGTGATAAATATTCACTGTAGGACTTAAAAATATTTGTTGATTTAATTACCATTCTTTTAAATTACTCTGGAGTAGATAATTTCATGAGATTTACCAGAAACCACTGTACATTTTTTAAAGCACCTTTTAGCAATTTAGATTTGATTGAGAAGCAGTTATCATTTCCCTTTCTTGACCAAAATAATACTCTTTGGAGACACTTTATTTTTGTTTTCATCATCATGTAGTTTTACTAATGCAATGTTCTTTGGTTCATGTTGTGAAATATATATAAACCATGTAGTTTTGAATACTAAGCTTCAATTCAAATGTGTTTCCTCTGTCTACAATGAAACAGCTATTTCATCAGTGCCCTAGAAACAATGGTAATGTCACACCTGAAACAGCTTGATTTTCTGATTCATTTGCTGTGTTTTAAAGCAACTCACATAGCACTGTTTCCCTTGGACTCTTACTACCTTCCTTCCTACTTTTAAAGCATTTCTTAATTTCATGTTCTTTCTTTTTCAGTATGGAACTTAGCCATCCTATTACTGACCTTTATAAATGGTTCTCTTTGTTATAAGAAGAAAGTAATAGTGCTCTCTTACTTTATAATTATCAAGAAGCTATGAGATCAAGGAAGGAACAGTTAAATTTATGTCTTCTTCTGTTTCTAAATCCTCTATGCTCTTTGATGTCACTCCTTATTGATCAGAAAGAAAGCCTACCTCAAGTGGGGGTACAGGGCAGCAAATACAGCTTCTGAACTCAGGGAAAGACCATCTTTTAAACTAAGAACAGAGTTTTTCTTTTAATCTTGAACTGGTAGGTTAACTACATATGTGCTTTTTTCTTTCAAGAAATTAGCAAACAGATCAAATTGAAATTGTTTCCATTGAAGTTTACATAAAGTTTATAACACAATATTGAATTTGCCTATATGAGTTAGCAGAGGACAAGTCCATTCCTTCCAGAATAAATATATTTGCCAAAAACTATAATCCCTGTCTTCATTTTACAATTATCTGTGCATAGGTAGATAGCAAGAGAAGTGAATTCATTGTCTTCGATTTTTTCCCTCCAGATACATTCTTATGCATTAGGTAGCTATCTATTCTGCTGGATAATTTCTGTTAATTAAAGTTGATAACTCTAGAAATGAAGCCCAGTACATTCATCTTTTGAGTCATTATCGCCTCCTCTAAATTTTGGATAATGAGGTCATCTGCCTCTTTGAAATGCCTCATGACTCTTAGCTACTCAGAGACTGTCCATCTAAAACAGATCACATGAGATAATGAGAATCCTTTTCCACCTCCTGGTAAAAGAGGGCATCCTCTTTTTTTTTCTCTTAGAATTGTTACGTGAAAAAGGAATTATACATTAATATTTTATGACTCATCATTCCTCCTTCAAGGTTACTGTTTTTCATGGTTTTAGTCTAATATATCTTGTTAAACAATGAAGCAGGTAATACTACCATTGACTCTAATGACTAGCTTCTGAAAAGCATTAATAATTCATCAAATTTATTTTTTTAATTATGGTTCCCTAGGCCATTCACAAATATACATTGAAATAGATTATTAGTGTACATTAATTGTGGTAATTTCATTGTCTAGGGATTGGATAAAGAGACCTTTAAAAATTCCTTTGGATGAAATAAGCAATAAAATATAGAGATAGCCAATTCTCTGGTTCAATATTTATGTGTCTGTGTTAGAATCTTTACATAAATTTGAACTTTTATGGGTATTTTCAGCATAGAAATATGCTAATGCTTTATGCACACTTGTAAACACCTGTTTTCTTTAGTTTTATTGGCTATATCCAATAAAGTTTGATATCTCCTAAAGAACCATTAGGGTTTATTGGTTTAATGAAGCAGGTTGGAAAAAGTTTTAAGTAGCACCTCTTCTGTGCTCTGGGTACTTTATTAAGTTGCAAGTATGTTTCAATTTTAAACAATTTCCAATGATGAATTTATTTTCAATATGGCAAAACTGGGCCTGAGGGAATAAACTACATGAGTATCTTACACATATACCAGCTCTACCACCTCCAATAGACCATGTTAACTGTTCCAAAGAGAGTATCCTTCAAGCAACAGTGAGCAGAGTATTAATTTCTTCTTCTGGAAATTTGTTGGGATATCATGGTCAACATAATTGTATGGAGAATGGTTTGGGAGTCTTATGATTAACATTTGTCATATAGGAAATCTCTAAAAAATAGATTTGTCCCTTATCATGCAGGTTCTTTCTCAATATACACAATTTACAGATTTTTGCAGATAAATCATTAATTGTGGACACTAAGAATTCTGGTTTTCTTCACTAAGATCAAATTCTAAAACAAAATTTAAAAAATCTATTCTTAATTTAGAGGAGGGAAATAAGAAGTAAACAATGTACAACTCTGGTTAGTGTTAGGTAGGTTAGGAGAGATGAATCTGGGAAAATTTCCTCCAATAAGCATGGATAGGAGTAGAATCTTTTCCTCTGTTGTTTGGTGTTTTGATTTAAAAACACTGATTCCTAGGCTCTCACTTGTACCTTCAAAGATAAATTTTAAAATATACTTTATTTCATTATTTTATAAGTTTGCTTTCTTAGTATATACAGAGTGTCGCTAAAGATGTAACACACTTTAACAGCTAATGGCTCAGTTTTGTAAATGAAATGTGTTTTGACAAACACTCTCTTTATAATTATTCAAAATGTGTGTATACTTTTCTTGGACACCCTATATAAAACTGTTATACTCTGGTATCAGTTAAAAAGCTCAGGTCAGAAAATATATTCACTAGTCCCTGAAAAAGTGAATAAGTTTCTAAGATGACCTATTGAGTTTTTGGCAACACTTGAATGATCTGGCTAGGAAAAAATTAGAAGTGTATTGTTAAAAGATAATTTTGTATAAAAAGGTAAAATCAGAGCTCTCATACAGATATAAAATTAAAATATCAGATTTTATTTGACTCATTAATTAAAGAGGAAACTAGTAAGATGTTCCAACTAGCTCAAGGGAGAAATATATATATATCTGAATTGAATAGAGGAAGATGCAAAACTTCTCTGTCCACAAGGCAATAGCCAATAATGAGTTGTATTTCACAGGACGCATTTGCATTTCTATAGGTAGGAATGAGTCCCATTATTTTCAATCTTCAATAATTTATAGGAAAACAGCTCAAAGATAATGAAAGGCAGAGGTAACCATGAAGATGCACTAGAAAAGATATCCAACAGTCTTTTTTTTAAAAAAATCCTCATTTGAGTACATGCTTAGAGAGGAAGGGAGTGTGTGTGTGTGTGTGTGTGTGTGTGTGTGAGAGAGAGAGAGAGAGAGAGAGAGAGAGAGAGAGAGAGAAACATTGATCAGTTGCCTTCCATACATGCCACATCCACGGATTGAACCCATAACCCAGGTATGTGCCCTGACCAGGAATCGAACCAGCATACAATGGATAACGCTTAACCAACTGAGCCACTCTGCCCAGCCATCCAGTAGTCTTTTTGACCTTTTCAAGCTTTTTCCATTTTTTTTTTGTGATAGTAATAAAGCTGCTGACATGTCTTCTTCCCACAAGCTTGCTCATTAAATAAAAGCCATGAGTTTTTTCTATTAATTTTTATGAGAAAATATATGGGAAAAATAATTCAATTAAATTCAAACCAATAATTTTATAGTAACTATTAAGAACTATGATTCCAAGGTGAATAGCTTATGCTTTCTGCCACCTGAGATCATCTAAGCAAATTTTAAAGTGCTGAGTGAGTGCTGCAGTAGTTTTGACTTGGGAGGGATAGAGAGGGTAATACTTAATATTAAATATTTTATATAACTACACAAGAAGGGGTATCTTTTGTTATCATCTGTACCTGATTTTCCTCATGTCTCACTGTTGCAATTGAGGACTCTCCTCCCCATGAAGGCAAGCTAGTAGAGTGTGTAGTGCTGTGCCACAAATACAGGGTGACCCCAAACATGTATACATACACTTTGTAAAGGCTATGTTTATTAAAATACACTTCATTTTCAAAATTGAGCTATCAACTGTTAAAATGTGCATATATTTTTGGGTCACCCTATATATATATACAAACTTTTAATTCAGAGGACACTAAGTGGAGAATTTCTAGACCCAAGATATTATCCTCTGAACATATAGGGAAAAAATCATGAATGAGCAATTTTTTAAAAGTCAGAAGTGGGAGATGGGAAGCCCAGTTGGAAGAATGCTGTGCCTAAACCCGGGGTCCTGTTTGAAAAGCAGTGACTGAGGTTGTCAGTAAACATGATGAATATCTAAGTGTAAAAATTACGAATTTCAAGACTGTAAGCTTTGTATCTACTTACAAAGGTGGACACTTTGAATGCATCCTGAAAGACTAGAGTAAAATTTAAGAGATATTTGAAATAGTTTTAAAGATGCTATTGCAGACATTAGGTTCTTTAGAAAATATGCATATTTTTCTTACTTTGCAGAGTTTTTGGCTTGGACTTTAATATCAAAATTTATTATAGCAAACCTTACCCATAACCATTTTTTTGTAATATGCTTTGAAAATTTGCTATGTTCATTTTACTGAGCTCAGAGACTCAGATGGTGAGATATAATAGATGAATCCTGTCCTACTGATTCATAGGGGAGATGTTTCCCCAGACCACTGAGAGATGTTCTTAGTAATAATAATTATAACCAAAAATCTCTGCTTTATTAAGATGTTCTTCTGAGAGGAAGTCTTTCATTTTAAAAGATAAAGAGACTCTAATATGTTCTATTCACTAGAATCCAAGAAATCTAATGTGTGCTGGTAAAATGTCCTAAATAAAATTGCTTGGAATCACTTTTTCTTGACTGGCATTCGATGAATTATCAAACTGAATAAAATAGAACGAACCGAGAAACTCATTTTAGCTTCTATTAAATTTGTGACAAACTTTGAATGAGTGAATTGTACGTACTGATTAATTTACACTCTTGCTACAAATCTGCAGTTGTAGTCCATCTGTTGTTCACTGAGTGTCATAGAGGAACTTTGGTCTAGTGTAGGGACTGGATTTTTATTTCCCCCACTGTCATTTTCTGATTTTTGCAACTTCGTGATCAGAAAGAAAACAACAAGTCCTATATAAGCATTTTGCTTTTTGTTAGTATTATTTTAAATATTGTGTTTCCCAATATAAAAGAGTTAGGGTATAAGATTGAAGAGGAGAAGTTTTACAATCAGAGCTTTCTTGGAAATTTCAGTATGTTTGAGCACTGTAGATAGGACCATAGAATTTATAGACTGGCTTAAACATTGTCACCTGATAAAAGTAAAGTTAGTAAGAATCCATTCAAAATGTATGAGATTTTCATCTGCAGATGTATTGCCACCTAAAGGGTGAAGTTGCATATATGTTGCTGATGGACTTATCTTCTCAATAGTATCTGAAATATCACCAAGCCTAGCTGGTTTGGCTCAGTGGATAGAACTTAGGACTGCGGACTGAAGGGTCCCAGGTTTGAATCTGGTCAAGGGCACATGCCCAGGTTGCGGACTCGATCTCCAGTGCGGGGTGGGCGTACAGGAGGCAGCCAATCTATGATTCTCTTTTATCATTGATATTTCTATCTCTCCCTTTCCCTTCCTCTCTGAAATCAATAACAGTATATTAAAAAAATATAACCAATATAGGTAAAATTCTTCTTCCATCTTGAGGTAATGTTAAAATAAATATTTTGGCTGGCTGGCTAAAAGGAATATAGAAAATAAAATGATTATAGAGAAGTAATTACCTTCAAGATGGGTTTAAGTGTTTTGAAACTAAAAAAGTATACTCTTTTGGATTGGATTTTTATTTCCAATGGATTTGATACTTGATTTTTTGAGTCAGGATGTTGCCCGTAGATGAAACTCCCCTGTCATTTGGGGGAGTGAAAATTTTGGTGCGCAGCTGAAAGAAGCATTTTCAGAAGTACCTATGGGAGGATGGAATGTAGAAGAAGGCTTTATTTGCATCAGGTTACATTTCTTGGGCTCCAAAGTTCTCTGTCCCTTAAGCCAGTCCTGAAAAGGTGCCACTGGGAGTTGAGCAAAGTCAGAAACAGGGCCAGTGCCCTGAGTTTTTGTTCTATGTTGCAGCCCCCTGTGGTTCAGCATTCAGGCCAGATTAAAGTCCATTAGTCCATGTGTGGAGTCCAACCTGGCCACGCACCATGTGGCACAAGGGAGTTCAGCCCCTCTGCAGCAGGAGTCCAAGAGGGCTGGTGTGTGTGTGTGTGTGTGTGTGTCTGTGTGTGAGAGAGAGAGAGAGAGAGAGAGAGAGAGAGAGAGAGAGAGAGATTCCTTTGTTTAAAAGTTTAAATATTCATGCACTTGCAGTGGCCACTCCCATCCTAGCCAATTACCTGTTGCAGGTATGATTGGCAGTCAGGTATTTTCCATGTCACTCAGACCTTACTGCACATGCATCTAAACTGTCTTTATCTAGTCCCTTCCACCATCAATCATCAGGGAACAGACTTGTAGTGTTAAATGCAGCTTTTTGGCAAAGCTCTATAAATGGCATGGCTATATTATCTGGTTTTCCCCTTTTACTCCTTTCCTGTTCAGTAATAACCAGATTATTACAATGGTATCAACAGTGTTGGGTGCTACCTTGCCACTTGTGAACCATCTATTCCTAGGAATATATTTCTATGTGAATGAAAAGAGACTACTAGAATATGCATATAATATTAAGGATACATATTCCTTGATGGAATGTAAAAAATTCTATTTATTCTCCTCATTATCTTTAATAAATATGAATTATAAACAATCATAATAAAGTTTTAGGAAAATTTTACATAAATAACCTTTAAAATAACATGCTTGTGTAAAAGTAGACATACTTGTAAACACAAGAAATGAGAAAGCAGGAAAGGCTTATTCCAGTACACTTCTGATTAATTACCCAGCCATACTGCATTGTTCCCAAGAATTAAGCCTTCGAGAAGCCTCTTTGCAAATAAAACCATAGTAAGGGAGAAACATAGAAAGACCAAGAACATGTAGCTCTGAAAACAATGCAGAAACCTGATCACTGTGTATAGGCTTCAAAAGTGATTGCTTCTTATCCTGAAAATGAAATCAGATAGGAATGATTTAGAGGTAATAAATGAGAGTGTATTGTGTGTGTAAAACCATGTTTAAAAATATTTGTAATACAACATGTTTATAATATAAAATATTTCATGAACCTACAGACAATTGTGCAAACAAAGACACCCTTAGTTTGTGGGGGAACAGGCTGGGGTTCTTCACAATGCTGTCTATATTACAGCAGGTAGTGGGAGAGGGTTGGTAATGGAAAGAACAGGGAGTCCCAGTGGCAGTCTATTCACTTCATTGGGCTGTGTGACCTCTTTGGACCTTGCTTTTCTAATCTGAAAATTTGAGAAACTAATAATAAATACCTGTAAAAGTTGTTAAATAAAAAGCGTATTTAAAGTGACTAGGAAAATGCTTGCCAACTGGCAATGATTCTATGAATATTAGCTCTGTACTTGAATTTGGAGTCTCCCTTGGTGATTCAAATTTAATTATTGAAAAGGCTAATGGCTTCTAAAGTAGCCATTTTAGAGAGTGGATTCACAGCAGGGAGAAAAACTCAAGCAGTTATTCTTTCACAGAATCCCGCGAACAGGTCTTTGGGCTAATTTATTCAATTTAGTACCAAACAGTCGTGGAGCAGTGAGTTTTCAAATTTCTATCATTTGTTTGGATTCAAATTTGACTTTGATAAGTTCATGGGTGCAGAGGTTTTTTCAGCTGGAGAATAAGTCGCATTTTCATCCTAGAAAATTCATATTTAGTAGGTTAACTTGATTCACAGCCATTCCAAGAAAGAGATTCACAAGTATATTAACAAGTCTGTGGCAATTAAAGACCGAACTAATGAATAAGGAAATTAGGTTAGAATTTTATCATCATGACATCTATTTTACTTCCATAATTTTACCTCAGGAAAAAACAACAACACCATAGCTCTCTTTTCAAAAGAATACTTGTAAGGGAAAGGAAATGCTAAAACAGTTTTATGAAGTTACATAAACAGTTCAGAAGAGTCTGAATGGTGATGGTTAACTGTGTCTTTATCCACAGTTCAGTGATAGGGCAGCATCCGGATTTAGCCCTGTCTCTGGTGGTGTATCTGCTCAGCCAAGACACGGAAGTGAGGGCTTCTGGTATCACAGTGATCCAACAGTTTAATTCGGCTTATTAAAGCAGACACTTATTGACTTTTTAAAAAAAACATATTTTAATTGATTTCAGAGAGGAAGAGAGAGGGATAGTGGGAGAAAAAAAAGTCAATAATGAGAGAGAATCATTGATCGGTTGCCGCCTGCATGCCCCACCCTGGGGATCGAGCTTACAACCCCGGGCATGTGCCCTGGCCAGGAATCGAACCATGGCCTGCTGGTGCATTGGTCAATGCTCAACCACTGAGCCACATTGCCTGGGCATGACTTTTAATTTTATTTTTTGAGTCCATTTGGCTTTAAAATCATTGCAGCCTAGATTTTCTTTTACCTGTTTTCAAGTCGCAATAATTCTGAAATAATCATTTCACCAAGAACAGCAAATATGTACTCTAAGGTTTTCAGGCTACTGGATGAAACAAAGTAATTCTGTGATAAAAAGCTTTAAAGATCTGAATTTGGTCTGGGAAAAGAGCACTGTGTAATATTTTTTCAGACTTGTAAAGCACATAGAAATGGATAGTATTGGACATATGGAGTTGTTCATTTTGCAGAACACTTGCTGTCAGATGTTCTTAAATAACAGGATGAACACATGCTTAATTAGCTCAATTGTCTGTGGATAACTGTGGTGATGCTCAACTTTTCTTTCAGTTTCAAGTTTATGATGCCTGGGAAATCCTCTCTGAAATTTTCTAGAGTATATATGCTTACACATTGTGCTTTAATAAAATTATCCAGCTCTACTGAAATCCTGCTATACTCCATCAAAATGTTTCTACTCAGCGATAATATTATCACATAGCACCACAGCCATACCTTAAACTACCATTTTATGGCCTATATTTTGAAGACATAATATTCTACAATTCTTATTCTATTATCAACACATTTTCTCATTATCTTTTATTTAAAACACACACACACACACACACACACACACACACTCAATGACCTGTAGCCTTTAATGTTAGGTCTAATAATATTAATATCTCTTTTGGTCATGTAGTCATTGAATGGCCATTTTAGGTGTCATGAAGTCAAATGCTTATGATGTATGTCTACAGTAGGAAGAGGTGATAATGTGGTGAACTGGAAAGTGTGGCTTCTTGTGATTATGTCGGGCCTGCCTGGGTAATACGGGATAATATATTTCCACATCAGTTTATTAGCGATCTTAATGCCACCAACAATCTTAATTCCTGCTTGCTATATAATATATAATATTGCCGAAACCGGTTTGGCTCAGTGGATAGAGCGTCGGCCTGCGGACTGAAAGGTCCCAGGTTCGATTCCGGTCAAGGGCATGCATGTACCTGGGTTGCGGGCACATCCCCAGTAGGGGGTGTGCAAGAGGCAGCTGATCAATGTTTCTCTCTCATCGATGTTTCTGACTCTCTATCTCTCTTCCTTCCTCTCTGTAAAAAATCAATAAAATATATTTAAAAATATATATATAATATTAACAGGTCCTAGGGATTAGGGCATGATTTTTTTTAGGGGGGAGGGCAATTATTCTGCTTATTACAGAATGTATTTCCATTTTTAAAATAGCTGGAAACCTGTATTTTAGATGAACTATCTAGATATTTAAATATTTAAAAGTAAATATATTTTTTTAGCTTTATGAATTACGTGGCATCTTCAAAAGTCCATTTGGCCTACAGGCTGCCTATTTACAACCAGTGGTCTCTTGCTTGCCTGTTGGTATGCAAAGCATCATGTATCTTTTACTCAGGGTTTTTCAATCGATGAAGCAAACGTTTAAAAAACTATGCAAAGCATTATGTGAACAACATGGTAAAAGAAACACTATGTAGGGGCATAAGGAATTGCCTTTGTAGGGGGAAGCAAGATAGGTCTTGAAAAACATATGATGGACCTGGATTGACAAAGGGAATTTTGAAGATAGTCTGTAGAACAATGCTATCAGAAGCAGGGATAGGAAGAACAGAGTGTGCATTGAGACACCAAGGAGCTGGTCTTGCTGGAGTAGGAGGGACCACGCTCATTTAATACACAGCTTCAGGGCTTTCTTTAGAGTGTTGCTTTATTTTGAGATGCAGTAGTTGTTTGGGTTCTTGGGCTAGAGAAACAGGAGGATAGAATACTGGTTAATCAAGTTATTTGCACACATGACTGAAGCTAGGCCAATCAGAATCTCTTTTCTAGAAATTTGCCATTGAGCTTGAGAAATGTGTCATTTATTTCTGTGGGTGACATGAAATGAGAACAGGAACTCAGGTTCTTAATGTGCTATTTAATTATGTACATGTACATTGCAGCAATGCGAGTCAGTCAGGAGAAGGAAAAGAGAGAAAGTAAGAGATCTGGCAAGGAGGAGTGCATCAGAGGCAGGCACTGAGGCCACTCCTACTGGCTTTCCTGATCCTGGTTGGAATTCTTTGTGAGGTTTTCTTTCTTCCCCTAGATTTTTGTGATTATTTCAGTATTTTCCCCAGACATTCCTTTTTTTTTTTTTTTTTTTTTTTTTTTTTTTTTTTTTTTTTTTTTTTTTTGCTTAAACTAGGTTGAAGTGATTATGTTGCTTTTTAAAAAAATTATTTTGCTTATAATCATAAGAGCCGTGAATAAGACATTAGGGAAAGTTAAATCTAGAACACTATTACTTCTTTCTCCAGTAACAGGGAAGTGGAGAGTATTGGAACAATGAAAGATGTGGGAAAGTAGAAAAACAATAGAGGTACTTTGTAAACCTCATATGCTTTACCCTCTGATTAGTTCTAATTCAGAAAGCATGTCAAACTCAAAGGCTAACACGGGCCAAATAAACAAGGCATGTGGCCTGTGGGCCGAGAGTTTGACTTGCTTGGTTTAGAGCAGTGATTCCCAAAGTGGGGGCTACCACCCACTGGTGGGCGCTGCAGCGATCCAGGGGGGCGGTGATGGCCACAGGTGCATTTGTTTTAACTTTTTTTTGTATTACCTTTCTATTCTGAGTTCAATAAATAGTTTCATAATTTCAAACTTCAATGTTTCTAATTTACACCTTTCTTTACTATATTTTACGAAAAAGGTAGAAACATTAATACATATAACTTTCTGTTTAATTGCTATTAAAATTTTTAAAAAATTAATTTCCAGGGGGTGCTGAGTAATATTTTTTCTGGAAAGGGAGCGGTAGGCCAAATAAGTTTGGGAACCACTGGTTTAGAGGATACTTCTAAGAATCCTTCCGTAAACAACTACCGTAAGTTTCCCATTTAGTGTTTCCTCCTGAAAGAATGACCCTTATCACAGCATTTATTATACTGTATTTAAGTTGTGGGTGTATTTGTCTATAACAGCCTTTAGACCTTAAGCTCTATGGAGCCAGGGACCATCTGTATTTGTTGAAAGAACAGTTCATATGGTCCCAGTGGTGACTAATACTAGTCCATTTTGCACAGTGTAAGTAAAGCTTTATACAATTGAAACAGCTCTTTCCAGAAATGCTTAAGAGTAGAAATTTAGAATTGATCCATGCAACATCATGAGGACTAAAGATTGTGTTTTGTTTTGTTTGTTATTATAAATATGAAGTGTTTAAAATCACTCATTTAGAGATTTACTTTGGAAAGTTGTTGATTTCTTTAATGATTAATAACAATTAATTCCAAAAGCAGTCGGAAAATGTTATGTGACAATTTTGGGGGCAGGCGGGGGGCGGGGGGGGATGGGGCAGAATCCTAGGTCTTCTAAATCCAAATATGGAGAGAAAGGGGAAAGCAGAAGGTTCCAGATTATGTGTGTTTTTGCTAAGGTTTACAATGTGCAGTTAGTGGAAATGTGTTGATAAAATCCAAGGAGGAAGTAGAGCTGACTCATAAACTGAGTTGGGCACTCGACTAGTCTACACCAGCCGTTTCCAGTTCTTGCAAACTTTGGATCAAGAAGCCTTTCCAAGCAGGTTGTCAAGCCCATTGATGCAGTAAGTGATGCCCACCCCTCTGACAATCTTACAGAAAGGGATCTTCAGACTAAGTCCAGAGACCTCTGATCATAAGAAGCAAGAGTTAGAGTGATGTTACCATGAACATGGTTCAGGTCCAGCACAGATTATTTTGGATTTTTAAAGTGTGAAAACAGATGGTAAGCTTAACCATTATGCCTAAGGCTAGATGATTTTGGATTCATGATACAGACCTTAGACAAATTAGCCATCTCATTAGAACTGACTTAGGTGTTTGAAAACAGTTTTGAAGATGCAAAGTCCTTGATTCTAACAATAAGACCACATTTATGCATTCACGCCCACACCCTGTCCTGAAAGGCAGCCGATGAAACAGGGAGAGGCCCTCCTCTTCTCTCCCACCATGTCATTCATGTCAGTGTGGGCAGGTGTCAGAGTTTCAGTCCTAGGTCTTCCTGCACACACTCAGGCTATCTGAATCAATGTTTTCCCCTCATTGAAACCCATTCCATTGCCTTCTGAACATATTGATCTTCAGTCATGCACATACTCATCATACTCTTCATGGTGTTTCTGCCTGCAGGCCCTCGTTCTCATTATTTCTGTATTGGTCACTCTGTCCTCACAGCTGATGCCAATCACGCATCTTACAAGTACATTTCAAAGGCATTCAGCCTCCAGTGTTTCGCTCTCAGGAAAATAACACTGAATCTCTCCTGTGAACCTGTAGTATAGATTCTCTTAGCTGACTTAATTTTACTGCTAGTAAAAAATGTTAAGAACTTTTATAAAAGTAAATGCATTTTTTCAGCCTGTCCCCATGTTCCCTTTTCACCCCATAGTACACAAGTGAAAAGAGGAGTTTCATATAACACTCACAGTGCCACACACAAAAGAAAGGAACAATATTGATCACGACCTGAAGTCATACCTTTGGCAGTGATCATCTCAGATCTGCTATCTGAGTGGGGCCCAGCTGGCTGCATTTTTTTACATAGAGGTCCCTGTGGGAGAGTCAGGTGGCGGTCAGAAGCACTTCTGGTGACGGCTCCTGGCACTGTATTGTGGCAATTCTGCAGCCCTGCCTTTCTCAAGAAGGTTATGAATGCTCATAGGGTTTCTAGCAGAAACTTTCACAAGATTGTGACTAGCCTACTATGGTCAGTGCATATTGACCCCACCTCATCTATTGCACAGATTCTTTAGACATTCGGTCAAAGTAGATTCAATAAAAAAACAAACAAAAAAAAACGACAATAATAGTTAAATCTGATTGAAATGTTATGAAATGCCAGCTGCTTCATCTCATTAAATTCTCAATAATGTAAATTAGCTTCTGGCCACATCCTACAGGTGAGGAAGCTGTGGCTTAGGAACATTAAGGATCATATTGCATCAGTTGTGATATGCGCATTGTCTTCGTCCATTCAGATTGCTAAAGTGCCACAGACTAGGTGGCTTATAAACAGCAGATATTTATTTCTCAAAGTTCTAGAGGCTGGAAGTTCAAGTTAGGGTGCCAGCAGTTAGGTTCTGGCCTTGACCCTCTTCCAGGTTGCGTACTGCTGACCTCTAGCTGTGTCCTCACATGGTGGGGAGGGGCTCTGGAGATTTCCCCGCCATAGAGAAGAGCGCTCTTTTACAAAGGCACTAATCCCATTCCTGAGGACTCTGCCCTCATGACGGGGTCACCTCCCAAAGACCCCACCTCCCAACACCATCACCTTGGGCATTAGGTGTTCAACATATGAATTTTGAAGGAACACAAAATTCAGACCATAGCAGTCATTTTTCACATTTTAGCATCTCTGAAATTGTGCTGTCTTCCCATCGATGTATTTTATGAAGACAACTGTCAGTTTTGTTTTCTTTTTCTGAGTGGTACATAAAATACTAGCATATCTTCCATTCAATGGTAATTTAAATTTCACAAAAGATGGCACCTTGTCCAAAGCCATCCGGTTAATAAGTGGCAACTTGGACTGGAAAGCCCATGCCGTGTTCTCAATTGTTACCCTTCCCAGAGAGGAAGACTGGGAAGGAGCGAGAGGCCCTCTGACCAACTAGATGTGGTCTGTTCTTTTTGAAGTTGTAGCATTCTTTCCTCTGCAAGAGTTGACATTGATAAAGGAGTTTTAAACACCTTTGTTCTTCTGGCCCCAGTTTGTAGGGAGAACAATTATGCAGGCACAAGGAAGCCATCTCCGTGACACCTGAGAAACTCCTTTCGGCTTCCTTTCTGATTTTGACAGTTGACATCAGGATAAAGAGAGGACCTTCGCGTCTCTTTGTTTTTAGAATCTTATCTTCTCTGAACTTTTTCTACCCTCTCTTCTGCAGCCCTGAGCAGTCCTTGAATATACGGGTTACCCTCCCAGGATTCATAACCTAATTAATCACAGACAAGGGCAGCCATCTCTTTGCCCGGGGACTGATAGTTTTCTGTTGCACATTAGGAAACGTGTCTCAGAAGGCATTTATCTTTCTTTACTTGCTGTTCACATTGAAGAGTGAGAGAGTGAGAAAAGCAATAAACGGTTCCTCCTCTTCTAAGTGTTTCAGCATTCCTTGTGTGGCTTCTCGTGTTCCCCTGCCTCCTGTTTTAGTCGCACTTCAGCATGCCTGCCAGTCTGTTTTAGAGACAGTTTATTGGCTGTGATACTGAGAAACATGCAACTTATGTTTCTCAACTTCTTTTTCCGCTCTATTTTCCTTTCCAAATTAATCCCACAAATGGCAACCATATAAAAAGTGGGAACTTGTCAAGAGAACTGGAAAAAAAATTATCCAATCCCAGACTTCTGTGATATGATGTTAATGAAATATTTTGATATGCTGACACCTCAATTTCACACTGGCCTGGTAAGTGAAACTGTCTTACAATGAGTGTCTTCAAGTCTCAAAAACTGTTGATATGTTTTCAAAGTTAATCAGAGTTCTATAATACCAAATTTTATCTTGGTTTAAATCATATAAAGAATTGCAAATACTTAACACCATTTGTTATCAAAGATCAATCTCACTTTAGTTGTTACATCAGTCTTCTTATTGACCTTTGATAAAGGGAAATGCCATTCTTGGTAATCTTCTTCTAACTAGGTTATTTGCCACAAGATGGATATTGGGTTTTTTTAGTCTCACCTGAGGATATTTTCCCATTGCTTTTTCAGAGTAGAAAGGAGGGAGGGAGGGAGGGAGGTGAGAGAGAGAGATGTGAGAGAAACACATTGATTGGTTGCCTCCGGCACGCACCCCAACCAGTGTCAGGGAGGGAACCTGCCACCCAGGCATGTGCCCTTGCTGGGAATTGAACCTGAGACCTTTTGGTTGACTCTCTAACCATTGAGCCATGCCGGCCAAAGAACGATGGATATTCTTAACACCAGAAATTAGATGCCGAATTTTAATACTCTAATAATGGCTTTGATAGTCACAAAATTTTATTTTATTTTTTTATTTTATGACTTGCAGTTTCTTTTAGGCACTTTAAACCATTACCCCAACCTTTCCACCTATTACTTGCTTGGGGATTTTTTTTTTCTATCAATCCTGCAGAAAGGTCAAATTCCCACTTGAATAAAGTTTAGGAGTTTCCAAACAGGAGAAATTATTTCTTGATTTATCTTCTTACTGCCTGACTTGTACTTTCTCATCACTTGTCTACCATCCAATTAATGCGCATCAGTTCTGTTTTGTCACCTCTGCTGAGAAATGTGAATGAGTGATTAGTCCCATTTTATGCTATTATCTAACACATCACAGGTACGTAATTGAAACAAAATGTTTCAGTGACCTTCCTGGGTACATGCTTCTGTAATTTCTCACAAAGAGTTCATGTAAGCTACTTCTTCTGAAACAAAGATAACTAGGGCCAGCTACATAATTTATTGAACAAAGTAATGGAAGGAAGGAAGGAAGGAAGGAAGGAAGGAAGGAAGAAAGGAAGGAAGAAAGGAAGGAAGAAAGGAAGGAAGGAAGGAAGGAAGGAAGGAAGGAAGGAAGGAAGGAAGGAAGGATGGAAGGAAGGAAGGGAGGGAGGGAGAAAGAGGGAAAGAGAGAAAGAGAGAAAGAAAGAAAACCCTCCACCTGAGATGAGGAAGTCAATCTCCTTTTCCCATAGTCAGCTGTGTGGATGAACAGGTGACTCTCAAGAGATTGCATCCTCTGGCACTAGCTACCTGGCACATTGAGGGGGTGGCAAGAGGTTCCTTGCAGGTGGACGGTGAGTGCACCATGGGGCTGGCAGCCCACCTGAGCACTGACATATGCCTGACTTGCCTCCCTGTGTCCACACCCAGGCTCTTTACCAGTTGCGAGGGTCCAACCCAGCAGTCCCTTCCCCAGGCATAGAGCAGCAACATCCTATCCTGTTGGTGGCGGGTGGCAGGGTGGGAGGAAGAGGTGAGAACCTGTCCAGAGGACACTGTGAGCTATGGCTCTAAGCTTCTGGTTCATGCTCCCTTGGCTCATTGGACTTCACCTACAAAACACAAGCTCAAAGATCAAATGATTAAGAATTTCAATATGGCAGCCAACAGAGCATTAAAACCATTTGTAACTACAGTAGATAATGCCCTTGAAATCTTCCCTGAAAGATAACCACTCCTGTTGTGAACTTCTTACTTCAGTTACTGTATTTTCCTTTTTTTGCTTGATGTTTTAGCTACTTATTCACAAGCATTTGTCCCCACTAGGTCATGCACTAATGAGCAGCCTGGTGGGAAAAGTGGTATCCTTCTTGGAATTCCTTCTATTATATTTAGAGCTACAGTACTGCACATAATAAGTTTATTAATTGGAAAGAAAAAAAACAAAACAAAACAAAAAAAAAACACACACACAAAACAGCAAGATTCAAGGACTATCTAGTTTATTCAATTCAGGAATGGGACATTTATGTATATCTCATTTAAAATATCTGCTCAAATATTATATCAGTTTTCAAATTAAAAGGACCAGAAAGAGAATAAGAACATTGGTCCTCTTTATCTGAGGGTTGTACCGTGTTGTAAGTCAGTCAGTGGTTTTCAACCCTGGCTGCAGATTATAATCACCTGGAAATCATTTTACAAACACTGTTGCTTACTTCCTTCAATCAGAGATTCTGATTTAGTTGACCGGGAGGTGAGAGCTTGGTTACTATTGCTTTTCAAAAGCTCAGAGAGTGAAAAAGGAGTGTGGGAAGGAGTTAGTGCTCGTTGTGGGCTGGGGCTGTCAGCCACATCCCCTACTCAGATCCTCTCCAGCGGGCTTGGCCTTCTCAGAGCCTGCCAGCTGGGATATGAGAGGGAGTCTTTCAGAGCAAATGGTAGGAGGCCCAGGTGGAAGCTGCAAGACTTCCTGTGACCTCGCCTCAGAAACCTCACAGCATCACTTCTGTCACATTCTATTTGTCAAGCAAGTCACCAAGGCCACTCCAGATGCAAGGGGAGAGGAATTAGACTCCACCTGTTGCTGGGGGAATGTCAGATCACATTTGTAAAAAGCATGTAGGATGCAAAATACTTTTGCAGTTATCTTAGGAAATACAATCTGCTGCAGAGGTGCGGACTCTTAAAAGTAATTTTAGGCAGAACTGCAACATTAAAAAAATCGAGAAAATAGCCAATGGTGCGGTTTGTTTTCCAACCCAGAAACTAGGCTTTTAAGAGTTACCCATCTGTGGCTCATAACTTTGATTGTAAACATTCTATTTACTTAAAAAAATATTTGTAATGATAAAAGTACACTGTTGAATTGTTTTAAAAATGAAATCAATGATAAGTTAAATGACAAAATCCCTTTATGCTACTGTATTTTCTTTCTCAGCCCTATTTCAATAAAGGCAATATGTAAAATATAGGACTTGGAAGGACAATCAATTCAACTCTCTAATTTTATATCTGTATATTGAAAAGAAAAACAACAACCCAGAATACTGAACAGCCTAAATGTTATCAAACATTAACGTGGTACTACCTCTTTATATCTACCACCCGAATTAAGATACTCATTAATCTTTTGTCCAACTTGATTCAACCAAGCCACCAGGCTCATATGGTACCAGGTGTTCATCACACCTGCCTGGCATCAGGTCTTTCCTGGGAATGGTAACGTCTGGAACTTTATGGAAAAAGACATATAGGTGCAGTTTGTGGAAGTACAATCTATTGTTTTGAATTATGAACACTTCACCAAAATTATACAACAGTAACATAAAGTTTTCTCATTCTGCATATTTATAATATATATTGTGCAATCTAAACCTGTTTAGGCAACCTAAACCAAGGGTGCAGTGCACATAATATATAGATATTTTATGCAACTCTCAGGAGCACTCATCTTTGTGGAGAGCACACTAAGCAGTGATAAATGCAGGCTACGGAAGCATCTGTGCATCCGTTTTATCCTAGGTAAATTTACATTTATGTCATGTTTTTCTTCCAGGAACTATGAGCTATAATCAGTGGCAGAATCCTTGAAATAGATCACCAGGCCAGTCTTAAAGCATCAGTTGGTACATTCGTTTCACGAGTTGAGATTCAGCCCGAGGAGAGAATCATGAAACTATTGGCACTGCAAGCAGAGTTGCTGATACAGTTAAGAAGGCCAGTCTCATCATATTGAGCATTTATTATTTTTCTCAGTGAGGATCGCCCAGTGCACTTCCACATGGTCTTTGTCTTCCACATGGTCTTTTAAACTAAATGCGTAACTCATGCACACAGTCAATAGGGTGATGAAGGCCTGGGTAAGGGGCAGCGATGGGCTAGAAGAGGTCAGTGGGTGGGGCGGCAAGGGGGCATATGTAATACTTCGAACAATAGAGAATTTTTTTTAAAAAGTAAACAATCAATACTTTTCACCCTTCCTTCATCTGGATGTCCTTTATTTTTTTTTAAATATAGGAATGTATGCCTTCCTACTCTTAACTTTTCAGTGTGTCCCTGAATGGAGGACACCTCCTTCAATACCACTGGGAGTACTCACACAAAATGTACCAGTAGGTTCTTGTATTGACTCCAGATCTCTGGAATGAGTGGATGCCCACAGATCTGCATTGCAACAAGTTTCCCCGGTGATTCTTATATATAAGAAATTTTCAGACTCGCTGCCCTAGGTCCTTGCTACTTTAAGCTCAGTCCTAGGACCAGCAGCCCTGGAGGGCTTGTTAGGCACCAGAATCCCAGGCCCCATCCCACACCTACTGAATCCTAGTCTGCATTTTAGCAACAGGCCCCAGTAATCGGTGTGCACTTAAAGTCTTAGAAGCACAGATATAGAGGGTTAAATCCAAATACCTCACAGCATGTCAAACACAGCTCAACGTAATCGTTATGGCCTGTGTCTCTACCTCCTTCTTCTGCCCTTTCTATTCGTGTGCGCACTCCGTGGAGTCTTTTCCAACAGGGAAGATGAGCCTTTTACAGCTGCAGATATTCTAATACTTTTGAGCTACATAAATTTTGAGCGGTTTCCTATGGTTCAACCTACATACTTGCTTTCCCTTGTATAAGGGTTGTTTCATGATTCCTTGCCTTTGGACATGTTGAACTGCTACAGTAACATGTTTTCTCCCTTGATGAATTGTCATTCATTCTTGAAGAGAACCTTTCTATAAAGTTTGTATCTGTACATCTGAGATCATGGGAGTTTTTTTGTCTGCCTATTGCCCATTTCAATGCCTAGAATATACAGAATATTCAGTTAACATTTGTGAAATGAGTGAATAAATACATAAATATTTGACATGATTTCTAACAATTGTATCCAATACCACAGATCTCCTGCTGGTGATGGAGGCTTTTATGAAAACTCCCTTCCTAACAGCTAAGATAAATGGAAAACTGAATAGAAATATATTTTCTAATTTTTAATATAAGTAAAAGCGATATATAAGTATATACAATGCATCATGCAAAAATATATGTCCCAAAAAGTTGTAAGCACTTATGGTCTCAGTCAACCAAATTATGCCTTTAAGGGAAATGCTCATGTTTCTGAGATTAGAACCCTATTATATATGTAAAATGCTGATTCTTTTTAAGGTGGTAATAGTCACCTTTAAAATGTACCAATTTTGTTTTGTTGCTACCTGTGCTGATATGAAAAAGTTTGGCAAAGGCATCTCTTGATTTTATTCCAGAAGAAATAGGAAGAGGGAGAACATCTTTACATCTCAAGTTTGTCTGCTGTGATAGGACCATGACAGAGCCCAGGTTGGATCCGTTTCAGCTTGGCTACAGAATATATACTTCACATATGCTCCTTGGCTTTGGCAGTGTTATCTTGTGATTTAAGGATTTTCCTTTGGTTGGCAGGTTTTTCTTCAGATGAGATCTTAATAAAACCTTAACTCAGACACTGCAAAATCACACACATATGCTATAAAAAAAAAACTGAAGAGGAATTTTCACTTTACAACAGATACTAACAGATAATTTTCCTCAGATTGTTTGCCTGGAGATTATCTGAATAGTTTCAATTATCCATTTTCAGAAAGAAAACTTTCCTTTATTCGTGTTCCTGCTTGCAAAAGTAATGCTTGTTTAATGTAAAAAATATAAATCCTCAGAGATTTCGTAGCAAGTTCAAGTCCATGGTAATAATCACTGTTAACATTTTAGCATATATTCTTCCAGATTTATTTCTCTGTAGTTATGATAAAAATATTATGAGCCTTAAAAATCATGAACCACTAGATCTAAAATGCACTGAAGGAACCTATGTGTTTCTAGGCCACAATCCTGAAGCATTTTGGATCCATTGGTTTAAGGTACATATGGGCAGGGGATGTACTTTTCTCCCTCTTTGTGTTTTGCATGTATATAGATATTATAAATATTTTATTAATATACACTTTCAGCAGTAAAATATTAGACATGAATACTGTGTTAAATGAAATGATTACTCCAGAGTTTCATTTAACTCTTTTTACATCTTTTTTAATGTTATGAAGTTTTAATAATTATTTTTTCATGAACAAGTGATTAGCAGGATTTTGTGAAAACTGAGTTTTAAATAGTTGTTTTTGTCACCAATTTGGGAATACTTCCAAATTGAAAGCGCTAATTTGCCCAGGATTCTTTGAATTGTACTGTTTTTAAAGAAAAAAAGAGGAAACTAATTATTGCTTTCTAGTGGGGTTTGTTAAGCAATAAATTATGTTGGTCCTTTTTTATTCTCATATTTTTAATTTTATTCTTTTTTATTTGGAATAGTTTCTATGTGAAGTGGTGGTGTATTCTAATTTTTTAAGACTTTGTATTCTGGTTGCTTAAATTGTCATTATTATTTAGAACTTACCACAACTTAAAATTCTCAATCTCCATTTTATTTTTCAAGATATGTGTAACTTACAGAAAATCTACTAAACCTTGTTACACACAAACATTCAAGCATGTATTCACTTACACATATAGGAAGCATATTTCACATTCAGGGTCAAGGACTAAAAGTTTTGATTAATTAAACTTAACGAGGATAAGGCATTTGAGACGCTTGAATAGAAAGAAGATGCTATTCACAGTTCTAATGATGATATGATAATTATAAAAAGTGGACCCAATGACCTTTCTCTGTGAAATTCTCTGGAGAAGGGAAAAATCAAGTTATTATCCTAGTATGATATTGTTCTTTAAGATGACTCCTAAAAAGGACTCTTCATAATACTAGTAATTACCTAGAAAACTTTTGAAATGTGGTTCATCAGTAGCTTTGGGCTAGATTTAAGGCTTGGATGAAGGTCAGGAATAAAATCACCTTGCTCAGCAAGACTATTACCTTTGTGCCTGAAATCTTAAAGAGCATACACTGAGCATCTTTACTTGAATTTCTAGCGAATGGGAGAGTCTTTGTTTTCATTTCCTTCTATCATTTTAAGAAACAGAAATGGAACTATTTTCTTTCACTCTAAGATAGTGATGGCGAACCTTTTGAGTTGGGCGTGTCAGCATTTTGAAAAACCCTAACTTAACTCTGGTGCCGTGTCACATATAGAAATTTTTTGATATTTGCAACCATAGTAAAACAAAGATGTATATTTTTGATATTTATTTTATATATTTAAATGCCGTTTAACAAAGAAAAATCAACCAAAAAAATGAGTTCACGTGTCACCTCTGACACGCGCGTGTCATAGGTTCGCCATCACTGCTCTAGGACTATATGCTCTATTTTCTGAAATTTAAGGGACAAAATTCACCTGTGCTTTGGCAGCTGAAATTTTTAAGAAATTAGATTTTATAAAAAAACTTAAGTATGTTCCTAATTTGGGGGACAATTTCATATGTAACATTAAGTCTTTCACTACCTTAAACATTTGCTTGATTTATGAAAATAGGAAGAAAATACTGTTTTTAATCACCATCATTTAATTTTATTTACTTATTTACTTTTAATTGAATATATAGGGAAAACCTTGATTAATAAAATTATACAGGTTTCAGGCGTACAATTCTATAATACGTCACCTGTATATTGTATTGTGTGTTCACTACCCCAAGTTGAGTCTCATTCCATCACCATTTATCCGCCCCCACCCCTTACCCTCTTCTACTTCCCTCCACCCCCCCTTTCCTTCTGGTAATCACCATACTGTTGTCTGTAAGCTGATCACTTTGTACAGTGGATCCTGACTTTGTAACAGTTCTACTTGGGTTAGAATTATTACTGCAGAAACAACATGATTGTGACTTGGACTAAGGTGGTGGTAGTGGAGATGGAAATTAGAACAGTGTGAAATATGTGTTGGAGGTAAATCCACTAAGTGTTGCTCATGGCTTGGATTTGGAAGTGATGAAAAATGTAACTGTCCAGTTTTTAACTTGAACAACAGAAGGGGATGTTGTTGAATAAGAAATGGAAGTGCAATAAGAAATGAAAGTCTGGAAATAATGGTTTTGCAAAAAGAAACCAAATGTTCTCTTGTGTAGATGTCAACAGTGTTACTAGGCTTTGTCTGGAGGAGAAGGAAAGAAGTTTGAGTTGAAGTTATAAATCTAGGAGTCTTCAGTGGACATATATTAATTAATAATAAGGGACCAGATGGCATTACAGTAAATAAAAGGAGAAAGAACATGGCCCAGGACCAAGGCCAGGGGCAGCCTAGCATCTAGAGCTCTGGCGGAAGAGGAGAGTCCACCAAAGACCATACCAGTATGCATTTCCTACCCCCTTGATATAAGTGTGTCTAAGTAGGACTTTTTATTAGGCAGTGAGCTAGGTGGAAAACCAGGAGAGTGCATTGTTATAGAGACCAAGAATAAGTTTTAATAAAGAGAAGATGGGCAAAGGCTGTAATGTGAGGACTGGTAATAATGAAAGCCACTGGTAGGCTTTTTCAAAGCAGATTCAGAGGGAACTGAACTTTGATTGCAGAAGAGTGAACAAGAGGCAGTGCAAATGCCAGTAGACCACTGTTTTGACAGGTTTTACTGAGAAAATGGAACAGAAGAGGGCAGTGGTCATTAAGAAAGACTAAAAGTAGGTTTTCTAAAGCAGAGACCTTAGAGCAGTTTGTGTATGCAAGTGGAACTATTCCAGCTGAAAGAGAAAAAGTGAAGATGCAGGATGGAGCAAGGGATAATTGATGGAGTCGTATCCCCAAGAGGTGATCTGGGGAAAAAACTGGGGCCCCAGTGAAGGGCAGGGACTTCCATCTGAGCAGGGACAGGGTGTGTCTTCCACAAAAGGGAGGCAAAGGATGTGGGACAGCTGCAGAGAGACTGTCATGTTTACTGATGAAAAGGTGAAATGTTTCTTCTCTGTTGCATTCATGTCATCCCACTCTCACCCCATGAACTATGAGGCACCGAGAGCAGCAGGTTGTCACCAAGTAACCATGTTTAATAGAAAAGGAAATATGCAATGATAGCAACCTCAAAGAGTGTCCAATGCTGGTCAGAAAGTAAGCAGTGCTAACTAACCATTGTAGTGTAGTTTCCTCAAGTCTAACTTGATGCATTTCCATTGCTCCTCAGAAGTAACTATTTCTAATGGTTAAAAAGTATGGACATGTCCATTTAAGTTTAGTATGACTTTCTTTTAAGAATAGTGTCTAAATTTAGTGGGGATACTTTCGCTATTAGATTTATTGTGACCTGGTTAAAAACCAAAAAAAAAAAAATGTATATATATTTCTTCCTTAGGGAGGAGGGTTTTTAATTTGCCTTATAAATAAGAGGTGATCACCCCTTTCAGAGCCCATGTAGAGTGGCTTATGAAGTATCTATTTTTAGGGTTATGAAACTCACATAGAATTGTCTAATATATCTGCATCCTTAACTCATTTTCCTCTTCAGGTTTGTGTAAAAATTGCAAAGAGGACACAACCTGCCATAGGAGTGCTTTTGAGAGCAGTTTTTTGTCTTTTGTTTTTAAACCAGGCTTGACAAAGAAATTATAATAATGAGAAAAGATTCTGATATTAGAGGTCCTCTGTCACCTTTCTGGATAACTCTGAGAAGTAAGAAGGGAGGTCAGCTCTGGCTGAAAATAATGATCTGTTCTGTTTTTATTCTTGCTGCTGGTTTAATAACTGACAGACAGAAAACTAAGCCCAGGTTTTGTGATAAATAGAGGGGAGTGCAATTACCTGCTGAAAACTCGTAACATGAACAAGTATGTATATGTGTGCATATCTGTATGTATGCGTGAGTGTATTTTCCTTCCTCATTGATGTTGGTCTTGCCAGGTTGACTTTTTGCTATGCATTGTGATTGCCTTTCTTGAGATTATGAGCATTTAGTGATTTTGTTTATTTGCATTTTTAACATTCTCAAATTACAGGAAGTAACCTGAGGATTTAAAATACCACTTTATCCAATGCCAAAAAGAAAATAGGGGATGGCTGTCATTGACATTAGATATTAAGGAAGCACAGATGTAGACTAACAGTACTTTTTATTTAAGTTTGAAAATACTGTTGAGTGCTGAGTTATGATTTATAAGGTGATAGCAGTGGAAGTCTAGCCTTAAGCCAGTGTAACTCTGTAGAAATCTGAAGTCTTTGTCCTCTGAAGAAAAACAGAGGCAAACACCTAAAAAGATGAAACAGTACCTGGGTACGTAGAATAAAGTGAACATTACCATACATTTTAAAGATTTGTGGACTGGAGCCAATGTGCAAAACATTCGAGTCTTTGGTGATCGTATTAAAATGCAGACTCACACACAGTGTGCGGTGATTTTAAGCATTTAAGCACCAACGTTGTTTGCTTCCAAGTTTGTTCTTCTCATTTACAAAAGAGTTTAAAATATAAGATTCTATATATTTCACTTAGTAATTATTTGTTATTGGTTAGCACTTATATATGCATATTCTTTGGAATCATAATGCTTTATAAATCTAAGATATAAATACATACCTCTTATTAATGTGCAGCTGCCAGTGTATATTTATGATATATGATATTTTTCCTTGCTCTTTTAGAGTGATTGATTTTTGTCTCTATGTAGCTTTTATGGGTAGATTGAGTGATGATTTTCTCTCTCTGAGGCATCAGTAGAAACATTTCTAACTGCCCGAGGCAGTCATATGCCTCAGCTGATACCATATTTAATCTACTTCCTCATGTAAGTGCCTAATTTTGTCACCTGGTGATAAACAGAAAAACCAACAAAAGGACATTTTGCAAAAATAGTCCTATTTTTACTGAGCTAATGCTGCAACTCTGTCAATTAGGACTTTCAAGGTAGATGAAAACATTTGTTCGCAAATTAAATAACTCAGCAAATTTCAGAAGGACTCAGCAAAACTCAGAAAGCCATTTCCTGAAAACTCAGCCACATTCTCCTTAGGCATAGACCATCAGATACTGTCTGCGACATTTAGTGGCTCCCCAGATATTGAAAACCATTTAAATCAAAGAGAAGGTTAAGGGAAGGTTAAAGAAGATAACAAATTACCCAAAAGAATTAAAAACACGAAATGATTTTAATTACATATGAGAAGAAAAAGTTGATAGATATCAATTTTTGAGTTGGCGAATCATTTCCTATTTCAAGGGTTAGCTCTGATTTCCTTGTTGCTCAATGATAAAGCTTCTGAGTGAAATAACAGGAATATTTGTTGTCTGGATTAATAGGATATCAGTAGTTTCAACAGAGGGCGATGATTTAGTAAAAAAACAAACAAACAAATATATCTATGAAGTTTTATACTTTTGAAATTACTGCCTGAAAAAAAAAACCCCTCAGAATATATTAAAGAGAAAAAACATGAAAATATTTATAGTCCTACTCTGACAACCCACCACCCAATATGCGCTGTCCTTTTATTTTCCCAATGCTGCCTTCACTAGGGCACTCGACCTGCTTCCATACCTTTCCTAAGCTTTGGTCACTATTAAATCTTCCTGGTTTAGGGCTCCCATCTCTTAGATTCCCTAATTTCTGCTTATCAATTTTTGCTTTGAATGTAAAATGATACCCTCATCCACTGGACGTTTGTCTCCTTGGAAAGAGCACAGGTCAGGGCATCAGCAGACGGGGCTGTCCCCACGGAGGCTGCTGGAATGATTTGCTGTTCCCTTCCCCTCTGTCCTCACCAAATGACGCTGGGTCGAAATCGGCTACTTTTGCTTGTGCAGCTTGACCCTACATCTCTCTGCAGAGAATTGAACTGTCAGCCTTTGAAATAACAGAATAATTTAGGTGATGAGGGGTTTTTTTCTTCTACTAGGAGGGTCATACTGGAAAACATACTACTTTAATATGGAGATAAACCCCAAATTCTGTAAGAAAAGAACAGTGCCTCTTTCAAAATAGCATTTATGAATAAAGAGAATAGCTCCTGTAATAAATTTGAGATGGAAGTTTCTTTCAGAAACATTAATGAACGCCATGATAATTCAGCTTTCTGGGGAGCAGAAGATTGAGAGAAATAGGACTTTTCTGATTCTGGAGAGATAGTGAAACAAAATTACTTATAAAATAATGAATTATGGTTATTTTTACTAGGGAGATAAGAAAATAAGATATCAGATTGAAGGTCACTGAGGAGCATTACTTTCAGGAAATATTAATTTTTATTAGAAGGTCTGGAAGAAGGCCTAAAAGTGGTAGTTAGTTTGCTACAAATGTCCTTCCAAACTTCCCAGGGTACCACTCGTCACTATGGTGTATATATATATATGGAGTGGCCAGGTTAGCTTCTGGGCAGTTGATTTAATTTGTCCAGCTGCACCAGCTGTTTGGGGAAGCTAAAAATAAAAAGCCTAGAAGAGTGCATTTAAGAGACAAATAACACAGTGAGACAACTAGGAATTCAAGGTAATGGTCAACTCTTCAAATATTTAGAGAGGGCACATAAATAGTGCAGTCAATGACTAATTTGAGTGGCAGATTCGATTCAGACACCAGCTAAGCATTTGGGGCTCTCTGCCCTTTTAAAAAGTGCAGTGACCCTGGTGACACTTCTCATGTGTGATTCCAATAAGCTGTCAAAAAAAAGCAGTGCACGTTTTTTGAGGGATGAGGTGTAGATTTAGAGATTCCAACTATTCCTAAATTTTGTCATCCTTGCCTTCTGATTGGAGGTCCACAGTCAACTCTAATACATAAATCAAAAGAAATTATTAGAAATCTCTGAGTCTCCTTGGCTGTTAGTGGAACAGTGGAACGTGTTCCGTCAGTTCTTATTTATGTGTGATATCCAATTTCTTCTTTCTGTGCTGAAAATGTGCTCTTTCATTGCTTTCAGGTAATTGATTAAATGAAGCAACATTTATGCTTTATTCTGTAGAGGGAGCAGGAATAAAAATATATGATACTTGTGTATCCTCTCCTCTCCTGCCCTGCTTTGCCTTCCTTCCCTTCTTCCTTCTTCCCTCTTTCCCACCCTTCCTCTCTTCTTCCTGATGCACTAAGAAATCTGGAATATTAATATATAGAAGAGTAATAGCTTCTCTGATATCTCATTATCTTGAGATGCATTGAGAAGAACATTGTCTTTTGAGTGTAAATCCTGAGACATTCCACTAATTATTAAATCTTCCTCAGCTTTGTTTTTCTCATAAAATGGAAGCCATAAAATCAACTTCATAGGATTATTCTAAAAACAAAATGAGATATTTTTATAGTGCTTAGTCATGTAGTGGGCTATCCAACAAATGAAGCCATTATTAATTTTGTTGTATCATATATAACTTTATCATCATCAATATCATTAAGCCAAGATTTTGGCAAAAATTCCAGTGCTTAAAAATTCATACATGATGAAAAATACTGGGTCTCCTGTTTATTGTTAACTGGCCCCCTCTACATATATTTTAAGACTCTTTGCCCAGCTGCTGTGGCTCAATGGTTGAGCATTGACCTATGAACCAGGAGTTCACAGTTTGATTCCTGGTCAGGACACATGCTGGGGTTCCAGGCTTGATCTCCAGTGTGGGGTGTGCAGGAGACATCCAATCAAAGATTCTCTCTCATTATTGATGTTTCTATCTCTCTCTCCCTCTCCCTTCCTCTCTGAAATAAAAAAAGAAACACACACACACACACTAGAGGCCTGGTGCATGAAATGTGTGCACTCGCGAGGGGGAGGGGTGTCCCTCAGCCCAGCCTGTGCCCTCTCTCAGTCTGGGAGCCCTCAGAGGATGTCCCACTGATGGTTTAGGCCCATTCCCTCTGGGGGGAGTGGGCCTAAGCCAGCAGTCGGACATCCTTAGCACTGCTGTGGAGGCGGGAGAGGCTCTTGCCACAGCTGCTGTGCTCACCAGCCATGAGCCCGGCTTCTGGCTGAGCAGTGCTCCCCCTGTGGGAGCGCACTGACCACCAGGGGTCAGCTCCTGCATTGAGCATCTGCCCCTGGTGGTCCGTGCACATCATAGCTACTGGTCATTCCACTGTTCAGTCGATTTGCATACTAGCCTTTTATTATATAGGACCAGTGGCCCAGTGCACGAAATTCATGCACATTAAAAAGGAATTAACTAGAGGAAATATTTTAATATTGCTATTTGCCCTTTCTCTACAATAGAAGTGTCAGAGATGAAAGAAAATTAGTAAAACGTATATGAAAATCTTCCTCCTGTCAGAGTCTGGGGCATACTACGGACCCAGAGACAAGTCCCCACCCACCTGCATGCATCTCAAAATTGCACGAGACCCAGACCCGGCCAGCTCCAACCCCATTGGGCGAGATCCAGACCCGGCAAGCCCCACCCCCGTCAAGCCCCGCCGGGTGGAGGGCACAGCCTCAGGTTCCCCAGCCCGGCACCGGGCAAGGGTCACAGCCTCAGATCCCCCGTCAAGCCCCGCCAGGTGGGGGGTGCAGCCTCAGGGCCCCTGTCAAGTCCCAATGGGCAGGGGGCGCAGCCTCAGGTCCCCCACCCCAGCTCGGCACCACACAGCCTCAGGTCCCTGCTGATCACTCACTATGGCTCGTTACGGGAACCCCGCCTCCACTGTGGGAGCAGCCATTTTGTGACCGTGTGATGGAGTGAGGGTCAATTTGCATATTACCACTCTATTATATAGGATATTAAGAAGATTCTTGGAGAGAACATAAACTTGTAACCAGCATTCAGAATGTATGAAGATTAGAAGGGAGCTTGTGGCTCTCAAAAGATTCCATTTTGTTCTTTTCATATCAAACATGATCTTAATTGAATCTGTTGGCAATATTGATTTTTAGTTTTAATAACTAGAGGTATTACCTAAAATAAAACTTAAGAGTCATGATTCTTGACTAACGTGTTTCTCAAAATACCCTGCTGGGTTGTGCACCTTTTATTTAAGTAATACACATTATGCAGGATTTGTAATTATGTTTCTGTAGAAGAATTCAAAAACACCTTTCAAACCATGACCTTCTGAGCTTGGGGAAAGATGTTGTAGGTATTATTTTGTCACTAGAACCTGACTTGCTAAATACTGTTAGTGTGATGTAAAATGTACTAGTATGATTTTCAAAAATTTTGATCTAGAGAGTAATCCATTTCATATTTCTAACTAGCATATAAACATTCTTAACAAGAACAACCCAAAAGCTTTACCTTAGCCACATGCAATGTCTTCTGAAATTTTCTGATCTGTTTTATTCTATTTCATAAACCACTGTTACCAATGTTACTAAATTAGTTTCACAACCCACTAAAATGTTGCAACATGCAGTTAGATAAACACTTCATTTCAAAGTAAACACTTCACTTCTGATTTCCTTCCAGAGTAAGACCATGAGATTGTTTGAAACACCTAGAAAAATCTTAAGATTTATTAACTTTTTTAGTATCTTCCATTCTTATGCCAGATCATTATCTGGTAATATAGCCCTCATCCTTCAGCATTGGCATAGGGCACTCCACATACTTGTTCAAAATAAGAGCACAAAAGCACTCAAATGCATCCTGGAATTGTATTGTGATCCCTTTAAGTACAATAAAAGGTAATTCCACTGAATCTATATTATAACCTTTCATTTTTTCCTCCATGCCTTCTATTAATTTTTCTACATTTGATAAGGTTTGCATTTCATATGAAGTTCTTAACAAGTGATTTATATTGAATGCCACGCTTTAAATGTAAAAAATAGAGTTATCACAATGAAAAGGAAGCATGTCAAATAAAAGAGCAGGCAGACAGGGCTTGATTGATGTTCGGAAGTTCTTTTTGCCGTGAACTCCCGTCAGCCTAGAAATCATAAAACAAAAAGGCGGCTTGGTTCAGCTCACATGCCCTTAGGGGAAGTATGGAAAAGGATTTAAAATTCTGATAGAGTAACTTCAAAAATGTAGCAGCTGAAATAATTTATTTCACTATAGAGCCACCAACTGAACTTTTACGTTGAAATTATTCTTTTTGAACTCGCTCATGGTGGCAGGAAGCTCAGTGGTGTCTGCACCTTCGTGCTGAAGATGACGGACTCACAGCCTGCCTTCCCGCCAAGAACCAAAGAGCAGTGGCTGCTCTGGTCTTGCCTGTGCTTTCTCATTGATCATTTCCTGAATAGTGGGGAAAAAAACATCCCAAAGCCTGTGATTTAAAAAAAAAAAAAAAAGAGGTGAGAAAGAAAGAGTCTGAGGGTAATGGAGAAGTTATTCTTTTCTTCTTAAGGGGATTTTTTCCAAAGATTCGTTTTGGGCATTGTGTGAAAACAACAGAAACAACATTGGGCTACCCAGTACTTGGGCATTCTAACCCATAGGACTGACACATTCAGTTACCTGGGATTGGGACACTTGCTGGACCTTCAGATCATCTTAGAAGAAGTAGAAAAGAAGGGCAGTAGTGCAGCAGGCAAGAGCCACTGCTTGTTGTAGAAACATGTTCATTCTCTATTCTCTTTATCAAGTGCCATGCGCAGCTCCATGCATCCCTTTGTTCTGAGTGATTGTTGAGAAAATGACCATCAAGGAAAAAGAAACCCTGTCATCTTTGGACAATGGTTTCCAACCTGACCCCATCCATGAGAGTTGTAGGTTACCCTTGGTTAACTCCAAATATACAGAATAATGATAAAGAGCCAATAAACTATAAAATAAATTTCTATCCTGTTAATCAAAAGCAACATATTTTAATGTATTTATCTACATATGTATGCGAGTATATGACCTATCATCTATCCAATCTGAAAAAAATATTTATACATAAGAATTCAGATGCTGCCAAAACCGGTTCGGCTCAGTGGATAGAGCGTCGGCCTGCGGACTGAAGGGTCCCAGGTTCGATTCCGGTCAAGGGCATGTACCTGGGTTGCGGGCACATCCCCAGTGGGAGATGTGTAGGAGGCAGCTGATCGATGTTTCTAACTCTCTATCTCTCTCTCTTCCTCTCTGTGAAGAATCAATAAAATATATTTAAAAAAAAAATAAATAAAAAAAAAAAAGAATTCAGATGCTTTGCAATCATTCTATTATCCATGGTGCTCTGTAACTCATAAATTGGAAAACATTGCTGAAAAATTTTAAAGATTAATATTTCATTCAGATGAAGAAAATAAAACGAAAGGGATCCTTGAATTAATCTTCTAAATAGTTAGAAACTTAACAATAAAAATAATGGGAGTGTGAATAAAGAAAAATGTATTACCTAATTTGCCTCTATAGATAGCTATACCTTGAGATGAGTGGAAAAAGCTTGAAAGGAAGGATATGTATACTTTTGTTTTAGATGAACATTTTCCTAGATTCTACAGATTTTATTAGATCAGAAAATATTCGATAGGTATGAACAATATTTGTAATTTTAATAATTTTCTGTGCTAATTACTGAAATACATGATCTATTATTAAAAATCACTAGGGCCTTGGCTGGGTGGCTCAGTTGGTTAGAGAGAGTCTCTCTGTTTCTCTCTTTCTCTCTCTCTTTCTCTATCCTTCCCCTCCCCCCCTTCTCTCCTCTCCCTATAAAAAAATCAATAAAAATATATCCTCAGGTAAGGATTGAAAACAATTCCTAGATAACTGGAACCAAGAAAAGACACAATGACAATAACAATAGAAACAAGTTTTTACATGTATGTCCAGCAAAAGGGAAATAATTAGAATTATAAAGTACATTTTTGATTTAAGTTATTAACATTTTAGCTTTTTTTTTTTTTTTCCAAGGAGGAAATGTTTCCATTCTGAAAAAATAAAATGTTTCAAGATCAGATACAGAACTTCCAACCTGGAAAATTCTGCTTTGGGGTAGAGGTTAACATTGAATCATTTCATGGTTTATAGTTAATTAGCATTTACCTAAAGTTGAATAGAGATAGTCAAGTGAAAAGCGATCTCTGGTTAACAAGCTGTTATAACTGACGGTAATTTTTGTCCCCCGCCGTGAACAGCTAGGTTGCATTCTGTGTGGATGAAACGGTTTTCAGTGGAGCATACCATGATTTTCATAAGTCTAATCCTGGCTGGGATGTTGGGAAAATGGAACACAGCCAGAATAATTAAAATGAGATTTAAGGCCGTATTTTAGAAGGCTTTTATTTTTCATGATTGTTTTGTTTGTGACTGCAGTTACTTCTGAAGTCTCAAAAATTTCAGGTATGAAAATAAATTTGTTGCCAAGGAAAGTTGTGAGCTTTGATTTAAATTCCAGCTGTTACTACTAGCTTTGTCATCTTGATCAGTTCACTTAACTTACCTGAGATGCAACTCCCTTAACTGTAAAAGCAGGTGTAATTACTTACCTTGCAGGGTGGTAAGAAGGTTCTATAGCATATCTAAAGTATCTGTCATGCTGTGTTCAATTAATCATAGTTGCTATTATTATTATCACTAGAATTGTTATCAGTATAATGCATATAGACATTATTATTATTTATACTACAGGCCCAGTGCACAAAAATTTGAGCACTTGGGTGGGGGGTTCCCTCAGCCCAGCCTATGCCCTCTTGCAGTCTGGGACCCCTTGGAGGATGTCCACCTGCTGGCTTAGGCCTGCTCCCTGGGGGATCTGGCCCAAGCTGGCAGTCAGACATCCCTCTGGTAGCCTGGCAGCCCCCGGGGGATGTCCACTTGCCAGTGGAGAGCAGGCCTAGGCTGCAGTCGGACATCCTTAGTGCTGCTGAGGAGGCGGGAGATGCTCCCATCACCACCACTCTACTGGCAGCTGGCAGCCTGGCTTGTGGCTAAGCAGAGCTCCCCCTGTGGGAGCGCACTGACCACCAGAGGGCAGCTCCTGCATTGAGCGTCTGCCCCCTGGTGGTCAGTGTGTGTCATAGTGACCAGTCATTCCCAGTCTTTCTGCTGTTAGGGTCAGTTTGCATATTACCCTTTTATTATATAGGATAGCCGCCTGGTGCATGGGTGGGGGCCGGCTGGTTTGCCCTGAAGGGTGTCCCGGATCAGGGTGGGGGTCCCACTGGGGTGCCTGGCCAGCCTTGATGAGGGGCTGATGGGTGTTTGCAGGCTAGTCACACCCCCTTCAGGGTGGGGGTCCATACTGGGGTGCCTGGCCAGCCTGTGTGAGGGGCTAATGGCTGTTTGCAGGCTGTCCCCACCCCCTTCAGGGTGGGGGGTCCCCACTGGGGTGTCTGGCCAGTCTGGTTGAGGGGCCCAGGGCCGTTTTCCGGCTGCCCAAGCCCCCCAGCGACGGAAGCTCCCAACCTCTCCTTTTTTTCTTAATTCTGGGATTTATTACATTCTATGATTGAAACTTTGTAGCCTTGAGAGGAGCTCAGAGCCGGCCAGGGCGGGTAGGAGGGAAGCTTCCTGCTTGCTCCAGCTCCATGGCCAAGTCTTGCTGAAAGTAGGTATCTGGGGTTTATTTACCTTCTATAATTGAAACTTTGTTGCTTTGAGTGGAGCTCAGAGCCACTGCAGGCGGGAAGCTTGGCTTCCTCCATTGGGGCAACCAAGCCTCCTGCTTGCTCCAGCTCTGTGGCCGCCATCTTGGTTGGGTTAATTTGCTTATAGTCGCTGATTGGCTGGTAGGCATGGTTTAAGGTGTAGCGAAGATATGGTCAATTTACATGTTTGTCTTTTATTAGTGTAGATGTGATTCAGTAGTTGATTCTTTAAATATATACTGAAAACACACTCATTTCTAATGAAGTTATCAGGTTAAATATGTCCAATATAAAAGAAATGAATGGGGCTTCCAATGCATTGGTATGATGAACCCATGATAATAAAATTTGGAAATGCCGAATGTAGTCAGCTGACTCAATTTCTCTAATATGACAGAACAGATGAGATCCTAGAGCAGTGATGGCGAACCTATGATATGCGTGTCAGAGGTGACACGTGAACTCATTTTTTTGGTTGATTTTTCTTTGTTAAATGGCATTTAAATATATAAAATAAGTATCAAAAATATAAGTACAGTGGGGCCTTGACTTACGAGTTTAATTCATTCCATGACGGAGCTCGTAGCTCAAATTACTCGTATGTCAAATCAAAAAGTGAACGAGTGAGACACGTGATGCTGGGCTGATGTTGTGGCGTTCACTGTGACATTCGCTGTGCCAACTAGCGGTGGGGTATCTGAAGCTGGCTCGTAACCCGAATTTTAGCTCAGAGCTCAAAGCAAAAAATCGGCCAAGAGACGGCTTGTATCTCGAAAAACTCGTTAGAGGGGACACTCGTAAGTCAAGGCCCCACTGTATTTGTTTTACTATGGTTGTAAATATCAAAAAATTTCTATAAGTTAGGGTTTTTCAAAATGCTGACACGCCAAGCTCAAAAGGTTCACCATCACTGTCCTAGGGGGACCCAGATTGTCACTTCCATGAGTTGTCTTCACACCTTTGGGACCTGCCTCTTTTGAATGAATATTGCTCCTTTGGCAATTGTATACAAGGTTGTAAAATGTACATCTCTCTGAATGCATCTGCATTCCAGCCAGGACTTCTTTCTTAATGTTGTTGTCCAGACAACAGTATTGATATTTCCAAGAACATTCCAACCCACAATCCCCTTTCCATTTATACTGAGCATAGAGCAAGATGGATGGAGGCAAAAGGAAGTCTTTCAGAGGCTTTACATAAAAATGATCAAAGAAAGAGAAGCTGAGAGCACAGATAACTTGGTTGTGGTAGGTGTAGGTCTCTCCACAAGATGGCACTCATTCTCCCTTCTTTTCTTTTCTTTTTTTTTTTTCCTTTTTCAATTGACAAAAAATAATGTTGTCACTTTTTTCTCCCCACGGTCATAGAACAAATATATTTTTGGTTTATGTATTGAATGTAGCTTGTTTCAAGCATTTTAAAAAACATTCTATCATCTTTCTTATTCTAGGTAGTAAGGAGTGTAATTTTACATCTGAGGCTCTGTTTGGATGTGAAAACACTGTTAAGTCAGGAGGATACTTTCCCCACTTTTACTCCCAAGTGCAACGAAGTTCATATTAACCTTCTAAAAATGTTCTACTGGAGTGTCTATGGAGTATAAACTACTTGAAACACAACTGAAGAGTAAAAAGAATCAGAATGGTCCCCCCTTTTCTTTTTATCATTATTATTTTAAATTTTAAGTGGAGTTATTTTTCCATTTGAAACAAACAAACAAACAAACAAAAAAACACCTCTCTGGTACTTCCATTTGGACATGAGCTAGAAGCTTATTTACCTCCAAAGAGCCTTGGGTTTTTTCATTCTTTAGTGATGTGAAATTTCACAGCTATATTCTTGTCACCTTAAGCTAACATCCATTGGAGTCTATAAATCATTTTAATTGTTCTTAAAATAGAAAAAAAAGCTAATTTGTTAAATAAGTTTTAAGATCAGATGCAAAGAAATATATGTTACTTATTAAAACATTAGAGAAAAAAATGTTAGTCTATCCATTCCACTAAAAATAGGCTTTGAGTGGTAAGTAAATAAAGAAAGGGAATTTAATTGGCCATTTCATGCTTGTATCTTTAGCACTCATATCAGATTATATTTCATAGTTACCAATCTTCTTTCAAAAGCCTTCGACGGTATGGAGTACATGTGGGCAAAATTATAGCTTATTTGATTTGTAAATGGGGCGATAATGTTTCTCTATTGAGAAACTCTAATTGTAGTTTCCAGTGTCTAGACTTTCCTCTGGTACACTCTAGAGTAGTTTACAGTTTCTATAGGAGAGATGACTGAAGATTATGGTACAATCGTCCATGCCTTGATCGTAACAGCTATTTTTGTGGCGTCTTTGCCTCTTTAGGATACCAACACTCTGTTGGAAGCTAATATTGTAGAGTGCTTGTCACCCTCTAGCGCAAGTCACACTTTGAAAGAAGAAGGCAGAACAATCCCAGGATGGTTCTAAGAAGAGAAAAGTAAGGCTGATATCAGAATGCTCATAAGAAAAACAAAACCAAAGCTTGAATGATTTTAATAAAAATAATAGCCACTGCTATAATAACTTGTTATGGGCTAGGCAATAAACTAAGCACTTCAGATTTACTAGCTCATTTGCGACTGTCAATATTCCGAATGATCAAAATCATTATCTCCCTTGTTAACAGAAAGGATGGCTGAGAACCAGAAAGGTTGAGTGGCGTGGATGTGGAGGTAGGATTTAAAGCCACTTGTGGCTTGTTCCAAAGCCTATGCCTTTAACCATATAGCATCAGGGATTTATCTCTTTTCCGTCGCTGGCGAGGAACTGTTGTTTTTCCTCTAGTTTTAAATAAAAGTTTAATTCCGACTCATCTTGGATTAATATAGTATGTGGTATGATGAATAACTCCAACATATTTTTTTTCTATACTGATAACACATTGTCTCAATACTATTTATTAAACAGTAATTTATTTCTCAATTGTGGGAGATTCTTATAATCATTTGAATTTCTTTTGCCATTCTCAATTGTATTTTATCAGTCTGCCTTTATGGGTTTTGAATGGTTCTTTAATATGTAATTATTGCTTTGTGATTTTAATCTCTGATAGAATAAATTATACAAAGATATATCAAATTTATTTCTTAGACAAGGTGATTTTTTTTCATGTCCTCTAATGTTTCCTTTTGCCAGGAAAAAAAAAAGTACATTAACTTCTAAAACCAACTCATATGTTCAAGAAGAATGAAATGTTATCAGTTGGGAATAAATGACACATTATTTAGGATAACACATTATGCCTGTGAGTTGTGTCAGCTGATGCAATGGTGTGATTGACAGTTTTTATTGCATCATTTTTTGAGTCTCTGAAATTAGGAAATGAAGTAGTTGGTCTCTAACTTTTCTTAAAATGCTGAAGTTCTGTGACTCTTTCTTTGTTTTCCTGAAATAACTCTGATTATTTACACGGCTCCCATGTCTAACAACATAATTCCTCTGAGAGGCGAAGGCAGTCTCAGACACCATCTTGTCTGGGGCACCTTCCCTGACGGCCACCACAAGACCCCACAGCCAGATCCCTTGCAGGCTCTCCTGGCTTCTCCTCTCTGCCTGACAACCTGTACATATCACTGCACAGGCCCTGTTATGACACAGTAGGAGAAGAGTAATTTATTAAATGAATTCAGTTCCTGCAAGGCCTGTGGAATGATCTTCATTGTGACAGTATAACCCCCTGTGTGATGGAGGTGAGAATACTAGTAAGTTTCCACCCAGCTGCTGTTGCTCAGTAGTTGAGCGTCAACCTATGAACCCGGAGGTCACTTTTCCATTCCCAGTCAGGGCACATGCCCAGGTTGTGGGCTCGATCCCTGGTAGGGGACATGCAGGAGGCAGCCAATGGCTCATTCTCAGCACTGATGTTCCTATCTCTCTCCCCTCTCCCTTCCTCTCTAAAATAAATAAATAAATAAATAAATAAATAAATAAATAAATAAATAAATATATTTTTAAAAAAGAATAAGTGTTCACACCTGGGAATTTGAGGTTCTGGCCTCACAGGAATCTGCTTGAGTTGCTTTCAAGAGACAGTTTTATCCTGGCCACAGCTCAAATGTTTGAAATTGGAGTGAAAGCTGAAATGAGAACTAAAGTACCTGCTAACTGTGATGACAAGAGGAGCATATGTGAATTTTTAAAATTCTCTCAGTATAGGCTGAGCAGCAGGATCTGTACATACATGCATAATGAGAAGCGTAGAACATTTCAGTCTCCATCCAGAAAACCATAGAGGTTATCCTAAAGTTTGAAACTTAAAGCCCTTGTGTCTTCTCACTGTAATTTATTATTTACCTTCAGTCACAAACTGGTTATTCTTGTTACAAGAGTGTGCTGTGCGGAGACTCTGAGAACTGGGTCTCAGACACAGGAAATCTCATCACATCTTGATCGTTTAATGCAAGGTTATCTAGACAATGATAATATATTCTATATACATAGAAATAAGATTTTCCCACCTAGCATGTTGTCTGCTTACATCTTAAAGAACATTTCTGGTAAATATATCTAAAATGAAGGTGGGGATATTTTACAACTATAAACCATCCTTGCATAGCAGGGATGAGGTCCATTAATTCTCAGAGCTCGTGGGAGGGCTGGCAATTCGTAAGTGGTAAATCCAGAGAGTTATGAAGATATTAAATCTCACATCTGGTGAGAAAATGTGTTTTTTCACGGGGTTGATTGATGGACACTTTCCCATTACAGTGCAGTTTGGGAAATCGCACCGCTAATTGCTAGGGTCTTAGCAAAGCTCTGTAGCTCAATTCCAATTACTTTAGTTTTGAAAAACAGAACAGCTGGATGGTGAAATTGCCTGGAGTTGTCACCGAGGGAGGGCACCAGCCAGCAATCCGACCTCTGCCATTCCTGACTTGGATTTCCTACAGAACTGTTAGTGCAATCGAAGGCCCCCCCGGTATCTGAGGTCTCCTTGCCAGGCGCTTTCTTCTGGCTCAGGAGCAAGTCCCCTGTTTGCTTATGCTCAGGTGATAGCAGCCCCATCATCAGCCTCCCCCACACTGATTAGTACTCATCCGCCCTTCTGTTCACAGGGGAGAGATGAGAGGAAATCTCATCACATCTTGATCTTTTAATGCAAGGTGATGGCTTCCATGCTTTAGAGCCAAGCAGAGTTTTAAATCTTCCCCTCAGAGATTCCTTTGCTGTCGTATTGACCATTCAGAATGTTGTTTATGGGGCAAATTATATGTCTCCACACTTAATCTCTTTGTCTCTGGATAATTATAGAAAGATCAACTCCAGTCATGGTTTGGAAATGACCCGGCATCATTGGCTAACTGTAACCCACTCCACATCTACTCCAGCTCACTGGCTGCTGGAATCAGACACACATCAGATGTTCTCTTTGGTCAATATAACACAGGCTCCGGGGCGCTCTGTGTTGCTTGGGGCAGCTCTGAACATATAAGGGGTTTTTGTCAGTAGTTTAGGATTTAGGAGCCATGATAAAATGAAGACACGGCAAGTGTGACAAAGTCTCAAGGAGAACAGAGTTGGGCAAGAGTTTCAAAGAGAAATCTTTGTGAGCAGGAGGAAAGCTGAGAAAGCTGGGAAATTAGAGAAAACGGTGTCTTGCATTTCCAGAATCCCTTCTTAGTGTTCGCCATAGTTTTTGATGTTGTAAATTAAGACTAATAATTTTTAGTGCCCTTTCCAGTCAACACTCTTGAAATATGTGTTCAGCACATTTTACGGGGTGAACTGAGGCAGGGACTGGGGGGCTACAAGAGAAGGGCCTTTCCTCTTTGGCAGTTGCCTGAGCAGTCACTCAGTCCCCAGACCTCTGTAATACTCAGATAAAAAAAATACCTTCCCAAACTGCTATTACTCTGGGGGAAATGCTTTCTGGGAGTCTTACTTCCCTTCCCTCCCAGAGATTTATCAATGAAGTCACTGTATATCTACGTGGTCTCTGCCTTGTCCTTACCCAGCTATTAATAACCCCCATATAACCCTCCAAAGGGTTCCAGGTTGGATAACACGTTATATAGTCACACTCATTATCAGTGTATATCTTCGGATGTACAGTGTGGTGATGGCGGTGGTGGTGGGGAGGGGGGCTGGAGGTGGATGAAGGTAGAAGAGGGCATAGAGATAATAAATGGTATTGGAAAACGTTTAATTAAATTAAAAAAAAATCTGGTCACATAGGAAATGAAATCTGGTAAGTAAAATTTCCTCAGTCTTCCTATATTTTCTGAGCTGTTCTTAACCTTTATAGACAGATCCCCTGGGGAGTGACCCAACCCTCAATCAAGCCATTCATAAAATCTCTGCGTCATAGAAATTTAGGTCTGATGGGACCCATACAACAAATAAACAGCCGAAACCGGTTTGGCTCAGTGGATAGAGCGTCGGCCTGCGGACTGAGGGGTCCCTGGTTCGATTCCGGTCAAGGGCATGTACCTGGGTTGCGGGCACATCCCCAGTGGGGGATGTGCAGGAGGCGGCTGATCGATGTTTCTCTCTCATCGATGTTTCTGACTCTCTATCTCTCTCCCTTCCTCTCTGTAAAAAATCAATAAAATATATTAAAAACAAAAACAAATAAACAAAAAGCATCTTTGCAAATTAAAGGGTGCACCTTCCTTTCAAAAACCAAGATCTAATAGTGTACATCAGCGTTGTTTTCATTTGTCATTCTTTCTTACTTTGTATTTTGCATCAATGGCAAATCAGTCACTTCTGAAATCTTTGAAATAATCACTATCTAAGCTGTTGTTTTACCTCCTGTAACTTTTCCTTCTGATATTTAACTCTTTCCTGACATTATTCTCACTCGTCTCTTGTAGGCCTTCTTTTCCACCTTCTCCCCACTGTGGATCTGTCCTGTTTCTTTGCCAAGCTGGCCTCTGGCTCACCCACTTTCTGGAGACGGGGTGGAGACCTGTGGACAAGGCGTGTGTGGTGATGAAGAGAGGTAGGATTGTTTATGTGCACCTTTTTTTAGCAAACCTGAACACTTCCAACTGCATTTCCAATGTGCACTTTTTCAGTAGAGACCCTGACTTTTTTAATGTTCTCCAAAGATGTTTTTTTTTAATTTTTCTTGTTTATTATCTTTGTTGTTGAAAGTATTACAGATGTTCCCCCACCCCCTTATTTTTTTTCCCCATCGACAGTAGGGATTTTATTAGTTTCATTTAAGTGTATGCACTAGGTACTTTTTTCCATCAAGATTCATTTATTTCTAATCCTAATCACAGAGGCCATTTATTTAGATTCTATTTTGTATTCAGTGTTGATCTTCTTTCAGAAAGTATTGGAGATTTAGTTCTATTTCATTCTCTCCCTTTCCTGACTGCAATTTCACAGAAAGAAAAAAAATAGATTTCTTTTTAGTAGCTCAGTTATTCTTAGTTCTGTAATTGTTTTCCATATGTGATTTCTGTCTCCCTGGCTTTATTCAGAGCTTACTGGCGGGGATGGAGTGGGGATCAGGTTTTCATACACTTTTTGGATATTTTACAGAACTGAGGTTCTTGTCAAGGACATGAAAAATTGCATTGGCTCATAACCAAAGATGTCAGTACTGTGACTGTCTCCCATTTTTTGAGGCAGGACCTGCTTTAGCCAGGGCTCATATAGGGTGTCCCAAAATTCATGCAAGATTTGAATTTTGCGTGAGCATTAACAACAACAAAAAATAAAAGTCTAATTTTACTTGGTTTATTGAATCAGATTCTAATATCTGTTGCCCTTTGATTTCAATCCCTTCAATTTGGTAAGCATTACCAAGTACCAATTATGGCCCAGGAGCAGGGACAATGAAGACCAATGAAGACCACGGCTTTGCGTATGTGCCAGCAAAGCCGTGGAGGGCATTTACCCAATGTGCTACTCCATACATAACCCTATACTGTAACTTTATGAATCAATAAAAAAAATTACAATTTTTAATTATAAACCTGTGTTTTCTATCAAAATTACTTCTTGCGTGAATTTTGGGACACGCTATAGATTGCAAGCATCAGAAACCACTTCTAATGTACTTAAGGAAAAGTGAGAATGTTGCTGGGACTTGTTGAAAGATTACGCAGGGTTGCCCCCAAAAAACTGAAGGACCAATGGAAACCTAGCATTAGGAACATCAGAACCCAGGGCAGCCCTGGAGTGCCACGTAACTGTTACTGATGGGCAAATTCTATGGTCTTTGTGTTGTTGTGCTCGAGATTCAGTTTCTAGAACTGAGTTCAGGTTATGGGCAGCTTTTGAACAAGGAAGGGTGTGCTTTGGACCCGTGCTACTTTCATGAGTGGATAGAGAGTTTTTAAAGCCCTGCTTCTAAAGCCTTCTCTCTGTGTGCTACTTCAGACTCCGTGTACCTAACAGCACAGCAATAGCACTGCCAGCCATGGAGTGTCCTTTATTTCATCCCACTGTTGTTGTTTTTTTACATTTCTTACCCAGGCACACAGGCATGCCCTCGCTACTACTCTACCATCCATTTATCTATAGATCATCCATGGCTTTTCTTTAGCTACAGGTTTTATTGTAAGCATTTATATCTCTGTGGCATCTACAGATTTCGATGCAGGTTACGGAAATGAATAGCAATACAAAGTTACTAGTTCTAATAGAATGCTATTAACATGGGAAAATACGTTTATGCATGATTTAAAAACTTGAATTTATAACATTTTTGTATCCCGTTGACATGTGTTCAAAGTAATATGCAATTTCAGATTTATTCAGTTATAATGTCATTTTTAAAAGATTATCTTTAGACATTGTGATGGCTTTAGAATAAATCTAGCTCAAAATTTCATCTTTGTTGTGGAAAAGAAAGCTCTTAAATGTCTTTAAACATAGTCCATCTTTCGGTGACCTGTTTGGAGACAAGTTTGTCTCCTGAGTATATTAAACAACAGTAATTCCTGGCGTGTCTCCAGCGCTGTGTATTTTCAAAGCAATTTGCAATAATCAATTCATTTAAACACCCAGCAATGCCGTCACTGAGAAGGAAATGTAACCTGGCCACCACCTGAGCTGGTACCGGCTCCCAAATTACCTCTGTGCTCACATCGTAGAGCTTTGCTTTGATTAAAAATCACCCTTGGAACAATTGAGAGGCTAAATATAAGCTACTCCATTCTACTTCTTTGTCTTTTATTTGCTCATAAATGGAATAATCTATTGCTACTTCAGTGGGAGTTGTGTCTCCAGTACTCCTCAGAGATGGTTTGCCTGTATAAATATGAGGACAAGCTGTTGTGGTAAAATCCTTTTAGAAGACTTTTTGTATTCACCCTTTAAGGTCCAGCTCAGATGTTATTTTATAACTGAAATGTTCCATAAAACTCCTTCTGTCTTGCTGTGAGTTAATTGATTTCTCCCTCCTGTGTTCTCACAGAATGTTATACATACTTCTGCTACAGCTCTCGTCACAGTGTTGGTGTAGCTTGAAGTCTAGACAGGGAGCATTCCTCTGGCCTGTAACCATGTCTCATTTGTTCATCTATTCTCATCCTTCAGCACAGTGTCTGGAATATGTAGAAACCCAAGCATCTTTAAAGCCTGTTTTAGAACTCAGCTTCTCCAGGTCGCTCTCACTGAGCCATCTACACTTTGTTCTGGTTGACATGAAGAGTAGAAGGGGGGCATCCCAATCATATGGATTCAGGGCAGTCTCCCTGGAGGCATTAATTCTTTGGCTAATTTTTCAGAATGATGACATGTTGTTGAAAAGGAGAAAAGACAATCAGACTAGAAGGGAATGAACGAGTTGTATAAAAATTCCAAGACAAGAAAGAGCATAACACTCTGGACTACAGTCTTAACAATAGTGATCATCACACATCAGCATCCTCTTTATCATCATCACTGCCATTGTCATCTTATAAGAACCATTTATTGAGCACTTTTTAGGTCCCTAGCACTGCCCTAGGTGGCTCACCGACTTGATCTCACATAATAACCTCAATAGATATGCAATGTGGGAATTATATTATCATCTTTCTCATATGAAAATAGTCAGCTTCAGGGAGACTATAAAACTCAATTTCTGTAAGCTAGTAAGCAAGGTCGCTTGGATTTGAGCCTTATGGCATGTGAATTGCATCTCCGTGTGTTGTTTTATGCCACTTAGCTACCATTTTAGGCCTGCTTGCTTCTTGGAATGCCTGCTGATTGTATCGCTTCTCTTTTCTCCTTTGTCCATGAACTGCAAGTGGCGAACCGTCCAGAGGCTACATTCAATGACACTTTTCAGTCCTGTGATTCTGTTCAGAATCCACACATCCCCTAAAAGGCCTCCTATAGAAGGAGTTGCCATTAACAGCAAATGTAGCTCTGATCACAGGAGGAATGAGGACAGGAGCTGAGACCATTATTCTCTATTCTAAGATGTCTAAAGCATACCATAACAGCTTTTATGTTTTCATTCCTTGCTTTGAGGTCTACACCTTGAAGGCTACCTTTCTTCTCAGGTCCGCCAAATGGTTATTATTCTCAAAGTTATAAAAGGGAAAGCTATTAGTGCATGCTCGTGCTGCTTAAGGAAGCCAAAACTTTTCAAATCTTGAGTGCGATTACTTAGGGGGTGTTTAGTTTAAAACAAGGCAAATGGAGCTCTATTGCTTGAAGGTAAAGATGAGATATGTTCCTTACAGGACTTTTGACCATGTGGTAGCTCATTGCTGAGTCAGCTGGAACCGTTTGAAAGTTGCCTGACACAATGCAGAGTCACTTGCAATTTGCATCAATCAAAGAAATCAATGAAATTTGCAAAGCTTTGTGGCTCTCTGAAGATTTAGGTGTTACTTATATCCCAGCCAAGAGTGGCTTACTGTATTGAAGGGTTCCATTCCATCTTCCATCCCAACCATACTATATCATAAAATTAATTCAAGGGGCATTTAAGTAATATGAAAAGGACATAGAAGTGTGTAATGTGGGGTGAGTGCATAGGTGTGTGTGTTTCTGTGTTATTTTTTTTTTTTTTTTTTTTTTGGTGTAGAACATGTATTTACGATTTAGAAAACATGTGGGAATTATCTTTTATTTTACTTCCCTTTTCTTTAATTTATATTTTAATGCCTATCAGTTTCTCACTTGTCCTTGAGTAAGCCTTTATCTTTTGGCAATTGAGCATATTTATTTTTAAATTAATCTTACATGATCCATCTTATGTATACTTTGTTAAAAATTTACTATTAAAGGTTATATGTTTCCTTGATTTTGTCCTGTAAACACCTTCCTTAGGTTGTGGAAGTCTAGACTAGAGGATATGGGTAATGGCAAGGCATGACCTTCAGAAGCACTGAAACTCATGAGATCTTTTACAAGTGATTTCACTCTTGGTCCTACAGGATTTTGTAGGATGTTATTATAATAGACTAGGGGCCCAGTGCACAGATTTGTGCACCTTGAAAGGAACTGTGGGCCACGAGGCTGTGGTGGGGACAGGGGCGGGTCTTGGCCCATCCTCTGAGCCCCTGCCTGGCCCCTCCTGCCGCAGCCCCTGGTCCCCTGTCTGCTGGCAGCCCCACTCCTGCCACAGTTGCTCCCATGCGCTGATGGTGCCGGACCCGCTCGCACCCATTGACAGCACAGAGGAATTGAGCTGGCAACAGTAGCAGGTGTGAGCGGGGTCAGTGCCAACAGTGTGTGGAGTGGTGGCTCCAGCACCAGCAGGGGGTGCAAGAGGCAGCTGCTGGCCCTGATCACCCCTCAGGAGAAGGGGGAGGTGGAGAAGCCCTGAGGACTGATCAGGGCCATCAGCCGCTGCTCGCTTGCACCTGCTGATGGTGTTGAGTAATTGGGGCTGGTGCTGGGTGCCAGCAACGGGTGTGAGCAGTGGCTCCGGCTCCAGTGCCAGCAGCGGGTGAGAGTGGGGTCGGGGCTGGCAGGAGATGCGAGCACTGGTGGGACTGTGGCCCACAGGAGCAAAGAATTTTCAATAACCACCAGAGGCTCGCCCTGATGACAGCGACCAGCACCCCGCCTTGGTCTGGCGCCCCCACTCACCTGCTCCACCATCCAGCCATGGCCAACGCCCACCATGTTCCGCACACGCCCTCTGGTGATCAGTGCACATCATAGCAACTGGTTGTATAGTTGTTTCTCTGTTCAGTCTATTTGCATATTAGGGTTTTATATATATAGATGGTGTTAAAAAAAAAAAACAGAATAGGAGGAAAATAATACAGAGCACTGAATTTATACCCTTGTCACATTAAAGGATAGAAAACTATTAATTGGCATATGTATGTGCTATTAAGTACACTATAGGCTGTATGGCATTAACCTGGACATTCTCAATATGATTAAGTTAACAAAGGCTATCTTCAATTAGACAAACAATGATGGATTTTCAAAAATACCTATGAAATTGTGGAAATAATAACAATTTATGCAAGTTAAGAATAAAACAAGTGAGCATTGTTCAGATAGTGGCAAATAAAGGGTGAGTCATGAAAGTTTCTTAATTGAGGTGGGAAAATAGTAATTTTTAATACATCAAAGAAAATTTAATGGAAAGGTTGGATTTCAGAAACAATTTAACAAAGGCAATAATGATAAATTACAAAGCAGGAATCATGTAAGATACATTTGTCATAATGATAAAGTTTCTGAAAAAAATATCAAGTAGCCAAATTAGAGTTTGAATTATTTGATATCTAATGAGAAAAACATAAAATTGGGGGATATAAGGGAGGAGTCATCTACTAAATGCTCTTTTATAAATATTTTATGAACTTTAAAATAAAGCAATTAAGGCAGTACATTAAATATACATCACAATGCAATTTATAGGCCTTAAAATTAGTAAAAAAGTTTACTATATTTAAGAATTTCCATCTATCCTTTTCTCACGTCCAATGTTTTAATATCTTCATCCACTGTCTTAGGAAAATACTTTCAAATGTGTTGTGTTTTGTTTTGGTTATGCAGTTATGGCTCTGCTAGCCAACTTTCCAACATTCAGTGGGTTCTGATTAAATTACTTAGTTACTGATACTTTGTCCCTGGCAAAGGCTATTCTCTCTCTCTCTCTCTCTCTCTCTCTCTCTCTCTCTTTCCCTTCCTCCCTCCCTCCCTCCCTCTCTTCTTCTCTCTAAACCCCTGTCGCTGTCTCTGTTTCTCTGGGATATATATATATATTTCCAAGCCTTTAGGTGTGTGGGGAAATCAGAGAACAAAACTTAGACATAGAGAAGCCTCATGGCGAAGGTGACCACCAGTTGCACTGACTTCTCTGAGGAGACATTCTTAACTCAGAATTGATGCACACAGAGCCCCCAGCTTCAGCTGAATCTGTGGCATTACGTGTTCCCAATAAAGTCCAGTGCGGTGCCTCACATTTTAGCTTACAGTTCTAAGGAACCATCCTTAAGAGCTTTCTTACACTTGTGAAGGAATTTATGTGTGTAGGGGAGACAAAACTTTACCTCTTCCCATCTCAGATATTCAGCTGGGACTCTTAAGCAAAAAGATTAACAAGAGAAAAATAATGTGTTAGTGTATGCAGCACCCTTCATGCAGGAGAAACCTTTAAGAGTAACTCAGAATGGTGACTTGGAACTCTGGTTGATATAGCCTCTTCAACAAAGAATAATCCATTTGTGGAGAAATGACAAGACAAAGGAAAGCACGTGTAGGCTTCCAAGGATGGCACACTGTTGGGAAGGTAAATATATGCGAGGGAACTAGGAAGTGAGGTTTGTTTATAGATTCCTCTGGTGCCATCTCTGGGCTGATAAGTTTGTCTCTAGTAAAAGGAGAAGTTATATCCCGCCTTCAGGCAGAACAAAGGGAGGGTAGGGAGAGCTTGTCCTGAGTTTGCTACTTCATGGACTTCAGTTCAAAATAATTTCTATGTCAAAGATGCATATTTTGGGGTAACATATTTTGAGTGCATGAGTGGAAGCCCATATTTCAACTTATTTTGGATTAATGGACATCTGCTGTTTATTAGATTGTTATGGATTAATACTCTAGGAGCAGGTGAATGCAGCAGAAATTAAAATTTGGAGTGAAAAGATGGCCTTTCCCTGAGTATTTTCCACACTCTGAGTGTTGGTGGCATCGATGCCTGCATACACAGCAGCCTCTCCCTGCTGTTCTTCTCTTTGTTCATGTTCAGGAGGAGCCATGGCTGAGAGTCAGGCTTCCGGATCCTAGTCCCAGCAGAATATTAACTAGCTTTGTGGTTTGTGCAAAGGCACTTAAGCTTTTTGGGATTTATTTAGTTCTTTTTTTAAATATATTTTATTGATTTTTTACAGAGAGGAAGGGAGAGGGATAGAGAGTTAGAAACATCGATGAGAGAGAAACATCAATCAGCTGCCTCCTGCACACCTCCTACTGGGGATGTGCCCGCAACCAAGGTACATGCCCTTGACCAGAATCGAACCTGGTCCCTTCAGTCCCCAGGCCGACGTTCTATCCACTGAGCCAAACCGGTTAGGGCTTATTTAGTTCTTAAAAATGTAAAATGACTCCTTCATGACGTTGGAGGGAATTTATAGCTTAAAGGTATTTAATTCCATGCATTTCTGGTCTTTAGGTATGTTACAATCTCCACAAGGCCATGGCTTCTGTCTCTGACATATCTAGCACAACGCTGGTTATAATTTAGGCACTCAGGACATTGAATTTAGTAAAAGGAAATAAAGTATTAAGGAATACATCCCTGCCATAAGTTAAGGATGATCTCTTATTCCTTGTTTGCATTGATGTACTGCTGGTGTACGGAATAGGGTTAGCTCTAAAGCTGTTTATGGTAAGGCCAGCCTGCTGCAGACTTCATACTGAAAGGTTGTCATAGCTGGATGTTCAGAACCTTGTGTGCTATATGTCTATACAGAAAAAGGATAGAGAAGAGTAATGGAATCATAATGACTTGTTACCATTTCTTACTAGGCAGTAGTTAAACCTAAGCCCCTCCTCCCACCCACCCCACCACCTTCCAAAAATAACAAATTTAGTTATAACTCATAAATAATCTGTCTAGGATGACTGATTACTCACCTAAGAATTGCACTACTTTATTTGACTTAATTGGGGATGATCTAAATGAAGAATTATTTTCTGGTGAAATGTCAAATGGATTTTTCATTAAGGGGTTTTCCCTAATAGTGAATTTTTTTTCTTTTCTTTTTTTAACAAGAGCTCCCGAACTTTGTTAGTTGAAACCACACCTCCCACAGTTACAGTTAGGTCTGCGGGAATATTATTAAAAGTACATTTTCAGTAGAGGAAGTCTCCTGAAATGTGTTATTGCTAATCTTCTGAGTCATTAGTGGTATTCATATGATAAAATGTTAATGTTTCTCTTCTAATTTAAGTGCATTTCTGAACATACCTCAGAGCCAAGCCATGCTGGGTTGAAATGAGGAATGTGATTGGATTTGATTTTAATGGAACATAACATTGATGGAATTGAGATTGACCTCATTATGATTCTCAATTCCATACTAGATCTTTGCTTTAGGCTTTAAAAAGCATATGGTAATAACTTTTTTTTAAGCTTTGCTGTTAAAGATTTAGTGGAAAGATTATCTGGAATACTTTTTATCAAATATCTTATTTAAATAAGAGGAATTCTTTAAAGCATTAGCATTAAAAATTCACAAAACGCAGGAAATTAAAGATAGAAAAATCTATTAGGTTATCTTTTCTCTCCCAGAAAAAGATTGCTTCAGAGGAAAGAAGTTAAGAAAAGAAAATGAAAATGAAACAATTTTAATATCCATGTTATAAATGAGAGAGGAAAGGATGTATTGGATTGGTTAGAGAAATCAACTGAAATAAATATTTTATTCTTTAAGAAATATTTTACTCCATTTTTATGTAAGTTTACATGTCTGAAACAGTTACAATAAAAGCATCAGTTCTTTTTGTTTCTAAACCTAAGTGACTTTTGAGGTGTTCTCATTGCAAATAAGCAGCTGACATAAAATTTGATTGAAAATCCTTAATGCAAATCATCTGCTTGCAGTACCTTGTTAATATGCTTTGCCTTTTCTGTTTTTGGATTCCCATCTTAGAATTCTGTGTAGGCACACACACTTTTATTTTACTAAATATTTTAATATACATAATTTGAAATTACGTGAAAACTTATGTCTGTATTAGAAAGAAATGATTAACAAACTTATAAATAGAATTATGTTTCTGATTTTACTTTCAAGAACTAATGAGCTTCCATTCTTATTGACCATAAGGTAGATGGGTATAGGGAAGGAAAAACTTGACTGGCAAAAGGGAGATTAACAAAAGAAACAGTTTATCAATGTGTGCATCATGCAAACACACAGAACTCAGTGATGAGTAACTCAAAGACCTGGCTAGAACTTGGCCTTACGTAGCATCTTAATAATAGAACAGTAAATCTGTAAAGCAGTGACCAGACAAAGGAAAAGGTCTTTGAGTATCTAGGGGTGGCACATTGTAGGAAGGTACCTCATTGTAGGTAAGGGCCAGTTAGCAAGGTTTGTTGGTGTAGACTTTTTTGGTGCTCTTTGGTCTCAACCTTGGTAGTAAGGTTGTTATATCCTTCCCAGTTTGGTGGGGATCAGAGGCCAGGGGCTTGTGCCTTCATAAGAGGGATTTATGTATTTACTAGAGGCCTGGTGCATGAATTCATGCACGGGCGGGGTCCAGCTAGCCCTCCCAGATGGGGGCCCATAGGGCGGGGCTGGCCATGGGGTCTAATGCTGGAAGCTATAGTTTTCCCCCAGCTGGATCTAATTATACTTTAAGGATGGCCAAAAGAAAACCCACAACAGAACTGTTTTTGCATTTCACGTTCCGTGAGATGAAGTTGTTGATGTGTTGTTTGCAAACGTATATCAAGATGGATGATGGCCCTTTAATGATTTCTCTGTTCTTCCCTGGGCTCTGCCCTCAGTTTCCCAATATGATCTTCATGTGTGTTTGTTTAAAAGCCTTTCTGTTTTTGAATGTGCCTACCCTTCACTGTTGCTCCTGGCAGCCTGCGGGTCCTCTTCACCATCCCCTTTAAAAGAGAGATTGAAAGCTCAACTAAATCTGCAAGGCACCACAATTTCACAAAATCCCCACCCAGCCTCTCTATATTCCTCAGCAAAGGGCTGCCATCCTGTTAATGCTTAGGTCGCCTTTTTGGCTAACTTGGAAGGTCCCCTGGGCCTGTGGGCCATGGAGGGAGAATTCCACACTTGGCGGCAGTATTAGCAGAGCCCTCTGGAGACTCTGGGAGGGGACAGAAGTGACTGATAATTATTTTCTTGTGCTTTCACTAATGTACATGCACCAGGGAGCCAGGCAGTGATTTAGGGGTGTTGGGGGCCGATTGGGGCCGGGGCCTGCCAGGGGGGAGGGGATGGGGGTGGTGATTGGTGCCCAGATCAGGCTGGTTGGATGCCACAGTGCGTGTCATAGCCACAGGTCGTTCTGGTTGTTCTGCCCTAACAGTCACTGGGCTTTTATATATAGATGTCCTGCTCTCAGGCTGATGTGGAAGGAGGGCAGGTTGTAGTGGTGGCTGGAAGAGACCTCCTGTTGTGTTTGCTTTTTCTAAATTGCCTTCAGCTCAAAATAATCCTTATGCCAGAGTAGTAAATTTTGAGGTGGCATACTCTGAACCCCAGCATGAGCTAGGGAACAGACTTTGGATTAGTCAACGTGGAACATCACTGATGCTTTGTTTCAATGACCACTTTTGGATGACTTGGTACCGTTTAGGAAAATGTTCAATCTTTTGGATATTCTCCATCCTGACCCTGTTCCTCTCCAGCTGGGCATGTGTGGCTTTTTCCCTTGTGGTGGGGATATAGCTTATTAGCAAGAGTGTGGCTGGTCTGGTCTGCTCCCAGCACTGGCAACTGTGAGGTAGACTGATCCCATCTGGACATTTGGGAGGAATGCTCGCACCCACAATTGCAATTAATAGTCCAGCAATGCGTCACCCTTCTTGATTTTCTGTGTTCTGTAGCTTTTTCTTACTCCTTATTCAATTTTAAGATTGATCCTACAGATTTGGATAGAATTGATGCTAAGGGTCCAGTAGCCTTAGCCCTGCCCTGGAGAGAGAAAAGATAAGGAAGCTGAATAAAATAGATGGCTCTGATTTTGTAAATAATATTAACTTTCATACCTGAGTAGTATTAGACTTAGTGTCTCAGAAAACTTACAGGTCCTAATAAATGATGATCAAGTGAGCAATAAGGTCCTATAGGATTCACCCTATGTGTGTCCCTACACTCATCTTGTCTCTCTCACTCCCCGTTGTCTATAAGTCACATTGGTCTCCTTTCTACTCCATCTTGCCAAATTTCCTCTGAAACTAGGCCTTTGCACCTGCTGGTCTCCCACCCTAGAAAGCTCTTTGTTTAGACGGTTCCTTTTTATCCTTCATTGTCACCTCTCAAGTGGTCTATGTTCTTTATTCGTGGCTGTATCCCTAATGCAAGCATGTCAAACTCAAAGCCTAACACGGGCCAAAGAAACAAGGTTTAAGTTTATGTGGGCCACAAAAAAAAAAAGCTTCAATTTTCATAGAAATGTAGGTTTATTTCAATAGAGACATACTGAATACAAAGAGCTGAAATAAATGAGTAATCGTTAACATAAAATAATAGAACATTTTAATAAAAATTAATATTTTTTTCTTGAACATTAACCTACCAGACACTGAATAACTGCACAAATTAATAAGTATAATCAAATAAACCTATTTTTCTTGTTCTCCGAAAGCAAAATACTTCCTGTTTACACACCAAACAAGTCAGTACAAGAGTAATGACGTGGCAATTGGCTGCTAAAATATTCACTGCTAATATTAGTGGAGAGAAATGGTGCGCCTGCGCATAAGGCGCGTGAGGGAAACAAATGCAACACAATTATAGTAATCAGCCATTAGTGAACGTTGTAGTTCATTATTAATAACCAGTAGGGTCCCTTGGCCTGGCCTGTGGGGATCAGTGGACCTCTGTGCAGCTGCAGCTCGACCTTACCCACCAGCTCATCAGGCTCCAGCCCGCTGTCCACGTCAATCTCACACAGCACAAATTAGTGCACGAAGCCTGAGCCCGGGTTGGGCAGGTTGGGCGCTGTGCCGCTCCTGCTCATCCCGACCCCACTGCGCCTGCTGCCACCACCACTTGGGTGCACAGGGGGAGTATCCACGGGAGAGGGTCACACTGCTGCAGCTTTCCTCTCCAGCCATGAGCCCAGTGTCTGGCACCCATCTATCAGCTGAGTGGTGCTCTTGCTGTGGCAGCGCGCTGACCACCAGGGGGCAGCTCCTGCATTGAGCATCTGCCCCCTGGTGGTCATTGCACATCATAGCGACCGGCCAGTCGTCTGGTCATCTGGTCTCTTAGGCTTTTATATATATATATAGCTTATGTATAACAGGATATTGTAAAAATTAAGTTATGAAATTTTTATTAAAATGTTTCTTACATACTGTTATATTGGCTGGGCTGCAAAAATATTCGTTGTGGGCCACATGCAGCCCGGAGGCCACAAGTTTGACATGCTTGCCCTCCTGCATCAAATACTGCCTGACATATGTCATAATATGCATTAATTGAATGAAAGTAGAATGAAAAAAGTGATATCATTTAGTCTTCTAATAACTTGATGAAGTGTGTATTGTTGTCTTCAGTTCACAATGAATGCTGGTGCGTGTTTCTCGGCATCTAGAAGGGTTCAGGAACCTGGAGAAGGGGCTGCTGTAAATGATTAAAGAGTCTAAAGATGAAACATAATTTTGGAAGGCATTTTGGGGAGTCAGAGGAGCTTGGCTACAGGAACCAAGTTCTTCTGTCTCTCTGAACCCCTTGCTTTTTAATAACACAAATTGTCCTAAGGCAAAGTACATACCAAAGGCAAGGTTTAGTATACAGAATCCATTGTCAGATTGGAGGAACTGCCTATGGCTGTTTAGGTGTTTGGCCAATAGGAGGCAATAACATGTAGATTAAAATGCTATCAGCTGTCTGGCAGCAAGCAATCATCTATGTGAATATTTAGGTGTGGGGAAATGCCCTTAGCCATTTCCAGCAGGCAATCCTCAAGGTTCCATCAACGTTTTGATGAAACTTCTTGCATTTATGACATGCTGGAGTTAGCTCTGGCACACAATGGGAAAACAGACTTGTCTAAATTTACCATATAGCATGAGGCAGAAATGGGTTTCTAACTCAGGTCTATATGAACCCAGAGCCCATCTTTGGACACTAAGCCATACTGTCTGCTTCTGTAGTACAGACCTGTCACTTATTTCTAGGTGCTTGGTCCACATGCTAATAGGCTAATGTATTACTTTTCTCTATGTGCTACCAGTATAAGCATATTATGTATGTAATTTGAAGTAGGTTATCCTCACTACATCTTACATTAAGAGCAGAACCACTTCTGCATATTGATTTTTCTGAAAGCCTCATAAAAGGGACTGTTGAATTGTATTATGTGCTCTTAACAGTAAAGCTGAAAATGTCATATCCACTCATGTAAGGACATAATTTTCATAAATAATTCAAAGAGTTGGAAACAATTTTAGGCAGTAACAACTTTCAGCAACTCTCAAAAATGTGAAGTTTCTTATGTTTGGCTTTTATGGTCAACTCCAACTAGCAAATGCCATTATGATGTAATATTCCATTTCACTGAATGAAAAGTTCAGGTAGAAGAATATAGGGAATATATTCTAAGGAATAGCCAACAACTTTATTGATAAATTATCCCAAGTTTGTATTTGGACTGAGTTCCAGATTCTCTTTGTGACTATGATTTTCCACACTGCCTCTCGCTCTCTAGGCCACGGACATGACACATCTGCACACAGTTGATGGTTAACTCCATCAAAAAGACTGCATAACTTTTCTTATACTAAGGGATATTTTTGTGTCTCTACTTGATATAGTTACTCTGACATGCTTCTAGCTGAATACTTCTTCTCTTATTTTATGGATGAGAGAAGGAAAAATATAAGATTTTTTCCCATCAAATATCCAACATGTACATGTTTTGCTTCAGCAACTTGTGCGATGTCAGGTGGAAAACCTGAGTAGTGGCTGCACTGCATGCTTCTGTGGATGGATCCACAGAGGACAGAACAGAGTGCATTATCAACGAGCAGGAGTTAGAAACTGAATCCAAATCAGCAAAACAAAAAGCCTAAAGCAAATTGCTCATGACAAAACCTATATAAAACCTGTAGAACAGATTGCTGCACCTTGAACTTTTAATAAACCAATTCATTTTGAATTTTACTGGGATGGAAGATTTAAATGCAAACTGATGCTAGATGTAAAACAAAGTCAAACATAAGGAGAGATTGATTTTGAGAGAAATTAATAGTGTTGATTGAATAGATTGTCATATATATTATAATTCAAAGAGAATATTTACTTAAATCTTATATAATAAAAGCTTAACATGCAAATCGACTGAACTGCAGAATGACTGGTTGCTATGATGTGCACTGACCACCAGGGGGCAGATGCTCAATGCAGGAGCTGCCCCCTGGTGGTCAATGCACTCCCACAGGGGGAGCGCCGCTCAGCCAGAAGTCTGGTGGTGGCAGGAGCATCTCCTACCTTCACTGCAGCGCTAAGGATGTTTGACTGCCAGCTTAAGGCCTGCTCCCCGGGAAGCAGGCCCTAAGCCATCAGTCAGACATCCCTGAGGACTCCCAGACCGGACTGTGAGAGGGTGCAGGCCGAACTGAGGCATCTCCCGCCCCGAGTGCTTGAATTTCATGCACTGGACCTCTAGTATTATTATAATATTACAAAAGTGAAGACTTTTATCTTTCCTGGAAAAAACTTTGTTGTTTCTTTTCTATATAAAGATAATTCCATTAATGTGCAATGCTTATTTTTGATAAGATCATAATATTTTGGACTTAATTGTTGACATGGAAATATTGACAATGTTTCATGCAAAATTATGTTGATGAAGATGAGAAATTCTATCTATTATAAAAATAATTGTTGCTCTTTACTCCCATCTATTTCAGTTTGTTAGACTGTTTTCTATTAGTAGACCTAACTTTATTAGTAACCACTTACCTGGGTAACCATCTGTATTAGTTGCATGGTAAAGAACATCAGATTTGCTTATTTGTTTGCCTTTATATCTTGTAATGAAAAAAATAGCATCTAAATTATTAGTGGTTTGCTTTAAGACTCAAAAATGTGTCCTTGTGATATCTTGTTCCTTCTCAAAACTAGCACTAGCTTGTTGTAATTGGAGTTTCTTCTTTTGAGTGAAAATCATAGATTCAGCTGCACATGGGATAAAAATAGCTCATGATAATACATGCACAAGAAAATAGGTAACATTACAAGGCAAAATTTGCTTAAATGCAAATTTGTGTAGTAGGGCTAATATCATAATAACATATGAAAATTCTAAGAAAACATCTTTGCCATTTCAAAAGATGTAGGCAGAAAACTGAAGTTTTTGGGAGAGTGGCTTGAGGTCTCATTGCTTCTTTCAAAATATGGCTGGGCAATGAAAGAGGAGATGAGTTGGGAAAGAAATGTATGGCTTTGAATTTCTGAGTCTTGACTTAAGACACATGTGGTCTCTGGATAGCAATCAAAAGAATGGGAGATAGATTCCTCTCTCACAATCACTGTCATAGTTTTTTCTAAGAACAGAATGGGGCTGCATCAGAAGGTAGAATTCCTTATTTGGGGGCCATGTTGATACCAATGAATAATTTCTTGATGAGAAAACTGTAAAGAGTGTTCAAACATAAGTGGTAGGACTATATAATTTTTAAATTTTCTTACAGTCTGAGATTGTATTATTTTGTTTCTTCTTTTCTATACTTTCCATTTTTTGTTACAAGACTATAAATTTATACAAGACCAAACCAGCTTACCTAGGCTACAGGATATAAATATAAATTTATCTCTTTTGAAAAGAATAAAGTTGTGTCACCTACATTCTAATTTAATATGCAGAATTTAAAATGTACAGAATTGAAAATTTACATAACTCATCATCTCAAATTTAAGAGTTTTTAGACATTATTTTATGTGACCCCAAAAGGGGGAATTGTGAGTTTGTTTTATTAGACAGCTCCTAGGGGGAAAATGTAGAGAGCAAAATCCAGAATCATAGGATGGGTATTTGGAGAAGATTGGATTTCCCAGAAGAATGACTGATAAGGGAGATGAATTTCCAGATGCTGGCAAAACCATAATTAGAAACTGAGGTAAATTGTTAGGTTAGTTTCCTCACTCTCATGAGACCAATTAATTATACATATTTACCATTATAATAATGGGACTATGTCTTTGACTTTATAATGAATATTAATAGAGAATGAGAATTAGCAAGTTTTCTGAGATATACCGGGTGGGGCAAAAGTAGGTTTATAGTTGTTTGTATGGAAAATTATTAAATAATAAGAATGAATTCTGTTTCACATACTCATAACTGTAAACCCACTTTTTCCCCACCCTAGTCTATAAAATTGAAGGATCCTTGTAATATGTCTCAGGATTGGATTGTGACTTTTCTTAAATATACTTAGTAAGAGTTATCTGTTTCATCATATCCTAATTTAACTAAACATCCTATATAATAAAGAGGTAATATGCACATTGACCATCACTCCAACACACAAGATGGCCGCCCCCATGTGGTCAAAGATGGCCAGCAGGGGAGGGCAGTTGTGGGCAATCAGGCCAGCAGGGGAAGGCAGTTGGGAGGGACCAGGCCTGCAAGGGAGGGCAGTTGGGGGCTATCAGGCCTGCAGGGGAGGGCAGTTAGAGGGCAATCAGGCTGGCAGGCAGAGGCGGTTAGGAGTGATCAGGCCAGCAGGGGAGGGCAGTTAGGGGGTGATCAGGCCAGCAGGGGAGCAGTTAGGAGCATCAGGCCAGCAGGCAGAGGTGGTTAGGGGCAATCAGGCAGGCAGGTGAGCGGTTAGGAGCCAGTGGTCCCAGATTGCGAGAGGGATGTCCAACTGCCGATCCCTGTGGGATCAGGCCTAAACCAGCAGTCAGATATCCCCCGAGTGGTCCCGGATTGGAGAAGGTGCTGGCCGGGCTGAGGGGACCACCCCCACCCCCGCCCTCCATGCACGAATTTTGTGCACCAGGCCTCTAGTGATTAAATAAAACTCAAAGTAAAATATAAGTTGTCTGCCATAATATATTTTTTAATTTTCATTTTCAAATAATTTCAAAGAAAATCAAGTTGTCACATGGAACATACCATTGATTGAAAACATCTTCTACGATGGCTTAAATTAAAGCCTTTGACCTGGTAGGTAAAGTTTTGAGGTGACTATATATTAAATTGCTATCAGAAATTAATTACTATTACCATGGGCTCTTAGAACTATGTTTACTCTTTCCTCTTTTATTTCTGGTATTATCTCTATTCTTAATTAATTGGATAGGCCATATGTTATCTAAGATCCTTCTCTGACATTCTCATATTCTATTCCATTTCTTGTTCCTTTTCTTAAGGATCTGCAACATTTTTTTAATAGAAATTACTTTTTGCTATGTTAATAGTTAACTCAGTGCCTTAAGAGATAGTCATCAAAATGGTGAAATCTTATGTGAAATTCCAAAAATTGGGCCAGTTTTTGCTCAGTTGGTTGCATTAAGTGAAAGAATGGTTAAGATGCTATATAAGCATCAAGTTCTAACTACCCCTTTGAGTTACTTATCACTTAGTTCTCCCATGTATACATACAATGTTATATGCATTAATACACCCTTTGTTTTTTCTCTTGTTAAATTGTCGTGTTGTCCCCCCCCCCCCCCCCCCCACCAGCTTATTTCACAAGCTGAGATATTGAACCTAAGAAGGTAGAGGGATTATTTTTTTTAACTGCCCTATCTAGGAATACAACTGAGCTGGTGGGTGAAGAAGCTAATGATGAAAGAATGGTCACATGAGATTGAGAGTTCTACATGCTGTGGACTGATATCGGTCATTGTGTTTAAAGAGGAAATGGCTAGTGAGGCTTAGTCTAACAAGTCACATAAAAGGAGGTCACTTAAGAGAGCTTCTAGTGTTTAATTTCCTTGAGTATAAGCTCCTTAAATGAAGTTACTACGTCTTATACATTTTTACATTTGCTGTTTACCTAGCATAGTGCCTGGCATATAATAGATATAAGCATTTGTTTCTTTATTTGAATGAATACATTTTGACAACACATAATCATCCCAATAGGAAACTGTTCCCTCTAAAGTTATAACTGGTGGTTATATTTTCCTTTGTTTTCTCCTATGCTCTCAGAGCAATAAGGCAGTATTAACATCCTATTTGTGTTTCATTTTGATTGCCACTTGGTCAGCTTGAGCCTGGGAAATTTTAAGTGGACCAATTTACTCTGAAAGCTTTGGAATTATCTTAGAGCCATCTTGAAGCCACTGCAAATTTTCTTTGCAGTCATACAAACGCTAGAAATCAAACGAATGGAGTGACATTTGGTGCGCAGTGCCAAAACATGTTTGGATTACTCCTTTGAACACAACCACTGAAAAGAGCTGCCATTAGTGGATTATAGGATTTTTACTAGATATTTGCTTTCAATAAAAATGCATTCGTATTTTATGAAAGTTGTGCCTGTTCACAGTTCAAAAGTCAAAAAATTATACAAGGCTTATTATTTAAAATCACAAACAAAAAAACTCTCTACCGACCCACCATTTCTATTCCTCGATCTCTGTTCCCTACACAGGACCTATTTTCACCTCTTTCATAGCGGTTTCTTCTCATATGTATTTCTAAATAGTATGATCATATTGCTGTTTTCTGATTTTTCTGTTCTAGCTGTGGTCTGTCTTCCTACTATAGAAAATGAGGATTGAGCCCTCTCACTTCCTATCTGTCTCCATCGCTTTTTTAAAAAAATATATATATTTCTTTATTGGTCAGAGAGGAAGGGAGAGAAAGAGAGAGAGAGATAGAAACATCAATGATGAGAGAGAATCATTGATTGGCTGCCTCCTGCATGCGCCCTACTGGGGATCGAGCCTGCAACTCTGGCATGTGCCCTGACCCGGAATTGAACTGTGACCTCTTGGTTAAGGGGGACAGTTTCCTCTTCCTCATCGCTTCAGGAATTGCCTCTGCTTCTCCCTTGTATCGGGTTCCCTGCTTTCTGAATCTTATGTATTGACTATTTCTAATGGAGAACATCTTTCAGTAGCTTCTTGAGAAAGACTGATTTGAGAGGCAAATTCATGTGTGATTGGAAGGCAGCTATGTTCACCACTATACCACCAACGCCGACTCATGTGTGATTGATGGCTGGTTATAGAATTCTAAGTTGAGAACAATTGCCCCTGAGGATTTTGAAGGTGATTCCCCATTCTATTCTTAAGATAGCTTCCTGTTTGCAAAGTCGAATAGCCTTTAGATTCACAATCTATTGTATCTGACTGATTATTTTTAAAAAGCCTTTCCAATTTGTTGTATCTACCAGGTGTTCTGAAATTTCACAATATTGTGCCTTCATGTGAGCCTTTTCTCATTCATCCTTTTCTCATCCATGCAGAGCTTGTTCTGTATCTGGCTGGCTCTTTTGATCCAGAAATGCATGCTCACAGGACTGGAAAATTGTGCTCTATTTTCTTGGATCATTTCTGATCTCCTTGATTGATTCTCTACTATAAGTAACATTTAGTCTCTTGTTTTCCATTCATCTGTGTTATATTATACTCTCTCAGAAATTCCTTCAACCTTTATATTGTTTTTTGGACAATGATCATTTTAATTTTTAAGAGTTTTTTTAAGTTTTTTAAATGCTTCTGTTTATAGTTTCCTGATAAAATCAGTTACAATATCTGTAATACATAGTGACTGCTATTAAAGTATTTATCAGTTCTGACTTTCGGTTAACAGTAATCTGAGTTTATTTATTTTTAAAATATATATTTTTATTGATTTAAGAGAGGAATGGAAAGGGAGAGAGATAGAAACATCAAATGATGAGAGAGAGAGTCATTGATTGGCTGCCTCCTACACGCCCCACTTTATGAGCTCTCTGACCAGGAATCGAACTGTGACCTCTTGGTTCATAGATCAATGCTCAACCACTGAGCCATGCCAGCTGGGTTATTTTGAGCTTAAAGATGAACTTTCCCAAATTTCACACACTTAAGATCACAAGAACGATTTATCATTTATTTTTATAACCTGAAGAATAAGCAGTTGAAGAGCTGTAATAAAATGAAAACAGTTAATTTGCACACCATTGGATTTGAATGTAATTTAGATTATGTTCTTAAGTTTATCTTATCTATTCTATAATAAGAGGTCTCAAAGCACATCTGATTCCCTGACATTCTCACAAGTATTTGCATTTAATGCTTTGTTTTTTTATCTGATTTACCTTATGAAAATTTTCTTTAGCAGAGATTAGAAGTAGTTTATTATTTGTTTTCTGAGTCAATGAGATTTTATAGATGTAAATATTATAATCCAGTTATATGGTCAGAATACTTTTGCATACATGCTTGAATTGTTTTCTCTACTAACATAATTTTCAATTGAAATATATTACTTTCTCTTGCAGATAAAATATACTAAGGGTTTCTTCTTTTTAAATAATATATGAATTATAAATCTGTGCTTATAAGTTTATGATGACTTCAAGTAGGCTACGTTGTCAGTGGAAAAATTATGATGTGAGTTTGTTTTTATGGTGCTAATAAAATGAAACTGTATTAGGTAAGAATACATTAAAAAATGATAGTGAAAGTTACATAGGAAGCCACTGAATTGTGTTTGTGTTAAAATTGAAACAAAAAGTAATATTTACCCAGCATTTCCTGAAGCAACCATGCCAGAAGTTTTTATTGAACTTGGCAAACAAATAATGACAACCGTGTTCTTAAGTAAAATAAATTGCTGGAAAAATGAATAGCTCAACCTCAATCACCAATTTTGCTATTTTTAACCACTCCAATTTTGGCTTTACCTGAGCTTAATTGATTATGTAATTGTCACTTGATTTAAGCAGGAAGTTTAGTTTATTCTGTGTAGGATGAGTCGTAGCAAATAGTACAAAAGTACAGGCAGAGTGATAAGCTAGAATGTCTCTAAGTCCACATCCTAATCGACTCTGTGAACATGTTACTTTATCTGGCAAAAAGGACTTTGCAGATATAATTAAATTAATAATATAGGGATGGGAAGATTATTTCCTCATAAGCCTAATCATGTAATCAATCAGAAGTGTCCTTAGGAGAGGGAAGCCGAAGGAGATGAGACTGCAGAAGAGGAGAGGATAATGTGATGATGAAAGCATAGAGAGGTTGGAAGATACTGGGCTGCTGGCTTTGAAGACAGGGGGAAGGGCCATTAACTGAGGAGTGCAAGGAATGTAGATCTAAAAACTGGAAAGGATGAGGAAAAGAATTACCTTATCAGTACCAGAGGGAACCTGACCCTTACAATACCTTGAATTTAGCTAACTAAATCTGATTTCAGACATCTGGTTTCTAGAACTGTAAGAGACTAAATTTGTGTTAAGTGTAATTTGTTATAGCAGCAATAGGAAACTAATACAACTAGTTATCCCCCAATTCACTTTTAATACAAAACCCCAAATAGGAAAGAAAGCCACAAAGCCACATTTCCCTTCACCCAAAACCTAGATCAATGCAGAAGAAAGATTCTGATGAAATATTTGCAAAATATTCCAGCTGCCACCAGTTTTGTAGAAAGGTTTCTACAGTGGTTTAACATTAGGTGGAATATTTAGTGAAATGGTTTGTAAAAGTTCTCAGAGGTAGCCAAGCTTGGAAATATTAGGTTCCACAACAGAACAATTTTGTTTTAATCCCTCCTAGAATTTTCCTTTTTATACCTTGTTCTCTAGGGGGGAATGAAGTGAATTATATAATTTAGTAATTATAGAAAAACTTCAGGCTAATTTGTTTCCTGTCTTTTTAGAGATGACTATGGCAGTTTTTGCCCCTGCTACAAGTAATAATGGAAGAAAATGAGAAGCAAATTTATGATTTTAATGAAATTTAATGGGAAGAGGTTGAACTGCAAAATAATTTATGAAGATGCAACTTTAAAAATTTGTTACTTATGTCCTGGTTGGTCTGTCAGTTGGTTGTGTGTCACCCTGCACAAATAAATGTTGCTGGTTTAATATGGGTTAGGGTATATGCCTGAGTTGCAAGCTCAATCCCCGGTAGGGGGCATGCAGGAGGCAACCAATGAATGTTTGGTTCTCACATAGATATTTCTCTCTCTCTCCCTCTCTCTTCCTCTCTCTCTCAAAAATCAATTTTAAAAAATTGTTACTTATAAATTACGCACAATCTGCATATATGAAGTCAAGCATAGTAATCAACAATTCTTTTCAATATTACATAAATGTCTATATTATTATCTCTTGCTACATACCAAACCTCCCTAAAACCTGTCAACCTAAAACTGCAACAATTGATTTGCTCATGATTCTGCAATTTGGGCCAGGCTCTGCTGGTGGGTGTGATCCCAGTCCTGCTGAGGACCCTGCCTGGGCTCACTCATCCAGCTGTAGGAGTTTGCCAACTCGGCTGAGGCCAAGTTGTCCAGAAGGATCTCACTCACATGCCTGACGGTTGATGCTGGCTGTTGGCTGTGGCACCCTGGTTCGCCTCTACACTGCCTCTCATTTTCTTTTTAAAGATAATATATTTTACTGATTTTACAGAGAGGAAGGGAGAGGGATAGAGAGTTAGAAACATCAGTGAGAGAGACACATTGATCAGCTGCCTCTTGCACGCTCATCCCTCCCCCTTCTCCCCCCCCCCCCCCCCCCCCACACACACACACACACTGGGGATGAGCCTGCAACCAAGGTACATGCCCTTGACCAGAATCAAACCCGGATCCTTCATTCCACAGCCTGACACTACATCCACTGAGACAAACCGGTGATGGCCTGCCCCTCATTTTTTAATAAGTTAGACTAGGTCTCTTCAGATGATGATGGAAATGGTCCAAGAGGGGGGGTGGAAAGCCACCATTTTCTAAAAGCTTAGCTTGAAAAGTCACACCATGGTACTTCCATCACATTCTCTTGGTAAAAGCAAATCTACATGGCCAGCCATTTTCAAGGGTTGGAGAAACAGAGTCCATCTCTCAATGGGCATAGTGAAAAGTCACATATAAAGGAGGTGGATATAGCATAATAGGGTTCATGACAGAACTCTATAATCATCTACCACACGTCTCTAAAGCACATGATCTCTACTTCTTATCTTTACCCAGACAAAGTAGGTATTTTTTATTTTTTATTTTAATGATGACTAATGGTGAGAAACAATAGGCCTGAGGGGAAGGATTGTGGAAATTTGGTTGGGAAAAGCAAATTACTTCAATATTTAAGGGCATATAAAAGTGCATTTCTTTCTTCTTGCTATTGTCTTTTTCACCACTTTATTTGACCTATGTGTTTAAATATAGAACAGATGGAAATACTATTCTATATGTATATATAACATGCAGTGAGATTGTTCAAATCACTTGGTAGAAATGTATTGAAAACCACAGTGCTTTGATCTCTGGTTCTATATGTTTGTGAAGGGAAAGTGGTTGTATGTACAGTTTGGGGAAACAGGAGTGGAAATGGATGATAAGACTACTGGTAGATTGCTTTAGGGCAGTGCTTCTCAGCCTGGCTATACCGTAGACCACCTGGGACCTTCTAAAAATGTTGATGCTCAAGTCCTATCCCAGCCCAATTACATCAGAATTTTTAGATATCCATATTTTGCAAAAGCTTCCCAAGAGTGCCTAATGTGCAGCCAGCATTGCTGATCACTCACTGCTCTAAGGGTTAGAGATTTGGAGAAATGGTTTGGAATAATGAGGTTTGGGGATATAGTATAGAGAGGTTGGGTTTGGGCAGAGGCCTCCAGCCAGAGCTGATAAATTGGCTGTGCCTTAAGGTAGAAAAATTATTAACCTTCTTCTTTGATTGGATAGGAGAGCAAGTGCCTGAATTGTCTGATGGGACTCCTAATTTTTGAATATATTTGCAGAGGGCAAAAAAAATATCAGTGACAATATATTATTTTGAACTAACCTAAGTAATCAAAACTATGATAGTGGAATGGCTAGAGATAAAATAATGGTACTAGGATTTTCATATAAGCAATGCATGTTTTATGTTCTCAGTTTGAAAGAACAAAATTTATAGCTAGAGATTTATAATTTGATTTATAATTTATAATTCCCCAATTAGATTATTCTTAACTCACATATAGCTAGAGTTGAAAGTATATTATTAAAAAGTCAGTGAGGCTTTTCAAAGGAGCAAGGGACTATGCTACTTCAAAAAAAAATCATTCTTAAATATATTACTGCCAGGAAATGGAAAAACACATCTGCAAATGGTATGAAAACATTTGCCCATTTGTTGTTTTGCGTAGGAGAACAGTTACCCACTGTAGTTGGGGAATTTACAAGACTCTAGAGCAGCGATTCTCAACCTGTGGGTTGCGACCCCTTAAAGGGTCGCGGCATTAGGAAGGTTGAGAACCACTGCTCTAGAGTAATCTGGGGTGGATAGAAATGTAGATTGTATATTGATGTCACTGCAATTTTGCTTGTTAAGAGCAAAACTCCTTTCTCATTAATATTTTCCAAATGAACAGAATGAGTGTTTGTACCTGAGCCACTCACCAAGAACTGGGATAATTGGATCATTCATTTGTTGACTTTCAGAAGTGGCTGATTGAAAAACAGTGCCTTGATGGTACAATACTTTCTTCCCAAATCAAGACTTGGCCTGGTCTGTTTGGCTCAGTGGTTGAGCATTGACCTATGAACCAGGAGGTCACAGTTCAATTCCCAGTCAGGGCACGTGCCTGGGTTGTGGGCTCGATCCCTAGTGTGGGGCATGCAGGAGGCAGCCGATCAAAGATTCTCTCTCATCATTGATGTTTCTATCACTCTCTCCCTCTCTCTTCCTCTCTGAAATCAAAAAAAAATATATATGACTTGATGGTGAGTGGGGAGAATAATCTAATACTGTACCCTAAGTAAGAGATTAATATCTCAGACTGTTTGAAACCATCAAGTAGGAAATATTTTTTCCCTTAAAAAATAATTATTTGTGGAATAAAGAATACATTTAGGCATTCAGAGATTTAAGATGATGTGATATCTTTGAAGTTAGAGTTATAAAAGTCGATTTATTCTGGCAGATCCAGAAAAACAGCTCAATGAAGCCATCTCCGCATCTTAGCCTGTTGAGAATGTTTGCTTCAACTTAAGTCTCTAGGATAGAAAAATCAGCACTGAGCTGAAAAATTCCATCTAAGGAAACACTCTTATGTCAGGACCAAGGATTTAAAATAAAATAAAGTTACCCCTTTGATCTTGAAGATAAATCTAAAGTAATCTGTAGCAAAGGGCCTTTTTTGTTTAAGGATTCCCAGCCCTTTGAGGTGAGGTATGTGCTGTGTTTAATAAAGATTATGAGACTGATTACTTTTCACATCCTGACAGCTCCCTGTGGTGTCTTTTATGTGTGTTTGGGAGAGAGAGGGGGTTTATATGAAAGCTCTTTTTCTGTATGGTAGCCACCTGTTCTTTAAAAGGGTTGTATCAAACTTTTTTGGAGGTAATATTAGGGGTCCAAAGTGTAGTTCAGAAACTGATGAGACTGACCTGCATGTAGACGATGCAGTATAGTGAATAGCAATGAAGTGAGGAGAATGGGGCCCCAGGCAAGGTAAGCTATTTGCTCAGTTGTTATATTTATGGAGAATTATACTGAAACCCAATTCTGATTTTGGACAGTGTTATATCCTGAAGTAAAGATGATGAATAAATAAAATCATGGAAGACGCTTCTATTTCTGTTTTGTGTATGCATGAATGAGCTTTACAAACTTATTTTATTTGCCTAATTGATTTCACAGAGGAGTCTTATTGAGTGGGAAAAGCAATTTTTACACTAAGCCTTAGTGTAAAGTAAAATAAATGATTACTAGAGGTCCTCAAATTAATTATAATACATGGAAATCAATGTTATACAATAATGCAGTATTCATTTCACTTATGAAATCGTGGAAATTATTGAACTCTTAGTATAACTAAGCTGAAGTTTGCTTTCAAAATAAAATGGTAAATATCTTCTTTGTTAATATCAAATATGGTAAAAACTGAGAGTTGATAAAATAATATACAAAAACTTTGTCAGTGTTAAAATATTTCTAGTAAGATAATATTATTTCCTATGTCCTATGCAAAAGTTGGTGTGTTTTTTTCTCTTGATTTTGTTTCTCATTACTTTCTCCTTAAATTTGGGGTACCTGTTTTTCTGTCTCCCAATCATTATTCTGTCTCTATATGCTGGTCTCGTGTTGTCTTGATTATTCTTTTAGTTTTCAAAGCCAAGATTCTTAAATCTGTTATTTTTTATTTAATATTTTGCTCTCAATAAATGGCATCATCAGCCCTAGGTTCAGGTAAGCATCTTAATACATTCTCCCTACATCACAACACCCAGTCTTCAAGCTCTATTGATGTTCAGCGTCATTATTGTTGTTTTATTTTTTCTCCCACAAGTCAAAATTTAGGCCCTCCTCATTTTTCACAAGAATATTGCAACAACTTTTTAACTCTAGTCCCTAGTATCTCACCACTTACTGGTAAAATATCCAAATTCTCTGCTACTGAATTTATGGCCTTTCATAGGGATGTCTGACTGCCCATGTGGTCCTTGTAAGCTTATCTTTTATAAGTTTTCTGCATCTGTGTCCTAACCCTCTCTCTTACTCTTTCTGTGGTGATAATAAATTTCTAGGAGCTCCTGAATCTTTCATATCTCTTGTCTCTGTCTACCCTTCTCCTTGTTTTTGGAAGGCCTTTTCTATTTTAATTGTCCACTTAATAAGTCCCTTCTCATCTTTTGTATCACTAGCTCCACCCTTCTACCCCACATCATGTATTAGTCATGATCTCATAGAATGTCCCTATTATGTGATCTGTGCCCTTTAAACAAATGCTACCTTCACATGAAATTTTCTATAAAGAAGTTAATGTTGCTAAAATGCGAGTTGGGAATAAAAAATAGCGCTTGGAGAAGTAAGTCCAGTCTATCTATATAAAAGCCTAACCGACCATTGCAACCAAACGGACAACCAAACAGGCTGCATGGGGTGACCAGACTGGCAGGGGGTTAGTGAGGGACAACCAAATGAACGAGCAGCAGTTTGCATGGGGTGACCAGGCCAGCAGGGGGGTTAGTGAGGGGCGACCAAACGACTGAGCAGCAGGCTACGTGGGCAACCAGGCCGGCAGGAGGGGCAGTTGGGGGCAATAAGGCCGGTGGGGCGGGCAGCTGGGGGCGATCAGGCTGGCAGGCAGAGGCAGTTAGGGGTGATCAGGTTGGCAGGGGGGCAGTTAGAGGCAACCAGACAGACAGGTAGGTGAGCAGTTAGGAGCCAGCGGTCCATGATTGTGAGAGGGATGTCTGACTGCCCAGGATTGAGCCTACACCGGCAGTCAGACATCCCCTGAGGGGTCCTAGATTAAAGAGGGTACAGGCTGGGCTGAGGGGACCCCCCTCCCCCATGCACAAATTCCGTGCACCAGGCCTCTAGTGATCATATGAAGAACTAGATATTGTTGACAAAAATGCTTTCTCTCGAGGCTGGAACTCTTGAGAGACATACTATCTATACCAGGGCCTGAACTCATGTGTGATGGATGTGTGGTGTTGGGAGATGGTGGTCATGGTGGTTATAGGGAGTGGGTAATGGGCCCAGACAAGATGGTTCTTAGGAAGCAAAAAAGGAAAAAGTCAAAGAGGCCAGTATAAGTTAGAATCATTAGAGAGCACTGAAGATCAAAGCTAAGACATAAAATGCAAACACCAGATTTAATAGTCGGTGCAAGGGTTTATGACAATAAGATGAAGCTGTGCAGGGGGGTGCCAGGTAGAAATGGAACTGAACAGGCGCAGGGAAGGGATGGAGCAAGGAGGTTTCTGGGCCCCTGTCAGGATCAGTATGAGAAGTCCCTGGCTTATCATTCTTTTTGGAGCATACATGGAAGCAGGGAGCTTGGGCATGTTGGATTGACACAGGTCACTGATTTCAGCAACCTCTAGTGCCCCATTTCCAAACTCAGATGAAAATGAAGGCCAACAATGCCTGCTTGGCCACCTGTAAATGATTTGGATTGGACTAGGGGTTTATTTCTAAGGTGTTTTCAGTTCTATGTTACGACACTTAAATTTTAATCTGATAATTTTATGTGGACCATAATAGCATTTTGCTATTTTAGAAATGGCATGCTATTTTTTTTCTGTTGCTTAGTTTCTGTTTTCTTTTTAACATTGAAAGATTGTGATGTACATTTATAATATTCTAAATTAGGAGAAATTGGTAAAGTCTGTAGCATTTCTTAAAATAATATAGTATGCTTTTTTTTAAAGATCTACTTTTTCTAAAATCAAATTCATCAGATGAAGCTTTAGGCATTATGCAGAAATGCAGTGGGTTTGTGAATTGACAATATATCTTAGATTGTGTTTTTCTTCTGGTAGCTCATTCAAGTGTAAGCCAACATTAAGCGGACTATACAGAAGTGGATGCTTTGTAAATACAATTTGATGATGGAGAAAGTTAAACACTTAGGTCTAGAATGATTGGTGTAAAGTACATTGGATAAGACTGCGTAGTTGAATTTCCCGAATGACAGAAAATAGGCGGTAAAGAAATATATACAAAATGCATTTCAAGAGTTGTTGGGTATTTACCTGTCACTACAAATCATCTTGGAGACAGTACAGATCATCTGAATGGAAAATTGTACTAGAAATGTCTTTCTCTGAGCCACTTTTACTGGCTCTTTTGTAAACCGTTATTTTTCCGCTGGTCTTACTGTCTTCTCTTGATTTATTCGCTTATCTTCTTCTGCTGACTCTCCTGACTTCAGACTTCTGTAAGATCTTCCAGACTTGCTCTCCTGGCCCATGAAATCAAGCGTGGGTGAGACCTGGTGCAGAACAGGAAGGCGACCCATACTTGGTTTCAGAGGCTGCGAGAATATCTACAATTTTGAGAGAAGACCATTTATGTTCGTATGGGCCTTCCAGAGAATGAAAACTTCAAGAAGCTGTTTTGTTAGAGACAGAAACAAATAAGAAACAAAGGTAAAATTTACATCTCTGGCCCAATGAAATTTTTTTTTTTAGAACTTACTAAATGTCAGGGACCAGGTTAGCAGATAATGATTCAACCCCTCTGTTATTGAGTGTGAAAACATTGTACAGAAATGGTGCTTGTTCTTCCTGAAGGGCATATCTGTCTCCCTCACCACCCCATGGTCCTGGGCTAGCTCCTTTGTAGTTAACACAGATGGACAGAGATGCAAGGACAACAGTATGAATTTTGCTGGGCCCTCATTTATGCTTTGGCATCTACCCACTCTTACCACACACACACTCATCTCTACTCACAGCTGCTTATCTATAGGGCCAAAAATCTTTAGTTAGCAATCTGCCAGAATCTCACTTTTCTATATAGGAGATTGGAGTTATTTCAAATAACCCATCTGGTAGGATGAAGAGAAGTAAAGAAACTGAGGTAAATAAGATATATATCATTAAATACTTAGTTGCATATGCTGTATGAAATAAAATATGTTGATATTTTATTTCTAGAATTTGCTGGTTGAGCTGGTATTTATTAATTTTTATTTGTCCTATACTTTGTAGTTTTGATGAAAGGGGACATGGCGGTCATGATATGTGTTATCATCTCTTAGGCCAGAGGAACCATTTAAAATTTTTATTTTCTCAACCGGAATGCTGGAGACCTGGATTCTTGGGAAAAATTTTAAAAAATTAAGCCAGAAAGGCAAGTTCTGCCAAGTACATATTACATACCTCCTGCTGATGGGTTTTGGTAGACTTACTTGGAGAAATATGAAAGTCATTTCCAACAAAGACTTATTCTGTATTCTATATTCTGATTTCTGCTGGAAGCTAAAAGCTGACCAAGTATCAAGCAATGACCACACAGGGATTGAGTGTTAGTATGGCCAGCACTGCATAAAATACTCCTTCATAAGTAATCACTGTGATTCCTCTCCTCAACAATCTTTTTTTAAATAAATCTTTATTGTTCAGATTATTACAGTTGTTTCTCTTTTCCCCCCATAGCTCCCCTTCACCTGGTTCCCACCCCACCCCATGGCCTTACCCCCCCAATTGTCCTCATCCATAGGTGTAATATTTTTGTCCAATCTCTTCCTGTACCTCCCACACTCCCTTCCCCCCGAGAATTGTCAGTCCACTCCCTTTCTATGCCCCTGATTCTATTATATTCACCAGTTTATTCTGTTCTTCAGATTTTTTATTCACTTTACCTTTTTTCTTCTTCCCCTTCTTAAAGAATACCCTTCACCATTTCATATAATACTAGTTTGGTGGTGATGAACTCCTTTAGCTTTTTCTTATCTGTGAAGCTCTTTATCTGACCTTCAATTCTAAATGATAGCTTTGCTGGGTAGAGTAATCTTGGTTGTAGGTTCTTGCTATTCATCACTTTGAATATTTCTTGCCACTCCCTCTGGCCTGCATAGTTTCTGTTGACAAATCAGCTGACAGTCGTATGGGTACTCCCTTGTAGGTAACTAACTGTTTTTCTCTTGCTGCTTTTAAAATTCTCTTTGTCTTTTGCCCTTGGCATTTTAATTACGATGTGTCTTGGTGTGGTCCTCTTTAGATTCCTCTTGTTTGGGGTTCTCTGCACCTCCAGGACTTGTAAGTCTATTTCTTTCACCAGGTAGGGGAAGTTCTCTGTCAATATTTCATCAAATATGTTTTCAATATATTGCTCTCTCTCTTCTTCTGGCACCCCCATAATTCAGATGTTGGTAAGCTTGAAGTTGTCCCAGAGACTCCTTACACTATCTTCATATCTTTGGATTCTTTTTTTCTTTTTGATTTTCTGGTTGGATGTTTTTGCTTCTTCATATTTCAAATCTTTGACTTGATTCTTGGAATCCTCTCGTCTGCTATTGGATCTCTGTATGTTATTCTTTATTTTAGTCAGTGTATGCTTAATTTCTAATTCTTCCTTTTTCATATCCTTGAGGGTCTCACTAAATTTCTTGGAGGTTTCCAGAAGATTCTTGAGTAACCTTATAACTGTAGTTTTGAACTCTATATCCAGTAGTTTGCTTTCATTCATTTCTTTCATTTGTGATTTTTTTCTTTGTCTCCGCATTTTGGCTGCTTCCCTGTGTTTGTTTCTATGTACTGGGTAGCTGCTAAGCCTCCTTGAGTTGATAGAGTGGCCATGTGTGGTTGGTGTCCTATAGGGCCCAGTGGCCCAGCCTCCCCAGTCACCTAAGGTGGATGCTCTTGGTGCACCCCTTTGTGGGATGTTTGCACAGTCTTGTTGTAGTTAACCCTTGATTGCTGTTGGTATCACTGGGAGGAATTGACCTCCAGGCCAATTGGCTGTGGTGACCAGCTGTGTCTACACTGGAAGATCTGTTCTGCAGGAGACACCCTTATGGGACAGGGCTTGCTGCTTCAGTGGGGCTTTGGTGCTCACTGAGTCTTCCCCTTGAGTGTGTCTCTTATGGATGTAAAGAGCTGTAATCCGTTATCATCTCCAAGGAGGTGCAAGGTCAGCCACTGTCTGGGGCCGCCCAGCAGGAGCTACAGAGACATCTGCAGATTCCTCCTCTTTGTATGGGGTTTGGAAGTGTCCAGATGAGGACCAGCTGTGAAGCAAGGCCACTGCTGCTGCCAGGTAGTGGGCCTTCTTTTGGAATCTCTGGGGCTCTCTGACCCAGCTGCATTTTGTTTTAGGCAAAAGGACAGGCCATTCATATGCAAAAGCAGATGCGCATATCTTGGGTGGGGTTGTAAATTGGGTGGGGCAGGGTTTCTGGGAATCACCAGGGCAGAGCAAACAGCAATGGCTTCCATGAACCAGAGAAGTCCCTGGTTCTCCGCGTCCCGCGCACCTGTGCAGGAACAATGATTGCTGCGAGCACCTCTAAGAGTAAGCCGCCCTCACGTTCCTGTCCCAATGCCAGACAGTCCAGTTTCTCCCCATACATGTCTGGGTCCCCCGGAGTCTCGCCGGTAACTGGAATTCAGAGCAAGCGGGAGCTTGTATCTCCCTCTGGTTCAAAGAACAGCACATCCAGGTGCCAGCACTTTCCGTGCCTCTGCACCTCTTACGGGTCTCAATGTGCTTTCTTCACCTCTCTAGTTGTAGAATTTCCACTCAGCCAGCTTTCCTGTGGTTCTGGGTGGTAGTTGTTCTACCCTTTAGTTGTAATTTTGATGTGGTTGTGACAGGCAGCAAGTATAGGTGATTACCTATACCTCCATCTTGGTTTCTCTCTCAACAATCATATAGTCTTGCTGGAAAGAATAAACTATTAGACATGAAATAATTAAAAATCAATCAATGTTAACTAAACTCTATTATGCAAAATAGGAGTATAGAAGATGGTGAGATCAGTATGACTATAGGAGCCAATCTCCACACTTTAAAGTCTAAAGGATCTTTAGGAATCTTTTTTTTCCTGAATTTTAAATGTTATGAAATTGTAATTCAGTGGACTTACCCATTCAAGATTTCACCAGCTAGTGACCTGTCCCCAGCATGAATGAAGGTTCTCCTGACCATCAATCTATTGGTCTTTCCTCATTAGTATGTCTTTAAGGCTGCCTTCTGATAGATTTTTCTTAACAACTGATTTACAAAAACAAAAAAAAAACTTGAGGTCCAGCAATTATAAATCAGTTTTATTTTAAATATCACTTTTCTCTAGCAGAGCATCCCCAAACTTAAGTTGTTTACTTAGTGCATTCATAATTTTTACCATATCCTTCTACCACTTGTACTGTTATAAATTTATCTTCTCTTAAATTTAAATTTACTACAAGGAAAATGAAAAATCCAATATCATTTATCAGAAGCAGAAGTAATTGGGAAGTAAATACCTAAAAATAAAAGCTACACTATGCTCTAAATTCCCAGCCAGACACTTGGTCTAAGCCAGAGGCCTGTTCACTTTCTTATAGAGGAAATTAGTGTGTTGGAAAGTGTTAGATGCAATATACACACATTACTGTAAAGAGAAAGCCTTTCACTTCCAGTTTTAAAACTGGAATTTATGAGATCTCACTCCTGAATGTAATACTTCTCACTGGCCCCCCTATGGCTTTTTTACAACTGCCTCAGGAAGGAATTAGCCAAGGACCCTCAGTTCTGCACCAAGGTGTGTCTGCATGAATTTGTGTGTCTCGTGTGTCTTGTGTGTCTGTGTTGGTCATTTCTGAGGTTCTTGGTGGTTACTTTTTCAAAATCCATCATAACTGTGTAAGTTTTTTATTTATTTTCCTATCTGATACAAAGATCTTTGGATCTATAGGTTGTCCTTTTGTTATTGTTATTCTTTATAGGGAAAGTAACTGAATAATTAAGTAATATTATTTATTTAATGTTAATTAAAAGGAATAGAGATAGATGATATTTCCACGTACAAACACACAATTCTTAACCATTCATTAACTGAAAAATATTTTATGGTTGATGGAGCAATGAGGAGTCTTTAAGTAACTCTGTGGTTTAGGGAAATAGTTTATTAGGAGGCAAATCACATGCCTATTTCTTTAAAGGTAGAAAGGGCTATCAAGGTGTAGTCTAAAAATTATTAGAAACATGGCTCTCAAACAAATATCAAGTACTCTTACTTGTTTACTTAACTCATTAGAGAGAAAACTCTCAAAATGCTAAAGCTGATTTAAAGATCCTCTATAGCTCAGTTGGTTGGAGTGTCCTTCCCTGCACCAGAAGTTCACAGGCTCGGTTCTTGGTCAGGGCACATACCAAGGTTGTGGGTTTCTAGGAGGCAACTGATTTTTTTTTTTTTTGATAATGTTAAAAAATGATACAACAGGCCCCCAAATAGTATCACTTGTGCTAGGAACACATCATCAAAAGACGTGTTTCAGCCTCTCCCAGAAATGGAACCTTAACCAGACAGTCTAAAATTTTCGGGTCAGTGCCAGTGAGGTAATGTACTTGATAGACCCCTGACTTCCCCAAGTGGAAGGTGTCCTTGCCTGAAACAATCCATTCTTTGCTAAATAATCTCTTTTGGGAGGCAACTGATTGATGTATCTCTCTCACATCAATTGTCTACCCACCTAACCCAGTACTTCTGCCCCGACCTCCCCAATAAACCTTCTCCCTTTGAACCAGAGAGTTGGAAATTTATTAAAACCTGTTTCAAAACAAAACAAAATAAAGAAAGGTTTGCTTTAAAAAAGAGTGCATTTGAGGAAGAGAGATTATATACTTACTAGATGATTTCAAAATTGCTCTCACTCTGTGATTAATGCCTGCTAGGGGGACCGGGTCCTGAACACTGGCTGCATGGCCAAGATTACGGCTGTCTCCACTGTACACGGGAAGAAGGCTCAGGGAGGGCACGTGACTCACTGTGTCATTCAGCTGATACGTGGAGCGGCTGGGATCCGACAGACCCATAGGATTCGATGGTCCTTGGTGGATCCTGGAAGGGGGCCCAGTGTGGCTAGCGAAACTGTTCCCTTTCTCAAGGGATTCACAAAGTAGCAAACAAGGAATAGGTGTTAGACAGCAAGACGAAAGGCCTCTCACGTCCTTGAATTGCTTCTCATGGGTGGAGACCTGCTAGCTCTCCCCCTCTTTTCTCAGAAAGCCTGTCTACCCACCTAACCCAGTACTTCTGCCCCAACCTCCCCAATAAACCTTCTCCCTTTGAACCAGAGAGTTGGAGAGGCCTCCACCACACAGGACCCTGCTCTCCACTTCCTGCAAATCCCAATATGTAAATACTAGAGGCCCAGTGCTCAGATTCGTGTACTTTGAAAGGAAATTCTTAGAAGGTGGCCAGTGGGGTGGGACTGGGTGAGACACACACAACATGCCCTGGAGCAAACTTCCCGCCATCCCTCCCCTGGCTGACCGCAATGAGGCAAAGCTAGGGCTCAAAGGGGCTGGAAGGGCTTCTGCAGTGTGAGCAGGGTCCCTCAGCCTGGCCTGCAGGGATCAGGCTGAAACCAGCAGTCTGACATCCTTGAGGAGTCCTGGAGTGTGAGAGGGCACTCTGCAAAGTTGCTGTTGCTCTGCAGCTCCTGCATTGAGCGTCTGCCCCCTGGTGGTGGGTGCATGTCATACCTACCAGCTGGTTGGCTTGTCGCTTAGCCTTTTATATATATAGATTGGGAAAAAATGGAACAAAATGTTCAACAGGGCAATAAAATGTCCTTTGAGTGTATCTGTTCTAACAGAGATAAATCATTTGTATCTGCACCTGGCAAATTATTAAAAGTTCAATAAGCTGACTGATTCTGGATACTTATCAATAATAAATCAAACAATGATACATTTCCCAAAAGCAGTATTTCTTGGGAATTTGGGTATTTTGTTTCTTGGCAGATATTTGGCAAAGTCTGTAGATGTTCTTTGTCTTGATAATCTTCAGGGTGCTACTGGCATCCAGTGCGTAAAGTCCAGAGAAGCCAAATGCACAGGACAGCCCTTCCTGCCTCCTCTCACCTTCAAGAAAGGGTCATCCAGCCCCAATCTCAGAGGTGTTCCAGTGGAGAAACTGACCCAGAAAATGAAATAACCTTTGCAGGGCCTTGTAATGCTCCAATATAACATTGAAAATCTCCATAGTCATCCTTTTGCCTTATTTCGGAGTTTGGGATAATTTTTCTGAATAATGTGAGGAGAGTTTTCATGCAATGCGAGGTTGTGTGTGTCTGCGTGTGTGTGTGTATTTGTGTATTATTATTATATACTCTTGATATGTTTTTTGAATATACTTAGAGGAAGTAGACATTGTGAGGCTGCCAGCTAGCCCAGAGCTCTGCTTTGCTTTCACTTTTCTTGTCCTACTCTTTCATTCTGCGGTTGCTTTCTTACATTGGAGTTTTTAAAAAAATATGTAACTAAATGGTGAAAACATGTTAAAACAAGCATAATCTGTCACTATGACTGTTTTAATGAATGCTTCATTCCATTTGTAAAGGACAGTATTTTTTCTCAGCTACTGTATCCTTTCCTGATTGACATTTATGATTCTTGAAAAAGAAATTGAGGCTGATGCACAGTATGCAGGATAGGAGAGAAGAGCATATTAGCAAAGCATAGATTTTCCACGTTTCTTCCAATAAGATTGCCACTACAGTTGGTAAGTTAAGAAAAACTGGCATATTCTCTCTAAGGAAATATGGATTTGATAGCAACATACCTTAGTCTTTTAAACACTATGTAGTTGAACTAAGATTAGAAATCAAGGGCAGTCTTCTCTTATACCTGTCATTTAGTGAAAGGCTAAAAACAGAAGGAAATTTTATTCATAATCTACCATGATAACCCAGCAGCATAAACTATCATTTTTGTGTATCAGCTTAAGCTTTTACTAGGTCCAGCCTCATAGTTATTTTTTTCTTTTTAATTTAGTGTAATTTAATTCAACAAAGGCCTCTGGACTGGGCACAGGCACACAGAGGTGAGGATGAAAACTTGCTTCTGCACCAAAGGAACCCTTAGATCAGCACCCAAAGTGGTAATTATAGAAAACATGCACTTTTATGTACTAGTTTTTCCCTTAATATTAAGCTATCTGCATTTTTATGTTGCCATATTGTCTTCCTGATTATCATTTTAATGGTGTGATGTAGATGGATTTCAAAACAGCCAACGTTTCCCATAGAAAATATGGTATAACTTATGGTTACATAGCTATATAAGTCTTAGCAATAGGGCCCACATTCACACATAGGAGTAAAATTATCTTTCAACTTATCTAGCTAAGTATCTGCTGTTTGATAGGTGCTCAGAAAATGTTTGTTCCTTTTCTTCTGTCCAAATCCTAGGATTTTTATAGAAAGGAGCTTGGGTATAGCCCAAATTATTTGTGTGTTTGCCTGTTTTAATGGTAAAGAAACTGAGACCTAGTCAATTTAACTGAGGCAATGTCAAGATCTGCCCTTGAACTTGGATTGGATTCAAGCCCTATTTCTGCCCCTTAGAGATTGAGTGACATTAGATAAGTTCCTTTACCACTTGGGGAATTTTTCTGTATATCAGGGAAGAGAGTTGTACTAGATAATGTAAAATGTTTCTTTAAGACAACGTTTTTTGCTTTTGTCCAAGATCTCAAGCTAACAAAATTGAGATAAAGATCCGAGGTCTCTTTAAGAAAAAGAAATCTAATAAAGTGAGTCTTAATCTATCAACACCAGCTCCCTCTATAAGGAACCTCAGAGCACTATAAAGTAATGCACATTTATGTGGAAGCAGAAAAACTAACATTTTAAGAGCACACTATGTATTAAGGACATCCTTAAATATTTTATGTGGGTTTTCACTGTTAATCCTCAATTACGCTCTTGGGTAGGTAGAAGGCTTCTCAGTTTATTTGAGGAATTGCAGCTCAGGGAACTTACTACATCACCCCACATAACCCAGCTAGCATACTTTCCAGTATATCATGCCAATGTCTGTAAAACTGATGTATTTATTTAAAAACGGTACTTAAACCTGTAAGTAGCAGTATTTTTCCTTCTTTACATTTCTAGAAGGACCTTTTGAGAATGGCTGTGTGGATCGTGGCTATTTAAAAAGCTCTGCAGGAAAGTAGAAAATAAGTTTTTCATCTCACATGAATTGTTCCTGTAGCAAGGAGACTGTCAAAATCTTCTTTTCATCATTCTTCAGAAAAATGTCAGGGTTTGAGGACTGGGTGGCCTCTTGAACTGGAAGCCCCATGGTGCGGTGGGAAGCACAGCGGAGTGGAGGTTGGAGTTCCACGCTCTGGTCCCAGCACTGGTGCTAACTTGCCGTGTGAGTGAGCTCGCTTCCAGAAGGCCAGCGATAGCAGTGCGGAGAGGTGCCAGATGATCCCCAAGTTCTTACACTCTGTTTTTGACCGCTCCCTCTAATTTTTTTTTAAATCTTTGCTTCTCTGCTTGTGGGATGGAAATGGGGGGGGGGGTGTCCAGTTCTGTTGGCAAGCTTTCAATTAGTCCTGTTTATTAGCCTCATACCGCACCTCAATCATCACTCTTATCTGATTCTACAAGTTCCAAATCTTTTCAGGTTTTGGGCCACTTGGCTCCTTTCTGGCCTTTTTCCGTTCAGTGACATCTAAGTTATGACTTCCACTCCTCCTTTGCATTTTTTCCATTTCCTCAGAAGCGCGTCCAGATTTGTGATGAGAGCTCTCCTTCAGAGATGGCCCCTTCCCCATCTGTGTGTGTGGGGGGGTGGGGGGTGGTGGTGGTGGTAGATTTTATCATCACTATTATACATTTCCAATGATTTCAGTGTCATTTCTGGGCATAAAGGAGCTAAATACGCATAGGGGTACACCATGTCGTAGCCTTGGGAAAGTAAGTGGGGAGTGGAGAATATCAATATAAGTTGGGGTGAAAGGCAGATAATATCACTGGAATTTTCCAAAGGAAATATGTCTGAGGAGAGGCCCATAGATGGCTGGAAATAATGTGTAGGCTGTCACTACCCTCTGTGCCGATGATATGAAGACCGATAGCTGCAACTTCTGTCTTCCATTTGCTCCTGACATTGAGGCAGAGTCAGAGGCTTAAACAAACAGAATAGAAATACCACACAGTAAGTGTTAAAGAAAAGGTATCATACTTCAGAAATAACCAATTGCCCAAACTGAAAGGGAAAATCCTATTAACACATATCCTTCCTGGTTAATATTTTATAGAGTGGATGATAATCATTATTAAACAAATCAGGTGTTAGAAAAATACTTATTAGAGAGTGTTTTCTGTGATACATCCTGTATTGAGTAATTAACCAGAAAGTGAATGAGATGTGAAGCTTTGGAAGGGAGAGTTAACTTACGATTGGGATTCAATCCTATTTTGGAAAATACAATAAAGATAAGGCAGTGACACATTATTTTTGCAACAATTGTAATAGCTCAAGGCATAGCTAGGTCTTTATGAGGAATGCACCTTAACACACAGATAATACCTTGCAGGGGCCAGGGGGCTGGGGTGCTCCTCAGTTTAGAGGTGAAACATGTTCTCCAGAGTTAGACACCCCTGAAGTATTCCCAAAGATATTATAACTTACGTATATCCAGGCTTTGCGATAATGGAGACTATGAATGTGCCTATCAGTAGACAAGATCTCCTGGGAGGAAGAGATAGCTGAATAAAGCATCTACTCATACAATTTCCCTTGTCCTGTAATAGGAGGGGCCACAGAGGGCCACAACCATGCCTCCATCCTCCTCAAACCCCTAATAATGATCAGGAGAATGAAGCCATGAAGTAGGAAACATTTACTTCCAGGCACTGCCTTCATGCATTTTTAATAAGGTATTGTTACCAAGCACAAGTCATGCTGTTATTAATTTCAAATTAAAACTCAGACTATGTATGACCTCTTTAAATCAGCTATTTTCCAATTCATTTATTTGGGCTGTAATTATGACTGATTGCTCAATTCTTCTTGGACCAGCCATGGAGTGATTTAATTTTAGTTGAAGCTTTTACAGTAATAACTAGGGATACTTCTCCACATAAATGCATATGATACCTATTTCTGACTTATTGCATCACAATAACAGACTCGAATACCTGATGTATGTCTTCTTACTGCATTGTGGGAAATAATTTTTTATTCTGTGACTATGTCTAGGCAGCGCCAACAAATTGAACTTTGCTTCATTTTTTTTTTAAAAAAAACAAGAAACACTATCAACCATAAGTTGTTTCTTAATGTCAGTACTTCATTATATGCTATTACATAGGTGTGTGTGTTCATATCCACATATACATATACACAGTCACATAGATAAACATGCCCAGAGAGCAGAGGCAAAGTATTCCTTGGTAAGAAAATCTTTAAAAAGCCCTATCAAGGTCTGAGCCACAGCCCTTAATGAAAAATCAGGACCCTCCCCCTTTATTTTGCATATTGAAACTACAAAAGAAATGTCATTGATTGTTTTTATGTTAAAAGACTCAACCTTTCCATTTGACATTGCGTTCTATTTAAGCTCATCCTTTACCATCTGACAGAAATCCATTTTGAATATTGTTTGGAAGTCAGATTTCTGAGGCTCTCCACTGCTACTAGACTTTATTTGTGTGTGTGTGATGTACTGCACAAAATTGTCTATTGATATGAAGCAGGCTGCGGAACGATTTTTCAGCTTTGATCACGAGAATGAATCGATTTTTAACAAGCCCTCATATGGCAGCAGTGGCTGATGGTGTGTGTCTAACAACTTCATTGAGGGGCTGCATTTGATTTGCTGTTGCTAAGTGCTCTCTTTCAGCAAGCTTGTCGGAGAAGACTTCCTCCACCAACCAAAGACCTTTTATCGGGTTAGAAAACGCTGTTAAATGTTATTTACTGATTACAAAATAATCAGAGGCAGTCTTCATTACACAGAGTCATCAATTTGCCATTAGTGTTACTTGGTGTAGGCTTTGAAAACTCGAATGAAACTCCAAAACCAGCTTTCCCACTGATCATGCTGACAAAAATAAAAAGGTGTTTGTTCACTTTGAATGTGCAGGGCTAGTGGCGGAATCTATTGTGGTGTTATTTTCTCTCTCTGCTTATTATGTGTTGCGTTCAGAAGGTATTGTTGTCTTCTCAGAAGAACCATGCAATTGGAAGTCCCCAGAACTGTCAGCACCTTCACATAATTGGAAACATAAAATCATAACACCGCTGATTACTTATGTGGCAGTTGCAAGCTGCACCATGGACTGGTATGCTAAGCCGGACAATTAACCATTGTCACCGGCTTCCTAAAAATAGCAATATCATTTTAAAATCTGCAATAGAATTGTCAGTCCCTTTTTCCCTAAACCCAATTTGATTTCTAAAGTCAGTTACCAAGCCAATCTGGGTAAGATGTCAATAAAGGCAAAGTCTTTAGTTTTTTAAAAAAATTCTCATTAATATTGCTACAAATTTTATTCATCAAAGTATTTTACTCTAGTTTTTCTTTTAATCTGTTAAGTTAATGCACCAGGGGAATGAGTGTGTATGTGTAGTATTAGCTCTTTGGAGAAGTTAAGTTTTTCTAAAAAAAATCGTTTTAACCTTGTTGTTAGGTATCTTGGTATTATCCTTTTGTTGGATTCCACTAAAATTATAATGTCCTTTAAATATATTGACAATGTGACCCCAGAGTAGTCATGATTTCCTCCTTCCATTTAAAAATACAGTTGAGCTTTTTTCATTAATCTGGAGATTTTCATCTTGACTAAAGATTGACAATTTTAAGAGTATTTTTGACATCAGTGACTGTCCAGAATAGAACGAAATCAATGTTTAAAACTGGGTAAATCCAGGAAAACCAACCTGACAGCACAAAGAAAAAATCATATTTCTAGTTTTAGAAATAAATGTCAAACTAAAATAATTGCATTTGTCCTTAGCCCACTTTCCTGAGAGCTTATCAGCACTTCACTGTCATGGAAGGAGTCAGATCAGAGAGGAGACATTCTGCAGTTTTACAAGCATAATTATGTCATTGATTAGTATAAAAATCCACTCTTCTATTTAAAACTAGAGGCCCTATGCACAAAATTCATGCAAGGGGCTCGGCCCCTGCAGCCCTGACTTGTTCCGGAAGGTCAATTTGCATATTAAGTGTTTATTATTATAGATAGTTGGAGTTACAGCAAAATTGGAAATGAGAATCATAATAAACTTTGAGTTTTGTTTTTTTTTTAATATATTTTTATTGATTTTAGAGAGGAAGATAGAGGGAGGGAGAGATAGAAACATCAATGATGAGAAAGAATCATTGATTGGCTGCCTCCTGCACACCCCACACTGGGGATTGAGCCTGCAACTTGGGCAATGTGTCCTCACCGGGGAATCAAACCAGAACCTTCTGGTTCATAGGTCGACACTCAACCACTGAGCCATGCCAGCCAGGCTGACTTTTGTGTTTTAAAGTATGAATGGGAACCATAATGGCAAAATTGTTTATAACTTCATACCATTCTCCTTCTTGTCTTTGTTCTTTATGTTTGTTTTTTGTTTGGTGTGTTAAATTGACAAGAATGAGCCAAATATTCTGTGTGGGGTTTTTTGTTATTATTGTTGTTAAATATATGAACCACCAAATGTGGTAGGTACACAAAACACTATTTATTAACAATATTTTTCTTGTCAGCTCTCATTTTCTCTCTGTTAGTAAGATTGATCAAAAGGAACAATTCAATGAGTTTCTGTGTTTATTCTGTTTCCTTGGGTGGTCTCTGGGTTTCTGTATTCTCTTAGGAACACATTTATGTTTCATTCTTAAATATAAATATAGAGCAAAATTTAGGCACTGGTCAAGAGACATGAAGTGGACTGCTTGTTTGTATCTGTCTGTTTACTCATCAAGTTAGCAGAGCATAAAATAGCCTCACATGTCTGGCTCAAGCCCACCTTTTTTTGAATGAAACTTTACTCACACCCAGAACCATACATTTACAGTGATTGCCTATGCAATTTTTTTCATTATGTGAGAGTATTTTATTAAGATATCTTGATCTTTTCTTATTTCACTAAATCACAGATGCTTCATGATTCACCATTTACTATTTCTGTTACATCTTAGAGTAAAATTAGACATTCCCTTTCAGTCCTTTCATTTTCTTTTTTCTTATTTTGGGGAGAGAAAATAATTCTTTGTCTCATTGGCCATATGTTTGAAGACCATCTTTTCTTGAATAATTTTCTCAGAAAATACTCAAAGTTTCCACCACTTTTCTAAAATGGCAATTCTATCTTCCTCTCTGAGAACATGTTGGAATAAAAGATGCCTGACGGCTGATTAGGAAAGTGACATATATTTTACTTCCTTTTAGATGAAAACTTCTAAAACGTATTTACTTAACAGGGGCAGTGACAGCCTGTCCAGCAAAAATAATTGATATCCTTTCTGCTTATTGTAGAAGGGGAACAATGAAACAAGGACTTTTCTCATACCTTCAGAGATGAAGAAGCTGGAAGAAAATGAATTTTCATGAAATGAAGGTTTTCTTTGGGGCACATCTGGCCATTGACACATTCTTATTAATTGTACGAACTCTTTGCCTCATCAGGATTAACAATCAGTCTGGGTGTGCTGTTTTCAAATATTTCTGCCAGGGAAACAAGCATATGCCTTTGAGGTATGGCGAAACATTTGAAAATAAGGAAGTTTATACATTACTTTCCCTATGTTATCCCAATTAAATATGGTGCAGCTACAGTCATTCAGATTAATATACACAAAAGTACTTTTTAAATGAAAGCTGATTTGCTTTTGAATGGAATTTGAACTGGAATGCTGGTTCCAGTGTTTATAAGCTAAATGATCATCAAGAAGTCTGTCTCACCTTTTTGAATTTTTACTTTTGATGTATATTAAATAGATATGGCTGTAGTACCCACTTCATAGAGGTGTTTCTTGTGAGGCTTATCTGCAGTCATGTCAATATTATTAATTATTATGAGATATCTTTAAAGAAATGTAATTTGGACACTTCTTTGTACAACAAGCAAGAATAATATATATAATTTTTTTTCTGAGAGAGGGACTTTCTGTTCTGCTTTAAGAAATAAATAAAACCTGCTTAATTTTTTTCAAAGGGCCACAGTCAAGGATATCAAAGTTATTCTTTTAGCCTTTGAGACAGCATAGAGGAATTTGGACAGTATTATACTAAGCGAAATAAGCCAGTCAGAGAAAGACAAGTATCCCATGACCTCATACATATATGGAATCTAATGAACAAGATAAACTGATGAACAAAACAGATCCAGGGACATAGAAGCATGGAACAGACTGACAAATCTCAGAGGGAAGGCAGGGGTGGGTAGGTGGATGGGAAGAGATTAGCCAAATAACTTGCATGCATATTTGGACACAGACCTGGGGCAGAGGAGGGGGCTGGAAAAAAGGGGACATATATAATACTTTCAACAATAAAGATTTTTAAAAAGTTTCAAAAGAATGTTTACATGATTAATTTCTTAAAGTATTTGGTATAAATCTCTTTCTTAGCCCTTCAACCTACTCTTAACCAAATTATTATCTGCAGAGATATTAATATATGTTTTCTTGGCTTTTGAAATGCAGTCCCTGATCAGTGTTACTCATTTTAAAGCTTGATAGAGTAAGGTCACTTACCATTCTAGACACTGCAATAAATCTAGGGCAAGCCTAGGGATCAGGAACTGAGCTACCTGCCAAACTTCGTGCTTTCTAAGCACTCTGGAAACCGTTGTTTCTATTACAGCATTCTGCAATACATAAGTCAGTATGTGGCAGACACCACCTGGTCAGAGTGGTTATCGGGCATCTGTAGAAGTCATGCACTGTGGCCTCAGAGAAGTAGAAGATTGGTTGTTTCTGTAGGTTATAAAGTTCCAAGCCATTGCTTGCCACCTGAGTGCATTAATCCCATTATAAAGGGTTGTTTTCATAGTTCAGGAATGGCTTGTCAGACTGCTAACTGTCCATGTCACCTCTCCAAGCCATTAGATAATAAATTGGATGTAATGTGTAATTTCTCATGGTTTTTATGATAATGAAAGGTATGTTAAATTCCATGCACTCAAATGTTCTTTAGCCATGTCATACAGGGTGTGGCAAAAGTAGGTTTACAGTTGTGAATACATAAAACAGAGAGTTTATTCTTGTATTATTATTTATTAATTACTGTATTACCTTCCACGTGGATAACTGTAAACCTACTTTTGTCCCACCCTGTATAATCTCATGATTTCTGGCCTGTGAAACAGAAAGAACTCCTAGTTTCAGGAGAGACTCTATTTTGCTAGTTAGTTTATTAGTTTTTCTCCCTTAAGAATGTTTGACTTTGGGGAATCATATGTAGGGTACTTGCTTAGATGTACATTTTAATATCTGCTCTCGAGACCTTTAACTCCTAGATAGTAGCCCAATCTTTAATGAATTATTAGAGATCAGGACGTTAGCTTAAATTTTATGCTGTCATGTTAATGCCTTTTTGATGGATATCACTTATAATCTTAAAGTTTAATATTATAAATCATGAACATATTAATTCAAACACTGAATATGCACATAGATGTTGAATATACAATGTTAAGATGTTTCACACTTTTCAGTATATTGTAATCTGTATAACTCATTATTATTTCACTTATTTTTCATTATTATTTATCTCATTTTGGAAATTGTACTATTTGCCTTATATGTGAATTGAGATTGAAATGAGGAGGTGGACTTGACCAAGGAAAGGTCTTATAGCTAGTTAGGGGCAAAACAAAGGCTAGAGCACAGATATAGTTCAATATGTTCACTATAATACATGGGAAGTAATACGTAATTTCTATCAGAGTGGTATTTTGTGCCATGTATCAATCTTCCTTTCTTAACAATTGTGGCTATTTATTTCTTTCTGATAACATGACTGAATCATATCACGGAAGAGTTTTGCAAATAATGTCCGTTAGGAGTCCCCCACCAGGTTTTCAGGTTTGGAATCTGCCCTGTTGCAGGTACAAGCATTCTGTGTTACTGCATGAAAAAATGTGAATGAGGACTTCATGCACAAGAGCAACAACAATACATTTTAATTGAAATATTAAGTGACTGCCTGGCTGGCATGACTCAGTGGTTGAGCGTTGACCTATGAGCCAGAAAGTCATGGTTCTATTCCCGGTCAGGGCAAATACCCAGGTTGTAGGCTCAATCCCCAATGGGGGACGTACAGGAGGCAGGCAATCAATGATTATCTCTCATCATTGATGTTTCTGTCTCTCCCACTTCCTGCCCCTCTGAAATCAATAAAAATATATTTAAAAAAAAAATTAAATGACTAACATGCTATTTTCAAGAGCAAATCCTAAAGCATCTACCATATTGCCAATTGAAATTCCCTACACTAATTTTTTTTCTCTCCCTTAGGAGAACAATGTAATTTCCACCATTGCAGATTCTCAAAATAAATTATAGTTGAAAAAGCCACAGAGTTTCCAATCAAAAGTTCACTAACCTTTTGCACCCCCTTGTTTTGGTTGCAAATCAAAGAAGAGAAATTGTGTTCCCAGTGAAGAGGCCTCAAGAAAGGCTTTATGTAGAGGCCCAAGTTAAAACGATGCCAACAGGCAGATGGGACCCAAGTCTGAATGAGAAAATTCTGAGCCAGGCCTCTTGCTGTGGCTTGAATGCTTTAATATAACCACATTGTGCCCTGATTTCACTGTCTTTATTACCCAGATTCCAGTTATTTATGAACTGAATTCCCATGTAGTTATCTTGCTGTTATTGTAAAATGCCACATGATATTTTGTGCTAAGTCAATAAATGCCTCATGCCACCACTGTATTTACTCTGGGTCTGTAATCTCTATGCTTTACCCTTTTCCTGACATTTTCAAAGTCTCTCCCTGCAAATCAGCTGGCCATGGGGCAGAGAGCTTCCTTTCAGTAATTGACAGTCTGCTGCTACAGGCCTAACCACCGATTCACACCCAGGGGGACTGTCTGCCCCGGGAAGAGATTTGCTATCAGCTGGCTGACACTTTGCTTATTTTAAAAATTACTCCTAGGATTTAGACTCCTTGCAGGTAATTCTTGGAGAAACATGAAAAAAATTTTTTGGTTGTTTGAAGCTTAAGTTTAAAACTAAGTAGAAGCAATAAAGCAGGATCATTTGAATTGAAGGTCCTGGGATAAATGCCCTAATTCAGACACTTTCAAACTCTTTTGCACAACATCCACAATGAGAAACACCATTTACAAGGTAATTATAATCTATATGCTATAATTGAAACCAAAGTTTTGTAAAACATTTCTTATTCTTATTACATGGGATTGTCAAAGTGTAATTTTTAAAGTTAAAAACATGATTTTCATAAAAAATAAAATAAACGTCAAAAATTTTATTGAACTTTTAATTAATGAGTGGAGCAATAAGATATTATGATTGGTTAAAAGGTCATTTGAGGAGCTGGGTACTTACATAAAATTTAATAAAGGTGCTAAGATTGCTAGGTTAGACACAAAACTGGTAAACATGAAATTTAATAAAGAGGTGCTAAGATTGCTAGGTTAGACACAAAACTGGTAATGTGCTGCAGTAAAATCCATCATAACCTTTAGAGTTATTTTTTCTATTGTACAGAAATTATTTGTGTATCTACTATACAAAAATCTGTAAGTTAACATGTACTTTCACCATATTTAGAATACTTTATCAATACTAGAGTCAAAGTTTTCTTTTCTAAATAATTCTTGTTTGGGCCTCTTAAATAATATCCCGATATGATGTGGAAAGAATTGCTATCCAATTGTTTTGGTTTTTAAAAAAATATTTTTATTGATTTCAGAGAGGAAGGGAGAGGGAGAGACAGCTAGAAACATCAGTGATGAGAAAGAATCATTGATCAGCCTCCTCCTACATGCCCCCCACTGGGGATTGAGCCTGCAACCTGGGCATGTGCCCTTGACCAGAATTGAACCTGGATCCTTCAATCCGCAGGTCGATAAAAAAAATGTGAACTGAATCCCCATGGACCCTTAAATCCACTGAGCCAAACCTGCTAGGGCAGTGTCCAATTGTTTTTACTAATTTCTTCCAAATTTGGTTAAATTTTCCTAATAGGATGCACTCTGTTTTTGTTTTTGTTTTTCTGTTATGTTCTATTTCATTTTTAAAAGCTGGTATATCTCCCTAAATTATTTTCTTATGCCATAAGGAGGTCATGATTCGGTTTAAATAATACCACCCCAATGTACAAAGAGAACACCCCTAAGCACTACCAGACAAAGGCAAGTTTCTCTGTTTGGGGAATAAAATGCTAACAAGGGAGAAGAGAAGGGAGGGGTGGGAGGAGAGAGAAGAGAAGGAAGAACCTCAGCTGTCTGTCTTCAGGGCCTTCATCATTCTATAAAGAGATATGCCTTTTTATAGAAGCCGTAATTCTTTTCTCTGACAAAGCACACATTTTGCTTACATTGCAATGTAGGCTCTTTTCCTCCTGATTAGGGTCGAATTTAAACTTTGTAGAGTTTTCACAGCTATGGAAGAAGGTGACTTAGTTATCAGGAATCACTGCCTCATTTGACAGATTAGGAAACTGATTTAGAAACCAAAGATGATGTGCTGTATCACCCAGTAGTCCCTTAGGGAAGCCCCCAAGTGTAGCCATGGAGTGAAGAGGGCAGGCCCTACACTCAAAAGAGTGTGAGTGACAGACACCAGATAGAAGACCTCAAGCAAAACTGTTTTGCTCTGGCCTGATTTGCTGAAACAGATACAGAGCCTATAAAGATAATTAAATGGTGGAAAACATTAAATGTCTTTGTAAAACTGAAAATCACTTTGAAAATATAAAGTAACTTCACTTATTCCAGTCACTTGATCGTGTACAATTTTCCATTCTTGGATCTACATGTTGACCTATTTGCACATATTTAGAAGTAATTGGGATCATGGGTACAAAGTTCCCTATCTCAATCTAGTGAATTTTTGTAAGTGCTTTCTCTCTTCCCCATACAGCTTTATATTAAAATATTTAAAGATGTGACAGTTATTACTGTTAACAGATCATTACTGTGAAAGGCTCTAAAATTTGCAAATTAAAGAGCACCATTCTGATAAAATGTGCTATTATTACATAAGACATTCCACCTGTAGAGGCTTCTAATTATGCTTTCCATGCATACAAAATGCAACTAGAAAAACTGATAAATGGCCAACAGCTACTTCCCTGCTGATTATACAAAATTTCATTAGAGTAGAACATTTAACAATTTAATTCCAAGCTCTCTCAGGAATAGTCTATAAAATGTTTTGCTTAGGTCTCTTTCTAAGCTCTGAATTTTCAGCTTGAATAAAAGGCACATTGAACCTTTGCCATAAGCAAAGTTAAGTCAGGAAATTATAAGAGGTGAGCTTGAAGATGACAGGTAAAGACAGAAGAAATAAAATTAAAACATGTTTAAATGTGTTCCTCTCTTCTCATTCTTGGATGGCACTTGTTGGGATGAAAATGAGTTTGCATTACTGCAAAAGCTATTCCCCTGATTCCTAACATAGAAGTTTTATAATTCCCTATAAATATTAGAGGAAGATGTTCTAGGCATGTTTTTGTCTTTTACAAAGTGCTTCAGACAGTTGCAGTAATGGATCACTTGAGTTTTCTCTTGTCCGGGTCCTTCTTCCACCCCCACCTGCTTCCCTGTTTCTTCTGGTTACTTTAGAGCAGTGGTTCTCAACCTTCCTAACGCGGCGACCCTTTAATACAGTTCCTCATGTTGTGATGACCCCCAATTTCATTGTTACAAATTGAACATAATTAAAGCATCATGATTAATCACAAAAACAATATGTAATTATAGATGTGTTTTCTGATGGTCTTAGGCGACCCCTGTGAAAGGGCCCTTCGAGCCCCAAAGGGGTCGCGACCCACAGGTTGAGAAACGCTGCTTTAGAGCGAGAAGAAAAGCTTCATTTAGGCACTAAAGATCTATTGTGCTTACTGCTTCAGCACTGGGCAGGTGTGATCCTCCTGTTTTTTTTTTGTTTTTTGTTTTTTTTTTACCAGAAAAGCAGGCCTAAGATAGATCATCGTGGGATCACTGAGGGTTCCCAGAGCTGTGGAGGCAGTTTGCATCTGACAACCAGCAACAGCAGAGCCTAGGATGGCATACCAGAGAATATTTAGTCACACCTTTGAAGCAGGGATCCAAAAGGCTGATATGTCACTATAATCTCCATTATGTGACTTAAATCACCACTTTGTACACCTTTTCCTATTGCTGATTTTGGGGACCTAATTCTCTTTCTTTCCAAGGATGTTGGTTGAAGATTAGTTACTTCATTTATACCTGGAAATACTTTCTTCTTTTGTTTCTACCAAGATATACTGACCCTCTGCTATTGACCCCTTCTTAGTCATATTCCTACTCTCCTCTTTCCCCCATGCTCCAACCACGACACACACCACACACCACAACCTGGGCCCATTCACAGGGAAGACTTTTGGTTGAGAAATTACCTTGGGTTTGAAGTCAGTTTAACTTAAGCTTGTACACTGGCACTTACCCACTGCATGACCTTGTAAGGCAGGGGAAAAACTTGCTTCTACCTTCTTAGGTTCAGTATCCAGGGCACTGTACATTAAACTGACAAAGGAAAGATTAGCAGGATAAATGGTTTATGACATAGGCATTTGGAGACCTTTGTAGAAAAAATAGAGAAGACTCAAAGAAGTAGCTAGAACCTGTGGCTTATATACCATTTTAACAAATTTGTGGAAAACCACCAAGACAAAGGAAAAGAGGTTTAGGGTTTTAGGGGAGGCAAACTGTGGGGAGGTAAATATCTGGGGAAACTAACAGGAGGTAAGGGATGTCTGGTAGGCTCTGTTATGAAGATACCCCTTTGTGCCATTGTTGGGTTGATAAGAGTCTACAGTCATCTCCAGTGTAGCCACATAGGGGGAGAGCAAAGCAGACAGCTTTCTGTGAGTCTGCTGTTTCTCATTTTCCTTCAGCTCAAACTAACCCTCTGCCAAAGTGGTATCTTTTACAGTGGTGTATTCTGAACCCCTTTAAGATCTTAACAAGGTTACTCAATTCTAGAAGCCTTAGCATTATTCTCTGTAAAAAAAAGTAAGACATCATGTAACTGTGGGAATCGATACCTTTTCCCCACTGCCTTTCACAAGGTTCTGCTCCCTTTTCAAGTCTCTGTGCAAAGGTCTTCTCTGAATTTTTCTTCCTCTTATCTCAGTGTTTCTCCTCTTAAGTTAACTTATCCTTCAGGTGGGCAATCCGACTTAGAGGTTGATTGAACGTAAGTGCTTAAATTCAGGTTTAGAAATAGAAATAATACACTTAACTAATCATTATGGATGGACATTACTATTCTACCAACTCTAAATGTTGTAGAAGAAAAACAAATTCTGAGAGATTAATCATTCTTTGGGCCCATGTTGATTCTCTATTTGCCAGTTAGGTTTCCCCTTGTGCCAATAATTTAGCAACGTGAGAAGTGATTATTTTCCTTAGATGTTTGCATGGATTCACTGCTTGGTAGCAATTCCGATAACTTCTGATTTAGGCAGAATTCAAATTAGCAACCTTAGGGGAAAGCTGCTATACCATTACTAACTTTGTGAGCTCCCTTATCCTCCAGTTTGGAAATTTCAAATAAAGATCTTTCTTTTTACAACTTCACATACACTTTTAAGGCAGACCCTCAGAATTTGACCTTTTCTTGAAGTTTTAGAAATTGAATAAAAGGAAGTCAGTGACTGATTTCATTTCAGCTGAATTTCCCATAGGAGGGCTGAGGAGAGTTGTGGCTGTCATTTGATGAGAATGAATTCATGATAATCTATGGTTTAAAGCTAGATAATTTTACCCACTTATGGCAACTGGGTCTTGTGTTAAAATGTGACACTTTACCACAGATCACTGCTTTATTTCTTCAAGACTTTTGGTGAATATAATTTTGAAAAATACCAAGAGCACATCTGTACATTTTATTTCCTTAATGACCAAAAGGACAGTGCATTCTATACTTAAGGAGAATAGATTTATGGTTGGTGACAAAATAGCTATATATTTTTGAAATTAAACTATGATCCAGTTATCTAGAAGATTAGCTAAACATTGCATTTCTGTTACTATAATTGATTCCATTTGCAAATTGTAATTTTACAAACAAAACTCACTTGTTTCTTTTTTTATTTTTAAATATGTTTTTTTTTTATTTTTAGAGAGAAAGGAAAGGAAAGTGATAGAGAGATAGAAACACCAATGAGAGAGGAACATTATTGATTGGCTGCCTCCTGCAACGCCCCCTACTGGGGATTGAGCCCACAACCCAGACATGTTCCCTGAGCAGGAATTGAACTGGTGACCACTTGCTCCTTTCTTGATAGCAGTGATGTACAATTAAATTCTCATGTATCCCTCAAAGGGAAAAATGAAAAGCATGTATTTCTTTAACCATCTATCTCTATCATAAGTTTGTTTTCATTGTGATTATTCTAAAGGAAGGCAAAGCATGAATGATTTTCCTTGTAACATAAATAATTTTGACCTAATTATTTTTAATAGTTGATTCTGTTTCCTGACTTTGTGTTCTTTCTGACAAGTCTCTATTTCCTGTTTTCTAGCCCCATTTTTCATCCTGTAGCTTGACAGGAAGACATGAAAAGACTGTTAAAAAAAACTACTTCATGCCTCTAGCACTCTGCATTTTACCTTAACAGTTACTTGATTATTATTTGTTGAATGAGATCTTAATTTTCCCTTCTGTATAAGACTTGATGTGTGGCAGAAGGCCGTGAATTAGAGGTGGTGGCTACCACAGACAATTAGGAGTGTCAAACCAGTGTGCCAGACACTAGTGAGCAGGGAGGCACAAGGAAGAAAGGGATGCATACAGGTTGTGCCCCTGACTGGGAAACCTCATCTGGCCATCCAGGTTCACTGGGTTTGTGAGATCCATGAAGTTAGAGACCAACCTTTCCTTTGTTCTTGTTCTCTGATATCTCATTTACCTGGCACAATACCTGCCATGGGGGATGGAAAAATGATATTAATAAAAGTACTATTAATAGAAATAAGTGCCATTCTGTAAATGCAAAATAGAATTAAATGATCTGTGTAATCTCTAAAATACTTTGTTATTCCAGAGTGTTTTGAAAGATGATTCTCTTTATGGAAGATATGTTCAAATTAAAAAATATATTAAAGCTATCTGGATAATTACTGTATAACCAAACAGCAAAGTTGCCCATTTTTTAAAAAAATTTTTTAATCTTGAGTGACATAGCAGTGACCCACACTTTGCAGTAAAATATTTGGTGATGCAGGCAGAAGGACTTTGAAAATTGCTATTTGGGGAGCAAAAGTAGGATTTCTAATCAGTACAGCACCCTTTAAAGTCATTCAGTTGATGCTTGTATACTTAGGAGAAAAGAAATGAGGAACATGAACAGATTTCCTGAGAGAGTTAGAGTGAACAGTGATTAAGCTTAGAACATAAAATTACCATTTATGATTAGTTCAGTTCAATTAATTCCATCTATCTATCCATCCCTTAATTCACTTATTCAATCAACCATCATTTATTGAAAAACCTATTTTGTGTCAAGCTCTGTGCGAAGCCCTGGGGACACAGGGATCAAAGACACCATCAAAGAATCCATAGTCTTGTGATAAAAACAGAGCTGTGATTGCAGCAGCCAAGGGCAGCCAGAGTGTTACGCCAGGGAATCGGGGATCTGGAAGTGGAAGCGCATAGAGCAGGCAAGTGGTGCAGCCTGTAAGTCACAAATTACATAAGAACGACGTGCAAGGCGAGAGGCTGAGGTGCCAAACAGTGACAAAAGCACAGTCCTCACTAAAATTGGAAATGCTCTCTGCCCTCAGGGAGCTAACAAGTCTTATTTTCCTTAGTTTTAATGCATGTCTTTTAGGCAGTCAGCTTTGACGATAGGTTTAGCTCTGAATGGCTTCAGTGAAGTTTCTGCTAGCAAACACTGGGTATGTATCCTAGGTCTCCAATTGCCTGCCTGTTCTAAGATCCCTAACTTGTGCGCTACCATCTCCTCTGGCAAGGAATTTCATTGCTATCTTGCTTGATTTTCACTCAGTGCTGTATTCAAAAGTCACCCAGAAATACAAGAAAAATCCAACCAACTAATGTTAAGTTTGGTGACTGTGACATGTTCTTAAATTTTTCAATATTGTCTATGAAATGCTGTATGCCTGTTTGTCCCAAGAAGACCTTTGCATTTCTGCCTTAATTAAATCTCCCAAACCAAGCAGGTTTCTGCAGGATATAAGCCTTCCATTCAGGTGTGAAAGGCTGGAACCTATTTTCATATTCACAGCCCTGATAGGATAAAATGAATTTATTTCTAAGTTGTCTGGGTTCTGCAGATACTGCAATTACTATTGTATACTGAAGCTTCCTCATAAAATACTAATCTAGGGAAGCTCTAAAAGAAATACTGGAAATGTGAAAATAGATTGCAAGCTCTTGGGGCAAAGACAATGTTTTAATTTTCGTTGTCTTGACTGCTTTGAAAGTGCTGTGTGTGCCTAAAGCTCCTTATAAATATGTAAGTAAAAATGAAATGATTAGCTGAACTGAAATACAGAAAAGAGTCTCCTTCTTGTAAAAGGGAGAAGAAATAACCAGATTTTAGAAGGTGCAAGAATATTGGGAAAGAATATTCTGGAGTTTACAGATCTAGATTTATTTTCTTAAACTCATCACAATGGGAATAATATTTGCTTAAAGTTTAGCAATGATTTGCCATTACAAAGCTAGAAGCACACTAGCAATTCAATTCATGGCAAGTAGAGTCATTATAGTTCCGAGTTACCTTTACAGTCACTTGTGATGGGTAAATGGCAGAACACTAAGGAAGGAGAAGGAACAGAGGAACAGAATTTAGAGAGGGATGAAAAAGACCCACGCCTGAGCTTAGCATATTTTTAAAAATATATATTTTATTGATTTTTTACAGAGAGGAAGGGAGAGGGATAGAGAGTTAGAAACATCGATGAGAGAGAAACATCAATCAGCTGCCTCCTGCACACCCCACACTGGGGATGTGCCCGCAACCAAGGTACATGCCCTTGACCAGAATCGAACCTGGGACCCTTTAGTCCGCAGGCCGATGCTTTATCCACTGAGCCAAAAACAGTTAGGCCTGAGCTTAGCATATTTGAGGGGACTGTCCTGTGCATAGTGAATTTCAGAGGAAAAGTGGTGGGAATTTCATTAAAAGTAAAAACTATGACAGTGTTAAAGGCAAAGCATAGAGATAATCATGATGATGAAAAGAAGAATAAGAAAACCATAGGTGGCTGCCATCTGTGAAGCATAGTCTGTTTTTAAGATCAGAAATGCAAAAAAGCAATTATCTGCTGAATAGAACAAGGGCAGAGCGGCAAGGACGAGAGTCAAGGAACATCAGAAGCCTGTAGGCGGTCAGAGAGGCCAGGACACAAAATGAGTTCCAATTAGAGCAGGTCACCAAGGAGAAGGAACAAGCCTTTCATAACACATTTGAAACAAGCACAAGGCAAAGGGAAGTACAGGCTCCCCAGTTAATAAGGTGGGGAAACAAATAACACAACACAGAGAAGGCTTAGGTTTTATAGCTATTTATTTTTAGACGAAGACCAAGAAAGAAAGCAGCTACAATAAGAGACTGAAAACAACCCACAAATGGAGGCTCAGAGGTAGTCAGTCATTAAAGGAAACACCAAACAATTAAAAGTTTACTCATTTTAGCTAAATGCAATAGGTTACCTGTAGTGATCAGTGAGATGGACAAGAACATTCTTTCTGAAGACTGTTTCTGTTGTTGTTTTTACTGAGTTATTAGGACTTGGACAAAATTCCACAATTCAGAGTTTTGGAAACCTTTTGGGAGAGTCACTCAATATTATCAAATAGCTGGAAATAAAATTATTGCACTTGATTTTAAATGTAGGAGGTGCTGGAAATATGTACCTTTAATTAAAGTTCTTTTCACTCTAAGAAAGGAACTTGACCATTTGGTCCCACATCAAACATTCATGTCTTAATTAGTAATTAACATGGGCTTATCATTAGAAAATTAGGTGAACTAACAATTTTTTTCTACAAAATTACTGAGCTTTAGGCTACAGAGGAAATGTATGTTTTTATATTTTCTTTATATTATTTTTTCATTAATATAATGCAGAGGATAAGCCTAGTGATAATGTTTCATATTTAGGAATTCAGGAATATCTAAAAAAACAGTATAATGGGTAGATTGTTTCTAGTCCCTTCAGAATTAAAAAATGTCATTAAGTATTTATTAAGGCTCTCATGTGGATATTTAACCAGTTTATTGAGCAGCTAAACTCATTAGAATAGTAATATCAAATGATTTTTTTCCCAATTGTCTCCTTCAAGCACACTTTTGTGCCTCCCTTTAGAGCCTTCTTAATTGGGAGAGGTAGAAGAATTTGGTAATTAATAGTGAGGACCGGAACTGCATGGGTTCCATCATGTACTACATGTGTGACTTGAGGAAAGTTACTTAACTTTTAATGCATCAGTTTCCACATCTATAAAATGGGAGTGATCCTAGGACTGTTGTAAGGATACATTGAATTACTTTATTTAAATCTAAGTGCCTAGTTCACAGTGAACGCTCAATGCATGTGATTACAGGATTATCTCGGTCAAATTCCAGTCACGTCCAGTGATTGAAATCTCAATCCAATATTTTTTAAATGTCTAATCATATATCCTCTCTTCCCTCTATTTAGGGTTAACCCTAGATTTCAGGGAACTCTTTGAAAGAAGAAGGCAATATCTTTCAGTCTTCTTTTAGGTTCTAACTCCTCTAGTATTGAGACAAACATTTAGGTTCTGGGGGAAGAGTCAATAATTCCTGTGGCAAAGCCAGACTTGGGTTCCTGCCACATAGAGAGGAACGACATGTAGGTAGTAGGAAGAAAAGCAGGAACTGTTATGGCAGGAGCCCTCACCTGGCTTTCTCCTGGGCAAATGCATGTGGTCTTGGGAGAGGTCGCTATGGGAATTCCCAAAGCATAGTTACTTGATGTAGATTCTGGCTCCTGTTTGACATCTTTGATAGTTTCATGCTTTCCTACTTCTTGTTCACTGCTGAACCTCATAGCTAGGGTCTCCTCAACAGGCAGGCCACAGTCCTGGGAAGGCACAGGCCAGATAGCCTGATGCTATTTTCCAGGAGGTCTCTCAACAGTCGTGTCATTTCTGTGCAAAGTGGAGGAAAGGCAGGCTACTCCACCCACCCTCAGCCTTCTGCTTATAAAGCTTGGGGGCAACTTGTAGCAACGCTAACGTGACAACCTCTTAAGAAACCCCAATTGTTGGCAGTTCTTTTTATAACACAGGACGTTCAATGTCTACTTGATCTTAGTTTAGGCACTAGCCACCAATTCCAGGGCCACAGGAAAAGCCTCATGGCAACTTGTCACAGATCCATTAATTTGAAGCCAAGGCTACTGACTGTAGACTTTTAACTTTAGAGAGCCTCTCGTGTTCCATTCCCTGCTGCTGTTGCTCAATAAGAACATCCCTTGTTTAGGTACCGCGTGTCTGATTTATCGCTCTCCACCTTTGAGCCTCATCTGTGAAACTCATTTTTAATCACATCTTGGGAATTCCCATTAAGAACAAGTGATGCAGAATGAGTTATGTGGGTAATTTCAAAGATTACAGTCTATTACATTTTCCAAGCCCACACATATGCTTTAACTCCATTAAACATGCTTGAATAGAAGGTGTTTTTATTCTATTTTTTAAATGTATATTTTTTTTATTTATTTCAGAGAGGAAGGGAGAGAGAGAGAGAGAGAGAGAGAGAGAGAGAGATAGAAATATCAATGATGAGAGAGAATCATTGATTGGCTGCCTCCTGCATGCCCCCTACTTGGGATCGAGCCCGCAACCGGGGCATGTGCCCTTGACCAGAATCGAACCTGGGACCCTACAGTCCATAGGCCGATGCTCTATCCACTGAGCCAAACCAGCCAAACCAGAAGGTGTTTTTAAATGATATTTATTTATTGGATTTATGGGCCAAAAGAATAAGATTGGGGAGGTTCCAATCGTCAGCTCCCCATTTCTGTATTCCTGGTCTCCTCTCACATATGTGAGTGCTATGGATGGGATGGATGGGTTCCCTGTGATGTAAATGGCTCCTCCTATATTACTGCCCAGCTCTTTTCATCGATCATTTGCATCTCTAGGAGAGATGGAACAAACAGTAGGCCGGAGCCCCAGGCCATCACATTAATGCTAGAAATGTAACATCAGCTAGAGCATCTTTGAGAACAGGACACTGACTTTTTATAATGCTCAGCCCAAAACTTTGTTGGTTTGAGGTAAAGCCAGCTTTTCTCTGGTTCCTCTTCCTGGGACTTTTACACTAGACATAGGTGGTTGTAGCCCTAGTTTACTTTCATTATCCCAAGATTCATGTGCAGGAAAAGAGACCTGGTACTGCATCGTATGTGCAAACTATGTTAAATGATTCAGAACTTAAAAAACAACGACAACGTGGCTTTGGATCCCACCTTCCTTTATTTTTTTTAAACAAAAGGGGAAATACCCATGAGGAAAAATATCTAATAGAGACTGAAATCTGCTTTAGCTTTTGTATTCTATCTGCCAAGTCTTGGTAATACAAAAGGGAACTTTAAGAAGTCTTTTCAATAAGACACTGCCTTTTCTTTGGATACTTCCCCTGTTAGCTCATTATACCAACTTCCCTTTGATGTAGGGTAGTCCCTTCTCAATGTAAGCCTGGTGCGAGAAAATTGGGAAATAACACTTTAATCCTGAAGGACTGATTTCATTAAAGATCTTATTAAGTATTGGCGATCCTGCCTTGCTGTCTTAAGTATGGCTCAGAGATGACATTGATGAAATTGTTCCTGTCATTAGGAGTCAGGTCTAACACAGTTTCCACTCCTGGAGGAAAAAGAGTGCTGAGTCATGTCAAGAGACTCCAGATTAGGAATTTAAATTCTCGTTTTCTACCAGTTCAGAAAGCCATACTGTCTCCCCTGGCGTCGGCCTCAAATGGGGCTCGGTAGTTCTTTCCCATAGCTCTTTCTTTAATCTGGGGCTCAACCCAAAATTAGTCCTGTATTTGGTCATTCGTGCTCTCAAATAAAATACATACTTCTTCAAAAATAATTAATTTTTTTTAGTATTTACTATATGGTAGGCATGATCTCATTTAATCCTAAAGTCCTTTGAGAAAACAAGCATCTTCCTCGAAGTCTGAAAGTTTAGAAATGGTGGGAATCCAGGTCTTTTTAGCTTCAGATAGCACTTCTTTTTTTAAATCCTCACCCAAGGATATTTTTTTTTCATTGATTATTTTAGAGAGTAGAAGGAAGGGAAGTGGAGAGAAATACCAATCTCTATATGAGAAAGACACATGGCTGCCTCCTGCATGCACCCTGACCAGCCAGGGTTCTAACCTCCACCCCAGGTACCTGCTGTGCCCTTGACTGACTGGGAATCGAACCTTGACCCTTCCCTATGCAGGCCAATACTCTAACCACTGAGCTCCACCAGCCAGAGCAGAGTGCACATTTTTAAACAGACTACTAATATTTATATTAAAACTATTGGGACTGCGTTTATTATTCCTTTGTCAATTATATTATTTATTAGAAAGGGACATGGTAAGTTTAAAAATCTAAATGACATGTATTCCAGTCTACATTGCAAAATATTTTCTGGCCCTAGCCCGTTTGGCTCAGTGGATAGAGTGTCGGCCTGCGGACTGGAGGGTCCCGGGTTCGATTCTGGTCAGGGGCATGTACCTTGGTTGTGGGCACATTCCCAGTAGGGGGTGTGCAGGAGGCAGCTGATCAATGTTTCTCTCTCATCGATGTTTCTAACTCTCTGTCCCTCTCCCTTCCTCTCTGTAAAAATTCAATAAAATATATTTAAAAAAATATTTTCTGATGGTGTCTCTCTGATAGTCCAATAAATATTTTCAGATTTAAATGCTGTTTCACATATCAGAGATCCAGGTTCTCACATTCAAGTTATTGACTTCATGGATGCTGTTATTTGTTTAATGTATTCAGTTTGCATTCTATTTTATTCTTCTGTTTTCGCTCAGTTTTGTTGCTTTAGTTCTGCCCCTCTTGGCATTTTCTTTATTTTTCTCTTAAGGGCCTAGGACTTGATCTGTTCCTTGTAGTTCATTCAGTTGCCAAACTTAATAATCTGTGTCACTTAGTATTGTTAGCAAGTGATTTAAAATTACTACTTATCTGTTATTAATGGGGCAATATCAAATGCAAAGAAAATTTAAAGAAACTGCAAGTATACCTTTTAGAGAAATTTTTTAAACTTTAATTAACCTGAACAATTATAGACATTATTATTAATAACAAGTGTTACCATTCACTGTGATGCAATCCCACCACATCATAGTGCCAAGTGGTTCATGTGGAATATTCTCTCCAAGTTGCTGTTACCCTAAGGCTTCTCTTTTTCCAAGTTATGTTCTTACTTGTGACACAGCAGCAACTTCATTGCAAAAGAAGAATCAAATAAATAGGGAGTGCTTTAACCAAAGATAAAAAGAAGAAAGAGGGGGGAAAATGATTTTTTGTGTGTGAGCTGACCAGAAACAACTACACTCTCTAGCCCTCCCCCAATTCCCAAATGAACCTGAAATCTTGGAGTTACACAGACAAGGTTTGGGCTGATGCAGTTGTGCTAATGTCTAGGCATTTTTAAAGCTGCCTTAGATTAATCTTGTCATCATTTTGCAGGAGGAATTTTCCAGAATAGATTCAAATTTTGGGGTAGAGGTGGGGGTAGATTCTGTGTGTACTACACAACCTCATAAGATATGTGCTTCTTCTTAAGGCATATTTGTTAGAGCATGTTTATAAGTCGAAATATGAGCAGGTGCTATGAAAGGTGGGGGCACTCAGTAAGAGGTATATATGAGAGACATGGTTAAACAAAGTTAAACAGTTGGTCTTTTTGACAGGAAATCACAGGACTTGAGTATACTACTGTGTAAAATGTATCTCTAAGAGACAAATTAGTGAGAATGTACTTTCCGAATATTTTTCCACCAAAACCTCTTTCAGAAAGCAACAGTGGAGATGAGCATTTCTAGGGTCAATGGGAAAGAATTCTATTGTAGAAATAAACATTTGGGTAGTCCCAACCTACTTGGCTACAAAAATGGCATATTCCACATATTTTTGATTCAGTGTATTTGTCACAAGCATTTTAGAAAACAATTTGACAGTATGTATAAGAGCCATTTTAGTGTTTATAACTTTTAACTCAGTCATTCCACTTTGGAAAATATATCCTAAAGAAAGAATCCAAAATAGAGAATATGATATATGATTTTCTTTTTTAGTGTGGCATTTTTTAAACAAAACATTATGGAACTATAAATAACTTAAATGACAAAAGATAAGAAAATAATACTATATTTAATGTGAATTATAATACAGTTATTAAAATGATTATAAAGACTGCAACAATATGAAAACCCTTAGGAGATAGCAATAAAAAGCAGGATATGAAATTATATAAACAATGATTTTATAAATGACAAATGAAGCAAAGGAAAATTTACTCAAAGAAAGTAGAAAAATGCTAATAGCAGTTATTATTTTTGAAGTGGGTAGGTTTATGCCTGATTTTCTTTTATTGTCTAATTTTTGAAACAATATGGGTACAGATCATGTGTCATGGAATTGTACACTTGAAGCCCATAAAATCTATTGACCGATATCGGCCCAATAAGTTTAGTTAATTAACAATAAAGTAAAATAACAATGTTGGTATTTTGTACTTATTATAGTACTTTAAAAGAATTTTGCTAAACAAGAAGTAAGTTGAGGCAGTTTACCTCTTTTTGCATTCATCTTTGACTTCTGAAGGAGTGAGATTTGCTGATTTTACTTACAAGGCCTGTCCTTTTTACCCAATGCAGGCAGCTTACCCCTGAGGAGTGAGGGGATTCCTTCAGCTGGTAAAGGATGCCCCTGCTCAAGCCTTCACTCATTAAATGGGGAGGTTTTAGCATAAAAATTCAAATAGTTGTGCAGTCTAAATGCATGGCCCCCAGTGTTCTGCTTTTAGTGCTCTTCAGAAGTGATCAGGTAATAGAATGCAAAGGGAGGAGAAGCTGATACCAACATTTCTGTAAGGTTTTTTTTCCTTTATTGATTAAGGTATTACATATGTGTCCTTATCTGCCCATTCCCCCCCCCCCCCCCCACACACTTATGCCCTCACCCCCCCGGTGTCTGTGTCCATTGGTTAGGCTTTATGCATGCATACAAGTCCTTTGGTTGACCTCTCCCCTTACCCCCACCCTCCCCTACCTTCCCTCTGAGGTTTGATGGTCTGATCAATGCTTCTCTGTCTCTGGATCTGTTTTTGTTCATCAGTTTATGTTATTCATTGCTAATAGCAGTTATTATTCCACAAATGAATGGGATCACGTGATATTTATCTTTCTCTGACTGGCTTATTTCACTTAGTATAATGCTCTCCAGTTCCATCCATGCTGTTGCAATTGGTAAGAATTCCTTCTTTTTTTATGGCAGCGTAGTATTCCATTGTGTAGATGCACCACAGTTTTTTTAATCAACTCTTCTGCTGATGGGCACTTAGGCTGTTTCCAAATCTTAGCTATGGTAAATTGTGCTGCTATGAACTTAGGGGTGCATATATCCTTTCTGATTGGTGTTTCTAGTTTCTTGGGATATATTCCTAGAAGTGGGATCACTGGGTCAAATGGGAGTTCCATTTTTATTTTTTTGAAATACAAAAATAAACTCAAAATGGATAAAGGATTTAAACATAAGATGGGAAACCGTAAAAATATTAGAGGAATCCACAGGCAACAAAATCTCAGACATATGCTGAAGCAATATCTTCACCAATACAGCTCCTAGGACAATGGAAACTAAAGAGAAAATAAACAAATGGGACTACATCAAAATACAAAGCTTCTGTACAGCAAAAGAAACCATAAACAAAACAACAGGAAAGCCCACTGCATGGGAGAACATATTTGCCAATGTTATCACCGATAAGGGTTTAATCTCCAACATTTACAGGGAACTCATACAACATAACCAAAGGAAGTTAAACAACCCAATCAAAAAATGGGCAATGAACCTAAATAGATACTTTTTGAAAGAGGACATAAGGAAGGCCAAGAGACATGTGAAAACATGCTCAAAGTCACTAATCATCCGAGAGATGCAAATCAAAACGACAGTGAAGTACCATCTCACACCTGTCAGAATGGCTATCATCAACAAATCAACAAATGACAAGTGCTGGGGAGGATTCGAAGAAAAAGGAACACTCGTGCACTGCTGGTGGGAATGCAGACTGGTGCAGCCATTGTGGAGAGCAGTATGGAGTTTTCTCAACAGAGGTTTTTGTTGTTGTTGTTGTTTTTAATCCCCTAAATGAGCTCTTCAGTGTCTAGGTATTTCACTCAGAATTTTTGATATCATTGTTCTTGAGGTGAAAGGGAATAAAATCAATGATAAAGATCCTCTAGATCAGCGGTTCTCAACCTGTGGGTCGCGACCCCTTTGGCGGTCGAAAGACCCTTTCACAAGGGTCGCCAAAGACCATCGGAAAACACATATATAATTACATTTTGTTTTTGTGATTAATCACTATGCTTTAATTATATTCAACTTGTAACAATGAAATTGAGGGTCACCACAACATGAACTGTATTAAAGGGTCGCGGCATTAGGCATGCTGAGAACCACTGCTCTAGATGGAGCACACTTGATTTTAATTTGCACCAAATTTCCATTGTGAAGCTCTCTACAGCTTGCTTATATTCCTCACGCTTTTAACTGCTGCATACGTGTCTCTGACTGAGTTTTCTGATACATTTTGATAACTTTTTTCCCCATAGTATGTGATTTGTCATTTAAAGATGCACCAGAAATATTTTTAAAATATGTCCGCATTCAATTTAACATCAGAAAATTGTTTTTATTAGTTTGAGTTCTGAAACAATAAAATAACAGGATAGAATAGTATTTTTTGTAATCCAAGACTCTCTTGGCTTGTGGTCCTGGGAATATTTGCTTATATAGATCCTTTTCACTCTTCAAAGGAAAATTGAAGTATAAATTAGCAAACGTACTTTGGGTATACATTTTTCAATATGCTCATTATTAAACTCTCTTCAGAAAATTTTCAATGACTTTGACTATATTTTGTAATTCTGAAATCTCCTTGGGGAATATTTATGGATAAAACAAACCAATGGTTTATACCTGTAGAGAGATCAGGTATGTTAAGCTGAGGTATGGTGTAGAATATGTTCAACTGCAAATAGCTAAGAGAAGCTTAAACAATTAGTAGTTTATCTCCCATTACAAGGCATGCAGGACTGGTAAAGGAGCTCAAGAATGGCTCCAAGTACCCAGGATCCTTTGACTTTATCACTTCAACATCTGTAGAATATTTACTTTCATTTCACCTTTTTCATCCATAGTATCAAGATGGCTTTTGCACCTCCAGGTATCTCATCTATATGCTAATCCAAAATATGGCTCAAGAAGTAGGATTAATGCCTGTGTTAGGAAAGGTCCCCAGGTATCCTGTGCAGATTTCTGTTTACATTTCATAGGCTGTGACTGTGTCACATGGCCAGCAATGTAGGAATGCTCTCAGCCCTCTTCATATGGAAAAAAACAAGACAAGGTGTTGGGAGTAGGTATTGAGTGATCTTGTTTCTAGTAACTGCTACCTATCTCTTTAGCGTACAACTTAGATCCATAAAATCATCACAAAGATTTTTTCCTAAGCCAAATTAGATGTTTCAAAGGTCAAACACTAAAGGTCATGAACTTTGCTCTCATCTGTCAACTGTGTTGCCTGGTTCTCACCAGAATTGTTGCTGGAAGAGGAGGCAGTTAGAACAAATGAATTACTGCAAGCTATGATAGGAAGCGCTCAAAGTTGGTAAACCAAAACTGAAGGATAAAGGAATATTAGAAGAAAAATCCTGTAGGAGTTTTCAAGTCATGGGGTAGCCTGAGTTGATTTAAACTAGACATAAGTTGTTCCTTTTTGTTATAGGATTACAATAAATAATGAGTGTGACAATGACCTTTGAGTGCTCAAGAAAAGAGAAATTACATTGAGTATTTTTTTCTCATAAGGAGGAAATGGAAGATTTTGTCTTTTATATGTTTATAGTTGAAAATGTGGCATTATATAAAGAAGAAAACTTTGATAGACTATCTAAAATACGTTATGAACTAGAAAAGTACCCAGGACTTTTAGATTTTGCGAGTATATACTTTTTTTAGTGAGAACTTAGCATAGTGAGGGCATTAGGGAAAAAAATCCACCTGTGATTGCCATCATTTCATTTAGAAGATCATTTTAGTACCTAAAAAAGGAACAACACACTCTTAGAATTTAAAAAATCAGATACATTGAGAAAGAGTTAAACTTCATGAAAAACATCTCTCTCTCTCTCTCTCTCTCTCTCTCTCTCTCTTTCTCTCTCTCTCTCTCCATTTTTGTCCAAATGAGCACAAAAACTTGGTCATGGATCAGCACCAAAGGATGAATGTTTAGGGACCCATTGTGAAGTATTTTGAATATCTGGGATTTGCTTGTGAATTTCATCTTCTGCAAGAATATTTGCAGCTCATATTTGTTTGGTGGTTTGGTGGCTGCTGTGTGTTACTAGTCCACTGTCAGTCACATGCATGGAGTGAGTTGTATGTAGCATGTGATTTCCCTTTCATTTCTGAAATAATTGTCTAGCTTTTAGGATAAGGCAAACACTATACATACCATCATTGCTCTGTCTTATGCCAATGGCAAACTTACTATCCATGGTCATTTTTACTGCTGATACCAGAAATGGTATCACATTCTGTCTCACCATGATGTTCAGGAAGCCACATTCAATCTATTGGAGCTGACACATAAAGATCCCTTTGTTCGTCTTGAGGTATTATGCCCAGAGCGCCTTTGTTAAAATGTGCTTGTTACATGAAAGGGGAGACTTATTGATACATTAGTTCAGATTAACCAGCTGTTATATGGCAAAGAGAATGATACCAAGGGAATAAAAGTAGAAATCAATTATATTTTAAAGGCACTGGGAGGGAAGGGCTGGGAATGGAAGAGAGACTTCTAAGGAGCAACATGAAGGCAACCTGGGAGTGGAGGTGGGGGCACTCTCAAATGCGTAGGTTAGAGCTCCTCCAGTTGCCCTGCTCAGACACTCCCAGTGGCTTTGCATGTGCCTGTCAAATTCAATCTGGTTTCCACCAAGTACTCTGCACAAACGATAAACTCTGGCAAACCTGTCACTGATTTCAGAACATTGATCTAGTTGCATCTCTGGGCTTTGATGCGGCTGTTCTTAAGTGTAATTGCATATAAGTAAAGCTTATATAAGAATAGTGTGGATATTTAGGAATGTTAACCATCTTTCAAACATTTCCTCTTCCAAAAGCTCTTTCCACAAATCCTTTTATCCCTGTACCTCCCAAGTAAGGTATGAGATTCATTTACTGAAGTAGAAGAAATAAGTTGTAAAACAGACTTTTCTAGGCTGCTTCTATAAGGCACGTTCTCAGGATAAGAACAAGCCACATTGTTAAGGAGCACACCTTAGTAATGTCTAAACAGCAGGACAGAATCTAACATATATTTTTATTGAATTATAATTTTTTTAAAAAAATAAGTAAAAATAAAAAGTAACAAAAGGACATTAGGGACATGAATCACCCACAAATTCTACTATACTAATATAAATGCTTTGACATTTTGGCACATTTTCTCATTATTTTCTGGATTCCCATTTCCTATTCATTGCTAAAATAGATTTGTATTTCACCCATTAACATATATTTATTGCATTAATTTACATGATAGGTACAGCGTGCAAGCCAACTATGGGAACAATAATTATTTTTACTTAATATGATTTAATATTATATACTTGCATTTATGTGGCTTCATAGCTTTTGAAACTTCATTCAATATAATTATATGCAAATGTACACAATATTTTTAGCTATTTATATAGTTATTAGTAGTTTTTCAATAAATAAATGTATATGTATTTCTCACATAATTTTATTCAAATTGACATATTTTTTCCAAAAGTATAGATAACCATATGTACTTTAACCAGCAATATCAAAAAAGCAAATGCACCTTAATTTCGCTTTACCTTATATCTTAAATTGTCATATTTTATAGGTTAAAATATGCTATATCATTATGTTATTAATTTATTTTGTTTGGTTTCTAGTGAGGGTAGTATTTTTAAAATGTTCGTTAAAAGTTGGGAATTGCCAACTTTTGTGAATTGCCTCTATAGGATTTCTGTATTTATCTATTTAGCGATTTTCTTGTTAGTAAATGTGTTCTCTTTAGTGAGAAGTGATGCGCTCTTCTGTTGTATGTATTTTCAAACATTGTATTTTGTTCTTTCATTTGACCTATGTTTTTTTATAGCATGCAAAAGTGTTTTTAACATTTTGTAAAGACAAGTTTATTGATAACTTTCTTTGTGATTTTTCTAACTTCTGATTATAAAACTCTTTCCCTCTTCAGGGATATGATGAGGATCCAACTCCAGTTTTTCAAAAAATATTTGACTTTGATCCGTCTGAATCTGTTTAGGTAAATTGTGTGAGGTGAAGCTCTCATTGGATTTTCCCCAAGATTGCTTATCATTTATTTAAACGCACATTATTGTATGATTTTGCTTTATCTTGTGATGTGTGATGCTCTATGTCCAATTCACATTTTACAGAGAATACAATTACATTGGTCTAAAGAACTACTTTAACTTTAAATTTTAAAATCAAAACACTTTTCTAAAAATGTAAAACTTGTGATATTTATTTCTAATGCATGGTACACATGGCAGACACTTTTGAAATTCTCTGAGGAGAGAACACTGAAATCGTTATTATAGTATCAGAGGCAGAGGATGCTGGCAATATTTTCCTTGCAGACTGAACATTTAGATCAGCATACAAATGACAGGTTAGCTGTGTCTGATTGTTTTCAGCAACATTAGGGATGTTGAATATGCACAAGTATTCAGCTATAAATTGTCAATAGGAGTATTATTCATAATGTAAAAAATTGAAATAAACTAAACTCTATTAATAGTAAGCTCTTTATATAAATCATGGCACTTCCTTACAATTATTAAAATATTGTAGAACAATCATAACCTGGAAATGTTTATGGGACATTATTAAATCAATAAAATTAAATCGTTTATAAAAGAATGTGCAGTGTGATCCCATAGTGCTCAAACAACATGCACATAATATATACTCATATATTCTTTGATCTAAGAGCAGAGGTAAAAATACTTGAAAGATATCAAATATGACATTTATGAAGATTACCTTGTCACCATTTAGATATATTCCAAGTTTACATACACATACTAGGATGAAGCAGCTATCTGCACTGGCTTTTTTCCTTGATTCTCTCTGATTTTTTACTACAAATAGACAATTGGTATTAGGTGAAATTATTTTGAGGAGGTTTTACCTAACAGTATAGGCATGGTAGATTTCACTTTCATAAGATGCTAGGTTTTTGTTCAGAAAGGAAAATGAAACTCTTGCACCAAGTGCTACTGTCTTTGTCTTTCTTTGGCTCTGCCATTAGCAAAGTTCAGTGATAAAATTTCGAAAAGCACTCAGCATCCTGTCAAATAAACCCCCAAACATCAGGCCACTAATTTCTAAACTCTGCAGAAGAAAAAGAAAAGGTTTATTTCAAGAAATAAAACCTCAGGGCAAATTGCTATCTTGAAGTATCCTTGCAAAATTCTTTCCGTGCCACTTTTGCCTCATTCTCATATACTTCTTGGCCACTGTCTGAGGGGTTATGCGAGCAATTGGTGGTGACAAGTTCAAGCCACCAGGTATAATTTATTTGGCATCCTTTGAAAATTTTATCTGCATAAAAACTGTGCACCAAGGATGGTTTTGCTAGTTTGCTCATTAATTGGTTGGCTGACCATTAGGGACATTGATAGTATTCTGTTATGCCAGATAAAATTTTGTGTCCTGCTCTTAGAGAAAATATTTTAAAAGAGCAGATTAACAGTAAACAAAAGACTAAAAGAGATCTGTGGTTCTCTATAAATATTATATTTTTCTATGTAAAGAGCACTGCTTACCTTGAGGACGAGAATGCCTATATATTGTATTTGGGCCATGTAGGAAATCTTTATGCTAAGGCCACTTTTTTTTTTTTATATCAAAGAATTTTATTTTTTTTATTTTTATTTTTAATTAAATCTTTATTGTTCAGATTATTACATTAGTTACTCTTTTTTCCCACCATAACTCCCCTCCACCCAGTTCCCACCCCACCCACCGCCCTCACTCCCCACCCAGTGTCCTAATCCATAGGTGCACGATTATTGTCCAATCTCTTCCCTCACCTCCCACATCCCCCCCACAAGAATAGTCAGTCCATTCCCATTCTATGTCCCTGATTCTATTACAATCACCAGTTCATACTGTTCATCAGATTATTTATTCATTTGATTTTTAGATTCACTTGTTGATAGATGTGTATTTGTTGTTCATAATTTGTATCTTTACCTTTTTCTTCTTCTTCCTCTTCTTAAAGGATACCTTTCAGCATTTCATATAATACTGGTTTGGTGGTGATGAACTCCTTTAGCTTTTTCTTATCTGTGAAGCTCTTTATCTGGCCTTCACTTCTGAATGATAGCTTTGCTGGATAAAGTAATCTTGGTTGTAGGTTCTTGGTATTCATCACTTTGAATATTTCTTGCCACTCCCTTCTGGCCTGCAAAGTTTCTGTTGAGAAATCAGCTGACAGTCGTATGGGTACTCCCTTGTAGGTAACTGATTTTCTTTCTCTTGCTGCTTTTAAGATTCTCTCTTTGTCTTTTGCTCTTGGCATTTTAATTATGATGTGTCTTGGTGTGGTCCTCTTTGGGTTCCTTTTGTTTGGGGTCCTATGTGCTTCTTGGACTTGGAAGTCTATTTCTTTCACCAGGTAGGGGAAGTTTCCTGTCATTATTTCTTCAAATAGGTTTTCAATATCTTGCTCTCTCTCTTCTTCTGGCACCCCTATAATTCGGATGTTGTTACGCTTGAAGCTGTCCCAGAGGCTCCTGACACTATCTTCGTATTTTTGGATTCTTTTTTCATTTTGCTTTTCCGGTTGGGTGTTTTTTGCTTTTTCGTATTTCAAATCTTTGACTTGATTCTTGTGATCCTCTGGTCTGCTGTTGGGAGTCTGTATAATATTCTTTATTTCAGTCAGTGTATGCTTAATTTCTAGTTGGTTCTTTATCACAACATCCAGGGTTTCACCAGTCTTCTTGAAGATCTCACTACATTTATCGGCGGCTTCTAGACAGTTCTTTAAAGACCTTAAAAGTGTGGTTTTGAACTCTATATCCAGCAGTTTGCTTTCCTCCAATTCTGTCGTTTGTGTTCTATTTCTTTGTCTCGGCATTTTTTATGCTTCGCTGTGTCGATAGAGTGCCTTTCTGTGCTAAGTGTCCCAATTACCTGAGGTAGACACTCTTGGTGCACCCCCTTGTGGGCTTTGTGCACAGTCTTGTTGTGGTTAAGCCTTGATTGTTGTAGTTATCACTGTGAGGAATTGACCTCCAGGCCAATTGGCTGTGGGAATCAGCTGTGTCTGCGGTGGGAGAACTTCTGTGCTGGAGACACCCCTCTGGGGCTAGACTTGCTTCGATGGGGCTTTTGTGCTCACTGAGTCTGCCCCCTGAGTGTGTCTTTTATGGTTCCACGGAGCTGCAAGCTGGATGGTCCCACTCTGACCTCTGGGCTTCCTGGCTCCTGGATCTCTAGGGAGGTGCTAATCTAACCTTTGCCTGAGGCTATCCAGCAAAAGCCTCCCTGCAGGGCTTGGGCGGGGCGGGTCCCATGGGATCAACAGGGCGGGATTAGCAATTATGGCTGCTCTCAGTCTTGCCCTCAAAACTCTGCTTCTCAGTGTCCCAGTAGTCGCTGCAAGCCCCACAGAGAGAAAGCTGCCCTAGGGTTCTGAGCGATGCTAAGGCCACTTTTACCTACCAGCTATACAAGGCCTGACTAAAAAGTAATCAGGGAAATCCCACAAGCCACATGGGAAAATCAGTTTCATGACTTTATAGTCACATCTCATATTTCCTTTATTTCATCCTGTGCCAATCTCAGAAAGGGCCACTGAAGTTGAAAACAATAATTGAATGTTTAAATTCAGTACCAATTAGTGAAATTAATATTACCTTTGTTAACATTATACACTGAGTGGCCAGATTATTATGACTGCCCCATCAGTACTTTGTGGGGCCACCTTTTGCCTTTAATACTGCGGCGATTCTTCTTGCATTGACTCCACGAGATGTTGAAAGGTGATACGAGGAATCTGACACCATGCCTGATGAATAGCACTGTCCAGTTCTGTGAGATTTGATGGTTGTGGAACCAGCTGCCTGATGGCTCTTTTAACTTCGTCCCACAAATGCTCAATTGGATTGAGATCTGGTGATTGTGGGGGCCACCTAAGCAAGGTAAAGTCTCCCTCATGTTCTTGAAACCACTCCTGCACAATATGAGCACTGTGGCATGGCGCATTGTCTTGTTGGAAGAAGCCATCTCCATTGGGATACGCCATCAACATGATAGGATGAACTTGATCAGCAACAATACTTAGGTATATTGTGCTATTCAGACGTTGTTCCATATGAATTAAAGGGCCCAAATAATGCCAGGAAAACATGCCCAAACCATAACACTGCCCCCACCAACTTGAAGGGTTGTACTCATGCATGTGGGGTGCATGCTTTCATGCTGTTTCTGCCAAATTCTCACTCTGCCATCTGCATGATGCAACTGGAAACGTGATTCATCGGACCACATGACTTTTTGCCAATGCTCGACTGTCCAATCCTTGTGTTCCTGTGAGAATTGGAGACGTTTTATCTTGGTAACTGCAGACAGCAAAGGTGTTTGAACAGGCCTTCGGCTTCCATATCCCATACAATGCAGTGTACGGCTAATTTGCCTACAAATGTCAGGCGGTCATAATAATCTGGTCTCTCAGTGTAGATACCAGTGATGGTGGTGGAAGAGTCTACTCTCAATGAAGTATATGGAAGACTGGTGTGAAAGGAAGGGAAGTTATGGTGAAGGTGGAATGAGAAAACCAATAAAATTCATGGTACTTTTAAGTGTTGGATGCAAAGGTGATACTAAAAGGTATTTAGTTACCTGTATGGCACAGGAAATCCACAAATTAAGAGCAGATGCCAGAACTGCCAGGGTCCTTGAGGTCCCCTGCTACTAAGCTTTAATAATTTCTACCTGCCAGGTGTTGGGATCAGAGGCGGGGCTGCCTAGTGGCTGGGGGATCACTGGGGGATCTCAGGACAGAGACTACTTTCCAACCAGTATGGAAATACATCAGTATTTTAACAATCAGTGTGCATATCAGCAACTAAATTTTTTTCATGGTATTTATTTGGGGAATTTGTGTCCAGGATTTCAGATTCTGAAGAATTACTCAGAGCTTAGAATTTAAACATTTTCCATTTTCAGAGATTTCTTCCAGGCATTTTCTGTCATGCCTTCCCTATGAGCCCCAAGGTCCTGTCCTCTTGGCTGACCTTGGTGGGTCATGCCTCCAAGCTCAAACCCCAAGAGGGGTAATTACCATTGGCCTGATGAGCCCATCAGCAGGATCATTTGCTGTGTGGCTTCTGATGTAAACATCTGTCAAGGTGCTGGCAATGCCTAGAACTGGAGCAGATCTCCTCCCCTGAAGCCTCCCCCTGAGGCTGATCCCTGTGTCCACAGCCACCTGTCCCTGATTCTCTTTAACTCACCCATAAGCTCTGATAGCCACTTGACCCCCAACATCTGGATCCGACTTGGAGGAAACATGACTCATCACAGAAACCTTTCTAACTTATCAATTAAAAGTGTCAAAAACACATTTGTTCAATTGACAGAAACCCACTTGCTCTGGGAAGACACCTTGGTCATTCTTTAAAGTCATTACTGATTTGACTTTGCATTTCTATTTTACCACTAGAGGCCCGATGCATGAAATCGTGCAAGGGGCTCGGCCCCCCCCCCCCCCCCCCCCCCGCCGCCATGGCGGCTGCCTCTTCCTCAGCCCCCATGGTGCCATGGTTTAGTCCAGAAGGTCATCCATAAGGTCGTCCCGAAGGTCATCTAGTCTAATTAGCATATTATGCTTTTATTATTATAGATGGCTCCCCCTATCCAGTGTTTGGATTGCCATCTCAATTCTCCCCATTTTGGGGTCAGAAAAAGGTTGTTTCTGAGCACCATTTGTTTTCCACGGATCTATATCTGATTTGACCTTAGGTAACTTGCTCTAGAATACAAGCTTTCTCTTTGGGAGGTTTAAGCCACCCACCCTAAATTCATTAGAATAACTTTTCTTTTTGTCAATCAGGAATTCTTTTTTTTTAAATTAAATTGAAAGAATCTTTTCTTTTTCAATCTTTTTGTCAGGATGCTAATCTTTTCCCCCCCTTTATATAAAGTCTCTGTAACTTTGTCAGGTGGAAGTAGGATAATTGATGTCTAGGTGAGATAATTTATGAACTGATGATTTCACAAAAAGAAAAAGAGAGGCCATGCAAATACAAAAGTGGAGATGATGATAAATTCTACTGAAATCAGGGTAGGGAAATGCAAATTAGCCTGAGAAAAAGCACAGCAAAATGTTGTTGATTGATCAGTGGGGTCTCCTTTTAAACCAGATTATTGTCCTCCTACAACTTACCTTCCTAAGGTTTAAAACTTTAGAAATAAGAAAAGGATAGGAATCATTTTCCAAAACTTTTCATAAATGTGACATTGATTCATTAATATAGAGCCAATTAGCCCTAGAGTTTCATCTCTTCATCTATCATTTCAATTATCTCCTGATTTCCTCAGGGGATTTAGTAAATGGGAGACTTTACATGTGGTGCACTAATGACCTTGGTATATTTTGAAAATACACCCCCTTTTATATGATTATACCTTTTCAAAGCTATCTACTAGTTATTTGTGCAGACTGAAGGCTAGAATAACATGCATGTACCAATATTACTTGGAGATATATATATACATACATAGGAGATATCTATCCATCTATACCTATCTATTTATTTCCCTGTTTGTACCTTATTTGTAGGTATCTTTGGGGTGAGAGGTAGTGGGGTGGAAGAGGAACACACCAGGCCCTGTGTCCTGCCATTACTGTAGCAGCCTCAGATGAAGCATAGTGGCTGCAGCCACAGCTATTACCTCGTTGTCTGGAGGTCCATTTGGTCAGGACATTTGAACTAGAAGGAATTCTGGGAGAAATGAAGGTCTACCAGGAAGGTGCCTTTTGGGCATCTCCTGTCTCCCTGAGGGCTTACAAAGAAAGGTATTATTATCTATTATCTATTATTACCTATTGTCTACAAAATTTAAATTATAAGCAGCTTCACTGGCCACAGAATTCCATCTCTCCATGAAGGGATTCTGGCTTTCAATTCTTCATATTAGTTGAAACACATCAATTATCACTATTGAGAAGACTTTTATATTTCTTTAATTAACATATCAAATATGAGGAATTGTCTGTGCTTCTTCTGGTCTTGTACTAAGTTCCTGGTTACTTTGGTGATATTGCTTAACATCTTTGATCAAATAAACTTCTTTAAAATTAGGATAAAGGTATTCTTATTAAAGATTCTTAGAAATTAATAGATAAATAATAGATTTAAGTGAGCATTTTAGATGACAAGTAATTCAAATTTCTGAGAACTAAAACTATTAACATGTGTCTTTGAATATAACATTTAAGTAGATCACAAATACAAACAACTAATTTAAAAAATTAATCAACTAATCCAGCACCTTTATTTGTTTGTAGAAATTGAGATCTTTGAGGAAAGAATGGGGCGATACTGTTTATGACTAGAAAGAAGTTCCATTATGACTTTGTGACAATCCTGAGGGCGAGTTAGATTTGATGTGAGGAGAACTCCTTGATGTTCAGCTCTGATTCCCGAATGTTCAGGGTTGCAGCCTGGTCTGTTATGACAGATGGCTCCTTTATATGCTGGGCCTCTGTGTGAGCATGTGCAGACCTTGAATAAACTTGAAAAGGTCAAAACTTCATTGCTTTACAGCCCTGGATGGTTAAGTTTTAGAGGGCATGGATATATTTTATTTATCTATGTCGCATCAGGCACCTAATATAGTGCCTAGCACATACGAGGCAATTGGTAATTTTTGTCGAATGAATGAGTGAAAGAGTGAATGAATGAACACTTTGTTTTACTTAGAGATTACAAGACCTATTTACAAACTTCATAGCAAATACCTAGCACTTGGGAAGGAAAAGGAGACACTGTCAGTGAGCTGCAGAAGTTATTAAAGGCCAGCGAGAACACTGGAAATATTGACATTTATATGAAAAAAGTTATGCCTATGCAGAGGACTCAGATTTACTTCTCTGCCCCCTCTTTTTTGAAGCAGTGCTAACCCAAGTACCAACGAAGTGACTATGATGAGAATTGGGTTCTTCTTTGTTAGGTCTAGACTGGAGCAAGCATTTCCTTCCAGAAGTATCAGCTGAAATCTGGCTCTGAGGGATCAGCCAGTAGAAGAGAAAAACTAAGGTCCAGATACCTGAAAGAAACATGAACAACAGGGATCCAAAGGCCAAAAAAGAGTAGCCAGGTAAAGAACACAGAACTGATATGTTTAAGCCTGTTAAACACAGGGATCATAGTAAAGTAGGTTATTGGCAAAAAGGGGAAAGGGAAAGAGGGAATGCTGAGCAGTTGCCTCCAGTTCCAGCCTATGATTGCATCTCAATTCAATAAGTTCACTGATGAGGTGCGTGGGAAGATCAAGCAGAGCTGACAAATTTATTCAAACCTGTTCCTCAACTGATGTGCAGTCTCATGCTTCTGATTGCATGCTGGCCTTTCTCTCCTGAGCATTTCCTGGCACTGGATATTTAACATAGTGAAAATGAAAAAAAAAAAAGCCTTCTCCAGTTTTTATTGTCGATAAAAATAGTGCAAGAATTGGAAATGTGCAGAATAGATTACAAGGTATCTGTCCTTTTGTTGGAATGCTGGGCATTTTCCAGGGGTCTCTGGGGATTATCTAAGTCTATAGAAGTGTGGACCTTTAATTGTCTTTCTATGGACTAGGTTATTTTATAACTCAGAAGGCGTCGTAGAAGTTGAGTTGTAGAAAACTGATAGTGATTCTTCGCCAGGGCAATACAAAAGTGTTTTGTCTGGGAGATACATATTTGATCACTGCTCTACTGAAAAGATGACCCAACTAATTATATTGTCCTTTATAATATTAACCTCTTTGGCATTGTCAAAAAAAAACAAAATGCAACCTAGAAAATTGGAAGATCTAATTGGCTTTATTAAGGAAATCATGATTCAGGCATGTTCAGGGGGTCTTTTTATTGGGGAAACAGAATGGGGTGGGCTTTTATCATGCAGGTTTCCTCTTTTTTCTATGGGGAAGAGAGAAGGCCCATGTGACAGATAACCTTACTGGTGCTTGACCAGATAATTCCAGACTGGTTCATTAAGATCATGTTTCTGGGAGAAATTGAAATTGCAATGAGATCAGGTATTAAATCTAGGTTTGGTATCATGGGCTTTTGCACCAGTGACGCCATTTTTTGTTTTGTGTTTTTTTCAGATTAACATTTTAAAAAATTCTTTATTGTTTAAAATATTACATATGTCTCCTTTTTCCCCATTGACCTCTCCCTGGCCATTCCCACCCCCCTTTACCCCCCTACTGTCTGTGTCCATGGGTTATGCTTATATGCATGCATACTTGTCTTTTGATTGATCTCTTAACTCCCACCTTCCCTCTGAGGTGGGATGGTCTGTTCAATGCAACTATGTCTCGGGATCTATTTTTGTTCATCAGTTTATGTTGTGTATTATATTCCACAAATGAGTGAGATCATGTGGTATTTATCTTTCTCTGACTGGCTTTTTGGATCTGTGGTTTTCTCTGTAACACTTTTTAACAGCATTTATTAGTAAATTCATTTCAGCATTCCTAATTGCCCAAGTAGTGTGTGTGTGTGTGTGTGTGTGTGTGTGTGTGTGTGTTTGTGTGTGTGTGTGTATTACTGTTAATATTCATTCTCTATTTACAGAGTCATGTTTTTAACTTTCTGAAAGTTATGCTAATGTCCTTATTAATATCTTCATCATGCTAATCACTTGGTACCATTGAGCTTTCTCAATTCCTGAATCTCTGTTATATAATTCATTGCTATGTTAAATACTTTTACTCCCATTCACATTCCCCCTATTTTTTAAAATATGTTTTTAATGATTTCAGAGAGGAAGAGAGAGAGAGAAAGAGAAACATTAACGATGAGAGAGAATCATTGATCAGCTGTCTCCTGCACACCCCCTATTGGGGGCCCAGCCCAAAACCCGGGCATGGGCCTTGATGAATCGAACCATGATCTCCTGGTTCATAGGTTGATGCTCAACCACTGAGCCATGCCTGTGAGGCCACATTCCCCACTATTAATGAGCCAGTTCAGACCTTAATTAGTTTGCACTTGGGCCAATCCAATGGCCTAGTACTCTTCGAACTGATTTTCTAATTTTCTCTCCCCGACCTTTACAATCCAAACATACAAGCCAAACCTTTTCATATAAACTCAGTTCTTCAGGACCTTCTCAGCTTATAATCTTGTTTGACTTCTTACTGACTAACAAATCAAGCCCCTAAACTTTACCTCCTTCACAATTCAGATCCAAGGTATCTTCTTAGTCCTATGGTCACTGGCCCCTTCTATTAGTGCATATGGTTACTATAACATAGTAACAGACTGGATGGTTTAAACAACAGAAATTTAATTCCTCACAGTTCTGAAGGCCAGTAGTTCAAGATAAGCCAGTGGGAGGGTCAGTTGCCTTTTAGGGCCTCTCTCCTAGGCTTGCAGATGAACATGTTCTCCCTGTGCCTTCACATACTACTTTGTTTGTGTGTGTCCTGATCTCCTCTTCTATGGGATTAAGACCCACCCATATGACCTCATTTTATCTCTGTAAAGGTCCTATCTCCAATACAGTTACATTCTGAGTTATTGGCTTTTAAGACTTCAAAATGTAAATATTGGAAACACAGTTTAGTCCATAATATTTCTATGGGGCAGAGAAAATTATGTTTGTTGAATGTCTATCATGAGTCAAAAACACTGTGTTTTATATTTTCATAAAAGTTAAAAAATGGTTGACTTGGTATTTTCCTGACCATATCTCCAACTCAATTTCTACTTGTAATATATCACCTCACCTATGATACCTCTCTCTTTAAAAATCCTGGTCTTCCTATCAGATGTGATATCACTTTACTCTGAAACCTCCATGGCACTTTATTTTCCCCTTTTATGGTGCTTTCATATTATACTTGATTTTATGATCATTGAGCACTTGTGTTTTCTAATAATTGATTATTGATTCCTTTAAGGCAAAGCTATTACTTACACCTTTAGGATTCCCCTGAGGCATATGACCTATTGTCTAGAATATATACATTTGTTAAATTAAGAAGTCAAAGGAAGAAGAAAGTTTATAAAAGGGAGAAGGTAATACTATGAAGGTTTCTGCTTATCTTTTGGAGGGGGGCGGCTATTGAGGAAGGATGAGGCAAGAGAAGGAAGCACAAGAGAGATGTAAAATAAGACTCATCACTGATGTTTCTATATCTCTCCCCCTCTCCCTTCCTCGCTGAAATGAATAAAAATATATTAAAAAAAGAAATTTCATATAAAAAGATTGACCCTCATCCCCACTGTATCGCATTAGTTTAAAGATCTTTTTCAGCTAATCTGTCTTCCACAATCAGCTGGGGTTTGGTTTAAGGAGACAACTTATTGTGCTTTAGCAACTATATTATGCAATTCAACCAATCTGGTCTGTTTTGTGAAGCATGAAAAGATTTGAAGGTCTCAGCTAATGTGCTTTACACATGTCACATTCCTGAAACTAGGCCTAAGACTTGTGAGGGTGTGATCCATAACGCCATCTATTGCCACCAGACTGTGATATTTATTGCTGTGAAAATTTCCATGACAAATTTGTTTCTGTGGCACATTTACCATTATATATTGACATGGAGCCATAGATGTAATGGCTTCAGATACAGCAGCCCAGTACTTTATTATTTTCTTCAAGTCTTAGACTTAGGCGGCTATGAAATGTTTAGAAGTTCATGTTTTCTTGGGTTATCCTAAAAATAGTCAGCAAATCATTCTTTTAATAGAGTATATTATTATTCAAACCTTTTCTGAAGTAAAGTTTCATCTGATTTCTAAATTTAACAATAAGCTGTTATCACAAAATTTCAATCACCATCCACTTCACATGTATTTTTCTCAGTATTGAATTGTTCCAGATGCTTCCTTTTAAAAAAAAGTCAGAATTAAATGCAACAGTCTGTACAGGGGCTATGTGGGGTAGGAATATAAATATGATCTCGCTTTAAGGTGAGACCTTCTAAATTGATAACTGTAGAGTTGGATTTGTAGCTTCAGTGTGTGAGAGGCTCTGTGCTATGTCTGAGGAACATAAGGAGAAACAAGATATTGTGCTCACTTTTAGAACTTTTACCATCACCCCAGGAAAGACATTGGTTCTCAACTGGGGATGATTTTACCACAGCAGGGCATATTGCCAATCCAGATGGGGATCTCCCTCAGGAAATTCGATATATACATGTAAAGATTCAGTAGGGCGCTGGACTAGAGATATCGATGTGAAAGTCATCACACAATAGTTGTTGAAATTAAAAGATTGGGAAGATGACCCAGCGGGAGTGTGTGATGGGAACACTGGGCGAGGGGCACCTGCAAACATTTTTAGAGTCCATGCTATGTGCAAAAAGCTGTGCTAATAAGTCCTTTACTTAAATTTATCCTCATAGCTAGCCTATTACTGTCAGCTCTTTTGCACAATGCCTAGAGGAGAGATCAACAATATCAGATGCAACTTTCAGTACAATGAGGGCAAAAAGTGTCCATAGATTAGACAATTAGGAGGTCACTGGTGACCGTAGTGAGAGCGGTATCTGCAGAGTGATGGAGCTGGAAGGTAGTCTAGTGAGTGAAAGGTTGGTGTGGAAGTGGAGATAAACAATTTTGATGGGAATGGACTAAAGGGAGGGCATTTCTCAGGATGAAAGAGATGGAAGAAGATATAGCTTATAGACCTTGATCAGAGAGAGGATGATTCCTTATAGATACTAAGAGGGCTAAGCAGTCTGACAAGAGATGACAGGAAATGCTCGTCTTTAGAGGCAGTGAGTGCCTGGGGCCCAGCTGAAATAGGAAACCACTTTCTCCAATCCATCAATCCTCAGAGCCCTTCTTTGGAATCTCTTCTCTCTTACCCAATTTGGATTTTTATGAACTACTCTTTCAGAAGGACTTTTGAATGTCACATTATCCACACTTATCAGGACCTCCAAAATCAAATCACATGAAAATATACTTCTCCCTCTCCCTTCTCTATTCCTGCAATGCCAGAAAGAAAAAGAATACACACTGTTGGACTACAGCCTATCCTGAAAGATGAGACCTCCCCAAATGAATGTTGCATAATTTGCTTATTCTTTGTGGTCATCTTACCATCACATGTTAATGTTTATTGGACATTTCTTTTCATTAATACAATGCTAATGGGGAATACTACTTCTCCCCAAATATTTTCCTACCTCAGAACCTGAGTCTGACCCAAAAGGTTGTTTTCTGTATTGTTTTTAGCCTCTTTTATCTATGTAACCATAAATATTGAATATCTGCCATGTATTAGGTCCTAGTTTATAGGACACATACAACATGGGTCTGCCACTTGAAGAACTCAGTCTGTAGGAAAAACAGGTAAATAATCACTTAAAATAGAAAATAATCAGTGCTTTAATAGATGTAATATATAAAGTGATTATGCAAGCCGATGCAATAAGGAGCTACACCTCCCTCTCCCACAAAAGAAGTCTTGTACTCAAATACCGCACTACTTTTAATTTTTCAAATGGGCTGTCAAGAATGGAAACACCCCCTCTCTTTGCTTGATAGATTTTCCCCCTCTTTCTTTCTCTCTTCGGTTCCTACCCTGCTAGTTCTCTGCATGGGCTCCTTTTACATTCTGAAATCCCAGTGAAGGGACTTTCTTACTGATTATAATGACATAGGTCTGTTTTTACAGCTGTAATCTTAAACTTTCTTAATAATGCCATGTTTTAAACATTATTCTGCAATGCTAGAAGGTTTGAAGGTGCTCAAAAAGTAAACAGTCGGTTCATATAAAAGGAAGAGAACAGTGTAATTTAAAACTTTCAACAATTTGTATCAGATCATTGGCACTTCATTGGAAAACCTCAAGCTCTTGAGACAACAAAATTTTCCTCCAAGGGGAACTAATTTACTAGACATGCGTACACATTAGAACCAGATGAAGGTGATGCAGTGAAATTGGAAAGACAATTCCTGGGCTTATTAGAAGCTGGAAATCAAACATTTATATTTCTACTGGATTCTTTGGCCTTAGCAAGAATCATTTTCCCAGCAGAGCAGATTTGGAGAATTTGCATTTATGTTCATGATCACCTTTGACATCTGAGACTCTGAGGACTCGATATCACATACTATTTTTATTATAAACAGAGCTCCCAAGCTGTTAAGCTCAAATTGCTATTTTGGTGTTAACAAGAGTGGTGCCACATGGTGAGCATATGCTGTTTGTGAAAGTAAATGATGCTTTAAGAATATTTTTGCTCTCAAAAGGAAGTCTACTAGCAGAGAGCTTGTATTGAAGCTCTGTGTATGTTCTCATGACCATCATAAACAATGTTTAAAAAGTCAAGGTTGTTACTTGAGAATAAATCAGAGAGCTCTTGAACATGTGGATGGATATATTCACCATAAAACATGACAGATATTTTCCCCTATGTTTATCATTTTTAAAATCGATAGATTGTTCAGATGGTCCCTTAATAGAGCTTCCTCAGCACAGAAAGATTTATTTATTTCACTGGAGGGTTTACTTAAATCTACTATTTATAAATTTAGCATTATTATGACTGGGCATAGAAAATTTTTGCTTTGAACAAATGGAAAAAAAACAAAAACTCACAAGACTAATTAGGCAATTTAAATGGTGAATAATGCTATCTCCCTATGCATTTGCTTTGTGTTAAACTGATGAAGATTTAATCTTTTTCCCGCCAGTTTCTTTTGTCTTCAAAACTAAAGATCCACTTTTATGAAAGATTTTCCTTTGTTTTTTTTTAGAAAGAGATTTGACAACTGAATGGTAGTGGTAATGAAATTCTCTGTGGGTTAAGCTTCAAGAAAGAAGTATTAACATAAAACTAATGAAATATTAACAAATAAATTGAATTCATAACAGTAACCATTTCCCTATGTTATATGTGATAACCATAGACTTATGTGTAAGTGCTTTGGAGCTTTGCATCTGATCACTCATTGCCATCAACGCATTCCTAAAAATAAGGCGATTAGGGAAAACTATAATAAATCACTTTATCAGTATGAGATTATGAATCCCTCAGCTATCACAAGACTTTTTTCCCCTCCAAGCAATTTATTTTCTTTTATGAGAACTAATGTCCTAATGTGTTATAACCTGAAATTTGAGACTAAATGTATTTATAACTGAAAGCAAATAAGGAATCTTTCTTTCTTATATTCTACCTATTCTCATTCTTCACAGGGAATGGCTGCAGCATAAAAGCTGCCAGGTCAATCTTGCTGGAATTTAGTTCTCAGCAAATAACTTCTGTGCACAAACTGCTGGAGGACCATGTGAGGCAAGCAAAGGAGATTAGATCTGGTGCAGTGTTAGAGGTGGAGCTATGACAGTATTAGAGCAAGAGAATGATAATATGCAAATGCCTTTTAAGGACAATTAGTCTGGAAACCAAGAGTAAAATGGGCATGACAGATTGGAAGGATGGAGACAAAGAGATACTGTTTGTATCCTATGGAGAACCTGGCATCACCTCAGGAATGTCTTTTTCTTTACTTGGTATGTATGACTCAAGGCAAATTACAGTGGAGAAAAGGCTGTTGGGCTCACAATAAGGAGACTCTTGGTGCCTTTAAGAACCTATTTTTCAGAAAATTATGGGCACAGCTGCCAGTAAAAAGAGAATTTGAAGAGGAAATTTCTGAGGATATAAAGAGATGTAATGGGTATAGGGAATAAGAGCTAAGGCAGAAAATGAAAAAAAAAAAAGTAGCCAGAGGAAGAAGCAATATTATTTATAAGTTTTATTTTTTGTTTTTAAAGAGAGAGGAAGGGAGAGGGGAGAGAGAGGGAGAAAAACATTGATGTGAGAGTGGAACATTCATCTGCTGCCTCCTACACACCCCCTACTGGGGATTCAGCCACATGTGTAGGAGGCAGCATGTGCCCTGACTGGGAATTGAACCAGCAACCTTTAGGTGCATGGAATGACACCCAACCAACTGAGTCACACCAGCCATGGCTATTTCAAACTTTTTCAAGGCCATGAGCAGTTCACTACAATAAAAAGAGTAACATACAATGAGCATGTGTGTCATCAAGGAAATTGGTGGCTTTGGGGAGGAATAAAAATTACTGAGAATAGAGATTCTAAAAAGTCAATTCCTCAACCAAGTAGCCCCCAAACCTGGGGAGTTCAACATTAAATGTGTAGGTATATTTTATATTTTTGGATTCAGCAAATATTTCTATTACCTGATGATAAAGTTTGTGAATGAGTCCACTTTCCCAAGTGACATATGTTTCACAAGGGCGATAACAGAGGTAAACTGAGAAATCCTTTGTTTTCCCTTTCTAAAGGCAGGTGGGAACCAGTTCTTTGTTGCACAAAGAAACTTGAAGAAAAGCATGAAGGGAAACTAGAAAGTTCACTCATATTTTCGTGAGTTAAGTTGTATGGCCAAAGCTTTCCCCAACAAAAAGGAAATTCATACCATGAGCAGCTGTTGTAAATTGGGGCGAGAGAGTGGAAGGAAACTGAAGGTAAAGATACTTGAAATGTGCATACAAAAGTGAACTAATTTGCCAGTAGCTGATTTTTACATCAAGAGTTTCTTTACAATTTAAATGCTTTAGATGCTAGTTTCAAAGGCATACAGGCTGACCAGCAGTTATAAGGAACTATAAATATAATCTCAATCAAGCTCCCTTCCTTCACCTAAAAATAACTTTTAAATGACCGGCAGTAACCACTTGGATTTTAGTTTTCAGGAGCCAGACAGTGGATCCTGAATAATAGCAGCTCTGTCATATGGGAGATGAGGCTGCAGGTGAAAGGTGAGAGGCACTTATCACTTCCCAAGCTTCAGAAACACAGGTCTATTCTCCAGTCTTTAGCTGGCTACACTAGAGGTGTGTGTGTGTGTGTGTGTGTGTTTATTCTAGGTTTTGTTCCTTTTATTAAAGATCATTTATACTTGGAACTAAGATATGCAAAATTCTAGTTGATTATGTTTTTGAGAGTCTGGTCTTTAAAGAAAACAAATTAAGCACAGTATTTTCCCTTTTATTGCAGGTCTTTACTCTTATTTAAATTCTCTATTTTACAAGTCAAAAGAGAAATTAGTTCATAAACAGCTTAGAGAGTTTATTTTTTCAATCTTTTCTAGATATGGAAAATGTAATATTTCAAGGACAAGTATCTATCACAAATCATAACTGAAGTTTAAACACAAATGATACATTTGTCAAATTGCTTCTTCTCCCTGGTGTTCCTTCAGAGATATATGAGTACAGTAAATGGAAATTAATTCTTATTATATGTAAGTTTTTCTCCCTTTCGCTGAAATTCACTGGTTTCTTTTAAATTGGAACATTCCAGCTTTCATTTTTTTTTCTGGTCTTCAGCTCTAGGCTCTAAACTCTTATCTCCACCTCAACTTTTCTCCAGTCCTATTGCTGTGGCAGTACAACATTTTCTTTCCTCATTTTGAGAATTTGTTTTCATTGTTGTTTTGCTATAGTTTTTGCCTCTGCCCTATACTTTTGTGTGAGCCAGATAGCAAATTTCTTAACAGTCTGTTGTAGCCATGCCCTGCAATAACAGGAACAGTGAATAATGCTGCATTAGATGCCTTAGGCTGAGTGGAGGACAATTACTCAATACAACAAGATCAGAGGAATCAGACAGGATGGGATGGATATTAGAAAAACAACAACAAACCTGGCTGATATGGCTCAGTTGGTTGGATATCACCTCATGAACTGAAAGGTTGATAGTTCAATTCCTGTCAGGGTACATGCATGGGTTTTGGGCTCAGTCCCCAGTATGGGGTATGTAGGAGGCAGCTGATGGATGATTGTCTCTGCTTCTCCCTTCCTCTCTCTCTAAAAATCAATGAAAACCTGGCCAGTGTTGCTCAGTGATTGAGTGTCAACCTATGAATCAGGAGGTCATGGTTTAATTCCTGGTCAGGCCATATGCTAGGGTTGTGGGCTCCATCCTCAGTGTGGGGTGTGCAGGAGGCAACCAATCAATGATTCTCTCTCATCTCTCTCATTAATATTTCTATGTCTTTCTCCCTCTCTGTTCCTCTCTATAATTATATATATGTAAATAAATAAATACAAACCAATAAAAAAATCTTTTTAATGTTTAAAGTATTACAGATAGTAGTACATATGTCTCCTTTTTCCCCCATTGACCTCCCCCAGCCTTCCACCAACACACACACATGCCCTCACCCCCTTAGTGTCTGTGTCCATTGGTTATGCTTATATGCATGCATACAAGTCCTTTGGTTGATCTCTTACCCACCCCTCAACTCTGCCTTGCCTTCCTCATAAAGTTTGACAATCTAAATCATATAACAAGCAGTTGGGATAACATTGAAAGAATGTGTGTGTGTGTGTGTGTGTGTGTGTGTGTGTGAATTCAGCTCTGATTCCTAACTTATGAATGAGTGATATTCACAATGGCTGTGTTTAAACTGTCATTACACTACATGTCTGAAGACCTATTGGATTTCATTTGGTGATTAGGGAGGTTGCATTATTTTAAATTAAATTTATTGGGGTGACATTGGTTAACAAAATTATACAGGTTTTAAGCATACAATTCTATAATATATCATCTGTGTGTCGTATTGTGCTTATAACCCAAAGTCAAATTTCCTTATATTTGAGCCCCTTTATCTTTTCCTACCTCCCACCTATGCCAACTAAAAAGCTGCACAGCCAAAGAAACCATTAACAAAACACAAAGGCACACAACTGAATGGGAGAAGATACTTGCAAAGGACATCTCCTACTGGACTTTCATTTCGGCTTTTCTACTTGCCCAGCTAGGTGACCGTGGGCGTGTAACCCATCACTGAGCTTCAGTTTCCCCTTTGGAATATCTAGATCATCCCAACCTGCCAGGATTATGGGAAAGAAAATGTGAATCCTTATGCAAACAGTGCTTTGAATACCATTTATTTTTAAAACCACATTATGTGGAACTGTGGGAGAAAATGAAAGCTAGCTAGAGAAGAGCCATGGGGAATCCGGTTATTTTTCTTTTTTCCTTTATAGTTCAGTCTTTGCAAGGCAGCACTAGAATTTAGCTTGAAATCTATTTTTTAGGCAGAGTGACAAATTCTACTTACTGCTTTTATTAGCTTGACCTTGCTTCCTAATCCAAGTACTCACTTCTTTACTCTCGAAATAGCTGATCTTTTTTCAAAAAACAGAGTCTCGTTTCTCTTACCTTGGAGATAGCTACCGTGTTATTTTTTGCTGGAGCTTGTCTTCTAAATCAAATACAGTAACTGCGGATCCATCCTCCTGGTGACCTCACGCTCAACCTGCTTTGGAGCGTTCCTCCCCGTCAAGCAGTCCTCCTCAGCCCTCTCTGATTGTCAAGGCAGTGAAACTCTGGATCATGACAAGCTCTCAAGTTACTGTAAGGGTGTTCTTCACATTTAGTGGGTTGGCTCCAAAGGTGGTGTGGAAGGTTTTGTGCCATTTCTCTTTCATGTATGCCATATTCTTACAGCCAAAGGTGAGAATGACGAAAGACATGAAGATGAAGCTGAAGATTTTAATTTTTGTTCTCAAATTTAAACATCCAGGGGACACCGGTAACGTGGGTAGTTGCAGAAGACTAGCGAAGACTCCTACACATTTCAATTGTCATGTTACTGCACAGAAATTTATGTCAACTTTTAAATTACAAACCTGATTTTCCCTGCGTTTATTTACCAGCTGACAAAATAGACATTGGCTATGACAGCTACGTTTTTCACCAAGCCTTAGGTCCCATAAGGTCCCTTTTGTGGGGCCCATCCTGGAACCTTAGATTTTAAGAAGCCAAAACAGATGGTTTAAAGATTTTTACTCTGGCGTGAGCATTGTCAGAGCATGTTCATTCTTTTTTAAAAAAAAATATATATTTTATTGATTTTTTTACAGAGAGGAAGGGAGAGTAATAGAGAGTTAGAAACATCAACCAGCTGCCTCCTGCACACTCCCCACTGGGGATGTGCCCGCAACCAAGGTACATGCCCTTGACCGGAATCAAACCTGGGACCTTTCAGTCCGCAGGCCGACGCTCTATCCACTGAGCCAAACCAGTTAGGGCATATGTTCATTCTTAGTGCTATTCCTTGGATATTATTGTTTCTCCCTCTGTGAAAAATACTTGATATCTGATTGTCTTCACTAAACCAGTTTTCTTTGGGCCCCTCAGCTGACCAATGTCTCCTATTATGGCCGTCGCCCTCTCCGTAACTCCCTTTTCACTGCGATCTCTCTACTGTTTGGCCATCCAGTGATCTTCAGGTTACTGATTTGGCTTAATCTAGGTTGAAGTGCCCCACATCCCAGGCAGGTTTTCCTTGAGGCCATGGAGGGTAGGGCTCTAATCTGCCTGGCTCAGCTCTGTCATCCTCTGGCCACAGCCTGCCACTGGGGTTCAGCCTCCACTCCATAGTGCTTTCAGCAGCCACCACACAGAGTTTGCAAACCGGCAGCTGGGGGGTCAAATCAGCTGAAAGAATGCTGTGCTTGGTCCACATACATTGTGCCAACATTCAAAGACTGAGATGTTTCATATGAAATTTATAGACTCTCATCCCAGCCAGTGTGGGTTTGTTGGTTGAATATCATCCCAGGTACCAAAGGGTCGGGTGGTTCAATTCCTGGTCAAGACACAAGTCCAAATTGCATGTTTGGCCCTGGTGGAGATGCGAACAGGTGGCAACAGATCAATGTTTCTCACATTGATGTTTCTCTTTCTCTCTCTCCCTTTGTGTCTCTGTCTAAAATCAATAAAAACATTTTTTAAAAAATGTATAGCTTTTCTTAACATAGCAGAAGATCTGACACTCAGGCTTGCTTTATTTTTGTCAACAATCTTAGCTCTGCCACCACTTACCCAGTGTAATCAGGTCATTTGCAGCCACTGCTGGTTTACTCGTATATTAGGACAATTCCCTTGTCCCAATAGCCATTTGAACTCCCAGATGCAGTTTATGTGTGTGTCGGGGGAAAGAAGTATGGCATCTAATTTTTTTGATGAATATCTCACAGAAAGGAATTTGGAAATCCATTTTGATAGAGAGATCTTTAGTAAATGTGGGTGAAAAAGGGGTATACTTTCTTCCCATTTTTACAAACCGTTTGCCCTCAAATTTATTCTCCATCAAAGAGAAATTTTCCTACAGTTTAAATCACAGGCTGATGGATTCGTGAATATTTTAAGCAAGATTATCATATGGGTGAATATATTTGTATTGTATCAGATTGAGTCTAGACAAGTTAACTATACTAATAAAAGGGTAATATACTAATTAGACCGGGAGACCTTCCGGATGTCCTTCCATATAAAGCTATGGTGGCGGGGCCGAGGCAGAGGCTGTTAGGGGCGATCAGGCCAGGAGGGGAGGGCAGTTGGGGGTTATCAGGCTGGCAGGGGGGGCCAGTTGGGGGCGAGCAGGCTGGCAAGGGGGGCAGTTGGGGGCGAGCAGGCCGGCAGGGGGGTGGGGCAGTTGGAGGAAAGAAGGCCAACAGGGGTGGGCAGTTGGGGGCAAGCAGGCAGGCAGGTGAGCGGTTAGGAGCCAGCGGTCCCAGATTGCGAGAGGGATACCTGACTGCCAGTTTAGGCCCAATCCCTGTGTCCCAAGATTGGAGAGGGTGCAGGCTGGGCTGAGGGACACCCCCCGCCCGCCCTGTGCACGAATTTCATGCACCAGGCCACTAGTTTATATATATATATAGAAGGCTAAGCACCTGGCCAACTGGCCAGTAGGTATGATGCACACTGCCCACCAGGGAGCAGATGCTCAATGCAGGAGCTGCGAAGTGACAGCAACTTTGCAGAGTGTCCTCTCATGCTCCAGAACCCCTTGGGGGATGTCGGACTGCCAGTTTCAGCCCAATCCCCACAGGCCAGGCCTAGGGACTCCACCTGCCGGAGGGACCCCTCTCACTCCACAGATGCTCTTCGAGCCCCAGCACTGCTCCAGGTGAGGCTGGGCAGGGAGGGACCCCAGGAGATTGGCTCCAGGGTGTGTCTGGCCCATCTCACCCAGTCCTGCCCCGCCAACCACCTTCTAATTAACTTCCTTTCAACATGCACGAATCTGTGCACAGGGGCCTCTAGTTATAAATAAATTGTTAAAGAAATGATACAAATATTAATGTATAAGATGTATGTGTTTGTGTCTCTGTGTGTAATCTAATGATTCATACTATTTCTTTATTTTATTATACTTAAGTAGAGTTTCCAGGGAAAATACAGATACACTGTCATAATGATAAATTATATAGTTTAATTCAACTTCACCCATGATAACTCAACTCAGATACCTTTTACAAATGTATTGCAAGAGCAGCTTTTTCATGTTTGCTCCTAATTCCAGTAGAAATGCCTAATTATAGAACAACATTAGAAAAAAAAGGAAGAAAGAAAGAAAAAGAAAATATTTACTTGGGGAAAAGGCTTTATGAGTAATCAGTGCAAAGCATAAGTCTCTTGCTGGGGATAATGTAGCCACAGTTTCTGTGAGTTTGTTTTGGGGGATTTTTTTTTTTTTTATTCTGTACTGCCTGGGTGACCTCTTCTTCTCATCCATCACTTAATCAGAAAATCAAAAGACAGCAAGCTGCAAGACAGACTTGTTCAAGATAAATCCTGTGACTTCTTAACAGGTTACTGAATCTATATGGGAGTTCAGCCGACCAGTGGCTTTCTTATATTTTGGGATTTATTCATGAACCCACAAAGCTCTATCTGATGTCAGAGAAGCTGAGAGAACCTCTCATGGCTTCATCTTGGGTGCAACTGTTATATCCTGTTCCCTTCTAAGGCTCAAATGAGGAAATGAGGCGCCATATCTTAAAATATTTCCAATAAAACAGGGCCTGTTTTCCCCTCAGAATGTATGTGTATCTTCTATTAATCCTACTGAGCTAGGGCTGTCCTGAAAATATCACCCTAATAAGGTAATGGTACTGAGTATTTTGCTGAAAAAGGAATGGATGTTCTGTGGGATGTAGAAAGTGGGTAGAAATAGAACAAGAAAGAAAGACCTTTATGAATTAAATGGTTTAGAGATAAAGCATATAAAACAGGAATGCTTTTATTCCTTTTGTATTTTCTGAGGACAGTTCTGCCTGCAAATCCACAAAATAGTCCAAGTACAAATACATCACATTTGCCTGCTGTGATTAAAGTTCTCTAATTACACAACCATACTCAATATGTGGGACTGATGCATCACCTCGTTTTTTTCTTTTGTAATCATTGTTATATCTGTGCTCTATAATCAACGTTCATCATAGCTAATTAGAGCTTCTTCATCTGTGGTTTCTGAGATCTGACATTCCTAGAGTTCAACTGAAAAATTCATTTTTAAACATCTCTGGGCTCTGGAGGGAAAAAAATGAGAAAATTCTAGGGCTGTCTTATTCTCAAATGGCTTTTTGAAATTTTAACGTACTATGATTTTCTTTTTTTATTGAATTTAGATCTCTTCTTGGTTAAGGAAACCAAGTCCCGCTTATGATTTTATAGGATTTTCCTATGAATGTACAGGTACATTCCTGTTGGTAAAGGAGCTGGCAATCATTGTTTTCCCAAAGATTGTGTATATTTCAATATGATACCTGAGGACAGATATTTTTGCTTTATTGGACTGACATTAATGTTGATTTCTAAAAGGAATAGAATGCTGCATATTTATATCATTTACAGTTTCAAGGCTTAAGTTTATTCTCAATGCAGTTTTTTCAGCAGCTGCTTTTAATTATGGACACCGTAAATTCTAAATTACAATAGCAGAAAAGCTAGTCAAAATTCAGGTAGTCAAATTAAAACAAATTTAATCCACTTTCTAGAAGTTAATTTGAAGCCAAAGCTTTCAACTCAAGGCTCTGTTTTCTCACCTGGATATCCCACCATATGCTGCAACCCCTTATTAAGGCAATTGTAACTTTTTTTTTTTTTTTAAATCTTTATTGTTTAGATTATTACATTTGTTCCTCTTTTTTCCCCCCATAACTCCCCTCCTTCCAGCTCCCACCCCACCCTCCACCCTCACTCCCCACCCACTGTGTTCATCCATAGGTGCATGATTTTTGTCCAGTCACTTCCCGCATCTCCCACACCCCTTTTCCCCCCAAGAATAGTTAGTCCATTCCCTTTCTATGTCCCTGATTCTATTATAATCACCAGTTCATTCTGTACATCAGGTTATTTATTCACTTGATTCTTATATTCATTTGTTGATAGATGCATATTTGTTGTTCATAATTTGTATCTTTACCTTTTTCTTCTTCTTCCTCTTCTTAAAGGATACCTTTCAGCATTTCATATAATACTGGTTTGGCGGTGGTGAACTCCTTTAGCTTTTCCTTATCTGTGAAGCTCTTTATCTGACCTTCAATTCTGAATGATAGCTTTGCTGGATAAAGTAATCTTGGTTGTAGGTTCTTGGTATTCAGCACTTTGAATATTTCTTGCCATTCCCTTCTGGCCTGCAAAGTTTCTGTTGAGAAATCAGCTGACAGTTGTATGGGTATTCCCTTGTAGGTAATTGAGCCTCTTTCTCTTGCTGCTTTTAAGATTTTCTCTTTGTCTTTTGCTCTTGGCATTTTAATGATGATGTGTCTTGGTGTGGTCCTCTTTGGATTCCTTTTGTTTGGGGTTCTCTGCGCTTCTTGAACCTGTAAGTCCATTTCTTTCTCCAGGTGGGGGAAGTTTTCTGCCATTATTTCTTGAAATAGGTTTTCAATATCTTGCTGTCTCTCATCTTCTGGCACTCCAATAATTCTGATATTAGACCGCTTAAAGCTGTCCCAGAGGCTCCTTACACTATCTTCACACTTTCGGATTCTTTTTTCATTTTGCTTTTCCAGGGTGTTTTTTGTCGAATCTTTGGTTTGATTCTTGAGCTCCTCTGGTCTGCTATTGGGTATAATATTCTTTATTTCAGTCCGTGTATGCTTACTTTCTAATTTCTTTATCGTAGCATCGAGGGTCTCATTAGTTTTCGTGAGGCTCTGCACAAATTTATGGCAAGCCCTCAAAATTGCGATTCTTAGCTCCATATCCTCCATTTCTGTCATGTTTTTCTGTCTCCGCATTTTTTATGCTTTCTTGGTGCACCCCCTTGTGGTCTCTGTGCGCAGTCTTGTTCTAGCCAAGCCTTAATTGTTGTAGTTAACACTAGAGGGATTTGACCACCAGGCCGACTGGCTGTTGGAATCAGCTGTGCGGAAAACGTCTGTCTTCTGAGGAGGCGCTAATCCAGCCTTTGCCTGAGGCGATCGGCAAATGGCTGTGCGCAGAGCTTGAGCGGGCGGGATCAACAGGGCGGGGGGAGGGAGCCGCTATGGCCGCTCTCAGTCCGTCCCCAGGGGTTCTGCCTCTCTGTCCCAGCAACCGCTGCAAACCTCGGAGGGGCCATAGCCAGACAGTCCCGCTTCTCCCGTTTGAGTCTGGGTCCCTAGAGACTCGCCCGGATCTGTAGCCCAGAGTCTGAGACTCACTCCTGATTGAAAACGACAACCGCGCCCTCAGCCGCCAGCCCGCTTTGCGCGCACACCACCTCACCACCGCACCACCGTACCTTTAAATTTTCCACACTACGCCTCCTCTGAGCGTCGGAATGCTGTTGTTTTTGCTTCTAGTTGAAGAGTCTCTCCTCAGCCAGCCTTCCTGTGGTTCTGGTTGATGTCCGTTCCGTCTTTTAGTTGTATTTTTGAAGTGGTTGTTTACGGCGGCAATCTCCGGTGTTTACCTATGCCGCCATCTTCGATCTCCGCCAATTGTAACTTTTTAAGCTTTGAAAGAAGAGTAAACCTAAGTTGTTCTTACCTTGTTTTCAACATCTTCCTTAATCTACATTTTCATTGCTGCTGTTTGTGCCTGTATTTTGAACTAAGCTACTCTCTAATAAACAAACCTGTGTTAATGAGCAACCATTTTGTCTCCTGCTCCTGAGAAGTTCATAGTACATGGAGGATCTGGGCCCATGAACATATCTATAATAATAAAAGCATAATATGCTAATTTGACCAGACATCCTTCCGGACAACCTTCTGGATGAAGCTGGGGCTGCGAGGGCCGAGGTGGCTGTCATGGGGGGCAGGGGCCGAGGCAGAGGCAGTGGGGGCCAATCCTCTTGTATGAATTTCATGCATTGGGCCTCTAGTAGTTACAATAAAATCTGAAAGGGTGCATGAGAAAAGAGGGAACTACAAAGCCAGGCTAACCTTGAAGAGATGATAAAAAATCAGTGAAAATAATAGGAAAAGCTCCACAGAAGAGATATTTGTGCTAAAACTTGAAGACATTAATAAAATTTCAGTTCAATTTAATTAAAAAATAAAATTTATGGAATGTGTTCTCTGTGCCAAGAACTGTTATAAGCTCTTAAAAAATTTTAAGTCCTTTAAACCTCAAGAACCCTATGAAGTGCCATGTAGTATACCCATTTTATAGGTAAGGAAACTGAGGCACAGAAAAGTTGGCTGACTTGACCAAGGTCACTATGGCATATTTTATATTCCAAAGATGGCCATAGCAGTATCTCCCTTCCACACGCTCTTCTCAAATTTTGCCCTTCCCACATTAAGAGGGAAAGTCTACCTCCTCTGTTTGAATGTGGATGGGGTTGGAACAGGCATGAAAACCAACAGAATGTGTCAGAAGTAATACTGAGTGACTTCCAAGGCTAGGTCAGAAAAGTAGCTACGACACTCACTTTGATCACTTGGGCTGGAAACCTGAGTGGCCAGATGCCAGTCTCACTGGCCTGAGAACATTAGGCTTTGAGGAAGCCCATGGTAAGTAGGAATGAGAGGCCACCTGGTGAAGCTTGAGATTATAGACTACCAGGAAAGAAAGAGAGAGGGGAGAGAGAAAGGGAGGAATAGGGGTGTACCTGGCCAGCCCCCAGCACCTCCAGTCCCCTTCTGCCCGTCTAGTCCAACCATAGTATTTTACTACAACTGCATGACATCTGGAGCCAGAACTGCCTAGCTAAGCTTGTCTCACATTTCTGATCCACTGTAACTGTGAGATGACAAAATAATTGTTTTAAGCTACCAGACAAGATTTTGGGAGTGATTTGTTACAAAGCAACCCTGTCACACAGCTGGGCAGTAATAGGGCCAGAATTTGAACCCACTCTTACTCCTATACCTGAAAACAAAGCTTGAGAAAATTCATAGACATTCCTTTGGGTTTAAGTAAAAGCTTCATGTCACCTGATTGTGTTGCAAAAATCCGCCCTCTCCTTCAAATCAATATTCTGAAGGGCAGGAAATGTTTTTGCATAGTGAGCTGTTTCTTTTGTGGTTGGAAACTAAATGTAGGAAGAATAAGAGGTTGTTTAATGGGATCATAAACACTGTCATAATTGTAAAAGCTGACTGTCCAATGATTGAGTAGATATATGTTGCACCATCTGAGTAATGACTCCCAACCCTATTAAAATGACTTGGCCATTTAGATCGGGGGAAACAGTGAAATTTTTAACAAGGCAATAGCTTCTGAATACACAGTTTGAGTGTGGAAGACTGAAACTATGTTGGAACCCAGAAAGCTTGGATTTCAGTGAGCTTGAATTTTAATCTTGCTTTTAATTAATTTACAGCAACTTGTTGAATTGTGTCTCCCACACTAGCTAGTAAGCTTACTTGCCATGAGAACAAGAGTTTATCTTTAAAAAAACATGATAAAGATTGGTTTTGATCCCTGCATTCTCTGGGCACTGTAAAGAAGGCATTCAATAAATATGTACTAAGTGAAGGAATGGATATACAATACAGTATTGCTATCATCACCATGTTGTACAAATGATCTTCAGAATCCATTCAACTTAATCAAAACATTGTACTCTTTGACCAATATCTCCTCTGCTCTGGCAAACAAACTCCATTCTACTTCTATGAGTTTTATTATTCAAGATTCCACATAAAAAATAAGGTTATGCAGTATTTGTCTGGCTTATTTCACTTAGAATAATGCCCTCCATGTTCACCTATTTTGTTGCAAATGACAGAATTTCCTTCTTCTTTAAGGTTTAATAATATTCTAGTGTGTATATTATATATACCACATTTTTAAAACCATCTGTCCATGAATGAACATTTGGGCTGCTTTTGAGTGTTGAATATTGTGAATAAACTGTAATGAACGTGGGAATACAGTTATCTCTTTGAGATCCAGACTGAATTTCCTTTGGAAATATACCCAAAAGTGGGATTGCTGGATCATATGGTAGTTCTATTTCTACTTTTAATTTTTGTAGGACCCTCATATTGTTTTCTATATCAATTTACATTCTTCCTAAAGGGGTTTAATTCTCTCCACATCCTCACCAATACCTTTTATATTATCTTTTTGATAACTGCCATTCTAAAATGTTTAAAGTGATAATCTCATTGTGTTTTTTTAAAATATATTTTATTGACTTTTTTTACACAGAGGAAGGGAGAGGGAGAGAGAGTTAGAAACATTAATGAGAGAGAAACATCAATCAGCTGCCTCCTGCACACCTCTTACTGGGGATGTGCCCGCAATCAAGATACATGCCCTTGACCAGAATAGAACCTGGGACCTTTCAGTCCACAGGCCGACGCTCTATCCACTGAGCCAAACCGGTTAGGGCATCTCATTATGGTTTTGATTCGCATTACCTATCTGATTTGTGATTTGAGCAGCTTTTCATATACATGTTGGGCATTTGTGTGTCTTATGAGAAATGTCTATTTAGGTCTTTTGCCCATGTTTAGATTGTTATTTTGGTTTTTTGCTGGTTGAGTTGTAAGTGTGCCTTATATATTAAATCTCTCGACACACACACACACACACACACACACACACAGTGGTAACTATGAGCTACTGGATAACATGTTTACCTTTATTGTGGTGATCTTTGCACAATGTATACATGTATAACATCAAGTTGTATGACTTAAATATGCACAGTTTTATATGTCAAAAATATCTCAGTAAAGTTATTTTAAAAAGGAATAAATACAACTCTTAGAATCTCAGTTTTCTTATTTTGAAATATAGACCAGCCATTGAATTTGCATTTCAGAAATTATCAGCACTTGTCTTACTTAGACCAGGACATTTCCTAGGTCATGAAAGGGCCTGCACTTCATAAAAAAAATGAATAGGTGCTTTTAAAATGTATGTTCTTGACATGTTGAAGGCTATATCAATGTTATGTGTAAAACAAATACTGTTAGCACTGGCATGTTCTTACAAAAGTCCTGTAATAATTCATTAAAAAGGAGTATTTGAGAATCCAGATAAAAGGTGTAGGATGTGTTATTTTACTTCAGGCTACAAAGGCTCTTGTGATTTCTTAATACTTTTCTGAGATAGACTTTTCTCAACCCTGTCTCCCTCAACTCAGAAAGTTTAATTCTACCATTATTAATAATAAGTTCTACTATGCTGACCTATTTTGTGAAGTTCAAATGTAACTCTGAATGTAAGAATATGATGCAAATGTGAATTATGTAAATCAATATATAATTGTTAATTATAATTATTAATCGTGACTAATTTGCCTTATTGAAAACTCAAAGGAAATAAAGACCAAAAGAACAAATCATTTTTTGCTAGTTTTGTTGTAAACTTGTCTGTGACCTGATGCCTTCATGGACAAGAGCTGATAATTCAGTATGATTGTGTCTTCTACAAACTTGAAACCTTCTACCATATCCACAGTAGAGCTATTTTTTGTAGCTACTCGGTAAGAATATTATAGAAATTGTGCTTGGACGGTTACCTTGCTATGAATTGGACAAAAGGGGGGAAACATTGAAAGAGAACAAATTTAATTTGTAACTAATGTAAGGTTGGAGTTGTTCAAGGATATAGGCGGACGCAGCAACCAAGAGGGGAGCTTATTAGAGGGAATGGGGATGGAGCCACAACCGGGGATGGTTAGGACTCAGTTTCCACTGTCCTTGGGGTTAGAGTTTATGCATAACGACCACAAGGGGAGGAGGCTGGGGGATGTAAGTGTTCTAGTCTGATTAGATGGAGTTCATTGTCCTTCAGACCGATTAGTGCTGGCGGTTGAGGCTGTGGGTTGTAAATGGCCACTGTTATCATTAGCCTGTTGTCTTGCTCTTGGTGCGGCTGCCTCCTGTTGTGCTGGATAGGGTGCCCGTTGGCCGTTGCGCAGAATGAGGCTGGGGCCACTTTCTTATTCAGGACTTTCTAGTCTGCCTGAGCCAAATGTCTTCTGCTGGCCTGTCAACTAACATTTAAGAAATAATGATAATAGAAATAATAGATCACCCTTATCATATGACTAAATGGTTCTATTCATTTTACATGCAATAATTTAATTTTCACAACGAATTGAAAGACAGGGTACTATGGCTACTACCCTCATTTTACAGATGATAAACTAAAGAATAGAGAGAATAAGTGAATTACCCAACTAAGAAAAAGATCCAATAGTCATATAGAGTCCAAACACCACAGTTTTGACCATATTACTATATTCAATTTAAACAAATAAGTATTATAAGTATTAGTTTAAATTAAAATTTTCAGTTAAAAGAAGCTTTATAAATACCCCAAAATATTTTTAAACATATTCCAATTATTAACAAATAGCACAATTGCAAGGAGATAATTTAAAAATTGTTAGTTAACTTCACTGACTTATTGCAAATTTAGTGAGCTCTGACATATACTTAAAGTCAGCATAACTTTAGTTTCAATAGTTTCCTTTTTGAAAAATTCTTAAAAATAAATATATCTCTAGAAATATAGGCTGCATTAAAAGAATGTGCTATAATATAATATCTCATTTTTCAATGTCTCTGGTTTCACTTATTTAAAGTAGTTATTGTGTAATGTGTTTCCTATCAAATCGTAACTTTTTTCCACAATTCCCTTTGTTAGATGAACTTCTGCCAAATCTTTTGTAAAATTCATTTAGTGGAAATATAAAAGAAAAAATAAAGCATTTATATTTAGTCCCTGAGAATGCATTTATATTGGGTTTCAAAATTTACAGGGCATTTCATAGGTATTATCATTGCTATACTTATCATCATTTCTATGACGTATCATCATATCTCCTTTTGAATGAATAAGAAGAGGCTTGCAAATGTGAAGTGAATAACATGGTATGTCACATAAGTGGTGGAACTAAGATTCAAACCTAGATCCTCAGAGCTGAAGTTCAATATTCTATTGCGTTATAGCTCTAATTGTCTCTTCCTTTTTGTACAGTGGCCATGTAAGTAAGGAAGTCACTGGTTCCCAAGGAATGATCACTGATACTTTCTCCAGTAGGTGATCTAACACATTTCCACATTTCTTCTTTCTTTTTCTCCACCACTGATAAGGAATAGTACTTAAGTAGGAACTTGATTGTGTCTCAGGAAATTCATGAAAATCAAGATTTTTGTTTTGAGGTTCACAGTTTGTTTCCTAGTGACTAGGAATAGACCAAGTTGCTCTAGTCTTAGAATGAAACCATGTATACAGCATTTTAAGGAAAATTCTAGAATTTAAAACCATGCATAAAAGTTATTCTATTAGCATTATCTAATCCTACAGAGTATTTGTATTGTTAGTATACTTCATGTATAATTCTATAATCCCAAAATGAAGTCATAAAGACCCAGAACATTATTTAAGTACATTTTTAATTGTATTTTGGGCATGTTGATTAATGCCGTATCTTACCTTAACCTATAGAGAATTACATTAAACCTGGTACCTAAAGAGAAATCGACTGATTTGTTATTAAAGCTAATTGCAATAACAAGCTTAGATCATCACTTCATGAAGCCTATTGATTTGAAAATAACTATAACACATAAGAGGTGTGTGCACTTTTGGGGTAATTTTCACAAAGCAAACACCCAATCCTTTTAAAACAAAAATACACATGCTAAATTGAGCCAAAAACATTTGGTTTAGAGAAAGATGTAAAATTAAAGCACTTTTAATTTTGCCTTTTTACTCTGCATTGTGTCTTCTCTGTTCAGCATTTGCTATGTTCCTAAAAGCAGTATAAACTATTACTAAAACTGTATAAACACAGACTAAATGTATTACATGATTTTAGAATGATAGCATGCTTAGGAAAGCAAACAAATATAAGGAGCTCAAATTCACACATTTTTTTAAAAGATAGAAATGTATAGTTTATTTGTTAATTAATTGAACAGGCCTTTAACGTGTTTGCAGTTCTGTTGCATTTGTCCTACAACCAGAAATGCAACACTGTTCTTGCAAATATCGTATGTAATTCTTGAAGAGACTACAGTCTGTCATTACAGATGGATTGATAGCCTGGATGATATCATTGAACTTTTGTCATGCCGAACCTGAAAGACTTGCTAGGTGTCAGAGAATTTTTGTCATTCATCTTGCTTTTGAAAGGCCAAATTTATTTGCAACCTTGAATGACATTGGACACATGAAGCAGCCTGAAATCTATCATGAGTGAGTATCTTATAAAACTGCAATTTAAAATCCTAAGTATTGACTTGGTTTTCAGAACTACCTTCAAAGCCAATGACTTTCAAATTTTTTATTTATGTACACTGATTTTCAATGGATAACAAAAAACTTTATGTTTTCATTTATATATTTTTCTGAGTACATCAGGTCACCAACATCTGCCATGCTTTCTTTACTTGTTAAAGAAAAATAGAAACCAACAGAAGTGGAAATACATGCATATATTTTTATGTATTAATATCAATATGTAACTGACAAGCACTAGTAAGGAAGCCTATACTTTGGTTGGCTTGTTCAGATAATTTTTTAAAAATTTCAGATTGTACATAAGTACAGTACAGTTGCATGAAAGTAGTGCTATCAAAAGAAAAGCAAAATTTTTTCTGAACTTTCTGTTGTAGAAAAAGAAATGTGGTATATGTTACTATCCTATATAATAAAAGCCTAATATGCTAAGTGTCTGGTCATCCGGTCGCTGTTCAACCAATCAAACCGTAATATGCTAAGGCCACTCAACCACTCGGTATGACATGCACTGAGACCAGGGGGCAGAGAGTCGATCGGTCAACCACTTGCTATGACATGCACTGACCACCAGTGGGCAGACACTCCAACTGGTAGGTTAGCTTGCAGTTGGGGTCCAGCCAATTGGAACTGAGCAAGATGGGCCAGACATGCCCTGGAGTCCTCCCACAGTCCCTTCCCATCTGGCCAACCTCCCGTGTCCCTCCCCAGCACTGATCATGCACTGGTGGGGGTCCCTCAGCCTGGCCTGTGCCCTCTTGCAATCCAGGACCCCTTGGGGGATGTCAGAGAGCTGGTTTTGGCTCTATCCTGCAGGACAGGCGGAGGGACCCCACTGTTGCACAAATTTGTGCACCAGGCCTCTAGTAAATGTATAATTCCATCCATATGAAAACTGAATTTATGTTCCATACAAACAAAACAAGAAAGCAATTGAATGTCTACTATGAACCAGGTTTGAATTCTCAAATATAGCAGCTAATGTTTAGCTAATAGTAATAATAATCATAGTTACTATTTACAGAGTTTGTATGCACGCACATACAAGATCTCAGACCCAGATGGCACCACAAATAAACTCTTCCAAACATTTAAGTAAGAAATTATAATGATCTCACAGGTTCTTTCAGAAAACATAGGAGCAAAAACTTCCCCACTTGTTTTATGCATACAGTATAATCTGGATACCAAAAATTATCATGAATATTCCAAGGAAGAAAAAGTTCAGGCAAACCTCTCTTCTGAATATAGTCACAAAAATCCTGAAAAATATTAGCTACCAAAATCCAGGAATATATAAAAAGCATAGTGTATCATGACCAGGTTACTTGCAAGGGATGAAAAAACGACAGCAATGTAAGTCATCACATTAACAGAATTAACAAGAAAAACTGTATAATTATTTTTGTAGATTCAGAAAAATCAGTAAATAAGATGTAACACCTGTTTATGATACAAATACCTAAGAAACTTGAAGTAGAAAGGAACGTTCTTAATCTGGTGAAACTAGTTTTAAAAAAACAACAACCCTATGGTACACATCATACCTACAATGAAATGTTGAAAACTGTCCTTCTGAGTTCAGAAGTAAGACAAGGATGATCATTGCCACCACTTCTATGGGCCGTTCTACTTGACCCACTAGTCAAAGAACCAGTATTTTAAGTATTGGACAAATGGACAGAGTATTTGAGCAAGCACTTCAATAAGATGTTATCCTGATGACCAATAACATGAAAATGTGTTTAACCTAATTGTCACCAGGAAAATGAAAATGGAAATGATAATGTAATACATGCCTCAGAAGAATAAAAATGAAACAAAATAAAACAGAATATCTCAAATGTTGGCAAGGATGAACAGCATCTGGTCACTAATACACACTGGTGGGAGTGTAAATTAGAATAACTGCTGCCCTAGCTGGTTTGGCTCAGTGGATAGAGTGTCATCGGCCTGTGGACTGAAGGGTCCCCAGGTTGATTTCAGTCAAGGGAACATGCCAGCATTGTGGGCTCGATCCCCAGTAGGGGGCATGCAGGAGGCAGCTGATCAGTGATTCTCTCTCATCATTGATGTTTCTATCTCTCTCCCTTCCTCTCTGAAATCAATAAAAAATCTATAAAAAGAAAAGAATAATCCCTTTAGAAGGTTATTTGGCTATAAACTATAAAGTAGAGCATATAATATCTGTCCCAGCAATTTCAGTCCTAGAAATTACCCAGTAGAAATGCATAAGAGAGTTTGTTAAACACATGTATGAGAATGTTCATAGCAATAATTTTTATAATAACCAAGAATAAGATAATATCCAAATTCCCATCAATTGTGAAATATATACATTAAAATGGTGGCATATTCATTGATTTGAATAATACAGGATGGGGAAAAAGTAGGTTTACTAGTATATTTGTACATATGAAAGATAATACAATGATTAGTAAATAATAATACAAGAATAAATTGTTTCACATACATACATCTTTAAACCTACTTTTATCCCACCCTGAATACAGGAATAAGAATGAACAAACTACAAGTATATGCAACAACATGGATGTAGCTCATAACAGAATGCCAAATGAAAAAAGCCACACACACAAACGCCAAGTGAGGTTATATATATAGTTAAAAAAAAAAAACTAACCTGAAGAGGTTAACAATCAAGATAGTGGTTACCATCAGTCAGTCAGTGCAATCCTTGGGTGCTAGTACTGTGGTTTTACTGTGTTTGTATTGGTATAGTCTAAATCTGAAAACTCTTTGAACTGTATACTTAAGATTTCTATATTTTTCAGTGTATGTGACCCGCTTCAGTGAAAAGTTAACTAAAAATAAACCAAAGCAATCTCAACAGCTGTACAGCCAGGATTCAAAGTCAGTTATATCATTTGATTAGAGTACATTATCTCTAATTAGAATAATATATAGTTGTATTTCATTTCATCTGAGGTCAAAGAATAATATTCTGTACTGGTACATTTTAGGAGAGCCCCGAAAATCTTTTTGTGTCTATTTAGAGGAGGCTAATTCTGTTTAAATATTTAATTGCAGATATAAATGAATGTGCCATTGGCAATGGTGGCTGTCAGAACCAATGCTGTAATACAATTGGCAGTTATTACTGCAAGTGTCAAGCCGGCCAGAAGCTGGAGGAAGATGGCAGAGGATGTGAAGGTAACGGTTAGGACTGTCTGCTTACTGATAAGGGAAGAGAGGACATCTATGGAATGCGAAGGAGAGGGTTTGTCTTTTATCCAGAGGCAGTTGAAGTGCCTGTGTTGAATGTTGTCAAGAGCTCAGATCTTCCTCTCATGTCTAGATTACAAAATTGTAACCCTAAGAACACTTCAAGTAGCTTATTATAGGAAACATATGATTATATGCTGGTTTGGTTGTGTCATGTTCTGAATATGGAATTTCAATCATTCATTTAAATCCCTGAAAAGTACATATTTTTGAAAATATTTCATTTAATTCTATAGTCAAAATGGTGCTTATCATAAAATACTCATATGTTGCTACAATAGAAATGGCAGGGCACAAAACTAACCACAGAAATTGTATTCTTGGCGTCGTCTTAGCTTTTTTTCACACAGACTTCAATTTTTTGTCTCTTTCAAAATGAAGTCATTCCTTCCTTTATTTATTAATTCATCATTTTGTTCATTTGACAGTCATTGAGTTTCTGCTCTGTATCAGGCATTATCCCATGCTTTGGGATATAAAAATTAATGAGAAATAAATTCTGCCCTGAAGGAGTTCACTGATTAGCAGCAGTGAAGATTGAAACATAAGCCGAAGCCTTGCAGAAGGCTGTTTTAAGGCATTATGGCATGGGGATAAATCCACTGGATTCAAGGGGGCCTGGGTTTGAGTCTCAGCTCTGCCACTTACAATTTACGTAACCTGGGGCACGTTATTTAATCTTGCTAAGACTCTTTTCTCATTTGTAAAATTTAGGATAATGGTAGTTCCTAAAACCCCAAAAGTTGCTGTGGGAATTAAACAAGATAATGCATCTAAAGCACTTCACACAGTAGTGGCATATGGAAGCATTCAGGTGGGAACTAAGAATCATACTCTCTTTTGTGAACTCAGTTGTTGCCCATGTGGGGAATGTAAGAGGAGCAAAAGACTGCTTCCTTTGTTGTTCTCAAAAAGGGGAGACATGGACACTAAAAAGGATTCCTGGACTTTCCCAACTTATTTTTTTTCCTATCCATACTATCAAAATGCCTGAGTATTTTATTAGGTCACTTAGAAATTTATTTATTCAAACTGTGGTTTCCTATTGATCTTACACACTTATATTCATTTTTTTTACCTGATAATATCTATTCCTGATGAAGCATATATGAGTAAGCTCATAGGAGAAAACAAAAGACATTCAGCTGAAAGTGGTTGGGGCTGGCTATTGGCTTGATTGGGACTGCCGAGACCAGACAAGCTATAGTGTGAGTAGGCAGGACCACCCGTTGGTGGCCGCTGGGCTGGAGGATTTACCAGACTCTCAGGAAGGTATGTGCTTCAGTCCTTCTGGCAAGGCTCTGGCAGACAGCCACAAGAGGGTTCTAGGTAGGCAGCCAGATGTTCAAGTGCAGCTGCATCTGGGCCTTTCTGAGACAGGTTTCACCCCAAGCAAGGCCCTCTGCCACGAACGATATCTATATATAAAACCCTAATATGCAAATAGACTGAACAGTGGAACAACCAAACAACCGAACAACCAGTCGCTATGATGTGTGCTGACCACTGGGAGTGTGCAGGGAACCTGGTAGGCGTCGGCTGTGGCGGGATGGTGGAACAGGTGAGCAGGGGCACCAGATCAAGGCAGGGCATCGATCTCTGTCATCAGGGCGAGCCTCTGGTGGTTACTGAAAATTCTTTGCTCCTGCACGCCACGGTCCCACCTGGCGCTTTGACCTGTTGCCGGCATCGGCCCTGCTCACACCCGCTTCTGGTACTGGAGCTGCCACTTACACCCACTGCTGGTGCCAGCCCCAATTGCACACAGTCAGCGCGTGCAAGCGGGGCAGGCGCTGTCAGCGCATGGGAGCGGCGATGGTGGGAACGGGGCTATGGGCAGACAAGGGACTAGGGACCACAGCAGGAGGGGCTGGGTGGGGGCATGGAGGATGGGCTGAGGCCCACCCCTGTGCCCACCGCAGTCTCCTGGTCCACAGTTCCTTTCAAGGTGCACGAATTCATGCACTGGGCCCCTAGTATGTGTATAAGGGCAAGCCCTAAGTTCACCCAGGCTCTTTTCCTTGAAAGTAAGATAATCTTTATTTATGATGAGATTGTCTAACAAAGGTGTTCCCAGTACAGATTCAGTATCAGAGAAGGAGAGGAGTCAAGGCCCCCAAGGTGTTCAAATGAAAGGTGGGGCAATGACCACTGAAGCACATTCTACACGCTGAGAATATTCTTTGTCATCATGACCCCTCCCTTACCTGACATTCTCTTTATTTCTTTTTGACTGAGTATCATTATATTATAGACATATTTGGAGAGCCCAGCACAACAATTAGCCACTGTTAGGTATGACAATTGCTATTACTTTTTTTTAATATATTTTTTAATTGATTTTTTACAGAGAGGAAGGGAGAGGGATAGAGAGTTAGAAACATCGATGCGAGAGAAACATCTATCAGCTACCTCTTGCACACCTCCTACTGGGGATGTGCCCGCAACCAAGGTACGTGCCCTTTACCGGAATCGAACCTGGGACCTTTCAGTCCGCAGGCCGACGCTCTATCCACTGAGCCAAACCAGTTAGGGCTGCTATTACTTTTTATAATAGCTATTAGGTTGATAAGGAATGGCAAACTTTATACCCACTAATTCATTTACATGCAATTATGTCATTTTATTGAAGTCAGTTACTCTTCATATAAATGTAAAACTTTTACACAAGTGATTTCCATGGTTTTATTTAACTGATGTTTATACAAAATGAATAGGGGTAAGGTCAGTATTTGTGAGAATTAAGAGTTTGATACTGAGTTAACATTGACGTCCTAGTTACCAAGATGCAGAACTGAGGATGGCACTGTGGAGTGGAGCAACTCACCCGTAAAGAACCACCTCTATCAGTCTGATGCTTAGCATCCTTTCCTTCTCATACCTTTAAATTACTATTTGGTAGACATGATGATGCTAGAGATTCAGAGTGCACAATTGTTGAATATGAAATGATCTCAGATTTGTTTAAATAGGTAATTAAATAAAAAAATTATACAGGTCGTTTTGAAATTGAGTGCATTCTAAAGCCACTGCAAATGAGCATTTCAGTTCATGTGAGTGCACTAATGAGCCATTCATATTTATTTATTGGATGTTCACGGTAAAGGTCAGTTGGTTTCAAAGACCATTGTGTTGATTGCTACAGACATAGAAATAAATAGTCATTTGAACAGACTTTGCTTTGCTTTAGTATAAATAGAATTTAACCTGCTTGAATTGCTTTTTAAAATACACATCAACATTTTAGTAGATATTTGTTGTACCATTAAAATAAATCTAGACTCTACCTTTCAGTGGAATTGAAGCATTTGTGAATGGTATTGTTAGCTAATCTTATTTTTTAACCTTTTCTCTAAAGAGCTATAAACTTGAGGAGGAGGCTTCTTTTTTTAAAATATATTTCTTTCTTGATTTCAGAGAGGAAGGGAGAAGGAGAGAGAGATAGAAACATCAATATGAGAGAGAATCATTGATCGGCTGCTTCCTGCACGGCCCCCAACTGGGGATTGAGCCTGCAACCCAGGCATGTCCCCTTGGCCCTAATTAAACCTGGGACCCTTCAGTCTGCAGGCTGACGCCCTATCCACTGAGCCAAACAGCTAGGTTGAGGAGAAGGCTTCTTGATTAGCTCAATTTACATGAGTATCCCCTTCTCTCAAGCATAGCACTGAACCAAAATCAATAGGTTTAATTCATTGCAGATAAATGATTATAGGGTACAGATTAAAGGGTAAAATAAAGAGGGAATAGAACTGTCTACCACTGGACACTGTGGGGAGATGCATATTATATTGTATATAGTATAAGTATTTATGTGTATATATGTATTAAGTGCATGAGGTTATTCTTTAGTGTATTAATGTGGGTTATAATATTTAAAATATGCAACCATCTTTGCACTTCAGAGAAAAAATCAACTTGATTTTATTATTTTATTTGCTATTAAATTCAATTTGCTGTTATTTTGTTTGTGATTTTTACATCTATAAACATGAGTGAAATAAGCCAGTAATTTACCTCTCTCATATGATTTTTATGGCAATGGTTTTTAACTGGGGTGATTTTGTCCTCCAGAAACATTTGGCAGTGTCTGAAGACACTGATTTTCACGACTGAGAGAAAGGGATACTAGTGGATAGAGGATGCTAAACACCCTCTTCTGTTACTCTGATATATGTTTGTTACCCAGTAAGAACTTTTACCCATATATATATGTTAGACCTTCTCATTCTACATCATCTACATCACCTGGTGCTTTTATATAGTCTATTTTGTTTTTTTTCTTTACTGCATGTGCTCAACCAGTCTATTGAGTTTCAAATAGTAATGATTTAGCTTTACATTTTTAGAAGTCTCAGTTTTTTTCAAATATGTATGTAGTTTTTTCTGTTGTATGCTCATTTTGATAATTGTATCATTTTACTTTACCATTTCACACACAGTTATTCTGTAGTCTTCATCTGATTCCAAAATCTGTGGTCCTGGTGGGGGAGTCTAAATCTAATGTTTCTTATTTCTAGGCCATTAGACGGTATATTCTCCTTCCTTTCATGTTGTGTATACCTCCAATATAGAACATCTCACAGAGCACTGTACTTATTTACACATTTGTACTGTCTATTAAGTTGGGAATATCTCCTGGGAAAGCTTTATGTCATCACTTTTTTATCCCCAGCTCATAGGTTTTCTAATACCTACCAGAATTCCATAAATACTTTCTTACTGAATGAATGAACAGATGGATAAATACCCATCTATTCAAACAAAAAGCAAATAAGCATACCATTTAGTACACCTTTTATTCATTTCCTTATCTACAGATTCTAACAATACTGCATTTATTCTTTCAAGTCTGACTAGTGAAAACATTGGTTATCAGTAGCTCTTTGTGTAAATATTTTCTGGTAGCAAGTCTGTTTTATTTGAAAAGATAAATCACACCTTTTCTTTCAAGAGGGCAAATCATAGGGGGTATTTTTTTTTTAAAAAAAAAATCTTAGTTTTTACTTTTAAAGTGTCTGCTTGTGACGTGTCTAAATTATTGGTTCAATAGCATAACCAGTGTGACATTTGGAGAATGATAGTCCCATGGAGACAAAAAATTTCTCTAAATGGAGTGGCAACTGATATCACTGTGTTTTATTAAATGAACAAAGATAATAAACATTGATTGAACATTTCAGATAAAGTCTTCCATTTGGGAGAGGTCAATTAACAAAAAAGTATGTTGCTTAGTGAATTACCAGGTAAAATTTAAAATATTTAACAGTAATTTTGATAATACTTTCTGCAAAATATTTTTCTGAAACACATTAGAAATTATAATGTGAATAAAGAGAGAGTGTAACTCTGTATTTCATTATCATGAAATTACAGAATTTTTGGCTAAAAAGGCTTCTATAGATGGAATCCCAGGGAAATTAAACAAGCTAAAAATGCTGATTGTTGAGCAAAATGACACTAGAAGCCAAGCTTTCTTATTTTCCCTCAAAGAGATGGATAGGCAGCATGAACTGGATATAAAGCAGGTTAATCAGAACGATGCAGTCACAGAGCTACAGGGGCCAAGAGACCCTCAACTCTGGTACAAGTCATGGTTTCTTTCGTCACTGGGTTTCAGTAGTGTTAAGCACCCTGGATATAAAATTATTGTGTGCTATTTTAAATGAAAGTACAAGTAATTATATTTGATGCTTTGAGAACTCACCCAGGCCAGCTTCTTGCCTCCAAGCAGCACTGGTTCTAAACCAGCTGGTTATTTATCCTGGTATTACAGATCTCCAAGGGAGGATTCTGTAACTCCTTTCTACAGTCTGTTTAATAACCTGAGCTAGCAGAAAAGCCTTCCTTAGGTGGTATCTATATTGCTCCTGCCGAAGTTTAAGCCTTTTTTATTTTATTTTCCTCTCAGTTCAGAAAGACTTACCTAATAAGAATCCTCCTTTACAGTAATTCTTTCCACACTTACAGCACACTACTGTGTCCCTCCTCAGCTTAATAAAAACATTGTGCCAAATACTGGAGTCTTTGGGAAAAAATATCTATCTAGATAGATAGGTATTCATCTATCTGTATACGTTCAGGTTTGAGTTCATGAAATTCATTTAAAGAAATAATTATTGAGGATTTTTCTGCTTCTCTTAGTATTCATTTGTAAAGGGCCCCCTGAACCTCCACTGGCGTTGGGGGGCATGGAAAAGTAGTAGTAGTAGTTTCTTGGCCTCCCGAATCTGACAGTCTACTGGGTGGTATATAAATGGGAAAGAATTTTAGAAAATTCCCATATTGTTCCAAAAAGTTGTCCTTTTTAAATTTATCAAGACATTTATAATATGAAGTTCATTTTGTCTGAAGAGCTTGAACCACTTAAAATTCTTGGGACTTATCCTAGTTGACACAGAAATGTATACAAAGGATTCTTCACACCCATCCACCCATCCATTCACCAGACATGTTTCAGACCTCAGACACTGGCCCAGGCTGAACAAAGGGCACACACTTTGGATTTTAATGTGGTCTTTGACATTTACTAACTGTGAAGCTTAGGGCAAGTTCCTTACTATCTATGGGTTTTCTCAACCTCCTCTGCCCTACTTCATAGCCACAGGAAGAGAGATGTTCATTCGTGTAAAGATCCTGACATCTCTCTGCCCCCTCACTCACTCCCTTCTTCCCAGGGGAGTTGGAGCAAATTAGCTCATTGGCAAGTTTGGGGAAAGAAATATCCCCAAACTTGGAAATATCCACCTTCCCATCTCCTCATTAGGACCCGTAAATGCTGCAGAAAGTATTCACCCTTGTCTACTCTGCTCTGCTGTGGTATATGTTCAACCAGGGCAGGACTGCACATGGGGGAGACTGAGGCTTCCCAGCCACACCTGTGGCCAGGTTTGCCTAATTCTACATATAATTTGAGGAAGCCCCTTATTACTGTAGCCCCAAGTCCTTTCCTTTGGTTCTAACAAAAATAAAGCCAATATTTTGTCTACATTTGCCTATAAGGTGCTAACTCTGGACTAATTCAAAAGTCAGGCAGGGAGCTCAAATTTGTTATTGTATCCTTCCATCTACTAACACCCTGAATTTGCCTAATGCAGTGATGGCGAACCTTTTGAGCTCGGTGTGTCAGCATTTTGAAAAACCCTAACTTAACTCTGGTGCCGTGTCACATATAGAAATTTTCTGATGTTTGCAACCATAGTAAAACAAAGACTTATATTTTTGATATTTATTTTATATACTTAAATGCTATTTAACAAAGAAAATTCAACCAAAAAAATGAGTTCGCGTGTCACCTCGGACACGTGTGTCATAGGTTCGCCATCACTGGCCTAATGCATAATACACATTCGGGAAGTGTTTCTTCTTTTTTTCTTAAAAAAAATTTCTCCTCTATAATATGTTGTTGAAGATAAAAAAATGTGTAAGGTCATCTTTCTGTCTCCAGGGAGCTTCCAGTTCAATAATAAAGGAGATAGCATGGTTGCACACACAGCTTCAGTATGAGATAACAGGCATAAGTAAATAAAAGACAGGCACAGCCCAGTGCTATGGGAATTAACCAGAGAAAAGGGAACACGCTGTTGAATGAAAATGGGCTGCAGGGAACAGAGACAGATACTAATTGTTCAGTCCTGGGACCTAACACTCTTCCCTCCACTTCCTTAATTTTCCCTAAAAGTTCCCTGTTGGAGCACTGCCTCCTATCACTTGCCCTGCTGCCCCTTCTTTTTGGCACTGAAGGCATATGTCATTCACTCTTTGTAGAAACTCTGTTATTCTCAAGTATCTGTGCCTTTTAGACTAGAGAGAAAACATATAATTCAAACCTGAAACTCTGCTACCAAAGTGGAAATCCACTTTATCTCTTTTTAAGTTAATCTTTTAAATAAAGCCCATCATTTTCTCCCAATAATTCAGAGTAATCATTTCAACACCTCGGCTTTCAGCCAGCACTTATTATAGTCAGAAGTGTATTTAGAAGTGAGGCGAGCTGGAAGAGACCATTACTGATATAAATTCTCCAAGATGAGCCAGCTCGCTTTCCAGATTTCATTAGGGACATACAGATTTATGACAAGAGAAGGAAACTAGAAAAAAAGAAGTTCTGGAAGACTGTGGCTGACAAGACATATCTCACGAGGGGCCTCTTGTTGGGAATAATCCAGGACCAAAATTAGCCACAGGCAAACCTGCTGCCTCAGTAGGCCTGGCCACTTGCAAAACAGTGACACAGGAGTCAGTCTGGACTAATGGCTGTGTGGGCATGTCTGTGAATGGCCGGCAGCAAGGGATCTTCTTTAAAAGTTTGGAACATGGTCCTTGAATTTTGCCATATGTCAGGAAACAGAACGTAAGTGTAATCTGTATTTTAAAAACCCAGTGGCCCTAATGCAGACAAACTACTAGCACAGGTGGGTGGAGCTATGAGTGCTGTGAGGCTGCGCGTGGGCGGGGCCACACGATTTTGCGTGCTGGGCTTCTAGTATTCTTAAGAATAAAACATTTTAGTTTTATTCACAATTACTTTGAGTTTTCTCTAGTCAGTCCTCTTAAAAATGAGCTGAACTTTCTGAAAGATTGTATTGCTATATGTTGAAACTTTTTCCAGGGAAAATTCTCCAACTGTTGTACCCTGCTGAGTACCTCAGATTTGTGTTTTTCCATCATCTGATAGTTTTTTAGATCATGGATCATACCACTAAAGAATAGCTGTGGTTCTGTGTTCCAAAGAGTGATCTTTTTAGGCTTCTGAAATGTAAAGGCTTGGTTCCTGCCCTTGCAAGACCCATATTATTTTCTATTACTATCCAAAAATAGTAATGGGTAACTGATTGTTTAATATTTTTTGCTATAAGAAATTCCTTCATCAATTTCTAAAGAATGTAAACATTTTTCTCTCAATAAGTACCCATTAAAAGGGACTCTGAATATATATATAATTTTTAATCAGAAAATAAGTTAGTTAAAATTGACTTGTTATTGTACTATTGGCTTTCAGGTGCCTTTATTTTTAATGACCTGAAACCAGTACCCTATCAGTATAGGATCTCAGAGAGAGAATTAAAGCTATTCATTTCTGAAATAATTGTATACCTCACTTCATAAGTTTAAATTAAATTTAAATTGTTATTATTCATTCTAGTTTTTCCTAACAAGCCAAGTCTGCACTTTCTTGAATATGATTGATATCAACATAAAAGGATATCACAATAATATGTTTAGATACATATTATTGGTATATTTTACATGCATTGCCAGTAAAACCAAGCACATCGAATATGCCTGTTTTTTGTATTTTTACTTTATATCTTCTATACAAGTGTCTAATTGGAAATAGTATCTATCTAAGAATATATCCTGGAAAGAGGTGAAGTGCTTCATGCTATTAAAACATAAATGTTCATCTATTTCAACACTCCCCATAAATAGGAAAGACTTATTTAGAGAATCATATCTGGAGAATTTTTCTAAACAGTATTCTCTCTTTGTCAAGGGATGGTAGGCCTCTGGAATTGTATAAAACCATAAGATTCTGTGATTGTGTATCAAAATATTCAGGGTAATTGATCATAAGTTGTTTATAGTCTGTCTTGCAGACTGAGAAAAACAGTTGGGTTTTTCTAACACTCTTGTTAGCCCTTTAATAATAGGTCACCTGACAATCCTGAGTGGCCCTTCTCATTGCAGGAGGCCTGCACTTCCCCAGAGCACAGCTATGATGGGGAAAGGAGTCAGGCCACGCTTATCTGAGTTTCCCACTGGATCCTATTGGCTCCTATGTCAGGGTTGGGATAGAGCAGATCAGAACCAAGATACCTCAGGTGTCTCTGTGTGGGCATGAGAGATCAAGAACAACCCTTGAATGCATTTTATATGTGTATATTTTGTGCTGTAATTAAGTACATGTTTCTCAATTACAAAGTTCTCTTATTCTGACAAAGTTATAGAAATACAGGGCTTCAAATCTTACAGTGTTTCCAGCAGTAGCACAAACCACTCAGTGGAGTTCTGAGAAGAAAAAAAAAGGTATTTTCTCTGATTCATGTAGTATATTTAATATTCTTTGAGCATGACCAAAATGATCGCTGCTAATTCATCAATTTTTTTATGATAATAAGAGAAACAACAGTGGTTATAAACTGCTTTTTATTGATGAGAAAATAAGTTGGTTTAAAATAATTTGTTATGTATTTTTGACAAATTTACTGTAAGCTTTTGCATTTGAATCAATGATTAGAAAAGATAGCGTGTCTGTACAATTCAAGGAACTAAAAGACCTGAAAGAGTTATCTATTTATTTTTATATCATTTCTTATATTTAAAAAAATCTTCACAGTTTGGAAATTTGACTGAGCACTTGGAAACATTTAAACTGCCGGTGAGAAAATTAGGTTAATTGTAATTCATTAGACGCTGTTCTTATTAAAAGTGAATTGATTTAATCTCTTTATATTAAAAGCCCTAAGGCACAAGAAAGCAAAATAGCTGTGTAAAAGCTTAGTGTTCTCAACAATTAGAAGATATTACAGTCCAGTGTTTTTCAGACTCGAATGTGCATAGGATCTTGTTAAAATGCAGATTCTGTCTCAGCAGGTGTGGAGTCGACCTGAGAACCTGCATTTCTAACAGGCTCTCGGGATATGATGCTGTTGTCCAGAGAGCACAGTGAAGAAAAAGGCTTATGCTAGCCTCTTCTTTCAGTTCCTTTGTCAGATAATTATTAAAACCTTGCTAATTAAAATACAGACATAATGAGGGATTACAAAATGGTATAATATGATTTGCTATTCTAGACATGTATGAAACCTTTTTTAAACAGTTTTATTAAGATATAATTCACATAACAATACAATTCATTTTTTAAATGTAAAATTCAATGTATTAATATATTCACAATGTTTTAATATATTCATAAATCAGCATATCACATTTGATTTTAGAACATTTTTATCACCTCAAAAAGGAAAGCTTTACCCCTTAGTATCACCACACCCCCATTTCCCTCTAGACCTGATCAACCACAATTCTCTTTGTCTCTACAGATATCTCTATCCTAGATTTTGTATGAATGGAATCATACAACATGTACAACATGTGGCTCTTTGTCATTGGCATTTTTCACTTACCACAATATTTTCAAGGTTCATTTATATTATAGTATGTGTCAGCCTTTCCTTTATTTTTAAGGTAAAAATTTTATGGATAAACCCCATTTTGTTTAGCAATTTTTCAGTTGCTGGACACTTGGATTGTCTCCACCTTTCAGCTATTTCGAATAATGCTGCTATAAATATTCATGTGCTAGTTTTTGTATAAACATTTTATTTCTCTTGGGTATATACCTGGGAGTGGGATTGCTGGGTTATGTTTAACATACTTTATGCTTAATCTTTCTGGAGCTTTTAATTTAAAGAAATAAATAAAATTTAGAAATATAGATATTTATATGGGTTTACATATGGATAGATAAGCATCACAAAATTATCTCTGTGGAAGGGCTCCATGGTCAGAGGATTTTGAGGAAGACTGCATACCAAAATTCTCTAGAGCCAGGTGAGAGAGGAATCATTTAATTTTATTTAACACCGGTTTCCCTAACATATTTGGAAATATTTGAAAGTGAGACTAACTCAAAGATTTAATATTTTGTAAATGCATTTTGAGAAATGATTTAACTGCATGTTTTGAAGATAGATGGCCTACTGGATAAGGCAGAAAGTATATTCAGGGAATTTATGTATGACTTGCTTGAGTAGACAGAGTTGACTGTAGCTCGGGATAAATTCTATATGCCCATGGGCACGGGTGTGGTTTTCAGTGGGAGATATTCGAGTAGAGCAATAGTAGGATGAAAATGTGATTTCTGCCTGTGGTTCTGGTTGTGATCTGTAGGGTGATATGGAAAAACAAGAAGATGTGGAAATGGCAGGGAGACCATTGAAATCATCCAGCTAGTCACATCCATGAGATGTATAAGGAGATAAGAACCAATAATGTCAAAGTCTTTGTAAATCAGATGATAAATAACATGGAAAAATTATTGCTAGTAGTGAAATGTGATAGAAAAGTTATTGAACAGAGATATCACATTCCAACTAGATTTATTAGAATATATAACATATACCATTTATAAGAAAATCCCAGCTCTTTCTTTTTAATCATTTCTCATTTGAAAATTAATGTTTGGTGTCTGTGTGTGTCTCTGCCATAGGTTTTGATATTGCCATCTGGCAAAGCCTTATTATCTTCATTGTGAACCTGGGCTCTTGCTGATTCCTATTTTTCTCCATCAAATCCTAAGTTAAGTCAATTTCAAGTTAATGAGAAACAACATTAAAGATGAAAACTTTCTTTGAATGTTATTATTAATTATGTTGCTGGGGCACGATATTTAGCACATCTCAAATCTGGTTATAAATAAGTACTGTCTTTGATGAGATGACCTGTCTTTACTTTTGTTCCTGTTACTATATTTACTGCTTTTGTTTTGTTGGATGCCATTGGAAAATGGAATTACCAGATGGTGTGTAAATAGAAGTGAGCAGTGACATTGTTTTACACAAACAAGCTGACAAACAAGAAAAGAATGTTCACTTAAAAGAAAACGAAAACCTTTGCTTAAAACACACAGACACACTCAGGATCTCAGATTAATTATATGCTCTTGTCTATATCGGAGGAATATGACAAATATAGGTGATAGTTCTTAAGTTAAGTAGAACCATGGGTCTCTACGAGCCACACATTGTCAGAGTTAACACATGGAACATGCAGACAGCCTGCTTGCCAGCATTCTTTCTTCAACTATCATTAGTCTCCATTCATTTTCACAAGGGATGCTCTCTGATATCAGTAAAGATTTTACCTGTTGTCCACATGAGCTCCGACAGTATGAAGTTCACTAATGTAGACTACAGGAGACCACTTTAATAACCATGTCAGATCCACTCGCTAGGATCTCAGAATATACCCCTTCTCTTCTCTGGGCCTCAATTTTTTCATCTGTATAATGAGAGTTTGGGAATGGGAAATCTCAAAGCTTCTTCCAGGTTGTAAATTCCATAATTCACAAAGCACGAACCTACAACTTTAAGTGTAATCTAAAAGCTGGGATTCTCTGAATGAGGCTTGGAAGAGGTTTATGGAGGTTAATGGCAGGATAGAGACTTCTTCCCTGACCCCTACAGCTTCAGAGCCTAACATATCTAGTAAAATATGAGAGCATATCAAATTAGAGGATGGAAAAAAAACAAATGTAAGCAGCAATAAACTTTATCAGCTATTATAGAAGCCATTGATGGATCCCACCTGACTTTTAGGCAAAGCTTTAAGATAACTTTTTCTCTATATAAGTCTTCTCTCTCTCCCTCCTCCCCCCCCTCTCTCTCTCTTTCTCTCTCTCTCTCTCTCATCTACCTCTCTCTCTCTCAAAATTAACTTGCAGGTCACAGCTCCAGCACACCTATCTTATACTCAACATATTCATGCCAAACTTGTAGTCATCAATTATTCACATTGATAGTCAATCTGAAGGAAATTTGAGAGAGAAATCAAACTTTATGTTTCCTCAAATAAGTCTTTGAATTACTCAGTTTTAAATTGAGAGGAATAGCTACAGTCTCAATAAACATTTCTGTAAAAATTATACTAATGAAAGGGTAATATGCTAATTAGACTGGACGTCATTCCGAACATCCTTCTAGACGAAGCTGGGACCTGGGCAAAGCCAGCCGTGGTCCCTGGTGCCTGCGGGCAACCCCGGGTGAAGCCAGCTACGGTTTTGGGTGCCTGCCAGTGGCAGGAGGAGGGAAGCATGGGTCCCGGGTGCCGGATTGAAGCTGGTGCTGGCAGCCTGGGGAAGGAAGGCCTACTCTTGCACGAATTTTCATGCATCGGGCCTCTAGCGTATTAATAAAAAAAGAATAAGTTAAGTTCCCTTTGCCCAAAAAGAGTGGTTTTCATTTTCTGTGCTGATTCTCAAGAAAGAAAATTTAAATTATAAAAGGATATATGATTTCTATTTTAACACACGTATTGATCAAAAATCTATCCTCTGTTTTCTAGATATACTTTACACAAACTCATGTTAATAGTTATCAGAGGTTAAAGAATGTATCAGAAGTGAAAGGCAGCAATGACAGTTTTAAGGGGATAAGATGCCTTTTTAAAAATTACTCTTCATGAGTCATCTCTGATGTGTAGATGATATTGGCATAAATGAGGGTTCCAGTGAGACCAATATCAAGAATTTGAAGAGGTAAAGAAAATTAGATGTTTGGTAAAAGTCAACACAAAATCAATTAGAGTAAAAATAAACAGAGTTAACTCTGTTCTTAGAGAAACTAGAGGAGCCCACCACAACCTTAAGTTATTCACAGAGTTTGAGAATGGTTTTGGCAAGCAAGGTTGGTTAGACAGAGATGTAGCAAGAAGAGAGCCCAGCCAAGCATGCCCAGGAGAAAGGGAGCCGTAAGCCCTCAAACTTTGAATCCCAGTCCTAGGTGCCAATAAATAGGCTAATTTATCCTATTGAACAATATGTGTTATCTAACTAATTCCATTTGTTAGATCTCTGTATTAGATTATAATATGAACTGTACCCGCCTGGGTCCAATTAGGAGAGTCAGAAACCACACAGTAATTTGAACATGAGAAATTTAATAGGAAGAATTGTTAACTGTAACGGGAGGTTGAAGCAAAGGGGAATTGGCAAGTAAGAAATACAGAAAACTCTAAAGAATATAGGATTACAGCTACTACCCCCAGGCTGAACTGGAGCATTAAGAGGCTCGGGTCTTTGTTGGAGAGGGGTGGTCATGGTTCACTGGATGGCAAAGGCCACTGTGCTACCACTCCAGCAGAATTTGCTGAAAATGTGACCTCTGGAACTTGCCAGAAATCCAGTGTAGGGTTCTGGAGAAAATGGTTCATGAAGAGGTGTCTCTCCACTACAACACTGCCTGAAGGGTGTGTCAGGGGAAGCTGCCAGTCAGTGCAGGAGCCAGGAGCCAGGAGCCAGGAGCCAGGAGCCAAGAGCTGAAGAAGCGCAGCCTGCACTGTAGGAGCTGGCATTGGAACAGCTGTGCACAACTGCAGCAGCATAATGCCAGAGGAGCTGTCAGGCTGCTGAAGTGGAATGCTGGACAAACAGCCCACTTTACCCATGGTGCGTAGGAGGAAACACATGCACTGCAAGAGCCAGGTGCTGGTGAAGGCTTTTGTGTTAAGGGAGCCAGGTGCTGGAGAGGCTGCCTCAGGATCCTGCTTAGAGAGCATGCTGGAGCCAGGAAGGAAAACCTGTTAGCCTGCAGTGTCTCTCCAGTGCCCTCTACTGGCATGGCTTAGCATCATGCCCACAGAGAAAGGAAAATTATTTAAAGGACCCAGATCCATTTTCACGGAGAGGGCAAAAAGTCAATTTGGAGCTGGTAAGTAACAACTCAACAATCAGCACAATTACCAGCTATGCTCACCTCACTCCATAAGATGATCCTCAATCCATGCCCGATGTCATGTAGACCTGGGTACTCAAGGAAGACAAAGTGATTTTTCCCAATCCATTGCCAACTTGGTCATGTGACATGTTGGGCCAATAGCATTTAAGTGGAAGTGATACAGTTCCAATTCTGAGCAAGAGTTTTAAGTGTGAGTGTGCAGTTCAGCATCGCCTTCCATATCGTTGCCCTCTTCCATGAAGAAAGCAAGTCCCAGACTCTCACCTGGGTCCCGGAATGAGGTACAGAGCTACGTGGAATCACAGCCAACCTGTAAACCGCTAGAAGAGAAGGTATTGATGGTTACACACCCCTGAGGTTTCTGGTTGCTTTTTATAACAAAATCTAACTAATGCTGTTTCCATGCTTGACAAATAACTGGTTTTTACTTGGCTAATTATGATCACGCTGCATAAAATGTCTTGCAAACCATTATGTTATTTAATGAGTTTACATATTTATCTGCACTAAGAAGATAGAATGGAAAGACAACTCCTGTCCTTGGCTAGAGGAAAATTTATTCCAGAAATTTCATCCTGAGAGAAGTCTCAGGAGGCAGCTAGCTGGTATCTGCCTTGACCCTAGTAGAAGGTTAGAGATGGAAATGTTATGGTCACCTGTTTCTTTAATGAGAACAACCCCTCTACAGTGCTATCACACTTCTCTCGGCCAGTTTTCATAATCAGTTGTCAAGATTATCATTTACTTCATTTTACCTTATTTTAATCAAATGTCCCCAAATCAGTTAAGATCCTGGGTTGTGATTTATATTTGGGTAACTCTCTGTTTTTAACTAGACTTGTTAAACTTCTATACAACTTTCGTGGGGTTTTCAAAAAATATAAACACTGTTGAATCAATTCTTTTTCAGCTGTCACTATACTCTGACAACTTGATACTCAAGTAGATTTTCTCTTCCCTTCTTGATTTATTAGGAGAAAATCATTTTCGAACTCACTGCTATACTAGCCATTCATCTTCTAGTACTTTGCTATTATAATCATTATTATATTTGGTAATATGAAAGCACCCCTCAACACACACACACACACACACATACACACACACACACACACACACACACCTAATAACCATCTGAAACTAGATTTTCAGCTTTTATTCAGCTGAAAAATCATGGTGTTACTCAATAAAAATGTTAGTAAAATTAAAAATAAGAATTTACATGCTCTAATGGTATGACTGAATATTTTAAAGCATTGGTAAAACACTAGCATACATGTAAAACATATGCATAACTAAGAAACATTAAATAGTTCTAATGCTTTCCTTTGAGTATGAGGAATATTACATTCCTATATGTATTTAAAAATACTGGCTAGGGTTTTCTGACCCTGCTTCTGTAATGATGATTACTTGTAAACCTAATTTAATTTGGGCAGGTGAATGAAAGGTATCATGAGGCAATAGAAGAAAAAAGCCAAAAGGTCTAGTCTAATTGCTGCCACTCTACTTTCAAAATCTCAGTTTTCTCATCTCTGAAATGAGGATAATAACATCTGCCTTACCAAACTCATAGGGATTTTTTGTTTTGAGGCTCAAAAGAAATGTGAAAAAAATACATAAATAGTAAAGGTGTTTACTATGTGAAAAATTTTGATACTATGAAATGATTGGTTTTATGTTGGCATCTTAATCAGAAAAGTGACCTTTAAATTATATCCTACAAACAGAAAGAAACACAGAGATTGGCATAGGCATTAAAGGTAAGGGTAGGTAAAAATGCAATTGCTCCTTCTTCTGATTTCATCAATAACCCTCTTTGGGTTGAAAATATTCTAAATTATAACCTAGCATTAACTGTGTTTTCCAGATGTCTTAAAGATGATTTTAAACTCTCAAACATTTTCTGGTATGTTTGAGAAAACTTAAATATAAACTACCTATAAATGGGTCACCTTATTCTTAATCTTAAGCATGCAAAAAGAGTATATGTAATCCTTGAATGTGCTCACAAGATATATTAGGAGGAATACAGTATTTGCCAGGCTGTACAGATTTGACTTTCAATGGAAATGTTTGGTAAGGTAAATCTTACTTTGTCCATTACCTTGCCTGCTATGTGATATAAATTCTTTGCCTACTAATCACAAATCTCAAGATCTGGAAAATAGAGTTCCCTGGAACAGGCTATATATTTTTTATTCCCATCTCGAATCAAACGGATGCCATTTTTCATGAGAGGACCAATAAAAGTCACATTCTGTATTGAAACATCCCTGTACTTTATGGACCCATCTGATATACCCTTAATAAAGTTTTAAAACAACTTACAATAGATTTTGCAAGAAGCTCAGATCTGCCATCACTCTCATTAACAGCCCAATTTGAAACATTACTTTAGTCGTGATTATCTGTAATATGTTAGTGAGGTTGTTTAATATTAAAACACTAACTGAAGGGACAAGATGCTCACTTATTCAAAAATCCAGTTAGATTGTTATGGAGAGTAATCTAACAAACAAAATTGCATTTTGTCCTAATTTTTAAAATACAGACTTGTATTCATTTCCACAAATATGTAGTTTGTTGAAAATGCCAACATTTCTAAATGAGAAGCACTAGTTGATTAAAATGAAAAACCCCTCAGCATGTCAAAACACAAATGTATTAGGAATAACACCGTGTTCCTGCAGTTTGTTCAGTAGATTATGCTTTATAAAACAAAAGAGCCAGAGTCTCCGCACCACCTAATGTTCACAGAAAGGACAATGAGCAAATTATTTGTTATACAAACAACTAGAGGCCCAGTGCATGATATTTGTGCACTGGTGGTGGGGGGCGGGGGGTGTCGAAGGAGGGTCCCTCAGCCCAGCCTGCACCCTCTCGCAGTCCGGGACCCCTCGGGGGATGTCCCACTGCTGGCTTAAGGGGGCCCCCTAAGGGGTCCTTAGCACTGCCCCCGCAGGGTCCTTAGTGCTGCCGTGGAGGTGGGAGAGGCTCCTGTTACCGCCGCTGCGTTCGCCAGCCTTGAGCCTGGCTTCTGGCTGAATGGCACTCCCCCTGTGGGAGTGCACTGACCACCAGGGGGCAGCTCCTGTGTTGAGCGTCTGCCCCCTGGTGGTCAGTGTGCATCATAGCGACTGGCTGTTCTGCCATTCAGTTGATTTGCATATTAGGGTTTTATTATATAGGATGGCTTTTAAATACCATTGTCTTTTTTATTGACCCCTTTATCTGGGAGGGTATTCTCTGGGCCTCAGAACTGTTCTCTAAGACTTTCTTGCCTTAATAAAAGATGATAGCAAATTGAAACATGAGATAATCATCAGAAAGAATAAGAGAGTTACCTTTATTACAATGAAAAATTGTCTGCACTGTATTCCTTCTTGCGTGTATGTGCACAAGTGTGTGTATTAGAACTGGTATTGACAATATTTGGATGAATTTACAGTAAATTATTAAGAGTTTGGCTTCAGAGTCTGGGAGGATAGGAGAAGGCAGTCAAAAAGGGAGATTTAGAATTATAGAATTAGAATGGGCATTAATAATGTGTTCTTGTTCATTTTTTGTTAGTTTTTAAATCACTTATGTCTAACTCTTGAATCTATTTATGTTATCTGACCATTTAGCCAAAATTATTTTAAGTTCCCAAAGACCATTAGGCCAGATGTAGGGCAAAGTCACAAAAACATCATATTTGAAATCATTTCTTCTCTGGCTTTCATTGGCTGTTCTCATTGCTTCATCCATAATGAGACAAGGAGGCTAAAATGAGATCAATTAACATCCTAGGCTCCTGGGCACAATTTAGTAAATGACAGTTTTCCCTGCTCTGCAGAGACAATCTAGTTTCTTTGGAAGAATTACTTATTTTACTCATAGAAAGAGTTGTGCTCCCTGCTCACTATGAAAGGTAATAATTACAAGACCTGTATTTTTTGCTTCTTGCTTCTGGGTTATTCTTGTAACTGTTATATTTCAAACACCAACTATATGATATCTCTATATGCCAAGCAGCACTTGGACTTTTTAAGTTATACTTTGTACATGATTCATTCCCACTTGGTATGTTCATGGTATTCGCTGTGACCAAATCTGTAATATCTTTTTGCTTAATTTTGTCGCTTGGTTAATACTAATTTTAGTTTGCTATTTTTCAATATTAATGGAGTCAGAAAAACTCCCTTTCAGATTAATGACACCTTTTCAGGATGATTTGGGGATTTATTTTTATATCTAGGTTGTTATTCTTCTTCTAATGCTAGAGAAGACAAATTTAGGATCGTTTAGGTGAATCCATCAAATGATTTATAATTTGGAACCACTTCCTCCAGGCATTAATTTTTTTACACATTAATTTTTTTACATAAATTAAGGACTTTCCAAAATTTTCAAAGAATGGCTGGGTTTAATGAGGTTATACGTTTTAATGAAGGCAATTTAGTAAGGACATTACTAAATATCTATTTTATAACATTATATAAATAAATTTATACGTAGAACATATTTTCATAGAATGCACCAAAATTTGGTTCATGTACTAATCCAACATTTTCTTCCTCTTTGGCATGTATGCAATATAAAATGCAATCACAATAAAATAATTTTGGAAATTTAACAGCATGAAATCCTATCTTTTTACAGTGAGGTTAACGCGATGATAAGCCTTCCCAAGTAGCCACTGGAAGTTTCTTGGCTGGGTGGAGGATCCAGATCTGTTCTGGTCCTGGCTGACTTCATTGCACTATTAGTTGGCAATTGTGTATTCCACTTAACTGTCAATAGAGAACATTCTGGGCCCCACGGCAGGGTGAGACTTCAAGTACAGTGCCCCTGTAGATGGCAGCCCAGTGACATGGGCCAGGTGAGCATTGGGGTCCGAGTAAGGTAATCATTATTTTTATTGCTCAAACTAGGACATTTTGGAGAATAAAGGGTGGAGGGACTATTTAAATAATTGAAATTTTAGGTTTAAAACCTAAAAAGCATGACATGCCATAAAATTAATATTTGTGATTTTTAACAAATGGATAAAAATAAATAAAACACCAGAGTAGCAAGGGCGTTCAGAGTGCTCTAAGTCCTACCACAAGACTTCTCTGCCTCCCATGAACAAGCCTCTAATTTTCTAGGTTCTTGATCCACCCACCCTGTCCACTGAGGCTACCACAAAAGGACTATTGCAGCCAAGCTTCTCCAGAATTTTAGGAAACAGGTGGCCATAGCTGATGTGTGTGTGACATCTCTATGACATGGAATTGTGGGGAGTATTAAATTGAATATGGGCTAATATGCAGGAAATGCCTACCATCCTGCCAATCGAAGTGCCCAAAGAACGTTGGCTTTCTTCACCTTCTTTTTTTTTTTTTTCCAGTCACCTCACACTCCCACAAAATTTACAGAATAATCACTTCACTTTATCTTTATTATAGTTAGTAGTTCACACATTTGTCTTATTAGACTCAAATTGGAGCACAGCCCCTTTTCATACATCTTTACATCTACCCAGGGCCCAACACACTGCTGGATCCCAGAACGTAAATGTTGGCTAATTGAATGTTCCTGACACTGCCCGAGGAAGAGCCCGCTTTAAAGAGGAGGAATGATGTGTAGTAGAGGACGGCAGTTCACTGGGTTTGTTGAGCTTGAGGGCACTAACTAACTGTTCAAGGCATGTGACTTCCTTTGTTCAGACTGACAAGGCCAGCATCTCATCTGTAATTTGGTGTCCCGAGTAGATCGACTCCCCAGGCACGTGGTGCACAGTGAAGAATAGTCTAGGTTTTTAAGCTACTAATATATCCATAAATAGGAATTCATTTGAACCTATTCGGCCTTGATCTCTCAGGCCTTCTATGCAAACCTCTGAGTCCACCATGCTGAGAGTCAGAACATGAAACAAAGATGAGGGCCAGGCTCTCTGAGCCCAGTCTACTCACCTGTGTCTCCCGCACATGCTGACCAGGCACGTTGGGAGCTTTTCCTGAGTAGAAATAACAATGTCCTAATGTGTTTTTACTCTGCAAAGAGATCATTAGTCTATGCCTCCAAATTATTTTTGTTTTCAGCTGTTTCCTCCCTAAAATTCTACAATGTAAATAAACATTTATTGTTTAATATTCTTTGTAACATGCCTAATCTACTATGTAAGTCCAAGGTATTATTATTCCTGTTTCCAGTTGTGAGGAAAATGAGGCTTAGAAAGATTAAAGGATTTGCTCCTGATGAGCAAAGGGTGAAACCAGCATTTTTTTAAATTTCAAATCTGACACTCTCTCCACAACACTACCTTTCTCCATATACGTATTGTATTAAAGATATTTATCATCCCTCAAATGAAGAATTTAAGTTGAAAATGTGTTAGCTGATATCTGAGAAATGCTTCCTTTAATAAATAAATGCAATAAGAGTTTGGTGAGAAGCCGCCCCATTGCATATACTTTATATATTTATTGTCTGTTTTTTATGATATGACCTAGATCCAAGGTTTACTGGATATGTATGAATGCACTGAGTTAGTCTGTTTAAAAATTTTCAGTCTGCTTTGATTTGTTTCTGGGTCATGGCTGATGTTTGCAGACACTCTGAATCTGGAGTCATTGAAAGGTTTTATTAATTAATCCTTCTCAAGCTGTTCATCAGTCAAAATAGCACAAATGCATATGGATGACAGTGTCTGTAGCAAAGTATGTCATCATCCCAGCTTCCCAGAAGACCTGGAAGTTTGGCACCATCCACAGCCATTCCATAGAGACCTGATTGAAAGTTGTATATTTTTCCCCCAATTAACATAGGGGTGAAAGCTGGCCAGTGGAGGAATGAAGTGAAATATTGGATCTAGAGCAGTGGATCAGAAGAATATTAAATTAATATATGACAAACAGAAATATCGATAGATTTTGGTAATTATTTTTTGTTTGTTTTGTTTTGTTTTATTTCCCTTTTACCTGCTACTTTCAATCTGTTTATAGAGGAATTTTAACTGATGCTCTGGGAAGGAATAATACCTTCTTTCTTTTGTTTTTGTTTTGTTTTTATTTTCCCTCTTTGTTTCCTTCAAAATTTTATTTTTCCTTTGTAAAATATTTTTAAGACCATGGATCAAAATACACTGTTATATCTTATTACTTTTTAAAATGCTCTTATTATAAAAAGAATATGTATTTATTATAGAACTATTATAAATTAGAGTTTTTCAGAAGATATGGTAGGGTGAGTTCCCATATTAAACTCTATCCTCTTGAGAAATATGGCTGTGGTAAATAAAAACAATTTTTAAAACAATATTTTTTAAATCAGGTGAAAATAACCAAGCTAGAAAAATAAATAAAATAAAAAGGGATAAATATCCACTTAAAAAAAGAGAAAGAAAAGAAAAGAGGATATGAGTTGTAAGTGGGAAGGGATGGAGCTGCTACCTTTTGAGCTCCAAGTCTGGAAACAGAAAATGGACTTATAACAGACTGATATACTAGTAATCTAATGGTGAGTTTATTAGCTTGTTGGGATGCCATAGCAAAATACCACAAACTGGGTGGTTTAAACAAGATACACTTATTGTCAGGTTTATTAGTTGTTGGGCTGCCATAATAAAGTACTGCATATTGGGTGGTTTAAACAAGAGACATTGATTGTCACAGTTCTGATGGCCAGCAGTCTAAGATTAAAGGGTCAGCAGCAGGGCCATGCCCCCCTGCAGGTGCTTAGGGAAGGATCTGGTCCAGGCCTCTCTCCTAGCTAATTGTACCTACTGGTAATCAACAGTACTCGTGGCTTGTAGAAGCATCATGCCACTTTTCTGCCTTTATCATCATATCTCCCTGTGTGAGGGACCTTCTCTTCACCTGGCATTCTTTTTGTAAAGATACTAGCCATATTGACGTCCAGACCCACCCTATTCCGGCCTGACCTCATCTTGACTAATTATGTCTGCAGTGACCCTATTTCCAAATAAGATCACATTCTGGGAGGACACAGTTCAACCCAGAACAGCAGGGTATCAAAGCCAGACTCGTGGCAGAAAACCAGGGGCCAGAAGACAATTTCCCCACCTTTGAAAAGAGCTTGACTCAAGCCGTTTGTTCGAATTTGCATGCCTCAGATGGTGACAAGGAGTCCGAAATAGGTCAAGCAACCTGCTTTTTCAGAGACTGTGTGCATGTTGGCCTAGTTGTAGAAATGCATCTTCCCTAATCTAATGCAATACCTATCCTGAAGAGTCCAGATGCAGGTGACTACAAAACTGATTCATGCAGAGGAATGAGCTCAGAGAAGTAGCAAGGAAAGTGGAATGCTTTCATGCAAATTGAAGTTTCAACTAAAATTCTGAAGCACATGTAAAAAAATCAATCTCAATGAAAAGAATACAAAACTTAAGTAGTCAGAAGATGACTTTTGTTCCACCGATAAGCATATAATATATCAGTCATAAGTGGCTTTTAAGTAAATTTTCAAGATCCTCAAAGAGAAAAAGAAGAAATACTAACAAATAATAGTGAAACACAAACTGACAGATGTGAATCCAAAAGAGAGGGTCATAAAATAAAACTCATAGAAATTGTGGATATAGGTATACATATAGCTTAAGAAATGAAAGGTAATGTTGAAGATTTCATTTAGCATATACATAGTCCAATGATATTAAGAGAGTAAAAATGTGAAAAAAGAGTTGACATATAAGTGTTACATTGAGAAGTTGTGGTATGTATATACATTAGGAGTCCCAGAAATAGGAGATAAATGGCAGAGATGTAATATTTGAAGAAATAATGGCTGAAAAATATATTTCCTGAATTAGAGAAAGGCATATGTTTTCAGATTGGAAATGAACACTAACTGTTGTAGAGATAATTAAATTCAGAGTTTAATACATTATAGTGAAATTTCAGAACATCAAGAATGAAGTGAAAATTCTAAAAGCAACAGGATGGAAAAGGCAGATTATCTAAAATGACAGATAATTTGTCATCCTAGAATCTAAGGAAAAAAATAGGAGGCAGATCTTCCAAATGGTAAAGAATATACAGTCCATCTTCATTTTTTTGTGAATTTCATATTTGTCGAATCACCTACTCACTAAAATTCATTTGTAACTCCCAAATCAATACCCATGGTGCTTTCATAGTTGTCTGTTGGATGTGGACAGAGCTGCTTATAATTTGAGTGACCCCATGCACATGTTCCCACCTAATGTCTTCAAGGCAGCCTTTGGCCTTCTTGTTTTAGCTTTCATGCTGTTCTTTTTGCATTCTCTTTAGTGCCACTTTTTAATATATTTGTCCTTTTTGGCAGTGATTTTGCTGTTAAAAGGGGTCCCAAAATACATATGGAATATGGCATCTTTAAACAGAAACTCACATCAAACAACATTATGTATTGATTGGTTAGTGAAAATGTTATGATCAGACTCACAGAAACCTAAATCTATTTTCCTTCTTAGGTAAATTAAATCTCATGTAGGAATTAAAATTCAAAGAAACTAGATTCTTCATGTATTTCAATATTATATCACATTTTCAGCAAGAAACCAAAAAAAGAATAACTTATCACATGACCACTATATTAGTCTGTTTGTGTTACCTAATCTATAATAATAGAAGTGTAATATGCTAATTAGACTGAACAGCCAAACGACCTTCCGTATGAAGCCGGGGCTGCAAGGGCCAAGCCCAGGGGTCCTCAAACTACGGCCCGCAGGCCACATGCAAATACAAATATTGTATTTGTTCCCGTTTTGTTTTTTTACTTCAAAATAAGATGTGTGCAGTGTGCATAGGAATTTGTTCATAGTTTTTTTTAAAACTATAATCCGGCCTTCCAATGGTCTCAGGGACAGTGAACTGGCCCCCTGTTTAAAAAGTTTGAGGACCCCTGGCCAAGCCCCTTGAACGAATTTCATGCATCAGGCCTCTAGTGTTTAAATAATTTTAGAATTAGACCCCCCCTCCCACATTCCTATGTGTAGTGAAGAGCCCCTCCATATGAAGCATCTCATTTTTCCATTGACTGAGGGCAGACATTACCTTTCTTGGGTATTAGTTGTTGTTTAGATATTTTTATGTACTTCAGGTTTAAAAGAAATTATCTTAATAAAAAGCATTTGCCGTGTTCCTTTAAAAAAATATGTTTGTATTGATTTCAGAGAGAAAGGGTGAGAGAAATAAAAACATCAATGATGAGAGAAAATCATTGATTGGCTGCCTCCTGCACGCCCCCTTCTGGGAATTGAGCAGGCACCCTGCACATGTGCCCTTGACCAGAATCGAACCTGGGCCCCTTCAGTCCGCAGGCTGATGCTCTATCCATCGAGCCAAACCAGGTAGGGCTGCTGTATTCCTTTTAAACTGTATATGACTTTGCTGTCATTTTTCTACTTCCATATGGTACTAAGATTCTGGGAAACCTAGAGAAGGGACGTGTGTTTAGCTGGTAACAAGAAGCAGCTGTTTTCCATGGGAGATCAGTCATTATTTTCTGTATTTTTTATTCAGTAATCTTATTTTCAACAAGTGTCATGTCCTGCTGAGAGAATGTTCAGGGGATGTCTGTCACATAAAAGGACTGGGCACAGCTTGAGTTTTGAAAGAACAAACCTTCAACTGAAAAAACAGGAGTCCAACATTTTCTTTTTTAATGATTTTGCTATTATAATAATAATGGGTTTTACAGAGACAAGTAGAGAGGAGATAAAACTCTATTTATTGGATGGAAATGTTGTGTGTTAAGTGGGGATAAGGCAGACCGCAGGAGAATTTTAAAGATCTTTTTGTTACTTCAAGCTTTTTAGTTGTTGTTGCTTCCATGTTCCCCTCAGGATAATATTTTCTCACCTTTATCAACACCTGTTAGAGCCCCAGTGGTCTCCACCTTATCAAAAGCAGAGTCAGGGAAAGATGTGATTTTGCTGGTTTAATTCTTAGCATTACTAGAAGTAAACTCTCCCAGAGAATTTTATATTTACGTTTTTATAGCTGGTCTTTGCTTTAAAGGATTTCAGAAATCCTGAAGTAGGAGAGTAAAAGACTTAGGAAGAATCCTCCTAAAACCCCTCAGTAATAATGACAATAATAAAACTAATAATCGAAGCTAACATTTAGTGACTTCTCACTATCCCAGGCTCTATGCTTCAATTGTTTTAATTCTCCAGATACTCCTATGTGTTAGGCACTATTATGAAGCTCCATTTTTACAGATGATAAATATTTAGTGAGCTTAAGTAACCAGCAGCCTCGGGGTCACCTGGGATGTTGTCAGAAATGCAAATTCTCAGGCCCCACCCCAGACAGGAAGAGCAAGAAACTGAGGATGGGGTCCAGAAATGTGTTTTAACGAATCCTCCAGGTAAACTGGAGGTCATACCTTTGAGAACCATGGCCCTAAACTGTGCCTCTGCAATGGAACTTCCCAAAGGGTCCATTTTGCTTTGTGTGAGAGATCGGGGGTGGGGGATTGGGAGGGGTGTCATGTGTGTTTCTGTGTTCCAGTGCTTCAAAATGTGTCTGAGTCCCGGAAGGTGTTCACAAGTGCACACTGCATAGTTGTGGACAGATCTGTAGGAATTCACCCATGTAGTTCTATTGAAGGTGACGAGATGACCCGATAATTCACTGTAACGAGATGTGTTTGGGTAGGGAGATCTATAATTTCTTTCCAGCAAATATCAGGCTGCTGAGATACCAAGACCTGGGTGCAATGTTGTGGGGTTTCACTTGTGAATTGGAGCATTCTTCTTAAGACTTCTAGGCCTGAGCCGTACACTGATGCATTGTGCTTGTATTTGGGCAGAGTAGGGCTAGGGTTTGGAGGACAGAAGCCTTCTGCTCTATTCTAGGTATTTAGGGAGTTGCAAATAAGTTTCCCTGCAGACAATTCATAAACAGGTGAAACACAAGCATCCAAGTGTGAAATATTAATTTAAAGCAACAAGAGAAGCCACATGACAGAGTAGGTCATAATTAATAAAGTAAGTTATGCAGACAGTTAGTAAAGAAGTTGCCTGTTATTGTATCCAGAGGACTAGAATAGGAGTCAGCAGACCAGCGCTCCTGTCATCTATCTGCCATCTACTTGCCACACGATGGACAGTGAATCATTTAAGTTCCCTGAGCCTCTGTTTCTTCATCTGTAAAAAGCCCTCCCAACCTCAGTTTATTAAGAAAATTTTTTAAAATGTACAGGTGTTTTCACTGCAACATGTTTTTCTTAAAAATCCAATCACAGCCTTAAAAATAACACAGCTTTAAAAATAAGAAGGGCACAACAGTAAAAATAAACGCAACTCTATAAACGTAGCTCTATCTGAAACAAGCATACCAATTAAAATACTGCTACGGTTCGAAAGACAAATTAAATTTATTAAAAATTTAAATTCTGTAGTTAATATAGGACTTTACTTTAAAAAGAGAAAGAGACAGAGAGAGGAAAGCAGCTTGATAAAAGGAGAATAAGGAATGCTCAAAGCTTCTTAATTATGTGGATAGGCCAAGTACACCAAGTGCACAGATATGTGCTTTCAAGAGCAAGCATATGGCCAACTGTAGTTTAGAGGAAGAATATGGCGTGAGAGGGTATTGCTTATCTACACTAATAAAAGAGAGACATGCAAATTAACCATCACTCCACCACTCTGCTACACCCACCAGCCAATAAGAGTGACTATGCAAATGAACCCAACAAAGATGGTGGTTAATTTGCATACGCAGGCACGGAGTGAATACTGAAGACGTCTGAAGATGGCGGTGGCCACAGAGCTGGAGTGAGCAGGAGACTTGGGTTGCTTCCAGAGATGGAGGAAGCCAAACTTCCCGCCAGCCCTGGGCTCCACTCAAGGAGGGGCTGGGGGCCTGGGTCACCGGGGGAGACCCAGGCTTCCAGCCCACCCTGGGCTCCGTTGGAGGAGCTGGAAAAAAAAAAAAGAGGGGCTGGGAGCAGCCGGAGTGGATAGGCCAATCTTCACTGCTGCGGCCAGACCAAAGGCCTGGGTCCTGGGTGCCCGAGGAAAACCGGTGCTGGCAGCCAGGGGAAGGAAGGCCTATTACTCGAATCTTCGTGCAACGAGCCACTGATCTATAATAATAAAATTGTAATATGCTAATTAGACCGGACAGCAGAATGACCTTCCGGATGGTAAAATAAGGTATATATGCCATCATGAGCCAAGTAATGTGACAGGGGCCTGGGGATTCAGAGGGCAGGAGGGTAATTCTCAGGATGATAAGAAAAGCAGATATTTAGATAGCTCATAAAAACTTGTTTCTGGCAATTATTCTTATTATTGGCATGACCCCCAATTTAAATTCCTTAAAGGAGAAGTAAAAGCCCCCAGGGTCTCACTTGGCTTTAGCTCAAATTTATCTTCATGCCAGTGTGGCACATCTTGGGGAGACCTGTTCTGAACCCTTAATTAGAAATACAATACAAATACAGATCAGATATGTGAGACTAGAAATAAATACACCAAAAAGTTAACATAGACTCTTTCCCAATAGTGGCTTTATGGGATATGTAATTTCCTCTTAAATTTTTTTTCTGTAGTGTCCACCTTGTAAATAATAGTTATTTATTACTTTTATAATCATAAGAATATTTTTAAATGCTTACGTATGAGATAAACTTGAGTTAGCACAGAGTAATGCCCTACTTTTTGTACTCTTGTATTATTATTTATTAATTATTATATTATTTTCTTCTTTAAATTTATCTTTATTGTTAAAAGTATTATAGATGTCCCCTTTTCCCCCCCAGTGACCCTCCTCTACCCCACTCCTGTCCCCTCCCCAGGCTTTCCTGCACTATTGTCTGTCCATGGGCTATGCGTATATGCACATAAATTCATTGGTTCATCTCTTCCCACCCCCCACCCTTTCCCTCTGAAATACATCAGTCCGCCCCATGCTTCATGACTGTGTAAGCTTTGTTTTTAATATTTTGATTTCATTGTTTCTTTTTTTAATCCTCTCTGGAGGATGTTTTTCCATTGCTTTTAGATAGATTGGGGGTGGGGAGGTGGGGAGGAGGGAAATAGACAGATGCATAATCGATGTAAGAGAGACACATTGATTGGGCACCCCTACCAGGCTGGGGATGGAGCCTGCCACCAGGTACATTCCCTTAACCAGGAATCAAACCCAAGACCCTTTGGTGTGTGTGTGCCTATGCTCTAACCATTGAGCAAAAACTGGCCAGGGTTCAATGTTTCTTTTGAAGGGAAGGTTTTATGTTGCTTATTATAGGGACACTAGGGACCCAGTGCACCAATTCGTGCACCTTGAAAGGAACTGTGGGCTGCGAGGCTGCTGTGGGCACAGGGGTGGGTCTTGGCCCATCCTCCATGTCCCCACCCGACCACTCCTGCCACAGCCCCCCGGTTCCTTGTGTGCCGGCAGCCCCACTCCCGCTATTCCCGCCACCGCTCCCATGCACTGACGTAGCTGGCCCCGCTTGTATCCACTGACAGTGCGGAGTGGTGCCAGCTGTGGGTGTGAGCAGGGCCAGCGCTGTCAGTGGGTGCAAGTGGCAGCTGCTGCCCTGATCATCCCTCAGGAGCCAGGGTGAGGTGGAGAAACCCTCAGGGATAATCTGGGTCGGCAGCCTCCACTCGCACCCACTGACAGTGCTGAGTGATCCAGGTTGGTGCTGGGTGTCAGCAGTGGGTGTGAGCGCCAGGCGAGACCATGGTGCTCGAGAGCAAAGAATTTTCAGTAACCACCAGAGTCTTGCCCCAATGACAGCAACCAGGGTCCCGCCTTGGTCTGGCACCCTTGCTCACCTGCTCCACCATCCTGCCACTGCCGACACCAGCTATGTTCCGCGCTCTGCCTCCTGGTGGTCAGCGCACATCATAGTGACCAGTTGTTTGGTTGTTTTACCGTTCAGTCTATTTGCATATTAGCCTTTTGCTATATAGGATTAGTGCTGGCTGACACACAAAGACATACGTTAAAATAATTTTTAAATGAATATTTGGCTTTTCACTTATGGGCTCTACCAGGTTATTCATGTTTTTTCTTTTATTTTCAAAAGCTCATGTGTATAGGGGCTGCTTAAGGATATAATAGAGTAAATGTCCTCTAGACAATCATTTTGCAAGAGTAATTCCTTTTGATTTTATCCTGGAATCCAACCTCTAATTCTGGTCTTCTGTACTCCTCTGTTCTCTCATTGAGCTTATTGACTGACACATTTGAAAAAAAAGTAAGTGGATTTTGGAATGAGTATGTAAAACAATATAAAAATCATATGAAAATGTAGGAGCTGGAGTACCCTATGTCTTTAATTTTGTAGGGAAGGTGGGAATAGAAGAGTTGGGGAAAGTGAAGTAACCCATTCTGCTGTTCTTTAACATTTCAGGAAATGATTATATAAGAAGACTCATTATCTCTATCTCTTTGGGGAGTTGTCTGGGTTTTTAATAAGTTATTCTAAGAGGTTTATGAAGATGTGAATGAGCATGCTAACCCTAACCTGTATTCACTATATTGCAAATAGATTTATTTCTCCCTTTCTATGTTTACAAATGTTTTTAAGACTAGTTACTACATTATTTCCTTTTCCTCCATAATAATTGAAATAAAATTATGTTTAAGGTCTTGAACTTTGTGATTTTGGTGTGAGGAAATGAGCAATAACTTTTCAATGTTCCAGTTGCTCCTAATCAAAAGGGAAGTTTTCAAAATTTATAATAGAAAGAATCAGCACATTACTTTTGAGATGTCATTTTGATAATGTGTGATTTAGGTTGGAAAGATGTGCGTTAATTTCTGTGAAAATATTCATGAGAATGTTAGGCATATCAGGTTGTCCCCAAAACATGCATACACATTTTAACAGCTGACAACTCAATTGATATTTCTTTCTTTTCAGACAGACTAAGCTTTGAATAAAGGAAATTCATCCTAAAATGCTATACAGAAAGTTTGAAAATGCAGTTGAAGTACAAACACTACTTTTCTAATTATTCAAAGTGTGTATACATTTTTGGGGACACCTTATATTTTGATATAAAATATTTTAAAGATCTAAAGTATTCCCGTAGGCTCAAAATATATATCTGAACAATTAAATTTATCAAGTCCTATTACTAGATTTTTAGTAAAGAAATGAAAATGGCTCTAGATGTTGAAATTTACTTTCAAATAATATATTTTAAAATAAATCTTTAATATTTTTATTCTATAATTATTGTACTTTACCAAATGTTATTACTCTTATTTCAATTCATTTTTTGAATCTATTGTGTTCAGAGTTTATTACAATTATAGTTGAAGTAGTATTGATTCAGTTAACCAGAAATGTATCTGCCATCATTATATTTTTTAAAGATACCAAATAATCTGCAGATTATTTGGAAAGTTTCTTAACTATGGCTATTAAAAATAATTTTTATGTATTATTTTACATATCTCTTGGTTAAAATTTTGTTACTCTGCTTTTGGTGGGGAGAGAAAAACATTTCCTTCTATCCATTCAGGTTCTTTGGCTTAATAATTAAATTGACATAAGACAGCCGAACCAGTTTGGCTCAGTGGATAGAGCGTCGGCCTGCGGACTGAAAGGTCCCAGGTTTGGTTCCGGTCAAGGGCATGTACCTTGGTTGCGGGCACATCCCCAGTTAGGGGCGTGCAGGAGGCAGCTGATCGATCTCTCTCATCGATGTTTCTCTCTATCCCTCTCCCTTCTTCTCTGTAAAAAATCAATAAAATATATTTTTAAAAAATTGACATAAGACAGATTAACAGGAGAAAAATAAATTTTTAATTTTGTATGTTTGAGAGTCTTATAAAAATACTAGAGGCCTGGTGAATGAAATTTGTGCAGTAGGGGAGTGTCCCTCAACCCAGCCTGCACCCTCTCCAATCTGGGACCCCTCGGGGGATGTCCGACTGTCATAAGTGGCAGTTGGACATCCCTCTCACAATCCAGGACTGCTGGCTCCTAACTGCTCGCCTGCCTGCCAGCTTGACCACCCCCTAACCGCTCTCCTGCCAGCCTGATTGATGCCTACCTGCTCCCCTGCCGGCCAGATCGCCCCCAACTGCCCTCCTCTGCAAGCCTGGTCACCCCCAACTGCCCTCCCCTGTAGGCCTGGTCCCTGCCAACTGCCCTCCCCTGCATGCCTGGTCACCCCCAAATGCCCTCCCCTGCTGGCCTGATTGGCCACAACCTCTCTCCCCTGCTGGCCATCTTGTGGCGGCCATCTTGTGATGACATGAGGGTGTGACGGTCACCTAGGCTTTTATTAGTATAGATGAGACCTTAAGAAAGTCAGACGGTTAAGTTTTATACACTATCCTGAGCTAAGGGAAAGGAAAGGGGCCTGGGGTTTCCAAGGGGAGGAGAGTAATTCACAGGACAATAAGAAGAGCAGATGTTTGGTTATTAGATGTTTGCCCTGCCATACAGATAGGTCATTCAGATAAAACTTACCTCTGGTAATTACTCTCTCTCTGAGGCAGGCCCCTTATCTAAATTCTTTTAGGTAGTTAGGGAAAGGTAAAAGTTTTTCTTGAATTTGCTAGATCTTGATTGTCCTCAGCTCAAAATAATCCACATGCCGAAGTGGCACAATCTGGGGTGGCCTCCTCTGCTCCCTTTCGCTGTTTTCTCTTTTCTAGTTACAGTGCTTATGGGGCTTTGTCCAGGTTCCTGAATGAACTAGTACTCATTTTCAAATATAGTGAATTTTATTTGCACCTGAAAAACATCTAGTTATTTTGTTTATTACACTTTTATTATCTCTAGTATGAACGGTTTTTATTTTCATCTCATGAGAGCCTTACCCAAAGAGGAAGTGTAATAGTTTCTCCCAATGCTTTCCCAGGGAGCAGACTCTAAGATGGAGATTAATGTGCAAGAATTTTATTCAGAGGTGCCTTAGGATCTACCGCCATAGAAAGGAAGGGAGGGGAAAGGTACAGGTATGGGCAGAAAGAGAAAAGGGGGGCCTGACAGTGCCACAGAAACTTCCGTGGAGCTCAGGGGCAAGTTCTGAGCTGAAATGACACTTCAGCGTGGTGCTGATGTAGGGTCAGAGGTTGGGCTATTATACTGGTGCAGGCACCAGTCTTTGAATTTAGGCTGCCTCAAGAAGGGGACAGTTTCCAAAAAGAGAGGACAGCTAAAAGCTGTATAAGGGCAGCATCCTGGCAGCTGGGGTGGAGTCCTTTATCTCTAAAGGGGGACCTGGGTGGCACATCTTAGCGTCCACTACACTAGACTCCCACCAGGAGAGTTGGGTGTGTTCAGTGATTCTACATCAAGTTGTTTTGAGCTGAAGAACATTCCCAGCCCTGGCACACCACATAATTGAGCAGATGCTGCTTTCTTTTTCTACCTCTTTGCTTCCCTGACATTTTAGCTTTCTTTGCATATTTAGAAGACCAACCAGTGATGTGCTTTGTTTTCTGAGCTTTTATGTATTACAAACCAACGGGAAGATTGTGGATAGATTGAACTGACAATGCTTTTGTTACACTGTTCTCTATGTGTTGTTCCCCTAAAAATATTTGGTAGATCTTAATATAGTTTCTCCTTTGACCTTGTTTAATTTAAATGGACACTTTTAATTAGAGCCTGCAAAATTTCTAAATGTGCCATATGGTTTGCATAAAAGATTTAGAATAGAAGGATAATTATTGTCTGTGGAATAGCTAAAAGAATGTTCAGCTAGCCAACTATCCATTGAGATTCAGATGGAAAAGACAAACTGAAGGAACAGTAATCAGCTTTGAATTACATATAATGATTCTTTCCTGGCTCTTTTAATCTCTATAAAATTTGTGGGTAAAACTTTAATAAAAAAAAGTAGCAAAGAGTCACTCCCTCCAAAGCTCACATGTTTTATAGTGGTCAGATGTAACTTATTCTATCACATATTTGTAGTATTTACTTGGAAATACATTAAATCTTTTTTTTAATATATTTTATTGATTTTTTACAGAGAGGAAGGGAGAGGGATAGAGAGTTAGAAACATTGATGAGAGAGAAACATCGATCAGCTGCCTCCTGCACATCTCCCACTGGGGATGTGCCCGCAACCCAGGTACATGCCCTTGACTGGAATCGAACCCGGGACCCTTGAGTCCGCAGGCCGACACTCTATCCACTGAGCCAAACCAGTTTCGGCAAGGAAATACATTAAATCTTTAAAAAATAACATTTGTTCTCTGATTATATAAAAATTTTGAGAAATCTTATGTGTGGTAAATATTGACACTTTCCCTTAAATTCAGATTTTGAAATATGGGAATAGACTTTGACTATAGTCCATCTTAAGTTACTGAGGAAGTTATAGGAAACCCTAGTAAGGACATGATTATAGCTGTGATATAATATATAGAATACTAGTGGCCTGGTGCATGGATTCATGCACATTGAAAGGAAATTCATTAAAAGAAATATTTTAATATAACTATTTGCCCTCTCTCTATAATAGAAGTGTCAGAGATGAAAGAAAATTAGTAAAATGCATATGAAAATAATATACAAATTGATTAATAAATAAACAATAAACAACATGATATAACAACAACAAAGACATGATATAAAAATGACAAAAACATGATATAAAGACACATTGATAAAAACAATGACTGATAAATTGATTAAAGTTATTCTAATATATCTCTGTATACCATATTAAGAGTAAAAACACTTTCAGAGTGCTTGACTAATTTCCCTTGTGATGAAGTATTTACAACTTTAATTTTAACATCACACACTCTTTGAACTCGAGAGAAAGCAACATATAACTGACCATGTGCAAAAACGGGTTCAGGTAGGAATATTCCTACTCTGTCTAGAGTTTGTCCTTTTGATTTAATAGTCACCACAAATGCTGGCATCATGGGAAACTGTCTTCAAATTAATTTAAATGGGAGTCCAGTGTCAGACGGGGACAAATCAATTATTGGAATCAGAACAACCTCTCCTTCCACAGATCCTAGTAATACTTCAGCTTCAATGATGTTAGGTTGCAATCTTGTGATAATAAATCTAGTACCATTACAAAGACCACATTTATTATTAAGATTTCTCATGATGATTGCACCTACTTTCAATTTTAATTTATTGACATGGCTTTCTCGAAGGAGTGATACTATTAAGAAATTTGATGGGAAAATTTTCCTTTTCGGCATCATCCATTGAATAGATGGAATCATCACTCAAATAGGTGTGAAAATCTCCACTTTCTTTCAGCTTTGGAATGTCAATAAAAACAACCAAATTCACGATCAACAATGACAGATCAAAACACATGCGTGCGATTGGTGGCAGCGAGAGCGTTATATGTATCACGCATGTGCCAGTCAATGTTTATTTTTAAATTACCAGTGCGCATCATATCTACTGGCTGGTTGGTTGGATGGTCGGAAGAACGTACAGTCGATCACTTAGCCTTTTATATATGTAGATATTTAACTGTATGATAACTAGAGCTTAGCAGTCAGATGAGATTGGGATTTCAGTTATCTGTTTTGGAGACATAATGTATGTAATTTTAAAGATATAGAAGTCATTAATTATCATTTAAATATATATATATATATATATATATATATATTAAAGTAAATGCAAAATTTTCTCTTTACTAACCCTTTCTGCCCTTTGCACTTATCCTTTCCTTTACCTAGACTAAACCACTGTGATCAGTTGTGTGTGCATCTTTAGTGGTCTTCTAAGCATTTACAAAAATATATACATATATGCATTAGTATAAATACATCTGTGTATATAATCATAGATTCTAAACATTTATATACATGTCTATGCATATACATATGATTAAAAATATGTATGCACACAACAACCATACCCATACCCATATTATCTCATACTAGAGACACGGTGCATGAATTTGTGCATGGGTGCGGTCTGGCCAGCCCACCTGGATGGGCCCGATTGGGTCAGGCTGGCGGGCAGCGGGGGGAGGGGGCTGCAGGAGGTTGGCTGGCCAGCCCCATCCCCGATCAGGATGGGGAGGGCAATAGGGGGCAGGTTGGCTGGGGGGAGGGGCCACAGGTGGTTGGGCGCCACAGTGCGTGTCATAGCGACTGGTCATTCCATCATTCCAATCGCTTGGATTTTATTATATAAATATGTAATATATATGGTTGAGGAACTCTCTCTTTTTCAGTATTATGACATAGACATATTTTCATACAAGCATCTTTAGATAGAAGTTATTATTTTAAAACCAAATCATCAACTTTCATATGGTGGATTTGCCATTTTTACTTAACCAATTCAAAGCATGTAAATGTGTTCTTTGAAGATATCTTTAGTCGATTTATTGCAGTTCTTCTATTAAGTAGGTGCATAATTTTGTATTATTTTATCCATTCCCTTCTAAGATCAAAGAGATATTTTTTTCTCTATTTTTGATGCTTAGAATTGGTAAAACTTTAAAGATCACATTTTATTTAGATATTTCTTAAAAGTAGGATATTAATTGTAAAATAAATCTTTTATATATGTTTTTAAAAACCTTTAAATCCTTTTCTTCATTATGCCCCTTTTCTCTGAAGCAGCCTCTTCTGAGCTTTTCTCTTCTGAGAATGTAAGTTCCTCTGCAGCATTATGTAATAAGTAATTGCAAATGCCAGGTTCTTCATAAATAGGTGCAATCCTCTAAATGAAAATCTACCTCTGAATAAAGTTTGTATTTTCAGTTAAACTTCCCATTTTTGAGACGCGCATTATAAAAACCTGACCTACTACAGCACATTCTTCCAATTTCTAATCATTGCCTATTCAACCAGAGCACTAACTGCTTCATAAGCTGAATTAGAGTGCCTCCTTAAAGCTGATAATTCTTGGTACAGCCTCTTGAGCATCAAGTGCGAATTTCAAGAGAATCTGTCCCTGGACAAATTCAGTGTTATCAGCCTGAATCCAGACAGCTTTTGCTTCCCTTTGACTGTGACTAGCCTGTACTTTTCCATCTCTTTCATTTGTGCTGCCTTTGTGAATCCACAAAATCATGTTCAGAACACCAGTGGAAGAAAGAGCATAGGAGCCCGAACACATGTTTCCTTTATGAAAGCACTTCAGCCTCTACAACTTTCTCTTCCTTGTTCACTTTGCACTGAGAACTTCATCTGTCGTGTTTGCCTGCAGTCAGAAACTCTTAAATGATAAACCTGGAGATGTATTTTCCTTACATTGTCACAGCAGCTGCCAACACAGTGTTGTTGTTGTTGTTTTAAATCTGATCCACTCTCTAAAATGAATGAATGATTTAAATCTAAATCCATTCTGTGACATTTTGGGGGCTATTTATAACATTGGTCAACTGTATTCCTGGCACCACTGACTCTTTTAGATCGAAGATATGTCTCTTGATAAGTGAATTATTTTATTAGATCTCTTTTATGGTAAGCATGTTATCTTGTTTCAGTGTACTTTTGTTTATATTAGTTATCATTTATCTATTTCATTAATAAATCTCTTGGATACCTACTATGCCCAACATATTATACTAAGTGCCAGAGATTATTAGACCACATAATAATGGCTGTAGGCAGCAGTATGAAAGATAAAGAGGACTAGATTTAGCATCAGAAACTATGGGTTTAGCCCCAGCTGGTTTGGCTCAGTGTATACAGTATCGGCCTGTGGATTCAAGGGTCCCGGGTTCGATTCCTGTCAAGGGCACATTCCTGGGTTGCAGGCTCGATCCCCAGTAGAGGGTGTGCAGGAGGCAGCCAATCAATGATTCCCTCTCGTCATTGATGTTTCTCTCTCTTTCTTGCTCTCCCTTCCTCTCTGAAATCAATAAAAATATATTTAAAAAAAAGAAAAGAAACTATGGGTTTAAATCCTGGCTTTGCCATTTAGTTGCTGTCAGACCTTGGCCAAATTACTTTGTTCAGCTTCAGTTTTTATGCATATCTCAAGTGGGTCTGATAATAGATTTTTCATTGACTTCACAGGAATTAGATGATACTAAATTGATTTATAATTGATTAATGAAAATTATAACTATAAAAATAATTGTCTGTGTTTTCTACTCTTAATGAACTTACATTTTAATGGCAGAAAATATAAAACATATTTACAAATAACTATAAGGAAAGGTACAATGTTCGTGAGGGAGAAGGACAGAAAAGAAAAAACGCTACAGGAATTTCCCTGGGAACTAAATTATGTCTAGTGGGGGAACAAAGGAAGTCTTTATGGGAGATGAGGAATCTCAGCTGGGACCTGAAAGGTGAAAGCCTATGGAATTTGGAGCGATCACTCCTGCCACAGGGACTGAAATGAGCCAGAACGTGGAGTTAGCAACAAGCCTCTGCAATACTGAGTGAAAGTTTGGTTAGGACCTTGTGTACGTAAAGCAAAGCAGTGAGATGTAAGTCTGGAAAGCAGAGTGATAGCTGGAGAAGAGCAGACTTCGAGTCAGATGTCAGGAGCTCACACTCTATCCTATAGGCATCAGGGACATACTGGAAAATTTGGAAATTACCAGTAAACTAATAATTTTCAGCAAATATTCAATAACGTTTAGCATCAATTTATAAAACTCTTTGACATAAATACTTGTTTTGATGGAAATACAATTCTGCCAATACATCTCATTTACATCCTAAACTGAACATTTTACATCTCAGTCTAGAGTGAAAAAAGATGAAAGAATTGAGACACATACACACACACACACGCACACACACACACACACACCAAAACAAAACAAAACCCCACATAAAAGAACACAACCTCATACACACAGACAACAGCATGATGATTGCCAGAGGGAAAGGGGGATGGGGGAGGTAGAAGAGGGTGAAGGGGGTAATAATGGTGATGGAAGGAGACATGACTTGGTGAACACACCGTACAATATACAGTTGATGTATAGAATTGTACATATAAAACCCCTGAAACCTATATAATTTTATTAACCAATGTCACCCCAATACATTCCATAAATAAACAAATCTAAAATAATAAAAGCATAATATGCCAATTAGACTGGACGTCCTTCCGGATGACCTTCTACGAAGCCGGGGCTGTGAGGGAAGCCTGGGTCCCGGGTGCCAGAGGGAAGCTGGTGCTGGCAGCTGGGGGAAGGAAGGCCTACTCTTGCACAAATTTCGTGTGTCGGGCCTCTAGTATATAAATAAGTAAATAACGTATCTTCATTTGAGTTACCTCGCTGATTTTGAGATTCCTGGACTTCTTAAATAAAAGAGTGCACCAAAGATATTTCTTTTAGAAAAAAGGCACATTTATCTGAATGGAAAATTCCAGTCACTACTCTTAAATGCATGTACTAATTGTGGGCCCAGAAAATGTAATGTTCCAACTTTAGATATATTAAAATCTTTGTTGGATATCTGTTAAACTTCTGATGGTGAGTGATAGGATGGAAAATAGAAAATGCCCAGACTGCAAAAAGCAGACAGGAAAGCGAGGGAGAATCATTCAAGTGCCAGGACAGTGAATCCAAGGTAGAAGAGAGAACTAGGAGAGGGAACGTTGTCAATATTATCGACATCTACAGAAATGTCCAAAGTACTAGGACTGTGACATGCTCTTTTCTTTGGCTATTAGGCGGTCTCAGGAAACCTCTGACCAGCAGTTTTAGCCGAATGATGAGTGAAACAGCTAATCTGTGAGAGAAAGGCATGAGAATGAAGCAGAGACAGTAACTGTTGTACCACTGATTTTTGAAGCTGGATAGCTTGGCTGGATAACACAGTGGTGGGGAGAGAAGGTGGTAAATAGACAACACAGGGGAAAAACCAATAGCAAGGGAGAGAGGAAGAGTTAAGCTGGAGGGAATAAATAACGTTACAAAATCTGAAGGTTGGAAATGGAAGTGAATCAAGAACATGATGTAGCGGACTTAGAACCCATAGGAAGAGGAGGCAAGGGACTGGAAAGTAGGAGGCATTTTATGATAGAAAGAGGGAAGTCCTCATCAGCTAGTGCAAGGTTCACAATGAGATGGAAGGGGAATGGCTCATATATGCAGGTGGATACGTAATTCCTGGCGCCCAGTGCAAAATGAAAATGTGTGGCCTCTGTTCAAGAAGCAGGGGGGTGGGGGGTGGGTGTTGTGACTAGTGATAGCATGTAAAACTCTTAGTTTTCTCTCATGGCATCTCTCTTTCATCGGGCCATGTTCTTTTTATTGGCTATTATGTTCTTTGCCATGGGGATGCTTGGGGAAGAGCAGATACTTAGAGGTGCTGGGTAGTCCCATCTTGCAACTCAAAACATGTGTGCCTGAGCGGGAACACAGTGCTGTGGCTACAGAGATGAGAAATATCCACCCCTCCTTCCTACCAGCTCACACCCCTACCCGCAATGGATGGATAAACCCCAAGGGTTCTCCATGCTCAGATTCACTTGGTCCTGGATCAGAGCTGGCTTACCCTTACAGGGTCATTCTCCAGATGCCCTGTGAGGTACTGCCAGCCTGGAGGGGGAAGCTACTGCTATAACCTGCCAAGATGCTAGAGATACTGTTTTCCCAATCCTGACCCTCTCCCAACCTGTGCTCAGGCCTCCAGAGAGGGTTATGGGCAGCAGAAAGCAGCAGTGCTCACTGGGTACAGATGGGGGTGGGGGGATACCGGGCAGCCTGGAAGAACCATCCCAGAGAAACAGCAAATGTGGTAGGAGATGGAAACATGTATGAGCTGAATCTTCAAGTCCCTGGTTCATGCTCCATTATCCCACCTACTTCACTTGCAAAACACAGTGCCACCATAAAAGTATTAGATATTTCAAAGTGGTGAACAGAGAGCATTAAACCCTAAGCAGAGGGCCCTCTGGGCCTAGGATCCTTTGCCATTGTACTGCTCTCATGCCTGTGAAGCTGCCTCTGACTCTCTCTCTCTCTCTCTCTCTCTCTCTCTCTGTGGTGTATATGTTTGTGTCATAAAAAGCTTAGAATAATCACTATGGGATTCAATGGGGAATGGACATGAGCTGAAAGGGTTGTGAGACTTTCTTCAGTGAAGCTATTCTTGGTTGGTATCTTTGAAGGTAAAGTGGAGTAAGTGGATGGCCTGGCCACATTATGGTTTTGATGGGCCCTAGAAATTTTTGCCTTACTCCAAAAATAATAATAATAATAATAATAATAATAATAAATAAAATGTATTTTATGATTGCAATGATACAGAGATGAATGTATAAATGATTAAATATTAAAAATATTTTCTTTTTAAAAAAATTCTTTATTAGTTAAGGTACTAGAGGCCCGATACACAAAAATTTGTGCACTCGGGGGTTGGGGGGGGGGTCCCCCAGCCTGGACTGTGCCCTCTCGCAGTCTGGGACCCCTCGGGAGATAACGACCTGCTGGCTTAGGCCTGCTCCCGGGTGGCAGAGGGCAGGCCCAATCCCTAAGTGCAGCCCCTGGTCAGGCTCAGAGCAGGGCCGATTGGGGAGTTGGGGCACCGCTCCGTCATGCACAGAGCAGGGAGGATCGGGAGGTTGCAATGCCACCCTCAGTCACGCTCAGGGTAGGGCCGATTGGGGGGTTGGGGCACCGTCCCCTGTCACACTCAAGGCAGGGTCGATGGGGAGGTTGCAGCGCCACCCCCTGTCACACACAGAGCAGGGCCAATTAGGGGGTTGAGGAGCTCCCCCCTGTCACTCACAGAGTAGGGCCGATAGGGGAGTTGGGGCACCGCCCCCTGTCACACAGAGAGCAGGGCGGATCAGGGGGTTGGGGCACTGCACCCTGTCACACTCAGGGCAGGGCCAATGGGGAGGTTATGGCTCTACCCTGTCACACACAGAGCAAGGCCCGTGGAGGGGGGTTGGGGCGCCATCCTCTATCACCCACAGAGCAGGGCCGATCAGGGGGATGGGGCGCCACCTCTGTCACACTCGGGGCAGGGCCGATGGAGAGGTTATGGCTCTACCCTGTCACACACAGAGCAGGGCCGGTCAGGGGATTGGGAAGCTCCCCCCTATCAGGCACAGAGCAGGCCGTGGGGGTGGGTGGTTGGGTCGCCGCACCCTGTCACACACAGAGCAGGGCCCATCAGGGAATTGGGGAGCTCCCCCTATCAGGCACAGAGCAGGGCTGATCAGGGGTTTGGGGTGCCTTCCCCTGTCACGAACAGAGCAGACCGGATAGGGAGGTTGTGGCCCCGCCCCCTGTCACACACAGAGCCGCAGGGCGATCAGGGGGTTTGGGCACTGCCCCCCTTCACGCTGATCCCGGTGCCGGGAGGCATATTACCCTTTTACTATATAGGATAGAGGCCTGATGCATGGGTGGGGGCCGGCTGGTTTGCCCTGAAGGGTGTCCTGGATCAGGGTGGGGGTCCCCACTGGGGTGCCTGGCCAGTCTGGGTGAGGGGCTGAGGGCTGTTTTCCGGGTGGCGAGTGACTAAAGCTTCCAACCGCTCCTTGTTTTCTTCTTTTTTTTTTTTATTCTGGGCCAGCTTTAGCTCTGAGGCCTGGCTGCTGAAAACATCGATACAATGTTTCGGTCTGGCTGGGTTTCAGTCCGGCTGGTTTCTGGGGTTTTGTTTAGCTTCTTATTTGCAACATAGTACATAGTTGCTTAGACTTGCAGCTGAGAGGCCGGCAAGTGAGGCGGCGAACGTTGGAGTCCACAGCAAGCAAGCCTCATGCTCGCTTCAGTGCCTGGCTGCTGGCCGCCATCTTGGCTGACAGTTAATTTGCATATACTCACTGATTAGCCAATGAAAAGGGTAGCGGTCGTATGACAATTACCATGTTTCTCTTTTATTAGTGTAGATTACAAATGTGTCCTTATCGCCCCCATTAACCCCCATCCTCCCCCCCCCCCGACTCATGCTCTCATCCTCCTGTTGTCCATGTTCATTGAAAAATATTTCCTTCAACCTAAAAGTTAAAGAATCAAAATATTTTTGTAGGCCTCAGAAAGTATTGTGGACCTCAGGCACTCTGCCTAATGGATAACTTGTCCCTGGTGGATAGGGGGTGTCATTCAAAACCAGCACAGTGGATATGGGGTGGGATCAGGGGAAGGATTCTGGGGACAAGTGAGAACAGTATGATGTCCTGGCTGGGTGGAGAGAGGTAGGGAAGTCTTGAGGGAATGAGGAATTGTTAGATGATGGTACTCAAGAGGAATGGGGTAATTAACAATTTAGAGTGATATTGGAAAATAGTCTAAGTCTTATTTTGTTGAAACATTAAAAAAACAGGTTCAATGCAATGGTTTACAGGTAAAGGCCAGACCTGGGTCACATAACTTTTTTATTTTTATGTTTAATTTTGTTTATTTGATTTTCTAGATATACACTATATGAAGTCATGAATAAGTAATTCCATAGGTAATAAATTTTGAGGGGAAAAAGCTTTTAGATGATTTTTAAATTTTATGAAAGAAGAATCCCTAAATTAGATTTTCCTAGTTTCAGTTTATTTGACTGTGCTTTCCAAAAGAAATGAGAAAGGGAATATAGTTTTGTTCCAGTTGGGGCTCTTAAATATAAACAGTGCACCAATTTCTGTAAATAGTAACTTCAAGGTTTGAATTCAGCACATTTATAGTTAAATTATAAATGCTAATGTTTTTTGAGATAATTTTAAGCAATATAACATCAGATTACACATGTGCTATTTTTTAATAATAGAAGTCACATTTAACTACAGGTTAAGTGACTACATTAAAATGGAATACAATTATTTTAATGGATTTTGAATTAAATGTTTAAATCCTGGATAGTGTAGAGGTGCACTTTAAATTAAATTGATCTTTTTGGAAGTTTGGTTAAAAGCTGTTGGCAAAGAGCTGTTGTCTGATATTTTATGATAAATGGTACCTGTTTGGATAAACAGCAGACAAGGAAAAGTACAGAGAAAGAACATGAGGATATAATTTAATAATGGGCAAAAAACATAAATAGTTATTTTTCCAAAAAAGAAGTATAATTGGAACATAAAATGTTATTCTTGAAAGTAATAAAGTGCAAATTAAAGAAGGTACTAATTTTACCAAATAAGTGCATTAGCAAAATGTTCCATATCTGCGCTATTTTGTTTGATATTTTTCATATTTTAAAACTGCTTTCTGTGACTAAAAAAATACATCATTTTTTTCTTTCAAATGTTTTGTAATGTGGTTATGTTACATAAATATAAAAGGACAAGGGAGGGAAGACAAAGAATGGTAGGCAGCAGAAGGCAGAAAGTAAGATGCAGTGAGCTTTCTACAGTTGGGGGTGTTTAGTAAGAGTCTGAATAGCCATTTGTCAAGATGCTTGAAGAAGAAACTCACTCCTACAGTGTGTAGGAGTTTAGACTAGTTTATCTTGTATGGTTCTTTCAAGTTCTGCAATTATATAAATCAGTTCCTCCTAGCATATCAATAAAAATGTTTATTAGAAAAGAAATAAAGGTGGCATTAGAAGTGACATATAATTTAACCATTTTCACAAAAATGTAAAGGAAACTCAAGTTTTTGTAATAGAAACAAAGAACAACTTGAAGCAGCCTACAGAAAAGATGGTGCCTAGTTCTCTCCTAATAGCTTAAGCAAATGTCCTTGATAAGATTGTTTCTTTTGACTTGGGTCAAATGCCCTTCCCAATCCTCGTGACTAGGGAGATGGGATTCTCAGGTTGTCTCAGCCAGGGTCTTGTGCCTCTCTGTAGTTTGGTGGTGGCCGAGTGGTAGTAATAGCCTTCACTCTATCCCAGCCCACAGGAGAGGAACTCTATCACCAGGAAAAAGAGAAAAGAAAAAAGTTCTATGCAGATAAAATTATTACTACAGGCCTCCAAAGTCATAATAATATCAATTCATCATTGTTACAGTTTCTATCAAATTCTTATACATAGATGATGAGGTTTCTGGATGTTTTTAAGAGATCCCATTTTTTAGCCATTTTGAGCACATTCAGATTGGGATGTGGAGCAGAAGTGGTCTAAGAGGAGGTAGGTTAATGAGAGGTTTTGAAAAGGAGGGGCGTTGGTTTTTATGGTCTTTCTGTCTTAATTCCCAGCTTCTGGATTCTCATCCTGCTCCCCCAGCTGCCCAGTGACCTAAAGCTGTCCAAGGCCGCATGTCAGCCACACACACCTCGATTCTCTGCCAGCTGCTGCCTGTTTGTCACCCTCTCTCATATCCATAGGAGATTTTTCTCTTTTCATGAATCTGATATGTGGGGATAAGTCTAATCAAAACAAGCTACTCTGAGATGAAAATGCTAGCTTCATATTCACTTTTCAAGATTTTTCCTATTGGCTCATATAATTAATGAGAAAGAGGTTTGGGTCTGGAGGCTATCTATCTATCTATCTATCTATCTATCTATCTATCTCTCTATCTATCATCTATCCATCCATCATACATCTATCTAAAAGAACCCTGATGTGTATTTTGTTCTGTATTCCAACACCTGAGAAAATATGTACCAGCCAAATAGTGTCGTCTAGAGTATCCTCGCACCTTTCATTTGAGACCCTTAAAGTTAGGCATCAGGTATTCAAAGATCTACAGGAGTCTCCTTGAATAATCCTATATAATAAAGAGGGAATATGCTAATTGACCCTCACACTGTCGCAAAGATGGCAGCGCCCACAGCCAATAAGGAGGGAATATGCTAATGGACTGTCCTGCCCTCAAAGATGGTGGTGCCCACAGCCACAAGATGGCTGGCAGGTGAGGGCAGTTGTGGGCGATCAGGCCATCAGGGGAGGGCAGTTAGGGGTGACCAGGCCAGCAGTGGTGGGCAGTTGGGGGCAACCAGACCTGCAGGAGAGAGCAATTGGGGCAATAGGGCCAGCAAGGGAGGGCAGTTGGGCGTGACCGGGCTGGCAGGAGAGGGCAGTTGGTGCGACGGGGCCTGCAGGGGAGGGAAGTTAGGGGCGACCAGGCCTGCAGGGGAGGGAAGTTGGGGGGACCAAGCCTGCAGAGAAGGGCAGTTGGGAGCAATCAGGCTGGCAGGGGAGCAGCTAGGTGTCGATCAGGCTGGCAGGGGAGTCGTTAGGAGGTGATCAAGCTGGCAGGCAGAAGCGGTTAGGGGCCATCAGGCAGGTAGGCAGGCAAGCAGTTGGGAGCCAGCAATCTCGGATTGTGAGAGGGATGTCCAACTGCTGGTTTAGACCCGATCTCTATGGGATCCCTGTGGGATCAGGCCTAAACCAGCAGTCTTCCCCCGAGGGGTCCCAGATTGGAGATGGTGCAGGCTGGGCTGTGGGACACCCCCCTCTCAGTGCACGAATTTTGTGCACCAGGCCTCTAATCTATATATATAAAGAGCCAGGGGCCGTCACATCTGAAACAACCAAACAGACAACCGAAATGGCTAAGTGGGGCGACAAGGCTGGCAAGGGGGGTTAGTGAGGGACGATCAAATGACTGAACAGCAGGCTGCGTGGGGAGACCAGGCTGGCAGGGTGCTTAGTGAGGGACAGCCAAACGACTGAACATCAGGCTGTGTGGGGTGACCAGGCCGGCAGGGGTGGTAGTGAGGGGTGACCAAATGACCGAACAGCCAGCTTCATGGGGCAACCAGGCCGGCAGGGGTGGCAGTGAGGGGTGACCAAATGACTGAACAGCAGGTTGTGTCGGGTGACCAGGCCAGCAGGGGGGGCAGTGAGAGATGACCAAATAACCAAATAGCAGGCTGCATGGGGTGACCAGGCCAGCAGGGGGGAAAGTGAGGGGTGACCAAATGACCAAACAGCAGGCTGCGTGGGGCAACCAGGCTGGCAGGGGAGTTAGTGAGGGGCAACCAGGCTGGTAGGGAGCACAGGTGGAGGCAACCCGGCCAATGGAGGGGCAGGGAGGGGTGACCAGGCCGGCAGGGGAGCCGTGAGAAGCAACCAAGCCAGCAGGGGGGGCAGAAAGGGGGGGGAGCAGTTAGGGGCAACCAGGCCAGCAGAGGGGGTCATTGAGGTATGACCAGGCTGGTTGTGGGGCAGTTGGGAGCAACCAGGCCAGCAGGTGGGGCAGTTGGGGGCAACCAGGCCAGCAGGTAGGGAGTTGGGGGTGACTAGGCTGGCAAGGGGGCCAGTGAGGGGCGACCAGGCCAGCAGGGCAGCAGTTGGGGGCAACCAGGCTGGCAGAGGGGGCCTGTTGGGGTGACCAGGCTGGCAGGGGGGCAGTAAGGAGCAACCAGGTTGGCAGGGGGGGCAGTTGGGGGCAACCAGGTTGGCAGGGGGGCAGCTGGGGTGACCAAACCAGCAGGGGGACCAGTAAGGAGCAACCAGGTTGGCAGGGGGGGCAGTTGGGGGCAATTAGTTTGACAGACAGAGGCAGTTAGGGGTGATCAGGCTGGCAGGGGGACAGTTAGGGGCGATCAGGCAGGCAGGCAAGTGAGCAGTTAGGAGCCAGCGGTCTTGGATTGTGAGAGGGATGTCCGACTGCCGGTTTAGGCCTGATCCTGGGGCAGTCAGACATCCCCTGAGGGGTCCCGGATTGTAGAGGGTGCAGACTGGGCTGAGGGGACATCCCCCCTGTGCATGAATTTTGTGCACCGGGCCTCTAGTCTACACTAATAAAAAATCAAAGATGCTAATTGACCATACCTTCGCTATGCACTAAGCCACGCCCACCAGCCAATCAGAGTGACTATATGCAAATTAACCCAACCAAGATGGCTGGCAGCCACAAAGCTGGAGCAATCCGGAGGCCTGGTTGCCCAGGTGATGGAGGAAGCCAAGCATCCTGCCAGCCCTGAGCCGGCTGAGGCCTCCACTCATGGCAACAAAGTTTCAATTATAGAAGACAAATAAATCCCAGATACCTGCTTCCATCCAGCCTCCACTGGGTGCTTGGGTGGCTGGGTGTTGTGGCCAGCTTGCAAAGAGCCATCAGCCCCTCACCCAGGCTGGCCAAACCCTCATGGGATGAGGGTCCCCGCTGGGGGGCTTAGCCAGCCTGAAAACTGCCCTCAGCCCCTCACCCAGACTGGCCAGGCACCCCAGCGGGGACCCCCACCCTAAAGGGGCTGTGACCAGCCTGCAAACAGCCATCACTCCCTCACTCAGGCTGGCCAGGCACTCCTATATAATAAAAGGGTAATATGCAAATTGACCCTAACAGCAGAACCACTGGCAATGACTGGTCACTATGACACACACTGACCACCAGGGGGCAGATGCTCAATGCAGGAGCTGCTCCCTGGTGGTCAGTGTGCTCCCACAGGGGGAGCTCTGCTTAGCCACAAGCCAGGTTGACGGCTGCCAGCACAGCGATGGTGGTGGGAGCCTCTCCCAACTCCTAAGCAGCGCTAAGGATGTCTGACTGCAGCTTAGGCCTGCTCCCCGCTGGGAAGTGGACATCCCCTGAGGGCTCCTGGGCTGCCAGAGGGATGTCTGACTGCCAGCTTGGGCCAGATCCCCCAGGGAGCGGGCCTAAGCCAGCAGGTGGACATCCTCTGAGGGGTCCCAGACTGCAAGAGGGCATAGGCTGGGCTGAGGGACCCCCACCCCCCGAGTGCACAAATTTTTGTGCACTGGGCCTGCTGGGCCTGTAGAATAAATAATAATAATCATATCATACATTCTCCTCGGGAGTGAACTGAGAGTTTGGTTCAAGGTTTCTGTTTCTGTAACCCAATGTTCATCCCTAGAAATAACATATTTAGCTCTCAGCCCACAGAAGGTTTGGTTCTTCCTTAAAAGCTGGAAGAGAATCAATATATTTAGACTATGAGTTGAAATAGATGTAGAGAAAATTAGCTAAGCAAAACCAACTATAGGAATTTCTGCTTAAGCTTAGTTTTACTGAATTACCTACCTTCCTTTGCCAGTGGTGCCTAATCCTATGAAATACAAAAATAATTTTGCATGTCATTAAGTATATGTCAAATTGATGTTTGTAGAAGCTCTGTGGATTAAGATTATGGACTAGCTCTGTGACTGTGAGTAAACTCTGCTTTATTTTCATTGTCCGCTGCTCCTTCACACAGAGAGACTATATGACAATATTGTATCATAACATACCAGAGTGTTGTCACACTGTGGTTCTGAGGCATGATATTGGGTCATGTTATAGATGAGGCGGCCATATAATAGATTCATGAAAGCATGACCTTGGCAGTTCTGTTTTCAATAACGAAAAAAAAAGAGTATTCAGGGTTTAGAAAAATTTTAAAGAAATAGTCATCCCCAAAGGCTAACTTGCTATCCTCATTCTGCACTTTAGCAGAAAGACCTTAAAATTCCCATATCTACGAGATTTTTTCAGGCCCCATTTTATTTGATTTTCTTCAGCATTGATAATATATTCACTCCTTTTTAAAAAGACTCTACTCCTTGTGTGCCAGGTTTCTACACTGTCCTCCTTTCCACCCCTTTCCACTTTCTCTCACTCCCCCTTTTCTCAGTCTCAATTGCTGAATTCTCTTTCTCTGCAAAATCAGCTATCCATTGTTCATTTGTTCTTTTTTTTCAAATTTCCACCAAATGTTATTATACACATACTATGGGACAAGACACTCTCTTAGTTATTGCTAACATGGTGATACGCAAAACACATACCATCTCTGTCCCAAAGAAGCTAACAATAGAGCAAAATTATTGGTTCCTTGGATTGGGTATTTGTGTTCTCACTGTTCACTCAAAGCATAGGAAGACACACTAGCACGACATATTTTCCTTCCTACCTTATGAGATAACACACAGGATCAGATTGTCAAATCAGAGTCAGGCAGATAAAACATCTACTCAGTATCACTGTGCTAATAATTCTAAGGCTACAAGCAATTAAGAAATATAACAGAGGGGAGACAGGAACATCCTCTGGCTTCTAAGATCGTTCCACTCTGCAATGGGCATGCTCTCTCTAACCTAGAGTAACAGACAGTTATGTGTGTGATTTCTATTCTGCATATGTACTATCAAAAACTGGGCAGACTCTGGGATTTTACCCTACTTTTATGCTAACACAGTGGTCGGCAAACTGCGGCCTCTTGAGTGTGGCTCTTCCACAAAATACCACGTGCGGGCGCGCACGTACAGTGCGATTGAAACTTCGTGGCCACACTCAAGGGGCCAAAGAGCCGCATGTGGCTCGCGAGCTGCAGTTTGCCGACCACTGAGCTAACATGTTAATCTATTACTGTTTCATGGATGCTGACAGAAGACATGAGACTCTTGGGTCAGAAACAAAGGGCTTTATTATTCATGGCAAAAGCAGCAGCCAGAGTTTCATTTGTTTGTGTCAATTCCCCATGTTCCCCAAATCTCACAGCAATGACACAAAGGGCTCATTCTGGATGCCCGCACAAACAACTGGTCACATTATACCAGGGAAACCCTGAACTGGGGAATCCACCACTTTTGTAATTAATGGAAACAAGCCTGCTCTTTCTTCAAGGAAGATGTTAGCTCATCCCTCTGGGCCAACAGACCTGAAAAATGGCTGGGATAGAGTGATCAGGGCTCTCTGAATTCTCGGTGTACCCAACAAAGATGTGTGGGGATGCTCAGGGAACATTGTGGATCATTTCTCCCAACATGTACTTTCTTAGAATACCCTGATGTGATTTGAAATTCTCAATAATTTGAGACTTTTATTTTTCTATTACATTTTAAAATCAACCATCTCTATTTGGTACTTCTCATTAGAATTTAAACTACCTCAAGTCTTATCCACCTTAAAAACCTACTCTCTTTACTCCACTCTCCTACCCAACTTCAATCTCTTCTCTTTAATAGTCAAATGAAATGCAACACATATCTTAACTCTCTTTCTTCTTTGTCTCCCAGGTCTTCTTCAATCCAACCCATTGCAATCTGGGGTCAATGTTAGCTGCTCCATTAAAACAGCTTTCTATGTATCAGCTTTCTCCTCTGTAGGTAGGAGTAATATCAAAAAAAGAAGAAATAACATATTTAGCTCTCAGCCCACAGAAGGTTTGGTTCTTCCTTAAAAGCTGGAAGAGAATCAATATATTTAGACTATGAGTTGAAATAGATGTAGAGAAAATTAGCTAAGCAAAACCAACTATAGGAATTTCTGCTTAAGCTTAGTTTTACTGAATTACCTACCTTCCTTTGCCAGTGGTGCCTAATCCTATGAAATACAAAAATAATTTTGCATGTCATTAAGTATATGTCAAATTGTATATTACCTATTTACTAGGTAATATCAGTACCTATTTTGCAAGGTTTTCTTGAGTATTGAATAAGTATGTAAAGAGTTTAGAGCAGTGCATAGTACATAGTGTTGAATGATCAGTAGGTGCATGATTATCGTTAACATTCTTATCATCACTGTCATCACTGAGATTTTTGTTGCTAAATCTAATGCTAAATCTTGTTGTTAAATTCCAGTTTCTTCCTGACATCCCTGTGTTGACCATGTTTTCCTTCTTTAGACCCCACCTCCCTCAGTTTCCATAATGCCAGACCCCCTTGGTTTTCCTCCTACTTCTCTGTATGTCCTTTTGGTCAGCTTTGTGTATCCTACTTCAGCCTGGCTTAAATGTGGCTATTTCTCAGGGTTCTTTATTAGACTCATTCTTTATCTACAGGCTTTTGCTTAAGGAAATCACCCATCTAGTGACTAAATTACAATCTATATGGAGATGCCCAATATTCTGTACCTCATTCATTTAGTTCTTTAGCAGATATTTATAATGAATCTTCTATGTGCCAAACATTGGGATTACTGTTTTGTGAAAAACTGAGAGGGTTGTGCTCTCATGAAATTTAGTTAACAATGGGGAACACAGATATCAAACAAATAATTATCCATACAAATCTACAACATATAGATGAGCTAATTACGCCAAAGGAAAATAAGGTAGTCCTAGGAAAGTATAACACATAAATTTTACCTAGATTGAAGGAGAAATACAGGGCTCCCTGAGGTAGTGGTGCTTGGGTGGACATCTACAAGAAGCATAAATATTCACTAGGTAAAGGAAGGAAAGTGGAAATAAAAGGGAGTAAAGAGCCTTCAAGGAACTTGAATATTAGTGTTGTTAAAACATAGCAGGGGGAAAAGAATAGCAAGATAGAATTAGAGAAGGAAGCAAAAACCAGACCACAGAGAGATCTGAAGATCATGTTGGTGATCAGTCTAATCCTGAGAATAATGGGAAGTGATTGAAGGGTGTAAAACAGTGACAAGAGTCAGAGAGTGGGTGACACGAACAAATTTTTGTTTTGAAAACATCACTGTGGTGCAGTAGGAAGATAATGAAGGACCCATTAAAGGATTGTAGAGGGAGCTTTAGTGGCTACTGCAACCATTCATGCAGTTGGATTGGAGTGGTACCAGTGTAGAGATTTTTATGTTTTAGGAGATAAGTTATATACAGTAAATTCAGTATTTGATCCAATATGGGTGGAGAAGAGGAAAGTCTCAAGGATGAATCCTAATTTTTGTACTTGTGCAGGTAAATAAATAGTAGCTGAAAAATCAGCCCATATATATATTTTTTTCCTGGTTTTAGTCCGCATACTCAATTTCCTACTAGATATCCCCAAGTTCCTATCTTACTTGTTCATCAAGTTATTTATGTCCAAAACTGAACTATTTTTCCAGTTTCAAATGTTCATCCTCCTGTGCTATTCCGGTGAATGCCACACCATCAATAAAATTGCTGAAGGTGGTTGACCTTACCTCGTCTCCATCACATCCAGTTAATAACCAAGTTATATTGATTTTATCTTTTTAACACCTTTTATATATGCCCACATCTCTCTATTTACACTGCCACTAGCTTCCTCGTCATCTTTCATGTGGATTTCGGCAATGGTTATTACTTGGATTCTCTGCCATCAGTCTTCCACTTCTCTAATCTGTTCTTTGCCCTGCTGATGCCCACTGGCTATAAAGTAAAGCCATGTTTCCTTACGATATAGTATGGCAGAAAATATTCTCCATGATCAGACCGAGCCACATACCTAGCATTTTCCAAAGGCTTTCCATTTTCAATGAAAGAATATACTCTCCTATCCTCAGAAGAAGACTCTATTTCTTCCCAGTACTGTTATTCATTTCAAAATACACCTCATTGTCCTATTTGCCTCTTTATGAGCTAGGTGCATTATGCAGAGAAAGGCCACTTTTATTACTGAGTTAGAAAACTGGTCACATTTTTAAAAATTTACAAGGGCATAATGTAGAAAAACAATAGAATCTTCAGAGTTACCAGCATGCATTTATTTTGTACTGATTACCAAACTACCTGCGATTTTAGCTACCAAGAAAGGAATGAAAGGAGAAATAGGAGGCCAAGGATTGAGGGGAAAGCTAGAGATGGATCACTCACAGGGGGGTTATGAGGCAACCATTCAAGAAGGCACTTTCAACCTCTTTGGCACCATCAGATGTACCACAACTTTTCACAGGCCGTTTGATAAACCCTTCATGTCTGTAATAAAAAAAGAACAAAAATATTTCCAATTTTGTTAGAATTTTGATGGAATACAATTATTCCAATGAATGCGACGAGGAGAACTAAATGACTTTTCCTGACCCTTACTGAATTATAGATTTAAACCATTTTACTGAATAGAGGGCAATACATATTTTTGAAAAGTGTATGTTGAGTTTGAACTGCACTTGGTGGCTTCCTCCTGCACACTGGCTATACAGTGCACATGTATCGGCTTAGATGATTTCCCTCACAAGTAATAGAATCATGCAACTCAGAATGCCTAAACAATAGCAGGATGTTATTGGGTCACTTAACTGAGAAGCCCAGAGGTAGGAGGACTTCAGGCACAGTTCATTCAGGGCTCTATCTCCTGTTCTCTATAGTACCTCAGCTTTGTCCTGTTTGTTGGCTTTATCTTTAATGTAGCTTTCACTCATGGAGCAAAATGGCGACTATAAAATGTCCCACATCCACAATTACAATTTCCAGAGAAGAGGGCATTTAAGTCCCAGGGTTCCCAACCCTTCTGTGGAGCATCGTGCTCACTGAGTCACATTTGAACTAATTCATTCATTCCTGAGAACTCATTATGCTAATGAATAGATTATCTGGTCTAATCACTGTGGCAAATGAGTTTATACCAAGTACAGTCCACCTCTGATTTGGGAGAGGAATGATCATCAATTCCATAGAAACTACATGACTTCATTAAAATGAAGGAGAGAAAATTCCTCTAAGGAAAACCTTGGAGTTATATAGTATGTGTGAAGAACATGAGTGAGTCCCAAATAGACAACCAGTGCGTAGTCACTACAGATGCAGTTCAAGTGTGTTCATTGTCAAACTTATAATTTATTTTGCATCCCAGATTTTTAAAGCTACTTGTAAGTGGTCAAAAAACTAACATCAGCTGAAACCGGTTTGGCTCAGTGGATAGGGCGTCAGCCTGCGGACTGAAAGGTCCCGGGTTCGATTCCGGTCAAGGGCATGTACCTTGGTTGCGGGCACATCCCCAGTGGGAGATGTGCAGGAGGCAGCTGATCGATGTTTCTCATCGATATTTCTAACTCTCTATCGCTCTCCCTTCCGCTCTGTAAAAAATCAATAAAATATATATTTTTTTAAAAAAACTAACATCAATAATTTACTGCAAAGGTAAAGAGAAGGTGAGTGTGGCCAGAGCCCAATTCCTAGAAATCCCATTGATAAATATGGGTGGATCAGAAGACTGAATGCCGTGGATGACTTTCAAACCACACATTCATTTATTTGTTCATAGGACATTTATGGACTATCGACTTCATGCCAGAAAATGCTTAATACAACAGGATCTTTGACCTTAAGGAGTTCATTCAATCAGGGGCTACAGAATTACAAGCAAAAAAGTCAGCAGTTTTGATATACTGTAGTAGATCAGAGGGAAAGTAGTATAGTAGAAGAGTGAAAACAAAACTACACAAATAATCTAGTGGAATCACCGTCACACTTTTCAATATTTCTTTCAAAGCTAACACTTCTACAATGCAGTCTCCAACATACAGCAACCCAGGAACACCTATTTTCAATCAGCAGGTTTCTGAAAACAATGTTAAAAGGCAACTGTAAGAATGACTTATCTTACTATGGTTGCACAGACTGAGAGAACTAATATGAAACTATTCTTGTTTACAGATTTTTAAAAGTGGATCATTGTTGTCTCAGGGAGCTTTTATGTGCAAAATACATTTGATAATAAAGTGAAGTATTTTAAGCTATTATATTCTGTGGCCATCTGGAGAGATAGTTTGGGAGATAAATACAGCAGAAGTATTTAGAAAAAGGACATGAAAAAGGAAAACTAGCAGACATGGTTGATTATCTTCTATATTCTTTTATAGTATAAAAACTAGAGGCCTGGTGCACAAAATTAGTGCACAGTGGTGGGGGGTATGGGGGTAGGGGGAGGAGGAGGTCCCGCAGCCCGGCCTGTACCCTGTCACAATCCAGGATTCCTCGAGGGATGTCCGACTGCCGGTTTAGGCCCAATCCCTAAACCAGCAGTCGAACATCCCTCTTGCAATCTGGGCCTGCTGGCTCCTAACTGCTCGCCTGCCTGCCTGTCTGCCTGATCACCCCTAACTACTCTGCCTGCCTGCCTGCCTCATCTCTCCTAACCCCTTTGCCTGACTGCCTGATCACCCCTAACCAATTGCCTGCCTGATCACCCCTAACTGCTCGCCTGCCTGCCTGATCACCCCTAACCACTTTTCTGCCTGCCTGAAAGCCCCTAAGCGCTCGCCTGCCTGCCTGATCGTCCCTAGCCACCTCTGCCTCAGCCCCCACTGCCGAATGACATCCAGAAGGTCATTCGGCTGTCCGGTCTAATTGGAATATTACACTTTTATTATTATAGATGATGAAATCCTTGGTCCATATCACAGTGGCAATGCTAAAAAAACTCTTATCACTTTATCATTATCCCCAGCAGTGTTCTGAAGCTCCAATTCTTAGGGTAGGGCTTTCTGTAAACAACTAACATAAAGATGCAATTCAGAGGATTTTTGGAGAAATTGTTTCTTCACATGAAGTATACTTGATAATAACATTTTAATGTAATATTGACATTTCTGGTTTTTAACTTTGTTGAGCAGCATCTTGATGGAAAAGAAAATCACTTGTTACAGCTTCAGCATGAGTGTCTAACATCCTGGCAATTTAAACTGGTTTTATCCCATATCAGAGATATTTCATCAGAAAAGAATTAACATGCCCTTCATGTTTTATAGAAGCAAGTCATCCTATATAATAAAAAGGAAATATGCAAATTGACCATCACTCCAACACACAAGATGGCCGCCCCCATGTGGTCAAAGATGGCCGCCCCCATGTGGACACAAGATGGTCGCCACAAGATGGCCAGCAGGGGAGGGCAGTTGTAGGCTATCAGGTCAGCAGGGAAGGACAGTTGGTAGGGACCAGGCCTGAAAGGGAGGGCAGTTGGGGATGACCAGGCCTGCAGGGGAGGGCAGTTAGGGGTGACCAGGCTGGCAGGGGAGGGCAGTTAGGGGCAATCGGGCCAGCAGGGAAACAGTTAGGTGTTGATCAGGGAGTGGTTAGGGGCAATCAGGCTGGCGAGCACAAGTGGTTAGGGGCAATCAGGCAGGCAGGCAGGTGAGTGGTTGGGAGCCAGCAGTCCTGGATTTTCCAGTGGGATCAGGCCTGAATGGGCAGTTGGACATCCCTTGAGGGGTCCCAGATTGGAGAGGGTGCAGGCTGGGCTGAGGGACATACCCCCTCACCCCACCCCCGTGCACGAATTTCATGCACTGGGCCTCTAGTTTCTAATAACAGGTGATGCTAAAATTGTCTTGAAATTAGTAACCATTATGGAGTGAATTTTGTAGGAACTACTATTAGTGTTTTAATTTTTAGAAGCTTTTGGTAAATAATTAATATATGTATTTATTACATATACACAGTATTTTGTTTAGAGTATTGGTTATCATTTGGACTGAATTGATCTATTTTGGGCAAACGACTGAGAAGTTTAAACAAATCATGACCTTTGTGATCCTTGTGACATTGATGGTTGAACAAAGGACTGTGTACACTCTTGCTACTAAGAGTATGGTCCACAGGCCAGTAGCATTAGAATGACATTGGATCTATTAGGAATCAGAATCTTGGTCCCCAGCTCCAGGTCTGCTGAATCAGTATATGCATTTTACCAAGGTTCTTAGGTTATTAAAACATTAACTAGCCCTAGCTTGTTTGGCTCAGTGGATAGAGCGTTGGCCTGCGGACTGAAGGGTCCCGGGTTTGATTCCGGTCAAGGGCATGTACCTCAGTTGCAGGCTCGATCCCCAGTAGGGTGTACAGGAGGCAGCCAATCAATGAATCTCTCTCATCGTTGATGTTTCTGTCTCTCTCCCTCTTCTTTCCTCTCTAAAATCAATAAAAATATTTTTAAAAAAAACATTAACTAAGTCAGTGGATGGATCTCAACTCTGGCTACACATTAGCATCACTTAGGGTGTGTTTAAAGAGATTCTCAGGCCTTACCCCAAAGCAATTAAATCAAACTCTTTAAGGGCGGGACCAAGAAATGGGTATTTTATCATGCTCACCATGATTTTAATATGCTTCCAAATATGAGAACTATGGGTTACACAATGCCCAAACCATCAGTAAATTCAGCATGTTCTGGAAGCGGGGAAAGGGAAAAAAGAAGTCAAACCAATTACTTTATATTTGGTACCACTCTATAAATGATTGATTTTCTTAACTGTTAATATGTTTGCTTAGCTACTGTGTGAACACAGCCTATTATGTCTCAACCTGCCTAAAAGTCTATTGTATTTTAAATCAAGACCAGGAACACTTTGCTTTCCAAATTAATTAAAAGTAGATTTTAGATTTGTTTTTCAACTTTACTTCCTTTTGCCAACCTTATTTTCCAACCTGACAGGTCTAACTGCTGAATCTCAGACACTGCACATTCAAACCACTACACCGTTGAGTTGCCCTCCCTTTTCTCCATGCACTCAGTTCTCGGATTTTACCCCAAACATTCCCTATCACTCCAGCCCCCTTGATTTTCTCTCCTCTGAACTCAGATGTTGCAGCTGTGTCTATCATACACTCTCACTCTATGGTATTATATTGTTAGCTCCACTTAGTGGAATGAAATTACCTGTTGTTGTTTTTTAATTTCTACATATAATCTCAAGCATTATCAATCTATTCCAAATTGTCATGTAGGACTAGAAAAGGAAAAAATAAATCATAACATAGTACTTATGTTAGTCATTATTATTCCATTTTATAGATGAGAAGGCTGAGTTTCAGAAAGGCAAGGTGACAGGCTAGTAATTTGCAACACTAAGATGTGTTTCCCAAGACTATTTGATTCAAAGTACAGAGAAAGTTTGGTTTGCTTTCATTTTGTGTGTATTTCTAATGTAGTACTTTATTTTTATTTTTTTAATCTTCACCCAAGGATATTTTCCCATCAATTTTTAGAGAGAGTGGAAGAGAGAGGGAAAGACAGATAGGAATATTGATGTGTGAGAAACACATCAGTTGGTTGCCTCCGGCATGAGCCCTGACCAGTGCCCGGGCCTGGGAGGAGCCTGCAACCGAGGTATCCTTAGAGGAAGGACCCTTAGGTCCACAGGTCGACACTCTATCCACTGAACCAAATGCCTAGGACTCTAATATAATACTTTAATTATAATTCTAGGGCAGATTAAGAATATGAACTCACTAACACATACTGAAAGAAGACTATTCTTAAAATCAGTGTCCACTCTTACGAGTTATTATTTTTTTTTGCACTAATTTGGTTTCTTTTGAAAGAAAAGTATTAAAGCTTGATGGATAGGAGCAAGGGAAAGTCATCATAGTATATTTATTTTTATAAAATTCCTTTTTATTACATAAATAATACCTGATAATGTTTTCTTATAAAAAATTAAAACATTACAGATATGGCTAAATCTCTTGTCCAACACCCCCATGCCTACATCATGCAATTTACTCATTCTCTATATCTTTATGCCTCCTAAGAAATAATCATTGGTATTTGTATACATCCTTTAAGACATTTTAAATGTATTTAAATACAAATATATGGTATATAATGATAATTTTTATGATGTCAATGTTTGGTGTATTGTCCTCCAAAACAAAGTACTCCCGGTAGTTTTATTTGTATATCTAATGTGAAAGACCCGAGGAGGTTATCTAATTCAGGGGTTGAAAGAATTAGGATTCAAAGTTATATCTCAACCCTATGTAATAATACACTAAAGCTAGAAAGATAAAAATTTAGGTAGCATAAATATCAAAGTGCAGATAAGAAATGGAGAATTTTGGTTTGACATTAGTTTATATGAAAAAGATTTAGAGATTTGTTTATCTCAGGTCCAAAATTTAATAAAACTTCTAATGCTTTGAAAAGTCACTAGTTCTTATCTCTAAAATAGGACTCTATTAAGTGTATCTGAAATTATCTCAGCATATATAATTTTAAAAAGAAAATCATAGATTGAGCAAACTGTGTATAATATAGTGGGCTAGTAATTTTAAAATCTGGGACTTATTTTGTGAGTTAGTATATTCTTTATATATGTTTTTCTTTTTCATATAGAAGCATTGTCAAGTAAAAGAAAATCATTTTGCCTTCCTTGCATCAAATACTTTAGTTTTTATTATAGTACAAAATATGTGTTATAGACGAGATTATTTTAGCATGAAAAATTCCTGTGATAAGGGATTGCAATAGCATTCCTTCCCAATGTGGATGTCTTCTCAAGTAAGCATCTTGCCCTGTGGAATTAATCTCACTGATTGTAAAGCGAATTGTCTATTATGATAACACTAGTAGCCTGGTGCACGAAATTTGTGCACTGGGGTAGGGGGGGAGTAGGGGCCCCTCAGTCCGGCCTTCACCCTCTCCAATCTGAGACCCCTCAGGGAATGTCCAACTACCTGTTTGTGCCCACACTTTTAACAGATAACAGCTCCATTGTTGTCCCTTTCTTATGTTTAAAACCATTGTAATTAGTAGGTATTCAAAGTGTGTATACATTTTGGGGGGACACCCTGTATATCTCTAGTCAGTGGTGAAAGAACCAACAGCAGATTTGGAACTCCCAGACAGGGAACCTTGCTCATTCCCCACATGTCTCCCACTTCACTTTCCACCTTCGTGGGCAGCAGGAGAATCAATGTTTTCTTTCATTAATTTGGAAAAGCACGTCCTGTCACCCGTTGCCCGACAGGAGTGTGCTAGGCCCCCAGCAAGCGAGGCTCAGTCAGGGCAGCCTTCATTCACGGGTGCTGGCACCCAAAGTGCACATTCCTCCTCTACAGTCGCCCCGACTATCCCACTGTTTCACTGAGAGGACGGAATTCCTCTCTGCCTCTGGGCTCTTGATCTTGAACGCTGACCAAAGGCACCTCAGAGAGGGCCGCCGGCGCCCACCAGGTGTGTCTGTCTGCACCTGCTCCTGCCTCAGCACCTGCATTAACCCCCCAGAGGTGATCTCGTAGCTGCACTGGCCTCTGTGGGAAGAGGGCATCACCACTCCGCCCTCTCACTGTCATCTCACAGGCGCCCACTCTCAGCACCCAGAACACCCAGACACTCTCCAAAGGACGTGAGAGCATCAGAGGGGATGTGTGCACATTCTGTGGGGGTGTTAGGCATGCCGGGTTGATGGAAGTGCAGTGGAGAGGCGGGGGGAACTTGTGCACGCCTTGGTTTGCAACTGTTGCAGGCGCGGGAGGGTGACAGTGTGCTGGGGGACGTTCGCACGCCAGGGGGGTATGTGCACACCGGAGGCCTCTGGCTTTGCAGATCTGCAAACCCCCGTGGTGCGTCCAGGAGGATGTCAGCCTGGCCCACCACAGTGGCTGTCCCTGCGATCCTGCACCTTCTGGGTCAGGAGGCGGATCTTGCACAGTCACTCCTGGGCGCTGATGGCTGCCTCCCTGCAGTGAAGGGTCACGGATCTGAGTCCCAGGACCGTGCACAGCCTCAAGCGTTGCCCCCCACCCAGAAGGGTCACAGATCCGTGTCTTGGTCCTGTGGACAGCCTCAAGCACTGACCCCCATCCGGCAGGGTCACAGATTCGGGTCCCGGACTGCAGACAGCCTCCCATGCTGCCCCCCTACCCACCAGGTCACGGATCCGGGTCCCGGGACCACAGACAGCCTCAAGCACTGCCCCCCGCCCGGCAGGGTCACAGATCCGAGTCCCGGACTGCAGACAGCCTCCCGCGGTGCCCCCCGTCCAGCAGGGTCACAGATCCAGGTCCTGGGACCGAGGACAGCCTCCCGTGGTGCCCTCCGCCTGGCAGGGTCACGGATCTGGGTCCCGAGACTACAGACAGCCTCAAGCACCGCCCCCGCCCGGCAGGGTCACAGATCTGGGTCCCAGACCACAGACAGCCTTACCTGCTGCTGCCCCACCCAGCAGCGTCACAGATCTGGGTCCCGGGACAGCAGACAGCCTCAAGCACTGCCACCCCCGCCCGGCAGGGTCACAGATCGGAGTCCTGGACTGCGGACAGCCTCAAGCACTGCTGCCCTGCCCGCAAGGACATGGATCCAGGTCCCAGACCGCGGACAGCCTCAAGCACTGCCCCCCGCCTGGCAGGGTCACAGATCCGGGTCCCAGACCACAAACAGCCTTGCCTGCTGCCGCCTGCCTTCAGTATGCAAATTAGCCTCCATCTTGTTGCTTCAGGGTGGGGGTCCCCACTGGGGTGCCTGGCCAGTCTGCGTGAGGGGCTGAGGGCTGTTTTCAGGCTGGCGGGCGACTAAAGCTCCAAACCTCTCCTTTTTTTCTTTTTTTCTTTTATTCTGGCATTTATTTACCTTCTATGCCTATCACTGGAGCTGAGAGCCGGCTTTCTCTCTGAGGCTCGGCTGCTGAAAGCAGGTTTCTGGCCTTTGTTTACCTTCTGTATTTGAAACAATGTTGCGGTCTTGCTGGCAGAAGCCCGGCTGACTGAAAGGAGATTTCTGGGGTTTCGTTTAGCTTCTATATTTGTTACAATGTTTCAAACTGCAAGCTCAGAGGCCAGCAAGGAAGGCGGGGAAGCTTGGCTTCCTCCGTCACTGAAGCAAGCAAGCCTCCCTATTCACTTCAAGCTGCCTGGCTGCCGGCCGCCATCTTGGCTGGCAGTTAATTTGCATATCTCCCTGATTAGCCAATGGGAAGGGTAGCGGAGGTATGGCTAATTACCATGCTTCTCTTTTATTAGAGAGGATATCTTAGTGAAAATTGCTCACACCTAGCATTCTTTGCCTGAATATCAGGGATTGGGGTATGGGAAGTTGGGGACATTCTCTGCATGAGACACTTTGCCTTCCCATACTTTGACTTGTGTGAAAAGACAGGTTTTGAAGAAAAAAAATTCTAAAAAGAAAATTTAAAGCCTTTAATACACTTATTACCTGAAAAGCTTTCCCAACATTTGTGAATATCATTTTTGTGTGTTTAATTTCAGATACATTAAGAACTGATTATATAGGGTACAAGAAAGTATCTATATATATAAAAGCCTAAGCAACCATTATGACTGAATAAGTAGAAAGACCAGAACTCCTGTAGAACAGTTGCTATGATGCTTATTGACCACCAGGGGGCAGACACTCAACACAGGTGCTTCCCCCTCGTGGTCAGTGTGCTCCCACAGCCAACCTCCCACAGTCAGCCAACCCCCCCTAATCCCTCCCCTCGCGCCCCCTGCTCCCCCAGCCGGCAGGCCCCGGTCGGCTCAGCCCCTATCAGGACTGGACAAGATGACCCTGATTGGCTCTGATCACCGGCCTGACCTAGGGATCCCACCCATGCATGAATTTGTGCACCAGGCCTCTAGTAGGTTATAAGAGATACATTGACTTTCCTTTCCTAAAGGAAGATGAATATTATGTTCTTTTATTATGACCTTGACTGATCATAAGATGCAGGTGACTATGAGTCTTGACCTCTTTTTAAATGTTTTCTTTTTTCTAAATTGAAAGTAACCTCTCACATTAAATATTTTAGAAAATGGAACCCTGACTGACAAGGAACAGACTAAATCAATGAAGCAAGTATATTGGTGTATTTTTAAGAACTCCAATCCATGGTTTTTGTTTGAATGTGTCTGTCTATTCCTTGATGTCCACCATACCACATGAGAAGGAGATCCAAGGTCTTTATTATTGGCTTCATTCAGCAGTATCAGACCAATAATAGGTGTTTATCTACCAATGTGTGCTGCTCCAGATAGAGTAGCTCATTGTTATTCTCCAGTCTCCCTGCCCCAAGGAAATATCTATATCTCAGATCTGTCTAATTAACCAGTACGTGAAGAAGAGAAAATTGTGAGACAATCCTTATGCTTATTGTTGCTGGGCTTTAAAAAGCTCAATAAAGTTTCTATCTACATTTTCTTGTTTATACTGTGGAGCAAAATGGATCAAACAAGGAAAGATTTGTGGTCACAGAGTCGGTGCCTTTGTACAATATAACACATACTGTGAATCAAAGAAATATTGGGCCACTTCTCTGAAGCTGACATTGGAATGACATTGTAATCCTGGCCATCTGTCTTCCTCCTCTAGATATCGATGAATGTGCGGTGGTGAATGGAGGCTGCCAGCAGCGCTGTATTAACACTCTGGGCACCTTCCACTGTGAATGTGATACAGGATACAGACTCCATGCTGATGAACGCACCTGCATAAGTGAGTAAATATTAGGAGCAGCTTGAAGCCATTTTCAGTGAAAAATCAACCTGCCTATATAGGGATAGGAGAGAAAGGTTTTTCTAGTGTAATAGTATCTATAGAAGTTGACAGTTTTCAAGCACAATTCTATCTCTTAGAATGAAAAAAAAGAGGTGGTGTTTTTTTTTTGTTTTGTTTTGTTTTGTTTTTGTTTTTGTTTTTTTTTTTTTGCTACTAATAAACTAAAAGACAAAAAAAAGATGGGGAAGGGAATATATAGAAGAAATTAACATTCACAAGCCAAATTTGAATCCCCATGTGGGTGAATATTTCCATAGCAAATCATTCTGCCATATGCCATAAAGGAAAAATTAGTTAGTTGTTGCATGTACACAAGGAGCCCCAATGAAAGGAGGTTTTTGGACTATACAGTCGCTACCTACAGTGTTCACTCATTTCAGACCCAGACTCAGAACTGGACTAATGATTATAAAAGCAAAAATTATAACAGACTATATGCCAATTTTAGAGTTGCTCAAGAATAGTTAAAACTATACACACTAAACAAGGTTACTATGTATTTATTGTACATCGAAATGTTCTTAGATATTTTTATGTGGGATTATTATTTTATGTATTTATTATTATTATTTGTATGTTTTTTTAATTTTATAATTTTTTAAAACTGAGTATGTGCTTTAATACACAGAAAACTTCCCAATAGAATACATTTTTAAAATATTATGCTTCCTGTATGATTTATTACTGCTCTGATTTTGTTTTAGCTGGAGTAGTTTACATAAAAGTGGTTAAAGTGTGTTTTTTTCTCATTGAATTATGACCCTCAAATGACATCAGGACACACACTAGTTTTATCAGCAGGTCCCTTTTAAAAATATTTATTATATTAAAAGAGTAGTGCCTTGAACAGCACAATTTAATTGCTGGTTTGATTTATTTAGGGCTTGTAGACTAGTCCATTTATTCAAAATTACTAGTATTTTATAAGTAGTCTATAATTGTGAAACTTAGAGTAGAAACAAGCTAATTTAACCTAGTTTCATAACATACTCCCTTTCTTTTTGTGAACATCTTGTAGGAAAAGAGAGAAGGCCAAGGGAAATAACCAAAGATGTCCCAGTCATAATTCTAATTTTTTATAAGAGCAAATGGAGATTCCCAGTGGCAGAAAGTGACTTTTCCAAGGTTGAGTAAAGATACAAATATATGTCATGCCCTAAAATCCAGGGAACTTGATATGTGGAATGATTGTATCTGCAGCGGCACAGGTGTTGGTGGTTCATGCATAGTTACATGCAGAATTACTGGTTTTAGCAATAGGAACCTCTTTCCCATCCCCACCCCAACCTGTAAGGTGTCCAGCTGGCAACATCCTTAAACTGCCACCATCACTTCTCTCAGTTATGTAGAGAAGCAACAGAATTATCAAGACATGCAATTGCACTACTTACAGTGAAGGTTGAGCTGGTGAATTATTGTGTCAGATATAAAAGTATTTTGCAAAGTAATTATGTGTATAAATCTATAATGTCTGGGCTTTGTGATAAGGCAAAATAAATAGTAGCCAACAAAATTCTATTTACCGATAAAATTAATTAGATAAACCCTGGCAGTTATTAGCTATTTCTTAGTAAGATCATTAAGCTCTTTCCTTATTCCTCACCACCACAACCCTTGAATTTTCCAATTTTAGTTTTAATGACATCAGGTCAAAAGTTGAGTTAGGTAAGGATATTATGATTTATCTTTTCTATTTCTACTCCTTAAATCACAATTCCTATTGTACAAAAACATTGACAATATGATAATGGCTTATTTACAGTTCCATATGGTGATCTGCTCCTTATACAGAATTTCAACATAGTGTAAAATGAAGCTTATGAAAAAAATGCACTCATTTTAAAGCATTTAACCCATCGAATGGCATTCTGCAGAAAGTACTGGACTGAGGCCAGCACTTGCCCTTCATGGATGCCTTTTGATGCCTTTCTCATATGCATAAACTGAAGTTTTGGTTTCAAAGAATGGTCATAAGAATCTCATTTGATGCAATTAGAAGAATTTTAGCCTTTCATATTTAAAGATTAATAACGTGTGTGAGGACAAGAATTTTTTGTTTGCTTATTTGTTTTGAAAGAAAGGGTTTACTTGGAGAACTGGGTTTCACATTAGTCTAGATTTTGAGTGGTAGTGTACGAAGTGTCAGATTTGTTTAAAAAACAGGAAGTTAAGTTAGCTCACTTTCCCTGTGGGAGTGTTTACCTGGCAGGAAGCTGAGAATTGTAGTAGACAGAAATTCATCCTGACCCATGGCAGAGTCACAAAAGAGAAGATGGAGTTATGGGATTTTATGATTCTACTACTTTGGAGTTCTTGAAATTAATTGCCTCCATTTCCTTCTTCCTCTTCCCTTCTTTTCTTTCCTTTACTCCATTCTGCCCATCAGTCATAGGCCTACGCTAGTGTGACTTTTTGAATTAGCGCCTCCAGCACTTTTTCCACTTTCTTTTAATCACAACTACAGGAGAGTGAAGTCTCTTCGCCCCCAACCTCAGAGTTTCAGATGATTTCTCTTCAAAAGCGAGTCCCCTCTCTCAGGGCTGTGCACTTGTGGTGATACAGGGCCAGCAGTTACCAATCAGCTTGTGCCAGAATGATAAAGTCCCACAAAGCTGTGTAAGAGGAAGGGTCCAGAGTAGCTGACTGTAGTGGCCGGAAGCATGACAGTCCCTTCCCCACAGAGAGGTGGCCTCGGGAAAGCCAGTCTGAGGATGTCCCATGGGTGAGGAGGATCACAGCAAGTGAAACCCCCTGCACCTGGCTGGTGGCAAGGCACCGACACAGCACAGGAAACTGTGGAACTCTTGCCAGATTTGATTTGCTGATTTGGTCTCCATGAACACAGATATTACCAAGCAATTCATATACGTTTAAATTTTCCTGTATTTGGTAACCAACAACTTAAAAAAATGGAAACTAGATTTTAGCAATCACCAGAAAGACAGATGTTTATGTTGTTAGTTCACCATTAAATCTTGTCCTCGTGGACTAGGGACAATGGCACCACGGAATCCAAGTTGGCATGTGGCCTTCAGCTTAAGCTCTTAAATCACTTAATCTGTCCACACTCCAGATGCCTCATGTGTAAATTGTAGAAATTGGGCAAAGTGACCATGAAGTTATTGTGTCTCTGCAATGTAATGATTTTACTGAGTTTCCATAATTACTATTTTTAATAAGTTATCTGCTAACCTGTATTTTTTAAGCCCCATTGGATTATGTGTAATAATTGTTTTTAAAAGTGTTTAGAGAATTTAGAATTTAGAAAGTCCAAGCATAAAAAGAGTGTGAGAATTTTATATCCAGTTTAATAAAAATGAGTGTGTAACTTAAATGTTTTTATTGAAAAGAAGTATGCCTTGATGCTTTTGTAAAAATATTGGTTTCTATGCTAAAAGATTGTATCTGGGAGAAATTCAAGGAATAATCTAGCCCAATCTCCTACCTTAGAGAGAAGTCTGAGAGCTAACGAGATTAAGTAACTTTTACTTTGAAAAAGAAAAAAGCAGTTTTCAGGAAAACTAGGCTAGTTTCAATCCTGATCAAAGGCTTTAAAATAATGTCCGATAGGTATTTTAAGACTAAGAAAAATCATAAAGTTACTGTGAAATGATATTATTTTTTAAATTTATTTTTAATGGTGTGTATTTTTTTTTCCTTTCTAGTCAATTTATTAGGGTGACACCGGTTAACAAAATTATAGTTTTCAGGTGCACAATTCCACGACACATCATTGGTACACTGTATCATGTGAAATGATATTCTTTTTTAAAAAATATATTTTATTGATTTTTTACAGAGAGGAGGGGAGAGGGATAAAGAGTTAGAAACATCGGTGAGAGAGAAACATCGATCAGCTGCCTCTTGCACGCCCCCTACTGGGGATGTGCCCGCAACCAAGGTACATGCCCTTGACCGGAATCAAACCTGGGACCCTTGAGTCTGCAGGCCAATGCTCTATCCGCTGAGCCAAACTGGTTAGGGCTGAAATGATATTCTTACATTCTATTTTGGACATAGTGCTGAGGGTTAAAAAATGGATTTTCATAACTACTGATGAGGGAAACCCACCTTATATTACTAGCCTGTAAGCACAAATTTACCACTTCTCTCCTACCTTTCTATGATTTCTATGATATGCTCCAACAATCCTGGCTACTCTCAATTTTCCAAGTAAGCCATGCCCTTTCCACTTTCATACTTTACTTTACCCTTAATGTAGATGATCTCTCACTCCCATATTTGTCTGTCAGAACTCTATTTATTGTGTTCCATGTTGCATGTCAATTGGCCTGTTAAGCCTTCTCTGGTTACCCTTCAGAGGTTGGCAAACTGCGGCTCACGAGCCACATGCAGCTCTTTGGCCCCCTGATTTTGGCTCTTCCACAAAATACCGACTTCTGCGCATGGGCCACGAAGTTTCAATCGCACTGTATGTGCGCACCCGCACATGGTATTTCATGGTATTTTGTGGAAGAGCCACACTCAAGGGGCCAAAGAGACGCATGTGGCTCACGAGCCGCAGTTTGCCGACCATGGCCCTAGACAAAGGCATTCTCTCTCTCTCTCTCTCTAGTACCACATAATCTTGTGTTGCCTTAATAATACATTATAGCATATAGATGTGTATAATTGGAGTTCAGACCAAATGAAAGACACTAATGGTCACATAATTATCAATTTCATGTGGAATATTTTCCATACCTTCCTTGTTGGCTTCTGACACTGCTAACTGCTCATTCTTATGTCTTCCACTTGTCTTCTGACAGCACAGTTTACACCTTTAACTGCTGCCTCTCTGAACCAGGATTCTGACTTTTGCTCATCTTCTTCCCTTGCTGTGGACTGAATTGTGCCCCGGGCCCAAATTCACACATTGAAACCCTAAGAGTATTTGTAGATGAGGCCTTTAGGAGAGAATTAGGTTTATATAAGCTCTTGAGGGTGGGGCCCTCCCATGAGATTAGTGCCAAATAGGAGAGATACTAGATGCAGTGGTTCTCAACCAGTGGGGCGCGACCCTTTCACAGGGGTCACCTAAGACCATTGGAAAACACATATATAATTACATATTGTTTTTGTGCTTAATCACTATGCTTTAATTATGTTCAAATTGTAACAATGAAATTGGGGGTCACCACAACATAAGGAACTGTAGTGAAGGGTCGCGGCATTAGGAAGGTTGAGAGGGTTTGTTCTCTCTTGTCTACCATGTGAGGATGAAGTGGGAAGGTGCTGGCTGAAGCCAGGAAGAGAGCTCTCACCAGAAACTAAACTCTGCTAAAACCTTGATCTTGGAATTTCTAGCCTCCAGAAATGTGAGAAAATAAATTCTTATTGCCTAAGCCACCCAATCCATGGTATTTGGTTGTGGCAGCCTGAGTAGGCTAATATAATCATCTGCTTCCTTTATTCACCCCTTCTGTAGCCTGTCTCCTTTTACTTTTGTCCTTCTAGATAGGTCAATACATATATAATACCAGTATCTTATAACTATTAATTGTTAGCTACTATTATAATTATAATAGAATATAAACAGATCTAAGGACTTTACCTAGATGGATTTGCGTGTTGGGGAAATATTCAATCTTGTTACAGTATTTCTAGCTTTTGGACCTTTGCCAGTATTTTCTGTTACAGAATATACTATCCTTTGATAGCTTTTAATTGGTGATTTTGTCATTTGTGAGAGGCAGACTTTAATATAAATAATGATAATGTAGATTGTATTCCTATAACCAATGGATATTTTAACAGCCTGGAGCTAGATACCAAAACAATTTATATTACCGCCCCCCCTTATTTTTCAATTTAGCTATGTAATTTGCATTTTAACTACCTTGTAAGATTTTAGATATAATTTGATATACTTCACAAAACCTTTCTTGAATTTCCAGTTTTAATAACAACCTCATGCAACATGATCAGCTCAAATCTCCATTAACAATCATGTCCTTCTTCTGATGTATTTTTTGAAATCAGCCTTCCCAGAGGAGTGAAATAATTAAATGATTGAAAGTTGTAATGCTTGCATAGTTCTCTTACTTCTCTTTCATGCCTTCAGTACCTAATTTTATTAACATATGCACTCACAAATAAACAAATGAAATCACTGATGTCTGTCCAGAGAAGCCTCAGATAAACAACATTTTAATTATTTTAGTCTATGATATAAAAATCCTTCATTTACAGTTTCTGGGAATGGTCAGGGTCTGTTTTTGTTCAGTGGCCCCTTTTTATTCTCACAAATGAGGAGGGGAGCGGATAGAATGGTTGCCTGGAACTGACAACCAAAGATTTTTTCTGTGTGATTAAATGTTCAACATAGTAGAGTCAGAGGTCATATTTTAATTCCAAATAAGCAGACGTTAGGTGGCAAGATGAAGGCAGAACTACAGTCTAGAAGCTTTGTTAAATGAAGATATTCTTAGTAAAACTTTGAGCTTGAATACCTTTCTTATATCAGATTTTTATGAGTTTCACATTTTACGATAATGGCAAACTTAGAAAAAAATTGAGTAAAACCTTTAGATGTGTTGGTCTTCGCACAATGGATTCTTTTGTTTTTGATCTGTGTTCTGATTAGTGATGTCTACGTTTTATTTGATAAAAGGAACAGAAGATTCTTTCCAAGGAATGCAAAGAGATTGCCCTCAAACTAGAGATGAAAGAGGTTAAAGACTCTCACTGTAACTACCTTTTAATTAGTTGCATTATTTATGAAGACAAATTAGAAAGAGAATTCACTACAGATGACAGCTGATGTCTTGAATAGGGCTATGTCAGGTTAAAAAATTGTTTAGTTTGTCAGACTGATGGCATCTCTCAGTCATTATCAGATTCATCACCCTCACACTATTAAATAGTACATTTCATTCCCCAAAGTTAAATTTAAGGAACACTTCCCCTCTGCCCTCCTCATCACTGATCTGTGGTCTTGCAAAAAATAAATTTCTCAAGTTTTTATCCAGAATGTTATCAGCCTCCTTCAAAAACTTTTTCAACTACTTGGTTATTAAGAATGCATTTAGAAAGCTTTCTTTTTTCTACAGTTTGCAGAGTTGGGAAGGTAGGACTGATGGTTGTCTGAATTCTACTGCACCAAAGAAGAGAGTGTGGCCTAGGCCCAGTTTCTTAGTCTCTCTGATCTTCAGAGTCTATATCATCTCTCTCCCTGACTTTCTATCTGTATATATACCTAATATAATGATTAATTCACAAACATCAATATTATACATTATATGAAGAAAAATGCCTTATAAAGAGGAGTATGTGCTAGAATGGTTGCCTATAGGGAATTGATTGAGAGTAAATTCTGGAGCTAAAACTAAAACAAGAGTGGTCTTTCCAAGGACTGGGGAGTGATAGGAAGTTTGCTTGAACTGAGCAGTGTGATGAGCTCTTCCTTTTGTATCTGAAGTTAAAACAAAATGATGAAGCATTGGTATAGTAGCCATTACCTTTTCTTTTCTTCTTTATGTGAAAGTATCTTCACATGTCTTTCTTAAGAATAATATTTAGGATTTTTTTTCTAGTATAATTTATAAAATATTTTTAAAAATAAGACTTTTACATTATATATTGTATCAAATAATAAAACCCTAATAGTAATTAATAAATAACTTTAATGTTTTCTAGCTAATTCCACAGTATAATAAACAGAATACCTATTGTGTAGGATAAACTTAAATATGAAGAGTTTAAAATAGTATCTGACACATAATGGATGCTCCATAAGAGTGGCTTAAATCAATAATTTATGAATATATATATTATTTTCCTGAAATTAGAGCACCCCATCAATACTCAGCCATAGAGAATGGGAGATTCTGAATTGTGTGCAACCAGAACTACAAGAGTTTAGCTTTAAATTACTCATTTTTGAAAATATGGCATGGGGGTTAAGATTGTGAGGAAAGTAATGCAAATCTGAGAATAGAATGTTTAGAAAACAATATTAACAATATTAACTTTACCATGCCTATTCCATAAACAAGCTGTGTGACTTTGAGTTAGTCCCTTAACTGTGCGATAACTCAGTTTTCCATATAGAGGGAAGAGTAAGGAAAATTTACAGAACAGATGAAATCCTTACTGCAGTGCCTGAAACAGAGCAAGCACTCAATTAAGTGTTAGCTAATATTATTAATATTAATTCTATAACTGCAGTTAGCTGTAGTCATGGGACTAATAAAGGTATGGAAGGTCAGACACTAGACACTATGGGTATTGACTTCCTTTAGTGATCAGATATGTCTTTTCGTGGCTAGGTTTTTAACAAACATACATTCATTGGTTCTTTTAACAGCTCCCTGCTTCACTTTGTTTTAGTGTTTTTAGATTTTAGAGCAATATTCACAACTATATTTTCACTTTATGGTAAAATATTCCCACTCTCATTTATCACTAGGTTGAAGATGTATCTTCCTCTTTGCAAAAGTATTGGAGACAGCAAACTTCAGGGAGCTTATGTATTTTCACAGGGTACAAAGTGCAAAAAGGTAGTAAACATAAACTAGTATTGCCTATATCTAAAGTAAGTAGAAAGATTAAGTGGTTGCACTTAATGTGAGCACACAACTTAAATCCCAGTATAGATTTCTGGATGCTCATAAGAAAAGAGCCACATGGTTTCAGAGTTTGCAGTTTCTAACAATAATCATAGAGAAAATTTTCATTCAGAATTAAGTGATTTCATAATCAATTACTGAATATATGTCTCTTATCTTTCAGAGAAAACAGAAATCCTCAGCTCAGAGGCCTCTCTACTTTTACTTCTAGCCAGAAACTTCATTATTAACGCTCAGCTCTGTTTGTTTTACTCCTCACTCAAAGAAAAGGTGCTTTGCTGTTATATCATGTTATTCCCACCTGCTCTCCATTTAGAACCTTGCTCCTAATTTTATATCCTCCTTTCTCCTCTATCATCAACCTCTCTCTATCTTAAAACAAAACTCTTCCATAAAATTAGTTTTTCCAGGGTTATCCATAAACTATTGACTGTTAAGTCCACAGAGCACTTTTTGGTCATATTACTTAATATCGCGAAAGTAATTACCTCTCTTTTCCTCTCGACATTCTCTCCTCCTTGTGTTGTAGGACACTACTTTCTCTTGGCTCTCTTCCATCTCTATGATGAGTCCTTAACCTCTTTCATGTTAATCTTTGCTCTCTGCTTACCTCCAAAACTTTGATGATCTGTAGAGTTCTGATATTGGCCTATTATCTACTCTCTCATGGTTGATCTTTCTAGCTTTCAAATTTTTAAATTAGTTAGAAGTGAATGATGTCCAAATCAGTATTACTAAATCAGATCACTTTCCTTATTCTGTTGACCAATAGATCTAGCTTAAGCCCCCCAACCCCATGGAGAATATCCTCCAGCACTGGAAACTTAGTGGACTTAAAACTAAATATATCTTCCTTCCCTCTTCATCCTCAACTTTCCTTCTCTTTTATTCCTCCACTAGAGGCCCATTGCATGAAATTCGTTCACTGGGGGTGGGGGGTCCTCAGCCCAGCCTGTGCCCTCTCACAGTCTAGGAGCCCTCGGGGGATGTTGGACTGATGGCTTAAGCCCCATTCCCCCAGGGAGTAGGCCTAAGCCATCAGTCAAACATCCTTAGCGCTGCCACAGAGGCGGGAGAGACTCCCACCACCGCCGCTGCGCTCACCAGCCATGAGCCCAGCTTCTGGCTGAGCAGCGCTTCCCCTGTGGGAACGCACTGACCACCAGGGGGCAGCTCCTGCATTGAGCGTCTGCTCCCTGGTGGCCAGTGCACATCATAGCGACTGGTCGTTCTGCTGTTCGGTCAATTTGCATATTAGTCTTTTATTATATAGATTTTAGTGAGTGGTGACAGCTCAGACCACCCATTCACCAGGCCAGTGTAGTACAACTGGAGTTCCTCATTACTCCTCCTTTCTCTGACGTGGTACATCTAAGTCCCCAAAAAGACTGATGGACTCTACCTCCATAGTATTCTCTAAAGAGCTGCCCGCACTAGGACTGCTTCCTTCAGGCCCTCATAGTCTCTTACAGAAAGTTTCATTACAATTACCTCTTAACTTGGACCATTCTCCATACTTGCCCCCTTCAACCCATTATCTAAACTACTTCTAGAAACATCTTTTAAAAACTACTTTACCAAGCTTAAAACTCTTTATTGTCTCTACATAGCTTTTAGAATAAACCTCAAACCATTATTAAAAAATGCTTCAGAGTCTGACTTTTGGTTATTCTCACCTGAAAATGTGCAGTTCCCTAAATGAACCAGAAGGTTCAATATCCCTATGCCTTTCATCTGTCAAACCCACCTACTTCTGCACCTGCTTGCCCTTTGGTTTGCAAGTCAACACCTTCCCTTTCCTCCTCATAGTCTCCCCTTGCCCACCTCTCTCTACCTAATGCCTATTTGTCTTTCAAGACTCACTTTGGAATTACCTCCTCTGAGGAAACGTCCCAGATCTACTCCCATACTTATGCACCAAATTTGCCACCTATTTTATAAGATTTAAATATGGACACAATATAAAGAGACTCAGAGAGAAGAGTGGGGCAGGACTCCCTGTTGCTTATAGTTCCAAACGAAAGAAAGATGCCACTCAGAGTTACCCATGACAGTGTAACAGCAAGCTAACACTCCAGGGTGCAGCTTAGATATGGCAAGCGGGGTGGGGCTAGGCTAAGTTCACGGTCTCCTTGGGATTGGGTATTTTAAATAATTCCACACACTCAAAGAATAAGGAGATGTATATTGTATCTCAGAAATATAAGAGCCTGATGAAGGATGTAGTTGGAGTGTGAGCTTAGAAAACTGTCTATGAAGGGAAACGGAGAGTTTTGAGCCAAGACTTCAAAACTGGGTCAAGACAGCCCTGTGAAATATTATATAATACCACCACACACAGAGCCAAGGGCACATCTGGAACATAGAACCTCTCACAATGGATTGTAAAGATTTCTCTTCTTGTCTGCCTCTCCCATTAGACTTAATCTCTTTTGTATCCTCAGTTCCTAGCATGTGACTGAAATAAAGTGTTTAATTTTATGAAATGACTCTATCCAGTGAATAAAATGTAAAGATCCTTGTAATAAATTATGCTTTGTTTAGAAAAAAGGAACATTATTGTCTCAATTATGATCTGCTTCTTTTTATTAAATAAGAATTATATAATTTATGACATTGGCTCCTTGGAAACCCAGCTCTAAATTGAAGTCTTAATTGCAGGGACTGTACTTAACCTATATTTCTATTTTAGCTATTTCTACCCCACTTTATAACATGGTTCTCATTTTCCTTCAATGGTTACTTTTCATCCTTCTTTTATGCCTTAGGCTCAGTGGTGTGTGTTTTTATAGATATGTTTTAGACTGTCCACTGCCTAAAATTATCTTTGGAAGTAGATGAAACATAAGCATAATAAAACTAACTATATTCAAGCCTATATTTATCACCTGGCTCCTTGCAAAAACATCATAGACAATATTTCAAATCCCATATGTGGCAGCGATATGTGGCAGTTGGATGGTTTACATATTGGTTCTTTGAAATCCCAGGTCTCACTCCAGTGCCAAGGCAGGAGGGAGGCAGAGCCTGACAGGAGAACAAAGAGTGGCCTCCACACCACAGCAGGGGGTAGACTGCCTAGAGCTCCTCAGAGCCTGGAGCCTGATGCCAAGCAGCCACTTCATAAAGGCAGGATATTCATATGTGATGAATAGGAGTTGAGGGCAAAGCTGTGGTGAGAACCCAAAGTGTCATTTTCAGTCAGAGAATAGCACATAGAGTAAGACAGAAATCCTGAATGAAAGGGCTAGCGTCACTATTCAGAAGTTCAGGCTGAATTCCGAATCATAAGTAAATACATACCATTATGAGAGTTAGAGTTCTGAGTTCGAAGTGTAGGTGGCATCCATAAGTATGGGCCCAAGTTATGGTTAACGTTTGAGTCAAAGATAAGGAGATGGGTGGAAAAGGAGTTTGAACTCTGACATTGAAAGTCTTGCAGAGAACATCTCCTCAGTAGCCATAAAATAAATGTTGACCTAATAATCAAGACTGTATGTCTCCTGGCTCTGCAGTCTTGGTGGTTTGGGTGGATTAAGACTATTGGGGTATGGAGCACTTCCAGGGAAATGCAGGTCTCCTCAAGGCTTGCAATGTCATCAAGAGGCTGAGCAAGCATAGTCCAAGCACTTTGTCTTCAAACACATTAATTATTCTAGAGATTCAAATTCTAGATCCAGGCAAATGCAATTTGAAAGTAATTTTGGCGCCCTAACTGGTTTGGCTCAATGGATAGAGTGTTGGCCTTTGGACTGAAAGGTCCCAGGTTTGATTCAGGTCAAGGGCATGTACCTTGGTTGTGGGCACATCCCCAGTAGGGAGTGTGCAGGAAGCAGCTGGTCGATGTTTCTCTCTCATCGATGTTTCTAACTCTCTATCCCTCTCCCTTCCACTCTGTAAAAAATCAATAAAACATATTTTAAAAAGTAATTTTCACTATGTCCATTGGTAACAATAACTACCATGGTCTATAAAATGTTATCTCTAGTCCTCACAACAATCCTAAGAGGATTATATTATTATTCTCATTTTAAAGATAATGAAACTTGGGTTCGCAGAGGTCAATATTACAGCTCTGGAATCACAGGTTTGGGTTCATGGCCCTGTACATTAATGCTCTGAAATCAGTAAGCACCATAGGGTATGCTTTACAGTTTTTGAAGGAGAAGAAGGAGACAGGTAGGCAGTTGAGTAGAACTGCCATGTGACCTTTGCTACACTTCTATTTTCAAGGCTATATGATATGATAATTTACAGCCCTATTTCATCCCAAATTTTAGAGCTTTGGAAGATTTGCTGTGTTCCCTCTCAGAAAATAAAAATTTGGCTCATTCTGTAGACACCCAACTGACTGGTCTGGACAGTGGTGAGTTGGCCTTCTGTCTGGGCAGGAATACAAGTCAAACTCTTAAGCTTTCACAATGGAATTGTCAACCTTGTGTCCCCAGTGTCTTGTGTCTAAATCTAATGGCTCTCACTTTAATTGACAATATAGAAATTCAGCACTACAGGCCTCTGTTAGAGGGTTTGACTGTGACCTGAATGGGAGCCAAGATTCATCCAAATCTCCCTTAAGACATCTGAAATGCAGAGTGCATAGCAGAGAGATCATAAGCCTTGCCACCAAAACGCTCAAAGTTAGCAGCTCAGCTTCGCACCTACTGGCTGTGTGAACATGGGCATGTTGTTAAACGATAACAATAGCTAATATTTATGGAGTTCTTGTTATCTATAGGGCACAGTGTTGAGCACTTTATATTCAGTGTTTCATTTAAACCTCATAAAACCCTGTGAGATGGGTCCTATTGATATCACTGTGTTAGCAATGTGAAAAAATGAGACAAAGTTTCAGCAATTTGAGGAGTCACTCAGCATGTAAGTGGTGGATCCGGGATATATGCCTTTTGGGTGTAGTTGATCCATTGAACCCAACTGTGTTCAAACAACAAACAAACAAACATGTCTACATAAAAGTTACGTGTTTGTCTTTAAAGAAGGAAAAGACACCATTTAAAATTTAAAGGGCTCCTATCACAGTGTTGTGTGGAAAGTGGATTAAGTATATATGGAATCAGGGAGAACTAGGGAAGATTTGATTGCTTTAAGGCTGGACCTGTGAGAGATCCTGACACTTAGGCTATGATAACAGTCAAGAGGCTGACTATCAGGAAGCTGTAGTCTTTTTTTCCTATGTATATTCAGCCCTATAATTTTATTTTATAAAAACTCATATTATAATGCTATAGTATAATAAAAACCCAGTGACCGAAATGGTGGAATGACCAGAACAACTAGAGACCAGAACAACCACGGCCCCTCACCCTAGCCGACTGTCTTCTCCTACCCTCAGCGAGCAGTTAGGGGCAATCAGGCAGGCAGTTGAGCAGTTAGGGGTGATCGGGGAGGCAGGCAGAGTGGTTAGAGATGATCAGGCAGGCAGAAGTGGTTAGGAGCAATCAGTCAGGCAGGCAGAGTGCTTAGGGGAGCTCAGCCAGGCAGAGGTGGTGAGGGAGATCAGTCAGACAGAGGTGGTTAGGAGCGATCAGGCAGGCAGGTGAGTGGATAGGGGAGATCAGGCAGGCAGAGGCGGTTAAGGGCAATCAGGCAGGCAGGCGAGTGTTTAGGGGCGATTGGGAAGGCAGGCGAGCAGTTAGGGGCCAGCAGTCCCAGATTGCTAGAGGGATGTCCAACTGCCGGTTTAGGCTCAATTTGCAGGATTGGGCCTAAACCAGCAGTTGGACATCCTCCTAGGGGTCGCAGGTTTCGAGAGGATGCAGGCAAGGTTGAGGGACTCCCCCCACCTCCATGCATGAATTTCATGTACTGGGCCTCTATTAGACCATATAAATATCATAGTTGGATTTTTCACTGTTTTAAAATTAGTTTTATCAAAGTCAATACAATCATTTGAATATGTATCCTAAGTGCTAGGGATTTGCATCATATTCTAAAATTGTGCTGTGTTATTTAATAACTCAAGGATTTGTGATAAAATAAAAAGAAAGGGGTTCTAAGACTTACTGTTATTTGGCATTGTTTAAAATTTTATTTAAAGGTTTTATATTGTGTGGTTTTGTATTTACTAGAAGCCTTTGTCATGCTGGTTCCTACCAAATGAGATTCATAGATTATAAACCAATAATAAGAAGAGAGCTTTTTTGCCCATTCTACTTTGCCATAATCTTTGTGCCCACATTCATTTACTTTTCTTTACAGTAAATAAAGTATGTGACTCAACTTTTAATAATTGCAATGGAATGGCTTGATTGATTTTCTGCCTCTAACATTTTCTATATTGTATGTTGGTAAAAATATTTAAGATGTCAACATTTCTCCTGATTCTAGTGAAAAGATTGCAAACTTATATTTATACCAAGCCAATTAATTAGTTCTCTTTTGTCTGGGGAGAATGCCCTGTTTCCTACAACTCACATTTAAAAAAAGTTCTTTAAATTTGAAAACAGTCTAATGTCACCCTGGCTTTAGGTCCAAAAGAAAATGATTTAATAATCTTTCTTATTTCCCATTATAACTTTTATGAGGCCCTGTGGTGTAAACACTACGCTATTTCATCTCTTAGTCTTTCCAGGAGACAAGAGACAGTTTTGCTAAGTATCATATCACATCAATATCAGAACAATGGATTAAAACCAGAAAGACAAATTGTGTATTAGACCTCTGTTGCCCCTCTCTGAATGTTGAAGCAGACTGTCCTGCTTTTTACGCAGTTGATCAAGTCCACGGTACAAATTAAACTTGCGCGGAATTATCGAATTATAACACTTAAGATGTGGAAGAATGGGCTTTCTTCATTCCAGTGACTGACATGTGTGCTTACCCTTCTACTTGCAGAAAGTGCAGAATCTCAGATTCAGTAGGATACATACTGCATTAGAAGCAAAAATTATGAGATCAAGAATAATTGATACTCCATGTGACCCATTAAAACAGGTCTCATTTAATGCAATACAGTTTAAAATCATATCTCTTTTAAGTAGGCTAACCTGAATGTAGGCACCCTTTTTTGCACTTTTAGAGCAAAACTGAGCATTTCCATCAACCATCCCCATCAGAGGACCTTGAACCGAGAGCACATGTTTAATGATGCCTGGACTAGCTATTGATTAAACACTGACAATGTTCAGAGGAATTGAGAATCAAAAAGCCTCCCCCATGGCCAGCTCAGCCATGCTCACTTCTTTAATAGATGGCAAAGGAGGATTCTAAATGAGATCTGCTGCCCGCTCAGCCTCAGAACTCCACAGGCAGTGGGATTAATTTCTGCTCCGCAGTCCTTTGGAACTACCATGTCTAAAATGTCCAGCAATGAATACAGATGTCCCTCCTTTTTTATTTCCTTGTTCCTTCTTTTTGAAGAAAATATATTTCTTATAGGAATAAAATGCTAGAATGATGATGCTTCAAATGTGAATTAATGAAAGCTCACCATTAATTCACACATAAAGAATAAGATCAATCCTGAGGAGATCATTCAGGTTGAATAATTCCCCAAATCAAGCAAGCCAACAACAACAAAAAGGTTAAAAGGGAGTAAAGAAGACTAAATAAAAAGGAGAAAAGGAACTCGAAGCTAGGACTAATGCTCCCACTGCCATTGCTGTGTTGAGTTCTTTACTATCCAGAGGCTAAGCTATTTTTAGGATATTCCTTTGTCTGAGTAGGAGATTGTGACTCAGAACTGTGAAGTAAGGCTGTTTCTGCACTAAAAAATGTGACTTTCAATGGTGGAACCACCCAGCTGATTTACCTTCAACAAACATAGATGGGACACCTAGAGGGTGTCAGGCGCATGGCTTGGTGCTTTCCCTTTTAAAGTTATTTAATCTTTCCAACAATCCTGTGAAATACTCATTATAATCTTTCAAAAGATGTGAAAACTGAAGCTCAGAGGAATTATATAAATCTGCTGTTATCAAACAATAGTAAATAGGCAAGACTAAAGCCATGCTGCTAGAAACTGTCAGAGCGAGATTGAAGTACAGATATTTTGAATTATATTTTATGGAGCTAATTACCATATAATATCTTTTTCAGTTTAATAATACACACTTAATGAAAGGTTCTGTGGAAAGCTTAGGGTTTTTTTTATTGTTGTTTGTTCTGTCACTAATTTATTTTTATTTCCTAAGGATTACATCCTTAGGGTGAAAAAAAAATGTGGAAGTACAAAAAAGTATAAATAAGGAGAAAATAAAGTAACCATAACCCCACCACTCAGAAACAACTGTTGTTAAGATTTGAGCTTATTTTCTTCCAGTCTTTTGTTTACATATTTTTCCACTTCATAATTGAAGCCATTCTACTTTTGTTATATCTAGGTAACAACACCTCTCTCTCTCTCTCTCTCTCTCTCTCATCTCAATATATATTAAGCTAAAACTATTTGCAAACTTACTTTAATGGTGGTAAATACCTTTTGATATGTGTTTATATAAACATATATACCACGATCCTTTTTCTCTTCTAAATAATGCATATATTATCTAGATTTTATTGTGTTCTAGGCAAGATTTCAAGCAGGAGGATTAAAGTAAAAGAAGTTACAAGAATATATATATCTATTGTCAAAATGTTTTACAAATTTTAATACAATTTCTTGATCCAGTACCAGTATAGGATAATTTCTGTCTTATTCTCACTGGCATCAAATTTTATTATTCTTTTCAGTCTTTACTAATTTGATAAGTGAAACCATGTACTTCATCTTTTAAATATGTATATATTTAAGTAAGTTAAATATATACATATTTAACAATATTTTGTCATCCTTGTTGCAAATATGTTGTCATATTTTTTCTGAGTATAAAAGCAATATGTGTTTATAACAATTTAGAAGATATAAATGAAAAAACATTAAAAAATCCACACCAGAGTTAACCAGTGTTGATATTTTGATTGTACTAGCTGAATACTTGGGTAATGAGGACTGGACAAGTCCGTGGGCCAGAACTAGAGACAAATCTAATGGAGATCAATGTACTTTTAGCACTGTTGCTATCTGTCTGTCTATCTTTCCATTATCAATCAATCATCTATTTGGTTTTAAGAGCTTTTGCCATCCTTTCTCAGCAGGTGTGACTATTCCTCTATTCTTTGATTGTAACAGGTAGAAAGCAGGGGACTCCAGGGGAACGAGCAATCAAAGGGTCCAGTGCTTATTCTAACAATGTTACACTTCACCGGGCCTGATGTTGGTGGTGCCTGACAGTGGGATTCTCCCCAGGGACCCAGAGCTGGTGCAGAAACAATTCTTTGTATAAGGGCCACTAAACACAGAGGTTTTCTAGCTGGGACATCCAAGCAACTGTTCCAACAGAGCAACACTTCTGACCTTCTATACTGAAGTACAATGAAATTCCAACAAGTGTCCTACAGTTCTTTACAGAGAACTAGAGAGTTGGGATGTGCCTTCAAAACAGCCCAGTCTTGAGACTGGGACTGAAACTTGATCTCCTTGTAACAAACTTCAGGCTGCCCTGGGAGGTGCATGACCTAAGATGAGGAAGTTCCCTTCAGCTGAGGGTAACTCCTGGAGCAGGCCTTGGCCATGGGCCATGTACTGCCAACACGGCCGGCAGTGAGGGATGAGTGTGGTTCTAAAAGAAAAAAAAAATGAGTGTTGTTGCCTGTACCACTCAGATCTACCTGCTTTACATAATAATTAGTGGGAACAGCTCCTCCGAGATTTTGGTTGTTTTCTTTTTCAGGAAAATTTGTAAGAGTACTAGTAATGTTAGTGAAATGACCGATAGTCCTTACTACTGCAGCTGGTCTTGAGACTGAAGCCAATACTCAACATCTTTATTCTCATTGCAGTTCTAGATTCTGTCACACTACTTCCATTACCAACTGTCCTAAGTGGGGATCTGTGAGAAACAGAATCTGACATGTGCATAGGATGTTTGTTGAAGACTGCTACTGGGAACAACACATGTGGATGGATGAGTTGAACTGAGATGCAGTTACATCTGGCCTCAGCTAATTCTTTGGAAACTTCAAAGTTAGAATAGCTTTTCAGATCTTTTCTTTAAATTTTTAAAAATATATTTTATTGATTTCAGAGAGTAAGGGAGAGGGAGAGATAGAAGCATCAATGATGAGAGAGAATCATTGATTGCTGCCTCCTGCATGTCCCCTACTGGGGATCAAACCCAGACTGTGTCCTGACCAGGAATCAAACAGTGATCTCCTGGCACCTTATTAAGTGATCCTTCTCACTTTCAATGATTTTATAGTTTCTTTATAATATACTAAATATCTTAAATTCTTTTACATACCAGTTTTTGTCTATACAATATTCTTTTCATCAATCAACATTATTTATGTCAAAAAATTGCCTAAATTATTATAATTTTATTTGTTATGTCTTACTACTCAGCTGAGCTAACCCACCAGAGTGAACAGGTTATGGATGAGGAGGAGATGATTGTGGTTATCTTAGATACTAAAATTTTAAAGCTGTTTTGCTTATATAGATAAATCTGTATTTCTTCACTCCTGATCATCAGTTTATGCATTTTGTCATTTGAAAAATTTTAAATGCAATTTGAAAGTGTCGCACTGTCTTCTTCTCCTTCCCCTTTTCTTTCTTTTTTTTTTTGCAGTCAGTTTTTATAAACAATACTTTAGCTTTGTACTTCTTTTTTCTCTTTTATTATTTTACTAGAGGCCTGGTGCATGACATTCGTGCACTTGGCAGGGGGGAGGGGGAATCCCTCATCCTGGCCTGTGCCCTCTCACAGTATGGGAGCCCTTGGGGGATGTATGACTGATGGCTTAGGCCTGTTCCCCACAAGCCATCAGTTGGACATCCTTTGCACTGCTGCTGCGCTCGCCAGCCATGAGCCCAGGGCTTCTGGCTGAGCGGCGCTCCCCCAGTGGGAGTGCACTGACCACCAGGGGACAGCTCCTGCATTGAGCATCCGCCCCCTGTGGTCAGTATGCATCATAGCAACTGATAGTTCCACCAGTCAATTTGCATATTAGCCTTTTATTATACAGGATTTTATTTTTTTCATCACCATTCATCCCCTCTATGCCCTCTTCCACCTCCACCCCCTCACAATTCCCTCCATGCAATCACCACACAGTTGTCCATGTCCTTGAGTTATCTCTTTTTTTTTTCTTTTTTCTCAACCCTCTCCTCTCCAGCACCCCATCACACACATACACCAGAGCTATCTGCCTGCTCTCTATCTATAAGTCTGTCTCTATTTTGCTTGGTAGTTCAGTTAGTTTATTAAACTCCACATATGAGTGAAATCATATGGTACTTATCTTTAAATTTTCTATATTTTATATTTTAGGCCTGAGCACATTATACAGCACAAATAAATATTTATTGAGTATTGAAAGAAAAAGAGCAGTATTTCCTTTCTGTGTCAACTCCTTGGCATTCGATTTTTTTTTTCATTACACGTCATGTCTGGAATACTTCACAATGTGATAGAAAAATATGAAAAGAAGTTAAACACAGTTGAAAATTTTGGAACTCGTAGAATTAAAAAGCTAGATAGTCATTGCTTTTGTTTACTTGTTTTTATTCAGTTACACATGTATGGAGTGAAGTACTGGCTACCTAATATGCAGGAACAAATACAAAAATGAGAAGGTGGGGCACCTTCTTCAAAAAGTATCAAGAATTTCAACATGGCAATGGCCAAGCATTTAACCAAATGTGGGGCACTTTTGTAACTGTCAAAGCTGGCTCTTGAATGAACACAGTCCTTACTTTGTGCTGGGCAGTGGTATTAGAATGAGGAGAAAACTGAGATGGTTACTGCCTTTGTGGAACACACAGAATCAATGTAGATGAAAGCAGAAGAGTGCCAATTTATCTCCTTGAGCAGATCTCTACTATCGTCTCTAATTCAGCAGTGGTTTTAGAAATTTGATTATTTCACATTCATTCCCAATCCCCAACATACTTTTTCAACTTCATGTACTTGAGTAGTGATTTATCAGCATTTGTTGAATGATCACTGTGTGCAAGACCCCTACTGTGAGCTAGGTGAAGAAAAAATAAAATTAGAAACTTGTTTTATCATTAAAAAATCATTCCCAATAAAGCAGTATAAAGACCCTTTATAGAAAATTTTTTTTCCCCTCCATTTCTATAGTGGGCTGTATGTGCTATGAATTGTAGCAGCAGCTGGAAATTTTCTTCTCATTACTCTGACTCCCTGAAAGGACATTGTCCTCCAAATGTGAGAAGCATTTTATTAGAGAATAGTGTAGAGAATAATTGTGTGGTTTGTCTTGAATATGGGACTGATATATACATGATCGTTTCCTTTGGGGGAGAGGGAACATATCAAAATATATTAGCCAAAGACCCTCAGGAGTAGGTAGGAAGTAGACAGAAATAGACTTCCTTTACCAATTGGTTCTTCAGCATGCTAGTTACGCCCAACAAAAGCAAAGGATTTTTTGACATCTGCTTTATTTTGTTTCTTGCCTCTTCCAGCATTCAAGCTGTCAGCTCTTGCCCTGCTAACATTGAGGGCTATGAGCTGGAGTGCATTCAGATCACTGATGAACACCGCAGGCCCCGGTGCCTTCCACACCACCAGCTAAAATGAGAAGGCGACACGGTGAGAGGAAGTCACAGTGAGCACATATTACCTGCCACAAAGGAACAGCATGTTGAGAGCAATAAAACTTTTTCCAGCATCATGTACCATTTTGCAAGATTGTGTGTTTATAACAATCATTGTTGCCCCTGCAATCTACTTCACACATTGCTTTCCATAAACAGCTGTTGCCTTTTTTGTCTCTGAAACCATTTTCGGCTCTAGGTTCATAGTCACTGGCTTTTAGGAAAGGGCAGCCAGCTATGGCAATATGATTCAGGGCGATGAGCTGTGACAGCATCAGGAATTTAAAGTGATGTTAAGTATCCCATGGAGTTTATAAGAAATCCCAAACAAGTGCTTACATGCACAAACGTAGCAGGATAGGTGAGGCCTTTTATTCTCCACGGTGCGTTTTGTTACTTTACATCAGGAGGAAATGGTCTGTCTAGTCAATAGAAAAGAATTGTATGTATTCATGGTAGTGTTTTTGAGAAAAAATACATCTTTTTCTGTTTTTATTTATTGAATTAAAATTCTCTGAAAACTCTTGCCATGCTAACCTCAGATCATTCAGTAGGGCTGTCAAGGGAGGAGTGAGCCTTCCTCCTATAATTTTCATCTGTTCCCCCAAGTGTACCCCCCAAATGTAAGCGGCTTCTTTAATGTGGACAATACATTTTTCTCAGTCGTAAGTAAAATGTAAATACAGCAATCCTTCAAAATTTGATATTCTTATTCATCTTTAGCATACAATCTAAATATTACAAGTGTGCTTGCTTCTCTGAAATGCAACTCCAAGACTGCATTCTCTTCCAAACACAGTGCTTTTCCTGAGATCCTGGGATGGAGAAATTCTGGGACCACCACTGCTCATTCCCAAGATAGTTACAGCTTTCCCCCCAAAAATTAGGTCATTTGGGTGTTAGTTTGTTTTTTCCTAACTTCCCAGTGTTTTCTCCTCCTCTAGACTCCTAGTCAACATATCTCCATCCTGGCAACAAAGCTCTCCTTACTAACTAACCTCCCCTGGGATTTTAGTACTGTACTGCTGCTCCTGTGTCCCTAAGTCTCCAAGCCTTCTTGCTATCAAAGATATGAACTCCCTTCACACTTCCTTGATTAGGAATCTTTCTTAGGCCACTTAAAGTTATGCAAAAGAATGAAAGCTTTTCATGCAGGCTAGATTTACCTTCATGAGCAAAATATTAGAGAAAGCAATTGGGATTAAGTTTAACACTGAGAGGTGGTAGAGCAAGGCTAAGACCCTGTTATATACTGGAAATACACACACACTCCTGCTATTTTAACACAGTTAAAAAAGAACAGATCCTTTGCAACTAAAATTATGCAGGTTTTATCTGAGCATACTGTGCATGTTTGGAGTTGTGGATTATTCTGTGGTCGTCATTCAGTAGAGCCAGTAGAAAGAGACAGAGGCCATTTTGCTGAGCATCAGGGGAGGTGAGTGTGAATCTACTAGTGCAAGTTCATGGTCTTGTGATGGCTAGTTTATCGCTTTTAACATTCACAGTTTGCCAGTGATGAATAAATAACAACTGGCAATTTTGCAAAGAAGTGGGGGAATATTAACCTATGAAGGTTTCTTGCTTTTAGAAGTATGTGGGTGAACTAAGACTTGATGTGTTATATAGTGTACATGAACTTCCCAAACTATAGTTTTGCTACACTTGGGATGAAATTGGGAACACAGAGTTGTTTTCCTCTGGTATCCTGGTACACTTAGTAGGAAGATAGTCCCAAAGAAAAGCTACTTTCCAGCAACTATTGACATTAGCAATTACTCTGCTTAATTAAGTTTGGTGTTGACATAAGCAGATTCTCTGTGTACAGTCATCTAATTCTAATCCAGCAAAGGATGGACTTTCCTTCATTTGTTCAGCAAACACTTATGGATCACCTCCGTTTTGTTTGGCAGTAGGCATGACGGTGATTTTTCTGCCCCTATGAAGGTATTCATTATAAATTTACTTGACAGACTAGTCCAGCTGTAAACTGAATGTTGGTGGCAGCACCTCTTTTCCTAGAAGTGGATCCCGGGATACTGAGTAAGGGAAGTGGGGACAGGGAAGTGGGGCCATTTTACAACCCCTGACTTAGACTCTTAGCATGGTTTCATTTATTTCAAGTTAATATTTGGGACTTTGCTGTTGCACATATTTTTCCATCAAAAGATAATGGGATTATTTAGATTGCATTCACCTCTGTTTCCAGTTATGAAGTCAGATGGTTGAAATTTTATTGACTTAATCACATTGATCTGTCCTATTGTTACCATTGTAATCGGCTAGTTATTAATATTAATAGGAAAAGGCAAGGAGAAGGCCAGATATAAGCATGGTCATCTGGATAGCTTCACCAGGAAGCTGCAGTTTCACACTCCCCAGGACACTACCAGTCCATTCCCTGAAGATCACTTGGGGGATGGACTGGACAAAGAGGAAGATAGACACATGCCCAGTGAGTTGGAGTGACATCGGGAAGGTACTTGCCTGCCAGGTTAACCTGAGAACACAGATAATTGGACAGAGGAGTGGAGCCACTGCATGCCTGAAGAAATTTGGGAATCCTGAGACAAAAGAGTTCTCTCTCTCTTGTTCCTCTGGCTTTGCTTGTACTCACCCATGTTCCTTCCATAGCCATGTAGCCCTAGAAGCCACATGGCCCATGGCCACATAGACCTTACACACAATGGACTGCAGCTGGGAAAACAAGTTAACCTAGTCAGATGATGGACTGGACTGTTCAAATGTGAAACAGAAGCTCTGGGCAGTGGCTTTAATCCTAGCTCTGCTGAAGGCAAAATGGGACTTTTTCCATGATGGGACAGAGGGATATAGGACCTTGAAAACTCAGGAGTTTAATTCCAAAGAATTAAAACTTTTTATGATACCTCATACTGCTGTGGGGCCTCCAGAAACTCTTTTCCCAGCAGTACCCCAAAAAGTCCACTTCCAGTGGCTATCTGGAGACATGAAGGACACCCTACCAATAACAGTATCTATATATATAAATGGCTAAGTGTCCGTCCTTCCCTCCAACCAGTACCTATGATACTCAATGACCACCAGGGGGCAGACTCTCCAACCGGTAGCTATGACATGCACTGACCACCAGGGGCAGACACTCAAAGCAGGAACTGCCATGATGCACACTGGCCATTTAAAAATAAATGGCACCAGGGACCTGAAACCAACACTCGGCTTCCCCCAAGTGGGACACAGGCCCTACCACCATCCCAGAGTGACATCCCGCCAAATGGCAGCCAACACTGCCAAGACCCCGTGGCACAAAATGTGGCCCACAGCCCAGCCCGGCCCAGAAACAGTTGCTGTGGACGCTGGGTAATGACGTCACATTGCAACGCCCAGCTTCCTCTCCCTAGCGACTAGCCTCCTTGGAGTTTCTTCTGCCCAGAAACCTGACTTGCTTTATAGCCAGGTGCAAACATTTTACACTTTAACCAAATGTTTGTGAAGTGTTTTCCCATGCCTCATCTCATTTGATCCTCACAGAAGACCTGGAGCTGGTAGAAAGAGACTCAGTAGAATCCTATTTTCTTTTCTTTAGCCAGAAAATGGAGATCTAGAAAGTTTAGACACTTTCTTCTAATTCATTTCCTTTCAATGTACACTAATCTGTGCACTGAGCCACTAGTTTTTAATAGAAGTCAAAAATCATACAACTGTGTTAAAGGAGTTGACTTTAGAAAATGTTAATCTTCCTGTGGGATGATTCATGGCTCACCTAAATTTTTTCCAAAACCAACCACAAAAATCTTGTGTCAGCTGTAATGACATTTGCAGTGCTCAACAATAGAGCTGTGAGTTTGCTGATAATGTGTAACTGTTCAAGGCAGTAGAGAGAAAGCAAAAATGCTGTGATTTTAAAAAAATAAGATGTCTTAGAGACCAGCAATGATTTTACCAAACATTTTGGCATCATGAAATGGGTACAAAAAAATGAAGGTTAAAGATATATAAGGAAAGCCAACACAAAAGGTGTGCAGCCACCATCTAGTATCAGAGTTAAAGAGTTGGAAGTAACAGGCCTACCAACTGTCCTCCAATCCACACACAAATACACTGGCTTCACAGGGCTGGGTATAAAGCTTGACTGCTCTACTAGCAAAGTAGTTCAACTTTTTGTGAAGTAGGCCTTTTATCTGCTCATTACTGGAGGTTTGGAATAAAGGGCAAGAAGGAAAGTAGTAGAGGGTTCCTCTGTTGTCTATATCTCAGATGTTTTCTGTATTATTCCTAATGTAATTCTTTGTTGTGCCTCAGTTTCTCCTTGTCAACTTGTCCTAAAATTCTCTCCCTTAACTGAAAGAAAGAAACTGAAGAGATCTCTAGGCAGAAAGGAGGATGGGCTAGAGGAGATAGTGACTGGGATCAGAAGGATAACACAGAGAAGAAAATTGGATTATCATGATTGACTTGCATTCTCCTAGGTCTGAGATTTGGGCACCAGAACACAATAGAAAGGAAGATAGCAATCACTGGTGTCTGCTATATGATCCTTTAGGACCCGGTTTATACTTTTATTTTCCCCAGACACAAACATGCAAACCCAAAGACTTCTTCCATAAATACTCTTCCAATAACTTCTACACATGCATTCACTCATTCAAATATTATTTAGAGTACATATTTCTGACTTCCTTTCATGTTCCTACCATTTATTTTCCTTTATTAAGTACATAATAAATATTTATAGAAGATGAACTACAAAATACCAATGAGGGCCTAGCCAGTGTGACTCAGTGGTTGAGTGTCGACCTATGAACCAGGAGGTTACTGTTTGATTCCTGGTCAGGGCACATGCCCAGGTTGTGGGCTCAATTCCCAGTGGGGGCATGCAGGAGGAGGCCGATCAAAGATTCTCTTTCATCATTGATGTTTCTATCTCTCCCTCTTCCTTCCCCTCTGAAATCAATAAAAATATATTTTAAAAAATACCAATGGATAAAAAGAAAAATGAACTTTACCTTTAATCCCACAACCTCAACACCAGAAGTTATTGGTTTCACTTTTGTCATATTACAGGGTTCTTTGAAAAAATATATGTGCTCTTCTTGTTTTGTTCTGTGGTATTAATTCCGAGATCCTATTGGTTGTATAGTTTTGTAACCTAACTTTTTTTCTTACTTAATATGTTATGAACATATTTATGTGTCATTTAAGATAATTCCACTACATAATTTCCAACAGCTGCATAATATTTCATTGAATGAATATGCAAAACGCCCTTATTCATTTTCTCATTATCAAATAACAAGGATTTTTACGCTTTTATTTTTTAAAACAATGCTGCAGTGAATGCTTTTCTGTTTTTATAAACACCCTCAACTATTTTCTTAAGCTAAATTCTTAAAAATACAATTATGGAGTAAGTTATATAAAGTTATATGTGTAGCCAAACTATAATCATGAAGCCATTTTTTATTCTACTGGGAATGTCAGTTCCATTTATTCTCAGCCTCACCAATTTGTTGGGTTCATAGGTATCTGATTATTTTTGTTTTCCCATTTTTTTATACATGAAAAATTTGTTTATGTATTTTTTTGGTCATTTGAATTCATTTTATATTATATTGTCTCAGTGACATTTGTCATTTTTCTATGGGAATATGCCTTTTTGATACATATCTACACTAATAAAAGAGAAACATGGTAATTAGCGTACAACCGCTACCCTTCCCATTGGCTAATCAGCATATCCTTATGCAAATTAACTGTCAGCCAAGATGGCAGCCGGCAGCCATGCACTGAAGTGAACAGGGAGACTTGCTTACTCCAGTGAAGGCGAACTCCAACGTTCCCCACCTGACCTGCCGGCCTCTCAGCTGCAACTCTAAGCAACTATGTAACAAATATAGAAGCTAAACAAAACCCCAGAAACCGGCTTTCAGTCAGCAGAGCTTCAGCCAGCCGGACTGCAACATTCTATCAAATACAGAAGGTAAAGGCCAGAAACCTGCTTTCAGCAGCAAGGCCTCAGAGCTAAAGCTGGCCCAGAATAGAAAAAGAAAAAAGGAGCGGTTGGGAGCTTCAATCACCCGCCAATCTGAAAATGGCCCTCAGCCCCTCAGCCAGGCTGGTCAGGCACCCCAGTGGGGAGCCCCACCCTGATCCAGGACACCCTTCAGGACAAACCAGCTGGCCCCCACCCATGCACCAGGCCTCTATTCTATATAGTAAAAGGGTAATATGCCTCCTGGCACCGGGATCAGCGGAGCCGAGAGGCCTCCCGGCACCGGGATCAGCATGAAAGGGGGCAGCGCCCAAACCCCCGGTGGCCCTGTGACTCTGTGTGTGACAGGGGGTGGGGCCACAACCTCCCTATCCGCTCTGCTCTGTTTGTGATAGGGGAAGGCGCCCCAACCCCCTGATCAGCCCTGCTCTGTGCCTGATAGGGAGGAGCTCCCCAAACCCCCGATCGCCCTGTGGCTCTGTGTGTGACAGGGGGGAGCTCCCCAATCCCCTGATCACCCTCCGGCTCTGTGTGTGACAGGGTGCAGTGCCCTAACCCCCTGATCGGCCCTGCTCTGTGAGTGACAGGGGGCAGCGCCCCAACCCCCTGATCGACCCTGCTCTGTGAGAGACAGGGGGCGGTGCCCCAACCCCCGATTGGCCCTGCCCTGTGAGTGACAGGGGGCAGCGCCCCAACCCCGATTGGCCCTGCTCTGTGCGTGACAGGGGGTGGCACCGCAACCTCCCCATCGACCTTGCCTTGAGTGTGACAGGGGGCGGTGCCCCAACCCCCCAATCGGCCTTACCCTGAACATGACTGAGGGTGGCATCGCCACCTCCCGATCCGCCCTGCTCTGTCCATGACAGGGGGCGGCACCCCAACTCCCCAATCGGCCCTGCTCTGAGCCTGACCAGGGGCTGCACCTAGGGATTGGGCATGCCCTCTGCTACCCGGGAGCAGGCCTAAGCCAGCAGGTCGTTATCTCCTGAGGAGTCCCAGACTGCGAGAGGGCACAGGCCGGCCCTATTGGCCCCAATTGGGATTAGGCAAGATGGCCTCGATCATCCCCAATCACCAGCCAGGCCAAGAGACCCTACCCATGCATGAATTCGGGCACTGGGCCTCTAGTGATTATATAGTGGATGTCAATGAACCCCTTAAAAGTTAACATAGGTTCCAATATTTTTCTAATTTATTATTTGATTATTTTACATAGTTCATGAAAGTTTTTCTTACCATTTTGTAGTATTTTCTTTTGTGTTACATATTTTCCCTTCGTGTTTTTCCTCCAAATAGAATTTTATTCTGAAATATTTCATATTGACCTAAATATGAAGTTTAAATTGTGAAAGCATTAATAATAAATTTCAAATATGTGAAACCTACTACTGAATGATGAAAGTATAGTTTTCTCTTAATATTTAGCATTCCATTGTATGGATTCCTATGAAGTGTTTTTACTCACAGCACTTCTGACACCAAATCCCTGGATTTTCTACACCAAGGAATTCTCTAATTCTCTGCAGACACCAACTGGGTGTGCCACAAATCCATTCAATTCTGACATTAACTACCTGGAGTTAGCACAGATCCCACAGATTTAGGTACTCAGTCTCATAAGACTGTCCTAATTCAGATGCCAATCAAAAGTCTAGGCCTCCTATACTTCTGACCAGCTGGCTATAAACTGAGGGTTCCTATAATCCCCTCTTCTGTTTCAATAATTCTGCTAGAATGACTCACACAATTGAGGAAGACAGTTTGCTTATTATTAGCAGTTTATTTTACAGAGTACAACTCAGGAACAGCCAAATGGAAGAGATGCATAGAACAAGGTATTACAAGTAGGGAGCATAGAGTTTCCATGCCTTTTCTAAGTGCGCCACCCTCCAGCCAGCCTAATGTGTTCACTAACCAAATCTATCCAAACCCCATTGTTTGTGTGTTTTTAAGGAGGTTCCATTACATAGGCATGATTGGTTAAATCCTTGGCCATTGGTGAATAACTCAATCTTCAGCCCCTCTCCCCCCACCAGTTCCTGGGTTTGAGGGGGTTGGGAGGGGACCAAAATATGTAACCCTCTAATCATGTGGTTGGTTCCCCTGGCAACCAATCCTATCCTTAAGCTAATTAATAACCTACCAAGGATCATCTCATTAATAGGAGCTTATTATGAATAACAAAAGATGCCTCTCTTATTCCTATCACTCAGGAAATTCTAGGGATTTTAGGAGTTCTTGGGAGTAGGAGCCAGAGAATGAAGACCAAATATATATTTTTATTATATCACAATATCACAATTGCCATAGTTTATTTGACCAGTCCCTGATAAATAGAAACTTCAGTTATCTTCCTGTTTTATAATCTTTGGACATTTAATAATATCAGATTATTTCCTTAGAATAAATTTCTAAATGTAGAATAACTGATGTAAAATATTTTTTAGACTTTTGAAGCATTTAACTAATCTGTCTTAAAGCAAGGGAACCAGTTTACATTTCCAGCAGTGTATAAGAAGGCTAGTTCTTTCATATCTACCAACACAGGAGATTGTCATTCTTGTTTATCTTGCATGTGTATAGACAAAAATAATTTTATTAAATTGTAATTTGTAAATGTAAAAGGTTTTATAAGGTGAGTAGAGGAATTGAATTTTAGGAAGCTTTGGAAGTCAGGTTGAGTTTAGACTCAAGATAAGGAAATCTGTATCTGTCCTTAGCTTAGAAGTGATATAATAAAGTGTTGTTTTAGGCAAAGCATCTTGATTAACGATTAATCTGTTGCAATGATTCAGGTATGATTAAATAAAGTTCAGCAAAGACATACAGAAAGAGTTATAACTGGGTTGAGGATGTGATGAGAGATAAAAGACATAAAGAGAAGAACATTTCAGGGTTTCCTATGTGGGAGCTAGGAATGATAGTAATATCATTATAATGACAGGGAAGTTGAAAGGAGGAGGCAATTAAACTCCTGAATTTCAGATGATGTAGGAATAGGGAGGTAGAGGGAATATTCACTTGGAGGGCCCACTGCAAGTTAAATAGGGAAGAGGCAAGCAGGGCAGAAGAGAGGGTGCAGAATTATCTCCACGATGTGCCTGAGAGAACATCAATAAATATAATTCTTATACTTTTGGAATTGCAAACGAAGGTATAAGAGAAATGGGCTAATGGGTTGAATTTTTCAAAAATGCATTGCAATTTACTGAGTGGTTGGAGAGTAGAAAGAACAGTTGAGCAACCTTTATTGAGGCCTAGAATCACAGAAAGAACTTTAGAAATTTTCTAGTTTAATAGTTTACAAATTAAATGCGTATAGGAGATTTAAGATTTTGAAGAAGGTCACGCGAAGACACTGTGTGTGTGTGCACTTGTGTGTGTGTGCACCTGTATGTATGTGCATTGTGAGAGGAGGGGAGAATATGGGTGTAGAACTGCTCCAGGTTTTTTATTTACTATATAACCAGAGAAACTCTACTTTTAACCACTTAGTATATTAGGCTTTTCTGTAAGATTTTATTTAAAAAGGGTTATAGTGGCCTTAAGAGATTTGAACACTAGCAAATTACAAATGGGTGAAAAATTGAGTCTTGAAGAGACTAACTGACTTTTTAAAATTCATCAATTTGTTCATTTATCCAGTGACTTTTTAGTGAGTGCCTGCTTTGGGCCACGGACTGAGATAGGGACTAGAAGCACAGAGCAATAAGAGCAAACAGTCAAAGGGAAGATCATAACCGCCATGCAGATGGGTGTATAAATGCAAAATAAGATGTCAGCCACAGGTCTTAGCTTAGACATCCCTCCAGTATTGTGCCCACTGCCTTTCACCATGGGAATGGACTTGCCCAGACCCTGAAATGACATCTAAAACTGAATAAGAAATAAAAATAACCCCAAAGAAAGCATTACAAAGTTTAAGAATTTAATCAGGGCCTTACATATTTAAATAAAAGAAAATGACTATTTCCAGATCATTAAAAATAATTATTCCCTACTTCAGTGGTAGTGATCTTAATTTTGAAATTGTACCTTTCCTGTTTTCAGCAGACATTGACTTTTTGGTTCTACTATCATCAACTTCAAATTTGTTTACTTTATATTGAATACACCAAGTCTCTCTCCACTCCTCTCCTCTCCCTGTGGTCTTTTTGGTGTCATAGCATCTCTTGCCTCAGGAACTATTGACATACTGATAGCAGCAATGTCTACTGAGGTCCTTTTAACTTTGTCCTGGATCAATGTGTGTGTGCAACTTATTTTAATTTTATGGCTTTACACTTTCTATTATAAAATCAATACATCGTCATTGAAGGAAATTTGGCACAAATGAACAATAGAATAACACAAAAGAAAAATAATAGAAACTACCCATATCACCATTTAGAAGTAACATTTTTTAATATATTGGTATATACCAAGTCTTCTATTTATATAAATAAATATTCTGCTCTGAGATAGAATATACTCTGTGTTCTATTTTATAATTTTTTTATTAAAACATTTTATAATTATTTAATACCATAATCTAATTTTCTACTATATTTTTAATGACTGCACTATAATAATAGCTCATATTTATTTAGAATTACCTTTGTGTATGTCACCACTGAAAAGTAAATTTATAAGCATTATCTCACTTAAATTCACAGTAATTGTATAAAGTAGGCATTATTACCATCCTCATCTTAGAAAAGAGAAGGTGAAACACAGTAGAGGTTGGATAATTGACCCAAGATTTCATAGCATGGAAGTGGCAGAGTTTAACAACAGTTAAACTCAGGTACTAAAACTCTGAAAGCAAACATTTTTCATGCTGACTCTATAATGCATAATATACCATTGTTTTTATAATTACACTATTCCAATTTCCTGATGGTGGATATTTATATTTACAAATTTTAATTTATTTTAAAGAAAATTAAAAAAAAATTTTATAGATAAATCTTTGCTTCCCTTGGATGATAATTTATTTAAGATAAACTCTGTTTAAATTTGTTAGGATCCAAGGATAAGTTGCACAATTTATGACATCTAATTTTTATGGAAACATAAATCTTCAGGCAGCCCAGCCTAACAGACAGACTGAAAAGTGGAAGAAATAGAACATTAAATTCAAATCCTTTCTTGATTTCTCAAAAATCGCATCACCACTATGTATCTTGTGGGAAGCAAGCCAATAATCCTGTTCTGCCCTTAGAGCTATGAAATAATTTAGAAGACTAAAAGGTCATTCATCTGAATTCAAATTTGACAAAATCTTTAAGACACAGGTGCCCTGCATAGATAATGGGCTCTCTCAGTAAGGCTGTGAGGACTGATTAGTCCAGATCTGAAAAATGTCCTTTGTTTCTTATTTTTTGTGATATTTGACCTAAGGAGATGTTCCCCTGAATCCTTTGATAATTACAGAGATCATCTGAAGCTAAGTAAATGACATATTGCAAGATTAAGGTCAAATGGTCTTCACTGACCTATTGTGCCTTTTGCAAATACATCAGGACATTATATTTACCATTGCATCAGTAGGATTTCCAACTGTGCCTGTTTTCAACATTGGTATGTCTTAAAAATGCCTTTTAAAATGGAAATAATTGAGGGCAGAGAGTAAACTGCAATAGCACTTTGGAAATATTTCAACTTTTTATACTTTAACATTTTCCAAACCAAAAATTAAAAGACCTAGCAAATGTACATATACTAGTGGCCCGGTGCACTAAATTTGTGCACATTAAAAGGGAATTAATTAGAGGAAATATTTTAATATTGCTATTTGCCCTTTCTCTATAATAAAAGTCTCAGAGATGAAAGAAAATTAGTAAAATATATATATGAAAATCTCCTTCCTGTCAGAGTCTGGAACACACCTCGGGACCCAGAGTCAAGTACCTGCCCACCTGTGTGCGCCTCAAAATCTCATGAGACCCAGACTGGGCCGGCCCCACCCCCGTCAAGCCCCATAGGATGGGGGGCACAGCCTCAGGTCCCACGTCAAGCCCTGCCAGGTGGGGGATACAGCCTCAGCCGCAGCCTCAGGTTCCCTGGCCCTGGTGCCAGGGCATGGAGTGCAGCCTCAGGTCCCCCGGCCCGGCCTCTGGTCCCCCGGCCCTGGTGTGAGAGCACGAGGGCACGAGGAAGTGATGGCGCAATGACCATTTGCATATTAGCTCTTTATTTTATAGGACAATTTCCTTGAAGAGTTTAGTATCCCACTGCTACCATTGTTCTCAACCTCCTGCCTTCCTATGTTTATGCATCATAATTATGGATTGGGTTCAACATTCTCTAGTTTTTTTTCCATTGGTCACCTTGTGTTATTAGACAAGCAGTACAACCTAATGGTCTACAGCAAGCATCTCAAACTCGTGGCCAGCAGGCTGCATGCATCATTTATACGAGTTTGACATGCTTGGTCTACAGGACTGTGGGGTCAGATAGATCTGGGTTGGAGTCTCAGCTCCCTCACTCACTGGGATGATAAGCATTTATCTAAATCTTTAGTATTTCCTCATCTCTTGTTTGGGCATCATATTCATACATCTATACTAACAAAAGGGTAATATGCTAATTAGACCAGACATCTTCTGGACATCCTTCCAGATGTCCTTCTGGACAAAGCCATGGTGGCAGGGGCCGAGGCAGAGACAGTTAGGGGCAATCAGGCTGGCAGAAGAGAGCAGTTAGGGGCGACCAGGCTGGCAAGGGAGGGCAGTTAGGGATGACCAGGCTGGCAGGGGGCAGCAGTTAGGAGCAATCAGGCAGGCAGGCAGGTGAGTGGTTAAGAGCCAGCAATCCTAGATTGTGAGAGGGGTGTCCGACTGCCGGTTTAGGCCTGATCCCGCAGGGGTCCTGGAATGGAGAGGGTGCAGGTCGGGCTGAGGGGACACCCCCCTGCATGCACAAATTTTGTGCACTGGGCCTCTAGTATATCATAAGGTTGTGAATGAAGATTAAATAGGATAATGCATGTAAAGAGCTTAGTAAGTTGCCAGACTCACAATAAATGGCTAGAAAGCTAAAGCAGAAAGAGTACTTGTCAGCTGCAGGGTCACACAACTTTCTTGACAGAGTCAGGACTGGAATTCAGTCTTACTGGTGTCACCAAATCCTATGCTCAAACCATAAAAAGCCCACCTGGTCAACCTTCCAAAGGCCTCACCTTGCAGGCTCTCATTGCTTGCTTACTGAGATTTACGAATCAATTCCTGTACATGCTCAAACTTTTCCTTCATCCCATTTTTCCCCAGGAAGAAAATCCCATTTCCTTTTTAGCTTTTCTGTCCCTTTTATTCATTATTGTTGGCTAAATTTAATTCTATCTCTTTGCCAATTATTCTCTGAAGCCCTCATCAGCTGGGTACATTGCCCTTTATAAGATACTAGAGGCCCGGTGCACAACTCGGTGGGGAGAGGGGGTCCCTCACCCGGCCTGTGCCCTCTTGCAGTCTGGGACCCCTCGGGAGATAACGACCTGCTGGCTTAGGCCTGCTCCCGGGTGGCAGAGGGCAGGCCCAATCCCTAGGTGCAGCCCCCGGTCAGGCTCAGAGCAGGGCCGATTAGGGAGTTGGGGTGCTGCCCCCTATCATGCACAGCGCAGGGCGGATCGGGAGGTTGCAATGCCACCCCTAGTCACGCTCAGGGTATGGCTGATTGGGGGTTGGGGCACCACCCCCTGTCACACTCAAGGCAGGGTCGATAGGGAAGTTGCGGCACCACCCCCTGCCACGCACAGAGCAGGGCCGATCAAGGGGTTGGGGCGCTGCCCCCTGTCATGCACAGAGCAGGGCCCATCAGGGGTGTTGGGGCTTCATACCCTGTCACACACAGAGCAGGGCCGATCAGGGAGTTGAGGAGCTTCCCCCCTGTCAGGCACAGAGCAAATTAGCCGCCATCTTGTTGCTTCAGGGTAGGGGTCCCCACTGGGGTGCCTGGCCAGTCTGGGTGAAGGGCTGAGGGCCGTTTTCAGGCTGGCGGGTGCCTGAAGCTCCCAACCTGTCCTTTTTTCCTTTTTTTTAATTCTAGGCCAGCTTTAGCTCTGAGGCTCGGCTCCAGCTATGAGACCTCTGCTGCTGAAATCAGGTTTCTGGCCTTTGTTTACCTTCTGTATTTGAAACAATGTTGCGATCCTGCTGGCTGAAGCCCAGCTGACTAAAGCAGGTTTCTGGAGTTTTGTTTAGCTTCTATATTTGTTACAATGTTTCTTAGAGAGCAGCTGAGAAGCTGGCAAGGCAGGCAGGGAACCTGGCTTCCTCCATCACTGGAGCAAGCAAGCCTCCCTGTTCGCGTCAGCTGCCTGGCTGCCAGCAGCCATGTTGGCTGGCAGTTAATTTGCATATCTCCCTGATTAGCCAATGGGGAGGGTAGCGGCTGTATGGCTAATTACCATGTTTCTCTTTTATTAGATAGGATATTTGTTAGCAGCCCATCTCTAAACCTATCATGAGAGAGAGCACCCAGGGTCTCTCCCTCCAATATAGTGTAAGAGTTAGAAACAGGTTCTGACTTCAGCCACATGGGTTTAAAGCCCTCTTTTTCCAAAAATCCTGTCTGTCACTTTTTACCTTAGAGACTTTGAATGTTTTCTGCTTCAGTTTCTTTATCTATAAAATGGAGATTAAATTGTACCTACTTCACTGAGTTGTTGTGAAGATTAAATTAATGAATATATGTAAAGCCCTTCCTTAAAGCAGTGTGTAGAACATATTAAGCCCTATAGAAACATTATCCGTAATTTTAATAAGTATCTATAATTATTATAATAATCACTATTATTTAAGATTTCCAAATGTAGCTCAGAGCTATTATCTCTTTCAAATCATCTCCTTGCTCCCTGCTACCATCCAGTAAATGTTTGTCCTCAACTTACTTGAATGATGTATTGAATATGTGAGAAGTGCCCATAACTATGCTTAGCGCAAGGGAAACACTCATAAATTCTAGCCCTTTTTGTTGACTCTCCACCCCTCAGCAGTTTGCTCTTGACTTTCTTTTCAAAAGTTTCTTCCTTCAGATTTTGAGGACTTAATCTTTCCTAGTCCCGGTCTTTTCCTAGTACTTGATCTTGTCCTTCTACACTTTTCCCATATGTACTTACTTGTTCATTTCCCCACACAGTATAAACTCCTTAAGGGCAATGGGAATACTTTATTTATCTTTTTCTCCTAGTACCTACACATGGTAAGAATTTAGTAAATCTTTGCTGACTTTAGTATTTGTCTTGAGTCTCTTAACTCCCTACATAAGAATTCTTTATTTCCCCAACTCCAGTCAGTTTAAGTATATACTCTGGATTTTTCATACCTCTCATAGTTGTTTTACTTCAAATATCTTGAATTCTAAAATCTCTCTTTCTGATACTAGCTTATTTCAATTTCTCTCTTTATTATATTTATACTAATAATGCCAGACACTTATTGAGTCCTTATAATATTCTGGTACAGTGTTAGTTTCCTTGCATAGGTTGCTTCACTTAACATTCATAACAATCCCATAATTAGTATTATGCTTGTTTTACAGATAAGGGACTTAAGGCTTCAATAAGTCAAGTGATTGTCTCAAGGTCACTGAGCTAGTGGCTTGGGCAGAGTCCGGTTCCGAATTGATGTTCCTTTGATCTTTTCTCTATGGCATTTTGAAAGTTTAGCATGTTAAATGTCAACATGAGTATTCTAGACAATAATTATTATAGCAATTCTGAGGCATAGAAAATTTTAAATAATATATTTAACTTTTAAAAGAATGTTTCGCTCCTGTCCATTGGTTTCCCCATTGCATCTATTAATGCTTCACAAAGCCGTCTCCAAGTACCTCTGAGAATGTGGCATTTGACTACCAGACCTCTTGTCAAAGCTAACTGCAGTTGTGTTAGAAATTGGCTCTCCCACTGGGCTGGGCTGCAGTTAGGAAACATGATTGTAGATGGTGAACTGCCACTGCTGGGATGTGAACCAGACGTGAATGTTAAGCAATAGTATCCACAATTTGCAACCCAGGAACTGCCAAATTGACAGCTAGACTAAACTATAGCAGCATAGGAAGATGTGGCTGGTTTCTTCATGGAGTCAATACAAAGTCTTATATTGTACTTTGATGAATACAATCCTACTGTCTCATAAACTGAGATGCTGTCGATTATGAATCTCAGTTAAATTCTTAGAGAGCATTTCATGTCTGAGTGTCCTTGTAAGCCTCCTAATGACCCTAACTCTGGTTGGTTTGGATTAGTCTTTAAAGGGAACATGTAGTTCATTAAGCGTGTAGAAGCTCCAAAGGCAGCCATGCTTCTCTCCAGGCACTAAATAGATTTCTTGCGTTTTATCTAGGGCCAGATGAAAGGGATCCATAATGCTGAGCTAGAAATAAGAATTGACTCACTGAGGGACTTGAACAGATATAGTGAACGTATGAAATGAATAATATTAGCTATGAGCAAAACTTAAAAGGAAAATCTAAAGGTTTGGGGGATTTTCTGTCTCTTTTTAAAGAGCATGTGCCAAATATTGTTTTATCTCATTTTTGCTTTGAGGATTTATTTATTTCAGGCTCGAAATAGCAATTTGATATTTTACCAGAGAGACAATTTACTGACCTTCCTCACCATCCTTTCACTTACTGAGTTGTCATTTATTTCCTTCATGCAAGGGACATTTTCAAATTTCTAATCTGTGGCAGGCACTGGGTTTGGAAATGAATTCTTGGATACGAAAGTCAGAGATCCCTGCCCTTAAGAAGCTCTGTCCTGGTCTGGAAAGGGAGACAAGTGCAGAAGTGTAGCAGCACAGTAGTAAAGGTGTGCGTAAATATTAGGGGAACCCACGTTAACAGCACATAAGCCAGCCCAAAGGTGGCTTTACGCACACCTTTACTTTAATAGCACGTGGAGAGGGCTTTTTAAAGGCAACAACACCTAACTTTTGAAAGAAGAGTAGGAATTGATCCAGAGAAGAGAAGTGCCAAGGGCCCAGACATACTCTACATTGTATAATTATTGCACAAATGGAGAGCCCATTATATTTCAATATCAACGATTACAGAACCTACCAGAATTTTAGAGTGTATATTTTTATTACCATATGTTCAAGTAATTTTTCTCAGCAAAATATTTCTTGGGCCAGAGCACATTTCCTGATAAAATGTCATTGTATTTTCATGTATAAAGATGTGCATTGTTTAGCCACATGGGTACTTTGTTAAACAAACCTTAGGAGTAGAATCATTGGCTATGAATCATGTTTGAAAGTCAGGAAATTAGGATCTAAAGAGAGATGAGATCAGGGACTCTAACTAGTAAGTGCCTTTAACAAATGCTCTTGGGCCTATAGGGATGTGCATAGAGGTTACCGATATACTATATTTTTGAGAAAGTGATTTCTCCCCATGACATCTTAATCCTGTCTTTAACTGCCAGAATTCTGGTTCCCAGGAAAATTCTGGGCTGTTTGAAATTTGTGTAACGGGTTATAATAAAATAATGTTTAGCTGCTTTAGTGTACATTTGCACAAATTCTAAAAGTGCATTTTCCATAAAAATTAAGAAGTTTAAATTGGCCCATATAGTTTGCAAGGTAGATACATGTTTAATTTTATAAATAACTCATAATTTCCTCTCTAACTGTACTTTTGTAATACATCTCCTGGATAGTAGAATTATATAGAAAAATTCATTTGAGAAAAATATTATAATTAGAGCCAACCTTTGAATTATTAAATCTCATTTTTATCTCACAGTTTTTAAAAACCCAAATCAGGTTTGAAGTCATATTGAAAATACATAAAATATATTTTTTGCTCAAACATTTTCCAAAATTGTGACGAATAATCCTTTTTAAATGATTTCCAGAATTTGAGCTGTCCATGATAAATTACTATATATTATTTTAAACTGCTGTTAAACTAACATATTTAGTGAAATATGCCAGTTTATCCATACAAATTACCTTCTTATTTACATTCTCCAAGTTCCATAGGAAGTGAAAAAGAAACAGCAATTTCTTTTTAATTTGAAGCATCATAAGTGTGTATAAGCATGCAAGATACTGAGGGATTTAAGATTGCAAAGTCGGTGAAAGATTTTATCCCATGTGCCTTCAGGATGACTGTTTTGAAATGAAACATTTTCTTAATAAAATACACATATCCTATCTAATAATAGACAAACATGGTAATTGACCATACCTTCGCTACGTTTCCCATTGGCTAATCAGGGTGATAGGCAAATTAACTGCCAACAAAGATGGCGGTTAATTTGCATATGTTGGCACAATGCTGGGAGGCAAAAGGGGAAGGATGGAAGAAGCCGCCTGCCACTGATGGTGATCAGAAACCCAGGTGGCAGGCAAGAGCCCGGCCTGTGATCTGAGAACCGGGGCCACCTTTGCCCGCCCTCCGGCCGGTGATCAAAAAAGCTGGGCAGGGAAGAGGCGGCTGCCGGCGGTGTTTGGAGAAGTACCTGTATTTTTTTTTTCAAAGTACCTGTATTTTAAATAATTTCTTGACATGGTAAAAGAATTTTACATTACGATCCAAGAGTGGTGGAGTGAGGAGAAGGAGCAGCAGAACAATCCAACAAACAAAAAGGGAAACAGAAATGCACGGTGGAAGGGATTTTAAGGGTGGGTAGGGGCATTGCCCAACTAAAATGCAATTGTTTTTTTACTGAGTACCATTCATGGGAAGACAGCATCCTGACTCCTTCTCTATACATCATATTGGGAGTAAAAATGATGGACAGACAGGGAAAGAAGTCAGAAATAGACACTGAGAGAGTCACTGGCTGGCTGGCTGCAAATACTGACCCACCAGTAGTGATAGAATAAAAAAGTGGGGGGTATCTCTGGAAGATTCAAGAGATAGGGGGCAACTCTGCTATGGTTTTGACTTGCCCAGCAGATTTCCACATACACACGTGTACACGCCTATGTTTGCATGCACACACGTATACACATAACTGACTGCCCTCCCTGGAAGCACAGAAGAAGAAGAAGCTGCCAGAAGAAGAAGCCGCCCACCTTTGGTCCAGGTGCCAGCGCCTGGGGCTGGCTGCAGCCCAGGAGATGGACAAGCCACCTGCCCGAGGTCCCAGGCTGCAGCCACCCGGAGAAGCTGCCAGCCCTGTGGTCCAGAGCGCCAGTGCCTGTGGCCAGGGAAATAGGTTTCCTCTTCTCCTACTGCAGTCATTACTTCAATATTCCCCTTCTGAATTTCTCTCCTGTACTGCAACCCAGCTCCACTTTTCATCAGAAGGATATGGAACAGAGAGAGCAGTGTTAAAAGCTTACATTTTTAAGCCAGTAAGGTTGGTACTTAAACATATAAATGGAAAACTAGAGTTCTTAAGGTAACAAAGGCTACAAAGGACAGGGACAGTGCATGACCTATTATATCCAGCAATCCATATGGGGACTGAAAACTTTGCAATGATGATAATTAGTGAAGATATGAATCAACTAAAATAGTTGACAGGGACAATTCTTCCATCTTTGAAAATATCTACATCAAATCTGTTTAAATAGATTTTCATCTGCATAATATAACACATTCTGACAAGACCACCACCACCACCAATGTAGTCAGTGTTGTGCAGATAAATGTTTAATAACCGCTCGAGTTAATTGAGACTCTAGAGTATGCGGGTTTAATTTTCTCCAAATTTGGAAAATTAGTTATTTTCTTTCAACTTTTTTTTTCTTTTTCTAATTCTCTCTTTCTGAGATTCTAGTTTATTATATGTTTTTTTTTCCCACTGGTCACTTAAATTCTGTTCATTTTGTTTTCATATTGCTTTGCTTTTTTCATTAAACTTTTTTTGGAGATAATCTTAGGTTCATCTGCAGTTTTATCAGGTAATATAGAGAGAGCTCATGTACATTTTCCAATTTCTCTCAATGGTGACATCTTGCAAAATTACAAAACAATATCACAACCAGGATATTGATATTGACACTGTCAAGATTTTCAGACCTTTTTTTTATTACCACAAGGATCCCTCATGTTGCCATTTAACAGCCATCATCACTTTCCTTTCATGCGTATTCCCTCCCTAACCCCTGACAAATACTATTCTATCCATTTCTATAATTTGTCATTTCAAGAATGTTATATAAATAGAATTACATAGTATGTAACTATTCTGGATTAGCTTTTTTCACTCAGCATAATTCTCTGGAGATTCATCCAATTTATTGCTTGTAGCAGTAGTTTATAGTATTGCATGGTATGAATATGCCAGTTTATTTATACATTTTTATCTGGATTGATGTCAGTTTTAGTGGTATTAATAAGGCTGATTTTTTTTCTATTTTTTTAAGTTATTTTTTTACATTTAAGTTTTTAATCTATTTTTTTGTTAAGTTTTTGTAAGATCTGAAATTTAGGTCAAGATTTATTTGGTTGCCTATACATTTGTTGAAAAGGTTATCTTTCTTCATTAAATTGCTTTTGATAGTACTGGGATTTGCTGTAGGGAGGTTATATTTAGCCCTGTTCTGGAAAGGTAACAACACCTTATAGTTAAAGACCTTAGGCATTAAGAAGGCATTAATGACAATAGGAAATTAAAGTAAGTTTAGAGAAAAGGTTCCCAGATGTAGTGGTTGATGAGAAAAGCATATCAAAAATAATTGAAATCTACTTTATAATCTTGCTTCTGATAGAAACAATCCCTCATTTTTTAAGGGTAAGAGGAGACGTTACCTACTCATTGTCTTGAGAGCTAGTGATGGGGGTATTGATTAAAAATATCAAGTTTCTAATATAAATATGGCTGTATAGGTCAACATCTTCTTCCCACCCTGTGACAAAACATACAGATGCAATGAAGGAAGCAAACAAAACCAAAAAGGTCCAGCAATGATGGAGGAGAGGGTCAAATGTGGGGGCAGATTGAATCTGTAGACTTAAATTTAAGAGTTTCATAGAGAACTGATACTAGGCAGAAGAAACACAAGTAGGAAAAAGATAGGGAAAGGTAAGAATAAAAGGAAAGCAAATATAATTATTAGTATAGAAATTCATGGAATAGAGAATAGAAAAATAAGAGATTCTAATCGGTTTGGCTCAGTGGATAGAGCGTCAACCTGTGGACTCAAGGGTCCCAGGTTCGATTCCAGTCAAGGGCATGTACCTTGGTTGTGGGCACATCCCCAGTATGGAGTGTGCAGGAGGAAGCTGATTGATGTTTCTCTCTCATCGATGTTTCTAACTCTCTATCCCTCTTCCTTCCTCTCTGTAAAAAAATCAATAAAATATATTTAAAAAAAATATATAAGAGATAAAGTTAATATAACCCAAAATTGGTTCTTTGAAAAGATAAATAAAACTGAAAAACCTTTAGCTAGACTCTAGCTGCTAGAGTGACAAAGGAAAAGAAGAGAGACGGCTCAAATTATTTAAAACATGAATGAAAGAGGGAACATCACTGCTGACCCTCAGGAAATAAAAAAGAGGATAAAGTAACACTGAACTGTATCACAACAAATTGGATGACTTAGATGAAATGAACAAGTTCTTAGAATGATAAGAACTACTGAATCAGACTTCTAAAAAATAGAAGATCTGGTTAGATGTATAATAAGTAGAGAGATAGAATTAGTAATTTTTAAAACTTTCCATAAGAAAAGCTCAGGCCCAGATGGTTTCAATGGTAAAATATTCCAAGCATTTAAAGAACAATAAAGGTAAGTTCTTCACAAATTATTTCAAAATGTAGAAAAGGAGAGGACACTTCCCAACTCATTCTATAGGGCCAGTATTATTGCCCTGATACAAAAACCAGACAAGGATTGAACAAGAAAGAACACTGCAGACCAATATGAATATGAATATGAATATGAATATGAATATGAATATAAATCCTACATAATAAAAGACTAATATGCAAATCGACCAAACAGCAAAATGACCTGTGGCTATGATGTGCACTGACCACCAGGGGGCAGATGCTCAATGCAGGAGCTGTCCCCTGGCAGTCAATGTGCTCCCACAGGGGGAGCGCTGCTCAGCCAGAAACCAGGCTCAAGGCTGGTGAGCACAGTGACAGTGGTGGGCGCAGACTGGGCTGAGGAACCCAGTGCACTAATTTCGTGCACAAGGCCACTAGTATAAATATAAATATCCTCAAAAAATACAAGGAAATCACATCCAACAATATATAAAATGGAATATACACTATGATCAAATAGAATGTTTCTCAGGAAAACAAGGTCAGTTTAATATCTAAAAATCAGTTGATGTCATATACCATATTGATAGGATAAAGGACAAACACATATTATCATCTCAATAGATGCAGGGGCGGGGGGTACACACTAAAAAATCAAATATCCTTTTGTGGTAAATATAATTCAATGAACTAGAAATAGAAGAGAACTTTAATCTGATAGAAGAAACCTATAAAAACACACATGAACATTATACTTAATTAGGGAAATTTTCTACCCAAGATCAGGAGAAGACAAGAATCTGTTCACACCACTTCTTTCAACATTGTACTGGAAGTTATAGCCAGAGAAAAAAGGACAAGAAAATAAAATAAAAATCACCTCGATTAGAAAGGGGGAGTTAAAATATCTCTATTTGGTGATGAAATCATCTTGTATGTAGAAAATATTAAGGAATCCACTGACAAAAATATTAGAACTAATAAAAAATTCATCAAAGTTGCAGGAAATAAGGTCTACATATAAAAATCAAGTGGAATAAAATAAAAAGGAAACAGAGTGAAAAGAAAAATAAAAAATAAAAATCAAGTGGATTTCTATGCACTAGCAAAGAACAATCTGAAAGTAAAATTTAAAAAAAAACCAGTTCTATTTATAATAGCATCAAAAATAATAAAATGAGTAAGAACAAATTTAATAAAGCAATACAAAAATTATATACTGAAAACTGTAAAACATTGTTGAAATTAATTAAAGACCTAAAATAAATGGAAATACTCTTCCTAATTGGTCTGCATATTCAACTCAACCTCTCCATATGTAAAAGCAAAGAGCAAAACAATGTCTATTGCACCTGAGATGATAGATAGATAGATAGATAGATAGATAGATAGATAATAGATAGATATTTGTATTACTTATATTTTCATAGTCTGGAAGGATTTACAAGAAATGCATGAAAGCATTTATCTATGGTAGTGATTGAATTAAAAGGGGAGAATGTGGAGATAAGGTAGCTTTATACATTGTTTTGCTCTTTGTATTGTGCATTATATTTTTTACATATGGGGGACTGCAGTCCCACCCTAGCAGCCTTTAATGTAGACAAGGCTGGATTCCCAATGTCAGACCAGAATCACTTCACCCATAAACTCGGTAAGCTCTGTGTGGAGATGTTCCTGAAAGGATGTGTGGCTTCACATTAGTTTGGATATTCAGAGACTATAACTAATACTAAGACGGGAGCAAGTGAGGGAGAGAAGGAAGCCAGCTGGCTAATTCCAGAGGGATCTGAACTTCTTTCTTTCATTTCCATGGCACCTGTAGCTAAGAATTGACCCTGTCTCTCCAGTTGGCCTTGTCTCACACAGTGAGGCAGAGAAGGTCTAGAGGTGGTAAAAAGGTTTGTGAAAGGATGATTCTGCTGCTCAAAGTTGTAGAAAAGATGGAGAGAGAAGGTGGGGGAAGAGCAAAGGTGTATGGAGAATTTTCTGCTGACTCCATTTAACTTTGGGCACCAGGTGTACTTTTGGGAAGAGTGAAATTAAGCTACTTCTTCTTTGGCCTTGATCCGTGTTTTGATTTGTTCAGACTTTGGAGTTCAGGCCACACAGTGGGAAACATTTTGATGAATTAGTTGCATCTGAAGTGGGAAAGAATTTTCAAGTGTCCTCACCATCTTTATGTGAGAAAGCCAGTGGCCCCAGTTCCCTCTTTACCTTTCTCCACCCTTCCACTCTATATAACTTTCTCAAGTTAATTAATTGCAAACTATCACTGCTTAATTGCTTTTAGAGATGGACCCCTGCACAGGTGCGAATGGATGTGCCCACATCTGTCAGAGTGAGAATGGAGTGGCCAGGTGTGCCTGTCACCCAGGGTACCAGCTGTCTGAAGACAAAAAGGCCTGCAGAGGTAGGAAAATGAATCTGATAGCTTAATTATGTAATTGTTTGAAATTGTGTGGTAATGTAGTTTGAATAGTTAGAGCAGCTAGGAGAAAGGTGTTTTTATTTATGCTTAAAAAGGAACATTTGTACTCTTATTTGATCATTCTGAAAAGTATTTTATGATACTATAAAAACTCAGAGACATTTTTAATTACAAAGAAAAGGTCTGGGGTAGCTTCAGAATTAATGCATTTGGGTTTCTGTTTCTCATTCTGAAGTGAGTTCCAGAATTAATATTTCAAAACCTTCCATAACCACACAGGGAAGTTTTTCATTTTATTTTAGGCCACAGAAGGTATGGATAACCTTTGAAAGCCAAGTATGTCCAAAAGTGTTCTTAGAGTTAGGGATAATTGAAGCAAAAAAGGAAGAAAGGGAAGGAAGGAAGGAAGGAAGGAAGGAAGGAAGGAAGGAAGGAAGGAAGGAAGGAAGGAAGGCAGGCTACAAATTCAAGGTTACATATTTCTGTTTCCTAGAAATAACAAAACAGCCATACTTCAATTCAAAGATGAAGTGATAAATTATTTGATGACCAGAACTGACAAATGAAGTTATTCCTGTGGGACAGTGTTTTGTTTTAATAACTTCTGAGAAATTGCAGAATCCTTCATTTTATCATAACATTTTCATGACATGAGAAATGGTATATTTGGATTAATTATAAAAATATCAAAACATTTCCTGACTTATGGGACTGATAAATATTTTGAGAAAATGAAAAAGTATTAAAGAGTGGCGTTAGGTGTGGTTTTTTTTTTCTTTAAGCCAAAACTAAAATAAAATTTTCTATGGACTGTGTTAACACACTTTTCTGACAGAAATGTTTCTGCTTTGGTCCTTTGCTTACATAACACCTGCCTTGCTCAGCAGCTGGTACAAAATAGGATCTGTTAAATATTTATGGGAAATCAACAGATATATACATATATAGATATGTGCATACACCTATATCTATATATATAAAATCTCTTTAAAAGTTTTTATGTAAAACCATTCTTCTTAGAAAATCTATCCCCCTAATTACTGCCTACTTAGGGTTTTATGTAATGGGCATTTCTCTTAAGTGCCCTGGTACAGATGACAAGGAGGACCTTCTAGTAGGGAAAAATGATGGTGAGATCTATTCATCTAAAGAGAAGGAGCAAGGAATACATGGGCCACAAAATGAAGTGACACTGAATAGACTTGGCTCTCAGTGTCAGGAGAGAGGGCACCACTGTTTAAATAGCACGGCCTAGGGACAGTCATAAGTACAACATATATTGTAGATTGCTACATATGAAGGCCTCAAACCTGCCTTATCTATGGCCACACATACTGACTACCTTCAATCAGGGAAATATAAAACTTGGTTATGAATATAATATATATTCCAAAGACAAATTGTAATGACTTCTACCTATATTATTAGGGGATAGAGAATGTCTATATTTTTTATTTGTGCTCTTCTCTCTTTCTACCAATTAATAAATACTAGTAGGTTATAATAGAAATAAGTGTTTAAGAGCATAAGCCTACACTAGAATTAATGTCATTAGCAGTTAGTTTATTTGTAAATATGGATTCATTGGGATATTTTACTGTTACACTGGACATGGGGGTAGAAGGGGAAGGAATGCTTTAGTGAATTTTTATAGTTTACACATAAATCAGAATTCAACCTCCAAAGACAGCCACTGTGTGTTTCTCTCTCTGCAGACATAAATGAGTGTGCAGAAGGGCTTGCTCACTGCGGCCATCGCTGTGTGAACTCAGTGGGATCTTTCACTTGTGCCTGTCACCCTGGCTCTGAGCTGGGAGCTGATGGAAAACGGTGTTACAGTAAGTGGCAGCAATCACAGCCATGGGAATGTGTGACATTTGACAAGTATTAAACAAGAGTAATGAAAGAACAACACTGAATATCTTGCCAATGCAAAACTCCTGAGAATGTTTGCCACTGGGATGTGGTAGGGATGAGAGCTTAGAAGTTCAAACCCCAGAGTCAATAGAAAATATGTAGAATCTAAAAAGCAAAATAAATGAATGAACAAAATAGATCCAGAGACATATGGAAATAGAAATATGGAACAGACTGTTGAATGGCAGAGGGATGGCATGGGGTGGGTGGGAAGCAACCAATCAAAGAACTATATACATACTAGAGGCCTGGTGCATGAAAATTTGTGCACTCAGAGGGGTTCCTCAGCCCAGCCTGCACCCTCTTTCAGTCCCAAACCCCTTGGGGGATGCCCACCTGCCGGCTTAGGCCCACTCTAAGCTGGCAGTCAGACATTCCTTTGGAAGCCCAGGAGCCCTTGGAGGAAGTCTCACTCATGGCTTCAGCCCATTCCCCATGGGGAGCGGGCCGAATCATCAGTCAGACATCTTTAGCACTGCCAAGGAGGTAGAATAAGCTCCTGCCACTGCTGCTGCACTCGCAGCATTCAGCCCAGCTTGTGGCTGAGCAGAGCTCACCCTGTGAGAGCACACTGACCACCAGGAGACAGCTCCTATTTTAAGTCTCTGCCCTCTGGTGGTCAGTGTGCATCATAGCAGCCAGTCATTCCCAGGTCGTTCTGCCATTAAGGTCAATTTGTGTATTACCCTTTTATTATATAGGATATGCATAACCCTTGGACAAGGTCAATAGTGTGGTGAAGGCCTAAGGCAGGGGCAGGTGTGGGCTAGAAGGGGTGAGTGGGGGAAAAGGGGGCATCTATAATAATTTCAACAATAAATATAAATTTAAAAAACAATAAAAGAAAATGGTCAACAGAGTGACACCCAGTGTAGCCAGCAAGGGCTAAGTCTCAAGTCCTCTGACATGGAGCTCCCTTAGACCCATGGCTCTCCCTGTGAAGAGTCTGCCCTTCTTCATCCCTTCTGCCACGCAGTATTTATCAAACTCTAGTAACTCCAAGGTAAAGCTCAAGGAAAAAGAACTAGTAGGAGGGAAGGAACCAGCAGTACAAGGAGCAGCTCTAGCTTGTAGCAAAATATCAGACACACTGGATGCTGTAAAGAGTACCTTGCCTGCCAACCCTTTTCTGTTCTCTCCATTTTTTATTCCTTTCTCTCATGCCTCTTTAAGCATTTCCTTCCACTTTTGCATTCTCTTTCACTGACTCATCCTCTGCTCCTATGATCTATGTCATCTAACCTTTGCTTCTTTCTCACCTAGGCTCAGTTATATAATGTAATGTATTCCTTACTACAAATATATTAAAATGTTAATTAGCTGAATTATTAGCTGCTGTTAATAGCTCTTGCAGCTATTTCTTTCTCTCGTGTCTTCCCCACTGGTCTGCTGATTAATCTATAGAGGAACACACTTTCTACTTAACTAACTTTAAAACCATCTGATTCAGATTCCTTCATATTTCATGTTCTCTGCCTCAATATTTCCCATCCTCACCCACCCTCTTCTTCTTCAAATGACAGAATAATATGTTTTCTTATTTCTTTGTATGCTTTCCTTATCCCTGCCTCTCATGTGATCATGGTCAACAATTTCTTATTCTTCCTTATCTTCATCCTCTACCTTTTTTCTCAGTGACTTCTTCCCTTCCTTCTCCACTTCACACCTATACCTTAGCAGAAGAGTTTTGCTAGGTTTAAAACACAACCATGTTAATTGGCTTTATTTGAAATTCGTAAGTCTCAAATGAGTCAGCCACATGGCTGGACAAAACTATACTATGGAATATGTCCACTTTCATCACGATCAAAACCAATGTTGAATATTTCCTTTCTCCTCTAAATCTTTATATCACCCTTTTGCCTTTATTCTTACCTTATCTCTGATGTTATCAATAAAATCGTTGCTAACCATGATTCAAGCTACCAACTGATTTGAAATTGCTCATAGAATTATATGTAGAAGCCTTGACTCAATTGCTATGAAGGAAGTGGACCTACTGCTATCAAAGACTGTCTTCTTCATTGTACTTTGGATTCCATTCCTTCTCATTATCTGAAGATCCCTGCTGGTGCAGTTATCTAGTGGGTCATTCTCAGAAGCTTGTGAACATACTCCAATAGCTCCTATCCTGGAAGTATACTCTGACAGGCCTACGTGCCACCAGAGCCTTCATCTGATCACCTTCACAGCAAATTTTTTATAACATTGTCAATGTCTCCTCTTCATCTTATATTGTCTCATCATCTCATATTAATCAGATTATCACCTCTACCTCAATATGGTCAACCAGGACCTCTGTGTTACCAGACTGCCTGTTACCTTCTCTGCTTTTATACTATCTGACCTCTCAGCAGCTTCCAACACAGTTGACTAACCCCCATTCTTCTTGAAATACTTTCTTCTCTTCCGTGTGTTCATACTATTCAGGTTTTTCTCTCCGTCTTTGGCCACTCTCTCAATGTTAAATTTATATTTCCACTTTTTTCTTTAATTAGCTGTGAATATGCCAAACTATGTACTCAATATCTCTATTTACTTAACTAATAAGCATTGCAAACTTGACCCCAAACAAACCGCTGATTTCTAGTCTCAGTTCCAAAGATGCTCTTCCCATTTCTCCACAACTTAGTGAGTATCTATTTAATGTTGAAGCCAAAAAGCTAATGATACAAAATTAGTCAGTGAGAACTGGGACTTTAACTGGGGTCTTTGGGCTCCAAATATACTATCCTTTCAACTTCATCATATATTTTTATACATATATCTCTCTATCAATTTTAATTAATGGAGAAGAGTAAAAATAGTGATAAATAGAATAAATAATTTCATGTTTTTTACCTAAGCTCTCTCGTGAACAGACATACTTAGGGTCACTAAATTCTTCATTTTCCTCCACTGCATAAAATTCTATGTTTCTTTAATGCCTGGGTCATCAGTGAAGTCTTAAGGTCTGTTGCTATATTTCCACTGCTTAAAGACAGTGCAATTTTGCTATGGTGATATGTCTTCTAAAGAACAAACTAAATAAAATTTACTAATAATTAGGATACAACTTCTTCTGAAGTGAGCCTTTTGCTTAATGCCCTGAGGCAGAGAAACATGGATGGGTTTTTTCTTATTATTAATATTTTGACTTTTTAATGTGGCCAGGAACATTTTACAAATATCTGAAATAAAACCTCTTGTAATATGACAGGTGCATTCTCAGTTATCATGAAAGAGGGGGCCAGTATTAATGAGTTATGAGTTAAAGGCTTTCTATAGCATTTACTTGGGAAAGCAGTTTACCCTAGAGTTGAATACATTTGGTTGAAGTGTGGTTTTAGATTTGTTTTTCTTAAGTGAATATTTCGCTAGCCAAATTCTTTGTGCAGCTCTCACCAAGCTTCAATATTTACTAACTGACATACAGAACTTTCTTGATAAAAACTAGTATTTTGAGTTGTTTCAAAATCTGTAGGTGGAGTAAATGTTTTGAGAGCATGGTAATGTTTAATGATGAATTATGTGCTCTTTATATAGCACGTATATTTTAGGAAAATATTGTTTTAACATTTTACTAGGAAAATAATATTGTATATTTATATAATCTCTTCTCAGAGGCTCTCACAACATCAGATCCCCATGGTGCACTGGACATGAACTATCACTATTTTATGATTAGAAATTGGTTAAATAAGACTTCCCCAAATTTCCAAGCGATATGTAGTTTAACTTAAATTTAATGCATTTAAAGAGATATAAAGAGAGAGTAAATAATAATTACTTTTTACCTATGAGAAACTACAAGAGTCATTTTAAAAAGTATTTTAAAGTGAAAAATTTTAAGTACTATGGTTAAATATCATCATCTGTATGAAGGACACAAAATCTTAGCTTACTTCTATTGGGCAGTTATAGATCTGAGTATTCCCTTGTTTTAGTCTCATCCTATCTAATAAAGAGGGAATATGCAAATTAACTGTCACACAGTCACAAAGATGGCGGTGCCAATAGCCACAAGATGGTGGTGCCCAGTCCCCTCAGCCCCACTGGAGTCCCGCAGTCCTTCCAGCCCCGCCGGGGGGATGGCAAGCACACAGTGCAGCCGGACCCACCCTCAGCCCCCCAGCCACCCAGGGCTGGCCCGAGGTGCAGGCAAGCCTCTGATTTCTACTGCCCAGCCTCCTAGGGCTGCCCAAAGCTCAGGTAACCAGGGCTGGCCGAGGCTTCCACTGCTGTCAGTGGCAGCAGCAGAGGTGTGATGGGGCATTGCCTTCCCCTGATTGCTAGGTCACCTCCTGCCCCTGAGGGCTCCCGGACTGTGAGAGGGCGCAGGCTGGGCTGAGGGACCCCTCCACCTCCAGTGCATGAATTTTCATGCACCGGGCCTCTAGTATATATTTACATTTTAATGGTGTTATAATAATATTATTTATAAGTAAAGTATTACCAGAAGTCTTAGAGCTGCATTGATCACAGAAAAATAACAAGAATAGGAGCCAAAATTTGAAAGATGTCTCCCTAAAGAGTATATGTTAACATATCATGAAAAATCAGTTCCTTTTATTATTTTAATTTTTCCTTTAGCTTTCTAATTTTCTCAGACCTAAAATAGCTATTTCTAAACCCAAAGGGCCTCTTATTTTCAGCAATAAATTGATTAGCATAATTCTTTTTTGTTTATTCAATTATTCAAAACCTATTTTTGAACATCTGTTATCAGCTTGGTAATAGAGGATAATGATGGCATGAAGAGAGGTGCTCTGGGACACATAGGGAAGCTGCCTTCTATAGCCTGGAGGCCAGGGATGAGGGAGGATCATTTCTATTCTGTAACTGTACAGGAACTATAGCACATACCTAGGCAGTTTCAATGGCAATATAGACTTTCAAGGAGTACCACAATCCCAAGTACCCTTGCCATTATTTCTCATCTTCTTTTAAAAGATTAAGGTATTAATAATGGAAGGAAATGAATCACTGTAGACATTCTCATTAATAAGAGTTTCTGTCCAAGCAACACAAATGAAGAACAATAGAGGACAATGATAAAAATAGCAGAGTACCTACATCCATACTTTTAACAATGATTCAAAGCATTTTTAAATTTCTCATTTCTTCACTTAGAAAATGATTGATTATAATGCCTTTGTGCTCAATATAATTGGCATCCATATGGTGAATTTGATGTCACCCAAAATGCCCCAAATTAACATGTACTGGGATCAGCAAATTGGTTTTCAGAGTAATAGTATGTTTGTATAATAAGTGACTTTCATATACCTCAATGCTAATTAGCACATTAAAATGATATTATTTAAATATGATCAGCTAATTCATTGGTTTTGTGTTCATACTTCTGTTTCAAGGCTATTTTTAACAGTATTTTCAAGTACTCCTAGCCTCTAGAAAGGACAGATAATAACATACCATTAGCGTGAGAACAGAAGAAATGTCAGCTGGCAGACAACCTCTGTGCTTTCTGATTACTGATTCAATACACATTTTTTTTTTTATGTTCTGAAAAAACTGAGAATCTCCAAAGGTAAATGTCATTTAAGATAAGTGTTTAATAACCAGTGGTGGACTATTTCCCTTTCTACACCATTTTGTCAACTTAATATTACTTATAGGTTTATTAGCGTTTTGATATTGTATAGACATTTGCAATCCTTAATAGCCCCTCAGACTTTTACTTTTATATGTGTAGAGGATTGATAAATTTCCAATAAAGTGTGTTGTCCTCCCAACAGAGTATTCCTCTTGTTGACATATACTCAGGTTTCTCTGCTGTTATGCTAATAACCCTCTTCTGCTTGTTTGGAAAGGGATTGAACTGGAAATTGTCAATAGCTGTGAAAAGAACAATGGTGGTTGTTCACATCACTGCGAACATGCACTTGGTGGGCCCCATTGTTCCTGTAACCATGGACACCGGCTTGATTCAGATGAGAAAACATGCATAGGTAATGTATGGTAAATGCCATCTTCCTTTAGAGCTGTCCAGGATTCATTTAGCCCTTTCCTCTCTAATACTTATTGCCGTAATCTGAGCTACATCCCTCAAACTGCGTGGAGAAATAAATCAAACAGTCTCTGGCTACTAGGTAAATGTAAAAGAAATATTGATTGGCAGAAGACATCATGATCTTTGGATATTTACTTTAAAGTGAAAGGAGCTTTAAAACATTTAACAAAATATATGGACTTAGTTTTATTTCAGAAAAATATCCCAAGGCCTATCTAACCACTGAACGCAATTTGTAACTCAACAAATGCTACTACGTACCCTACTTCTCTCTACCCCATGCAGAAACTCAATCATATGCATTTCCTTTTCTTTCTTTAAAATATATTTTTATTGATTTCAGAGAGTAAGAGAGAGGGGGAGAAGAGAAATAGAAACATCAATGATGAGAGAGGATCTTTAATTGGCTGCCTCCTGCAAGTCCCACACTGGGGATTGAGCCCACAACCTAGACATCTGTCCTGGTCAGGAATTAGAATCAAACTGTGACCTCCTGGTCCATAGGTGGATGCTCAACCACTGAGTGACGCTGGCCAGACTGCATTTCCTTTTCTTTAAAAAATATATATATATATATATATATATATATATATATATATATATATATATATTTTTTTTTTTTTTTTAAAGAGAGGAAGGGAGAAGGATAGAGAGTTAGAAACATTGATGATGTTTCTAGAAACATTGATGAGAGAGAAACATCAATCAGCTGCCTCCTGCACACTCCCTACTGGGTATGTGCCCACAACCAAGGTACATGCCCTTGACCGGAATCGAACCTGGGACCCTTGAGTCCACAGGCCAATGCTCTATCCACTGAGCCAAACTGGTTAGGGCTGCATTTCCTTTTCAACTTGGTGATGGCTTGGATGCATGTTCAACTTTGGTATGACAGGCACCTACATTCCAAAAGAAAACTTTAAAATTCTTTGGAAATCCCAACTCAAATGCATTTTTAATAAATAACTTTTCTGACATATTATTAGAACTCATAGCATTAGAGACAATGAGAAAAATAAATTTTACTTCAACCTTGCTTCATAATGAATGTGGAATTTAGAACTTCTGCGAAAAGGGAATATCTACTGAAAAGAGGGAGAGTGAGCATCAAACTATACCATTATATGCTCTGTGCCTGAGAGCACCTACAAGCCCCTCTAAAGCAATTTGCCATTATTCTGGAATTAAGTATCATATTTGCTTGTTTTTTGTGTGTTGCTTTATATGACCTTTCTTAAAAATTATGAATACTAAAAAAATGTTTGACCATTTTATGCTATTCAGAATGGTTAGAGACAAACTAGAGTATCATAAAAGATGTGAATTTCAAAGATGTAAGTATTTGGAATTTCTTTTCTTATGTGACAGTATGAGCTTCAAGGGATTTTGAAGTTTTCTGGTTTCATAAATCATTTAACCAAAACAATGTCATTACTTGTATATCTTGATCCAACATTGCCTCCTGCATTTTTTTGAGTCTACAGTTGCTGCCTTAATGAAACCCATTGCTTTCATTTCTTCTTCTTATTTAATGAAAAACTTGCTTATATTTTTCTACCTTGCTAATACCTATATCTCTGGAAAAAATAAGGGGTTCCTTTTTTTCTTCCTCCTTCCCTGCCTTGCTCTCTACTTGTCTTTTCACTAAACCTTTTGTTTGCGACTTACAATTTTGTGTCTTTCCTTATTCTTTGAAAAGTACAATTCAGTAAAATTCGTATTTATAACTAGAAAAAAATAGCATCTGCCATGGTCAAAATATAGAAAATTGCATATTTATGAGATTTCAGCATGACATTATATTGTTTATGGCTTAAGTTTATTTCATTTCCCAACAATAAATAACACTCATTCCTAAAGACCAAATATTCACTATAGTAAGGCAATGAATTGTTTGGAGAGTACACATACAAACTTTGCTTATTTACCTGAGAACAGATTAAGGTCATGGATGATTTGTAAAAATATTCATATCTGGAGGAAATTAAAGAATTTTCTTTTTAGCTTATTTTAGAATCAACATTTTTTATATTTGAGAATGTACAAATAAATGGGAAAATAAGTTGTCCAGTCTGCAAATTGTCAGCCTGTCATTCCCAACTGCAAAAATGTATTAGGGCTAAAACCTAGATATGTGTTAACACAATTTGAAAGACAGCTATAGAAAATCCAAGTGTCTGATCAGCAGTAAGCTCTCTACATTTAACAATCATTAGATATTAGAAACACAATTTTTTCTAACCTTTTTGAGTTTGTTCAACAGCTATGTAGGGTGGGGGGGGTCACATACAAAAGATCATTTTTTCCAACGTTTAATTTTCATGCTTTTCTGAAGTCAAAACTGAAATTTTTACTTGGTTTGCCTGGCTTCAATTGAAGCTCTATTTTTGATGAGAGCTAAATTTTTATGAATAGGTGAATTTCTCTGCAATTGGCAATACTGACCAATGTAAGAAAAACATGATTATCAATGAGGAGGAAAATAAAAAGAGAAAAATTAGCAAGCAAAGATCTTACCAAATAAGATCTGAAAATAAGTCAAAGAATTTAGGAAACAGGTGATGTAAGTGTTGAAGGGACACAGCGTTTTAAGAAAGGCTTGTGATGTAAGAAGGGCGGGTTTCAGGTGAATTTCAGCCTTGGATGGTTTACAGGAGACAAGCTAGAAATCACCCCAGAGGAATGATGATAGAAGAATCTAAATGGATCATAAATTGATAGACTGTGGAGCTCATTTTCCAATTGTGATACAGTTGTGCTCCTAGAACCTGAGAACAAGGAATCCTGAGACATACGTGTTTGGAGGCTCTGTTAGTATTTGAGAAGACTTTAAAATATTAAAAGAAAACATTAAGGATAATGTTTTAAATTAAATAAAACTGCATTATTAAAAGCAATTTTGCCCTCTCTACTCATGCTATTTAACCCAAAGGACAAAGGATGGTTTAGTAAAAGAGAGGAAAAAATATCACCGAGAATTTTGTGAGTAGCACTGCTTCTGACATTTTGCAGGAGAAAGAATGTTTTGTGTCCAAATGACCTTCCTTTAGAAGTTGTATGGTGACCCCTCACCTTAGATAATTGACTGCATTTTCTTTCCTCCCTTTCTCTTGTCTACATTTCCTTACACTGGTACCCTTTCCAAGGTTAATTGAGACATTGACCTTTTATATCTGTGGCTGCTCATGTAGTTAGGGAGCAATGGGGCTTTGAAAACTCAGCACTGACAGGCCAGCCAACATACCAGCTCAACAAACACAAGGTGGAATTGAACCAAGAGCCTACAGCCAAAAACCCTGACCACCCAATTCCCAGGCGTCTAGCCTGAGGGAAACAGTGGGTGAAGAGTCTGTTGTTACTCCTTGGACAATTATGTCAGGAATGATCACCTTAAAACTCAAGCCAAATAGATTAGTCTTTGGCTAAAGGGTTTCAATTTGACTTAATTCTGGTGCATTTTTATTTTCCTCAGAGCAGTTATGTATGTGGACGAAATATTCGGGATTGTAGAATTCTGGGATAACAATGCTGAAGGACACTTAAAGAGCATCACGTAGAAAGCTGTTTATCTGATAGGACATGCCAGGGTAATGTCACCAACAGTAAAATGAAAAAACCTGACCCGCTCATCCTAGCCAAAGCATCATCCCAAAGTTCAAGCAAAGCCTCTGAAATATTCTACAATTCAAAACACAATATTTAAAAAGATTGTCTGCCCTCTCTCCAAATTGCAGCTGCCACTTCTCTTCCCAGTTTTGTGAATTCCATTTCCTTGCAAAGCTCTGTCATCTGAAGGTCTAGAACAAGTGTAGGACTCCCTCCTCTTTGCTCTCAAGTGTTCACTAAGTGGAATTTTTACCCTTCCTCTCAAGCTGTTTCGATGTTGTTGTTGTTGTTCTTCTTCAAGTTCTCTGTTTATTTAGTCAAATTGCTGTTTAAACTGGAAAAATAGCAGAAATCTCTTTTCCTGTGCTTATAAATGCATTTGGAGATTATTTACATACTTTTAAAAATAAATGACAGGCCTGGGAAACACATGCAGGAAACATAAATGCGAATGTGAGCGTCATTCTTTCTGTGTTATAGTTGCTTTGATGTCTGTACAATGTGGCCTGAGAAATAGAAATTGAGTAGTAAAACAATTTGAATTTATAAGTGAGGCTTTAATTTAATTCTATAGTTTAGTGAAATTCCTGTCTCTGAAACAATAGAAATGTCCTTTTCCCCTTCAGACCTTGATGAATGTGAGAGTGGAGAAGCCTGCTGTGCCCAGCTCTGCATCAACTATTTGGGAGGCTATGAATGCAGTTGTAAGGAAGGCTTTCAGATCAGCTCTGATGGTTGTGGGTGTGATGGTAAGTTCCTGCGATCTAATATGAAATCACTGGTGTGATGAGGCAATCAGTGAAGGAGGAACATGTGAGGAAGGGGGTTAGGATGGGAAAGGGAAGGCCTTGCCCTGAAGACACTTGGATGTCTACCTGGTTCTACTAATGCAAGTTTTAAGATGCAATTTTATAATTTTCTAAGTTACTTGTTAAAATTGGTTCACTTATCTTTCAGGTGATTTCTAGATTATGTATTTGTTTTCACAAGAGAGTATGAATTTAATGAGTAGAGTTAATTCACTTTTTTTACACCATTACGTTAAGAACAGCTCATTTGAGCCATTGCTATCACTTACTTTTTTTAAGTTTGTTTTTAAAACATGGAATCTTTAAATTTTCGCTTTATAATCATTACCATTATTTCGAACCACATTTTTCTTCAAATCAAAGGAAACATAAGATGATCTTTTTTAATAAGTCAACATATATAAGAATATCATGCCTCAGAAAAAATAGTGTTTCTTTGCTTAAAGAAACAAATTCCTGAATTATGTTGAGCTTGATAGGTATGTTTTTTTTTTTCATATAGACACTAAGCTCCTCAGCCTTGCAATGTAGGTAATAGCAAAGAAAACACAGTTATGGTATCTATATATTCTAAACACAGTACAATATATTACCATTTACCATATTTAATCCAATTAACAGGAGCCAAGAAATTTGAATTTCATCGACCATCTGCTCTTAAGCAAAGTCAGCCAAAAGATAATTGTATGGTGTGAATATACATACTTGGGTACATGCATCCAAATTGAAAAGGTATCATAATCTGAGGCAAAGCTTAGAAACCCAGCTTCAACAGTAAACTTTTACTATTGTGAACACATTGACCAAAGTCTAGGTTCAGATATGGACAGTCACATGAAATTAAAGCTTAGAGTTCTTCCATCTCTAAAATTCTCCATAAACCTTGAACAGAATTATGCATGGAATAAATGCTTCATTACAGAGATGGAATAATTCAAGAATGAATGAAAATTATACAAAATGGTGTACAGCCTGAGACCATTGAATTTATTTTGTTTTAAATTCATCATCAAAACCTCATGAACAAGGTCTCAGAAAGACCTTGTCTGTGTAGATGAACTACAATAAACTTGAGTGAAAGAAAAAAAAATGGCAGGATATACTTGAGAAAGTGTCCAAGGCTAAGCTTTCTATAGGACAGTACATTGTCATGAATTAATAAAGGTGACAACAGGAACACAAATATGCCCATGACTTCACAATGTCTATTTTATCTCTCAGTGTCTAAAAGCAGACATTGCTTAAATGTTCCTAGATGTGGACGAGTGTCTGGATACCAGCATAGTCTGTGATCAAGTATGTATTAACTCTGTGGGAACATACCACTGTGCTTGTGAAGAAGGCTACAGAATTGGAAGTGATGGAAAAACTTGCATCTGTAAGTCACTGTGAAGAATCTCATGTGTCTCTTCTAAACTACTTCCACCCTCATTTTCTTCTTCAGGGACAATGGAGACCTCATATTCCTTCACTCAACCTGTCCTCCCCTTTCCTCACAGAGTGAGATCTTTCCCTTTTGTTCTCTCTGCTGCAGTGTCAGCTCTGTGATAGCTGCTTCTCACCCTCATTTACAAGGGACTTTTTGAAATGGCCTCAAAGAGTTCTTCCTTTCAGTGGCCCCCTGCCTTGGCTGTCTAGTTCAAACTCTCTCATTTTTCTCATCCACCCTTGCTCGGTTTTTCCTTCTTTTAACCAGCATGTTGAATCCAGCCATTTTCCTGTGTGGTCTTAGCTTTAGATGATGATGAGCTAGAGGAAGGAGAAGAGGAATTAGAAGTTGTGAGGTTCGCAGGCCTTCTGTTCAAGAGCCCGCCTAGACTGCTTCATTATGTTGCTCCCTCTCTGCCTCCCACCTACCAAGATGAAGAAGATGAGGACAAAGTGGGAAAAGATATTCGAGGAGAACTATCTCTATTGCCCAAAGTTGGTGAGTAAAAGAATTTATCTCAATGCAGTCACCTCTTTTTTTTATTATTAGAGAATCCACGTAAATCATTTTATAAACAATTTCATTATCCATACTTAATGCCACCAAATATTTTAACATTTTAACAAGATGTTAGCAAGAAAAGTGGGGCCAAAATCACTTCTGAGCTTCCTAGCAAACCCATCATCTTTTGTCGTCCTTCCCTTTCACAATAAAGGGTTGCTATATAGCAGTGGTTCTCAACCTTCCTAATGCCGCGACCCTTTAATACAGTTCCTCATGTTGTGGTGACCCCCAATTTCATTGTTACAAATTGAACATAATTAAAGCATAGTGATTAATCACAAAAACAATATGTAATTATATATGTGTTTTCTGATGGTCTTAGGCGACCCCTGTGAAAGGGTCGTTCGACCCCCAAAGGGGTCGCGACCCACAGGTTGAGAACCGCTGCTATATAGGTGTGGGTACACGGTGTTGGGGGCTGTTCAAGTGCAATACCGTGAAATGGAGCTGAAAAGTATCTTTAAATTAACATAATGGTGAGGATTGGGACCTTTCAGTTCTGACTATTAAAACTCCATTAGAAGTCGCTTTTATATATTTAAAAACTTACTTTAAATTGCCTTGAAATCTAGATCCTTCCCAGTTTTTAAAACAATGAAAACTAACTGTTTAATATATTCAAATGGACCAAGAAAGTATCTTATAATTGTGAACAGTTTTTCTTAAATGCATATATCCACACAACAGAACTCAAGCATCAAATCACTTCTGATCAAAATAAATTAGCATTTCCTCTCTCAAATGTAACAGTTTGCAGCCAGTCTGCTGCTTCCTTTTCTTTTCTTTGTCAAACAGAGCTGCTCTTTTTGTTCTCCCTCTATTCGCTGTAGTTTAACAGAGCTTGATGATTGCTTCAGGATGTATTCCGTAAAATGGCAGAAATATCTTCATGCTTCGGTGAATCACAATAATAATATTAGTAAATGCATCTGCATAAAAGTAGAAATGCTTTACTGTTTCTTCATTAAACTTCTGATACTTCAATGACTGAAAGTCTGAATGGAAAGAGTTCAGGGCTACCAAGGCAGCCAGAACTTGAGTGGCCAAGATCTAGAGAGGAGAGACCCAGACAGGTGAAATGGATTAACTCTGCTGCTTTTCTCCTTGAGCCATTTGCTAATGTATGGGCTGTGCAGGCAGAGAAGTCATGGAATCTAAAAGGCAGCTGCTAAGAGGGCAAGGAGCTGAGCACAGTTACCAGCAGTATCATGGTGATGGGGAGGTAGAGTCCACAGCCCAGGATCTGCCAATGGAGAGAGGGCTTGCTCAACATAACAGACATTCAATTGGGATGCCTGAGAGACCCCACTAGAAACAGGGGAAAAACTTGAAACAATCCTTAAAACAACGGAAATCAAATCTCTCCATCCTTATTCATATTAAGGTAATTTCCCTCAAAAAGAGAATGGAAAAACACTTCATGATACACTTATACACTAGAATACGATACAGACTTAAAAAAACAACAACTAAAAACTAGTGTAAGAGCAGTATGGGTGAGTCTCACAAACATTACATTGAGTGAAAGAAGAGTGACACAATTCTATTTATCTAAAGTTCAAGAAGAGGAAAAGCACCAAATGGCAGGAATATTGATTATTTTATCTGGGATCGATGATAATTTCTCTTCATACTTTTTAAACTTTATTAAATATTCTAAATATTCTTTTGGGACTGTATTTCAATAGTATCATTGGAAAATATAAAATAACATCTACTTTAAAAGATATTTCTTTGCCGTTGTCTTTTTCTGGGGCTTTAAGAAATATCTTCAAGAACTGAAGAGTTATATTGTGTGTGTGTGTGTGTGTGTGTGTGTGTGTGTGTGTGTGAAGTGTGACTGTTTCATCTCCATTTTCAGTGACGTAGACAGTTTGAACTAACTGAAAATGTACCATATTCCAGTCTGTTTAGATCACACCTTTGGACATGATTGCAGTTTGAGCTGTGAGGACTGTATGAACGGAGGCCGGTGCCAGGAGGGAAAGAGGGGGTGCTCTTGCCCAGCTGGCTGGGGTGGCATTCTTTGTAATGAAAGTGAGTGATACCCTGAAGAATTGGTAAGAGGGTGCTATCTTCTCCTTTACTGTTGCTAGACCACTGGTGATGAGTTCTCCTCTATGTGTGTTCTCCCTAAAATGTTTTATCAAGGTAAGCAATTGATATGGATGAGAAACCAATTTATTTGTTGTGCCTAGAGAATGCCTATGAAGCACCGAGGTTTTAAAGTGAACATGTGATTAAAAGGGAAGATTTTGTGTTCCCTGGAAAACTTGATGTACTGTTTCTTATTTATCCACGGAGCATAAAAGTTAATAAAGGATCCTAACACTCTAGGCCAGGGGTGGGCAAACTTTTTGACTTGAGGGCCACAATGGGTTCTTAAACTGGACCGGAGGGCCGGAAGAAAAGCATGGATGGAGTGTTTGTGTGAACTTATATAAATTCAAAGTAAACATCATTACATAAAAGGGTACGGTCTTTTTTTTTTTTTTAGTTTTATTCATTTCAAACGGCCGGATCCGGCCCGTGGGCCATAGTTTGCCCACGGCTGTTCTAGGCCTATTAAAAATCCCTCCATTTAAATAAGTCATTAGGCCCAGGCAAGCTATTCCCAATAAAGACAAAAAAAAAAAAAAAAAAAAAAAAAAAGATTTGTTCTGCAAAGTGTAAGTAATGAGATTGCTTGACTGCTGCTTCTTTTCTTTTGTGTGTTTTTTTTCTTTTTTTTTCCTTTCAAAATATGTTAGTACAGCCAATGGCACTTTTAAGTATTTTATATGTCTCTCATAAAAATATAAAAGATTAAAAATGATACCTATAATAAATGTATTCTTTATATTTTAAATGGAGGTGTGCTTGCAGGTACTAAAACTACCAAGTAATAAAAACAAAATAAAAAACGAAAACTACCAAGTAATAAAAACAAAACTATCTTTGTTTTCTCTTTCTCTTTCTCTTTTTAAAATTACCTTATAACGTTTTTAAGAGAAAGGTTTTCTTAGCCTTTGTGATTAGCTTAGATGATATGAGCAGATTTTTCATTTGAATCCCCAGCATACAGGAAGAAAAAGCACAAATATTGTTTCTATTAGGAGATAGATATGATCTTGAGTCACAACATATGAAGTAGCTTAACCAAGATTACTAGCTAGGTCTTAAGGACCTTCCTTAAGTATCCCTCTGCTCATGTGTCTCTTCTGCTAAAAAAAAACTTTAATAAGAGTGACCTATTTCCTGATACATAAAGCATATGTTTCTGATCTACTCACTAGTGACCCTCTAAAATCAGGCCCTTCTCAATTTTTTTTGCTTTTGATCTTAATCACAACTCTTTGCTCAGCTTATCATTTCCAAGAAACTAAACCACTCACTACTTATTGCTTTGCACTTTCCATTTTTGTGCCTTTTGCTCAACTGCCATTTTTGTCCATTTCCACTTATTGTATGAAGTCTTTTTGATGGCCCCAGTCTAACCTCAACTATTTATATTTCAGTGAATTTAAAGTCTCTCTCTCTCTCTCTTTCTCTTTGATTAGAGACACCTATTCTCCTGTTCCATTTCTTTGACTAGACCCAGTGCTCATTGTCAAGGTCCTACTCATGTTTCTCAAAACTGGAGGCACCTAGTGCATAAATTAACAAATAAAGAAAAGTTAATATTAAAGTATTCAGTTATATTGACCTGCAACTTGACATTGATCTGCAACTGCATAAAACTAGAATCAATAAATGTTATTGCATGAATAAAAGGAAATAAACATTTTACTTTATATTGTAAGTTTTGTTGGAAAATATGTATCTTCCAAACCCTTCATTTCTAGCATGGCAGCATGAAAAATAAAACTAAAAATCTGTCTCAAATACATCAGAATATAGCATGTCTAATATAAAACTAATATAGTGATATTTAAAATGAACTTGCTGATAAAATGAAGATAAGATGCCCCCTTCTTTGACTTTAGAAAACTTTGAGAATCTTTTAAGTTTTCACATGGTCCTTCCTGTACAGGAGTCTGTCCCTGAAAGCAGATTATATATATATATATTGCTTTACTCTCTGCATTTCTTAAGAATTCTTTACAAAGATGAAACGGAGTATTCCAAATGGAAGAAAAAAATGTTCACTGATTCTTTAACAAAAAATGGGGAGTGAGAACTTTTTTTAAAATCCCTATAAACTGCAATAAATGGATGTGACCAATCATTCATCATCCATATTTTTAAAAGTCCCAGCTGTTTAAATGCTGCAAGGGAACTTTTAAAAAAGAGCATTCTAAAGAGATCTGGAACGTTAGTTTTCCCACTGAGTAAGTAGCTCTTCTAGCCCAGCGGTTCTCAACCTGTGGGTCGCGACCCCTTTGGAGGTTGAACAACCCTTTCACAGGGGTTGCCTAAGACCATCGGAAAACACATACATAATTACATATTGTTTTTGTGATTAATCACTATGCTTTAATTATGTTCAATTTGTAACAATGAAAATACATCCTGCATATCAGATATTTATATTATGATTCATAACAGTAGCAAAATTACAGTTATGAAGTAGCAATGAAAATAATTTTATGGTTGGGGGTCACCACAACATGAGGAACTGTATCAAAGGGTCGTGGCATTAGGAAGGTTGAGAACCACTGTACCTATTCCCTTTATCGGTCTATGATGAAGATATCTGCTTTGAAGTGTTAGGAATTTTCCATGACGTTAGAATGAAACAATTTAAAAATTATCACATTAATTTTAATAGCACCTTTCAGGACTCCATTTCTTTTGAAGAGATTTCATATTGAATATTTCATTTGTTATTATGACACTCTATCCAATTGACAGGGAAGATTATTTTCATATGACAAATGAATGGGTTATATATGGAGGGGAGGCTTCATGACTCCTTCCAAATCATCCAGCTATGGTTTGGGGTATGTTTGTTTAAAAATTTGTTCCTCCAGGCCAATTGCTCTGTTTGATGCTAATGAATTACTTAGCATATCTGTGCACTATGTGGTATCATATTCTACTGTGTGGGGTAGTGACAGATAATAGCATGGTTTGCAGATGTTGAGTTGATGACTTGCTGTAATCTAGATACTGTGCAAGTTATGTAAACTTCCTTAGCCTTCTTTTTTCACGTGGATTTTTTCTACTCATCCCTTCTATTGTCACTGTAAGAATTCAAAGACTTACTACATGTAAATTAGCAATGTAGACCTAAACCAGTATTTGTTGACAGTTTTTCTCTCTTATTCCTTTTGTTTTCCTCTTTCCTTTTCATAGTAGCCTAGGGCTTGAAAGTAAAGAAAAAAAAAGTGCATAAGAAGCCAAGTTTCCTTATAAGCATCTGGGATGGTATGGGTGGGTGAATAGAGGAGGTGATATAAATGTAGTTTTGTAATATGTAGCCTATTATGATAAAATATCAATTAAAATGGCTACTGACATTTTCTAAACAGCTGTATTTATCCAAGTTAAAATTAAAATAAAGCTACAGACATTTTTCCCAATTTATTATTTTTATTGGGCTACTGAACACTTTCCCCCAAAACAACAAAATAGTTGTTTGTTTGACTTCATCATTCTTTGATGAAGAATGTAAATTACCTTGGGACCCTCAAGACAGTCTCAGTTGCATTTATTCCTGGTGAAAAATAAATGCCATTCTTTTCCTACATTTTCTTCCCATTTTTTTAAATAGAAGGTGCAGTTTGTTTCTCATTAAAGTTTTTGGAGTTATACAGCAAGGATATCTAAGCTTTGAAAATGTGATGGTTAGAGTTTAAGGAACAAGGTAAATTTTGTATGCAAACTTTCTTAGCAGCGCCTCAGCAATCATTTTAAGTACCTGCATCAGTAATCCCGAGGAATTATTAGGCCATTTAAACTGGGAGCGTGCCAGAGACACTTCTCAGGTCTGCAAATTACAAAGATTTTGATTACTTGATATCCATTCTAATAGGAAGACAAGATTGTTGTGTGTGTGTGTGTGTGTGTGTGTGTGTGTGTGTGTTTTCCATTTGTATCACAATGAGTATGTTATACTGTGATTGCTCAACTTCTCCACTTCCTTCATAGCTTGTTCCCCTGAGACCAGTGGGGAAGAATGTGGAAGCCTCTGTGATTGTCAGAATGGAGGCATCTGCGATCCTCTAACTGGGCAGTGCCAGTGCCCCCCAGGGGTGCATGGGAAAACCTGTGAACATGGTAGGACTGTCTGGTGCTGGTCACATGAGACAACTCTTTAAAGTCTTGAGACTTACTTATTTGCTTTTCATAATTAAAAGGAGGAAAGATGAAAATCAGAGGGAAAGAGAAGAAATTATGAATGAAAACTTACAAAATGCCATTGAGGCTGTGTGTAGATTTTTCATAGAGACCAGGGGAGAGGCCCCATTTTCTACATAGGTTGATAAAGCCAAAAAGTGAACTGCTTTCCCAGGCCCAAGAGCTGAAGACAGATAGTCAATGAAGATATGTCTTTAGGGATTGCCAGAGATCATGAGGAGTTTATTAGGGTCCCACAGATCATGGAACTGGGGAGATGGAAGCCAAGTTTACTTCACTCTCTTGAGAGTTACATGAAGGCTCCTACTGGCGTCCCAAATATTCATTCCCCGGGATAATATATATTCATTCATTCAAATTATATAAAGTCTTTGCAAGGCACTGGGCCACACATTATGATATGGTAATATGTGCTTTGTGATCAGAACATGAAGTTTGAGCAACTTCTAGAAAAGGTGCACTGCAGCAGAAGCTTGCAAAATGAGGGGCATGAGACAGGGAAAGTGTGAGGGAAGAGCATGTCCAGACTCTGAAGTGGGTAGGAGTGAGGTGCCTTAGAGGAACCCGTCAGCTGGTGGAGTAAAAGTCCTTCGGAGAGTAGTAGTGCTGCACGAGGCAGTCGAAGTAGAGGCTCATAGTCTTGTTAAGTTTGGAGTTTTAATCTGACAGGAGTGTCCAATCATTATAGAATTTAGGCAGAGGGTAATTTTTAAAAGATCTCATTAGCCTCAGTCCACCCAGATTGGGAACATCCCACCTTTTGCAAGCTCCTTATTTCATGTAACAACAGCTCTAGCAAGTTTTGCATATGAGTTAATGTGTGCTTTGTTTGTCCTCCCACCTCTAGGATGCCCTAAAGGACTCTTTGGGAAGAACTGCAAAAGGAAATGTAACTGCGCCAACAACGGCCATTGCCACAGGGTGTACGGTGCCTGTGTGTGTGAGCCAGGGCGCTATGGGAGGTTTTGTCATCTGAGTAAGTCACAGGCACTACATTTGCTCTCTGTGTGAAGCAAGGAGGCTCAGAAAAGTACCAAAAATTAGAAAAAGAGACTAAAACCATAATTTACACACACACACACACACACACACATATGTATGTATATGTGACAATTTATGTTCTAGTCTTTGTTTAGGCTTCTTATTATAGAGACTCTAGATTTTGATGAATGAAAGAAAACTATTTTGAATTCTTTACGTGTTTTTCTCATTAGTGTTTACCTTAATTATTGAGAAAGGAATGCTACTAGCTCATTTAGAAGGAGGCTTGGCACTTTGTGGGAGCTGCATATTAAAATGAACAGAAAAAGTTTCCATTATTTCTGGGTTCTAGTGCGTAACAATATCATTCCCTAAAATTTCTGCAACAGGCTATTTATTTTGCATTTTGGCCATCAATCATGTTTTGCAAAAGATGTGAGAACACACAATCACCAATGAGTACTTCAGTCTCTTGAGTAACATAGGATTTCTCCTAATGGGACATCTCTGGGTGCCCACCATCCCATCTTGTAGCTATGTGTGAGCACCTGCAAGCCTGAAACATTCTCCACCCTGTTCCTCTGCCTGTTCTGTGTGCCCTCCTCTGAAAGTCCTCCCAAGTGGACCTCAGAAATACCATGACCCATCCTCTTATCTAATAAAGAGGTAATATGCAAGTTGACCATCACTCCAACACACAAGATGGCCTGCAGGGGAGGGCAGTTGGGGGGACCAGGCCTGCAAGGGAGGGCAGTTAGGGGCAATTGGGCCGGCAGGGGAGCAGTTAGACATCGATCAGGATGGCAGGGGAGTGGTTTGGGGTGATCAGGCTGGCAGACAGAAGTGGTTAGGGCAATCAGACAGGCAGGCAGGCGAGCGGTTGGGAGCCAGCAGTTCTGGATTGTGAGAGGGATCCCAGATTGGAGAAGGTGCAGGCTGGGCTGAGGGACACCCCTCCCCCCTGCATGAATTTCATGCACTGAGCCTCTAGTTTCTTAATAACAGAGACCTTTTAGAGTATTATATTGCATTTTCAGTTGATTATCCATGGATTTTGTCTATTTTATAAAGGTATGTCCTGAGAAAACAGAGAGTAAATTGCGACTCCAAATAGAGACCCAGGAAGGCATCATGGAAAGCCAAACCTGGGTAATGAGGAACGGTCTGGCTTGGGTTAATAATATAGAAGAGAAGGGGAGAAGGCAGGGGTAAATGTGAAAAATGCAGGTGCAGAGGGCATGTTACAGAACATCATGTACCTCCTAGAATATGCCAAGAGGAGAAAACTCACCTAGAAACAAAGATAACATCATTTCTATTATTGTTCCTCCAGGGCAGCAATTGTCAACCTTTGCATCTAGTGGCATACATAAACTAATTACAAAAATTCTGCAGGACACCAACAAATTTTTTTTTGGTGATGTGACAAAAAATAGGTATAATTTTTATTGGTTTACCAAAAATAATAATAATAATTACCTACCCTTTTGCTCCAAAGTGAGTTTAAAAAAAAAATCAGGTGTCTATATTTGTACCTAGTATATAAGGATTTCTGGTACCAAGAATTAACCAATCAGATGCAACCTTATTTGTGACATGACCAATAAGATGCAATTCTATTCTAGTACCTGTATATTTATAGTTCAAGACTGGGCATTCACATCAGACAGCTGTTGTTGTGTTTTTTTTTATTTGACAATCTAAGGGAAAAGAGGTCAGTCCCCTGACTAAATAGTCAGGTATTGCATGTCTTAAAAATTCTTGCAGCACACCAGTTGAAAATCGCTGCTCTGGGATAACAGGGTACATCCCATTTTGTAGCAATAACTTTTGAATATCTTATAAGGCAATACTAGATTTTTTGGCCAAAAAAACACATTAAAATCATAACTCATCTGGTCAAATATTTGAAGAGCAAATGGTGGTGGTGGTAATAGTAGTTAGCATTTTGAATGTGACCATCTTTCAAAAAGATATGCACATTTCAATTTTTCAATACTTTTTGCTTAGATGTGAGGCCTCACTTATTAATGCCACTTGCCTGGCCCTGAGAAGCTTCAGTTTGAAAACCTATATTAATTTTCTAGAGCTGTTGTAATAAAGTGCCACAAACGGAGTGCCTTCACTGACGGATATCTATTGCCTCACAGTTCTGGAGTCTAGAAGTCTGGGATGAAGGTGTTAGCAGGCCATACTCCCTCTGAGGCACCAGGATCAGTTCCAGACCTCTATCCTAGCTTCCTTCGCTTATGACAGCATAACTCCAGCCTTCACATGGCATCCTCCCTGTATGAGTGTCTCTGTGTCCCAATGTCCTCTGTGTATAAGGACACCAGCCTTATCAGATTAGAGGCCCATCCTTCAGTATGACCTCATTTTAACGGATTACATCATTGATGATGTAGTTTACAAATAAGGTCACTTTCTGAAATACTGGGGGTAAGGACTTCAACATATGAATTTTTGGAGGACATATTTCAATGTATAACACTGCGTAGACACTGGATTGACTAAAGAAGTTACTTCTCCCACTTGTCCTTTTTTTTTTCTAGTCACATTTCCAGTGATAAGCTCTTGATATACCCACCTGTCACATTTTAAATACTCCATTGTGCCTGAGCTGTCCACTGAACCACTGTTCTGGATGCTGAGCCAGAAAGAGTAAGGGCATGGAAGTCAATGCAGGGAAGAGTTCTGGGATGAACAAGGAGAGGCCTGCACCAAGGAAGATAATCTCACTGAGAGACCTTGGGGATGGTGGGGCTGGGGAAGAACTCAGTACTTGAAAGCCACAGGAAAGATGAACAAGGATTAGTATAATTTATCATCCAAATGAGATGATATTAACAGTGAAAAAGGAGCCCTGTTAATAATTCTGTTCTGCTTTAGAGGTAACCCTGTCCATCCTGGCAGGGACAAGAATCACCCTACATCATGGCATTGTAACCACCACTCTCAATTATCTCTGCTAATAATAGTAGATATTAGAAGATGTTAATTTCCATTCACCAGAAAATCAATTGGCTTATTTTGTTCTTTAAAAGCCTATATAGGCATACAATACAATTACCTTGAGCCTGGAGGGCACTTGAAGGATCTTTCACTTGGTAAGTCCCTTGGACATCTGTAAGGAAAAGAAAAAATGGCCAGAGGTGTATTTTGGAAAGGGGATTGAATTACTGTAAGTAACTCCTCAAAGAGAGACCTAAGGGTAGGCTTTCCTGAATGCAAAGGTAGGATTTTCAAGTGATAATTCCTGTGCTATCATTCCATTTGTAAAATCTGATTGCATGGGGAAAATAGTGAAGGAAAGGCAAGCACCATTTGTCAAAGATGTAGCCAAGATAATGCTACTGTCAGGATGAAAGTTTTGTGTTATCTACAGAATGTAAAAGTATTTCTGATTACCATGTAATGAAAGGGAAGGGGAACAATGGGGAGCTTCACATCAGTGCTTGTCCATCATCTCCATGCTGTGGCAGGATGAATATGGGGCCTGGCAGGCCTTTGCAATCCTTGGAGAATTTTAACTATGGGCCCCAATGGAGCACATTGAGAAGCAATTTCTACCAGAAGCCCCAAAGCCTTTTAAGTAGTGCAGCCTTCACTGTTCACATCCACTTGCCAAAAAGCAAATGAATTGCCTGATTTGAAAGACATTTGTTTCCCTCTTTTTTGTTTTTTCCTTTTGGCAGTTAGGATGATACCCTTCTTTTCCCCATAATCAGGCCCTGCAGAACTACATGCCTGTGCACTAACAATGTGGAAAAAACACCAAGGTGTGGCTTTCAGGTGACAGTTTGCCTCAATTTGCTTGCAGACTGTCCCAAGGGGGCCTATGGGGCTGGCTGCTCTTCAGAATGTCAGTGTGTGGAGGAGAACACCCTGGAATGCAGCGCCAAAAATGGCAGTTGCACCTGCAAATCTGGTTACCAAGGCAACAGGTGCCAGAAAGGTACAATCTGATGCTAAATTTTCTTTCTTCTCCACTAACAACGCTCAGCCTTTGTTCAGCACCATCTGATCATTAATTATTTCATCCGCCAGTGTTCTCAGGAGATGGGTAAGCTTTATTAATCCCCTATTTGCAGGTGAGGAAACTGAGACACAGGGCAATAACCTTATTTAACCTTGCCATCTCAGCCTCTGCGTTAGCTGTCCCCTTAGGAGCTTGGGCAAGGAAGGGAAGAAAGATCACATTGCAGAGAACCTTGTCGTAAGAAGATTAAAGCTGGTCCGACACTTCTTTGAGGTGAACAAATCAACCAAGGGCACTGCTAGCTTTCAGAGTAAAAAAAAAAAATTCTCTTTATATCTAAAGACAGATCATTCAAACAAATACACCTCAAAATTCTAACCACGGAAACATGTTGGAAAATTTAAATCTAGTTATCAGTGTGGTCCTTTTGCATATTTCTAAGTATTACATAGTTTTTTTAAAATAAATATAGAAATATAAAAGTTTATGTACATCCTAATTCCAATTATAAGTAACATATGTTGATATAAGTGTGTCGGTGCATAGAAAGATTGGAAAAGGGTATTCCACGTTTTAGAAATGGCTGTCTCCACTGTGGTCTCATGGAGATCTTCTCCCTGGGTATCTGCAGGGTTCTTCCACTTTATCACCAAGCCTTAGGCCACCTTTTCACTGAACCTCCTCAGTACCACCCTCCTTAAAATTGCAACTTGTATGTCTTTTTGAACTCTAATTATTTTTCCCAAGTGCTTTTTATCTTTATACATAACATATCCTATAAATATTATTATGTCTAATATTTATTGCCTGTCTTGCCTGCTAGAAGCTAATCACTACAGGAGAAGGGCAGCTGTTCTTTTTGTTCAAAAAAGTGTCCCCAAACTCCTAGAACAATCCTGACATCCAGGACTTGGTCAATAAGTGTGCTCTGAACTGAATACATAAAATGAATCTTTAATTTTATTTTTTGTAGATTTTTTCTCATGGTATCATATATTCTGCATTAAGCACTTGGTACTGCTTTATTCAGGAGAAATTATCACAGTGAGATGGAACATATAACAAATGAAATGATCATAACTAACAGCAAGGTGAACTATTTGCCTTTGACATGATCCAAGAACAATCTTTTTTCCCACTTTAATATATTTTTATTGATTTCAGAGAAGACGGGAGAGGGAGATAGAAACATCAATAATGAGAGCAAATCATGCATCAGCTGCCCCCTGCATGCCCCCCACTGGGGATTGAGCCCGCAACCCAGGCTTGTGCCCTAGACTGGGAATGGAATAGTGACCTCCTGGCTCATAGGTTGATGCTCAGCTACTGAGCCACGCCAGCTGAGTAAAGAGCAATGTTTTCTAAAATCAGGAGGACATTTGGTGGTTTTATAACGAGTCAATCAATGGGTCTGAGCTGCCTGTCACTATTTGAGCCAATTCAGTAAGAGACAGGGTTGAATCAATAATGCAGACAGTATGGGAGAGTAGCAGGTCATCCACAAAAATCTGCTCTGTCCTCCACCATAAGCCAGCTGCTTATATCGGGTAGAAAGATGAAGATTATATGGGGAAGTAGGCAAAAGGGCATGGCAAATGGGTAGTTTACAGGTAATGTGGGCTGGATATTTGCAAAGGCCTGTGGATATGCAAAGGGCTGACTGCTCTGGTTTCTACAACAAGGTTTTTAATCTTTCCATGATAATAGACAGCTCCAGGATGGGGAGGATGGGCTGCATTTCCAAGTGAGCTCCCAGGTCCTGCATGCAACTCCCAGCCAGGTTAGAATGTGCCTTCTTCAATCAGAACAACGCAATCACAGTTAACAGAGCATGATTAATACCTCTTACAATTATAGCTGATCCCCAACATTCTATTTCTGCCCCTATCAGGTTTGAAAGGAGGCCATCACACCTTACAGTCCATTCACAGAGACAGGCCCTGGGCGTAGAGCTGTCTTTGGCCTTTGTGTATCACAAGTGCTCCTTGCATGATCATCTTCTGAGAGTTGCAGGGCCTGTTGGAGGTGACTGAAAGGGAGAAAGTGCTCTAGGTCTCCCAGGTCATCCTGTGGCTGTGGAACTGGAGTGTGTTAGCAGCAATGTCCGTCTAGATTTCATGGAGCGAGGGCTATTTAGGGAGCTGGACTGTGACTTTTTAAGCAATGGGGAAAAGTACTTGGGCCAGAACCCTGATATTACACAAATGTGTTTTCCATGGTGTAAGAATGGGTCCCAGGCCAAATCTCTCAGCCTCCTTCTGCTTCAACTGATTTTTAAGGCTAGAGTCAGCCCCTTATTCACTTCCCCACCAGAGAATCCATGGCCTGGAAGGCAATGCATGAGGAGACAATACCATACACACACACACCTGGGTAAAGTTAATTTATGCTGATAACATTCTCTTAAAACAGCTGCTGAATATACTTTATTGGAACATGCTTCTGAGATTCCCACTGTGAAGAAAAATGAGTTGAAAGTATATGCAAATCAGCAAAATAGAGAGGTCACCATAATCTCTCAAAAACATATTATTTTTCAATCAGATAACTTTGTCCAATTCTGATATTTGTGTCTAACCACAAAATGAAATTATGAATCAGACCGGAGTGGGTGAATGGGATCACCATGATTGGCAGCTGAAATCAAGGCAAAAAGAGCTCTCCAAACCATGGGCATGATGAAAATCAGGCCTGTTTTTCTTTCTCTTTTTCAAGTGCTCCTAGAGCCAGACATGTCTTTAAAAATCTTGACTCCATCCCTGTGTCTCGATTGCAAATGAATAGTTAATTAAAGGCTGCAAATTGTTTCAATGGCACTAATGAACAGTGCTCTCCACAATCAGCACCAGGTCTTACTCAGCCCATCAGTCATGACTTTTAAGAGCAGAAGAGCCGGTACCTACAGGAATCTGTGAAAGAGCAAAAATGAGAGAGAGGGGAAATAAAATCCAGCCAATGTTTTTGTTTTGATTAGTCTGTAGCCCGGGGCATTTTGGACCCCAGCTGCAGGCAGACCTCTGAATGTGGAGGACTCTGGCCCAGCCGGCCCTGGAGTCCATCTAAGGAGGCTTATTCAACCCTTATATCATTATAATAAGGACAGACTTATGTTACAATCGTTCCACATTGAATGAACTTCAAATTTGAACTCTGGTCTCTCAGTTAATTGACGTGACAGGTGCTGAGTAGCTAGTATTGCAGCCTAAGTTTGCTGTAGTGCCAAGAGCCAGATCTGGGTTCGATTCTGACTTTGCTTCTTCTGAGCTGTCTGGCCCAGAGTAAGTCCCTTAACCTCTCCCAGCCTCAGTTACCTATTTAAAATGAAGCTAAAGTTGCTTATGTTGTACAGTAATTTTTATGCAAATGTGAGCTAATGTATGCAAAGTGCACGGCACAGAGTAAGTGGTCAAGAGATAATAGCCAGAAATGGTTTAAGCATCCCAGGAAATTTAATAATTCTGCTATTCAGTGAAACGCTGCCCAGGAAAGAAGATACTTCACAGGCCAACTTGGTCTGATGTAACTTCCCACAATTGTGATGTGTTTAGAAAAGTTTCACCATTGTCTCCGTATTAAAGGAATGCTTTCTACCAGGTTTCTAATCCCAGTGGTTTTGGTGGTAGGATGCAGGCGGAAGCCTCTATCCGAGGCCTCAGAGGTCCCAGCAGCATCAGCCCTCTTTTCCAGCTCAAAGGCATTCAACAAAGCAGCACGTTCTCCTCTTTGTACATTGTTTGCTCCTATAAAATACACAAATTAGAAGCCCCTGGGGTGGTTCTCCTGGCTTACAATAGAAGCAAAGACTAGGAGAAAGGATTCAGGCGACCATTTGGGGACAGCTTCCTAAGCATCGCTCCTCCTAAGCTTCCTTTACAAATTACATCTCATTTTCAGGTTTTGTTCTGTGCAACTGCCTCCAAAGACATATATCAAAATCGCTCCCATTGTCACTGTCTGAAAAACCACATTTTCAGCAAAAACACAACCTCTGTATCTGTGTTTCCAAAGTGACAAGATACAGCATCATGTTGGTTTCTTCAGGGAATATTTTTGGAAGTGCTATAAATCCTTGGAGGCTACTCAAATGTTTCTTTGTTTGCAGCCCAGGGGTACACACATGCACTCACTCACACACATACACACGCGTGCATACACACGCAACACTTTTTGAACTCACTTACCTGGGACCATATTGATTTATTACAAGTCTTAGCTCCTTTCTTTCTGTCTTTTTACTTGACAAGCCTGCCCTGATGGACTCTGGGGACCAGGGTGCCAGGTCTCCTGTGGACCCTGTGAGAATGGAGGTCAATGCAACAAAAAAACTGGAAACTGTGACTGTCCTCCTGGTTACACAGGAAAAGACTGCACCACACGTAAGTCTTTAATCTAGAAAAGATAACCAACAAATCAATGAAGTTGTTAGCTTTATAAATGCTTTTTTTCTAACTGATCTATGAGGTGTTTTGATAGGGTACATCTTTCAATTATCTATTGTTGCATAACAAACCATTCAAATATTTTGTGGCTTAAAGTTATGATTTATTATTTCTTTTGATCCTGTGGGTTGATGAGATGCTTCTCATGCCGGTCTTACTTGGAGTCACTGGTGGTTACTTCCAGTTAGTAAATTACCTGGGAAATGGGATTGAGTGGCCTTCTCAGTCAGGGGACCTAGCCTTTCCCGTATATAGCATTTCTATAAGGTTAGCTTGGGCTTCCTCATAGCATGGCAATCTCAAAACAAGAGTCCAAGAAGAAGTGCCTCCAAAGTGTGAAAGTGGACGCCATACTGTGTCAGAAGCTTAGCTTCAGAAGCCACACATCATCATTTCTGCCACATTCTATTGGTTAAAACAAATCAGAAGGCCAGATTCTACCTCTGGTCAGAGGAGTAGCAAAATCACATTGCAGAAGATCTGCTAGCTGGAAGATAGGGTTGCAGCCATCTTTGCAACCAAGTTATCACAGTATTTGAAGTTATGCTGAGATGAGAGGCACTCTAAAGAATCTGTTAGCCCTAGCTGGTTTGGCTCAGTGGATAGAGCGCTGGCCTCAGGACTCAAGGGTCCCAGGTTTAATTCTGGTCAAAGGCACCTGCTTGGGTTTCGGGCTCGATTCCCCAGTAAGGGGCATGCAGAAGGCAGCCAATAAATGATTCTCTCTCATCTATGTTTCAATCTCTCTCCCTTTCCCTTTCTCTCTGAAATCAATCAATCAATCAATCTATCTATCTATCTATCTATCTATCCATCCATCCTATATAATAAAAGGCTAATATGCAAATCTACCAAATGGTGGAACGATTAGTCACTATGATGTGCACTGACCACCAGGGGGCAGACGCTCAATGCAGAAGCTGTCCCCTGGTGGTTAGTGCACTCCCACAGTAGGAGCACCGCTCAGCCAGAAGCTGGGCTCATGGCTGGCAAGCACAGTGGTGGTGGTGGGAGCCTCTCCCGCCTCCGTGACAACTCTACAGATGTCCGACTGACGGCTTAAGCCCGCTCCCCATCAGTCGGACATCCCTTGAGGGCTCTAGGACTGTGAGAGGGCACAGGCTGGGCTGAGGGACCCCCTGCCCCCCGAGTGCACAAATTTTGTGCACCAGGCCTCTAGTATCTATCTATCTATCTATCTATCTATCTATCTATCTATCTATCTATATAAAGCCAGCGACTGGAACACTGGAATGACCAGAATGACCGGTTGCTATGACGCCCACTGTAGCCATATCTGTGGGTGGGGCCGGCCGGCCAACCTGCTGCGGCCCTTCCCCCTGGCCGGCCCCATCCCAGATCAGCCCCCCACCCCAATCAGGGGCAGGGCCAGCCAGCCAACCACCCATGGACCCTTTTCCAGGCCACTGCCCCCCTATTGGCACCCCACCCACCCCATTCAGGGGCGGGGCCAGCTGGAACCCACCCATGCATGAATTCATGCACTGGGCCTCTAGTATATATATGAAAGAATCTGTCTGTATTTATAGTTATTGTCAGAGTGGAAACAAATTATAGACCGATAAAAAGTCACTAGATAAAATGAATTTGTTTCAAGGAGCCAGTAGAACTACTACCTTGCTGCTCCCTTTTCTGCTTGTGATTCTTACCTTACCGCTGTTACCCTTGCCTGTCCTACCTTCTCTACTCTATCCACAGTGGGACAGAGTAACAGTAACCTGAGAGCTTCAGGAAAGCTGTGGGCTGGATGCTAATATTGGTATTTTCTTTTGTAATTTTTTTTTCAGTTACAATTGACATACAATATTACATTAGCTTCAGATGTACAAGTTTAACTTGCAAAGTGATCACCCCTATAAGTCTGATACCCATCTGACACCATCTATAGTTATTACAATATTATTTTTACATTGCTGTTTTAAATATGTCTAATAAAGGTTAGGATAAGTCTGTTGTTTGTGATGATCTTTGATTTTAGGAGGTGACAATGGTGATTTGAATTAACTTTCAGTGCTTAGGACTTTCTATAAACCAGCAAGCAAGTAAAACCAGAAGCCTAAATGTAAACATAAAATGTAATACCAGGATGGTATTTAGCACTTAGTTCATCATCTGGCCATTTTGGGAATGCATTGTTATCCCTAAGGACAATGTCCACGCCCGAAGACTTTTCTGGATATAACGAGGTCGTTTTTATTTGGGGACCGTTATTCTGGCTCTGTTGACAAACATTTCTAACAGTGTAAAGTGTGCTGCTGCAGCAGTTGGCTAGCCCTAACCTACTTGTTTGCTTTAAAAAAAAAAAAAAGCCTAAAGGTAAGAATTTACATATTCAAAAGGTAGTTACCTGCTATTTCCACAGTGAAGTGACATTTTCTGTCTAACTCAACTTTAATGGAATAATTATTAAGCAGATAGTGACAAAGTTTATACTGTTCCAATTGTCATGGTGACATAAATAGACTATTTAAAAACTAGTGAAGAGATAAACTGTTCATTCTTTAAAATATTAATGTAATAATTATGTTACAATTCTCTTCCATTCTAGGATTTTAAACCCCAGCAGAATATACCATGATAGTGCTAAGAGATTTTTTATGACAAGTAGTAGGGTCTTAATTTTGTTGGTAACCTAATATGAGATAATGTATTGAATAGAATAGGCAAAAATATTCCCCACCTTCTAGTCCAGTTCAGTTTTTGTGTTATGTGCTATTATCTGATTTTATACACATAAACAGAAAAGACAAATTATATAATCATTATACTAATATATTTAGTAAAATGAATGGAACCAAAGGGTAGGACTTATTAAAAATGCTTTGTGCATACTCCCCAAAGAATGCATGGCATTTAAAACGGGGTTTGTGTTTTAAGAAAAGCATACATTTCTTTAAATATCCTGTTATGATGCTTACAGAATTTTAAAACCCAGTTATTCAACATAATGATCTGCAAAAATGCTTATAAACTATACAAGGTAATAAGTTTTAGAGGCAGGAAGGATCAAAAAGCTATTTCTAAAGATATTAGCTTTATATAAATTCTGATTTTTTTAAATTTATAAATACAATTACTTGGGGAAAATAATTCCTTTTTTAAAAAGGGTTTTATTTCACTTTGTCAGAAAACACTCTGTATTATGATAGGTTGTATTTTTTTTGCACTCCCTAATCAGTATTGAGGAAGGCGGCAGCTATAGCTTCATAGTTATTCTCACACCCTCGATAAGAAAGTACCATCTCAGACAAGGACAGTTTCACTCTCTGTATATGGCATTTTACCAAGTAGTTTGAAAAATTAGATAAATTTTTCTTCATCCCAGCATTATTTATAATAATAAAATACGAAATAATGGCAACCTAAATATCCACCAGGAGAATGATTAAAAATAATTCTATAACACATTAGTAAACTATTCTGAGGCCATTGAGATTCATGTTTTGGAAGAATGTGTAATGTCAGGAGAATTGACATTAAGCGATGTATATAAAGAATGATCCAAATTTGTAAAACATGTACTCATGCGTAAAAATGGAAAATTGTAGCAGAAAGGACAGTAATTGTTAACACTGGCCATCCCTATATGGTTGGACTATGGGTGAATATTTTTCTCCTTTGTACACTTTTGTCTTCCCCATATTCACTACTTTACATTTTCCCCTTTAACAATCTGGGGATGGGGAAATTAATCATCTTCGGACCAATCATTGACTAAATATCCACGTAAGATAATTATCTGTTCTCAAAAGAGTGTCTGGTGGGCTTAACTGATCCCAAATAGGGAAGAGGTTTTCCTTCAGTCTAACTGAACTTGTTGCTCTTCACATTTAAGTTGGTTTTCTTCTGTTTACATGATGTGAATATTGAGCATTGCTTGGCAGCACCACTAAAACTTAAAAACAAACAAACAAAAAAACTTAAAGCACATAGGTCTACTTTAGTGATATCACAGATTCAGTTCCAGACCACCACAATAAAGCAAATTTCTTAATAGAGCAAGACACAATTTTTTGGTTTCCCAGTGTATATAGAAGTTATGTTAAAACTATATTAGTCTATTAAGTGTGCAATAGCATTATGCCTAAAAAATGTGCATACTTTATTGCTGAAAAAATGCTAAGCATCATCAGAGCCTGTTGGAAAATAGTGCCCATTGACTTGCTTGATGTAGGATTGCCACAAACCTTCAGTTTGCAAAATAAGACATTATCTGCAAAGAACCATAAAGCGAAGAGCAATAAAATAAGGTGTGCCTGTAATGCTTTCTGTGAACACCTCATTTCCCTCTCTTCAGAAGTTCCATTTTCTAGCCTTTAGTCATTTTGTTATTACTCCTCTGAGTTCTGCCATATTTTTATGCGCATTTACAAAATACGCCCCTCCACTACTGAGGAAAGGAAGTGAGAGAGATGGGGGAGAAGACACTAGAAGGGAGATACTAATTGCAAATACAGTTCAGGCTGTCAACATCATGTGATCAAACATCATGAAATGATGAATAACAAGGACATGATGATGATCAACCATCGTCAAATATCAAAACCACATTGAACACAGGTGTAAACCTTCTGTAGAGGTAAGCTAGTAAATATTAAACAACGGGGTCTCTGAAATAGAAAAACCCTCATTGGTAGCATTTACCAATTTCCACCATGTAATACTCCCAACCAGGATGATTACAAGTAACCCATGTGATGTCCACTGGTTCACTAAAATTCCTGACATTTTAACAATTGGTTTTCCGGAGTTGTTATTAACAGCTCACAGATAAGGCATTGGCTGGCAAATGTTGCATTCTGATTTCTTAATTTCACTTTCTCTTTTGATACTAAGAAATAATTAGTTTTTAGGTGTCCATTTTACTTAGCTGTTTCTAAACAGATAATTGAATTTGACCTTATGGGTTGAGTTAAATTACCCAAGAAATAAATAGTTCCAACTAACAAAAATTTCACTATTTATTTAGTCTATTGTATTTTTAAAACAAAAATAGTTTAGGTCAACTGCTTCAAGATTAAAAAGAAATGTCAGATTGCTTTATTGTAGAGAGCCTTCTCACTTTTTTTCTCTAGAGTTCATATAATTGGAGTATTGACTCAAATCTAGGGGAACCATTTGTTCCCTTAAGCAACCTATAAACTGTGTTCCAGCTACCTGTAGCACACCTACCACAAACTAGGTCTGGCATTTTCCTTATGGCACACTGTTGTAATAAATAAGGCCATTATCTAAGGCAGAAAAAAAAAATGAGTAGATATAAAACAAAGTAAAATAAAAAAAAATAAAAAAAAAACCTATTAGAAGAACAATTAAAAGCCTTAAGCATCGCCCAGCATGAAGAGGTGAGATGCAATAATATGCTTCTACCCTCTCTGAAGCAACCCGAGATCTGATTTTTAAAGTTGCTGTAAAATAAAGTGTATTTAAATAATACATCTCCCATCCTTTCCAGCAGTGAGATGCTTGTCCCTTACCAATCTGGTTCTCAGCAGGCAGTCCAGCCTGATGAAGTATCAGCAAATGTCAGTTCCCACAGAGCAGTGCCACAGGGAGGCAACACTGAAGTGGCGACAGGCCTTTCAACGAACTATTTGTGCAAATTCAGTTTTTTTAATAGGGATATGGTTGAGGATGATGGGGATGTCATTGCCAATGAGTTTATCTCCCCATCGCCTGTGGAAACAGAAGGGAGTCGTGCTGCAGTGATATGGGGGCTTTCAGTTGAGGAGTTGTGTGGATCTGGTCTTCAGGATATTTATCTTCCTGTTTTCAAACAGTTCATATTCAAATTAGCCGTCATTTTTTTTAGCACATAGCCATTGAAGGGAGCCCAAGAGGTGCTCTTTCCTGTATTCTTTCATCTTCTATAATGTCTTAGCTAAATCTTTAAAAATGAAGTTAATCATGTTATATCACCTTATAACTCTCAATGACCTACTAATGCTTTCCGCGATGAAGTCAGAATTCCATAAAGTTTTAGGTACTAAGGGCCCATCATCTTTCTGTTCCTAACATCACTTTGACTACATTCACACAAATCCCACATACTTTAGTCATTCCTCCAAGCACCCTGTGTTTTTAAAATGTGGTGCCATTGTCCATTACTCTTCCCACTAATACATTTTTTTCTCCTTCCATTTTTATTGCCTGTTAAAGTTCTTCAAGGATTTTTATTTTTCAGTATATGGAAACTAACAAAAAAAATAAATCGCTTCTTTCCAGTAATGGTGTATTATAAGTGTCTGTTTGTACATGATTAAAGCTATCATGTGTTTTTTCATTCTCCAGCTCTTGATATACAAAGGACGCTCATTAAAGATATACTAGAGTCAATTAAAGAACATTCTTAACAATTTAGTAAAGAAGTTTGGGATTAAAGTTTCATAGAAATAATCCACCAAGTAAAAAAAAAAAAAAAGACATGAAAAATGCAGTTTATGGTGCTGAAAAATATTCAGTAGCCTACACCGAACTGGGTTGAATTGTCAGGCCCTTTAAGATGAGATCAGTGGCAAAACTTCTTTGGTATCTATCCCATTTCTGAAAGCACTTTTCAAAAGAAGCTTTTCAGAGGATTAGAAGATGAACATCAGACAATGATGATGTTTTATTATTCTTTAGCTTTCTCACAAAATTTTAGACATATGTATTTCTGTACTCACCTCAATGTATGCAGTTTTTTATTTAAATATAACAGAACTGCCTTACAAAATTGAATAAATATCTCTGGCTCTTATTTTCTATAACTAAAAGGAAGGGATTCAAGTGGGTAATATATAATATGTAATATTTATATAATAATATGTAATGCAATCTGTGCTACATAACACTAAATGGTGAATGTAGGCCTATGCTGTGCAGTGATAATACATCACCCAACACTCATGTGATCTAAGTGATGGAGTGCCTATTCTGTGTTCACCATGCAATGTGGTTTCCACCATTTCACTCATTGAATCCTCAGAACAATTAATGGAGTTGGGTTTTCCCCATTTTACAAATGAGGAGACTGAATCTAGGGAGAATTGAGTAACTTATCCAAGGTAACTTATATATAATTAGTAACTGAGGACTAGATAATCAGTAAAGTTGATACAAACACTACATATTCATAAAACAGATGATAGTTGTTAATATTAAATATTGTAGCCAACTGGTATAACATTTAAAGAAAAGAGAGAAAATTAAGATTCCATTGGGGGGGAAAAACCGAATAGTCAAAAAGTTGAATTCAGGGCAGTCTCTTTATGGCTTCATATTTGTAGGTTTCAAAAACAGTGACTGATACAAACAAGGGTATTGTTGAAATGTCAAGTGCCAGAGCAGCCTATGCTCAATCTCAAGGTAGAGGGAGGGTGCTTTTTCTTTGTGGGCATGCAACTTGTTCAGCCTACCTCCACAGCCTAAGCTGCCTGCCATACCACATCAGTAGTGATAGTTGTCTGTGGGACCTCAACTAGCCAGTGTACCTGCCTTTCCAACTGGTCAGAGCCTAGTGACAAATGCTGTAAACCAGAAGGTGATTGTAAGTCCTGTTCATCATCTAACATAAGTAACAACCAGAAGAACTTGGTTTATAATCTGCAGATGCAGAGTGCTCTTACTCTGTTTTTTACTTACAGGACTTCCCAAACTTAACTGTGTTTAAAATTCTTTTTATATGTTGGTAAATATAGCTGGCTGGCTGCCTATAGCAATCCATGATTACTCTTGCTGCTTGCTTCCAGAGCCCTGAATTGAATATCTGGCAGAGTGCAAAATAAATTATTATTCCCTCAAAGTGAGTCATCCAGAAGTTCTACTGTCCAATGCACACACCTTTCAAACACACAAACACACACCCACACACACACATCCTTTGTACATTACTCGTTGGGCTCATGGTCCACTGTGCTTTGAAATTTGTACCTGCCTGTCCAACTGTATGGAGCCTGATGACATTAATATTTAAATATTAGAGGCCCAGTGCACAAAATTCGTGCATGGGTTGGGGGGGGCCGTCCCTCAGCCCAGCCTGCACCCTCTCCAATCTGGGACCCCTCAGGGGATGTCCAACTGCCAGTTTAGGCCCAATTCCTGTGGGATCGGGCCTAAACCAGTAGTCAGACATTTCCCTCATAATCCAGGACTGCTGGCTCCTAAACGCTCGCCTACCTGCCTGCCTGATTGCCCCTAACCCCTCTGCCTGCCTGATCACCCCTAACCACTCTGCCTGCCTGCCTGATCACCCCTAACTGCCTCTGCCTGCTGGTCTGATCACCCCTACCTTGCCCCCCTGCCAGCCTGATTGCTTCTACCTTGCCCCCCTACCAGCCTGATTGACCCTAACTTGCTCCCCTGCCAGCCTGATCGCCCTTTAATTGCTCCCCTGCCAGCCTGATTGCCCCTTAATTGCTCCCCTGCAAGCTTGATTGCCTCAACTACCTCTGCCTCAGCCCCCGGCCTAAGCCACAGTCTGGCCTCCCTCTGCAGGAGGTGACCTGGTGGATCAGGGGAAGGCGCCACCCCCATTACCCCACTTCTGCTGCCACTGCCGTCCTGAGCCTGGGCCCTTCGCAGCTGCACCTCGGCCCTTCACAGCCTCACATCCCCCAGCCTCACTGTGCATGTGCACACACCTGCTGCACATGCAGTCTCCTGCTGATCGGTCTTTACATATGAGGGCATGATGACTATTTGCATATTAGCTCTTTATTATATAGGATAATGATCAGTATGACATGTGGAACATTTTATTTTTCTAAATTACTTTTTGATGTGACTGAATCCAGATATCATTATATCATTATTAGGGGCCCAGTGCATGAATTTCTGCACCTTGAAAGGAACTGTGGGCTGCGAGGCTGCGGTGGGCACAGGGGCAGGTCTCGGCCCATCCTCCATGCCCCTTCCCGGCCCCTTCCGCCGCGGCCCCTGATCCCCTGTCTGCCGGCAGCCCTGCTCCTGCCACTGTTACTCCCACGCACTGCCCCTGCTCGCACCCACTGATGACATGGAGTGATTGGGGCCAGCACCAGCAGCAGGTGTGAGCAGGGCTGTTGCTGTCAGCGGGTGCGAGAGGCAGCTGCTGGCCTCAATCGCCCCTCAGGAGCAGGGAGAGGTGGAGAAGCCTTGAGGGATCATTGGGGCTGGCAGCCGCTGCTCGCACCCATTGACGGTGCCGAGCAATCAGGGCTGGCACCGGGCGCCAGCAGCAAGTGCAAGCACCAAGTGGGACTGTGATGTGTGGGAACAAAGAATTTTCATTAACGACCAGGGGCTCACCGCGATGACAGCGACCAGTGCCCCGCCTTGGTATGACGCCCCCACTTAGCTACTCCATCATCCTACCACAACCAATGCCCGCCATGTACTGTGCATGCCCCCTGTTGTTTGGAACACGTCATAGCGATCAGTTGTTCAGTTGTTCCGCCTTTCAGTCTATTTGCATATTGGGGTTTTATATAACTAGCTGTACCGGTTAATAATGCGGATTTTTTTCAATAGATGGAGTTGCACATATATTGATATATATGCGATTTAATATGTATGCTATTTTGTTGTATTGACAACAAGCTTCAAAACTTCATATGTCAAATTTTCTGCAGGTGTTAACATCATAGATATTTTTATGCTTAAAATGTTGAATTTCATGCCAAAAAAAGAGCATTTGCGAGAAGTTTTAATTCATTACTTTATTTTGAAGAAAAAGTTATTGTATATTTCAGGAAGCTTATGGTGAACATGCTCCATCTCAAGATACTTGTGAATGCTGGTTTAAATGCTTTAAAAGTGATGCTTTCTATGTGAAAGACAAAGAACATCCAGGTCAACTGAAAAAAAGTTGAAGACCAACAATTACAACCATTATTGGATGAAGATGCATGTCAAACTTAATAACAACTTGCAGAAAGATTAAACATTGCTCAGCAAACAATTTCCGATCTTTTACAAGCAATGGGAAATATTTTAAAGGAAGGAAAATGGGTGTCACATCAACTGAACAAAAGACAAATGGAAAACCAAAAAGTCATCAGTAAAATGTTGCTTCAATGGCACGAAAGAAAGTCTTTCTGGCATCAAATTGTGACTGGCGATGAAAAGTGGGTTTATTTTGAGAATCCCAAATGCACAAAATCATGGGTTGATCCAGGTCAACCATCAGCATCGACTGCAAGGCCAAATCGCTTTGGAAAGAAGACAATGCTCTGCATTTGGTGGATCAGGAAGGTGAAACTGTTAGTACCGACAACAAATAATCAATTTTAACCATGCTTTGATCTTAAAACGACCAGAATGTGCCAGAAAACACAGCAAAGTTATTTTGCTTCATGACAACGCACGATCACACACTTCAAAACCAGTTATAGACACGTTAAAAGATCTTGCCTGGGAAGTACTGCACACACACTTTCTGAGCAGCACTTCAAAACATATGAAGAAGTAGAATATTGGGTCTCTGAATAGTCTGCCTCAAAACAAGGAAAGTTCTATTGGGATGATATCCACAAATTACCTGAAAGATGGGGAAATGTGTAGCTAGCGATGAACATTACTTTGAATAAAGCACTTTTGATGTTTCTCTTGAAATTATCGTGTTTTCTTTGATGACAAAATCCTCATTATCAACTGGTTAATGGTTAATCTGTATTATTAACTGGTTAACACTTAATCCGCATTTTAAACTGGTTAATGTTTAATCCATATTATTAACTGGTTAATAGTTAATTTGCATTATTAACTGGTTAATAATTAATCTGCATTTTTAGCCAGTTAATAGTTAATCCTAATTTTTAACCAGTTAATGGCTAATCCGCATTATTAACTGGTTAATAATTAACCCAAATTATTAACCAGTTAATAATTAATCCACATCAGATCCTAAGAAGTCAAGGGAAACGCAGTAGTGTAGATGTGAGACCCATCAACATTGAGTTGGGTTGGATGAGATGACTGCTGACACACAAAAGGGGAAAGCCCAGAAGACTATGAGCAGAAACTCGCTAAATTTCATGCATTAGGAGGATACAGAAAGGGAAACCAGTAAATGAGATCAAGATTTACTTAGAGCAGCTGTTACAAACCTGTAGCCTTAGAGCTATATTTGACTTGCAGATGTGTTTTGCAGTGCAGGCAAATTCCCTTTAAAATATGTTATTCAATATTAAAAATAGCAGAAAATGTAGAAATACTGGGCCCATATTCCTATGTTGGAATAAATGAGGTCAAACCTCTTGGGGGTGGGGGGCAGCCACTTTCCAGTTGGGCAAGGTCCCACCTACTCCTTGGAATTTCACCTGCTGAGATCCCACCTGCTTTCACCTGTGTGTTACTGGCCTGGCTCTGGGATCTGTGTTTGTGACTCCTGCTTCAGAAAGGTGGGAAAAGGTGAAAAGGAAATAGGAGAACTCAGATATTTCATTCCAGAGAAAGATGATTTTCAAGGGAAAAAAAAAGGATAATCACTCTCTCATATGCTGCTGCTTTAAAAGGAAAAGAAATAAATAAAGAATAAGCAAATACTATGTGATTTAAAACCTGGTAATTTTAAAAAAATATTCATTCAATGGATAGGAAATGACACGCTGGTTGAGATTAAAAAATGAATGGAAAGTCGGGAAGTAAAAATAACACCTGCAAAGTCTATAGCTTGACAACACAGGAAACAAAATCATTAACCCATTTCTTTCTCTGTCCAGAGAATGTTTAAAATATTTTTTGCTTCTTCAAGATACACAGTTCCTCCTGGTCAGCAACCCATGCCCTTTGTCTGTTGATGAATCTTACTCATTCTTGAACCCTCTCAGTCTAGAAGGTCAGGTCCAATGTAATCAAGATAAGAATGATGCAGAATCCATGAGCGTTATTAATGTTGAAATAAAACCAAATACCTGCAACATTTAACTTTAAAAGAATATATACTAAATAGTTGTGCTGATAGATATTTGGAGAAGTAAACTTTTCATTCACTGAATTTTTCTACTGTGAAGTTTTAACTTGTCTCCTATTCCCTTCCTCCCACATACACACATATACATATATTTATATTATGTATTCTAAGTCATGGTTTTTTTGACATGTTAGCATCTCTAAAATTAGGAAGAGTTTCAAAACCCAGAGCAATATATAATTACCTTGTAACTTTCTAACATAGTCTATTTTCCAGGAACACAGTGAAGGAAACTGTCTGTGACTATTACAAATAATTTCTATCTCCTGGGTCCTGAAGGAGATAGACTATGAAGGGAAAATCAAATGAAATATGTGTATTAATTTTCAAACAGTTTGAAGTGGCTTGATTTTAAATGCCTGATTGATCATGATAGTTATTTCCAAGTTGGAATAGATGTCTGCCTGTTGGCTTCTGAGACAATAGTGATGCTGAGTTTAAGATATGTGTATTTGCTTTTTTTCTGTAATAAAAGTGATAGGCCCAAGAAACGGGGAGCGGGGGGGGAATTCTCCTGCTATTTTAAGATGCTGTGGAGCTCACTGTGTTTTTGTGCCATCATTAATCAATTGTCTGAAAATAGAGAAGGAAAGGAAGGAAGCCTGCAGACCACTTAATGCGCCTCACTTTAGCACAGCAGCAAAGATATCAGACTTCCTGGATGTCTGCCTTTGTGAGAGTCTCCACATAATTAATGTGTTTTGGAAGCTCAGTCTAAAAGTTTTCAAATCTGGAGGAAGAAGTTGTGTAATAACATTGAAATTGCCTATGTATTCCCACCAGGATAATGTGTGTCAGCTATTACCAGGAAATTATGTTTCATTATACTATAGAAACTGATAGATCTCCACTGTATATTTCAACTGTGTGTTGCTAAATTTTAACTTTAAGAGAATGCAATATGAGAGTGCTAACATGTTCATACATAGATCATTTCTGTAGAGAATGTCTATAACTTAAACTATGTGATCCAGCAATCAGATTTACAGCTCTAATGATCACATCATGATAAAATTGTTTAGTATTTTATGCTCTACAAAGCATTGACCTCTATTGTCTTGTTCAAACTTGGAAAATTATTTAAGGGAAACAAAGATCTCCAGTTAAGTATTACACTACTGTGGAAATAGTAAAGAAGCCAGTCCAAGTTATATTTAGTCTCTTAAAGTATTATTGCCAGCAATCTTCAATGATGTGTCTTTATGGTATCTGATGTACTATTTTAATATTGCACTATCTTGGATTTCTATATGCATTTTTTATCTTCTCTATTAGAAAGTAAGACAATTCTGGTTGAAAACAAAGGAAAAGGCTATACATTAGATGAAGAATGGTTTTACAAATGCAATGCAAATGTTTGCAAAAGCCACCCTTTGCAAAATGGCACATTTCCACTCACTTAGTATTCAAGTACATTATCCACCTGACAAGATAGTAAAATATCTCACTCATCTGTTCAGGGCTAATTTTTCACATTTTAATAATTGTATTAGTCCCTAGAAATGCCTTTTAAAACTTTACAAAGAGTACTAATAACTTATTTAAGATTAATTACATGTCAGCTTTGAGGTCAAAGAGTTTGACTGGCTTTTAGTTATCTGAATTAAAATGCATCTGCTCTGAAAAGAAGGCATAGTATTAAAATTCTGTCCTCTTTACCAACCTTAAGTTCTTATTTATTTAAAAAAATAGACATAAACATTAACTCATGTCATTGACAACAACTAAATGAGAAGGAGATGGCACAATGAATGCTGGTAAAGAAATTTGATACAGAAGGATATCTTCAAGGGAAGACGATTACCTCCTGAACCTATGTAACTTAGTTTGCTCACTGGAGAACCAATAAGAAGTAGGCCACTTATGACAAGTCTTCTCTGTCTAAAATCCTCATGTTGGTGTCAAGGAGCATAACCTTGAAATTTAGTTGAGCAAGAATCCTATATAATAAAAGGCTAATATGCAACTAGACCAAACGGCAGAATGACCGGTTGCTATGATGCGCACTGACCACCAGGGGGCAGACACTCAATGCCGGAGCTGCCCCCTAGTGGTCAGTGTGCTCCCACAGGGGGAGCACCGCTCAGTCAGAAGCCAAGCTCACAGCTGGAGAGCGCAGCAGTGGTGGAGGGAGCCTTTCCCACCTCTGTGGCAGTTGGACACCCCCCAAAGGCTCCCGGACTGCATGAGAGTGCAAGCTGGGCTGCGAGACCCCTCTTCCCCTGCCCCCCAAGTGCACAAATTCCGTGCACTGGGCCTCTAGTTTGGGAATAAGAAAATAAATGAAAAATAGATATCTGGATGGAAAATTGGAGGATTTTGAGAAGTATCAGGTAAAAGCAAAGGGAAAGAGAAGAAAGGTCTAAAGGACTTTGTTTTGGTTTTTAACTAATTCTGACTTAAATGTGTCTATAGAGGCAGCAAAAAAAAAATGAATAATAACAAATGTAGAAGAAAAAACTAGCAATAAAATTGTTTGAATCAAAACTATTTAAATTTACATTAATGCATTTTGAATATGACCTCTGGTGAATTATATATCCATTTCCTTTCATTTTCCTCCTTTCAGATTAGAAAATGGATTATTGTGAGGATCAGGGTGACTATGTAAAAATAGCTACACGAGTCTTCCTATGGTAGATCCTAAATAACTAGTAACTCTTATTAGGACAATTAATTTTCTAAAATTCCAGATATTGCTTTCCAAGAACTATTAGTGGTTTTTTTGTTTAAAACTTTTAGTTTTAATAAAAAAAATAAAAATAGTCTGGTGAGCGGTGCTATGTTAGCATGATTTTGCAAATCTCTGTGGTCATTTTCACTACCAATTTGGGAAAATTAGTTTCTCTGTCTTTCCAAGGGTACATTTCTCTCATCATAGGTTCTTGTAGCCCAACCTCAAAGGCTGACTCCTTTCCTTTCTCTCTTTTTTTTTTTTTTTTTTTTAATATATTTTTATTTAGTTCAGAGAGGATGGGAGAGGGAGAAAGAGATAGAAGCATCAATAAGAGAGAATCACTGACTGGCTGCCTCCTATACAACCCCCACTGGGGACTGAGCCCACAATCAGGACGTGTGCCCTGACCTGGAATAGAACTGTGATCTCCTGGTTCATGGGTTCATGCTCAACCACTGAGCAACCCAGTTGGTGACTCCTTTTCTTTCTTCATAAAAAAAAATGCTTTGGGGAAAATTACATTCCTCCTTGGAATTCTGTAACTTAACAGAGAGACTTTGCCAGTCAGCGTTGCCAGTTTTCCCTTGGTCCTGGCACACAAAACAAGAACTGGTTTCCAAGGGAAAGCATGCAGTACTCTGTATGCAAAGTAGTATTTTTACATAGCTCTGAATGTCACATCCAAATGTAAAGCTGCCTGTTGCCTCAAGTGTGAAATTCATTCTCCTTTAAGTTTTGTGTTTCTTTGCAACTGCTGATGCTGGTATTTGGGGATATCTGGGCAGGGGAAGCACATATGACAGGGTGTAAAGCTGTAATGACTGTGACCTCTCCAGCTATTACCTCCGTCTCCAAGAAGGAGGTTTATGTGGAAGCTACCCCTGGGCCAAACCAGTAAGTCAAGGGAATGGACATGTTTATTTTTTTGTCTTGATGTTATTTTACAATCTCTTCCAGGTTGTAGATTTTTCAATATGTTGTCATCACCAGTGTTTTGGGAGAGCCCATGTTTAAAATGACATGGTATCTTTTATCATTTAAACTCAAATATATAATAGATTGGACATCCAGTTATTTTCAGATTTCTCTACCTGAGAGCAGTCTGTTGAGTGATTAGAGTTTGGTTTTTAGGAAGAATGTTAGGATGTTTATCTTTGCTCACTGATAGAGTAGTATCCTGGGACCAAAGTCCCAGTTGGTAATTGTCCATGAGGATTTAAAGATACTAACCAGTTTTCTAAGTGCATTTTGTCTTGAGTTTTGAGGTTGATTTCTGCTCAGAGTGCCAGTTGAAGATAACAAGGCCACTAGAAGTCTGCCTATTTGTCGTGATGCCATACAGTTTCCATCGGGGTCCAGGTGGCCCGTGCCTGGATCCCTTTTCATCTCCCCACTGCTCTCCTGTAATGGCTGCTGCTCCTTTAAACTATCTTTTCTAATGCAGAGGGTCAATGACCAGAAACTAGTGTCTCTGAGGTTAGATCCAGACGTCCCATTTAGGAAAAGCACCTAATCAGAAATCTGGATTTTTAAATCTATTCATTGTCATAATTATATGAGGTGCTGAGAACTATATCTCACATGAGAATAGCAAAAATGAGAATAAGCGCTATAATCAAGGATCACAAAAGGACTGCAAAAAAGTATCCTTTATTTAGAGAGGGAAGTTATTCACCATAATGATGGGCAAGATTGTGTAGTTATTCCTGTGCAACACATTTCCTTACAATGTAATGACACAAAGCAACCACTACTTATTATTTCTCCAGGATTCATGGATAGTTGGAAAGTTGTGCTGGTCTGGACCATACTCAGTAGACTCCCTCATGTATCTGCGGTCAGCTGGTAGGTCAGCTCGGGCTGGCTGGTCCAACGTGGCCTCTTAGGACTAATCTCAGAACTGGCACACCGTCATTCTGCTGCAGACAAAGCAGTCACAAGACCATCCTTGATGCAAGGGGTGGAGACATAAGCTTTGCCATTTTAAGAGAATCACATTGCAAAGGACAGGGATATAGGGCTAGGAGAACTGGGGACATTTGTACAATGTATGGACCACAATTGCTTTCTCAGATTATGAGGGGCAATATTGACACCCCTTCCCATATTAGATCTTACCAACTCTTTTATTCCATATTTCAAAAGTGAGATGTGAGGCTTTGAATAACCTCTAGCCCTCATTGAAGTTAGCATTTGACAAAAATAACTAGATAGCTCCATATTGTTGTTTTGTGCTAGTTAATATACATTTCTACAACACTTGGATTAATACATATATATTTCTTTATTAATTGGTCTTGATTTTTAAATTGGTCTCTTCTGAAAGTGTTTCTTCTTTTTTCTCCTTTCTTTTCCCTTTCATATAAATGTATATGTATGTATATGAATATATATATGTGTGTGTATATGTGTACACACACACACACACACACACACTTTTCCTCTGCCACTTTTGCCAGCATGCCAGCATCCTTGCTTTAATTTGGCCCTCTGAGGCACCATCTTCACTACTGATTATTCTAAAGGTCACTGCCCAAGGAGGAGGAGATGTTACCTGCCTCACCGGGGCCAAAGAGTTACTCTACAGAGGCTGGAGATGTTAATAAGAGGTTTATACGCCCTTCGTGTGGTAGTTCTAACAGAAAATCCATAGGCTCAGCCATAGGGGGCTTAAAATCTGGTCTGTAATTTTGCACCTGGGGTAGCTGCATTTATAATCCTCCTTTGGCTACAGTGTTGTCATCCACATTAAGAATTTAATGAGCACCAACAGGCCTAGTTATGTTCGGAACACAGAGGTAGCCATATCCCCTTCCCAGCAAGCTGTTGCATGATTACAGGGTGCCTGGTGCGCACGAGGACCTGGGACCTCCCCATTTTTACTGACTTCATAAATCTACACACAGACCTCACTTTGGGGCTCATATTATTAAGAGGAGACTACAGAGGAAAAATAAACCCCATTTGGTCAAGTAAATGGCATGCCTGCTTCTGTAGCTACCCATGGTTTATTACTGCTTTGTGTTATTTCCAGCAGTGATCAGAGGGGACCTCTAAGACGTCTGAAACTGCTGATGTCTCTTGGGCAGTTTCAGAATAATACAGATTATAAATAATTCTGCCTATGTACCCTATGTCTTTAGGATTCCTTTTGCCTACTGAATATGATGTTGGCTGTGGGTTTGTCATATAAATTCCTTTAGGAATATTTGTATGAAAACAGGCTATTTGGATCTTTGTCCCCTGGGAGAGCTTTTGCCTATTCTCCCCCGCAAAGTCAGAATGACCTGTTTGTTGTCCATGCCGTAATCATTTCCACAGTCAAGCGAAGATTTGTGAACTGTAGTGAGGGACACACCATAGGCAGATAAACTTCTAAGAAACCTTTGTGATCTTGCTGAAACTTGCTTTGTTTGTTTGTTTGCTGTTTTTAATCGTGTTTGTTCATTGAGGATTCAAATTTGGCTTTTGGAACTGCAATTCAAGGTGTAAGTGTGGGAGAGTGTTCACATTAAAGTGACATTTTATTGTACAACAGGTGCATGCCTTTTATGGATATCCCCTCTCTGCGTGCAACAGAAGTTACATATTAGAATCAGTAAAATATATGATCCCTTTTAGTTAATATTGTTTTTATCCTCCAAAGACATTTAAAATATGAGCTGCTATATTCAGGCTTTACTTTTTGTCTACTACCATTTTGAGGGAAAAATTTTTTTAAGAAGTATCAAATACCACATGAATGTGCAGTTAAACAATGATTTCTATTTGGAATGCAGAAATGTGAGTATGCACCAAGGTTTGCAAAACCACCTGTACAATTTTATTTCAGCATTTTACAAAGTGTTTTACTGAAATATCTGTTAAAAATACAACTCCATGGCCCTTTGTCAGTTCTGCTGAGTCAGACCCTGAGAGTAGAGGTGTGGTGTCTCCACGTTAAGTCAATCACTTTGTTATTTCTTATGCTATTAAAGTTTGAGAAACACTGCTGAGTTTATCTCAGAATTCAATTTGATTATTTTTTAACATTGAAATCATTATTTTTTATTGAATTTACTAGGGTGACATTGGTTAATAAAATTATATAGGTTTCAGGTGTACAAGTCTATAATACCTCATCTGTATATTGTACTGTGTGTTCACCTCCTAAAGTCAAGTCCCCTTCCATCACCATCTATCCCCTCTTTACCCTCCTCTACCTCCCTGCACCCCTTTTTTCTCTGATGATCACCATACTGGTGTCTGAGTCTTTGAGTTTGTTTTTTGATTAATCCCTTCACCTTTTCCACCCAACCCCCCATCTCCCCTCCATTCCCCTCTGACAGCTGTCAGTCTGTTCTCTGTATCTATGATTCTGTTTCTATTTTATTTGCTAGTTTATTTTGTTCATTAGATTCCACATATACCAGTAAGTGAAATCATGCGGTATTTGTCTTTCTCTTACTGGCTTATTTCGCTTAGCAATAATACTCTCCAGGCCAATCCATACTGTTACAAAAGGTAAGATTTCCTTCTTTTTTTTTTTACTGCCGAGTAGTATTTCATTGTTTAAATATACCACATTTTTTTATCCACTCATCTTCTGAAGGTCACTTGGGCTGCTTCCAAAATTTGACTATTGTAAATAATGCTGCAATAAATGTAGGAATGCATATATTCTTTCGAATCAGTTTTTTTGGTTTCTTAGGTTATATTCCCAGAAGTGGAATTGCCTGGCATTTCTCGGATGATTAGTGACATTGAACATCTTTTTTATATGTCTATTGGCCATTTGCATGTCCTCTTTGGAGAATTGTCTATTCAGGTCCTTTGTCCATTTTTTAATTGGATTCTTTGTTTGTATTTTGTTTTGAGTTTTATATGTTTTTTTAAAACTTTTGGATATTAACCCCTTATCAGATGTATCAGTGAATATGTTCTCCCATTCAGTGGGTTGTCTTTTCATTTTGTTGATGGTTTCCTTTGCTCTAAAAATCTTTTTAATTTTATTTAGTCCCATTTGTTTATTTTTCTTTTGTTTTCCTTGCCCAAGGAGATATATTGGCAAAAATATTTGACAAGAGAAGTGTGAGATTTTACTGCCTATTTTTCTTCTAGGATTTTTATGGTTTTGAATCAAACATTTAAGTATTTAATCCATTTTGAGTTTATTCTTGTGTATGGTATAAGAAGGTGGTCTAGTTTCTATATTTCTTCCTTCCTTCCTTCCTTTCTCCTTTCTTTCTCTCTCTCTCTCTCTCTCTCTCTCTCTCTCTCTCTTTCTCTCACATATCTGTCCAATTTTCCCAGCACCAATTATTGAATAGACTATCGTTACCCCATTCTATGTTCTTGCCTCCTTTATCAAATATTAAATGACCATAAAGATGTGGGTTTATTTCTGGGTTCTTTATTCTGTTCCATTGATCTATATGTCTGTATCCTTCTGTTTTGATTACTATGGCTTTATAGTATAGTTTGATATAAGGTAGCATGATTCCTCCAACTTTGTTCTTTTTCAAGATTTCTGTGGCTATTTGGGGTCCTTTGTGGCTCCATATAAATTTTTGGAATATTTATTCTAGTTTTGTGAAATACACATTGAATCCATAGGTTGTGTTGGGTAGTATGGACATTTTAATGATGCTAATTCTTCTTATCCATGAACACAGAAATGATTCCACTTATTTGTATCTTCTTCAAGTTCTTTCTTCAGTATTTTATAATTTTCCAAGTACAGGGCTTTTACATTTGTGGTTAAATTTATTCCTAGGTGTTTTATGCAGTTGTAAATGGGATTGTTTTCTTAGTTTCCTTTTTGATAATTCATTATTGGTGTAAAAAATGCAACTGCTTTCTAGATATTTATTTTGTATCCTGCTACCTTACTGAATTCATTTATTAGGTCTAGTAGTTTTTTTGGTGGAATATTTAGGTTCTCTATACACAGTATCATTATATATATATATATATATATGTATATATGTATATATATATATATATATATATATATATATCAGAACAACCAAACAACCGTTCGTTATGACATGTGCTGACCACAAGCCAGCCCGCACAGAATATGGCAGGTGTCAGCAACAGGCAACAGAGTGTGGAAGATGGTGGACATCGGCCATGGCGGGATGGCTGAGCAGGTGAGTGGGGGCGCCAGACCAAGGCGGGGTCATCGGGGCGAGCCTCTGGTGGTTACTGAAAATACTTTGCTCCCACACGCCATGGTCCCTCCAGGCACTTGCACCTGCTGCCAGCACTGGCCCACTCTCACCCACTGCCAGCACCGGAGCTGCTGCTCACAACTGCTGCTGGTGCCCGGTGTCAGCCCCTATTGCTAGGTGCCATTAGCAAGTACGAGCAGTGGCTTCTCCACCTCCCCCTGCTCCTGAGGGGTAACTAGGGCAGCAGCCACTGCTCGCACCCGCTGATGATGCCAGCCCCACTTGCACCCACTGCTGCGCTGGCCCCAATCTCTCTGCGCCATCAGTGGGTGTGAGCAGCATCAGCAGGAGCGGGGCAGCAAGCAGACAGGGGACCAGGGGCAGCAGTGGGAGGGGCCATATGGGGGCACAGAGGAGGGGCCAAGACCCACCCCTGTGCCCACTGCAGCCTCGCAGCCCACAGTTCCTTTCAAGGTGCACGAATTGGTGCACTGGGCCCCTAGTCTGCAAATAATGATGGTTTCACTTTTCCTTTCCACTATGAATGCTTTCTATTTCTTGTCTGATTGCTGTGGTCAGGACTTCTGGTACTATGTTGAATAAGAGTGGTTAAAGTGGACATCCCTGTCTTGTTCCTGATTTTAAGGGAAATGCTTTTAATTTTTGCCAATTGAATATGATGTTGGCTGTGGGTTTGTCATATATGGCCTTTATTACACTAAGGTATGTTCCCTTTATTCCCACTTTTAAAAAAAAATTTTTTTTAAATATATTTTATTGATTTTTTTACAGAGAGGAAGGGAGAGAGATAGAGAGTTAGAAACATCGATGAGAGAGAAACATCGATCAGCTGCCTCCTGCACACCCCCCACTGGGGATGTGCCCGTAACTAAGGTACATGCCCTTGACCGGAATCAAACCTGGGACCCTTCAGTCTACAGGCCGACGCTCTATCCACTGAGCCAAACTGGTTAGAGCCCTTTATTCCCACTTTGCTGAGAGTTTTTATCACAAATGGGTGTTGGGTTTTATGAAATGCTTTTTCTGCATTTATTGATGTGATCATGTGATTTTTATCCTTCATTTTCTTTATGTGGAATATCACATTTATTGACTTGCAGCTAGGTACCAACTTTGCATCTCCTGGATAAATCCCACTTGATCATGGTGTATGACCTTTCTAGTGTATTGCTGGATCCAGTTTGCTAATATTCTGTTGAGGATTTTAGCATCTATGTTCATCGGGGATATTGACCTAAAATTTTATTTCTTTGTAGTGTCTTTATCTGGTTTTGGAATTAGGATAATGCTGGCCTCATAAAATGAACTTGAGAGTATTGAGAGTCTTCCCTACACTTGAATTTTTTGGAATAGTTTGAGAAGGACATGCGTTAGTTCCTAGACTGTTTGGTAAAATTCACCTGTGAAGCCATCTGGTCCAAGACTTCTGTTTGTTGGGAGTTTTTTATTATTGCTTCAATGTCATTAGTTGTAATCTGTTTGTTCTGATTATCTCATTCTTCATGATTTGGTTTTCACAGATTGTACATTTCTGGAATTTATCCATTTTATCTGGATTGTCTAATTTGTTAGCATTTGGTTGTTCATAGTACTTTCTTACAATCCCTGAAAGTTTTTTTTGAATGAGTAAACTGACTCTACACTGTATTTGGAAAAGTAAAGATCTAAGAATAAATAAGACAATCTTGAATGAGAACAGAGCTAGAGAACTGTCATAACTAGATAAAACTATATTAATTAAGATAACGTAGTATTGGCTCATATACAGGTAAATAGACCAATGGTACATAATAAAAAATTCAGAAAAAATAACCCTCTTATACAGAGTCAATTGATTTATGACAAAGATCATCCTACAGTGCTGTGGGTATATAATGGTCTTTTCAATAAATGGTACTGGGTCTTTTGAATATTTATATAGGGGGGGAAACTTCACTCAAACCTCATACCACACACACAAATTAAAATGTTTTAAGTCTAAGAGTACAAAGATATGTATCTTTTCTAAAAACATGGTATTATTTTTATCAGAGAACTATATTTTTATTTGTTCATTTGTTTTTGCTTTAGCTATCTGGAAAGTCACAGATAAAGTATGTCTGATCACAGTAATTTTATTTTATCTGGGGATTTTGGCACAACCCTATTGTCTATTTTATTGCATTGCTCTTATTCTTTTCATCCTTGCTTTAATGATTCTATTTTATGGGTTTTTCCTTTTTGTATTAAGTTATTTTAAATCCTTTTTTGGAACTAGACATTGACTAAATCAATGAAGCGAGTTAAACTTCTTTTGAAATTTGGAAGCTTGATTGAATTGTCAAAAAGAGTGATAGCTAATATAGAAATCCCAGTAATTGAGCTTTGATAAAATTATAACTGTCCAGCACCATATTGTTAATACATATTGTGCATAGAAATATTACATGGAGTGTTCTTTAAATGTTAACATATGTGTCAGTATTAAAAATAAGTAGCATTTACATGGAGAAAGAATTTACTTTTTATAAACTGCCTGCAATATATGCTTGGGGAAAAAATAGATCATTTGTTCCTCTTAGTCCTTGTATGGGAGGAATATGTAGGGAGAAGGAATGACTGGTTTGAAGGTAGGAAGTATAATACTGCCAAGTCTTTCAATTCCTATTAATGAGTAAGAAAGTGCACAGGCTTTAGAGCTACCAAATGGACCTACATAGGAATCCCAGCACTGCCATTCATGACTGTGTAGTCCATGGACAAGTCACTTGACTCTTCTTAAACCTCAATGTCTTTATATCTATAGTGGGGATAATAATACCTACCTCCTATAGGCTTGGCTCCATAAATGGCTGAATGTATGCATGAGACTGATTTTGCTGCAGAGTGTAGTTTTTCTAAATCTTAATATCCATCCTTTGAAAACTTGATCTTGAGATTCTAGAAGAGAATAAAATGTGTACACCTATATGAAACAAGCTGGCTGAATACAGACTAGGTCAACTAGGAAAGCAGGTTAAAAACCCCAATGATGTGGGGCACGTAAGAGATTCTGAAGCGTGTGTGTAGCCCATGAATTGCAATGAGGACCTGGGGAGTTGTAACCTCTGAAACCGTAGATGCTGTTGCTGTACGGTGAAGCCCTACAGCGCAGGCAGATCTCAGGCTGTCTGAGATCCCATTCCACCCACCCACGTGGCAATAAAGTGCAGCACGTGCTCCCCACATCAGAGCGATAACTCCATCCTCCAAGTAACATTTTCATGACCTCTAGTCTGCATTTGGGGAGATCATTTTAGACCTCGAGTCTTATCTTTTTCTAGGTTAAGATACCTCCCCCCCTCAGATTCCTGAATTTGAGTAAATCTCTGTCATAGCATACTTCCCAGAGGGCTTTCTTTTCTGTTTTTTTTTTTTGTTTTTGTTTTTGTTTTTGTTTTTGTTTTTGTCTGATTCAGAATGCCCAGAGGGAACCTTTGATCCAAAATGTAAGGTCAGCAGCCAAAACCAGTATCAGGATGGATGCCTGTGATGGTGTGAGAAGTCTCCTCATGTTTAGGAGGATGCATAGGGACAGTTTGTGGAAAAAGTAATGTTTCTGTTTTCCCCACTTTAATCTGGTTGGTAATGTTTCCAGGTCTCATCATTTTGGGGCAAAGGCAGATTTTGTCAGCAAATTGGAACCTATGGTGCATGAAGTTTCTAGGTTCTTTGTTTCCCTCTGTTGACATCTCTATTGGCATTTGCAGTGGTTTTACTATACTATTTTCATTGTTTGGGTGACCAGAAGCACCATATCAATATGAAAACAAGAAAGCATTTTCAATATTTAATTTTAAGCCATTCCTCCCCCTCTCCCTCAGGAATCTGCCATTTCTGCTGACAAGACATAGTATTTTGTCGTAAGACAGGGAGTAAAATAACATATGTCCTTCACTTTGACAGGACCTTGTTCTCCTAAGAATTCTCTACTCCTTGTATTATATTGGGGTTATATGCATTGCAAAGTATGGATTAATAGCCACACAGCCAAATTAAAATACACCTAAGACTTAATACCATCTTAAAGTCTCGCTATAGAAAGAAAAGTTCTGAGTAGATACTTCAGGGAACTAATCTAGCAAAGTTCAATTTAACTTGCTTTTGAGGAGCGAATAGGCATGCAAATATCTAAAATTAAACAATGCTAGAGAAAAAATAAATTCACTTTTCAAAAATGATTGCAGTCTAGACGTGAATTTGCTATCACACAGTAATCTGCTAAGCTGAAGCAGGGTTATTTTGGATTGAATTTGTTACATAGCTCATGCATGAAATGATCTGTTGCTTGCTCTTGTGAAGTTGTTTTCACACTACGGAACGGCAGAGGGAAAATGTATTCTATCTGAGGCATTGTGAAAATATTGAAAGCTCTGACTGATGTTTTTTGTATAGGTATCTGACTACAACTTGTCATTTAGACTTTAAGGGCCAATCATTGTTAAGCCAAAATTGCAGATGCTTAGCTTTCAGAATGATCTCTGGGTGCATAATGGATTCAGAAACTCAACTCTGACACCATGAAACTGTCACTCACGTGGTGACACTGCCACCGTGTGGTTGTGAAGATCCCTTTCAATTTTTTTAAAAACAACTACTATTAAAATGGTCTCTTAGTTACCAAAAGGAAATTAAAATAATCTAAGTATTGTCTCTGTTTTTCTTGTTTGTTTATCCTCTGTTAGAATTCGACAGATAGCCTATGGGTTTTCACAGGTGGCTGAACAGGGAATAGCAACCTAGAAGTAGCAGTACAGGTACTTATTTTAATAATTCTGCATAATTTGTCAGGGATTCAGCTTCTGCCCAGCAAATGCCATCCAGATCTTGCTAAGAGGTACTACCTTCACTCGCCTTTTCTGTAAGAATCTGGCATTTACAGTATACAGTATCCAGAACTATCTAAGAAATTCTCTATGCATATTTAGAGGCAAGTGGATCTCAAACTGAAGCCCCCAGACCAGTAGCATCAGCATCCCCTGGGAACTTGTCACAAATGCAAATTCTTTGGCTCCAACCCACATACTGAATCAAAAACTCTGGAGGGGGACCCAGATACCTGTGTTCTAACAAGCCCTCCAGGTGATTTAGATGCTCGCTAAAGTTTGAGAACCACTGCTATGAACAATCGCACCTGTCCTGGTATAGCTTAACATTAGACAGAGCTAAATTTAGCAAGGCCTGCTTCAGGCTTCTGAAAAAAATTCCAAAAGAAAATGGAAAAGGGTTCCAGGACTTCCTAAGAATGTGGGATCCCAGCACCCTGAAGCCCTCCCTGGGAAGAACGACATGATCATGTGTGAGGGGTCCCGTTCCCATCAGCTGCTGTTTCTCTTTCACTTCACCTGAAGGAGATGCTGTGATCAATAAGGAATAGCTTTCAGCCTTTGGAGCATACAGGAGCAGCGGTCTATCTCTGGATGTTATATATAAGGCCACTTTTCCAGGTCAGGCATTAAAAATACAGTTTTTAAGAAGGGAATCTAAAAATTTGCAAGCTCTAAGAGATGTTAAGGACTATTGGGATGACCTCAGGATTCGCTTGCTGTCACAGAGGCCAGCCACGGAGCTGCCCACCTCCACGGCCTGTGGCCACGCAGGAGAGTTGGCCACAGGCTGCCGGAATGTCTGATTATTTTCAAGACAAGCCAGAAATCAGAATTTTTATGTGAAATATTCCAATTTTTAAATGTAGATTCAATTTTAAGTTCATGTTTAGTTTAAAAAATGAAAACATACCTACCTGTTTGACTCAGTCTACTAGACCTCTGGATTTTGATCTCTGGGATAAACAAAAAAAGTGGTAGGTGTTAACCTCAACACAAGCTATGACCACATGTCTTGTATGTAAGTGATTTGTGCCCATATATTTTCACCTCTATATGTGTAAATGCATATATACAAAGCATGGGCATCCATTGTTCCTATACACAGGAAAAATATTCTATTCAGCAGTGAAGTAGCTTTGAACGGAATAAAGGTCAAGACTACATTAAACTAAAAAGCTTCTGAACAGCAAAAGAAACCATCAACAAAATGAAAAGGGAACCCACGGTATGGGAGAACATATTTTCCAATGATACATCTGATAAGGGATTAATTTCCAAAATATATAAAGAAGACAAACCATCCAATTTAAAAATTGGTAAAGGAACTGAACAGGCACTTCTCTAAAGAGGACATACAGATGCCCAACAGGTACATGAAAAAATGTTCAATGTCACTAATCATCATAGAGATGCAAATTAAAACCCAAATGACATATTACCTCACACCTGCCAAAATGGCTTCTATCAGTAAATCAACAAACAACAAGTGCTATTGCAGAGCCCTATGCATTGTAGTGGGAATGTGGACTGGTGCAGCCACTGTGGAAAACAGTATGGAGCTTTCTCAAAAAATTAAATATAGAACTGCCTTTTGACCCAGCCATCCTACTTCTGGGAATGTATCCTAAGAATCCCAAAACACCAATCAGAAAGAATATATGCACCCTTATGTTCATAGCAGTGTTGTTTATAATAGCCAAGATCTGGAAACAGCCTAAGTGCCCATCTGTAGATGAGGGGATAAAAATGATGTGTTGCATTTTTACAATGAATACTATGCAGCCATAAAAATTTAGAAGGAACTCTTACCTTTTGTTACAGCATGAATGGACCTGGAGATTATTATGCTAAGTGAAATAAGCCAGTGATTGAAATACAAATACCATATGATCTCACTTATATGTGGACTCCAATGAATAAAATGAACTGATGAACAAAATAGAACCAGAGGCATTGATACAGGGAACAGACAACTGTCAGAGGAGAGGGTACTTTGGGGAACTGGATGAAAGAAAGTGAAGAGATTATCCAAAGAACATATATGTATATCCCATAGACAGAGACAACAGTAAGGTGATAGCCGGGCGGGGGTTGGGGGTGGGGAGGGAGGGTGGTGCAGGGTGTGGTTAAGGAGCTGGGAGGTAAAATGGGGACATCTGTAATAGTGTCAACAATTAAAAAAATATAAAAAAGGAATCTATAAGATTCAGAATTCAAATAGTTCATACCTAAAGAACCATGCTTTGAGAAGAAAATTTATAATATTTCTACTAATGTGAAGTATGCTTTCCAGTAATTTTAAATATATTTTTATTGTTGATAGTATTACAGATATATCCCATTCCCCCCATCTCCCCCTCTCCTCCTCACAGTTCCTACCCACCCCTTCAGGTTTTCACTACCCTGTTACAAATAAGTATATAAGTTCTTTGGTTTGTCTTTTCTCATCCCACCAACCCCACATCGAGTTGTGTCAGTCTGTTTTATGCCTCCATACTTTGGGTTTTATTTTGTTGGTCAATTCATTTTGTTCATTAGATTCCGCAAATAAGTGAGATCTTATGATATTTGTCTTTCTCAGTTTGGCTTATTTGCCAGGCACACTCTGTGACTTGAATTTCATTGTCATCACTGCCTCGGAGATTCAGAAAATGCAACCCTATTTCATTGCAACTTGCAGATTTTCTGAAGGATAAAACCAACCTTAGATAGACTCAGTTTCCCCCTGTGGTTTCTTTCCAAAATCCAGTAAAATTCCAGTGTCTCTACTGGTGACAGTACCTTTAAAATTAGGATAGGAGTGCTAGTTCTGGGGTACTTTACCATGTTCTCTCAGAGCTAAAGATTATTCTAGTCACTTGGGGCCAATGTCTGGATGTCTTCCTGCCCTTCTGTACAACAACAGGCTCTTGGGGAGCTACTTCTTCAGGTGTGTGGCCAGATTGAATGAAAACTTACTGACAGCCCTAACTGGTTTGGCTCAGTGGATAGAGCGTCGGCCTGCGGACTGAAAGGTCCCAGGTTCGATTCTGGTCAAGGGCATGTACCTTGGTTGGGGGCACATCCCCAGTAGGGTGTGTGCAGGAGGCAGCTGATCAATGTTTCTCTCTCATTGATGTTACTAACTCTCTATCCCTCTCCCTTCTTCTCTGTAAAAAAAATTAATAAAGTATATTTTTAAAAAAACTTACTAATCAATGTATCTTGCCTCTTAGTGTACCATCATGCTTAGGATTCTGGCCACGGGAATCCTTTACTTTTTTCTTCAAGGATTTACAGATTTTTTAGGTTTCAACAGTATCTCACTAAAATGCTTTATACTCTTGGTAGGCAAGAACACATGATGTATTCCTCATCCACTCAGCAAATATTATTGGAAATTTAGCATTGGAACTGGAGGGAGCCAGATGGACACTTTAAAGGCTTCTACATGGTTCCTGACCAGGAAAAGCACAGAAACCAGAAACCAAAAACAAATAATTACACAACAGTATAATTGAGGTGTGAAAAAAATAGTTGGGCTCCATTGAGAAAATAACAAAAGCAAATCTGCCCCAAACATCTGAAATGGTAGTACAAGTAAGTTAATATTTGCACTCAGTCTCCCAGGATTAATAGGCATTTACCTGGTGAAGATGGAGGAGATAAGATGTGAAGAAAAGCTGGTCATTTTTTGTGACTACAGTCTTTGCCAACTTTGCATCTTTGAAGCATAACACAGGGCCCTATAACAAATCCAACAGCTGTTCTTTGAATGCAGGAATAAGTGAGAGGAAGAGAGTTTGTATGTTTGTAAGGAAGTGCAAGGAGTGGAAGAAATAAGGTAAGATATAAAAATTGATTAGGACAGAGATCATGAAGGTGACACTAAAAATATCTAATTTTTTTCTGCAAATTTGTGCCAAGTGTTACATCAGGATCCATTTGCATCAAGGTGAACTGGGGTACTTTTTCAAAATGCAGGTTTCCGAATCTTCCCACAGAACAACTGAGTCAGAACCTCCTGGAGACTGAGCCAGAGATTAGCATCTTTTACACTCTACTAGTATGAGGAACCGCTGCCCAAAGCAATGCTCAATTCTCAAAACATTATTTTCTAACTTTTTTTCAGTGTTCAACTTCTTAGAGGATCTGTCAAAAGCCATGAAAATTTTCCCTAGAAAAATATATATTCACATTCATTTTTACTAACAATTCCAGAGAGATCATGACACCCATGAGATTAACTCATGGACTCAAATTAATAACTCCCGAAACCAACCTGGCTATCAGCTAACTAACTAATTAACTAATGTAGAGAAAGTCTGATGAGCATAATTCTTCCTAGCAGTTATCATGAGGGAAGGCTTTTAGATGAAGTTGAAGAACACAGTCAAGCTGTATCTTCTTAATTTTGTCTGGGACCAACCTAATCTCATTCTGTCAATGTTTCCTATAAAAAAGACATGTTCACATTATAAAAGAAGAATTTTTGCTGTGAGCCAGGGACCTTCTTGATCATTTGCATCCTAAGTAAAACATTCAATGAAAACTTGGAATGTTTCAAAAGAAAAAGAGAAAAGGCATTTACTGAGCATTTAGAAACTATGTTGTTTTGCCCTGTTTCAAATAACAAGGGAAATTGTTGGCATTCTAGAAAGTGTATGAGTTAACTGTTTATGCACTTAAAGCTTCACATATTTAGATCATATCTAAACATGTTGGTCTCTTTCTGATAATCTATCACATAGGAATCACAGTATGGCTCTGTTTCCTCCAAAATTGAGAGCTATATCTGCAGATAACAACTACAATGGTCTATTGCTGGAGATATGTCACATGGAACAAGATAAAGTCTATGAAAATAGCCCTTTAGAAAAGTCACGGCTGAACGCTAATGACCTAGATTATTTAATGCAAACATTGTGTGCAGATTTGGAGATTTAGGGCAGCCCTCCCTAAGAGTCAACTAAAACAAGTCTGTTTATGTGAAACCTACGTGGAAACAGTTCAGAGGCACAACTTACTATTCTCTGTCCCTGGGGCCGAACCACTGAACTTCATCCAAACTTGGAGCCAAGTCAAACACCGGGTGAGGAAAAGTTCTAACAGTGAGGGAGGACGTTTGGTGCTGTGTAAAGTGCAGGGTGCTATACCTAATTAAATACTTAATAATGTATTCTGTTAATGACATCCTATATAATAAAAGCATAATATGCAAATTGACCAAACAGTGGAATGACCAGTTGGGGGGCAGGGCCAGCGAGCAGGTGGCGCCAGGCCAGCCAAGGCACATGCCAGCAGGCAGAGGGAGGGGACAGCGATGGGGGGAGGTGGCAGTGACCAGTGGCAGTGGAGGGGTGATGGGGGGGTCAGGGCTGTGCCTGCAGAGGGAGCCCATAGGTGGCAGCAGTGGCAGGGTGATGGGGGTGGCACCAGCCCCTGATCAGCCCGCCTGGTCGCCTCCTGCAGAGGGAGGCCAGACTGCTGCTTAGGCCCACTCCCTCCAGAGAGTGGGCCTAAACCATCAGTAGGACATCCCCTGAGGGCTCCTGACTGTGAGAAGATGCAGGCCGGACTGAAGGACTGCCCCCCCCACCCCCCCCAGTGCACGAATTTTTGTGCACCAGGCCTCAGTATAGTATTATTTTATAGGCTTTTCATATTTGACTAAGTAACATTATATTGTGCTTCTCAACCTATGCCTTTTTTACTCATCATTACTTTGGAAGTTGGTTTATATTGATATATGTTGACTGAGTCCATTTCCTTTAAGTGCTTAAAAGCCTACTGTTGGGTGCATTGGCACAGCTTTGTTCTCTCTTCTCCTAAAGGGGGACATATCAGTTGTTTTCAACTTGCTCAGCATTACCCACTGCATTTCAGCAAACATTTCTGAGCCTGTCTCCTTGTGCACGTGGCAGAATTGCTTTAGGGTTTGTTCTAGGCGTGGATTTGCTGAGTCGGAGGGTACTGCGTCTTCAGCTTTGTTTAGTAATGTCAGATTGCTCTCCAAAGCAGGAAACCAGGTCTGGGAGAGTTGCAATTGCATTATTTATTGTCTAACTTGTGTCAGACTTTCAAAGGAAATATAATCATTTTTATTTTTATTTCTCTGATTACTGGTGAGGTGTGGCATCTTTGCAAACTTTGTCACTTCAAGTGGACTCTTCCTTGAATTGCTGGTCAAAGTCTTACGCCCACTTTTTCTGTGGGCCAAGCACTGATCCAGGCTCCTGGATATACCCATGAACAACACAAACAGTGCTCCTTCTTAGAGCTCACATTCCAGCAAGACCAAACAGGTAATAAGTGATAAATATGAAAAGTATATTTTGTAGCATGGTAGAAGGTGATAAGTGCTATTAGAAGTAAATGGAATGGAATCCAGGGTGCATTGTAGGCAAAACAGAGGAGTAAAGAGTAGTCAGTTACCTCCTGGAGAAGGCAGGTTGAGGTCACTGAGAGAGAGTTAAGGAACAGTAAAAGGCCAGTAGATCAGGAGTGGAGAGACAGATGGAAAGAGCTGCAGAGGTGAAATCAGGAAAGTAGAGGGGAGGGATCATTGTCCATCACCTTGTGGGCCAGAGAAGACTTTTTTGGCTGAATGATAATAGGAAATCCACTGAAGGGCTTTGCGCAGAGAAGTGACATGGTCTGGCTTGTTATAAAAGGACCAGTTTTGACATAAAATTCTCAAATGCTTCCATGTTATAGTCTCTACATCATGGGCAACCTGGATAAATCTTTCCTTCCTGTGGGAACAATCTAATTATAGGTCAACTAAGACTGGAAAACATTGAAATGGATGACTCCTTGTGCTTGGATGAACAACTAAGTGTAGCCCTTGCATAAGCAGCCTGAGTTCTAACTGTCACTTTCACACTTTTTCTTCTAGCAGCTTTGGGCTGTTCCTTTGACCTCTGCCCCTTAGCAAGCAAACCCATCTGTCACTCAGGAGTAAAGCTACTGATTGTTATGCAGGCTCTGGGCCAGCTGTGGTGGAAAAGGTATCTCTCATACCTGGAAGCACAATGTCTGGTGTGTATTGTCATCTTCATTTTGCAGAGCTGGATAGAAGCCAAATCTGTCCAACTCCAAGCCCTCTATTTATTTATTTATTTTATTATATCGTGGTGACCACTGTGAGGTAGGGGTTATAGTATTTCTCTTAACAAAATGGCAAGAGTATTCATATAAGATGACACTAAGTAATGCATACGACCACATTAAGATTTCTTAAAGAAATAATAATTATTATAATGTAGGTCATTTCTGAATATTCAGCTTTTATGTTATTTGTTCTTGGTACTTGAAATGAAACAAAATGTATGGCACGACCTCTGGATCTCTAAAAAGATGTATCCTGGTTCTTTAGGAAAATGTAAGTTTCCATCTAATATGCTGATCTGATATGCTAAGGTATTATCAAAATCCAGTGTAATTGACTAGCTCAGACTGTTCTAACAGTTTTAACATTTTGCCAGAAATATTAAATCTGTGATCCCTAGGGGATTGGGAATAACAAACAATGCCTTATTTTCTTCTACCTGAGAGAATATGTGTGAAGTCTTATGCTTCATGTGACGGTAACACAATTAGTTCCAGCCCCAAATGGGTCCTATCAGTTTGCAAATGAAGGCAGCGATGTGTGTCTCCAATTCAGTATTGTTCAAAGGCAGCCTCAGCCAAGGCAAGCTTATGTTATTTTTTCCATAACCATGCAAAGGCCCACATAATAAGAGTATATTTTTTCAGATCCTAGAAGTGTATGATAATACACATTGCCCTCAGGTACACTGTATTTTTAAACAAACTTCAAAAACAGACAGGTCAGAATAAATTATTTCCATGTTAGCTTGTAATAAATTGCTATGCATATCATCATTTACTAGAAATAAATGTTCATGTCTAAAATGGGGAACCTCGGTGGATGCAAATTCAACTACCCAGTCATTAAATAGTGACATGAAACAGTACTGTTCGCTGCCAGCTTTGCCTGCAGCCCTGTCTGTGGGAGCTCTTTCAAGTTCATTTCAGTTGGATGGACTTGGAATCTGGAGATTAAAATGCTATGCAGGTGTGTGACTATGTCCACTTGGAATAACATTCTCTCCTTGCTGATTATTTTGTATAGTAACAACAACAAAAATACACACAACAGCCAGGCTGCGGGGGCTCAGTGGTTGAGCGTCGACCTATGAATCAAGAGGTCATGGTCGGATTCCTGGTCAGGGCACATGGCCGGGGTGCCGGCTTGATCCCTAGTGGGGTGTGTGCAAGAGGCAGCCGATCAATGATTCTCTTTCATCATTGATGTTTCTCTCTCTCTCTCTCTCTCTCTCTCTCTCTCTCTCTCCCCCTTCCTCTCTGAAATCAATACAAATATATATATATATATATATATATATATATATACAAAATACACAAAACAGTTTGTTATAAATGATATCAGATTTACTCTGAAAAATGTACCCTGGTAAATTCATATACTTTTTAAAAAGGTAAAAGTAATGCCCCAATACATTTTCCCTCTGGATGGACGCCACTTGAGCAAGAAAAATAATTAGCAACTTGTATTGCTTGTCTAGAAAAAAAATTTGCCTCTTGAGGAAAATTGCCTCCAAATGCTGGGCTGTTCTAATGAAATCCCCCTTTCTCACACAGGAAATAAAACTGGAAATAGTAGTGACCGCTTCTTGCTTGATAACATGTTTACATGAGCGTTTCAAGGCAAGGTCCCTAGTTGAAGTAGCCTGGTAAATTCTTTCTTTGCAAGGGCCAAGACGCTCGTTCACTTGTTCAAGATGTTAAAGAGTTAAGACCAGAGTTCATAACATGGACTTGTCCCATGACACCCCTCCCCCCTTCGCTCGATGAAAACATGCTCATGTGAAGTGAATTCTGAAACCAAATCCGCTGAACACCCCCGGCATTTGGTCCCAGATTTGTACTGTGACGTTCAAACGTCTGCCATGGCCGTTGCAATGTAAATAGGAAATTCTAAATGTGATTTGAATTGCCCTTTGGGGAGTTTTGCACTGAGAGACGGTGCATTTCCAAGGTAGCCAATACTCAACATGGAGCAAGCCCAGTGGTCGGGTGGGAGACTGTTCTGCTTCAGAGAGCAAGTTGACAGGAAGCTCTGCAGGCCTTCAGCGGGACCCAGGGAATTTGGCAGTTGACATAGCCATATATAGCTTTGAAATAGTTTCTCTTGTTAGAAATGTTTTAGATTAACCTAGGAAAATAAGCACCTTCATTATTCCCGTACCATGATTCAGGGTTGAGGTGACAGCTGCCCACTTAGATCCTCATTTAGAGACTGGTATAAGCAACGACTGAGCTTTTAATGAGCAACAAGCTTTTGGAGTTGTGATAAGTCAGCCTTTCCTGTAATGGAAGCATCCGTGCTAGCAGACACACTCTCGCATGCTCAGCCCTGTCCTGTGCAATGCCTCTGAGTGTGTGGGTGCTGTCGTGTTACACACGGAAAATGCAGGATAAATTCAAATGTTATTAGGATTTTTCAAGATTTTTAAAGTAAGAATTAAATTCAAGGGTATTGGATTTTATATCGTTTGTGAAAGTACCTGATATAAAATTCTAGTGAATGCTACCCATACATGTGAGCTGTGGGACTTTAAGAGAAGTGCATTGCTAAAATTCTCCACTAGAGGGCCATGCCTCCCTTCTTCCTTGTGCTTCAGGACCAGGGCTCAAAAAAAAAAAAAAAAAAAAAAAAAAAGCAAAAACGGTCGTGGGGGTCTGTGGGAAGTAAACGTTATATGTGATTATTTTTCCTTCAACTATATATCAAAATAGGTGATAAGTAATTTTTTTAAGTAATGGATCAAAAGTGTATAAAATGAAAAGCTTCCTTGCCAATTTTTCTCTCCCATCCTACTCCTCAGTCTTTTTACACAAACGTAATTGCATCAAACATTAATTTTATGTCTTGTCTATTTGTTTATGCACTGAACTATATATTGTAGGCATCTATTCCTATTAACTCACACAGATCTACCTTTGCTTCCATATGGCTTTAGAATATTTTATTGTGTGCTCCTAAAATGGTTTGTTTGATAAACCCCCTATCAATGGATATTTAGATTGTTTACAGTATTTTGCTATTTAAAAAAAATGCTTTGGTGAAAAGGCTTGCATTTAGTCCTTTTCACATATGTGAGAATTTCTCTGTAAGTTCTTTAGTTGCATAATTGCAGAGCTTGTTTTTTTGAACTTTATTAGATACTGAAAATCCTGTCTAGCTAAAAAAAAAAAAAGCCTGCCCCTGGCTTCTAGTGCCACTATGTGTGAAAGTGTCTTTTAGCCCTGGCCTGGAAAGCAGTGGGTATGTCAAACCTTGTAAGAGTTGCCAATCTGTTAAAGGAAAAATAATATCTTGGCAGTTGTTTGAAAAATTTCTAGGTCTATGATCACTTCAATTAATGAAGTAAATTTCAAATTGAAAGATAAAACTTGTGAAAATTTACTTTACATATTTTATCAGAAGATGGAAGCAGGATGGTCAGTTTTTAATAGTTCCAGAAATAAAATCATTGGGTAAACTGACATGGCTTCCATAAACTAGTGACAATAAAACCAGTGCTAAATATTTACTGTTTTCCACAAAACTTTTATATCATTTCAAAAAAAATTATTATAAACATTCTGCAAAAGGGGGTATGTAGATATTATTTCTAACATACAGATGAGAATGAGTCTTTGAACTTCTTGCTTCTTTTTACTTCATCACGATTATGATCTGAGCTTAAAAGACTTCAGGGAGGAATCAGAATCTCATTTCACCTTCTAAGCCTGTTTCTTTCTCCATCGAGACCGCCTATCACAATTTGCCTATTCTTTTCTCTCCATTCTAAACTACAACATCCACCCTTTCCTCTTAGTATTTAGCAAAGAACAAAATGCCCAGAATTGAAATGTCAAGTTTTTTTCTAACAAAATATTTTTATTACTAGGTTAAATATACACTCAAGTAGCAAATTCAAAATAATTACAACAAAAGTTAGCTAGCTTGTCCATTTTCCTCTGGCAGAAAACCAGTTCCTTTGGTGACAGCCATATATATCCTACATGACCCCAAAATCCCACCAAGGGACAAACCTACCTTGGAAAACTGCAAAGCAGGTACAAAGCTTGTCTACTCCTCTCATTGCCCCCGTCTGAGACCTCTTTCCTCCTTCTCCCCTCCCCGTAGCTGTGTGTAGCTTTGTCCCAGTCATCCACACAGGAAGGGAGATATTCTGACCTTCAGTATTAGTTGAAGATTCTCCCAGGGTGTGGGCAGTGCATATAAATAGAGAACATTCAGAGACTCAAAGGAGAGCTTCTCTTAAGGGAATAATTTAGGGAACAGTGAACAGGAGATGTATATTCAGAGAATATTTCCAAGGTGATTGCTGTGCCTATTGCTGTGGATTCTGTGTAAATGTGAAATTCCAAATGTAGAAAAATAGAATGGTAATCAACCATTACATTTACTGGAATATCATGATTTCTTTCAATTCAGTGATTCTCTCTCTCTCCCTCTCTCTCTCCTGCTCTCTCTTTCTCTCATTTGTTTTCTTTTGGTTTTGATCACCATGCTTCAAGCTTTAGAATAGAACTTCTAAAACCCACAATCCAGCCTTCCTGGGTAGGGGAATTTTGTTGGACTCTACCGGTGCCAATTGAGGGAAACAGCCCCCTCCTTCCTGCCTCTACTCCAACCAGATAAGAATCAGCGGGACTTTAAGTGTCTCAATAATTTTTTGCTTTGAGGTCTCTACATTTTTAGGTTGTTCTATGGAGGTTCCACTTTTGTTATTAACTAATATATTTGAAATAAATAAGATGAAATGAGGCAGAATTGTTATTACTAGCTGCCAATTTATGAACTTGAAAAATATGGCCTTGCTAGAAAGGAAAATACATATGAATAAGGAAAATGAGTGAGTTACATACGTGAATATGGTTTTTGTTTGTGAAAAATGAGTTATGTATATGGGATGAATTCCTGAGTATGAATGTTATTATAAAAATAATAATTTAATGAAAATACATTTATACAAATCAGAAAGGACAGAGATTTGTGTAGATAAAATGGAATTTATTTCTGCCGTCCATTGTAACTTTCTTTATTGAAAATGTGATTTTTGGATTATAAAGCTCCAGCTATGCAGTAATTTCTTATCAGTTGGGTAAAATAACCTTTGGACGGAATATTTTAAAATTGTAGTGTATTTTCTATAACAAATATTGTGCATCGAATTCTTCATGCTCTATGTAAGAGACCCAGTATGCTCCATGTTAAGTTGACAGAGGGTCAAATGCTTTTAATACAACTGGGGAAACTATTTAAAAAATATTGAAAATTTCCCAGTGGTTGAAAAGTTTATGTCCAGAAGGCTAGAAATAAGAGTTGGTTCATTTACCAGGCACAGAAGTAGTACACAGAAACAGGAACTATAATTAAAAGGAAGGAGGGAGGGAGGAAGAGGGGGAAGGAGGAAGGAAGGGAGAGGAAGGGAGGGAAGGAAGGAAAAGTTGACTTGTTGTTTTCCATTTTCGGTTTGTCCAAGTACGCTTTGGGGGTTGAATTGTCACCGTGTGTTCTGCTGTCAGTCCATCTCAGGGGTATCTGATGTCTCCCCGGCTGGCTTGAAGCCAACGGTGACAATGGAGGTGAACAGAGCAATTCTACCCCTGCCTTATACAGGGTGGGGGGAGGTGTCACACTTGTACATTTAAGTCCAATTGATTCCTACAGCTTAAATAAAATTCTGGGAAAGAAGCTATAGGTTCCTAGTCCTTGAAGATGATATAACTTCAATTTCATAACACAAGCTCTACTGATCAGCTCAATAAAAAGGGAAAAAAACTAGACCAAAATTATCTGTAGCAGGGAGATAATTTTTACTCCCTCCCTTTTACTCCCTCCCTTTTACTCTCATCTGGTTATACAAAAATAACCAGGTGATTCATTGTATTTTTCATGTTTCAACAAGCACTTTTGACAGGAGGTGAATAAAGTCACATGAATGCATTAGTATCCTTAGGAGTGTATGGATCCTGCCAGTATCCTAAAGTGAACACATGTACTGTTAGCATCCTCAGGTGCACATGAATGCCACTTCCTATTAAGTTGCATTCTCCAGAGACCCAAAGGAATGTTCATGTTTCTAAAAAACTAGCTTGTGCCAATGTTTAAAGCCTTCAGATTGCACAAGTGCCTACACTTTGGCAAACTACTAAAAGGAAAAAGTCTCTAGTGTTTCTGGGATGTATCATCTTTTGTTGGAAACACCAAATTACAGAACATTCTGGGAAGAACCCCCTGAAGAGCTTATTTGCTGTTTGAATACAAATTTGACTTTTTCTAGAACAATTTTCAAAGGAGGTTTTCTTTTGCAAAATCATTACTTTTATGGAGATATCAAGAGCAATACTATTACACATTTCCTGGACTGATTCAAAGTTCTCCCCCTCTCAGATCTGATGCAGGAAGTAAGTAATAAGTACAAGCTTTTAAAATATTAGGATCTGTGTCATCTCTTATCAATATTAGACATTTTTCAACGTTTAATTTTAATTTAGTTTGTTTTTAGAAACTGGATTTTATGAGCATTTTTAAAAATGATATATGCATTTTGGTTTTCACCTCTAGTTCTAGTTAAAACTCACTGGAGAAAAGAGTTGGTGTCATATACCAAAAATAACAATGACCTGTTATTATTTAAACTTCCAAGTTTTTCTTTTCCTCAATTGTGGATCCACCCTGCCTCAATTTAGTTCAACCAACATTTAATAAAATTGCAGTGTATTCCATACATGATGAGATTTATCATGCTCATAAAATTCTTGCTTGGTGATCATGTTTGGCCTGGCCGTAGCTCTTGCCTAACCTCACTACACCTTCTTCACTTACCGAAATTGTTTGTCTTTTCTGGAACAAATCCTTTCCGATTATCTCCCTGTAGCAGGGAGATAATTTTTACTCCCTCCCTTTTACTCCCTCCCTTTTACTCTTATCTTGCTCTAAATCCTCCAAGTAAGTCCCTTAAAACAACATAATCCACTAATTTGATATGGTCACAGCAAGGAAATTAAGACAACGTTAACCATGTCACTGGAAAGTTCCCCTTTTATTGTCCCGCTCATAATCTTAGAAAAATTTCACTCCCCAGAACTGTGCAGTTAGTAAGCTCTCAGAATGCCTCCATTTATTCACCCAACTAGTTGAAACCGCGGCAAAGTTCGTTCCTCCATATTTGATTAAACTCAATTAAGTAATGGGGTCTTTTGTCGTCAGTCTCAACTTCATCTTCCAAGGAAAATCCACTGCACTTTATAGTTCGTATGATGCCAACCATTCATTTCTTTGTGGTGTTGAAGGTAATTTGATTTATATCGTGCCCTAGTTAAGATGCCCATGTCTTCAAGCATTTTGACTCAGAGTTAGAGGCTAAGGTCAAGTTAACAATGGTAATCTGTCTCCCTGTTTGCACACAATGAATCACCATTTGGGTTTTAAGACCATGGTAAGCTTTGACTTGGCAGCGTGGTTCAAAGGTTGTCAGCAAAATGTATGAAAGTGGCCTGCCTCTGGCACCTCTGATCATAGATGTCACGAATTTTCTAACAAGGCCACCAATCTAGTTGTGAATAATTGGTAAGAAGGAGGAGTGGTTAAAGAAGCATTAGTCCTGTGCCATATTTAGACTGGATTGATTTGATCTAGACTTAATAATATTAAAAGCTCTTCTAGTCATTCCCAGGGCACAAATGAAAATGCTTTCAAATTATTAAGAAAAAAAAAAAACAGTGACTTATTCAGAACAATATGGAAGGAGAGAGTGATAAAATGAAGTCATTCATTTCATTCCTTTACTTTGGACCAAGTAAACTGCTATTAGGGAGTGAGAGAGCTTCAGGAAGAGTTGCAATATTTTATTACTAAGAGAATTGGAGTTTGCTATGGAGAGTTGGCAATTAAAGTAGATGAAGTTGAGATGAACAATTCCTAAGAGACCAGTTTCCTTCAAGCATCTTGTTCTTAGTCTTAAGAAATTCAGACAAAGTGGTGGCTTTCAAATAAAATAAAAAAAAATCCTCTGAGATCTGGTCAACTTTGAGTTTTCCTAAATAAAGTCAGTGCCTGCTACATAGTAAGCATTGAATTAATATTTGCAGATAAGTGAATGGAAGGCTTAGTGGTGTCTATCAGTGAATATTCATATCTGTCTTTAAAATATTGGTGTTAAGAAAAGTTATCTGTTTTCACAAGCTATGACTTAAATGCAATGATTTTATGACTTGAACTGACAAAGAATCTACTATATTGTTATTTTATTGCATCATACAAAGTAACATTAACTGCTTCTTTTGTGTCTGTTTTTGATGCTTTCTTTTTCTATAGTGATAAAGGGCAAATAATACTCAAGATGGCCAAATAGATACCTGTTTGTCAGGTTAGGGTTTGAGCTGATCACTGATACAGAAATTTCATTAGTATATGTAAAAATCCTTTGTTGACTTTCATTAACCTTAATATTGATATGAAGAAAATTCTCATTAAGAGTTCATTTTAAATGGGTATCCAAAATTAACACTCTACGATAATAGTAAAAAAGTAATTGCCTGAAATGTGAAATGAAAGCATTAATTACGATTAATTATTCTGTTCCTAGATTCTATAAACTTTATATTGGATACACATTTAAGGGACTAGTATCACACTTGAGCAGAAACATAAACACTGGAGTATTTTGGATTTCAGAGTTTCTTGCCTTCTGTGTAAACACCCTCTCTACCCAGTACCTCCCTCTTTGTCTCCTCACCATATTGTTCATCATCCAATCTGTGAGCTCTACGTGGATAAAACTGATAGCTTTCATTAACATTCCAAAGTAGAGTTCTTGCATCCGGTATGACTAGTGCCATCCACTAACCTAGTGGATTGGAAATGGGTGGCCTTTCTGCATTCTACTCCTATCCTGTAAATTCTGTGGATCTGGAAGAAAACAGTGATTGGTAACAAAGTATTTCAAACTCAATATTTAATTGTTTCATAAATGAACAAAAAAAATTATAGGATATAATCTTACTTATGAATAACCGTGGTTTTGAATATAGTGTAACCAACTTACTATGCACTCATATTGAACTAAAATGTTCCAGATTTCCATCAATGGAGGTATTTTATGGATCATTTTCATAATAAAAATTATTTGAGGTTTAAAACTAAATAGAGCTCTGGAAACAGCAAAATCCATTTCTCCCTCAAGGACGAGGTGGCTTTCCCAGAGTAACAGGGGTAAGAATTACTAACTCCCAATGCTAAGTTCAGATCTCACTGTACTATCCTGATTCTGTGAAATGAGATAAGGAAATGAGTTATAGGTCCTTCAGTAAGAGCCCGTAAATCAATAGGGTATGTTCATACCCCCCTGTCTGTGCAGTAACTCCTGGGAAGAAGTACAATGTAATGTCCAAGAAAATGACTTTGAATCATCAGTGCTGATTCTGGCTGTGAACACTTTGGGCAAATGACTTAACATTAGTTTCCTTAGTTTCCTCTGTACAATGGAAAGAATAGTAATTGTTTACTCACAGGTTCGTTTCAATTATCAAATAAGATAATATAGGTAGAGGGCTTATTACAGGTCTGGTACACAATACTAGGTACTCAGAAATGTCAGCTGTTAAGTCATGATCTTTTCCTCAGGTCTCCAAGCCATTAATTTCTTATACCTGCTCTCTGGTCAGCCTTACCTTCTCTTATTTCTTCGAACTTCTCCACCCTGTCCTCACTTGAGCTCCTGCATTCTGAACATCTACTGGAGGTTAGAATTTTTTAATCACAGTTTTAACTATGCTACTTATTTTCACCTTTTAGTAGCTGAACAAAACACAAGAGGATTGAAAATCAGCATGAATAAAGTAACCATTGTTTTTCCGAACGGATGGATTTCTTCTGTGGGCATTAATGTAATCCATCGACATTAAGTTTAGGTATTATAGCATTTCTAGGATTTTGATTTATTGTTAGGCTTTTATCTGGAGAACTGATAAAGAAGAAATATTGTTGCCATATATTTATTAAATAGCTGGAGGATGGCACCACCAAGTTCTACAGAAGGAGCATCAGCCATCACCAGTGCCCCAGGGGGTTACCATGCTGACAATGGTATATAACAGGGGTGGGGAATGTCCGGCCTGCAAGCTGTATAAGGCCCAATAAATCATTTGGTCTGGCCCTGCCAAGGCATTAGGGGTGGGTTGATTAAATATTTGACCAAATATAGCAGGCTAATTTTTAAGTTGATAATTTTGTATGGCCTGCAAATGATGTTATAAATACCTAAATGGCCCTCGGCAGAAAAAAAGGTTCTCCACCCCTGATATATATGCTGTCCAAAAAGGCATATCGCCACTTTGCCTGAAATACTCCAAATGTTTCCTTAGGGATTGGTGCTGTATATAAGCATCTGGCCAAAAATCAAGCCGAAAAGAAATGAACCAGTAGAACTTTGCTTTCAGGACCTGTCCCAGCTCCATTGTCTTAAGATCATTGATCTTTTCTGACCCACATGCTCATGCTGCTTTCTGATCCTGAGTCCCCAGAATGCCCACATTCTGTAGCTCTTACAATGTCACGCGCTGTCAGGCTGACCTCTCCTGCCAGTGCTCTGATGGCCAAGGTAAACTGAAAAGGCTGGTTGTTAAAAACATAAGAGTGGCTATGTGCTGATTCAGATTTGCTTATTTGCTGTGGCATTTTGAAATCAGAATCTTAATATTTTTCAACCCATTTGTAACTGGAATGTGAACATCTTAGGCCATTTGGGAGAGAGATGCCATATGGCAAAAACAAGCAAAAAACAAAGAAATCTAAAAAAAAAAAAAAAAAAAAAAAAAAAAAAAAAAAAAAGAAAGAAATCTTTAGGAACAGAGAGAGCTTTTTCTCTGATCTCTTATACAATCTTTCATTCAGTACTTTATTCCATCTCAAAAAAGAAAAAAAATCTCTTGGTACAATCCCTTATCTCCGTTCCTTTCCAGGTCTCCAGTTCGGGTTCATGTTGTCTTTTGCTTGAATGCCTGCAATGACTCCCAACTGGGCTCCCAGCCTCCAATCCAATATGTACCCTGTCATCAGTCTGATCATGATGTTTCTATGGCAACCGACAAACACCAAGATTAAGACTTCAGTGTGATATTAAAAACACTTCACTTTTTAAGGACCAACACATCTTTTCAACATCATACTTGTTTCTAAACCCTGTCCTCTAGCCATGAAGCAACTGTGTCTGTCCCTTTCAATAAAAGACTTCTTCATTCATGCTTTCCCTTCTGACTGATAAATGTCTACTCCTCTTCTAGGCCCAGTTTTATGTCACCTCTCTGAGGATACCCTGATTCCCGCCTTACATGCTTTACTCTTCTTTAAGATGCCTTAGAGGTTTCTTACATGTCTCTATTACTGGCACTTGTCAGATTGTTCTGGATTAGTGTTTCACGTGTCTTCTTGAATCAGTTTGTTAGACCTCAGATATCCAGATGTCATCTGGATAAACTAGGCCCCAGCGCCAAGCCTAGCACCCTGTGAATAATTGTAAATGTTGAATAATTGTTTAATAGGCATATGAATGCATAAGCATATCATACAGGGAGCCAGTGTTCTGTTTTTGTGTAAGATCAGCCTTTCACACAGTTACGGATCTTGGGCTAGGAGAAGCTTCTCTTGTTTCCTTCATCCAACATTTATTGAGCGTCTTTGGATGTTCTGGGTTCCATGTGAGGTGTCAGGCATGTTGAAAATAATAAAACATAACCTCTGTCCCAGAGGTGCTCTCAATTTTAATGTGAAGGGAGAGTAATAATATCATTTGGGTACCAATAGCTTAACAGGAAACCCCTTCATGTTTATAATGGGAATGTGGAGCTGTCTTCTGCTGTCTGAGGTCCATCGTTTGAAATAAGTTTGAGTGCAAATGATCATTCCAGTATTGTGCGCTGACACCCTGGCATGTGCAACAGCCATTGGGAGAGCCTCTGCTCAATAGCGCGTGGGGCATGAAATCTGATATGGAAAGTGAAAAGGGGTCAGGACCCTGGGCTCTAATTTGAACTCTGTTACTGATTAGCTGTGACCTTGGACAAATGATTTAATCTATTGGATATCTTATCTCTAAATTGAGGTTGTTCTAGACTCCAGATGAATGGTTCTCCACAAGGAGTTCATCATAGGGTTTTAATATATATATATATTTTGTCCTCACCAAAACTTCGCTGAATTAGAATCAAATCTCTCAAGGTGAGGCCAATCCATGAGTACTTTGGCAAAAAACAAAAAACAAACTTGCTGGTGCCGGCCATGGTGGCTCAGTGGTTGATCATCAACCTATGAACCAGGAGGTCATGGTTTGATTCCCGATTAGAACACATGCTCAGGTTTCAGGCTTGATCCCTGATCATGCTGCAGGCAGCCAATCAACAGTTCTCTCTCATCATTGATTTTTCGATCTCTCTCTCCCTTTCTCTCTGAAATCAATAATATATATATATATATATATATATATATATATATATATATATATATATATAAACTCGCTGGTGATTCTGAGAGGCTCTGACCTGAGCTATGTCTGTTCCTGATGATATCTGGATATCTGAGGTCTCTGGCAGGCCCCCACCCTGACTGAAACATGCGGACTCAAGGCCCACTCCAGTTTTTCTCCTTTAATAGGCTGTGAGAACCAGGAACATTGTTTCAAGAAACAATCAGATCAGTAGGTGACATCATAGGTCTTCCTGAGAGAGAGGAAAGAGATGCAGAACAAAGATAAGACCAAAAAAAAAAAATTCTCAAATGTTTGTGGGATGCTGGTAATCACAGCCAGTACCAAACCCATGCCCAGCTTCTTGAACTTCAGGATGGACCCAGTCATTCTGGTGCCCTGACTCCCCTATATTTATTCTCTGACCGGGGCACAAAGATCTGGGTGAGCTAATGCATCAACTCATGAAAAATGAACAATTAAAACAATGAAGTTGTCAGTTCTTTTACCAGATTGCAAATAAATAACCTGCCTGTCAGGCTGGCTGCTCTGCTGGACCATTAGTTTAATACAAAGACATTCTGAGGAGCGGGTGGATGACAGCTGATCTATCACCGGGCCTTTGATAAAGACCTGAGCATAATATGCTGTCATAAACTACCGAAGGTCAATCCCAATTTTCGTGAAGCAAAGTGTTAGATGAAATTTGACTATACCTCTCTGCCCATCTTGTAAGCTATAGGTTATTGTTGTTGGTTTGTTGTTGTTGTTTTTAACTGGTGGGATGCTAAGTATTTGTTGTGGCGATCTAAAACACTTTTCTGCTCTGCTTATTTAGCATGTCAGGGACACTGTGCTGTTGTAGATGGCCTTGAAGTTTGTAACTGTCACAGTGGAGAGACTGGGATCTTAGGACCGCACAATGTCCCTTCTTTTTTTTATATAAATATGTTTTTATTTATTTCAGAGAGGAAGGGAGAAAGAGAGGGGGCTAGAAATACCAATTATGAGAGAGAATCATTGATAGGCTGCCTCCTGCATGCCCCACACTGGGGGTCAAGCCTGCAACCAGGGCATATGCCCTGACCGGGAATCGAATAGCAACATCCTGGTTCATAAGTCGACACTCAACCACTGAGCCATGCCGGCCCAGTCACAATTTATCTTCTTGCCAAGGTGGACTGGGTCTTCCCACAGGAAGCCAAGGAAGTGACTCTATGTCCTGTCAAATGCTAAGACAGTCATGGATTTCAAAAGAAAAGTCAATTCATTGCATTATCTTATATATATCATTTGAATAGTATAGATCATCTCATAAAATATTTGCCAACCAGATATATTGCTCACAAAAGATAAGACAGTAAAGACAATTAAATAAAAACAAATCCATTAAAATTTCTAATTTATATCTCATCTATCTTTAAATCTTAGTGGGAAAAACGAAGCTATGAATCACTTTTCAAAAGTGATCTTAAAGAAGGTAATTCTTATTTTGTAGAAGCAAAAACTACTATTAGAAACTTTACCCTGTAGTAAAACTATAGTGAGGGGCACAGGTTGTTGGTACTTATCTCTCTAATTAACTTTGTCTCAGCTTGAATCTAAGCAAAGATGACTCCTTGATTTTTTAAACATTTAAATTCTTTATTGTTGAAAGTATTTCATAAGTCTCCTTTCCCCCATTGACCTCTCCCCGGCTGCTCCCACCCCCCAGCACATGCCCTCACCCCGCTACTATCTGTGTCCATTGGCTATGCTCATATGCCAGCATACAAGACCTTTAGTTGATCTCTTATGCACCCCCCCCCCTCCCCTGCCTTCCCATTTAGGTTGGACGCTGTGTTCAATGCTTCTATGTCTCTGGCTCTATTTTTGTTCATCAGTTTATGTTGTTCATTATATACCACAAATGAGTGAGATCACGTTAACGCCTTGATTTTTGATAAAAGTCAATCAAGTACCTGGAAAGCCAACAAGTCAAAAATACAATGTTTGCCTTCCAAAATCTTTTAGGGATTTATCTACATTCAGATTATAGCTTCATGGTCAAAGTCATTTAAGTTTTACCTAAATCAAAAATAGTACCTATTAATTTACTCTCATTTTTAGTACATTCCCTGGTTAATGTAAAGAGTAAAATGTAGTATGAGCATGGAGTGGCAGCTTAGATCTACACGGAATACACACACAGAGGTTTTGTGGTTATTTGCTTGCCCAGAATAATTTCAACTAGGAAGGGGTATCAGCTAAATTACTTCAAACTGATTTGACCAGATCTTCCAGTGGCCTGGATGGCTAATTAGTAAACAAAGTGAACAAGAAATGTTCAGTAGAAAACTTTCCAGGCTGATTTTCCTATCTAGTCAGTTAAGCCACAACTTTGCCTCTTGTCCAGCCTTGTAATTTCTTTGTTACACAATATTAATGTCTCTCTCATTTCCAAAGAAGCAGCACTGAGAGCGTGGGGGGAAAGCTCAGAGCTCATCCTGAGGACACTGTGGTTTTGTTCCTGGTTTTGCCACTTATTAGCCATAGCATTTGGGCAAGTCGTTCAATATCTACTTACCTTATTATGTGCACAGTAACACCTGCTTAAAGGAACTTTTCACTGTTTTATATGGAGTCCCTAAAGTTTTGTTTAAAAAAAATAAAGTTATTTTAAAGGTAGAGCACTAAGAAGAGCAAGCAATTCATGATCTAGAAACTTCTACTGTGATCTGTGACTAGTCCTTCATTTCTCTGCGTTTCAGCCTTTGAGAAGTCTGTTCTTCCTAAGTCTCCCTGTAGATATGCTTGTGTACTCAAGCTGCTTCCCAGGTTCTTGCTGGGTCCTGACCTTCTCCCAAGAATCCCAAGTCCTTCTCAGTGTGATCAAAACCTGTCCTTTGAGTCCATTAGTACTAAATAAGATTATTTAAAAAAATAATTGGTGATAGTTTTTCCATATATTTTTAATATCCTATAGTTTTTTAAATGTGATATTTTATTGATTTCTATAAAGAGTTGTGCATGAGGCTAGTGTTAAGGACTTGACCCTGTATGATAACATTAGAGATCCGGTGCACGACTTTCATGCACTGCGGGGGTGCGGGGGTCCCTTAGCCTGGCCTGCACCCTCTTGCAGTCCGGGACCCCTTGGGAGATGTCCGACTGCCAGCATAAAGAGCGGGCTTAGGGAGCGAGCCTAAGCCGGCAGTTGGATATCCCCCGAGGGGTCCTTAGTGCTACCTCGGAGTCGGGAGAGGCTCCTGCCACCACTGCTGCACTTGCCAGCTGTGTGCCCGGCTTCTGGCTGAGCAGTGGTCCCCCTGTAGGAGAGCACTAACCACCAGGGGAAAGCTCCTGCATTGAGTGTCTGCCCCCTGGTGGTCAGTGTGTGTCATAGCAACCGGTCATTCTGCCATTTGGTAGATTTGCATATTAGGGTTTTATTACATAGGATGGTCTCTAGGGGATAAATCAGAAGCCAATTGAAACATTTGGGAATAGAGAAAGTATGGCAGGTGGAATAATGGATCCTCAAAGATATCCATGTTGTAATTCCTGGAATCTGTCAATATTCTATTTATCAAAAAAAAAATCACTATTTTTTTAAATAACCCTATTTAGTATTAATGGACTCAAAGGAAAGGTTTTAATCACACTAAGAAGGACTTGAGGTTCTTGGGGTTGTCTCATATGGCAAAAGGAGCTTTGGAGAAGCGATTTAATTAAGGATTTTGAGTTTGGGAGACTTTCCTGGATTACTGGGTGGACCTAATGTAATTACAAAGGTTCTTATAAGAGGGGAAACAGGCAATCAGAGAAGAAAGAAGTAGCTAAACTGCTGCCTGGAAGATAGCGGAAGGGGCCACAAGCCAAGGAATATAGGTTGCTTGTAGAAGCTGGGAAAGGCAAGGAAGTAGATCCTCCCCTCAAGTTTCCAGAAGTAACACAGACTTGCCAACACCTTGATTTTTGACTTCTGACCTCCAGAAATGTAACAAAATAACTTTGTATTGTTTTAACCATTAATTTGTCATCATCTGTACAGCACCCATAGGAAACTGAAGCAGAAACTTTTTAAACAATGTATGCCTGCTATTGTCTAATGTACATGCATACCATTGCCAACACACTATTTAGGAATCTTAGTAGTACATGGGTCTTTCCCTCTGGAAATTTTTCCTCTTCCCTGCCATTTTTCCATCCGCTCCCACTTCCCACTCTCTCTAGTGTTTCATATCTCAGTTAAATAGTGATCTCCCCGCCGAAACCGGTTTGGCTCAGTGGATAGATCATCGGCCTGTGGACTGGAAGGTCCCAGGTTCGATTCCGGTCAAGGGCATGTACCTTGGTTGCAGGCACATCCCTAGTGGGAGATGTGCAGGAGGCAGCTGATCGATGTTTCTCTCTCATCGATGTTTCTAACTCTCTATCTCTCTCCCTTCCTCTCTGCAAAAAATCAATAAAATATATTTTTTTAAAAAGTGATCTCCCCAAGAGAACATGTGGAACCAACCCCTCCCACCCCAATCCAATGCCTGCCAGTCTAAATTGGGATCTCTGATGCTATTCTCTTTCCTACACCCTGCACCCTTACAACATTTTAAATTATTTATTTATGCCAATGACCATTTTGTTGTGTGTATCTCTGTGCCATTATACACTTGGTAGGCACAAGAATCATATTTTGCTCACTGTTGTGAACACAGCACACAATAGGTATCCAGGAAGTATTTCTTGGCTGAATGAAAACATCCCAGAATTCTGCATGTTTTGTAAATCGTGCCTCATAATGAAGTCTATCTAGAAGCTTGAGCAATAAACTAACACACTTCCTTCTCTGTCAGAGGACATGAGGTAGGCTTTGCAGTAACTGTGTTCCTCTGAAGTCTTAAGTCAATGTCATCATTATTCAGCCAGGTGACCACTGATGGATGTTTTTTGTGACACGTGTTATCTAAGAAATACTATACTATTTCCCTGAAATTCCTGTTGGATAACATTCAGGATGCTTTTTCTTGTTTTTATTTTTATTATATTGTTTTGCAACATAACTTGTAAAATTCTTTAGTAATCTTTAAACATCTGTTTGAGAACTGACTTTAAGAGCTTAGAAGGTCATGAGTACATTATTTGTATCTTCTGCAATTTTGATTCCTCAAGCTAAAGATATGCCTGAGATCTTCTTGGGATGGAGAAGTGATTAACATTTGTGAATGGTTTTATGAAGGCTCAAAACATTAAATGAATAATGAGAATATGAATAAATTTTCTTTATATGTGGTTCAGAAACATCACCATGTGATTGCAATGGGTTTTGCTGTTGTTGCTGTTATTTTAGAAATATTTTTTCCTGATTGCAGATACACATAAAGATGGTCTTTAAATATTAGATAATTTTTTCCATAATTATTCTGAATGTTTTTATGATGTTTGCTCATATACGTCACCTTTGTTAAACATTGATTCTGATTTTAAATGTGTCAATGGAAAGGAAAGGAATTTTATTGAGGCACTATGAGATTCCTATATGTCACTACGTCCATTAGGCTATTCTTCATAATAATTTATGAGATAGATTTTATTAATCCCACTAGTAACCCTGCGCATGAATCCGTGTACCAGTAGGTGACTACTGCCCTCCAGTAGCTCTCTGCCTGCTGCCCCACCATCCTGTAGCTCCCCCCGCCCCCTCCTCATAGCTTGCTGCCCTGCCCTGGCCTGTAGCTCTCTGCCACCTGCTTGTAGCCAGTAGGTTGCTGCCGCCCTCTTGTAGCTCTCCGCCCACTGCCCTGCCCACCTGTAGCTTCCCCCAACCCCCCTCCCTCCCCTCATAGCTTACTGCCCTGCCCTCTCCTGTAGCTCTCTGCAGCTGCTTGTACCTCGCTGGCCCACCCTCCTGCTGATCTGTTATCTGGTCATGATGTGCTTGGTTGTTGAGTCTCAGGGCTTAATGGCTAATTAGCATATTCCTCTCTTATTATACAGGATTATACAAAACAAAAAAAGAAAGTGAGGGCCTTGCAGCTTAAACAGCTTGTTTAAAGCCAGAGATAAGGTCCATGGCAGTGCCTGACCTAAGAGCATGCCATGTCCTCTAGACCACACGACCTTCAATGGATGCCTGAAAACCAGCACAGCATTCTTGATGGCTCTTCTCAAAGCAGACCAGTTCAAATGTCCCTTTCCTCAAAGCCCTATGCCAGTGGGCCCCAGACATCAAGATGGAAATGGCTAAATAAATTGGGGTACTGGACCTTATAAAATAAATCCCGTTGTGTTCAGCACGGCCACTTTGACCTCTTAATATTATTAACCTCCACAGAACACAGGTTTTGTGGCCATAGTTGGTGTAGTAGGACTACGCTCTATGCTCACTTAACCCTGTGGCAAGAAAACACACACACATACGCACACATAAAAACAAAAAACAAAGAAACCCAGTCTTCCCAGTGATGGGAAGAAGCTCATGAGAAGAATTTGTAATAACTGCAGCTCTTGGTTTCTAAAGTTACCAGAGGCCTCTAACAAAACATATTTTAATTTTTCGGATTGTTTGCCAGCCTTTCACATTAGAAACATCCCTTTAGGGAACTCTTTTCATCTTGTCCCAATGGAATGTAAATGATGACTTCATATGTTTAGTGACAATGAGGTGAGGGAAGGAAGAATATCACACAGTCACCTCTGAAATGCCCTGGTCAGTTATTCTGGCTTAGCCTCTTATTAACAAAAAAAGTAGTAAACCTTTCAGGCACTAAAGCTTGATGTGCTTTTCAGCATACCTGGCAAGTGCAGGATAAATGCTTCATTGGTATGGATTTGAGCAATCAGTGATTCTCAGATAAAAGAAAGTCTAGCCCAACAGCAGACTACATAAATAGCTGTCCAGAAACTGAGTCAGGTTCCAGCTAATGCTCTTGTATTTGCACATCTCCCAGTCAGAAAGGGAAAAATCAGACCCTCCTTTTTTATTTATTCCCCTGTGTTTCCTTAACCTTTGTTTTTAATACTAAGCAAGCAACCGATGGCCCTCGAAATTAGAATTTATGCCATTGCTGCCATTTTTTACTTAAAGAAAACTGGAAGATGACATGTCCTTAAGGATAGTGGATGCTAAGAAAACCAGTGACAGCACAGGCACCCAGGAACATCAACAAAAAGCATGGATGCAATGAACAAGGAGGTTAATAACTTCCCCAATGGGAGGCATTTCATGATGCCAACCACCCTAGGTGATCAATATAGAGCTTGATCTAGAAATAATTATTTAATTTTAAGTCTGCAGGATATATAATAACTAGCCTGTCAAATGTTTTTTTGTTTTGTTTTGTTTTACCAATTTGTTTGCATTGTCTTTAGACACAATTCAAACTCAAAATGTCTACTTGACTCTGTTTTGTAAGCTGAAAAACACCCAGAAAACCTTTTTATTTTCTTAACAAAATGGCACAGTATTATTTAGAAGTTGGAGCGAAAGCTTTTACTGCTCAGCCTGTAAAAAGAAACAGCACAACCCAGCAGAGTCGCTGACAAGTGACACAAATACAGTCCACACTAATGTGCAGAGAGAAACAACCTTGAGAATTTAAAACCGGCTGCAGCAGAAAAAAATATCTTCATCCAGATATGCGGTCCCTTCTGAATTATACTATTATTTTAGTTGATTTTACCTGACATCACCCTATGATTTTCTTCAGTGACAAGAAAATTGCAGCCGGCCCTTGACAGTTGGTCACAAATTGACTGCACAAAACAAAATAAAACAGTGAAGTAATCCCCAAGTAAATTTAATGAAACCTAAATCCCAAAGGGCAGCACGCTTCTGTAGGCAATGGTCTTATTTAATAAATTTCCCCCTGCTTTCACTTTTAGAGCTATATTTACACAGACAAATTTAATTCATTTGGGTTTACATTTCCTCTTCCCCTTAGTTTGTCCACCAGGCACATATGGGAAGGACTGTAAACAGGTATGTCAGTGTTCGGCCGAGAAAGAGGACTGTCACCCAGTCACGGGGAGATGTACCTGTCTGCCCGGCTACCATAGAAACCACTGTCATCTCGGTAAGTGTGTTCTCCGCTTTAGTTGTAACTTATGGAAGAGACAAAGAGAGGGTGGGTCATTACTTGGAATGCTAAAGAGCAAATGTGAATTCAAGCTTCTAATTCATAACAGATCTTATGGGAATTTTTGTTGGAATGGTTGAAAATATAAACTTTTTTGTGTAATTTGTTCTCTGACTTTGCCTTTTCCATTAAAATTATCTCCCTGAAAAGAGTCAAGAAACAGATAAAGAAAAAGAAATAAATAATAAGACATGAACTGATTATTATAAGTCAATGTACAGAAATAGCAACATACGAAAGTGATATATCAAGTAAGTTCTAGGATCTGCTTAGGAACAATCAAATTAAACAAATTGTTATTCTGGAATGAAAACAATGATTTGCTTAAAGGATAAAATGCCAGTTGGCTCATTTTTATGTAATAAATAAAAGAATAGTCCCTAGACCAAACACCTTATATTGATCTGCTAGGAATTTTAACATCGAAAACGTTTATAGGAGAACACACAATCGAAAGTCCCAAGGAGCATGTTAAAATGTTCAGTCAGCTACTTAATTTTTAAGCTTATAATTATTTGTAATGTACTTTTTATAGGTTTAAGAATAAAATGATTTGGCCTCAGTTTCATTTTTTCCCCCAACTTGGCCATCGTCACTCTTTTCTCTTAGTTGCTCCCAACGCAGATTCCTTCTATTTTTCCTTTCCTAATTTTGCTAGTATGTGGACTGATTTCTGGATTCCCTACCCCTTCAAATGCCACCTATGAAATATACATGGTCAAGCTATTGATTTTAATTTTCTGCAGGCCACAGAATGTATATTTTGAATATCACTTCTCTTTTTTTGCCCTAATTTTAAACATTGCCAGCTAAACACACAAGTGTGTATGAAGTGGTTTCATATAGCATTGTGTTTGGAATCCATAACCACTACAGTTATTCAAAATGAAGAACTAAAATATAAAATTATTAAAATTTTAATTATTTCTTTTGGTTATGGTAAATTTTAAGCATACTTGTAGTAGAGAAAGAAATGATTCCCTTACACTTGATTCTGTCATATTGCTCAGGAAGAATTACTTCTAGATATCAAGATATTTTATGTTAATAAAATATTATCAAGTTACAAAAAGCTGATAGCACTTTTATTTAGAAGGCAAGGCAAGCTACCTTGGGTTGAAGGAGGGTAACTTCGCCTTGTAAAAGCAAGGCTGAGGCAGGGAGCTGCTCCCTGACTAGTCAGGTTGGCTTAGTTCCAGGCAACACGTGGTTGGAAGTTGCTGCTAAGGTTCCTTGGCAACATCCACTGTAATTACAGGACTACGAAAAAGGGTTCAAGAAAATATTCATAAAAGGTGCAGCTGGCTCAAAAGCAAAAGTTTCAGCAGCCAAAAACAACTGGGCTTTCATGTTCTCAAGTTCAGATTGGAGGATCCAACTTTTCTCTTGGTAGAGGTCAGAGGAAGCAGACAAATGTGCAGTAGGAATCGTACCACTTGTCCATAATTTATAACGGGCTGGTCAGTTTCAGTGAGTGGATAGCATGTGGAAAAAAACAAGCATCCCCAGGAGATGCAAACTCATCATGCTGTGTATTTTTGGACCTTTAAGAAATCATAAAGTGACTATGGACCTTGGAAATCTTTTATTTTTGTAACCTGCAGTACTCACTAGGTATAATGACTCTCTTTGAGAGAATTTAAGGCACTGAGGTCCTCTCAAAACATGGGCAATTCTGTTGACAGTATTCATAAAGCACCCTTATACTTGGTATAGAATGTTTGGAGAAAAATGGGCCACAGGAGAGCTCACCTGTGCCAGGAGATGATATCAAGATGTTGATAGCAGTCTCGTTCTCATGTTCTTCTTGCTCATAGCAATGAACATTTACAGGCCAATTCAGAGTATCTCTTTTAAGTGTAAAATAAAACTTCACAATAATGGCTAGTGTAAGTGTGAGTTGTGAGTAATCTGGTCAAGTACTAGGAAATCAGACCCTGTTCAAAACAGATTTATGCATTTTATCTGCTTCAGAGCTATGACTCAGGATATAGTCACAATCTTGCTTGTTCCAAGTTCCTAATGAAACTACAAAGGCATTTACATCATCATAGTATATAGTCGCCTTTAGTGTTAAACAAATCAGGGCTGTGAATTCATATCCAAGCTTCTTCCTAGTCAAGCTGCTTTAAGGAGAGGGGATGGTACAAGTGTGGGGGAAAAAAAACAGTCACCTTTTAATAGAAAATAACTAAACATCCCTTGTCAGAGAGACAAAATTTCCCAGGAGAAGTGGTTGTAAATGGCAGACCAAAAGCCAAGCAATGATCAAAATGGAACTTTAGGAAATGAGGGAAAGGAGGCTGAATTTCATGCAAGCAAGTCAAATAAAATCATTATGTTCTGGGCGTGTGTTTCCTTGTTCACTTTATTGAACATTTGAGCAAGGGATGTGTGCATGATTCCAGAAGACACATTTTTACATAGCTACAGAATTATGCAAGAAAGTGGAATTGTTCATCAAAGTACTTATTTTTGAGGGGAAAAATAGCTATGGGCACTTCTTCTGTAAACAAATACCATACTCTTGATACCACTTTAATGAGTTGTGGGACTAAGAGGTTAGCACATATACTGTCTTTCAACAGATGGTGGACTCATTAATTTGTTCATCAAATTCAGTGTCTCTATTTCAAAAGGATAACTAAATTGAAGGCTAAAAATCAGGTAATTTTTTCTCTATATATATATTCTCTATAAATAACAAAGAAATGATTTTATCAAATGCTCTACCACCATTAAAATAGTTTGCAAAATGGGTATACCTCAGAGGGAAATTATGTTTCCAAAGTAATTTTGAATCCCATAAAAGTGATCTCAAAATATAGAGATTTACATATATCAGATATTTAAATTTATCATATAATTATAGATAACCTCCCCCCCCCTTCCAACTGAGATGTTGATTCTCTGATACCCATAATTATATTCACATCTTAACATTTTTCTCATTAACAAGTTCATAAGTTTCACTCTATTGGGGGTTGCTCTTTTCCTTATTTGCACAGAAATCCATGTCACCTTTCACTTCAGAGTAATGTGACTCCAGAATTTTCTATGCTAATCAACTCTTATTAATTTAACCCCCTTTGTGGAGGCAACATGCCAGCAGTACACACTAGACTTCCTTGTTTCAAACCCCATGCCTTCAACTTGCTCTCTCCGTATGTACTTCAATATCAATCAATCAAACATTTTTAAAGTATCACACATAGTAATGGTACAAACTATAAAAATTTACATTCTAAAAGACTGACCCAGAAGGACATGAAGAAGAATATTTTATCTTGGTTAATAAGAGAAGAGGAGGAGATGGAGACTTTTTTAATCATTAATTTTGTTTGTAGGCTCATCCTATTGAATTTTTGTGAAGGAGTTAAAGAATTTCTCAGAAGGACTACAGAATGTTGTGTACCAGAAAAGTGTAAATTAGCTATAAAAACTGATATCCCTTAAAAGGAGGGAATGACAAAAGGGAAGGTGAAATAAACTCAATTCATTTTTGTAGAGAAAAATAAAGCAATACAACAGCTGTACTAGAGAAATAACCTTTGGTATGAATAATTTTAAAGTGTTTTTCTTTCCACCTCTATCATGGAGAATTTTATTTTAAACTTATCTTTGCTAAAACTACTTATTCTTGGGGAAAGAGAAGGAAAGAAAGAAGCAGCCACCTTATGAGTCTGAGATTCAAGGTGAGAACCCTGGCTATAGAACAGGATATATGTAGGAATTATAAAAAAATCTGAACCTCTAAGAAAACTATTTTTTTTACTTATAACTCTAAAGCTCTGGTACATGTGAAATACTTTAAAATGTTCTTTGCCATCTCATCCTATATAATAAAAGGCTAATATGCAAATAGACCCAACAGTGGAATGACCAGTCGCTATGATGCACACTGACCACCAGGGGGCAGACATTCAATGCAGCAGCTGCCCCTGGTAGTCAGTGTGCTCTCACAAATTGAGCACCCAGAAGCTGGGCTCATACCTGGGGAGTGCAGCAACAGTGGCAGGAGCCTCTCCCTCCTCCGTGGCAGCACTAAGGATGTCCAACTGACGGCTTAGGTAAGACGTCAGTCGGACATCCCCCAAGCTGTCAGTTGGACATTCCCTGAGGGCTCCCAGGCTACAAGAGGGCACAGGCCGAGCTGAGGAACCCCTCACCCTGAGTGCATGAATTTCGTGCACTGGGCCTCTAGTTCTTACATAAAAATACAGAATGAAAGAGAGGGAAGAAAGAGTCATGTTGTCTAGTTTAGTCACTTTTAGAGCTATGCTTCCAAGGAAAATATTTTTTCCAGGAGAAAGGACCTAAGACATACTAAATCACTTGACTCAGGTCAAGTAGGTAAGGAAAGGGTTATGCTACAGGCCCACCAATGATCCTGTCACTATCAATGAAAATAATAGCTACCACTGACTTGGGTGATTTATGGGTTTGGTAATGTGTTAGATATTCTATTTTTTCACTCTAGTTCCCACAATAAGCCTGTGATTTTGTTGTTATCCCCTTTGGAATGAAGAACCAGAAACTCAAAGAAAGGACTTACTCAAGGTGGTAACACTCAAGGTGGAAGATACAGGCTTCAAATCACAGTCTATTCCAAACTTGCTATAGCATTATATTTTAAATGTATGACAAAAATAGAGTTATCTTCAACTGGTGACAGAATGTTGTGCAATAGATATTTCATGTCTATAGGCCTCAACTTTGTCATCTTAAAATAAGAGTTGAACCAAATGGAGCTGAGGTCTCTTGAAACTCAAACTTCTATAATTTCAAGACTTTAAAATTTTCCATAGAGGCTATACCAATTTACATTCCCACCAGCAGTGTACGAGGGTTCCCTTTCCTTTGCATCCTCTCCAGCATTTGTTACTTCTTGTCTTATTGATAATAGCCATTTAATAGGTGTGAGGAGGTATCTCATTATGGTTTTGATTTATATTTCTCCTATTGCTAGTGAAGTTGAGGATCTTTTCATATATCTGTTGGTCATCTATATGTATTCATGGGAAAAGTGCCTGTTCAGGTCCTCTGCTCATGTTTTAATTGGATTGTTCTTCTAGCTAAACACCCCCAATCTTTCAATCATTGCACAGATAATGGGTTCTTCAGCTCACTCTTGGTCCTATCCAGTCTCCCTTTATCTTGAAATGTGGATATTTATCTAAAATTTCTATCACAGATATAATCATGGTAGGCTACATGTTCATGAATGTGAAAGTAGAAAGCTGAGAAACTAACAGAAAATAAAGACACTTCCTCTATGTTATTTTGAATTCTTACTTGTATTAAACCCAGATTGTTCCAGGCAAGACAAGCTATAACACATAAATATTAATCAAAATGATAAATTTATCTAGGCTGGAATGAAATAACCTTGTTTGGTAAATTGTCCCCTATTCTGATTATTCTCTAAAAGTAAGATTTTCAAAGAAGTTCAAAGTTGTTTCTTATAGCTTATTAATTAGTGGCATCAGGAACTTTATGTACTCACCTATATTCCTATGGCATCTATATCATCACATATCATCAGGTAAGTCCACGCCTTGAATCAATAGCTTGAAAGTACCAAAGAACAGTAATTGGAATGTTGAGTAAACCACATGTCTACGGGCATAAATTTAAACTGATTACTTCAAGTAACAGTACCACATACGGTTTGTTTTCCTTTAACAGAATGTCCAAAAGGCACTTATGGTCCCTATTGCCAAAGGACTTGTAAGTGCTTGAATGGTGGCAACTGTGACACCATGATTGGCACCTGTGACTGCCCTCCAGGCTTCATTGGGGCGGACTGCAGTCAAAGTAAGTCACTCTACCTATTATGAAATGGATATGCTAAAGCAGAATTTTTAAGAACCACACTCAGGAAATAGATATTGTTGCAGTTATTTTAGTTAATAATTTACTGTAGCAACAGCAAACACCAACTGACCTAAATTCTAAGTTGAGGAGCATTTACATCGGGAGTTTGATTTAGAGCTGAAGTCAATGAAGGCAGCCAAAGAGAGCCCTTTGGTCATAACTTCTCTTGCCCTATCAATGCCGGACTCATGACAGGATTTAAAAATCTGGCAAGATCAGATCAAACTGGGGATTCCTGTCTATACAATGTCAAATTCATTATCTAAAGTTCCACAATGTCATTTATGCTCAGCAAATATCCAGCTCAAAATTAAGCAGTTCCCCCACTTTTTAGAAAGCAACTCATTCCCTAAAATCCAAAGACCTTAATACTTAACACAAAAAAAACTATTGACATAGTTTAAGGGACCAGCTGTAAATGAAAGATCCCTTAAAAATGACCTGGCTTAAACACTTTGGGGATATCCTTAACAAATACATTTTGCTTTTATTACACCTGTCATTTTCTAAGCATTTGGATAGTTTGCAAGATCTCAATACTCTTTACAGAGGGGAGGAGGCAATGGGTAGGAGAGCTCATGGTGGGGAGGTGGTCCTGGCAACCTTTGTTCTTGGACCTGTGTTCTTTGTGCTGTTGATGAGGACGTTCACTTTGTGATCCTTCACTGAGCTGCACATGTATGTTTTTTGCACTGTTCTGTGTCTTATACTTTATAATTAAAAAAGTAAAAAAAAAACATCAAGGATCTCAAATTACAGGTAGAATTACTGTGATTGTGAACTAGAGGTTTCTTTATTTGGAAGAGTGGTAACGACATTTGTGATCAGGCAGGGTGCTCAGTTGTTATGTGCTAAAGATATCCAAAATGCTTATCTCCTCTAGGCAGGTAATGGCTCAGTCTTCTTTGTATGAGGGTATTTTTAATTACCCTGCCTCAGTACCCTGCTGTTCTGAGGATAAAAGGCAAAAAAAGACAAAGTCCTGGCTCCTACTAGCGGAAAATTGAAACCTAGTGGATACTGCCTCTGAGGCCTCAACGGCCAAGTTGTCTTTGAGTTGAAGCCAACCCATAAACATCTCCTAAAGGTTCTGACTGGCTCCTTTGTGTTTGTTCTTCAAAGAGAATCTTTGGGAGAAATTTTCTAATTTCCTCAGGCCAAAGCATCTTCAAAAGCTATGGTTTCCCTGAATATTGAGAGTATTTTTGCCTTCACAAAGTTGTGATCCTATACCTGAGCACTTTTTTTTTCTTTACTTTGGCAGCTAGGTAGGTCCAAGCCAAATTTTCAGTCCACCTTTTAACAAGTTCAAGGGATTAAGAAATTCATTTATGTATATGCCATTACCTTCACTTGATTCTCACAGGAATTTATTTTATCCTTGTGTTTCCTGTATTTTGGTAAGCATCTCAATGAATTTTTGTAATGAATTTGCAGCAAAAAAAAACACCAAAAAACCCAAGCAAATAAATTGATAAGCATGTAAATTTATTAAATTACTTTTTAAAAAATACTTTTTATTAATTTCTGAGAGGAAGAGAGAGAGGAAGATAGAAACATCAGTGATGAGAGAGAATCACTGATGGGATCGAGCCTGCAACCCAGGCATGTGCCCTGACCAGGAATCGAACCATGACCTTCTGGTTCATAGGTCAACCACTAAGCCACGCCGGCTGGGCTAAATTACTTTTTAATTTACTTTAATTAATATAATTAGTTTAATAAATGTAACTTATTAAAATAACAGATTGTTGGTTTCAAATAAAGAATAAATTTACAAATAAATTAATAAGTAGATAAGCAAATATTTGGAGATGTGAGCATACTGGATCTTACATCTATAATAACAAAAGCATAATATGCTAATTAGACCAGACATCCTTCCAGACCTCCTTTCAGACGACATTCTGGACAAAGCCAGGGCTATGAGGGAAGCCCAGGTCATGGGTGCCAGAGGAAAGCCGGTATCAGCAGCTGGGGGAAGGAAGGCCTACCTCTTGCATGAATTTCGTGCATCGGACCTCTAGTTGATGTATAAGTGTAAACTAAAATTCCAGAGTGGACACACACACACACACACACACACACACACACAAAGACAGTCGTGGGATAAAGCAAGTCTGAGTTTGTAAGAGTCATTTATATCATATATGTAAGTGTTTGACAATAGGTATTTGGTTGGAATTCCAGTTGTCAACTAAAATTACATTAAGTAAGCAACAATTTAAACAGTTCCTTTTTTTGTTGTGTGTTTTTTTTTTCAAAGTAACCTTTTTACATTGACATCCACACTGAAGACAAGTCGGGAAATCTATTTGATTAAAAGAAATTTTACAAGTTTTTAAAACTTTTAACTGGCAAAAGGTTTTAATAAGGAAAATCTGCTCTTGTTTGGTTCTTTGTTTTGCTCCTTCCTGCAGCATGTCCTGCCGATCACTACGGGAAGGACTGTGTCCAGCAGTGTTCCTGTGGCCCAGGACAGTGTGACCCAGTGACTGGAGAGTGCCACTGTTCACCTGGCCAAATGGGAGCCAAGTGTCAGCAAGGTAACAATGACTGCAGGGCCACCTTGTTTATCCAGGCACCAACTATGCTGATCTCTGAAGGCAGATTTGGTGCCAGGGACTATAATTAAATAGGCATTGTCCACAACACTTTCTTCTTAAACATGGCTTTCATAAGATGAGCTACAAGCTCCTGTAGAGCTATATAGGAATTATACCCTCCTGGAGGGTAAATAAAAATTGAAAACAAAAACAAGGAATAATTTTTGCATACTCGACTAAGAAACTTTTTAAATCACTTCAGCAAACTTTTGTAGAGCTGCCAAAACTTGTGCATTGGAGATGTCTAATTATAAGAACTGAAGAGTTTTATATCCTTTTCAACTTTCAGAAGTCCACTGAAAACTGCAAGAAAAATAAGAGACAGGAAGAAAAACATGATCTGTTTAAAACTGTGAAACTTCCTTGCCCTAAATCATATTAATGATAATAATAATAACAGAAGAACTGTCAAATTCCGTGAAGTGCGGACACGTGGAGAGGAGGATGGGTCCCTACAGCTCTTGTGTGGGTCCAGCAGGGCAGCCACTTCTCCGTGGCTCACATGAAGGGCAAAACTAAGGACCCCTTTTTGAATCATGAGAATTGGGTGCCTAGGAAGGCTGCAGGAGCTTCCTTGAATCTCCTGGACATCTTAGAGTGGCAGGAAAAATGGGGTAAAAACCAAGAAGTGAGCAGACATATCATATTTACAACTCTATACTGGGATAGAGGGGACTCTGTAGGTCATAGGGTGTTTTCCTCTGTGCCAAAGAGGTTTCCTACTCGCTGAAATCAGATTTCTAGCCCCAGATCCACACTACTCTCTCAAAAATAGCCAGGATATAAAAAAAAAGTTGATTAAAAAAAACTAAGCTGATACATTTTTTAATAATTCTCTTCATTTTGGAAACAAAATATGTAACCATTCAACATAGAACAAAAAGCTTGTTATGGAACACCTGAAAATATTAACCACAATTTCTTCCAAGAATTCAAAGGACATAATGAAAAAGTGTCCTCTATAAAATATGAGTGCAATGCAGAGATACAGGGTTCATGACATAAATGAAAACACAACAAAAGAAAATGAAAAAATAAGCTAGCCGAGCTCAGAAAGAAGTGGATAAGAAAATTAAACCTCACATCTTATGAATAAAGGCCACATTGAATGCAGGTAATAAGAGGATGGAATCTGCCAATGGGACAGCCAGGTACATAGAGAATATGCTTGAAGAAAGTGCAAACAATGAAATGAAAATGAAAACAAATATATAAATGGAAAAGAAAATTGATCAAATGTAATATTCAAGATATTTTATCTGAAATAAAAGAAGAGCTGGTGCTATAGATTGAATGAATACATTATATCCTTGGAAATGCTAGTTAGGGCTGACCCATAGGCAAGGGAAAACTCCATTGGGAAAATTAAAAATATGTATATGAGGTCCCATATGAAGTGGGAGATCAGTCTGGCCTCATACCTCATAGCAATATTCATTCCAGCCTATGGTTAATCAATACCTATGAAATTCTTGGGGGGAAATATGACTAGGGTATTTTATACACAGTGAAACTGTTATTTCAGTATAACATGATGAAAAATAAAATAACTGTTTTAATAAACAACTAAATATATTTCTAGGAATGCAGTAGCTATAAAATATTTTAAAGAAGCTAATAGAAGATAAATTTGAGCCACCAAGTAATATATGTAAAATCTCTGATAAACAGACTGTTAGGGAGCTTTAAATCTATTTTAATTGGTGATGAGTTTAAAACAAATGTGGAAATTATACTCAAGTGATGAAGATAAACAGATAAATATTATAAATTATAACAATGTTGAGATTTTAGCATAACTTTAACAAGCATAAGCTGGAAGGGGAAAGAAGATGAAGAAGTATAAGTATACTAATGTTATTTCTGTATTAATGGTTGTGGGATGGCAATGATAGATCTGTGTCAAAACATAATATTTATTTTTGACAACTCAACAAGTATGTTTAAGTGAGTAATGGTAAATGCTAGAATTGAGAATGCTATAATTGAAAATATAAGAATAAAACTGTATCCAGCTACAATCAGAAGAGAAGAATGAGTAAAATTAGGAGAAAGCAGAATCATATTAATTCTATCAACATCCATACTGGAGGATCAATATGTACTTAATAAAGAAATGCATTATATTATATAATTTTATATGCACTGTCTAAAGAAGGTTCCCTAGATGATATAAAATTACAAGACTTTCATTTAGAGAAAGATGGATTATATACACTTTTTTCTATTTCTTCCTCCCCAAACAGTAAAAATTCTAGAAACCATGTAGAAAACAAACATAAGAAACTCTGAAATGTGGTGAGAAGGCAGACTCACTGCGAACAGTGGGGACTTAGTGAACAACATAATTGTGGGTTCCTTGGGCTTCCTTTCTTTGTCTCATATATCCTGGACTGGATGCAGAGAAACATGAAACCCAGAAAAGCTAATCAGTGCAGATAAAATAAGGCCTGAGATAAGCCTGCTTTTTCTAGTCAAAAGACCGGGAAAGTCCAGCCAGGCTGGCTCAGTGGTTGAGTGTCAATCTATAAACCAGGAGGTTATGGTTCAACTAGAGGTCCGGTGCACAAAAATTTGTGCACTCAGGGGGGTCCCTCAGCCTAGCCTGTGCCCTCTTGCAGTCTGGGACCCCTCGGGGGATGACCACCTGCTGGCTTAGGCCCGCTCCCCAGGGGATTGGGCCTAAGCTAGCAATCAGACATCGCTCTGGCAGCCCAAGAGCTCTCAGGGGATGTCCACTTGCCAGTGGGGAGCAGGCCTAAGCTGCAGTCGGACATCCTTAGCACTGCTGAGGAGGTGGGAGAGGCTCCCACCATCACTGCTGTGCTGGCAGCCATCAACCTGGCTTGTGGCTGAGCAGAGCTCCCCCCCTGGGAGCGCACTGACCACCAGGGAGCAGCTCCTGCATTGAGCGTCTGCCCCCTGGTGGTCAGTGTGTGTCATAGTGACCAGTCATTCCCAGTCGTTCTGCTGTCGGGGACAATTTGCATATTACCTTTTTATTACATAGGATAGAGGCCTGGTGCGTGGGTGAGGGCCGGCTGGTTTGCCCTGAAGGGTATCCCGGATCAGGGTGGGAGTCCCGCTGGGGTCCCTGCGTGAGGAGCTGAGGGCCGTTTTCAGGTTGGCCACACCCCCTTCAGGGAGGGGGGGTCCTGCTGGGGTGCCTGGCCAGCCTGGGTGAGGGGCTGATGGCTGTTTGCAGGCTGGCCACAGCCCCTTCAGGATGGGGGTCACCGCTGGGGTGCCTGGCCAGTCTGGGTGAGGGGCTGATGGCTGTTTACAGGCTGGCCACAGCCCCTTCAGGGTGGGGGTCCCTGCTGGGGTGCCTGGCCAGCCTAGGTGAGGGGCGGATGGCTGTTTGCAGGCTGGCCAAGCCCCTGAGCAGAGACCCTCACCCCATGAGGGTGTGGCCAGCCTAGGTGAGGGGCTGATGGCTGTTTGCAGGCTGGCCACAGCTCCTTCAGGATGGGGGTCGCAGGTGGGGTGCCTGGCCAGCCCGAGTGAGGGGCTGAGGGCCTTTTTCAGGCTGGCCACACCCCCTTCAGGGTGGGTGGTCCTGCCTGGGTGCCTGGCCAGTCTGGGTGAGGGGCTGATGGCTGTTTGCAGGCTGGCCAAACCCCCCAGTGGGGACCCTCACCCCATGAGGGTGTGGCCATCCTGGGTGAGGGGCTGATGGCTGTTTGCAGGCTCGCCATGGCCCCCAGCCACCCAAGCTCCCAGTGGAGGCTGGTTGGAAGCAGGTATCTGGGATTTATTTATCTTCTATAATTGAAACTTTGTTGCCTTGAGTGGAGGCCACAGCCGGCCAGGGCAGGTGGGAAGCTTGGCTTCCTGCATCGCCAGGGCAACCAAGCCTCCTGCTTGCTCCAGCTCCTTGGCTGCCAGCTGCCTTCTTGGTTGGGTTAATTTGCATATAGTCGCTCAGATATGCTGGTGGGTGTGGCTTGGGGCATAGCGGAGGTGTGATCAATTTGCATGTTTCTCTTTTATTAGATTAGATTCCCAGTCAGGGCACATGCCTAGGTTGCAGGCTCAATCCCAGATTTCAGGAGGCAGCCAACCAATGGTCAATGATTCTCTTTCATCATTGATGTTTCTATTTCTCTCTCCCTCTCCCTTTCTCTCTGAAATAAATTATATATATATATATATGTATATATATATATAATTTATAAATTATATATATATATATATATGTATATATATATATATTTATAAATTATATATATATATGTGTATATATATATATATATATATATGATTTTTTTTAAAACCAGGAAAAAGGCAGTCTACCAAGACAAAAATCTCTCAGACAATAATGAGTCTAACCCCAGTCAAACACTACAAAATAAAACTTCGTCCTCAACTTCAACCCAGGTCACCTGAAGAATATTCTTCAAATTCCACCTGGATATAATGAGCCAACCATCCCCTGCACCAGGATGGTGTGAAAAAAAGGCCTGTGGGGCTGGGACTTTCACCCCTGCCAGGCCAGAATGAGTACCCCACAACCCCTTGCAGTGTTAGTGAAAACCATATGGAGAGTGTGAAAACTCCACCCCACCCCCAGTAGATGGTAAGGAGACACCACCCCTTTCTGCCAGGGTGGCACTAGAAGAGATCTAGTGGATAGTCAGGACTTTCACTATCACCAATCAGCAATGAGACCACCTCACACAGTGTCAGTGAGGTCAAGTGGAGAGCTGTAAGGAGGTACCTCTACCCCTCAGTCAGGTAGGTGTCAGCAGAGGCCTGAACTCTTACCCTGGCCCAGCAGCAATGAGTCATGTTTAGTCCCCTCCACTGGAGACTTGGTGGGGAACATGGACTTCAACTTCTATCGGCTGAACCTCTTTCCTCAGTGTCATAGGAGACTTACTAAGTCAGGAGATTTAAATGAGATCCAGAGTCTCATATCATCATATTCAAAATGTCCAGGTTTCATTTAAAAATTATTCATCAAACCAACAACCAGGAACATTTCAAATTGGTATAGGATATACAACTGAAAGCAACAAATGAACAAACAAAACAAACAAACAAAGACTTATGGACAAAGACAACAGTATGGTGGTTACCAAAGGGAAAAGAGTTGCAGGGGGCAGGGGAATAGTAAAGGAGGGACAAATATATGGTGAAGAAGGACTTTGGGTGGTGAACACACAATGCAATATACAGATGAATATTAGAGAATTATACCCTTAACCCTATGTAATTTTATTAACCAATGTAACTCCAATAAATTTAATTAAAAAATAATTAATAGATATGAACACTGAGATGACACTGGTAATAAAATTATCTCAATTTTTAAAGGAGCCATCATAAAAATGCTTCAGTGAGCAACTACAAAACTGCTTGAATCACATAAGAGAAAAAATAGAAACAACATCCACCTTATCTTAAAAGCAAAAAATGAGACATAAAGAAGAATCAATGGAAATTCTAGAACTGGCACATATAATAACCAAAAACAACACACACACACACACACACACACACACACAAGCTCAATGGATGGCCTTAATAGCAGAATGTGGAGGACAGAGGAACACATCAGTGACCTCAAAGATAAAACAATATAAATTACCAAATCTAAACACAAAAAAGGGAAAACAACCAAAATGAAAAAACAGAGCCTCAGGACCTGTGGAAGCATTAAAAAAAAGGTCTAACATTTATAAATCAGAATCTCAGAGTAGAAACAAAAGAGGGCAGAACTGAAAGAGTCTTCAAAGAAATAATAGCTAAAAAGGTCCTTATGAACCAAATTATAAACCTAAAAATTCAAGAAGCTGTATTAATGCCAAACAAGATAAACGGAAAAAAATCTACAAAAGATGTATCATCAAATTTCTGAATACTAAAAAAGAAAAAAATCTTGAAAGCAGCAAAAGAGAAATGACATCCACCTTATCTTAGAAGAAAAGACTTCAAAATAAAATGAAAGTACATAAATGATACAGATACACCGAACACATGTGAACAGATGAAAAGCAGTAGTCATGACATCAGTATTAAACAATGTTAATTTTATGGCAACAAGCATCTAATGAGAAGGGCACTTATAAAAGAGGGTAAAATTCACACTGAAAATTTAAGTGTAATCGATATGTATAAAATAAATAACACAGTATTGAAATTAATAAAGCAAAAGCCATATGCTAGGAGGAGAAATAGACTGCAAGAGCTTATCAGTAGACTATTTGTTAGCCCATACACATATTATTACTGTATACACATATGCATAAAAATAATCTTCTCGATACTTGCACTAATAAACTATGTCTAATTGCTATAAACTGAGCTGCACCCTGAAAAGTTGTAAAAGAAAATCAGGCAATTCTAAAAAATATAATTCATGACATTTGATGATCACAAAGCAATGAAACAGGAACAATAACAAAACTAAATACCTACTGGGGTAGGGTAGTGGGGAGGGGGAATTCCATTACAGTATACTGTATTGGCATTTTGAAATCTCCTTAAATAATCAATGGTTAAAAAGGGCAAACAAAACCAACATTTTAGAAATTTAAAAACATTAATAATGATGTTCACATCCTATAGGATAAAGCTAATTCAGTTAAATGGAGGAAAATTTATATTCCAAAATAATTATGTTAGTAAGTAAGAAATGATGAAAATAAGTGAAAAAATAAAGAACAATAAAATATACTTAAAGTGATCCCTACATTAATTTATTCACCAAAATTACTTCCAGGTACTTACAATAATTACAAAACTATGACAGTAATAGAATTACCATTATGATTTTTTCAAACTTACTTTGAGGCCAGATATAAATTGTGACAAAAACACAAAACCACAGGAGGAAAAAGAAAAAAGATAAAAAAAGAAGAAAGACTAACAAAGCACTAAGTTTCTTAATCAACAAAGAATTCTTATATATCAAGAAAAGAACCCATGACACCCAATAGATCTTATGAAAAGTTGATAAGCATCATTCATAATGTGAGAAATCCAAATTAAAGTTGCAATTATATGTCACTTCACCTATCAGATTTTCATAATATACCAATTTGAAGATTGAAACATGGGCACATTGATAATTCTTAATAAATTTGCAAATCTTTTTGTAAGGAAATTTGATAATATCTGTTATGATTTAGAAGGACATATCACTTTACTGAGAAAATCATCTGGGACTTACCCTTCAGGTATAATATTACATATGAATAAAGACTTCCATGAGGATATCCATTACAGTGTTGTTTATAATAGTAAAATATTTTACACAATCTACTTGCCATCAATACTCGACTGGTAAAATAAATATTTCTTAGATGCAATAAATCCTATGCAGCTGTTAAAAACGAATGAAGATTTATATAGATCTGTTACATGTACAAATTTTGAAACACCTTGGAAACTTTTATTTACAGAAGAAAGCTAATTTTACAATATTACTTATCTGTGTTAACATTTTGGGTAAAAAAAAAAAGATTAAAGGGTAAGAGAGATATACATATGTATGCCTTATTAGACATGGAATATTTCTGGATATATTCAGTTATTTACCTACTCAATTCAATAACTATTTATTGAATGCCACTACCTGTTTTAAGCTCACAGAATATATGGATAAAATCTTGATACTCCGGTTCTCATGCAACTTGTTTTCTTGTGGAGAAGAGACAATAAAAAATAAACATGTTTAATAAGTTATGTCTGTGCATGATAAAAGGAAATAAAATCTATAGTAAAATAAAAATAGAGCATGGCCAGGGGCTTGAGAATCTAGATGGGTTGGAATTGTTAATTGAGTAGTCAGGATGAGGCCTATGCTACAGAAAAGAGATGGCAACCATGATGTTTTTGAGAAGGGAACCTGGAAGACAGGAGCACAGGGATGAAATGCTTTTTCTCAGACTACTAACCTTTATATAATGTTTGAAATATTCATTGGGTAATTACATGAATTTTAAAAAAAAAGCAATGAAGTTATATAAACAATTCTATGCAGACATTTTTCTAACACTTGGACTTGTGGAAAGTATCATTTCTCAGTCCTCCTCACTTTCCAATTATGCTTTTGTCTTAAGCATTATCATAAAGTCTTATATTTTCACAGATTCACCAGTTTCATCAATGCCTTTCAACGTTCAGGTTGGAAGATGAATGGGCCTCCTGGCTGATGAGGTTGCTTTAAATGGGTGAAAGGGAAACTAATGAAAGTTTATTTTAATAGTATACTGGTAGGACTTGGTGTCATCGATTCTACTTCATTTGCCTTAAAGGCAAAAACTAAAAATTTTTGAATAAATGGCAATGAATTTAAAGAAACTCATTATACTTGTGATGATAATCTAAAAATTTGTTAACAACTAAAATTGTTATTTAAATAAACAAAATGAAAATTCTTCTTTCATTTGGTACTAAAATGAAGTGCACCTGTTCAGTCCAATAAAAGCATACAGATCGAATTCAAGTACATGCTCTGTTACGTATTAACCAAATGCTTTCAGGCAAGTAAAAAAACCAAAACTCTCTAATGTCTCTCCTGCTACCTGGAGTACAAAGAATGCTTGATGAGAAGTCAGAAGTTCTAGACTTGAATCTTGGTTTTTATCTCTCCTGGCTGCTTAAGCCTGAGCGAAACCTAAGTCTCTGAGCATCAGTTTTCTCAAGTATAAAATAGGAATAATGTACCCACATCAGAGGGATATTATATTTGTGAGCATTAAATGAGATAATTCATGTGGAAAATATCATTATATAAAAATACTATAAACTGGAAGGTATAAATGGCAGATCCTTGGCCAAATCTAGCCACAAATGTGTTTGAATTGGCTGACAGTACTGGATCCCACGGTGCTGTAAAGCAATTTTAATTAGTTGCCAATGTTCAAAGATTGGATGAATTTATGTAAAATATGGATTTTAAGTTTTCCTAAAAAATTATATTAGCTGGCTCTATCGGGCCCATATTCTGTTGGCAAAAAACCAACTAAATGTGAGTGGTGGTTAGTCTCGCCTTAGGGAGCCTTTGTGCTCCCAATTGGTGTCACTTTCCTTCATTCATCATTCAGTTATTTGCCCCCTGACAGTGAAGACTCAATTTTCCTTATGCCTGGCCAGCCTCACTCTCTCCTGTCTTAACTCCTACTGGCCACATATTTTTGTTCTGTCACCCACCATTGTATGCTGCAGTGCTTTTCCTATTCCAGCACAAAAACATTAAACAAACTGCTCATCTGTCTTCTTTATCAGTTATGAGACAAAATATATAAAAGGCTTCCATTGCTAATCTGGGATTGACCTCTGCCTGTTCTCTAGGGGATCTCCAGTTCCCAGCCACATCATTATGAGCTCAATAAATATTTATGGAGTGAATACAAACGTGAATGAATGACAGTGATGTGCCTTCTACCTTAAAGATACGTCTGAGTGTGTGTTTTCATTTGAACATTTTCTTATGCTTTTCTACTTAGATATGATTACTCTATCTGAAGCAGAGAAAAATGTTTGCTCACATGACATTTTTATTGTTTGATTTTTGTTTTTATTTTTTACTACAGGATGTCCCCAGACAAGGTATGGCCCAAATTGTGAGCTAATATGTACCTGTAAAAATGGTGGCCTTTGCAATCCTGTGGATGGAAGCTGTACCTGTGGCCTTGGTTGGACAGGAAATTATTGTGAAAAAAGTAAGTTGATTCCCGCCTTCTTTCATTCAATAAAAATCTAGAGGCTACTGCCACTGGTTGATAAAATATAGGACAGGCCCCCAAAGAGAGAATTTCCCAAGAAGTTCACCTAAGCCACTTGTAATTATGATTGCATTTCCAATAAAAATAGTGTTGTTAATATTGATGGATTTTTTGTTACCTTGTTACCAGAATACCCCCTGAAAACTCTTAAAACCCTTAAGTCAGTGGTTCTCAACCTTCCTAATGCCGTGACCCCCAAACCATAAAATTATTTTCGTTGCTACTTCATAACTGTAATTTTGCTACTATTATGAATCATAATGTAAATATCTGATATGCAGGATGTATTTTCATGGTTACAAATTGAACATAATTAAAGCATGGTGATTAATCACAAAAACATGTAATTATATATGTGTTTTCCGATGGTCTTAGGCGACCCCTGTGAAAGTGTCGTTCGACCCCTAAAGGGGTGGCGACCCACAGGTTGAGAACCTCTGCCTTAAGTAATTGGAATAGTAGTAATATAAAAGAACTCAGCTCTAAGACCTAAATCTATTCCCCCTCCAAACAGTTCTAAGCATGAAGGCTTTGTGGCCAGCAAATCTGCTGAACCCTGAGTTTCTTGGCATGAGGTTAAAGGACCTCAACCACCACTGAAAATGTATCCATTGAACATTCACAAAAATTGAAAAAGAAAATCAAGCAATTCTAAAAAATATAATTCATGACATTCGATGATCACAAAGCAATAAAACCCGGAACTAATAAAGAAACTAATTATCTTGCCGGGATGAAGCCTTGAGGCAGGCAGGCTGGAGGATGCAGGGCCCTGGGCAGAGCCAGGGGTGAAGGAGAGGACTCTGCGCACAGAGGACTCCAAACTTTATTTCATCAGGAAAATATCATCATCTACCACTGTAAATATATTTTTTACACATAAGTGACATTTATGTGCTTCTCAACTAATATATTATGCATTCCATAAAACATATATAAAGGTTTAAATTGCTAAAGAATGGATAAAGATAAAGATTGATAGTTCTAATTCTTCTTTCCAAACCGCAGTTGATTATTTTGTGCAATACTGGAGAGCATGCACCCTACTTAAGAGCTCACTTTTGTAGGAGATGGTTTTGTGTTCTGGCAGCATAGACAGAAAGGTCTCTGGCTGGGAGACAGAGTGTGGGTGAGAATACTGCTAGGGGCCTACACTTGGGGCACCTTATGTAAAAAGAAAATGGACAGTAAACTTGTACCTAGTTGTTTTCAACTATGGGGTCATGGCTCTTTAGACCTGCGTCCTGACATACTATCACAATGAGTGTGATACCCACGATGCTTCACTATGAATTTGACTATCATGAAATTCGGCATCGTGACACACAAGAAAGCACCTTGCAATAGCAGCGGACAGACTCGTATGTCACCTCTGCTCGGCCCATACCATGCTCTATGCCTTTGGGAAGTTCACAGTCTCTCTGTGATTTGGTTTTCTCACATGAATATGAAGACAATGACACTTTGAAGTGACAGTGCTTCTAAACCTAGTATTTAAGGTCATTTTCTTGGAATTTTTTTATGTGGATATTCTCCCTCATTTAGGAGACAACTGTCACCAATTTTGTGATATTGGAGATTGCTAAATTAGATTAATAGCAGTTCTTTAAAATTAGACAGCAGCTTTATGTCCATATTGTTTTCTTGTGCTTTTTTTTTTATTTTAAGTTGGGCAACTCTTCAGCATTTGGGGACATAAGATATTTTAATGTTTGATTCTATCATTTAAACCCTTTGTTACTTACGAAATTATTTTAATTAAACTATTTATTATTAAAATTTATTCTATTAAACTTATTCTATTTTGTCATTAAAACTTTTTAAACTTTTGTTTTTATCATTTAAATTTATATATTATTTATTTATTTTATTTTATTTTATTATTATTATTTTTTAATAATAATAATAATAATAAATATATTTTATTGATTTTTTACAGAGAGGAAGGGAGAGAGATAGAGAGCCAGAAACATCGATGAGAGAGAAACATCGATCAGCTGCCTCCTGCACACCTCCTACTGGGCATGTGCCCGCAACCCAGGTACATGCCCTTGACCGGAATCAACCTGGGACCGTTCAGTCCGCAGGCCGACGCTCTATCCACTGAGCCAAACCGGTTCTGGCTATTTATTTTATTTTAAATATAATACAAGAGTTGATGAGCCACTGGGTAAATGCAAATGTAATTTTGCAACATATTGACAAATTCTCCTCTGTGAGAGTTTATACCATTTTGCATCCTCATAACCAAGATATAGAATATCTCTTGCATCAGAGCTTTATCAAAAGAGTATGTTATCAAAATTTTGGTAAAAAATGTTTTATCAGTGGATATTTAATTTTCATTTTTAGTATTATGAATAAAGTTAAGTATCTTTTGTAACTGGTAAGCATCTCTTGCATTTATTTTTTCTATAAATTGTTCATAACTCAAGCTCATTTTTCTATAAGGTTCTGTATTTTCCTACTATCATATTAGAAGTTTTATAGATATTAGAAATATTAACTCTTTGTTATGAATTTTCACCCATATTTGGGTAAGTTTATGTTTTGTCTTTTTATTTTGCCACCTGATTGGTCATTAATTGACATATAACAAACCACCCCAAAACTTAGAAACTGGAACAACCATGAATTATTATCTCTCATGATTCTGAGGGTTAACTGCATTCAGCTGAGTGGTCCTTCTCTCAGACAGGAGCTGGGGCTGAAGTTCTCTGGAGATTCAGCCAGGCTGGAATATAAAAGATAACCTCTTATTTACACATCTGCCAGCCAGGCTTTGCTCCACGTGGCTTCTTTCTCCTTGTCTTAGTCAGCTCGGGCTGATAGAACAAAATATCATAAAGTAGGAGACTTAAACAACAGAAATTTATTTTCACAATTCTGGAGTCTGGGAAGTCCAAGATTAAGGTACAGGCAGATTTAGTGCCTGGTGAAGGCCCTCTTTTCTGATTTGCTGATGGCCTTGTTTTTGTTTTATTCTTGCATGGGAGTAGGGGGAGGGGGAGAAAAAGAGAGAGAGAGAGAGAGAGAGAGAGAGAGAGAGGGAGAGAGAGAGAGCACTCTCATGTTTCTTCTTATAAAGACACTTGTCCCATCATGAGGGTTCCACCAGAATAATTCTCCAACAAAATAATTTGGTTTCTTACATGACAGCTGACTTTCTAAAGCAAGTCCTGGGATCAGTCCAGGTTCCACATAGGAGGGAACAACCCAAGGGTGTGAATCCCAGGGGATGTGCTTCATTGGGAATATCTTTAGATAATGGGCTCTTCATGATTCAAAGGGATTTTTTTGTTTGGTTTATTTTTGTAATAAAATATATCTTTCTTCCCTTTATTTTCTTTATATTTTGAGTCGCACTTAGGAATGTATTCCCCATTCTCAGGTAGTAAAGGAGTTCACTCATATTTTCTTTTACATACCAATACGATGTCATTTTTTGACATTTGATTCTCCGATCAATTTTAAATATTTTTCTTGGTGAATTGTGTGAGAAACAAATCCATTTTCCCCTTACATAGCTTTTCACTTATTGTAATGCAACTTTTACAAGTGAAACTTCCTCACTAACTCCAGATTTAGCCTTCATCAAATACTAAGCATTTATACGTAGTTTGGGATAGTTCTGGATGCTCTGTTCTATTGGTCTATTTAGGTGCAAATGCAGTACCATTTTTATTATGAAGCCTTTATTAAAAACATTTGAACTGATAGAGCTAGCCACCCTTCATTGCTCTATTTTTCAAGGATTTTCTGGCACTATTTCCATGTGAACTTTATAATAAAATTGTCCAGATTCAAAACAAACAAACATAAAAAAAACCACAGGTATTTTTTACTGTTTGTTGTCCTCTATCTATTCTCTCTTGGAGAATGAACATCTTTATGATATTAACTCATCGTATCTGAGAATAGACATGGTCTATCATTCCATTTGTTCAAGCTTTTTGCTCCCTATTAAGTAAAATACTGGATAATTATATTCATTTGAGATATAGCTATTAATTTTCTAATTTACTCAATATTTTTACTGAATATTTTAGTGAATTTATTTTTCAAATGTCTTTCTACATCTATGGAATTAATAATATAACTTTTCTCTTTGTCTGATAATTATGGTGGATTTATTAATAAATTTTCTAATATTAAATGACCTTACCTTCTTGGAATAAATACAACTTGGACATGATATATTACTTTATAGTCTGCTATTGGTTTCTATGTACTTATATTTTTATGAATTTGGCATCAATATTCATAAGTGAAATTGAGCTCTTTAATGTATTTTTGTCAGGTTTTGGAATTGATGCTATACTCAGTAAAATGTATTTGAAAGCTTCCTTCTTTTCAGTGTTCTGTACTAGTGTAAATAGTAAGGTGAGGATCTGATCTGTGAAGATTTATAGAATTTTCCTGTGAAAGCTATGTCTTATGGGATTTTTTAAAAAATTCAGTAGCTATCTTCTTTATTGTTCTATTCTAATTAGCCTAGGTTTTCTGCCTCAAAGTAAGATAATTTTGGTAAGTTGTCTTCTGTAACTTTTCCATTTCATTCAGGTTTTTATATTTATTTATATTGTACTTTTATATCTATTTCTTTTGATGATCATTCGATAATTTTAAAAAGGTGTGTATATTTGTGCTTTCTGTCTTTTTTCTTTATTGGATTAGCTAATGATTCATCTGCTTTTAATTTTTTTTTTGTCTTCAAACTCATTAGTATTCAATTGTCTTAACTAGAACTAATGCTTGGATGGTTCCTTTTTCAGAATGTTCCCCTGGGTATTATGGCCCCGGCTGCCATTTTAATTGCACCTGTCAGAACAGTGGAGTTTGCAACAGGTTTTCTGGAAGCTGTGAGTGCCTCCAAGGTTACTATGGACGAGACTGTGAACATGGTAAGCGGAGAAAATGAGTGGGCATGTTATGGTGTCGATAAGTTTTAAGTTTTGAAAACTATTTATAAAATAAAAGTAATATATTTGCATTATATCAAATTAGATAAAATGTTAATGCTTTAGTGTGTGTTCTTACAATGTATTTTATAGCTCAACTTTAAGGTCTAGATGTTGACAACTGCTATCATTAAGTAATTGGACTTCTGTATTCCTTTCTGGAACTACTGTTCAAAAATGATTCTAATGTTCTATAATCACCTGGAATAGAAACAGGCAGACACACCCAAAGGAGTCAGCAGATTGCTGGTCCCTTTGAACATAATATTCTACTTTCTACACAAAATATAAATAAAGAAGCTGCTTGTTTCGTATTGATCTAGACCTAACTCTAAAAGAATCTTCTTCAGGTTCTCTTTAAACATATTTATTTATATCAATTCTTTATTTAGACTCAATATGTTCACCTAAAATTAGGAAAAGAATTGTACAATAATTAAGAATTATACAAGAATTTGTCTTGTATGTCAGGGAGCCTGGATGGGAACACAAGAGATTAAGATATTAAAGTCTGGGCTCTAGAGTTCATTGTAGATGGCTTAGCTCTGCCTTATAAAAGAGGTATAAACTATTAACTTCAAAGTTTAAGCTTCGTCAGCGTAGAATGGGGATAACAATAACACCTACTATAAAAGGTATGATGAGGATTAAATAAGAAGATACGTGTAAGCATTTGTACTAAGGCATGTGGCAAAAGCTTGACCAATATTAATCATTTAAAAGTAAAAGGCTTTGTAAAGCCTCTGAAGTGATAATAGCAACGTTTGAAATTGTTTCCATGTTTTTCAACTTGTTTTTAGTATTTGGCCAATACATTTTGCAGGAACAAATTTTGCTAAGCCTCCCGAGGTTTAGAACCCTTGCCAACCATTCTGAGGCTTCCTGGGTTAGGGAGTGCGGAAGCAAACACCTTGTGGTTTTGTTTGTCTGCTTTGTTTTCAAAATTGGAATAAGAGATACAAGAGAGAGAAAAAATATCTATTGAAGGCCCATAAATTTCATACATCCTACATTCTACAGATCCGACATATGATGAGTATCAAGAAAGATTTTGAGCAGACAAGAGGTACTATTCTAGTGAAGTAAATCTGTAAAGTGAGATTATTGATTATTAAGAAAAGGAGCCATCAGTAGTGTTCACATGGAGAGCTATAGTGATAGGCTAGGGCTTTAAAATCTGGACTAGGATAGAAAAGTGGATAAACTCTGACCAGTGTGGCTCAGTTGATTGAGCATCATCCCATGCACAGGTAAGTTGTTGGTTTGATATTGATTCCTGATCAGGTCACATGCCCACGTTTACTGGATCCTTGATGGGGGACATGCAGGAGGTGGCCAATCTATATTTCTTAATCCTTCAATTATTCTCTCTCTCTCTCTCTCTCTCTCTCTCTCTCTCTCTCTCTCTCCCTTCTTCTCTCTCTAAAAATCAATAGAAAAATATTTTTTTTTTTAAAAAGGAAATGAACAAAATATTTTCAAAGAAAAATTGACTGTATTGGGCAATTAATTTGGACATGAAGATGAGGAAAACAAAGGCACCAACAATGGCTCTAAAGTTCCAAGCCAGGGAACCTTAGGGCAAACATAAACCCAAATAAAAACCATGGAATAATCACCTAAACTTCTGACTGGACATTAAAGTGATAGGAATGCACTCTGTAGCCAATATAGTGCATTATTCTGATTTTGTTGCTGATTGTTCAGAAAGTTTTGAAATTGTTTAATATCTCAAAACACCACAAGAGATGTTAGTCTTCAATAGACAAATATTCTCCTATTGAGAGAAATAGAAAAGTTGAGCAAGGCAACCTTTATAAACTCAGCTTTATAAATAATGAAAATAAAGAGTAGAAAGAGAGATTTGATTTTTCTCTGTATTCTCAATATTAATTATACAAGAACAAATAGAAGAAACCCTGCATTGATCTTTTTTGTTACTCTTTAAAAATATATTTTATTGATTTCAGAGAGGAAGGGAGAGAGAAAGATAAATATACCAATGATGAGAGAAAATCACTGATTGGCTCCCTCCTGCAAGCCCCACGCTGGGGATTGAGCCCACAGCCTGGGCATGTTCCCTGATCAGGAATCGAACCATGACCTCTTGGTTCACAGGTTGACGCTCAACCACTGAGCCATGCAGGCCCAGCTGTTATTCATTTTTTTAAGAGTTATAAGATCAAAAAATGAATGAGTATGTATTATATAAATTAATTCATTTCTTACCTCCTTTTGGTTTTACCTCCTTTTTCTGCTCCCTGAATGCGAGTTTTTCCTAATGTTGAATCTGTCCTGAGTAACTCCGTGCATGCTGGAGAAGTGTCACGCACATGAAGCCTAGGCAAATTTAACTGTAGGAAAGGAGGCTAGGCTGACAAAGAAAGAGGGATAAAGAGGGGGGGAGGGAGGGAGAGAGAGAGAGAGAGAGAGAATAAATGAAAGACTGAGGAAATTCTATCCCCCTCCCATTCCCAGTGAGTGGTAAGCATAGGCTTAGAGAAAACTCAAGATAAGAAATGGGAATATTTGTCTCAGTCGAGCTTAGCTCTCACACATCTCTATTTGAGTGATTATATCTATGGACAGATGACAATCTTAGCATTCAAAGAAAAGCATGTGCTGGGATTACATGGTCTCTAAAGGTAAACTAATTAGTTATTTTGTTGTTCTGCCACAAAAATATGGAAGAAAAACTAGTTCTACTGTGCTTACTAAGAAATAATTCTACTTTATGGACCATCTATGGAAGTATTTTAAAGGTTAAATTTCACTGATTTTGAAATCTAACTTCCAACTTCCTCATATGATGTTAACCTACTGTATATACATCATATTGTCTTTTATTCCCCTTTTTTTCCTTTCTCCCTCCCTACTTTTCCTCATACTCACCTCTATCATCCATTCCAAAAACTTCAAATATCAAGAGCTATATAAATCACCATCCACAGATACTCTCTTATTTATTTAAATAAGTTAACTCAAAAACCATCCTTACTAAATTTAACCTGTATCTAACTTTTTAAAACATTGTTCTTTTAAGTGTTTAGGGTATTTGAGGGTTTTGAAGTCTTTGCCAGGCACATCATAGCAAATAAATTGTACTTACTTGAAGATATTTGAATTTTTTATGGATTCTTCTAGACTACTTGTAGAAAAATGGATCAATGCACTCACTTATTTGTATGACTAAACTATGGTCAATATGCTTCTCCACATAATTCTTTCTTGTTTCTAATTTTATGCTTTCATCTCCTTCTTTGGTCCTGGGAAACAAATGACCTACAGCGTATCCTTTAATTTTCTCTGCATTTACTCTTAAAGCCAAAATAGCATTTTGGCATTTTTCTTTTCCAGCATGCCTTCCTGGATTTTATGGTTTGAATTGTGCTCACATCTGTGACTGCAGAAATGGAGCCAGTTGTGATGCAACGAGTGGACAGTGCATTTGCCCAGCAGGTTTCCATGGCAGCCAGTGTGAAAAAGGTATATCCAGAGCATTTTAAAACAGGTGAATGGGGGAATTCTGTGTGAATGTGAGGTCTTTCTATCTTAGGGCAAACATAAACCCAAGTCAAAAACAAGGAATAATCACTTAAGCTTCTGACTTGGACATTAAAGCAACGGGAATTCACTCTATAGCCAATATGTGTCCTTCTGATTTTGTTGCTGATTGTTCAAAAATTTTACCTTCCCCTAAGTGAAATGGCTTAATATTCCAAACCCCATTAAAGCTGTTATTCTTCAACGGACAAAGATTCTACCTCTGAATGAGAAATATTTTATTAGAAGATTTTCTATTGGGTTTAAAGATATTAAAATAGATACAAGGTTTCATGAAAAATGTTTAAAGATGGGAATTAGGCATTTATTACTAGAAAATAATGGTAGTCATGAATGTGGATGAGGAAATAGAGGTGAGAACTTGGGCTACTAGTTTAAAATAGTAAATTATAAAGACCTAAAAGACTGATCAGTCTATTCAAAACAATGCCAGAGTACATAATTCTCAGTAAGCAACTCAAAATATCATTTTAGTCTATATTATGTATGACTTGTGCATAGGGTTATAATAATCATTATAATTATAATAATATAATGATAGTGGTCACTTGACTTTATGTGAATCAGAGTTATTGCCTTTAAAAAGGATTCATGTGGGTGGGTGGGATGAGATCAACCAAAGAGCTTGTTTGCATAATTGCATAACCTATGGACATAGACAATAGGGTGGTGGAAGCCTGGGTCAAGGGGTATGGGCTATAAGGGGGTCAATGGGAGAAAAAAAGGGACGTATGTAATACTTTCAACAGTAAAGGTTTTTTAAAAAGAAAGAAACAAGGTTAAAAAAGATAAAAATAAATAAAAATGATTCATATGCTATTCCCATACTATATCCTCATAAGTCACTAGAGATATACATACAGTATTTCTTGCCATCCTTTATTCACTTATCCACTTATTATTTATTGTTATGTTCTGGGAATATAGTGGAGCTTACAGTGTTCTGGGAAAATAGTAAATAAATAACATTTAAGGAAAAATATTAAAAGTAATACTCTTGGCTAGTAGACTCAATTTTCTTCTTAAAGTTCCTATCTTTGAAAGCCCTCCATACATTCTCAAAGGTACAAACCAGTGTCAGAGTAAGTCAATTTAAAACCTGAGTGTGAAATCATGTATAAAATGAAGCTGATTTCTGAGAATTCCAAAACTTTCCTCTCTTCTTCTAACCAACAAATCTCATTTTATCCTCCCACTTTGCTACTTGGGGCTCAATCTTGAGGAAATTCTATCTTTAATCCCATGTTAGCTGCATCATTGAAAATTCAAGTGGTTAATGTTTCAGCATTTCTCTTTCCTTGGTAGAGTGTTCACCTGGAATGTTTGGAGACAATTGCCAGCATCTTTGTGACTGTGAAAGCAACATCTCCTGCCACCCAGTAACTGGAAAGTGCCTCTGCCCACCTGGAAGAGCCGGAGCCAGATGTGAAGCTGGTATGAGCCAAGTACCTGGTGGTGTCCCTCTGACTCATGGGTGATTCAGAGATCTCTAGGCATTTTTTTATACTGAAAGTATTATGCAATTAAAGAACATCACACTACCATTGCTTGTCACCTTGCCTTAGTATGATTAATCAGGGTATGTGGCTGTTGCATAACAGGCAACCAAAACCAGCACTACAGCTGACAGAGGACACCTTGAAGGCACCTCAAGGTGATGCAATTAAACATCCTGATTACAAAAGCAATTCAGAAAAATCACTAGAAATAAGGCAATGAAGATTGGGGTACTATTCTTGAGAATCAAGTTCCCAGTATTCTTGGGAATTTGAGATTTAAACCTTTTCCCCCCTTTACACTCACAGGAAGAAAGGCCTAGAATGTAAAATTCAAAATCTTTAGCGACTATCTTAAGAAGAGGAGAAAGTAGACTGAGTGGATCATTGACTCATCACTTACTATTTAAACTTAATGGATGCTTCCTAGATGAAAAGGTTTCATATGTTTCACAATAACCCCGAAGGACTGGTCATCCTAAACATTTTGCTTATATTCATTTACTCTTTGCCACCACCCAATGAGGCTGTTCTATTTTCATTCTTACTTGACAAAAGAGAGAGCTGAGGCACAGAAAAATAGGAAGAGTCAGAACCAAGATTTAACCCTAGGCAGTCTGGTTTTGACCGTTGGGTGATGATGCTCTTAGTAGACAATACTATATGTGTGCATGTCTGCATGTAGTCCTGTATAAGGAACCTTCAGGGGATCATCAAGAGATTTATATTCTTTCCTATCCCTTCTTCCCTTTTCCATAGGCCTTTAAAATAAGTCCAATGAGTTATGAATATCGAGTTGGAATACTTTGGGATCTTCCAACTGAGAAGCTTACTGATGCTGACACTTCTTTTTTGCAAAGCTGCTTCATGTATAGCTCTAATCATTGTGTTTCACTGCACTACAAGCTTCTTGAGAGTTCGACCCATATTTATTTATCTTTTATCCAAAAAGGCTCAGAAAAGGGTCTAGCACATGACAGTTTTCAGCAAATTTTTGTTTCTGTTCAGCATTCCTCAGGGAGTCATGGTAAACACGTTCCTGAACCTTGTCATATCTAAACTAAATCTGTCAGAGTAAACATCAGCATGACATCTTGGCAAAGCCACAGTATACATGTCACCAATGAAATGCTCACTGAAGGCAGAATGCTTATAGTATTTGTGGTTTCATCCAAATACTGAAGAAAACCATTCATGTTTATTGAATGTGTATCATATGCCAGGCATTTTAATGTATACTAGGTGCCTTTACTATCATCGCCCTTCCCTTTTATAGATGGGGGAGCTGCAGCACAAAATGGTTAAGTAACTTGCCCAAAGTTACACAGCTCACAAATGGCAGGCTGGGGATTTGAAACAGACAATCTGGGTCCAGAGCCAGACTCAACATCCCCACTATACCGCTTCTCAAGGGAAAGAAAGGAACAGGAATTGATTGTGTTGTCCAATATGCATTGTTCATTAACCACAGGTTGCTATTTAATTTATATTTAGTTTAATTCAAAATTCACCTCCTCAGTCACATTTCAAGTGTTCAGTGGCCACACATATGGTTAGTCGCTACAGTATTGGATAGCACAGTATATATAGAATGTTTTCATCATTGCTGAAAGTTCTGTTTGACAACACTCAGCGGTGACTTAAAACTAGCTTCTTCTAAACCAAGAGAGCTTATGGCCAGGCTGGAAATGAAGGCCTCACTCTATGGACTTTCTATGGACTAAATTCTTGTATCACACAGTCATCTTTATCTGCAGAAAAATTACCATTTGACAGTGGAACATATGTATTAACATGCCCATTCTCAGTGGGCACCTCAAGGCCTCTCTTGTCATGAGCTCTTTGGGGGTACCCACGGCTTACACAGATGTACTACATGATCTTTTATTTGCAGTTTTATTTTCAATTAGGCACAGTTCATCTGCGATATTAACTGTGAGCAGCTGTGTCTATGCAGGCACTATAAAGATAAAAGACCTCATTTTAATTTGAACTCTGGTAAAGGACCTATTAAACAGCCATAATGTTAATTCATAAAAGAATGTAGCAGCTTTTTATTGGATTATTTCCCCACCCCCTTGGTAAATTAACATTTGCAGACATTCAAACAGATGTCTTACATACACATCGTTATTAACATAAAATGTGGTATTTTTATAAATTAAAATCAGATTCTGAACTGCTTAGGAGAGATCCTGACTCATAACTCTTTTTCAAATAAGAAAACTAGATCTTACCACCAAGCTAAGTAATCCTCCGACACACTGGATGGGGTGGATGTATTAGGTTGGGATTTATTTATTTGTTTGTTTATTTATTTATTTATTTTTAATACTTATTTATTAAATTGATTGGGGTGACATTGGTCAAAATGAACATATACATTTCAGGTGTGGGTTTCTATGTTATAAGATTTGTACTTTGCACCGTGTGCCCACCACCCAAAGTCAAATTTTCTCCTGTCACCTTATATTAGGGCCCCTTTTCCCACCATCCCCTCCCTCTAGCAATCACCACTGCTGGTTGTGTTCCCAAATATCAGTCCTGTATCATATATATGAGTGAAATGATATAGTTCTTAGCTTTTTCTAACTGACTTATTTCACTTAGCATAATGTTCTCAAGGTCCATCCATGTTGTTGCAAATGGTGCTATTTCATCCTTTCTTATGGCTGAGTAGAGGACTGAATAAAGAAGATGTGGTACTTATACACAGAGGATTTATTTTTTAATTTTGATTACGTTTGATAATGTAAAGAAAAGATTCATTTCAGAGCAGCATTTACATCACCTCCAGAGCTCCTTTTACCTAGCTGTTCTTCCTTCATTTAGGAAGAGATTGAATTACTGTTTGCTCTGCAAAATGAATTAATTGCAAAATTGATTAAGTTCACATTTTTCTCATATTTAAAATCTAACTAGTTAATTAAGGCAAGAAGGCCAGAACATATCTTAGCCTACCTTCATTTTCCAAGAGAGCAATAAACAAACAAACAAACATGCAAATGCTTATGGAGTATTTAGGGTGCATCTCCAACCTGGCCAAGAGAATTTTGAGGCAATAATTATAGAAATATTTTACAAAATTATACCCGTAGACTCAGAGTTCACTCTAGGACTGGTATCCTAGTATTTGCATTGACATTTCTAAATTTCCCACTTTCCAGCTCTCTCCACTTCCTTATTTGGGCTTTAATCTACATATGCTTGACATGGTATGTCTTCCCACATGGCAGTGCAGATTGAGGAATGAGCACTAGATAAGAATTTAGAACTCCAACTCTGCCATTTGCCTGGGACATAACATTTGTGAAGGTCCCTTAAGCCACATCAAACCTGTTTCTCTCTCTACAGAGAGAGAGCTTACCTCACTGTCTTGCCTACCTCACAATTTTGCTAGAACCAACTGTGTTAATGTGTTTGGGACCCGCTTTGTAAACTGTTTAGAGCTAGGTGACTCATTATTGCAAAGTTAAGTTTCTCTAATTCTTAAACATTGGTAGTAAGTTGAGTTACTTCCCATTCTCACCTGAATGAATCTGACCCCATTTTCTGTTTCCATGGGCAGGGCTGGGCTTTCTCCCTATCCTCTCAATCCTTCAGAAACAGAACCTATTAATTCTCTCCTAATTTTCTGCTGGACATCAGACTAAAACCAAATGCCCAGGTTTGGGTGTGATGCCTGAGGGAAACTTTAGTCTACACATTTAGTTATTTTGATAAGGCTAATATTTTTAATCCTCTCTCTTCATTTCTCTACTGATTGAATTCAAAATGCAATTCAACTTAAAAATAGTTACATTCCTTGAGTACAAATAGCAGGATTTTACAGAAGTAGGTACACAAGGCATCACTGGCCATTTTGATATATTTTAAGAGGTGAAAGAGTTGAATGTAAAGCCATGTCATTTTCAACAACATAGGCACATGTTTTCAACCTGAAGACAAATTTGTGTATCCTGAGTGAGTGTTGCCTTTTTCTGACCTCACTAAAACGAATCCATTTTCCCCGTGTCCTTTGCAATGCTACTGCGATGAGCTCTAATACAATAATCTAATTCTGAGAGGGCACTTACGAAATTTAAGTTGCTGTCCTGATTTCTCTTTTCATCTTTGTCACTAACTTCCTTGACACCCCCCAGCCTCTTCCTGTTTTCCATTAAAGACCTGACTTTTAATACATAGCGTTCTAGCCTGGGGGAAAAAAACCACATGGTTAACCAGAATTCTTTGTCTATCATCTTATGCAATTCCAAGAAATAGTAGTAAAGATACTATGTGATGGAAAAGCATATTTGAATTACTTTTATATTTATTTATTCTTTCCTCACAGAATGCAGGCCAGGCCAATATGGACCTAACTGCGCTCTGACGTGCCAATGTGTCCACAGGTCTCAGTGCAACCCGCTCAATGGGAGCTGTACTTGCCCCTCAAAGAGAATGGGTCCAACCTGTGAGGAAAACGTTTTGGATGATCTTCAATAACGGAACACTAGCAGCTTTCAGTGGGTGGACAGAATTTCGTGGAGGCTCACCCACAGTTTATCATCTTAACTTTGGCAGGGAAATGCACTTACTCATCCATCTTCAGCCCAACCTCTCCTGTTGTGAGGTGAAAAATGATGTCTCCAATTTATGGCCTCCAAGTAGAAGTTCCATTCTCCAGCCTACCCTTCCCAACTTTCTTTTGCTGAAGAACATGCCCAAGAAAGAGAGAATATTTTTTCAAGATCCCAATCGTACTAACATTTTGGACTAATAAACGAAACTCTTTTTTATATGCACAGGCGGTATTTAAATTTGGAAGTAAGAAATACCTCTCAGTTCAGCTTGGACTGCACTGAAATATTCACACCTAGTCACTGAAGACCTCAGTGGTCATTAAGTAGCTGGATCCTCTTTAGAAATGTCTAGAATTTCATCTACTTATTCTTAGTATCCTGCTCCACAGCTGAGCCTGCTTCAGGTTGTTAATGTATTGTATTTCGAACATGACTTTTGGTGTGGGAGACTATTAAGGCTTTAGCCACATACAGATCTGGGTAAAGGTATGATGGGCACACTTACAATGAATCATCAAAATGTTTAGTGGTGTTCTCCTCATCACTGGTCAGCAGACAGGAAAAAAGTAAGTAGAAATGATCAAGGTGAGGTGCTTAGCCTGCTCTGGAGGGACACAAATTTCCAATAGAGTAGGGACTTCCTTCATTTCAAGGAAAAAATAAATAATAAATAAAAACAGTGACTGCCAACAGGGAGAATAAAACAAGAAAACCAGATTTCTCTTCCTTACTAGAGATCTTGTCTCCTATTAAAACATGTGAGAAACTCACTCTAGAAAAAAAGTTTCCAGAAACTTTTCATGGTAGGAAAAAAAAAGAATAAGAGATTTCTTTTGGGTGAAATTTTTTATACCATATTGCTTAACTTTTTATAAATGAGAAGCCTTATGTAAAATGTTAAGCACAGTTCTTAGCAAAAGGTCAATGGCCCAATATTATCTCTTTTCATCCCCCATGCCACCCCAAACTCTAAAATAAATCATGAGAGTGGGAAAGCAAAGCCATAGCCTAATCCTATATTTGTACTATCACATGACCCATGGACAAATGGAGTTTCACCTTCATCCTTATATCAGTCAATAAGAACTAATGCCAGTTACTGTAGCCACTTTTCTTTATAAATGTTTTATAGGTTGTCTTTCATATCAAAAAATAAAATACAAAAATGTTTAATATCCAGGATATTTCCATTTTCTGCTTAGTCACCTTGAAAAACCTTGATTTAGATGGCACCCTACAAAAGTTAATAATCATGTGATAAGTTATTCCTTCTAAAAACATTCCAGTTCTTCTGCTTGAGGACACTATCAGATGTCTGAAAATCATTAGAGGCAATGACATTTCATTCATGGGTCAACATACAATAAATGTTCCTCTTAAATAATGTAACAGCTGCAAATTTATCAAATAGAATTTCCTTGCAAAATTATGAAACTAGAATTTTAAAAATCATTTTTGATAGCTGCATCTCAAAAATGCTTCAAATTGAGAATATAGTTCACAGTGACACGCATTTCTGAGCAAATAAATAATGCATACTTTTTACTTTCATAAGGATTTATCTGAGCTTTCTACATGTAAACAGTTATTCAGGTAGAGTTAAGTGTAATCTGCCTACCAAAAAAAAGTAATTTGCACAGAATTTTTAAAAATTCAGCTACTTAAAAGTAAGGCATGATTTAATAGGCATGTCCTCTTTAAACTAAAGTCCAGTGTCAAATTAGAGTCATTGTCATGGGGTAGAAATACTTCATATTACTCCTCTTACTTTCCCTCCTTCTATAATCTGCTCTTTAAATGTAGAAATGCTGACCCCAAAAGAAATCCATCCACCCATAATACCCCTTTAGAAAGGTGCCTATGCTGTGATGTTTCAGGCTCTTTCATTTGAAATACAAGATCAGAGTGGGGATTATTATGCTTTTCTGCAATAATATAGCTCAAGTTTAAAGAAAACTGAGCAGATGTATGGAAGTGTGCTGGCTAATTTGGAGTTTCCATCTAACATGCGTGGGATATACCATTTCAGTTTAACACCTAACGTTCCCCCTACTCTTTCTAACTTCTATGCTCATTTATTGAGTTTTCCAGATGAGACAGCTATTTGACACAGGCTAAATTATTTTTAGAGAACTTGGAAATCATTCCAAGAGTTAGTGGCAAGAATGGCATTTCCTTTGTTAGAAATAGCAAAGAGGGTTTGGCTTCTGCGGGGCCTCTTTCACCTTGGTTTCTTCAGGAACTGGTAATACAGACGTAGCAAGAATTTAAAAAAGCATTTTGATGAAGTGAACAAATAATAGCTACTGTCTGCACTCTAGGAGTTATGTATGCAATTCAGTTGAAATAACTTTTCATGGTTCTATGATAGAAAAAATATCAAAGTAGCTGAGCTTTTAAAATAGATTTCAAGCAATTCCAAAGTTTTGACCCTTTTTAGCTAATCAAGTAGAAACTATTTTCTACTTTTCCTGCTTATATTTTAGTTTTTCAAAATAAAAGAAAATAATACAAAAATTAGTATTTAAAGTCTAGGAAATATATTTAAAGGCGGGAGATACCTCTTTTTATATTCTTGCAAATACTGACATACTCTTTCACTCTAAATCTTTTCTCAGTACTATATAAAACACCATTTAATCATTCTTCATTTTAATGTTTGTGCAAATAGTTCAAATTTTGAAAATATACTATTTCAAATAGCTAATGTTAACATTTTATTCTTCCACTGGATATGTTAAAGATATATAGAAAATTTCATAATAATGCCTCTACTTAAAAACAATATAAGCGAATCCACAAAACATAATTTTATTGCTCAGACTTCATGAGAAAAGTTCAACAACAGTCCATCAGACAAAAAGATTCATGTGAAGAATTGGATATTAAGTGTTGACAATATTGGTCTCTTGAAATGTAGAGCACTGGTTTGTGAATAAAATTCCATATGTAAGAATTGGATGAATTTGGTAGCTGATGTTGAACATGTATTTGATGAATAATGAAACTTGTGACTGATTAGGTATCTGAATGGTCAGTTGGTAATATTACAAAGCACTTATTGACTGAAAAATGCCTTCATTAGTGTCACTTTTTAACTATTGCCTAAAAAGCAATTTTCTGTATTTTAACGCTATCCTGAATTTACTAACTCACTCAAAAATATTTATTGAGTGTCGACAATACTAGATATTGTTGGAGGCATAAAAAAAATAGTGGTGAACAAGATGGATGTGTTTCCTGCCCTCATAAACTTACAGTCTAGTAGATGATATTAGCCAATGAGTGCAGAGTTTTTAAACATTCTTAGCCTTTCAGTGAATTTAATAGTTCATCCATCCTTTTATAGTTTATTAATCCTTTCCTAAGTCTATTTCTCACAAATCTATTAATTCTCTTACATTCAGTCAAACTTTGATAAATGATATATATCCTACATCACCTTAAAAATCTACATTGCAGGCTTTATACTCTTTAATGCCAATATAGGAAATTAAATATATTTTTAATTTATAAAATACTATTTACATTTATAGAAAACCACATTATTTTTTTCCAATGTAAAAGGCAAGTCCACTTTTAAATCTGTTGTTGTAACTCTGACAGCATGGGGACTGAGGTAATGGAAACAGAGAAAAAAAAGAGTATTTGTCTTTTTTTTTTTTTTACAACTATCACATTCTTTTTTGACATCTATTGCTTTCTCTTTTGGTCAAGATGAGTGACTAAGATGAGTGACCAAGATGAGTGTTTCCCACTGATAAGAAAGGGTTTTTTTTTTTTACACATTTTTAAAAATCTAGTTTTATTATAAGGCAAGTAATTCTCTTATGTGTAAAGAAAACACCCTGCTATTTTAGTGGTGTCTCAAAACAAGATTAGATTATTCCTTTTTAAAAATTATGATAAAACTAGAGTCCCAGTACACGGATTCATACACATTGAAAAAAAATTAATTAGAAGAAATATTTTAATATCACTATTCGCCCTTTCTCCATAATAGAAGTATCAACCAAATTCATGATTGACAATGACAGATGGAAATACGCACACACAATTGGCACCGAGAGCTTTGTATGGATCATGCATGCGCGAGTCAATTTAGCCTTATAGATATAGAATAAACTTGTTTAATTAGACCTGCTTTCTGATTTAGCTAAACTTTTTCCAGCCCAGTGAAGAAGCACCCCAACTTCTCTTTCAGGTAATTGTCAGCAGCACAGCAGTAAATATCAACACAAAGCAGATTATTATTGTAGATCACGCAGGAAGAACAAAGAGTAAAATATTTAACTACAGCAGTGTTTGACTATATTCTGCACAGTGAGAAAACCTGAAGTCATTTTCAAGGTCCACCATTTCTTGCTTTTTTTCATATGGGTCATGTTTCTAAACTTTCTAAACCTCCATTTTCTGGCTAATGAAAAGAAATAGGATTCTACGGAATCTCCTATCTACCTACTCCAGGACTTCTGTGAGGATCAAATGAGATGAGGCACGGGAAAATGCTTCACAGACATTTGGTTCAAGTGTAAAATGTTTGCACCTGGCTATAAAGTAAGTCGTGTTCCTGGGCTGAAGAAACTCCAAATAGGTTAGTCACTAGGGAAAGGAAGCTGGGTGTTGCTACGTGACATCATTACCTGGTGCCTACAGCCACCATTTCCCCGGGCTGGGCTGTGGGTCACATTTTGCACCATGGCGTATTAGCAGCATTGGCTGCGATTTGGTGGGCTGTCACTCTGGGGTGGTGGTGGGGCCTGTGTCCCACTTGGGGGAAGCCAACTGTTGTTTTGTCGGCACCAGGTCCATGTTGCCATTTCTTTGTAAATGGCCAGTGCACATCACAGCAGCTCCTGCGTTGAATGTCTGCCCCCTGGTGGTCAGTGTGCATCATAGCAAATGGTCAGACAGTTGGAGGGACACTTAGCATATTAGCCTTTTATATATATAGATATACATAACATAAAACTTACCATCTTAACCATTTTTTAAATACACAGTTCAATGGCATTAAGGTTGGTCACATTGTTGAGCTACAATCACCAATGGTTATTTCTTTTACTATAGGAAGAACTTCCTGATGCCAGTTGAGTAGCATGTAGAGTCAGTATAACTTGGTCTGCTTGAATAACTTAATTCATATACTGTCTGCATTTGTGAATTTTTTTATATTCTGTGACTACTTTATTTGAAAATATGCTTTCTATGTCTCTTCCTATTTGCTGGCATTTCTGAAACAAAGACATTTTCTCATTTAAGCAGTTATACTATTTCTGGGGATCATATGACTAGAAGAACAGCCATTTTTCACTAAGTGTATCACAGTTGTAGCTCATTTACTTTAACATGTGTCTAAATATGCTGGTAAACAGTAAGCAATCAGCAAACTTATTGCATTCTATGAAATATTAATCAAACTTGTAATTCTATTTTGACCAACTCTCATCCCAGATTTTGTAACCTTTTTCTAAATATCTGCTCCCTGGGCTCCACTCTGGCCTTGAGGCTATGTGGCCTTGAGGCTAAGGTATACAGACTCCCAAGGCCATGAGGCCGCAAACAGTGTTTCCCAATGAGTATTCCAGGGAATTACAAGTTCATAGTATTTAGTAAAGGAGAAAAGGGAGAAGAGAATTGCTTGGGTCTAATAGTCAATAACACCGACAATCAGAAAACTCTGGGTTAAATAGAGATACATAGTATATTTTATTGCAATGCTTTTTAGGAGCTCTAATATCCTATTGTGATTTGTGAATTTCTAATAGGAAGACACAGTACACAAAGAATTCCAAAATGTTAAATTAGGAGTTCCTTTTCTGAAGAGCATTTCGAAAAACTAGTGTCCTAAAAAACACTTTTTGTGAAACATGTTAACAAATGTATATGGTGAGTAATGCCCTCAGAAACATCCTTGGTCTGGATATTCTGATCACACATTTTATGGTGTTTATAGTAATTGCCTGAGGGAATTCTAAGCAAGGCCTGTATTACTTTTATAGTTTCCCATGGAGCTGCTATGAGTCAGTAAGTATTTCTCAAAATAGAGCTTTGGAAGTGCAAAATAAAATGTTGATGAAATCTTTGAAAGGGCTGCCTTTCTTGTCTGATAAATATGAGAAATTCAGTAAACACTTCTTTAAATATTAAGGACAATTAGAAAAATGTGAAATAAATTGTATTATTACCAAATGAAATATTATAAAAGTTATATAGGAAAATATGTTGGAAAATGAAAGACCAAAGTTTAGTTAAATGCATTAAAAATTCTAAAGAGAGAATGTTCAATAGCATACTGGAAAGAGAATCACTAAATGATCAGATACATTGTTGTCATGTCATAATTGAAATGTGTGAATTCTAATAATATCACAGTTACTATGATCTATTCAGGGGTCCTCAAACTTTTTAAACAGGGGGCCAGTTCACTGTCCCTCAGACCGTTGGAGGGCCGGACTATAGTTTAAAAAAAAACTATGAACAAATTCCTCTGCACACTGCACATATCTTATTTTGAAGTAAAAAAACAAAATGGGAACAAATACAATATTTGTATTTGCATGTGGCCCGCAGGCCATAGTTTGAGGACCCCTGATTCTATGTAGTATTTGCTAATGATTGTTATGTTATTTATGAAATTCTTAAAGTATCCCCAGCTCTACACACACACACACACACACACACACACACACACACATACTCACAGACCTATTTATGTTGGTGGTGAACTATTGTGGAGAATACCCTTTTGAATTATACATTTATGATATTTTTTGTTAAAACTTTATTAAAAATTATAAATTATTCCAAATAAATGTACACACTGTAGTATTCAGAAAAAAAAGTCTTTCTCACTTATAAAAACCTCCAGTTCTACATGACATAGATAAATGTAAAAATTTATAAACTGTGTTATGAATCACAATTCATATAGGATCAGGCTAAAATATGTCCTCCAATCCTAGTATGAGATACTATAACCCAGCTACTTTATGTGTTAGATAACCTAACAAAACAAGAGAGCAATACTTATGGAGTAGTAAATCTTGTGTACTTGGAATCACAGAAACACAGAATTGGAAAAGACCTTACAGCCCCTCTAGTCTTTTGGTCTTATAAGCAAGAAAACTGAGGCTCAGAGAATTAGGTCCCACAGTGAATAATCACAGAACCAAGATTTTCTTGTCTCTTATCTCTGGTCTCATGTCTTTCACCTTTTGCCTTTACTTCTTTTTTATTTTTATTTAATTTATTGGGGTGACACTGGTTACTAAAATTATATAGGTTTCAAGTATACAATTCTGTAATACATTACCTGTATATTACATTGTGTGTTCACCACCCAAAGTTAAGTCCCCTCTGTCACCGTTTATCCCCCAGTTACCTCCTACCTTTAGATTGCTGCCTTTCTGAGACTTGTGGACAATTTTTTTTTTTAATAGGAGGGTCAATGAACTTTGCTTTACAGAAATCCCTTTGAATCCTAGCTTTAGTATCATAGAACTTCCAAACTTGCAGTGTCATCATTTATTAGACAGCCACACTATATATGGGAGCAATAGTTAAATATAGATATAAAGAATTGAAGCCAATGAGAGCTCCATGGTCCTGTAATGATTTTACAGCCTTTCAAGAAAAATAATCTGAATTTTGTACATTTGTATATCTTCTTTGGCATATATTATTGAAACTTTACATTACCAATAACTGATTAGCCTACATATTTTAACAATTTGCCATAGCTATCAATTTCTGTAATGAATGATAAATAAAATTCCTAGATTAAGCCACATACAACATGAATTTTTCATATAAGTTTGTTATTTAAGTGTCAGAGAAACCTCTAAAATGCATTATTTATTAATAGCCCCACTTGCAGCTATGAGGAAAAGTTGCATTATCACCCCTCCCCCATTAGTATGAGAGAACTAGGGATGGAAATCCCAGAGACATCAATAAATCTATTCTATATAGTAACTAACCAAGTGTACTGCCGTGTAACAAAGACATATTAAAGGAAATTTAAAATAATTAACTAAAAAAGAATGATGTAAATATGTGTATACTTCTAAGACAATGGTTATTAAATTTGAGTCAGGAAGCAGAAATTCCAAATACCTTAATGCTCAAGATGGAATATGAATTATTAGAATATTTAATGATATTACATGAACTGGAATCAATACTACTTAAACTATAAGTCTAATATTGGCATATAATAAAAAAATCTTAAACACAAATATATTTGCCCATGATAATATATTAAATATTCAATCAGACGCAATCACCTTTTGAAGAAATTCCATCAATACATATTTTATGATATTTGGACATTCACTTTGTCAGACTCAACAATTAGTGGGCATGGGTTTTTTAAAAGAAAACTTTCACTAGTCAAAATATTGAAGAAAATCTGATCAAAAGTGAACCTGCAGAAAAAGTATGGCCATGTTCAACTAAGCAGTGGAACCCTTTCCAGTTTACTGCCCACCACTGCATAGTTTGAGAGCTGTCCTTCCAAAATCTATGTTATGGTTTGCTGATCAATAATTTAAATAATAAGTAAATATGGCAACTATATTTCAATCCATAAATTTATTATTTTTATTTTTTAATATATTTTTATTGATTTCAGAGAAGAAGAGAGAGGGAGAAGAGATAGAAACATCAATGATGAGAGAATCATTGACCACCTGCCTCCTGCGTGCCCCACATGGGAATCGAGCCTGCAACCCCAACATGTGCCCTGACCGGGAATTGAACTGAAACCTCTAGGTTCATAGGTCGACACTCAACCTCTGAGCCACATGGGCTGGGCTAAATGTACGATTTTAAAACAAAAGAAACTTTATTCTGTCCTTTAAATGCTGAAAATTTTGTTTGTTTTGTTGTTGTTGTTGTTGTTTTTTTAAAATACTTTATTGATTTTTTACAGAGAGGAAAGGAGAGGGATAGAGAGTTAGAAACACCGATCAGCTGCCTCCTGCACACCCCCTATTGGGGATGTGCCCGCAACCAAGGTACATGCCCTTGACCGGAATCGAACCTGGGACCCTTCAGTCCACAGGCCGATGCTCTATCCACTGAGCCAAACCGGTCAGGGCTGAGAATTTTGTTTTAAGATAAAACTTTACTCAGTAATGTATGTGTTTTTTTTAAAACCAACTTGTATATTATAAAAATTGTGCTTATTTTAAATAAGTGTTTTTATCATATATATTTTCTTTGTGTTAATGTATGTGCTCAGAGTCATAACTAAAATATTACTCTTAGAATGAATCATTTAAACTTTATAGCTAGCTATTTAACAAAAGTTTAAATGAGTCTGGTATTTGTTAGATCCCCATTATTTGATTTGACACAATCAATTCTCTGGCTGATATGATGGTGTGTGTTTTTTTCACTGATTATTTCAAAGTATTTGTTGTGATAAATCAATCATTTTGAGGGGTTGGTCTTTCTACTTCATCTCTTTGGTCTATGTTGGCATTTATAGGTATTTTTCTCATGGATGTTTTAGCCTAATTTTGTTTTTTTACTTCTTTGTGAACAATAAGAATATTTTATCTTTTCTAACTCACAAGGCTGATGCCAAATTATTTGTTCCTGAGGGAATACTACTTAGACACTGAAGTATTATATGTATGTTATTATTACCCTTTTCATCATTATTTAATCAAGCAAAATGCATCAACTGGCTCCGTGTATAGATAAAATGGTTTTTACAGATGTTTTTTCTCAAACTGATTATGTGTGTTTATCTTTGGGTGATACTAATAATTATATAACTGGCTAATGACATTTATCATGTTCCTAATATACACCAGACATCATCAAAAGCATTTTTCAAACATTTTTTACTTAATCTCCACAATGATTATTTGGTATATGTGAGTTTGCATCTGATTTTTCTTTTTAACAGTTCAAAAGTTGAGACCTAAAGGAATTTAATAACTTGTTGAGGTCATATGGCTCCTAAGTGGGAAAAAGCTCAGGTTTGCCTGATTCTGGGGACCGAACTCTTGACTACACTATGCATGCAATTCTAAAACAACTACCATATAGAATGAAATCATTTGAAAAATGATGAAGTTTTGGTAAATCCAGTGAGAGTGAGTTCATACTCCAGACACAAATCACCATTTGTGAATTTAGTTACATTTCAACCACCATTATTTTTAGCATATAAATAATGCATGTGCATGCCTCTTTTTTTGGGGGGGGTGTGTATATAAGCAATGATTAAAAAGATAGTATCTCTGTGTGACCTCAACTTTAGGCCAAAAATATTCGCAGTAATTCTATCTGTACCTTGTTCTCTCAATTCCCAAACAGATTCTTAGAAATCAAAATAAAAAGAAAATTCTTGGACAATCTAACTAAAGTACTGAATGCTTTGGTCCTTAGTTTACAGCAATGTTCCGAGATAACTTTTGCCAGTACTTATCTGTCCAGTTAGCTTCAGGCCTATTTTTTGCTGTGAAGAGGGCATCAGATTTTATTTTTACATCTGTAGGAATACTCCATTTTTTCAGGATTCACAGGATCAGAGCTAATATTTCTCATTTAAAAAACCTTTGATGATGGCACTTGGCATGAAGAAATCCATCATCTCTATCATTCCCTTCCAACTTAAGGTTTCTCAGTCCACTCCACCCTGTGCCTTCCAGCTACATCAGAGAACTTGCTCTACCCTTGGACTAAACACACCTCCATGCTATTCTTCTCTTTGCTGAAAATACTTTTTAGGCTCTGCGTGGTGAAATTACTCATCCTGAAAAGCTCATTCAAAGTCATACCCGGTCCTAAACCCCCACCCAAAAGTATAAAGAAGTTTTATTTTCCGACCTCTACAGTATAGGAGCTGGCACGTAATGGGAGAGAAACAATGATTTATGAAATTGTCAACTGCATTAAAAATGAATTAGAGACTGATCTACCTGTCAGAAACCCTCTTCTCTCTTACAAAATTTAAAGCTTCTTGTTTAAATTTCAAACACTCATTTCCCTTGTGGCTATAATTGGCTTGGACTAGCAATAGCCAAATGAACATATGTGGACAGTAGATGCCAAATAATGCAATTTTTTTGTGAAATATGCATGTGGCTTTCTTCTTGGCGGATGAATATACTGCTATCCCACCATATATACTTAGTTCAAAAAATGCAGCATAAGGAAAAAACCAGATCCCATCTGCCAGGCAAAATAGCTATAAAGTGGAGAAATCAGGTTTTTGTTTTTTTTAAATGAATCCAGTGAGAGTAACTTGAGTTATTTTTTAATGTAAGAGCAAATAAACTCTTGAGCAAAGCTGCAGAGCAATGTGGTGTTCTTTTAATTTATAGCTAGGTCAAATCCAAATCCCGGTTTTAGCTAAATTAGAATGTTCCCAGAAGAGAGAATGATTAGACAATTCAAGTCGGCTTATGCTGGCCTTCTAAAATCTGGCTCACAGTCTGAGGGGACTAGAATTCCATTCTCGATTCAAGACAAGTAAACATTTCTCCGTGTATTCATGAGACTCACTGCACAACTTGGCTGGATGTTGCCATTTTCTTTAGCATATGTCGACAAAAACAAGAGTGTTGTTCTCCCATATTCTAGTCTGAAGGAGTGTGGAATAAGGGCAAACACCTGTTCTTTCTTTTCTTGGCCAACATTTGTCTCAACTTTTGGACTTCCATTGTGATGAATTTTATTTCCTTATCTACTAATAGGATCACTTGAAATATAACTTATTCATAGTTAACAAAAAATATATATATATAGATATTGATCAAAATTAATTGTAATGTGCATCATGACTGGCCAAGACAATCAGAGTTATTTGGGACTTGTGTGTACTGAGATGCATTATTTTCATAAATACATAATCCTTCTTTACAGCGGGATGGAGAAGAACAGTGCAAAAATATGACTTTAAAGTACACAGCTTTCCTGTAAGTATATTGGATAGTAGTTTAACATGTCTGTCTCAGGTAGGGAATAACTCAGACCTTATCTATCTTCTGGGTTAATGTGGACATTTTCATATTATCATTATGAAGCATGACAGGTTGTTTGAGTAATTATATATTAAGGCATTTAAAAAATTCTGTGCTTCAGTACCAGAGTCAGGAAACCTTATTTAACAGCTCTACCTTTGGGCAGCTGTGTGATCCAAGCAAAATAGTTAACCTTTTAAACTCTGCTTTTACTCATCTGGATAGAGAGGGTTGACTTTCTTTACCCAAAGTTACCAAGCATTTTAAAGGAAAACAGAGAACACAGTGCCTAGAAATATAGATAATTAATGGAAGTGGAATCTGAGCTATTTAATATAAGTTTTACCTGTTAATAGTAAAACCATTGGCAGTACTGACAACAGCCCGCAGATTTTTTTATTCTTATCTAGTGAAGAAAGCTGGTCTAAGCACTCTATGTGTATTAGCTTCATGACTCCTATAACGGCCCTTGAAGTAGTTAGTTACTCTTATCTAATCTAATAAAAGAGAAACATTTCAATTGACCGCACCTCCGCTATGCCCAAGCCACGCCCACCAGCCAATCAGAGCGTCTATATGCAAATTAACCCAACCAAGATGGTGGCTGGCAGCCATGGAGCTGGAGCAAGCAGGAGGCTTGGTTGCCCCGGCAATGGAGCAAGCCAAGCTTCCTGCCTGCCCTGGCCGGCTGAGGCCTCCGCTCAAGGCAACAAAGTTTTAATTATTGAAGATAAATAAATCCCAGATACCTGCTTCCAGCCAGCCTCCACTGGGAGCTTGGGTGGCTGGGGGCTGTGGCCAGCCTGCAAACAGCCATCAGCCCCTCACCCAGGCTGGCCTGGCACCCCAGCGTTGATGCCCACCCTGAAGGGGCTGTGGCCAACCTGCAAGCAGCCATCAGCCCCTCATCCAGGCTGGCCAGGCACCCCAGCAGTGACCTACACCCTGAAGGGGTTGTGGCCAGTCTGAAAAGGGCCCTCAGCCTCTCACCCAGGCTGGCCAGGCACCCCAGTGGGACCCCCACCCTGATCCAGGATACCCTTCAGGGCAAACCAGCCGGCCCCCGCCCACGCACCAGGCCTCTATCCTATATAATAAAAAGGTAATATGCAAATTGACCCTGACAGCAGAACAACTGGGAATGACTGGTCACTATGACACACACTGACCACCAGGGGGCAGACGCTCAATGCAGGAGCTGCCCCCTGGTGATCAGTGCGCTCCCACAGGGGGAGCTCTGCTCAGCCACAAGCCAGGCTGACAGCTGTCAGTACAGCGGTGGTGGTTGAAGCCTCTCCTGCCTCCTCAGCAGCGCTAAGGATGTCTGACTGCAGCTTAGGCCTGCTCCCCACTGGCAAGTGGACATCCCCAGAGGGCTCCTGGGCTGCAAGAGGGATGTCTGACCACCAGCTTAGGCCCAATCGCCCGGGGAGCGGGCCTAAACCAGCAAGTGGTCATCTCCCGAGGGTTCCCAGACTGCGAGAGGGCACAGGCTGGGCTGGGGACCCCCCTGAATGCACAAATTTTTGTGCACCGGTCCTCTAGTTATTTATATACAGCAAGTTTTTAATCTCATAAATACTGTCTTGTTCAGGACAGTACTTTCTATATAAAAATCAGATCATGGGAAGTGACAATAAAAAGTTTAACATGTTATATTTAAAATTAGAAATTCAAATATCATAAAACTCAGAATTAAGAGTTATAGCTCTCCTTTCTATGACATGTCTTTATACTCCAGAAGCAAAATATAGTTGACCATTGAACAATACAGTTTGAACTGTGAGGGTCCACTTGCACTTAGATTTTTCTACTGTTATATATATTTTTGACCCACTGTTGAAAATCTGCAAATGTGAAGAGCCTGCTGTATCTGTGTTCTATACCATTTTTTTATGAGGGACTGAGCATCCTCTGATTGTGGTAACCATGAGGTGGTTCTGGAACCAATCCCCAAAGGATACCTAGGCATGACTGTAGTTAAGTTTTGGGGGAGTGTTAGAAGTGTCTTTCTTAAATTAAGACGTTATATGCATATTTATGTGCAAGAGGCCATCATTGTTCAAGGGCCAACTGTAAAAGAAATATACATTTTCATTATTTATTTAAAAAAAACATATCCACAGGCTTAATCATCCTAGTATTTATGCTTTTGAGTAGAATACGTTTTCTATATCTATATTGCCCAGAATTCTAAATATGTATATTTTCTCTTTTTGCTAGAAGATAAATGGTTATTGGTATTTGGAACAATGTTTCTAGTATTACTTGGCTGATTCTTGAAAGAATGATGTTACAAGAATATTTTCTTCCTACCCAAGTCCAAAGAGAGTTGAGGATGTCACACTCATTGGGGATTACACAAGAGGCATCTTGAACAAGGGTTCTGGGATGCCTAGGAAGGTTGATCAGAAATGGCTTTGGCTGTTTTAAAGTAAGATGGTATGCAAATGTATGTAATAGAGAATGGGATGGATATCATAGGTTATGTGTAAATGCGTGATCAGATGAGCTGTAAAAATTTGAACCCATCTTATTTTTGTCATTTGTCTTTAGCACCTATAAACCCTAAGCCAAAGGATCCCTGTCCTAGTATTTATAGCACATAATTGACACATTGTGGTAAATTAGACACGTCACTATATTCTGTCACTTCTATTTAAATCAGATGCTTTATCCTGAGGAAGTTACTGATTTTTTAGCATTGTCCTCAAGGGCAATTTGCCCAGTGACTCCTTGCACAAGTCAGCATTTTCTGTCATTATGGGAGGGAAGTTGGAGTGTGTTTGAGAAAACAAAAAGAGAGGAAAAGAAAAACCAAGACTTTTGACCCCTAGAGCGTTGGCAAATATGTTAGCAATGTTTAAAATAATATAATCTGAGGGTTGAAAGGACCTTAAAAACCTCATAGTCTTAGTTGCCACTCGGTGAAGCAATCATTTTTATAACCATATATCTGATATCCACCCAACCTCTGCTTGAATGCCTTTAGTAATTCTTGAATATCAATCTGTACCCTTATTGTTAGAAGTATCTTCCTTAAATTAAGACAAGTGCTAACTCCATAGAACTACTAGTCATTGGAAAATAAGTCTTGATACTCCTCTACTTGATGGACTTTCAAATAGTTGAAGCCAGTTTTCATATTTCCTTACTCTTTCTTTCTCCAGGTGACAAATCACCAGTGCTTTAACAGCTCCTTACATCATTTGCCAACCTGCTCTGAACGTGTCCCAGATTAATAGTGAGTTCTTTTCATAATTGCCAAAGCTGTAGCTGTTACCTAACATACATTATTATATAAAAATTGTTTTCCCCCCTGTTTATTTAAGTCAGGGGTCCTCAAAATTTTTAAACAGGGGGCCAGTCCACTGTCCCATAGACTGTTGGAGGGCAGGACTATAGTTTTAAAAAAAACTATGAACAAATTCCTATGCACACTGCACATATCTTATTTTGAAGTAAAAAAAAAAGGGGGGGGGAACAAATACAATATTTGTATTTGCATGTGGCCCATGGGCCGTAGTTTGAGGACCCCTGATTTAAGTTATATATGTTTTTTTGTGGCAAATCAGCACCTATAATCCCACCCCTTAGGTAACCACTGTTGACATTTCCATATGCTTCTTTTTATCTTTATATGTTTTACATCATTTTTTTTATTTTTATTATTTTTTTTTAATATATTTTATTGATTTTTTACAGAGAGGAAGGGAGAGAGATAGAGAGTTAGAAACATCGATGAGAGAGAAACATCGACCAGCTGCCTCCTGCACATCTCCCACTGGAGATGTGCCCGCAACCCAGGCACATGCCCTTGACCGGAATCGAACCTGGGACCTTTTGGTCCGCAGGCCGACGCTCTATCCACTGAGCCAAACCGGCTTTGGCTACATCATTTTTATAAAGTGGATTATGTGTATAATTTTCAACCATGCTTGAAAATTATAGTATGGTATGTTTTAAACGCTTACTCTTTGGGAAGATGTCTGCAGCAACTTATCCTAAATCTAGTGTTCTAACTTCTATCCTGATAATTATCTTCTTCATAATCTCTTCACCCCAAGTATCTGCAGAAATTCTTTTTGAAGCACTTAGTCAACATCAAGGACAATGGCTATAAAGACCTGAAGCACTTCCCAGGTAATCATTGATAACAAAACACTTCAGGTACAATTGAAAGCCCTTGTTTTTTATTTAGAAAGTTGACTTAAATTGAGAACACTTCTCTCTTCTTTGTTGACCAAGTCTTCCTTCTTGAAAAGACACTTCTGAGGCAGATAAAGAAATTTACACTCTCTATTCATAAGGTATTTAATCTTTGTATTCTCATGATGACAAACTGAGTGCCATTAGCCAAGGAGACTCTCTCCTGATGACAGAGGTGGATCCCCAGTGAAAGGAATCAAGTGAAGGTGAAGCAGCACAAGGCTTTGTAACCATAGTTACTTTAAGTCAAAGATTATAAATGTATTGTTTCCATTATGAAAGATGCATTAACATTCCTTTATGTTTAGTCTTAGAAACCTTGTTATCGTGGCTAGCCTATTTGCTTACTTATCTCTTAAGAGATGGCTAGGCTTAATTAATTAACATTTAAACATTAACCTTGAAGATATGTCTTGGGAGGTAGCCCGGGCAGGGGATAGAACTCTTTGAAAATGAGATGGAGTAATCTCAAAGAAATGCTCAAATTCTGAGTGAAACAAAACTATCTTATGAGCCTCTTCAAGAATTGGCTCCACTGACCTAGAAAATTCTGGAAATGACCTCCTATTTCATTATGTATGCACCTGAATGAAGTGAAGGATGAAATGGGGATACTTTGGAAAGCAATCCTTAATACAAAATTGCTTTATATTTTGCAGCTAATCATTCATCTAGTTGTAACAGATGTTTTCTTGTAAATGGGAAAAAAATATTCAGAGTAAACCACTAGAATAAGTCACATATTCATAACAATGAAGTAGAATGTTCTTTTATGACTAGGCTGTCACCGCATTTAGGAAATTGATGTCTAGATATTTTTTCTCACTTTGTAGCAAATATATTGACAACCACACAATTATATCATTTGTATCAGAAGCTACTTGTAAACAACTATCTATTTTAAAAGTATTGTATTGTTTCTATTTCCAAGAGATTTTTTGAAGTATGAGTTGTCCCTAGCTCTTTATAATAAATGTCCAGGGTAAACAGGTTTGCAGCTGGCTTTCTAAAAATATTCTAAAGTTTAGCCTTATTTGAGATTCTTTCTAACATTTCTTTTGCCTGTGTAAAGCAAGGAGAAACTTAACTTTCACTCAACGCAGGACTTTATCACTAAATACAACCCTTCCCAACTTGACTCCCCATGCCTACCTGACCCCTATGCATCCTACAGAATTTAGCTGAAACATAATTTTATCAAAGAAATCTTCAGTTTCTTTACACTACATTAATCAGCCCATCTTCCCACTACCAGATCACATTTTACACCCTCATAGCACCCAAATTTCTTCAGATGACTAACACACTTTAAATTCTTACTCGGTCCTTCACAAAGATTAAAACTATGTCCAAACAGAAAACTTTTCTTTCTCAAGTGCTTTTTCCTCAGAACTAAACATAGTGCCTTGCACATCGCCAGCCCTCCATAAACATTTGCTGAATTAATAAAATGAATGCACTAAATACAGTCTATTGGGACCCTTGAAGCTTGAGGTTTTTGCCATAATATTATTTTATTCATTTAACCTGAGAAAAAGAGATGAAACGTGCCATTCCACACTGTGGCAGGCAAAGCCTAGAAGGTCTGAATAGAGGCACAGCCATGGTTACTGACAGTCTGCCATCTTGGGGGAAGTTCAAAGCTTCCTCCTTCTCACTCTATTCTACCCCAGGAGGAGGATCACATGAAGAAAGAGCAATATTGGATCATAAAGTTGTGAAAGGAATCAAGTGAAGGTGAAGCAGCACAAGGCTTTGTAACCATAGTTACTTTGGAAGAGGTTAAAACATCTTGTGTTCCAATAACAAATTTTCGTTGTAATCAGAAACCAATTTCGAGTTCTTGGTAATTGAGAATATATGCTCTAGTAGAGAGGAGTTAGATGTGTGGATGAAAAGGGGGTGCTGTAATAAATCTAACTGAGAGGAACCTCACAGGATGATCTGATCATAAATTCCTAACTGGACAGTTCATGATAGCTGTCAGGCCTATGGCTTCTTTAGTAAAAGATTTAAGCAAGTTCTATCTGTTGTTCTTTAGCATCACCATTAACCTAACTTTGAAATGACAGAAATAACCCTCTTTTCCAGACTCCTGGAAGAAGTAACCACCTGCAAGGGAACAAATAATCTTAACTATCCTGTACCTTGCTTTCTCCTGCCTTCCTGTAATCTTCTTTAGTTTCCTCCTTAAATCCAAAGGTATAAAAGAAGCTGAAAAACTGTCATTCTCTGGAGCTTTTAAGATCTTGCTTCCTAAAACTTTTGGCTCGAATAAATTCTTATAATATATTTTTTACAGATTTAGACGTTTCTTACATCCATGGACTGTATGAGCAATAGAAGTGTTTTAAAAATATGTATTATTATTTCTATCTACCTGGACCAAGATATTTGCTTTATTATAGTTAAAATGCTAATACTGTTTCATTTTTTTTTAAATATATTTTTACTGATTTCAGAGAGGAAGGGAGAGGGAGAGAGAGAAACATCAATGATGAGAGATAATCATTGATTGACTGCCTCCTGCATGCCCCACACTGGGGATCAAGACTGCAACCCAAGCATATGTCCTGACCGGGAATCGAACCGGGACCTCCTGGTTCAGAGGTTGACACTCAACTACTGAGCCACTCTGGCTGGGCAATACTGTTTCATTTTAAAGACAAATTATATAGTAAATATTTTAAATTACCTTTTTTGTAGCATCTTCCTATTTTCAGGGAATTGAAACAGTTATTCTAGGTAATTACAATTCAGACTGAAGAGAAGAGACAAATCTGTGTAAAATATTTTCAAATAATTTATGTAGATATTCCACCCCATTATTTAAGTGAGGGCTTGCATAGTGAATTCTTTCCAAAGAATATAGTATGAAAAGAGGAGAGAGTAAGTGTACAGTGGAAAACGCTTACAAATACTCCTTGAATTAGGTGATTAACATCAACAGTGCTGTCATGTTGGTACGGTGAAAATGATATGGAGTTGATATGGTGAAAATGATACCTTACTTCTGTGATCTTCCTCTTCATTATCACAGTGTAATAATGAGAAAAACCATCAGCCAAATTCCAACAGAGGGATATTACACAAAATACCTGACCAGTACTTCTCAAAATGATCAAGGACATAAAAAAAACAGGAAATTCAGACAAATCAGAAATTATCCCAACTAAGAGGAGCATAAGGAAATATAAAAACTAAATATAATAAGGTGTCCTGGAAGGGATAGGATACCAGGTAAAAATTAAAGAGATATTAGTAAAATGTGCACTGTAATTAATAATGTATCAGTATTAGTTCAACAAGTGTACTCTACTAATGTCAGATGTTAATAGAGAAAACTATGTGTGGGAATCCTCTGTGGTATATTTTCAATTTTTTTTTCAAATCTAAATTGTTCTAAATTTGAGAGTTTATTTTTTTTAATGACTCTTCAAGCCTTAGAAATTTTACTAGATTAAAAATCTTGTAGTCTTGCCGTAGCCGGTTTGGCTCAGTGGATAGAGCGTCGGCCTGCGGACTGAAGGGTCCCAGGTTCGATTCCGGTCAAGGGTATGTACCTTGGTTGCGGGCACACCCCCACTGGGGGGTGTGCAGGAGGCGGCTGATGGATGTTTTTCTCTCATCGATGTTTCTAACTCTCTATCTCTCTCCCTTCCTCTCTGTAAAAAATCAATAAAATACATTTTTTAAAAAATCTTGTAGTCATAAATTTAATCCTATTTATCTGGTTTTAAAAAGAATAGAGACTGTACTTGTTATTTAGGGCTGCCATAAAAAAGAACCACAAATGAGTGGCTTAAACAACAAAAGGGTATCACAGTTTGGGTAGAAGTCTGAGACTATATGCATAGCCAATGGATAGACAGTAGTGTGGGGAAGACCTGGGGAGAGGAAGGAAGTGGGATAGAGGGGACCAATAGGAGAGGGGATGGGGACATTTGTAATAATTTCAACAATAAGGATAGATTTTTTAAAAAGATGTTAGGAAGGTTGGTTCTTTCTGAGGGCTGTTCCATGCCTCTTGCCTAACTTCTTGATGGTTTGCTGGCAATCTTTAGTGTTCCTTGGCTTGTAGATACAAATACCTATGATCTCTGTTTTTATCTTCACATGGTGTTCTCCCTGTGTGTATGTATGGGTCTCTGCCCAAATTTCTCTTTTATGAGGACATTATGCATATTGGGTTAGGGTCTACCCTTTTGACCCCATCTGAACTTGATCACTGCAAAGAGTCTATTCCCAAATAAGGTCACATTTATAGGTTCTGAAGGTTATGATTTCAACAGCTCTTGCAGGGATAGAGTTCAACCCATAACAAGTACAATCTTTGAATTCTAAATGTTAATCTAAGAAGTCACCTCACTCATTAGGTGACCAATTGAGAGTGGTAGTGCTAGGATAGTACTAATGTTTTCTTATAAGTCTGAAACTCAGAAATTCAGACATAAAGATATCTGCAGGTAGACAACCAACAAATTTTCAGGCAGAGGGAACAGCTAATGTGAAAGCATCAGGAGGGAATATGCCTGGCATGTTTGAGGCCAAAGTAACTGGTACAGAGAAAATGAGGGGAAGACTATTAAGAGATAAAATCAGCCTTAGCCAGTTTGGTTCCATGAATAGAGTGTCAGCCTGTGGACTAAGGGGTCTTAGGTTCAATTCCAGTCAAGGGCACATGTCCAGGTTGTAAGCTGGATCCCCAGTGGGGGGCGTGCAGGAGTCAGACAATCAATGATTCTCTCTCATTATTGATGTTTCTCTCTCTCCCTCTCCCTTCCTCTCTGAAATCAACAAAAATATTTTAAAAAGAGATAAAATCAGAGAGATATCAGGGGACCAGATCACTTAGATGATTGTTTAACATAGTATTTTGGTTTTTATACCTAATAAGGGGGAAATCTATTGAACATCTCTTGAAAAGAGGAATAATAGGAAAATAATTGTTTTCTGGGTAGAAAATCAATTATGGAGAACTAGGGGCAGGAGGAAAGAGACTAGTTTAGAAGTTACTACAATACTCCAGGATGTCAAGAGTGGAATGGAAATAATTTGGATATAATTTAATGCAGAGTAAAGAGACTCTGCAGATGCAATGGATGTGGACAGTGAAAAAGAAGAGTTAAACACAACACCAAGATTTATGGAAGAATTGCAATATTATTTAATTGAAATGGGAATGACTATGGAAAGAGCTAGAACTTTGTTGAGGAGAGGCAGATGTTAGGAGGTCAGTGTTGAACATATTAAGTTTGAGATGCCTATTAGAGTTTCAAGTGGAGATGTCAAGTAGGTTCTTGGAGACTAAGTGAAACCTATAGGGAAAAAGTCCAGGCCAGGGACATAGATTTTTGGACCATTAGCATACACAGTAGATAATTTTTCAAACCATTAGACTACATGGAATGACGTAGGAAATGAGTATAGACAGAAAAGGTGAGTGGTCCAAAAACTGAGCTCTGTATGTTCCAGCATTTCTTAATTTTCCTTCTTCATCTGAGGCTCCTTCTGTGCATTTTCTATAGTTCACCCCCTGTATGAATAACTATGAGTGGTTGACATTGCTGTATTGTATATCAAATTTATAAGCTACACTAATTAGAAGAGCATAAAGATATGAGCAGATCAAATAAATAGGATCAAGATCTCATCAATAGACCTATGCACATATGAACATGTGATTTCTAGCAACAGTGGTAGTATAATAGTAAAGAAAGATTTTTTTCAACAAATGATATTGGGAAAATTGGCTATGCATAGAAAAAAATCAAGGGAATTTAACTTTCACATCATACACAAGCATCATTTCACATGTATTGTAGATTTAAATGTGAAGGTAAAACAATAAAACATATAGAAGATAACAAAGGAGAACCATATTTATAATCTCATTATAGATGGAAACTTCTTAAATAAGAAGCAAAAGCACTAACCATAAGGGAAAGATTGGTAAATGGGGTTACATATTAGTATTGGACATTTTTATTCATTAAAATATACTATTAAGACAGTTAAAAACAAACCACCAAGAAGGGAAACATGCTTTAAACACTTATTACTGGTAAATAGCTGTTTTTCCTGATTATATAAAGAACACCCACATAGGAAAAAGATAGTCAGAGAACCCTCCACCCCCCAAAAAGCAAGAAAACTGAAAGGGCACCACACACACACACACACACACACACACACACACGATGAATGTAAATATTCAGAAAGCATATGGAATATATGAAAATATATTAATCTTCATCAGTAATCAGGAAAATGCATATTTATACCTAAAGGATATCTAAATTTTATAATACTGATAATAAATATTAAGGGGCAACTACTTTTGATAAATGTATTTCATTAAGCTGACCATATTTTAATAACCTTACATTTTTAATACTAGAGGCCCCATGCACAAATTCGTGCACCAGTGGGTCTCTTGGCCTGGCCTGTAGGATTGGGCCAAAACTGGCTCTTCAACATCCCCCGAGGGGTCCTGGATTGTGAGAGGGCACAGACCAGGCCAAAGGACCCCACCAGTGCACAATCGGGGCCGGGGAGGGACACAGGAGGTTGGTCAGCCAGGGAAGGACCACAGGAGGGCTCCAGGGCATGTCCAGCCCATCTCACTCAGTTCCGACTGGCTGGACCCCAGCAACAAGCTAACCTACCTTTTGGAGCATCCACCCCCTGGTGGTCAGTGCATGTCATAATGAGCAGTTGAGGGCCTTAGCATATTACCCTTTGATTGGTTGAACAGACGACCAGACACTTAGCATATTTGGCTTTTATTATATAGGATATACCCAAGATAATTCACGCAAGGAAACATGCACAAAAATATTAATAGCAGTATTATTTATTATCATTAAAACTGAAAACAATGCCTTTCAGTAGTATGGCTAAATAACTTTGACATTTCCATGTAAAATTTTGAGTGAAAGGCCAGGATTACTCGGTATACTTAGTATCATAATTTAAATAGAGTTAAAAACAGAAAAAACTGGAGTGTTTAACAATGCAGGCTTTGATGGTATCAAGGAAAGCAAGGAAATTATTATCCTAAAATATTCAAAGTATTGGTAAATTTGAGGGGGAAGGAGTGATTGAGAAGGGGCACAAAAGGGTCTCCTGGGCACTGACATATTTTAATTCATGGTCATGATAAGAGTTGCACAGGTAGTTACTTTGTGAATAATTGGACTCTCAAAAAAAGAAAAATGATTGGATTAATGAACTGAAATGTCAACTGCTAGTTTTGTTATACTTCCCTTGTTAAGAGAGCCTGCCTATTGCTGTGTTATATTATATGAATCTTTTGATTTAATCTGAAGTCAACTCTAGAAATGGGTAGAGCACTACAACAGAAAATAAATGAAGGACATAGAGCAGCATGATTTTATCAGATCTAGAGGAGTCTATGATCAGGGAAAGCAAAAGTTTCATCTCACTTGACAGTTTGGTTGTTGGGTATTCTGACTGATCTTGGAACCACTCATGAGCCAAAGAAGAATGTATTCTATGACAATTACTAATATCTACTGTCTTAGTCCATCTAGGCTGCTATAACAAATACCGCTGACTGGGGAGCCTATAACAAAACAGATTTGTTTCTCATAGTTCTGGAAGCTGGGAAGTCTAAGATCAAAGCACCAGTGAGGACCCTCTTCATGATTCATAGCTAATGGCTTTTCTCTGTGTCCTCGCTGGTGGAAAGAGCCAGGGAGCTCTGTGGGCCCTCTGTTATAAAGGCACTAACCCCATTTATGAAGGCTCCACCCTCTTGACCTAATTACCTCTCAAAGGTCCTACCTTCTAATACCATCACATGGGACATTATGATTTTAGCCTATGGATTTGGGGGAAACACAAACGTTCAGGCCACAGCATCCACTGTTAGTAGATATTTCCGGATTTGTTTTTAAATTATGCAGTTCCCAGGAAATAGATTAGCTCCAGATCCTGCTGAAAGATGAGTTTTAGAGGGAATGGTTCAGTTAAGCCTGGACTTAAATAGAAGCTCCAAATCCTGTGATATAAATATAGATTTCATTTTACCTTCCAAATAAAAGAAAAGGGTGTGTATTTTAATTGTGAGTGTGTGTGTGTGTGTGTGTGTGTGTGTGTGTGTGTAACTGAGTGGAGAGTAATGTGAGGTAGAAATTAATTTCTCAGTAACAGGAAATCATTAAGTACCTACTCAGCAGAGAAGAGATGATATAAAATTAACTTGGAAAAAAAAGTTAACTTGGAGCACAAGATTTCTCTTAGCATAATCTTTTAACATTTGTATTTTAAAAGTGCTATTAACTTAGGATAAATATTGGAAAATACTTGGAAAAAAATATTGGAAATGGCATCAATTTGGAGCCAGAGCCTTGGTCTCTAATTTCAGTTATGTCACCAGTTAGGTTTGTGAACTTGAGCAAAATTGCTTTTCTTCTCAGGCCCTTTGCTTCTTTACCTGTCAAGTCAGCAATCAGGACAATGTGGTCTCTGCTTTCCTTCCAGCTCTAATAGTCTATAATTCTATGATGGAGACCTTTTGTTTAAGTGGAAAAACCGTGAGCATTTGTACCAGGCCTTTGTGATGCTCCTTAACCTCTCCTAGTCTCATTTCCTTATCTGTAAAATGGGGGTGGCTTATATCTACATAATTTGATTGTGAAAGTAAAAAAAAAAGAGAGAGAGATGGAATTGTCAATTGCTCAGCCTGGCACCTGGGTCTTAATGAACTTCCAAAAACTGGCAAATTGTAATTCTAGCTAAAATTATCTGAATGAAACTGTCTCACTTCAGACTCCAGGAATTCCCTTTGAATCTGATCTCAGAGCAATTAGTGCCTGGGTCAATTATTTGGGGACCCATTCAGCCTGTGACATATTTTCCATTTATGTATTAAATATTAGCTAAATATTATATTACATTACTAGTAATGATAATAGTGACCATTTACCCATCACCAAGTATGTGTCAGGCACTGTGCTAGGTAATTGCATACAATCCTCACAGCAGCAACATGAAGTAGGCGTTTCCTTGCTTGAGGGTTAGGGCCAAGTCATATTTCATTAAATATGCCTCCCCCACCCCCAGCACCAAGCACCGCACCTTGAACACAGTAGACACTTATTACATATATTTTTGATTGACTGAAATGCGGCAGCAGGTCCCCTGCATCTCTCTTTAATGTATGTAGTTATTTGATTTATAAGAAATTTCTGTCCCTGGCTGTGGTCAGCTATTGAATTTATGTTTGACAAGAAAACCATAGAGTTTGGCAATTCTGCAGTGATAGGTGATGTGTGATTCATTTGGGGGAGGAATAGACATTTTCTATTGACTTTGAATTCCTGGGTCTTATAGTGAGTTAATCATGACTATAGAAATGCATGATCGAGCAGACAGATTCAAAGGTAGGAGACTTTCATCTAAATTGCTCCATTGTGTGTTTCCAGATATCATCTTGCTGCCCATTGGTAATATTTTCTATTGCCACTGCTCAAATGTATGAGAAGAATACAGTCTGCTGTTTGTTCATCTTAGGGGAAATTCTGTAATACAGGAAGCAGGTCCAAGCTGGAAGCCACTAAGATCCAGAACATTGTGACCCTTCAAAGCAGCCAGGATACTTCCCAAATAAGTCACATCTGACTGTATCCAAAGACGCTGCCTGGGTTGGCATACAATGGAGACGCATGGGAACACGACCTTTACAAAAGGAACTTCAAGGCAGAGATTAAAAGTGGTCTGGAAGCTTCTCAAAGACAGAGGTGGCAGGGTGAGAGCTGGCAGACATCACCAGGGCCACCATTCCAGCTGCTGCTCTCAACCCTCACCCCCAGGAGGCTGGCACAGCAGTTCCTCCTCAAGTCATAACTCTTGGCCTCCTTCAATTGCCCCCAGGTTCCCAGTGGATGTTTTTCTTCACTTCCCCTGTGAAGTCACTTGAATCTGGGCAGCGGTGGGGGGCAGGGGAGTCACATGGTAGGTTTCAGCTTCACCAGTGGGAGAAATGGCCCCGTAAATACTTTCAAAGAAGGCCCACCAAGTCCTTCAGAAGGAAGAGGGGGCAGTGACATGAATGCGATTATTGTAATGGAGCAAAATGTATGACCTCTCGGGATTCTGTAAAATTCAGCAAAAGGGAATGCCACAGCTAACCATTTCCCTGGAGAGCACTAAACCTGCAGCCGACTTATTAATTAGGGCTTCTGAGGGGCACAGAAAAGGTGGGGGGGGTGCTTTTTTAGTCACAGAGACAGAGCTCCTTTCTAATCTAGTTATTTCCATGGGGGCAACTCCTGCAATCTTTTTCGAAAAAAAAAAACAACAAAAAAAACCCACCAGTTTGAGCTACATGCTCACAAGATCCCTGTTGTGCCAAAGATTCTTTTCGATTCAAAAAGAGAACAGGAAACAACTTTTTAAATGAATCAGTAGATGGAGCTCTTTCTTTTTATTTATTTTTTCAATCCAAGGTCCCATGTTTAGTGAGGGACACAGAGCTTTTGAATAAAAAAAAATAGGCATTTTAAAAATGAAAACACGTATACGATGTGCTTTCCTAATTGAAAGGGTATATTGTGAAATCATTACTGTCACAGAACATTTGCGTTGCATGCGAATGCTTAAGCAAAGAAAATATATAAACCTAAATTGACTTTAGCAATTTGAAAGTGATAGTGGACATCTGTGTTCAATAACATTTTGCTGGTAACTGGTGTTTAATATTTCATGTCAAATCAAGAAGAGTGATAGAAGGTTTTCTAACACAGAGATGGCTGGCATTTTCGCAGCACAGCCTGCCCTTTGTCATACGCACCATAAAGAAACCTGCTGTAGGAGGGTTGAAACGGCACCAGAGTGACTCCTTTTTTGGAACTTATATAAACTTCCAGAATACACTGGTCTCTATTTTCCTTTAGAATGATGTCTATAAGAAAAAAAAATGTTCAAGAACTTCCAAAGCTCATTATTTATTTAAGGGCAAAAGAGGGGTGTGTGTGAGTGTGTGTGAGTGTGTGTCTGTGTGTGCGTGCATGTGTGTGAGTTTGGGGGGGGGGGGTGTTGGCTCTTGGAAGAAATTACAGAAGAATAAATCATCTAGAACAAATCTTACCTTTGTGTTTTCATCAATCCTGATTCTTTCCTAGTTGGTGTGCAGTGATGTTTAGGAGCTTAGTTGCCAATAGAAACATACCTTCTTAAGGCTCACAATGAAGTATGTCTACCTAGTATTTTAATGTTTATGTAGTCAGGCAGGATGGGGGTAGGGAGAGTAGGGGGCAAGAGCTATTGACTTTATAACTTTATATAATTTCTTTTTCTATACCATCTTAGACATGGAATCTTGATTCTAAATACATGTTTGTCTTAGCAACAAATGAGATTTTTTTTAAAAATGGACTAAGCAGTGGTTCTCAACCTTCCTAATGCCGTGACCCTTTAATACAGTTCCTCAGGTTGTGGTGACCCCCAACCATAAAATTATTTTCGTTGCTACTTCATAACTATAATTTTGCTACTGTTATGAATCATAATGTAAATATCTGATATGCAGGATGTATTTTCATTGTTCGCGACCCACAGGTTGAGAACCGCTGGACTAAGGGGACAGCATTATTTTTGAACAGACCATGGGATTAGCACTTAGTCCTGAAAATGGTCATGTTGACCTGCTAGTCATGTTAGGTCATGCTGACCTCAACGTCTTCTTCCATTCAGTTCTCAAGCAGTTCTCAGACTCTGGGAGCTGCTTTGAGACATATATAATGAAAGTAAAATAAGGCCATAGAGTTGGAGTTACTCTAGACATCTGGCATCTTGCTATAGTTTATATTCATGTTGACATAAGAGGACTGTATATCTGAGCAAAGAAGTGTTTTCCTTCCCTCCCTTAGTAATAATGTGGTCCTAGAATGATCAGATCTTTATGCAGGTATATGCTCTTCTTCATTTTAAAGAGACTGGTTCTAGTAGCAAAAGGCAAAATGTGGAAAGAATTCAGAAAACTGGAGAAATTTGGCTGAGTGATTAAATGTATCTAAGAGGTTCAAGAATGTAAGGAAACAGAATTAAGCAAATTATTCAAAATTTTTGTAGAAAAATACATGTCACCAAAAATCTGTTAGAACTAATGAATTCAGTACAGTTGCAAGAATAAAAAAAATCAGTATAAAAATCTGTTGTTATTCTCTACATTAACAATGAACTATCAGAAACAGAAATTTAAAAAAAATACATTTACAAATACATCAAAAAGAATGAAATACCTAGGAACAAATTTAATGAAGAAGGTAAAAATATCTGTACAGTGAAAACTGTAAGACATTGCTGAAAGAAATTAAAGAAGACACGAACAAATAAAAATATATAGAAGAGTTAAAATAGTTAAGATGCCCATGCTACCTAAAGCAATCTACTTATTTAGTATGATCCTTATTCAAATTCAATGGCACTTTTCACAGAAATAGAATAAATAATCCTAGAATTTGTATGGAACCACAATAGATCTCAAATAGTTAAGCTGGTTTTAAGAAAAAAGAACAAAGCTGAAGACACCACAGGAAGCCTGATTTAAAACATTTTATAAAGACATAGTAATCAAAACAGTATGGTATGATATAAAAAAGATACATAGATCAATGGAACAGGATAGAGAGGCCAGAAACAAGCCAACACATATATGGCTATTAATTTAGGACAAAGGGACCAAGGATATACAATAGGAAAAGGAGAGTGTCTTTAATAAATGGTGTTGGGAAAACTGGACAGCAAAAGAATGGAACTAGACCCCTCAAAGACAAAAATTCAAAAAACAATTGTCAATGAATAAGACTTGAATGTAAGACCTGAAACCATAAAACTAGAAGAAAACAGAGAGGGGATGACCGTTCCTTGACATAAGTCTTGGCAATGATTTTTTGGATTTCACACCAAAATCAAAAATAAAGAAATTGAACTATATCAAACCAGAAAGCTCTTAAACAGCAAAGAAAATCATCAATAAAATAAAAAGACAACCCACGGAATGAGAGAACATATTTGCAAATCATGTATCTGATAAAGAGTTAGTATCTAAAATATGTAAGGAACTCATACAATTCTATAGCAAAATAAAACACAAACAAACCAATTTTAAAAATGGGCAGAGAAACTGAATAGACTTTTTTCCCCAGAGAAAATATGCAGATGGCAACAAGAACATGAAAAGGTGCTCAATGTAACTAATCATCAGGAAAATGTAAATTAAAACCTCAACATCACTTCATACCTATTGGAATGGCTGTAATAAAAAGATAAAATATGTTCTGTAAAATCAATAAATACATATTATCAGGTGATGATTAAGAAAAATATAAGTGTCTTCAAGAATGTGGAGAAAAATGAACCATTGTGCACTCTTGGTGGGACAGCCACTATGGTGCAGCCATTATGGAGGTTCCTCAAAAAGTTAAATAGAACTACCATACGACTCAGCCCTTCCAATTCTGGGTAGTTATCTGAAGGAAATGAATGACTACTTGGATAAGATATCTGCTCCCTCATGTTTATATCACATTGAAGCATTATTTATAATAGCCAAGATATGACAACAACCCAAGTATCCATTGATAGATGAATGAATTTTTTAAAAATGTTATACATATATGCATATACACACACACATTTACACAATGGAATATTATTGGGCCATAAAAGAAGGAAATCCTGCTATTTTGACATGGGTAGACCTTGAGGTCATCATGCTAAGTGAAATAAGTCAGACAGGGAAGTACAAGAACTGTACGATCTCACTTATATGTGTAATCTTTAAAAGACCAAGCTCACAGAAGCAGAGAACAGATTGGTGGTTTCCAGAGACAGGGTGTGGGGAGCTGTGGGAAACAAGTAAAATTGGTCAAAAGGTACCAACTTCCAGCTATAAAATTAGTAAGTCCTGGGAATTTAATATAGAGCATGGTGACTTTAGTTAATAATTCTCTATTGTATATTTGAAAGTTGCTAAGAGAGGAGATATTAAAAATTCTTATAAATATGTAACTATATAAGGTGATGTTAACTAGATATGAGCTAATCTTTTTGCAAAATATACAAACAGTATAGCAAATCATGTTGTACACCTAAACCTAATATGTTATATGTTCATTATTGCTCAATTAAAAAAAGAATGAGGCAGGTACTAATTTAGACAAATCTTGGGAAACCTCAATAACATGGGAGAAAACAGAGTGGATAAAAGAGTAGGAACATGCTCAGTGTTATGGTAGAATGTAATGGCAAGCGAGACTAATTTTACACTGAAAAACATATATTTGCAGAGAAATTTAGGTACCTTATCATAATAAATAATATGGAAAGGGTATAGAGAACTCCTTGCTTTGTTTCAAAGTGGCATTAGCCAATAATATAATACTACTTCCCATTTTTCTATATGTCTTGCAAAATGACAACCATCTTGAATCTCCTCTGAAGATCAAGGAAGTGCAAGCATCTCCCTTATTGGGGACACATAGAGAAAGGTGGCTTAACAAAGATTATACAGAACCTTTGTGAATGCATTTGTCCAAAAAGCCAAGCAGCCTGGATAGGGCTGGTGGCAGAGGCTTCAAGACCACAGTCTCATAGCCTCTCTTTTCTCTTGTGGCAGGAAAAGGAAAGTACACTTACCCACCAGACCTGAGCATTCAATGTGCAGCATTCAGGGCACCAAGCTGATCTCCCTGGCAGATGTTAAAATGATAGGAAAATGCAGATAACACACATGGGGAGGTACAGCCTTCTCTTTCTACAGCTGCCAGGGTGCTCTGCCTGGGGCTTAGTCTGTTTCCCATACATTTCTTAAGTAAAATCCCAGCCATTGTGGCTAGTTAAAAGGGCAAGAGAAAAAAGATGTCATCACTCAAATGTTTCTCATGTAGGGTATGTTTGTTAGTCATCAGTCTTATGTATCACTATTCAATGGAAAGGTCCACATTTATAGTAACCATGTGCCCCTTCATTTTCTCCAGGCTGCAACCAAGTCTGGACAACATAAATGCCTATAAGCATCCATGGTGAGCACATTGTAGCTTCTTGCCAAGATGTCGTGGCATTGAAGTCATGGGTACAAACAGAACTTTACAGTGAGAGAAAATTATCTTTGCATCAACATATAAAATGCCAACGTCAGTCACAGAATACCATCATTCAGAAAACCGATTCTCGTTTTAGCAGGAGCCTGCTTTAGCTCCCTATTTGCAAATCAGCATCCTCTGCTGCAAGTAACCACCATCTACTTCTCAGTTGTTTGTTCCCATTACCTATTTTTATTAATAATCTCTTATATTCTTTTCCATTTCAGATATTAACTATCTTTTAAATCAAAATGAAATGTGTACTTGACAACTTCTGACTCAAGCATTTGGTTCCCCATAAATTCTGAAAGGGACACAGAACGTACTTTGCCTTGGCATACCTCTTCAAAACCCAGAGTTATGCAAGGAGGGACGCTTGAGAACCAGGGAGCCCTGTCCTTCAGAGCCTCCCCAACTTCTGGAAAGCAGTGGCATGTTGAAAATGACAGGAGCAAACTTGCTTAATCGCATGGAATTGAGTGTGTGTGTGTGTGTGTGTGTGTTTGGATACACCAAAAAAGAACCAAGCTGAATTTCACTTCCTAGCAGTCTTAAGCAATACTTTCCTGGAGTCTTATATTCCTCCCATGTGTTTATACTTTCATGATAATCCCTGATTTTCAATTCAGATTTTATTAAAATCATGTTTCTCATCCTCTTTGTCCTACCCAACTTTTCATAATCATGCAATTTTATAAATTTCTCTTATCCAAAATATTCTCTGATCCAATAAAAAACAAAGTAAGATAAAAATTTTTACTTTTCCCTGACTCCCACCTCTTTCTCCTATCACAAAATAAATAATTGGGCACATTATTGATCAGCCTGTTGCAATTGTCAGGATTCCTTTACATTTGATCATTTTAAGGATCAAATCAGATAGGTAAGAAAGGTATTACTCCCCAATAGAGTAATTAGAGGGGAGGAAAGTTGGGCACGAAGGTTAAGAATCGTGCAGTACTGTAGCTGTCCGTGGGCATTGGAGGGCAGTTGGTCCCATTTCTAACAAGCCTATAAATGGTCATCAAAGCTGCTGTATTCTGAACAGTGTACTGAGGTAAGTGCTTTATATTCTTTATCTCCTTGAATCATCACAGAATACCCAAAGGTAGTTATTAGAACCTTCATTTGAAAGAGGAAGAAACAGGCTTTAAAAGATCACAACAGCAATAAGCAGGGAAGCCAGGGCACAAACCTAAGTCCACCTAATTCACCAACTGCTGGTGTAGTCACTGAGCTCTTGAGTCCCCCTTATGTATGGTCTACAAGCTAATGCATGGACTGCCCTAGCCATCAGGAGCAACAGTGCTGACTTTCTCTTCAAGAATTGTGTGTGTGTGTGTGTGTGTGTGTGTGTGTGTGTTTATTTCTCTGGACTCTTGTATATGTTACTATGGGAGAAATAAGATCTGATAGTAAGTATTACTCACCAAGACAAGGGTCTGGTGATGCTGCCCACATAATGAGAGAACAAAAGCAAGGCCACAAGAACCAGTTTGGAGAATGAAATCAATTGGCATATGATTCCTGGGTAGAGAGAGACTTCGTTCTTTCTGTATTCTTTTTCCCACTGAAAAGAATCCAGTGCAAGTAGATTCTAATATATAAAGAGACAAGGTCCATCATGACCTAAATGCCCAGACAGACAACCAAACACCAGGCCAGGGTCCCGGCAGCATGGCAGGACTCAGTCTTGGGTCCTGGTGGCCCACAGCGGGAGTCAGTCCTGGGCCCCGGCTGCCCGTGGCCCGGCAACGGTGGGGAGCTGTGGGAACGAAGCCATGCTGCCATTGGACTGGCCTCTTGGTCCCTTCCCCTTCCCGCAGGCTCCAGGGAACCAGAGCCATACTGAGATCTGGGAATCTTTGTTCCTACTCCTGCCCGCAAGCTCCAGGGAACCGGAGCCATGCTGCGATTGGACTGGCCTCTTGGTACTCCCCCCCCCCCGCCCCCCCCCGCCTCAGCCCGTAGGCCCGGGGAACCAGAGCCATGCTGTAATGGGACTGGACCCTACCTGTGGTGTCCCGGATTGTGAGAGCATGCAGGCTGGGCGGAGAGCCCTCCCCCCCCCGCCCCCGCCCCGTGCGCAAATTTTCGTGCACCAGGCCTCTAGTATTATCATAATGTAAGAATAGATAAAAGACTGATATGTTCTAAATGCTACTTCTCTTGATGTTATCTACTGTATTCCCTTCACGTGTCAAAAGACTTATGTGAGAGGGAAGACAGATTACAAGCTGGACAAAGACTAGTCCTTTCTGTCACTCTGAATCTTGTCAAAACAAACCTGTTTACTTTTCATTTAATCCATTCCAATGAGTCCTTTTTCCTTCCATGATTAATTTCCAAATCCACAAGCAATCATTTACAGATTTGCCTCATCAAGCACCTTCCTCTATTCTGTTGGAAGTAGTGCCACCTTGTCTCCTCACAACCAACACAAAGAGCACAGCTTCAAAGAAAGCTGGACACCCTCTATAAAGTACTTTAGTCATTCCCTTCAATACATTAATATAAAATGATTTTTAATATTTGATTAAATCATCATTACACACCAACAGTGTATCAGCATTCCCTTTTCTCCATATTTTTACTAGCACTTGTTACCATCCTATATAATAAAAGGCTAATAGACAAATCGACCAAATGGCAGAAAGACCGGTCACTATGACATGCACTGATCACCAGGGGTCAGTCACTCAACACACAAGCTGCCCCCTGGTGGTCAGTGCGCTTCCACAAGGGAAGCGCCACTCAGCCAGAAGCAGGGCTCATGGCTGATGAGTGCAGCTGCGATGGCAGGAGCCTCTCCCGCCTCCATGCAGCGCTAAGGTTGTCCGACTGTCAGGCATCCCCTGAGGGCTTCCAGACTGCAAGAGGGTGCAGGCCGGATTGAGGACCCCCCCCCCCCCCCCAGTGCACAAATTTCATGCACTCAGCATCTAGTTTTTAAAATAATAGCCATCCTAACAGATATTTCATTGTGGTTCTGATTTGCATTTGCATGATAACTAGTCATGTCAGGCGCTTTTCCTACATCTATTTGACATTTAAATGTCTTCTTTGAAGAAACATCTATTCAGGTCCTTTGAAAAAAATTCATTTTTTTAAAATTATTACTGAGTTATAGGAGTTCCTTATGTATTTTGGATATTAACACCCTGTCAGATATGTAGTTTGAAAATATCTCCCCATTCTGTAGGTTTCCTTTTTGTTAATAGTTTCCTTTGACAATTAACAAAAACCACTTGTTTGTTGTTGCTTATGTTGCCTTTGCTATTCAAAGATAATCATTGCCAAGATTCATGTCAAAGAGGTTATTTTTTTAATGTTTTCATCTAGGAGTTTTATGGTATCAGTGTTAAGTTTAAGTTTTTAATCCATTTTTACTTCCATTTTATGTATGGTGTATGACATGGGTCCAATTTCTTTCTTTCTTTGTTATTTATTTTATTTTATTTTTTTGGCATGTGGACATGGAGTTTTCCCTGCACCATTTATTGAAGAACTATCTTTCTCCATTTTGTATCTTTGGTGATTTTTTTGAAGATTAATTGATGTATATACATAGGTTTATTACTGGGCTCTCTATTCTGTTCCAATAGCTATCTGTTTGTTTTTATGCTGGTGTCATATTGTTCTGATTACTATAGCCTTGTGAGAGAATTTGAAATTAGAAAGTATGTCTCCAGGTTTATTCTTCTTGCTAAAAATTGCTTTTACTATTGGGGATTTGTTGTGGTTTCATATAAATTTTAGGATAACTTTTTCTATTTCTGTGGAAAATTCCATTGAAATGATATGGATTATATTAAATTTATAGGAGGCTTTGGGTAGTCTGACATTTAAAAATATTAATTATTATATTAGTTCTTGCAATCCATGAACACAGGATATCTTTCTCTTTATTTGTCTCATCTTCACTTCTTTCATCAAAGTCTTTTTTGCTTTTCAGTGTATAGATCTTTCACCCTCTTGGTTAAAATCATTCTTAAGTATCTTATTCTTTTAGGTGTTGTTATAAATGGGATTTATTGTATTTATTTCTTCTTCAAATAGTTTGTTATTAGAGTATACAAACGTAACTGATTTTTGTATGTTGATTTTGTATGCTGCAACTTTACTGAATTTGTTTATTAGTTCTCACAGATTTTGGTGGAGTCTTTAGGGTTTATATATAAGATCATGACATCTGCAAACAGAGAATTTTACTTCTTCCTTTCCAACTTGGATGCCTTCAATTATTTTTCTTACTTAATTACTCAAACTAGAACGTTCAGTACTAGGTTGAATAGAGGTGTTGAGAATAAACATCCTTGTATTATTTCTGATTTTAAAGAAAAACCTTTCAGCTTTTCACCACTGACAGTGATGATGGCTGTGGAGTTGCCATATATGGCCTTTATTATATTAAGGTACTTTCCTTCTATACTTAGTTTGTTGAAAAATTTGACCATAAAAAGATGTTGAATTTTTGTCAAATGAGCTTCCTTAAGACAATTATATTGAATTATTTGGTGGGCAGTACAAGCAGGAAAGTATGCATAGATTTCTGTTTCTTTAGGCTCAGTTATTGGTGCTTTACAGTATTTGTCTTTTGTTGGGTTGTTAGTTATTGTTTTTTGGTGATGTCACATTTGTCTGATTCTTTGTTATTCTTGTAACCTTGCATTGATGCTTGTATATTTGAAGAATTAGTCACCTTTTCCAGTTGTTACAGACTGACTTCAGAAGAGAAAGCTCTTCACCCGTCAGCCCGGCCAGGGATTTTGGACAGACCAACAGGCAGGCTTCTTTCAGAGTCCATGGACAAGTGAGGCAGTATCCTGGGAAATAAGCAAGCCTGGTGCTTCGGTTCACAGGGTCTGTCAGAGTCCGCGGAGGCAGGCCTGCTGCCTGGTTGCATGGGTGTAGGTCTCTAGAGTTTGGTTCCACAGCCAACCCGACACTGGAATGAGTCTGGAACCTGGGTCCATAGAGAGGGGACTGAAGTAGGAGGAAGCCTGGAGCCTGGGTCTGTGGGGTCTAGTGCTTTTTTAAATCTAAAATTTGAAGGGAATGTTAAAATAAATTTTAACAAAATAATCAAATGACATAGCTGATAAAATTTATAGTATTTTTTCCTATGACCTTAAAGTATGTTATGATATATTAGCATCTGATATATTACTTATCCACATACCTTTCTCATTAAGCTGAGAGGTATTTTTAAAAATAAGCTTTATTGATGTACAGTTTACACAATAAAATGCACCCATTTAAGGGTACATAATCATATAACTACCATTGAAAATGTAATCACCACCATAATTAAGATTTCAAACACTTCTATTACCCCAAAATATTTCCTGTGCTCTTCCCGGTCAGTCCCAGCACTACTCCCAAACCTAGGCAACCGCTAACCCAATATCTATCACTATGATTTAGAGTTCATATTAAAAGAGCCATACAGTATGAACTTTTTGTTTCTGTCATCATTTGCTTAGCATGTTTTCCAGAGTTATCCATATTGTTGCATAAATTAGGAAATTATTCCTCATTGCTATATAGTTTTAACTTGTATGGATGCACTATAATCACCTGCTGGACACTTTGTTTCCAATTATAAAGTTGTTATTGGCAGGTCTTTGTGCAGACATATATTTTTGTTTCTCTTAAGTAAAATACTAGGTATAAATGTGCTGAGTCATATAGTAAATGTATGTTTAACTTCATAAGAAACTCCACAAATACTTCCCAGAAGGTTATACAATTCCATATTCCCATACGGGGTGCCTGGTCCTCCATATCCACATCCTCACCAATACCTGGTCTTGTCTTCATTTTAGCCCTTTGAGTTGATGTGGAATAGTATCTCATTGTGGTTTGAATTTGTGTTCATTGAGCTTAAGCATTTTTTCATCAACTTATTTCCATTTATATATCTTTACTAAGTTGTTCCTTTAAGTAAGTTATCCATTCAATTTGAATATTTTCTAGTTATTGAATTATAAAATACTAGAGGCCCGGTGCACAAAAATTTGTGCACTCGGGGGGGAAGGGGGGGTCCCTCAGCCCGGCCTGTGCCCTCTCGCAGTCTGGGACCCCTCGGGAGATAACGACCTGCTGGCTTAGGCCTGCTCCTGGGTGGCAGAGGGCAGGCCCAATCCCTAGGTGCAGCCCCTGGTCGGGCTCAGAGTAGGGCCAATTGGGGAGTTGGGGCACTGCCCCCTGTCATGCACAGAGCAGGGCGGATCGGGAGGTTGTGATACCACCCTCAGTCACGCTCAGGGTAGGGCTGATTGGGGGGTTGGGGCACCGCCCCCTATCACACTCAAGGCAGGGTCAATGGGGAGGTTGCAGCACCACCCCCTGTGATGCACAGAGCAGGGCCAATCAGGGGGTTGGGGCACTGCCCCCCCCTCCGTCACACACAGAGCAGGGCCCATCAGGGGGTTGGGGAGCTCCCCCCTCTCATGCACAGAGCAGGGCCCATCAGGGGGTTGGGGCGCCACCCCCTGTCACACACAGAGCAGGGCCGAGCAGGGGGTTGGGATCCCACACCCTGTCACATACAGAGCCACAGGGTGATCAGGGGGTTTGGGCGCTGCACCCTGTCATGCTGATCTGGTGCCAGGAGACCTCTCGGCTCCGCAGATCCCGGTGCTGGGAGGCATATTACCCTTTTACTATATAGGATAGAGGCCTGGGGGCCGGCTGGTTTGCCCTGAAGGGTGTCCTGGATCAGAGTGGGGGTCCCCACTGGGGTGCCTGGCCAGTCTGGATGAGGGGCTGAGGGCTGCTTTCAGGCTGGCGGTTTTGACTGAAGCTCCCAACCGCTCCTTTCTTTCTTTTCTTTTTTTTTTTCTGGGCCAGCTTTAGCTCTGGCTCTAGCTCTGAGGCTTCCGCTGCTGGTTTGTTTGCAGTTCTGTAATCGAAACAATGTATAACTTCAGCTCTGAGATCCCAGCCGGCTATATTTGTTACAAAGTTTCAAACTGCCAGCTCAGAGGCCTGCAAGTCAGGCCGGGAACATTGGAGCCTGCAGTCACGGGAGCAAGCAAGCCTCATGTTCGCTTCCAGCTGCCCGGCTGCTGGCCGCCATCTTGGCTGACAGTTAATTTGCATAAGGATATGCTGATTAGCCAATGGGAAGGGTAGCGGTCATACGCTAATTACCATTTTTCTCTTTTATTAGTGTAGATGTCCTCAGATATATGTAAGGTGAAGATTTTATGCCATTCCAGGGCTTGCCAATTCATTTCTTTCTTTTTTTTTATTAAAAAATGTTATTGCCTGTTCATTTTCTTTATGATGACTTTTGAAGAGAAGAAAAATTTAATTTTGATGATGTCAAATTTATCAACTTTTTTTTGTATGTTTTTTGTGTTCTAGCTAAGAAATCTCTGCCTTCCCCAAGGTCACAAAGATTTTCTTTTTGCTTTTTTTTAGAATTTTTATATAATATTAGCTTTTATATTTAAATATGTTATTTATTTTGAGATAAATTTTCTATGTGGCTTAGCTAAAGGGTAAGATTAATTTCTTCCCCACCTGGTTAGCCAGTGTTTTGGCACCATATGTTGGAAAGAATAGCCTTTCTCCATTGAATTGCTTTGGCATGTTTGTTCAAAATCAATTGACCATATATGTGTGGATCTGTTTCTAGACTCTATTTTGTTCCATTGAACTTATTGTCTATTTTTAGACTAGTATCATACTGTCTTAGTTAATTTAGCATTATAATAAGTAAGCCTAAAAGTCAGATAATGTAAGTTCTCTAACTTTGCTCTTTTTTTTTTCTCATAACCTTATTTTGGCAATCCTAGGTGCTTTGATCTTCCATATGAACTTTAGAACTAGTTTGTCAATTTCTACTTTTCTAAGAAGCCCAATAGCACTTTTATTTAGAATATGTTCAAACTGTACATCACTTTGAGCGATATTGAGTGTTCCAGATTATGAACATAATATAATTGCTTCATTTACTTATGTCCTTATTGTCTTTCAAAAATGCTTTATATTTTTTAGAGTATAGAGAATGAGTATTTTAGCTACTATTTATTAAATTTCCTCTAGGTGCTTTCTGGTTTTAATGCTATTATAAACACTACTCAATTTTCACTTTTTTTACATGTATATAAGAATATAATTAATTATTTTTGTTTATTGGCCTTATATCCTATAGCATTACTAATCTCTCTTACTAGCTTTAGAAGCAATTTTGTGGATTCTTTATGAATTTTTATTTAAGAATTTGCCAAAACAAAGTTTTATATTTTTCTTTCCAATTTTTGTGACTTTTTCTTGTCTCACTTAATTAGCTAGAACTTTTAGTACAATGTTGAATAGTGATTGTTCTCAGTTCTAGGTGAAAAGAGTTACATCTTTTATCAAGAAGTATGATAATTGGTATAGATTTTTCATAGTTGTCCTTTATCAAGTTGAAGTTTCCATCTATTTCTAATTATGCTATTTTTAATCATAAATGGCTATGGAGTTTTATCAAATGATTTTTCTGCACCAATTTTGATAGTTAGTTATATACTTTTTTCTCTTTTACTCTGTTAATATAGTGCATTTTATTGTTTTTCAATGGTAAACCAAGCTTCCTTTATTGGGATAAACTCTAACATGATGTATTAGCTAGCCATTTAAATATTGTTGGATTTGAATTGATAAAATCTTACTATACATTTTTGTATTGACATTTATGAAGGTTATTTTCCCTCAGTTATTTTTTTTCTTAAAAGGTTTTGTTTTGGACATAAATTTACTAGGGAAATTATCTGGGTCTGAGGTTTACATTGGGAAGGTTTTAAATTACAAATCTAATTTATTTAAGATATAGAATTATTCAGATTTTCTATTATTTTTTAGTCAGTTTTGATATTTTGTGTCTTAAAAAAGAATTTTCCTATTTCATTGAAGTTGTCAAATTTATTACCACAAAATTGTTTGTAATATTCCCCTAATATTCTTTTAGTATTTGTAATGATATAACCTGTTGTCTCATGTTAGTAATTTTGATAGTAATTTCCTTTTTCTTTGATGATTCTGAAAGGGGAATTTTGGGGGCAAAATAGGACAAGTTTAGGAAATTTTAGAAATTTTGGAAGTTAAGGGGACCATGAAGGAAGCACAGGGCTGCAGAGCAGCAGAAGGTATATTTCCATAGAATAGGGGAGCTGAAAAGCTGCAACAGGTACATTTCCATAGCACAGCGGTTCTCAACCTGTGGGTCACGACCCCTTTGGGGGTCGAACGACCCTTTCACAGGGGTCGCCTAAGACCATCGGAAAACACATATATAATTACATATTGTTCCTGTGATTAATCACTATGCTTTAATTATGTTCAATTTGTAACAATGAAAATACATCCTGCATATCGGATATTTACATTATGATTCATAACAATAACAAAATTACAGTTATGAAGTAGCAACAAAAATAATTTTATGGCTGGGGGTCACCACAACATGAGGAACTGTATCTAATACAGTTGTGGCATTAGGACGGTTGAGAACCACTGCCATAGAATGAGGGAGCTGGGAACAGCAAAAGGTCTATATTGACAAAATAAAGAGAAGGAAGCCCTTCATCCAGAAGGAGGAGAAGAAAGCCCAAAGGGAATAGGAAAACAATAAGGAAGGGGGGTGGGGGAGAACCTCACATGTCCCATGTGAGGTTCAACCTTTGAGCCCAGGAGTTACCATAGTAACCAGCACGGGAGAATAGTGACCAATCAAAGAGAACATCAAGGCACAACCATCTGCAGCCTTTATAAGCCATAGGAAAAGGAATTCTGTGGGACTCTTTCTCCCTCCACATGGGAGTCTGTACTTGTTCTTTAATAAATTTCCACCTTTGCTATACCACCTTCTGTCCATGGATTCATTCTTCAATTCCAGCGGACAAAGAATCTGGGTTCTAGTCCAGGGGAACACTGCGTGTTCCAGTCCAAAAATTCTGCTACAAATTCATCTAAACATTCATCAATTCTTTAAAATATTTATTAAGATTTAAAAAATATAGTGTTTGGTATAATTTTTATTGTATATTTATTGTTTCTTTGTTTTATGTTTCACTGATATCTGTTCTTTGCTATATTATTTTCCTTCCTCTGCTTAATTTGAACTTAATTTGCTCTTTTTAATTTATATTTCAAGGTGGATACTCAGATAATTGGTTTGAAACTTTTTCTTTTCTTTATATAAGCTTTGGAAACTCTAGTTTTCCCTCCAATGGCAGATTGACCTGTATCCCACACATTTTCCTCTCTCTTATTAAAGTTTCATTTAGTTTAAAATATTTTTTAATTTCTATCATGGCTTATATTTTTATTCATGGTATATGTAGAAGTGGTGTTTATTTTACAAATATTTGGAGTTTGTCCATATATTTTTTGTTAGTTATTTCTAACTTAATTTCTTTGTGGACAGAGAACCATTAACCTCAATCCTATATAATAAAAGCCTAGGTGGTGTCAACACAATGTCATCACAAGATGGCTGCCACAAGATGGCTGGCAGGGGAGGGAAGTTGGGGGTGATCAGGCTGGCAGGGGAGTGGTTAGGGGTAATCAGGCAGGCCAGCAGGCAGGCAAGCAGTTAGGAGCTAGCTGTCCCGGATTGTGAGAGGAATGTCCGACTGCCAGTTTAGGCCTGATCCCACAGATTGGAGAGGGTGCAGGCCAGGCTGAGGGACACCTCTCTCCCCCTACCCCCCCCCCATGCATGAATTTCATGCACTGGGCCTCTAGTGAATTCATAAGGGTGGTAGCTATATTGTGGCTAATTGGTAATAATTATATTTTAAGTACAGCTGGATACCTGAGACAAAATAAAGACTTCTTCAAAAACATTCAATGATTATTTGTCTCTTGATTAGTAAGAGTTTTCACAGAAACAGAACCAATAGGAGACATACACATATGAAAAAAATGAAAAACATTTATTTTAAGGAATTGGTTCACACAATTATGGAGGCTAGTAAGTCCAAAATCTGAAGGGTGAAATGTCTAGGGATTCAGACAAGAGCTAATATTGTAAACCAAGTCCAAAGTCCATCAGACTGGAGACCCAGTAAAAAACAACAAAAATGTTGTAGTGTAGTTTTAAAGGCCAGTACTGCAGAATTCTCTTGCTCTTGGGAGGTCAATTTTCTAGTTGTTTTATTCAGGCCTTCAACTGAATGTGACCCACCCACATGATCTGCTTTAGTCAAAGTCCACCAATTTAAATGTTAATCTCATCCAAAACACCCTCACAGAAATAACAAGAATAACGTTTGACCACATATCTGGGCATCATTTCCCAACCAAGTTAATTCATAAAATTAACCATCACAGTCTCAGTCACAAAGTATATAATATAGGTATGAATGTCAGCCCACATATTCACATGTATATGAAGTTAAATAACTTCTACCTGATATTCCATTACTCTAGGTGGAATGGTAATTTACCCAAGGGATTTTGAACATTTTTTCTATCCCTAGAGATATGTCAAGATTGCTAAAGTGCTGGTTAGGAATTATAGTCATAGAGACAGTAATTCACAGATTATAGCTAAGTAGTCCATAGCCACAACCTATATGTACTCTTTAGATCTCATGAATTTCAGTAGCCTTAGTACCTTTGAATTTAGATATGGAGTTTTCTAAATAAATTCACCAGCACAAATGTGTGGTCAGTAATGCAATCCAGACTTGGTGTCCACTTGAATGAGGAGAGAAAAAGGATAACAATACACAGATAAAAAGATACAAATTAATATCTCAAAGATTGTAACCAGCCTTGAGTATTTTAGTTGAGTAGCTATGACCATTTAAGTATTCAAGATACTATGCACTCATTTATTTGTTAAATACCCTAAGCATCTATTATATTTCAGTGACTAGACTAGGTACTAAAAAGTTGACATAAAGGATAAAGTATTCTCGTCTTGAAGCTCACTTGGGAGAAGAAATATAAGATATATAGAAAAAAATAACCACTAGTGGCTCAAGTCTGAATTCTGGCAGTCAGCTTTGTCCGCTCCTTCTCCTTTAAATGTCCAGATCCAATAATTCCTATTGATTTCACTCCTAAGTATATATTGACTTTTCAAACTCTCTCTGCCTCCTTTGCCACCATTCTGGTACAAACCACATAAGCTGCTGCCTGTATCTCAGAGGTAAATCCCAAATAGATCTTCCTGAATCCATTATTTTCCCTCAAAATCATCCTCCATTGTAGATATATGATCTTTTAAAGCCACAGCACACCTGGCTGGCATGGGTAAGTGTTTGAGCATCAACCTGTGAACCAGGAAGTCACGGTTCAATTCCAAATCAGGGCACATGCCCAAGTTTCGGGCTTGATCCTCAGTGTGGGGTGTGCAGGAGGCAGCGAATCAGTGATTCTCTCTCATCATTAATGTTTCTATCTCTCTTCCTCTCCCTTCCTCTCTGAAGCCAATAAAAATGTATTTTTAAAAAGCCACAACAGCTCACACAGCTTCACTTAAAAGTTTTCAATGCTCTTTGATTGCTCTAAGGCTGCCCAGCTGCCTAGGGCCGGGCCGAGGCACAGGCAAGCCTTGGATGGCGGCTGCCCAGCCTCCCAGGGCTGTCCAGGGCTCAGGTAACCAGGGCCAGCTGAGGCTTTCGCTGCTGACAGTGGCAGCAGGAGAGGTGTGATGGGGCATCGCCTTCCCCTGATCGCCAGGTCACCTCCTGCCCCTGAGGGCTCCCTGACTGTGGGGACAGGCCAGGCTGAGGGACCCCCCTCTGGTGCATGAATTTTCATGCACCAAGCCTCTAGTTTATAATAAACTAGTCACTCCAAAGATATGGAAAACTATTATTTGTAATGATACTACCTTTATTTATTGAGTATATACTAAATTCCATACATTTTCCACACAGGATCATTAAAACAGACTCTTATTGCACATCAATTTTTTTTCTGAGAATTTGTTATTTATATGATTTTATTTTTTTATATAATTTTATTGTTTTCAGAGAAGGAGAGATAGAAACATCCATAATGAGAGAAAATCATTGGTCAGCTGCCTGCTGCACTCCTCAACTGGGGATTGAGCCCACAACCCGGGCATGTGTCCTGACGGGGCATCAAACCCTGACCTCCTGGATCATAGGTTGATGCTTACCACTGAGCCACACGGGGCTGGTAATTTTTTTTAATTCTGTACTTTCAAGACAGTAAATTTTATCAGGTCAGGAAATAAATACATTATTTTTATTACTTCACACCAAATATTTTGTATGGAAACAGTCACATATTAGTTAAAACAAATACCAATAAATAAATGAACAAATAAATAAGTGAAAACTGCACAGTAAATACTATTGCACCCACTGTGAAACCTGAAAAAGAAGACACCTACTAAGAAGGGCTCCTGATGGCTAACAGAGCTAAAATTTTAAGAAAAAACAAACAAACAAACAAACACCACAGACTCTAACAGCCATTTCTACACTGTGGCTTCTCATGCAAATTGCACTTCAAGGAGAGGCCTGCACTGAACTGCCTGCCTCTATCCTGATCTCTCTTCCTGCACTGTTTCTGCCATCTGAGCCATCTTTTATAAAGGAGTTTCTGCAATGCTATTTTACCCAATAGGACTGAGGTTTTCCCCATCCAATCAAAGCTGCACAGCTCTGACCAATCAGAGTGGTTCTCTTCTAACCAATCAGAGCACTGCCTTTTGGACTAATCAAACTGAGAACATTTGCAGTCCATTGAGAGCTCACTTGCCATTTCTACTAAAGACTGAAGATTGTGTATCCCTGGCTGAGCTGAAACACAAAAGATGTCTCCCCAGAGCAGCAGCCTCACAGCCCTGTTGTATCACAATTGAACAGTTTAGCATTAAATAAAGTTTTCTTCTTCACTGAACCCCAAACTGGGGATTGCTGATGATACTGAATTGGCACCAAGGGCCATTGGTTGATATATTTTACTTACAGAAATAACTTGAGGTAGTCAGAAACTTGCCAAGGTCAAATAACAAGTGTAGAGCTAGAGCCTGAACCCCTGTTTTTAAACCTCCAAATCCATGCTATTATATGCTATGGTCTCTAGCTCTTGAAAGAAAACACCTTGTTTTTACTTCTTGGCTTAGTCTGTACAGTCTATTAAAACAGACTACCAGACTGGGTAGTTTAAACAGTAAGCCTTTATTTCTTGCAGTTCTAGAGGGTTGGAATCCTAAGATTTGGTGCCCTCTTCCTGATTCATAAATGGTCGTCTTCTCTCTGTGTCCTCAATGGCAGAAGGGGACAAGAGAGCTCTCTGGGTTTCTATTCAAAGAGCACTAATCCTATTCATGAGGGCTCCACCTTCGTGACCTAATTAGCTCCCAAAGGCCCCACTTCCTAATACCATCAAATTGGGGGTTAGGGTTTCAATACATGAATTTTGGGGTTATACAAGCATTCAGTTCATAATACTCCTCATTTATTCTCCAAGTAAATGGTATAACATGTGTATTTGGTCTATGCTAGAGACTTAGATAAATGTCTCTAAAGAAATAACATGGACTACAGAATAACTAGCCCATGGTTAAGAAACATTCTTTAAAACATTTCTGATTGAAGAGGGGGATTAACACATCGTTTAGCTTTAGGTTTTGTTAAGTTAAATGTGGTAAAATAAGACTTACAATGTTCAAAGCAATGCAGAAAAAACTCAGAATGAAGGAACATAAAAACAGTAACAGAATTCTCAATCAATGTTTAAAAGACAAGAAAGAAGCAAAAGGATATAAAATCTGAATATAGAAACCAAAATGTATATCGACTAATATGTCAACAATCACAGTTTTAATTTTTCAGTCAAAAGTCAAATTTTTTTCTGATCAAATTAAGGAAATAAAGCTATATGTAGTCTGTAAGAGACACTCCTAATTCACAAAAATGCAAAAGGTTGATAGTAAAGGATCTTTAATGATATACCTAAAAGAATTCTGGCTGAAAGAATGCAGGCAGATAATGTATGTAATGTCCATAAAAATAAACTTTAAGACAAAAGGCTATATTAGGCTACATGCTACAACTTGGATAAACTTTGTAAACATTATGCTAAATGCAATAAGCCAGACACCAAAGACACATATTACCACACTTATAAGAGGAATAGACATATTTATAGAACAAGCAAATTCATAGACACAGAAAGTAGAATAGAGGTTACCAGAGGCTGGACATATGAGGGCATGGGAAGTTATTATTTAATGGGTACAGAGTTTCTGTTTTGTATGATGAAAAAATATGAAAATAGATGGTTGTAATGGCAGTACAGCATTGTAATTATACTAATGCCACTGAATTGTCACTTAAAAATCACTAGTGTTTATTTAAGGGGATGGGTAAAGAAGATGAAGGGATTAGCTAAATAACATATATGAATACCCCATGGACACAGACAATAGTGTGGTGAAGGCCAAGGGAGGGGGGCTACAATAATGTCAACATTAAAAATTTTGAATAAAAATAAGTACATAAATAAATAAAAGTATACATATTTTCCGACCAGGATATATGGGTCTGCAAAAGTAGGTTTACAGTTGTGAGGACACAAAACAGAGTTAATAAAGCTATTGTTTTAATCATAAGCTGCATGTCTTTCTCCATACAAACAACTGTCAACCTACTTTTGCCCACCCCTGTACACATTTTTGCTTATGTCCTAGTTCTTAGTCTCATGGTTGTTGGGTATATATCATTTTTTAACATGTTTATTATCATGTTTGATATGTTTATGATATATATTAGACTTATTTTATACATATTAAAAAGAAAATATAAATTTTAAAATAATATGGCTATTATCAATACAATAAGTGAAGATGGTGACATAAGTAAATGTGGTACTCCCCTCCTCCCACAACCACATCAAAATTATAATTAAACTACAGAACAACCATCATTTAAGACTGCCTGAAATTGAGCTGAATGGAAATCCTACAACTAGGGAATTAAAGAAGACACATCTAGACGGTAGGAGGGGTGGAGACCCAAATGGACTGGTCTCATGTGGCTATTTAATATCAGGATTGATGGCTGTGGATGTGCCCCCTGAGGAACAAAGGGACCCAGCCCCACATCAAGCAAAAGTTATCATTTAGAATTGAAGGACATACAGTATAAAGAGCTTCACAGACAAGAAAAAGCTAAAGGAGTTCATCACCACCAAACCAGTAGTACATTAAATGTTAAAGGATCTTCTTTAAGAAGAAGAAAAAAATAAAAGAACAAAAATATGAATAATAAAATGACAATAAATGCATATTATCAACAATTGAATATAAAAAACAAAATAAATGAACTAGCAGAACAGAATAGACTAATAGTTCCAGAGAACATTTTGATAGTTGTCAGATGGGATGGGGGTTGGGAGATGGATGAAAAAGGTGAAGGGATTAAGAAGTAAAAATTGATTTTTACAGAATAGTCATGGGGTTGAAAAGTACAGCATAGGAAATATAGTTAATAATATTCTAATAACTATGTACAGTGTCAGATGGGTATGAGATTTATCAGGATGATCACTTAGTAAGCTATATAATGTCAAATCACTGGTGTGTATGCCTGAAACTAATATAATATTGTATGTTTACTGTAATTCAAAATTAAAAAATAATTTTAAAAATCTGTGAATTTTGCCGAAGCCGGTTTGGCTCAGTGGATGGAGCGTTGGCCTGCGGACTGAAGGGTCCCGGGTTCGATTCCGGTCAAGGGCATGTGCCTGGGTTGCGGGCACATCCCCAGTGGGAGATGTGCAGGAGGCAGCTGATCGATGTTTCTCTCTCATCGATGTTTCTAACTCTCTATCTCTCTCCCTTCCTCTCTGTGAAAAACCAATAAAATATATTTAAAAAAAAAAAATCTGTGAATTTTATTTTTGTTTATACTTCTAGGTTCAAGGGCACTTAATTAGATAGAGTATTTTATTGACACTAGTCACATTTATAACTGAAAGTTTCTGAAGCAGTTGAATTTCTGAATTTGTATAAAATAGGCTTCTGAAATTTCCTTATTTCTAAAATTTAGTTGTAGTTCTCCTAAATAGTTACTATAATCAAGAACACATTTTACAAATTTCAAAATTATTTACTGTGCTTTACAGTTCAAAAAAGTGTTTTTAGATATAGTTAATTCTCATAGTAAACCTGGGGGTGTGGATGAATAAGACACTTATTAGAAGGACTATTTAAATAAACAGAAACCAAGTCTTTGAGAGGCTAAATGACCTACCCGGGTCCACGCACTAGCTAGCTGCTTAGTTTATAGTGTACTTGACTTTCCATTCTTTCGTCTATTCTCTCTCCTACCCCATTTACCTCTAAAGATAATAATAAGCTTGGAAGTCTGTGAAATGTTTCACCACTTTCAAAATGCTTTCCATATCACGTCATCTGTTTTGATTCTCACATTCACCCTAGAGTTTCTTTAACATATTTCTTTCTTCTCATAACATATATAGCATAATTTAAGCCAAACATATTATTAGCTATGAAAATATAAGATCTTTCTGTTAAAAATTTTACTAGATATTTAAATCAAAGTAACCATAAAATAATTTTGTTCTTGTTTTATAAATCCAATGGTTATATTTACAGATTTGTCTAAGAATATATGTAAAATTAATTATTTTGTAATTTCTTTGTTATTTTAGTTTTTTAAAAACAAATGAATGTATGAAAGAATGAGTGAGTGGTTTTATCATGCAAACAGCTTCTGCTTTTCTGGGCCTTGTGAAGACAGAATGAAATGTGCCCACCCCCCAAAAAAATATCCATTTACTTTACATTTAACAAGTATAAAGGAAATTTTTCCAGAAATGTTTCTTTAAATGTGCTGTGATATAGAATCAGTATTATTCAAATGAATAACAGCATTATTAAACAATACGATTTATTTTTATTCTTATTTGTAAACGTCCAGCTTAGATTGTTCTCACTCTCAAATATCCATGTGCCCTTGCCAGCAAATGGTAGTCTGGTTGTAGGCAAACGACATTTCACATCCCATCAAACCCACCTGCTCGTTCTTGGCAGCGTTTGGCTGGAGTTGCTGCTCATTAGAGGCTCTGGCGGAGAGAACGGGTCGGTGGAAGAAGCAATGAAACCAGTGCCTGAAAAGTGAAACTGAGGTTTAGGTTTTATATGGGGTTTTATTTGGTGAGTGGTTACCCTGCTTTTCATTACACCAGATAACAGGTTGCTGGCAGCCTGTTTAAGAGATATGGAACTTTTAAGGGGCTGAACATGAAATTAAAACTTGACAAAATGAATTCTAATCTGTGCCCCATAGTCATGTGTGTGCCAGGAAACATACATGCTGGCGCTTTCATCGTAATAGGGCTGTTCCCTTACAGGCAGCAACAATATCCACTATGCTGCACATGGAGACCTTAGGAAACAATGCCATTAACAGTTTATATGCCATCTTATGCCCCACTTTCTTCATAGCATTACATCAGTTCTACAGGCATTTTCTGCCCCATTTACCAAACTGGCTCTAGTCAATGAAGGTTTGCATTATGTGTCCCCAGGGAAGAAAATAATGCAAGAGTTTTACTGTCTATGTTAATGCCATTTAATACATTACTCAAACGCAGGCTTCAGACCAGCAGTTCTGATTACACAACTTTGGTTTAAAGTGGCTTCCAAACTGACTCCTTAACTGGCAACGTCTCACCAGCTCGCATCTTCCCAAGATTGTTTTTGGAGGATTCAGAGGGCCAAGGAGTGCAGCTTGAGATGGGGCAAACACTCTGGGTTGTTTTGAATGTTATAACTTTATTGTCTAAAAAGGGAGAGAAAAGGGTGCCTAGCCTGTTTGTTTTACGTGTGTGTGTGTGTGTGTGTGTGTGTGTGTGTGTAAATGTGCATGTTTAAATGTTGCTTAAACTGGAACAAATTCTCACCTACCTCTTGGGAGGCTGTCTCTGAAAAATGGTTTAGCATTCTAAAAATGATGTGAGTCCAAAAGTTAAAGCTTGAAGTCGGAGTGAATAGTGAGGTAGAACAGCATTCCGTCTCTTTTTTGGAGGACTTGGATTTCACTCCACTCCTTTTGAGTAGGAGAAAACAGATCTGTCTTCTCTCTGTTTGGATAAGGAAGGGAGAGGGCTTAAAGAAGAGAAACATTTTCAATACCAGCTGTTCCCTAACTCAAGTCCTGCATAAATATAGTCTTTCTTGAGCTGGAGATATTAGGACAAAACCCTAAAGCCAGTGGAAAAATAGAAAGTGAGTCAATGAAGCCAATTTTATGATACGAAGTTACCTTTTTTTTAAAGGAGAACAAAAGGCTAAGGAATGAAGTCACAGCAGTTTGATCCCAAATCAGTGGTGAGAACATAGTTTTCTAATAAAACCTCCAATCTTGTCTACAATGAGAGAGCTTTCCCAAGGCATCTCTGTGATAAACTCCAGTTGCTAATTTTTTTCACAGGGATCTCAAACATATTTAAACAATAATTACCAGATACGCGAATCAAATAAGGTCATGTCAAGGCTAAGCAACCAGCTGTCTTACTTTTGTATAAGTGTAGGTTTAATATCTAGACTTCATATAGATCTTCATATCAAAACTAATTAGCTAGTCTTCATTTTTAGAGAGTTTTTCCCCCACCAAGTTTAAGGTCTCATTTGAAAGATTTAACTCATAAACATGTTGCTAACTAAATTTACAGAGCAAGTTTGGAATATGTCTACTTCAGCTCAGTAAGAATTTAACTTTTTCATTCTAAAAGTTTGAGTATAATGCAAATGAGTAAGCATGTCAAATGGAAATTAAAAAACTTTGAATCAGTATGGCTGCAGGATTTATTCATTTTGGCCCTTGACAATATGTCTCTGTTTAAAGCTAATTTGTGGGACCTTTAGGGAAGCTAAAATTCTATCTTCCCTTGCCCCACCCAATTTTTTACGACAAAACATTTACTAGGAAACTGTTTTTCTCTGTTATATTCAGATGTTTTCCTCCCTGAAAATTTCCATTTATCGCAATGGCACAAAATTTTTGGATTTGCTTTGTATCATTGCCTACATTTTTCATCCTTCCAAACCACCCTACACACCCTGCCTTAGGAAAGGTCATGGGTTTTGAAACTCAGCAGACCTGGGTACAGGCTCCATTTCTATCACTTGCTAGTACCTGCTCTTTTACGTTTGATTCCATGAACATCCGTTTCCTCTTCTAGACAATGGAACAGTTTTGTAGGGGTCATACCAGACTTACAGATGCTATACGGAGATTGTGTTCAACCTACTGTTGTTCTTAAAATAAGGAACTAAGGGAAGGTAGGACGAAGATGAATCCACATTGCATTCTTGCCCGTCACAAATAAAATCTGCGGGTGTTAGGCCCAAAGACTGTGGAGGCAGCCAATGGTCCACAAGGGCGCAGGGAGTCTTCTCTGAGAAAGAAGTCCCGGGCCAGGGCCGCACTTCCCCAGTGACTAACACATCTGGGCAAGGGAAGCAAAGCCTGAAATGTTCAGATGGCTGTGAGGGGAAGTCAGCCCGACAGGCTGAGCTGCCTTTCTTGTCCTTGGCATTGTAACAGTGCACGGTCTTCTGTTGTTCCTGGAACCACTCAAGCATATAATGAATGGAGTACCAGTGATTGCAAACGGTCGGCCCTCGATGATATTTCCGCAGGTTGTTTTCCTTCTACAACTTGGTAATGGATTTTTCTAACTTTAACAGGATGGTTGAAGTGTCTCATGATTTAATGTGCTGTTGCCCCCTCTAGAGCCAGATCTGTCCAGTTATCATGTCATTTTTTTTTTTTCAACGCTGAAAATCAACTCCTCTCCAAAATCTTAAATGTTTTCTTTGGCAGGTTACACGATCCTAAGCAAACAAACAAACTGAAGAGCCATTCTGGTTTTCCTGCAGAAATGTGAACTTTTTTTTCTGCCTCTAATGAGTTACGTTTTAGATCTGTAGATTAGGTTCACTGGATTCTGCAGAGGTCAGGGAGAGTGAAGACAAGCTGCTTGACAGTCTCAGTGCAGGAGGGAAATGGAGCTCCGTGAGGCTCACCCATTTCTGTGTACCAGCGCCTGGCCGACCTATTGAAGAGGAAGGCAGAGGTCCAAATTGTGAGTATTAAGTAATAAAGCAGTGTGAAGACAGACTAGCCAAACACACATGGGTTAAAATTCCCAGCTCTACTACTAACTAGATGGATGAACTTGGACAAACTTCTTAAAAACCCATGGGCTTCAATGTTCGCATCCTTGTTGTGTTGGGAGGATGGCCACGAATGAGCACTTATTATAATCTGGCCACGTTTCTAAGCACTTTGTTTGTAATATTCCATTTAATGTTCACAACAACCCTAGGAAGTCTGAAGCAAATATTATTATTTGGTTTTGTAAAAATGAGGAAACTAAGAGAAAGGACACCTGGCAAGGTAACAAAGTTAGTAATGAAAAAGATAGAATGAACTTCCAAAGCCCATATTTTTAACCATCGTGGTATTATTAAATCACTTGATATATTGTCTGGCATATAATTAGCATGTAATAAATGGGAGATTTCAACATATGCTTAGATATTATTTATATATTTAAATATATATGTGTATATATATACATTTATATAGTATATTCAGAGTTTGTCTTTGGAACTATGATCAAGAATCTGAAAACTTCTGCCCGGTCAGTGTGGCTCAGTGGTTGAGCATCGACCTATGAACCAGGAGTTCACGATTCAATTCCAGATCAGGGCACATGCCTGGGTTGCAGGCTTGATCCCCAGTGGAGGGCATGCAGGAGGCATCTGATCAATGATTCTTTCTCATCATTAATGTTGCTGTCTCTCTCTCCCTCTCTGCTCCTATCTGAAATCGAGAAAAATAAATTTAAAAAAAAAATTCAGCAAACTTCTCTGCTAAACAAAATTAATAGGCTTTGAGAATTGGAGATTTAGAAGGGCCTGATTTGGGAAGATCTATTTCCCTCTGAACACTGAGTTGAGATGACAGAGATACTCTAGAGTTGGTCTCCATATTGGATTGGGATTTTTTCCCCCTCTGTTCCTCAGGACATGGTTTCTTTCATAGCAAAAGCAAATTATATGAAGTTATTTTTCATTTCCACTCTTATTCTGTCATCTTTAGCTTTGCTATAAATTGGTATAATCTTGTCATTCTTTTTCCCTAATGTTTTCTTGGATTCATATTTTTGCAATCAGTCTGTCGGTTCACCTTTCAGCGGTGGGGTTTCTGTGCTCCAGACGCGGTGAGGAAAGTTCTAACTCTGTGACTCCACACGAGGAGGCCGCCGTGTCCCTTTCCCCATTACCACCCACGCAAGCCAACACCATGCCTTAATCATTTCGTGGAAAGTCCATCTTGAATATAAAACTGCAGAATGAGCCACAGGGCCTTCTACATGCCTTCTGTAAGCCCCACCCCACTTATTCCTCACGTTTCCCCAGAATATAAAAATAAATAAATAAATTTCAAAACTTCAACACAATTTAAAGTAGTGAAACAACTACTAGCCTTATTTTCAGATTTCACTTTAATTTACAATTATTTTTCTTTTGAGCGCCTTCAAATGTTTCTTGGTTTTCAATATAATCTAATGTGAACATCTTTCTCCAGCCCCAACTAAGTCCCTTTTTTTGGGGGGTTCTTCTTACCTTGTTTTCCCCAGCCTTTGTGTCTGCTGCTATAGTCAGAGATCTTGGGTGCATCCTTCTCAGATGGTCTCTTGTCAATCTACATTCAAATTTACCTTATCCAACAATATTTTTGCTGACAAACTTCACCCTATGACAATTCTCTGTATCCTAAGCATAGAATAAGTTGTCAATAAGTTATTGATTATATACAGATACATAGTGTGTGAATTCTTGCTAAGTTATATTTCGGTACATATAACATGAGGCAACGGAAGTATGTGAGCGTTGCATATCGTCAAGTCCTGCCATTGTTACTGGGTTTGGCTTATGTTCTCCTACATGGGTTGAAAAGTTGCTTTACAAATGTTCTCTACACATTTCATTGATGTTTGTTTAGTTTCTTATGCTACCTTCTTTTGAGGAAGGAAATCTGATTTTTCATTTTCCCCCACTTAATTCTGTCATCTGGTCTCCTTTAAAGTTCCTACTCAAATGTTTTCTGAGATAATAAAGACATGTCAATAGTTCCCTATTCCTAATTAAGTCAAAGTTCTTACCATCCCGCATAATTGCTTAAATTAAAAGAAAATCCTGATTTGCTTTTGCTCTTTCTTCTCTATTTCATCCTTAATTAATGCCTGTGCATATGACCTATTTCAGGATATTTTTTTTCTGTGTTCAATAAGCCACCCACCCAACCAACAAAACAAACAAACAAACAAATAAATAACTAAATAAATCTAAATGTATCACCCAACTAAAAAGAGCCTTTGGGTAGGGGAAGCCAAATAGTATTTTGATATTCTTGAATGAATTCACATGAGAAATCTAGATTTAGGCAGTACATAAACTGAGTTTAGCAACCAAAGCCTGACATTCCGGCAATTTCTCCAGATTTGTAAAAGCTGTTATTTTTGACTGGAGAAATAAAATTTGCATTGATTACCTAAACAGACTGACATTCATTTGCATGAACATGGTAAATCTACAGCAAGCACACTAGCCAAATAGCACGTTCACTGGAAAATAGCTTCAGTGTGAAATTAATAAGTTCTTTTCTTTTTTTCAACATAGACAATAGGAACGTTTTGGTTTTGTTTAAATATTATCTACACCAGCTTATACATTGTTTACTTTAAAAAAAATATAATAGCACCATGGTATAAATGCATTCTTTCCATGTGAGATAATTACATGAATTAAGGAAGTCCAATACTTACACCTAGCCTGAGTTCAAAATACTTTTTTTTAATGTTTTGATTATAAGCAAGTAAATGAGCATATGTCCAATTAGATTTTGGGTGCAATAGCTTTAGCCACCACGTTTTGGCATTTTAGTTTATTAGCTAAAAGCTCACATATGGTTTCCATGTCTCCAAGCTGTCTTTAAGGATACAAGACTTGTATAACCTAACTTTGTTTTCTTTCCTTCTCTCTCCCAGCCCCCTCCCTGTTTCTCACGTATGCTCCCTCAGAGAGGTACTTCTCTTAGTGTTACAGAGTATATGTGCAAATTGTGACAAACCTGAAAGTGTGCTAATGCTTTGAAGAAATGGTGAAAGAAATGTTTCCAACCCTAACATTTTTACCTAATAAAAGAATCTGAAAGGAATGCCACAGTGTTTACAATAGAGACAGTTGCATTCGTGTACAATTATATAAGGCTCACAGTGATTATTTAGCTGATTCTACTTATGGCTTGGTGCCTCATTAGAGTTATCGTAGACCGTTCCCTCTTCAGAACCCTCCCCAGCAGCGTTGGAGTAAAGGGAGGGGAAAACCAAGTGGACACCCTAAATACTGAACTGAATGAAACACAGCCCTGCAGGTGAAGGACACAGGACAAGGGAGCACAAAGAAACATATTCAGCTCCTTTGGGTTCCAACATTCCACCCCGTGCATCTGTGTTACTGATACAGTTAATGGTTTGGAAAACAGCAAGGCTTGCATATTTTGCCCAAGAGTTAGACAACCTTTCTGAACAACTGACTAAAACACAGTTACTTTTTAGAGCGGTCACTCTAACATTTCAAAACCGTGGGGTAAATCAAATCTCTTTCAGTTGTCTTGCCTGAATATTGGACATGTTCTATTCAATTTCCAAAGAAAGTGGACATTTTGAATATATTGTTCATTTATAAAAGATTTCGGAAACTTCATATGCATGCAGTATTAAATCAATATTAGACACTCTGCAAGTTCAAATATATGCAATTAAAAAGAAAAACAAGCCCTGGCCAATTTGGCTCAGTGGAAAGAGCGTCAGCCTGTGGACTGAAGGGTCCTGGATTTGATTTCGGTCAAGGTACCTACCTTGGTTGCAGGCTTGATCCCCAGTAGGGGCTGTGCAGGAGGCAGCCGATTGATGATGTTCTTATCTCATCAATCTCATTCTATCTCTCCCTCTCCCTTCCTCTCTCTCTAAAAAAAAAAATATATGTATATATATATATATATGTATATATATATATATATATACACATATATATATATATATATATATATTTAAAGAAAAACATAAGATCCCAAAATAGTAGTTGTGTTAAATGTTAAATTAGGCATACTCTGTGAATCAAAACCCTGGCTTTCAAAGACATACCTTTAAAATTTCTGCTATATGTAGACAACCCTTAAGAATCAGAACATGGAATATTTTGTGTGTGTGTGTGGGTGTGTGTCTTATTTTTTTCCTGAGGAACAAATTGATGGGTGTGCCATGCAGCTGATGTGATGAAAAGGGTTTGAGCTTTACTTGGACAAGTACCTGCTTGTCCAGCTGATATTCTTCTCTCACCTTTGTAAGCAAAAATGTTTTTTCAGGTAAGACAAACATTTATTTCTTTGTGGAAAACAGATCACAAAAGAAAGCTAAATGTTGCCGAAACCGGTTTGGCTCAGTGGATAGAGCGTCGGCCTGCGGACTGAAGGGTCCCAGGTTCGATTCCGGTCAAGGGCATGTACCTGGGTTGCGGGCACATCCCCAGTGGGAGATGTGCAGGAGGCAGCTGATCGATGTTTCTCTCTCATCGATGTTTCTAACTCTCTATCTCTCTCCCTTCCTCTCTGTAAAAAATCAATAAAATACATTTAAAAAATAAATAAATTAATTAATTAATTAAAAAAAAAAGAAAGCTAAATGTTTATTAAGTGGCTTTAGCTTTTTATTTACTAAAACATTAATAGTCTGAAGGAGACCTTTAGGCTTTTTTTTCAGTTATAATATATTACATCTGAGTTATGGGACATATGGCGATAGTGCAATGCAGAATTTGGGCTTACCATGCATGTCAAAGAGCAAATATGTTTTACTACCTTTTGTTCACTTTTCAAATATGCTTCTCATTTATGTTAACTGCCACCTGTCTATATTTTGACTCATTTTGATCTTCTGGAAAGTCAGTTTTGCAAAGAATTGCCAATGATAAAGGGTCAGAAAATTTAATTTCCTTATTAACTGGCATAAATATGTTTAAGACCGATTGGTCACTTGCCATGTCCAGAACCAAGCGTTATAGTATTCAATCTAGATATATTCAAAATGGATGCATCCATTTTGCAGAATTGAGCCTAGTGACTTAACTTCTCCTATCACATGATGCAAAGCCTGTGGAATCTATGATGCTCTTAGGCAGTGGTTAAGACATGACACAGGCTATGGTTCCTGATTGCAGATCTCTTGTAAATAAGCTAGTTCTGAACTGGCCAATCTTTTTTTTTTTTAATTCTCACCCGAAGATATTTTCCCATTGATTGTTAGAGAGAGTGAAGATAGAGGGAAGACAGAGAGAAACATCGTTATGAGTGAAATACATTGATTGGTTGCCTCCTACACTCGCCTCAACCAGGGCCTGGGCTGGGGAGGAGCCTGCAACCAAGGTAACTGAACCTTTGGTCCTCAGGCCAACACTCTATCCACTGAACCAAACCGGCTAGGGCTAAATTGGCCAATCTTTATATTATAGAGAAAAAGTGCACAGCCTCATATAAATGTTTTCAAGAATAGTAATTATTACAATAAAAATAGTAGGTACCATTTATGAAATATCTACTCTTGTGCCTGGTACAATGTTAAATGCATTACATAAACATTATCTAGTTTAATGATCCAACAACAACATTTGAATTTTATTAAATTTATTGGGGTGACATTGGTTAATAGGGTCATATATGTTTCCAGTGTACATTTCTATGACACATAATTTGTTTATTGGTCCTAGCCAGTTTGGCTTAGTGGATAGAATGTAGGCCTGTGGACTGAAGCATCCGGGTTTTTTCCTAGTCAAGGGCACATGCCTTGGTTGCAGCCCCTGTCAGGACACACAGGTGAGGGAGGCAATCCTTTGATATGTCTCTCTCACATCGATGTCTCTTTCTCTCTCTCTTTTCCCCCCCCTTCCCTTTCACTCTCTCTTAAAAAAAAAAGTCAATGGAAAATATATATCCTCGGGTGAGGATTAACAGCAAAAAATCTGTATATTGCACTGTGTGACCACCACCCAAAGTCAAATCATCTTCCATCTCTAACAGTAACTTTATCGCCATTTAGTACATGAGAAAATGAAATTGTAGATCAATTACAATTAATTTGTTCTAACCCATACTACCTATAACTGCCAAAACCAAAGTTTTAGCCTAAATCCATCTGTCTGTAAAAAGGTTAATAGATTTTTATAATTGTGCAAATTGTATGGTACAAATTACCTTTTTAAAATTAAGCATTTAATTACAAAAATTATGTGAATTATAAATTTTGAAGAATTTCATTAAAAAGCATTTGAAAAGGAGCTATAGTTTTAAATTAAAAATTGTAAGTATGTGATATAAAATTTTAAAATTAGATAAGATTATATGGTAAAAAGGACATCTTTACTTTCATCTAAAATCCTCAGTTTTCCTTCTAAGAGAAAACTAAAACCATTTGTTTCTTCTTCCTCCTTATAGATAGCCACTATGTAAATTAGCAGTGTACATAAACATCCTCTCTTACCCAATCCCCAACAATCTCCCTTTCCTTATCATGGAAACCCATTCTGTTCTGGGTAAAAATGTACCCAGCTAAAGTACAACATTTTTAAGGTACCTTTCCATTTGGACAGCTATTTAAATCAGAAGTTGACAGCCATCTTGCAATAGGTGGTAAGCCACATGGTGGGAATTAATGAGATAAAGAAGGGAGGGTCTTTGATGGTATAATTGTGTCACTGTGGTAGCACCATACAGATTTTATGATAGAAAAATAAAATTCCTAATGTGTTCTTCCTTTTCACAACAGCATAATATTCTACTTTGTAGATATAATATTTTTTTTATTTTTAACCCCCATTAAATTCCAGTTAGATTATGTTAATACTTCCATTAAAGACAATCCTACAATAGGTAAATGTCATTCTGTACATGAGCACATACATATATTTGTGCAATAAATTCCTAGAAGCAGAGATGCTTGGTCAAAGTGTGCATACGTTTAAAAAGTGTTAGTGCTGCTCTGGCCTGGTGGCTCAGTTTTTTGGAATGTCATCCTGTACACCAAAAGGCTACAGGTTCAATTCCCAGTCAGGGCACATAGCTAGGTTGAGGCTTCTCCCCAATTGGGGTGTATATAGGAGGAAACCTATTGATATCTCCTCTCCACTTCTCTCTCTTCTTCTTTCTTTCAAAAATCAATAAATATGTCCTTGGGTGAGGATTAAAGTACAAGTTTAGGTGTTAACAAATTGCTTGTCATTTAATTGTCCCAGTTTATTAACCCTATTTCATTAAAAAAAGATTTCTCCACATTCTTGTTAATGCAATACATGTAACTTTTAGATTTTTTCCTAAACTGAAAAGTAAAAGATATGTAGTTTTAATATAAGATTGTCATTATAAATAAGGTTGAGATAATTTTAGTTGTTATATAGTCATTTACTTTTCCTTTTCTGCAGTCTTTGAAATTCTTTGCCCAAATTTCATTGTGCTCATTCTTACCTAATCATTCAATGAAAATATTAAAATACTAGAGGCCCAGTGCATGGATTCGTGCACTGGTGGGGGTGTGGCCTGTGGGGATTGGCCCAGTGTGGGAGCGCCGCTCATCCTGGTCAGCCGAGCAGCACTCCCGCTGTGGGAGCGCACTGACCACTAGGGGGCAGCTCCTGTATTGAGCATCTGCCCTCTGGTGGTCAGTGCGCGTCATAGCGACTGGTTGACCAGTTGTTCTGGTTGTTCTGCTGTTCGGTCGCTAGGCTTTTATATATATAGATTAGGAAAATAATTTATTTTCATATAATTTATTGAATTATTTTTTTAATTTGCATTTCACTTATTTTAATACCTGTGGAGTTCTTTTACATTTATACAACTGAATTTGTCCACTTTATTTAATGGCTTCTAGATTCACCTCTACTTGAAAAGGCCCTACTTACTCAGATTATAAAAAAACATTCTCCTATGGTTTTAAATGTTTGATCCATTTGGAATTCATTCTGGTTTATCATGTGAGGTGAGGATTCGACTTCATTTTCTTCCAGATGTTTATTCAGTTGTTCCAACATACTTCAAGAATAAATCTGTCCCCTTCACTAATTTTTAATGCCATTTTTATCCTATACTAAATGCCTATCCATATCTTAGTCTGTTTTTGGCCCTTTGGGTCTATTCTAGTAATCAATCTGTGTGGTCATGTGCCAACATCACACTGTTTTAATTACTGTAACATTGTAATGTGATTTAACATTGGGCTTGGTCCCTCATTATATTCATTTTTCAGAATTGTTCTTGCTCTTCTTGCTTATTTTTTCACATAAACATTAGAAACAGCGTGTCTATTTCAAAAAATTTTTTTTGTTACAAATTAAACCTATATATCAATTAAGAAAAATCTTTTAAATGTCTTTCTATTAAAAAACATTATACACATTCTCATTTATTTAAATCTTATTTTGTTTCTTCAGTAACATTTTATATTTTCTTTTTATAGAGCTTATGAATTTTTGTTAATATAGGGTATCCTAAAAATGTATAGACATACTTTGAAAAATTATAAAGACAGTGTTTTTTAAAATACATTTCATTTTCAAAATTGAGGCATCAGCTATTAAAGTATGTATACTTTTTTGGGTGACACCCTGTATATTCTTCTATATTTTAATTTTGGTTGCTATTATTATTATTGTTAAAAGGATGTCCATTTTAATCTCTTAACTTGTCATTGTTTTTATATGTGATTTTGAAATATTAAAATTTTCCCCAACAATATTACCAAATGCATTTAACTTTTTGTAAAATTTTAATTTATTTTCTTTAATTTTCCAGTTAAGTAAACAAAAAATTAGTAAGTAAAGATAATTTTCTTCCTTTCCAAATTTTAAGCTTAGCAATTCTTTTCTCTAATTGCAATGGCTAGAAGTTCAAATTCACATTAGAGCTCTAGTTTAACTACAAAAATAATTTTGCTTCCTACCCCATCCTCAATTCTATTAAACTCACCCTGGTACAGCCTTCTCTTGGAAAAGCTTAACAATCCATAGAAAATGTATGTTAACTACAACATTTTTTCTTTTTGGAGAAAACAGGGCAATAGACAAAGGTAAAATGGTAAAAATATAAAAGCTAATGAAATTCCTAAATAGTGAAATTTTTTTAAGTCTAAGACAACAATTTTACCTTTTAAAATGTTATTCATAGTAATAAAATTCAATATAAAGAACAGCATTTTCCTGGGGTTTAGTGTAATAAACATCCATTTGAAGAATTTCTCACCCTGATCAAAATAGAAGTTCACATATATGATACTGCTTAATAAATTTGTTCAATATTCTTTACTGGGGTCAAATTTTAATTATTTAATATGGAATGTTTTACATCTAAGTAACTCGAAACGTCATGATAACTAGATCAATTAGTAAACTTTAGATAGAATCATCAAGTGTTTAAGCTCTCTCCATTATTTGTTATATTTCAGGTTTGATTTTTGTGAGAAACATACCAATGGATAAAAGGAACCATCACGTAAGAGCAATGAAACATGTAAAATAATGAAATAAATGAGATCAAGATGATAAAGTCAGTTTATGGTGATGAATAGTTTCCCTATTTCAAATGTTGATCTCAAAACTAATTTCACAGCAAATTCTTTCCTTAAAAAAAAAAAAAAAAGAAAGAAAGAAAGAAAGAAACATGTCCTGGCCAATAACTGCTGAAAAACTGTGGAGACTGGCACTTCCAAACGCTTGGCAGATTAAGCCCATTTTTATTGAGTCCACTCTAGCTGTTGGAGGGTCTGTGATTCCCAACTGTTTCACATCAGAGAATGAAAACAAGTCGGGCCCAGCCAAGACCACATTGGTGACTGCCAGCCCCTTTATATGCCAAACATGAAAGCAACAAGTCCAGATGCTTTGATCCTTGCATTTTTGGACTCAGCCCAAAGTTATAGGAAAAAAAAAAAAAAAAAAAAGCGCAACTCATGTTAGGACAACATACATTATAACTAGAAATCAATCAATAGCACTGTGACCTTCAAACTCAGTAAATGTTTGGAGTTAGTTTCAGAGCATGTAATCTAAATTGGGGATTGGAAGTTGGAACTGGTCCTAAACTAACAGAAATAAAAAAGTATATTTTTAAAATATAGAGATTAAAGGAAGCAACAGATGAAGTTTTAATTTATGTATGTATGTAGATGTGCATATACATATATATTCATGAAGAATGTATTGTAATTTAAAAGACGCTAAATGGTAAGGAAAAGAAAGACACCAACCACAACGAAAACCCTTTTTCCTGCATATAATTAAGAAAGAAACAATGTTGCAGCAAGAAAATATATTGGAAGGAAATTATGAGCTTTCTCCCAATTTAGGGTAAGAGAATAATGAGATAATTTAAGAGGTGAGTCATTTGGTTGCTAGGACACTGTCCTGACTCGCAGCAGCGCTCTGGCCTGCCAACTTACAAAAAAACTGGCCCTGGTCTTGGCAGGGTGTGGGCCTAAATTCCCCAACACAGGTATATTGAAGAACTGGCAATGGTAGACCTGAGATGAGGAGTTGTTGGCCAATCTGATTTTGGGCACAAGTAAAACTGCAGCCTAAACCCTTGTATTTTAAATCACTGCTGGTGGCCAGGGTAGTTACTTGAAAAAAAAATCTTCTGAGACAGAAATAATCATGTGAAAAATAGCTTAGCTTGGGGATGGGAGAGGGGGGTGGTATCTGGCACCAAAAAGTAATTAAAAGTAATTTTGCATCCTTCGTTTTATTTTGTTTCTTAACTTTACAATAATGGTTTGAGTGTACTGTCACACAATTTCTGTCTAGACTGCATTGTATTAAAACCTCACCATTTTGTATTATAAAGCTTTTGAATTGCTCCTGGCACCATACAGACTGCTCTAACACAAAAGCTAATTTACAGTAATGGTGATAACGTTCAAGAACCTATCATTAAGACTCCTCTCTCTTTTCTGGTGGCTTTTTTTAATTTTATTTTTTTAGTATACTTTTTCTTGGTCAGAAAAGTAAATAGTGGTGGTGATAATACTTTGCAATCTCTACTGACATGTCAGAAAGGCAATGTACAGGTAATCTAACATTTTCAAAACCTTCCAGGAACTGGAGAAGTCAGTTCCTGGAAGATCTGGTCGCAACCTGCAAAAACAACTTTTTTTTTTTTTTTTTTTTTTTCCTGCAATAGGAACTTACTCAGGAGGCCTCGCAGGAGAACTGGGTCAGGGAAGGAGATCATATTATCAGCTTGACTGTGTTATCTGCATGTGTTCTGGATGTCTGTAACTGTGCTGTGCATGTGGAGGGCCTAGTAGTGTCTAAATAAGATGAGAGTAAATTAAGGCACAAGATCAGAATGTGGCCTCTTTGTAAATGAGTCATTTACCCAAGGCCAAGAAGTGCTTGATTCAAACTAAGAAACATTGACATAGCACCATGGAATCCATCTTTTGCTTTCATACTTTTAGTTGTTACTGGTCATTTATTTTTTTAAAACATTTCTTTATTTTTTATTTTATTACATTTGTTGGGGTGACCTTGGTTAATAAAATTATATAGATTTCAAGTGCACAATTCTATAATACATCATCCACAATTCTATAATACATCATCTGCATATTGTATTGCACGTCCACTACTCAAAGTGAAGTCTCCTTCCATCACCATGTATTTGATACTCTTTGCCCTCTTCTACCTCCTCTCTATCTGCCTTTTCACTCTGGTAACCACCATACTGTTGTCTGTATCTATGAAGTTTTGTTTGTCTGTTTGTCTTGCTTGGTCATTTGTTGATTTCAGTTTTATATCCCACATTTGAATGAAATTATATGGTTCTTGACTTTTTCCGTCTGACTTGTTTCATGTTAGTAATTTCTTATATTGATTAATGCTCATATTTTTATATATGTATTCCATTCTCTCAGAGGAATTCTCCTTTTACTTTGAAGCAAATATCAACTAGGTCCATTTCTAAATAAATATATCAATGATGAGTTGAAAAAAGCGTGCATCTATTCATTTATTCATTCTTTGTGAAGTCCTTATAATTCATAAGAGATTTTGCTGGAGGTTGAAGGAGATTTTTAAAAGTGGAAAACAGTATGCTATAATAGAAATGTCACAGACTTTAGAGAAAGAATGTTTAGTCTAACCCTGGCTTCTTTATTTAGCAAGGGTATGACCTTAAATAAATTATTATTCTCCTTATATTTCAGCTTCATCATTTTAAAAATTGAAATAAAGCCACTATCCTGCACTACTTTGGTCTTTGAGAATTAAGGGAGTCAATACTAAATAGATAAAAATCCTTTGCAAATTAAAAACATAGAGCCAACATAGGTATCACAAGAAAAGGATGTTTTTCTACCCCAAAGAAACTTCCTATTCATTTCTGAAGGCAAGGTATCTTTACATATACAGTGGGGCCTTGACTTACAAGTTTAATTCGTTCCGTGATGGAGCTCGTAACTCAAATTACTTGTATGTCAAATCAAAAAGTGAAGGAGTGAGACACGTGATGCTGGGCTGATGTTGTGGCGTTCACTGTGACGTTCGCTGCGCCAATTAGTGGTGGGGTATGTGAAGCTGGCTCTTAACCCGAATTTTAGCTCACAACTCAAAGCAAAAAATTGGCCAAGAGATGGCTCATATCTCAAAAAACTCGTTAGTCGGGACACTTGTAAGTCAAGGCCCCACTGTAATGGTTTTTCTGCTAATCAAAGGAAGCTTTTGATACATTACAATGAGTAGTAAAAAAGTGCCTGCTTGCATTGTTCACAATTGCCCATACATGGAAACAACCTAAGTTTCCTTCTACAGATGATTGGATGAAGATGTGGTACATATGTACAATGGAATACTAGTCAGCCATAAAAAGGTGAAATATTACCATTTGCAAAAACAGATGGATTTTGAGAGTGTCATGCTAAGTGAAATAAGTTAGATGGAAAAGAACAAGAACTATATGATTTCACTCATATATGGGGTATAAAACAAAAAGCAACAAACAAGCAAACAAAACAAACAAATGCACAAATATTAACACAGAATGATGGTTACCAAAGGGAAAGAGGGGTGAAGGGAAGATGAGGAAAGTAAAGGTGGTCAAATATATGGTGACAGAAGAAGACTAAACTTTGAGTGATGAGCACACAATGGACTATATAGATGTTGTATTATGAAATTGTACACTGGAAACTTACATAATATTAAATAATGTTACCCCAATAAATTTAATTTAAAAATGAGAAGAAGCAAAATAATAAAACTACGTTATCTACACTAATAAAAGAGAAAGATGCAAATTGACCATACCTTCATGATGCCCACCAGCCAATCAGGAGTGAGTATGCAAATTAACCCAACAAAGATGGCAGGTCAGTTTGCATACACAGGTGCTGAGCGGCCGGGGCCAGGGAGGGACGCCCTCGCTGTCGCCATGGTGACAACACAAGCGTTCTGCACCGCCCCAGCCACTCTGGGCCTCTGGGCAGTGTGAGAAGATGGCTCCGGCCAGAGCGAAGGCAATGCCGGCAGCCAGGGAAAGGAAGGCCCATTCTTGCACAAATCTGTGCATTGGGCCTCTACTGTGATATATGACATGATATAAGCAAAAAAGTATCTGCTATAATAGGTATTCACAAAAAACATCAAGCACACTGGGACAGTGAGTAGAGGCTTCAAGATTTTAGGGGACCCCCAAAGAATGGGTATGCTTGCACTAGATTAAGATAAAAAGAGAAAACACTTATATTTAGGGAGTTCTGTGAACCATGATATAACAGTACAAAAATACAACAAATACTTATTCTGTTGATCATTTTATTCACTGGAAAACACACTTAGTGTGAAAAAAATCAATTTGGCTGCAGTTCTTTTGAAGAAGATGGGAGGCAAAATGAACAGCGTTCACTCTTTTCTGATATGCTATACAGAATTCTAAAAGCTGGGGCAACTGTGTCATGTTGGAGATGGGACAAGTAAAAGATGTATATCTGTAAGGAGTGAATATAAAAAGGCTAAAAGGAAATCTCTGTTCCAAATTCTCTAGCCCTCGCTTGCCAAGTGGGGAAGTGACACTCGGGCCAAAATATAGTGATATATTTTTGGAACAATTCCTGGCTTAATCCTGGGTTTGGAATAACCATGGAGGAGTATTTTGGATGGTGGATCTGGTCTACTTTATGTTGGCACCTCTGATGTTGTTCTGAAGTTAGGTGAACCAGTCTGTCTTGTCAGAATGCAGGCAACTCTGGATGTCAGGCTGATGGCCAGGAACACTAAGAAAGGCCTAAAAGAGGGTCAGAGGTGGGGGAGGAAAAAGGAGAGAGTTCAGTGCCGTTCCCAACTGGAGTACATACAAGAAGTGCTGGCAGTATATGCCTTAGATCTATAGTCCAACAAAGAATCTCAATAAAGGACAGTGGGCTGCATCCAGTAACTGGGTTGGCCATGGACTTTTCAGGTATGTTGAATAAAGTGACAAGAAATGGCAGAAAACGAGAAAAATAATGATGTAAAAATTCAGAAAAATAAAAATTCAGATTCAGAATAAAATCTATCTGGAGATCTGTGATTTGTTTTCTCACCTTTACTTTAGCATCTCCTCTTTTTCTTTGTCTTCCTCTTTTTCTGCCTTCCATTTCTCTGACTAAACCCTTTGTCTTCTCCATCACTCTCTCACTTTCTTTTTTGATTTCTGTTTTTAGCAACCAATTCTATGAACATAATTTCATGTTCAGAATTGCAGGTCAGGATTTCCTGTAAATTATTTTTAGAGAATCATTTTTAATTTAAGAAACTGAGTGTTTAAAATTTTACATAAGGCATTTTCATCTCCTGGTAATGATGACCTAGCTTATTCCAGATGAACCCTTCCACCAAAAATAGGAAAAACTAAATAATACACGGATGCATAATACATACTACCTCTCTCTATTGTTTTTGTTGACTAGCTAGTTAGGTAGATAGCCGATAGATAGATAGATAGATAGATAGATAGATAGATAGATATCAGGGAGCTACTGAGGCAGTGAAGATAACAAGGATCAAATCTTCTAAAATAAAGGAAGTATAGAGAGTTAAAAAGGTGAGCCCAATATCCTGTAACATTTTCTCCTACCATTTGCTGATTCACATGCAGAAGCTAAGAGGTTCAGTGGTTAAATAGGTCCTATGGAAGGCTAGGTATTAAAAATTGGAGTTTAAGGCTCACCAACAATAATCCCTAGGCGGGGTGGGGGGAGTTGGAGGGGGGGGTTTAGGGGGGTAAGGGTAGGGAGGGTGGGGGGGTGTTTCATTGGGACACACCCAAAAACTACATTTTGAGTGTTGGAATAAAGTGGAATTAGACTGGCCTTAACTAAGACTAAAGCTTATTTGATTGGTTTAAGATTATCTGCCCCTACCTTTACTGTCTTAACAAGATAGCACAACCCCAAAAGAAAAAGAGAGGGAGAAAAAAAATGACAAGAGGAACCAACTCAGAAAACTCATATATATTAGTTGTCATCCCAATAAGCCAAAGTTGAGGGTTCAATCCCCAGTTGGGGCACATATAAGAATCAAGCAATAAATGCATAAATAAGTGGGACAATAAATCAAACTGTCTCTCTCTCTCAAATTAATAAATAAAAAATAAAATAACCATAATTAATATATTCAAGAAATTAAATAAGTTGATTTTAGTATAGAACTATATACATATATATATACACAAATGAATAATACAATAATTCAAATTAGAAACACAATAAATGAGGTTAATTTCAACTTGATTATATCTGAGGAGGGAATTATTGAACTAGAAGACAGATCAGGAAAAAAGGTTATATCCAGATTGAAGCATGGAGAGTAAAATTATGATTTAAAAACAGAAAAATAACATTAAAGGTATTTAAAACATGGGGTGAGGAAGATGAAATTACCATAATTGTCACTGGAGTCCTAGAAAAGAAAGAGAATTTTCTAAATCCTAACAAAAATGTCATTAATCAGAGTCAAAAATACTGTGAACTTCAAATAGAATCAATATAGAAACAACACTTAGATCCATCACAGTGAAACCCCAAGCCAAAATAAAGAGAACATATTAAAATAATTAAAAGAAAACAGACATGTTCCCTACAAGTTAGTAACATTAAGACTAATAGCAAATCATGAAGATCAGAAGTCAAATAAAATGACATTTTCAAAGTGCTGAAAGAAAATAACTGGCAACCAAAAATTCTATACCTGTGAAAATATTCCTCAAAAACAAATGCAAAATAATGACATCTTATGACAAGTTAAACCTGAGAGAATATAACACCAATAGTCCCACACTAATGGAAATTTTAGAGAGATTTTTTTTTCAGGCGGAGGGAAAATGATCCCAGAGGAAAAAATAGAAATGTGGAAAGAAATGGAAAGGGTAAATATAAGGGTTACTTTAAATAAATATTAACTAATTAAAACAATAAAATAATGTCTTATTGAATTTGAAACATATGTAGAATTAAAATATATGGCAACAATAATAATAATATTAAAGGCATGAGAATGATAAATGGAGTAAAGGTATTCTAAGGTCTTTGCATTGTTTGGCAGATGTAAAAAAAATACCAATTAATATTAGATTATAAAAATAATGACCAAATATTTTAAATATCTAGGGAATCCAACAAAGAATATAAAAATGCACAATTAAGCTACTAAAGAAGAAGAAAAAAAAGGAATGCAGACATTTTGGAACAAACAGAAAACTAGCTAGATGATAAATTTAAAACCAAATATATAAGAAAGAAAGTCAAATAAAGTAAAAGTAGTTTAAAATTTAAAGGAGAGAAGACATATCTTGCAAACCATAAGTAACAAAAAAGCTGGTATAACTATTCAGTAGTCACCTCTTACTTGTGGTTTGGCATCCCACAGTCTGTTACCTGCAGTCAACAACAGTCCAAAAACATTAAATAAAACATCAGAAATAAACAAGTCATAAGTTTTAAAATGTGTCCATTCTGAGTAGCATGATGCAATCTCAAGCCATCCTGCTCCTCCCACCTGGGATATGAATCATCCCTTTACCCAGAGTATCCACACTTTCACGCTACTGCCCTTAGTCACTTAGCAGCCATCTCGGTATTAGTTCAGCTGTTAAGGTGTTGTAGTTCTTGTGCTCAAGTAACCTTTATTGAACTAAATAGAGGTCCCAAAGTGCAAGAGTGGTGATGCTGGAAATTCAGATATACTCAAGAGAAGCCAGTAAGTGCTTCCTTTAAATGAAAATGTGTGTATGTATAGGAAAAAACATAGTATGTGTTCGGTACTATCTGTTGTTTCAGACATTCACTGGGTGTCTTTGAAGGTATCCCCTGTACTTAAGGGGAGACTACTGTACTAATATCAGACATTAAATAGACTTCAATTTAGGAATCATGATCAGATCTAAAATAAGAATTTCTTAATGTTCAAAATTCTAAATTTATTTCTATTAGTGAAAGCAAATTTAATAAAACTAAAAGGAAATATCAAAAAAGTCTACAATTGCTTTAGTTACTAAATTATGCATGGGGAATTTTTAGAGGGTGATAATTCTGTAGATTCATAGATAAATGAACTTGGGTTGAATTACATAGTGAATACATTGAGGAGTCCTACAACATCCCAACATTTCAAAGAGTTGCTTAGCAATAGACCTACGTGCCACAATGTCCCTGGCGATGTGTCTGAATGTGTTTTCAAAGAAAATAATGAAAATGTGTTGCACAAGACTTTACTCTTCATCTCCATACAGTCCTGTTCTTATCTTCTTCTCTGGTTTCCCTATTTCTTCCTTCTCTTTGTATGAAGGACTTTCCCAAACTCTATCTTCAGACATGTCTCCTCACACTCAATTCCAATGAATCCTTCTTTGTGGCAGACTCCCCCAAATCTCTAAGCTTGGCTTCTCTGCTGAACGTAGGACACCAACCCAATCATGACAGTCCTCATCCCAGTGTCAAAAGTCCTCAACCCATGATGCAAACAATTCTGTCATTGGACTCCAGACAGCCATTCCAGCTTTTGCTGTCATTATCCCCTGCTTACAACCAAAGAGCCCCACTTTCCTGAGACCATGCCATCTGCCCCACTCTATCCACATTATTTCCCTGCTCCAATTCACTCTCACACCTTCCTCTCCAGAAATACCCTTTCCTCCTGATTCACCTCTCACTCATCTTTTTAAAGACTAACTCAAATTCCACTTTATCTGGGAAACCTCCTTATATCAATTGCCCTGTCCTCTCCCTTCTCTGTAGTCCAACAATAATTTTCACCTTTGTTAGATGAGTGTTTATCCTATATAATAAAAGCCTAGGTGGTGTCACACCCTCGCACGACACCCTTGTGTGATGTCATCACAAGATGGCTGGCAGGGGAGGGCAGTTTGGGGTGACCAGGCCAGCAGGAAAGGGCAGTTGGGGTGATCAGGTCAGCAAGGTAGGGCAGTTGGGGGCAATCGGGCTGGTGGGGTAGGGCAGTTGGGTGTGATTGGGCCGGCAGGGGAGGGGTTAGGGGCAATCAGGCAGGCAGGCAGGCAGGCGAGTGGTTAGGAGCCAGCAGTCCCAGATTGTGAGAGGGATGTCTGACTGCTGATCCAGGGATTGGGCCTAAATCAGCAGTCGGAAACCCCCCAAGGGGTCCCAGATTGGAGAGGGTGGAGGCCAGGCTGATGGACACTCCCCCCCATGCACGAATTTCATGCACTGAGCCTCTAGTATTTTTTATAATTGAGTTGTTTAAATTGCCTTTCCCCCCACTAGATTATAATGATGGATATCACTTTTTATTCATCATTATTTTTCCTCAACTCTTACCCATAATTGTTTATACAGTATAACTAATATAATCCTTTTGACTTGGGAACTTTCACTCTGAACTTCTACTCATTTTGCTCATGCACATCCCTTTGACTAAACTGCCCAGCCACTTCCTCTGGAAAAATCTTGCTTATTCTTTAATATCCATCTTTTGTGACATTACCCTATTACCATATAGAGCCAAGTTCATAATTTTATATGTAAAATATACTTTTTTATTAGAACATCTAAAAAGTATTTCTCACAAAGACATGCTGTATGTGGCACTAAATTTGTGATGTGGCAGTTGAATCCTATGTACATGTGTTTAGCATCATTTTGAAACATATTTTAAGATACTTTGGACTACCAGCAATTTTTATATATTTAATTAATTTTGCTAAATGTGACAATCAAAGTGTGTGAGAAAAAAATATATATATATATTCCCACTAATATGTGTCTTCTTGAATAAAAAGCTAGAGGGCAAAGGCAGTTGCCACAAAATTGCAAAGTTAAAGGGAAAGTTTAAAAGAACGGAGCCAGGAATCAATGGCTCAGCAAGATTGCTTTGGCTCAAAATAACTGTATTTTGGGGGGAACTCTGAGTCTATACCACACTTCATATTTGGTCCATGTGGTTATACCATGGGAACAGCACTCTGTCAAAAAATTTGGAGCACATACATAGAGTTTTCAGGAGATCAAATCTGACTTATTTAATTGAAGGCCATACTCTTCACCAACAAAAGCACCCTAACTCATGGAGCACTTTTGATGAAGGCATAAACCCAACATCTGGATATGCATTTTCAACAACTGCACAGTGTAAGTTCTATAGTAGGCACTCCTCCTATGACCCAGAATTTGTGCCATTATACTGTAGTTTGATCTTGTCCTGGGCCACATTTCTAGACAGATACTGGTTTGAGATGTTTGCCTGTCGGTAGTTATAAAACCATTAACTATCACTTTGATTAGAAATACATTTTAAAAGATAGGCTGTGTTGCTGTGTCTCCTGCTGTACTGTTTGCTTCAAACACTAACAAACCTTGCTCGAAACATTGTGACAGAGCAAATGGGAAAAGAAAGATGACAGCTTTTGCCATAAGAAAAGTCACAGTTGAATTGGGATGACAGAAAATATGCACGGAACTATAAATAATGATAGAAAAAAACCTGAAAACTAAACATGTAACTTATAAAACATCCAAATGAGAAAAGGTTTAGCAGATCACTAGGATGGGAAGAAGAGGTAATCATTCTCGGGGGAAGGAGGAGGGGTTGTACACATTCTTAGGAGGCAATAGCAATCAATGTCAGACCAAGTATAAGTCAGGGAAAGAAGCAATGTTCTTAATTTAATTTTCTTAAATAATAAGACTCGAAACTTAGCAGTTGCACTCTCAGCACAGATACTATGTGTCCGAGATACATGGACATAATTTGGGTTCTCATCTTTTCTGACAGTTTTCCTTTAAGTTATTCTTTTAACAGGATGAGTTTAATTCTGCATAGTGACTCCATAGGCAAATTCCAATAACATGATTTGTATAAGTTACCCAGCAATTATAGATGCCGAATTTTAGTGTGGTGATAATTTGGCGTTAATAAGTGATGTTGAATTCCAATGGGGAAAAATAAAACAGATTTATTTATAGTTATGAAAATAATTCTGCTCAAAAAGCATGTGACCCAGTCTGAGAAGGTAATGAGGTCTGAATCATTTCAACATAAGCTTAAGAATGTTTGCTTTAAATGGAAGTGACTGAGGTTGTTTTATTCCCCCTTTCTTTCCTATTTCCCTCAAATAGATCTTCAAAGCTAGATACATACCACCATACTCAGCCAGCATAAGAGTTTTTGAGTGAAGAAATATCTTTAACAGAAACAGGGTGTACCAAGAATTTTTTGATCGTGTCCTTTCTTAAAAGGATCTTTAGTTTTTTTCCGTACCTAACAATTTGGGATAAATCTGAAATAGTCATTTAACGTTTTTCAAACCCGCTTTTTGTGGATAGTTTCATTCACTCATAGCTAAAGACCCAATAAATCAGCCAGTGTTTATTGACTGCCTGCTGTGTGCTCAGCTCTAGGCTCTGTTTTCTGTGAAATTAGAAAGAATACTTTCCTGGCCTTGAAGGGAATGTAATCCAATTAGGAAACAATTTGCACACAGAAATGATAGCCACCTTAACTAGACCCAAACAGCATCAAACTTTCCAGAGTGTAGAAAAGGCCTTAGGTATGGTAAAAAGAGAAAAAAAAAGGGGGGGTCAGGGAGGGAGGGAGAAGAAGAAAGAAAGAAAATAATCAAGAAAAAACTTCATTCATTTTGAGGGAACCCCAGAAACAACAAGCAGAGTTCAGTAGGTGAAGAGTGTTGCAAAGTCGAAGAGGTCAAAGGGCAGGGGTGACCGCCATCAGCATGCCTGATAGCAGGAGGCGCTCCATGCCCCAGCAAGGGCATTTCAGCCATCCATATAGCTCCACTGGCCATGTTTTTACACTGTGTTCTCAGCCTCTTCTCTCATTGCTACAAGCCCAAAACTTATCCTCTCCCGGTCCACCTCAGATGCTGCCGCCTTCTTCACGATTACTGATTGATTTAGCTGTTTTCTTTCATGACTCTTAGCCTTTACGTCTCATTTGCAGGACTGTATTTTATTTTTTATCAGAGCTCTTGATGTCTGGGCTTTAGGTTCTCACTTTTCTCCAAAGGCATCCTGACCAAAAGGACCAAATATGATTCTTATTTATCTCTTTGTTAGAGCCTAATGAGGGCTAAGCATTCAAGGGTTACTTATTGAATGAAGGGATATTATAGCAACTAATCAGTGGTATGTGGAATAAACTCTAAATTACATATTTTCCTTTATACCCACTTCATCGGTTCTCAACCAAGCAAATAAAGTAGCACTCCAGGTCTTTGAGCAGAAAAAAAAATCTGCATGAAGATTACATGTAAGAAATAATACAACGTCGTAAAGAGGCTTTTGGCCCCAACGGTAAAGTGACAGGGGCAGGAGCAGGCTATTGGCAGTGGTGATGGAGGACAGTATGGAACCATGTCTGGATAGATAAAGGACATGGAATGGTAGACAATGAATTAGTCATGTTTCTAATTTTTAAGTTCCCTAAAAGTTTGGATAATGTCTTGTGTGTCATTGTAGATGCCACAATATTGTGAACTGTGATTCTCAAGTTAAAGAGGATCACTGGAAAGATGATTGCTAAATTACAATCCTAATCTAGGCATTCCCTAGCTGTGTGATGTTGAACAAGTTACTTAACATCTCTGATCCTCAATTTCTTCAACCATACAATGTAGATAGTAATGTTGAGCTCTATTGATTATTGTGAAGAACCAAGAGAAAGGCATATTTTAATATGCCTACTCCAGTGCCTGAACATATAAATCAACTTTTTAAGGTAATTATCAATGAACTAGAGGCTCAGTGTGCAAAATCGCATGAGACCCAGACCCACCATGCCAGGGGCGGGGGGGGGGGACACCCCCAGACCCACCCTGCTTGAGCTGCAGGACCCCAGACCCACCCTGTGCAAGCTGATGGCCCCGCCTCTACCACACGAGCCACTGGCCCCTCCTCTGCCACACCTGCCCTGCACCAGCCCCGCATGAGCCCCGCCTTGCTGTGCAAGCCATGAGTCCTGGCCTGCGAGAGGTGCTCCATGCACCTCCTGGTGACTGGTTGTTTGGTCATTCTGCCATTACGGTGTTACGACCCCAGGCTTTTTATGATATAGATGTTTGCTGAATTTAAGAACAAATGCATTAGGGTGGAAGTGGAAGGGAAAGAGCAAAGAAATGACAGAGAAGGAGTTAACAGGCCATTGGAAGAGGGCAAGAATAGTTCAAGGTCAAGAAAATCAATGTAAACTTTCAGTGTCCTCTGAGGCTTTAAATCATGTCAAAGACCATGCCAAAGATGTGAGCCTCTTCAGAAAAAGAAGCTAGAACCAACATAGTTCATTGTTGTGAACACATAAAGCATAAAACAAGTTGAATTGGGTAATAGTTCAATAAGAACAATTGTTATTATGCTGTGTGGTTATTAGGTAAACATAGCTTATAGTTAGGGTAAATGACTATAATCACCATTTACGTAGCATGAGTATTGGGCAGAGTTAGTTATGGGGAAAAAATAATGAACAAGGCAGAGGCCTTAGGCTATTGCAGCCACCTGAATAGCAAGTGCATGGGGTAAACATAGCCATTGACATGACACACAGTTCACTATAGTACACGACTCATGCTCTTTGCACCCTCTCTCCTTTTTGTGTGTGTGTGTGTGTGTGTGTGTGTTTTGTTGTTGTTGTTTTAGAACTCCCAAATCTTAAAAATGAAAAATGAAGGATTAAAGCTTATGGTATAAAAGCTTTTAGATTTCCTCAGGATATAGAAAACAATATTTTAAACCCCTAATATGTCAGAGACACTTTTGGTAAATTGACGTAATTATAACCCAGAATACCTATTAACTGAGTATCTGTATTGTATGCTACCCTCCTTATAACTAAGCAGTTTATACTGAGGACAAATGCATGACTTTCAAGCCAGCCTTCACCCTAGTAGGTTTCTGTGCTCTCATTACAAAGCCTGAGCAGTTTAGATCAGAGAAGCTTTCTGCATGGCACCATGGGCAGACGTTGATGGAAGGCAGCAGAATGTGCCATCCCAAAGTATGCCTCTTTGTCATGAAATAGGAATTTTGGGGGAATATAGGCAGGTTTAGGGAACTTTTAGAATTGGGGTCCATGGAAAAAACACAGGGCTATAGACTGGGACAGTGGTCGGCAAACCGCAGCTTGCGAGCCACATGCAGCTCTTTGGCCCCTTGAGTGTGGCTCTTCCACAAAATACCACGTGCGGACGCACACGTACAGTGCGAAGTTGACTTAAAACTTTAAATAAAGTTTATTAAGTTAATTTTAGGGAATGTTGTGGAGTGAAAGAAGATGTAGTGTCAAGGATTGAGAAAGGTATGTTGAGATGGTTTGGACATATAGAGAGGATGAACGAAAGGAGATAGACGAAACAAATATACAAGAGGAGTGTGGATGGGAGAGTTGGAGGGTGTCGACCTCAGCGAAAGTACCTCAATCAGATTGAGGACGTTTTTAGCAAAGGCCAGCTTAGGAGTACCCTAATTAAGTTAATAACAATGTACCTACCTATATAGTTTAAGTTTAAAAAATTTGGCTCTCAAAAAAAATTTCAATCTTTGTACTGTTGATATTTGGCTCCATTGACTAAAGAGTTTGCCGACCACTGGACTGGGAGAAGTTACATTTCCATTAGACAGGAAACTGGGAGAAGTTACATTTCCATAACACAAGGGAGCAGCAACATTTACATAAGACCAGGGAACTGGGAGTAGTCAAAAGGTCTATATTTACAAAATAAAGAAGGAAGAAAGCCCAGAGGGAATAGGAGGACAATGAGGGAGGAGGGCCTCAGGAGTTACTATAGTAACCAATTCAAAAGGGACTATTGACCAATCAGAAGGGATATCAGGACACAGGGACTTGCAGCCTTTATAAACCCTGACAGCAGGAAGTCAGCGGGACTCTTTTCCCCTCCCTACATGGGAGTCTGTGCTGTGAGATTCTTTCCCCTTTCCCACGTGGGAATCTGTACATGCTCTTCAATAAATGTACACCTTTGCTATACCATCTTCAGTCCATGGATTCATTCTTCGACTCCTATGGACAAAGAATCCGGGAAACACCACGTGTTCTAGTCCAAAAATCACGTATCAAATATAAGGATTATTTGAGCTTATTATTTTTGAGAGAAATCAGATACAGGAGAAAATAAAAATAAAAGTAAACTTTCCCCCCTTTTGTGTGAGAAATCTCCATTCATACGGGTGTCTCGAACTTTGTACCAGGAAGAGAAGGATTATTAAATCACAAGAAATTCTAATCTCAGTGGGGAAGGTGCCTAAATTAAATCAGCTTAACAACCTTACCCTCCCTTCGTATGATTTTCCTGAAATTTCCCATTACTGGCTTTCCCTGCCACACACACACACACACACACACACACACACATTTTTTTACCCTTTAGCTGAAGATGGTATCTAAGGTGGTGGCTTGGGCCATTTGGGGAGAATTTTCCTCAGTTTTTCTGGGTATCTTCCATGTATACATGTTATTAAACTTCTATTTATTTTTCTATTGCTAACCTGTCTTTTATTGCAAGGAAGTCTCAGCAACAGAACCTAGAAGGGTAGAGGTAAAATTACTTCCCCCACCCATGTTATCAATTATGCTCAGTACTCCTTTATACTGGACCTTCAGTCTGTCTCAGAATTCACCTCAACACCTTGTGCTCTAGTCAGTCAACTACAAATTAGATTGGAAATAACCTCTAAATTAAAGCCTGTTTGTCATCCTTGGTTCAGATATTTATCTCCCTCAAGGCTGGCCTCTGGAACACATGCTTTCTAAAATTTATATCTGGTTCTATACCCCTGTAGAATTCTCAGTCCCACTAATCTAATTAGAAGAACAAGGTCACAATTATGTAAGAAGGAAACTCTTGATATTGAATCTTTAAGGTAAATGAAGATTAAGGTAACTTATGTCTATGGTTGCATATCTTTATCTAGGTATCCTTTAGATCCTTCTAGCTGTGCATGTGTTTGTGTGCTTATAGAATTACTTTCTATTTAATTTTACCATGTTCATAATTTCTTAAATTCATAATCTCTTTTTTATAGTTTTGTTCTAAGTATTGGGTGTTTCTCAACTGACTCATAATTCAGTCTGAAGTCTCCTAATTATTCCTCTTGGCATTATAATTAGTCTGAAATATCATAGTACCCAAACACTTTTTAAACCCTGGCACTTTTGAATGGTGGTGCTCAGATTGTTTTTCAGAAAAGCCAGACTTTTTTCAGCATATTAGACTTATTTCCAATAACTCAAGAAAAATAATGTTTAAAAATGAAGTCTTCCAGAATTTAAAACTAGCTTATGATCATTCTACCACCCCTATATATTTTGAAAGTTTTTTTCTTTGTTCTTAATTCTTCCTTTCCTCCACTGTCATCTCTCAAAGATTTCTGACCCTTATTTTACACAAAAGACCTCCATGTTGTAGCTGTTACTTTATACTTACATTCTTTTTTGATACTACTTTATGCCCTCCTCCCCACCCCACCCCCCAAAAAAAACAACACTATGAAGAACTAGTCTCTTTATATTTCTTCCCGTTTTGGTCAATATTTCCCCCAAATTAAAGTTTAAGCAAAGAAGCTGTACTATGTCTCTTTCATATTTCTCTTGTGGCACCAAAATAAATAGAATAGAAGGTCTAACTTTGGTAATCATTTGATTCTATAGAAACACTCACAGCTCTATATTGAAGGGCCTTTGGTAATTAAACTCTCCTAAATCATAATGCAAAATTAGATTGTATTTTGAGTAATTTTACTGTTTGTTATTTTGTATTGCATACATGTATTAAATGGCATTAAAGAGTGGTATGAACAAATATTCTGGGGTGAGAAGGAACCCACATTTCAGGAGTTAATGGGCAGATTAGCCAGCCTGGAGCAGGGCGCTTAAAGCATTTTAAGGAGGAGTAATGGTAGGTATAAAGTCTAAAATCAGCCCATTACCATAGGGTATTACAACTTCAAAAAGGTGCACACTCCTAACTGTTACCTGGGTGTCATTACAACATTTAATTTGCATTAGGGAGGGGGAATTTGCTAAGATTTCTCCAATTTATCTTAAAATTAAACACTCCGGAGACCATTTTTTAACAACTCTTTTGGGTCATTCCGAAACACGTCTGTTATGGAAATTAATACTCTTTGATTCTGAGCCAAAAGCATGGTTTTCAGATGTTACAATTACCTGTTCAGCTTCCCGGGGCAATTATTTGAGAGGAGTGAATGCTTTGGCTACAATTGCCTCTGTGGGAGACACAGTAATTGCCATTCATCAGGGCAGCAACCTGCTGAGGGCATCAATTCATAAACTCTGAGCCATCAATAAACTGGAACCTGGGCCCCTGGTGCCAACATTCTTTACACAATGAAATATTATTACTGGCAATTAGGTAAACAATGAGCCAACCCGGAAATGGAAACGAGGTTGCCTGTGACTACCTTAAGCAAGTCATCCACAGATGTCTTGATTCTTTTCCTGCAAAAGAAACACCTTGGCATCACTCTTCTTATAGTAACAGGATCCAAACTATCACAAAAAGCTTCACATTTAAAAAAAATCAAGTAAGAGGCAAAGGTTAACAAATGAGTGTTTGTTTTAATCCGGAAATGTGGTGCGGAGAAGTAGACATCGATATCATGTGCAGGTAACTGGTGTAGGGTAGAGGTGGGAAGGAAGTGGAACCCTGTAACTGTATCCAAGGATGCTAACTCCACCTTGACAGTGTTGGGGCAAACTATTTCATATTGTTCAGGGAATCCATGTTAATGAAAGCTGATCATTTGTGAAGTGCTTAAGAGTTTCAAAGGATTGGACCTTACCTCAGGAAATTCGATCACCACAATACATTCTCGAGGTACATAGGGTGGGTATTATTGCTTCTGTGTTATTGTTGTGGTTGTTTTCAATGAATGGAGAGGATGGAAGGTTAGAGATGCTAAGTAATTGCTCAGATCACGGTCACGTCCAGACCAGAGTGCTTTTCTCGCTCTGCCCCGATGTTGACCATCTTGTTCAGATTTTCCCATCGAAGGTTCTCAGACCAGTCTAGAAGCACATTTCCTGCTTAACCCAAACCTACCACTAAGCATACTAGTACAAGCCCCCCACCCCCCACCCCCCACCCCCCCGGCCCCCTTCTGACTGGAAGGAACAGGGAAAGGGAGCAGCCAGGGTGAGTGGTGGGAAGTTGTGGGGAAGCCCTGCTTCTCATGCTAAAGTTAGAAGACCAAGAGGTGAAACTCAAGCCACCGCCAGCAGCTTCAGACAAACAGACAGGGCTGTGAAAGTTATTTGAACTGACAAACACAATGGTCACGTTGAAATGCAATCAGAAAGTTGACGTGTGATGAATGTTTGGGATGTTTTATGAAGTGAAAAAGAAACTCCTGAACCAGATAATTTTAGTCATTTTTCTTCCTAAGTTGGAATCGATGAGTCCCTCATCTCCACGCCTGTTGTTTTTACCCAAATAAATAATGCCTCTGAAAGCTGTCTGATGGGATAAGAGAGTGCTGCTAAAACAGGAACAATCTGTGAGAGCAGAAGTGGTGGGAGGTCAGAAATTTTTAAAAGGCACCTTTAGAAAAATGGTGTGGTTTGGGGTATGTTCCTAAGGTAATGCAGTGCGCCCTTGGTCAGGAAATTATTTTCACTGATAAATCATATTTTATTTTATATGACTCTTAAGTTTATTAAATTCATTCTATATATCAAGCAAGTTTAAGTTCAATAAAATATATTTCTGAAAACTAAGCAGGAAATGGCAATCTAGTGGTTAAAGCACAGGATGGAGAGCCAGAAGTTCTTTATTCTAATTTCACCACCACCACCACGAGCTCTGGACTCAGTGTGATCTGGGAAGGACAGCAAATGACTTTTCTTTTTTTCCTTCACATCTAAAAAACAAACAAAAACAAAAACAAGAACAAGACAGACTTTTTACCCGTTTCAAAGCACTTACCTTATTTATTTTTGCTGGCTTCTCTTATTCTTCCTTCTCTATTTTCCTTTGAAAAAGAAAACTTTTGGAGCACCATGGCAGGGTGTAAGGTAAATATTATTTGCAGGTCTTTTAAGATCAATTTACATTTAAAGGAAAATGTCAAAGATAAGTTCATAATAATTATATTTGACCTTCGCTCAGAATAGGAACAAAGGTTAAGTAAAGGGATCTCAAAAGCAAAGTGCACATAAAATATTGTAAAAAAATTTCCTCTTACATCTTCGAGGCTTCCAAGATTGCCCTGGCTGCTAGCTGTGGGATTAATACCTATCCTCAAGAGAAGAAATACATATTAGAAAGTAACTATTAAATAAAATACTCCTCCGCTCAAGAAGATTCTGGTGTAGTTCATGTATATGATTAAGCAAGTAAAACAATCATGGCAGATTGTTTTAGATTTTGAAAAGCCATCTTGGAATTAGTGACCATGTTCACAAGAAGATGTGATTTACTTTGTTACTGTTTTCCTAGGAGTTCAAATGCTTCATTGTTGTCTCCCTCGGTAGGTTATAAACTTTTGAGAGCAAGGCTTACTTGTTCTGTTTCTTATAGATCTCCCATAACTGCTGGCACCATTGATTGACAGCCTGAAGTACTTGACTCTTGGCTAGATGATTTTTCCTTCCTGGAAATATGAAATTCTCCCTTTGTTTTTTTTTGTTTTAAAAACATCACAGACATAAATTGATATAGATTAAAATTATAAACAATTTAGAACATCAAATATTTTTACTTATTTATATTTTATATTATATATAGTTTGTACTTTGTATTTATATGTTATATTTTTATATTTTATAATATTTATTCAATAAAATTCATAATAGCTTTTAGGTTCTTTTGCTGATCTAATAATTAAATTAACATAAGACAGATTAATAGGAGAAAGAATGCACAACCCAAGAAAAGGTCTTTTATAAGTGTTTATTTGAGCCAAACTGATGACAATTGCCAAGAAGCAAAATCTCAACAGATTGAAACATTGCTCCAGAGAATGTCAGTTTTGCAGCTTATTTTATCCATTAGAATCCACGGAGGATACATAATGGAGCTGGGTTACATGAAATTAATTGGTGGTAGATTAGGAGGCAGGAGAAAGCAAAGCAGGGAACTCTCTGAGATTGGATAGAAAGTAAAATGGAGACACACGCTTCTTTTCCATTGGTGATAGTTAATATTTACAGCACATAGAGATGGTATATGAACAACAAATAACAATTTGGTTTCCTGCTCTGGTGTCAGTGGTTGTGCCTTTGAGGAGTGTGGAAAAGATTACTCACAACATTTCAAAGGCATGTTATCTCAGATGAACAAAGACAATGGGCAATTTCAAAGTTAAAGACTGACCTTTGTCAAGGAAGCTACAGGCCTAGTGGCTTTTAGTTAGGAATTTTTAAGTTCAAGTGGTCACTTTGGTCTCTGGGTTTGTAAAACTCACCGTGAGGGCCTCCCCTGAGCTTGTTAGGTTTAGCATGTGTCCAGTTTTTTGCCCAACATGGCTAATGAGGCATAAGAAGAGACACGCTGAAGACTTCTAGGAAATAAGATTTTGTGTTTTAAAATAAACCTTGGCAAGGCACTTATTTTAATTGTTAGTTGCACATTTCTTTACATAAGAAAAAATGCTTTCAAAATATGTTCTTGACTCAGTAAGAAAATGTTCAACCCTTACCTACCAATTTGTCATCAGCAACAGTGTAGTCATCATTTATGCATCACAAGGTTGGTGAACAAATAACAAAGAGTTCTTTGTTAATAATAGGACAAACACAATTCTCTTCAACAAACTGATAGACATTCTCTCTAATGTCTCAATGACTCAAATAAGTAGCACTTGAAAAATAACTGTTAAAATAAATATTTAATACTACAAGAAAACTCTGCTTTTTCAATTAAAAAATAGACTGAAACTATTTGATGATGACAATGACCAGATTAACAATAGATATAATTTAACTTTTATGCAATTATTAGATAAAATTTTGCTAGCTTCACCCTAACCAGTTTGGCTCAGTGGATAGAGCGTAGGCCTGCGGACTGAAGGGTCCCAGGTTCGATTCCAGTCAAAGGCATGTACCTTGGTTGCGGGCACATACCCAGTGGGGAGTGTGCAGGAGGCAGCTGATCGATGTTTCTTTCTCATCGATGTTTCCAACTCTCTATCCCTCTCCCTTCCTCTCTGTAAAAAATCAATAAAATATATATTTTTAAAAATTTTGCTAACTTCATCTTTCACCGCCACCAAAATGAAGACTGGTGCCTAATCCAGTACTTTGTATCTTCTGAAACCTATATCAGCAGCTCCTTCACTAAAGTTTTCTGAATTCACCTTTTTTCCTGGACACACCAAAGTTAGTTACATATGAAAATGATGTGAAAAGTAGATGCACTACTCTTTTCAACAAAGGATGAAAGGACCACATTGAGACAGGTAGGGGAGGCAGAGACATGGTCTCACAAAATACCTCACTCTCCCACACAGCAACACTCAATACCTCTCTCGGGGGAGCGAGGGGTTGGCATCCTATACCTGGCTCCCCAGCCCTTGGGAATGGCACCATAGAGGTCCCAGAAGGGGAAGAGAGAGAAAAAATGCCAGAAAAATGATTTGAAGTAATAATGGCTGAAAACTATTTTACTATAGGGAAGAAAAACAACATTCAGGTCCAAGAAGCGCAGAGCTCCAAATAAGATGAACCCAAAGAGATCCTAATCAAGACACATTATAATTAAAATGATAACAGTTAGGAAAAAGAGAGAATCTTAAAAGCTTCAAGAAGAAATAATAATAATAATAAAAAGAACACAACAATTTGTCATGTACAAGGAAAGCCCTGTAAAAACCTATCAGAAAATTTTTCAGCAGAAACCTTACAGGCCAGAAGGAAAATACTTGTAATCAAAAACGCTTGCCCAACCGGTGTGGCTCAGTGGTTGAGCATTGACCTAGAACCAAGAGATGAGGGTTTGATTCCTGATAGGGGCACATGCCCAGGTTACAGGTTTGATTCCCAATGGGGAGCATGCAGGAGGCAACCTATAGGTGATGTTTCTCTTCCATTGATGTTTCTATCTCTCTATTTCTCTCTAAAAAAAAAAATCAAAAAATCAATGCTCTACTCTCAAGGTTATCCTTCTAAATAGGAGAGATTAATTAAGAGGGTTCCAGATAAGCAAAAGTTAAAGGTGTTTAGGGACTTAGCAGAGAAGTAATTGAATCAATTCATAATAAGAAAACATATGAAGATAAAAAACTCAATGAAAAAGGTAAATATAAAGTAAAGGTAGTACAACAATGTTTTATAAAGCAGATTTGAAGGTTAAAAGACAGAAGTAGTAAAATTAACTAAAATTACAGTAATTATTTAAGAAATTCAGAAAATAAAGTGTCATAAAATATACAACTTGGGTGGGCAGTAAAACTGTAAAGCTTTAAAATGTGTTCAAATTTATGTGGCTATCAACTTAAAATGGACTGATATATATATATATACACACTGTTATATGTGAACCTCACAGCAACCACAAAGGGGAAAAATATAGTATATACACAAAATAAAATGAGAAAGAAATCTAATTGTAACACAAAAAGAGTGTAATAAACCCACAATGGAATGGAGAATGACATGAGTAAAATAATTTTATTATTGTTTAAGCTAATTTAAGTTTGGGTTTAAGTTATAGAGATAAAAGTGTACTAAGACAGCACTCAAAGAAAAGGAGGGTAAAGCAAAATTTTAAGAAATCTCATAGACACAGACAACAGTGTGGTGATTACCAGAAGGAAAGGGGATATAGGGAGGTAGAAGAGGGTAAAGGGGACAAATAGTGATGGAAGGAGACTTGGCTTGGGGTGGGGAACACACAATACAGTATGCAAATGATGTATTATACCATTGTGCCCCTGAAACCTATATAATTTTATTAACCTATGTCATCCCAATAAATTCAATACATTTTTTAAAGAAGTAACAGAGACAAACTTTATTCAAATTCAAATTTTTCTTGGAGTCATTCATGACTGTTTGCTAGATTTCCCAAGTTATTCAAACATAGAAGTTAAGGTTAATAGCCATAATTACACATCACAAAGGTAAAAAAATTATATATAACTCCAAAGATAGTTGGAAACAAGGGTCCTAAGTTCCTCTAGTGATGGTTCTATATTTACCTGCTTCTGTGCTGTTGTTGTTGCTAGTGCTAAAGCTTTGGGTTTTCTCTGCAATGGTTGAGGTTTACTAAGCTTTACTTTCTGAGTCAAGTAATTTGTTGTCTAGTGAACTCAGAGTGTGGTTTCTTTGCATCACCAAGAGTTGAAACAACCTGTCACTCAATTCTATTTATTTCTACATGTCCACCTAAGAACAAAGAGACAATTGTCTAAGCTCTCATACAATACTAACAATCACTCAGGTGACCGTCTTAGCTCACCGTTGAGGGTTTTCCCTTGCCTCATCATTTGACTCATCCAGTTAATGGTTAACACCTTTGTGCTTTGACAATTCTAAACTAAGTATAATCTTTCTATTTCCTTCACAGATGGCCAATTGCTGTTGATTACTAACATGTACAAGCTTAATTTTTCTTTTTTGTCTCCTATTTTCTTAAAGCATATCTCAATAACTTTATTGAAAAAAAAATACAGCAGCTAGAGCAGTCAGGAATTAGGTTTCCTGGGTTTGAAACTTGTTCTAACAAGCTTTTGCGCAAGTTACAGCCTCTCTGGATATTAATTTCCTCATTTGTGAAATGAGGAGTAAGGAGAATGTATCTCATAGAATTTTGGGGAGGACACCATGAGTAAATATTGGTAAGGTACTTAGAATGATATCTCACACACCATAAATATTTAGCTACTTGTTCACTTATCCATTCATTCAACAAATAATTCATTGAGATCCTAATGTGAGTAAGGTACTGTCCTGGGGCTTAGGAGAGTGTAAAGATGAAAAGGCATAGCCTTTCTCTGCCTTTAAGATGTTAACTGTCTGGTATGGGAGTTAAGGCACAAATAAAAATCGGAATGTCACATGGTATTTTAAAAAACCACTTAGGTATATTCTATATAAAGAGGAGAGAAACAGAGGTGGGCCAATGCTAGTATTGCTTATGTGCATGTAATTTATGTAGGCAGTGATTTGGTGTTTTTCTGTTACTATGAAGATTCCTTTGTCAAATCTTGCTTTCATTCCTGTTGCCTGTTTCTTATTAACCCACACAGCAAAGTAGCACCGCATATTATAGTAGCAAGCAAGGATGCTAAAGAAAGTATCAAAACATAGAAAACATATTGTGGCCTTCTCCCTGTTCACTAGCTGAGTAGAACTGACCATACCTTCCTTTGTGACTCACCATGGCCTGTAAATACTTTACGAACTCTGAAAGATCAAAGAGCATAGTCTATTGAGTCTTGACTCTCTAGTGTCCAATAAAATGTCCCTGATCGCAGATACCTGGCCAATTAGAATATCACTTTCTCCAAGTCACAGTGATTGGTTCAGAAAAGGGAAAATAACCCAAACAAGAGTCAGAAATTCTCTGCCAGAACAATTGTTGAAAGACTCATTCTGTCTACTCATTTTGCCAAGCTATTGGAATATGAGTAGAGTTGCCAACAACCATCTTGCTGCCACCTGGAGAAAGTCTGAGAAGGAAGCAGAACAGAGGCAAAAGAGCTAGAGAGGTAGAGAGAGAGGGAGAACATTGGCAATATTGGAACGCTGAATTTAGCTGGTCTTGGCCCTCGACTTAGCCTTCCAAGTTAGTGAGCAAATGCATTCCTGATTGCTTAGAACCATTTTGATTAAGATGTTGTTTGCTCACACCCAGGACCTAGAGTACATGTTATTGCTACCATTCACAGGTTTTTTTTGAAGTATATCTTTCTAAAAACATAGTTGTAATATTGGAATAGTTATGGAGGTGAAATAATCATCAACATTTCCATCCCAATCCCCACCACAATTCTCAATATTGTCATTTACACATAACATATGAGTTTACAGAAAACTTCCTCTGTCACATTGAATTCTAATTACAATACAACCATCAAGAAGGTAAGCCTTATTAATATTGCATGTGCAAGAAAATTAAGGCTTTGATCAGTTGGGTAACTTGCCTAGTTTAATTCATTTAGTAATTTTTAGATGAATATTTGTTTTCAAAAACTTAACTTTCCATCATAAAAATAAATGTATATTGATTTACACTTGCAGTCAATATGTGGCATCAGATCCAGATTTATCATTTACCCTCCCATCTTAAACAACTAGAAAAACCATGGGAGTGGGGATTTTATACACACACACACACACAATTTTCAGAAATTGAAAAACACGTATTACAAGGCCAGGAATAGAATCTCTGAGAGAAGGAAAACAAAGTGAACCATATAGTTGTACCAATTTAATGCCTGAAGGCAATTTTTAGGTTGCAAATAAAAGGATAAAAACCCGAAATGTGCCTACCAGTCTTTCTTCATAGAAGAAACAGAGAAAATACTCCAGGGAGGTGAAGGCAACTAGAATTTAGGTGTAGAGTATTGGAAAGGTGGGAGCTTCAGTTGCACAGAGAGAGACTTACAAAGATTTACAGAAGATAGCCTCCTTTTTTGGCTGAGTGCTAATCAGTGCATACAGGAAAAAAATGATCTAAGTTCAGAGAAAGAGCCACCAGAAAGGATGGGCAGAACAAGTCCTGATGCTCATACTGGTCTGAAAGTAGTATTGTGTTTTCACCAGCCAGAATGGAAAGATCCTATCCTATATAATAAAAGGCTAATATGCAAATTGTCCCATCAACAGGGAGTTCGACCAGGAGTTCAACCAGGGGATGGGGCCGGCTGGCCAACTGCCCACGGCCTCTCCCCCAGGCCAGCCCCACCCCCAAGCCCTCCCCACCCCAATTGGGGGCAGGGCCGTCCAGACCCCACCCATGTGCTAACTCATGTACCAGGCCTCTAGTAATACAATAAAAGGGTAGAACCCTCAGAAGGCTCATAACTGGTACTGGGGATGAATTAGCTATGGGCTAACAATGGGATAGTTGCAGTATGAGTCTGAAGGCCTAACTAAAAACCAGGAGAATTGATGGTTAACTTCCAGTTCAAATACAAGAGAAAACCAATGTCCCAGCTCAAAAATAGTCAAAAAGAATGAATTTCCCTTAATCCTCCTTTTTGTCTATTCAGGACTCCATTCATTAGGTAAGACCCACCCATATTGGGGAGGGCAATCAGCTTTACTCAGCCTACCAATTCAAATGATAGTCTCATCCCAAAACACCCTTACATGTCCATTCAGAATAATGTTAAGCAAGTATCTGGGCACCCTTTGGCTTTGTCAAGTTGACACATAAAATTAACCACCACAAATATAAGTACAGCAATAAGTTAAAATTAAAAGGATAAAAAAGGATAGACCATAAAACACAAATAAAACTATGAAGTGCCCATACTAATATCAAACAAATAGACTTTAGAATAAGGAAGATTGCTGATAAAGGGATCAATCTATTAACAGGACAAAAAATTATAAATGTATATGTACCAAATAACAAAGGTTCAACATACATGAAGCAATAACTGAAGAAAAAAACATGACACGATAAATAGCAAATCTATTATTATGGTTGGGGATTGCCACACTCTTTTTTCAGTAATTCATAGAAGAAGTAGACAAAAAATTAGTAGTGTTATAGAAAAATTAAGTGTTGTTCAAATACTACTACTAACAAATGGTTCATTTTACGTTCATAGAACATATCATCCAAAAAAATAGAATATATTTGTTCAAAAATGCATGCAACATTCACCAAGACAGATCATAGCCTGAATCATAAATCAAGTTTTAATAAATTTAAAAATATTGAAATAATACAGAGAGTTTCAACTATTAGAATAACAAGAATTCAAAATCAATACCCAGTAATCTCAAAGTAATAGAAAATTAAACAACACACATGGGTCTAATAATAATTACAAGGGAAAGTAGAAAATATTTTGATTGGGTGGAAATTGAAATACATATCAGAATTTGTGGTATGTAGATAAAGCAGTGCTTAGAGGAAAACCTAAAACTTTAAATGCTTACATTACAAATAAAGATCTATACAAAATGATCTGAGTCTGTACATTGAGTAACCAAATACAACCCAGCTGGTGTAGCTCAGTGGTTGAGTGTTGACCAGGAATAAGAGGTCACCTGTTCTATTCCTGATCAGGGCACATACCTGGGTTGCAGCCTCAACCCCTGCGGAAAGCGTACAGGCAGCAGCCCATCGATGATGTTTCTCTCTCATTGATGTCTCCATCTCTCCATCTCCTTCCCTTCCTCTCTCTCTAAAAATCAATAAAGCATGTTTAATAAGAAAAAGAAACCAAATACAGAAGAGTAAATTAATCACTAAGTAAATAGAAGTGAGGGATGAGAAAGATAAAAACAGAAATCATTGAGAGAACACGGGAAAAAAAGAAAAACCATCAACCCCCAAATTTATATCTTTGAAAAGAATAATAAAGTTGGTAAATGTCTTGACTTATTGATCAGAAAAAAAGTGATAATACACTAGTTACCAATATGAATAAAAGAAAGGAATTTTTGACAGATTCTACTGACATTTTAAAAATAATAAACTAATAAAAAATCGAATACGCCAATCACTTTGAGAACTTTGACGAAAGGAACAAATTCCTTTAATGTACAACTTATAAAAGCTCATTCAAGAAGTACCAGAGAACCTAAATAACCCTACATTTGTTTAAAATATTTGAATGCATAGTTAAAATCTTACCTAAGAAAACAAAGCAAACTTCAACTACACAGAAAATTTACAAAGTCAGTAAGCTTTACTGGTAAATTCTTTAAAATATAATGAAGAAATACTTCCAATTCTACAAAACTCTCCCCAAAAAATTGAAGAGGAAGAAATACATTTTTTCTCATTTTATAAGCAAATTAGAGGCCTGGTGCACGAATTGTGCACGGATGGGGTCCCTCTGGGTGGCCTGCAGGGATCGGGCCAAAACCTGCAGTCCAACGCTGCCTGCAGCTCCTACCTGCTGCTCCTGCTCATTGTGGCCCCACTGTGCCTGCCACAGGCATGCAACCAATCAGTCCCTTTAGGGAGAGGCTCACGCTGTCACAGCAGCGCTTGCCAGTCATGATCCCTGCATCTGGCACCCTCCCAAGGGAGTGGCCTGCGGGATCAGGCTGAAACCGCTCTCCACCATCCCCTGAGGGGTCCCAGATTGCAAGAGGGTGCAGGACAGGCTGAGGGACCCCATCAGTGCATGATTGGGCCAGGGAGGGACCTCAGGAGGGCTCCAGGGTATATCCAACCTATCTTGCTCAGTCCCAGTAGGTCGGGCCCGAGAAGCAAGCTAACCTACCAGTCACAGCATCGGCCCCCTGGTGGTCAGTGCATGTCATAGTGACTGGTCAACCGGTCAACTATCTGCCCCTTGGTGGTCCGTGCATGTCATAGCAGGTGGTTGAGCAGCCTTAGCATATCACTAGCATATTATGATTTGATTGGTTGTTCTGCAGTTTGGTCTATTTGCATATTACCCTTTTATTATATAGGATATAACCCTGATATCAAAACAAAGGAAACATAAGAAAATTAGAAGTCATTAAGCCTTAAGAGCATCCTAACAAAATTTTAGCAAATGAAATCCCCCAGTGATATATATGAAATACTAGAGGCCCTGTGCATGACATTCATGCATTGGGGTGGGGTCCATCAGCTCAGCCTGTGCCCTCTCACAGTCCAGGACCCCTCAGTGGACATCCCCCGAGAGCTCCATAGAGCTGATGTGGAGATGGGAGAAGCTCCCGCCACTGCGGCTGCACTCGCCAGCCATGAGTCCAGCTTCTGGCTGAGCGGTGCATCCCTGTGGGAGTGCACTGACCACCAGGGGGCAGCTCCTGCGTTAAGCGTCTGCCCTCTGGTGGTCAGTGCATGTCATAGCGACTGGTCGTTTGGCCATTTGGTCGATTTGCATATTAAGGTTTTATTATATTGGATAGTACATTATGACCATGCAGTTTTTAACCAAAAAATGCAAGGTTGGAAAATCTTTTAAATCAATCAAAGGGATTCATTCTACTTAGAAACTATATGAAAAAACAACATATGATCAAATCAATTAGTGCAGAAATATCTTTGATAAAATATTTTTATGTTTGATAAAATTCAAATGTTACTATGATAAAAACTCTCAGTAGATTGGTAATAGAAAAAAACTTTCTCAACCTGATCAAAAGAATCAACAAAAAACCTATAGCTATCATCATATAAATATGGAAAACAGGCAAGTATTTCCCTCTTCCTTTTATCAATATTAAATATCATATTGTAGATTTTTGCCAGCATAGCAAGGCAATAAAAGACAAAAAGAGGCATACAGTTTGGAAAGGCAGATGTACATATTCTAGAAATAAAATCTTAAGACTTTACACAAATGTATTAAAACTAAAAAGTTAGTTTAACAAGATTGCAGAAATCAAGGTCAATAAACAAAAACATATCACTTTTCTATATATTCACAATGAATATTTAGAAATTGAAATTCAAAAATTATGCTATTTACACTACTATCAAATACTATGAAAAGTTAGGTATACAATAGTCAAAATAATTTCTGTACACTGCAATCTGCTAAATATTTCTGAGAGAAATTTAGGAAGAGCTAAAGAAATGGAGATATGTACCATGCTTATGAGTCAGAAGACTAAACATTGTTAAGAAATCAATTATCAACAAATTGAGCTATAGATACAGCAAAATCCCAATTAAGATTTCATAAGCACATTTTTCTTTGCTAGAAATTTATAAGCTGATTTTAAAATATGTATGAAAAATGAAATGATGTAGAACAACCAAAACAATTGCAAAGTTCCAGGACTTGCTTTATTTGATTTTAAGGTTTATTAAAACACTACAGTAATCAAGGACCAGTGCATGGAGAGACAAGTAGAGTCCATAAATGGATATATTTATACGTGGTCAAATTATTTTTGGCAAAGGTACTAATGTAACTCAACTGGAAGTAGGATAGTGTTTTAAGCAAATTGTGCTATAAATGTTGAATAGACATATGGGGGGGGGGGGGGAGGCGGGAATAAACCTAGACCTTTATTTCACACTATACACAAAAATATTTTCTTGAAATGAATAATAGACTCAAATGTTAAGAGGTGATACTATAAAAATTAACAAGAAAATAAGAGAGAAATTATTTGTGACCTTGGGTCAAGAAAATATTTCTTGGATGAAACACAAGAAGCATAAACTATGAAAGAAAATAAATAAATCTTATTAAAAAATGAAAAGGCAAGCCACAAAATGGGAGGAAATAGATGCAGCATTTTTAAAACAAATACTCTCTATTCAAAATATATAAAGAATTCTTACAACTCAATAAGAAGACAAAAAAGAAAGTTGGAAAAAGTTTTTAATAGAAACGTTACCAGAAAAGATTTATAAAAGGCAAAAATCACACAAAAAGTTGCTTGGAATTATTTGTTTTTAGGGAAATGCAAGTTAAAACCACAGTGAAATATCACACACTAGAATGGCAAAAATTTTAAAGCATGTATCGGGAAGGATGTGGAACAACTAGAACATTCATACATGTATGGGAACGCAAAGTACATATTCATAATGAAAAACAGTTTAGCAGTTTCTTGTAAAGTTAAAATACATTTAGCATATAATCCAACAATCCTACTCCTATATGTTCACCCAAAAGAAATGAAAACATATGTTCTCGTAAAGGCTTATTCTCAAAAGTTCATGCAACCTTATGTATACCAATAAAATTTGGAAATGACCCAATGTGCATCCCCTGGTGAATGGATAAACACATTGTGGTATATCTACCTAATGGAATACTACACAGAAATCAAAAGGAACAAACACAACAACATGGACAATTCTCAAAAGCAAATTGAAGGAAGCCAGATACATACTCTGGGGTATGATTTATATGAAATTCTGTATAAGGTAAAAATATGGGGACACAAAGCAGATCAGTGGTATTCAGGCTCAGGGGTGGGGGAGGTGTGAGAACAGAGGGCTGTGTCAAACCTTTGAGAGTGAGGGAAAAGTTCTATATCAAGATTTTGATGATGGTTACACAACTGTATACATTTGTCAGTCACCAAATTTGTACATCCAAATTTGGTGAATTTTATTGTATGTAAATTATACCTCAACAAAGCCAATTAAGAAAATATTTATTTTCTCTTATTTACAGCATGCACAGAAATGATTGGAGAAGAAAACATTGGTTTTTAAAATAAATTATTTGCCCCATTATTTTTTATTACCTTCTTTGTAATGCCTCCTTGCCATGTCTCTATAACAGTGACGGCGAACCTTTTGAGCTCGGCGTGTCAGCATTTTGAAAAACCCTAACTTAACTCTGGTGCCATGTCACATATAGAAATTTTTTGATATTTGCAACCATAGTAAAACAAAGATTTATATTTTTGACATTTATTTTATATATTTAAATTCCATTAAACAAAGAAAAATCAACCAAAAAAATGAGTTCGCGTGTCACCTCTGACACACGTGTCATAGGTTCGCCATCACTGCTCTATAAATAATTGCATTCTATACATCTCATATTTTTGTGATTTTGATGTCTCAGAAACTCTTCAAATTCAGTTTATTCAATTTCAGAGCATCATAATTTTCCATTCATACTTCATTTGTTTGTTTTTTTCTATCTCTTTACTACATTCCAAGGCAAGAACACTGGCTTCACCCTTCAGTCTAGCATTACCTCAACAATCCACAGTCAACTCAGTCCCGACTTTTCTGCCTTTGAAATCTCTCTGCTTCTCTCCATCTGCACTGCCTCTCTTTACTGTAGGTCCCTTGATTTCCCACGTGGAGGATAGCAACAGCCTCCCAGCCAGCCTCTCTATGAGCCCCAGTGATCTAATTCCAAATCTCATCTGTCACTTGCCCTTCCAGAGGCACCGCTCTGCCCACAGGATTATGTTCTAATTGCTTTACATGGGTCTATAAGGCCACTCACCATCTGCCTTTAACTCTACAATTATATCTTTGGTCTCTGCTGCCACAGAGAATTGTCTTCAGTTCTCACAGTGTGGCATGTTTCATTTCCCTGTGGGGTGGGTGGAAATCTCCTCTCTCTGGAACATTTTCTCCTCAATCAACATACCTCTTTGTCCCAACCTCATCAAGTTACCCGTCTCTTACTCATCCTGTAGTTTTTGCCATAGGTATCACTTTCTCTGTGTACCATTTGACTTTTCTTGCATTTACATAGCACCCACAACCCCTATAATAACATTTTCCAGAGTAAAGTTTTTTGGAAATCTTTAAATCCATATCCCCCTCTAGACCTCAAGCTCTGTGAGGGCAAAGAACTTTCCCTCTTTTTCACCAGACTCCCCAGAACTTAACATAATGCATTTTACATAGGAAACACTCAATAAGGTTTAAACAAATAGGTGATTCTGTTTTCTTCCCTTACTAACAAAAATATCCAGGTTAATCACATCTTTTAAAATTAAATGCTGAGCCATGTGCTTAGCTTTCAATCACATAGTCCAAATACTGCTGGTGGCAGTCCGCCCTTTTAAGGGTCAATTTAAAAGTATCATTGGTTGCCATTCCATTATAGCAATATAATTTCTCATTCATGCTTTAATTTACAAAAAAAAATACTTGTGGACATATGGTGTTCATAGTGCCTGTGGTGTAGTTGTGTCATGCACTATTTTTTATAAAATATATATTTATTGATTTCAGAGAGGAAGGGAGAGGGAGAGAGACAGAAACATCAATGATGAGAGAGAATCATTGATTGGCTGCCTCCTGCATGCCCCATACTGGGGATGGAGCCTGCAACCCAGGCATATGACCTGACCGGGTTTTGAACCAGGGACCTCTTGGTTTCTGGGTTGAAGCTCAACTGCTGAGACACACTGGCCGGACCAGCATGATCCACTATTGATCAGCACCTCTGTCTGTCCATTGCTTGTTCCTCCTTACTCGGTGAGACTGAGGTCTCAGTTTACATGCAATATGTTTCTTCTTTTTAAAAACTAGTACAAAGTTTTGTAAAAAGATTGTTGTGTTTGGGGCAATAGTCCAAATATTGGGAATACATCTCTACCTGATAAAGTGCGTGGTCACTGTTAGCATTGCTATAGAGCATTTGATTAGTTGTTGAGAGTGTTTAGTGACAGCCAACAAGGTCAGTTTTCAGGAGTGATTGGATAGGAATAGTCAAGATTAGTGATATATCGGAGTATAATGCAAAAATGACAACTTTCTCTATATCATCACATGGCTTCAGTCCATTATATGGTATTCCTATTTCATTATATGGTTTGTCATAGTTATTGTGCTTAATATTTAGACCTATATGTATGGGAGAAAGAGTACTCTCTTCTATTTGAATAAACACACATTAAAATATCCTTTACCTCTGATTGTAATAATAGTAGATATTTAATACAAAAAAGTATTTAGAGATACACATACACACACAAATACATAGTTATTTCTTGAAAAATGAATGGGATTAGGTGAGGTAAAAGGTAATTTCACATCATTGGTTTTTTTGTTTTTACTTTTTGAATAATGTGTGTTTATTTATCATTTGTCGTAATTAAAAATAAATAAAAAGGAAATGTTAAAATTTGAGAAATGTGACAAAAAATAAATTCTACATGCTATTGTTAATATTTGTGTATTTACTTCTGGTAATCTTTCTATTTTTATAAATGTTTAAATTATGTATATATATATATATATATATATATATCTTTTTTTTAATTAAACTTTGGTTATACTCTACTTGTTCAACTCACTTTCTCATGGTTACATTGAATTCATTCACTGACCACAATTTATTTAACTATACTTCTATTGCTGAATATTATTATGACAGCATAAACAATGTTACAAAGAACAAAAATGAACATAAATCTTTTTTAATATCTCAAAATGTTTTCTTAGAGTACATTCCTACAAGTGAACTTGCTGGCTCAAATGTGTGAATATTTTTTAAGGCTTTTGTTATATCCATATTGCCCTCTACAAAGCTGTTATCTGACATTTTTAAAATTAATTTGTGACTGTCCAAAATTCCCACCACTGTTGCCAAGACTGAATATTATCATTTTTCATCTTTGCCAATGTTACATCTGAGAAATAATTTTTATTAATATTTTAATATGCATTTCTTTGATTCTTTGTGATATAGACATTTTTTACATTGTTTATAAATTGTATGATGAGTTGCCTGCGATTTTCTTTTGCCAATTTCCTTTTTATTAATGAACCTTATTAATTTATAAAATTCTTCATAAATAAAAATGATTGCTCTTTATTTTCGTTTGTTTAATTATGCTTACCATTATTTTATTTATAATATTTTACTAGAGCAGTATTTCATTTTCATGTACATTTTCAATTATACTTTATTACTTATTTTATGACTGTAAAAACTGTCCTTTTGAACAGTTTACTCCATCTGCAGTTTTTTAATTATGAGGTAGACATACAGCTTTATATTTTCCAATTAATCAACAAATTATGCTGTCCCACTTCCCAGTGGTTTAACCATTCTTTCCCACTAACTAAAATAAGTTCTTTATCATATTAGTAAACATGTTCTCTCTGGTCATCCCAAGTTACTAATTCATTCTCCTTAGTTGACTTGTAAAATGCAAACCAATACATCATGTTCATTCAAATAAGGCATAAGTTTCAAGTTTGCATCATATAATATTTTCTGACCAGCAACAGTTGGATTGAGTAAAGTGATGAATATGTCTTGAGTCACTGTTTCAGTTTTCTATTCCCTTCCATTAATTCATTTGTTCTTACACTAGTACCATGCCAGTCATTATTTTAGATTTAAAGCATGATATCTAATTTTGAAAGCTCACTTCTCTGTTCATTCTTTCATAACTTTTTTTCTTATTTCACTTATTTATACTTCTATGGGGGCTTTAAAATCCATTTTGTTGAAATTGCTTTAAATTTGTATATTTATTTGGGGAGATTGTCATCTTTATAATATTTGCAAACAGGAACATGACATATGTCTATACATAATCAAAACCTAACTGCATGTTTCTCAATAAAAGTTTCCATTTATGTAGATGCTCTCAATATGTCAAGAGTTTATTATTAGGTATAATTTTATGTCTGTTTTAAAATACATTTTCTTTTCCCATTTTTTTATTTTAAGTGGATTATTATTAGTTACTAGTATCCCGGTGCACAAAATTCATGCACATTAAAAGGGAATTAATTAGCAGAAATATTTTAATATTGCTATTTGCCCTTTCTCTAGAAAGAATAATAGAAGTGTGAGAGATGAAAGGAAATTATTAAAATGTATATGAAAATAATATATAAATTTATTAATAAATAAACAGTAACAAAAGGATATAACAACAGAGGCATGATATAAAAACAACAAAAACATGATATGAAAAAAACAAAAACATGATATAAAAACAACAATGATGCAAACAATGACTGATAAAGTGATTAAACTTATTCTAATATCTCCCTGTACACCACATTAAGAGTGAAAACAGTTTCAAAGTGCTTGACTAATTTCCCTTGTGATGAAGTATTTAGAACTTTAATGTCACATGCTCTTCAAACTTGAGAGAAAGCAACATATAACTGACCATGTGCGAAAACAGGTTCAGGTAGGAATATGCCTACTCTGTCTATAGTTTGTCCTTCTGATTTATTAATAGTCATCACAAATGCTGGCATCACGGGAAACTGTCGTTGAATCAATTTAAATGGGAGGCCAGTGTCAGATGGGGACAAATCAATTTTTGGAATCAGAACAACCTCTCCCTCTTCAGATCCTGTTAATACTTCAGCTTCGATAATGTTAGGTTGTAATCTTTTGAAAATAAATCTGGTACCATTACAAAGACCCCACTTACTATTAAGATTTCTCAATAGCATGATTATTGCACCCACTTTCAATTTTAATTTATGACACAGCATTCCTGAAGGAGTAATACTATTAAGAAATTTGGTGGGAAAATTTTCCTTTTCAGCTTCATCTGTGAAATCAATGGAATCATCACTCAAATATGTGTGAAAATCTCCATCAAGTATATCCAAAATTTCTTCATTTAATTTTTGAATGTGCTCATTTTTTGGACAAAGAATTGCACATTTAGATATATTTTTAATATTCTCTATAGATATAGTATTTCCAAAGGTAGCTTCAATAATAGATCCATTACAAATCATTTCACAGGGGATTTCAATAATATCCATTCCTAAATGAAAACTGCTATCAAGTTTGCCATCTCTAAGTTTTACTAACCATTCACTCTAATCAGAATCCTCTGATCTCATATTTGTTGTAAGAGACAACTTTCTGAAACATCCCCAAACATTGCAGTACTTTAAACTCGTTTGTACTATGGCTGATCGCATAGCATGCGGTACAATACTGAGACATTGTCGAAAATCCCCTCCAAGAAGGAGAACTTTCCCACCAAATACAACATTCAAATTCATAATTTCTCTTAGTAATCTGTCTATGGCATTTATAGCATGACTGGATGCCATGGTGCATTCATCAATAATGAGAAGTTGGGCCTTTCTAATAGTTTTAGCAACTTCACTGTTTGTATAGAGTCTGGAACAATGGTTCTCAACCTTCTGGCCCTTTAAATACAGTTCCGCATGTTGTGACCCAACCATAAAATTATTTTCGTTGCTACTTCATAACTGTAATGTTGCTACTGTTATGAATCATAAAGTAAATATCTGATATGCAGGATGGTCTTAGGCGACCCCTGTGAAAGGGTTGTTCGACCGCCAAAGGGGTCGCGACCCACAGGTTGAGAACCGCTGGTCTAGAAATTGAAGTTTCATTTAATAGAATCAGTAATTTATATTGGGAATGAAAGGTGCTTCCACGGAGAAGTAAATTTGAAGCAATTCCTGTAGACGCTGTGGGTAAAACAGTACTACCACGACCTCTAATATAATGTATTAAAACTTTATAAAGATATGCCTCCATGCTCCAAGGGCCAGTTCCTGCCTCAAACCTCGCCCTCCCGGGGAACAGCTCGGGGAGGGCGCAGCCCATGGCAAGGCGACCCAGGACTCAGTGCGTCCATGCTCCGAAAGCCGGTTCCTGCCTGAAACCTTGCCCTTACCGGAAACAGCTCAGGGAGGGTACAGCCCTTTCCAAGATGACCCCTGCAGGACTGACTTCCTTCTGGTTGGTCAAGCCTCAGTCATGATGTGTTACACCCAGGGTTTTTATATAAATAGATTATCCCAGAAAGGCTATCTCTGAAACCTTAAAATACATTAGAATCCCTTGTCTTATGAAGGGGTCACCAACTCATTTGCATCAGGAAGAGATGTTCACCACAAAGTGAATAGATAGCAGACATACAATGTGGTGAACTTGGGGGTGTAGTCCAGTCTTAGGAGGATGGCTGCTCATCAGCTCTAGCAAATCTTTCCATTCTGGACTCTGCCCGGGCTTCTGATTTCAGAAGAGAAGACAGAAACCTGGCTTTATGTAAAATGAGCTCAGAGTTTCTAAGGACACGTGAAAAATGATAAGGACACATAAGAAATTAGTAAGAACCTAGTGAAAACAGGGAGCTTTATGCACATTAATTAACTTACTTCAAAAATATTAAATGTCATATTCTGGAGCAAAAAATGATAAATGCCTTAGTTTGAGCCTCTATAACAGAATACCAAAGACTGGATGGCTTCAAAAATAAACATTTATTTCTCACAGTTCCGTAAAATGGGAAATTTAAGATCACGACACTGACATATCTGGTGCCTAGTGAGCTTCCCTGGTTGGCAATACTGCATGTGTATTGTCGAACATCAGTGCCACAAAAGTAACACATATGGACTCCACAGGAAGAAGGTAACAGAAGCTACATGTTAGGTTCTTTGCCTGGACTCTGCCCTATGCCATTCTTCCTTTGTTCAATTTTACTCTGCATCCTTTCTTTATAATAAACCATAACCATGAGTATAATCACCTTCCATGATTTCTGAGACTCTTAGCAAATCACTCATCTTCTGGGTGGTCTCTTGCAGGGATGTTCCTCTAAACTTTTGCAGTTGGCTTAAACTCTCAAACTGGCTATCTGGATTAAAGTCCTAAATGACTTTACCTTTAATACACACACACACGCACACACACACACACACACACACACAATATCAAATAGTTTTCCAGCTTTCAGTGATATTGAGAGAAAAGCAATCAAGAAAATATTGGATCTCTACTCAGAACAATTTTTGTAAATGACATAGAGAAAGCAATTCTCTGAAGGTAGAAAGTTTTCTAGACTGAAATATAGAGAACAAGATTTGAACTGATTAGAGTTAGATCAAAATGACAATCATGATTATAAGAACACCTAGTATTCTACATGTCCTAAATAAGTTCAGTTCAAGGTACTAAAAGCACTTATAGCTGAAATGATAGAATTATTATGTGGTAATCTTGAAAAATCACACAAAACACAAATATCTAGTTTCGATATTGGCAAGATAAAGGGTTTTATAATTGATACATAGGTATATATTTATATGAAAATAAAAAGAGACTAGATTGAACTTTGATTGTTAGTGGGGGAAAAATTCCTTACTGATTCATGGGAAGGACATCAGGCTGTTGCTTAGGTTCACTAATTATAAGCCAATTCAGAATACAAACATCTATTTGAAAGCTATCTGCTTCGTTATCAGAAATAAGATCTGGGGCTGCTCTGAGGTAAATTTTATTTAATTCCAAATGACTCAGAAAACACACTAATGTGTCTTCTGCACATTAGTTCAAAAATGATAAACTGAATGCTATTGAGAAGATGAAGTAAAATGAGTAGACATTTTTAACGTAGCTGAAAGGTTTGAGTATAAGACTGTATCCTTCAAATATCTGAATAGTCGTAATATAGAAACACACATACTTCCATCTACATGGCAATGATGGGTGGAACTAATTCCAGTATGCAATGAGCTCAATGTGGGTAGAACTTTTTAATAATCATGGCTGTCTAAGGGTGGAATGAACAAATATGAATTCTTTGGAGTAGGGTGGGAAAACCTTTACAGGGAATACTCAATATGGTTTAATATTTCTTAGTTAAGTAAATTTTAAATAAATGATCTTTAAAGTGATTTTTAAAACTGAGTCGTCTTTAATCACCATCAAACCTTCAGGTTTCACATCTTTATTTCTTTTTATATTTTTATTGATTTCAGAAAGGAAGGGAGAGGGAGAGAGAGAAACATCAATGATGAGAGAGAATCACTGATCAGCTGCCTCCAGCATGCTCCCTACTGGGGATGGAGCCCACAACCTGGCCTGTGCCCTGACCAGGATATGAACCATGACCTCCTGGTTCATAGGTGGATGCTCAACTGCTGAGCCACACCCGGCTGGGCTTCACGCCTTTATATTTATCTTCCTAGCCCAGGATAATTTAGTAATAGCAAATTAGAAGTAGGGAGAAGTAGTTTCCAGAAATGACCTAACATTTATAGAATTCCCTAATATGTGTTTTGCATACACTACTTAATTTATTCTGTAGAAAAAGCTTACTATGAAGTCAATTTTGTAAGAGGAGGGATAAGTTTAAGTATTGAAATAATCCACCCAAGATAAAACAGCAAATGAGTTAGTAAGAGTCCACATTCTGTCCAAGTCAGATCTTTCTACTTGTAATGGCCACATTGCTTCTCAAACCATCTCTTTCTAGTGCAGCGGTTCTCAACCTGTGGGTCGAGACCCCTCTGGGGGTCGAACGACCCTTTCACAGGGATCGCCTAAGACCGTCGGAAAACACATATAGAATTACATATTTTTGTGTGATTAATCACTATGCTTTAATTATGTTCAATTTGTAACAATGAAATTGGGGGTCACCACAACATGAGGAACTGTATTAAAGTGTCGCGGCATTAGGAAGGTTGAGAACCACTGTTCTAGTGGCAGGAGATGAGCACCAACAGCAAGTCAATGAAGGAATGATAGAGCCTCCTTGTAAATCAGATTCAATATTTTACAAAGCATGGCTGCCTGGGGCCATTTAGTGTGGGTACAAACCACCTCCTCTATTTCAAAAAGCTCTTTAATGTGTCACTGAATTATAAGAGTATAACAACTGAAATTCATTTTAGTTTACAAGCTCCACGTCATCAAGAAAATACGAGGGTATGTTGAGTAAGCTATGTGTAAGAAAATCAATGCCATTGCTATTTTTTTTTAAGAAAAAAAATTTCATGAATTGTTTCATTGCTTCAAAAAATTGCATTGACTGAGGTTTATATAAAAATCATCTAATGTATTTTGCAATGGAGTTTAGAAGTGTTCTGGAATCATCTGTGAACTATATGGATATCTGGTAAAGTCATCTGTATCATTCAATTTCAAGTGACAGAAATTCAAATGGAACCAGCTTAGACAATAAAGAAAACTTATCAGAAGGTTCTTTTCTAACCACAGGAAGGAAAGAGGCCCAGCTAAGCCTCAGAGATAAGTGAACAAAGCAATGATCTTCCCCAGGAGTCCTTCTCTCTATCTTTTGTCTTTCTGTTCTTCTTGGTCTCTCTCATTTCATCTTCCACTGCAGGTGGACTTTCTCTGTGTTAGGAATAAATGGCATTACCTCTTGTGGGATTTATTCCAGAGACTACACCTTTTCTTAGTCCTATTTGAAAATCATAAATAAGAACTCTACCTACTTAGTTTAGCTCAGGTGTCTAACAATGAGACAATCAGCTGTTTCCATGAGAAAGAGTTCACATAGAATCAAAATGACCCCTGAAGGACCAAGCTAGGAAATTATAAGCCAAGGAGATACCACAATTTATATCTATTACATTTGGCCTCCAGTTGAATTAGGACTTTTTAGGAAAAAATTCTACCAAAACATAAACAAATCTTAAACATAAAATGTTTGGGCACTTGATGGGATAAGTTTCAATTATACAGAAAATATACCTATTTAGGACAGTTCATTATTTAATGATCATATGGGACAATATATATATTTTTTAGTAAAAGCCCTTTCTCAGTAGCTTCTTAGCATTACTAGAGCATTAAATTGTTAAACTAATGGTCAAAGCCCTTTCGGGTGTGATTGGGGTTCTACGGAAAAACTGAGTCCTTGATTACACAAATTTCCATATAATTTTTTTTTATAACTTTTTTTTTTTAAATATATTTTATTGATTTTTTACAGAGAGGAAGGGAGAGAGACAGAGAGCCAGAAACATCGATGAGAGAGACATCGATCAGCTGCCTCCTGCACATCTCCCACTGGGGATGCGCCCGCAACCCAGGCACATGCCCTTGACCGGAATCGAACCTGGGACCCCCCAGTCCGCTGAGCCAAACCGGTTCTGGCCCATATAATTTTTTTGTAAAATATTCTAAGAACTATTTAATCTTCCAGCTCAATTGTTCTAAAACATTAGTTTATGAGTTAAGGTGAAAGTGAGGAACATTATTCTCTTTTACTGAGGCAGAAGCCAAAACTCAGTGAGAGCAACACATGAAAATGTATTATAATGATTAGAAGAGGCTTAAAAATGTATGTTCCAATGACGGCTATATAGAGACAGTTCTCAACTGGAATACTATTTATGTGAAAATTCAAGGAGCTGCCACTAAGAGAGAGTTTATGCCGAAGGCAAATTGTCAAATCTGAAATGTAAGGCCTAAATGCCGGCCTTGGACAGATTAAAAAACACACACAGCAAATAGACTGCATTGTTGTAGGCGGAAGCTCATTTTCAGAACTACATTGCTCAGCACTAAAGTGGACAGTCTAATCAGTTCCTCTGCAGAAACAGCAACATTTTTACAAATGAAAGAAAATCTACAGAGATGAAGCTGTGACTGGAAAATTTGATCCACATGGTTGTATTTTTAGATCTGTCAAAGATTGACCTCCATTTGCAGTTTTTATAGCAATAGTTTAATGTAAAATTAACCGATATGTAGCATTTCTATATTGCATGAAGTTGTGCTATATATTACATCTTATCTATTATTTCTAGAAAGGTCAAGTATTCCTTTTATTAGAGCAAATAGTTTTTTTTTTTTCTTTTAAAGCTAATCAAATGGGAGTTAGCCTATTCTGCATAGATTTTTATGTAGGATTATGGTTCATTAACCCCAAATCATTATCTGTGATAAGAATGTTTGGTGGATATTTGCAGAGAATGGAATGTACTCTTTTCTTTTACTTTCAAAATATTTAAAGGGTAAAGTGATGGTGAACATATGGGGAAATTCTCACTGCTGGAAACCAAACAGGAGATTTCTTATTTTTTCATCAGCTTGTGGGAAAATCTTGAGTGCGGAAAAATAGTGAATTTTCCATACTTAAAGCAGACACAACTTGGTTGTTTTCACAGGCATATCATTATTATTTCATAGATAAGTGAGTATATGAGTGTGTCAACACATATATACATGTGCGTGGGTAAGTAACATGGTGACCAGGGTAAAAAGCTCTAGAGAAAAACCATTACCCAGGTTTAAACTGTGCTTTTACTAAACCTATTATTGGCAATTCAGTTGACAATCATATTACTGTGTGATATTCAAATGTCAAATGCATATCTCATTTTCAACTAAGACCATTACATCATTCCTTGTCAAATGCACTGAAATATTGCTAGGGCTAGCTCTGATTAGATAAGGGACCTCATGCTGGTGTTAGCAAATCCAACCCCAGGGATTGATTCTCAAGCTGAGGGAAACGGCAAAGTTATTATTGATGATGGTGCCAAAGCTAACAGGTTTCACATGTCCTTCATGACCATATGGCTACAGCCCCAACAGCGACACTGCTAAGAGCCATTTGTTCAAGTGTCCTAGAATCATTGCTGAAAAAAAAGGTGCAAAATCCATAAATTTTAAATACCCACCAGTACGGAATCTTTTTCAAGTCACGGTGGGTTGCCTAGTTCACTGCACTTACTGGAATCATATGAAAAACAATCCTTTATGTATGTGCAGGGGTTTGTCTCATTAGAGAGGCCCTATAACATGTACATTAGAATCCAAGTCTGGGGTTTGAGTCTGGGCTCTGTGTGGTTCTAGTTGTGTGACTTTAGCAATGTTCTTAATTTCTGTAGATGTCACTTTTTCTACACAATTATGATTGTGAAAATTAAATAAAATCACGTGTGACCAATAAACGGTATCTTTTCCTATTGTGTAATTTAGCTTTATTCTCAGTTTAATGAGGTATGTAGGGTATACATGATAGTCTTGAAGAAACAGACCCAGGAGGGAAAGTGGCCTGTCCAAGGTCACATGGATAATAACAGTGGAAGAGGATCAAGCTCAGGCCCCCTGATTTGCAATCCAGTATTTGTAAAGTGTCTGTGGAGGAAAAGAAACCCTGTAAATGAGACTATAATTAAGGTACTGCTATACTTACAGAGGCAAAGTGAAATAGTGAATTGGTCCAATTACATCAATAATTCAAACCCAAAAGTACCAAAACACTTTTATGTATTATGTATGAATATTTTAGGCCAAAATATCTGAATAATTGTCCAATTATTCATAACATATTAAATATATGTATAAATCTGGTCTTTTTTTTCTTTTTCTTTTGGTGGGGGGTGGTTGATGGCAGGCTCTGAATCATGTCTCCAATTTTTCCAACTTAAATAAAGAGTATTATTTTTCATTTTCCCCTTCTAATTTGTTTTAAAATCCAGTGACGTTTTTTATTAAACTGAACTTTGTGGAAAAATGGGAAAATCCTTACTGAAATATGGTACTTCCAACTGTAATTTTGGTCTGAATTAGGCTGCTTACAAGTTCAACTTTATGCAAGAGTGACAAGCCACAGCCTTCTTTGTGGGTGTGTGTTAGGGGTGGAGTGTAGTTGGAAACCCTTTCAGCTTTTATTCTAAATACAGAATTAAATTCTGATCCTGGAGAAAATGTTTCAACCCTGTTAAAAAGGGTTATACTCAAGTCTGTCCAAGACAATTCTGATATCAGGAGTGGGCCAAAATTACAGTTATTTGAAACTAAAAGAAATTCACCTCCTCCTTTTTTTTCCTGATCTTTGCAAAGCATATACCTATTTCAAGGTAAGATTAAACTCTTCTGATTATATTTCCTTAGCTGCAGCCCTGAACTGAACATAATATCAGCATTTAAATAGGAATAAGTCACATTTAGAAAACAAGCAATAAAAGTATTTTAAACTATAGAAATACACATCAATTAGAGTAGATTAGGTATAGTTAAAATCTAGTGTCTGTACAAAAAAAAAATCTGTCAGCCTACCATCATTTGAGTTTGATAATAAATATAGTGCTTAGCAGAATATGGGAATAACGTTACCATGGACTGACAAGTCTATTATGCTTTGAAAAGGTACAATACAGAAAGTGGGAAAATGAGTGTCTGTCTTCACTGTGGAGTCTGCATTGTAGAATGATCCCTATGAGGAGGAAGGAAGAAATTCAGACTCAATAGGTTATTCTCAGTGTAATGGTGGTGTGAGTGTAGGTCCCACCTTCTCTTGCAGTTGGTAATATGTCTCTGTCTGCTAGTCAACTTCTTGGTCTTTGCTTTAAAACCTGACCAAACTGAAAGACAATGGAAGGCCCCCTCAAGCCAGACAATGGAAGGGTGTCCCAGTGCAGGTAAGATTGCCACTATCCAGGCTTTCGTAAGTCCTATCATTGGAATTTTCAACCTGTATTTAATAGTCTCTGCACTCTGCTACTCCATGTATTGGCTTGAGTATGAAAGGGAGGAGGAGGGGCACTGCATTTACAAGGAGATTGATGGGAGAAGTGCCCCACACATAGGAGAACCACAATAGACCTTTATTAACTGGACATGAAAGGAAGTCTAAAAAACAGAAAAGAGAAAATGCTAGAAAAATAACTAGTCATAGGTGTGTGTGTGTGTGTGTGTGTGTGTATGTGTGTGTTTAAGGGGGGAAATGCCTACTTTCAAACTTCTCTTGCACTTATCACAATTCACTTTTTTCTCACCGTACTATAGAAAGGCCACATCATGAATTACATAAACTAGAATAAAAAGAAAAAAAATATTTTGCCAAATTGGGATTGCTAAGGTGCTAATTAAAATAATTTATTTAAATAGCAGTCCTTCCTATATTCTTTGGTCCCAAAATCCTATTTCTTAAGGAAATAATTACAAATATGCACAGATTTAACTATAAGTCTACAGAAGAATTTCAACAAAAAATTAAAGTAGGTGACTTACTAGAAATAGAATAATATATGTATATAAATAATGGAATAAAATTAGATAATTAAAATGGCATTATAAACAATTTTAATTTAGTTTGTACATACCTATTCAGTTCTTACTATGGGCCAGATCCTGACCAGGCACTGATTTGCAGTGGTATCTCCTTTTGTGGACCTCCCATTCTATCAGTAAGAAAAAAATGGAAATAATTATTTATTTGTTCTTGAGATGAGTGTGATCATATTTTAACTGGGAAAAAAAACTGGTTAAAGGACATTGTGCTTCTGATTTTTTAAATATGTATATGTATGTGTATGTATATGTATATGTGTACACATAGTCACCAACACACATATGCACTTTGTATCTGTTAGCTATTGCTGCATAACAAATCACCTCCCCCCCCCAAAATCACTTATTATCACTCATGCATGTGTGCATCACTGTAGGTCCATGGATTGACTAGAACAGCTCTGCTCCAGTTTTCTCATCTGCCTTAGAATAGTATGCTAGCCTGAGCCTGTTTTTCTTATGGTAATGTCAGAGCTACATGAGAGAAAATAGAAGCAGAGGAAGTCTCTTCAGGTCTAGGCTTAAGAATATACAATGAAAAAAAAATAGAAAAACTGCAAGTCACCTAAGTACAATATTAGTTACTTGGGTGGTAAGATTGTATGTAATTTAATTTTTTTCTGTTTATCTTTTCTAAACTTAAACAAAAAAATGCACTTTTCATAATCAAATTACAACCAAAAGTTATTTTAAATATTTTACCAAACTGAATTTTCACAGGTTTCTATTTCTTATGTCTTTAAAAAAAAATAATTATTCATATAGAAGGGAAGACAACTGGAGAAAAAGATCTAATATTTTATGATGCCTATATATCAATTGGTCACAAGTACCTAATGTGTTCCTGGACTGCCTTTGAATATAAACTTTTTATATTAGGGGGGAAAAAAAGCCTTTCTTCCTATATGTTCTTCACTTGTGCACAAAACACTTCACTTCTGATGCTCTGGTCAGCCAATGCGTGGGGTTTTCCTCCCACCAAGCAATTCTCTGAGACACCAGCTGGGTGTGCTACAATTTAACTCATTCTGGGACTATTTACCCAGAAATAACATCAGACCCCATAGGGTAAGAGCTCAGTCCTTCAGGATTATGCCCACCCATTTCAGATGTCAATCACATGTCCAGGTTGTCACCCGAGTATCTACTAGATCAGCTACACATCTGAGGTTCCCATGACCCCTCCTCAGGTTTGTGTAATTTGATAGAGAAGATGACAGAACTCAATAAAACGCTTAACATTTTCCAGTTTATTAAAGGACACAGATGAATAGCCAGGTGAAAAGGTACATAGGATGAGGCCTGGGAGTGTCTTGAGCATAGGAACTGTTCCCGTAGAGTTAGGGTGCATCACCCTCCTGTTACTTGGTGGTGTGCACAAACTTGGAAGCTCTCTAAGCCCCGTACTTTTGAGATTTTTATGTAGGTTTCATCACACAGGCATATCAATTATTAATTCCATTTTCAAACCCTCTTTGCTCTAGAGAAATAGGGGGTAGGATTGAAAAATTCTAAGTTTCTGAATATGGGTTGGTCTTTCTGCTGACCAGCTTCCACACAGGAATCCATCCAGAGTTGCCTCTTTTGAACAAAATAGTGCTCTTATCACTTAGGAATGTATAAGGATTTTAGGAATCCTGTGTCAGGAGCTGGGGAAAGAGACCAATAGATATATTTCCTATGATCCTTTATACCACTGATGAAGTGGTAAAGAATTATGAAACTAATATTATCCTAGTTTATTTATTTGCTTTCCTCATTGAAGAGAAACACACACTCAAAATAAAGAATTTTAATTGGTTTACAAAGATAAAAAATCTCATTAAATTTATTTTTATTTGCATGTATACAACTCTACAATTCAGTGTTTTGATATGGAAGGAAACTAGATAACACCTTGAGATGTTGGTTTGCAGAGGATGCATGGTCCTTCATCACACATCATTCCTCATAGTGGAACATAAAAGGAATGCTTAATGTTCAACCTCTGATTTTTTTCCCTTTCCTTTCTCTTGTAAGTGGGTGTTTTTTTTCTTGTCCTATTGACTGGTTCAAGAAACCTTTTTTTCCTTCTTCTTCTTTTTTTTTTGGTACCATGATTAGATTGAGTGGTAGATGTTTCTAGTGAATCATTCCACCAATTAGGCTAAAATATTAAAAGACAAGTAACTTGAGAAGGAAACTTGCATTTCTATAGCACTTTGCAGCAGATGTATCCTATTTACTGCTTTATTTTATTGCTTAATGACTGGATCTGCAGTAATTGCACCATTTGACAGATATTTATTTGTAAAATGTGATTCATTCAGTCAGACACTTTTAGAATGATTTTCATGCCAAGTGTTAAAATGGTGTAGGCTTGAGTAGCTCTTTCAAAAGATGCAAACACGCATGTAAATTCCATGCACCAGGCACATCTACTTTTGGCTCTTTTTATTATAGAAATATTCCAGTTGACAAAGAGTGCTAGTGAATAGACGGCAGGGACTTCTGGACTTTAATCAACCGCAATCACTGGCAGGGTTCAGAATTAATTTCCTAATCATGAATCACCTGCAGACAATGAATCACGTTCTAGAGAACTTTGCCAAGTAAAACAAGCCATCATGCCCTGTACAACTTTTGAGGACAGGGCCATGGAAACTCATTTGACTAGCATAGTTGAAATAGTGAAAATAAAAGAATACTGGAGAAGAGTGGAACAAGCTATCCAACAGTGTCTGGTGACTTTCAGCTGTACAGAGACAAGCAAATCAAGAGTTCAGCATGAAACACGCTTCCTGAAATAGTCAACTCACTGGTTAGATTCTGTTCCTAAATTCTAGCTGATGAAAATCAAGGTAAAGGATTTTTTTGTTAATAATTTTTGGCTATGAATGTTTCTACACAGTATAGCACAGACACCGGAACATTTTCACCCAATCTTTAACCAAAGTATTAGAAACGTTTTCTTCAGTTTGTGGTTCAGGCACTGTCTCTCTATGAAAAGAGAGGAATGGGGAGATTCAAACAAATGTGCAATATGCAGGTAGCTCCCATGAAGAAACACTTTTGAATGAAAGACTTAAGTCACTTATATATTTAAATTGTTGTTATGACTGCCTCAATTTTTTATTTATTTTCCCTTCCAGACATGCAAACAAAGGAACCAGTGACCTTTATTAGTTTCTAGACATTATAGAAAAGCTGAGATAAATTTCAGTTGCAAAACACACAACACAATGTTTAGCATTTTACATAATGTCGTCAAAATAAGAACTGATCACTTAAAAATTAAATATTTGTATTGTTAAATTTGAATGACATTAATTTCAAACTACATCAACAAGTAAACAATATATAATAGTAAAAAAGTAAAAACTTGGCCAACCCCAAATATTTGATATATACTGCTCCAAATCATGCATGGTATTGCAAAGAAAAAAATAAGTAGAAAATTCTTATTTAGAAAAAATACTGATAAAAAGAATTTGTGAAGACATTATTAGACAAATATAAAACTCAACCAAAGACTAGACAACAGCTTTGTTTGTAAACTGACTTGAATTTTTTTAATTGATTGATTGATCATTGAATGGGAAATATTTACCTTTATAGATTGATCCAATTTTGGTATATAAAAAAAGAAGCAAGATTCATGTCATATGGCACAGAATGAAATAATTTTCCAGACGGGCAATCACTATTTCATTTTAGACCATGAAAACAGGTAAATCGAGCTATAAAGTATCTATTGTCAGCCACTTTAGGCAGGAGAATGGAACACATTAACCATTATTATTATTGAGTGAAACTAGCTGGAATTTTTGTCTTTGACTATGTACCATTCTCTGTCCTTCACAGCGTTTTGTTTTCAGACCTAATTATTCCCCCTTAGCTATTGATTGCCTTGGCACCTGAGCTTACAGTTCTTCACCCTTCCACAGGTTCTGTTATCACTGAGTGCCTGGAAAGATGTGTATTCAACCCAAACAAACCCTTAGCTCTCAGCATGTTGGCCTCATCTCCAGTGGTTTTTACTTTCCACTGGAAAGTAAATTTGAGACCTTACTCTCTACCTGAAGCTATTCTAGCTCTTAAATTATAAATTCAGACTCTATGATTATTTGACCCAAAATGCTTATTCTCTGACTGTTGCTTAATTATTTCCAGTAGTTTAGTCTTTACTCTCATTGTTTAGCCACTTAACAAATAGTATGAAGAGCTCTATGGGTACTTTATACTATTCTAGACACTGGATTTCCCAGAGTTAGCCCAGAAGTCACTGATGCCTGCTTTTATGGAGCTTACATTCAAACCCTGCTTCATTCTCTTGATCAACTTTTCCATACTTCTTTCCTATGCAGCTTACATCCCATAGTCTATCATTTCAGTTACTGTTTCTAATATCCTAACTTCTTTGCTCCTTATTTGTCCATAATCTATTGGCAGACAACCATGCCTGGAGGACTCCAACCACCTCCCTTTTCAGTGTATTCACCTCAGTGGCTGAACATAATTTGGAGGAAATTACATAACTGTGCCGATAAATGCCACAATAAATTCATGATATCCGCAAGAGCAATGGAGCCTCACCACATCCAAGAAATCCTTTCTTCTATGTTTTCCTAGCTATTTTTCTAGATCCCTTGGTACTTACTTATTTCAAACAGACAAGCAAGCTTAATAATGTTGGCATCCAGGGCAAGCAGTTCCAAATGGACCCACAAATCAACTCTATAATTCCTGCTGTTACTAACAGATGACGGTGATTATTATCAATGATCAACATCTGGAAGCATCCTTCTTTAAGGGCTCAGAGACTAAGGCAAATAGAAAAGGTTCTGGGCTTTTGTGAAACAGCTATTTTACTATGCCTTGAAGTTAAACATTTTATTGGGTCTAACTTTAATATTCATTTTATATTCAGCAAGAACAGTTAAAGTAGAAAAGCTTCAAGTGTTGTGAGTAGAGAAACAACAAGCATATATAACCTCCCTAGGCTACCTGACCAGCATCTGAAACACAAGTTGGTTAAGGGTACATCAAAACTTAGTGACTGGAGAAGTGATTTGACATTTTTGTGCCTTGGTTTTCTATAAAATATGCATAGTAAAACCAACCAGTTTAATAGGGCTGTTATGAGGATTCAGTGGGAAATATGTGTAAAGTGTTTAGAACATTATCTGGCCCCTCAGAAAATGTTAGCTATTATTACTGATCCCATTTCCATTCATAATTCTGACTCCTCTATCTCCTTCCTGCCACAGCAAATTTATTTAAAATACCATATGGCCCTGACCAGTTTGGCTCAGCATCGGCCTATGGACTGAAGGGTCCTAGGTTTGATTCTGGTCAAGGGCATGTACCTTGATTGCGGGCACATCTCTAGTGGGGGGTGTTCAGGAGGCAGCTGATCGATGTTTCTCTCTCATGGATGTTTCTAACTCTCTATACCTTTCCCTTCCTCTCTGTAAAAAATCAATAAAAATATATATTTTAAAAAAATAAAAAAATAAAATACCGTATGTTTTTAACCTCCATTTCCTCATCTCTCTTCCCCATCTCTTCACAGCACCACTCCCCTGAATCTGTCCTCATCAGGTCACCAATGACCTCCTTGACATGAAATCTTCTAGCCTTTCCTCCTGATTCTTGCTTTGTTGACCTGTTAGCATCACTTGACAGTAGTGGCCACTCTCTTCTTCCTGAAACAGTCTTTCTCAAGCTCATATGAAGAGACACATCCTTTGATTTCTTCCTGTATTTCAGGAGACAGCTTCTCACCCCTCTTTTCAGGATTGCCATCTGCCTACTTTTTAATATTGGTTCTGAAAGGTCCTATCATAGTTCTTACGTTCCCACTCTCTACTCTTTTCACTGGCGTATCTAATATACTCCCATAGAATTGTCATCTCCACTTTGTAGGGTGAAGGCTACGCTACTATCAGAGAAAAGGAATGAGCTAAAGAATGAGGTTTATCTCTTTCTTACCTAAAGTCCACGGGCACATGGTCCAGCACGGCAGCAGCTCTGCTCCATGTAGTCACTCAGGGATCCAGCGGCTGTCATGTGGCTGCTCTGCTTCCCTGCATCATTGTCTGCTGTTTGAATCTGTGTTTCTGTTAAGTCCAGGGTTCTAAGGGAGGGAAAAGAAATGAGGAAATTCAGGAAGAAAGTCTGAAGCCATTGTCGGCAAACTGCGGCTCTCGAGCCACATGCAGCTCTTTGGCCCCTTGAGTGTGGCTCTTCCACAAAATACCACGTGCAGGCGTGCAGGTACAGTGTGATTGAAACTTCGTGGCCCATGTGCAGAAGTCGGTATTTTGTGGAAGAGCCGGTATTTTGTGGAAGAGCCACACTCAAGGGGCCAAAGAGCCGCATGTGCCTCGCGAGCCGCGGTTTGCCGAGTCACAGTTTGCCGACCACTGGTCTAGGGTATTTAGTGTCAACAGGGTCATTGGTAAACCTGGTGAGGACAGATTCAGGGTAGTGTGGGTGTGAAGAAATGGCAGAGATGCGAGGAAATGGAGGATACAAACAGGTGTCATTTTATTTTATTTATTTTTTAAAGAGGTGGTATTTAAAAGAAATGTGCTGTGGCATGAGGGAGAGTGAGAGCTGGGAGGGTGGGTTTTAGTGGATAACTGGCAGTCTCCACCACACCATTTAAAGCCAATAGCTAGAAATGCTGTATTTGAAGTTAAGACCTGCTTTCTTTGCTTCAGACTCAAACATGTAACTGTTTACTGGACAGGTCCACTCCAAGCTCCCACTTATACCTTAAATTCAGTTTCTCCCAAATGGAATTTATAATCTCCTACATTCCATGATTCCTATACTTCAGTCCTCCAGGAACAACTTTTCATTCCATGTTTCCCATCACAGCATGGATTTCCCCAACACAGAGAATTTTGTGCCATCCTTCGTTCTTTTGCCTCTATCACTCTTGACCTCCTCTCATATCAAATTTATCCCAATGGCCTATTGACACTCTATTCTAAATATCTCTCAAGTCCTCAGACCACTGCCATTTTACCACCTTGATTATGTGTTCAGCCTCCATTGTTACCCTGTTTAAATTTACAAATACTCTCTATTTTCTGAATCAATTTGATTCCTCATTTTGGACAGCAAGTTCAGGTAGAGAAGGAGATTAAGTTACTGAAATCTATTTAGTATAGTGACTAGCAAAGCTTTGGCGAGTGGAGGATTTATATAAAAACTAGAAGCCTGATGCACAAAATTCGTGCACGGGTAGGGTCCCTAGGCCTGGCTGGTGATCAGAATGATTGAGGCCTTCAGGCTGACGGCTGGGGCCTCCCTTCCCCGGTTGCCGGCTGCCAGCCCGGGCCTTCCTTTGTTTCGTGCTGCCCTCTAGTGGCCAGCGCACATCATAGCAAGTGATAGAACTCCTGGTCTCCTGGTTGAACTCCTGTGGGGACACTTTGCATAGTAGCTTTTTATATAGAGAGATGGATCTGAGCCCAGCCAGTGTAGCTCGGTGGTTGGGTGTCAACCTATGCACCAGGAGGTCATGGTTCAATTATCAGTCAGGCCACATGCCCAGGTTGCAGGCTCAATCCCCAGTTGGGGGCATGCAGGAGGCAGCTAATCAGTGATTCTCATCATTGATGTTTCTATCCCTCTTCCTTCTTCTCTGAAATCAATAAAAATACATATATTTTAAAAATGTATCTGAGTCTCTTCATGCCTGAGTTGAGGCACTATGAGCTCTACTAAAGATTGTGCAGATAGCGAGGAATTCTTGCATTCTCCAAAATGAATTTCAAGTGATCTTTCTAAAATACAAATCCAGTTCTACTACATATGTAACTTTTCAATGGCTTCCTGTCACCCTTAGAATAAAGTCCAAATTCTTAACATGGCTTAGAAGTCTCACACCCTCCGATTTCTACTTAATCTTGCCACTTTTCACCCTGGACTTTTGACTCAAGATAAATCATCCCTTCTAGTTCTCTGCATGTACCATCTCTCCCTTGTCTTGAGACCTTTGCATATGTCATTCCATTTGTCTTTAACTCTCTTCCTTAGCCTTTGACCCTTTGGCCTAATTCCTAATCATCCCTCACAGAGCAACTTAGTTATTATGTCTTCCAAGGCAGTCGTGGGACTTTCACTGGCAGATGGGATTAGGTGCATTTTACTAATTGTCCCGTTAGCACCTGGTTCTTATCCTCCATTACATTTATAAAGCTTAGTTATAATTTTAAAAATCTATTTACCCATTAAAAATGTATACTCAGATGACAGTTTTTCTGTTCACTGTTGTCTCTGCAGAACTTGGATCGAGTTTAGAATGTAGTAGATGCTTAAAAATGTTTATCAAATGTTCATTTACTATTTTTATATATGGATAGTTTGAATTGAGAATGAAAGTCTTACAAAGGCATTTCATGGTAATTAAAAGTTCTTGACACAATTATTTACTCAATGATATTTTTAATTGGAAAAATAATGCAATGACATTTGAGAGTAATGAGCTAAAGTGAATGATGTCAGGATAGACATGGAAATATCAGAGTCTGCCTGACCTTGGTCTCCCTCCCTCGCCTGAGTCTTCCTGCACAGTCCACATGTATAGAGCTCTTGCCCTAGCCCCTCAGTCTGGGTCCCCAATAGCTGCATTTAACTATTTCAGTGAAGGCGAAACAGCGATTCCACCAGTGGTTCCAGCAAACATAAATCAGGTAAGCATCTGTTACTTACAAGAAGAAATATGAATGTTGTCTTCATAGGACTAACTGGGTGTAGTCATGGATATTTTGCAAGGGTATTTGGGGGCTTGACTGCCCATGAATCAGTAGCATACTAGTGTTTTTAAATTTCATTGCTACAACTAATTACACTGTTATATTTTGAACCTAACATTGAGTCCTGCACTGAACTAGAGCTGTGTTGCAGCATCAAACTCTTAATATCAGGCCTCTAGGGTTAAATTCATTTAGAAGATAATTTATGTCCAAAGACATAAGAGAAAATCTTATTGCGAAGTATATTTACATGGAGTAAGACACTAGGCTCAAGGTTCCGTCCTAAAATACAACATATGTGTAGCTAACAGAAAGAGAAAAAGGAGACAGCCCTCTGATACCTCTAACAGCAACTGTTCTTGAGCCCGGTCCTACCAGCATCCCTGTGGTTTTGCACTTGGAGACATCTGGGACATGGTCAGGGAAAGCCGGTTATGCTCTAGGATGCTACAGTCTGTGGAACGATGATCCCTTAGAGATGTGAAGAGAATTCCCAATAGTTGTGTATGTTCCCCATGAAAAGAGTCAGATCCTTTCTTAATTGCATTATTCTTCTCTTTGATTCATTTGCTGTGTTTGTTATTGTTCTTACTTGTTTTTGTTCAGTTGAAAAGTCCATGCTTTAAAAAATATATGTTAACGAGTCATACACTTGAAGAAACTTTCAGAGGACATTGTGTAATCTGAAAGAGCCATGGGTCTCACTGTTTCTAAAAATTTAAACATTCTCAGACTTGCTCTGGATGAAGAATCTAGTCTATGCAGACATCGATCAGCTGTCTTTCATCTTCCTCCACTTCTTGCTCAAATTATGTGTGAAACTATAGCATTGCAGAACTGGCTGCTCCCCAGTGAATCCTAAGCTGTCCTAAAGATCATTTTCTACCACCCTGAAGGTTTCACTACAACTACATTTAATTGGCACTGGTGGGCAATTCATCGGGGGCGTTGCAGTGTGACTACTCAGGAAATGTCTGCCTGCCATAGTGCTGGCAAGCTTGTTCCTCTGAAATCTCACAAGATCACTTGTCGAAACGTTTTGTGCTGCAACGTTGATGATATGCCCAGTTCAATCAATCAGCAAATATTTATGTTAAAGGCCTGTTCTATCACTACTGCTAGCATGAAAGCTCCCCTCTGTTGGCCAAAGTGCTCATGTGAATGGTGTTCAGGCAAGGGTCAGGGTGATCTTTGTCTGACCCCAGTGGATACAGGCTATTGTTCCTAGCCCCTCCCACATGGAAAAAATCAATTAATCCACCAACAAATAATTATTGAACATCTACTGTGTGTCCACATTTTAAGTAGGCTTGTATTTCTTCTAGTCTGGAGAAACTTTCAAACCAGGGTTATTCCCTCCTTCTTTCTTTCCCGCCCTCTTTCAGTAACAGTTGATGATATAAGCACTTCACATTTATATAAAATTGAGAGCCAGATGCATTTCAGACCTCCTCCCTCCTGTTCAGCTAAAGATGACCCAAATCTGTGGAGTCTTCCACAGTTGTCTGGCCTCACACAAGTCCTACTTGTATGACTCGAACTTGGGACTGATTCAAACTACATTTCTCAGAGCCACACTACTCAGCAGCTGCTTATTCGGCCGTGTCTAAATTTGGTATCCATTTCTTCACCCCCTGCCCCACTCACCAGCTCTATGATTCACTTCAAGGTGGCTGTTGGCCTGGCCCTACATTCCACTCAGTTCGCCGTATGGTCATGACTGAACTTCTTGTCACTCAGATCAAAGACATGTTTTTCTCTATCTTTGACTTGTCAAAAGGCAGAACAGCATAATAGTACACAAACCTTGGCACTCTGAAGTAGACAGCCTTGGGTGAATCCTAACTCTTCTACTTACTAGTTATGTGATTTCTAGAAAAGTACTCCACCTCTCTGGGCTTCACGTTCTCATTCCATAAAATGGGAATGATAGTAGTATCTGCATCATGGTATAGGTGGGAGGATTTGAGGAGTTAATATACACCCTGAGAAAATGTCTGATGCATATTAAATGCTACAGTTCTTAGCTGTTGCTACTTATTGTTACCTATACTGCTTAACAGGTTAACCTTTTTTTTTTTTCTTTAAACCCAATCTTCCATTGATCTGTATGGCATCATGTTCCTGTGTTATTCCATCCTCTTCTATAATTTTTCTCAGAATCTTTCTTCTTTTACTTAACAAATAAAGGTTTTTCTCCAACTTTCACTAACAAGGTTCATTCAGTTTATCAGTTTTTTTTATCTTGCAGCATTCTCGTAAAAAAATCCCACATTAGAATATCATGTTCACTCAAATGAATACTTTCATGGAAGGCTCTTCACCTGAAGTCTTGATTGGTATATCCACTGACCTTGACATCGCCACATGTATGTCTCACATATATATTAAATTTAATCTTTCTCCCCAAACTGGTCAGCTTCTGGTATTCCTGTCTTCATAATATAACCAGCAGTCCATTGGAATGAAGTCCAATGAATTAGACGTTTGTCAGACAGCGTCATAATTTGCATCACTGACACTCATGCCTGAAAGCCTAGGCATTTCATTCCATCCGTCTTCTTTAGATTGTGAGACTGCAGGCCCTGGGTCCTGTCTACCCCTGGACAGCGCTACCTGACCCAAGTGCAACAGAGTCACTTCATTTCTTAGCTGTATCTTACTTATGCTCTGATGTGTAGCCAGCCTTTGAATTATTTTTCCCCTAAAAAAGAGACTGTTTTATATTATATTGACTAAAATTAGACCCTCCTGAGATTCCCAAAATCACAGTAATCAAACGGGCTGGGAATTGCATGATTTTTTTTTTTTTTTTTACCTTTAGAATGGTCAGAACTATTTCAAACTTCAGCCTTTTGATGATTTCATAGATGGATAACAATGTAGTTGGTTTTACTAGAAATAAATAAATAAATAAATAAATAAAATGTAGACTTTTCTATTCTGCAACCCCAACCACAGTAAATACTTAATAATTAAATAAACATTTATTTTGTGTCCTTGATGTTCAAATGTCAGAGACCCAATTTACTATAAACCCAAAATTTTGTGATTCTGCTTTAAAAGGGTTTTTTTTTTTCATTAATATTATAGAATCTGTGTTTTTGTGTATGTGTGTGTGTGTGTTTTTAAAAAAGCATCTGGACAGTTCATTTGAGTGGCCACAAGAGAGCAGTAAGAAATTAAATCTTAGGAAGATGACTCACAGTCACACTTTACGTATGTGTCTTTTGCTAGTAAAAATAATTGAAAGACAGACCCACTTCTATTTGTTCTTAAGCTTAGAAATATAGTTTAACATTTCTTGATTTTTAAAACCCTTTAGGAAGGACAATATAGATAGCATAAGTAAATTAACTGAAAAGAACCTTGATTTGGGGCTTTTACAAACCAAGTTCACATGTGAAAATAGAAAATAATCACTCTGGGCAAAGGAACATCTTGGACGCTCACCCAGCCCATCCCTTCCGATTACTCAAGCCAGACAGAAAGGTATGTAACCCATTTACAAGGCCTCTAGAAGAAGATCTTGACATCCTGTTCCAGAAATGACCAGCACTTTAAAATGTCACTGTTGGGAAATATACTTTAGGGGACCCCTGGATCTTTTCCCAAGCCCATTCTTAATTCCTTATGTGTCCCTGCCCTTCCTTTTTCCATACAAACTTTGCCATTTTTAACTTGGAATTTTGGATGATAAATTTTAAAAATTGATTTAAAAATGGTGAATTTGCAAAATGACCAGCAATACCCTCAAAATCCAAGATACTATTAGGAACCAGTCTGAAAAAATATTAATGACCAGGGGAAAAATAGACAAAGTACATGAACAAGCAATTCACAAAAGTAGAACCTCAGATAGTCAATAAATATATGAGAAAATTGTTTATGCTTAACAGTAAACAAAAATACAAATTAAAATGGGATACTTTTATATTTCTAAATTAGGCACATGTTAAAAATAATTATAATATCCAGAAAAGCCACCCACAAACACAGGATATGTTGGAAAAACTCATGCGGGTAGTTTGGAAATATATATGAAAAATTAAAAATGTGAATTTCCATTATCCTAGCAAATTCACTGCTAGACAAATACAACTATAGGCTTTAATAATAAAAAGAATTGGGAAAAAATAAAACCTTAAATTGTCTCAAAAGAAAAATGGATTCAGTAAATTAGGATAAAGACATACAAATGTACTATTATACATATAATTAAAAACCCTTCAAATGTGCATTTATTGGCATCAAAAGTTCATGGTATATTTTAAGTTAAAATAAGATTGAAAGCACCATAGTAGGATTTAATTTAGGAAGAAATTCTTAGTGACTCCACTGAAAAAATGTCTGATTGTAGTCACCAAATAACAATTATCTCAGAGTAACGGACTTATAGATAATTTTTTCTTTCTTCTATAGAACTTTCTGTGAATTCTGCATTTGTAGTTGTTTGTTTTTAATCAATTAGCACATGTTACTTATAGAATCAGTAAAAACACAAAAAGTTGCCTCTGTAATGGGAAAAAATTCCTAGAAAATCTTAAAAGTTGGTTTAGTGACAACATGGCTTAATAAACTATGATCTATGATTATCTACATTTTCTTAATAATCTGAAAGAAAAATTCATAATAATAAGCTACCAGGCTATATGCAGGTTCTGTCTATATACTGCCAATTACTGAGAATTTAAAAAACAAAAACAAAAAAATATTCAAATTGTTGATTCATTTCATAATGTAAATAGTCTTGCTGTTGAGGAGAAAAACAAAACAAAACAAACAAAGGAAAACCCTCCTCGTTTCTTTTACTCACAAACAAGCCAGTGACTGACATCCAACCTATTTCACCTTGTCTAGATGTAAGTGATCATAATCTTGGTGATTTCTCAAGCCCATATTTAACCTACAGTTAATATAATAGAATAGCTTTCAAAAGGATTTCTATAAATGTGGCTTCTGTTGCAGCTAAAGATCTCCTCTGTAACAACAGTTTTCTAATCACTGCAGGTTGGGAAAGAAATACTGTTTTCTACTACAAGCTACTAGCAGTTCTTTATTTTTGACCCTGTTCATATTATCTCCTTGACTTCCAAAATTATCAAACTGAATATTTCCTTGGTTAGAACTCAAAACAAACTGTAAGAGAAATATTATCTTCAATGGAAGGTGGCAAACAGGGGCAGAGAGAGGCTCAGTGTGTGGTTGGTGAATGGCACAATGAAACTAGAAGGGTAAACCCTGAACCCTAGAGGCCCCACATTCTCACACCTTTTATTTTTTTTTAAACATGGAAGAGGTCCTTCATCCCAATTGCTCACATTTTTTTCCACAGCATTTTTCCTCAGCTATTTGAGGCCCATTTTTCTCCTACCACTGACCCTTTCCAGATGAAAAAAAAAAAAAAAAAGTCTATGAGAGCAAAGGTTATATTTTGTCATTTTCTCCCTGCCTATACCTGTGGGAATTGAGAGTTGGGCTGTGGTGCAAGGCAAAGCAGCCTGGTGGGGCCAGTTCAGAGGCCCCTCCCCAGTTTACCATCAATGGCCTGAGTCACCCTGAGGGAATCGCCCACTTGTACTTTATGGTTCCTAGTTTGTGAAATATGAACAGGTGTCATTGACACCCTCGTTGACACCCTGATGGTTGGTTAGCACTCCACTCCCGCACCCTTAAAAACGTATTTTATCCTTCCCAGAAAAATAAAAAATTGTGTCATGGAGATGTGAAAGCAGAAAAGGAAGTAAGTGCCTCTGTTTTATCCATCACATCTGAAAACAAGTCTTTAGCAGCCAATTAAATTGTGCTTGGTAGCCAGAGCTTTTAAATATCCTCAACTGTGTGGCTCACAGGATAGCTTAGAAGCAGGACACTGAATCTCTGCTTGCGCAATAGAGACAACATTGTCAGCAATGATGAGTACATGCAGTTGTCATGCCCATACTTCTGGCTTCCTCTGAAAAGGAATTACTTCACTGTGCCCTGGCCTTTGTGCTCTTCAGTAAGGAGGTTTCTTGAACTTCTGAGGATCTCCTGATTCTTAGTACCATCTCTCCCCACCCCCTTTCTTTCCTATGCCATGACCACCACTCTCTTTCCACTCCCAGGCCTTTTGTTTGTGCATCCTTTTAAACAATATGTTGAAAATAAGAAAGTAAGTTTGAACTTTAAAAAAAAAAAGGCCAAAGGAAACCAAACAGAGCAAAGATAACAGCAAATGGGCAAGAAGGTAGAGATGAAGGAGATGAGCAGGGAAGGGCTGTGGGTGGGGTGGAGGATTAGACATGCAGGGTGCTTCCTTTACTACCAGCTTTCCAGGTCTTTGGGTGAGTCACCTAACATTAATCCCATCCCGGAAAGGAGGTGAGAGAGCACTTCCTGAAAGAAGTTCTATGTGAGTAGATACAGTAATAGTTAAACCCCTTTGAAAGGCATTTCTATAAAAGCTCCAAATATTATTTTTATCTCTCAGCTTGCTTAGCCTTCACTTTTCGGGAATCCTATAGATGTACCTTGCTGACATTAAAACAGGGGGAGTGGTACTATGTTGAGAAACTTGGCATTTTTAGTAGAGATAATCAATCATATGGTGAGTATGAGGTTGTTCAACTTAATTAAAATGAAATGTCAGATTCCAATTCCACTAACATTCACGAAGTGCCTCGCATGTGTTGGGTTCTCTCTCCAGGCACTAGTAGAAACTAATGAATGTGGGGTAATAGCAACTAGGTGAATAGAAGGCTCCAGCAAGAATTAAGGCAACTATAGAAAACAACGGAATGAAAATTAATGAACCTAGAGTTAGTTGTTGTAGATCAAGACACTGAAACCAGTCCTGAGCTTTTTCTGGCTGGTGGGCTTACATAAACTCAATAATTTGGTCTTTTATTCACCCATCCAACAAAACATATATTGATTGGTTATGCCAAGCTAGACAATGGCCCATTGGGAATAAGATAAAGTTCCTTTCCTCAGGAAGTACACATTCCCATGGAGGAAGACAAAAAAACTAAACAAGTACAAAAATGAAGCAACTAGAGAGCATTACAGTAGTGAGTGCTGTAAAGGAATTAAGGAAGCTGAAGAACTCCTCGGGGGATTCCTTAGGTAAAGTGGCCCCAGGAGGAGTTGTCTGCTTTGGTGATATTATGAGTCAGCTGAGACCCAAAGGATGAATGAGAAGTCAGTAGTGTGGTGAGGCAGGAGGAGTCTTCCAAGAAGAGGAAACAGCCAGGTCATAGGCTTGAGGCAGAACCAGGAAGAAAGCCATTGCGCATAGAAAAGTGTCTGCAAAGAGGAGAGTAGTGGGAATTGAGGTCAGAGAAGTGGTACAGTCCAGATCATGTCAGGCTTTTGATGTCACAGAAGGGAGTTTGGATGTTGATCAGAGTGCAATGAGAAGTCATTGGAGAATTCTGGCAGGAGAGAGCAACGATCTTATTTATATTCATTTTTGAAAGAAAATTCAGGCTATTCTGAAGAATGGATTGTAGGAGAGCAAGAATAAAAGAAAGGAGATGCGTTAAGGTGCTGTACAAATCAGCTTAGAAGCTTGCACAAGCTTATTTGAGAAGCTTATATAAGTTTATATAAGAAATTGTGTAAGTCAAGTGAGCAAAGATGGTGCCATGGGCCAGATTGATCATGCGACATTGATCAGTTGGGGATTTTTGTGATACATCTAGAAATGTTTTTCAGTGTTCTTTTGAAAGATAATTATGTTTTCTCACCAAGTGACAGAATTAATGCACAAAATAAATGAGCCACAGCTCTATACCAGAAAAATACTTTTATTTTGAGTTCAGTTCATCATGAATCTCTTCTCCAACTTTAGAACATTGTACCAGAACTTGGAATGTGGGTAATACTTACTTTGCATTCACTCTCCTCACTACAACCCCTGGGATTCTCAGTCTCCCCAACCATTGCAGGCAAAGAAGAGGAAGGTAGGGTCAGTAAATTGTTCATGTTAACATGGAAAATCAGAGGTAGAGCTGCTAGCAGAACACAGGTACTGTGTCTGGATGTCAATAAGGCTGTAATCAGAACCACATTGCTTTGTAACAGGAAATCTGGGCTTCTAAGAACTGCAAAGTGGAGATTTACCAACTGAGCTAATCATGCAAAGAAAATGTCAAACTGCAATAACAGATTTCCATATTCCTGTCTGCCTAAAGAGCAGAGGTTGGGGCCCCTGCCCAGCATAGATCACAAAGCACACAATTATTCAGGCTCCACATTTCAGTAAAGAGTTTTGCTTAAATGTGCCAGATATTGTTAAAAATACAAAGAACCCTGTTCATAAACACCGGGCTTTCTACTGATCCAAAAGTACATGTTTATTTGTGTGCTCAGTGGCCTGCATATTTGAAGAATCATGTAAATAATAAAGTCAAACTACTTGATTTGGAAAGAGTGAAATCGATGTCCCAGTAATCAGACACATTTGTGGGTGGTTGTATCTCTACATCTGCTATTGATGAGAAATAGTTACTCTACACATGTGAGAGAATTTATAAACACATAACGCAAAATTTATATCCTCCTTTATGGGAAAGAAGGAACCTTCTCTTCTTTGCTTCCTGAACACAATAAGGAAATATTAAAATTAAAACAACAACAACTATAACGACGATTCATTAGCTGTGCCTCCAAGTAAAAAGAAATACAACAGTTTAAGACCAGTTATACCTGGAGTGGAAAATGTTTCTAACCATTAAATATAATCAGAATTTTTGAAGGATTTCTAACGTTTTACTATCAGGGGAAAAAGTAAGTCAGTCTGCTTCTAAGACTGAGACAATTGTAGTTTCCGCTTGAACATTCACCAGAAAGAAAAATAAAGTTGAAAAAAATCTTCAGTCTCACTGAATAAAGTGTCCCATCATAACTAGTGTTCAGAATATGCGGATGTTTCCTTGAAATGCTGTAACATTTGTGTTAGACCAATAAATGACTGTCTTTCAAGCCAAGTGTTTGACTGAGTAGCCATTTTTGTATGCCCCTGCTCTTCTAGCTATGGAACCTGCAACCTCGGAACACCTCTCACTACAGATAGCTGAGTCCAGCCGACCAATCGCCAGCCAATTTTTTAAAAGTGCTAACAGGAATATCAACATGAATTTTTGTTTATTTATACATGTATTTTTATAGATAGTCTATTTTATATATTTATTTTTCTCAGATCAAGCCAGAAATATGTTGAAATTAGCATATAAACAACTCAAAATCATTTTCTGATTTTTGGCAAAGCAGAGTTGGTCCTTCGCCCATCTTTGCACTTATATCTGGATGGCAGACTTGTTACTTTTGGGCTCAACAATGGACGTCTTCAGTTTGCTCTCAGCATACTTTCTCAGAGTCTGCATGAGAACTCCCCACAGCCCTCCAGGTAGTTCTTATACAGAGATGAAAGCTAGTTAACCAGATGAAAACTCCTTGCTCTTCCTGACCTATGTACAATTAGAAGTGACTTAATTCATATGATAATAAATGTACAAGACAAGTTCTCTAGATCTCATTCATGTCACACTCAATGAACTGCCAAAGAAAAAGATGAGAGAATATCCAGGATTGAAAAATATGGAAGGTCAGAGAACCTGGACATGGTAAAAAGAAAAAAAAAGATAAGTAAATGTAGCTCAATTGAATCATGCATGTATTATCTAAATAAGCTAATCATCACTGCAGAGTAATTCAATGACAAGATGGTCGAAATGGAAATATCAGGATCAAATCCACATCCCCCCAACTCAGCATGTTTCTCCTGCCAAGTCATGTGGTATGGTATGGCTTTTGTCTGTGCGCTACAACCTTCAGGGGCAGGGTGAGTGTGTCTAGTGGCATTGCTTTAAATTATAATTTTACGGGGAGAGCTGATTAATGTAAGTCACAGACCAGATGAAATGTTCGACTTTGATTTGAATCAACTGTACAGAGGGTCTCCTGGGTATCAGAACTAATAACAACTAAAAGCAAGAAACAATAGCTTTGATCATTAAAGGGGTGGGGGGAGAGAAAAAAATAGCAATTTCAGTATGTATTCCAAGAGTTAGGACTCAAATATGACTTATGAATGGACATAGATCCAGGTTAAAACAAGGTCAATATTTAAAAAGATTTCTTAATTCAGTAACATGAATTAAGAAATCTGTTTAAACCTACTCAAAATAAACTTTCTATAGGTTCATGGTTTTAAAAGGGTCAAACATATACTCTGCTAGGAAAACTAATTGACTTACAAATTTGGGAATTTTTATTGAGTTATACAAGATAAGAAGTTAGCTTTTTCCTGAATGTTACAGGTGAACAATGTGTGTTTTTCCCGATTAATTACAGGTTTAACATCACCATCACTCGATAAAAATACTTAGTGTAAATAATCTGAAAATATGAATATAAAAATTACTTTTAACAATATATAATTTAATCTATGATGTTACTGAGTTATTTCCATAACACATTCAGCTCACTATGATTCATTATTTTTATTTGAGATAGTAAGGTAATTTAGATTCATCTAATACCTAAATCCACTGATAAATATATTTATAAGTATTACCTTTATGTCGGTCCAGGGAGCTAGAACAAGAGTTCCTGCCTTGAAAAGGGGGTTGGAGTAAAACCAATTTAAATAAATTGAAGATGGATGGTTCCACTTATATAATTATCGGTTGCCTCCTTTCCTAATGAGATCTTGAAGAGGAGCCTATTTTACTTGAATGCTGATCCTAAAACAGTTTTGACTGCTTTCCATTTTTCTATTTTTAAATTCACACTTCTAACCTAGAGATGATGAAAAATAAATAGTTTGCTTCTACATCACTGTTCAATTTTAGAATTGTGATTGACCTACCTGGTTTTGCATCTATTGTCAAGTATCTCCAATAATCCTTATCCTAAAACTATGTCAGGATAAGGAGAATTTGTTAAATACATGGGTGGTGGGAGGGAGAGAAGCAATACCTCATCTTATTTTTGTACTTATTTTGTGAAAGGGAGACTCTGGACTACCATGCAAGGTTTGGATTTACTTTTTAAAATATAGAATCATATTATCAAGTAGTTTCTGGGAGTAGACTGGTGTTTCTTACCACTGAGTCATACTGTCTGCAAGAACTAGAAAGGATTCTTTATATACGCTGTTTGTGTGTTTTAAGTCTTCGAAATTTTCTTTTCCAAACCAATGGAAGCATACAAATGTTGCATTGTAAATGCACACAATGGTGTGAACTAACCTGAAATAATATTACTGTTGTTGACTGTGATTCTTTTAGAAAACACCTCCCTCCCCCGCAGCTGCTTCTGACTTCAGTTTTGAAACATTATTTCTACACACATTCATGAATTATTTAGAATTCTTTAGTTTGTAACTCTCCTCTGCTCTTTTGGTCGCAATGTCAGTTTTGAACCATTGTCCTAAGAAAGACAAAGCATATATAAGACTGAATCCCACAGGCATCCCCTATTTATGTCAATAGAGTTCTCTATAAATGCTTTTACTTTCCAAATTGACTTGGGTGAATAGTTCAGTAGTTTTGATATAAACCAATGTAAAATGAGAGCTTGGGTAAGGACAGTATCTCTAAATGCAATGGAAAACTAAAGAATAAACTTGCATTACAAAATTAGATATAGAAACATAAAAGTTATCCAGCTTTTTTCTAATTTAGAATCATCAAGGATAATTCAGTTCTCTCAAAAGTTTTCCACCCATATTTTCAAGTTAAATTTTTATGTTAGTATCCTTTTTAAAATATCAAAACATCTGGCTTAGAAACATGCTCTTTATTGATATAAGTGATAGTCTCAATTTTCTCAGGAAAGAAAAAGCATTAAAACATCACTGTTTTTATCCAAAGGAAAAATAAAAAACGTAATCAACTGTCAAATATTTCCAAGAAAAATGATCACGTACCGTCTACATGTAGACTAGCTCTCCCTGTATTTGAGGGAAGAGAACATCATTTGAGTGGAAGGGCAGTAAGAAACATGTATTGGAGTCTGCCTTTCCAAATCAAACCTAGCTTTCACTGCTTTCTATTTTTATTTTTGCTTTTTTTCCTTTCCCCTCTTTCTTCTTGCTCTTTACTTCCCATAACCTTCTCCGTGAGCCATGAAAATGTTGGCCTTCTCACTACTCCACACAAATGGAGCATCTACGACCAAGCAGATTTTTCTATTTGACTTGAATTTTCATCCAGGAGATTTGCATCCTATAGACACAACAACATTTTTCAAAATAAGAACTGGCAACACAGCTGTGGGAGACTCAACTGTGGGGCTCAATGGTAATGTCATAAATGCAAGTTGCTATGATGGAGTCTTAAAGAATCTAGTGGAAAAACTCATAAATTGAATTCTTTCTCCATCAGCTTTCTTACATTAGAAGGAGCAATTTTTAAAAGTAACAGGTTTATGGAAGAATCATCAAAAACAAAGGCATACATGAATCCTTAGAGAAAAGCATCTCAGTTGAGACACGTTTTTACAGTTTGCTTGTATTTGAAACATTTGATCATTTTACTATGTTTGAGGGATTCAAACTTTCTCTTCTGATGTTTCTTGCAATCTCCAAAACAATGTTGTTTATTAAAAAAATCTGACCAAATATAAAAAATTACCATCCAAGAATCAAACCTAGTATAATTATTTTCAAAAGTATTTAAATAAAATATAAGGTGGTAGTATTGCAGATTCTTAGTAGAAAACAGATTTTGGAAATTCATCATGATAGTTCAGCTATGGAAAAGATATTATTGATACATTTTAATACCACACCAGATTTTATGACAGACATTAGTATGTAACAATATAAAATATTTTAGGACATTATTAAAAATATATATATTATTTTAAAATTGCTATTAAATTTTAATTTGCACTAAACTTTTTAAGTCAACAAATTTTAAAGAAATTTCATGTGAAACTTTAAAGAGTTTTGATATAAATATGGATTCTTTAAAGGGAATCAGATTGCCCAAATGATTTCGAAAATTGTTTTAGAAATGGTTTTAACTTTATAGTTCAGTGTTGTCAATAGTATTTTAAAAATTAAATTGAAATTTTTTAAACTTAAAGAAATATTGTTAGATATTTTAATAAGCTATTAAGTAAGAAATTATTTGTTATCTCCTTCCATTACAGAATAAAATAAAATAATATAATATACTTAGAGAAATAACATTGGCAGTTTTTTTCAATAACGTAGACCAGCATGTACTCTCTCCTCCTTCCATAGTGTAGACTCTAACAGGAAGCATAAAATATATTTTTGTAAACTAGTTTGAAATCTTTATTCAATAGCTGGGGCTATTGCATGTATGACTCTCAGCTATTTGTTTGTTTGTGTCTTAGACAGGATATAGTAGTAACTCCCTACAGTTTAAACTCATTTGAAAAATATGCTCATTTCAAAAGCCTTAATGACAAAAGCTAAAACCAAGAATCATTGACACATTTATAGCAGAGAATATAAAAACCACATATGGTTTTTGCAAGGCAATTTTGCTTTTTCTCCCAAATATCTTTGCAAATGAGAAAGAACACAGGATAAACAAAATATAGCTCCCAATAAAGATCACAGATTTAATAGGAAGTTAGTTCAAGGTGCAACATTCCCTACCTCCTCTAAATTATTTGAAAATACTTTGCAGTGTCAATGAATAGCTCATTTGTTTATATTTATGTAATGTTTATAAAATAATAATGCACTATTAACCAAGAAATTATTTAAATACAATTATATGACTTGTGACTAACACTGTGTGCTTTTATTTTTAAAGGAAAAATACAGTTATGTTCATTGTTGGGATGTATTTATAGAGCATTTTTATTGTTAAGTTATGCTTTTAGAGCTTAAGGAACATTTGAGAACAATAATAAGCAGTGTGTAATGGTATTGTTAGTGGAGTCCTTTCTATTGAATTTTCAAGATGTTGTAAAATGAGATTATGTGAGTAGCACCTCTGGACACTTTTTCCCATCATTGTGTTGGTATCAATCGCTGACTTCCACCATTTCTCCGGGTATTAAATAGAAACGCCGTTTCCCACTGCCTTGATTGGAGGGTTTATAATACATGACAGAACTGATAACCCTGCTGAGATTAAGCATTTTAAGCTTAGGAAAGCTAAATGGAACCTCCACAGCTCCAGAGAGTGTCTCTAAGACAGAACTGAGAAGATACAAGTCTTACTTTCATTTCTTATTTTCACAAAGCACGTCTCTCCCGAAGCACACCTGACTCAGAAAGACAGCGAGAAACCCTCTGTCTCCTTTTAACTCCAGCCACAGTGGGGCAGCCATTCCACTGGCACAGGCAGCCTTTGCCAGATGCAGACACTAATGCCTCCCGGCAGAAAGCGTGGCTCATGATCACTTTCTGGGCACGGACATAGTGCCAGCACACACCGGATCAGTTTGCAATTGGCAGGGCTGGGCATGGCTAGAAATTGAACTATGTATGAAAAAGAGGTGTCTATTCCTGGCTCTGCTCCTGGCGTCATCTATAACTATGGAAAAAGCCTTCTCACATTTGCTTCTCAGTTTCCCACATGCACAAAAAGAAAATGAAATTTAACAATCAATCATTGACCCTCCTCCATAAAAGGTGTAGGACTCAGATATTAAAATATTACCTAATCTAATATAGTGAGGGTGGTATACCAGCTCCTGGGGCCTGGCTGGCTGCAGAAATCAATAAATCTACAGCAATTCACAGCATTTTAAAGATTTTTGCTACATTTTATTATTTTCAGTATTCATAGGCAACCATCCATGATCAGAAGCACGGACATTGCATGCCCTCTACTTTTTACTCTCTGGGCTAATCTTAAGAAGGCCGCTATCCCAATGCAGTTCTAGAGAATGCCTGGTGACCAGAGAACTGCTACCTATAACTGAATGTTTTACATCTTTCACCTGTCATTTTCTGTCCTCACTGGTACTTATCCCTCTTCCAAATCCACTCAATCTACCCAGTGTTCTCATTGACTTAGAAGCTTAGTCCCCATGCGATATCTATGAATTGCTACATGGGTTCTGGCTCTGGAATCCTCTTTTCTCTCTCAAAATGTACAATGTATTATGCTTCATCTTTACAGGGAGATATCAGCCGACCCATTGGAAAGACTTTAAGCTAATGTTTGGGTACTGGTGACGATATCATTCCCAGTTGTACAAGAGTATTTTAATTTACCAGTTGACAGTGTCTTAACCCAAAGGAATTATGTTTATGGTATTTTTTTCTGGAAACTTATTTATGCTAAAAAAAAAAAAAGCTCAAGTACATAAATGTTCTGGCAAGGGATTTATTCAACTGCGAAGTTATAATAGTTAGTGATAGCCTTATGCTACTCTGAGCTTCTCAAATCATATAGGAAGTATTTCATTTAATTCTGGGCCACTTCTTCCAAAAGGATTGGCCAATCATAAGGTACTCAGAAGAATATGACAGAATAAGGAAGAGGTGTGAAAACCAAATTACACATTAGGAACAACTACAGAATTGTGGATATTTTGTGTGAAGAGAAGACTTAGAGAGGAGGCACCCCCTTGATCTTCAATAAACAAAGATATAGTAGAATTGGATTTATTCAGCATGGTTCCCAAGGTCCATAAAATTGTAGGAAGAAAGATATAGCTCAATGTAAAGAATAAAACTGTATCCACTGGATCTGTTAAAAATGAGAATCTTCTTCTTCGTGAGAGTATATGAGACAGGCATAAAATGGTTGAAATGAACAAAGTCCCACTCTATCATAATTTTTAAAAGGAGATTATTAAAAGAAAAAATAATGAGACACTTCCAGAACTCAACTGCAGACAGTGTGGTCAGGCTTCCCAGAAATCAAAATAGTATCAGGCATCTCCTCTCCATACCTCTTTCTCTGGGGAACCCACATAGTCTCTTTTCTACCTTTATCTCCTTGAATCTGCTACATGCTTTCATCTGTAGAATGGACTCACCTTGGAAATTTCTGGTTTCTGTTCCTCCATAATTTCACTTACATGTGGCTTTGGCTTGCCATAGTAACAATTCTAGTATGTCTTCATATTCCCTGAGCATTTCAGGCCTTAATGGCATCCCTCTGCTGTTTCTGGATCTTATAGCTCACATTCTTCCAACAGGATTTTGTTGTTTCGTCTTGAGTCCAGCTTCCAACCTGGTTCAAATTTCTGTGCTAAGTATGTTGGTTCTATCAGTTACCAACACAGTCAAGTCCTTCAATCAAGTGCAGGAACAGGGAGCAGATTCTTTCTGAAGGGAGTATGGGAAGGCACATTCTAGTATCTCTAAAACAAGATAGTGAGCATCCTCCTACTGGAAGTGGAGTACATGCTGAACCTTCCCTCCCCCCCGACAGCATTTTTGTAGAAATATATACATTGGGAAGTTTACTTACAAAATCCTTCCAACTGTTAGATTTTAATCTTGTAAATTTCAACATAAGTAGCAGATTATAGGAGAAATCTTTGCAAGTTCTCAGGTCACACCAAGTAGGTTAGCAACCATATTCCCATTTATCCAGCCTAGTGTTTCCCGTCTTAGTATATGTGTCTACCATTCAGTCACTCAGTCATTCTTGACCTTACCCTTTGTTTCACTTCCTAAATCCAATCAATCAATAGAACCTGGCTATTCTATTTCCTAAATAACTCTTTGTTCCATAGACATTTTCATTAGACTATTAATACCACCCTAGTTCAAGTCACCATTGTCTCGTATCTGAAAGGTTTCAAAAATGTCTCCTAAGTTATTTTCAACGTCATTCTCACTTCATTCCCCACACTGCCGCTCAACCAACTTTTCCAACCAATTCTGATCATGTTGACCTTGTTTAAAACAAGACTTATCAGATTCTAAGTTCAGATTCAAATACCCTTTTGAGAATAAAAACAGTCTAGGTCTTGACAATCTCTCTGGCCTCATCATATACCACCTGGCTCTTTGTTCTTAGAGCCCCAGCCATACCATTTACTTTCAAAAATGGAAATATACCAAGTTTCCTATCCCCACAAGACCTCTTGAACTTGCTAGTTTCTGTACTAGGAACACTTTGTTCTACTACCCTTAGGCTAGGTAATTGCAACTCAGCTTTCATTACAAATTAAGTAATATGACTTTTGGGAGGTCACCCCTGTTGAATGTTTGTTCCCACAGCATATTGTTATTGCTCTTTTGCAACATTCAACTCAGTCAAATTCACTAGTTCCATGTCTGCCTTTCGCACCAAAGTATAAGATCAATGAGAACACCCGCTACTGCCTTCAAGGCAAGGACAGCACTTAATATAAAATGTAACTCAATAAACACTGATGGAGGGAATAACTTACTGATAATACTAGGCATTCTGAAGACGCACAATTCTAATAACTTTTTTTTTTTTTTACATTTTCAGAAATGGTGAAAACTTAACACTTCTTAAAACCTATGTAAACATGATTAGGGAAAGCAAGACACTTGGTGAAAACTTCTACAATCAAGAGCATATTTTTTAAACTGTTAGATTATTTCCCCACTGAAAAGAAAAGCAATAAGAATTTTATGTGGATTCTGTTTGGTATAACTAAACATTAGTATAAAGACATCTCATACAAGCTGTAAAATAACAGGTTTTAATTCTTCTAAGAAATTTATGTATCAAGTTCCTAATATATGCCATTAACTAGTCTAGATATTTTAAATATAGAATAAAAAAACATAGAAGTTTTGCCCTTATGAAGTTTATATTCTGGTACTATGTAGTATGGTTAATCAAAAGGGGAACAAATGAAAAACACTGAAGTGTTCATGCAGACTTCGCCAAATTTTGTAAAGCTTAAATTTTTCTGAAGTTGATCTAAGAAATGAGTTGACCTATGCAATAATTTTCCCTCCCATTCATTAAACATCCAGGGAATCTCTTAGATGCTGCATAGAGACACAAAGATAAGACTTTGTGTAAATGCTGAAGCATAGGTAGATAAAACCTCTTCATAAATTTGTCTTTACAGAAATTTATATCTAAATATTATTTGAATGTGAATAACTTAAGAATTTCAAAGCAACACAAAGGCGAATACTCTCCTGCATCACACACTAAATAATTCTACCATCAAGGTATACAAGAAATAAGTTAATTTCTGTGACTTTGCCCTCTTTGTGCCTTCTAACGGCTAGAGTTTAAATCAAGAGCAACAATAAGACTGGTAGCAGAGAGGTGAAGGTGCCTGATATTCCCCAGGACAGATTGGTCGTGAGAATCTAGAGGCTGAGAGCTGAAAAGGAACCATGGAAAATGGGGTGATATGATATTCTCTTTGTTTTAAGTCCAAGGGATTCTATGTTGGTGCAAGCCAAACAATAGGCTCTGTAAGAGCAAAGTTCACAGCACAATAGGTGCTCCAAAATGGATGACAATGCTAAAGGAAATTGGGCCACTTAGAAAATAGAATATTGCCTTTTGTCTTAAAATCCCAGCCAAATTTAACTCAGAGAAGATAATTTGGAACATAAAAGAGTGCCGTGTTTTCTCGCATTGGTTCAATCAGAACCCACGACTATGTCTAACAAAAGGCATTAATGTAATATCTGATAGTACTAAAAAGTAGTCAATAATTAATTCATTCATTTGATAAATATGTATTCAGTGCCCACTGTATATCGGGCACAGTTTTAGGCACTGAGGATAAAGAATGGAATAAAGCAAATCCTGAACTTACATAGAATACAACCTAGTGTGAGAGATAAACATATAACAAGTAAACACATGGGTAATACAATGTCAGATTCCAAGTGTAAGGATATAGATAGTGCGAGGAGGTGATATTTAGGATGAGGTAAGCAGAGATGGCTTATTTAAGGTGACATTTATGTTAGATAGGAGAGAGGCAGGAGAAGTGTGTTCAGAGATGAGTTTGGAGGGGTAGCTGCGGTTCAGATCATAAGTGCACTATGGGCCATGAGAAAATATTGTGGTGGCTTGGACATGAGTAATAGGAGGTGGTATACAGTCATCAAATTATGTGGAAAGAGACAGAAAAACAAAGGGAATCTAGTTAAATTTGTTGACAAACTTCTGGGCTGGTGCTTGAAAGACAGAATTATGGTGCTTAAAATAAGCTTTTCGAGTAGATAAGGTGTATTTGAATATTCGATAGTTGATATAGACAAAGTAGAGGTGTTTGCTTTTTCTTTGTCCCTTTCATGGTGGTAGCAGAGGTAAACCGTGAGATGGTGCCAAATATTTGTAAAAACATATATCTGCCCCCTAGAGAATTCTCATATGATTCAATTCCATTATTTAAAGGGGTTTTTCTATAAACCACCCCCAGCTTGAAGCTTGACACAGTAACTAGACTAGCTATTCTATAACTGTCTTAGGACAACTTTGTCAACTGTGCTTTAATTTACAAAGGGTATTATTAAAGTGCATTCTTTTGACGGTTCTAAAGATTATATGCTCCAAAGTATGCTTTTAAAAACTAGGTGCTATATGCTTACAGATTCTCCCATTACAGATCACTTTAACTAGTAAGTTTTACCCTTTTGACAGAAAACAGATGAATGGATTCCTAGGGATCAGGGAGGAGTTGGTTGTAGAGGGGCATTTGGGATTTTTGAGGAACTATTCTACATCTTGATTATGATGGTGATGCACACTGGTCAAATTTGGAATGTGTTTTATTGCATGTCAATTATGCTTCAAAAAACAACTTTAAATACTTAAAAGGGGGTAGAGAGATAGAAATGATGAATAGCTAGATTCAAAAATAAAATTTTGGGACAGATCTCTGCTGACCAATTGGCAATGAAGACCTCATCAAGGAAGATAAGGAGATTACCAGTGACCCCTGACTTGTAGTGGCACAGTCATTAAAATGTTTGTTGGTAATATATTTGGATGGGATGTTGAAATAGGCAGCCTCCAAGATGGTCTTCAACAACCAATGCCTCATATTCATGCCCTGGTGCAGTTTCCTCTCACATTGAATCAGGCGGATCCATGTGCCTAATAGCATGCTGCCAAAATGATCATGTGTGACATCTGTGGCTGAAGTTTCCACCTTAGTGCCTCAGATCACTCTCTGGGGGAAGCTAGCCGCCATGTCATGAGGACTCTCAAACAACTCTATAGAGAAACCATGCAGCCTAACCTCAACAGCTAACAGTAATTTGCCAGCCAGGTAGAAGTGAATATTTTAGCTTCAGTAAAACCTTTATATAAGTGTAGACCTGGCTGACATGTGACTGAACCTCATGACAAACTCAGAACCAGAGGCCACTCAGATAAACCATTCCCAAATTTGAGGCCCAAAGAAATTATGAAAGACAACAAATATTTATAGCTTTTTTATAGCACTAAATGTGGGGAGTATTTTTTATGGAGTAATAGATAACTAATACAGATACTGATGGAAGAGAATATATTAAGAGGTGCAATATAGCAGTTGTTTGAGAAGTACTAGGAAGACAGTAATTATGATGCTATTGATATGGGCAATAGTACATTGAAGAAAGGAAATACAAGGCTTGTCAGGATTACTCACCACTTAAAGACTAAGTGTGAAAATCATTAAATCTCTTTGGCAACTTATAAAGAGATTCTCAATTCTAATCTCCTACAGTCAGAAGGCAGAAAAGGGAAGTATCAGTCCTACTGCTTAATTATAAGAGTAGCAAAGCTCCAAAATAGATTAATTTTCAAACATGGCAGGTCTGCAATGCCAAGGTTGAGACCCTTGGTGAGAAGCCATGGACTGCTAAGACTTGGGATGGGATATCAAAGTTGATGTATTAAAACACATTCTACACATTCTACACATTCTCCTGAATCTCCCAAGTCTGCATAAGTGGCCCACTCTCTAGGTCAAAGCTAACACTTCTCTTTTATTTCAAAATATTGCAAAAATCTCTACCTTATAGAGCAGCCTATTCCTTCTCAGGGTCTATCTCAGGGTCTTCTAAGCCAACAACTAAAGTTGAGCCTTGGCATAACTCAACCAAAAGAGTAAGCACAGGGCTAGATCTGGAAGATGCTGGATTAAGGAGGGTAGGACATAAAGTTGGATAAGAAAGAGTTTATTAATATGAGGACACTCTATCATTACACAGGATTTAATACCCTGGCAAACAACCTCGGAAGATGGAGCTAACCTACTGCTAAGACAACTCTGGGAAGTTTGTTGACAGTGATGACTCATGCTAAGTGAGATGAGGTACATTTGCCAGGTTATTACAGCATGCAAGATAGAAAGAATAAACAAGGCTGGGAGAAATGGACATGCTACAGTGAATACGTCTCATAAGACTAGAAAGCTCACCAGATGGCTAGTCTGTGGGAAGGCCAGGGGACAATATTTCTCAAGATGATAAATAATGGGCAGGTCAGAGGGGAACCAGCATTGCTGAGAAGCTCAGGAGTGGCTGTCATCTACAGGCCATGTTGATGATAGGAGATACGTCTATAAAATTGTGCTCCCTGATAATAATTGGGATGATAGGAACCAGATCATAACAGCAACAAGATGGGAACATTTGTTATAATAAGAACCAAGGTTAGTGACTCAGCTGCTGAGAGTGCCTCTAACAGTTATTGAAATGTTTTTTACCTTTCCAAGTGAATGATGTAGGCTCAGGTTTGGAAACTGAGAAAAACATGGATCCTGGAGGATGACCATGGTCTATTAAAAACTCAACTGAGTAGTATCCCTACTTGTAGCTTCTATGCCATATATGATATTCCTGATAGAGCAGATTAATAAAGTCTCTGGTACATTGGATATGGCCATTGATCTGGTAAATGCATTCTTTTCTAATTTTATCAGAAAGGATGATCAGGAACAGTCTACATTCACTTGAGACAGACAATAGTATATATGTATAATCTTGTTCTCTTATGTTAACTCTTCTACCCTTTGTCAGGGGATTGTCCAAAAGGATCTGGACCATATGGATATTCTGCAGAAAATCAGAGCAGGCCAACATGTTGATGATGTCATGTTAATTAGACAGAATGAGCAAGAAATGGCAAGTACGTTGGAGATCTCATTAAGGAACATGCATTTTAAGGGCCTAGAGATAAACCCAACAAAGACTCAGATATATGTCATGTTAGTAAATATCTTTGGGATGCAGCAACCTGGGACATGTCAGAACTTTCCATCAAATGTAAAAGACAAATTGTTGTATCTCACACCTCTCACCACTAAGAAGGAAACAAAGTACACAGTATGACTCTTTGGGTTATAGAATATCATATTCTATCTACATTTGGGGATGCTATTCTGATTCAAATACCAGTACACATTAAAAGTTGACAGCTTTGAGTAAATCCAGTGCAGGAAACGGTTCCATAAAAGGTACAAGTTATGAAGCAAGTGGCTCTGCTCATTGGGTCACATGACACAGAAGACCTTATGAAATGAGCGATATCTGCAGAGAGCTGAGATGCTATACAGATTTTAGGCAAGCCCCAGTGAGAATATCACATCATGGATCCTTGGGTTTCTGAAGAAAAGCTATGCCATTTGCAAATGAGAATCATATACCTCTTGGATGCTAGTTTCTGAAGCTTTCTACTAAGACATAGTAAATACCTGGCCATGGTATATCAGTGACCATATGGCCAGAATGACCCTCACACACTGGGCTCTTTTAGACGTACCATGTAATCAGTTTGGGTGAACACAGCAGAAATCTATTATTAAATGGATGTGGTGCATCCAGGGTTGTAATGAGTATGGCCAGAGGGCACTAGAAAACTTTATAAACAGGTGTCTCAGACCCCTATGGCATTCAACACTGCTGTACAAAGTGTGGCCTCAGCTCACACCTATGGCCACATGATGAGATGAGGGAGATCCCTTATAACACCATGAGAGAGGAGGGAAAGTGTTGAGAAAGTTTCACAGATAGATTGGCTCAAAATTTTTGTGTAGGTCCAAAATTAATTACAACTATACTACTGCCTCACTAATGGGTAGCACTGAAAAAGATTAGTGATGGGAAATTCTTTTAATGAGAAGAGCTTTGGGCAGTGAACTTGATTGATCATCCTGGTCACCAGGTCACCCCCTTTATATGGATAAAAAAGCAGTTCAGTTTAGAATGTATACAGCCTTATAACTGATTTGATTCATTACTCTGAAACCTGATGGAGAAATATTAGCAGGTCAGGGTCAGAGAGATTTATGAAAAAGGAATACGGATGGATTAACGTGAGTGGTCATGGAAAATGAAGATCATTGTATCACATAATGTCACTCACAAGACAACATCTGCCTGAGAAGAAGCCCTAAAACAACCAAATAGAAAGAATGACTCAGTCTGTTAACATTGCCCTACCTGTCATTGGCAGCCCCAGGTTCTTGAATAATACATAGATACTTGAAAAAACTACAACAGCCTGATGGGAGGAATTAGAGGTTCTGCAGCAAACCAAAAGCATAAGCTCTCCCTCCGTATTTGATCTGTTACTGCCAAATGTCTAAACTTCCATCAGTGGAGACAAACATTGAATTTTTGGAATGGTACTATATTTCAAGAACAATTTTTGGTTTCAAGAACAATGGTAACATTGGAGACCACTTTACCTTGAAAAGAGAAGCAATTCATCTTGAGTAGAATCAACGTATATTCTAGAGATGGATTTGCCTTTTAGCTTGAGGGGCTCAACCAGCACCGTTAGCTGAAGGTGTACAGAGTTTCATCACCAATATAGGATCCTACACAGAATCACATTGAGCTAAGGGACACTCTACAGCAAAGGAAGTGTGACACTGGGTACATGACCACAGGATCCATTGGTCATATCAGATATTGACCACTTAGCTGTCTAATAGAATAATGGAAGAGTATAGTTAAGGAGCAAGCTTGGATATACCAGTATACACTATGATGATGGGGCACCATCTTCCATGATGGATCATATAACCTAGATCAATGATCATTATATGGTGCTCTGTCTTCAATACACAGAAAACCTGAGTCCAGGGTCTGAGGAGTAGAAGTAGGAGTGGTCCCACTGCATGACTCCCAGTGACTTGTGAAGTGAAATTTGTATTTTTCATATCTGCTTTTTCCAGAAGCAATTGTTTTCACCAGAGAACATTAAACTTTAAGTAGCTACTTTGGGCTTGTCATGTCAAGAGGCCAGCAGCAAGAAAAGAGATGTCTATGCTAGCAGGGATAATTAGCCCTAAACATTAGGAAGAGGGAGAATTGCCATCACAAAAAAACAACAACAAGGAAGATGTTTGGTATTCATGTGAGGTGTCTCTTGATACTTCCTTGCCAATTTCTATGGCAAATGGAGGAGTGAAGCATCATTGACTGAGAAAGACATGGTAACCATGAGGTCAGACCTCTAAGAGATGACAGTCTGGGTCATCCCCACAAGGTAAGTCATCTAGACCTATCTATATACTAACAAAGAACATTTAAAATAGGTGATAGAGGTAGGAGATTATGAGTGTCATTTGTAGCCTTAAGACCAGTTACAACAGTACCAGCTATAGTTCCTTCTGTTAATGGTTTTCTTTTAAGTTTCTCCAGGAAAATATGTCCACCAGAATCATGAAGGAGCTGCATCCAGAAAGCAAATTTGAGCAATGCTAATGGTGATCTATTTGGATGTTGTGATGTTCTGTGTATATTTCCTACTTCAGTGCTAATCACTCATTCCTTCAGCTACTGGAAATTTCCTTCTGATAAAGTAGCCACCTTACCCCAGACCCTGCTCTCTTCCAAGGACCTGCCCTCATCCCATGACTGGTTGATGCTAGATAAAAGGACCAGCTGCCTTGCCATAACTTGGGACAATTGTAAAGCCCATTTCAGTTCCAAAGCACTCCACAAAATGGTGAAAATCTTTGTTGCAACTGAATCACAGTTCAACTTTTCTCTATTCCTAGTCCTAGATTCTTCACTCTCAAAGGCTTTGATTCCAAAAACACTCCCCAATAAACTTTCTACATACAAATTTCCATTTCAAAGTCTATTTCTCATAGACCCCAATCTACACATCAGGATTAGGTGTTATTATTAGACACTTAGTATATATTAATTATTTAATTTAATTCCCCCCAAATAAATGGTAAGGTTAATATTAAATAAAACCCATTACAGTTGAGAAAAGTGAGACTTAGCAAAGTTAAATATCTTACCCCATATCACACAGTCTATAACTGATAGAGTCAGGAAATCCAGTTCAGCAAATTTCCAAGCCTGTGAAAAACTATGAATGGCTGAGTATTGCTGTCAGAAGCAATAGCATGAACAAAGATATAGATATATGATAAATAGATAATAGATTGTTAAATGGATAGATATATAATAGATAGATCTTCAGATAGGTAGATAAATAATAGATCAATAAGTAGATAGACAGATAGACAGATAGATAGATGACTTAAATGCTGGAGTATTCAGGATAGCAGTGAATGGTGGCTGTAGTTTGTGGACAAGAAAAGAGGTAGAGGGAGACAAGCCTGAAAAAGTCAGAAGAGTTCAAATTGAGATAAGCCAAGAATACTGCAGCAGACACAGATTTGACCCAAAACTGATTTAGTTCTGTAGAATTTTCAATGATATTCTAATCCTCCAAAACAAAACAAACAAAATAAAGCAAAAAACAATATGGCCTCTTGACAAAGGGAAAACTAATGGAAAATGTGCACCTTCCGCCTTAATTCTGTTACATCTTTGCCAGGTGTGAGAATAGGCAGAGGGTGGAGGTAGAAGTTTATGGCAATAGCATAGAAAGAAATCCAAAACCCCCTCTCCAAGGTGTTGAGGGCGAAGGTGCCAGTCATGGAATGCTGCACTCCTCCCCTCCTGTGTTTATTCAGCCCTGGGGCTGAGGTTTGCCTTGGAGTTGTAACCTTTATAAGGGGTTTGCTTAATGACAGAATTATTCAGCTGCATACCTCACCCCAATTAGAAAAAGGCTGTTTGAATTCTAATTGGCCTTGACACAAGTCTGCTTAAAGAGATTCCCCACGAATTATAGAGCTACTTTCAGAGTTTGGCTTGGCCGGGAATAAGAAATGTAACACGGTTTTTCGAGTTTTCTGCACTTACCATGAAACGACCAAGCCACAGGTATCAAACATGCTTTGTTTTTGTGTTATAATCACATTACAAATTGAACATTTCCACATGTGAAAGTTGGCAAATCTAACATGAATGATTATGAAGATCGTAATTACATATATCAGGTATATATGGCCTACATATTTTCACTCACATGAAATTGTATTTTCTCAAGTCCCTAGACATCCATGTGTAGTGTGTTTATAGGATGGAAAACCATCATCCTATATATAAACCAAAAATGTATATTTTTAAACAGTTATTGCCAGGTCAGGTGATAAGTTGACATAATATTTGGAAGGTGCAAATACCAGGAAGGGATAGAGATTCCCAAGTTAACCATGAGGAAATGACTAACAATAATAGGTTGAAATCAAGAAGAATATAATTTGGACTAAATGTCAGGAGGAGAAAAAAAATAAGCTTCCTGGCTATAATAACTGTTAGGCTAGGAAATAATTCCCAAGGGAAGCGGAGATCTCTTCCTTACTCTGGACTCTGGAAATGAGGTGTACGTTCTTGGAGTCCCTTATAACAGGTCGTTCCGCCTGTGGAGAGGAAGGATATCTTTCTGTTTCTATGTTCTATGACTTGGCATTAAAGGGTAAATCTCAAAAATAATCATATAATTACCCACTAAATGTTCACCAAAGCGCCTTTGAGTGAGATCCTGCATTTATTTACCTTGCGATGAACATTATGTCTCCTGTTCCTTCACAGCCACGAAAAAATCCCACAGTCATGCATTTGTAGCAACCTGGAATTCTTTTACTCCAAACTCAGCTTGGTCCTGATGACCATGGGTGGTCTTTTACTCATCTTTCCTGCCACTGTAATGGAGATTTTTCTCTAAAAAAATCAACTGTATAAACCAGAGGTTCTCTCCTCATCCCCTTATCAATGCCCACTGCTTTCTCTCAACAGACACTAATGTCCTAGTTCACAGAGAAAATGAAAGCATAAAGTCTGAGCACTATCAAACTCCCTCCCCATCTACAAATTAATCTGTATTCATAATTTCCCTTCTTTCCTGTGGAAATCCTTCTTCCTGTCCCTGCTGTGTGCTACATCCTGACCCCTATTATCTCCTACAGGGACTTGTTTTGTCTGTCACTCACACTTTTTTCAAGCTCTCAACAACTCCCCCAAGGTTAATTATTTCCTCAAGCATGTAATATGATTTTGTTCACATTTTGGGGGCGGGAGGGTTGTTTCCCTTGGGCCCTGATAAGCAGATCACATTGTTGTTGGGTACACCCCAAAAGGCCAAGGGGTTGCCATAGGGTATATGTTGGCAGGAAAAGAGGTGTGGATGAGATTTGGACTTACAGGCTGGGTGACCACTCATATGTATGTCTGCAAGGTTCCTCACAGTATGAAGATTCCAGAGGTGGAGGAAAAAAGAAGGGGCCCCTATTGGTTGTAGGGGGCTGGGGCCGACCTCTCTAAGCCTATTCATTGCAGAGCAGAACTCTGAGGAATTCAAGAGTTCACACATCAAGCCTGGTCTTCCTGATGGCTTTATAGGTATATTTATCAAGTTAGAAGGGTAGAGGTAGAACATGTTTAACAGCTCGTTCTATTGGTTCACAGCTTTTCCATATTAGACATACAATATATTTGCCTCCACTGATATGCTTTCCTGGGCCCTGATAAGACAAAGGTTGACCAACCTCAAATTACTATAAGATGGCTTCATATATATACCATTCTATTGCAAGATTTACTGTTAAAATAAAATAAAAAATCAATGGTCCTTTTCCATTTTTTTCTATTTGACACTACTAAGCAATTCCTCCGCCAGACTCTTTTCCCTCAACATCCCACAACTGTCCCCAGTTTTCCTCCTTCTTTCTGCCCTTTCTTGTCTTCCACGGGTGCCTCAGCTGCCATTAGTCATCTAAATGGTAATATTTCCCAGAACTATGTCCTTGGGCTTATTTTCTTCTCATTGTACATTCTCCTCTATCATTTGTAGATTTCTACTTCCAAATCTATACTTTACATCAATGAGTCTCAGCCTAGGCCCATCCTATATAATAAAAGGGTAATATGCAAATTGACCCTAATGGCAGAATGACCAGAACGATTGCTCCAACAGTCACTATGAGGCGCATTGCCCATCTCTTGGTCCCTCCCCACAGCCAGCAGGCTCCGATCACCCAATGGCAAATGGGGAACTGGGGGTGGGTGGTGGCGGGGGATGGGGCCGGCTGCCAGCAGTTGGGGAAGATAGCCCTGATCACAGGCCAGGCCTAGGGACCGTATCCGCACATGAATTTTGTGCATTGAGCCTCTAGTTTTCTTATGTCCAGGTAACTCTTTCAATTGGGCAATACCATATTAATGTCTCACATGCACCTCAGACTCAAAATGAACAAAATTGAACAGTTCACTCTCTACCCCCGATATACACATTTCTTTTATTACATTCCTTATGTCTACAAATGACACTACCATCTACCTAGTTCCCAAACAAAAATCTGGAAATTTTTCTTTAGAATTATCTTCTTTATGTCTCCTATCTAATTCTTCACCAACTACTATTGATTGATACTACTTCTTAAGTCCAATTGACTGCCAGTCCCTTCTCTTTATTTTTCCAGACAGTTTTAAGATATATTTAGTTTTTAATACATGCTCACCATTTCCCCCAAAGATTATTATAACACCCCCTAACTTATTGTTTAGCATGCTGTGAGATGAAATCCATTAGTAGTTATGAAATCCTTGTAGTGGATCATGACCAGCACTTTTAAAAAAATAAAATTAATAGAATAAACTAGAGCAGAATAGAAAATGTCAGAGTGAAATGCATGAATTAAAGGCAATTTTATTGAAACTTTTGTTTTATTTATATTTATGTATATACACATTTAAATGTTCAGATATATAGATTACATCTTCCCTGGTATGGATTCTGATACCAATTCCAGTGTGTATGCTTTGGGGTGGGGCTCGATTCCCCACATATTCAAGCGATTTTTCAACACCAGCTGGTGTGTAATTCAGTTCAACTCTGACATCTACCCAGCAATAGCATCAGATTGCACAGGTTAGGGCCTCAGTCCTATAAAACTGCCTTCCCACCCCCACTTCAGACACCATTCACTTCTGATCAACTAACCGTAGATTAGAGATTTCAATTACCTCCTTTTCAGGTTTGATTAATTTGTTAGAGTGGCTCACAGAACTCAGAGAAACATTCTACCTACTAGATAATTGGTTTATTATAAAAGGATATAACTCAAGAACAGCCAGACAGAAGAGATGCATAGGGCAAAGTGTAGGGGAAGGGCTGATAGCTTCCATGCCCTCCCTAGCTACTCACTGTATCTGAATCTCCAGATATTCACCAACTCAGAAGCTCTCTGAGGCCCATATTTTGGAGTTTCTTATGGAGGCTTTGTGTAGAGCAAGAGTAGAGAGGACTTTTTAGACACCTTTGACAATCCAATATGCAGTCACTGTCAACCATGACAATTATGTCAGGTGATGTGATACAACTGAGGTAAAGGGATGTAACTGGAACACCCTTAGGAGGGCCTGAAACACCCAAAACCACAAGTCTGGACACTTGAAGAAGGACTCCATCTGGACACTAATGTGTGTGGGACATCCAACTGCTGTGAGCTATTAGAACTGAGAACTGCTCGACCAGTGTGGCTCAGTGGTTGAGCATTGACCTATGAGCCAGGAGGACAAGTTTGATTCCAGGTCAGGGCATATGCCCGGGTTGCAGCCTGATCTTTGATAGGGATGTGCAGGAGGCAGCCAATCAATGATTCTCTCTCATCATTGAGGTTTCTATTTCTTTCTCCCTTCCTCTCTGAAATCAATAAAAACATATTTTAAAAAACCCACAACACTCAGAACTCTGACCACTCAATGCTTGAACTTGGCTGTACCACACCGGTCACTCTCAGATCCCTGCCAGAGTTCCACTCCATGGGACATGTGCCACGTGCCACCACTGTAACCACCTGGCTTGAGACCAACACCTGCCTCGCCACCTGTGGATGCCGCCAATGACTGGGACTTTGTGCTGGATGCTCACTCTGCTCTTTTCACTTCTATCTCATAAGCTCCCCCTCTCTATGTGTAAGCTGACCTCTCTAGAGGTCAGGAGGTAGGACTGAAAGTTCCAATTCTCTAAGCACTTGGTTGGGGTTGGCACTGTCAGCAAACAGTCCCCTTTCTTAAGTGCAGTCTGAAGGCCACCTCATTAACATAACAAAATAGACTTTTTTGCCTTTTGACTCTCATCACTTAGAAAATTCCAAGGGTTTTAGGAGCTCTGTGCCAGAAATGAAGGTGAAAAGGAAATATATATTTCTTATTGTAAATCACAATATCACATTTGGGTTTCAATTTTAATTTTTTTTTATTTTTTACTATGGATATCTGCTGCAAAAGTTTGAGAACTACTCAGTTTCTAGTCTTGACCACCATAGTCCTTTCTCCTAGGGTGAGCTTTCTAGATTCTAAATCTGATCACATTCTGGCACTGATAACTCTTTTGTAGTTCCTCATAGTCACCTATGGGATACATGCAAAGTCTTCACATAAATTTAGAGATTTGTAATCATCTGGCTTCTCTAGCCTCATCTGCTACTCCCTTCCCATATGCACCCAGCTCCTTACCCAAACAGTCCTCCACAATTCCTTGAACTCAGCATTCTTCCCCATGGCTCTGGGTTTTTATACTATTGTTTCTTTTGTTCAGATGTGCTACCCTCCATTGTCTGCCTAACTAAACTACACACTCTGTAGGCTTCTGGTTATTAAAGTCCATGAAGCATTCTGACCATTCCTTGGGTAGAATTTTGAATGCATGCCCATGGACAGTTTCATGGTAGTCAGCAAAAGTTCCACACTTTCCCCTCAATGCAGAGTAGGGAGAATACCTCCAAGCCTCACATACCCAATGTACATTTTGACATATCTCCCTCCAAAAAAAAAGTTAGTATATGCTAACTTTTACAAAATTTTAATTACCGCTTATATTCAGTTCTGTTTTCAACATCTTACTTTAACATGGTATCCTAAAAAAATTTTTTCCCATGTCATCTCTCACTGCAACAGTAACTTGCTCCAGGCTCATTTTGCTCTAGTGTCTAGGAGATCCATCTGCCACCAGAACTATGATTCCCAGCATTCCTGGTGCTCCCCACGCTCTGGGCTTCCACTTCTGGTCCTGGTGCTGCCACCAAAACTACTATTCCCAGAATTCCTGGTGCTCCCCACGATCTTGGTTTTCCCTTCCTGCTCTGTCTCCATCCCATGGCCTCCCACTCTGCCAAGTCCTCCAAGCCACCAGCACTCCTGCTCTGCTCTCCGCCCAGCGCCTGACATGCCAGGTTAATTTGCATACGCACTCCTGATTGGCTGGTGAGGGTAGTGGAGGGATGGTCAATTTACATATTTCTGTTTTATTATATAGGATGAAAAACCTACATTGATTAAAACTGTTATTGGCTTCTTAATAGGTAGATTGATTACCACAAAAGAGGGAAAGTTTCAAATTGTTAATAAATAATGTTGAGGAAACTAAATAGAATCCCTACCTTACAACTTACAACAAAATAAACTTTATATAAAACAAAATATAATTTAAAAATAATCAGAGTGGGGAACTTCTGTCTCTACTTGAGCAAACAAAAAAAAGAAAGAAAAGATCAATGAATTCCACTGCAAAAAATAATCTCTGCAAGGTAAAAACAGAAAATGGATAAAGATATGTTAAAATTATAATTAATATCACAAGTAAAAGGCTGTTTACTTAAGTAAAGAACTCCTTGGAAAGCAAAACCAATAAATCAGTAAAAACACAGGCAAAAGACAGGAACAGAAAACTAAACAGATACCTTACATAAAAAAAAACTGTCTTTATATACTCTATGAAAATATTCACCCAATCTCACTCATAGTGAGGTTTTATAATCTTGGATTGACAGAGATAAAAATATTGGATTATCTGTTGTGCTCCTATGGGAAAACACTCATTCATTAATGATGGGATTATTAATTTCTGACAATAATCAGGAATTAATCTAATGCCTATACTGTTTGACCTTGCAATTCTATGGCTACTTACCAGTGTATTCATTGAAGTATTGTTCTAAATAGTAAGATATTGGAAATATCGCTAAATTTCCATTGTTAAAGGATTGGTCAATCGAATTATGCTACAATGGAATATTATGTACTTGAAAAAGAAGAGGAGGAAGAGGAAGGAGCAAAGGAGTAAAAGAAAAAAGAGAACTTTATTTGAATTTATATGCAATGGTGTCCAAGATAAGTAAAAATTCCAGGAGATATAGTATGCTACCATTTGTGGGAGAAATAAAAGAATATGAATGTCTTCTGGAAAGATATCCAAAAATCTGACAATAGAATTTGTGTTTATGGAGAAGAACCAGGAGAAGAACCAGGTTTCCAGGATGCAATGGAAGAAAAAAATTAATTTTTTTTACTATTCCCCCTTTTATAATGTTTGAATATCTACTTTGAGTAGATTTTACCCACGCAAAAAGATAAATGAAATAACAATCAAAAGTACAAAGGAAAAAAAAACACAAACAGGAGGGAGTACAGTGAAACTCGATACTGGTAATTTGTTGCTACTCTTTGTTGCACATGGATTATGCACCAAAATCTTCATATGCATCAATGTTTGAAGACTTCATGTAGTAGTTGTTACTATGTAGTAATTGTTAGTATTCCCATATTATCATGCATTAGTTAATAACAATGCTATGAGCCTTTTCTGGCTGGGTCTGGGTCAAACTGCACATTTTGCACTATGCTTTTTCTTGATACAACACATTTTGCTGAGAGTCTTTTTAACTCAATGGTGCCACATCTCACTAGCCAACTTCTAAGCCATCTATCTTTTTACTTGCCCCTCTGCATCCCCTCTCCACCCTCTCAGGCTCACACAAACCCATGTACATACAGAAATGACTGTTTGGAAAGCAAGCACCTACCGTGAAGTGACCCAGAACTTTGTACTGTTCCATGGATAATTGTAGGAAACCAACAAATAGTTTTCATGCTCAAGACATATGTGAGTAATTGGTCAAAGTTAAGTGGCATCCATCCTACTCTGCATAGCTGGACTGTTCATGCAACCCTCAACCCTTGCATTCCTCTGCAGTGTTCTGTTTACACAGGCGAAATTCTAAGCACATGGCTATATCTTAGGCAGTCTTCATGATCGGATTCCAAATGGTCAAAAGATAAGGAGCAGGATAGAGTTCATACAAAACATGTAATTGCTGGTTAATCAGCGACAAGGTAAAATGGCGTCTTGTCATCAGGGTGGAAGAGTGTGTTCACAGCCATGGAGTCAGATACACCTAAGTGGGTACCCAGTTCTTTCAATAACCTGCTGCTTAACTTGGGTAAGTTTCTTAACCTTTTTTAGCTTCAGTTTCCCAAATGACAAAAATGGGAAGAAGAATAATACTGGCTGTCTCATGGACAGAATTGTTGTGACAATTAAAAGAAATAAAAGCATTATCCTAGATATTCAAAAGTGCTAGATAATTGTTGTTTTAGGTACTATTTGAATACCCTACCAGCCAAACCATCAGAAAGGCCTATTGGTTCTTCCTCTATAACATAACCTAAAGGAGACACTTCTTCCCTATTCTGCAACTTGCTCCCTGGGTTACCTACTTTCCCGAATGCCATTCACTTCACATATCAGAATGTCTGAGGCTCTTTGCACACTTCTCTTGACATCTGTGTAGCAGTTCATTCAGATCATTTACTTCAGGTCCTGACATGCACATCACCAGCTCAGAGAGGCTTGCCCCAACCAAAGTAAGCTTTTGTTTCGTATATCCTCCAGCACCTAAAACAGTGCTAAATAAATATTTTCCTTCAAAATATTCCTGTACTACATTGCGTAATGTCATGTAAGTTTAAAACAAATTTCTTAATATATGCTGAGTAATTGCCATTCTCACGTGTTTTTCTTTCATCATCAAAAAGCAAACTACTTTTTATCATTGCCCTCTTTTTGTTTTTTCTTTCTTTATTTCATTTCATTTTTTCCCCATCATCATTTATCTCCTTATACCCTCTTCCACTTCCAATCCTACCCTCCTTTCCTCATTTTTGATCATTTTTTTTCATAAGGGAGACTAGTATATTTCAAGACAGAGGTCACTTGAAGTATGTGAAAGAAGTTGTTCTCATTTTAATTATTTAAAATTTTTATCATAGTCAGAGAAAATCTCAATTTATAGATAATGTTTCTCTGGCATCTCTCTAACACTTCCTAAATTTCTTCCTTTTACTCAATAAAGAGCAAGTAGACAAAGAGACCACAGTCGTAGGTGGGCAACACTATTGTATTAATTAGAATAGGCTTTGCTATGGGTTAAAAAGAAACACACACACACTCAATGTTTCAGTGTCTGAACTGAACAAAAACATATTTCTTATTCACAGTTCATATCTTAATGGGCTGGTGTTCAGGATGGAAGCAATCCTATGCCACCATTCATCAAGGACCAGTGCCAAGGCTCTACCATCGTATAGTTGCATCACCTAGAACTTGCAGCTTTCTTCATCAACTCAGAGGAAGAGAATTGAGAGAACTGTTTATTGTCAATTAACTTATTTTACCCAGAAGTTACCAGGTATTTCCAGCGAGGTGCGATGGAAAGTACTGGTGGGAGATGAGAAGGCACGGGAAGGGTGACTCCATCGGCAGTAGCACCAGGTGATGTAAGCACTCAGGGGTACAGGCGGCTTCTGAAAGGCAGCAGCAGCCATCCTTCCACACCCCTTGGTGAGCGAGGTGCAGGCCACTTCCTGGTCTCTGGCTTACAGGCCTTTCCTTCCTTTGGCTCTACCAGCCCTTCCAATGCTTTGGGATGCAACCCGCTGCGTTAAATCTTTCTCTGCTTAAAATGTTTGGAGTGGTTTCTGGTTTCCTTTCTAGACTTCTGATTCAGGCAAATGCTTTCGTTTCCTACTGACCATGATTATGGCTTGCACCTGAAAGTCTGCAAATCCTCTTATGAGTCAATCTGCTTTCATTCCGGGTAACACGTGGCTGCTTGGCTACAATTGTATTGCCAGTCTTAGTAGAACAGTCCTTCACTAGGAGTCATAATTGGAGCATTTACAAAAATAATTTTTCCTTCAAGAAATTCTCCGAAACAATTATTCCTGAGAGTATTTTAGATCCTATGTTTTCTGGAACCGTTCTAGTTGTGCATGTGCTGCATGCTAGTCCTCTCATTGCTCCTGGTATGACTAAATCCTGTGTCCTGCCCTAAGAACACTGCCCCTTGTGAAATTGTTAGTTCTCCTATCATACAGGTGGTGTGGACATTTATTGTCTTTGAAGTCCATCATTTATTCCCACTTATTCGGGAGGAGCCTCTCAATTTGGCTCCAGGAGACCTGGCCTTTTCTGCCTCAGGCTTTTAGATGAGTTCAGTGGTGCTCTTGATCAAATAGGGTTCCACGTAGGGCCAGTTTCATGGTTCTCACCTAGAACTTTAACCTGGACCCAGACTGACAAAGAAGCCTGAACACAGTGTCATCTTGATGACAGCAGCCTAAGAGGCTGTCCACTGGTTCTTGCTATTGCCTACCTGCTGGCTGTGGGCCATGTTGTAGGCCTGGCCCCCCAGCTTTTCCTTTCATTTTTATGGGCTCTCCCGTATTCACCTGGTAATTTGCTTCTCTGTTAAAGTTGAATAGTATTACATTCTTTCAGCTTAATGAACCATATATACAGAGAGGAGTTATATATTTTTTTTCCTTTTTAATTGTGGTAAAATATTCATAGCATAACATTTATCATCTTCACTATTTCAAGTATACAATCCAGTCCTGGGAAGTGCATTCACACTGATGTGCAACCAAGATCTAAAACTCTTTTCATCTTGAAAACTGAAACTCTACACCCGTTAAACAATAACTCACGTTTCCTCCCTGACCTCAGCCACTGGCAACCACCAACCATTCCACTTCCCAGCTCTATACATTTGACTATTCGAGGTGCCTTATATGGGTGGAATCATACAGTATGTGTCCTTTGGTGACTAGCTTATTTCACTTAGCATTATGTCCTCAAGGGTTTTTTCATGTTGTAGTATGTGTCAGAATTTCTTTCTTTTAAAGACTGAATAATATTCCATTGTATGTGTAGACCACATTTTGTTTATCTATTCACCCATCAATGGACACTTGGGTTTCCCCTACTTTTTGGTTATTGTGAATAATGCTGTTATAAACATGAATATACAAACATTTTTGAGACCATACTTTCAATTATTTTTGGTATATATTTGCAGTAGTGGAACTGCTGGATCACATAGTAATTCTATTTTTAATTTTTTGAGTGACATAAATACTGTTTTCCATAGCTACTGTACCATTTTACATCCCATCAATAATGCACAAGGGTTCCAATTTCTCCACATTCTCACCAGTATTAGCAAACAACTTGTTATTTCCTACATTTTTTATAGTTGCCATCTCACACCCTTTTTATAAATACATGTTGCACCAAGGACAGTCTCTTGTATTCAGAAATGAGTTATGCAGGATAAAATGAGCAATTAAATACTAGCCTAAGTCTCTTGGGGGAAGAGTTGGCTGGCTTTCTCGCTGGGGCTCCTGGACCCAGTCTGTTGTTGTTTTTCACACTTTCCACTTCTCCTCAGATTCCTTCCATTACTAATTCTTTAAAATTATGAAGAGAATGAAATAGTACACTTTTAACTACACTTGCTTGCACATTTGCTTCTTCTCATGATGAGTCCCTAACCATTTTAGAAAGGGCTTAACACATGCCATGTTAACAATTTCAAAATGAAAGTTTGAGGAAAATTAAAAAAAAAAAAAGTTAAGCCTGGCTGGCGTGGCTCAGTGGTTGAACGTTGACCTATGAACCAGGAAGTTACGGTTCGATTCAGGGTCAGGGCACATGCCCTGGTTTCAAGCTTGATCCCTACCCAGTGTGGGGCGTGCAGGAGGTAGCTGATCAATGATTCTCTCATCCTTAATGTTTCTGTCTTTCCCTCTCCCTTCCTCTCTGAAATCAATAAAAAAAATTTTTTAAAGTTAAGAAGGAAACTGGAAACACCTACTAGGATCATGCAAACAGGATGACTAAGGCCCTTCTCTTCTTAAGGAAGCATTTAGGATCTTTCAAAAGCACTACTATTGCTGGTTCTGACTTGAGATAACCTGAATAAAGAAAGGTTGGAACCAGTGCTTGGCACTCACCTTTCAAACTCTTCACAGCCAAGACTCAGACGCCTAAATGTCTCCCAGGGAAGAGCTGCATCTCTGACAGCCTCACTCTCTGCCGGCACATTTCGTAGGTTTGCAACATTTTTGGATTTCTTTAGCTGTGCCTGAACCAGGAGGTCTGAAAAGCTTGGCTAAGTGTGAGTGAAGGAGCCAGGCAACCCTTAGATTCTCAGCCAGCCCGTTCCCAGCCAGATGACTTTGAACAAAGTCCTTCAGCTCGCTGAGTTCCAGTTTCCTCATCTGTGAAACAGGAGTAATTCTTCCTGCATGCAGGCCTACTGTGATGATTAACTGACACTGACTTAACAGGCTTGTTACAAATGAATAATTCATTTTATTTATTCTGTACAGAAGTAAGAATGGTTGGTGGGCATTATCTGAAAATAAAAGCAGGAGTGTGCCTAGTCTTTGATTGGGCCGTAGCTGTCCTTGAATTTTTTTTTTTTTGAGAGCTCTCAACAACTATACTGGATGTCTCATGTTTTTCAAAGGGCTGAGAGCTTTTGGTTATTTTTTTCCAAGCCACATATTTATTCAAGAAACATCTCTAATTTTTTTCTTTTTTTAGAAAACATCCGTTTCCACTTTTGTATAGCCTACAATAGATTTCTGTTATATTCTACTTTTCCTGTTAGCATAGTGCTTGCATATGTGTGCTTATACGCGACATGCACAGAAACACACACATATTCTATTCCCTTAACTATTACAATGAAAATTAGAAAATGCCTTGCATGTATAGAACTTTTACCAAACATTTCCAAAAATGTACTTTGATATTTTATTTTTTTATTGATTTCAGAGAGGGAGAGGGAGAGAGATAGAAATATCAATGATGAGAGATAATCATTGATTGGCTGCCTCCTGCATGGCCCACACTGGGGATCAAGCCCACAACCTGGGCATATGCCCTGACCAGGAATCAAACCATGACCTCTTGGATCATAGGTGGATGCTCAACCACTGAGCCAAGCTGGCCGGGCTACTTTTATATTTTTGACCTTCACAGAAACCTAATGCAGTGGCAGAAGAAGCAGGTAATATTCCCCTGGTTTCACAGATGAGGTTTTGGGAAGTGTGTGACTTGCCTGAGACCTCAGAGCCAGTAGAGCTATATCCAAATCCAATATTATCTTCTCCATATCTTACCGCCTCCCCACAGGGCCATGCAGTGGAGGGCTGCTGGTGAAATGAATGGAAAGGAAAGCAGAAATGGAAGGCTTGAGAGCCTTTTGGAATTTGGAGGGACTAGTATTAGCAAACTGAAATGTCAGGCTCAAAGTCCAATAAGAATTCAGTGCATGGGGGGCATTTGAATTGCTTAGGAATTTATGGATAAATTCTTTAAAAAAAGAAAAATGTGCATGTTCCAGATCTCCACTTTCTCAAGTGTGTTGTTCTTCTGACACAAATACTAGATTCCTCTTCTTCTTTATAGACCAGATTTACAGCTTAAATGTATTTTCTGAATACTTCTTCTGGTGCACACTTTTTATTTTTAAAAAATTGATTATTTATACCCCATATATTTAATTCCTATACTACTGACATTTAGAAAGGATGTGAGGAAGTTTATGTATCTGGCATTGTGGTTAAGAATAAATAAATAAACGAATAAAGAAAATGTGTCTGGATCTATTTCCATGTGTCATACTTATTTATTTTTCAGGCCTTAAAACCTCTACAACTGACCTAAATTGCAATTGCCATATTCTAAGACAACTGGCTTATATTTAAACAGAAAAATATGTTCATAATTGTACCCCCACCAGAGAATTTATCACATGAAAACACCACTCTTCACATTCCAACCCTGTATGTACATATATAACACACATATAATTATGATCATAAAAATTAGAGTACTACTACTTACATAAGTGAGAAGTAGAAAACTTAAATTTTCAACAAAATTGAAATGATTGAAGAAATTATAGATCAAACCTGATGGATTATGGAGCGACTGCTAGCTGATCATTTTGAAGAATTTGTAGCACTATACAAAAAATACAGGGGTGTTTTTTGCCTTAGTAAAGAAAGAAAACACAAAATTATGTCTATCCTCTGTTTATAACCATGAAAACATGACAATTGCACATGGGCAGACTTAAAAAGATCACAGAAAATTAAAAGGGCTTGTTTCTTCCCCCTTGTGAATCAGTTAACAGTATTTATAGAATCAAAAACAAAACCTCCTTTGGCATGCACTATGTGAAATTCAGTTGAAATCTGTAGCTTGTTCTGCCCTAATTAAAATGGGTGCTGCAGACATGGAGTGATAGCAGAGAGCTGAGCATGAGCACTGACTTCGTACCACAGAGAGAAAGTTGAGAACGATGAGCAGGAGATACCCCAAGTCCTATGGGCCAAGGGCTATCCCTTATGTCATCTCAAAACAATAAAAGCACGCTCTACATTCCATGTATCTGGTAGGGCATCAGGGCCCCAGACATCGTGTCTTTAAATCACTGGATCCCAAAGGGAAACTAAAATTGCATGAGAAGGGAAAATACCACACAGTGGGAAAAAGAACCATTTTTGTAAGTCTTTATTTTTTAGTTGCTCCTCCCATAGTAATGCACTGAAAGGCATAACAGTTTATATTGTACAAAGCATTTGAAGAAAGTACCTCAACTTGCCGATTATTTCAAAATGAGATTACAAACAAAAAGAAAACAAATCTGGTTCCTCAATAAAGGGCAAAATAACTGAATACAGTCTGTTATTTACGTCTCTCTTTTAACATAAGGTCTGGAACACTTCATTTTACAAATAGGATTAACATGAACATAACATCGCACAAGCTTGCAGACAACCAGCATAAAATATGGGTACAGTTTTTAATCAGAAGAATCATGCTTCCATGAAAGAAATTATAATCGTTTATACAATTGAATCGATTTCAGTATTACAAAAACTAAGTTGCATCTATTCGCATTTAGCTCATTAAGAAAGGAAAACAAAACAACAACAACAACAAAAGGAATGTTAAGAAAAGCCAAACACCGTTTGGCACTCCCCATACACAGGTCTAGTCACCTTGGTCCTTGGAAATTCGGAAAGGGGCGTGCCTCAGACTTCAGAAAGTAGTGGCTGACTGGAACAGTGCTATTTTAATCAACAAACAATAGTTTGCCAACAAATAAATACAGGATACACGCAACACACACAAAAATTAAACATTAAAAAAAAACAGTGACATGATTGTCTAAAATAAAAGATGTTATTACAAGGATTTGGCAAACATGTATTAGTGTAGTGGTACAGTGATACTGGTGATGGACAGGTTACTTAACCTTTTTTTGAGCATTGAACATCCATAGTTTACAATATACACATACCCTTTCTCCCTAATTTTAAACAATGTACGTAAGAAGGCAAAAAGTTAATGGGAAACAAGTACTCCCTGTTATCAGTTTCTCTAATAATCGAGTGTGCATTTCATCCAACTACTTCCATCTTCAAAGGGTTAAATTACAGAAAACTTTAACAAAGAAAAAAAAATTAAATCTGTAATTAAAAGCAACTGTTCCCAATCATGTGTCAGGTGATCTTGGACAAAAAAAAAAAAAAAAAAGAATTCAGTTTCTATGGAGTGTTCGTTCCTATCAATGCTGCCATCTCAACTGCCCCTCCCCCCACCCCCTCTCTGGGGCAGGGTGAACTGGAAGATGCCTTTTCCCCAGCAAGGTTTTCATGTTCATTGAATCGCTCTCAGTCGCATCGATCCTCCAGAAGTCAGCAGCTGCCTTTGCTGTGCAAAACAAAATATCGAGAATAAATAGTTTCCTTTTTTCTTTCTTTCTTTCTTTTGCTTTCTTTCTTTTATTACTCATTCAGTTTAAGGTCACCGGACTTTAAATGAGTGACCCTTTGGGTTTCTAAGGCATTCTGCTCAGCAGTCTTTTAAATAGTCCTATAGGAAAGAGCCGTGCTACTGCTGGACTTGGTCCCACTCTGTCAACCTTGGGAATGTCATACGTGGCTTATGGACTGGATGGCACTGGATTCCGCGGCAGCCCTTGCCATACTGTGCCACACGTTGGAAGAACTGTGGGATGTCGAATGGAGGGACTCCTTCTCAGACAATGACAACATCATAGCATATGCCTGGGGTAAAAAAACAAAAACAAAAGGAGAGTCTCAGTAAATGGCATTTGAAATACATCACTTTTAATTTGCAGAACAGTATTGGTGAATGTCAGAGAGAGAAGGCCTGAGTAGGAGCTGCCCCATGGGAGGGTTTGAGAAAGCGTGGAACATTTCTGTGTGCTTGTGTTTTAATGACATGGAATTACTGCTGGCCTTCAGTGCCTAGGGACCAAAAGAGTGATATGATCTACAGAACAAAACATTAATTACCCTATCTAACATTTCAGTAGTGCCTCCATTAAGAAACAGGAGTCATCCCCCTCCAACCATAAATCAATCATGCATCCACTGTCCCTGCACACATTCAACTCACCAAAAATATCATTGTGTGCTTATGATGGAAACTGCAAATATGAATAAGACATAGTCATATTGACAGCACTGTGGTCTAGTAGAAGAAACAGTCCATGGACTCCTGCACTTTATAACTGAGAGCACTGAAGGTGAAGTGACTTGCCCAAGGTCACTTGTCCAGTTAGTGAAAAGGCGTAATTTAAATTTACTTCTGCCTAACTTTTAATTCAGTGTTCTTTTTCCAGTTCCCTTCTATACTTGAAATAGTCAATGTCGACACCCAAAGACTTTGAAAGCTGAGGTAGATCAATCAGGTCTATCAAACAATAAAATAAGACGCAAGACCCAACAGCATTCTGACCCACGTGTGCTCCAGTGCCTGCCGCAGTAGGTGCTTGGAAGTGCTCTGTGCGGAAGTGCCCTTTCTTCCCTGTTATCATGTCAAACTCTAAATAACTGTTCAGCGAATCCGCCACTTGCTGCCAAGTAAAATATTCAAATGAAATGTTTGGTCTTGACTTGGGAGTGAACTTTTCACTGTTGATTTGCTATTGTTGGTCTCATCCATTGCTAAACTTGCTTGTCAAAATGCTGCTGAAGTGGAATCATTAAAGTCCTGCCAAAGACATTCCACTGTCTGTAAACAAAGACAAAATGCCTCTGTTGTGAAGCAGAATTTCATCTCTGGGAGTCATGCTGAGACATGTGGCTGGTCTGTGGTTTCTTCCTAATCATGGCATTCAGTTAGGAAATCTGCCCTTGCAGGCTGCTTTTGATTTGCTGGGTCATCGCTCTAAATGTACACATTTGACTCTTATGTATGCAAGTTGCCTTCTGGACCTCTACAAAGTCTCAGCAGATATCTAACAAATATGTCCTAAGCCTCTACTCTATTCCAGGCACTGTGTTAGGCCTTGGGGAACCAAGGATAAACAATACCGAGTCCCTGTCCTTGGTATAGTTTAAAGTATGGGTGAAATGAGCATGGAAATGAAACTATCTATTCTAATTATGTACCCAGAGTTAGAGGGAAAAGATAAAAACTATTATGAAATGGTTTTTAACAAAACTTATTCTGATATTTGGAAGGCTGAGTACAGAGACAATTTTGGAATCCTGAGTTTTAATCCTGGCTTCTCACCTCAACTAGTTGTGTGACCTTTGGCGAGTTGCTTAACCTTTCAAGGTCACTTTCCTCATATAAAATGGGAATAATAACAAAAACCTGCCTCCAAGGGTTGTGGGGGAATCACAAGCACTAACTTCCATAAAGTGCCTAGCTCTGTGTACCTAACATAAATAGTACCTAGAATCATGAAATTCATTTTTGTAGGATAAGGTTTTTCAGAGAGGATTCCAGGTAACATGTAGCCGCTGTTGTATTAGTCAACTATCTGGGACTCGATCACTATGAAAATCACAGAGTAAATAGAGGAATGTTTTGAGTAAAGCATCTGCCTTTTGGTAATCAAAGGAAATAAACATTTTCATGCACAAGGATCAGTTTCCAGCACATAACTGAAAGCTAATAACAGTCGAATAAATGAATAAAGAGACTCATGAAAGACAGTTTGCAGAAAGGCCTGACTATTTTCAAACCAATACATATGCCATTATCAAGTAACAATAAAAATATGAGCTAGGATTGCAAAATGCTATTATTTCTGGTGATGGTAAGTGTTAGCTCAGCTGGGCAGTCACTTTATGTCAAAAATGCTGGTACTGAAATATATCACACCAATTATCTCTAGATTTTCAGGCCCTTCTGCTTTCCATTCACTTCTGACAGCTTAAAGGATTTTTAGGTTTTATGTCTTATAATGAAAAGCATTTTTGTGGAATAATTTTTATTAATTAAAAAGACCAAAGAAAACCAGGGTCCCCCAGTATCTCTGATCAACTAGGAAGGAAGAATGGAGAATCGAGGGTTTAAAACAACATTGGCTACCTCTTATGGTTGCCTCAAAGTGAAAATGAGGTGTCTACTTTTCACGTTAGAAACGGAACAATTCATTTGTTCAATCCCTATTGACTCATCGAGCAGAAAGAGCTCTTAGATATTTTCTCCACTCACCCCACTTTACAATGAGGACATGGCACCTACAGCCATGGTGCTCTGTTCTCAAGTTCATGGAGTTTGGAAACCCCAGTGTTGGGGCAGGCTGCTCTTACTTCAGTTCAGAAAGAACATTTATGTTGCCTATTAGCATACATGATGTCTTAGAGTTTTTACAGAATTTACTGATATGTAAAAACATATATTATTCCGTTGGCAAAATATTTTCCCCACCTTAGTTGAGGTCTGACTACATTTGCTCTTAAGAGCAGCCCAAAACATCTCGGTCAAATAGAAAATGTACAAGTCATATGGTCACCACTTCCAAAATGGATTAATGAGTCAAATAGGTAGACCAAAGTGACCAACAAATATGGTAATAACAGGAAGCTTCTTTTTTTTTTAAATTGATCTGAATAAACAATCTGGTTGTGTGCGGATATCACACAGAAAGTGCTGACTTCCTCTTTTTGTGATAAAAGATCTGAAGCTCTTTTAATTGGTATTTAGGGATCATTAAATGGATTTATTTTAGTTACCATAGAGCTGATAGAGTCCAATGAACTTGGGCACCATTCATTAATTCATTCAATAAAAATTGATACATTTTATTTCCAGATCTGCGTTTAAGTTGCTGCAGACTATTGGCAACTCACTTTATTTCTGATTTTCAGTTTACTCCTAAATTCTATAATTAAATGACTTGTAAATTAACTATATACAACAAGGCACAAAAAAATAGAGGATAGACTTTACTTTCTAAAATATCTTAAAATATAATTAGGTTGACAAAAATTATAGACACAAGGCAATTAGAAAACAATTCTGATGTAATATATAAGTAGGTGTAAGCAACATTATGGACCATCAATACGGGAGCAAGGGAACTGGGACATAAAGGAGAGATTATTACAGGATAGGGTTTGTCACAGAGTTTCTGTGCAGAATGCAGCCATATTAATTGCTGTGTTGGTTAACTATTCCGGATTCAGTCACAGAAAGTAAAGATTTGAACATTGTGAGTAAAGCATCTGAACCTGTTCAGATTCTAGAATACTGCAAACCAAGAATAGCTGTCTTTTTGGCACCAAAGGCACACTGTCACCAGGATGCTATACTGCCCGGGAGATATATACCTGTGATTTGGACTTTCTGTGTAACGGCTGTTTAAGTTCCTCTGGCACATGGGAAGTACTAAAAGAAGAGAGCTCAGCTTCAGTATATTGATTATCTTCCATTTTCCTCATTTTGAGGCTATCTGTGAAGTGCCTTATATGATCTAGAGCAGAAAGTCCAATTTTGTATTCTTCCTCTTTATACCTAAAATGAACCAATAGGAGAGCACAGAGGATTTTTTTTTCTTTTTCAGTTTGTTATGCAACCAAATCACTTTTCATTTGAATCTATACAGTTGTCGAATGTCATATTATATTTGCAGGAAAAAGTAGCATGCATCAATTATTGGGTGCTTTAAAAGGTTCAAACATATTGTATATTAAGATATATTTATTTCAAAATTTTTCGTAAGTAAAGCAAGCATATATTTGACATAAAGAGGTAAAGTCAATGACATGTGGAATCAGCAATGCAGTGGAGACAGAATTCATACCTTTATCATTTCCATTTTAAATAAAGCCAGTTATGATAATATTTAGTTAGCACCCACCATCCATATAAAAATATAATATTCCTATCAATTTAACTATTTGGTTAATTTCCCATGTAAAAATCTGTCATCTATATGGATTACATATATATATCAAGTGAAGTGAAATTTATCTCAATAATATTTAAGTAATAACACCAGATTATTGAATGAATTAGATAATGTTGAAATCTCTATTTTTCTTTAAGTTTTTTAGATAGAGTCTAAACAAATGCTTGGGTACTTATGTAATTTCCATTTACCCTTCCTACCTCAGGTTAATCAGAGTTCCACAAACACTGATATATTTATATGCTAGTGGGTTATGTTGATGGCCACATTATCCTTACTCCACTGTGTACGCTTTGCTAACTCAAATTCAATTTTTATGATTTATTACTCACAGACTGTGTATCACCTGTAGTATTGCTCTAATGCAGTGGTTCTCAACCTTGGCTGCACATTAGAATCACCTGGGAATCTTTTTAAAATCCTGATTTCTGGACCTCATCCTCCGGAAATTCTGTTTCTTTGTTAAGGGGTGCGGCCACAACATTAGTAACAAAGAAACAGAATTTCTGGAGGATGAGGCCCAGAAATCAGGATTTTAAAAAGATTCCCATGTGATTCTAATGTGCAGCCAAGGTTGAGAACCACTGCTCTAATGGAAGAACAGAGCCAGAAGAATTATAATCAGGTGTATCTACTCTTGCTTATTTATTGATGTCATCTGAGGCACTTACCTCACTGGGGATGTCTTGCAACTCATCTCCAGGGTGCTGGTTTCCTCATAGTCATCCTCAGGGTTTCCTTCATGTAAATTACTCGTCACTGGTTCCTTTCCTGTTTTTCCAGTAATATCATTGTCTTCATCCTCCTCATCCAACAGCACCTCATCTTCTACTTCTTCATCATCCAGTAAATCTGAATTTTGACTGGTCACTAAAGCCTTCTCATCCTTAAAGTGACTGCCATTCATTCTTTCAAAACCATAAAAAAGAAAGGGGTTCAGTTACTGGTTTCCTGTTTAGACATGCATTTAGCTTTACTATTGTGTCTTCGTAACAACAGTTTACCTTTTTAACACTTCGATAGTAATTTTATTGTTTATGCTTTATGGCAACCATGGGAAAATAATGTAACCTCACAAATAAGAAAATAAAGAAAAAATAATTGGGTGATTATTCAGATTATAAATAGAGCCTCCAGCAGAACTGGAAAAACAATCCAGTATCCGATTCCTTATCAGGCTTCTGCCTGATAAATGATATCGTTATATATGCTATAAAAAGCACACCAATGTTTTCTCTACATAATGTTACCAAATCATCATATAAGTACCCACCAATTAAAATAATAGATTTCTGGAAAACTCATATTCCTGAGCAACATTGAAAGAAGGCCAACACACATGTCTAAAGTGAATCTAAGAGTTCCAAAAAACTGGTAAGGTTGCTGCCAAAGACCAACCAGTATTAGACATTTCTAGGTAACATTGGTGGTATATGCCACTTAGACATCTATTCACATTTTGAAATATTTGAGGGTGCACTTCTTTGTATCACTTTCAAGTTACCCTTGATGGCTTGAATGTAAAAAAGTTCCTTTATCCCACGATAACATTGAGGTGGGAAATGATCTAAAAATGTAATTGTACAAATATCTTTTGAAGCTTACTTAAGCAAGCGTATCAAATATAATGATAAAAAGGAAGACTATTATATTTAAAAAGTCATTTGTAATATTTTAGGTTGTAGCTAGAAGGATTGCAATATGTGATTCAAAATTTTAATTATAAAAAAAGTTAAATTATATAGACATCCTAATTTAATACATTTGAGAGCATTTATGAAACCAGGATAAATTTTTCTGGCTTTAAAGTAAACATTAAAATATGTGTAAATTAAAGTTAAATTTCATGGTAAAATTTAAAAGTTGAAAATAAGCTGCAAAATAATTATCACTTGTTTTGCATAAGTTTTGGGAATGCTTTTGTTCATACAACAAGGAGAGAGGGTGAGGCAGAACAGACTGGTGGCAAACGCTTGGGCCCTGGATATTTCAGAGAATGTCTTCTCCTAACCATCTCCTTTTAAAGATATATGGCCAGGGAAGTGAAGACACTTGCCCAAGTTCAGAAAGCTTTTTAAAGATTAAACTATCATAGGCATCCAAGTGTTTCGATTCCCGGGCCATTCAAAATCTTTCCATTTTGTTTTATTTACTAATTAAAAAACTTGCTGACACTGTTATGTTATTGTTACAGTCATGTGCAATTTTAACATTTAATGTAACTATTTTCCAGATTATGGAAAATCAGGTACCAGTGATAAATCCATCACTTTACCCACATTTAGAAATATAAGAGCATTTAAAATTTAGGTTCCCAGGGTAAACAATAAATAAAACAATCTTGGGTGTGACAGATGCACACAGTAAAAGCCTATTTAACCAGCAAAAATCATATCATCATTAGTAAGTTTTTTATACGACTAATCTCTTAACCTCTTTTATCAGAGAATGATGAAAACATGTTTTGCACAGACATAATTATTAGTTTCCAGTTACACTGCCAACTTGTTCTTAAATGGATTGAAATTGTTATTTTAAAAAATGAAAGAAAAAGTAAAAGAACAAAAGAGTGCATGGATGAAAACCAAAATTAACAAAGCCAACATGATTAAGAAAGCCTATTTGTTAATTATGCTTTCAAATGTGGCAACTTATCGGGGATAAATTATTCATCAAAAGTAGTCTGATAGGAGATGGGGGGGTAGTTAGATGACTCAATCTTCTTACTTCTGTGCTGTTTAGACATGTTGAAGCCAGATGTTGCAGCTATAAAGTTCACAAATCTCCAATTAAGGGCTAGAAAATGTGAATAGGCATCTCAGAACCCAAATTATGTTTTTTTGTTTGTTTACTATTTCTTATTTGCATCATGTAAATATTATCAAAATGCAAGATTATCTTTCTTACTTGTTACTAGTTTTTACTTTTGATTCTCTCCCCCCCCTCTCATGAGCAGAGGAAAAGATACATCCAACTGCACTTCTTAAAGGCCACACAATAGCAGATCTCTCCTTTTTTTCCTTTGATACACTTTTATACAACTTGAAGGATAGAAGTGGTCATATATTTTTATGTTATTTTGGGAAATAATGTTTATTTGAAGCTTGCCTTAATGGAAAATTTGTCTAACATAATTAACTTTGACTTTTAATAGCATCAAAAATAGAGAAACTAACAATAATACTTGTATGGTGAAAAGTAATGGTACTTTTATTAACTAATTCCATATGACTTTAAAATTTACAATGTAGTGCCCCGGCCGGTGTGGCTCAGTTGTTGAGCATCGACCCATGAACCAGGAGGTCGCACACAGCTTGATTCCCGGTCAGGGCACATGCCCAGGTTCCAGGCTTGATCCTCAGTAGGGGGCATGCAGGGGGCAGCTGATTGATGATTCTCTTCATCATTGATGTTTCTAGCTCTCTCTCCCTTTCCTATCCTCTCTAAAATCAATAAAAACATTTTTTAAAATTTATGATGTAGTATCTTAATTGAATAGGCTATTGGATAGTTATGTTTAGAAATATCTGGTTCTCAATATTGTATATTTAATTATAACTTACAGATAAGTTATAAGAAAAATTCAGTAGTTTTGGTAAAGTCATGTTTCATTAACTTCATATAAAATGTAAAACACTAGGTAAGTGTTATTCTTATTAGCAGCATTAAAAGTTTTCTTTATGAATTAAGCCATATATGCTTAATATTGATGATGAGACAAGAGGGATCCAGTGTACCAGGTAACTAAAAGTAAGGATGATCCTACCCACTGGAACCAACATGACAGAATTCTAAGGGCATGCACTGATAGCATATAAGGAGGTGATAGAATCTTATTAAGAAGTCTCCAATGGTTTCTAAAAGGAGATGTATATGACACTCAATGGGTACTTTATACAATATGTATAGATAAAAATATATATACATATATATTTATATATATGTATAAATATATATATATACACACAGATATATACAGTCATATGTATAGTCATAAAATATGTAATATATACAAAAAATGACATATAATAGTAGCCACTATTGCCCAGTGATTCAAATGAATCTCTGTGGTGTTGTTATTCCCTTCTCCTTGGTAATTTTTGATAAAATATTCTAGATAGCTATCAAGAAAGGCAGAACAGACTGGTGGCAAAAGCCTGGGCTCTGGAATCAGTCAGCCCAGGTTGAATCCCACTTATCACTTATATGACCTCTGACAAGCGTTTTAACCTTAGATGTCTCCATTTCCTTCAAAGATAAAATTACATAATAATGGTCGCTATCTGGTAGTGTTACTAAGACAATTAAATGAATTAATCCATGTGAAGTGCTTAGAAGAGCATTTTGTATTTAATCTCAAAATAAGTGCCAGCCACAGGTGGTAGGAATAACAGTAGTATATTAATAACAAAAATAAACGCAGCAAATGTATCTGGAAAGATGTTCGTTTCAGAAATCACGAGTTTAAAAACCAGCTTTACCTCTCCTCTGTGTTCCTGGGAGACTGGCTGCCATGGTTGCTGTTCCCAATGAAATTTCTAATTTCTGTGAAGTAAGCATCTTCCTTGTCATCAAGAATCGCACCTGTGCTTTCCAGTTCAGAATGAGGCGAAGATGTTGCCGTACCTGAGGGGAGAGAAGGCCTTGTGTGAAAAAGACTATTATTTAGATGGCAACTTATTTTGAATTGCATTCCTTCTTCATTTGGTCAGTGTTGTTTCCCCAAACAGGCTCTTTGAATATTAATAATGGTAACTTTAGGAGGTCAAGGCCATCCTAATTTATCACAGTACACATGCCAATGAAAGTCTCTTGGGGAATATTTTGAACCATTGGACTCATGAAGTATAGTCTCCCAAAGATGTTATTTCTCCCAGTAGCTTCCTCTTATTCCCACTGTGACATGGGAACGGTTTTGTGCACCCAATGAGGGTGAAGCAAATTATAGAGAAGTCTTAAATGGCTTCTGCCAGAAGAAACTACATCAGTCCCGGTTGCAGTCAACATGTATTTATTGCTCCAGTGCTTAAGTGTGTTACCAAAACAGACTGACAACATGCAGAAAATTCTGCATTCTGACTTGGTGGGCTGAGCCATTGGTAGACTGTGCACGGCAGTAAGAGGACAATATTGGATGGTCTTCAGGTTCTTTACCTAAAACATTTAGAACCATAATACCTGCATCAACAGATTGCTGCAAGGCTTCCATAAATGTACACAATTATAAACACTTCATATGTGGTCAGACTCTACACTAACAATCACTTCATGCCCACAAAATATTAGCAATTTAACAGTTCATCACAATAGTCTAGATGACAAAACCAAGGGGTTTAGAACTTCCCTCAACTTAATACATATATAATCTGGGTCAATAAGTATTCAGCTATGACACATTACATTTTTTAACTTATCTATTTTATTTATGAAATAATTTTAACTAGAACTTTTTCATAGCATACTGTAAGGGTGCACAGTGTTGGAAAGTATAGCCAATCCTATATAATAAAGAGGTAATAAGCAAATTGACCATCATACCCTCGCACAAGATGGCTGCCCCCATGTGATCACAAGATGGCCGCCACAAAATGGTCGGCAGGGGAGGGCAGTTGGGGGGACCAGGCCTGCAGGGGAGGGCAGTTGGGGGCAACTGGGTTGGCAGGGGAGGGCAGTTTGGGGCAATCGGGCTGGCAGGGGAGCAGTTAGGCATTGATCAAGCTGGTAGGGGAGTGGTTAGGGGGTGATCAGGCTGGCAGGGATCAGGCCTAAACTGGCAGTCAGACATCCCCTGAGGGGTCCCAGATTGGAAAGGGTGCAGGCTGGGCTGACGGACACCCCCCTCCTGACCCCAGTGCACAAATTTTGTGCACTGGGCTTCTAGTATTGTATATTGGATTAGACTTCTGTCTCTAAAATCTGATATTTTAAAATCATGATCATTCGATTTCTTGTTTTGGGGGAAATGACTAAGTAGTAGTCATCCAAGATCATAAGTTATATACCTGTACAGTGGAGGAAGAATTCATTTAAAAAATGCATTCCCTAGGTAAAGATTTATACTTTGTATAAATCCAATTCTTTTCTGTTCTTAAAAATCTCTTTTCCTGAACTCCATACTCACCCTTTCCTCCCACCCCCAAATTACTTTCTTAATTCTCTAGAAGCAAATTGTGGCTGCACAGATTGGCTCCACACACATATGCCAGCAGAAAGATGTTAATGGTTTAGTATCTAACTATTGGAATCCAAAGGCAAGAAAACCCACCACCTCTTCTGCTATGTGCTGACAGGTCTGGGCTAAGGGAAGTTTTTTTGTGTGTGTTTTGTGTGTTTTTTGTATGTGTGGGGGTTTTTTTTTGCCACTTTTAACTTAATTCTACATCAGAATTTGTGACCAAAACCACATACCACTGTCATTTGTTATGGGTGACTCTGATCGTGTCCACAATCTCCTATCACTGATCTCTAACGAAGTTACCCAGCAGAGGTTCTCCCAGCGTCAGAACTGCTGCAAAAGCAGCCACGGGTTTCTGGTCAATATTCAGAACGTGGTGTTCTGGTGCTGCGCTCCGGAAATCCTACACTCCCGGGGCACAGTCTGTGCCAATAGGTGGAAAGATTGTTCCCTGCAATTCAGGAAATCTTGATTTCTAAGTCTCCTGAGAGTCTGAGTCATGCTCCTCTTGGAGACTGCCCACTGAGATGAATCCAGGAGAAGAAAAGATCATTCAAACAAGGCTCTGAGTTGTATATTATTCAACGATCACATCATCCTAAAATCTCCAGGAAAACATGTTGCAAATTTTTCCAACAGAATCTGATTCTAGAGTCCATGTGGAATGAGAGAAGCGAGATTAACATTTCACATTTTAAAAAAGCCATCATCTCCTCACAACACAACTGATTACCTACCAGACATGTTCCCATTCTCATGTTTCTTTAGGTGTCTGTCTAAGTTGGTTTGTTGACCAAAACACCTATCACATAAATGACACTTAAAGGGCTTCTCCTTATTGTGGATGTTGCGAACATGCCGCTGCAAGTTAGAAGATATGCTAAAGGATCTGTCACAGTATTTGCACCTGAAAAATAAACACAGAGAATGTTGGCAGGCAAATCAAAAGATATTTCTCAAGAACAGTAACCCCAATATCCAGAATTATCACCTAGAAAACAACATTTTGGAGAAACGGCACAAGCAAGAACACTGTTCACACAGTCAATTTTTCAATTCCAATAGACTGATTGCTTTAAAGATTCTCATGACTTTATGAAAAACGATAATAAAAATATTGGTGATTTGATGGATCCTAAATTTGCTAGCGTAATCAGTTCTAATATTTAAAATAAACCTCATAAAATTAAGAACATTAAGAACTAGCAGTATTGTTTTCTTTTCCTCTGAGAACAATTAAATCATTTTCAAACAAACATGAAGCAAATCCACAAATTCTGCACATAAAGTGAAAAGATCATTTTTTATAAAAAAAAGTCAGTTTAATTAAATAATTTCTTAGTCAATTCACTTTCTCACTTGCTAATCCTAAAGGAAATTCTTTTATCTTCTCCAAAATAGCAATAAACTTTCCAAACTTTTAAAACTGAAAAAATGTGAATAGTTTAGTCTGATACCAAAGATACTGATTTTTATAATCTGTAGTGATTAAGATCCCCCAAATCCTTTACTCTATTAATTTTTAAACTTACAGAAGAAAGTAAGAGTGCCATTACATTCTCCTTTTGGAATAAAAACAAAAAAGTCTCCCTTCACTCCCCTCCCCTCTCCACTCCTCCAATTTTCCATTTCTATTTTTGTTAAAGTGTCTGTAGCAGTTCTGAACCAGGTCAGTTTTTCAGGAAAGCACTTATTATTAGTTAGCTAATATTTGGAAGTTTTCCTTTAGACACAAGATGAAAATGCAATCCCTCTCCCACCTAGCTCTTATGGTTGAGGAAAACAAGTGGTAATTTATGGGGTATTCTCTAGCATCTTAAAGTAGAGATTACATTATGCGTTTTGTATTTTTTTGTATATATACTGCTTGAAAGAAAAATACCAAGTTTCTCCAGATAACTTTTAAGTGAAAATTTTTAACTTAGCAGCCAGAAATTTCTTCACTCATTCTTCCATGTGTGAAGGGCCCTTCTCCTCCCACTTCTGAATGCAGACTCAGTGGCTCAAGTGCTCTCCATCAAAAATCACCCCATTCCACGCCAAGTGTTTGGGCTTCTACGGCTGTCTCTAGGTGATGCCAGAAGTCTCGTTAGCTCAGTGGGGAAAAGAAATCTGTTAAACTAGTTACTTTGGCATAGTATCAATAAACCAACTCAAGGACTGATTTAATTTTCCCCTTTAAGAAACTATTCTGGCATCATGAGGTTCCTTAACTTTCCCCACTTATAATATTAATTTAAAAGTGTGTGAAACCCCACGTTGATAGTAGTTGTAATATTTTAGCCTCTGTTTTTGAAAAGAAAATATATATATATATATATATATATATATATATATATAGAGAGAGAGAGAGAGAGAGAGAGAGAGAGAGAGAGTCTCGGCCTTCTCCATAATAGTCAACTTCCTGGGCTCACTGAAGTTGACAGCCATGGTACAATGAGCACAACTGTGTTGTATGCTAAGCAGAACAACCTGGGAAATACTGAGAGAGAAAATGTATCTTCCCATAAAACACTTTAGAAAACTTTCCACCAGAACAGTTTCTACACAAATTGTAAGGAAGAGAGATTTTGTCGTTGACATGCTTCCAACTTTCTGCCTGTATGAAAAGGGGCTTTTCCAAATTTAATAAACATCATCCACTCTAATATAAATAAAATTGGCCAATAAGGATAATAATTATCTGTTACTTTGTATCTTTCCTTTGTTAATGTCTTGGCCAAAAGGTTGAGTGCTCTTAAATAAAAAATTTTAACAAATCATTCCACTCTCCTCAAACAAATTAGTAGGTGGTTAAAAGCCTAAGCTTCAGAAATACTTAAAATGAATAAACACACATAAGCAATAAACTAGTGAGAATTTGGATGTAAACAGGGTCACGGGAGCCTTTGGGGTCAGGCATGAGATATAAACCCTGACATGAGAGCTCCAGGCCTGGGTTTTAATTCTGGGTCTATCAACACCTGACTTTATAGAAAGCAATTAGCATCCATGGATCTGAATCTGTTCACTTGTTAAACAGAGGAGCTGGGTAAATAATTAAGATCTCTAGCTATGCACATATTTTGGTTTGTGTTTTTAAAAATACACAGACAATAATAGCCCCATATTTGAGATGGAATAACACCACTGAATTGAGGTATAAAGAAAGAGTAAAATAAGCATCTATAATAATAAAAGTGTAATATGCAAATCGACTGAATGACTGAACAGCAGAACGACCTCCTGGATGACCTTCCAGATGGCCACGTTATGACACCCACTGGCACCAGGTCAGCCAAAGTGGGTGCAATGCAATTGGTTGGGGGCCTGGCCATTGCCCCACGATTGCCCTGCAGAGGGAGGCCCAGGCCACTAGCCAGCAGGGTGATTGATCCATCGAGAGGCTCCACAATCGCCCCAAAAAGGGAAGGCCAGGCCACTGACCAGCGGATGACAGTGGGTGGATGAGGCCTCCCTCTGTGGGGGCGATCCATCATGGAGTCCCAATCAGGTGGGCAGGGCCTACCTCTCTGGGACGATCAATGGCAGAGCCCTGTGATGTATTGCCCCAAAGAGGGAGGCCCAGGCTACCCAGCAGCAGCCCTGCGGCGGGTGGGCAGGCCTCCCTCTGTTGCAGAGCCCTTGCCAGGTGGGCAGGGCCTACCTCTTTGGGATGATTGATCACAGGGCTCCCAGACTGTGAAAGGGCACAGGCTGGGCTGAGGGACTCCATCACTCCCTCCAGTGCATGAATTCCATGCACCAGGCTTCTAGTAATATCATAGTTGCCTCTGAGACCCTTGGCCATAACAAAATGTAAGTGTGGACATCTTTCGCTTAAGTACAATTTCTGGGAATCTCAATTTTTTTTCCAAAAAGGAAAGTACTTAAAACTTTCCATTTATATATATATCTCTGAGACCTATTATATCAAGTGTATTCTATCACATATAAAATATAAATATTACTTATGATTAGTCATTTATAAAACATGTAGGAAAGCAAAGAATCTCAGAAAACACTTCATTAATTTCTGCTTAAGTCCCTCTAGTTTTCTCCTTAAATTTCCATTATCTTCAAATAAGCATTGGTCTGCCCATTTCTTTTATTCTTTGCATGTAAAAAGACTTTGAAACCTAATAAATAATTTATTTTTTAATGGAAAAAGTGAGCATTCAGACAAAAATAATTTTACACATATGCGATGCATAAGAATTTCAAAGCAGAATGAAATTACACTATCACTAAAGATAAACAACATTCATTCTTTGAAGAAATATTTATGAGTACCTAATATTATGTGCAAAGCATTGCATAGTAAATAATGTAGGTTATATTTTAAAACTGGAAGGGAGAATACTGATTACTTTCATTCTTTAGTAAACAATAATATTAAAATTAGATATGTGCTCATATGTCTTGTGGCTGAACTTGACATTTAACAGAATAAACTAAGAGGTACTTTAGAAATTGCTGGTGGAATTGCCCCTCTTCCTATAATATGTTTTATTTTACTTGTTCGACCCCTAGTTCCACATTTTTTTCCTCCCAGGTTTAAGGTTCATTCTTTTAACCTCCTAATGAGACCTGTGGACATTAACTCAACTCTACTAGGGAAGCGAAGTAATATCCCAGTTGTTAACTCCCAGCCAAAATTTAGGTTTGAAAAAAGAGGCTGTAACACTGTAATTATTTTCAATTAAATAGCACTAATTATTGAGAAAAGAGAGAACTAAAATAATTTTTAAATGACCAACATTTCTTAAACACATATCTGTAATAGATACTGCTAGAACTTTTAAACTGAGATATAAGAAGTTTTGATTAAATAAATTAGGATGCTTCTAATTTTCATCCTAGCCATTAATTAATTCTTCTTTGACTCAAACTTAAAAAGACATACATTCAGATATGTCTCAAAGTAGTTTCCTTTAAAATTGTGGCAATGCGTCCACTTTAATTACTACAATATTTATCAAGATATTGAGTAAAAATAATTGTCAAACCTGTAAGGCTGCTCTCCTGTGTGGGTTCTCAAGTGCCGTGTTAGGTTTGCAGACCTTGGAAAAATCTTGCCACAGTATCTGTTATGAAAAGATGTTTATACGAGAAAGTCAGTACAATTGACTTTGTTTCACTCAAGCCGGGTAGATGCCAGATGCTTATTCCCGATTTAATTAATCCTGCATGGAACTCACATGTCTTTGGTATTTAAAATTTGCAATAAAGCCATTCTAAAGATATAAATAACTCTACAAACGAAGGCTGCGTTACGAGATCTGGTTGAATTTGGTGATGCATAAACAAGCAGTTTATGAAAATAGACTTTCGTTTTGATGACCCCCATACGCCTCTTTTATTAACTCTGTATCTTTATATTCATGAAACTGAGCCAGACAAGGGGATAAAAAAAATGACAAGAGTCTGTGATTCTGGGTTGATGTAAACAGATTTCAAATGTTTCAACTCATTTTACATGTTAACCGCAGTGACAACTCTCTGTACATTGAGTGGTATCAGAGCAGACAAGATTCTAAGACCTCATCCATCAAGGTATGTCCCTGGAAAATCTTTTCTGGAAACAGAGTGACATATTTTCCAAAGAGCAGATAAATTGATTTGCCTGAGTCAGATGCCACAAATTTCTGAAGACAATGTAGAAATTATAAGTGTAATTTATTTTTTAAAAAAAGAAACAAAAAGCAAGCTTGATGAGTAACAAGAAACTTATTAACTAGCTTTCTTCACTCATCGACCTTATTCGTCCTTCATTAATGGCCTTATTTTTCAATGCCACCACAATTAATAAATGTATGCTTGAGGACAGTAGTAGTATACTTCGGGATGAAAATAATTAACTGTGAAAGAAAATTCATAAATATCAAAGTGAAACAAGTAGATAGTATTTGGACTGCTTCCAACCTCATTTATCACAACCAAATGGCCTGTGTTAAAATTCTCATTTAATAATAATTTTTTAAAAACCACTATTTTTATATCTCACTAAATAAAGGGTACTTTGAAGTGCTCGAGATCTATCATGGTCGCGATTAATCATCCGATCAAGAATAATTTCCAAAACAAACAGTGGGGCCTTTGAAATCAGAGGGGAGATTTTTGGAAAGGCAGCCATAATGAACTTGGCAGGTACCTGCAGGTATAGCGCTCCTTGCCTTTCCTCAGGAGGTTCTCCGGCAGGGCGTTGGGAGGCGCTCTGAAGTTGAACATGGACGGAACTGATTGTAGAAGTTCACTGGCCTCAGGTTTCAGGGCGCTGAAGCTCTCCAGCTTCTCCGCCATGTTTTCAATAGCTGACATCTGAAAGGCAAAAGCACGAAACCATGAAGGACCCATCTGACGCCTTTTCTTCTGTAATAATCCCTAGCAAACCACGAGCATCATTAATTAAAAGGAAGCATCAAATCTGCTGAATGAAACGGTCTGTAGAGAGAGAGGGCGTAGTGTCCCAATATTAAACAAACACTAAGAGAATTTATTGATTTTGGAAATAATAAAGGTTATAAAGCCCATAAAATGCTGGGTATCCCTTTTCATAGGACCTTGGTGAGAGCATTTTATAATAATCTGATGTACAATTGAGCAATGAAATATATGAGAGATAATAAAGCTGAATTAGATTTTTATTAAATTAAGTGAGAGCATTGGTATCATGTTATGGATACTGACAGTAAACTGGAAATTATAGGGAAAGGTCCTGTAGGCCTGCCTAGTTAATAAAAACCATAGGAAGCATGGAGTCCCATGAAAAGAACTCACAGCATGAAAAACATCAAGTGTTTCAAAGTTACAGCTTAAGCCAAATGTGTCTAACTCAGAAAGAAAAATTAAATGGGTAAGAGGTGTTTTGCCTAAGACGATGTTTATTAATATCTGGAATACTACATTTTAAATGGGATCATATACAAAGAATTTTGATGACATATTCATTTGTTTTGGACAAAGACTGAGTGGGAAGGACAGTTCATACAATATTATAACTTCATATTACATAACTTGGCATGGGTGTTATAAGGGGAGTAATTAGTATAATCACATTCTTAGAGAAGTATTCTTGGAAGAAATCTACGCTGCCTAATTCTTCCCCTCAAACAATCTAACTTATTTTGCCTATAATCTTCAAGTTTTTGTCCACCTGCATATGTATCTGACACAGTCACAATCAGAGGGTGGCATTGACTTTTAAAGTGACTTGATCCTTAACGTCCACAGTTAGTGGGACTATCCCCTTTCTTTCAACACTCTCAAAATGTTGAGTTTCCTCAGTGCTTACATTTTATTTGGAAGCTGCTTACTACTGAATTTTTAAGCAGAAAAAGCAAACTCTCAGGCCGTCTTGTTAAATCAACTCTCCCATTATTTATTTGGTTCTCAGGGCACTATGCCACTGGAGAGCTCAGAGAGCTGTTAAAAAGGTGTTTGCACTCTATATGCACCCTGTATGTTTCTCAAAGAGCTGGGGTGGTAGACCAGAAGACTCCAAGCAAGGATTAAAAATGGTAACAACTGCACAGTCAAGCAACTGTTCAACCCAAGAGGATGATTCTTTTGCGGATGAGATGGCAGGTCAGAGCTGGAGGCCTAATTTATAAGCTCAGGTTAAAAATAAACAGCAACACGTCCTACTCAAAAGGAAAATTAAAAAAATAATTCATTCCATGGACATGCACCTGGACAGAACACCATTGACTTCTTAAAGTAGAGCAAAATCTTCACAGAACGTCCTGAACATGATTCTCTTCTTACAAAGGGAAGATTTTATGCTCACTTCTTCAAATGACTATTCATGTTGCAGTTAGCTCTCTTTCTTTTCCCTTTATCCTGGAGCCTGCCCTCTCATTTCATGCTGGGACTCCTACAAATTGCAACGTACAGGGTTCCACTGCCAATTTGCCAAATGTCTTTCATCAAACACGGTGCAAAAAAATCTCAGAGGAAAGTCAAGATACATTTACTTGTCAGACGACAAATGTGAACGCATTGGGAGGCAGTAGGGGCTGTAAGCTCAGGGGTTTGATTCATAATCACTCAGCTGCTAAAACATTCTCCACAGATGCAAGCGGACAGCACATTTGTCACTATGAAGGATTTTGACATGTACTGATCACAGGGCAGAGATACAGAATGATGCTGCTGCTCAGAGAGGTTGGTGGAAATTCTGTCCCTGCAGAATTTGGTCATTATCCCCCTCTAGCCAGAGCATTAGCATTTTCATATTACTTAGGATTTTATTTATTAAAAATCAATCCAGAAATATTTTATGATACTAATTTATTTGCATTTATTCCTTCTAATTGTTCCTTGTAGAAAATCATTTTGATATTCCGCCCTCCATGGAATAAATTGTCTGAATGAAAAATGACCTCTAGCCTTCAAGCTGATTAGCAGTAACAAGCCAGGGTAAGGGTCATGATCGCATATATTTATTGGGCAGAATAGAAAGTGCATGGGTGATGATTATAAATGTTTTATTTATGTACATTTAATATGTGAGTAAAGTTTCATTATCTAGTGGTTTTAAATCATTTGAGTGTCCGCCCTGCTGACACACTCGGATTCCTGTGGCAATACATCTTATAGAAACACTTTTCCTTTTATATGGAAAATAGCTTACTCATGACTATTAGTATTCTCGGCTTTCATCTATAGCTCATATAAACTACAAGTCCTTTAAGTTATTTAAGAGCAATTGGCTGTTGGGAAATGTGTCTTGCTTTAGTAGCTGCTAATAGCTCCTTTTGAAGAAAGATCACTGTGATTATTTTACCTCAAACTGTTTCGATTTGGGAAAACCATCAAGAAACAAGACAATATATTATGGGCTTAGTGACTAATAATGACATTCTTAAAGATAATAGGGGTTACCCAAGTGCCTCTGCATAAGCCACCCCCACCTTGGGCTTCTGGTGTCAAAAGGAAGGAGGATTAAATTGGAGTGGGGAAATGGGAGAGAGGATGGGAAGTGAGCTGAGGGTAGCTATTAACACTACACATAAACACACCACCACTTTCTGTCTGGCTAGCTACAACTGAGCAACATAAAAGCCATCACTGAATCCTTCCTGTCATCTTTTTTTTTTTTTTTTTTTTTTTTAATATATTTTATTGATTTTTTACAGAGAGGAAGGGAGAGAGATAGAGAGTTAGAAACATCGATGAGAGAGAAACATCGATCAGCTGCCTCCTGCACATCTCCCACCGGGGATGTGCCCGCAACCCAGGTACATGCCCCTGACCGGAATCGAACCCGGGACCCTTCAGTCCGCAGGCCGACGCTCTATCCACTGAGCCAAACCGGTTTCGGCCCTTCCTGTCATCTTCATAAGATTTGTTCTCATAGCTCTTGACCTCAGCTAAAAAGGATATATTTCCCCATTAGAACCGATAGAAGTAACTTAAACATTTGCCAGTTGGGTAGTTTAGCAGTTCTGTGACCAACCTCAGCCCTAGTGTCAGTATTTCAAATTAAGATGTTGGATTTAGATGAGCTTTATTTAGCATATGTGTCAACACCCCCACTTTCTTTGTCTATAAGGTCTGACTTATAGGATGTTCCTCTTGAAATAACACCCATTTTACAGAAGTGGTAAGTTTTGACATTCATTTTTATAAAGTCTGACTTGATATTTTAAAAAGATGAATTGGCCACAGACAATGGGGCAGTGAGGGCCTGGGGCAAGGGGTGGGGGTGGGCTAGAGAAGTTAATGGGAGGGAAAGGGGGACATATGTAATACTTTCAAGAATAAAGAATTATTTTAAAAACACACAAAAATTTAAAGTTAAAAAAATGAAGAGGTAGGGGAGGCCTGGGGATTGTCAAGGGCGGGGGGAAAAAAGGACACATATGTAATACCCTTTGTAATACTTTAAGCAATAAAACAATTTTTAAAAAAGACGATGAATTGAGACAAATGGAACAGTATTTATTTTTCAATTATGAAAAATCCAATGAAGAGGGCAACGTGTACTACCATGAATAAGCAATTTGCTGAGAGTGGGAAAACTAAAGGAGGAAAAGATAGATCATATATTTTAGAAACGTATTGCTCTATGCCCTATTAATGTCATAGGCTAATCTCTGATCTGTAAATGACAGTGATTTTTTATGGAACAGTAATTTTTATTTATATATATAATAGTTGTTGATGGTATCTGCAGCCAGATGTCAGGAAAAGGAAGTCATTTCACCCCCTTCCAGTCCCCAAGAGGCTATTAACTTTATACTGACGCAAACTAATATTTAGATACAACTCCCTTGTTTTTAGAAAAAAAAGTAGCTATATCTCTATTCAAGTAAAGTTAGTATTTTTAAAAATATTTCAGCAGGCAAGATATCATCAACTAGGTACTAAGTACTTAGCTTAACATTGTTATTGAAGTTTCTCTTTAAAACTATTAAAGTGACAATCTGATTAAATGAAATGATATGTCCAATGGCACCATAAATTATGTGACCTAATGTTTCACAAATTAAAGTACACATGCCTTTATCATAAAATAACTAACTTTTCATAAATAACTTCTGATGGGAAAGTTTGTAGATTTGGTAGTTTTCTATATTTATTCACTTGATAATCTTGAGAAGTCTCAAAATTATGGCCATTTGTGGGGGAAGTAAATATTCATATTTTATCATTATGTCACTCATGTATCACATTCAGCAATCATGATTATTTAGAGTTTTTTACCACTAAAAGGTAAAAGCATGTATATTTAACATTTCCCACTAATATCCATGTTTTATAATACACATATAAATCACAGCTCTGAAGAAAACCTATGAACCAATGAAATGAGAGTGTTTTCAAAGAACTGCAATAGCAGTTACTATACTGTTGCATTATCAGCAAATGGAATCTAACTTAAAATCTGAAATGGGCTTCAGAAGTTGGTAGAACCATGGCCATTTATGTAGGGGACAGCACCTTATGCTTGAAGCAGCTACCTATATAGCCACTGGGAAGTAATACTCCACCATAGAAAGTGAGGACCTGGTGGCACGAGACTCAAGACCTACCCATGCCAGGAAAGGCAGATGAGGAATACTGGAAATATAGGCCGGGATAATCAAAGAAAAGCCTATACAACTTTGCCTAAGTGTCTCTCTTTCTTTCTCCGTCTCTCTCCCCTCATACTTTTGAAATGAATGAACTTAATCCTTAAAAGTCTATCAGGATGAGAAAAAATCATAATTCATCACATATTCCATAAAAGAAAGAAAAAGGAGGAATTTCTGGTCAAGGAAAACCAACATCAGATAGAGGAAATAAGTGTTAAAGTGCTCCAACTTCAAATAATTTATATATAATTTTATGTGGTGACTAAAGAAAAATTGAACTACATTCCAAAATTTTACCCATACCTCAAAAATCAGAATATTTTGAGTGAACAAAGAAAATGAAAAAGCAAAAGCACATACACGCAGAGGGAATTTTGTACTAGGTGTTATTTATATACATTTCAATTGACCCAAGGCTTCTTTGAGAGTGAAAACTAAATAAACACTATATTTTTCTTGAATAAAAAATAAAGTTGTCCCTTTATTGTTTATTAACTGACAACTGACTGGAAATGTAACTAAAAGGTAAGGAAGTGAGACCCAGTGCTAAAAGATCCATTCATTAGCTGGATATGATTTTTAAGCATTTATTCTTCTTTCTCCATATAGCTAAAACCAAGTTCTGCCCTGGGATATATGGATGTATTTCTAAGTCAGCTTGTGTCTACACATAAGTTCATGTTTTATCCTTTTGAAGCCTTTATCAAAAGCACCTTTAACATGCAGATATGGGCTCCCCCAAATAATGGTTGTTTCCACTCAGTGACCCATCTCAAAGCCTCTTCTGATAACATGCTCCCAGGTGCTCAAAAAGAGTTCTACATCAAGGTAAAATTATGTGGACTGAGTCAGACCTATAGAATAAACTTCCTAGAGCATTCTAAATGTCCAATTATAATGGAAAATATTTCACAGCTTCACAAGTTGAAAAACTATCTACTGAAGCCATATCATTGAATGGAAAGGGGCTCAGAATTCTTTATGCCTGTAAAGCAATTTAGAGTATAAGTTCTCTTTTTAATGCTACATTATTTTAGTCAAAAATATAAGCAGGAAACTTACCCAAGTTCTCTGATCAGGCAGTTGGAACTGGGAGCAAAATTGAAACAAAAACAAAAAATTACTTCTGTATCGGTATCTTTACCAAAATCTATCCTTTGAGAAATTAACATTTATACTAACTTAGTAATTTGGCTTATCGGGTAACTATAACTTAAGTAAAAGCTGTGGACATGAAAAATAAATATTTTATAACACTGCTGAGTTTCCTCTATTTATGCAAATTAAATTTTAGAATAGTTTATAAACTAGAATGTTCTTTTCCCAAGAAAGTTAAATGCTGTCTACTGCCAACTCTTAAATAGCAAAGCAGATACTTATTTTTTTTACTCATTGTAGAACAAGATTCCTAAATTTTACTTAAATAGCTAAAAATAGCAATTTCCTGAAAAAATATAGTCTCTTGTATTTTTACAATGTTAATAACAAAGAAAACAAAATATTTACTCAAATGTAAATCATTGACTAACAAAAAGTTATGTACTTGGAAGTACACTGATTGACTTTTATTAGCAGGGGACTCAGACCATCAGTAGTCAGAACACCTTAATTTAAAGAACTACAACAGTCTAGCTATTTATGACAAGAATCACTGAAGAAAACACGATGGACTTAGAAGCTCTTCCAGAAAACACAAATGTTATGCCCTTAAAAATATCATTTTGAAGCTAGAGGAGTTCATCACCACCAAACCAATATTATATGAAATGCTGAAGGGTATTCTTTAAGAAGAGGAAGAAGAAAAAAGTAAAGATAAAAAATATGAACAACAAAGTGACAACAGATACCTATCAACAATTGAATCTAAAAATCAAATGAATGAAAAATCTGATGAACAGAATAAACTGGTGAATGGAATAGAATCTGGGGCATGGAGATGAACAGATTGACAATTCTCAGAGGGAAAGAGGCTGGGCGGGGGGGGGGGGGGGGGGGCGGGGTCAGAAAGAGATAAGACAAAGATCTTATATGCATGTATGTATTACCTATGGACACAGACAATAGGGTGGTGAGGGCCTGGGACAGGGTGGAACCAGGTGGAGGGAAGCTATAGGAGGAAAAAAGAGGGACGTCTGTAATAATTTCAACAATAAAGATCAATTTTTAAAAAAAGTTCTGAATAAGAAAATATATATATATCATTTTGCCTGGTTTAATGGGATATGTCTTGCTATGATAAGTTTTAGAATATTTAATAAGGAAGGCACAGTTTTTAAGGATGAAATGTTTATTACAAAAGTAATACAAAAATAAGCAACACTTGTTGAAAGCAAAGTAGAAGATGAAGGACAGAAGACTTCAGTGATTTCACATGAATATATAAATGATAACTTAGAAAAGACTAATTTTTTTCTCAGTTTTTTTGGATGCAGCAACAGAATAGTGGGACACTTTATACAAAAGAAAATAAAAATGAATAAAATTCAGAAGTAGAAGTAAAACAGAATCTCTCCTGCAAGTGTTCACAAAGCCAAACATCTGAAAGCAAAATGCATATTTTGTTACTAATATTAAAAATATAGGAAAATCAAACCAAGGAATAATAGCCAGTTTTACAATAACGTTATTGTCCAATGGCAATTCAAATGAGCTCCCAATCTGAGTAAAGTACTCAACACAGAAATCAATGAAAAGGACATTCCAAAAGTCACACAGGATTATCACTCCCTTTATCTCACCTACTTGTAGCTGTATCTATCTCCTTTTAAAAAATAACCTCAAATAAGACTCCACAAATAATTTTCAACTACTTAGGAAGAACCTCTATTATATTAAACTAACTTATTTATAAGAAAAAAATATTCCATCCTGCGTGAAATATTTCTCTATTATATTAAAAGAACTTATTTATAAGAAAAATATTCCACCCTGCGTGGCTCAGTGGTTGAGGATAGACCAATGAACTAGGAGGTCACAGTTCAATTCCCCATCATGGCACATGCCTGAGTTGTGGGCTCAGTCCACAGTGTAGGGCATGCAGGAGGCAGCCAATCAATGATTCTCTCTCATCATTGATGTTCCTATCTCTTTCTATCCCTCTCCCTTCCTCTGTGAAATCAACAAAAATATATTTTAAAAAATAGAAGGCTAAATAGTCCTCTAATGGCCCAATAGAGCAAACATACTTCTTTAAGCATTGAACTAAGAAGTTAGTTAATTATAACCAGCATTTGTTTTTTAATTTTAATGTACCTATATCTTCTAGGTATTTTGACAACAATTTTAAAAATGTGTGTTATTGCCCTAACTGGTTTAGCTCAGTGGGTAGAGCGTCGGCCTGCGAACTGAAGGGTCAAGGGCCTTGACCTTGGTTGCGGGCACACCCCCAGTACGGGGTGTGCAGGAGGCAGCTGATCGGTGTTTCTCTCTCATCGATGTTTCTAACTCTCTATCCCTCTCCCTTCCTCTCTGTAAAAAATCAATAAATATGTATTTTTTAAAAAATGTGTGTTATTATTCCAAATGCAGTAAGATGGCCTAATAATCTTTCAATAAAATTCAATAAATATTTATGATGGCATTCACCTTGCACTGATTAAAAACTGTGTGAATGGACATGTTAAGTAAAATACAAAAACATACAAAAATTATAATTTTCAGGTTTTCCCATAAAATACCACTACCAAGCATTTATATATCTACTAGTGGCCCAGTGCACGGATTTGTGCACATTGAAAGGAAATTAATTAGAATTCCTGGGGGGAAAGGGGCGCTGCGGCTCGAAGGGTGTCTGTGGAGTGAGCGGGGTCCCTCCAGCAGGTGGGGTTTCTTGGCCTGGCCTGTGGGGATTGGGCCAAAACTGGCTCTCTGACATCCCTCGAGGAGCCCTAGAGTGAGAGAAGGCATTCTGCAAAGTTGCTGTCATACAGGGTGTGGAACACAAACATAAGTGTGCAATAAACTAGATTTGGGACCGACAGTGCTCCAGCAACAACATAACCCACAGCCAAAGGTGGAATTGCGTGGCCCTGCAAGGAATCGGGCTTCCTCCTCCCTGGTTTTGGGGTGCATCACCTGAGAACTGCCACTGCCAAGTCACCACAGCTCGGAAGCTCCTGCGTTGAGTGTCTGTCCCCTGCTGGTCAGTGTGTGCCAAACCTACCAGCCGGTCAGATGGTCGTTTAGCCTTTTATATATATAGATTTATAGGTTTCCCCTAAAGCAGCGGTTCTCAACCTGTGGGTCGCAACCCCTTTGGGGGTCGAACGACCCTTTCACAGCGGTCGCCTAAGACCATCGGAAAACACATATATAATTACATATTGTTTTTGTGATTAATCACTATGCTTTAATTATGTTCAATTTATAACAATGAAATTGGGGGTCACCACATGAGGAACTGTATTAAAGGGTCGCAGCATTAGGAAGGTTGAGAACCACTGCCTTAAAGCCTTGATAATATGTGTTCTCCTCTTTATAATGGACTAGAGGCCCACTGCACGGATTTGTGCACCGGTGGGGTGCCTCACACTGGTGCATGATCGGGGCTGGGAAGGGCTCTAGGGTGTGCTCGGCCCGTCTCGCCCAGTCCTGATTGGCCAGACACTAGCAGCAAGCTAACCCACAGGTCGAAATGTCTGCCCCCTGGTGGTCAGTGCGCATCATAACTACCAGTCGAACGGTCTAACAGTCAGTTAGGCTTTTATATATATAGATGGCAGGAGGGTAGTTTACTGTATATTCACAATGAAATTATCCTGCATTCATTAATAATAAGATTTTCCTTAAGTCCTTCCTCATGCCAAGCACCTTGCTAACCATGTTAGTACATGAACCTGATCCTTGCAGCCACCCTGGTGCAGCTGGAAGGAGTGTTGCCATCACACTGACAGAGGAAGCTCAGAGAGAGGAACTACACTGCTCAAAACCTAGTGAAGCCACTTGCAGATCAGTTATTTCTGGCCTCAAACTCTGGGCAGTTTTTGTTATAATTAAATGTATATGGCTATAATATCCTTATATGCATTTAGTTATAATTATAATTTGTTTGTTTATAGGTGGATCTTGAGACTAGATCAGCCGTGGGCAAACTACGGCCCCCGGGCCGGATCTGGCCCGTTTGAAATGAATAAAACTAAAAAAAAAAAAGACCGTACCCTTTTATGTAATGATGTTTACTTTGAATTTATATTAGTTCACACAAACACTCCATCCATGCTTTTGTTCCGGCCCTCCGGTCCAGTTTAAGAACCCATTGTGGTCCTCGAGTCAAAAAGTTTGCCCACCCCTGGGCTAGATAGAATTTCATAAGTAGGAAAAAGAACAAAAAAATTCTACTGGAACTTCAGAACATTTGAGGCTGATTTTCTGAAGGTTTGATGAAAATAGGGTGACTCAAGTTTCTCCCAGGCCACAGTCTCTACATCCCAGTGACATACAGCCATTCCACATGAAAACAGTCATGATGGTTAGAAATTAATGAAATACTTTTATAGTCATTAGTAAATAGCCTCTGCCCCAAGCACCCTGAATATCCAACCCACCCTGTTGCCCTGTTCTCCTCTCCAAAAACCCTGTAGACTGAGCCCCCTTAGAGCAACTGTAGCATGTACAGCTGGTGTGGGAAGAGCTCCAGAATGCAGGAGTCCATTTGGATTGGTCAGTCTTCATGACATCCAAAGTATTAAACATTTGATTATCACTCTTGGGTCCTGTTCTAATAGCAACACACGGCAATAGGCAGTCCCTCACACCAGGCATGGCACTCTACTGTGGAAAGGAAAACCACTGCATGTGATCCCACAGGCATGTCTGCGAAGATTCGAGGGCATGACTGCCCTGCTCTCTGCACTATACAGAAGCCTCATCTTTTGTGATCCTTTAATACTCTGGGGACATTAAAAGACAGCATATTTTCCCACCGGTGAGGCTCAGGGCACATGCCTTGATTGAGGGCTCAAAGCCCAGAGTTGGGTGTGTAGGAAGCAGCCAATCAATGATTCTTTTCCATCATTGATGTTTCTATCTCTCTCTCCCTCTTTCTCTCTGAAATCAATAAAAATATATAATTTTTAAAAGATAGCATATTTTCTTACATTCTTTCATTAAAAACAAGTACATACTATATTTGTGACAGTTGCATGCACATGTGAAGTTATTGGTAGACAAAGTCTCCCATCTCTTGAACCAGGAAATTTCCCTTGGCTAGCTAGAAATCTTTGAACTCCAGAGAATAGGGACCCTGCATCCAACTCCCTCATCCTATCTAATAAAAGGGTAATATGCAAATTGACCATCACTCCAACACACAAGATGGCCACCCCTATGTGGTCAAAGATGGCTGCCCCCATGTGGACATAAGATGGCTGCCACAAGAGGGCCAGCAGGGGAGGGCAGTTGGAGGCAACCAGGTCTGCAGGGGAGGACAGTTGGGGGGAACCCAGGCCTGCAGGGGAGGGCAGTTAGAGCCGATCAGGCTGGCAGGGGAGGGCAGTTGGGGGCGACCAGGCTGGCAGGGGAGGGCAGTTAGGGGCGAACTGGCTGGCAGAGGAGGGCAGTTAGGGGTGACCTGGCCAGCAGGGGAGGGCAGTTGGGGTGATCAGGCCAGCAGGGTAGGGCAGTTAGGGGTTCCAGGCCGGCAGGGGAGGGCAGTTAGGGGCAATCGGGCAAGCAGGGGAAGGCAGTTAGGCATCAATCAGACTGGCAGGGGAGTAGTTAGGGGGTGATAAGCCTGGCAGGCAGAAGCAGTTAGGGGCAATCAGGCAGGCAGGCGAGTGGTTGGGAGCCAGCAATTCTGGATTGTGAGAGGGATGTCCGACTGCCCCTTTAGGCCCGATCCCTTGAGGGGTCCCAGATTGGAGAGGGTGCAGGCTGGGCTGAGGGACACACACCACTCCCCCATGTACAAATTTTGTGCACCGGACCTCTAGTCTTATAGATAAGGAAACTAGGAGCCAGGTTCACTGTGTCACTGGAAGACACTAAATCCCAATAGTTTTTTTCTCCATTATGCCATGTACCCATAGCATTTAATTTAGAAGTGCTTAATTACTAGATTTTAAAGATAATCAGAATAGGAAAATAATTTTATTGCTGTAATTAAACATATATAACTATAATATCCTTATAAGCATTTAGTTATAATTAGAAGAGAAATTACTAAGAGAGATACATTTGGGGGGCAATATCTGACACTAAATTCATATTATACTCAGGGTAAGGCCTGCAAGCACAATTCAGATCAGCCTAAATATAATATAGTAGCAGTTCAGTGCATGAAATTCATGCACTTGTGGGGGGTTTCCTCACCCCAGCCTGCGCCCTCTTGCATTCCGGGAGCCCTCAGGGGATGTCCGATGGCTTCAGAGGCAGGAGAGGCTCCCACCACCGTCGCTACGCCTGCCAGCTGTGAGCCCGGCTCCTCTGTTGAGTGTCTGCCCATCAGGCACATCATAGCAACCGGTTATTCCACCATTTGGTCAATTTGCATTTTAGCCTTTTATTATCTATATATATAAAAGCCCAGCAACCAGAACAGCGGAACGACCAGAACGACCGGTGGCTATGATGCGCACTGCAGCAGCCAACCAGCCTGATCCAGGCCCTGATTTCTCCCTCCCCCACTCTCCCCTCCCAACCTGGCCAGCCCAGCCCCTTATTAGGGGCGGGGCCGGCCGGCCAACTGCCCATGGCTCCTCCCCCTTGCTGGCCCGGCCCAATGGGCCCCCATTGGGGTGGGCCATCCAGACCCCACCTATGCACAATTTTGTGCACCGGGACTCTAGTATAGGATAAGTCACTGAGAAAAATGTACTATTTTAGAACTTGCTTCTTTTCCATAAAGTAAATGATATCATTCCTTAGCCTTCCTATATAAAATGAATACTAACTGAAATATTTTTAACCCTTTTAATACTACACTATATATATTTTCTCAGTTTGATACATAGGGAATCTTTGAGCAATGATAGGTTTGTCCAGCTAACCCAGAAGATAGTATTTCAGCTCTCCTACTCTGCTTATTCAAGACTTCGGGAAGGCACTTGAAAAAGTGAAGAAGAGGTAACAGACAGGGCAGGGCATGGAGGGGTGGTGGAAAAGAGTCATATCCCAAGATAATATAACTTAATTACCTCTTAACTTTCTATGATATAGGGTTCATAAAATTCCACTAATTTTATTAGAGGAGCATGATTTTTGGTTTGAATATACCAAAACAGAACAAATTAGTTTACAGTTTGCAAGCATTTTCATAAAACTTTTGCTTACTAGCTATATAGACCAGAGCTTGTATCTTTAAAAAAATAAAATATCATTAAATTAAAAAGCCAGATTCAAGATGTTATGTATTTGTTCTTATAATATAATTCTCCACATTTTTATTGATATGTAAACCAGTTTTTAAAAATTGACCCAATATGTAGGAACATAGACATAACCAATTAGATAACACTACTTTGTATTTTCCTTGCAATGAGAAACTATAAATTTTGATAAAGGGACACAACTTCACTCAGCGAATAGCTCTGTGTATTGTGGTGAATTCCTGAGCAATTACAGAACTTTTCTGGAATGCCCAGTGGTCTCTAGATAAATTCCTTCACCCTGTATGGTAACAACATGTCAGGTAGACGCATTTCCTGCTTTTATCTAAGCACTAAAAGAACCTTTGTGAGTTTGGGATGAGTCACGGTGTATCCCTTTCTTACTATCAGTAACTTTTAAGCACAAAAGACAACGTCAATATTTATTCTCTTAACTGAATTTTGCTTAATACAAAATACACTTTGGCTCAAAAAATAGTCAATAGCAGACTATCACTGAACACCAAAAGCATGATATCTTTACACATTTTAATTACTTTTTCTTTAAAGAGTATGGATTTTATTTCTGCTAGAATTTCCTGTGTTCTTCTACACCAGCGTCATAGGAAATCCTAATGTTCTCAAGATTTCTTTTCATTTCATTGCACCTGCTTTTCAGGATCAACAAGTTAGTTTACAAGCTTCAAGTCTCAAATCCAAAATACTTACTTGTGGGTGAAATAGAAATCCTGGAGAAGGTCTCAAGTATTTCTCTTTTAAAGCTTCAAGTGGGTCAGTTAGTTTTCTTTTCTCTACTCTGAAAGGTTAAAATTAGATTTGGGATATGAATCAGACTCATATATCAATTACTACATAATCACTGACATTTAAAACAGCTCACAGTAAAGCAAATGGTAGGTTTCTGGGAAGCACACTAATAAAAATATAAAGTCATCTGTTCAGTTCTTAAAGAATACTTACGGCACTTCTAGGCATGCAAAGAGAGGAGGTCCTATTTATATGGAAAAATCCTATTGAATGACTAGTCATTCTAATGAGGAAATATTTTAAAAAAATGAAGAGTCATGAAATCAGAGGCAACTGGTGATAAGTCTGTACCTTTCCACTCACTTTGTAGACAAGAATGCTTGGTGACTTTGAAATCGTGAGGACAGGGTTCATTTTGAAAATTAAAATTATTTTCTACCAAGAAGGTGCTCCCCCAAATATTCATAATACCTCTTCCATATTTGCCAATAATGGCAGGAGAGTTTCTAAGCATACTGTACACCCTGCTAGCCACTCTTTGAGGTGTAAGCATCTTCTTTTGGATGCCAACTGCTGATAAACAGGGCAGGTGAAAGGGGGAGGGGGGTAGGAAGAGGATGAGGATCTATTTGAAGATAGACAGCGACATCCAAAACTTATATATATAGCCCTCTGCATTAGAAATGTTTGTCATTCTATTTTCTATTAAGCATATAGGAAATGACATGAGTTGAATTATTTATTTTATCAACTGTGGGTAAGTTTCTTTTAAAAGCTTGAATAAGTACACTTTTAAAATAGAATCAAAATGAATAAAAACAGCTACCACTGCTTGAAATTTTATATGTGCTAGTTCTGCATACACTATTTCACTTATTAAAATAGGAGCTCTTCTATCCTTTTGATGGGTGAAAAAATATTTAAGACAGGAAAAGATGAGATTTCAACCCAGTTTTTACACTAAAATGGGTGTAGTCCTTTCCCAAGTTTGGTAGAATGACAGGCTTAAGGGCTTAATTGAGGCAAATGCCAGAGAGAAGAATGAGATAAGAGTAAGCAAAAGTAAAGTTAGGAGGTGGTAGACACGGACATAATGGGTTAATGAAGGAACTGAAAGTCTATTTCATTGGGAGGGTCTAAGAAAGAGAGTCTGAGAAATTATCTTCACAAAGGATATATCACTGAGTTGAAAATACAACTCTATGGGCAATGTGTAACAGACAGTCTACACACAAAACATGGCAGATCTGTTTTCCCTTCTTTTTCCTTCTCTAGTAATGGGTCTGCCACAGGAATTAAAATTAAGATATAATAATTTTTTAGGGTGGGGGGAGGTACCCAAGCATGATATACTCATGGCTCTGATATATTTTTGATAGTCCTTTTTTATTCCCCTTATCATGTTCAAGTAAAAGTATCCCTTAACATACTAGCAATGTTTCCTGTTTAATGTGTTGTAGATAATACAGGTTGAAAAAAGTTTTAAATAATAAATTTTGTAACTCTAGTACCTATTAAGCAAAAGGAATTCAATAAATATTATTAAATGAAAGAATAGTTTGTCTCTTGTCCTGGCTGGGTAGTTTAATTAGTTTAGAGCATCATCCTGATACACCATTGTTATGAGTTCAATCCCTGGTCATGGAATATACAAGAATCAATTGATGAATGCATAATAGAACAAAAAATTCTCTCTCTCTCTCTCTCTCTCTCTCTCTTTCTCTCTTTCTCTCTCTCTCTCTCCATCTCTTCCTCCCTCCTTTCCTCTCTCTCTCTCTCAAATCAATTAAAAAAAGATTGCCTCTTCATAAAAGAGAACCTGAAAAAAATATGCAAATACTTTCAGCTTAAATAAGTCCAATAAAAAAGTATCTACATCTTCCATTAACTCCTGATGATGTTCAAGATTTGGATGAGAAAGTAAATGTGGAAAATTTAATATTTAAAATACATAATAAGCATAATTACTGTTATTCATACCTTTTAAAGAAAACTAGTATTTAAAAACTAAATCATTCTGAATGGTCAAGTGACTGTTACAGTATGCTGCATAACGAGGTTTTTATTAAGCATATATGTGTCCCCCAAAGAATTTTTGGATGCTTTCAAGGAAAGTGGATAATGAAAGCATTAAACAAAGATGTGTTTTCTTAAGCCAACCACTCACATTATATACAAAACATTTTTGTGATTAATATTTCACTTACTTGGGGCTCCTAACAGATTTATTTAGAAACAGAATATGAACAGTGTTTATCAAGGATTGTTGGTAGGTTGACAACGCGTGAACTCTTGCTGTTCTGTGTCCCATCTCATCCCAAATAACCTGACCCATTTAAGTACCCACACATATTTGCATTAATCCGTCAGGAGCCTCATTCTTCCGCCACTTGACAACTTGCTTTAAATACGACTTTCCCATATTTTCCACTTTAAAAAGAGTGTTTAAAAATAAATTTATTGTCAAGGGAAAGAACTCTGTGGGTCTATTCCAAAACCCCAAATTCAGAGTCATCCAAAAATAAGTCCAAACTTCAACTTTCTGAATAAAAACGAATTTACTCGCTCAAAAAAACTTCACTTTCTGTTTTATTATAATAGTTAACATGGTTTGTTAAACACTGTAACTCCATACCGTAAACACTAGCTTTCATGCCCATGTTCACATTTAAACGCTTCCCATCTACCCTTACCTGTAGATAGGGTCCATGAAGAAAGGAGTGGGTCTCGCATGCTGCAAGGAGCCATCTGATGCAGACCTTGGTTCAATGTTGCTGCCTTTCTTTTCCCCAAACACATGGTTTTTTCGAGGCTCAGTAAGCTTTGTCCCACTGGCTCTACTCCTACTGCCCATACTTAGATCCAGGGGCTGGTCTTGACTTGTGGCTGGCGTGGCTGAAGGCTTGGAGGGCACTGGAGTCAAGGGCTTCTCATCCTTTCGCTTAGTGGTGAGATCAAAGGGAGACTCAGAGCTTCCCTTCTGCAGTTTCTTTACTTCACTTGGTGATTGGGGTTCCATTTTCAAGGGTAACGATCTCAAGTCTCTATCAGGAAATGGGTACATTGACTGAGAGAATGCTGGAAAAAACGGGAGGGGAAACATGGAAGGGTAAGGTAAAGCTCCAACTTTTTTGTCTTGCAGCCCCACCAGTCCTGTTGAACCAAAGTATTTTTCAGCAATAGAAGCAATAGCCTTTATAGAATCATTCACAGCTCCTGACACCGCAGTTTGCTCCTCTAAAGATGGTGAGAAAATGGAATGATTGCTGTATTCTTTCTTATTATGTATTGAAGCCAGATTCTGAAGAGGGCTTACTTTGTCTTTGAACATTTTACCATTTTCTTTAAATTTTTCTTTATCACTTTCAATGTCACTTTCCAGATCAGAGCCCGAGGTTGTTTCCAGGTCACTGCCACTTGGCGTACTGACATCATCAAGGTCACTACTCTCTGACTGGTCACTGATTTTCTCAAGGGGCCTCTCTCCAGAGGACCTCTCGGGCTGGAGCTCCACTGGCTTATTGTCCCCTACAGGTGGGTGTTTAGATAGTGCCTTCAAAATATCCTGTGTAGCTGGCAGTATCTGAGGATGTGTCATGAGGGGACTTTGACTTTTGTTTGTCTGTTCAGTACTTGATAGTCCTTTAACAGGAGAACTAGCAGGTATCAAAGGAGGCCTGTGGTACAAGCCGGAAGGAAACAGACCAGGGAAGCTAAAAGAAAATCCAGGAGCTGTTGGAAAGGTAAGACCAGCAGGGTGCCGATTGGCACCAAAATAGTCAGCAAGGCCCGGGTTGGCATGACTCATATTAACCATGGACGTTTTATCCATAGCTGGGGTTCCAGGAAGTGAAATGCCTTGGCCAAAAAATCCACCTGCCGCAAAGTGGTTCTTGCCCTCACAAAACCTCCTGTGCTTATTTAAGGAAGACGTAGTGCTGAACATTTGTCCACAGTCTTTGCACTTGATTTGGGTTCTGCAATCAGCATGCATGCGCTTATGACGACAAAGGTTTGAAAACTGAGTATAGGATTTATGGCAGACCTCACCTGTGTGCAAACAACAAAAAAGAATCTCAGGCTTTATGGCAATTGCTTCTGAATTTAGCAAGTATCACAAGTGGTTTACCCCAAATTTCAATTAGGAAGCCAGGACTAGATGTTGGAGGCACCAAGCTGGGTGCTCCGAACACAGAAAACCCCGTTTCACTAGATTCCAAAGCAAGGCATCCAACCTGACAAATGTCTTGAGGCAGCACAATTATTTCATATATATAAGAATATTCTTATCATCCCCATTGCATAATATGTTGCATCATATTTTTGCCTTTGAATATTCATGAAAAAGTCAAATCCCAGCAGACACTGACTTCCCACGCAATTGCTTCTCTAACAGAAGCTTTCAAACGAACGTCTTTAGGCATAACATGAAACATAACAGGAACCCCTTCAACAGTTTAGACCATTTAAAGAACTCTATATTGTAGGCACCAGAACAAAATAAAACAGCCTTCCCCTCAACCAGAAACTTCACCTTTATTCCCTCTCCCCTTGGGGGAAAAAGCCTGTGACTGCTCTACCATTATTTAATTTGAATTATATCATATGCTCTCATCATTCACACATCAAAGCCACACAACAATGCACATTGTGTATTCTGAGACATTTTTAACAATCATTTTCATGATTTCAGAAAGACTGACATAATTTACAATGGCTCTATTTTAAGCCTGCAAAGGAAACTAAATTGAATGTAGCCCATCCTGCATTGCTGGTTCCCATGAACTATGATCACGTCCTCTGACTTCCCCTCACACCAGTGGTTGTGCTAACCTTCCTGCATTTATGAACCCCCTGTGCTTGGGAAACATGTCCACTTGTTGTCATATCTTCACCGGTTATCTCAGGGCTTGCCTTCTCTGTGCTATAGCCAACTACGGTAAAGCGGGGGTGGGGGGGGGGGTGGGGGGGGGGGGCGCGTTGGGGAGGCACTCTGAATGCTCTGGGCCGGAAAGAACACAGCAGTGGGTGTGGCTGGGAAATAACCCTCTTCACTGAGAATTTGCAAAAACAGTAGCACATCTTCCTCCTCGAATATGTGCAAACAGATCTCAGTATATTTTAAGACCAAACTCAGTAACCCTTGAGAAGTAAGAATCCCACTGACTTACTTCATGGTGGAGCGGGATTATAGGATCCCATTTCCTAAGCATCCCATTTTTATTTTACTTTAGTAAAGACGAGCCCACTTTATATGGGAGCTTAATGTAATGCTCCTGTGCAGGTTTAATAGATGCAGAAATATGATATGCCTCCTTGGTAATTGTTGAAACAAATTTATAGAAAAAATTAAATTGAAGACAAAACATAACATTTATGGCTTTCATGTGATGGCTGTCCTTCAGCAGAGAGTGGCTGAGCCCCTGAGTCAAAGCAATAATAATTAAAAAAATAAAACTCACGCAAAGGAGATTTTACAGACCTTCAGTCACCTAAAACTCACCCAGAACTTGGATGATCCCACACACCACCAATAGGATGCAACCAAGTGATTCCATATCTAGCTCTTTTATTACTAACAGTTAAAATGCATGACTACATATATCAGTGTGCTTAGTAATATGAAAGGAGTTTTCAACTGTGGGATGATTCATAACATTGTTGAGAAGCATAATAAGCATCTTAACGGCAAGGGAAGTGAGTGATTACTTTTCAAATCATTATTCTGGAATATATTGACCAGAGTCTCCTTTAAAAGTATATACTAGTTAACCCTATACAATATGTATGTGTGTATAACAAATTCATATATATATATATATATATATATATGAATTTAAATAGTATATATAATTAAATTCTTTGATACACTAATCAAAACCATATGACGTAGAGGGTAGAAGCAGGAGACTTTCACCAGTTATACTAATTCAGCTATGAGCAATAACAAGAAATAGTAAATGAAATGTTGGAATTATAAACGTACACTCATTAAGAAAGCGACACCTCCCCTCTGGCCATTAAAATGTCTTATGGGTATTCAACCAAGGTGGAAGCTTTTGAAAGGTTTGCAACTTTTTGGCAAAGGACAGTTGCCCTGTACACTTCTTTCTGAGAGCTCAAGGCATCTAGGAAAATCAAGAGCTTCTCTCTATTGAAGTAGAAGGTGCGTTTGACTGCCCTGGCTGTCCCGTGTGACCCGGATGAGCAGTGTCTGTGAGCGACCTCAAGAACACGGCATCTGTGATGTTTCCTTAGGCAGAGGCAATGCTTTTCTCACTTGAAGGCCTGGCCCACCACAAACCACCAGGCCTGCAGGTAAACGGCTCAATTGATGTTGAAGTCTCTGCTCTACTGTAATTTTCTCAGTAATAACGAATTAGCCAGCAGTTAACATTGCGTTTTTCTACTTATTAAACAAATTAAGAGGTATTTTGAATATATTCAGCCTATTAGAGCATGTGGTTTCTATTTGGGAAGCTGGAGGTTTCTGTAAAGCAGTGAGTAATTACCTTAGCGATGGTGACTTTGGGCTCAAGCTTGGCGGTGCACTGTAATAAGAGACAGTTGCCATAAACACACCAGTGGGGGTACAGCGTGGTGTGTGGCCTTCTGGTGAGAAACAGATATCAACTCTAGGTGAACCTCCTCCACCCCAAAGCCTCCACACCAACTCCTCTTTTGTTCTGAAATTACATGGCTATTATTCATAATTACCCCATGGTTCTCTGTCAGATTTTGTATTTGAAGAAAGCCATCTGCTATTTAAATTTACCAATAATTACTGAAAATACATTCATGGGAAATCATTTGTGCAATCTAATTGGAAAGGGACACCCTATAGCACTTTAAAGTGAAATACTTGACTTCAGCACAATTAAAATTCCAGATCCCAGAATCTCGGATGATAGCAGGCTGTATTTTCTGACTTTTATTTTAAATAATAGAGAAAGCGTTAAATGGGGGTTGCTAATTTTTTGTGGTCTATTTCACTTCTCCCCCCACCCCACCAAAACTTAATACATTTATTAAAAATGTATTTCTGAAAAATCAGAAATAATTGAATTACTTACGCCTGTAGTATTTGCAAGGACATTGTTAGAGCATTGCAAGCTAGAGTCTTGCTTTTTTGGAGACAAGAAGTCTAAAATTTCTATTGTATACTTTACTTCCTGCAACTTTCAACAGAGCTTCCCCAAGGGAGGCCAGAGCACCCTTTTGTTTATCAGCTAGTCCTCTTCACTCCACCCAGGGAACATGTGAGCCAAACGGGACTCTAGTGTAAGCTGGAAAAGGAAAGGAAAGCTCTGTTGGTGCTTAGAAGCACAAAAGAGGGCTGTGCCAAGGCCAAATGGAGGAGGGCTAGTCTCTGGCATCTCCATGTTGGCACTGGAAATTAGGTTTTTTTCCATTAGGTCCTGTAGAAGTGTCTCCTATACCTACTACAAACCATTATTAGGCAAAAACACTGTTTTGCAAGGGTTCCCAAGTCAGAGATGGTGCCAACAACCAAGTATGCTTCAACCAGTCCTAAGCTTATCTGGATCCAAAATCAGTCTTGACGTTTGTAGCACAGCTCAATGAGTCACTGTGTTCACATGCCCAGCCGAGCAATGGATCAAAAGGAGTCCAGAGTTGCTGCCCAGATGGACTGAGAGCCACTGGCTTTCCTGATGAAATATTTCAGCACAATACAGAGAACAGGAGTGGGTGGACTGCAGAAGAACCAAATGAGGGCTTTATTTTGCTTTATTTGAAGTGTGTTACTAAAGTGTTCAGATTGCACAAAAACACACAAACCACTGCCTTAAATCTGCTTGAGTGCAGGGAGTTACAGACGCAGGGTGTCCAGCATCAGAGTGAAAATGTTCTGCTTTTCAAGTAACTGAGAACTACTGACCCTGGGATCAGCAGCCAGGAGCAGGTTGAAGAGCATGTTACTTCCTTCTCTCTCTCCCCACACAGACACTCACACACATACACACCGAGCCCTAAGCCCACTCGCCAGGTGGGGCTCTTCCGGCTCTGTCTGATCCAGAACTGGTTTTTATCACTTCATCTTGGTTCCCCGTATCTGCTATTTGTGATTTACAAAGCCACAGACGTTTTCAGCGTGAGACCAATCTGGTCGTCTCTATTAAATCCTACAACCCAGGGAGGCTTCCCTCGCAATATTTAACAACTTCTCTTTTCCCTACCTGTTATTGATTTCATCTCAAAGAAAACACCCCAGGGACCACAGGCAAAATACCATGGATCTGGTTTTAAAAGATTTGCTGGGATTAGAAAATAGCCCGACTGGAATGGACCATAAAGAGCTAATGTGGAGACCCCTCTAATGGCCATGTGTGGCCACTCTCTTGATCACAGTGCCTTTTGGACGAGAGACAGATGCAGGAAGAAGGGCTGGAGTGTTAAAAACTTACAGATAAAGGGCTTCACACTGCTGTGGATGTGCTTGTGTTGTTTGAGGCCCGATGAAGTGGCAAACGTTTTGCCACACTCAGGGCAAGCGTGGGCCCGGGCACCAACGTGCTGAGAGCGAATGTGCCGCTGAAGGTTGCTAGGGTCCGTGAAAACCTGCTAGGAAATGAGTACTGATTAATCGAGAAACTTAATTCAAGGACACAATAAAGAAGACCAGGAATGACTCAAGAAGGAATTTGGTTTATGTGTTTTGTTTTTGTTTATTGCCCCCCCCCCCCCCCAAGACCAAAAGCTCCTCTAGAGTCTAGGGAATGGACTGTAAGTCATTTAGCTCTATATCCTTAGCATGAAGTGTCCATTGGTATCAGCTGAATGAAATAATTAATGACATTATTAGACCATATTCGGGCCTTTTTTATCCTAATCAGAGTGATTGGAGTTGAATAATAAAATGCTGGTCATGACATTACTAAAATAGCACACTATTTCCATCCTTTACATAAAAGACACAATATGTACAAAATTGGGGGAGCTTTTGACTAAAGTATCACAATTCTATCCAAGGAGTTCCCCTCACTTAAATTCTAACACTGTGTTTTCAGTAAATTACCATTAAGCAAAAATTATTCCTTTGGACACTTTACTAACAAAAAAATAAAGAAAAACCACCAACACATCTGGGAGCAAAACATCTCTAGAGAAAATTTCAAATGTCACAATTTTCATGAGAAAAGATATTCAAATATTATGAAAAGTTTTTGCAAACTGAAATCAACTTTCATGACATTAGGATATCTTTCAGTTAACTGAGAAACATGAAAATTACATAATTAATTAAATTAATTATTGTTCCTTTAATGGTCAAGGTGAAGTGCATTCATTTCACCCTTACGTTGTTCTGCAACTGGGCACTCAGGAACTATGCCTTTAATTAGAATTAAGTTTAATTAGAATTTATGGTGGGGATCTGGGTGGAAAAATCTGCAAATGTGGAAGTCTCCCATTCTTTCTGAATAGGCATTCAGAAACTTTATGTGACTTCCTCAGAAATTGCTATTAAAATAAATCAGTAATGTGCATTGGATAAAATTTTCATTCTCCGTAAGGCTATAAAACAACCCCATGCTGGCAAGCCAGTAGCGGAACCAGGAATTTACCGTGGATGTCTGACACCTAGTTCTGGAACTCACCATTAAGCCTCACTTCCTCCCTTACAAAAATAAAACGATACCCACTAAGTGTTTTTATACACTGCACTAATGCCTTTTAGCATACAGCACTCAGTCTACTTTTCTCAAGATATTTATAGTTTCCCCTCTCAAGGCTTGTTTTTATATATCGTAGCAAGTGATAGATTAAGAGAGAGCAGGATGACAGAGAGCCAAGTAGTCTACAAATTCACTGTACCTTGGCACAATTTTCACATTCATAGTGCTTTCCACTGTCATGTGACATCTGGTGGCGAATTAAATTGGACTTCCAGTTAAATGCCTTGGGACACTGATCACACTTGTATTCCCTCTCTTCAGTATGTGACAACATGTGTTTCTCCAGGCTGTTAAGAGAACAATTAACTTAATAAAGACACGGTGACAAAGAATACATTCATACCCAGAAGGTCATTTTATTACCAGTCCAACTGGCAATTACAGAAATAAGAAAGAAAAGTTGTTGAGGTGAGGAGGAAGAAAGAAAGGAAACAGGCTTGCAACAGACAGAAGTACATTTTATGTTTCCGAGACTGTCTCCCACTAATGCAGAGAAGTGACCCTGTTGTTAGGAAATAAATCTGCTACAGCTAGCAGGAACCAGTTGCCAATTTAGGGGCATGATAAACAAGTAGCTATTTGTCAAGCCTGGAGCCACTACACAATTCTGACAGTAACACATATTGCTAACACCCACTTAAATACAAAGACTCAAACAGAAAATGTTAAGAAAATGCTTCAGAACATGCAAGCAGGTATTCTATGTGATGTATATAACTTCTAGATTCAAAAAAGTACTTTTGTTTTTTACCCATGTCACCATATGGAAAGTGAGCTATAAGCCACCTATTCAATAAGCAACTTCCCAATGTAACCCTGGGATAAATGAATGGACAAGCAGATGGACTGATGGATGAATAGGTCTGTGTATAGATATAAAGGTACAAATATTGTAAATAGAGAAAAATATGTATATATGTATTAATATTGGAGAAAAGAAAAGTGTGTAATATTTTAAGTGAATGAAATCTTAAAGACCTTCAAAAGAAAAACATCAGAAGTTTCTCACATAGTTTCTCTGTTTTAAAACTTAGAATACTTTTTCCTTCTCAATTGTTTTTCCCCTTCTCTAAAATTGTCTATGAAATCTGCATGAATACAATAAAAATAAATATTATAGATAATGTATTAGTGTGATATTCAGAAGGTGTTTGCAATATTTTTTTGCTAATTAAATACAAAAACACATAACACAGACTACCCCCACGTAAAGTCACCAGAGCTCCATGGAGAAACAGCCTGTTTTCAAGTTTGAATAACAAAATATACAAGAAGGGCCTTGAACATGTTGTTATGGCAAAGAGCAACAAAGTCATTGATCATGTCAAAAGAATGAAGGTGCCAACTTGAAGCGATGCCCACTGAACATATATGAGGAAATTTAAGCATCAATAAAAATAATTAATCTCATCTTTTAACAATATCAATATTAAAAAACACACAAATAGAACCTCACTGGTCATTCTTGGAAGCTGCTGGGAAGCCAAATAAGTATTCTGAAAATTGATAAATAAAAGGAAAAAAACTCATCTACAGGACTTACATGATGAGCAAATAAAGAATGAGGGGGAGATTCACTTTATATAATTAATCCAGATAATGAATAAAGAAAGAACACTAGAACTAAAACATTCATTTTGCAGCCCCTAAAGAATAAATGAATCTAGGAAATTCATTATGTACCTCCCGATAGAAATAAATAATACCAGGAATGAGGTCTTCTTCCCAAAACTTTGAACCTGTCTGTGATCAAGGCTTGGGATGTAACTCAATTTACAGGAACTAATGGGGCTGGAGAAAGATGTTAAACAACTCCAAGAAGATACAATCAGCAGAATTTAGACTGGAGGAAATGCTATAGGAAAACCGGCTCAGTTGCCTCTATAAATAAATTGTAATGAGAGAGAGAGAATAAATGAGAATGAGAGAACAGAAGAGAGAGAAACAGACAAACTTACTGATTCTAACTGGGGAACCTATAAATTGAAAGAGATAGAAGTAGCATGTCAGCCTGTGCAATGAGGAGGCTTATTTGATCTCAATTCAAACAAACACTAACAATCATGAGATACTGGGGGAATTTGAACACCGACCGACTATTTTATAATATTAAGGAATTATTATTCTTTAAGTTTATGTTGAATTTATGTTTTAAGGAGTCCTTACTTCCTACAGATACATAATGAACTATTTATGAATAAAATTATATAATATCCAGAATTTATTTCAAACAATCCAAAATGAGTATAGCTGAGACAAGATTGGCCTTGTGTGATACCGAAACTGAGTATATGGGGTTTATTATATCATCCTCTTTAGTTTTGTATGTATTTTAAACTTTCATAAGAAAAAGTTGCTTTAAAAAACTCAGCAACAACAAAAATACTACCAAGCATACAAATACACTGTCTCTTCCATGTTTCATTTCTCTGTAAGATGACCACTGTCAATGTGAGTATCAGGTCAGACCTCTGTGCACCTAGAATACATTATCCAGAGGATATGTAGACTGAGTGTGTGAGGGTGTGTGAAAAATGAAATGCCCTTTCTCATATCTTGATAAATTGGAAATACCTTTCTCCTATTTTTTTCTCTTCCTCAGCTTCCTCCCTACATTTTTTTTTTTCATATTGGCACACAAACTCATTTTTCCTGCCCCATGAGTCAGTTGAGCTGGAAGTGCTATTCTATTTGAGCACAAGTGGCGATATCTCTGTGAACAAAAGGTACCAGGAGAGTACAGGTGTGTGGAGTCACGAGAAAGGCCCTATCTTTATCTACACTACATAATCCTCTGTTTGTTACACAAGTTGAAATGTTCATAAGTGAGTTAGGAGAGAGATATCCACAGCTACAGGTAACATTGAACTGAGTCAGGGACATCTTCCAAAATCATTGTACAGATTGCTATGCTCACTGTTGTCCTTTACAACCCATGAAGGCATGCCACTTTATGACAAACATTATATTCTAATATGTATGTTAAATCATTAGCTCTAAAATCCAGCAGTAAAAGATTGGCCTATAGAGTCTTACTCCTGGTTCCCTAACTCCTAGGGTAGGATATAGCTTTAAGAGGATACTAAATGGTACATGGCGGGGGTGAGGGGGGGGGGGGGCGGGGAGAAATAGCAAAGCAAGGGGAATTTTCCTTTCTTTGCTTCTTCTAATTTAGCATAAAATCCATATTGTTTCATGGAATTGTCAGCTTTCAAGTAACAAATGATAGAAGGAATTAAAAGGCAAATCCTTCTCACCAAAGCACATGCACGTTGCTTTCATAAGCATAGAAGCAATCCAGTCAATCACTACTGAGACTTCACTTTTCATAGAATTTTATCCTGATTCAGGAAGTTTGTGTCCCAAGTTATAGAAATCTTTCTGGTTCATTCCACCTTTTGTGTGTCAACCTTTGTTTTTTTTATCTTTTGGGGGTGGGAAGAGAGTATTCTTTTCTCACCATTTTACAGAAAAGATACAGGACAGAATAACAGATGTCAAGAAAGGATTTTTCTTTTGTTTCAATTATAAAGAATAATACAGGATTCAATAAAGTGGAAATATTTAAAGAATGTAGGTTCCACTCACGGCTAAATTATCTAACCATTTGGATGCTCCACACCAGGTTCCATAATGACATGCTGTACCCATCTGACTGAACTACCAAAAAGTGAATTTTGAGGGCTCATCCGGTGCCAGATAATTAGGTGTCCTTATTGTTTTCCACTGACAGTGGGTTTTTGGCATTAAGCAGAGTTAACTGAGGCTTAATCTTTCTTAACTGAGGCTTAGTCAGAGTTCGAAGCTTTCTCCCCGTAAGAAGTATTGCTATGCACTTCTAGTAGGAAATAGGAATTACATTTTAGTGTTAGTCTGTCTATTTTTGTTTTATAATGCTGACCTTTATTTTTTTATAATGAAATTATAGGAAGTAGACGTAATCTCTGGCATCAGAAATATTGCTTTGCGGTAGAAATACGTGTTTTATCCACTGGAATTTATTATTTTTATTCTGTTTTCCAATTTGGACACAATTATATTTAAGAGACATGCTGCATTGTTTTTTGAATTACCAATCCATGTTTTAACAAACATACTGTATAACAGATAGTCTCTATGCAAATTTATGTCAAGCAGTAAAGATGAGTTTAAAGGATACTGGGAAAGCCCTCTTATTCCCCAAAACGTTTTTTCTCTAATAACTAAATTAGGCCTGAGTTTTCAAAACTAGAGATTCATTCTTTTGATTCAGTTTCCTCAAGGACGAACTGATGCTTGATGCCTTTTTAGTCACTTATGCATTAAAATGAATGACTGCTATATGAAATCGTTTCCTACAAGAGGTCTCCCCAGAGAAGAAGGTGCGGGCAACCAAAGGAGGTGAAAAGGAGAGGGAAGAAGGGGAGACATTAAGGAAAGAATGGAAACAAAGTGATAAAGTGAAAGAGGAGGAGTGCCCAAGACAAACGGAGTAATTCATGCTCTTGAATAAGACCAGTTAATATACTACCACACTCATTTAAATACAATGGTGTATGTTCACTTGAAATTCTGATTATGGGTTCCAAGGACCATTTTCTCATTTAAAAGCAATAGAATGAATACAATTATTAGCATTGTTCGTGGACCAAGGCAAAAACAATTAGGTAGAAACAAACAAACAAAAAATCTATTAGCTGGTTTTATACATCTCTGATCTGAGAATCCATTTTGAAGCATAATTATCAGAAAGTTTTTTAGAGGGTGGGTTCCAGGGTTCTTGTTTTCTTTAATAGAAATGAAAAATATTCTTGAATGAAATTCAAAAGGCTATAAAAGTTTATATATGCCCTGACCGGTTTGGATCAGTGGCTAGAGCATCGGCCTGTGGACTGAAGGGTCCCAGGTTCGATTCCGGTCAAGGGCATGTACCTTGGTTGCAGGCACATCCCCAGTGGGGGTTGTGCAGGAGGCAGCTGATAGATGTTTCTCTCTCATCAATGTTTCTAGCTCTCTATCCCTCTCCCTTCCTCTCTGTAAAAAAATCAATAAAATATATTTTAAAAAATAAGCTAACACTTTTTTAAAAAAGTTTATGATTAAAATGGGATTTTCATTTTGGTGAAAATAGAATTAAAGAATCATTTCATTTTAGACCATGTTCATTTGTTTCCTTTGGGAAATTCAACATTTTCTCCACTGAGAATGCTTTTCTTATTCTTTTATGTATGTGCAGTTTAAATAGCTGAAACTAAATCCATGGATTACATGGATCGATCAAAAGACCACCCTTAAATGAAGAGCAGAAGAGATCTTTTTTATCATCTAAATGTTTCTAGAGGTAGCTTTCCTGATTAGCATATGATTGTTATAATTAGCATCATAGCTATTCCAAGTAGTCTGAGTCTTCCTCTAAGTTATATTTTATGGCAACATTAAGCTTTCAGCTGGCGATAAGAGTGCTTAAATAAAAACAAACATTATCTATCTGGTATCCAAATAACTCATTCCAACTTCACTGTAAATATTTTACAGATGAGAATTTCCCGAAAAAGGCTATTTCCAAACATGTACTAACACACTTATCAGGTTCATTGCGGTTCCAAAACTTCCCATCTGCATAAATTCTGAAAATTCAGCATAAGGACATTTTATCACAAAGTAAATAAATATGTTTCGTAGTGCAACATGCCATTTCTAACCTTTGCAAATCAGGAAAAACTTGGTCACATTCCTTACACTCCTGGATTGCGTGTATCTCTCGGAGATCATTTTCACTTTCAAGTTTTTGTTGGAAGTCCTCTTCCACCATTGAGAAGGCTGAGTGAGGGGTGCTGCACGGGAACTTCTGGTGATCCGCTAGTTCAGCCTTGGACTCAAAGAGCTGGTCACAGTCCTCACAGCGATATTGCCGTTCTTCTGTGAATAAAATTCCAGTGTCACTAACATTGGGAGATCAGGACGTGCCACCACAGCCTAGCAGGTATTATCGGATTAGGAAAGACATCGCAAAAATTACTTGATTTTCACTTCTACCACTTCAATTTTAATGTAGAATAGAAATAGTAAGAAAGATAGGACAGAGCCCAGAACAATAACATAAGTGATATTACTGTGGCTACAAGTATAGACTTCCTATCAGATAAAACCCTTCCAGGATTTAATATTCACGGGATATTAAAAGTAGCAATGACCACTTACTGAGCATCATTTATTTCCTCAGTCTCATACATGGATTACTGATATTCCTGAAAACCTGATTGTAAGGAATCATATGTCATATTTTAATTCCAATTTTTAGATGAGGGTATTGAAGCTCAGAGAAGTTCAGTAACCAGTCAGGGATTCTACAGCTAGGTGGTTGTACCAGGATTGGAACCCATCGCTGTTCCACACACTTCTCACTGTGCCATGCATCCTGAAGGATGCTTGAGACACACAGTCCCCATTTGAGCCATGCTTAATTAAGCCTGGTTAATATCAGCAAACTTGAAGTATTTCATCACATTCACCATGACTATAATGGGACACAGGATGTTTGTAGATTCTTTTAGGCTCATTTAATATTACCCCAGGGTCAGTGTCCATTGGCATGGCTTTGTTAAATAGCAAACATAACATGAATCTGCACTTTAAATCAGCGAGACAAATAAAGGGTAGTAATGGGGACTGGCAACAACAAGGTTAAAAAGTGTCAGGGAGTGAGGATATTATTTCCATTCTTTCCACTTGAATAGCATTTAGTCCACTCATGAGGCCATACAACTAGACCCAGATCACACAGACCCTACCCCAGAAGTCTTGGCAATAGCTCCCAAAGCTGAAAGACACCCAGAGCAACAACAGGAGACACAATCCCTGGTTTATAGACCTACAGTCAGGACCTGGAGCCAGTTGTTCATTGACTGAATGTTTTTGAGGGAACAATTCAGTCGCCAACTGAATGCTAGGCATTTTGCTAGAGAATTAATATGCAAGAAACTCAAGGGGACACACATGTGGACAGAGTGTGATATATTTTATGACAGGTGCATGCATGGGGCGAAGGGAATTCAGAGGAACGGGACAAATCCATTTATCTGAGGGAGAGTTTCAGAAAATGTCATAAGCAAGAATCAGTCAGGTGAATTGGGATGAGGGTGGGCACTGCAGGCAGCAGAAACAACATGGACCAACGATGAAGGCAAGAAAGAGCATGGCGGGCTCCCGGAAGTCCAAGCTATAGAGAAGCATGGACAGTTTTAGAGGGTGGGTGTTGGGGAGGAGTGGGAAATGGAGCTAGAGAGGGTAGCAGGTCAGCGGGGGCTTTTTAGGTCCCTGCTAGGAGGGGAAGAGAAAGCCACTGAAGCTGGAAAGCCCACAGAAATGGAAACGTGAGAAGCTAAGCCAGCGGTTCTCAACCTGTGGGTCACGACCCCTTTGGCGGTCGAACGACCCTTTAACAGGGGCCGCCTAAGACCATCCTGCATATCAGATATTTACATTATGATTCATAACAGTAGCAACATTACAGTTATGCAGTAGCAACGGAAATAATTTTATGGTTGGGTCACAACATGAGGAACTGTATTTAAAGGGCCAGAAGGTTGAGAACCACTGAAGCAGACAGGTCTGCTGTGATCTACACAGAGTACTAGTTTAGTTTAAACTAAACAGTAACAGGGGACCAGGAAGGTAAAGAAATTAGGATATAGATGATTAAGGAAGAAGGAGGCATTCTAAAATAAATCACCTCAGCTCTAAAGACAGGTCTCTCAATGAGATTAACTAGCTAATGAAAACATTTCCTATTGTCTGTTACACTAGCCACATATTTAAAATCTACATTTAGAAACTTAGCCAGCAGTCTGAACACAAACAGAACCTTCAAGCTATATAATAAGTGGGAAAGGCCTAGGTTTTAAAGACAGAAAGACCTTGTTTTGAATGCTGACTCTACCACTTTCTAGCCATGTGGTCTTTGCCACTGTAGCCTCAGTCTTCCTATCTGTATAATGGAAATAATTCCTTTCCTACAGGTTTGATCTATGTGTAAAGATTAAATGAGATAATAAATGGAAAGCATATAATAGCTAGCGCATAATATGTGTACAATGCAAATGTTTTATTTTCTCTTTCCTAAGAAACATTAAATCCTAGAAGTATAAAATACAAATCGCCATTTAAACATCACATATACTATATATGGTATATGATACTTTGAAAACAAAAGGCAACTGATGGGTTCAAAGGTATTGTAAAGGAAGGCAATGTATGAAAGGCAGCCCAGAAAGAACAGTCACTTCTCTTTAGGCCTTTAGAATAGTAAACTAATCATTTAAGTTTCCAAAACTAATTGTTTGAAAACCTTTTTTAGATCTAACATTCACCAGTGAAAGATGTCTTGTCCCAAACAAAGCCCAGATTACTTTTACCATCTAAGCACTTCCTGCTGTCCCGGAGCCCTTTCCCATCGTATTCAAACTCTACCATACTCATCGACAACACGTTTGTGTTTTTTTAAACCATTTGCTTGTCAGAGTTTCTAAGAAGAACACAATTTCCAAAAGGCTCCCCCACATACAACTGGTATAATCTACAAAGAGGTGGAATGCAGCTCAGCCAAAGGGAAAATGTTCAAGAGGCAGCAAAGAGTGGGGGATCCTCCCAAGGAGCCACAGAAGCAGAGCCTGAGGTTCTCCCGGGATGCTGCGATGCGGGAGGGGTGGGAGTGGCACGATCTCCATCCTCAGCAAAGCTGGATGGCTTACCCCTTCCCAGTGATCCTTCCAACCACAAAAGACTCTCTAAAGACACCACTGAGATTCGGTTGAACTAAATCACATTCTATTAGGAGAGAGAACTAGGAAAGAGAAAGTATCAAATTATCATCCCAATGATACAAATCAATACCAGAAGAATTTTTTCCTAATCTCCTCAAAACATACAAAATTAGTAACTGTAATTCATTTTGATACCCCTTCCTTAGATTTAGAATAGGTCTCTGGCAAATACAAATTCCTCTGGTTCTAAAATTTCCTCACTGTACTTCTCTCCCAAACCCCACACCACCCCTACCCTCTCCCCTGTGATCATGCTGGCTTAGCATTTTGCTCAAGTGGAAACACTTTTCCCAGTAATAGAATATTAAATGGGAGAAACATCCCCTAGATTTACAAAGCTCAAAAGCAAGCTTCCCAGAATGACTTTTGTGCAATGAAAGGACTCTCACCGTTGTAGGAGGCATTGGCAAAAGATTTAACTATGTGATGTCCCGGTCTAAATATTCAAAATTCACCCAGCCTGCGTGGCTCAGTGGTTGAGCATCGACCTATGAACCAGGAGGTCACGGTTCCATTCCCAGTCAGGGCACATGCCTGGATTGCGGGCTCGATCCCCAGTAGGGGATGTGCAGGAGGCAACAGGTCAATGATTCCCTCTCATCATTGATGTTTCTCTCTCTCTCTCTCTCTCTCTCTCTCTCTCTCTCTCTCTCTCTCTCTCTCCCTTCCTCTCTAAAATCAGTAAAAAAAAAAAAAATTTTTAAAGGAAAATAAATAAATAATAAGTAAATATTCAAAATTCCCTTTGACCTCCATTTCAGGAAAGATCTCGGCTTACTTTAGCTTCACAGTAATATTGCCCAGACAGCAAACCAAGAAAGTAGCCACTTCAAGAGAAGGAATATGTTAACACTGACACTGAAGAGCCAGGAAAACCAATGAACACCAAGTAGGATGGACCCTTTCGGACGCTCCGTCCGTCTCCCAGCGAGGTCAATGCAGATGGGGGCCTGGGCCATACTCACCATGGATGTCGGGCGCCATGGTTTCATGGGGATAGTCTTCACTCTTCATGAACAGCAGGAGCTCCTCTCCCGGCGCGATGTCTGCGACTACTCTATAAAATATCTTCACGGGACCGACAAAGGGTGGGGTGGGAAGAAAGAATACTAAGAAAAGGCCAGATAGACACTAAGATGTCTGTACATGTTCTCATACCTTAACAAAAATATTCATTTCATGTTTTTGTAAGAAGACATGTGACTTCCCATGTTATAAACTGAAAATGAACCCTCCAGTGATAAATGGAAAGCTGTGACTTCCAAGCGAATTCACTAATCTTTTCCAAATCCGACTTCACAAATCAAATTTTCTTTACGCAAGGCTTGGTGTCACATATACCCTGCATAATGTTTAACACAGAACTTTTCCTTCTCTGAATTCCTCACTCTAGTGAACCACACACATACTCAGAGTTGAAAGCGCCTTGGATCAGCCAGCAATAATCTAGCTAAGGGTGGCGAGGGGCACAATCACCTCCTTTGAGTATGTTCTCACTCAAAAGTAGCACCTTCTCAACAAGGGATGTTTAAGGTAATAGTTTGGAAAGACACGCATGACATAAAGAATGATGACAGCGAGATCTGTAGAAAACATGGTCAAAGGAGAGCATTTTGTTTTTCAAAATGTAACCCCCCTCTCACCCATCAGGACCTGCCCTCCTGCCCTTGCTCCTGATCCCACTCTTTGAAAGCAGGCATTATGCCTTCAATTGGTTCATTTACTGGGGCTTATTCCCCCTTACTTTCTGGCAAAATGTTGAGGAGAGGAAGGATTTAATAAATCCGTTAATGACTAACTAAAATGCAGTGGGGCCAGTGTGAAGAGAACCCTGACCTATAATTTCTAGGGGATGCCCACTTTTCCCCTAACCAGCTCGGTGACCTTAGACAAGTCATTTGAACAATGTATTTGTCCTGACTTCAGGATTTTTTTCATTTACGAAAGCATTTAATTTGTGAAATATACAAACATAGAATCATATGTTACACAGTTAAATCTAATATGATGTTATATATTATATCTCAGTTAAAAAGGCCATTAATTGGGATAATATTTAAGGTGTTTATTCATTTTGTCATGAAAATGTTTATTCTAAGATTATTTATTAAACAACAATTTCGTAACTAGGTAGAGGCTATAGAAGAAAGAATGAAGTTATACACTTAACTGGTAAAAATGAGACCAATGACTCTCTCTCTCTCTCTCTCTCTCTCTCTCTTTCACACACACACACACACACACACACACACACACACACCAAAAGCAATAGTGATAACAAAGAAATAAGGGTTCAAATCTGCTCAACCTCAATCCAATGGGGGAGAAAAATCACAACCCAAATTGGTACACTCTTCGAAGAAATGGGAAGGATTATATTTAGAAGACATCGCTCTAACTATGGTTTCTTGCAGGATCATTTGATACTTCAAACTGAGAAGAGTAAATTAACATCTTATAAGATCAACAGAAATGTGCGTCACTTTAGCTGTATTTATTTGTTTATCTTTTGAGAAGCAGAGGACATCAGGCATCAGCACGTGCCTTTTTATTCCAGTAGGTGGCTCTAAAGGCCAATTGTTTATTTTTCTATAAAAAGACCAGAGCACAAAATTGTGCTAAATTCAAAAAAGAATAACTCCATGAGGAGTATTTTCTGCCTAGCTTCTTTCCTGTTGAAATAAAATCTTTTTTTCATTCACCAGTAATTTAACCATGTGAAGCTAATTTATATAGAAAATAATGGCAAGCATAAAATGTTGTATAATATGTTCGAATATAACCTAAGATTCTTTATATATATCCATAGACAGAATCCAGACTATCTTAGGAGAATTACCTGTGCTCTTTCTAAAAAAACAACAACAAAACAACAGGGAATTTACACTCTATAGCTTATTAAACTTAATTAACCTTCCTAATTTTCTTTCTTTGGAGAAAGAAAATGAGAACAGTTCTGCTCAGAAAGTTACCAGAATAAAAAACAAAGCAAAACAAAAAAACATTAGTGTGCATTTGCTTTTTCTCCAAAACCTCCCAGTTAAATGCTTATAAGTACCCTGTTCAACCTGGAGTTCTATTTCCCCTTAGAAAACAATGGACTTCTCTCAACAGTTTGAATCACCTCTTTTTTGGCATCTCTCAAAGGTTTAACTTATTAGCTTCCTTTCCAACAACATGTTGACATTTGAATTGTGACATATTAGAACTTTTCAGTGGCTTCTCGGAAATAGTGAGGTTAAAGAGACAATACCCTGCAAGACCGTAAAACAGGGCAGTTGTCTCTGTTGGGGAATGCTGCTTCGACACACATGCCAGGTCATTTTAAGAAACTTATGATATCATTATTTCTTTGTAGTCCACCATTAATCATGTCTCTTTTAATTCCATTTTAGATTTACTGGTTCCAATGTGAACAGTCCAAGAAACAAACAAAAAAAAAATGATGGATACATTATAACTATATATTATAAAGACAATTCTCTTTGTGGGGACATAGATCACTATTGTAATTTCCCTTTAAGTGTCCAGATTGTCACGTGAAGAATATTGAGTACATAAAAAAAAAATAAAAGACACGGAAGAGTGTTGATGTTGGCTTTATTTACTGGAGGTAAAAGGTGACATTCCAGGCCATGAAAGGCAAGGCAAAGCAGAGTGGGTTTTAACTTCAGGGTGTTCTTTTCGATTTTAAGTGAATTTTTATGGTGCTCATGAAACTGAGGTTTGAAAAGAACTGGCAAGCTCCAGACGTAATGAGGGCAAATTCTGGGCATGCTTCCTCACATAGCAGTAAGAATGTGCCTCGAAGTCCCATCTACCACACCCTCACAAATCTAGGGCTTTGTTTTCTTCAAGGTGTTGCTACCACTTGATATTTTCATTATATCTCATCTCTGAGGATCTTCCAGAGACTTAAGTAACATTATGTTTTTCCTCCTATAATTACAATGGCCCAAGCATATAATTTGAATACTTGAATGCAGAGATGTCTACATATAAAGTTAGTTTACATTTTAGCAATAATAATATACCAGCAGGCACTTGAGAAGTGAGGGGTGTAGTTTGAAAGAAAACAAAATGACAATTTGTTGCCTCAAAAAAACTATGTGAGGGAATGATGGGATGTAATCTTGGAGAAATCAAGCCATTCAGAAAAGAAGATATCACCTTTATACTTTTATACTATAAAATAGGTGTTCCAGCAAATAAAAATATCATACAGAGCAGAAGTGGATTATGTGGCTTTTCCTGCAGGTTTGTATATTAAGTATGCTTGACCATGCTTATAAAAATAAAATTATAATGTCTTTAAAATTACTGTAGCTTCAAAATCGCAGCTATACTGCAGTCCTATGAATTATATGTCACCTGACTTATGTATCCGAAGCAGAGACACTACTAATATAACCTCTTGGTTTTTGTGTTAGAGCAAAATGGAAGAAAATCAATTACTCTGTTAAATTCCATAGAAGAGTTAACAGGTCTCCTCTTCCATCAGGGGGTTTTATGGAAAAAGTTATTTGGATCCAAAATAAAAATGTCCTGGATCTGGGATTTTGTGATGAATTCAACTCAAGTTATATAGAGGCTCAAAAGTCTCAAAGATTTGGAAAGAGTTTGAATTGTTACAAACGAGTTGTTGATTCATTATTTTGTTGTGTCTCTCTCATAATGCTCTATTAGAAGGAATATCTTAATCTCTCCCAATATAAGGTGAAAGATAAGAGGAGTGGGGCCTTATAGTAAGGTAACAGGATTATACAGAAATTCCATTTTGTAAAGGCATGATAAAATATTTTAAACATTGTTAAATATGATAAAATATTTTGACTCCTCTAGAGTTTTCTTTTTGGTAACTAATATCAAATTCCAGAAACACAACAAGTTATAAACATGGCTTACCTCTCCATGCATTTAAAACTTTTGAGAGTTGAGGTGGTCATTTTACCACAGGAAAAAAATTAATTTTCTCAGTATCTTGCTAGATTTTTTTTATTTTTCCAGAAAGTTATAATTCTATTTTTAAAGTAAGGATATTATCACTGCATCTCTGGATACTTGAATTGATAAGAATAAATATTTATAGTAAATTTTTTAATAGATCCTTTTGTATTATTTTATTTTCAAATTTTGCTAACATAGCATGTGAGTAAAATTGCTTAGTATTCTTTAAATTCTAAATCATTCAGATACTTGAAAAATAAAACTAGAAATCTCCTAAACTGTTCACTTTTACTACTGAAAATTCACAATTTAAGGCATCAAGATAAAATTGTGTATATAGGAATTACTCTAAATATAATTATTGTATTTAATTTATTTTAATCAAAATTTGAAACCAGTTCCAAATGCCAAAAGAATATCAATTCACTTAATATTCATAAAGCTAAGCTAGGGATAAAAAACAGTGGTGAAGAGAATTTGATTTAGCAACTTTCACACTTCCAAAAGGTATAGTTTCATACAATGTTATATGTAAGTATATATGGGCTAGGATATTTCATAAATGACATATAAATGTGGCAAAGTACACTTGTTGGGGGAATTTAAAAATCTGCATAAAGTATTAGTAATCTCATATTTTATATATTAATATAATTGAGTGTTTAATGGCATATAATTAATTCTGATTATATATCATATAAGTTTTATATAACTATATATTACATTATATATTATATATAATTACATATTATATATATAGTTGAAATTTGAATTAAACATTTTATTGAATATCCATTTTCTTTTGCTATTTAAATTCAAGAGGATAGCCTCTAAAGAGAGTAGGAATACATAAGCTTTCTGATAGAAAAGTTAATAGGCTATAAAAGTCCTTCAGATTCTGCTTTATACTGTCAGGCCTGTGCTCAACCTAATCCTCCATCAGATTGATGATGCTACCATTTGTATTTATAAATGGTAATAATGTGGGTTCTTGTTTATTATCCCATAAAATAGAGGAATCTAGAATCTGTCAGACCAGACTTGCTGTCTAGTTTGCTATGCTTGGATCGATTTTAAGTATTATGTTTGTACTATTGAAACCGAAGAAAAATTCAGTGCACAAGAGGCAAAACAAGAAAGAAAGAAAGCACATCATTTAGTTTTAAAAAGATGAACAAGGCCTCATTGTTATGAATCCCTGTTTATTTTTCCTGGTCAAGCACTGGAAGTTTTATTTATGCTTAATAGACTGCATTTGGCATGCCTGAAAATGACAGAAGTGTGAATTATGAATGACCTTCAACCTATTCAGGAAGTTGTAATAATTGAAATAATAGAGAAATGTACTCCCTGCAAAATTTGTACTGAGAGACAACTTTTTCAGACTACTGCTGTCTTACCACTTTGAAGTTGACAGCTGATTTCTTCCTCTTTCAGCTCCCACCATCCAGCCTGAATGCTTTATTTTCTCTAGCCTCATTCAAATTACCAGTCAGAAGACTAGGAAAAACTTTAACGTTTGGAGGTCAGGTGGGAGGGAGGTAGGGGACAGTTTGCATATGTGAACAAAGTCAACATTTGATATGGACACATCTGTCAGTCTCGGTGCTGCAGAGAGGTAACACCAGGTCTACAGAGACAATGTGTGCACATGTGCTGGCTTTAGGAAACGTCTGCGCCCCGATCTTCCCATAGCAATGTGGGAAACCCCAATTCAAAAGGGCAAAAGTGACGTCAATTTCTTAGCTTCCGGAAGAAAGACCCTTTTATACATTCTTAGCCTAATTAGTAAGAGATAACAAGAAGTGTCTTCAGCAGACAGAGAGTTGATGACAGAATATAAAGATATTTGTTCAACAGAATGGAAGCTTTATCATGTCCAAGCTTATTTCCTTAGTTTCTCCAAAGAGATGGAATCCTATATTTTTCTTTAGGGTGACAGTCTAAGCTGAGAAATATCAGATATTACCTGCTATATCTGCTTCCAAAATGAAAAATATGTATTCACTGGTTATTTTCAGGACAAAATCATTGAAGGACATGCCCTCCTCCCTCCCCACACAGATTTTTAGCTCTTGTTAATAACATGAAGAGAAAGCCAAGTATAATTTATTGAATGAAACAAAACAGAGAGAACTGACTGTTGGCCCTAGTTTGCATAAATAGGACAAGTGATAAAGGTCCCTTACTATACCTGGGGTCTACAGTGTACCCAGCCTAGAAGCCTGGCAAGTTACCCATTAAATAATCTCTAAGGATCTCTCTCCAGATCCTGCAAGAAATATCTGTAGCCACCTGTCTTTAATGCAGCCATTTCCTCTGATTCTATGAAAACTGGTCACTCTGGATGGTTTCGGAATGTTTGGGATGAGTTCCATCATTACATGATGAGGAAGCTAACAATCACGTTTGGGGATTTTTCTAGGCTGGAGGCTGTGTCCTTGGCCAACAAGTTTTCCTCCTTGATGGCTTGTAAATGCCTTCTGAGGACTATCTTTTGGGCAACATTCCAGAAACAGCTGAAGTCTAGAAGGGGTGTGAAGCTTTGAGATTCTCCTAAATGAAAGGTGTTGCATGCCATGCAAAGACTAACCAGTTAAAATGTGCACAGAATACTTTAGGTTATCATATGTTCCATTTATGTGGTCTGAGAATCTTAGTAACATTCCTAGTCTGTGTAGCGTTATGGCAGTGCTGTGTCCTGGGCATTAGTACGTGAGGAAAACATTTTTTGGGGGGAAAGGGGGTTGGAGGGAGACAGCACTGTTTATTTTATCATCTAAATATCAAATGGCAAACCATGCCTGAGACAGCTTCATCTTCGGGCAAAGGAAGTAACCTATCAACTGGACAACATTCCCCCAAAATCAGCTTGGGCATCGTTCACAAAGCCAGTCTCTCTCTGGGTATTGCCAGCTGGCATTCATCTTAAAACAGCAGAGCATAACTTTGGTATAAAAGTGCAACTTGACTTAAAAGCAAAGCAAAGAAAATGCCCAAAGCCAATAATAATTTTAACATCAAAGGAGGTCATTGAAAATGTGGACAGAAATCCTTGTAAAGGAAGAGCACATTAACAAATTACCTGACAGTCTACGCAAACAGTTTTTAAAAGTGGAAAGAGACTAACAACTTACATTTTGCTTTTTACATAGCTTACCCTCCCTTCTTTTTTTGCATAAGTTGCATTCAGTGCATGATGCAAGAAAACATATTTTTCTCAGGAAAAAGCCAAAGAAAATAACTTGATAATTGAGCCCATAACAAGCTTTCAGTAACAATATGACTCTAGTGTCACAGCGCTCTGATAAACCACTGGTGTGCACTGAAGGAGAGAGAAAGCTGGTGTGCCAATTCAGCCATGATTGTCCTGGAAGCAGTTAAAACTTTATAAGGTAAAGCACAAACGAGAACAATGCCTGTGCAGCTGAAATCACTGTAGAATCTTGCTGCTGTTCATTAACCACAAGAGAGCTGGCAGAATCTCCTAAGTGAATTCCAACCTGGTATTCTCTGAGGGGCACTCATTCTTCTGTATCTTATTTCTTCAAAATAGACATCAGGCATTAGATAATCTCTTATCGACACATTTCTTTTTATTCAGAGTGGAAAGCAGACCTCGCTTATTCCACTTACAAAATACCAGCTGTCAGGGGCCCATTTAAAAATGAAAGGACTTATCACCTGTGTAAATGACAAGATTAATAATGTCTTGGGTTTCTGAGAACTTTATTCCACTTGTAGACCATGTTAGGGCAGGCCAGGAGTTTGAATGAAATCATGTTCCTTCCTATGACGCAGAATACATACACCCATATAAAATGTTACCCCAAAGCACACACCCAGATCATTCTAATTATCATGAGTGGAAAGGCAGGTCTTGTTCAAGTCTAAAAGGTCAACTTACATGAATTGTGCCTTAGTGATCTGTCTGATTGCAGCCAATATGAAGAAGTTTTGTATCCAGTGAGCTATTCCACAAGTACACAAAGCTTATGAACACATCGTAAATGAAAAGTGGCATTGTTTGAGGTGGGTAAGGGGTCGATGGGCCATCTTTGATTTAGGTGAAGGGTATAGAAATGTGGAGATATTAGGAAACTCATCAAAGGGCGAGGCAGGAGCAGGGTGACACCGAATCTAAAGATGTGCTAAATCCATCCCTCAAATTGGTTGGTAAAAGTAAGATATCCACAAGATGTCAAAGGAAAGGCCAACAAAACATTTAGGATTAAAAAAAAAACAACACCCTCAGTGAATCATCTAGCTGTTTGGCCTACTGGGCCTTTAACACGTGGATGCTTCCAGAAGTAAATAAAACCTCTGAATAATTAATAAACCAGGTCCATGCTTCCTCCGCATGTTTGGTTCTCTTGAAGACTATCCTGGAAAGAACTTGCGTCATCCAACTCTCTGCTTTTGCTCCTGCCCTGCTCTGCCTCTCAGTGCCAGTTCTCACTCCTGAAAGCAACCAGGGACCATTTGAGGTCAATATAATGTAAAACTATTGAAGCATTGTCTGTTTCAGTAAAATTTTCTAACGAGATACTGTGTGACAAGCAGTATAGCTATGTAGCACTGGACAAAAACTTTAAGGAATAAGAGAAAATATCATTAGGACTCCAGGGATAAAGACCCTTAAGTGTGTTTAATGCATCTACACTTTTACGACTTGAGTGTGGTTCTGGTCCTAATTTGCTAGTATCTTTGGTGTGGCCCTCTGTTGCAAAGATAAATTACTATAGTCAATACAATATTTTCAGGTGGGAATTAGGGATATCAGTTAGAAGCTGAAGCTACTTTAAAATTATGGTTTAGCAGTTACGCCAGTGTTTTCATAATTTCCATCTCTAAAAACATCACTGCAATAATTTTGAAAATATGAAATGAAAGAGATCTAAAAACAATAAATTGAGTCTTTCTAGGCAGCATTGTCAAGAAAAAAAAAAATTCCACAAAGCTTACTTTGGTTTGAAAAAAAAATAAAAGTAAAATAAAAGAACTCACAGAAATCTATTGGAAAATTTAAACTCAGAAAAAAATCCCCTCTAATAAAATCTCATACAGAGGTATTAGAAAAATGTTAATTGAATGGCCTTTGTTTTTATGATACAAAACAGATTACATCCTTTACCAACTTTACTTGAAAATCAAAACCCATGCTGTTTCTAAGTCCCTTCTCCCCCGCCCCAACAAATCAAATATGTGTGTTATCCAGTACACATGTTCTACCTGTCCCACTATTATAAAACTGTATTATTATATTAGTAAGCACATTTATTCTCTTTTGTAGAACTCCTCCATATTATGATAAAACATTCAAACTGATTAAACTTGACCATTAACATTGGTATTGTTAGAAATCTGTATCTTTGCAAAGTAAACTCTAATTTACATCATCTTATTTTGTTCTGGGTCATCTTTTCCTGTCTTTTATAGATACCTTAATTATTACAGTGCTTAGACTGCAATTGAAATTCTTCTTTTTTATAGTCCAGGACTTACACCTGTCATGTTACTAAAATTCATTTTATGAATTTGAGCTCTACCTAAGAATCAGAGCAAAGAGAAACAGTTTTTACAATTTCTTGCAGAGTGCCTCATTGCTTCATTTGCTTTCATGTTGTATAGGTGAGTTGGTGTTGTTCATGTTTAATAACTACTCCTGATCCAGGGTCTGTCTTTATATCTGGATAGTAAGTAATATCTCACACAAGGGGGGTGTCCACGATGAGTTCTGCTTATTCACCAGTGGGCAGCTCCTATTCCTCATGGAAGAGAGCGAAAAAACAGACCTAGGGAAGCTCTTTAGTCAGCTCTTTCATCATTGTACCTAGTCTAACATTCACATTTCAAAGCTGTCTGGAATTGCTTTGACTTAATTGGCCTTTAGAAATATGCACACATGCTTATAAGATGAATATGTTTATAAAATATGCATACACTATTTGGACATCTGTTCTCTTTTGTCTTGTCCACTGAGCTAAGTGTGGTTGTATGCTTATATGCCTATCACACACATCTGACTTTTACCTCTGCCTTTTCTCTTGTTTTCTATGGTGAATTTACTTGACCATGTAATGTCAATTTCACAATTATGTTATCTGATACGCACTCTGTTACCATCTTAGATATCTGCCAGCATAACACATAGTTTAAAATGAGTACCTACAGAAATAATAGGTATGTGTTTAATATTAGCCTTTTATGTTTTTCCTGATTAACCATTTTCTCTGGTTCTTCAGTTAAAAAAAAGTAAACATGCTATTCATTAAAGTATGAAACCAACATATTTTCTTTTGAAAGCAATGCATTTTACAATGTGCACCTCAAAAGAGACAATGTTAAAATTATAAATACCTACTCTAAAAAGCAATATAATTAAGGTTAGAAACAGCAAAATAGTTTCCTCATTTCATGAAATCAAACTTCCCAATGACAAGAGTATATTTATTATAAAATATTAGACACATAAATAATAAACGAAAAAATGAATTGGGCACAAGTTCGAATCTTCAATCACCTTTTCACTGATCCTACAAAAGTTTTATCTGTCTAAGGAAATAGCCCTATTGTCAGTAAATGTGGCTAGCAAGTCATTATTATGATATAATTATATTATTTCATCTTACAGCTGCTTTTTGAGCTCCTTCAGTTCCTTTTTTAGGAAACACAGCACACACTCATTTACAATGCCTACGTATTTCCCACATGGACAAACAGTGGGTGCTCAAAAATTGTTTGCTGTTGATGGTGACAATAACTCATATGACGAACTTGGGATATTTTCTGCTCACAATCAATAGCTAATTTAATAATGTTTTCCTTTGTCAATAATGCCTCTTGTTTTCTTATGGCAAAGGGAAAAAAAACAATTGATTGGTTTAGTATTTTTTATATATGTTGGAGATTTTTAAACGATTCCCATTTAAACCTAATTTTACAATTTACTACCTTTTTCACAGTTTAGTCAGTAAAAATTATCTGATAGTTGGTAAAATGCCAAAGAATAATCTCATAATGATGATTGAAATAGAGTCTTAGACTATATGACGCTAGCATTACTTAACAGCTTTCAATTGAAAACATCTAATTTAAACTTTTCTTTTTCTTGGTGGTGATTTTCATAGGAGATTTGCCAAGCAACCACTGTAATATGGTCTTTGAAACAAAATTTGATTTAGGTAACCATTGGGTTAAAAGTTATAAATAATGATAACATAATTAAATTCTAACTCAACGATGTTTATAAAACAAAAATTAACAGGCTGAACTTTTTGTTGTTTTAGGTACTGTCATACTCAGTTACAGCATTCATAACCTAACTTTATTGAGTGCAAAATATGTTTCATGATATTTTCATGATCTGATTTCATAGTTATTATTAAAGTTAAGCTCATTGCATGGCCTTCCATAAAACAATTTCCAGCAGAGATATTTTTAAACTTTTCACATGTGCAAAAAAAATAGTATTTTGGTTAAAAGTGCTTCTCACTTATAATTAGGCAAGTCAGTATAAAATGCATAATCAGATAATTTCACACATAGAGCATACAGATATATCTATCTACTATTTCTAATAAAATCTATATAACATTCCAAGTATATCACTTCCAATTTCTGCATAAATTCAGTGTTCTTGATTAGCTCAGTACTTTCTATGAATGTCTCCCTGTTTTGATGGTAAAGAATAAAAGGTAAAGAATAGCTAGCCACAATTAGTACTCAGTTTTCAAATCATTCAATCCCATTCTGAAAACGAGAACATTTATGAAGTTTACTGATACAAAGTGAGTTAACGACCCCAAAAAAGTAGTAGTGAAAGAAAAGTCCTGAAAGTGACCTTATTCTGCATCTTGCTTATATTTGTGCATTACCTTTCCCCATATCAACAAACAGGCCACAAGGGTCTACTGCAGCTCACTGTTATTTTTATTCTTCAGGCTTCACTGATACTTTAGTGTTCTCAAAGAAAGACAAGAAAATCTTTACAACATACCTGGTCATTTATCTGGCATGCAACGAGGTTGTGCTGATCATAACAGCCAGCGAACCTGATGTACTTGAGCCAGCTTCCTACATCTGGTTCACTAGCATCTATGCAGAACTTCACATTGCAAAACTCATCTAAGATCTAGAAGGAAGAAGATGAGAACAATCAATTTCTACATCAGTTCATTCATTAGAATGGTTATCTGCTTGAAAACACTTTATTCAATACACATTCCTCTTTTGAATCTTTAAAAGCAAAAACAGCATTAATATAAATAAAGGCAGAAAGTGACAAGGTACCGGTTTTTAAAGGAGCAAAGCAATTGTGAATTATTACAAAGATTTAATTGGTTTTAAAGATGCTTGTTTCCTTGTTATGCATGAGTGAGTGCTATTGACTTAATTTTACCCAATGACTTTTACAAAAAAATACTGAACAATGTATATTAATATAATATTTCTAAACTAGTCAATATTTTAGGTTCAGATAGTGTTCCCATGTAAATATATACTTTCACAGTTTTGCACTGTAAATTCATTCAATTTAAAAACTTTCATTTAAATATTATGTTCATTTTCAATGTTCATTTCACTACCATGAAATCACACCTTGGGCTGAAGAAGATAATAAGATTTGTCTCCTAGATGCTTCTGGCCCAACTAAAGAAAACCAAATGAAAGCAAATGATTGGTATAGGTTCATGCAAAATGTGGCAACTTAATGTTTTAGTTAACACATGCCAATGCATATTTCGATTTTACATTTAGTAAGCACAATAACAAAACTGGCTTGTGAACAAGTAAAAATAAAAAGAAGAATGTTGTAGTAAATTGTCATCATTATATATGATTGTGTATTGTTGTTTGTCATGAGATTCTTACACCCAGCCTAACCTAAATATTAATTACTTAAGACACCTATTAAACACACGTTGAAATGGGAAATGTCCACTTTTAAGGTTTTGTGTACTTAAATGAAACTCTTCTGATTCAGCAGCAGCAACAATGTCTTAGACATCAACAACATTAAAAGCTGCAGAGTTGTTGACCTGATGGTGAATAACTAGAAAGGCTGGTAATGCTAATGTCAATCGGTGAATGCAAACTTGAGGAAGTTTCCTATCAAAGACTAAACAATACAGGCTAGATCAAAAAATTAATGCATTCAATAAGCCCCACGGAACTCTGCTGTGTCTATACCTACATAAAAGTTAAAACTAAACCCTTGGGTATACAGATGAAAAGCAATTTTGCATAGAATTCAGGTAATCACCCAGTTGCAGATTCAAGTCATTAACTCAGCACAAACTTCAAGAAGAAGCCCAGTGCTCTGAGGGTTCTGGTCAAGAGGCATTGGGAATAAGCCTTTGGCCAGGAGGCAATTAAAGGGCAATAAGTAGTCCCACAATTTATAAAAGAAAAATTAGAACAGAAGATAGGGACAATCATTACTACACACACACACACACACACACACACACACACAACACACTTCTTTTCCAAAGACACTTCTTCACACTAAAAAAACAACAAAAAGTCTACATTAAATACACTCTCTAGTGAGGACATATTTTTAACAATTTCTTATTATCACATTACGAACTTTAAGTTGTTTTTTTCAACTCTCAATGCTGAGCAACTCAGATGGCAACTTGAGATCCCCCCCCCCCCTCAGATGTCTAGAAGGACCCTAACTAACAATAGCAATCCACATTCTAAAATAGTAAAAAGTTGGGATTGCTGTTTTGTTTGTTGGTTGGTTGGTTTGGTTTCTAGATCTTTTGTTGTTTGTTTTCTTGACTAGCAAAAAAAAAAAAAAAAAAAAAAGCAGCTCTTCTGACACACTAGAGAAATATTTAATAAAGGAAATAGGATGAAGTCAGTGAAACGCAACACCAGATCCATTTCATATTTGCAGAAAGACGTGGAAAACTTGTTAATTTCAAAGTCAAGAATCATCTATCCCCTTAGCTTTCCAGTATTCCCTTCTGCAGGGGCAGGGAGTTAAGGATTGCATATACTGCACATAAAAATCCTAGGTGTAATTTTATTCCGTGTTAACATTATTGCCATTGCCACTGTCAACAGTGAAATTAATTTAAAAACAGGTTCATTTCCAAAGAATGTCTTTTCATATATATGTTACATGATTATTCAAATATTTCACCAACATATTAACTTTCTTACTCTCCATATTCCTGCCCCAGGACAAAAGCTTAACTTTCTCCAGCAACGTATCCCCCCCCTCCGGGCGAATTATTTACTTTTGATTTGCTAACAGAGCTGCATTTGTCTCCCCCAATGTCTTAATCATCTCAGAAATCTTGAATAAAATAAAGTCACAGCAACATCTCCCGTCATTTCATCTCACATACTCCTGTGTTTTTCAAAGCTTTCAAGTTCCAGAGATAGCTTAAAAAAAAAAAAAAAAGAATTCCCTTTAGGTGGACTTTAGAGAAAGGCCCTTTCAAAAACCCAACAGCAAAAGAGGGGGAAAGGAAAAAAAAAAACCCACAAGCTAGCCAAAGGGTCCGAATGTGACTTTCTCGCGGAGCAGCACACGCTGTTGGACAGCAAAGCTGTTACTTGGCAAGGTGGAACCCGACCGAAAGCCGCTCCAAAGTCGCGTGGCCGCTGCCAGGAATTCAGATTTTGGCAACCCCACCTTCTGCGTCCCAGAGACCGACGGACAGACACCCGGAGGGAGGGGAGGCCGGAGAAGAGCGCGAGAGACAGAGGCCGGCGGCCGGCAGCGAGACCCACCGAAGGCCGGCCGGCCGGGCGACCCACCCTGGAGACGCGTCCAGCCCGCAGGGTTCGCAGGAGGAACAAGGAAATCGCCGGTCCCGGCGCCGCAGATAAGCAGCCGGGCTCCGGAGGCTGCGGGCGAGGAGGAAAGGAAGGCTGGGGGCGGGGGGCGCCCCGGAGAAGGGGTGCCAAGGCAGGAAACTGTCCGAAGTTACAAACTATGCACATCGCCCAGACTTTTTTTTTTTTTTAAGTGAGTTCTCTTACCTTGCGATTTCTATGGCCTCAACTCAGCGAGACAAGGCAATCACAGAAGAAGGAAAACAAACCAAATCACATCATCCGCAGCCCCCAGCTCTCCTGCAGGACAGTCCTTTCACACGATCCCCGGCCACATTTCGAGAGGTTCAAAAAGAAAAAAAGGAAGAAAAAAAAAAAAAAAAAGCCTCGCGTCTCGATTTCCGAATGGGTTTCTGATAACTTTGTCCGCCTCTAGGATCGGCTCGCCGGGACCACGCGTTTCAGATTTATTGTCCGCCAACCGTGTGTTTTTAAAAAACCAGAAAAGCAGTCTCCTCTCGCCTGGGTGACCCGGGTTTGGGGTGTCTGGGCTTTGCCCCCCGCCCCCCTTCCTACAAGAGCTCAGAGCTCTTCCTTCTGGTTCGCATCACCTCCCTCTTTTCTCACTTTCTCTTGCTCTTATCAGCCCGATGTGTAATGAAAGTTATCTGAAACCCACTAAAACTTCTCCCACTTCTCTCTCCCAGGTCCGGAGGGGGGTGGGGGGGACAGGCGGGAGGAGGAGAGTTTGCAAAGGTGGGAGGCCTGGGGAGGCGAGGGGAGCTGGAGCCCCCTTCCAGATCCTCCGCTGCGCCTTCCCAGGTCCCAGACCCTCACGGGAGCGTCCCCCTCCGCAACTCCAAGCTCAGCCGCCGGGTTTCTGTTTCGTGAACTGTCTCTTTAAAGAGAATCTGCTCGGCCATCCAGAAAGAACCCGGGGCGAGGGAGAAAGGGAGCTATCTCCCGCCGCCTAGAGTGATCGGAAGCCAGACGGGCTCCTCTTTCAGTAAATTTTTAAAGTGACAGCAGCCTCCTCTGGCGGGAGAGGTCACTAAAAGGTCGCCCAGACCTAAGTCCCGTAGGGACAGACTGATTATGGATGCACCATTCCCTTTAAACATGTAGATTTCTCTGGGTAAACAACCAATGGGGAGATCTCGCCGGGCAGGATTTCTTTCCCCGGGGAAATAGCCTCTGTTTCAATGTCCCGAAAGCACAAGTGTAAGCGTGTGTGTGTGTGTGTGTGTGTGTGTGTGTGTGTGTGTGTGTGTTTTGGGGTGGGGGATGGGATGGAGAAGTGCTTTGGGGGGGGGGGAGTGTGAGGGTGTGTGTACCGAGATGGGGGTGGGGTGCTGGAAGGGCAAAGATGAGGTTTTGGGTAAAGGGACCCCAGCTCCTGCTAAACATCCTTAGTTTAGAAATTCTCAGCAAACAGCCCGAGAGTGAAAAGTTGACATGCACATTTCAATGTTCTAAACATGTTATTATGGAAAGTGGGACTCATTTATCTCCTCCATTATTACAGTTAGGTCAGCAGAAGAGCAGGATATATATAAAATTTGAAAAAGTAACCTGCTCTAAATATATATATATTTAGAAGGAGGAATTTAAAAATAGGAAATATTATTTGCATATAATCTACCCAAATAACGTATTACAGCCTTAGAAAGACTGACGATTATTTGGTGAGTTTTTGCCATATTATTTGATACACTAAATAAAACCCTATGAATGCCGAAAAATGAAATTAAGAAATTTGACAACTCATTGTTTTTAAACTTTTAACATTACAAATGCCGCCTTTGGTGATCAGTACTGTACGGTGATAAATAACTTTCAAATATATGTCGTCAATTTTTATCAACACACTTCAGAAACAACATGGGAAGAACTAATATAGGGAATGTGTGGCAAAATAAAAGGGTCAACCTCGGAAAATTTAGTAAAACCCATCGGTGAAGTGGACATACCGCTTTTTATCACAAATCTCCATTCATAAAAACAAATGGACAAAACCCAACTTCTGGACTCAGCAGTGGGAAGTGCAGCCAAGTGAAGGAGTGGAGGGACGCTGGCTGGGCGGGGTGGAGGGAGAGGGGATGGAGAGAGCGCTCACGTTAAACTTCATCTGCAAACGGGGACAGGTCCCCTTTCTGTTTTCTCCAAGTGCAAACAGACATGCAAATCTGATAGATCTATTCTTTCTCCAAAATGATCATTTAAAAACAAAAATAGTAACAAAAGGGGGGATGTGGGGAAGGGAACATGACAAGAGGTGGTGACTAATTCGTTTCGGTGGCCTGTTATCTATGACATTGAACTGTTATTTCAGATAATGGCCATTGTTTGAGGGAAAATCGCACAGCAGTGGTAGGTGAGACAGGAAAAATCCTTTGTAAATAACCTAAAACCCGGCCACATATTCCCATGGAGTTCGGCGCTTGAGAACCTTTAAGAGCCCCCGGTTTGCTGCCATTGATTTCCTGCCCTTCCTCAACTTGCCCATTGTCAGAGCCTCCTTTGCTTTTTTTTTTTCTTTTTTCTTTTTTTAAATTTAGCCATAAATTGGACCGGCTCGAGCTATGAGCTGTTCTATTTTCTTCCTGTCAGGATGAGGGATTTGTTTTATGATGCATTGTGTATTAAATACAAGTAATCTGGGGAGCCGATTGCTTCAGACAGTGCGGCCTGATCAGGGGGCCTGAGAGCTCAGCGCCCCAATCCTCCTTCCCAGCCCCGCGGCCCCCCACTCCTCGCCCTTTATAAAGCTGCTCTGAAAAGGAGGAAACGTTGGTGGGTAAACCAAAGGTCGTGTGGAATCACAGGCAGGTCCTGGCTAAATTGGGATTTCGTGGAAAGGGCCTTTGAGTTTTTTTTCCCTTATATTGGGTTCTGGTGGGGGAGGCGGGGCGACTTTTCAGGTCTGGGTACCTGCAGGTGCGGCGCGAGGCCGCTAGATGGCGTTGCGCCCCGAATGAAGGCGCGGCGCCCGCGGCTGCAGCCACCCAGGTGAACCCGCTGCCGCCCGGCGGGCGCGGCTAGCCCGGCTCTGCCCTCCGCCTGGCCCGGATCCCGCGCCTTCCAAGCCGGGTGAAGTGCACCAGGCAGCCCAGCCCCGCAGACACGGGCCTGGGCGAATACGAAATTCTCTTCCCCAAACAGAGCCAAAAGATTTAACACTTCCTCTCGGAGATGTTGGGGGAAATTATCTAGAGAGATGGGGCGAGGGAAGCGGATAGCCCCCTCATTGTTTTATTAATATCAGCATCAGTCTTGTTCTCTGGTGAATAACTTGTGAGAAAGACTAAAATAATCAGAAGGTATAGGCAATCAATCTCTCTCTCTCTCTCTCTCTCTCTCTCTCTCTCTCCTTACCCAGCCCCTTTCTGCCCTTTGATCATATAATAATAACTTAATGTAAAGGCAAAATCAGCCCACTTTTTTCTTGACGACACAACTTGAAGTTTAAAAATAGGGTCTTGAAATCCCAGAGTAGCTAGATGGGCCTTATTTCTCAGGAAAGGATCCTCTTGCTATTTAAATACTTAACCCGTTAGGAGGAGACCCTGACCTACCTCGCAGATGAGAAGTAAAACAGAAGAGGAGAAAGGGCCGGGGAAAGGTTTTTGCAGGGGGCTTGTTTTTCTCCCTGGTGAACTTGCTTTCCATCAGGAGAGTTCTAAAACAATAAATACTAGGAGCCAAATACCACCACCAATTCCCTTTATTCCTTGGGATTTCTGGTGAAATCTGTTTACAGTAGTTCCCAGTTACAAATTAATCTGCAAAAGCCGCTGTCTGCTCAGCAGTAATCAGTAACATGCGTGTTCTGCCGTTTTTAGCGCTGCCCTTGAAATGGGCTATTAAAAATAATGGTTTTACTATAATCTCAAACCAGCTTTAATTTGCAAACATGTATCAAGACAGATGATCTAAATATTAAGGGGATGGAATGGGAGAACATACTACAACAAATGTATAGCTTTGGGGAAGGCAGAAAATACAGTGATTCATCAGCAATGTTTAACAAGAGAATCATATTTTAAAAACATTTTTTTTCCAGAAGGAACGATTGTTTTTTCGGCCCTGTTCTGTTAATTGTTTACCAGGAAAAGGGAATTGGAAAATATGAGGTCTGAGTGTGAGTTGATAGATTTTCTGGGAGCTGTAAAGATCCCCCTTTGGCTCATGGCAGGGCTGGGGTGGGAGAGGTTAATGTGTTTTCTTCCCGGTTTGAAAAGGGCATAAACCCTCCTCAGGCCCCTTCCTTCCTCCCCCATCTGGGTGAATTGCAGAATCTTTAAAAGGCTCAAAGATTTCCAATAAGGCCACTGGCTCTGCCTTCATTGTGTAACTGTTTATTTAAAATAAGTCAATATATTAGTTAGAGCAGTAAGAAGTTAGTGCTCCAGTATTCAAGTGATTCCCACAAGACTGTAAGCTGATGCCTCTTTTAAGCCTTCAACTTCATGGTTGTCCCAGAAGTAAAAGTTCTGCTAATGGAGACCCTATGGGCATGGTACATTCCAGCACATCATTAAAGGAAAGAAAAGCAGTCCAGCCAAAGCCAGATGAAATGACTGCACTGTCCACTTTTAATAGGCTTCCTGTGGACAAACAGCCCTGTAACACTCTGCAGAGGACAATATTTAAAAACAAGACAACTTGCTGGCAGTTTTCAATACCATAAAGTTAATAAAGTATGTTCCCATTCACCCTGACATTATGTTTTTAGTTTATAGAGGAAAGCACTTTATAACCTCAGCCTAAGTAGAGTTCTCTTAATTCTGCAGCTTTGGGTTCCTTGAGGTGGCTACACATGCACTGAACTCCAAGCCTGACATTTTTTGTTTTAACGCTATTTTTTTTGTTTTTTGTTTTGTGTGTGGTTTTTTTTTGTTTTGTTTTGTTGTTTCTTTTTAGCTTTTTGAGAACATACAAGTCCATTTTTACATGTCTCAAGTGCAGTTCTTTTTTATTCATGGAGATTCTGTGAAATCCTATTTCGTATAGTTCACGTCAGGAAGCATGAAATACTCTGAGAAAGTGACATTTGGCTGAACAATAACTGCTTGCTAATTAAATTAGCTTCATGTATAGATATTGATGTGTGTTTAAAAAGAAAATCAATGCATCCTTTTCCACGTCAGAATAGGATTTTGTAAAATCTTACCTACCCTAAGATAAGAAAAAAATATAATTATGTCTTTAGGACTCAAAAAGATTCCCATATAAATATTGCTCCCCATACAGTTAACTCCCATTTGTCTCACTGCTTTCTTGTCCTCCCATTCTTGACCACCTACAATTTCTTCTCCCAGGAATAAGCCTTATAATGAAACATAATGTTTAGGCAAGAGAAAGTAGGTCAGAAAGCCATGGCATCAAAGGTATTATTTTGTTTCACTTTAATTTATATGTTTTAATCAGGGGAGTCTTTCACAAGCTTGGCTCCCTGAACTTGAAGGTGAATTCTCTGATGTTGGATAGGCACACCCAGCAAAAGGGGCCCAGCACAATAAGAGTTTACAGACAAAAAAGGGACTCTTTAGTCACCCATCTACACATCACCACTGTTCAGAAGAGATATTTCTGGTCTTTCTTGATGGACTCTGTCTTTTTTTTTTTTTTAATGGGGGGGGGGGGAGTGGAACTGTTTAAAAAAGAAAAGAGGAAATTAAAGGTAAAAAAAAATGTAAATAAAAAATGTCCCTTGGTCTGGAAACGGGCCGACTGAAAGCATGTTAATCTCCACCTCCGTAATTTGGTCTCCAGGAGAAGACAGAAGCCCTGCTGCTGTGCCCTGCACTTCATAAATCACATCTTTATGTGGACAAGGTCAGGGCACCTAACAGCTCAGACATGGGCCTTTGCAGTGGCTCGAGGATTCAGGCATGTTTACTCTCCTGCTCCGCTCTCCGAGGAGTAGTCCAGCACGCTTCTAATTACTTTTGATTATTTTCATTTGCTGGGGTCAGTCTGGCTTGCCAGGACTGCTGGAGGGTTGATTTCCTACAAATCTCCATGTCTTTGTCGGACGGCACTGTGTGCGTTCAGAATTAGCACCCCGTTATTACAGCACGGGATCCCTCAGAATAGATACTGTGATACAAACGTTTCCCCGGTGAACCATTACCCACTTGCCTTTTTATTAATTAACTACACAAGCATAATCACCTATCTGATCTTTTTAAAAAATGCAAATGGATTTCTTAACAGTTGAGTCTTTTATAGTATATTTGGCCAGAATGAAAGCAAAATATATATATATATAGCTTAGATTTTAAATATATTTAGTAATGACTAGCAGCTCTTTGGGAACTAAGATGAAATACTTTGCTGAGACAACAGCTCTAGTGAATAAATGATTGTTCTCAAAGATTTATTTCCTAAACTCCAATTAAGGCTGCCATATTTAAAAATTTTTGGTTGGTCCACATTGATGTATTTCAGTTCTAAGCTATTATGCTGAGTGGTTATTTCGTGGCTAAGCATAACAACAAGAAATGTATACCAACCTTAAATGAAAACACCGTGATAAAAAAAAAACAACTATAATACAAAATATTATAGTAAAACTTTGGTAGAAAAAAGAAACAAAATGTCATTATTTTTCTCTTTCTTATCCCCCCAAAGTAGATGTTAAGAGCTCTGATGTGTATTAAAAGATATATTAAAGAAAAAAATGATGAGCAAATAAATATCCACAAAAAAATGAGAAAAAGTATTCACAAAAAACACAACCCATCACTCTGTTTAGACAATACGTATTTTTAGATCACTGAGCAAAAATTACTATTATCTTTTTATTTTGTAAAAGATAATGTATATGATCATTACCGTTAGTCTCAAAAAGCCAAATCCCTCATTCTTCCTAATTTTAGTCAAACAATTAAGGTACTAAATGCTTTTGGAATTAACCTCAACTATGTAAGGAATCCATTTTTTTTATTGCTTACAAATTTTAATTCATTCAATCTTTCACAACAGCATGTAGCACATTTTGTAATAACCCTAGGGTTAACTTCTGCTCTAAGTGGAAATATAGTCCCACCATCTTGTGAAGAAAATTGGTTGGAAGACTTCCCTCTACGCCTGTCTCCACTCCTAGCTGTGTGCCTTTGGGTAAGTCACGTAACCTTTGAGTTGGTTTTCCTGAAAGTTTCATAATATCAGCCTAATAGGAGTGCTGGGAAAATAAATTGGGTACAATGACTGGGAACTGCTCTGACTTCATGGGAACAGGTCAAAATACTCTAAGTTTCACAGTATTTGTGTTTGTGTAATGAGTTAGAACAGACTTACATACACACACAAGAAGGAAGATAGTCTGGTCTATACTTTGGGGAATGGCAAAGTACATGTATTTTTTTTATGCTCTTTCTTCCATTGCAATGCCAGTTGCCCTAATCCTTACCCTGACCTGTAGAAGAGAAGAATTTTAAGAAAAATGTTTTTTTTCTCTCAAGCTGTGCTCCCCCCGAAGATGTCCGTCTCTGTCTGGCTTGCAGCTGAGTTTGTTCTGTCCCACCCACTGTGTTTTCTGCCAATCAGTAAGAGGGAGAGTTTGAGACAGAGGCAAAATGCCACTGAGATCCAAGAGCCCTCAAAACTGGGGTAAGAGGACACACACACACGGTGGGGGTGGGGAGAAAGAAGGGGGGAGAGAGAGAGAGAGAGAGAGAGAGAGAGAGAGAGAGACTAGTTTTAAGACAATATTTGCTACCAAGACCAGGAAATTTATTCTCTACAATATTCTCTGGTGGACTTTAAGTGCTCAGAGCCTAACATAATGCCAGAAATATAGTAGGTATTGAGAATCATGCATGGCACATAGCATATGGTCAATAAAAAAAAGCTATTATTATCTGTGTTACTATTATAATTATAATTAGAGCCATTTTGTTCCTCAGCCTATAATTCATTTTACCTCCATTATCTTGGACAAAATCTTATCTGCCCTTCAAGTCCCGTCTTACGTGTGCCCATTGATTCCTACCAACCAGGTTTTGACCTTTTCATACTTCCCCTCAAATCATCTGTGCTTCTTTCCTGCTTTATAGACAGTTCTACCTTAGCTCACAGCTGTTTCTGTAATGCTCTTATCCTCCTTCACAGCCATTGTAAGATTCTTAAGGATGAAATCAAGTTTGATTCACACTGACATCTTCAGTAGCATCTTTTCATAATGGGCTAAATTACCTTTGAACTTGCCTTGCAAGGGTGAGTTAATTACGGTTAAGTGTATGAGGAATGGCTACATTTAATGCCCAAGGAAACTAGGCTATTTAACCCTGTTTCCCCTTGAGAATCAACTGATAATTCCCTTTTAGGGAATTTAGAGATACAAATTCGTCACTGCTGCTTCCCAGGAGTAGTGGCACCTATTGCTCTCCCTCCCCACCCCTCATAATTTCTGTTTCTGTACCAACTATCTGCCCTTTACCTGGTGCCAATTCGGACAAGGTTTCGGACTCCTCCCTTTCCCTTATCCCCAGTAAATACTTATTGGCTTGGTCAACCTGTTTGTTTCTTTCTATAGGGCCATCACCTTCACTGGCACCAGACTAACAGAGGCCCTTGTCATGGCAAGCCTGAATCTTCCCACCAAAAATTAGTCTTCCTGAAATAACAAAGTTATAACAATGTTTTGCTTTACCTAAAAACAAACAAGCAAAAAGGTACAAAACCAATAAAAAAACATACTTATCTGCAAGAAAATAAAGCCCCTAGTCCAAAATGCAGCCTCCTCTATAATTTAACATCAGATTTATCTTTCCGGATTCATTTACGGATTCTTTCCTCCACACAGATATTGAGCTCTGGTTAACAATGGAGGATATAAGCAGAAGCCCGTGGCCCTTTACCTGAGTTCATGCAGGCCCTTCCCTTTTCTGACCTCTGATATTCCCAGCATCCCTATGATGGAACAATAGATCGGGCAGGTGCAGTAACAGTTCTATTTATCAGGCTGATACTCAGCCCTCCAGGCTCCCTTCTATGAAATTCTGACAGGACACACTATTAAAATCATTCATGATGGTTAGGGTGATTTGGGATATCTCTGTTATCTGCCAATCTGTCTATAAGTTTCTTGTCTGATGGCAAGAAACGCCCTTCATACCAGAGTTTTCTAATCAGTGCATTGTTACCAGGTATTCCCTGAAAACATGTTCTGTGCTCAAATGAGGTAAAGGTAACTCCCCCTTGGAGCTGCACGATGAACACACATGTAGTAAATGCTCTAAGACCCTCAAAGTCTAAGAAGTCCTTTTTTTGGTGTGTTTAATGGTGCTTGGGGCAACAGGTAGGCAAACACATATGACAGTCCCTTTGCCCTTCTCCTGGAACACCTAAGGGGAACAATTTTGGAAATAAAACTTCATATCACTTTGCATCTCTTTCAATGAAGCATATAAGCATTCCCCTATATATTTTTCTATCAATGGATTGTTTTCAGCTCTTGATCAAAAATATGAACTACAAAACAGTAATACATAAACAAATAAAATCAAGCCTCAGCTTTTCACTCAACTCAAAAGGTCTGTCAAGCTCACAAAGCAGGTTATCAGTAAACTCCAGCCAGTTGATTCTTGGCCTGTGAAATGTTGTATTTGTACTTGAGTATATGGTATGAAAACCTTCCAGAGAAATATGTACAATCTCATTTCAAAATCAACCAACTCCTTCCTACCCTCTTCCATTACAAGCCCTTCAAAAACATAATTTTACCATGGGCATATTTATAGACAATGTTTTATATTATTCAGGCTTTTCTTAATAAGTTATGGCATTATCTAGATATGTATTTCCTCGGGAGGAAAAAAAAAAAAAGGCAGCAAGTCAATCTCAGTCTAAAGATGCCTGAATTAAATGTTTAAGAATTTGCCTTTTCTCCAGTTTTGAGATTGGGTTCATGTGTTGTGCCTGCCGATGGCTGTCTAACCGCTAAACTAACTGGACATGAAATCAGATGGCATACAAAATTACAGGAATTTGATCTGTAGATAAACCGCAGCCCTTGATGAACTAACATTGTTCCAGATGAAGTAACTCATCATCCCGAGGAACAGAACATTTCACAGGAGCCACCACACAATCTTCCCTGTAAAGAGCACTAATGGCTGTGATTAATATGTGATCTATTGAAAGCGCTTGCTTCTAACTAAATTGGCATACACTAAATGCACTGGGGAGGGTGGGGAGGCAGCCTGGCCCCAGAATTATTGCTCCACTCCAAAACTCTGACAGTGAGTGCTGGTTACAATGCCTCTGATACAGAATTATTAAGAAATGATCAATGTGTTAAGTTCTTATCAAAGATTTAGAAAAGCACTTATCTTTTCTCTATGTCATAACTTCATTTTATTATTTCAAAGACCATAGGCAGATCCTTCAAAAACACACCTTCCAAAGTTTCCAAAATAAAAACAAATCATCATGGCCATATTATGTTATGTTGATCTAAGGAGTATGGCTTGCTATTGTTGCTTTATAATACTATGTATAGATGTTATTCCTAAAATAATTAGGCTCGGGATAGGGTTTGTAGTCCCTGACTCCCAAGTCGTGCCTATCTAGATTTTCCCGAGCCTGGAGAATCTATAAGTAGTCAGTTTCCATAGTAGATGGAAGCTACAGTTATTACCTTAAGTACAGCCTTTTTCTGCACAAAAAATAATATAAATTAAAATAAAAAAATGAAATCTCTGTAGAACCAGAAAAGTATGCTAGGCTTACAATCCATTTAAAGGGTGTCACAGCTTTTGATAGATATTAAATGGTAAAATGTCAAAATATTCCAATAGTAGTTAAAGCACCAATAAAATCTCAGTAGCATTGCAAAAACATGGACATTGATTTTAGCTGTGACTTTAAAAATATCTTTCTATAAATTTTGTTGAGTCAATTCTTCAACTTCAAATAAAATCCTAATATAGCCTGTCTATAAACTGCAGAATTAAGTACTGGTCAATTTCCAAGATGCAGATTCTGAAAGGTATTTGTGTTTTTGGTATGTAGTTCTTGGCTGGAAAACAAACTCAAGCTTGCAAATTCTTGCAGTGCCCTACAACTAGAAGGGCAAATGCCAGAAGGGACTTGAGTGGCAATACTTAGAGAGAAAATGAAAATATGCACCCTGATTCACCAGGTGACCTGAGCTACCAGTTCACTAATAAACCATGCAACCTAGTCGTGAGATGAAGAAAGTCAAAAATTAAGACTGAAATGACATAGATTTTTAAACTCATTCTTTTATGTCTTTTTTACATTGTCTTTCTTAAGTTCATATTTCCTCTCCCCACTTCCACTCTTATGAGAACTAGCAAAGTCCATACATTCTCAAAAAATATATATTGTTCAATGAATCAAATCTAAATGATTCACTAAATATTTTAGTGAATCAACTTGTTTGTATTAATTTTGTGTGTTTTTGTTGTTGCCTCTGAAGAAATTATCATAATTAATGTTTATCATTCCCTATATACATATCCTTGGTAACCAATGCTGGAATATTTCAAGAAAGCCATTAAAGGTCTTTGTAAAATATATTTTGCTAAATTATAATCTTGGGAATCATATTGGAGTTATAACATATACATGTTCAAAAGGCTAATGTGAGAGAGAGAGAGAGAGAGAGAGAGAGAGAGAGAGAGAGAGAGAGAATAATCCATTACTAAGAAAAAAGTATGAGATGGAGACATGAATTATCTGTTCCCTCCACAGGAATCCATGTTCAAATGCCTTTGTATTATGAGTATGATATCTTGTGTTTAGTGTGACTCTTGGGTTTAGAGATATGTATTTTTCAAACCATGCTGCCCTGAATGCAGGTATACCACTTTCTTTGATGCTCAACCAAAGCCAAGGTGATCCATTCCAACACTGGATGGTTTAAGGGCTGAACAAGACAATTTTTAATTATACTTTATTTTCAATTACTTGCTTACTGCAGAATCTAAACCCATAGTAAAATGTAAATTCACTGAATTCAGTTTAGGTTTTAAAAAATATTTCATAGCAATAAAAAGATAATAATCAAGACAAATAAATTAATGAATCTTCTACCCACAGTATTTGTGGACGGCAGACCAACATTGCTTTTCTAATTCTTCCCTGCCCCCAATAATTTTATTTAATGTGGTCCAGGTGATCCCAGTGACTCATGACTCACATGGCCCAGCTGTCAAATCACCCACACCTAGGATGTGGTGACAACAGTCTGTTTTCACAAACGACCTGCCTCTTAGAGCCTTTAGCAGGGATGGTGACAGGCCGAATGTGGTAACCTGCCATAATGAAGTAAGAAGATCTTCTTCCCAGGGCTCAGTAGACCACAGATTTCCTCTAAAAAAATATGAAATTACTGTGCTCACGAGCAATCAGTCTCATCCCAGATTCCTGCTAACCCATAGCCCTCTGAGGTTAGAGCCCTCAGTGAATGGAGTCTGCTTCTAGTTTTATGATATTGAGAGAGTTCCTTAAACTTTTTTTTAAATTAATGTACTAGAGGCCCAGTGCATAAAATTTGTGCATGGGTGCGGTCCCTAGGCCTGGCCTATGATCGAAGTGTGAGCATTTGGCATGGAAGGGCAGGTCCCCGCTGACCTCTGGGTCCTGGGCAGCACCTAGGCCCCTGGGCCCTCATGCACCCCCCTCTGCCTGAGTCACGGCACCCAAGTCCCCACGTGGAGATGTGGTGAGCGCAGTTAGACACCACGTGTGGGGGCACAGTGTGGGCCTCTGGGCTGTCCAGCGGCACCACAAGGAAGCCGGGTGGGCAGCGTGCTCTCTCCCAGCCTGCCTCGCAGACAGGGCTTCTGCATGAAGAGCCCGACTGGCCCCTGTGGTGCCGATGGCTGCGGCACTTGAGTCCTGTCATCCTGGGGGAGGATTGCAAGGGGAGTGAGAGCGAGCTCACTGGACACTCCACATTCTCACAGCACCTCCATCCAGGTCACACCCGCCCCCAGGTAGCCAGCAAGAGGTGGTTGCAGTACCTCACCCACACCCACCATGTTCCGCACCGCCCCCTGGTGGTCAGCGCACGTCATAGCGAGCGATCCAACTCCCGTTCTCCCAGTCGAACTCCCAAGGGGACACTTTGCATATTAGCCTTTTATATAGAGAGAGTTGACATTTGTCAACATGATGCTTAAACTTCTTGAACCTCTCTTTCAGTATCTTTAAAGTGGTGATAATGGCACCTATGTCATAGGAAGTTATTAGGATTAAACAATGAAGATAATGTATATAAAGCACTTGGTACAATCCCCAGCACATAGTAGAGACTCATGAGGAAGAATCTTATAGTGATTAAAAGGACAGGCTCTGGAAAAATACAGCCTGGATCTAAATCACAGCTGAACTGTGTGTTCAGTGAGAGAAATGTGCCAAGTTACTTAGCACCTCAGTTTCCTCCTCTGTAAATGAAGATAATGATTGTATCTCACAGGGCTATTGAGGGGATTAAATACAGTAATCTGTGCACAGCACTTAGCTCAATGCCTAGCACATAATAGCACCTAATAAACATTAACTGTTATTAAATGGAGTTCTAACTCTATAAAGTAGTTGTTACCTTCTATATAAATGCCCTCTATGGTTGGTTTGTTTGTTTCCATAGACATCCTTATATCAGAAGAGAAACAAACACTTTTTTCTCCTAATGCGTTTGCTGGTCATCAAGCAGCAGTTTGTTTCTGAGAAACAGAAATGGAAACCAGAGAGCCAGAGAAGAATAACCAAAATAAGTGATAGGAATGCAAATTCACTATGGCATCTGACAGCTGCCCTAGACACCCCAGCCATAGTGGGGAGAAATATTTTCTAAGAAAGGAATTTTGGGGAGATAGGTAAAAGAAAGCACATGAAGAGAAATCTAAATCTTCATACTTCTATTGGAAGTAATGTTAAAAAAAACTTAAGAAGAAATTAAGCTTGAAGTACATATTAGTCAATATGTGAAGTAGTCTAATAAAAGATATAATTCTTCAAAATGTAGGATAAAAAATGGAAGATAAAATATTCAAGGAAAAAGGAAGAAGACATTGGTGTGAATCCACAGGACCTCAGTAGAGATCGTTCCATGTTGGGTGTGTCAATTTGTTCTGTTGGGTGGGACCGGAAATGTGAATGGGCAGCCATTGACTGTACAACACCAGTCAAATCTCTAGATGACTGTCGCCACCATCCTAACTGCCACCTGGTGAGAGCCTGGGCCAGGACAGCTCAGCTAGCTAAGTGGCTCCTGAATTCTTAAACCATAGAAATAGAGGACAATAAAAATGTTTATTTTTGTTTTTAGCCACTAAATATTGGGCTAATTTGTTATGCAGCAATAGATACCCAATACAGCAGCCAAAAGCACTTAGATGGATAGGGAGAATTCAGTCTCCTGGCCTCCTCTGATTGTTGGAGAGTTCAGGCTCCTGAAGGAGTCCTCTTCCCCCACACCCTAACCCCACTCCCTCACACCACCCCACTCCTTGCCTGCTCAAACCCTGCTGTAGCTTAAAATGGGCAGGTATTTTCACACTCACATCTAACAATACTTGTCTCTGGTTCTGTTCATGAACTGTTGTTCAATAGAGTCATTAAGACATTCTAGGAGCCATAACGTTGAGAAGCATTAATGAATGAAACTTGATAAGGCCAAATTATGGGAAACTTTGCAAGCCTGTTGGAATTGGGGCTACTTTGGATTGAACACAGAAAAAGGCAGTGATTACAAGTTTCAGAGTGGTGACATTATGACACCAAGATTTCAGAAAGATTTGTATCTTGTTTTCAGAAGCATCACATGGTAGATCAAGAGTTCTGAGTTGGTTTTGTTATATGTACCAAATTAGGGTTAAGTTGTTTTATAAATATGGACTAATTTTTGTTATTGTTTATAAAATGGCTAAAATGTTGATATTGGAACATACAAGTGCCCTGCTAAAGTGTTTATCAGGAGTTCCTCCAACTTCAGCCCAAATCTGGAAGAAAGGCAATTCAACTATATCAGTGACAAATGCATCAACCGAAAATACTATCAGCAAACTCTGCTTCTCCCCCTCCCACCCTGCCATGGACTAGGACCTTGCCCCTTGCCTGTGGTAGCAGGACCTCTACTGGGAGCTGCAGCCACTTCTGATAAAGTGAGCACTTGGCTCTCATTTCCACAAGCTCCCAAAGAGATTGCCAGTTTGTCTCAGTACCAACCAAACCATATCAGGTGTAACAGACAGCATAGTAGGGATAATAACATATTATCCTTTTCAATGGGGCTTTCCTTTAAGTTTATTAAGTTATTAATGATTAAAAAAACATGAGAGGGGATGACAAGTAATATTATCACCACAATAAAAAGGAAAAAGAGATGCACATATTAGAGAACTTGCCTAAGGTCTCAGTGCCAATGAGAGGTAGACCTGTAACTAGAAGACAGAACTTCTGATGCTTAGCTAATGCTGTTCTACTGTACCAGTGGTTCTCCATCTAGCTGGGCAAACAGGGTAGATTTCTCTTCAGATGGGTTGGTTGTTTTTTTTCGCTTACTGTGGTTCTCAACCTGTGGGTCGCGACCCCTTTGGCGGTCGAACGACCCTTTCACAGGGGTCACCTAAGACCATCCTGCATATCAGATATTTACATTACGATTCATAACAGTAGCAACATTACAGTTATGAAGTAGCAACGAAAATAACTTTATGGTTGGGTCACAACCTGAGGAACTGTATTTAAAGGGGCAGAAGGTTGAGAACCACTGAGAATCTGGTAGCTTTACTTATCCCTCCACTTCACTTTGATATTTGCTTTGCAGTTTTCATTTTCGAACATTTTCTTTGAAGTCTTTCAAATTACAAAAGCAATACATGCTTGTTTTACCAACTAAACAACACAACACAACACAGAGGTAGTCCACCATTCTGAGGTAATTACTATTTAGTCCACTGTGGTTTTTACCTGGTAGTATTCTTTGCTCATGCAAAATAAAAACATATATATGTAATATATTATATATACTTATATAAACACATAACTATATATTAAATATATATTATATGTAAGTATATATGCTTTGTTTTTTACCAAAATAGAGTGCTATACTGTACACATTTTTTCTATAAGTTATTTTTAATGTGACACTATATCACAGACATGCTACAAGTTAGGCAGTTCATGTCTAATTTGAAGTTCTTTTTCTAATTTCTTTATGCATACATAGAGCCCCATGTACATATATGTACATATACATAATTTTACACGATCTCTCTGGTGTCAAAATAGCCCTGGGCTCTCTCTCCAACCCCATCCCACTCTCTCTAATTCCTTGGCTCTTGACTCACAGGTTGAAAATGACCAAACTAAATATGCTACAAGATAAGGTTTAGAAGCCAGAAGGAATAAAAAATTAATGTAAACCATTGTTCCTGCTGTTAAGGCCCATGCAATCTATTTAGAGAGACAAGACTAAGCTACTTGAAAGAATAGCAAAGAGTACAAGACGGTTAAGTCATTAAGTACTAAATTATGTGGCTCGAGTGATAAGTGCTGCAGAGATTGAGGCAGGAGAGAGATGCGTAAAGGCTGGCACGGTAGGGGAAGCTCTATGGGAGAGGGGAGACTTGCGCTCATTCAAAGGCTAGGGCAAAGTGGAAAAGAATATTCCTGGGGAGCTTACCATGTGCTAGAGTCAGGCTAAATGTATTTTCAATGTTTGTTTAATTACTCTGATAAAACTCAGCACCCTGTGGTTCCTTAGGTGCATAAAGTCATCGCCACATGTTTTAAAATGTAGATTTCGGTATGTGTATATTCATGTGTGTGTGTTCTTAAACAAAAGGATTAATTTCCCTCATGGATTCTAATGTAACAGATGGGTATATAGTCTATGCCGGGTGAATCTGTCAGCATAAATCAAAGGAACGTGGAAAAATAATTGTTCTGGTAAAACTGAAAAGCAGTCAGTAAGCTCATGAAACTTCTGGAGTAATCCTTTTTTTAAATCTGGGAATAACTAATAACCTACTAAAGGTACATATCCAGGCATAATGCTTTATAAGCAAACTAGAAATATTTTATTTACGATAATGGGTCTTCTTATTTTGTTTAAAAACCAAAGACATAGTCTAAGTTATAATCAACTCATTTGCAATAATAATAACAATAACAAAAAGCACAAAGCACTTTTAAATTCTAAGCATAATGCATGAGTACACACACCCCATTGCTGTTTTCTGTGTTATAATCTCATGGATTTAATGTTTTTTAAATTATTTGGTTTAAATTGGAAATGGAGATAAAGGTATCCATTGGCTTTTTTCAAAGCATGTTTATAAATATTTTACTTCTAATATTAGTCAGTTTTGTTAATTTCACTCATTTACTCATTTATTCTCAAAAGAAATCAGACACAGCCCACTGCTAAGTGCTAAGGATGTTCAGTGAGTGGAGGAAGAGAGCATTACTCCATTATAAGACACACCTGACTGGCCTTAGCAAGCTATTTAAGTGACAGAATCAAGAGATAATGGTAAGATGATAAAATAAAATGATTATAAAACAATTATTTATTAAGTGCCTACTGTATGTCAAGTGATTATGCATCATTTCATTTAATAACTCACTAACAGTTGGTATTCAGGATCACTGTGAGCTGACCCATGATTGACAGGGACCCTAAGGAATGTTAACCTCAGTTTAACAATAAATATTAGATAAGTAAAGGAGGTACCTATCTAGACTCCTGAGACATCAGTGAATCAATAATGCGTATTAGTAATTAATACAGTCATTCTGAGCATATGAAAACAGAGGCCAGAGGAGCAACATGATATTCCCAGAGCTCAATCATAATCAGAGTGAGAACAAATTTGCACCATTGCTTGGTTTGTGGCATCATACCATTTTTTCAATTACTTCCTCATTGATTAATGTGTTTTAATTACAGTGTGTCAGAAAGAAAAAGAAAAAAACCTCAGGGAAAAGAAATCCACTACTCAACAGATAGAGAAGGGAGGCGCGTCTTAGGCGTAAAATTCTAACCTACTGAGGTTCTCAAAAGTGATTCTGGAAAATGCTTCACCTATCCTCATCTTACATTCTCCACTTCAATTTGTACAAAAACATAAAGGTAAAAACAAAAGACAGGATAATTTGTGATTTTTCTGTCTACAACTAGAATCTCTCATGATAGGGCTGCTAATAAAAACAATGAAATCTGGTTTTTAACATTATGTCATTAAACCATAATTATGTCTCATAGCCCAAGGAAGGTCGTTTGGGGTTTTTAGTAGTGGTTTCCTCCTAAATTTAGCATGTCTGCCCTTACTATCTGCTTCCTTATCTGATTATTTACACTGTTTGGAACTTCCTTGTGCTTTTATCATCAAAAACCACTTGTGGTCCGTATCCTGGGTGCAAGGCGTTGGCCCCATGTCGGATTCCTTGTCTAAGCCACGTTCCTGTTAGAGTTTCCTGACAAAAGTTTTGTCTACATAATAGCCAACATAAATTTTGACAGGAAATAAATTGGTTTATGAAAGTAACTCTTAAAGTGGGAATCGGTTCCTCTCTTTCAAGATATCTTTTGAAACTGGTTAATGAGTGTTCTCCAAGATTTCAGTGAAGACACACAGATGCATGTAATCGAAAAGCATCTAAGATTTCACCTCTTAAAACTGTTCGTTAATAGACATAAAGTGTTTATTGCACCATTAGACAACGCGTTTCCAAACTGTGACTATGCTCAGTGATTGTTCATTCTAGAGAGGACTCATATGAAAATGCATTAAGAAAATAAAGTGAAGTTGTAAAACTGATGAATTTCCGTCACAAAAGGAGATCTAGTATAATCGAAATGTTGCATTTGTACCGGATGGTCAAGCCATCTACAGCATCTGAGAAGTTTGTAATTAGTCTATGTTTTTCATCACTAAGAAAAAAATATGCGGTTTTAGATATCATGTTTAAAGCACCTAAAAACCCCCAAGTTGTCATGCTAAATACAAGAGATCTAAAGATCTGCTGTTACACATCCATTACATTTAGTGAGCTGTCCTACTGGCTTTTTTGAAGTGCGGTATACACGATCTTATAAGGCGAAACACTTTATGTACCATACGAAATTTGAGGCATAATGTTTAATGTTCACAAGATAAGTTAACAAAACTGTATGCTGGTGACTTTTTTATTTCCCTGTTTTATGTCCTTCAAGTACTTTAAGGAAAGATAAACAAGAAGGTAGGAGAATAAAATGTGCCTTTTCCTTCTACCTTTTTCACTCTCTCTTTCCTAAATTAAATTATTACTGCTGATTTGCACCCAAGGAAGAAATCATGTTAAAATATACTGGTTTCTTTTTTTATTTTAATGTTTAGATAACAGCTTTCAAAACACAGCTAAGTAAAATGTGTTTTGAGATGGAAAACATTTGGTCTTTTTTCTAGCTTTCAACAGCTTAAGTGAAGGGATTTTTAATGTTCCCAAACAGCTGGGCCGTACTCTGTGCATCATGAATTCCACTCTCATTGAAGGATCCCATCTCCCTCACTGCATGGAGAGGTTCCTTTTTTCCTCCCTGTTCTTGCCACGTGTTCATCTTAATAGCTTTCCATTATTATCACAGCTTTCTCATGGGTAACGCTTAGAGCAGTGATTCCTAAAAGGACTTATCCTTGGACGAAACACATTTTTTTTCTTTAAAAATGCAGATGATTTTCTATTTTTTGTGTGTGGCAACTGTTGAAAACAGCAGGTCAATGTACATTGGAATAATAATAATAATGGTATGACAGGGAAGGACTTGCATTCCTGTTTTCAAGATCTTGCATAGCTTTCTCAAAGATGCTTCTGAACATTCAAGTACACTTTATCTAAAGGTGGGTGGGTGGGTGAGGAGAGATTAACCAAAGAATGTACATGCATATATGCATAACCCATGGACACAGATAATAGTGTGGTGAAGGCCTGGGGTGGGGGGAGGGGGTGGGCTAGAAGGGACCAATGGGGGGAGGAAAGGGGAACATCTGTAACACTTTTAACTATAAAGATAAATCTAAAATAAAATAAATAAATTACCTAAATTTTTATCACTCTCTCAATATCCATCCTAACATATGCTCAAAAGGAGTTTTTTTTCAGAACAACTAAATACTTCATAATTATTTTCAAACCCTTTCCCAGGAAAAGATTGTACATATATGCATCTATTTATTTATGTGACTATAATAAGTAAGGTAATGAGAGGGTATGGGTGGTAATCATACATAATGTCAATTCAATGTGAAAAAAGTAATCAATATAAAAAATGCCAAAATATTGTAGAATTATTATTTACTGCAAATGTACTAAATTAAAGTACATCTTATGTTTAACTATAGGTTTACAGTTTTACAGCTAAAAGAGTAAAAACAATAATTTAGAATATCACATACATTAAACACACAAACCATGTAAATAAACTGTGTTCATAAATATATATAAATTATGTAAATTGGCAAGACATAACAAAAATCTCATTGTCTATTTTTATAATCAGTTATTTATTGTTTTCTAGCCAATTCACTTGTTTATCTGTCTCAAATTTAGGGAATGAATCAATGGAAATATATCCCCAGCTGAATATTCACTCCCTCTGCCTTCTCCTCACCTTCTAGTCCTACAGCAAACCTTGGGACCTTCTAGCCTTCTCTAGGAGTTATTGCTACATGCTAAGGATGGGCAGGGGGTGGAAGAGCGCATTACTCCATTATACAGCACATTTGATTGGCCCAAATAACTCAAGGTCCTACACAGTAAAACAAACAATGCTGTACTATTTATTATCAACTGTGAAGTTCTAAATAATAAGGAATTCCCCATATGTAGATGATAAATAGTCATTAGCATTGCTTCTACGAATCATCTATGATGGCTTTTCACCATGGTTAATCTCTACCTTCCAAATCCTCCTTCAAAAAAGTCAACTTGTTCTTGAATAATTGAAAATGTACTTTATACATAGATGACCTATACTTCTAAGAATAGACATGCATCCCCAATGTGGGAAAATGTATCCTGTACGCATCACACACACACACACACACACACACACACACACACACCTTCAAAATTGTTTTCAATAAAATATATCAGAATGGATACATGTAAATGACTTTTGAGTACTTGTCCTCCCAGTTCCCATATTTAAATTAACAGTGTTATAATTGTGAAATGCTCGGTCTCTCTGGCTCCATCTTGTTCAAGCCTGCATTGTTCCCAGAGCCTCAAGCGAATAGATTCTACTTAGTCTTGCGTATAGACATGCTGAGTTTTACAAAACAACCCCTCATCAGAAGGTGCTTCTCCTAAGGATCTAAGGGAAGTATGTACAATAATAATGATTATTTATTAAAGATTTGCAGCAACTTCATGACCAGACTCACATCAACTAGAATCAACAGACTAAGAACAGAGTAGTTTCACAATCTTCCTCAGACCCCTGAGGGCACCCAGATACCTGCTGTTGTCAATCACCTCTTGCCCCTCCCATTTCCCCTTTACTTGACATAAAAGAAGCCTGAACTCTGTCCTTTCTTGAGATGTATGTGAGGCACCACTAAGTTTGCCCTCTTCTCAGTTGGTGTCTTCTTGATCAATAAACCTTTTCTGACTCCAAACTGTGATATTTAGAGTCTTGGCCTTTTGATGCATCAAGCACATGGACTTTGCTCAAGTAACATTATCTACCCAGCTGCTGATTCTGATTCTCTAAAAGAATATGTCTTTAAAATAGTCTCTGAAAAATAAATAAGTTATATAAATGAAGTAAATAAAATTCCTGAGAAATGAAAGAGAATAGTAGCTTGTTATATTAATACATGGGTATGGAAAAAAGATATTTTAAAACAACTGCAATTCTATTGTTAAATAAGTTGATCACTTTTTGAAGAATGTTCTGAACAAGTTTTAGAGTTTTCAATAATGAGTTTTTGTTGTAAATGCCTTAGATTCCAGGGCTAATGCTGAAAATTTTCCACTTTACAGTGTTACCTGGTTTTTTTTGTTGTTGTTCATGCTGCTTCAAATTAAGCTACTTGCTTCTTTATTAAATTACTAGAGGCCCGATGCACAAAAATTTGTGCACTCGCAGGGGGTGGGGGGGAGGGAGGGGTCCCTCAGCCTGGCCTGTGCCCTCTCGCAGTCTGGGACCCCTCGGGAGATAATGACTTGCTGGCTTAGGCCTGCTCCTGGGTGGCAGAGGACAGGCCCAATCCATAGGTGCAGCCCCTGGTCAAGCTCAGAGTAGGGCCGATTGGGGAGTTGGGGTGCCGCCCCCTGTCATGCACAGAGCAGGGCAGATTGGGAGGTTTCGATGCCACCCTCAGTCACACTCAGGGTAGGGCCGATTGGGGGGTTGGGGCACCGCCCCCGTCACACTCAAGGCAGGGCCGATTGGGGGGTTGAAGAGCTCCCCCCTGTCACGCACAGAGTAGGGCGGATTAGGGGGTTGGGGCACCGCCCCCTGTCACGCACAGAGCAGGGCCCATCAGGGGGTTGGGCGCTGCCCCCTGTCATGCACAGAGCAGGGCCCATCAGGGGGTTGGGGAGCTCCCCCCGTCATGCACAGAGCAGGGCCGATCAGGGGGTTGAGGAGCTCCCCCCTGTCACGCACAGAGTAGGGCGGATCAGGGGGTTGGGGCACCACCCTCTATCACCTGCAGAGCAGGGCTGATCAGGGGGTTGGGGCGCCGCCACTGTCACACTCAGGGCAGGGCCAATGGGGAGGTTATGGCTCTACCCCATCATACACAGAGCAGGGCCTGTGGGGGGGAGGGGATTGGGGCGCTGCCCTCTATCACCCACAGAGCAGGGCCGATCAGGGGGTTGGGGCGCCGCCACTGTCACACTCAGGGCAGGGCCGATGGGGAGGTTATGGCTCTACCCCGTCACACACAGAGCAGGGCCTGTGGGGGTGGGGGGTTGGGGCGCCGCACCCTGTCACAGAGCAGGGCCGATCAGGGGGTTGGGACGCTGCACCCTGTCACACACAGAGCTGCAGGGCGATCAGGGGGTTTGGGCGCTGTCCCCTATAATGCTGATCCGGTGCCAGGAGGCCTCGAGACTCCGCTGATCCCGGTGCTGGGAGGCATATTACCCTTTTACTATATAGGATAGAGGCCTGGGGGCCGGCTGGTTTGCCCTGAAGGGTGTCCTGGATCAGGGTGGGGGTCCCCACTGGGGTGCCTGGCCAGTCTGGGTGAGGGGCTGAGGGCTGCTTTCAGGCTGGCAGTTGTTGACTGAAGCTCCCAACCACTCCTTTTTTTCTCTTTTTTTAATTTTATTCTGGGCCAGCTTTAACTCTGGCTCTAGCTCTGAGGCTTCCGCTGCTGGTTTGTTTGCGTTCTATAATGGAAACAATGTATAACTCCAGCTCTGAGATCCCGGGGTTTTGTTTAACTTCTATATTTGTTACAAAGTTTCAAACTGCCAGCTCAGAGTCCGGCAGCGCAGGCGGGGAACGTTGGAGTCCTCCTTCACTGCAACAAGCAAGCCTCATGTTCGCTTCCAGCTGCCTGGCTGCTGGCCGCCATCTTGGCTGACAGTTAATTTGCATATACTCACTGATTAGCCAATGAAAAGGGTAGCGGTCGTACGCTAATTACCATGTTTCTCTTTTATTAGTGTAGATAGTATTGTTTTATTTTGGTTTGACTGAGAGATATTAGGTCAAATAATTGTAGCCATGAAATTGGTGAATTGCTAGTTTCTAGATTAACACACTGCTAGGTCAGATTGGTTGACATCAATTGCATTGTAGTTGGTTATGGGAAAACCAAAAAGTTTCTTAATTTATTTCCTATATTGACTTAAAGGTTCTATGCTGACCTTACATCTAATCCTGTTTTGTTTTGTTTTGTTTTTCTTCTATATCAAAACTGTCTCAAAGACTTTACTAGCTCATTTTGTAAGATTCTTGGTGTTTAAACCTTATAGTCAGACTGGGCTAAAAATAACCAAGTAGTACATTGGTTTTCATTGAGGGAGCTCTGCTGACTAAAACCAGGCAATTGGCAGGTCACACAGAAAAGTTGCAATACTAGAAAAAAGTTCAAATTTCCGTACAAAGAGGTAATTACTTTAACACAAATAAAAATTCAATGCCTATAGTAAAAGCAAAATGTAGGATTCAGGATGGATTGTAGATAAAATTTATTTGCACTAAATTTAGACATATCATTAATAGAAAAATTGCCATGAGGGGAAGAATAAAGAAAATTCGATTTGCTTAGATTTTGTTTTTTACACTTTAAAAAGTTATAGGTAATATTTCCCCTTTATCTAGCATAAGTTCACCCCAGAAGCATAGACTAAATTAAAGTTAACAATGTACTTTAGCTGAGAAAAATAGCTGTTAAGACAAACTGTTTTCTGTTTTGTGATTTGATGTGGGAACAACCTTACACATGATCTTCAGCACAAATATAATATTTAATATCTTATCCTGGGTCACAGTTGAAATCTTTCCCTGATTAAGACATGTAAAATGGACATGTTTCAGCACTTGAAACAACATTTATTTTTAAATTAACATCTAGATTTATCAAAAATAAGTTAAATTAATCTAATTAATTTGGGCTGAAATAATTAATATGCTATAAAATTATTTATAAATGAATACTATGGTCATTTTACTTCCAAGTGTGTTCTGCTATGTTCTTTGCAAACATTCCAGAGCCCAAGTGGCATACTTTCTCTCATATTACTAAATGTTTGCTCTGACCTCAGAGTGTTAATACAAATAAAAATATTGACATTTTTTCACACTTATACAATACCCATTGAAAAGAAACCTAAAGTATCATTCAAAACTTAGCACATCTTGTACTTCTACAAAAAGAAAGCTTCAAAATAGAATTCCACAATGTGAAAACAATATGTCTCGGAGAGTGAGAGCAAGAAGAAACCTTTAGTTCCCCTGAACTAGTCTAACTTCCTGCTTAACCATCTTATCAGAAGTGTATCTTAGTAAACAGAGAGGGTCAGACGATACTCTGTTCTGTTCAATTCTATATGAGGGAAGTTCTACTTTTCTTTTTCATGGGAAAGAAGAAAATGTCAGCCAGCCAAAATACAAAGGCCAAGATGATATCTTACCACTAGCTCAATGAGTAATATTTTAGGAAAATTATATTTAGCCCCTTATGTCGTTCATACTGGAAATGAAATCCCCAGACTATCACAAAAGCTATTTCATATACATGCCTAATGTTACAAACCCTCTTCTGATCGAATTATTCTATTTTTACTTCTGTTGATTTACGTATTTGTTTTACTCATTAAAATTGTCTGTTCCAACTCAGACCTTAAATGTCAACACCAAGCCTCTCCGTTCTCTTAGAAGTAAGCCTTAAATCATATTGTTTCCCATGGCACTTAATTACACCAAGTCAAATGAAAGCACAATTCAAAGGAATACTCACTTTTGTGGGTGCCAAAAATGTGAACTTGGCCAATTTTTTCCCCATTCAGCACAGAGTAGTTAAAGCTATGATGATTCCTCTACTCTGCATCATGAGCCAGCTTGTCTAATTCTGGAAACATTCCACAGAGCTTCACAGGGAATCCCCTCGGTCATTTGCATAGGATTGGGAGAACTCAATGTTTCCTCAAATAAAAGTAGCAGCTGGATATTTCCCCCCTTCATGTTATAGAATAAGGGTACAATGTTATATTCAGCAGCTTAAGGAAACTCAAACTTACTATAGGAAGCCATTTTTAATAAACTTACTGGTGCTTTTGAGAGTGGACCGATAATGTCCCTTTCCACCAAGGAAAGAATGGGTAACACTGTAGACTTTCCATTCTTCTGAGACTCCACATTCTAATGGTCAGTGTTTCATTTGTAAGTTACAGAACCGTCTTCCATACACATATGACCAAACCCCAAATGGATATTCTGCTTTCAGTATTGTATTCCTCAGATTTCTTTTTGTCTTTATATTACTGTATGCTTAAAATTCTTTGCATTATTTTAAGAATGTTTCTCTTCTCAGACTATACCCATACACAATTTAATTTTAAACATACTAATTTTCCGCAAGAAAAAATAAGATACATTTTTTTAGCAAAGAAGAAGCAATAATAAAGATTTGAAGGAAGATGTTGCAAGTAAAATGTCACTGTATTTTTCTATTAGAAATATTTGATGAGATATTTGTGAAAGAATTAAATGGATTTGGTTCTCATGAAGAAATCTATAATAACCAATAATAATTAATGGTAGATTATTAGATTTTCATTCATTCTGAATTTCCTATTAGACTTTATTCTTCTTGAAGACCAAAGCCCTTGTAATTTTTTTCTCTTTTAGTGTGCAGTCCAGTAATTTGTACATAGTAGATACCCAATACATTTTTTATGAAATATAAGTTTGAAATATTATTTTATAACACAGTTAAGATCTTTAACATTTTATACCATGGCCATTATAATCCTTTAAAAGAGAAGTATAAAAATAATATTTTAAATTGATCTGGAAATTGACCTAAAATAAAATGAAATAATTATAAATAAAATAAATGATTATTAGAATAAATAATTTGATAGTCATTTGTCAAGCACTTACTCCATATTACTCCATATTACTCTGAGACAGAGAAAGGAAATGATGGAAATACATAATAGTATGGAATGGAAGTTATTTATCAACTATTATGAAATAGAAAAATCCATTAAGAGAAACAGAAAAGCTCCCTTGGAAGAAATATTACAGATAACTATTAAGACATTGATGAAGGGGTAGAGTAGGGAAGAACTATTGCTCTTGGGTTTTTCAAGGGAAGTCAGAGCACTGATTCCAGCACAATAGAAAATTCCCAAAAGATAAAACATTGATAGTAAAGGATCACCAGGTCACTTCATAATGAGCAACAAGAAATTAAACCAACATTCAGTGGGCTAAATCTAAAGTGTAGTATAAAATAGAGGAAACTCAAGTGAAATCTAGATGAAATCTAACAGGTAATACTGACAAAGAAAGAGTTGAGGAATGAGAAATAAGAGGAACTAGGAACTCCTTTTGTTCTTGGATGGTATAAATTTCTACATGGTTTGATCTGACACAGAAATGCTATTCATGTTTAAGAACTGGAATGAATATATATATATATTCTCCTGTTCATACCATACCTATTTCTATCATTAGCAAATTCAGTTAAAAATTAGCACAGGAATAAATATAGATGAAAATTATAGCATTTGACACTAATAACAATTTCCTCCTTGAAATTGTCTATATCCATGGCATTCATGACTCATTCTCTTCTGGATCAACTTCCACTCCTTTGCATCCATTTTCAGGATACTCTACAGGGGTCATTTTCTCCCCTTGCTGAGTAAAGGCTGGGTTTCTCTGAGAGCTTTATATTCAGCCCATTCCCCCTTTAACATTCCTCTAGTTTATCTTCCAATCATTCTCAAAGCTTTACTCTTCCCTCCCTCCTTATGCTGGCAACTCCCTGACAATATCTCTAACCACAAATTCCCCTCTTAACTCCAGACTGTATATCCAGTTGTCCCTGAGGCATCTTACTAGTAATGTAGTGTAGACAATTCTGGAAATATTTCATGTTCACTTTTTCTCAAATTTGCAGTATCTTAGACTCTATACCTCTTTCACATCCCAAATACAGCCAACTCCAATATTCATCATATCTTGTCTTCTCCCTCTTTAATTATTACACTCACCTCCTTGCATCCAAGCTTGCTCACATTAGACCCATTCTGCCAAATGCAACTAGTGTATTACCTTGTGTACAAATCTATGCTAATCCACTGCTTAAAGTCCTTCAATGACTGCCCATTACTGACACATGAAGGCCAAGGAACTTAACATGACACACAAAACACTCCATGTGGCATCCATCAACCATGTCAAACTCATGCCCTCTTCTCCTTACTTTATGCTTTGCAGTCTATACAAATAGACCATATTTTAAGTCTTCACATTTACCCTAGTGGCTCAGGTTCTGAGCCTTTGGTGTGACAAGACCCTCCTTCTCAACACCCTTTCTACCTTCCACTTACCCTTTCTACCCTCCATATTCACCATTTTGAAGACTTCATCTCTAGAATGGGCAACAAATTCACAAACTTCGTGTGGTGGGCATTTTGCTGTGCTTCCACAGCATAACAGTCCTAAATCTGTCTATCTTTTCTTAAAAACATTTGTCCTATATAATAAAAGGGTAATATGCAAATTGACTGGACAGCAGAACAACTGGTTGGTGGGGGGTGGGGCCAGGGAGCAGGTGGTGCCAGGCTAGCCAAGGTGCATGCCAACAGGCAGAAGGAGGCAGTGGAGTGATAGGGGGTGGGGCCGGCCACTCGCCTGCTGGCACCAGCCCTCCATCAGCCCACCCGGTCATCTCCTGCAGAGGGAGGCCAGACTGTGTCTTAAGCCATCAGTCAGACATCCCCTGAGAGCTCCCGGACTGGGAGAGGGCACAGGCCGGGCTGAAGGACGCCCCCTCCAGTGCATGAATTTTTGTGCACCTGGACTCTAGTTTATATATATTTACCACAAACTCGAAGGTTTTCAAGATTAGAAAAAAATGTCTTATGTACCTCTGTCCCTGGTTCAGATGTTCATTAAAGTGGAACTAAATTTTTAACAAATTGGTAATGGTTCTAGCAGTAAGCATTTCCTTCTAACACTGTTACACATTACTAGTATAAGGAATAGAAATGGATGCCTGGCATAAAAATTATTGAAGTTTCCTTTCTTATGTTCTGGATTACTGCAAAGAATAGGTAGAAGAATAATAATTTCAAAGGACATACTCGCATTGCAAGAAAAATCCTTGAGTAAAAACATCGGTACTTAAAGAAAAATCTAGACTCTAACAATTTTATACCTAGATTATCAGTTACATCAACAATGTTTCAAGTATGGACTATTTGTAAGACATTCTATCAATATCAGGCTAATGCAAGGACCTTTTTACTGAAATGTGACTCACTGTACCTTCTAAGGAAAGATACTAGATCTAAGGTTCTCTAGAATTGTATCAACTGAAGATATAGTTGGAGAAAGCAATTAATCAGTGCGAGACAAAGTCATTACTTCCTTATCTTCCCTTCTCAGCCTAACAGAAGAATATGCTGCTTCCCAGGGACTTATGCAATCACCTGGCACATTACTCACATGACCACTGCTGCTCATTACTTAAAAAATCAAACACAACTTTATTCATAGAAACCAGGCATGAAAGACAATTTCTTAAAACAAAACTCAGGCTTTCCAAAGCAGACTCTTTCTCTTCTGGTAACTATTAATTGCCTTTTCTGTCACCTGCACTCATTAGCTATTTACCTGCTCTGGTGTAGAGAACCGATAGTAGTGTCTAAAATTGGATAGACCTGTATCTCAGTATTGTCTCTTGTTTTCTATTTCTAGCTCCATGACCTTCAAGAGTTACCTGACCCTTCCAAGCCTTTTTCTTCACCTATAATATGAGAATAACAATAAGAGCAGGCACTTACAATGAATCGGACATATTTGGGTGGATTTATGTACATTATCTCATATAATTCTCCCAAGGATCTGAAGAAATAGATAGTATTATTTCCAGATTACATTTAAGGAAACAGGGGGATCCCAGTGGTAGATTTGAGTAGTCTGTCTCTAGAGTTCTGAGCTGTAGTTCTATGTTTTCCTGTTTCCCTATATTCATTTTACAATGTTTGTATAAAGATCACATTTTAATAGAAATAAAATATCTCTGACAGATAGGTACTCAACAGATGATTCCCTCTAATTCCTCTGAAGATTCATCTCTATCTTGTATGCCAGCCCCTCACTTAAACATCAAAAAATGGCCTTGAACCACAGGAGCTAAACAGCACCAAGAAAGATGACCGACAAAGACTCAATTAGAACCCAGAAACCACAGAATCAAGTTGGGCTTTGATAAAGTCTTCAAGGCTAATTTTTAAATGTTGGTTCTGTTTTATTTCTTTAACATATATCAAGAAGCTCTAACCTGGAGGAAGGATCAGGGAAGTCTCCTAAGGAAAAGATCTTTAATATGAGACATGAAATATAAGAATAAGGTAGCCACGGGCAAGAGAAAAACAGTCTAATAGAAGAGCCTTGTAGTTATTTGTTCCAAATCTGGCTTCCTGGTTAGTTTATAAACTTCAGGAGGGTACAGACCATGTCTACTTTACCTTCTGACATAGCCCTTAGCAATCAGCATGGTGCCTGGCACATTCAGTGTTCAATAACTATTGAAAGGATAAATGAATAAATGCATGAATACATGAATGAATGGATGAATGTGTGAGAGCCTGGGGCAAGTTTAAGGAACTGGGAGCGGACCTATATGGCTGAAGAATGGAGAGAGGTGGTAGGCAGGAGCCAGATGTGGAGGACCTCAAAAGTGATGATATGGATTTTAAACTTTATCATGAATGCAGTGGGAAACCATTGGAAGGTTTCAGCAGAGGAGAGACGTTATTAGATTTGGGCTTTTAAAATATTATGTGTGAAACGTGATGTGCCTTAACCCTCAAATAGAACAGAGTCAAGTTATCACCATCAAAAAGTCCCTCAGAATCAATCCTACCACTTTCCAGTGGGTTCTACAAACATAAGCCAGAGCATAAATCTTGAGAGGGGATCACAATGTATGGCCAGCAAGTAAGCAGAGGATTTTGGCCATGTATTTAGGGGTGTTTGCCAGCTAACATAAAATTCACTAAACACACATAAAACTTTAAAGCAATAGCGCCCACATGCTAAGTTCTCTCATGTTTGATATTTCAAAGTAAATTTGTAAAACATAAAGTGCTCAGTTCTTTCATTCTTTATTCCTTAATTTCTAGGTATTGACAAATCCTAGGATATATTATGCTAGTTATCCAATGCCAAAGTCCCCCCCCCCCCCACCCCAACTAGTCAGACTATAAAGCTCTTTGGAAATAATCACTAAACTGTCCATATTGTGAGGTTACTAACCTTTAGTAATACTGAACACCTCTCCCTGCACAGAACATTCATGGATATTCAGAGTAATATTAATCATGAAATTATGGTTTGTTAAACATTATGAAAAGTTCAGTTTGGGATACACTATACCCGCATTATGTATTTAGCAGAGAAATAAAAGATAAATGTTTTCTAAAAAATTAATGAAAACAAAGGGGTGATAAAAACTGCTTTGACATGCACTTGAAAGGCCAAATACACCTTTTATAAGAGGAATGCACTTTTTAAAAAATATCTAAGCTTATTCACAGGCTTTCTTTTCACTGTATATATTGTGTCTTTGCAATTTATGTTTAAACAAATTTCAGACATCCCAACAGGCTTTTGCTCTACGAAATAAACTACGAGATATTAATGCAAAAGCTATTGTGCTGAGAGCTCAGAAACCCTACACTTCCACTCTCAATGTCAGTGTGTGAAAAGAGATTTTAGTAATGGCAAAGCCAGTCAACAGGGAATAATTAAACTCAACTTGTCTGAGATTTGCTGTGATGTGTGGAATGATAGTTTCCAACGCAGCTGCTGCAGAATGTTTGCCTAAGTAGCAAGTGCGGTTGACCAGAGGCCACAGTTCAGACGAAATGCAATGGAAAAGCTCGTTGACCTCTGAAACAATAGGTGGGGCCTACTCCAATAATAAAATCAACACAAAGTCAACAATTAAGCAAGGCTGCAACAATAGGGCCATCTCAGTAGCATGCCACTGAAAGTTTTTAAAAGGGGAGAATTACTTCACAGTAAACTGACAAATAGCAGTGCTTGGCACCTTTCACCAGCTAGTAAAGGTGTAGGCTGGCAACTGTGATCAACAAAGCCCTTCAAGCAGGACCCCTGTTCCCTTTTCTTGCAAAAGTTCTTCAAATTCAGCTCATTAAAAGGACATATTATATTTCCTTCAGCAGTGCAGTTGGTCTCTCTTTTTAAGCTGTCAAGCAAGCAGCCATAAGCTCTCATCGACAGCACGCTGTCTCTTGAGGCCCACGCCCACGCCCACGCCATCTCTGTCCTAGACCTGCAGCCCAGCCCACGCTTAGCATGAGTGGTTCTGCTCAACTGAGTCCTTGGTAGTGTAGTCAACGTTAATCCACCACGCCGATGAACAAAGACAGTTTGTGAGCCAGTGTGTGTTGTTTTACTTTAGGAATTCCTTTTTAATTTTACTAGTTTTTCCATTGTCTGGCATTTATAATATTGTCACAGAGTTAAAAGGCAATTATTTACCTCTCTCTTTCCTATCTACAGTACTTTAAGCCTCAGGTCTAATATGATTTCCATTTAGAAAAATATTTGTATAGCCATGTACAAGGCCTTATAAAGCCAAGGCATGCCAAGGTAGTTCAAATTTTTAATTTATGGTGGCTAGACTTTGTTGGCACTAAATGAAAAGGTTTTACTATCTAATTTTAATGCCAATATTAATATATTTACACATGCACACAAATAGACATGTAAAGCACATACATACTGTATGTGGTGTACAAGTGTCTGTAGGCATGTGTGGTAATTTCAATGCACAGAGTACATTGGCTAATAAAAATAATCAAAATTGATTTATAATGTGCCCAATAAGAGACAATTTCCTACTACTTATCATGTGTCCTATTAAAATGTCCCTTCCTTGATCACTTCCTCACACATTTCAAACTTGAAATAGTTTTTTGTGTTTTTTTAAAAATCATGGATAATTTAGTTGCCTGGGATGAGATAAAAATAAGCAGGTCCTCAGGCCTCACCACCAAAGGTTCTAAAGAAATGAGAGAATTTTGTTCTTTGCAAGTACTGGAGCCTCCTCATTTCCTTTCCTCCTCATTTACCTGGACCAACAGACTAGCACTTTCCTATTCCCTATCTGAAGAAAGGAAGGCATTTCCTGTCTCTTTCCAGGAATGTGTATGTGTGTTTAGGATATATGTATCCGTGTATCAAAAGTCCTAAATCTGAGAGATTTCAAAATTTTAATTCAATAAATATTCAATAAGCAGCTGCCATGTTACCAGCAGTTCTAAGTAGATTTCAAGTCACACAAAAGGAAAGCAATTTCAAAGTACTTAGGAAGTTGAGCTAAGAATAACAGCAATAGTTAAAATAACCACTGCTAACATTGATGAACCCTTCTGTGTGCTAGGCACTATGCTAAGAATCTTTACCTAAAACTGCTCGTGTAATTCTCACAACAAATCTGTGAGACCCATGCTATTATTATTGCCATTTTACATTCAAAACAAACAAACAAACAAACAAAAAAACACCAGAAATGTCAAGCAACTTGCACAAAGCCACAGAGGCTAGTGAGACAGTCAACTTGGTTCCGGATTTGAATTCCTAACCACTCCACTTTACTTTCTACCTACCAGTATAGACCTATCTAGGCCTATGCTAATATGGTGGCCATTAACCACAACTGGCTATTTATATTTAAACATACATTCAAGTCACAATAAAAAATTTAGTTCCTCAGTGACACTAGCCATATGGTTGAATAGCCAACCATATGTGACTAGTGCTAACTGTATTGGACAATGCAGATAGAGAACATTTCTATCTGCAGAAAGGCCTGTTGATCATTGCTGACTCAAGAATCAGCAGCTGTGCCAGGGAGAAAGGTCATCTCTTGACTCGATACACCACCTACTAATTAGGTTAGTGACATCAGTAAAAACAAACAAACAACCTCCTCCTAAAAACAATTCCAGATTTCAATTATACCTCGAAGTTTAAGTGATACCATTTACCTGCTCTTCCTTAAGACGTAATTTGTAAGTGAGGATTAGAAAAGTACCATAGATATACAGAAGTGGGCAAAAGTATTTTTACAGTGTGTGAAACACAGTTTATGCTTGTATTATTATTTATTAATCATTGTCTTATTTTTCCATATGAACAACTGTAAACTGACTTTTGCCCCACCCCGTGTATATGTCACAGAAATAATCTGGGAAACACTGTCACCCTCGGGTCTTGGAGAAGATGCTTACACCGTAGCTTTATCTGCACTCATCAGGAAAGAAGCCAAATAGGATGAAGCAACCCAGCATAGTGGAAAAAGGCAGGAATACGGAGCCCAGTGGACCTGGGTTCCAACCTCAGGCCCAGGACCCCATTCTGTGACCCTGGGCACATGACTCAAGCTATTCGTCTCAGCTCTCATGTCTGTGCAATGGGACTAATAATGTCTCATTTGCAGGGGGTTAAGTGAACACGTGTAGAGTTCATGCTCAGAGAAGGCCCTTGGCGGCTGGTTGCGGGGGGGGGGGGGGGGGAGGATATATATATTTTTGGAGATGAGAAATACGAGTCAAACTAAACAACACAATATAGAAGGGTAGGAAGGGGTTCACTTGAGCAGGTATGGAGCTGCTTGAACTGAGTCTAAACATTTACAGAGCTGATATGCTTAATGACAATTACCACAGAAAGGCACTTAGGCAGGGCATAACGTAAAATAGAGCTGCCAAGGATAACAGCTATTATTTAATGTCTGCATACTTTAATGGCTGTGCTTAGTTAGCACTTTCAGTCCCATTTTATTCAAAGGACTCTTCTCCACTGTGCTTGTTATTTCATAAAAATAAGCCGATTCTCAGGCCTCACCCCCAAAGGTTCTAAATTAGGAGATCTGAGGTCAAATTCAGAAATCCACATTTTTAAAACAATCTTAATTTTTGTTACACGTGGTCTGTAGACCAGAATTCAAGAGGTATTAGAGAGCCACCTTGTTAAGGCAGTGAAGCAAGCTGTGAGTCTGCGTCTGCAGGGAAGCTACCTAACAACTGCAGTTACGTGAGGCCTGTGGAGGACTCAAAGTGAAGGAAAATTGCCTTTAATTTGGGCGGCACAAAGGTTAAGCCCATGTGCCAAAGCTTATACACTTTTCTTAAAGGAGAGTCATTTAGTGCCAATTTACTTTGACTTAGGACACGAATCCAACAAGATGGGCTATCTGGTTTCCTGAACTAATGATTTTAGAAAACTTTCCAGCCTTTATGGCAACAATATAGGAGCCGCGGGGCTCAGAAGAGGTGAGCTTCCGATACCTAGAGAACTCCCTTCTCTGGAACTCAAAACTTCCCTGATTTGCATTAATAAAGGAGATGTTACCTGAACATCTGTGAGTATTCAGATATTAGATCCAAAACACAATTGGCTAAACAGAGCTTTTGAGATTGAGCAGTGAGTGGAATAGAGGTCAGGCTCTGGAGTCAGACAGACTTGAGTGTCTACTAAGGGTCCACAACTTCCTAGTTATGCGGCTTTGTGCATGTTCATTAGCCTCTCTGAGCCTCGCTGTCCTCATTTCTAAAGTGAAGGTAATGATAATACTTATCTCACTGTTTCTCAGGAGGTAATATGAGTAAAGTGTATAGCACGGTGTTTGGCACCTAGTAACAAGGGCATGTTGCTGAAGTTGCTGTTGCCACACCAGCTGTGTGACAGGTTGTAGAGGGCTGGTAGAAACAAATAGCTTATCTGCTCTCCATGGAGTGAATAGACATTGCAGGAGAATAGACAAAAGTGTTCACTGCCACAGTTAGGCTTTCAGAAGAAAATGAAGATTAGCCTCCTACCTTTCTTTTCTGAGATATAGTCCCTCATCCCATTAGTTTAGCAATGAATCATTAAATTTCTGTGAACCCCTTTCTCTATGACTCCAGACCTTCCCCCTTCTTATCCTCTCTGCACTTAACTTTAAGATCAATCATCCAAAACATCTAAAATACCATTCTTGATATTTCACTCTTTTTCTCTAAAAAAGTACTTTGTTTTTGCTATTGTAGTAACAGCAGCAGGAGGAGGAGCAGCCGGAGCTCACATTAACTGAGGGCCACTTCCTGCACAGCAGATACTGGGCTACCAGCTAAGGTGCAGATATAAGTAAGACTCTGCCATCCCAGAGGCCATGGGGAAAGCAATCTGGAGGTGGAGGTGACTGATGTGCTAAGGATTGTAGAAGAAATATATGAAGACTGTCTTTCTGCAGTCTCCTCTCTCATGGAGTGTTGTAAGAGCAAGATTTGAGTTGAATTAACAGGAATTTTCCAGGTAAAGAAAGTAGAGAAAATGGAGAACACACACAGGGGCCTTCCACATGGGAAAATCAACATAAACACGTGGAGTGGTAACCAAGTTCAGCACTTTCAGGAGAACTCTGAATGAATGAAAATTAGGGCAAAGGGCAGAAAGAGATGAAGCCAAAGAGAGAGTTTCAAACTACATAGCCAAGGACCATGCAGATCAGGCTAAAGAGTTTGACTTTCTAATTTTCAAAAGCTTTTAGCAGCAGGTCACGTTTTTTGTCCCCTGCTCCCCAAGCTAAATCTTACACAAATCCAGATGTAGCAAACAAGTAAAAAGTGATGGTAAACTGGTTGAGGATGAGGTGGAGAGTTAGAAGGCAGACCCTCTTGGCTTTCCCTTCCCTCACAGATAATTTTTAAGGCCTCTTTAAGGGGTTCTGGGACTCAGAAGAACATAGTTAAAAATAACTGCTGTGGACAAGAGGAACTAAAGTAGTGCCTTGAGCAAAAAAAAGATTATCTCATGTTTGATGTTTAGAAGGAATGGTTTTGAATGGAAGGGAGATCATTTTGAGCACTCTTGGCAATAGATGGTGAAGCTCTGAATTATTGGAAAGGCAGTGTGATTTGAAAGAATTAGGTGAAACCAACAAAATATATCTGGAGTGTAGAATATTAAATTTTGTAAATAATTGGACATGGGTGAAGAAAGAAGAAATATAAGGCAGACTTTCAAACTGTAGCTTGAGAAACAAGGTAGAAGATGAAACCATTAACTGCAATGGGAATGTGAGTCGGGAGGAAGGATTTCACTTCATTTGTAGTGGGATAAGATACTCTGGTAGACATGTTCATCAAGGGGTGGAGTTGTGGGTTTAGAGCCTGAGGTAACAATTTGGGAGTACGTAATAAATAAATAGATGGCATCTTTAGGTAGATATCACCCAAGGAAATCGAAGATTACAGAAATAAAGGAGGGCTGAGCTCTGGACCCTGGGAAACACCGATATGTAGGGGAAAATAAGAAGAACTTAGAAAAAGAGACACTTTTCACAAGTGTATTGCCGTCCAGAAACCAGAGAAGGTATAAAGTCCAAGAAGGAGAGAATTGTTCTGAAAATATTATAGTGGACCAAGGATTGAAAAACATTAAATTTGGTCTTTGGGGATTCCTACTGACTTTTCAAATGGAGACAAAATAGATGACGCAGTAAAATGAAGACTGAATGGAAATTGAGGAGATAGAAATAGTTGGTAAAGACTATTTGTTCATGGAGAAAAGGAATGCAAGGAAGCAATGATTTATAGATACGCTACTTGCCTTTCAAAATCCTCCTTGAAACCTTCTTTGCTCACTATGATCCACAATGACCTCTTCTCTGAACTCCAAGAGACATTCATAATCTATATCCTTTGTTTGGGGCTTTATCATTTTATCATTCACTGCCCTAGATTATTCTATTATAATTAAAGAATATCTTATCTTGTACACTTCATAGCTCCTAATAGTGCTTAGTTTACCTTTAAAGGGCATTAAATTCAATCTCTTTCTCCACCACTATCTCTGCCTCCCACACTCATACTGAACTTCGGTAGTTCATGAACTTTCTCATACTTTCTGCTGCCTCTGGGGTTGATACCTGAACATTCTTTACTGTTACTATACAACTTCCCTTCATTGGAATAAAGTTTAATCATCCTTTAGGTGTTGGTTTAGATATATAGGGGTAGGCTCCTTCTCTGACTCACTCTAGACTTAACCACATATCCCTCCCAAGCATCGCCCATACATGATATCCTGTGCCTCTGCCATGATAGCACTGTACCATTCAGTTTGTCTTTTGCTAGATCTCCCGAGGGCAGGGAAGAAGTCTGACTCAGTTGTGGTTTATCTATAATACCTAGCTTTGATGAGTAGTAACTGGCTGGGAATATGGGCTCAAATATTTGAAGGAAAGGGGTGGAAAGAAGGAAATGAATAAAGGATGAGAAAGAGAAATAAAAAAGGAAGGAAGAAAGGAAAGAGAAGAAAGGAAGTAATTTCATTTGGTTCTAGTATCATCACTGCTGTTAACTAGTGGGTGAACTTAGGCATACATTTTGGTTTGTTAACCTATGAAGTCATGATAATATACTAAATTTCTTCTAGGATCCTTCCATCTAAAACTTACATTAAAAAAGAAATCACATATTTATATGGGGGTGGGCAAAAGTAGCTTTACAATTGTGAGAACACGGATCATAGTTTACTCTTGTATTACTATTTATTAATTATTGAATTATTTATTTGTATTATAACTACGTTTGCCCACCCCTGTATACATGCTTCACATTCCTGGACAATATTTATATAGTTCAGATTCCTGAATAGGATAATTGCATAACTGTAGTCCATGGCTTTCGATAACTTTTAAACCTAAATAAAACAGTATTAACTGATGAAGCTTTCTCTTTAAAAGAGGGCTATACTAGAGTCTAGATGAGTTTACACTTATTAGCTGAGTGACCTTGACCAAGTCACAGAGCCTTCTTCTGATTCAGTTCCTCTACCTAGGGGAAAAAATGGTGATTGAGGATTAAATGCGAGAGGTAAGCAAGAGTGATTTATGAGCTGCAGTTGGCTTTACATAAGTTAGTCATCAGATATTATTTGTAGATGGCCAGCTTTTAGGTTGGAGTTTCATTTACAGAATAGCTACCTTGATTTAAGGAAAGTCACTACTTGAAACATTAGTCACTGACACATTAGTCACTTGACGCATTAGTCACTGCGAGTGCAGTTACAATCAATATTCAGTGTGTAGTTATGTGAAGAATTTAATAAAAACTTAGAGATTTAAACTTATTCCCAAGCAATAGGAAGGTAATTTATTTACTGTTAGGTATTGAAAGTCTGACTGTACAATGCCTTTCATGGAAACCAGCACACATCATGATGCTTGTTACGGTCTTCAATAGGGACTGTTACCTGGAAAATCACGGTAGAAGTTTCCAATTCGAGAGGGTGCCTTCTCACCCTTCAAAGAAGTTACAGATTTTAAGAGTCTCTTCCTGGCTCTGATCAACCTCTCGCCTTACTGACAGAGTTTCAATTTAACCAAACCTTACTGAAACAAATGACTGCTACACCATACTGTTTCTCATTCCTTACCAAGGAGTTAAGTTTCACTTAGCAGAACATTCATCAATGAGTAAGAAAATGTACACAAATACAAATAAAAATGGAAAAGCCGACACCTAACAGGTTTTTTTGGCCTTATGTAAGCTAAATTTTCTTCCATTGGAAACAGAACTACTTGTGCAGGTGGTTGTTAAATGCTGCCAGCTGCTCTGTGGCATTAGAGATTTTGAAACAAGACCCGGAAAAGAAGGACAGAGAGGGGGAAAATAAAGAAAAGGGTGTGGAATAAGACTCTATATTGCACTAATTCCCTGGGTAATACAGGAGAGGGAGAGAGCAACTTCAGTCATAAACAGTAAGCAGAATTTCCATTCAGCTGGCCTGCAATAAATTTATTTTTCCAAGAAAATGAAATGGAACAAGAGAACAGACATACCTGCTTTATGTTAAAGAAAGGCATGTATGAACCTAATACAGGAAGAAGTTGTTTAAGACTGTACATCCTTGAGAAAATATTACCTCTATAATAGTGCCAGGGTCTCTGTTAACTTGGGTTATCAGCTACATAAATTAGACGCACACAGGGGCAATCTAACCTGTGCAGCAGTCTGCAGAGCTCATATAATGTACTCTTTGCTCCATAATTTGCTTTCTTTTGTCCTCCTGTCTACTTGTTATTTTTTAAAGAACTTGCACAAATACTGTTTTAACTATGTATCTTATTATTCATATTATACCAATAGAAAAAAATGCTGAGAAAATAATGCTGGATCCAATAATAGGTACCTGTAATAAAATTAGCATGAGCAGTACAATTCACTGTTTTAAGGAATCTAGTTCTCTGTTGATACCAGAAAACCTCTCTTTCAAGCAAGTTCTTGACAATGCCAAGAACATAATTATTAATATACAAATATCAGCTTATCACCCACCCTGTTTCAAAAAGCAAAGGAATCGGATGAAATAGGAAAAGGGGAAGGAGAAGAAAAATAAATGAAGAAAAGGGAAAGAGAATGGATAAAATAAACAAAAGAAATAATGAGGAAAACATAAACATAATAAGAAATTGTGTACCTCAAAGGAGAAGAGGTGGAGACAGAGAGAAAAAAACAAGGTCAACTTGACATAGATAGGTTCACCTTCTACATAGCTTTTCGGGTAACTAGAAAGTTTTGTCCCCATATAAAAAAATAACCACAATGTATAACCAAGATGTTAACATCAGTATATTTCTAAATAGACCTTGAGGAGCTATGTGTGCTTTGCCTTTATACATATGTGGTACCATTTTTTGCTGGATCTTCCACTGCTATGGCTCTGCCTTTATATGTATATATACACACACACACACACACACACACACACACACGCGCGCGCGCTGCGCGCGCGCGCACACACAATAGAGGCCTGATGCATGAAACTCGTGCAAGAGTAAGCCTTCCTTCCTTCTCCCTGGTACCTGGGACTCAGACTTCCCTCCCAGAGGGAGGCCCCGCCCACCCACTGCAGCCACCAGTTGGTGGCCTGGGCCTCCCTCTGTGGAGCAATCATGAAGCAATGGCTGGGCCCCCAACCAATCGCATTGTACCCTCCTTGGCTGGCCTGGTGCCAGTGGCTGTCATAGTGTAGTCCCGGATGGTTGTTCCATTGTTTGGCCATTTGGTCGATTTGCATATTATGCTTTTATTATATAGGATGTTTTTATTGATTTTTAGAGAGAGAGGAAAGGAAAGGGATAGAGAGTTAGAAATATCAATAAGAGAGAAACATCACTGATTGGCTGCCTCCTGCACAGCTCCTACTAAGGATCAATCTCACAACCAGGGCATGTCCCCTAACCGGAAATCGAATGGTGACCTCTTGGTTCCTGGGTTGACGCTCAACCACTAGCAACCAGTTGGGCTGGCTCTGCTTTTGTGTTCATTGTGAACCCAGTGTCTCATCCAAAAGGTGTCACCCAATCTCACTTTATCAACTTCACTACTAATTCACAGTGGCATATAATATCCCCATATATGGGATTTTAGGTCATCAGTGAGGCTGAATGAAGCCATTCTCTTGTTAAGTACAGAATTTAAGAACCAAACTGCTGCAAGTTGAAACATCAGTCATAGGCTCTCAAAACATTATGTTACAAAGGCTGTGATGAAGTTGAGGCACTGCCCATATTTCCAAAAGTAATGACACTTCATCTTAAAGGCCCACTCAATTGTGTCACATTTGTATTTGCATCCTATAATGTGAATGTATTAGCTCCAAATTGTTTGGTAATAAATCATCATCAAAGAAATATGTTTATTTTTAGTATTCATGACTTCCATGATCCTAGAACAACATATATTTAGTACTGCAGAGCAATGAAACGATAACTTTGAGAAAAATGGCTGTATAGATCATTAAGACCAATGTTGCTTTAACAGTTAATCACATTTTCACTAATAATATGACATGAGTCCTTTACCTAAAGAGTGAAAAATGAATGACTCTTTTGCTTCCATGAAAAAGTCCTCTACTTGACCTTTACCAGGGGCAGAGGGAAATCCAGTATAATCATTGAAAGCTCTCCTTACAACAGTATCAATACTTTCATTCAGCCAACAGACTTAGCCTTCAATGAAGGCTCGCTGAGTCCCCAAACAACAGAAGAAAAGAATCCTTGGGCCAGGACTCGGCTGTAACTTTGAACCTGGGGTCATGTGGTGACGTCTCAGTGAGCTCTGCATCTTTGGGGAAATACCTCTGATAGCTGACCCAACAAAGACAAATATTATGGCAACAAAAAATAAATCTGCCATTTTTAACCTTTTCAGGGAAAGTAATTCACTTATTGGCTTTAGTTAAAACGCCTTACCTTTCTTCCCCTTTTTGTTGTATCTGTGAGTAATTTCTCCAGTCACATTGTTTATAGGAAGTGAAGTTATTCGTAATCATGCCTTAAGAGTATGTACACAAACTGGACATCCTAAAAGACCACTATGTATTAAATTCCTGATTGTTTGACATAAATTCTCTCTCTCTCTCTCTCTCCGACAGGAATCTTCTCATTTATTTACGAATAGGTTAAGACCTTCGCCTTGTTTCTAACTAGGTTCCTAAGTGCTAGCATATATTAAGTAAAGTTAGAGCCTCTTCTGCATAGGAAACAAATTAAATTGGTTAAACATGGAGAAAGACTAAATGTAATCCATCTCTTGTCATGTTTATGATATCTGAACTCATCTTATATGAATGTTCCAATTTGGCTGTTGTAGCAGATGGGCTGCTTATGATAAACCATAACTACAGACACAGAATGTGATAATATAAATCATAAAGAAGATAAATAATGAAATTCTTTTAAAATAACTCTGGTTAAATATTTAGACAGTCAATTTTTAAGCTTACTCGCACACAAAAATAGTATTCACATATCTAGGCAAGGAGAGAATGGTACTCAACCATAATATAAATATAATTTAAATCTAAACATTCAGGACTTGAGGTATTTTAAAAATCTGGATAAATTTTTAGAGTAGCAAACAATAAAGTGGGAGGCCTTTTCCAGAAATACTCAAAACAAGAGAGGGCACTTAAGAATATCTCTTTATACAGACACCCCAATTCTAAGTCCCATTTCATAATGTCAGAATTAAGTAAAGCCTCCTATATTATGATCTATTGCTCATGATAAAGGAAACTTAACATCACTCTTGATGGACAACTTAGTGTCCATGACCCTGTTGTCAATTGGTATCAATTTGTGACCTCATAGTGCGTAGGAAAGGGAATCTCAGAGAAGTAATTTGTCCAAGGGTCACATTATAACCTTGTGCAAGGTTAATACATAGAGGAGCCAAGATTTGAACAGACTTTTTTGACTCCTAACTAGGTGGCAATTCCCTTAATAATGGTACCTCAGTCAATTTATGAAGAAGGGTAAAGATTTCAACTCAGGGAAACTTGTAGCAGATTTTATGGTGCATACAAACAACCTTGTTCCTTAGCTTATGAAGACATAGATGACCATCAATAAAAAGGTAAGGGGGCAAAAATGATCAGGCCGGTAGTTGGGAAGTGGGCCATGGGGCCAATTATATTGCATATCAATACAAGTCCACTTTAAAAGGGCCACATCCTTTCTCAAACTTTCAGCATGTGTGAAGTGACTGGTTTTACAAATAAGAAGGCTGTGCTTGGTGCGCTGTTTCACCACTAATAGGAGGGCCTATTCCCATCTGGGACGCTGGCCCTTACCCACCTCTACTGCAGATTCCTGATAGGTAGCTGTGCTCCATCTGCAGATGAACCTGAGAGAGTTCTTAAAATTCTTTTCTATACAGTGGCATTATTTTTCCCTCCCCCTCTCCCCTTGGTTTCTTTTATTCCTTATTGTTAATTGAGTGCTCACTAAATGTCAGGCTATGCAACTGTAAACAAGGCAACCGTAGGCCTAGCTGTCATGGAGCTTTCCGTCTTCTGGTGTGTGCAGCACTGTCAGGGTGATGGGAGTACATTAGAGCACCTGTCTGCACAGGGGGTGGGGCTGGGAGGCGAAAGGCTGGGAGGGCTCATGTAAGACTTCCTAGATGAAGGCTGTTCTCAGCTGAAACCAAAAGGAAAGTAGGAATTGATCAGATAAGATGGAGGGGAATAGTGTCCTGTATTAAAGGCTAGAGATAGAGAATAGCATGTTCAGGATGTTCAGGTGGTTTGGTTTTGGTTTTGGTGGAGTGAGGAGGAGATAGGGAGACAATGAAAGGAGAGAGAGAGAGAGAGAGAGAGAGAGAGAGAGAGAGAGAGAGAGAGAGAAAGAGAGAGAGAGAGAGAGAGAGAGAGAGAGAGAGAGAGAGATCTTCTGCTCAAAGGAGACCTGGGTAAAAGAATCAAAATCTGATTTGGTGGATTTTGTACACTGTGAATATGTTGGATTTCTCAGAAAAATTAGAAAAACACAACACCCATGTGTGTTGGTGTAAAAGACAAGGTGGATGGGATAAGGTTGTGAGGGCCATTTCAATGGCATCTACTACTTTTCACCTCTGTTGATTCTCTCTGGCCTTAGAACAAGAAATTTTACTTACTGGACTGTTCAGGAACCTACACATGCAAAACTCTAGGCATACATATTGTGGTCACTGTTGGCCCATAATGAAGTCTCAGGTTTTCTACTGAGAATCCATGCTCAAGTGATTGTTTGTCTATCTCTGGTTGAATTTTTTTTTCTAGAAATATTGAAGTGTAACAACAAAGCTCTGACCTTGTACTTACAGTCTTATAAAATATGTTTAATAATTCAAGGCAGTGCTATAGAATATATCAAACATGACAATACTCATATGTAACTATTAATATTTTAAAGGACTAAATATAGATATAGTTATAATTTTTCCTCTCTGAGAAAATTTCATAGCATTTTCCAAAACCTTAAGTAATTTTTTTATCCTCACCCAAGGATATGTTTATCGATTTTAGAAAAAGAGGAGGGGAGAGAGAAACATTGGTAGGTTGCCTCCCATATGCCCATATGCGTCCTGACTGGGGATCAAACCTGAAAACTTTTGGTATACAGAATAATGCTCCAACCATTGAGCACCCAGCTAGGGCAGAGCCTTAAATAATTTTTTTAAATATATTTTATTGGTTTTTTACAGCGAGGAAGGGAGAGGGATGGAGAGTTAGAAACATCAATGAGAGAGAAACATCGATCAGCTGCCTCCTGCACACCTCTCACTGGGGATGTGCCCGCAACCAAGGTACATGCCCTTGACTGGAATCGAACCTGGGACCCCTCGGTCTGCAGGTCGATGCTCTATCCCCTGAGCCAAATCAGTTAGGGCAAATTTTAATCAATTTTTTAACCGATACTCCTGATGCTTCCATATGATTAAAATTATCACCGATATACTCTGTTCTAGTATCCTGTAATTAAGGCAGTTGAAAATTTTATAAAAGAATGTGGATATTGTTCTAAAAGAATATGTAAAAATATAGGCATGTATATTCCTTTTCAGTTTTAAATAGCAAACTGCCAAATCAGTATCTTGCCATATTTGTTGTGGCTCATGTAGGATCAACCCAGAGAGTGCAGTTAAGCTAATCCATCTCACCTTACTTGGTATTTATTGAATGACTAAATTGTCTACTCCAATTGGGAGTATTCTCACACTTTCACAGATAGTATGAATATCAATTTTGCAATTATAGTGCAATTTACCAAACCTGCCGAAAAACCCTCCCTGAATTACTATTACCTACACTGTTACTCTAGATTCAGAAGATGCCATCATAGATTCATCTACAATATAAAAGTAATATCTTGTTTATTAATTTTAATCATTGGAGTCTTGGATATTGAACTCAAGATATGCAAATGAAGATAATCAATGGTTCAATAGCAACCTGGAATTGCCCTATGCCATTCAGGCATCTTATCAGTGACTTAGATGAAAGGGTGAGGGAATGATATCAGTGACATAAGCCTGAGAGAGGGAATCGGTCTGGGGTATAAGTAGAAAGACTATGAAATAATAGAACTTGGAAATTAGATTACCTGACCAGGTCAGAGCTATATGTCTAAATTAATTTTTAAAATTTGATAGATTTAATATCCAGCACCTATGTCTGAGAAATTGACTAAATACTGGAGAAATATCTGAGATAATCACAGTTCTCATGACACAGACATGAAGAAGGTGGTTAACTGCAAGTTCTATAGCTTAGGCAGCGATATGATTACCCATAATCCAAGAGTATTCTTCAAAAATATAGTGCAGCCCGGCCACCGTGGCTAGTGGTTGAGCATCTACCATGAACCAAGAGGTCAAGGTTTGATTCCTGATCAGGGCACATGTACAGGTTGCAGGCTCAATCCCCATTAGGGGTTGGGGGGCATACAGGAGGCAGCCAATCAATGATTCTCTCTCATCATTGATGTTTCTATCTCTTTCCCTCTCCCTTCCTCTCTCTGAAATTAATAAAATAGTTCACATAACAAGGGAAAAATAGTTCACTATTCTGCATTTGCTGACCATGTTTGGCATTGATGATGTTGCCAAATGGGCAGAGTAGATACACTAAAGTCTGTGGAGTTCAATTCTTTGTGTTACTGTAATTGAATCAACCCTTTCTGCTCTTTGGGTTTTTCCTCTGCAGCTAAAATAAATAAGTGTTTTATACTAGAACATTTTGTAGAATCAAGAATTATTAGTCTAAAAATGTTTAAACAAAAATGGTCTTCAACATTATTGCATGAAAATAAAAGGGAAAAGAAAATAAATGTAAATAAGGTTCTTAAATATTTTCACAGAAAAACATGCGAATTAAGAAATATTTAAAAAATTAAATATGACAGCCAAAAAGATAAAGCTTATTTTAAAAGTTTAAAAAGATTTTAGAAATCTAAACTCATTGTTATAGTCTAGAAACAAAAATCTAATCAACATTTGTATTTCTGTATACATAAAAAGAAACCAATATCCATTGAAATTTATCTAGGCAATCCTTTTATTATATCATTTTCCTTTTTATATCCCATTTTGAAATCTGATAACACATACCAAAGGCAACAAAACTTTTACCCCAAACACTAATACTGTATTGACATGTGATTACAACACATTTACATAAAGCTGAATATGAGCTTTATAGTACAACTAGTGGCCTGGTGCACAAAATTTGTGCGGGGGGGGGGGGCGGTAGGGGGTGTCCCTCAGCTCAGCCTCCACCCTCTCCAATCTGGGACCCTCCAGGGGATATCCAACTGCTGGGGGATGTCCCTGTGGGATCGGGCCTAAACCAGCAGTCGGACATCCCTCTCGCAATCCGGGACCACTGGCTTCTAACCACTCACCTGACTGCCTGCCCAATCGCTCCTAACCACTCTGTCTGTTGGCCTTCTCGCCCCCAACTACCCCCCTTGCCAGCCTTCTCACCCTCAACTGGCCCCCCTGCTGGCCTGCTTGCCCCCACTGCACCCCCCCCCCCCCCGCCAGCCTGCTCACCCCCAACTGCCCTCCCCTTTTGGCCTGATTGCCCCTAACCGCCTCTGCCTTAGCCCCACCACCATGGCTTTGTCCAGAAGGACGTTCAGAAGGTCTCCCAGAAGGTCTCCCGGTCTAATTACCCTTTTATTAGTATATTGTTTATGCATGCTTCCCAAAGACAGTGAGAATATAGATTATTAAATCAATGATTGAACATTTCAAGATGAATAAGCAGGATTTGGAAAATAAGTGAAATTTTCTGATAAATAACAAAAAAGGTATTGTGTCTACTACATAAAAAACAAAGTTTAACAAATGCCACTTTATAACCATAATAAATAGCAAGAAAACAATAGTAAATAATTATATATTTATATAATTTTTTTTTTCCTTCTGAACAATAGCAAGTCTCAGGAATCACTGGGGTTACTCTTCTAGGAAGCAATATTTGTATATTTCTCATGCTGATGCTATGAAGAGACTGTGCAATTGGGTGCTACTCCTGAAATCACTAAGGGTGCTAGTGCCTAGCAGTACCAGAAATATTCTAATCTAAGTTGCAGTCATTCAACCTCATAATTAAATATAGCACCAGTCGATATAATATCAGACTGAACTTGCTTAAGTGTCATTGGCCATTAAAAACTCACATGGCCTGGCTTGCATGGCTCAGCAGTTGAGCATTGACTTATGATCCAGGAGGTCACGGTTCCATTCCCGGTCAGGGCACAGGCCCGGGTTACAGGCTCGATCCTCAGTGTGGGTTATACAGGAGGCAGCCAATTAATGGTTCCCTCTCATCATTGAGGTTTCTATCTCTCTCCCTCTCCCTTTCTCTCTGAAATCAATAAAAATACATTTTAAAAAACTCACGTGATTATACTTACCTTCTGAGTGCAAATACTGTCCCATCATTTGAGAGAGCAAATAAACAGTTACCCATGACCCTGAAAGATCTCAATCCACAAGAAAAAGGTGTAGTGGGAGTGCCCGGTATTGAACACATGTCCCAGCTCAGCCAGTACTCCCATATCATCCTAGCAAGTTAAGAAACCTCTTTCAACCTCAATTCCACATCTATTGAATAGAAATGCTAATGAGCATCAGATCAGATAATGCATGCAAAGTCACTTGCATAAACCTTACAAAATGAGTATTGCTATTTTAGTTAGCACATGATCCGACCTCTGCACTGTCACTGTTCCATTGCAATTAACAGGACTGTGCATATTCTGAGCGACAATGTGGGCGCTGTCCAGGTAGATAGATCTGGCCAGCAGGGCCTTTCCTTGCAGGGTCAGTGGCCCTCACATGTAGGATGCAAATTTGACCACTGTAGATGGTGGAATATGGATAAAATTAAAAATCTGAAGCATGAGCTGTGTTTATTCTTCTTTAGTCTATTCTTAGAATTAACTAACTTTACAGAAGCTTAAGAAAAGGCTTCCAATTTTACAAGGAATAAAGGTGCAAGCACAAAGAGGGCACATCGATATGATAGATAGTTTTTGACCCAGCCCCAATCATTTCTCATCAGGCTGTAAAATAACTTTTATTAATGCCAATTAATTCCTTCACAGGCCTGTGTCACTTTATAACCCTCTGCTTAAAAGAAATCCATTGTATGAGTTCAGCTGAGAAATAACCATCATTATAGATGTTTTCGCTCTTGCCTTTACTTTTCTCTGATAGCCCTTAAGGTGGTCAGAGGTAAAAGCTAAAGATGCATTGTAGCCTGAGGGATGATTGAATGAAAAAAAATGGGGGATGGGAGCAGAACCTGCTCGGATAGACCAATTTCCCACCACTGCGAGCCAGAGCAATTGATTGATGAATCCTTGCTCTGTCAAGAGGCAGCCTTCAGATTTGATCACATAAATACTCATTCAACTCAAATTCTGCTTGACAAGCCTCAGACAGCTTTGTTCTGTCACAGATATCATTGGAAGGAAAATGCTCCATTAATCATCCTTAATTAACTTTACCATAGTTTGCTGAAACTAATATGCTCTCTGGCTAAACCTCATACTTAGCCAGGATTCTATAGTTATCAAATAGAAGAGAGCATTTCAAGTTTCTTCTCTCCTCTAATTACTAACTATAGGGATTCAGCAGGAGTGGAGTTCACAGGAAGTCACGCCCATTGATTATGTGAGATAGCTTATCGGTGGGTACATTCTTCGTTAAAGGAAACATAATTTTAAATGTGACCGACCTGCATGAGATGGCATTTTATATCTATACTTCACTTGATGCTCATACGTTTTAATGTTTCCTTCCCAATTCTCAGGTATCATATGTCCCGAGATATCATATTCTAAGTAAGAGAAAAGAAAAAAAAATTCAAAACAACAAAGCCTTAGTTTGAAAACGTAAGTTGTTAGAGGCACAAGATGGTTTGTGAGCAACACAAACACTCACATACCACACACACACACCCCTTTCACTTTAGAATGCCTCACAATTTTCCTAAAGCTTTAATATGAGATGTGGTCTTGTTTTGATATTTTTTTCTTAGTACACGTATTAACCATCTTTCTCATTTTGGAATGACTCATTGGGAAGTTTTGATAACTAGGATCTTAATTCAGTGGCAACAGGACAAAACCAAAAAAGAGAAGTGTTCAAACTTTAAATAAACATGAAGTGCTGCATGTGACCTGAAATAAAGGAACAGAGTTGCAGCAGAGTAAAGGATCAGATGGTGTCTGCTCGCCCATGGGCTTCATGGGCGTCCAGATTTTCTAGCAGCTTTGGATGAGAGCCACGCTTATGAGTACAAGGCTGTGTCATTGACAGTGTTAGTGACCATTTCAGATTGCGTGCTTTTAAATCCCGCAGATCCATATTAGAGTCACAAGAAACTGAAATTTACATCATGAAATTCTCTCCTCATAATGCTTCTGAGAATTATCTGCAGAAAGGGAGATGGACTTGCGGTGATGAGGGTGTGCACACTCATGTATGTGTGCAAACTAAGAAGACAGTTTAGGTTTGTGAAGTGATGAGCTTGATAAAGACTACGGGTTAAAAAGTGCTGGAAATGACTGTCCCTTTACCAAAACCATGGTTTGACACTCTGTCGACATTGTATTTTGCTCTCCCCAAAAAGAAAGGTAACAACATAATATTATGATATGCATTTGGTTTATCATTGCTCTTTTATGACATTTCTTAAGAGCTATAGCTTTCTAATTGGAGGCAGAGTAAAAAATTGGTGGAAAAGATTTCTCTGTAGATGGCAGATTTGTTAAAACAAATACTGAATCTTGTCCCCTTTATGCAAAACGTTATAAAGAATATGTTTTCACAGAAATCCTAAAACATAGATTTTATCCATCAAGTTAAACTAGATTTATAAAAAATATATGTGAATGCTAAAAGAAAATAAAAATTGATTTAAAAAATGTGTAAACTGTTTAAGACTTCCATGACAATCAAAGGTGATGTCAAGTTGGTGGGAGCAATTCATAACTATAGATGCCTTCTTTATTAAAATGATTCAATATTTTATATTTACTTAATACCAAATAGGGTTTTACTTTGGGGGTAAATACATATGTTAAAGCAAACCTATATATCAACTCTTATTTTGCTTTTCCCTCCTTGCCCCGGGTAGGGGAGGGGAAATTTAGAAATTGAAATCTTCCTTGTTATAGTATGTTTTCTCTATTAAATTCTGGTTTACTATCCCTGTGAATTATTATTTGCTTCTCTTTGTGTTTACCTACTTTCTCCCCCTATTTTGGTGCCATAACTTCTTCCATGATGTAGGCATGAAGATCTCATTGCCAAAGTCTCGATTTCTCTTCCCCTTCTTCCATTTCAAGCCTCTCTTCCTTTATCTAATTTCTTCCCTTCTCACAGGTTCTTTTTCCTTTGCAGAGCTTACCCAATGTTCATTTCTTTTTTCTTTTCTTTCTTTCTTTTTTTTTGGCTCTTTTCAATTTAAATCTATTTTTGGCCACTCTCCCTTCTGAATTTTCCCAGTGCAAGTGCCTATTTGCCAATTACTGTAAAGGACAGAACACCATACATATAACAGACCTGGGAAGTGGAGGAGATAGGTATTGAACACAGAACCCCAATAAAATATGATAAAAGATATGGTGGAAATTTAATGTGCTTTGGTAATAAATAATTGGGACATAATTTAGTCTGTGAAGATCAGTCAGGAAAGTCCTTCCTGTGAAGAAACAATCAAATGGGAAATAAAAGGTTTCTAGAGCAAGAACAGGAAACAACTGGGGGTGGTATGTGTTAAAGGCCAGATGGGGTTCGTTGATTCATTCATTCACTAATATTTGTTTATTGTCTCCTTTGTGCCTGTCTCTTATGTGTCTCCTATGTCACATGTATTCGTCTTTCATTGTTCAATTAAAAACTGTGATAGTTGGAGCCTGATCGGCATGGCTCAGTGATTGAGCATCCACCTATGATCCAGGAGGTCATGGTTCGATTCCCAGTCAGGGCACATGCCTGGGTTGCAGGTTCGATCCCCATTGTGGGGCATGCAAGAGGCAGCTGATGGATGATTCTTTCTCACCATTGATGTTTCTATCCCTCACCCTTCCTCTCTGAAATCTATAAAATATTTTTTAAATGTGATATTTGGAAAAACATGGAGCATACTTTTAAGCCCCCCAAATACATCTGAACTAGAAAGAATAAAGAACAAAATGAAGGCTACACTATTAGCAACAGCAGAGTGATCCCTGGTGATGGGGCCCTCCCCCTTCACCTCACATGGCACTGGTAGAGAAGAAATAATGATGGAGGAAAGGAGAAGGGAGAACACATCTTTCTCCTTTCTGGTAGAAAAGCATTGTGATGCAATTTAGAAATTCCTCCCTAAAACACTACGTGCTTCGCATACACAACAGTAACTGCACCCATTTCTGAGTCTGATGAAAACCTGGAAGGGAAATGATCAATGATCTTCTCATAACAGTCCCAAGGGGATCTTGCCAAACTGTGCCAAACAGATTTGATTAGTGGTTATTTCATAAAGCACACACTATAGAGGTCCATGTTTTCAAAAGTCAGCTGCTGAACTGTGAAAAATGTTTGCTGTAAATATCCCAGAGAAAGTTGTTGACAGCATCCATTTAGGAAGAATACAACTTTGCTTATGTTATTCAAGATATTTTATATCAAGGCATACTAAAATGTTCTGTATTTTAAGTAAAGAAATGAGTTAATTAGATTCATATGTATGGAGTGGGAGTTGGGGGAGAACCATGAACGCCCTTCCTCATTCCAAAGGTCAAAGACAGCATTAATTATTTTTAACTAATGTCTATTTAACCACATGCAAACTTAAATCAGTTTGGGTCGGACCAATTCAAAGCCATTCTTTGGTTCCCTGCTCTGCTGCAATAATTGACTTGGTTAGACTTTGCAAAGGTCATAAGAATGGACTCAGTTCATATTGTTTCGGCTAATAACACAGTTCTTAAATCAAAATTTGAGAACTGATCTTTCAAAGTCACTTTTCCTCTCTATATTCATATGTAATTTCAAATTAAATGATAGATGTATCCAACTCTCACTGTTTATTTAATTAATTTTTTTGTAATAGAAGACACAGTGGGAGGGTTTTGGGTTTTGTTTTTTTTTTAACAAGATCTAGGTTTGTCTAAAAAAAAAAAAAAGAATTCAAAAGGGAATTAAGAAAACCATGGGAAACCTGGCATTTAGTGAAGTCCTAATGAATGCAATTGGATGTGGGCAATCTGAAGGAAAAAATTTTGACAGACATAATGCCAAGCAAGAGAGAAAATGAAAACAGTCTAAGGTGAAGTTCAGGCAAAATGTAGAGCTTAGGAGAGTCAGGTCTTTTGGCAACCAGTTCTTGCAGGACTTTGAATATCACATGGAAAATGGAAATGGTTGCTTTAAAATAAGGTCCTCCCTAGATCACTTGGCACCATCTGCCCAGGCCCTGTTGAGACCGTCGTTTCATCCTAGCTTTGCTCTCTTTCTCCAGGAATGGTCTCTCCACCCCTCTGGTGCCAGGCTTGTTGCAGACCATCATTCAAATGGTACAGAGACTCTCCCTTCTTCCCCCAAGTCTCTTCTAACTAATGGGCGGTAGGATGGTGATTTCTCCTCAAGACTCCCTTATCTAATCTTGCAACTCCCACATGCTGTCTTACTCTCATCACTCCACAATATACATTTACCCCTTGGCCTGCAGATAATGAAATCTTTATTGAATATGTACATCTGTTCAATGTTTATTCAGTTGCATGTACATCTTTCAAACGTGTTCTATGACAGTTTTATCTCTCACACCTTAGATGACAGAGAACATATTTACTTAATGCATTTTGCATTATGCCTAGCACTTCACCAGGTGTTGATAATATTCAATAAGTGTATTTGATTATGACATATTCAACTGTCATTGTAGACACACAAGACTCCCGTGTGTGTAGACAAAGTAAAATAAAATGCAGAAAGAGAAAATCTCTTCTAAAGTGAAATTCAATCCCTGATTCAGCTATTTTCAAATAGCATCCCAATACCACATCAACAGAGCTAAAAATTAAATAGAAATAGAGGGCTATATTATTATTCATTTTATGCAGGGTCAGATTTTGTTAAATATCCCAGTGAATTAAATTGCTCCCTTTTCACTAGCTAATTAGAAACGCTTCAGCCCTCAAGCTCTACTAACAGAGACCTGGCTCATTTTAAAAAAGGAAGAGTTTCCAAATCAAGGTTTGTATAAAGTTTAGTGGTACTTTCAAAATCTAGTTGTAGACTTCCATAATAAATATATTTGATGGTGTATTATTCACCAATCATTCAATCTATAAAGCCTGCTGACTATATTTAAACCTGGATAAGGTCCACTTTTTCCTGTGTCAAAATACTAGCTTAGCTAAATAATCTTACATTTCTAACCATGCTTAAAGAAACAAAATTTATGTATAGGATGAGAAAGACATTCATAGATAATTTTTCTGGCTTCTGTACCAAGCACATTCATATTTTTCTCCTAAATCTGAAACCAAATGTTTGGTTTCCTAATATTTTTCCTGTCTACTGGATTTTTCTTTCCTTCTTCTATGTGGTCACTCACAGCCTGGCCTTTGTGTATTCTCCTAAGAAAAGATTGTTTATTTATATTAGCAGTCCTTTCTGGAGCTCCCTGTAGACTCTGTTTCCAATGGCATGTGGAGTTACTAAGCTTTTATTGTTGACAAGTGGTAGGTGGGATCCAAGCTTTTGTGGTTAAATTGTTTATTGATAATTACCTGTTAATTACCACACTGCCTGACTCCTGTAATTTACTATAATCATTACTTTCCTTTTTCTTGAAAACTGTGTGCACACAAAAACAAAAAGTGAAGACAAAAAAATATACTTCCTTACCACCTTAAAAAAAGGTTGGTTTTTTAATTAACACCATTTAGAGTCAGAACATTTCCTCAGCATATAATATTTGGATTTGGAAAAGCAAGCCAGTGTTATGACTGTAATTATAACTATGCCTAATAATTGGTTTATAACTGGTGAAAATAATTTTGGGTGGCAATCATCAAATTGGATGTCACATAGTATTCTTGACATTAGGTTTTCATTTTACTATAGGATGTTTTCCTTCCTAGAGTTGGCCAGAAAAATCTTCTTTTTAAAAAAATACATTTTATTGATTCTTTACAGAGAGGAAGAGAGAGGGATAGAGAGTTAGAAACATCAATGAGAGAGAAACATTGATCAGCTGCCTCCTGCACACTCCCCACTGGGGATGTGCCTGCAAGCAAGGTATATGTCCTTGACCGGAATCGAACCTGGGACCCTTGAGTCCACAGGCCGATGCTCTATCCACTGAGCCAAACCAGTTAGGGCAGAAAAATCTTTACTAAATCAAAGCCTTAAAACAAAATACACTAAACTCCATATTATTTGTTAAAGTTTGAAGCTTTTTTTAGTATCAAAATATCAGCATCCAGAGGTTTATTCCAATGCACTTATATACTACCCTGGATTTCCTGAGATATGCATAGAGAGGCCTTTACATGTTGAATAGAGTTGTCATTTTTATAGGACTGTCCTCCCTAACCAATCATTGTGTAGGCATCTGTCAATGTCCTAGGAAACAGTGTACAGCGGATCACTACAGTTTCCACGGGTCCCCTGGTCCTGGCTCCCCAAAGTTCTTTTGGTACAAAGAGTATCTGGTAAAATATCTTGCCACTAGAAAAAAATTTAGAGTTAACAATTAAGTCCAAATTTCTAAGAATCAAAATGAGCTCTGCCAGGCAAGCAGATGGCTTTATTAGGCATATATTCTTAAAATGATCAAATAGAATTCTGAACTAGCAAACCAAAACAGCCCTGGAATAGACACAACCATCACCCCGCCTGCCATTTCTCACAATCTTCCCTACATTTCCCACCTTTTGACTATTTCACTAGACATTTTCACATTGTACTGAAGATAAGTATGGCTAAAGTGAGTTCATGAAATGTGTTGGAACCACTGATTAAAACCAAATTTCAAAACTGTTGGTAGCCTACACTACCCACTTTACCGCCACAGAAAGCAGCACAGACATGGACAGCAAGAAACACTTGATGTGCATGTGTCAATCCACACACATCTTCCCGGGGACTCTCCTTGCTCACTGCAGCCCTTTTGAAAAACAGAGCATTTTAAAACCACAGTGGAAAGAACATGGCATTTAGAGTTCAAATAGCTGGAATGGAGTCTAGGCTTGACACTTACTCGATGTGTAAACATGGACAAATGACTTAGCCTCACTGAACTTCTTTTTATCGTTTAAAAAAATGGGATAAAAACCATAAAAAATATTAATCCAACTCATTCTTCAAGTTCTTATCATAATGGTAATGATGTAATATAACAACATGAACATACTTGATAAACTGAAAAGCACAGTATGATTATACTAATCATTGTTAACCATGAAAATAATAAACACCTTTTTAAATAACCATTAAAAGAGCTTTGCCGGGCAGAGTGGATAAATAGAAGTTGAAACCTATTTAAAAATCGAAGTAAGAGCGTCAATACACACACATGATAGTATTTCAAGAAATATTTTTCCTAGGGAGAGATTAAAGTCAAAAGAGGAAATGGAACGGCTTCAGTTGCTGTCATTGCATTCTTAGTATTTTACTTGGGAGAACGAGCCTTGTCAAATGGAAAGACTGAAATGAATACATCTCTCAGCTGCTTGGCAGATATGTTTTCCAATAAAAGCTAAACATTTCAACCAGCCTCATTTCCATGTGAATATTTGCCCTCCTGAACAGATGATGGGAACTTTAAGGGGAATGGGTTGATCTTGGCCTTGGAATTATATAGCCTAGGTGTCAATTTATTCTTAATCTTCAGCCATTACGTTTTAACATTTCTAGCTGAAATTTAGTTGAGCTATCAAATTGTTCAAAGGCCAGTTCATGCCCAAGCCTAAGAACCACTACTGGGAGAAGGTGGAAACCCCAAACCACTACCAAGTCCCTCCATCGGGTTTTTTTCCCCATGAAGGTTACCACAATACACTTAACATTGTTACAAATTGCCACCATTACCAAGCCAAACAATTGTGTTTTTATGTTTCTAAATAGTTTTGGTAACGCTTTAGAAACTTTACAGCTGGAAAGGAACTACATCTTGGTGGAGCAACATTTATAGAATTTTGTTCTGTGCCACTTTTTCATTCATTTCCTGATCTAAACAATGGTCTCCATCGCCAGCTGCACATGAGTTACTCACAGGCCTGGTCCGGGTCTGTGATTTCAGCCAAGCTCTGCACAACCATCCCGGCTTCCAATAGTTTATCATCCTTGTTTTGTTTAATTGGAAACAGAATTATTTATATGCCCCTGCTTACTCTGCAAGCAAATTTACAAGGCAACTGTCTCTCTTAATCTATAGTAGACCTAATATAAACAGTCAGGCAAGAGTATTCAGATTTATTACATTACTTCCTTAAAGATCAATATTTAACATGAATACATATTGTGCTAATTCAGACATGCAACATATCACAGAGCTATCTGCACAAAAAATTTACAATGGCCTAAGACATTTTTATACTCTATTCCTACTTCCCAAGAATACCTTGTTTCCAGTGGAAAGAATGAAAAGAGTTACAAGTTCAATGTTAATTAGCCTCATTTATAAACTTGAATCCAAACCTCTAACCTCAACAGACAATATATTAAGCTATTAAAAGGAGAATTAAAGTTACGTCGAGTGTGACCCAGACAAGAAAATGAAGCCGCTTCAGCCCTACGAGGATAAGATGTACAACTCAGAACAGACAACTCTGTGGGGTTCTGCAACACCAAGCCACAACCTGCTGATCTTAGAGCACTTATTTTAGTTTTACTCTGCAGTTCCTGGGTTCTGTGGGTTTAAATCACTCTCGCTCTCTTTATTTAGACCTCATCTCGGAGCTTTAAAATAGTATCCCGTTGACAAGAATCTGAGGTCCTTCAAACCTACCATAACGTCAAGCTGCCGGGCTGAGACCTTCCATGCCAAGTCCCAGGCTACAATGAATTTTTATAAGTGAGTTATAAAGCCCTCAAAAACAGGGTTTATAATGGAAACGCTGACAGACTCTTAACTATCGAGTTTCTAGTGGGTTCCTGTTTAATATACTGTATTTCTTCCCCCTTTAAGATATTAATTTACTTTTTGAATGTTCATTGCTAAGATTAAGCGTAGGTTTTGAAATGTGTTCGTAGGCAATTTATGCATGAGTAGAAATGTACTCTTCTCCAGATGTACAGAATACTAATTTGAAAATGATTTATAGGCCACACCGTACTGTACATTCCATTCCCTTCTGAAAAGTTAAGACAAGGCTTTCCTCTGACATAATACCAGGATCCACGATATATTAGAAATACAGTGTATTAGCAATAGTTGTATAAATTCTCAAGATGTCAACTCTAGGATGGGTCAAAATAGGAAGGGTAAGCTGCCACAGCCGGTAGAATAAGGAAGGAGGTGGGGGCGTAAAACCAAAAGGTTCGTAAAGGAAAATTGATAGAAGTTTATATTCAAATAGAAGCTTTCTATTTTAAAGGGAGTATTTCATGTTTTGTCTAAATTGGATCCCTAAGAATTGGGAATATTATAAATAAAAGAATTTTAGAAACCATCTAACCCAGACATTGCAAACTGGTGGCCTAAGGGTCAAATTAAGCCCCACTTTATGAATAAGATACATAAAAATTTGGCATCTAATGATGCCAATAATAAGTAATTAGAAACTTTCACCACAAAAGGAGAATTTCTATTTCTCTTTAAGAATGAAAAGATTTGGCAACACAACTTAAATTCTCCAATAGAAACAACTAGCACTCCTAGAGCAATGGAAACTAAGGAGAAAATAAACAAATGGGACTTCATCAAAATAAAAAGCTTCTGCACAGCAAAAGAAACCATCAGCAAAACAAGAAAGCCCACTGCATGGGAGAACATATTTGCCAATGCTATTTCAGATAAGGGTTTACTCTCCAAAATTTACAGAGAACTCATACAACCTAACAAAAGGAAGATAAACAATCCAAAAAATTGCAAAGAAACTAAATAGACACTTTTTGAAAGAGGACATATAGAAGGCCGAGAGACATATGAAAGCACGTTCACACTTGGAGTGCGGGAAACGAGTTAAGTCGGCTCGCGTGAATTGCGCGTACTCCGCGGGAGCCGTCTTAACTCGGTTCATATAGATTTGCGGTGGAGTGCGGGAAACGTGTAAACTCGGGCCGACTGTAACTGTGTATTACCAAATATTTGTTTGTTTGCCGTTCACAAAGATACCTACCTGCGTATGCGAACCGTTTCATACCCATTGGGGTAATAGGTATCATAAAAATCCCTGATTTTGCGCGGGAAACCTAAATAATTGCCCGCGCCATCTTATATTTTGGCGGGAAATTCACCCGACACCGTAGTGTTCAAAGTCAGTAATCATCTGAGAGATGCGAATCAAAACGACAATGAGGTACCATCTCACACCTTGCAGAATGGCTATCATCAACAAATCAACAAACGACAAGTCCTGGCAAGGATATGGAGAAAAAGAAACCCTCATGCACTGCTGGTGGGGATGCAGACTGGTACAGCCACTGTGGAAAACAGTATGGAGTTTTCTCAGAAAGTTAAAAATGGAACTCCCATTTGAACCAGTAATCCCATTTCTAGGACTATATCCCAAGAAACCAGAAACACCAAACAGAAAGGATATATCCCTATGTTCATAGCAGCACAATTTACAATAGCTAATATTTGGAAACAGCCTAAGTGCCTATCAGCAGATGAGTGTATCAAAAACTTAGGTACACCTATACAATGAAATATTATGCTGCTATAAAAAAGAAGGAACTTTTAGCATTTACAACAGCATGGATGGAACTGGAGAGGATTGTGCTAAGCGAAATAAGCCAGTCGGAGAAAGATAAATATCACATGATCTCACTCATATTTGGGATTATAATGATCAACATAACCTGATGAACAAAAATAGATCCAGAGTCAAGGGGCAGGGCAGGGGGGTGGTTAGAGATCAACCAAAGGACTTGTATGCATGCATATTAGCATAACCAATGGACACAGACACTGGGGCGGTGGGGGCTTGCTCTCGGGGGGGTGGGAGGGGCAATCAATTGGGAAAAAGGAGACATATGTAATACTTTAAACAATAAAAAAAGAGAAATATTTAGTCAATAAAACAAAATTCACCAAAAAATAAAAGAAAGAAACAATTAGCTGGGGGTTCAGTATGACAGTGCCCTTTAGAATGGGAGTGAGTACCCTGCTATGCCAGTGACCACTCTTCTTGCTTCACACATTCACCTTACCTTCCTGGCCCTGCTGTGTGTATGTTCCTGAATGCTGTCTGGAGAGAACCATGCTTTCATATGTCTCTCGGCCTTCTATATGTCCTCTTTCAAAAAGTGTCTATTTAGTTTCTTTGCAATTTTTTGGATTGTTTATCTTCCTTTTGTTAGGTTGTATGAGTTCTCTGTAAATTTTGGAGATTAAAATCCAAGCCTACTCATGGTAAGGCTGGGATAAAAGTAAGGTCAAATCTTACCCATTTCCCTCCCTGAACTGTGGGCACATTATCCCTCAACATGGTTTCCTTACTTGGTTAATTCTCTTTTGAGAGAAAGGTGACCCCAGTGCAACGTAAATGGGAAATGCTAAAAATCAGGTTCCTCAGCAACTATGGCTCTATTTTCCCTCTTGCATTGGGTATACAGAGAGCTTAGTTCTACATTCAGTGATTCCTCGGAGGTAGGAGAAAAGCTCTGTTGTTCCAAGGGGTGGGGCTTTAAGGCTTGCAAAAAATTTCTGCACCTAGAACACTGGTTCTCAAACTTTTGGTTCACTTCAGAACCACCTGCAGAGTACTCAAAATTAGTAAGCCTGGGACCCACAATAGACTGATGGATCAGAATTTCTATGTGTGAGCCCTAGGCATAAGTGAAAAAACAATTCCCTAGATAGCACTAGGGTATAGCTGGGGTTAATAAGCACAGATCCAGAAGGTAATTGATGATTTTATTACCTTCAAATGGAAATAGTGAACATATTTTCGGGTATGATGAAATGATGTGTGATAGAAAATGGTTTCCAAAGGAGTTTAAAAGTGTCTCTAGATAAAACAAAATGATGACAGAGGGTAAAGAACAAGAAGATCTTGAAAAAGAGTGACCTCTTTCCTAAACAAAGGAGTTAGAAGACTTTCCATAGCTACTCACTTATGGTAATGTGCTTTCATCATTGAGGAAGAAAGGTCTTCCTAAAATAGCTGAGAAATAAACAGTGAGCATATAAATGACTGTCAGGCAGCAGGGAAAGGTGCAGTATCTCTGAGGGATGACACAAGATGTATAGGAGTTCCAGGTTAAGAATAGTTTTCAATGTTTCCTGGAAAGGAGTTCCACATCCGCAGGAAGAAGCGACTATCTCGGAATATCCCATCTGGATATACAGAGGACGGAAGTCACATTTACAATCAGACTTGAGCTGAAGCAGAGAGTAAACTATAATTAATACCTGGTAACATCAGAAGAGCAGCAATTACTCAAAAAGAATACTATTTTTAAAAAATATAGATATTATGTGAAAAGAAAGACAAAATTTTACTGGGTAACAGGACTTTTTATTAGCTTTCAGACTCCTGGCAGCACAGGATCTAAAGACTGAATTTTCTTCAGCAAAAAAACACCAAAAAACCCCACAACAACACACATAAAAATACTACTACATATACTGTATGTATATATATATATATATATATATATATATGAACATGTGTGCGTGGTGGATATGTGTTTGTATTATATATGCAAGTGAAAATCAATATCAGTTTCTAAGAACAAGAGAATGCTTCCTTCTGTAGATTATATATAAATCTTTTAAGCAAAAGAATTGGGTATATTTATTGATACTTGTGGTGTGGCTTGTATAAAACACCTGTCTCCAATTATCTATCTATATAATAAAAGCTCATAACAGCTTGTATTTTCTTTCATTTTATTAAATTTATTGGGGTGACATTGGTCAACATGATCATATAGGTTCAGGTGTGGTATATGATACAAGATCTGTGTACTGCACCATGTGCTCACTACCCAAAGTCAAATCTTCTCCTGTATACTATATATTAGGACCCCCTTATGCCCCACCCCCTTCCCTCTGGCAACCACCACAATGAACAGCTTCAATTTTTGAGTCAAGAAATCAGTTAATAGAAAAGAGAGAGTAGAATTGGAGTTAGAAATGATGTCAAGTCAATAGCACTGCTATCAATATCCCAAATGTATAATCTCAGCATGTAGGAAGATTTATCTAAATTACTTTATATGTTAAAGTAAGAATCAAAATGGCCATGTAGAGGTGATGAAACATTCCTAAAGTCATGAAGGCAATACTGTTAAGGATTCTATGGAAGATAATCTATACAATACATAATAGATATCAGTATGAATGACATATTGACAGACAGTAAAGAGTAAAAAATAAAAAAAGGTTTCTCTAAGTAATACAGAAGGAGAATATCCTACAAATGTTATAGGAAATTGACTTAGATCTAAAAAAAATCTAATCAGGAGAATCAATGATCTCAGTTTTTCTCTCTCTCAATCAATCAATTTTATTGAGATGTAATTCGTTCATTTTATGTGAGTAGGTCAATAACTTTTGACAAACGTATATAGCCATGTAACCAGCATCCCAATGAGACACAGAATAGCTCCATTTCCCCAGAGAGCCTCCTTGTGTCCCTTTCCAATCAATTTCCTCTTCTTCACAACCCACCCCAGGCAATTATTGATCAGTATAGATTAGTTTTTCTATAGTAATCAGTATAGATTAGAATCCTTGTTCTAGAATTCCACATAAATGTAATCAGAGTAGGTATTCACCTGTGTCCAGCTTATTTCACTCAGCACAAGGTCTGAGAGAATTATCTACTACACAGTATATGTATGTGTGTGTGTGTATATATATATATATATATATATATATATATATTTCTACATTGTAGCATTCTAATGTAGAAAATACCAAATTTGTTTATTCATTCAATGATTAATGGATATCTGGGTAGTGTCCAGTTTCCTGTTATTATGATTAGCAGCACACTGAACATGTGTATGCATGTTTTTTTTGAGGACCCTATATCTTCATTTTTCTTGGGTAAATATCTAAGAGTGAATATATAGGAACTGGGCTACACAGTTAGAAATTTCTCAAAATGGAAGCAGCATTTTACACTCCCACCAATATTGTATGAGGTCTCTCTCAAGGTATAATTTTCTATTTTCATGGGCCTAAATGTTGCCCCTTAGAGCCTAAGGCATTATGTCAATGTCACACAGATTAGCAAAAAACCAATAAATAAATAAATAAATAAATAAATAAATAAATAAGCACTCAGACAAAACACCCTATTACATATCAACATCCCAATTATTTAGGCAGTGTACCTGCTCACCTTCTACGGTCTCTGCCTGACAGGGAAGGTGGGGGTCTCATCCATGCTTCTGTACTGTTGTCAAATTAACCAATCAATGGCCTCTTCTCTGATCCTACCTTCCGCAGCAGCACCATTACGTCTTTCTTAAAATTTGCTCTTCCTCGGATTTTCATGACATTACACTACTGCTTTTTCTCCTATTTTACAGAGCACTTCTATGCTGTCTCCTTTACTGATTCCCTCCTTAGAGACTGAGTATCCAGGAGTTTAGAGTTCTCCTCTTAATGTTGCATCCAACTCTAGGACTTTAACAACCATTTATGCTCATGACTCCCAAATTTATACCTTCAGACTTTTAACCTTACTTTGGGGTTTCAGACCTTTATATCCAGTTGCTTACTTGACATCTCCTTCTGTATGTTTAATAGGTATCTTAAATTTAATTTCCTCCATGTGAATTCTTGAAGTACCTCCCTCCCCACCCATTCCTCACTAGTACTCTCTTTTCTCAATCATCCCTGTCTCCCAAATGACTCCACCTGCCATTTTCTCAAGCCAAACATATAGATCTTATACTAGATTTCTCTTTTTATCTCTATCTGCCTCCAATCCATCAGAAACTCTTTGGGGGAGTTCTTTCTCTAAAATATATCTAGAAGCTATCCCTGTTTCTCTTGCTCTCCTTCTCCAACACTCCTCAACACTGGCATCATTTAATGCAGCAATCTCTCCACTAACTTCCATACAATTGGTTCTCCTCACAGAGCCAGAGTGACCTTTAGACTAGCAGTCACCAACCTTTCAGACCTCATAGATCACTAGTGGTCTGCGGACCACCGGTTGGTGACCACTGCTTAGACAACATAATCGGGTCATGCCACCTCCCTGCTGAAATGCTCTGATGGCTTTCTGCTGCATCCAGATCCCGACTCTTTGTACCATGATCTATACAGCCCTACCACACTCCCATCTCTAGAGGACAAAGGGTAGTTGTTAACTGTTATGGCCATGAATAAAAAGGCCATAGTGAAAGACAACATATACTCAACTGCTTGTAAGGGGACAGAATTTAACAAGTGACCATTTACACTGTCTTTTAAAACATTGTGAAGGCGTAACTACATAGGCAACCAAAGTACATCAGCTACCTCTATTCTGTGACCAGGTCTTGCCCCGCCTTAGCCCATTGACTTCATTTGTTCCACTCCCCGCTTCCTTACTATGATCCTGGCCTTTCTAATGATCCAAATATGGAAAGTTCCTTCTTGCCTCAGGGCCTTTGCACCTGCTGTTGCCTCTGCCAGGAATACTCTCATGCATGGTTTTAACACCACCAGCTCCTTCTATTATTCAAATCTCACTCAAATAGCCCACCTTCAGAAAACCTCTTCTCACCTCCTCCTTTAAAATAGCCTCCTCATGACTCCCTAGGCACTGTCACATCACCTTATTCTCTTTCTTTCTTTGTACTTTTTACTATGTGGAATTTGTTTATTTATTCACTGATAGAATATAAATTTTCACCACAGGAATAGAAGCTCAATGAGGGCAAAAATATTGCCTATTTGCTTTATTCTTGACCCGAAGTCATGTTGTAAGTGCTCAAACATATCTGTTGGATCAACGGGTCTTTATAGTAATGCAAAAGGTCATAAATATGCCTTTGAAAAGTAGAGTTAAGTTTAGCTTCAAATTCGTAAGTATTTCAGAAGATCAAACAAACAGAAAGAAAGCATAAAATAGAAAAGAATATATGAGAACTGGGCTGATTTTATCATGTTTGATTTTTTAAAAATTTCCTTTATTTTTCTTTATTTAAAAAAGTTTGTCACATATTAAATATTCATCATTTTGCTCCATTTCAACTCTACTTTCTCAATTTTTACCACATTAAGAGAGTGACCTGGGGGGTCCACTTTCAAATAGGGGCACACCTGAATGACTCCAAAACTGTTGAGCTTGAACCAGTTGTACTGATTATCAGAGAAGAAAATGCCACAGGCTTTTTTGGTGGTTTTAGGTTTTTCTTTTTAAATGAATTTCACCCGCCCTTCAAGAAAAAAGGGGTGCAAAGTCATGTTTTTGTACTCGTTAAAGACTGTCCCAACTTAACGAATATTTTTGCCAATAATGCAAGCTTAAATCAATTTATTTGCATAGTGAAAATGAAGTTTTTATTTGAAAGAGGGTCCTAAAACTGAACCAGAAGTTTCCGTTTATTTTACCAACTGGGACCCCGTCTTCAGCAGTAAACACTTCCTGCTCCCATGGCTGAAGGGCTATATATTATCTGAAATGATTTCTTTAGTCTGTGACTGGAGGAAGAAAAGTGACTTGCCCTTATTTATCTTTTTTAGGAGCTACATGTATTTTAGTGTCCTTGAAAACAAGTGATTGAGAACAAAGAATTAGCAGTAATACACATCTGTATGATACCATTCATCCAAGGATCTCAAAGCATTTTTGTGTGTCTACACTGCCCTCATCTTTCATTTGCTAAAGCATTTTGGTTGAAGGCAGGCAATACAGCGATATTTGTTCCCCTTTGCGGCTTTGTAAAAGCCAACATTAAGAAGAGAGTAACACGTAGGGGTGTCCGTGGGATCAAGCAGGCCTCAGTCAGCTTGCCGTTCTAGCCACAGAAACCTATGCTGGCACACAGGGATGCCCAATATACATCTGTCAGGTATAATTACATACTCAGGTCTTTCCTGTTAGATCATGAAAAAGGCATTTTTGAATGGACACACTGTTGTTTGCAAATAGGAAGAATACAGCTCAGAAGCACTACTTTGATTCTTAATTTTTGTTTTTAAAGGGACATGAGGAAACTCCATTTTGATTAAAAACAAACTCAAATCTTTTTTCAGTTATGCCTTTCACAAGCTCTTGGTTACATTTCAACAAGGGGAAAAGGGTTTTGTTTGTTCGTTGTTAGCTCTCTCTCGTTAGCCTTTATTTTAAGTCATTGAGCTCCTAATACTAATAAATGTTACGAGGTGAGTAATTCAACATGAATGTTAAGAAACATTGTCATGGATGATTCTGAAAATATTTATCTCTACCTGGGTTTAGTGATAACTAGATTTTCATTTAGAAGAGGTGCCAACATAATGATTGTTATTTTATATTATAATTTCTACCATTAAAATAAGTCAGTCTGAAAGTTTGCAGGGGAAATAGTGTCTAATATATAAAATACACATTATATATTTTTTAATCTGGTCAGAATTCCTCTGTAAAAATCAGACTATGTGAAGAATCAGAAAATCGAATGCCCCGGCTTCTCTTACAGAAGTTGGAAAAGAGAAGGGCAGGTTTTAGAAAGCCAGTATCCTTTACTACAAGTAGCCATGTTTAAGTTCATATTATATTCTGCACTATTTGATTATTCCTCACACAGTATTTTTTGGATTAGAGCCTTCCATAAATAAAGACCAAAAAAAAGCTAATGTGAAGGAAGTCTTATGAAGTATCCTCCAGGAGACCCGCTTTCTCCTGCCCTCCCTTTCCTTCTTTTTTGAAAAAAAGCAGACTTTCTTCTAAAAGAAGCGATTTTACATGGTGTGTAAAACCGACCTTGGACAAAAAATGGAACACAAAGATTAATCACTTATGGTGAATTTAAACATGAATCCGTGGAAATTCTCCTTCTCTGAAATCCTCCATTTCTTTCAGAACATTCTGGTAATAAATTGCTGTGCGTTTTTGCCATATCCTCTATCCTTACTCACTGGAACAATTGATGCTTGGCATCTATTCAAAGATGGTTACATACACTTGTAAAAACAGGGGTCCTTCAGGTTCTCTTTAAGAGTTGTTTAGTGGAGTTATGCTCATTGATTTTTTTATTCTCATTATTAAAATTCCTCATTAAACCGGCCTGAAAAGGGAACGCAATCTCTTTTTACCTGGTGTGGCCAAATTCAAGCTCACCCCTCCCCAGGATCATTTTATTACAAAAGAACAATAGATTTCCTTGCTGGATAAAGTAAGAGCAGTGTGACTAATGCCCCCTCTATCCTACCAAAGGCCTAATACTGTTAATTTACAAAATCCATGCGAGGGAACCACTTTGAAGGCAGACAAGGGCCGCGCACATGGGTCTCTCCAGAAATAACGTGTCAGTTCCAAGGCTGGCATTCGGCCTCCGCTGGCATCTAGCACTTTCTCTGCTCTTCCAGGCAATTTGGCCCTTGATTTCAAACAAATGCATCCTGAAGGCCTAATGCCAGGAATAGCTTGATATGATTTATGCTCCATATTTTCTCACAACCCAGAAAATTTCAGACCTAAAAGACATATTTTTTCATTATTTAGCATTTGCCGTGAGTCGCATGTAAGCCAAAGTTATTTTAGTGTCAACCTTAATTTTTCTGCACCTCTGAGTGAAGTCAACTCAACGGTGTTTCCACCTCTTGTTTGTTGCACAATAAGAAAGTTTGCTGGCTGCTACCATGGATCCCTAGGTTCCAAATCTTTCTTTCCTAATGGCAGGATGGAGAAAATAACATTTGGTTGCCATTGATTGAAGTGAAAATGACCACCACTTAAACTGTTTTTCCCCAAAGAATTTACTGTTTTTTTACCAAATTCACAGCGATTCTCTTTTACTATTCAGAGCTTATGGGTACGGAATAAACTTGGTTAGATGTATTAATTTAGAAAATAAATACCATCTCTTGGTTTTTTACCAACCCTAAATAAAAGTCAGTTGTCCTGTTTTTAGCAGTGCTTAGGTGTAGGTATACTTTAAAAGCAATCGTTGAAACATCCCCAAAACTCCTGACATAACATCTGACAACTGGCTGCTAGGTTATGAGGTAATGTAGGTTTTCCCCAGCTTCCTGCATTCATCCTTTTTGTCATTTCTAAATTGAGGAGAAATAAATATACTACTTATTTTAGCAAACCTCTCATTTAAAAAAAAAAAAAAAAAAAAAGCACATTTAGCTGTAACCGGTTTGGCTCAGTGGATAGAGCATCGCCTGCGGACTGAAGGGTCCCAAGTTCGATTCCAGTCAAGGACATGTTCCTTGGTTGTGGGCACATCCCCAGTAGGGGGTGTGCAGGAGGCAGCTGATTGATGTTTTTCACTCACCGATGTTTCTAACTCTCTATTCCTCTCCCTTCCTCTCTGTAGAAAATCAATAAAATACATTTAAAAAATAAAATAAAATAAGCACATTTAAGCCATATCTATATCAACTATTTACATAGACTACTTAAAATAGAATATATATATTGCCCCATAATTTATGTTAAAAATCCACTGTCGTTTGGTTTAGTCACTAGTAGCCACATAAATAAACAGAAATGGTACCATATAGGACTATTGACAGCACACCCCCAACCCCTGAAGTTGACCTTGACTTCCTTGCATAGCTAAAAAAACAGGACAGTGGATTAGCCACAATTCGAATGACAGGCATCACAGATGAACCTGGGACAAGACGATGTGGAATATGATGCCAGAGTAAGTGCTGACCATGTGGTTCTGTACTCACTTCTGTTTGACCTTTATTGGTCACATTTCTCACCTCTTGCCTGCACAAGTGAACTATAGCTAGACCTGGATTTATTTTCCTGGAGTCTTCCTTTGATTTTTAAAAATTAAATAGTTTTGTGAATGCAAGAAGGTATAAAACAAAAACAAAAACAAGGAAGGAACTGAGGGTTACATTTTTGGTTTGTAACAAGCTAGAACATGGGACTTAAAAACAATACTGCTCAATTTAGGAAAGATAGCCAAATCAAATTGTCCACAATTAATATAAACTCACCACTACTTACACAAAATACTTAAAATGAATATAGTGTTCATAATTTAAAAGTTATAAAAATACCAACATGTAGTTTATCTCACCCACAAACATAATAGGTATTTACAGTCTTGCCCAGGCACTGACAATAATTTCATTATATATTCTAAATTCTCAGTGTTTCTGATTAAATATTTTTTTCTTTTAATAACTATATAATAAAGTTAATGCTTATGACAGTGATAATTTGGCCACTCTAAATCATGATAGGCTAAAACTTTTAAAATATAGCCTGCAGGTTCAGAATCTAGAAAATAAATTGTATTTTTTTTATTTTTAAGTAAAGAGAAGACTTACTGTGTACTGTTAAAATAAATTAAAATTTTAAAAGTCTATGAACTCAGAGAAGTTACAGAAAAATTATCCATTTAATCACAGTTGTGTGACAGTTAGTGACATTCTGAAAAAAAAAATATTTTAATAAAGAAGACAAAAACTCTCAACAGAGTGATCATAAGAGCAGGCTGATATTTAATTTGCAATGCATCTTTTCCATCTTGATGGAGGACACCAAAATCAGGTGTGTGCATGCACTAAACATCTTGCTGACTCGCCAGTGTAATGGAAAGTTACTTTAGGCAATGATTCCCAACAATGCCACAACTTGGGTGGGAAGTTTATAAGGAAAAACAGGAAGTGATGCCAAGGAGCACAAAAGGACACTTCCCTTTTGATTGGAGTAAATATTTTATTAAATGGACCAAGCAGTGCTATGCCCTTAGGGGGAGGCAGGGGGAGGCAGTGTCTCTCAGATGAAGTCCATGACCTGTGGTCTCACACTGACTTGAGAACTGTGGGATACCATGTCGGATCGGGAGAAGTTCCCATTGTGTGCTCCAATACTTCAGAAGGAGATCCATATCACTGTTACCTTTATTTCTGAATCACTGTGTTCCAGGTATGCAAAAAGTCTGCTTCTTCTTGCCCAACTTCATTCTGGGAATTTCAATTTTCTCTCTTTAATTATGTTTACAATTTTATTTGGATAAAGTTGCACTGCATTGAATCTGAATGTATTCTTACAGTGGGTTTGGGTGGGCCTGAAAATTCAGCCAGGAGCCCTCTCTTGCTTTTTACTCCCAGCCCCACACGTGTGGCTGCATGTGCGTGTGCTTTGCTCAAATATCTTCAATTATGTCAGGCTCTTGGGTGTGTTGCACCTGCCAGGTCTTTGGTACACTGTACCTCCCAGGGTCACTGCCATGCCCTTTTTTTGTGGCAACTATACACTTCAGCACGTTATCATCATGTGCTACAAAAGAAAACACTGAAGTGCCACAGAAACAAGTTGCTTGAAAATAATTTTATGGGCAGAAGTACTGAGTTTTCTATTGCTCTATCTCCACCTGAATATCGCTTAAAATTTTTACAAATTTTAAGATCATTCCCATATTATAATAAAACCTTTTACCTAACTTTCTTCATGGCAAAAAAATATATATTAGGAGGCTTTACTGGTATGTATACTTAGAAAATAAAGTTCTCTTACTTTTTTCCCCCAATACCACCTTATCAGTGGGGCCTATCTAGAATTTCAACCTGTTCTCATCTGCTGACACTTTATTTTACTTCCTTTATTTTTTCTTCTTAGCACTTATTTCTATATACTAAGCTACATCCTTTCCTGAATTTATTGTCTAACCTCGCCAGTAGTGGGAAAATTCCAAGAAGGCAGGAATTTGTGTTGTTTTGTTGACTAGTGTACACCCTGAGACAGAAAAGTACCTGGCCCATAGTTGGGGCTCAAAAAATTTTACTGAATGAATAAATGAATGAATGAATCACTGAAACCAAAGAAGGAGATTAAGGAAAGAAACAGTATAAAATAATGCTTTAAGGTGTCAATTCTAGTTTCAGGTTTTGGAGATTTGAATTTCTGCTTTTTATTGGTTACATAACCTTGAGCAAGCTCTGCTTTTTCTCATCAGTAAAATGGGGAAATACTATAATTATCTCACAGTCCTGAGAGGATTAACTAAAACAATTCTTGTATAGAATTTAGCATCATTTTGGAAATACTATCCTGTGAATAAATATTAACTATAGTATTATTATGATCATCACCATAATGTTCATTTTCATTATAATTTTATGAGAGTAGGATTAGATGTCAGTCATGAGGCTTTTTAAAAATACTTTAATAAATAACACTTTGGAGTAAATTTACTAATTATCCCAGTTTCTCTTTATATAGTCTGTCTGACTCAACAATCAATGATCCCACTATCCAAAGAGAATTGCTTTCTCCCTCCTAGCCTCTTTTGTGCAAGGGTTTGAATTTTATGCTCAGAAATAGTCCATTTATTGCCTTTGGTCATCTTTGGCTGATGGGCTTTTCTGGGGCTAAAGAAATGTTTCAGAGAGGGTCAGTGAGAAGCTCCTGAAAGTCATCAGGTCTGGTTTTAAATGAGTTGGGCTAAGTGACCGTTAGGGATTCATCTAGCTCAGAGAAAGGGTAGCAAGAAATGGTAACATAGAAATAATTACTTAAATTTCTTGCTTTCATTGACTTATTATGCATGTATTTATTACATTCACTCCTTTATTTATTCTACAGATTTTGACTCTGTGAAAGGCAGTATGGGGGACACAAAGATGAATCAAACTGCATCTCTATCACCAAGTGGCTTGGCAGCAGTGAGAGGCACACTGAATGCCCGAAAGAAATGCTTTTGTTGTTGTTGTTTTACATTTCCAGTTTTTTCTTACAGTTTTTTCTTACAGTTGCTTCATAGATCTGCTATATAAAATGATAACCACTAGCCACATGTCATTATTTAAATTTACACTCATTAAATGTAGAGTCATTCCTCAGACCACTAGACATATTTCAGGTGCTCAGTGGCCACATGTGGCTGGAGATTATCATACTGGACAACACAGATAGAGAATATATTCATCATCCCAGAGAGTTCTATTGGTCAGTGCTACTCTGTGGAATATGAGTTACTGATAAATGTTAAGTAATAAAGAATTTTGGGGGTCCATCTTTACCCAATATTACCTAACTTATTAAAGCAAACTTAACTGAAATGCTAAGCAAAAATCATTAGCAGAGATTCCAAATTAGTTTAAAGGTAACTATGGTTTTGAAATTAATTCCAAACACTGGCTCCCCTACATGCCTTGTTACAACCTCTTATTCCTGCCATTAGACAACGGCAAGCCCCACATATGGTGCCCTGACTGGTCACATGATTTTTTAATATCCACATGATGGCACTAAAATGGCCTATTAGATTTACAGTGTCATTAACCTTCCAAAATAAAATGAGAGTCTGCTCTGGCAGAGGGGAAAAAAAAAGTGTGACTGCTGTTGGGTTTTGGGTAACCAGTCTGTGAGGAAATGCTGACAGGGGTCAGTGTGACATCATCTTTCATTCGGCCCCAAAGCTGTCAGGCCCTCCCCAGATGTCTGAAACGCAGATATAAATTTTCATTATCCAGAAGCAAAGGGCCAGAGGTACACCAAATGAATTTTTTACCAATCAAATTATAGCTCGTTGCCAGATTAAGTGTAAATGCTAATTTTGTGAAGTTTTCTTCTGGTCATTTATCTACAACTCCACAAACTAACCTTGCTGAAGCTGGAAATATTTCTAAATCAAATTATTGCTTTTATAATCTCGTTGTGGACACTGCAAAATTGAATAAAAAGAAATTCCATTAAGAATGAACGGTGCCTTCTTCCATGGAACAATTAGATTTTTTTTTTACCTTTTTTAAAAAAAAGAAAATGCAAAGCCAAGGAATACTAAGGAATCAGAGAAGACATGAGTTCACCATTCTGGGCCTCAGTTTCCCCATCAATAAAATGGTGGGACTAGATATGGTAATCACTGATTCTGTGGTCAATGCTTCTATATCAGCAAAATTTCATGCCCAAATTCTTATATATATAATATGACTTTGGGGAATAAATTAAAATTTAATTTATCCTCAATTAAAATTTTGGTAGATTATATAAGTTCAACTATATATTTATTGCTTGTAAATGAATATATTTATGTGAATAAATATGTTTATATTCATTCATGTTTTATATCAGAAACCACATCTCCTCTGATTAATTCTGTAGCCCACTCTATCCTCCTTCAAGTTCAAACCCATTAGTAGTGACTCCTATGGCTACAGGTGTGACCTCCAGCAGTGTAGAGGCCCAGCAAAGAGAAGCAAAACAGCAGAAATGGAGGGTGTGGTAGGGGATGTAGGTAGGAAAGCTCCAGTCTTGGGGGTGAGGGGAGGAAACACTGAAGGATACTTGGAACTCCTGCTCTGGGGTATAAAAGCTAGAAGCACTTTTTACAAAAAGGAAAAACAGCAACTGTACACTTTTCCTCTGAGCCCTTAGAATGCTCTATTTGATTACTATGCCCTACGTATATTCTTTATATTTATATCCTGTAGAAAAAGACAAAGACTACTTAGGTGCCAGGAAGTCTTCGCTCCAAGGCATAGAAATGCTGTATTTCAGAGGGAAAACCAAACCAGACAAACTGACTGTGGGCCTTTATCCAGGATATGGTGGGATACCTGGACTAAGGAGCATGATAGGACGTAGCTTAGAGGTGAAGGGGAAGAATGACCTAAGAGGAGATGGCAAATGTCAGCTCCCACAGGGACCATTTCAAGTCTTCCCTCCCCTCTAACTCTTAGCACCAACAATACCGCTACCTCAGTTTATGTTCTAGACTGGCAAAGGGGTGTCTGTGGAAAACCAAAGGCCCAGCAGTGATGGAACCATGAGCATAAGAAGTGAGTGGATTGAAATGCAAAACAGTGGCAAGAAAGAGTCAGGCCGGGCTTGGTCCTCCAACAATGCAAACATAAGTGAGTTGTTTCTGTGTTTGAATAGCTAGAGGGAGAAGCCATGGCATCTTAGTGCTCTCAAAACCCAGCCCAACACATTCAACAGGCCACGGTCACCCACACACGGAAAAGCACAGTTCTATCCCGAGTCAATCACTTCAGGGGAAAACTCTAAGCCTCAGTCATCTGACTCAGTTCTACCCCAGCAAACCTCACAATAAAAACGGACTAAGGCCACTGGGGATAGAAAGAGAGGAGAGAAATAATTCCCCAATCCTTGAAAATACTGAGATCGCGCATTGTTTACAGTGTGACTTGATTTTAAAGTAGCCGGACTGAGTTTAAAATGTCTGATATTTGTGATCCACCAGGGATTGAGAAGCAAGGCAATGGGGCCCACAGACTCAAAAAACCTGAAAAGCCCCATGGGCCGTAAGGCCATCCCAGCACTTGGCTTGCAGTGCAACAATCTGTTGAGTTGAGCATAAACGAAGGATACAAATTAGATTTCCCCTGAAAGCCACAAGATTAAACATTAAGGGGCAAGTTCTTGGCAAAATGTATGTGTGTATTTTCCAAAACCAAGTTTTAAAAAAAATTCACAAAGTCTGTTAAATACATTGGTCAGATTTTCTCATACTTAAATATTAGCTTAACTTAAACGAACCTAAGTATTCAAGTACATCAAGACCGAAATGATATTGGCATTCCTAATGAATGCATTGATTTGAAGAGCTCTAAGATGAGTTTTAGAGAGAAAGAGTATCATTCAGTATCAATATGTGAATTTTAGCATGAGATCCACACGACTACATAATAAGAATATGCAAACAATGGGGAAAATTCAAAATACATCTTATATATGAGTGAAGAGATATTTGGACTTCACTTTACATATCCCACAATCTGTATATTAAGAACTAATGTCAACTAAGTGGAGATTCTGCTGACAGGTACGTGCCAGTACTTCACCATCTCCAAACCCAGGAGAACAGAATACGTTCATTTTTAATCCAGGTGCAAGGAAGAGGAAATGAGAGAAAGGAGGATTGCTTGTGCTTGTGTTTTTGAAGCACATAAGAGAGAAAAAGCTCTGCCTTATAAAGGGCTGGTGGTCTTAGCTGTAAATCCTCCTACATGGGTAACACCAAACTAAAAATGAAATAAAGAGCCATACCCAAGGGTCCCCTATCCCACTGTCTTGTCTTGCTGATAAAGGTGAAATATTAGCTACCTAGCTTAGAAGAAGACCTTTGCTCGAATGGCCACAAACTGGTAAGGAAAATAAGTAGCATACAATGGGAATGGTCCCAAACTCTCTGAAATAGAAGAAGGGAAATGAGCAAAGGGTTCCTGATTTCAGCATGTAAGCTTCCATTTCTCTTTTCATACATTCATTAAGTTAACACAATTTCTGACCACACATTCCATCTTGCCCTAGATGGCCAATTATCTCCTTGTTGTGTTTCCCCAATCCCTATCCAACCCCTCAGCCCCACTCCCCAACTCCATACTTCTTTTTTAATCCAAGTGCAAGGAGGGTGAAATGAAGATTATGGGTAACCATGAACCCACTAAGAAAATACTTACAGCAATTTCACCTAGATAAAAAAAAAGAATAAGGGACAGGGATTTTCCATAGGGCCTATTATCTCTCAGAGCAGTTCTTTTTTCCCAGATCTATTTATAAAGGTGACTAAAGCAGTTTGTGCTAAGTACACATAAAGTATTTTATCTATTTAAACGTCATGAATTACATACATTTTATTTTCTAGCCTTTAAAAATACACTTTTCCTGTAATTTTTCCATACTGGTTGTGTGGGTGGAGATAATATATATCAAGCATCTACTATGGGCCAAGGGGGTACAATTATTCTCGCCATTTTATACATGAGAAAATCAAGTAATAGAGGATTTAGGTAACTTGCCCAAGGTTATAAAACTAACACTGTAACATAAAGTTGAAACTGCATTTTTTTCTCCTTCAGATATCTAAGTGCAATGTGGATATGTTCCTGTTGTGCAAGAGATTATACACAAAGATCACTAATTAAAAGGGGAATCAGAGTAGTTCTGTGGGATTCACACACAGAGATATTACATAAAGTTCGTACTGACTGCAAGGAATTTAACTGACTTGCACTATATTTGAGAACTGCACTAAAAGCAGTTCTATTCCCCTATCTCCCAAAGAAAATTTTCATTTTGTTGTATACATGGCACTGGGCACTGGATAGATGAGTCTATGACAGCTGTGGGCAAACTACAGCCCGCGGGCCGGATCCGGCCCGTTTGAAATGAATAAAACTAAAAAAAAAAAAAAAAAAGACCGTACCCTTTTATGTAATGATGTTTACTTTGAATTTATATTAGTTCACACAAACACTCCATCCATGCTTTTGTTCCGGCCCTCCGGTCCAGTTTAAGAACCCATTGTGGCCCTCGAGTCAAAAAGTTTGCCCACCCCTGGTCTATGAAGTCATTTGATTTGAGATGCTCATCTATATATATAAAAGCCTAAGCGACCAAATGACCGGTCGACTGGTCGCTATGATGCACACTGACCACTAGGGGGAAAAATGCTCAATGCAGGAGCTGCCCCTTGGTGGTCAGTGCATTCCCACTGCCAACCTCCTAGGGCCCCTATCCCCACTCCCATCTGGCAGGCCTGATGGCTCTGATTGGGGTGGCCAACCTCCCATGGCCCCAACCTGCCCCGATCGCTGGCCAGACCCAGGGACCCCATCCATGCACGAATTCATGCACCAGGCCTCTAGTAGACTATAAAAAGGAATTAACCCTTGCCCTACATGTAAAGGGGATGAACATGATCAGTCTTTAGTCTCCTTATGGTGTGACTTTAGGCAAGTTACTGCCTGGGGCCTGCAGCTGCCTTCTTTGAAAAATCAAATTTGAATTTTTTAGTCAAGCTCACTGTTTTATTTTATAAAATAGCCAATGGTAATTGGTTACTGGGGAAGGGACTAAATCAAGAAGGTACACAGTCCTATTACTAGAGATAGTTTTCTAATGGGAAAAATAACTAGTTTTTATAGTACAAAAAGATTTTAAAAAATTCTCATGATCTGAAAATAGCAAAATGCAAGTTTCCTTTATAATACTTTGATTATAAGTTATACACAGAGAGAAAAGGAGAGAACACATATAAATGAATCCTGAACTTCACAATTCATATGTGTAAAATTCTCTCTCCTATCTGTTGTGATTTGGGTATAACATCCCACTTTTTCCTCTTCCAGGAATGTATTTGCCAAATTCCTTCTTGGGTAAAAGTTTCTAATTGGGAAATTCTGTGCAGGTTTTCATTTCTCTGTATGAGAGCAGAGAGGCATCAGTGGGATTGATTTTCTGGCTAGAGGGACACAGATGTCATGAACAGACTCTGACTCCTACCAAGATGATAAAGTAGCACAGCTGAGTGAGGAGAACTTTAAGATCTAACTCTTAGCAACCTGAGCAAAAGTTTGTCCATTCCTGACTGGCAAGCTGGACGCAGCCTTTTCACCAGGAAATGTGTTGGGAGGGGAGACATCAGTGAAAAGATCATTGATATAGATGCAGAATTGTGCAAGCCATGGAATAAAATAGCTTGTTTTGAAAAGGAAACAAGATTAGAAACATGACAATATTTCATGACGAGGCACTTCGAGATATGTTTCCAGAAGGAGGCAGGAGGGCAGCATTGCCAAATTTGGGACTCCGTCAGTCACTGTGAAAATGAGCCCAAAACAAAGTATGGGTTGGGAGCAGTATCCCCAATGGGAACCATTGTTTTCTCATCTGAGATTCTTTCTCCCAGGGCTCAAGAACAATTGAGACAAATGCATTCAAAGGTCAAGGGCACAGACAATGCTGGGAAAGCCAGAGAACTCAGTGGCTAGCCCTCTGTGCTTCCGTCCCCTGCAGAGAGATCTGACAACAGCTAAAGTAGCTTGAAGCAATCTGATTAGAACAATCTTGAAGCGTTCCTGAACCATTTCTGTGGTTTTGACTGAGTTCCTCCTCTACTGTAGTTTGTGCCGCAAATCTACCACAGATTTGGCTACACAGATGATTTTCTTAAAAAGAATTATCTATGGTGGTTTAGCCATATTTCGGGTGATATTATAGCGGGAAGTCATAATGGAAATGCTAGCACATGACTCGTTTTCCCTAACCTCAGTGCAATACCTGCTGCCACTTGAATCTGAATATTTAAAGTCACTCGTTGTGCAGGGAGATGTTACAATCAAGCAATAAAAAGAAACTGAAATGTAAGAGAGGACAGATTACCATGCTTGTAAACTATAATTTATGCAGTGGCCAGTTTTTCAAGAGGCTGAAAAGAAGAGGGATGTATTTTTGTACAACTAGAGTAGACTTTTTCAAGAAAGTCGTATATTCAAAATAAAAAAAAAAATAAAAATAAACAGGATAAAAATAAAAAAGAAATTTATGAAGGAAATTCAGAGATGTGATTATAGCATCACATTAATGACATTACAATTAACCTCAAAGGCATTTTCATGCAAACTTCCCTTTTCCAACATAAGTCACTCCAGCCAAGGAGTAATCCTGTCAGGCTGAAATACTGCATCCTTGGTGTGAGCCTACAAGTGTTTAGGCTTTTTCTTCATTTTGTTTTTATGGCCAAGTTGGACAGCATTAGACAGAGCTGCTCTGGAGTTAGAAGGATACAACGGTCTGCAGTTTTAAAAGTTTATGGTAGTTTATGTTCTTACCTCAAATGCACCTTTTAAATCCCAAACTGGGCCACTCTTGGAGCTCACATTATGCACTAATAGTTTGGCTCATTGGGTGTGATAACATTGGACATAGTGAAGATGCTATTCAATAGTTTTTAAAAAAAAAAAAAAAAAAAAAAAAAAACTTGATAGAATACATGCTGATTATATGGTCCAAGGTTTTCGCACTCACATATATGTGAGTGTTAACTGCACTGGCTTGGAAATGTTGGTTCTGGCTTTCTGGTCAATGGACCGTTTACTTGTAGTAAAATCTGCTGGAAGCGCTCCATAAAAATATGCTCTGTCTATGAAAGAAACTGCCAACATCACCGATCCCTTATATGGGAAGCGAGGACCTTCCTTAGGCCACTGGGAATATGACATGTCTAGGTGGAAAGTGCCATCCACCCAAACAGGTAGGTGGAGAGGCAGTCAGTAGACCCCAAAGAAGCCACAACAGCACCCTAACAAAACACTCTGAAACCAAAGCTCCAGAAATGATATTCTCTAACTGATCATGACACCTCCTGCTTGGCCTTCTGGTCAAGTTTCCAGCCACTGGAGAGGCTTGAATCTGGGTCCACAGAGAAGATGCAGGTGCTATCCCAAGTCAGTGGTAGTCACTAGATAGGGAATTAGGCGAGGGTGAAAGCAACCAACTGAGCCGACCAGGGCCTGGGTTATGGATGTGGATACTATTTCTATCACTGTCCATAGCTTCTGCTCCCCTCCTGCAGGTCATTATTGGCACCTGGACCCCCCAGTGGCATGGCTGAGTTGGCTACTCTGATTATGCCCAGAGACAGCACCCACGAGTGTGACATCTCTGTATCTCAGCAGCCTCTACTACCAGGACTGTTGTGCTTTAAATCATATGTAAGACTATTTTCGAATCAGTTGTATGGATTCTCTATTTCTTCAGCTATGAATTCTTTTTCTATCATAATCTAATGTGGGTCAGACATATTTGGGACACATGGAGCTGATTAAATACAGTAAAACTAAGCAAAGAGAAGCCCAAATAAAAGAAGATTAAAAACTTCCAAAGAGCTCAGTCTAATTACATTTTTTTAGTTGTCTTCTTCTACTCCAAAGGAGTTTCTATCAAGGAAGTGTTTACTCTAAGGGGCTTGATAGGTTATACTTGAATATGCACATGTTCTCTTTGAATTTAGCTCTCATTTTACAGAAAATTTCTGTGGTGTCTTGAAGCAGCTATGTCTTCTCAGAAGCCAATACTCACATAATCACCTTTGTCACTTAATTCTGCCATCCTGGCCCTTCTCTGAATGTTCTCTTTTAGTGCCGAAGAGAAAAAAAAAAAAAGTTCTGTCTTGCAGACTCCCTTTATCAAGTGTACCAGTTTTTCCTTCTTGAGATAGATGGGATAGGAAGCATCTTGCCTCCTTGATAATAAGACGATACAGTGACTGCATTTTATTGCACACAGAGGACCATCAGCTTTTCTTTGGGAAACCAGGTTAAAGGTTGTTTTCATGAAGGGTGTTATAAATAGACTAGTCTTCCTAAAGGAAATTTGGGTGGATTTCCAAGATACCAATTCATTACTACTTAATTCCTCATTTTTAATTGAATCATTCAAAAGATATTTAATGGACATCTATTATCCATCAGTCTCTAAATTAATGTTTCTTCTCAGAACCCCAATTCACATTAAGCTCTTCAGAGGATGGATAAATTCTGCTCTGAAAGAACTAACAACAATAAGGACTGGTATTTTTAGCCTCAAGGGTTTTGCTGAAAAGAGAAAGTAGGGCTTTTATCTTTTAGGGTCTATAGTCTAACTTTTACCCTAGGCCTAGTTCAGTTTTATGTCCTACTTGATCCTTGTGATAGCCAATCTTTGCTCACTTTTACAATGGACTGGATGAAACTAATACCTAATTAATAATTAGTTAATTAATAACTAAGATATTTATGGCCCTTGAGAAGTGCCATGAAGGAAATAAAACAAACAAGATGATGAGATTAGAAGGAACAGAAGTAGGAACCTTTAGACAGCTGTGGCCCGAGAAGTTTCTCTACTGAGGAAGTGATATTTGCGCCGAGACCTGAAGGATGAGAATAAGCCTTCCACATAAAAAGTTGGGAAAAGCGCCCAGCAAGTGAAATCTTTGAGGAGCAGAAAGGAAGTCAGGGTGGCTGAAGGACATGAAGTAAGTGAAGGGGAGTTCAGGATGTAAAAGACAAGTCATGTATGGTCTCATGGCCAGGGAAGGAATTTGGATATGCCTTAGAGCAAGTTCTCAGTTTTTTATAATTGGTTGCTTTATGAAATAATATGCAAGTGTATGTCTTTATCCTATACACTTGGTACAGCCTGGACTGTGTCCAAAATTAAATAGCAGGGGCTTTGCCCTTATTAGGTCAAAATGATTGTCCACTGCAGCTAGAACTTATATGAGACTTCAAAGGTTTTTCCTCTTCTCCAGTCAAATGAGAAGAAATTTAGTTCCAGGGTTCTGTGAATTTCTCATTTTTATCTTGAATTCACCTTTTTGAGTTATTCCAAACCCTGATGGGCTTTCTATAAGACCATACCAAAAATTGCCATTTTGAGGCCATTCTACAGCAAAAGTGAAAAACAAGTTGGACACAAGAATCATGTCTTTTGAAATGTTCCAGCTCCACTACTGTAACCTATTATTTGCTGTCCTTCCAAGCATGATATGAACAAACCACAACAAAAGCTTTTGTTAGGAGCCAACTTAATAGCTGAAAGGTTGGTCTTTAAAAAGAAAGGGAAAGCTTCAAAGAACTTATGTATTGCAACTGGCATAGGAACCACAGTGAGCTGTGAGTTTGGAGACAGTAACATCAGACACATCAATAGAGAGTAATATATTTACAGGAGAAAATGAGTCGCAGAGGGAGTGTAAGGGACTATGGCTCCATTTTACATGGAAATCCAAGTAACCATTTGGAAAACATATATATGTCTATACATCGTTCTCAACTATGTTTGTGGTGTGGTTTGGAAATGAGAATTTTTAAAAATAAAATTCTTGAAAAGATTTTTTTTTAACCACACTATTCAAAGCTTCAATGGATATTTGACTCAGGCCCCAAACACTGCATGCTGCCAGTTTTTTCTCAGCTTAGACTGTAGCATGTCCCTGTGCCAAGCTGACTTTAACAACCTCTACCTTTCTCAGCAGCCCTTTCATGTAGATTTACGTGAAAATGGCATCTCAGCCTCTTGTCACCTCATGTTCTCTTCCAGACCATTCACCCAGGTCAGTTTCCTGGCAGGTCCTCAGCAAGCAGTTGGGGGTTCTTCTAGGCTGAGCTTGGAGTAATTATGCTCTGTAATTGTGGAGTCAGGGCCTGTCTCCCAGTCAAGATTAGAAATGCCAAGTCATTTCCTGTTTTCAAATCCAAACGAAAGATACTGACGTCTGATACTGGCTTTCCTATGTTTCAATGATTGTGGGGCACCCTGGAGCTCTGCCTCTGAAAGATTCTCTTTATAAGTACCTGGGTCACCAACACAGTGCTCAATCCTGGACCCACACCAGAGAATACAGAAAATGATTCCAGCTAGGACATTTAATTACTCTTAGGGCTATTTTGCCTAAAACTATGGCCACCGGGGGCATATGGTATGGAGAATCTCATCTGGGGATGGGCTTATTATTGGGTACTTTGCAGAAACAGGAGGGCCTCTGCCGAAAAAGGAGGCAGGAGGCATTTGGCACACGTTAAAGGGTAACGCACCTTCTTCTTAATTGTACAGATCCTTGTATTTTACAGCACATTAAACTTTAAAAGGAAAGGTAGCAACATTGAGCATCTGTTTTTTTCTCATATAAATTCAACTCCTAATAAATACTAAGCAGAGTTTCCTCAGACCCAGTTGTGGGCAGATAAGCAGTTCCATACACGCAGAACTAATTGCAGTGCTCTCGAAACCTCACTCGACTGTCTTTTTTATTTCTCTGCCAGTGAAACCAGCTTTTAGCAATTGGGTTTTGGGAAAGATGACATCCCAAAGAGGACTCATAGCCAAAATAAACAGGGTTGAGATGGAGAATAATACTGAAAATGATTCCTATTTGTTCCATACTACAGTGCCTTCCATTGTAAAGTGCATCTGCACCTAACTCAGTCACAGGAATACAGTTTGCATGCTGGAAACCAACCTGCGCATGTCCCCCAACTTCCTGACTCTGGAGGAGTGAAATATGTGTTGCTGGTTATCAGATTTTAAAACGTATTTCCCTTTCACATCCACTTATTTCTCTTGAAAGTGACACAAAATCTCCAACCTAGTAGATAAGGTTACAACCTGCCTGTTACATTTGATAGCGGCAGCTGTATAACTTTTAAAAACTAAAATATAGATGCGTCCCTTTGTGTCAATTTTCTATGAAAAATGTATAATTTTCCTCAAAGAAAAAGGTGAGCCAGATTTGGGGGGTTGACACACAGGCCCTAACAGTAGACTGGGGCCTGTGAAACTGTAGCTTTATGGTTCCCCGAAGACATACTCTGTGCCATCCAACTGCTGAGAAAGATATCAAGCCATTTGCTCCGCTGCCTTCTTTTGGTTGAGAAAAATCAGCATTTTAGATTCCATCAAGTTTCTTCAGTACTTTAAGTTAAGCAAATTGAATTAAACTATCCATTTAGTCTATGTCATCAAGGAAATGGTTGGAAGAGAAAGGAGGAAGACTAGAGATAAGGAATATAAAAGCAATTTAGGAGGGGGAAAAAAGGGAAAAGGAAAACAAGTAAAAAAAAAAAGGGGCAAAAATGAAAAAGTTAAAAGAAGGAAATAAAAGAAAACCAGGTACTGTAGATTCTTAATTGGTTAAAAATGTTTCCAAGAAGCATATTAAAAGTCCTTTCAGTATTTGCAAACATTAACTCGATCTGTTTGTGTGCAAATCATTTACTTGCCATTGTGTGAGAAGTTAAAACAGTAGCCCAGCTTCCACTGCTTTTTTTGTCATTGGTTTGTATTCCTGGCTGTATTTCACATTTCAACCTGCTCACCATATGTGTACATACTTATGCTTTCTTTGCCACTAATTGCTTCTTTTTTGACAATACCAACTATATGTGCATAGTATATGGCTGTTTTTATCACTCTAAGCCTATTAATGCCCAGACTTATGGTTCCCAGAGGAATTAAAATTAACCAGCTCTCTAAATATTGTTCATGAGTTGGAAAACTCCTGTATTTTAGAATCTCACTTCAGTTGTTTTTAATTGGTTTGCAATATTTCACCCTTCAGGGCTTGCCCTTAACTTTTCAAAGTATGTATTAAAAAAAATTTATGACAGTGATATGAAAGGCAAAACGTAGGAAAAATAAACACTGCTTTTGGACAATGATAGTACTTATGCTATGATTTAAAGCCCGATTTTATAGTTTCATAGAAACTAAACTCTTATTCACTTTCCACTCACTTCTATTATTATCAATCAGATTTTTACCTGTAAATAAGGTACCAATCTAATGTGCTCTATCAACAGAAAACACGGGGCTCCAGATAAAGCAAATTCTCTTTTAGTAAATTTTAGTTTTACAACTAGGAGTCCCTAACATATTAATTTATTTTTTGAGTTTGTTATAAAGTGTGGCTGTTTCTAGAATATGGAAAGAGACTTCCCTTAAATACTTAGCTTTTGAAGAATGGTCACTTTGTATAAACCATAAAACAAATCATTGACGAACTGCCCCTAAACCCAAAAGAACCATTTATTGTTAATGACAAATTCTCACATCTCACACACACACACACACACACACACACACACACACACACACACATACTCCTCCCAAGTGTATTAATGGTGTCTACTCAAAAATAAAGTGATAGGTATTATGGATAAATGGTATCTAAATTAGAACTACAGACTGTCATGTTTCTGTTGTTAGGGCAGAGGAAAAACATAATTTTCTTTAATGAAAGGACAAATGAATTAATACAATAGTAACACTATGTGTCATAATATCATATAAAACAGAGATCATTTCTATCTTCATTCTTAGTTCTCCCAAATGCAAAAATTTGCTCTCACTCACAGGTCGCTGGATCGAATCATTTTGCTTAAAAAAATACTATCAAGAAATTTTGAGCAAGTAAATAAACCTTGAAAATGCTGCCCAGCCATGACATTTCAAACAGAAACTTTATCTCACAGGTTAACTTTTTCTTAAAGTGATGCAATATAACTAGCCAATGATGACTTGCTTTCAATTAGTATTTGTTAAATAAATGAGTGACTAGAGAAATAAGAAATAAGTGGAGAAATAAAACAGCATGGGAGTATCCATCTGAAATCTATGAAAGAAGTAATCCATTCTTAGACTGGTTTTAAGTAAGTCTTTTAACATCTATGTTTTCTGTATATATTTCCTACATCTGACAAAAAGAAAAATCTATTCAGAATTTCCCAAATTTGGGTGTTCTATGTTTTTCTTGAAGAGCTACTATAGGAAAAAGATAACCCTGACTGATGATAATCAATGAATGAAAAACTGTTTTACTTTACGTAATTGTGCTTTTCTCTATAAATGAATAGCATATCCTTGTATAATAACAAGTGGCACGTGATTATTAATTGTGAATTCCGAGGTTAAGAAGCTCTGACTTTGCCTGCAAGAATACTGAGACACTTCACTATGCTCAGACGTTCAGCAAACAGACCACTTGCTTTCATCCACACTGAGTCTGTCACTTGACTTTTGACCTTTCATTTGGCACTGTCCTGTCATTTCTTTGGTTTTGCAAATTTTAGCTTCTCACTTGACCTCTCAACTGTGACCTTTCACTTGACCTGTGATCTCATAAATTCTGAAATCTCATACATATAATTGGGGAACAAATAAACAAAACATCTGGATGAAGCGCTTCCTGAATTAAGTCTGAGGAGATGAAACATAGGACCAAATGCTTTAAGACTTCAGTAAGCAATGTAATACCCACCAGGATGAGATGTAAATAGTACAAAATAACTTTTTAAGAAATGACTATGATACATCATATTGTTATAAAATATTTCACAACAGTAAAACTAAAAGCAAAAGGCTCAGAATTAGCTTCTATGAGACTGTTTTTCTGGTCTAATTACATTTTAGAAAAAAATTCTGATTATTTAAAAATGAAATATCTTTAATGTACTATTGAATTTTATCTTTTATTATTCATGCACAGGAGTCAGAGCTTTTGCCATCTCAAGTACCAAAAGATTTTACCCAGATAAAGAGTGCATAACTCATTATAATATTCAACATAAAATTGGGTATATTGTGAGTGGTATTTGGTCATCCTTTATCCCTCATTCTGCATAATACTGTTTTATTATCTTTGTACCACTAATCACCATCCAAAATCATCTTAATTGATATGCCATCTGTCTCTTCTCACTAGAATATAAGTTGTCTGAGGACAAGAAATTTGTCTGCTAAAGTATTGAGTCCCCATTAGCAAAAAGAATACCTGGCACTTTCTGGTTGTTGAATATTTGGTGAACAAACAAAAGAATGTCAACCATAAATGCAAGTGTCCTCCCTAAACATCACTTCACATAATTACACAAAGCAGAAGTCTAAAATAAGTCTTACCAGTTAATTTTAAAGTTATATAGTTCACCCATGTTTTTTAAAGTCCAGTATCCTTTGAAATTTATCCTGGGCTTTTTAATATTGGCACCTTATTTTACTTTTATTAATCTACCAGTAAGGTATTTTTTCCTACAAAAACAAAACTTCTTCAAAAATCTCTCAAATTAATAAATGTTGACAATTATCCTCAACTGTTATCTCTTGTATGCATTTAAGATTTGCCATACCTCTTGCTAATTAGAATATAAGTCATGCTTCTTTCATTAGATATATAGATTCATATATAGCATTAGGAAACTAGATTTAGATTTACAGTGATCTGAAAAGAGTTATGAAACATTAGAGATTATCAATTTTAATGCTTTGCTACCTGCAATGACCACAAAAATTGTACACTTAGGCATATTCCAGCTAAAACTTACTTCAGATAACTATAAGGAAAACCCAAACAAAACCTCAAAACAAAACAAAAAACAGTCAAAAGGTACCACTGAACAAAATACTAGTAATTACTAAATAAAACAATTTGGAGGCAATATCTTTCAAAATTTTAGCTAGAATATCCCTTGGACTTTGTAATAAAAATGTGCTTAAGACCTAAAGCTGACCCAGTAAAGCAAGTCTGAATAGAAAGTCAACTTTCTCTTAAGTAAGATCTTCTATAGAATCCAATGAAGAAAATTTCAGTTTGCATACTAAAAAAGAAACAAGTGAGCCTCACTTCAAAATGGTGGTAGAATAACATCTATATCTATTAACATCCATGATTGAGTCATTTAACAAAAGATTATAAAAACGCATGTATGCCAAAATGTAATATGATTGACCCTATAAGATTTAACACCAAATACATACCAAGAATGTCTCCTGCGTATTTAAATTGTATTTGAATATATTAGATCTTTACAATAACATATATGTAATAAGAATCTATAATAATAGATTAATAATAAGTTTTTTCGAATGTAGAATCATTCTCACCTTTTATGGGTCCCAAAATGCTGGAAGAGATGTTAAGAAATGTGAATTGCTGTAAAAGTAAAATTTAAACTAATCACAAAACCAGAATTTTCTAACTTCCTCAAGCTAAGTTGAGTAAATGGTCCAAAGTTTGGCTAAAGTTTGAGGTCCTTTCTTGTTTAATCCAAAGCAGTTCATTTTTCCTTAAAGGTAATCAAAATAGTCAGACGTGGTACAAATCATTTTGTTGGAGAAGAATTATGTCTGTGGTTTATTTAAATAATGTAATACCAATAAGGGAAACTTTAAAGAATATAGAGTACTCAAAATATATAGAGAAATAAAAGTGGCAAAACAAAAATATAAAAGAAAATTAAGTGCAGGAATTATTTTGTAGATACCACTGATATATTGGTCATAACTAACAATATAATATATAGAGAATAAAATCTAAGTAATAACTATCAAAAGGAATAGCTCCAAAAGTTCACCTTGAGGGAAAACTATTAACTATTTATGAATATAACTAAAATATATTATAATCAGTATTTCAATAAGAAGTTCTAGAATTTCAGATAAAAACTGAAATGGAAACTTAAGGAGATGTTCAAAATGTTTATGCCCTAATAAATAAATTAGCAAACTTACTATTTCCGAGTCATATTCTACCTTAATTAATCTATTAATGTAATCTAATAAATGGTATTTTTCCAAATAAGTAAATAGTAGAAACACCAGCTATATGTAAAGAATTACTGGGAAATTAATAACAGAAATAGTTGTGGGTTCTGTAAAGAGCAATATCGAAATTTTGAGGCGAAAAAGGACAGAGTATCTAAATCTATTGTGTTGATGTAACAAAGCCCTGACTTAAAAGAAAAGCAAGATTTGCTAGTTTAAACTTATGCTTTAGGTAGGAGCTTTTTACTACAAGAATTCAACTGCTGAAGTTCATTTCCTGTCTTTAATTCTAAACGAGCAATTTGCTGATAATTTCCTGTCTACATTTTCATAAAGTAGAAAGAACATGACTGGTTAAGCTTAATGTTTCAATAACCAAATAAACTTCTGCAAGCATGGTTTAGGAAATTGGACAACTATCTAGAAACTAGCTTTCTTATTGTATAATGCCTGAAAACTGTTTATCTCCCCCAAATGTTTGAAAGTATTCTGAAGGCCTTTGTGATTGCCTCTCTGACCCCAAACAAATAGAGCACCATTGCTTTGCCTCAGTGGGCCCAGAGCAATTAAAGTCAAAAGGGTATGAATCCCCCTGAACTCTGAGCTGTTTCAACATCGATGAGGAAGAAATGACCTCTGGCTTGGTTTCAGCCTACTGCCCCCTCACCACCACCACCATCTTTATGCCCAAAGCAGAAAGTTGCTTAGCATGAACATTTTATAGACTATGCCTTTGGGTTCATAATTATCAGCATTTTTGGTCAAAATTAAACTAGCACCTCACTGAAAGGGACCCATCTGAAATCTAAATTAAGTTGTCAATTAAAGATGAATGATGACTTGTTATTATTGCCTTAAAATGAGGCACCCTCTTTGTCCTGTTGAGATCCCAAACATCTTCCATCCGAAACCTATTACAGCATCCGCAGAAGTAGATCTTAGGAAGCATGTACTATTTCTAAGGCTCCGAATGAAGAGGGCACAATCCATAAAACCAGGAGATGTGGGGACAATTGAAAAAAAAACTTTAATAAATGCCAGTTTGTGCCACTACCCACCTCCAGGTGCCAGCCAGGGGTAGGAAAGGAGTCAAATACTAATTACAAAGGGAAATTTTACTAGACAGATTTAAGGGGAACAGATGAGCCCAAATCTCCCTTTTTATTCTCTACTGTACACTTACCTAATGCTTTTTCCTGTGAGAAAGGCTTAAACAGTAAGCACAAATAGCACAATGAAATTGTCATACTCTCTCAGCGTGGACCTGGATTATTTCAGCCACCAGCAATGTGAGTAGCTGCAGGTGTTGCACTAAATAAAGTAATATAAAGTGTCTAAATTGTAACAGTGGAAGTACTGTTTCAAGACCCTTGTCTGCTTTTTATTAATAGTCAGATTCCTTCCTATCAGCAGCCACAACTACCTTTAGCCTATTATTCAACAACAATATTTTGATAGGCAAAGATCTATTAAAAACCACTGTTGATATTTTGTGACCATAGTCATTTCGGAGTTGAATAAGCGTTCAATCTTCTCACAGAAGGGGAGAACGTAAACTTGTGATTCAGGAAAAGAGGAAACCAGGGGTTACAAAGGTGGAGAGGCCAAGTAGAATGAAACAGACCCCCTCCATCAAGTAAAAAACTTGGCAGGATAACTAGAAACAGACCAACCCTAAATCTTTGGGTTCATGAGCTCTTAGTAACATAATTAACTGAAATAAAACTAATATTCCAGTGTTAAGTTTCACCTTAACATACATCAGCAGTTATAAGTAATAACACCAGGTATATAAAGAATTATAATCAGAAAGTATTCATTTTGTGTATGGACTGTACTTTAAGGTAAGGGGAAACATTCCTTAACAGATTAGAATGATTTCTAAAAGGGAGAAAAATTATCTACACAAAGAGAATTGTCTAGTTTCCCTCACACTGTCTATCAAGAAGCATTCCTTTGGGGGAAGGTGTGCTGATCAGTTATTAGAAGTTTCTCATAAGAGCAGAGAGCCCCCGATCTCCAAAGCATTTGCTCTTGGGAAAAGCACCACTAATACCTAAGGAAAAAAATGTTGACCAGGAAATGTTTGACCAATGTTGCATCACAAGATATCAAAAGAATTTCACTTGGGCTACTTCAGTGAATCAAGTCAGGACATTCTGGACTTTTTAACAGTCCCTGAGTTTCTACAAAGTGACTATTTTTTTTTTTAAAAAAAAATAGTGATCCTGAAATTTTTTTCTGTTAAGTTTCCGATGTGTGAAATAAAGATCTTCTTCTAGAAAGCCATGTAAAAAAAAAGTATTAGCACTGAGAGAGTAGATAAACAACATTAGGGATCTGTGAATAGCATTCAGGAAATTCCATTTATCTGATGAGCTGTTGGCTAACTGTGCAGTGTTTCATATGTCACCAGCTAACTAAAGCTCCCCATTGTGTATACAGATTTCTTTTTAAAGACGTTTTTAATGTCGTTTTGCACATCAGGAGATAGTTTATTTGGAAGTCACTGGCAGACCCAAGGAAGGAGCCCTCTTCCTTTTTCTTTTCTGTTTTAATTGATGTCCATTTGCACCCCTGCACAGTAACTCCCCAAATCCCTCACTCAGGATCCCTGTCATAGGACTGCCTGCGGCAATCAGCCATGGCTTCTTTGTGAACAAGCTTTCTTTTAACACTTAAAGCCAGGGATGATTTAACAGAGAGTGTCTCAAGTCGGTGAGCTACAGCCCCCTTAGACTCTACCCAAACAAAGCTACTAATGTGTGGTCAGTTTCTTGGCAACTCCACTCTGGGCTGATAACACTCCTGCCTGCTATTCTCCAAGGAGCCGGCTGCTGGAAGACTGCTCGGAACCTCATCCCCTCGCTGCTCCTGATGCGGGCGATCCTCCGACTGCTCGGCGCCAACCACAACATGCTACCCACCGTGAGAGAGCAGGACGCGGGCTGCTCTAGTCAGGACTTATCGTCTATCATACTGATTGACGAAACCAAGAGTGAGCAGAAAAAATAAACATGAACAGAGGCTGCAGTGTATGGGCCAGTCAGCTGGGAGTTTTAGTATTTGGCCTTGGTGATCCTACTCTCATGGTAGGTTATCTTTTCCTTGTGCTATCATTTATCATAACTTTGAGGGCCAGGGAGAGAAACAAACCTACAATTTTTCTATTGGTTACATTCATTAGACTGGTTTCTTTTCTTTTCTTCCCCGCCCCCCTCTTAGCACTCCTTCCTTTGCCCCCACCCCATAGCCATCTCATCCCTTCCACAGTATTCCCTAAAGAATGGTGAAATTAAATCTAAATACAGTTCTCCCCTTTTACTCCTCGTCCAGCATAGATCATTGCAAGTAATTAACCTGTGTGATTCCATCAAATCCAGAATGCAAACCTACATGTTAATTTACTTAAGTCAGACCCCCATAATAAATCTACCTCTATAGCAGCTAAACTCAATGAAGATCCTGGATGTTGTTCAGTTATTTGGAATCCTAACATCTTCTTCCTAAATAATGGCACTTGACTTTTTTTCCGGCACAAACCATGTTTTGTATTGGTCTTGACAGCCACTATAAAGTACTCCCCCAAGTGTCAGGAACAAAGATGATTTGTATGTGGCTTGCAGTCTTCCAGTGTCTAATAGCTTTCTCATTCCAACCCAGAAACATGGAACACAGGGCAGCTGGTTAAAGCTGATACAAGCATTTCTTCTCTCAGCAGGCTATTCTTGCATAACCATTTATTTTGCAGAGTTTTAAAGTGCCTGAAGGATTTAATTATGTACATAGACAACCCCTATAAACTCTATTCTAGGGTTTTTATTGACTTTTGTGCTGGGCAGCTCTTAGGCATTTCAATTAAGTGTTTTTATAAGAAAAACTACAATATTGTAAAAAAAATTCTTTATAGATACTTCTAAACAGTTTTTCCCCCTCTGATTGAATAAACTCTATTTAATTGACCAAAAAAATATATATCCAGGTTAATTCAAGGTTTAGTTTTTCCACTTTGGGAAAAATGGAGGGTTTGAATCCCACACAGGTTTGTGAAAATGGCCCTGCTAATATCAGTGAAGGGACAGGGGGAGTGGGAGGCGGACAAGAGTACTCTGTAACATACTCTGAAAAGTCACAAGGCTACCTGTTACTGGGGAGTTTACTTAAACTCATAAGGGCAAAAACCTAAATGCAAAATTTTACATGTTCCACTTAACAAGTGCAGAATAATAAATTACCAAATTCATTTGGAGCACCCGCCTGACAGGTCTAGCCCTCAAAAGTCTCCAGGAGACCCCAAAGCCGCCTTTGTCTGCCTTCTTCAATTGCAGGGCTCAAGTATTTACAAGGCTTCTGCAAACCTGCCTTCATTATGATGTGAGATATTTCAGTCCCAGCAGGTGGCCAACAGGAGACCAGACCTGCCCGTGAAATATGTAATACTTTTTTCATATACTTTAACCAGAAATGCGCCCCTCCACGACTCTCCTAACTGTTCTAATTTCCCTTTCTCCTCTTAATCTCCTCAGCAAGCCATGAGCTTGCATTAAAATCTACCTAAAACATTTCACCCACAGGCAATGTAATTCTGAAACAAGCAACCAACATTTCACAGCTCTGGAGTAATAGATTAATTTGAACCTAATGTTGCCGTCGTTTACTGCTCCAAATGTTCTGGTGTAGACATAGCCTCCAGGCATGGTGTTGTGGCATGCACAACTTTGGGAGCCGGAGCTACAGTTGGCTTAACATCTGTGCATCACATTTGCCATGTGCCTCATTATCCTGCACCCCACTGTGCCTACCTGTCCCCCTCAGCTTCTCAGCCACAGGCGATCCAATTTTTCCCCCTCCAACTAAGAATCTTTGTTCTCCTTCTCACTTACTAAATTTTTGCGAGACCTCTGCACCCAAGCCGTAGGGATTCCATCCATGTGAACAACCCAGGCCCCTTAGATTCTTAATTCTCCATTAGGAAGAGGAAAATCACAGCATTAAGTTTCTGACATGCCACTGCATAAATTGTGCCCTTTGCGGAATCTACTAGAGTCTGTGACCAAACACAGGAGTGTGTAATAAAGCATGGCATTGTTGGTTTTGACTTTAACAAGTTTGGTCGGTTTTAATTATCTATAAGCAAAGAAAGAGCAACTTCCAATTCCAGATTTAAGAGAGACCAAAAAAAAAATTCACAGAAACAAAAGATTGTCACATCAAAAATTAAAACCAAGGTTCTTGAGCTATTTAAAAAGTTAGCATTTCAAAGCCTATTGCCACAAATAGTTGATATATACATCCCCCCAACACACACACACACACACACACACACACACGGTTTTAAAAATATATGTAGTAACCAGGCCAAGCAGCTGCTTAAATTTTAATCCTGCTTAAACACTAAAAGAATCATATGACTCCTTTATTGGTTTTCCATTGGAAGTGTTTGGGATACCCATTTAATAAGAGACAGAATAAAGATTTAGCCCCGCCAAGATAATTTAAAGTATGCAAAACTTAACTAATAGCTGTTGTTACTATTATAGAGTTTAGGTTATTATTATTAATAACCTAATAGAGTTTAGGACAGTGATGACGAACCTTTTGATCTCGGCATGTCAGCATTTTGAAAAACCCTAATTTAACTCTGGTGCCATGTCACATATAGGAATTTTTTGATATTTGCAACCATAGTAAAACAAAGACTTATATTTTTGATATTTATTTTATATATTGAAATACCATATAACAAAGAAAAATCAACCAAAAAAATGAGTTCGCGTGTCACCTCTGACACGCGTGTCATAGGTTCGCTATCACTGGTTTAGGATGTTATTATTATTGGTAATAATAACATCAATAATGAAATATGTAAAAAGCAACAGAACAGCCACTGTGGGGTTTGAATGTAGAAAAGCCACCGTCCTTGCCACAAGACAGAAGAAAAAATTTCAACCAGAGGAGTTAGCCTCCAAAAGACTAAAGCTATGAATAAAGAAATGTTAAAAAATTATCTACATACTAGGGGCCCAGTGCATGAATTCATGCACCTTGATAGCAACTGTGGGCTGCAAGGCTGCAGTGAGCACAGAGGTGGGCCTCGGCCCATCCTCTTTGCCCCCGCCTGGCTCCTCCTGCTGCGGCCCCAGGTCCCCTCTCTACCTGCAGCCCTGCTCCTGCTCCCACAGCTCCCATGCGCTGATGGCACCAGCCCTGCTCACACCCCCTGACGATGTGGGGCAATTGGGGCTGGCGCCAGCAGCTGGTGCGAGCGGGACCAGTGCTGGCAGCAGGTGTGAGCATCGGGTGGCCCCGTGGTGCACAGGAACAAAGATTTTCAGTAACTACCAGAGGCTCGCCCCAATGACAGCAACCGGTGCCCTGCCTTGGTCTGGCACCCCTGCTCACCTGCTCCACCATCCCGCCGCGGCCAACACCTACCATGTTCCCTGCACAGCACCTGGTGGTCAGCACTTGTCATAGCAACCGGTTGTCCTGTTGTTCCACTGTTCGGTCTATTTGCATATTAGCCTTTTATTATATAGGATTACATTTGACAAGCCAGATTAAGACAGTAGTCAACACATAAGAAAGGTGGTTTAGTGCTCTTCAATTATTTACTAGGGTGATAGGAAACATACTCACTGTGGGTGATAGGAAATTAATTCGTTTTAAATAGCCACTTTCATAGAACTAATAATTAAAAGATAGATTCAGACAATTCCTACAACTCAGATTTTTAATCCCTAGATGAGAACAAAATTGAGGTCTTGGAAGAGAATTTTTTAATGCCTTCCCCAAGTAGAAATACTCTGTTCTCTAGAAATTGTATTGGATTTCCACACTTCCCCACATAATCCTCAAAATCTACACACTACAGAGCACTGAGTCTTGCACATTTCATCCTATGCTTGAATTAATTTATCCTATATGGAATTTGTTACCTTTACAATAAAAAAAAGTCGCCATTCATTATTGAGAGTGGACAGATGGAACATGTTCAACTTAAGGCATCAGTACGAAGCGAGGGAAAAACTTATAATCCATGTGGCACAGCCTTCTCCATCTGGTAGTTCCCAGCTTCTCTGCCACGACGTGTGTGGGGTGTTTTTTTTTTCTCAAATAAAAGTGAACATTTCTTTTTAGAGTTAATGGAACATTCTTAGATATTGACCCTGAGCCTGATTTATAGATAATAAGCAACCCTACAAATAAAATGTGATATTTTCCAAAGGTAATCCATATCATAGGGGAAGGTTTTGAACCTAACTGGAAAAAAAAATAGAACTACTATTTATAGAAAAGCATTTTCAGATAAACAAAATAGATTTTGCTTTGGTAAATCATGGAGGCTGTTGATGCCTGAGATGGAAGAGAGGAGGATTGGTACAAGCAAACCATAGTTGTTACATGATCACTTTACTAAGATGCTGCAGACAAACTGGTTACTCTTTGAAATATGTTAAATCCTCTCATGGCTCTATAAAATTTATGTAAATAATCCCACCTCTGAAACAGTGCATATAGACTTTTCTTGTGTTTACCTCTCCTCCAATGTGTCTGCTTCTTATTTCTGTTCTTCTTTGCATTAAGCTAATTCATTATATGAAAGACACTGACCAGTTCTTTGTTTATTAGCACAGTAACTCCAGGCCCTTTGAATAATATTAGGAAACATGCACCCATTTTTCTAGCAAAAGCCTACCATATAAAAAGATCCTGTAGGGGGAAAAGCTAACTGTCTAATTCTTGTATTCAGAAATTAACAAAGCACTTTAATGTAACAATGTAATTTATTTCAAATTTACTCCTTAAAAAATTTTTGAAAAGTTATAGCAATTTAAACAATAAACATTTATTAAACCCTATGTGCTTAATAGTCTATAGCACTTTTGACACTGAGAAATTTTTTTTTAGAACTCAAACCTCATCTAAATATATAAAAGCCCAGCAACCGGAATGGTGGAACAACCAGAATGACCAGTGGCTATAATGCACACTGCAGCAGCCAACCAGCCTGATCCAGGCCCCGATCGGCCCTCCGACCCTGTCCAGCCTGGCCCCCGATCAGCCCCCAACACCCTGATCAGGGGCAGGGCCGGCTGGCCAACTGCCCATGGCCCCTCCTCCCTGCCAGCCCAGCCCGATGGGCCCCCATCGGGGCGGGCCAGCTGGACTCCACCCATGTGTGAATTTGTGCACCGGGCCTCTAGTTGATATATATTTAAACTTTATTTTTTGGACTACACAGTAATTTCTTCCAAATTACTTTGTTAAAACTGTGATAGAATTCAATTAAACTGGAGCTTGGGTCAATATGATACCAGCTAAGTAGGTGACTTTTACCAGTTGCTCTACCTAGCTGCTCAATTTCTTCTTCTATAAAAGAATTATTACGATGCCTACATCAAATGATCATGAAGATTAAATGAGATAGAGGTTACCGAAATACCTGCCACAGCATAAAAACAATGTATTAGCTATTACTGTTTTTATTATGTATGCATTCGGAATTTGTTGTTGTTGTGTCCCAATAAAACTTTATTTACAAAAATATGTGGTAGAGTAGATTTGGTCTATGGACCATAGGTTGCTGATCTGGCAATCAGAACTTTGGACAAACTTTAAAACATATAACATCATTAGAATCACATTAGAATTATCTACAAAAATTATTCCAAACCAACTAATGTGAATGTACAGGAGTAATTCTAATGTGTAGCCAAAAATGAGAACATCTGATAAAGATGTCAAAATTCAGCAAATCGGTGGCCCCCTAAAATGCTCTGTTTTGGCTTCTTCATTGGTATCTTCCTGCAGCAAAGCCTAACTAGTGATTCGCATATAGCTGATTTGCAATTATCAAATAAAATAGAAAACTGCTAAATCTGTGTCTCAGTGTGCACTGCATAAATTCTTAGTCTAAGAGTCAAGTTTCTGTACAGCATGTTCACGGATGCATTTCTGTGCATTGTTCTGGGAATTGCAGTATTTGGAGATAGGGTCTCTAAAGTGATTATGCTAAAATGAGGCCATTATCATGGGCCCTAATCCAATGTGACTGGTTCCTCAAGAGAAGAGAAAATTTGGACATACAGAAAGAAACTAGGGGTGCACAGAGAAAAGGTCATGTGAGGACACAGGGAGAAGGTGGCCACCAGCAAGCCAAGGAGAGAGGCTTTAGGTGAAAGCAAACCTGCCAACACCTTGGTCATGAATATTTGAGCCTACAGAACTGTGATAAAATAAATTTCTGCTGTTTAAGCCAAGCGGTGTGTGGTATTTTGTGACAGTAACCCTCACAAATAAATTGATGCAAGTATATTCATGTCCCCATTCATTGACCCATCCATAGGTAGGGTTCCAGGTTACCCCTCTCTCCTAACATAATCTACAATGTATCATTATTTATTTATATGTCTGAAAGCCCACAAAACTGAGATTTCTTAGGCTAACAACTAATTTAGCCTTGTCCACCTACCACTTACCATTACCTGGCACAATAGATGAGTGAGTGAGTGAGTGAGTGAGTAAGTGAATAAATAAATGAATGAGCGAACACCTAAATAGCTACCAAATCAAATGAATGACTATCAGTACTTACAAAAATGGAAGAGAAACTACCATAATAGAACTGTTTATGGCTGCATGAAAATCATCCCTACATCTGACCTGTAGTGCCACCAACCAGTGCTACTGATGAGCAAAACACATAGACATAAATGAATGTCCAAAGAAAGGACAGAATAATATACAACTCTACAATCTCTGAACTACTATGAGCAATTAAATTAATAAAATCTACAAAGAATCTTTGCTTAAGATCTGAACATCCCCCCTGGCTTTCTGCCCAAGGCAGAGATATGTTCACACTAATTCAGGCCCATCTGTATCCTTTCTACTTTGAGGACCGCAAAAGTGTTGCTGAGATTAGAAAATCCAGCCTGAGATGGCAACCAGCTTTTTAAAACTTTGGTCCTTAAAACGCTGTGTTTAAATACAGTTATATGGTAATAAAATGTGAAAGAATCTGGATTGCATTGATATGAAATTATGGAATTATTGATAAGCAATAATATTTGGGCACGGGGACTTAGAACATAGTTTAAAGCTGAGCATGGGCCAGTATTATGGGCATTTAATATCACTCATTCATGGCACAGAAGCCAGAGCTGGCCCCCATTGGTGATGAAACAATGGGAATTTAGGGGAGCCAGCCAATTTAAATTTCACTCTCTCCCTTTATATAATTGAATGAAACTGAGGTTACAGAGCCTGTTTCAGAATTTTAAAAAATACAATAAAATGGTGTGAGGAGACATCTCATTTTTATTGGTGCTTACATTCTGCATATGATTAAGCACAAACTTGCAAAGAATTAGCCACTCCACCAACCCAATGGATCTTGCAGGAGCCTGGAGTGTTTTGAAGGGAAATGGGGGTTGGGGGGTGACCTGAAGCCCACTCCCTTGGGTCAGTGCATGCTGGGAGGGGAAATGAGCTACAGAGCAGACAATTTTCAGCTTCAGTGGTTTTACTTTCTTTACCAGGCCTCGCGAAAACACACTGACAAAACAAAGGACACAAAATTAATGACCCATGCATTCTGTCAATTGACTCTTAGTAGCAGTGGCCAATTCACCTTAATTTTTTTGTTCGCATTGAACATGTAGCCCAAGGCATTGGTTAAGGTTCACTTAAGAATTCTTCAAAGGCATCACTTGGTTTTCATTAATTTGTTAACTGTAACTTCTCCTTTCTGCTGAGGAACCCACAAACCAAGGGAAGGCCTTTCTGCAAAATGAAAGAGCCAAAGGCAAATGTTTTGACCAACCAGCCCTTCTTTTTCCTTTAGAGCAACCAGTTATCATTCGTGAATATTAGAGTAAACTATATCCAGCACTTAAACTTTATTTAAACCTTCTGATTTTGTCAGAAACCCAAGTATTGACTCTAAGATATTGTAAAGGAATAGGTAATACTGTAGCTCATTATTTCTGAGTAATTATATCCTAATTATTCCTGTGGTCTTTAAGAAATAAATTTTTATGAAATCTAACTTGAGTATTCATGAAATATGGCCAACTAAATAAAATTTAAGAACTGATAAAAGGCAATGAGGATTCAAAAATACAGAATGTATAAATGTAACTTAGTACTTACATATCTGTAAAAAGACTATAACACCTTTAAGACACTCCGCATTGAAATTTACTTTCACTTATTAGCCCACAGTGGACACAGATATTAGAGTAAATTTTCCTATGTGCTCAAATGTTACAAAGAAGGTTCACCTCTATGAATATCTTTTTTCCTAAAATTGCAAAAACAGTTCAAGAGTTTTACAAGAATACATAAGTTATGAATTCTGAGGCACTAATTGCAGGATCTGAGTTTTCTTTATCAAATTTGAAACCAGAATATAGGATGAGGCAACAGTTGCTTTGAAGCCTTGGAGGAAGTTGGTAGTTTCAACATTTCTCTTCATTCAAAATATATATATTAAGGCAGTTCTAAGTGTGAAGGAGTCTACCATGAGACCATTTGGTAGTTTTTAGCAAAGGAAACAGATCCCATGAAGCAAATGTACCCTTCCTTTCTATGAGCTTCTCAGACAGTTATAAAATATGATAGCAATGTTTGGTTGGTACAACTTCATGTTGGTTGCATGTGTCAGCATTTCCATTACAACCCCTTGACTTCCAAGGTTTTATAATTCAGCTGTGAAAAGTTGCTTTAGAAAGAAAGTTGGCAAGGCAGTCCTAGCCAGGGAGTTTATCAAATTGAACAAATCTTTGTTTAGCTATCTCTCAGTTCTGTGAGCCAAGGTCTACTCCCAGTTAGACATGCCAAACTCACAATGACTTCGATGCCAGAGAGAGGTTTTTCCTCTCCCTTTAAATTCACTCCACAAGAGCTTCTCTCATTCTTGTTTCAGAAGCCGCCAGGATCCAGCTCATATCCTGTGTAACCCAGTGGGAGAGGAGCCACATCATATGTAACCCTGTAGGACATATGAATCGAGTCTTGGCCAAGTGTCTCCAGCATGAAATGTGGACAGCACTGCAGAGAAACTTGGAACTTTTGAATATGTGCATAATTAAAATGCAGGCATATCATACTGCTGCTTGAAAAGTGAACTGGTGCTCATTTATTAAAAGCCTTGTTGACTGTGGGAGCAAGTATATGTTTCAGGGGAGTTCTAATTACTCAGAATATGAACTTACTCCTACATTATCTTGGAAGAAACAGAGGAGGGAAAAGGCAATACAAACTGTGTACATCATTTATTGAATATCTGTTGTATAATCTTTGACACAGATTTATTTTATTGATATTGTAATGTTGCAAATTTCTATAAACCTGTTCTTGATCAGAAATGTGTATATAGCAGTTTTAATCACATATGAAATTATACTACTTCAAAGCATAAAAGGAACTGAGAAGAGACAGCTCTGGATAAGGAATTTAGAAGAGACAGCTCTGAACTATGATTTTAAAGTCATAGTTCATTTTAAAACCCTGTTCATTAAAATATTTTGTAAAATATTTATCCATACATGCAATGAAGCTTATCTAAAATTATTATTTAGATACACTAGCCTAGTATCTTTGACATATAAGAACACAGATCAGACAAAAAATTATTCACTAAATGAGTTGTAAGTTTGAAAGAGGAGAGAAGATATACATATAGATAACCAAAAAAATGATCTAAATGCTAGGCATCAAAAGAGAAGAGCAGGAAAGGTATTTTGGTAGATCAAAAAGTAGAGATTTATAAGATATGTCTAAGTGTACATTAATATTAATAAATCTGTACTATAATATAGTAAAAATATTTAAATATAGTAACATTTAAATATTTAAATTTTATATAAAATAAGTGTAACATTTATAACTATAATGGATAGTTTTATAAATACTTAATTGGCATATTCAAATGTAACATCCATTGATTTAATAATACAGTCATGTCTCAGACCAATTCCTTCTTTATTAAAAGCCTACACTTAGAAGATTTCTTAACAAGTCTGTTAACAACGTTTGGGACTATACATTTGCACTGTTGAGGGAGCTGGCATAGAGAGCACTAGAAAATACCACATTCAGGTGTTATCAATAGTTTTAGAAAGGCCAAGCCTCATCAAAAGATTTTTGTAGACGGCAGACTAGCAGATGGCTAAAGCCAGGTATGGTTTGGGTTTGTTCAATGTCTTAATCTATTCTCAAACTTTGGATTTGGCAAAACCAAACCACATTTTGCCCAGTACTTTCTCCCTTAATTTTTATGCCCATATACATTTGCAATGAAATTTAATCCATATGTTTCTTACTTTTTTACACTTAACTTATCAAATATTTTTCTGTAAGAGCCATTGGACATTTGAAAGCCTGTCTTTTTAAAACCAGGGGTTTTATAGCTTATCATTATTATTTTTTTACTAAATGATTTTAACATCCCCCTCCCCTCAAAACAGGAAGTTGCATTCTGCCAAGCATAAGTGAATGTGAACATGAACAAAGTATGTTAATACATCGCCAAAAGGTCTAAATCTGGTTGGAAATTGTAACTTCAGGAAAGTGCCCACAATTTTTAAACACTGAATCTTTCCACACCTAGACAGTGCCTGGTATAATTTAAATTTAAAATAATGAACTTTCCTAAAGCTAAGTAGTAAGGGGGCAAGAACTGTCTCTTCAGTATGCCATTAAAGGAATTCCCAGCAAGTCTATTTGTAAAATAAGCAACTAACATTTCTTTCTTTTCCCCTTGGGCTATTGTATTTCATTTCTAAAAATTGTTTGGAACATACGCCAGAAAAAAATATACCAATTTACTAGGACCTTAAAGTTGCATATTTTCATAGGAGGAAGACATGTATTTATAGTTGATATATTTATTCAGAAAACTTTATTGCTTATGGGATACATCAATATATGCTTTATATTATTTTCTGCACTTATGTATTTGCAGAAAATTTTTTCCCAGAATAAAATAAAAGCTGTGATAATTCTTACAATGGCTTAACACGACTTAATGCCCACATATAGACTCAACATAAACACATTTATAAAAGGAACCTTAATAAAGGAGTAATCAAACAACCTATCCTAATCACATTTTATACTTCTTTGTACCCCAACCATATTTAACACAGCTATGCTCATGATAGCCGCTCATTACATTCTCATTGGATTAAGTTGAATTGAATCCAAGGGCACAAGTGATGGGTGATATTATGAGATCCAGAGGATAATGACACTGTAATTCTTATAGTGGATCAAATGGACAAATTCCTCGAAAAATACAATCTCCCAAAACTATTTCAGGAAGGATCAGAAAACCTGAATAAGCCAATAACAACTAATGAAATAGAAGCAGAAATGAACAAACTTTTAGCAAACAAAAACCCAGGTCCAGATGCCTTCACAGGGAAGTTTTACCAAACATTCAAAGAAGAACTAACACCTCTCCTCCTCAAACAATTCCAAAAAATCCAAGAGGAAGGAACACTTCCAAGCTCTTTTTATGAGGTCAGCATTACCCTAATTCCAAAACCAAATAAAGACACTACAAAGAAAGAGAATTACTGGCCAATATCCCTCATGAACATAGATGCTAAAATCCTCAACAAAATATTAGCAAATTGCATCCAGCAATACATTAAAAAGATCATACACCATGACCAAATTCTTATAAATACCATTTGTGTAAGTTATTCTTTACAACTATCATATGATGCAATATTTTTTTTTGTCAATTAAACGCTCTCTTCTGAGTTCCCACAGCCATTAGGATACACCCCTGCTATACCACTAAGCATGTTTTGAGAAGGTGAAGAGGAAAATCTTGGCATGAATATCTATAATTAAGCAGAAAATGCCATCAGGAAGTACGGTAAAGGCTGAGATCTATGGTATAGGGATTCATCTAAAATATCCCAGATATCTTTCCAGGAATGCAATTCCATGAATGCATCATCAACGGACTTGGTCTCTAAATCTAGAAAGTGACTTTTAACTTTTGCTCTAGCCCCATTGCCTGATATTCTCAAGCCGAGAGATATTGCAAGAGGCCCTCCTAGCTGATACTCATTCATTCATTTAACAAATGCTAGAGAGCACCTACTTCATTACAGGCACTTTTCACTACAAAATTTCTTCCCCTCTTTAAGTTTATATTCTAGTGACCTTACCACCTTAACAGCCCCTTCTCTCAGAAACAAAATGTTTTTGGACATTTCATTTTTACTTTTTCTATTAAGAAAACACATTGAATTATTCTTGACTTTTTATAGTAAGTAATTGACATTGCTTTCAACAAGTTCTGGTCTTGACACACATGATATTACTTTCAGATAGCCTCTCACACAAGGTATGAAAAAGGAAAGAAATATCTATCGAGTGTCATAAAGAAAATGAGAAAAAAATTTTGGAAAACATTCCAGAAGACAGAATATTTCGGGGCAATGAAAAAAGTTGGAAGTGGACAGAGAACTGCTCGATGGTGCACTTGGAGAGCAGAATGACAGATCTAGATGTTGTCTTGGAGTTCATCTAGTCAACCAATTGCAAACCCAGGACCCACAGGTGTCCTTCATTCCTCACAATGCATGACTGGCATTGCTGTGGGCAGACTGTGAAGCCAGAGACCACAGCTTCTGAAATATTCCAAAGGATCAGAATATACCAAAATAAAGGAAGCATGAGAGTTGAAACCTATTTGACGCCCCTGATAATCCACCACCTCCCAGTATAGGTAACTTGCCCATAGTCACACAGTTACTCTCTCTTCACATTGCTTACAATGGTTTTAGTATTTGACAAGAGAAACAAACAGCTTGCATTGGAGAGAAAGGAAAGCTGCTATCCACCGAGTGCCCAGGACACAAGTCCAGCAGAGTGTCTATCTCAATTAATACGCCACTATTGTGAACTGAGGAGTACTCCTTTTATACATTAGAAGCCTATTCAATGCTTCCTGGTCAGATAACATCTCTAAACTGGCAAAAACAGACAAACTTGTGGACTTTTGTTTATTTCTCTGTGCTTGTATTGCTGATCCTGAACACTAGGTATAGGGACCCTTTCATGGGGGGAACACAGGCAAATGTAGACAAAACAAAACAGCATGGCTCAGGGAGAGTCTCAATGATCAGCCTTTATTTATTTATTTATTTATTTATTTATTTATTTATTTATGTAGGTTTCCTCTTGAGGTAAATAAGCTAAAAGATGTAAAATACTTTGATCTCCTTGGAAATAAGATGCTATTTTAGAAGTTCAAAATAATCGGATCTTAATTCATATGGTAGCACAGACTTTATTGGCCAAATTCATTACAATCATCTAGTGTTTCCATCAAAATCTTGTGCTGTTATGACAACCATGTTCAAGTACTGACTTCTGTATTGTGGCTTAAAGATGATAAATTTCCACTTTCAGAAGACATCCAGCTGGTGAGTCTCCTTCCACTGCCAAGATGATGTTCCACAATTTCCACATCTGCTTCAGCTCCCCTGTCACAGCCTCATTACTAATTTTGTTCTCCATTTGTTAAGAATTAAGAAAATTTTGTTTCCCTGGAGCAGACCATAATTGCACACCCAGGATAGATTTTTATTTATGAGTGGTTTCAAGTTATAGACAAGATGTGTTTGTACCTTACAGCACTCTCCTGACTTTCTCAATGGTTTGACTTTATCACAAAATTTAAGTGATCTTAAAAAAAAAACCCAAAGATACTTAACCCATTTTAAAAATTAATTCTCTACTAGAATTCTGTCAGAAAACTCTTCAAAAATACTTAGCCTCATCTAGTTTCAAATCAAACCAATATAAATAATGGGTAGAATTACTAACCTGCAGGGAATGTCATCCTAAATTTCCTGGCGCTGACTATGTAACCATAAGCATGACTGGTATATTTACTAGAGGCAGTATATACTGTATAAGGTTCCATGAAAACTCATGTAACTAATGCAATATGATAACCACTAGGGTGCTACTGTGACGTAAAGGATATATTACAATTTTATCCAATTCAAACAAGAAAAAAAATAGTTGACTTTAATGGCCCTGCCCTCTAAACAAATACATTGCCTGTTCTACTAAACTTAAAATTCAAGGTTATATATATGTTATCCTGAAATAAAAAATAATTCTATTGCATACACATTCCAGCACCAAGATATGATTTACTCTTTAATCAATTATTTATAACAGTCAACTCAAGGAATTAAGTGTTATGAATGCCATGATTTTTTTATTGAGAGAATAAAAGGGAAAAAATAAACAGATTCAATAGCACAGATTTTCCAGGGTCCTAGCTTAGCAGAGCAGGCATAGTGACATCTTTTAATTTCCAAGATGCCAAGTTGCTGATTTTCCTGAAATAAGTCCTAGGGCAGCAAGAGCCAGAGCTGAGCAAACAGAGACAGCTTCTCAGCAGGCTTTCCGGGAGATGGACAGCACAATATGATACTGAATGTTAGAAGAATGACTGTAAGTGGTCCAAAAATTAGAAGTCACTTGATTTTTCCGCCCCAAAAATGTTATAGTTTATTTTAAAAATTGAATTGAAATACTATTCATGATGGAAGGAAGGAACGAAGGAAGGGAGGGAGGGAAGAGGAGGAGGGAGGGAGGGAAAGAGGGAAGGAGGGAGGGAGGGAGGAAGGGAAGGAGGGAGGGAGGGAGGGAGGGAGGGAGAAAGAGAGAGAGAGAGAGAGAGAGAAAGAAGAAAGAAAGAAAGAAAGAAAGAAAGAAAGAAAGAAAGAAAGAAAGAAAGAAAGAAAGAAAGAAAGAAAGAAGCAAAGCCAGAGAAATATAAATAGCCTGGTATAAATGTACCTGGCCCTCAGCTAAGGCTACAATATACATTATAAACACCAAAGAGTGTCAAGAGCATTTTAAGAAATTGGTCATCCCTTTCCACTCTGTGAGTAATACTTGGGAATGGGATAAAATAATAATAATGGTCTCTAGGGAATGTTGAGGAATGAGGTAATTTACATGTTTCTTCCAGAAACATTAAGTGTATCCTTCTCCTCTGCCAGGATAATTTTGAATTTCTGGCATCAAAGCTGAAATTCTCTACCAAAGTTGATCAATCTCCTGTTACCACTCTATATTTATGTTGGGTAATAGTTTATTCTATGCAGTATTAGACTGGGGCTAGTCAGCTATGTAATCTTCAGGTTTTTATTCAAGAACTCATTGAAGAAAATCCCTGAACTCTGTGTAGACCGATTGTTGTGCCGTTTTAAGATTCTAATTCTTCCGATTTTGGTGTTATGGCAACTCAGCCAAGGAGGGTGAAATGATTACTTCTCTAGAGAAAGGCCTTGAATAATTAAGTTTAGTCTCTTCTCCCTTCCCTTTCTCCCTTCTATCACATAAGATGTTGGGCTTTTCTCAACCATCATGTAAGACCAGTGAGCTGTGGGGAAGCCGCCTGAAATGTGTGGATGATTGGTTCTTTCTTTAAGATGTAACCTATTTCCTAAGAAGGCAACTACCATGTGTAAGTAGAGGTAATGCATCTAAAAAAAGGAGACTTCAGAAAACTCATGACAAATAAATTGTGATAGAATCATAGAAAGAATCTAAAACTGTAGTGGAGAGCTAGAAAGGACCTGAGAGTTTATTTACTTACAATCACTCTTTTTTCACTGGTTTGAAATTGGAGACAATGGAAGTAAGACAACTTGCCCAAGTAATAGGTTATTTCCAATTGCTCATTAAAAAAAAGATAAATCCATTGGTATCTTCATTTCTGTTCTCCTTCTAAAGTCTGCTAAAATGATTGCTGTATTAGACCAGGGATTAACCTCTCCTTCTCTTCCTACTTCACCAAATCCTTCTTGGCTCCCTTCTCTGACCTTTGTGTTTCTGAGTTTGCCATTGTTGCTTTTTTTTGTTTTGTTTTGTTTTGGGTTGTTGTTGTTTTGGTTAGATTGTACTAGCTCACCTCTTAAGGTGATACTCACCTCAGGGAATATTATATCTAACATCTCTGAGGACACCCAAAACAATTTTCTGTGAATGGGGACTAGTCAATATAGTTGTCATTCAAAGCCACTAAATCAAAATTTTGTCACAATGATTATAAGCACCTCCACTGCCCTGAAGAACTCTAAAACCTATCAAGTCACAGGGAGGTAAGACTACTTAAATGTTACCTATTATGACTGAATGCAGGTATAAAAGTAGGGAAATGTCAATTAGACTCTAACTTTTTATTAGTTGGCTTTAATATATTTCTGTCTCTTTGTTTTTAGGTAATATTTGTTTCCTTGACACTTGGTCCACTAAATGTTTCATATATATTGGTTCCAAAATTGGCTAAACTTATTCATCACATTCTAAAATTTTCCTTTTAAAAATAATATACCTAGTGACCAGAGATCTAAAGAATTTACGTTGGAACTAATAAATAAAATTCATCTGTTGTGATATGTTCATTTTCATTAAAAAGACATCAGTCTGCTCTGTGTTCCCATTAGAAATAGAACTTAATCTGTGACAGGCGTTTCTCATTTTCCAGTTATTCTCTAGGGAGTATACATTGGCATGCTGGCAATGATTTCATTTGGCTCTGCATTGTGGTTGCAAATGGTGTCATTGTTCTTGGTTAAATCTGCGAAAAGTAAGCCTGCCCCTCTCATTTTTTTGGATTCACGCTGACGTCGCCTTCATGGCAACAACAAAATGAGTTTATCAGTCTCTATTCACTGCCCATACTCTGGCATGATCAAAGTCTGCTAAAATAGTTATGCACAAGCTTTGTTTCTCCCCCTTTTCAGTTTTTGGACTTGTCAAGGATGATAATACATGTTGAAACAAAATCTGGATTTTTCTATTTGTTGGTCAATAAGGGAGTTTTTGAGAGAAACAAGACAGGATAATATTTATCCTTCAATTTCCTTGCAGGCAGGAGAAACAGGTTTAGTTGTCACTTGCTAATGAGATTGTCTCTGAATATTTTAAACTGCTTATCATACTTAGGACAGATGTTTAACACATTATTAGTAAAAAAAGATGGTGCTTACTGTGTTTCAAAATTCAGAGATTAGAGATTAGTGCTAATGATTCCAATGATAGGAGAAAGAAACAATGAAAAACATTCCATAATCACAGACTATATTTTCCCTAAGTAGTTTGTTCATTCCCTTTGGGATCCTAGTTGCATAATAACTTTTCCTCTCAAGTGTTTTCTTTACAAGTAGTGTAAACATGAGCAGCTTACATCTGAAACATTAAATCCTAAATAAAGTTAAATAAATGTAATGTACATTATTGTAAGAGTCGAAGAGATGCCCAAGAAAGCAAAAATACTTTTTTTGCTTTACTTAATAAATCTAAATTATTTTTCTTTGACTCTTATTTAGTAAAAAATTTTACATGTATGGAACACAGTGTTTATTGACTAATTGTGTACCATGTCAAATTATTGATGTAAGATATTCAAAGTTCAATGTAGAACCATAGTTAGCTTTCCCCTAATTGCATGTTATAGATTAAGAAACTTTAAAAGGAGGGTGTATCAGTGGTGCAATGTCTGTGGTTCCAAACATTTGCTGGGCAGTGTCCACCTTCATGGTTTTTATCCTTACACCAAAATAACAAACAAACAAATAAACAAAAAATCACAGAAGGTCACATTCATTTACAAAATACTGGCTCAACATCCCAGCTTTGATTATGAAGAGACAATCTTAGTAGAATCAAGTACTCCTGAAAATAGGCATCCTAAATGGAGTCCTTTGCAAGTTCTGTTATTTGCTTATCAGATATTTATGGAATGTCTGCCTTGTGTCGGGCCCTGACTTCAGTGCTCAGAACAAGTCAATGGACAGATGGGAGGAGAAACTTGCTACTCTCCAGGAGCTTCATTCTAACTTCTCATAGCAATATCCTCAATTTTAAAAATGATAAGCCTTTGCCACTCTTGGCCAAGGGCTACTGCTGACCAAAGGCATTTCAGTAATATCTTTTTTTACAGCATCTTGGCACAAACTTTGGTATTTGACTGTCACAATGAAAAATAGGCCTTTGTGCCTAAAGTGCCTTTCTTGACCAACCACCTACCCAAATGGAAAAGCTCAAATCCTTCCTCTAGGAAGCCCTCTCAGATGCATCGTGCAAATCAATTTAATGTTACACAGATGCTTCTCAGATGGCAAGGAAAACAAATTCTCCAATTTTCCCATACCATATCAATTCCCGTCTTTAATCCCTTCACTCCCCAGCTCTGTGTGCACTAGCTATAGTCATGTGACTGAATTTGACAAGTGGGATGTAAACCAAGGTGATGGGTCACTTCAGCCTGACCACTCAAGAGTTGGTGATTCTTCTCCAATGTGCCCTTCCCCTCCCAGGATGCATCTGGGTGCCTTGCATTACAATGGCAGCATCAAAGGAAACCTGGGCCCCTGAGCCCATTTCTGGAGAAAACCTCTGACCAACCAGCACTAAACACTGATTGAGCAAGACATATATTCTTGTTGTGAAGACATGATATTTGGGGATTTGACTGTTGAGGCAACTGACATTAATTGCTGTGACTAATACAGTGACAGATAAATGAATTTGTTTTGTTTTTGTCCCAAAGAGGCACCTCTTTTATGTAGGAGACAAAGAGTGACATTAAAGATACATCAAGTTGCTGCCACCTCTGCAAAGGCTGGGGCAGAAGTGAGTACAATCTCCTTTATCCCATATAATACTTCCTTCAGATTCCAAACAAGAAAACTAGTAAATTTGCCTTAAACCATAATCTGGGCTTTCATGAACCATTTGCTACTTTTTCCTCAAGATAAAGGTATTTACTAGTAAGTCCTGTCACTGAAAAGTGACAAAGCAGAAGCTCCTTTATGTACATTTCTCTTTATATCATCTACAGAGCATTTCTTCACACACACACATAGAGTCTATTTTTAAACATTATTTTACTCATGAATAGGATGGTTGAAAAGATCCAATTAATTTTACCACTGAAATATTAAATAAAAATATAAGTTTGCTGCCTTAAAGTAAATACAAGTAATCAAAGATTAATCAAGATGGCTTATAATAACTAAAAACAGGACCCATTTGCTTGTATAATAATGTTATTCCCCTCTTTTAGCCTGAAGGAATTGGGGAAATGGGGAAACATGAGTACATATCCTCTCAATGAAAGCTTTATGATAAAGTAAAACATTCTTGCTTCTTTTTAATGTCACATTTCACTGCACGTTGGTAGAAAGATAACAAATGAAATTATTTTTTATTCCATGTGAAAAAAATAACTGTGCCTTAGGGCAATAGTTAAAGTCAATGTAGAACAAGAAAATAAACTATGCTCTTAATTAATAGATTGAATAGGAATCTGATCACCACCCAGGGGAGATGCAGATGGTAGGTGTTCTAGGTCCAGATGGATAGCCTTGGAATTAAAACTTGAACATTAGCCCTGGCCAGGTGGCTCAGTTGGTTGGAGTGTCATCCCGTACACCAATAGGTTGCTGGTTCAATTCCAGGACAGGGAAGATGCCTAGGTTGTGGGTTCAATCCCCTGTTGGGGCACAGACGGGAAACAACTGATTGATGTTTCTCTCTCATATTGATGTTTCTTTCTCTCTCTTCCCCTTTCTCTCTCTCTCTCTCTCTCTCTCTCTCTCTCTCTCTCTCTCTCAATAAAACAACATATCCTTGAATGAGGATTAAAAGCAAACAAACCTGAAATCTAAGTAATCTACACCAAATATTATGATATACTTAACTTCCAAATCCCTCAGGAAAAATTGAATTTAACATGCAACAGGAAAAAATAAACACTATGTGCCATTTTCTCTTCCATAAATTGATGTGTTACTTTTTTGCCTTGGCTGCTGGGAAACTCAAAGACAGGGGCCACACTTTCTTATAGCTCTCTTTAGAATTGGTTGTTAAATATACTGCGTTCTCCCTTCTCCTTTTCTTCTCAGTATTTATCTTATGTTAGTTGTCTATGGGTTTTTGTTTTTTATACCTGTATTTTGGTTGCAAGCTGCTTTGTGGAAATAGTGGTGTTACAAATCAAAGCATCAATACATTTAAAAATAGCAAAGTATCAGGTACAAATATGATTGCATTTCTGAGAATATCCAGAGTCCATATGAAACCACAGAATGTTAGAAGGGGAAGGGCCTTAGAAGCCATCTAATCCAAAACCTTGTTAAGGAGATAAGGAATCAGACCCAAAGAAGTTAAGTAACTTACATAAGAAACACAGATACTTAGAAGCCATTTTGCCTGAATCATCTCATCCCCTTTCACTATGAGATATATCTCTGCTTCAAATACAATGATTTATTTATTTTACACAAGATTTTGGAGCTTTCGACATAACGAGTAAGTATTTAAACCTAAATGTGCTATAGAGACCCATTCTCACCCTTTCTACAAACTGCTGCTCAGGCGTCTGCCAAGGGAAGATTATTCCCAGGGATTCCTGCCAGGAGCCTGGCTGGGACTGTGCTCAGGGCTAACTGTTGCTTTGAGTAGTTACATTAGTCAGAAGTTAGAGCTGTCAGGATCTCTCCCAATTAGGATCTGCTGAAGCAGCAGCAAAACAGAAAGAAGTTAAAGAACGCCTGGTTACCAATATCCTTGATCCATAAATCAACCCTAATTTGGGGGTAGATTTTGCTAACCTTATCCTGGGCTATGATATATGGTAAATAATCGCATCCTAGAGCTGTTCATTCTAAATCACTGTGCCACCAGTAGGGTAATTGCTGAGGCTGATCCTGGTCACACAGGTCATGTTGTAGCTAATATATAGGATCCTCTTCATAGGGCTCTGCACTGATAAGATACGGCAGCCTGGCATGATGGAATCCAGACAGAAAGCCATGCATGCCTTGTGTGCAGAAGGAACAGGGCTTCAAAGAAACTCTGTTATTTGAAAATCGATATATTTGCAATATTCTTGCCCAATAGCAAGAGTGTGCCAACAATCTGGCAAAGTACACTTAAGAGTTCCTAATATCTTGTAACTAATAATGCTACTAACTTGTAGTTCTATACAGATCTAATTTTTAAAATGGTGAGAGAGAGCTTGGAATTTGACACAGCAGGAAGCATTGGAAGATTCTGGTTGACAAGCCTTTTCATAGGGTTCTTTTCAGCTTAGAAATTTGGAGTGAAGGGAGGTGTGACATCAGAGAGCTGAGGACCACAGGCCCTTGGCCAGCCCTGAGTGCAATGGAACACCAATAGGAGAATAAAATGCTAAGTTAATGCATATCAAGTCAAATGCGTTAGAAAATCTAACAGGAGAGATGGGTTCTACACCCGTTATTGACTACATTTTCCCAGGCATACCAAGTGTCATATCAGAGTCTAATTTCCCACCATGTTTTCCCTTCACTGGGACCTATGGGTTTATCATGGTCATCAGTGGCTAAGGAATCAGTAGCACTGGGCTGTAAAGCCATTCTTCATTTAGTGGACAGAGTGACAGTAATGGATTTCTGGGTGTGGGTCTTGTCCGGCATTATTGCTTCTTAAAATCTCCTTGAAATCTTCAGAGGTCTCTAATCTGTATCCTTCCAAGAACGAACACTATACAGAGAGTGTGTTAGTTATGAGGTAACATGCTGGAAATCACACCTATAAATAGTACAGCAGGAAACTAGAAGGTTCTAGGTGATGTCATGAAGTTGCCACACCAGTGGCTGGCTGATGGCCTTCACACTTCTTTTAAATTTTAAGCCACTGATTTTGGAGTCTCTGTTATGCAGATAAAACATGGAAGTCAAAAAGTATTAGCTTGAGGCCTAGTTTCTAGTCCTTGCCCTTGCATGAATTGTGTGACCTTTGAAAAGTTCTCTATACATCTCATGGCCTCGGTTCTCTTGTCTATAGACTGAGTGAGTTGGGCTGGATGATCTTAAGGAAACATCTTTTATTTTACTAGCTATAATTTGTAACTGTTCATCTCTATTTTTCCAATGTCATTCTTAAAAGTCCATGTTAAAAACAAAACACATCTTGATATTGGATTGTTGAATTTTATAATAAAATAAGGATAAGAAGGACCAGTCGTTACAAACTCTGGAACCCTCAAACCAGCAGATGACAGCTTAAACAAGTTTGCATTAAAGTAAGCTAGTCCTATATAATAACAGGCTAATATGCAAATCAACCAAACAGTGGAACAACCAGTCGCTATGATGCACACTGACCACCAGGGGGCAGACACTAAATGCAGGAGATGCCCCTGTGGTCAGTGCGCTCCCACAGGGGGAGTGCCGCTCAGCCAGAAGCAGGGCTCACAGCTGGTGAACACAGAAGTGGTGGCAGGAGTCTCTCCCGCCTCTGTGGCAGCACTAAGGATGTCCGACTGCAGGATTAGGCCTGGGCCTAAACCAGCAGTCGGATATCCCCTGGGGGCTCCTGGACTGCAAGACAGTGCACTGGGCCTGTAGTGTTTTAATAAATGCTGTCACTGACAGAAAATGCTTGGGCCTGATGCAGAGAATCTGACAAGTCAGGTAAATCAAGGCAGGAGGAGCTGCCCTCAGCTGCTTCTAGATCCATTTGGGAAAGGGACCTACAGGGCAGTAGGACAAAGATTACCCCAGCCAAGGTGATGACATATTACTTACTTTGGGGAGCCCTGGGTCATAGTGGAACTCAAAGTTGTTGGAACTTTGCTGCACTTGGCTAAAAGAGCCTCCCTTCTCTATTCTCCTATTCCCTATCCCTTCTTGAATATTTCGGGGGTGTACTAGGAGAGGCAACAGAAGGACATATCTCTAGCTTAGTTCATTTTTGCAGAGCCCAATAGTTCTGCAGGGACACACAAATCACTCTGTATTTTTTAGTCACCTACTGTGTACATGCTATTTTGCCAGGTGTTGAAGGAAGTATAGAAACATGAATAATCTCAACCGTCATGATCCAAGGATATGGGGAAAGAGGGGGAGGGCTCTGATAATTTCATCTTCCTCTCCCAACTGAAGGTTAACACATATAAGCCAGAAGTCACTTATATTTCATTCTGGAAGATTTCCCTTAGTGGTCTGGGTTAGTGCACATTGCAAATAAGTACCCCCAAAATCTCTCAGAGGATTTTTCATAATCTTCCCTCTAGGAGAGAGAATAAGGTTGAACATTGTAAATATATATATATTTAACAATCCTACAGTAACAGCCAATGTTATTCACAGAAAGAAAAAAAAAAAGGACGTATTTTTATAAAGTCTCTATAAAGTTTCCGCCTTCCCGTCTGGCAGTTAACATCCAAGAAATCTTTCTCTACCTGGAGTGCCCTTTACCACAGTGAAACTAAGTCATCTGGAATGGAAAATCTTTGATATGCCTTTCATACCAACCTTGTGAAAAAAGATATACGTTTAAGTTTATGGCGACAAACAGTGTCATTATCTCCCTTTCTCTAATATTTAACCAATCTGAGCACTCAGGGGGAAAATGTTATCTGAAATCCAACCACTTTATACACATTCACTTGGTCTTCTTTTGACAATTCAACTAGCTTTTCTCACAAGTATCTCAAATACTTGTTTGGAAAGCTTTTCTCAAGTGGGTGTGCAAACAGGAGGAGGACTGTTCTTTAGCAATCCCTCCTTATAAGCCTCCAACGATCCTATCTTCTTGTACTTTAGTTAATGAAAAGATAAATATGATCTGTGCTGTGCCCAGCTGTGTTTTTCTTGCACTGAGGAATGCACAAAAGGAAAATTTCAAATCACACATTTATCAGTGAACAAGCTTGCTAAAGCAAATAGATTTCAACCTCCTGAGTTTGCTTCAATAAAAGATTAAACGCTAATAGGGCGACTCACCACACTCAACAGATTTATGAATAATCAAAGTTTGGAGGAAGGCCAGGCCGTTTAAGAACATTACCTTCCAAATAGTATGCCAATAGTATGTAGACATCTTCCCTGTAGCTAAGCAGCCATATTTCCTATCACACAATTCAATATTGACTGAATAATTGGCCTTTACAAAACATTTATTAAAATGCATCATTTACCACACAGCCAATGCTTGTTTGTAAATTTCAGGCAAGGAGGAGGATCAAAACTGGGGAAACACACAGGATCTTTCAAATTACTGAGTGGATTTCATGAGTGCACAGTGGCAAATCAGGTCTGGGATTATGAGACCAAGGGGGACTGAATTGTCAAGGAATTCTGTAAAAAATAAAGAGAACAAGCACCTTATCATGTCCAGTTTTTGAATAATACCTTGTATCTCTGAATGGTGCTACTCTGGGCATACACCAAGCTCATTTATGTTGGGTTTCCTTTTGTGGTCTCAGCTATTCCTTAGTGGCCAGGCTGCCATTGCTGCCCTCCTTTTCCAGATGAATACTCTCAGTCATGGAGAGTTTGTTGAATGCTCTATCTACCCCAAAGTATCAGGTTAAGTTAATGATTAAAGGAGGGCTGGAATCACAGGCAAAGTTTCTAACTCTCAAAAAGACTGCTTGCTTCTCTAACCTGTATCTTCATACCCAGCTTTAAAAAGGAAACTACCAGCAAACTGATTCCTTGTGATGGAAGTCACCTATGAAAAAATCTCCTTGCTAACAAATTCTGAATTCTGTGTGGACAAAATGCTAGAGCTAAAACGCGCTGAACTTAGTTCCAATGAGCTCAAAACACACTCATGGTGTGACTGGAGAATGAAACCTATTACCACATTTTACAGATTTGCTGTGGCAGAAAACACAACTGGATTCCAGTTCATCTCTTGCCAAATTAGAACATGTTTCCTAGTAGTTTGGGATCCTGCTCAATAAAAATCCTTGTCATGTGCTCTGTAACAGGAATTCTTCATCTAACCTTACTTAATGCCAGGAAAATGAAGGTATCATTTGCCTCTGGCTTCGAAGTATGTCTGGGGTAGGTTCTCAAATCATTTAAGATTTCTCTGACACCTCAGGCTAATTAATCTAGTTCTTTGGTGCTCTTTTTAGTTACATGAACATCTTTGGTTTCTTCAGTTTTACCTGAACTTGAAAAAAGAGAATAGGTTTTCATTGTGATACAACTTGTCATGAAGTGGACTCAGAAATAGATTTTGTCTAACTGGTGTCTCCATAAAATATCTATTTTTAAATTCACACTCACTTGGCCCACAGCGGAGGTGTTGTGGGCATTTTCCTAACACAGCCATTTAAAGAGAAATCATTTCACTGTGCATGTTCAAACGCACCCAACAAAAATGTGCAATATAAAGTAGTTAAATCACCACTTATGCTCCCTCCATTCCTTCTTCTGGAAGGAGATTTGATTGGGGGTGGTGAACACACAATTCAATATACAGATGATGTATTATAGAATTGTACACCTGAAAGCTATATAATTTTACTAACCAATGTCACCTCAGTAAATTCTATAAATAAATAAATAAAGTAGTTACAAACCCACAGACTCCCAACCAGAAAGGGACAATGTTCTAGCTTACTGTCTAATATCAGAATCTAGAAAATAAACAATACATTTCTAAAACCTGGACTATACCAAAGACTTGCATTTAGCTAGCTACCTCAGTTAAATTTACAAAAATTGTAATAGAGAAATGTTAGGAAAAGAGAATAAGAAAAAAAAATCCTCAGTACACAAACCAATTGCTCACAGATAAATGAAGTTCACCACAAGGAAATGTCAAGGTTCCATGTTATCTCTGTATATATGGGTATATACAATTTCTATGGTTTGTATATTTAATCATAATTTTTTAAAATATATTTTATTGATTTTTTTTTACAGAGAGGAGGGGAGAAAGATAGAAATATCGATGAGAGAGAAACATTGATCAGCTGCCTCTTGCACACTCCCTACTGGGTATGTGCCCGCAACCAAGGCACATGCCCTTCCCTGACCGAAATCGAACCTGGGACCCTTGAGTCTACAGGCCAATGCTCTATCCACTGAGCCAAACTGGTTAGGGCTAATTATAATTTTTAAGTTTATATATTAAATATTAAAGTCAGTGCAACTAAGAACACTCATATGCTAGAGGCTTTGAAAACTTCTAGAACCCTTTTAGAAAACAGGGAAATAAATTTTATAATATATATAAAAATATTAAGGTATTTACACTCTTGGCCTTGATAATTCTATTGTTAGAACTTTTCCTTAAATATACATCAATGACAGGTAAAAGCTATATTCATTAGTTTATTTGCCGTGGCATTACATTTTATAATAAAATAAATCATGCAAGAAACTAATAATAGGGGGAAAGTAAGTAAATTTCTGAATATGGATAGACTAAGACTTATAATTACAATAATAATTAGAAAGCTAATGCAAAAACAGCGGTCCACATTTATGGTAAAATATTATGCAAGAAAAAGTTGAAACTATAATAAATTTAATTAGGCAGAGCCAAGCAAAACTTTCTAGAGAGTGAAATTGTGTTCACTTCTGAAATTTTGTTCCAATCCTGTTTTCATGTTTTAAAAGTGGTGACAAGAAGTTGAGTTCTTCTTGGCCACACTCAAGCGTGAGGTATAGCCCTTCTTGGGCTAAGCACCCCGTGCATGTAGACAGTAGCAGGGACCAGACTAATTGCTCCAATGGGAGTCCATCCCAAGGACAGCTGTGCCCAAGTGCCACCTGGGTTGCATCTGGCTTCCTGAACAGGCACCGGACTCATACAATCCAGGTCTGGAAAGGATGCCCGCCCTCCTGGAGGGCCACTCTCTCCACATCAGAGGACTGTCCTTGACACACACTCCGAGTGCTGGCAGCCCCAGCCCGCAGCTCAGCCACAGTGTCACAGGGTGAAACTAGATTATCCTGACAAGGAGACACAGGCTCATCCCCAGGCACCCTTTCCATAGCATACCTATCCCAATGTCAAAACAGTCACATAATCACTGAATTACCAAGCCCAACAGCCGCTAATTGAGAAAACCAGGGAAGGAAAAGGCAACTCCAACGCTCCAAAGTTAAAACAACAACCACCAAAAAACGACTTTCCAAGTTTATAATTTTTTTAATGTCTGCATTTTAAAACCAGATATTTATTGCTCTCTTAAAATGTCTCAGGGTAGCATTTTTAGTTCTGCAACAGTGCTGCTAACATTCCAAGACCAGCTATCGTGCAACTGCCCATAAAAAAATTAACACTAGCAAGGCCATTTTTTTTCTGTGCTTAAGCTCATGCCAATGAAAACTACCCTATAGGCATAAACTTGATATTTCTGTTCACCACACATTAACCTAGAGTTCCTCCGGGTGTGATGCCCAGGTGACTTCTGCGATGCAGATTTCTAAAACTCTGGCTGGAAACCTGAATGACTGAACACCCGCCTTGTGGCAGGGTACAACCACTGGTCTTCTCTTATTTGACCCAATCTGCACTCAGGCTTGGAAGATTAACCCTTGGGCAGTATGAATTCACACTGCTAAACACCGAGGGAGTCTCTCCTGAAGCTTGTGAAAGTGCCTTGGTTCCCAAAGTAGGACCCAGGGACTACTAGGGGTCTGACACGAGTCATGAGAGGCAAAGAGAAGAAGTGGCTGAGATGGGAGTTGGAGCGAGACACAGGCTCTGGAGGGAACAGAATCGCAGACTCCTGGAGCTAAAGCAAACCTTGCTGATCATCTAGAATAACCCTTTCAATGCACCACACCACTAGTTAGTGACAGGAACTCAGTCTAGCTTTCTTTCTCCTGCCCCAGAATATTTTGAGGTCAGAGAAATAGGGACAGAAGGAACTTAGCTATGGAGAGAACTATAATATCTTACAAAAGAAACATAACAATAAATGAGGACAAATTATTCTGTATCAAGATAATTCCTAAAACATTTGGATAAGGTCCTGGTGTAATTTTTTGGGTTACACCTGGATATTGAGAAACCATCTCAGAAGCTGGTGGTGGGTGGCCACTTCACAGCGAGAGTGTTAAGACCGGGGCAAGCAGACCATTCACATACGTGGCTGGCCTCCTAGGACTTTGAAAGTCAGGGGCTGCGCATTTAGTTCAACGTATACTTTTAAACGACTCCCCCTGGTCTCCATTCCTCACCCTTTTGAACGGAGAGAAAAGAGTCCTAGAGTGGGCACCGGGTGCAGGAGGTAAACCCTGTATGAGGTGAGCCCAGGGAGGAGGGGAGGTGGTGAGGGCTAGGGGAAAACATGAGCCAGGGGCAGAGGAGAGCAAGCTGGATGAAGAGACACATCTTACCCCATTAACTTCTTCTTGAAACATCTACCAAACACAGTAATACGAAGAAGAGATGGTGAGCTACAGAAGAGGAAAATCGCTTCCAAATAACAAGATTAAGTTAGTTGTACTTCAGCTGCCCCCATGCTGTTTCATATGAACATTCAGATGTTTATTAAAAAAAAAACATTTGCACAGTGTACCTTTGCCACAATTCAGAACATCTTTACAATTCAGAACATCTTTACAATTCAGAACATCTGTCAAAAAGCAAGGTATACAAAGTATATACTACACGGTTTTGTACATCTGCCCCCCACCTGCGCATTCAAAACCCCAGAGTAAATTTAGAAGAGAATGTTTCACATCTTAAAGCCATATACAGTGCAGGGGCCCTCGACCAAATTACCTGTCTCTGTTGCTGAAGTTCTCATCGCAAAGAGTGAAAATCATCATGCTCCCAGATAGATAGAAGCAAAGGACATCCGCGCAACATAACCAGGAAGAGAACATGGGTATAGCCCCCACCGTTAATACTAAAACTGGTCAATAATTATCTAGGCGGTATCAGTTATGTTCTCATCCTGGTTGGCCTTTGAGTAAAGAGAAGGGGCCTGTGAGCAGGGCTTGGGAACGCTGCGGCATCTCTGTAGGACTATTATCTCGGGCGGCATGTGTGAAGAATAGGGTGGATACAGCACGCAGCCCACATGTTTACTGCTTCCCCATCCTACCCACTTCTGGGGAATCATTGCACATCTTAATTCCATTCCAAAGCCCCAAAGGGCAGCAGGAAGTCCCTACTCACTGGTAATTTGCTCTTGGAAACCCTGGGAGAAAGATGAGCTTTGTCCCAATGTGCCAACTCATGTCTGTGCGGTGGCCACTAAACCAGCGTATCCCCAAAGCTGGACAGACAGGAAGGAGTGTGTCACACCTCTCCAACGTTCCCTAAAGATGAGTAAGGATTACTACAGATTTTAGGATCTGCCTGTTTTTTAAGAAAGCAGAGATACATACTCAATAAACATCATTTGTTTCAATGTAATTGAATTTGATCTCGAGAACTAGGAATCTAAGAAAAAGCAAACCTGGAAACTTTGTTTTTTAAAATTTTATAAGGTTTTTAAGCATTACATTTAGTGGGGTATCATTAGTTAATAACGGTATATAATTTTCAGGTGTCTAATTCTATAAATCATCACTGGTATATTCCTTCGTGTGTTTACCACTCAAAGTCTAGTCTCCTTCCACTACCATTTATTTCACCCTTTTTACCCTCTTCCCATCTGGTAACCACCATTCTGTTGTCTGTGTCTATGCAAACTTTTATAATATGCTTCATGAACTAATTATATCTTTCCATTTCACAGCATTACACTGTTTTTCAAATGTAACTTTCCAAAAATACCTACTAATTGAAGGCAGCATGGAGGTTGAGCAGAGAAAAAAATCAAAAGGTCAAGGCAAAATCAACCCTGAACCACATTATTAGAATTTAAATTTCAGAGGCAAATTAAATAATGCTAAATAGAGAGGCAAAGGGATAGTTTTCATGTGAAAAAGCTATAGCACAAATGTTACATATTCTTTAGTTCTATATGAATATGACAAAATGACCAAATAGCTTCACTATCACATGACTATTGAAATTGAAAATTATTAAAATAAATACAACTAAAAATTCAGTTCCTTATTTGCACTAGTCACATTCAAGTGCTCAGTAACTACATAGGACTGGTGGCTATCGCATTGACTATAGAACATTCACCACTTTAGAAAGTCCTGTTGGACAGCTCAGATGCCAGAGCTCATAAAGTGAGCATAGATATACAATACTAGAGGCCTGGTGCATGAAATTCGTGCATGGGTAGGGTCCCTAGGCCTGGCTGATGATCAGGGCCGATCTGCAGGGCAACCAGTGGGATGATGGGGGCGGGGCACTGGCACTCGCCTTGGTGGCCTGGTGCCACCCGCTCACCGGCCCCGCCCCCCGCCGCCACCGCCTGTCTGGGCCTGCGGGCTGGGGGCAGCTCCTGTGTTGAGCGTCGGTCCCCTGGTGGTAAGTGTGCATCATAGTGATTGGTCATTCCCCTGGTCTTTCTGCTGTTCAGTCGATTTGCATATTAGGCTTTTATTATATAGGATAAACTAAATAAAGGCCGTGGCTCCATAAAAGTTCACAATAGGGAGTAGCATATTCAAGCCATAAAAAAACAACAACACCCTTTTATTCTTGTTTTAGCTCAATCTTTATTTAGGGAGGAAAAAACATCTTTGAGTAAGCAGGGCAATACTTAGGCTGAGTAGCTAAATTTCAGGGAGAGTTCACACCGAAGTTGTTCCTTCAATGTGGAAAGGTACTGGTGGTGTGTGTGTGTGTGTGTGTGTGTGTGTGTGTGTACACATACGCACAAATACTCTCTGGGATATTCAAACCATCACCTTACACAGAGAAATATTCATCCTAGAAGCTACCCAATGGTATGGATGGCCCCCAGTAGCGATATTAAGATAAGGTGAGGACTGGCACCGTTTGATCTGACTTCAAAACAGATTGCTACAGGAAGGGTCATTAAACAGAAGAGAGCAAATGGACATTTTCTATCTTCACGGGGTTCAAAGAAATGTTGCTCAGGATTGAAATGGTTATCCAGGTGTTGTCATCGGGTCTGTTTTTGGCAGGTGTCCTACCTAGAGTATTTAGAGTATGCTCTATCTCGTGAGCAGGAGGGCTTGATAATGTCCCAAGGTCATCTTCTGTGTTGGAACATTGATATCCTAGTAAATATCTTAGTTTTCCAATGGCACACAAATGCCAATTTAAAATACACTATTTGATTTCAACCTTTTTGTTTTTTTTCTTTTTTATTGCTCCCACTTGATAATGTGTGTCCACATGCTTGCGCGTGCAGGGTGGTCACATGGTTATAACAGCTGTACAGAACTAAGGCTCCAGCAACTAGGCATTCAGTGTGGGTTACAGATTAAGTTGATCCATAAGGCTAGACACAACACAAAAATTTCAAAGTATACCTCATTCTAATTAGCTCAACTGCAATAAAATGAGAGAGATTATTTAGACTTGGTGATTATAAAGTTTCAAAACTATATGTCAGTTATATCAACTGATTGTTTACTAATGCAACTGAAATTCTTTGTTTTCAACACAGAGGACATCTCTAGTTAAAACTAGGGAACACTCACTGATATATTTACTTCTTGTGGATTATCTGGGGCTTTTACCGGTGGCTGAAATCCAAGTTAGGTTAAAGTAAGAGTCATTTTAATATATATAGCCTTTTGCAAAGCACTGTAACATGTAACATTGTACTTGTCTGCCGTGGCCACACAGCTTGGATTTTATGGCAGGTGATATTTTAAAAAGTGATATGAAAAAAAAAAGATCATATTAGTTAGGTCATATGCCTAAGGACTTCTACCTCAGTATTCATTTCTAAAATCTAATTTTAATTATACAAGTAATACATGAATGCACTTTTCTGGGGAAATCTTATGCGGTTTTACATATAAGGCTAAAGCCCCTTCAACCACAAGTCAACCCATGTCCTCTCTCCCCACCTCAGAGGCAACCACATTATCAGATGATGTGTACCAGATCTTTTCTATTCCTTTGCAACCATTCACACATATCCAAAAGGGCATACACAAGGAGATCTGGTGCATAGTAACAATAATAAACTATTGGAAGCATTCTGATACCCCAAAATTAAAGGCTACCCAAACTGTGATTCAAAAGAATGTGGTTAAGTCTATATTAAATAATTTGAAGTGTCTAAAATACTTGGAGAGCTGGCATGGAGTACTGTATATACACCAGCATAGTGGGTAAAAGACACAAACTGCATTACAAGCCAATTTATGTCATACACACACACACACACACACACACACACACACACACACTGACACCACATATTTTCTAGGAGTTCCAGGATCCCCTTCACTCTTTTAGGTCATGAAGATAATTTCAACCTGCCACCTTTAGAGTAAGAGAGGAAACAGGTATGTGTGTTTTATCTGAACCTCACCCCTTAGTGGCTTTCAAAGATAGTTCATTTTGTCCTTGACTCCATAAGCTCTCAGGGAGCTCAGACATAACCCCTCCCTCAAAGCAAAGAGGTGGGTAAGAAAGAAGAAGCCAACAAAATTGAATGAGCATAAACCCTGCTTTACCAGGTTTGCACTCTTTCATTTCCAGGTGGAAGCTTCTTGTCAGATAAATCGGAATTTATAGCAAAAGCAAGGAATCGTGCTCTACTGAGCAGAGAACCAGGAGGTGAATTTTAGTCCTGCTCCATCAGAGTCTCCTACTCGGGTACAGATCCAGTGCTTAACCTCCCTGCATCAGAGACATTGGACACAGCGTCTCTCATTATTTGTGCAGTGCCTAATGGGGGTGTTTTCTTCACGATCATGCGTGTCCTTACAAATGAGCCTTCCTTTGAAGACAAGCAAGAGATCAGATTAAGCCTTTCCATATATATTACCACTGTTTCCTCCTGGCTCATTGTTCTTTACAATGGCTAATTCTCAGAGGGGTCCCAGACGTGAACTCTGCTCTGACTACTAAATAAGACTGTAGCAAGGTAACTCACACCACAAAACATTCCTCTTGACTTCCAAGCAGGGTTTCTCCCAAAGAGATGCCCCTGTACCATCTGCTCCAGAAAAACGCAAACCCATTCCATTAATCATGTCAGTCGCAGAGTTTTCTTTTCTAACCCCGAAGAAATATTAATTATCCTCCTGGTTCCAAGTGCTTCCGAATGAATCAGCTCAGGTTTCCCTGGGTGGAGGAGCACCAGAGAGGCTACCCTGACAAGCACAGCACCAAGCCAGTTCCTGGAACAAGGTAAACTCTCAAGAAACATTTATTGAATGAATGATGGCACAGTTTCGCAAATACAATGGATAGGGATCTCATTTGTATGTTATGTTTATATTTTTCACCATGCTCTGTACCAATATAAACACAAATCCTCCCTGTTTCCTGCTCTCTCTTTAAAGAGCTGCATCACCCTTAAGCCTCCTGACATTTTCTGGGCTATCATCAGAATTTTGTGCTCATCCCAAGGAAAATCTTGATTTTGCCAAAATCTCTGGTGATTTAATCAGTGTCTGTATTGTACAAGTCCAGATCCAATCCTAAGTACCTATAACCGGGGTCCTCTTTTTTTAGCTCTTAAATGTAAATTTTAGACCATGGTGTGCCAAACTGATGCAGTACAAACTTGGTGGGCTTCCAAATGTATTTTGAGGATTGCAACATAAAAGTCAACAGAAAATAAAAGCTTTTGTATAATCTCCAAAACATTACTCTTTGAGGGTTGTTTCAAAAGGTTCGACGGAAAGCTTTATTAGGTTCATTCATACAACAAAAAGATTATTCACACGAATTCACTCATATTTTGATAACTAATGTACTAGAACGACAGACAACAAAATAAGAAAAAGGTAAAGCTGACTGGTCAAATGGAGCTCCTTTATATCCCAGGGAGCTCTGAGGGCTCCTGAGAGGTGACCGACTCATCCTCCGTCTGCCTTATCCACTGCTATAGCATTTATTTGACCTTGAGGAGACGAGTCAAATACTGGGAACTGATTCTTTCTAGAGCTGTTGAGACACTTGAAAACACACTCAGTACTTTGAGAACATGAACATTCCAACCATGAACCAGGTTGTACTGCTGGCCACTCCCAACTCCTCTCAGTAGAGGGCCACAGAAAGGCTCAGGTGTACTTGCCTGAGTTATTTCTGAATTAAAAAATAGGACAGCCTTCACCACCACCCTCTATTTCACAGAACTTCAGATGAAATTAAACTGAATGATCAGTTCAGGGTTAGCTTGGTTCACTCGAGTATGTTTCTACCTTGATTTCCACTTTGAATTTCTAAACATTTCCTCTAATACCTCACCTACTACCAAAATAATCAGTACCAACCTGGGCACCTTAGAGTCAAGCTAGGGTCCGACCACAAATCCCAATCTTTCTTATGGTTTGAGTCACACCTTTGCCTTGTACTTAGAATCAATGGTCTTGTTCTCTGGCTGGGACATTGAAATTCACTGGGTAAATTTCTTCAATACCATTCTCTCTCCGTCCTCCTGCTGCACAGACCAGATCAAGTTGCCTGTTAAATAGTTACTAAGTGGGAAATATGTGATACTGATGAGGAGTGAAGGAGAAGAGAGTGTGGTGGTAGTGGTAGAAGCACAGAAAGGGAAATGTGGGGAGCAGAAAAGAGAAGGAAAAAAAAGGGAGTCTTCTGGATTCCCATTAGTAGAAAGGCTAGAGAGTTCCACTCTAAGAAATTGAAGATATTCTGCATGTCTGTATAAATACATGGATATGTGTTTGTAGGTGTGAAAATATAACTGTATACACAATTTTGTTTTGTCATAACATAACCAAAGATAACGCTCTTTAGTTAATATCTACTGTAAATCCTGCTCAATGGTCAATTTACATCTTCATTAGCAAAAGTTGCCTGGTGATTTGCTATTTTGTTTCTTTTCTTAACCACAACCCAGTACTGAAAATCTAACTAGGACAAACTTACCCATTTGATTGTTGACATTTTTGTTGCTTCCCAAAAGGTAAAACCTCTGCAATTTTGCTTGCAAAAGCAAAGACTAGTGTTTCATTGTTTTTATAAATGGGCCAAGATTTTTTAAAGCACCCTCCTTTAAAGTTCTTCCACAGAGATCTCTCTGAAATGAACAGTAGTCCCACAGATAGAAATTATAAAACAGAGGCAGAGGGAAGAAAGACAAATGGATCAACAATCATTATCAGCCATAAGTCATCCAAACTTTAACTCTTCAGAGGGAAATAAAGTTGGCAAGAAGGGAAAAAATATCTGCAACATGCCACCGGAGGAGGCACAACCTGAAGCTGGAGACATCTTTTTCTCTTACTCGAAATATGCCAGTCGTTGGTCAAGACCAGCTAAATACACAGCTCTGCAACATCTGCAACTTTCCATGCATTTCTTTAACCAGAAAATGATTGTCTGGAGCAATTTTCTGTGAAATCCAGGCAACTATCAGAGCCTAATTAATTCGCTGCCTTTCAAGTTTCATACTATTCACCAATTTCACATACTAACCCAACAGGATTGTGGTTGTACCAGGCATCTAGTGTATCCATTCAACAACTATTTATTTTGTGCTTACTGTGTAAGAAACAGTGCTATGTAACAGATAAATACACACACACACACACACACACACACACACAATTCTAGAGCTTACTGCTTTCATGAAAGAAAAAGTTTATAAACACAATTCAGTTCAATTTAATGAGAGAAGTTTATAAGAAATAATTATGCAATGAAATAATGGAGCAGATTTAGAAATAAACTTTCATGGAAGCAAAAAAAGCAAAAGTGCTATATTTGGGAACTGTGGAGTATTTGGGGTGGACAGAGTACAGTCTATGTGAATGGGAATGGGTTATGGTCATGGTATAGGTTGTAGCTGGAGATGTGAATGCCCTTAATGTGCTGTGCTCAAAAGTTTCCATTCAGCCCAGCCTGTGTTGCACAGTGGGTTGAGCATTGCCCATTTTCCAAAAAGTTACTGGTTCAATTCCAGGTCAGGGCACATGCCTGGGTTGCAGGCTCAATGCCCAGTAGTGGGTGTGCAGAAGACAGCAGATCCATGTTTCTCTCTCATCCATGTTTCTATCTCTCTCTCTCCCTCTCCTTTCCTCTTTCTCTCTAAAAAAATCAACACAAATGTTGTTTTTTTAAGTTTCAGTTCATCCTGTTGAAAATAGAACACTGCTGTGGGCTTTAGCAGGATGAGATTATGTTTTAGACAGAAAGGACTAATAGCAATGGGGGAGTCTGAGGACAGGAAAGAGATGCTAACCTGGAGTCTGGGATTGTTGGGATGGCCCAGCAGAAAAGCAGTGATAACTAATTTCAAAACTTCTGCTTTGAATATCCTAAACATCCTGCACTAAGTCCCTCAGTAAGGCTGTCCGTAATCACCTCACATAGGAACCAGTTCTGATACAGAATCTTGCTATTCAAATTACAATCTGTGGATAAAAACATCAGCACCAACTAGAAACCTGTTAGAATGCAGACTCTCGGCCCCCACCCCAGAACTGCTGAATCAGAAGCTGCATTTTAACAAGGAAACAGTATTCACGTTAGTCACAGAAGTACTTAGGTAAAGGAAATATTTCTGGGCTTAGAAACAGCAAGGCCCTAGTTCTGTCACTTCTTGGAATTTCAATTTTTTTCTCCATAAAATTAGGAAACATATGTTGATTGGCTCTAAAGGTTAGACATGTAACCCATGAAAAAATGCTTCATGAACTCTAAAGCACATACTTGGCAGATAAAAGGTCATTTTATCATTGCGATTATCATGTTTTATAACGAAACCATATTTGTTCGTAAAAGAATTCTTTGAACCCTAAATGTAGAAATTGTAAAAGGAACAAATCTACCGAAGAAACACTAGAATCTGCCGGCCTGTGCAGCTCAGTGATTGAGTGTTAACCTATGAATCAGAAGGTCACAGTTTAATTCCCAGTCAGGGCACATGCCTGGGGTTGCGGGCTCAATCCTCAGTAGGGGGCGTGCAGGAGGCAGCCGACCAATAATTCTCTCTCGTCATTGATATTTCTATCTCTCTCTCCCTTTCCCTTCCTCTCTGAAATCAATACAACTTTATTTTTTGAAAAAAAGAAAAGAAACATCAGAACCTTAGTCACCAGGATTATTTAGTGTTATGGAAAGTGGGGATATTATTTCCTTTAAACTATATTGCTAGATTTCCAAGCCCCTATTAATTCACAAAAGCTACCTCCTCCCCTCTACTAAAACAAAGAAGAGGAGAAAGAGAGACTGTGTTAAGTGCTTCCCATTCAACAAGCCTATCTTTACCATATTTTTCCTGATTGAGTAACCATCATCTTTCAAAGTACACACATATTCCAGCACTTAAATAGGTTTCTGGAGAAGAATGTGGAGATGTTTGGAAGTACAGTACAAGCCTGTTTGTCTGAATTATCCTTCCTAAAAAGGAAATGATGATCAGCCAGATGGCCTTCTTTAGATTCCTTCAAGTGTTGGCTCCGAAAAACACTATTTTTAAGATCAAGCAAGTAGGCAGCATGCACAGTAGCCCATAAGGTGTGGTTTCAGAGATCACAAGTCTATTTTGCCCAGAAGCTTTCCCCTCTCAAATGGTGTTATATAAACACATCATGAGACTCAAATCTAGGGAAAAGATAATATTTCCATATAGGAGTCTTTTATAAAATATGTGCTGTTGCTTTCAGCTTTCGGCTGGGAGAAGGCTTAGGTGCAACTTTCCTCGGTCCTACTGAATCCAGTTCATCCAACACCAGCCACCTCCACCATGACACCAAAGTGGGACCCCCAACAAGATCAAAGTCATATACCTGAGGTGCACCAGTGGGGAAGTTGGTGCCATGTCTTCCCTGGCCCCTAAGATTGGCCTCTTGAGTCTGTATCCAAAAAAAAATGTTGGTGATGACATCACCAAAGAAACCAGTGATTGGAAGGGTCTGAGGATTACAGTAAAACTGACATTCAGCACAGGCAGGCCAGATTTATCTAGAATCTTCAGTCTCGGCCCTGATCATCACAGCCCTCAAAGAACTACCAAGAGACAGAAAAAAGAAAAAAACACCAAACAAAACATTAAGCAAAGTGGAAATACCACTTCTGATAAATTGCCAACATTGCCAACAGATACAGCACCAATCTTGAGCTAGAAAAGTCTCTAGAACCATTAAAGATATCCTGGGTACTGCCCAGTTTGTGGGCTGCAATGCTGATGGCCTCCACCCTCCTGACATCATAGATGACATCAACAGTGGTACGGTGGAATGCCCAGCCAGTTAACAACCACAAAGAAAAATATTTCAATTAAATATCATTTGACTATATCTCTATATCTATATCTCTATATCTACATCTATATCCTACCTAAAAGAGGGTGATATGCAAATTAACCATCACTCCATCACAAAGATGGCAGCACCTAGTCCTCTCAGCCCAGCCGGAGTCCCCCAGTCCTGGGGGAGCAGCCACTGAGAGCAGGAAGTGTGAGTGTTCCACCCCGGTCATGGAGGGCCTCTGGGCAGTGGGCACGGAGCGGCTGGGGGGGGAGGGGAAAACGCTTGTGTCATCACCCCGGCGATGAGGCAAGTGTTCCACGCCCAGCCGCGGAATGCCTCTGGCCAGGCCAGGCATGGGACTCTTACATCATTGTAGGCCAGGCTGAGGGACCCCCCCCCACACAAAGTACACAAATTTCATGTACTGGGCCTCTAAAATATATATATGCTGTCAACACACAGGGTAAAATAGGTGAAGTGATTGACAAGTCCAGATTGGTAGTTAGAAAATGGTCACAGGGACATAAAATACAGCATAGGGAATATAGTCAATATACTGTAACAATTAAGTATGTGCCGGGGGAGCACTCTGTACAGTAATAAGATTGTGTAACCACTATGCTGTACACCTGAAACTAATTCAAAATATTATTAAATGTAAACTGAAATATAAAAATATATACATATATGCCATTTAGTGCATCGTCCACATGTTAATGAGTTTATTAAAGTAGGCAGTTTTTATTTAGCAGCTCTGAAGGAAAGAGACAGAAACTACTTGTTGGTTTATTCATTCGTTTATTAATTCTTTTGCTGAATATTCATTAAGTTCACAAATGTGCCAGACTCTCCCTCTCAATAAAGAGCCAAATAAGATGGAGAGGCGCTCTGCTCAGGTGGAGAGTATAACCTGGAATGCTAGTCCTCAAAAGTTTATCATCACGCACCCTGTCAATAACACTTTTTGAGCATGCATTCCCAATAGACATATATATTTATTTATAAATTATTCACTATGCTACTTTACTAACATATGGAATATGACATAATAACCTTAATATGAATATTATATTTATTTAATGATAGTAAAACAAGGCTTAATTTTTGCTATCCCCCAATAGATTATCTTCTATAACCCTTGGCATGTGGGCACCCTCTTGGGAGACCAGTCTTTTAGAGTAATTTCTATGACAGGATTTTTTCCAGGGGGACAGTATTTTCCAGAGTATATGATATTTCAATCACCTCCAGAATTTTAAAATAAGAGAAATTATATGAGTTGTTCAGAAACTCAATCTACTTTTTCTATGCATGTCTAGTAACTTAAATTGCTTCTAGAAAACAGTAGATGTCTAGTAAGTAATTACTATATGGAATTGAGGGGAAAAGAGAAGAATGAGGGATGGAGGGAGAGAATGAGCACATGCAATATAAAAAAGAATTATTTTTACAATAAGAGAAAAAATAGCTTGCTTGCCAGGAAAAAATAATGAGTTACCTTAGTTATTAAAATAATAATAATAGTAATAATAATAAAACAAAATAAAATTCATATGTGAAAGAACCTATCTCCAGCTCACTTCCATTTGGCAGGCTGAAATATCTAATCATAAATCTCATCTCCAGAATTTCTGGGTACAATTTTACTGGGTTTTCTCTCTTTTTTAATGGACAATAAATTAATTTTACTATAAATAATCAAATAGTTTTTGAAATGCATTTATATGTAGGTTCCTTAAAATTATTTACCTTGCCCATAATTCACTGAAAAAGGAAATGTTGATAGATATAGTTACATAGTTACAGGGCCTCATAGCTGACACCTATAACCATTTCCTTTGTTTAAAATCAACCGTATTTTCTTTGTGGCAAATGACTTCTACTGATAGTTGGTAATACTAATATTTGTGTCATGTTATCAAAAGCATTTCCTAAGAGTCATGGTTTCAGTGTTATCAATAATATATTTATCTGTTACATCAAAGTTTTGGTGTAATAAACTTATCGCCATTTCCACTAGTTTCCCCCACGCTCGCTGTCGGTTTGGACAAAAGGTGCTTTGTAAAGTGTGTCCCCATTCGAAACAGTTCCTTCAGGTGCACAGACCAGTGCCAGGCTCTGGGTGCAGTTTTCTCTGTTGAGTTCAGAGCTCCCCCATCACGACTGCGCGGAAGAGCCTTCCACCCTCTGAGAACTATGCAAGGAAGGCAGGTGATGGCTAGGTTACCAGTAGGAAGCTGTCTTATGATGGCCCAAGGCTCACCCATAGGCAATCTCCTATGGAGCAGCCTGTCGGGAACCCCTGGGCCACATCCTAGCAGCCTCCTCCAAGGCTTGGGAATCCTGAGTATTTAGATGAGGACCACTGTGCCCTCTGGGCAGGGATGGACTCCTGGGGAAAGTCTATTTTGGTCTCAGCCTAACCCTGAGGCTCTCCAAAAGTCCAAATTGATGGAGGAGAAGGATTTTCCCAGGAACCCTTCTGTCCATCCATAAGCAGGCCTCTCTCACAATCCGAATCTCAAAGCGTCCCTAAATCTCCAAGGAAATCTTGGCAGCAAAAATGCTGGCATTCTTTCTGAAGTGTGTGTGCACACAAAACACATGCACATTTATTCACAAATATGTACACACAAGTATATAAACATATCTATATCTATGTCTAATTTGTCTGACTTATAAAAATTGTATATGGCAGATCTTATTATTCTCTTTTTCTACAAAGGACATAGGGGCTCACGGATCTCTAATTTATCAACAGCCCCATTGCTAGGTCTCCAATGTGCCCCACACAAGCGAAATAACAAAATTCTTATTACATAATCGTGTCATTTTTTATGTAAGTGCTGCTGTCTTTATAGCTGAGTTTTGTGTGCACATACCACAGCCCTCCTTCCAGGGGCCTTGGGGTGCTCCCCACCTTCTCAGGCAACGACTCCCCCTTTCAGGAAGTGGGAGAGGAGAAGCTGCCGTGCCCAGCCTGACCCTCGACGTGGCCCCCACAGTGTGAAAGGAGGCTAGTCCCCAGCGGTGACTCTTTCATCGCCAGGAGAAATCTGACCCTTCTTTCAGATGTGTGGAAAAGGTGAAAAAGCCTTTTTTTTCCTTTACCAAGTATTGGACTTGCATTCCTTCCCAACTAACCCCCAAAGGCCCTTGGGAGGCGTCTGGGCCATTATGAGAAGTGTTTGTAGAGCCCCTTCAGGGCCGCAGCGGACAGGCGGTGCAGACACAAACCGAGCAAGAGCAGCCGGCCTGCAGACAGCAGCAGGCCCTGCTTCCGCGGCATTCTGACAGTGCCTTTTCAACACGTGGACATTGTTTCTCGGCGCAGCCATCCCATGGTCCTGGCTAAGTCTTCCATGTCCCACAGACCCCACCAGGGCCTCCCATCCCACCCTGAAGAGCACGCGGCACTCCCCGGGCAAAGGCATCCTAGGAGAAGCTGGCCTGGGACCGCATCGTGGTTTGTGTTCAAACACCCTGGACGCCCGGACTCGCAGGCTATCACACATCGCAGCCCCACACTTCCTTCATATCTGGTTTCTTGCACAAGTTCAACCCGGTGCATAACTGGGGTAGGCAGAGCAGGCTTGGGCGAAAGGTGAAAGACGCGAAGGAAACCTCCACTCCAACAATACCGGTAAAAAATATTCTGATTAGTGCAGATAAGATGTACTTTCATTTTCCTGCGAGTTTTATCTTTATAAATAGGCTGCACCGTCTATAAGGAAAGGCTTAGCCGAGTGTTTTTGGAGTTGGTTGTTCTTTTCAACTAGCATGTGCCGTGGTGTTTCCTTGGGGGAACACATTCCAATTTCTTAATGGGGTGTAATCAGTAACATGTTTGCTTCAGGCCTTATAATGATGATGCTGTTAACTGCATTCATCAAAAATCCTTTAAAACAGCTGTTTTCAACCAACTTTCGCTGTGAATATACTTTTGTGTGTTTAATGTACTTGGCAAGCCCTTTAAGAAAGCCCTTGCCTACTGTTTTATTTGTTTCCACTTATGAAAACATGCGTTCACTGTGAAAATCAGATGCATTTGTAACGTTATCAAGGCCCCCGCAAGAAAAATGACCCTCTCTGTCATCGTCGGCAGCCGCTGAGTCATCTCCACGGATGAAAATCTGCTTTGAAGAAACGTGCATTTGTTTAACCATAAAATGAGCAGCCACTCTTTTTCAGGCAAAAAGTGGAATGAACATATTTCTAAAGTTATGTATCCTGAAGTTTAGAGATAGAGATAGAGATGATAGAGATAGATAGAGATAGAGATAGATAGAGATAGAGATAGAGATAGAGATAAAGTTGAGAGAGAGAGAGAGAGAGAGAGAGAGAGAGAGCCAGCCATTGAGACAAGGTCCAGAAGCAAAGATTTCCCACTAGGCCAGTGTGTGTTTAGCTACCTGGGAGAATCCTACCCCAAGTTGTGGACCAAGCCCTGATGTCTCTATCACTTATCAGGCTTCTGCTCTGAAATGCAAGAATTATCCTCAACTCAGAGCCATAGTAAGGACAGAACACCTTCCTTTTCTTGTAACATTATCCAGCCAGGAAATAGGCAGCCAGTACAAATGGTTGGTTGAAGTCTGGTCTTTGTTTTCTGTCGTCCTCAGTTGACAATGCTTGCTGCAAGGAAGCAGGCCAAAATAAAACTGCCAACCACCATGTTGTGTGAAACTGTAAAAGCAGGAAAAATTCCCTTGTGCTTTATGCCCACCAAACCCCCAGAGTAGATAGGATTGTTGCTATATTGCAAATGAATTAGCGTATACTGTTATAGATATTTTAGTAGTCAAGGCATGCGATTAAAAAGCAAGCAAGCAAACCATGACAGGCTCCTATCACGGGCATTTATTTGCTCGCCACCTGGTGAGTGCCGGGGGTGGAGGGGGTCCCTGAAACTCCAGGGCCCTGGAAAGGCTCAGATGCTGTTCTGCCTCCTTATGCTAATCTTCCCGATTATGAAATGATCCCCCAAACCCCAATCACTGGGAAGGGAGATGCTTCAACAATCCGAGAAACCTAGTGCATTGTTGACTTTGCCTCTTCCATGAGTCCTAAACAATAAACCTTACAACTTTTCTTGTATGATAGTGAATGCCCAACCCCAGCTCAGCCGGAGTCCTATTTCCTGGGCCCTGGGAAGATAGAAAATATCACATTTCTATTTCACTCGACCCTTTCACTCTCTCTGTCATGCTTCGCTGCCTTTACAAGTCACCATTTCACTGTTGCAACAAAGCTTACAGGGACTCTAACAGGTGAGGCCTCCAGCAAACAGGGGAACGAGCGGGCCTGGGAAGCAGGCAGAGGACCACGCCGCTTATCTGCGTGTATCTCGCCGTTTCTTACCACAAGGCCTGCTCCATGACAGCCAAGCTATCCCGAGGCAATGGCTCAGTAATAAGATACACAACAAATAATGGGCTTTTTTTGCTGGAAAAATATATACTCAGGTAATTAAATTGTTAACATGATGGATGGCCTTATTTTATATTTGAATTCAAAGTGACTTTCTGTATCACTCAACTAAAATGGCCTGATGTTACAAAAAAAAAAGAAAAAGAAAAAAAAGCAAAACATAACTCCAGAGAAATAGAAATATAGATTTTTGTTCGTGTTAAAAACAAACATGGGTAGTTTTCACTGGGCTGGGTCATAATATTTCCCTGAAACGCATGGAGCTGGCGTTCAAATTTCATATGCATGACTTCTCATTCCTAATTTTTGGTAGCATATCCTAAAAGGTAAGGCTGTAGAAAAATTTTCCAGTGGATTCGCTTTGTTTTATGCAAGCAGAATAAGAACATGTTAGAGAGACCTATTGTTCATAAGGTTCCAGAAGCAAGACCCTAGTGCCTGGGTTTAAAATGTTAATGAACATCCATTTTGCCCACGTGGAATCCCAAATGACAATATGTTTTCTGCCCAAGGCAGGATTCTGACTAAATCAATAAACTACCCTAAGTTTGATAAAAGTTTTACAAAATATCCAGGACATTTAGAGTAATTGTTAACATCTGTTCATTATTCAACAGTGTGCGCAGGTTTAGAAGCCAGATAAATATATTTATTCATCAGCAGCCAGCATGTCACTGCTACCTCAGTGGTGACATAAAACAGTAAGACATTAGAACTTGCCTTAGTCTTGGGTTCAGAGAATACAAATGAACCATTGTGGGGGGAAAAACGAAAAGTTAGGCTTTCTCCATTTTTACACTGAGAGTGAGAGAGATACACGCAGAGAAAGAGAAGGGGGGAGGAGAGGGGGGGAAAGGAGCGAGTTAAAAAAAATCTTGATAATTTACTTGGAATGGAAAACCTGGGGAATATGCAGGAAAAATAAATAAATAAGTGAAAGTATAAATCTTCGGAGAAGGGATCTAAAGACATCAATCATTGCTGCAACATGAAGAGCATTTTTCTTGCTTATTCTCCACAACACAATTCAATTTTGATTTCTTCTTTTATTTCACAATGTAAGAAAGTTATGTCTACACTGGAAGAGTAAAACAGGCTTTTGAAAATAACATTAAAAAGGTTCTCTCTAGCAGAATGAAATCAGTTCTTTGAGAATATCCACCAATTTACAGCTGGTTTGTCCTAAGTCAAAAACCAGCTTCAGATTCATTGTTTAATAGTAACAAGAAAATATTAACCAAATCATATTCATGATTATTGGCATCTTATGGGGCGGGGAAGCACGTCGAGAGTTTTTATGTGGGTGTTTGTTGTTGTTTTATATAACCTGGGAGGTGAGTGTGTGTGTTCCAAGTGCCCTTCCAGTAGTCTCAGTGACCTCTAATGATGCTAATAGAGCTCAAGTAATGTGTTCCTTGAGTATCTGAAGCTGAGTTGATTATTAACTTTCAACTACCTTGCATTATCCTCAATCATGATTGGGTAAAATTGACTGAGTAAAGTCACCTCAAGGCTTACCTCTTTAATGAGGGAATAAATCTGACAATATGCCATCAACTTTAATACAATCCACTAACATCAGGCTTAGAAATTGTGAACTTGGCCTATGAAATGTGCAAAGATTCCAGAAAAGGGGGTTATAGTAGAAGACAGTCATTGGTGAACATTGTTGCATTTTACTGAAGTGCAGGTCTGTAAACTCCACTACCAAAGTGTGCACAATGAATTTCACATGAAAGACATTTAATAAAAGTTGGTTGAATTGAATACCTAGAACAATACTATCTACATATATATAAAAGCCCAGTAACTGGAACAGCAGAACAACTGGTCACTATGATGTGCACTGTGGCAGCCAACCAGCCTGATCTGGGCCCCAATCAGCCCTCCCCCAACCTCCTGCGGCCCCTCCCCTCAGACTGCCCCACCCTCAATCAGCCCTCTCCCCCAATCGGGGGTGGGGCCAGCTGGTCAACCTCCTGCATCCCCTCCCCCCACTGGCCTGGCCAATCGGCCCCATCGGGGTAGGCAAGCCTGACCCCACCGTGCACAAATTCGTGCACCCGGCCTCTAGTACTGTTATGTATATAAGTATCCAATACAATCTAAGAGATTTGCTGAAAACACTAGATATTTCTATGAGGACCAGAAAATTAGCAAGGTAGAGATGATAAAATTAATATTGATGCTAGCAGTGATGCTATCTAGCTAATTAAAGCTGTAAAAGAAGCAAGAGCCTCTTCATGGATTGTTCTGTTAACTAACCTGTAATTATATTGTCAATTGCATTAACTTCATTGCCAACTAATAGAGCAAGTTTCAAGGGAGGCAGCCAATGTTGGGATGGTTATTTATTTTTATGTCCTAATTAATCAGTACTGACACCAAACCACATCCTTCCTCCTTGCTCATTATTTAAATGACCCATTTATATGGATGAACCTCTTTGCTTTGTGCATTTCATTATCACATTAACATGCTTTCAAAACAAAAACGGTTGTTTCTGCTTCAGCAAGTACTTTGAACAGTCACTTGAGCTACTCCTGACAGGCTATGCAACCCTCATCTCCCTCGGCATTTATACTGGAGTTTTAATGTAATCAAATAATCACAACTTGGAGGAAAGAAAACAATCCCTGATGAGCTTTGTAGTGCTAGATTATGGGTGGGAGGAGGACTCAGTTTAAGAAATAAAAGCAGGAATTCTAACTTTTCATCCAAGGTTGGGAAGCGACTTTTATATAGCTAGTCATTTATTTGTGTCTCATATCTGAAAACCTGAAAATAAAACCTTCAACTGAATAAAGTGAAAATCTATTGGAATCATCAGAATGAAATACTGTATAATTTTAAAGAAACTCTTCGAGTCAGTCTCTGTGACATGTTTCCCCCCTAGTGAAGGCTCCTGGAGATGTGTTAACTATTTCAAGCAGCTGTACCTTTGCCCTCTAATGAAAGGTTCTATGCTCAGACTACATCTTGAGAAGCCAACCTCATTCACCTTAAGCATATCAACCCTGATATCACCCTAGAAAATGGTGTTGGACAGAGCACAGATGCCTTATTATGTCTTTAGGAGAGGTCTTTCTGCCCAAATTTTCCTTAGAAAAAAGGAAGCATGATACATCCAAATCTTAACAAGGTCTCTATATTATGGAGAACACACTCAAAGTACTTTTGGGAAAAACACATTAGCTGAAAAAAAAAACAACCTGAAATCAAAAGTTGGTTTGGATGTTTACAGATGTCACCTAATGGAATCATTTTTAAGAAGAGTTAACAACATTTCACCCATATTTATTAGCTATCCCTTTGGATATGATCTCACAATTGCAAATGTTTGATGGATTGCACTGTCACTTTAAAATGACCTTTAAAAGAGTATAGGAAAAACTTATGTTGTGGTGTCCATGAGTGGGCCCCCACAGGACACATTTAAAAAAACAAACAAAAAACAATAGGTCTAAATGTAACATGATTGTCTACTTGGAACTGAGATGAACTTCCTAGTGATAGGCACATATACAGATGTAAAAAGTGATATGCCCCTGATACTGTGGTTATAAATTTTAAAATATGCTCTTGGAAACTGTTGGTAATTCAAAGATAAACTTAAGTGATGATGATTATGTACATTTTATACAATTTTTTAAAATACTAGAGGCCCGGTGCACAAATTTGTGCACAGGTGGGTTCTGGTCAGACCTCTCCGATGGGGGCCCATCAGGCAGGGCCGGTGGGGGGGAGGGTCTGTGGGTGGTTGGCCAACTGGCCCGCCCCTGACCTGGGTGTTGGGGGCTGATTGGGGGCGGGGCTGGCCAGGGGGAGGGGCTGCAGGTGGTTGACTGGTTGGTCCCAGCCCCGATCAGGATGTTGGGGGCCAGGCTGGCCGGGTTGGGGCCCAGATCAGGCTGGTTGGCTGTTGCAGTGCATATCATAGCCAGTGGTCATTCTGGTCATTCAGCCATTCGGGTCACTGGGCTTTTTATATATATATTTTTTTTTTATTGATATTTTATAGAGAGGAGGGGAGAGGAATAGATAGTTAGAAACATCAATGAGGGAGAAACATCGATCAGCTGCCTCCTGAACACCCCCTACTGGAGATGTGCCCACAACCAAGGTACATGCCCTTGACCGGAATTGAACCTGGACCCTTCAGTCTGCAGGCCGACGGTCTATCCGCTGAGCCAAACTGGTCAGGGCAACATTTTAATTTTGAGTAGAACTATGCCATGATAATGGAAGAAAACAGTATTCCTAGATTCATAAATACTATAAACATCCTCTCATAATGGTAAAAAATCATTTTTGAGTTTCTGGTTGAGTAACATCACTCATCACTCTATATTTGGGGTCCTCTGGGGGCAGAGACTCTACTTGGATATGGTGGTGGTTTTCAGATTCCATCCTGATGAAAAATCTTCAATTTATAGACTGTATCAAACAAACAAAATCATTACTTACACTCCACATTTTCATTTACTTTTGGTGGTTTTCTCACGTTTTCAACAGTTACCAGCCACCTTCCTACTATGCCTCCCTCCTCTGCGGTCTAGGAACTCATTTATGCTGAATTCCACTTATTACAAGGAAATCCTTCTGTATACTTTACCTAAATCCCGAATCCTTCAGTTAAAGCTCATTTCATATTATTCAGACTCCTGTGAACAGTAGTCCAACATCATCCTCTTTATGGGAAAAACCCATGATTTGAAAATAGTCAATAAATCACTCTTTATCCTTCATTTCCCCCACTTGAATAAGCCTAACTCCCCAGGGCTTTCCCCGTAGTACTCAACCTCCAACTCCCCATCAAGGCACAACTGAGTTCCTGGGAGAATTAGTCATATATTAGGATTAATTATAACATTACATATCATATAAGACTATAATGATTATTAATTTTAAATAGTGAATACAATTGCCATAAAACCTGGCTTAGGCCTTCCTCTAAGTTCCTCAGGAAATTCTCAAATTTCTCCTCAATTGCCTCAGCCTACTTCAGAAATGCTCAATCCTTTGTGTCAGTGACAGGGGAGATCAGTTTATATTTAGGAAAAGTAGGCAAATGTCTGGTATGGAACAGATTAAAACCAAGGAAGTTTGTTCCTTCATAACCTAAGCCAAGATTTCTAACGTTGAAAGGCAACTTAATTAACCCATTTCATACGGTCATCATCAGAGCATTTATTATGAAAGTGGGCTCCATTTCAAGCCTCACATGTATAAAATTTTCTGAAACACTTTTTTTAAGTAGAACGTACACAGTAACCCAATAAATGTTTGCTCTGCTTTGTTTGGGGTGGAGATGGCTATTCTGCATGTTTCACATCAGGCATTACATTCTCTATCTCAATTAGAGTGTCACCTTGAAGATCAGGTGTCCAAATCTGCACATGTTGATCAGCTACATACTACAAGGCAAAAACTCAAGAGCTTATATTTATTTCAACAGATTCATATTTTTAACGTATTGCCTAATTTTTGTGGGTGAGGCATGAAACATGACCCTTAGTTAGACAACTGATAGGATGTTTTGCATTTTAAAGAGGTAGCACTGGTAGAGGGTGAATCAGCATGCATTTACTGTGGAATGATAAATGTTGCTTCAGTGCCCCTTGCTGAAACTCATGATTATAGTTTGTTGATAATCCCTTACTTTTTGTTTTCTGAAGATGATGCTAGAATCCTACTGTGAGCTCTGTGCTAACCCTAGAAGATGCAGGCAAGTTCCAGTGTATCTCCTAGGACCTTAGTGTCAGATTCAAATGAAAATTAAGGAGGGCCCTGAAAAAAGCTAGTAAGGGTCACTGGATGCGTGAAATTAGGGTGGAAGAAGGGGGAGGGATTTCTGGCAGGGGTTTCTCCACCCAGTGACCATTCAGAGTTCTCTAAATCAGTCTGATAGGATATTGAAGATTGGAATTTAGGTATTGCAGAATGTTTGCAGGCTCCCAGGCAGTGGGAAAAAAAATATCTGGATCAAATTATATTCAATTCAGAGGCATGTGGGGCATTCTAATGATTTCCATTACCCCTGTGGTCATCTTGGGTGGTGCAGCTCATTAAGGTTCAATCACAAAAATTAGGACTCAGAGGATGTCAGACCTGAGAAAGACCCTAGGTAGGCCACCAAAGCTCACTGAGATGAAGTGACTTGGACAAGGCCATCTTCTAACAATAGTCCTTACCTCCAGGACTATAAAACAGGTGGCTAATGCTTATCTTCTAAACAGCTATCCCAGCAGGAGTTCACTGGAAAAAGTCAACAAAGTGTGCAAAGATTTGGAGAGAAGAGTTGCCTATCACCAACACTGTCTGCTAGTCCAAGCCCCCATCAAACACTTTCCTGGAACTCCAGAGTAGTTTCCTGATTCACAATCATGCTTCCATGTGTAGCCCGCCAATCACTGACTCTCCAGAATCACAGCCTCCGTCTGCCCCACTTCTTTTTCCAGAGGCTCCTGTATGTCGTAACTCTGCCCAAGTAGAACCTGACCTCTTTGGACAAGGCTTTCTGCAGTCGACGTTTATATTTATGTCTGATTCTATCACCATGCCATATTGAATCCCGACCCACAAATATTCGTTCCCCTCCCCCTGGCTCTGAAAAATATTTTCCCAGTCTCTTCTTCCTATTCTAGAAGATTGTGATTAGCATAGCTTAAATAGTTTACCTTTTCATTTTAAAAAAAAGCTTCATATATGAATGTCACATTGTAATTGAGATTGCTAATATTCAAATTGTGTGCCTGTGGTTCCTCAGATACCATTGGTGAAAAGAGGTGAGCACAAACATGAGGTTTTGAAACTCCTACCCCCATTTTCACCATAATAACTTAGCTGACTTTTACCTAGTTTATGGGTTGGCTTCTGAGTAAGATATTGTTTGAAGAAGAATTTTGACTACTTTTATTTTTAAAAGTTAAAAAAAAAAAAAGCAGCTTTTAAATTACAATAACACATGACTCAAAGAATTTGCCACCACCTGGTGGCAGCATACCAAAATTTCAACATATCTAAATTGATAGCAAGGACAAAGTTGAATCTGCTATCCAAAATTCATAAAGCATCAGAAATGCCTCAGAGGATTAAGTGTAATTATGAAAAAATGTATCACAAAGTACAATATCACTTTCAAAATGCCATGTGATCGTATTCAAAAGTTAGGATCCCAGAAAAGAATTACTTTGTTGTATGGATCTCATACTGCTTATAGAAAATATTTTCATTATGTCTTAAAACGATTTCAATAAGGTAAAATAAACTAGTAGAATTCTCTCTGTTTTCATGTTTGAACATCAGTGTTATTTATCTTCAATTACCAGGGGGGAGTTTCATTTTCCTTCTTGGAATCAATGTAAATACTCAATTCCTGGATAAATTCTACCTGAGACATTTCCTGTGCTACTCTTCACCTCCATCAAAATAAAATAAAACAAAAGACCAAAGATACCTTCTCATAGACCTTTATAAATGACTGTACAAAGAGAATAGACTACACTCAGCTACTTCAACCCCCAGCACATTCATGGAGAAGTGGAGGAGGAAGGTGAGATTTTGCCTTCTCAGGCCTTTCAGCTCTCACATAATAGTAATATATTACATTGGTTCTGTTCACTCTAACCACACTAACCTTTCTCAGGCAGTACCCTGTGTAGGTAAAATACTTCTAGCACTCAGGAATAGGTTCTAGTTAGGTAAGCACCTGTACAGTGGAGGGGGAGATGAAATCTGAGCCCTGCCAATCCCTGCTGCTTCTCTGTCCAGACCCACAGAGACCTGTCCCCTTGCCCCTCTCTTCTGGCTGTGTGATTCGAAAGTCATTGTCCCCTTGCTCATAGTGATTGTCGTAGGTTATGTGGGCAGGCAGGACATGAGACAAGACAGACTAGGGGTGGCCTGCAACGCTCCTGGCTGGAGGACACAGAAGGAAGATCTATGTCTTAGGGGCCCAGATTGCCGCAGTAAACTTCCTCCTTAAGAAGCCATGATCACTTTGTATCACATATGGCTTTGCCAGCAAGCTCATATCCATACAAGCTCTTTTAGAACCATCAGTGAGCCAATGACATTCCGAGCAAACAGCGATTAGTCAAATTGGCAGTTTGCAACTGAAGTCCGTGCCTAGTTCCCCTAAAACAATGCATCCAGCATTGTTTACCAGCTTTTCCTAGGGTCAGTTACAAGGAGCAAACTATGACTTGATTCACAACAATCAATGAAGTGACAGCAATAAAAAGTAAGGGGAAAAAAAACAAGAATTGATTTGGTACTTTTGAAACGTAGGGTATCTTTCCTGATGTGAACGTGAGAATGACCTACAGTGTTTCTCCTGCTTACAACAGATGGAGCGAAGTAGATTTTAATCATTTAGAGTATGTGTCACCATTAATTCTTTCAGCGTGCTAAGAGCATGTCAGAGCAAATATTGGACACTCCAGGGGTCTAAACTGTTGCTGAAGATAAATAAAATTCATGGATGACCATGACTTTGCAATTGTTGGATGTTACTACTGTTAAATAACATTTCTCTTATGGATTTGTGTCACGGCATCAGTGGTACAAAACCAAGCGCCACCAGCTGTGGTCTGCCAACAGTTTGGAGCAATATTTAAATTGTCTTTATACTGTAGCGTTATAAAACCAGATGCATAAAGGTTTATATGTTTACTTAAAGTCTTCAGAAAAAGAAAGTTTCCAGAAAGAAGCCAGACAAACCAAAAATGCTCAATGTCAAGGTTGCCAAGTGAGAAAACAGACATATTAACACGTACTAATTAACCTTCCTGCTTTGGTTATTATATAACAGGCTGCGTTATGACCTGCTGCCTTGCTCCTGGGCCAGTACTGCCTATCTTGAGATCACTTTTGATACTCCTAAGGCAAAGGAACACCAAACAGTAGTCATTTATCTGACAAAAGACCTTGTTTTTTCCTTATTCTGTCAATCATTAAACTAGTAATGTCTTTTATGTTATTGCTTTGACATTCATTAACACTCACGTCAGAGGAAATCTTTGCCATTACAAATCCTTTTGACCATCTAAAGTTATTTTGCCGTGGTTTGTTACAATTTTTTTAATTGATGCAACAGCACTAAGATGGGTTGGGAACTTACTCACTAGTTCAACTTGAGGTGTCTCTTTTATGACTCAAATGCATACTTTTCTTTAAAAAATCAGCTTTCTACATCTCCTCGTTAACTTTTATGGCAAGCATGACTGATTAGCTTAAGAGGAAGGAATACCTGAGAAAAACAAAGTCAGATAGCTACAAGCCTGCTGTGTTGTCACAGGTATTCTTCCTCCTGGCAAATACACGAACCCTTGGGAGACTTTCCACTGAAAACATAGAAGGCTCATTATCATCTCCAATGCCTGAAACACACTTTACAGAAGTTCCTTGTGATTTGAAACCACAAACAGAAACAGAGTAAGATTGGTGTCTAATACAACAAAGTGAGAACTTGGAATATCACTGGGTAACTCGTTCACTTCTCAACCACTCCTTTTGTGGGAATATCAGCCATAAAAACTGATTATACCTCATCCACAGCCATATCATCATCCAGCATTGAGAGGAATAAAACTGAACAAACACTTTTCTTTTTTAATAAAGAGCAATTTAGAGGGTGGGAGAAGAACCAGTTTCCTTCTTGGAAAATCCATGTGTTATGAAAACGTCTTTTATTTAAGGAGTGGATTAACCTCATTGTATCTGTACTCATATTCCACCTACTCACAGGGAGTACAAGGGAGTGGAGTAGATATCAAAACACCTCTCTAATATACATCATTTTAAATGTTATCAATATGAAAACCAATATAAAATGTTTCTTTAACTATCCTTTTAATATTAATAATTTAATTTTATTTATGGGGGATTTAATTAAAATCATAGACTGAATTTGGCCCCAGGGCACTGTCATTATTTTTAAAGATACTTAGACAGAAGATTTCCCTTAGCAGAGATTCCTTCTCTCTGCTAAGAATAAAATTCAATCAAAGTAAGAAGACATGTGGCATGGACTGAGCTGAATGTATTTATTCACTCAACAAACACTTTGGAAAGACACTGCAATAGAGACCTTGCAGCTGTGTTGAAAAGGAAACACTACACTTCCCACTACACACAGGGAAGTGATTTTACCTGTAGGATAACCAAATCCATGGCTTCAGGAAGTGAACTATAATGGGGTTTTAATGTCCTTTGGGCCTTGCCTCAGCATTGTTCATTTTCAGTAAATGAAAGCAATACAAGCTTTGCAAAGGGATTTTAAACTATTACAGGGGAAACTTCGAAATAAATCCAATACCACCTTAGATGTAAGATTCCGGGAACTACTCATCTTGTGGAGATCTTTAATCTGAAATCACTGCAGGTTTCATGAATATTTAAGAAGCAAAGACTCAAAGAAGACAGCTGAAGGGAAAATTGCTCGTGGCTATTTTTAATAAATAGATCCTTTCTAGGACTCCCAGTTCTCAGTGGGAATTGCCTCAAAGACACTTTCCACCTATAATCATTACTCAAGGATTAGGACCCAAGAAACCACACTCGGGGGGCCCATTTATTGCAGCCAGATGGGTAATGGTTCAAAAAGCAGCTCTCCCAAGTGTGAAGAGAGACTATAAACCTGCACCCAATTTGAGGCAAAGAGGTGGGGCCACAGCTCCCCACCCAACACACACCCACACACAGGTTTCTCATGACTTGTCTCCCCACCCAGGCCCTGGTGATTTTCCCTTCCTCATCTGATTCCACCAGGATCACAATGTTCTTGAGATAAAATTTAGTGAAGAATTAAGCGTGGAGTATAAGATTAGATCGCTAGATTTGGGGTTGAGTGACCACTGTGTTGTTTATTAGCAGCATGAATGTGGGCAAATTGTTTAAGGTCTTTCAAAGTAAAGTGCACCCTAATCAGACGAAAGCTCATCTCAAAGGCCTCATAAACCAGGAATCTGATCCAATTAAACTTTTCTCTGCAGAACTTCCTGAACCAACACTCCCATTCCAAATATACCAGCATATTATTTAACCACTCTGTGTATTTTGACTCCCATATTTTCATTCAAATTGTGTATTCATTAGTGTAGCTACCTATGGGGAGATGGGGGGTTGAAATCTACCTTGAGTCCTGATGCTAATAATTTGGTCTCCCACTCTCTACCTCCACTAAATATTATATGCAAAAAACAAATTAAACTACACATTTTTTCTTAAAATATGGCGAGAGAAGGCTTTCAATATGAATATGGATGTGTATTTCAGATGTCACAAACCTGTTGATGCTTGATTCCTTCCTCATCATTTCACCTCCCTTTCCACTCCACTCCCCCACATTTCCAACAAGGCTCTGAGTCCCTTTTAGAAACTTTGCAAACATGAAGGGACCCATTGTTTGGGCTCTGCTTAAGATGGTAGCACTAAGCGAATGTACCCCAGCAATAATTTTTCAACATGTTCATGGAATGTTTCAGATTGATGTCTCCATAGGATCATTATCTCTTGCCCCTCACTCACCCTATTGTCATGTTATAACCTGTGTTCAAGAGAAGTCCAGTCCACTGTCGTAACTACAGATTTAACTCTGTTAATAAGAAAATGCAAACCACTAACCATTGAGTTTCTGCTCTCATAATAAGAAAATGGACTCTAATTTATATCAAATAATCAAAATTTATGGGTTAACTTAGAAGAATCCTTAGAATCTTACGACAAGGAGCTCTTAGACGATACCCTCATTTACAAGCCATACAAATAGAAAAAGTATTTGTATAACAAATGGCTTTGCAGCATCTGTTGAAATACCTATGGTTACATTATCTCATGACTTTTTGATTTAGCCGAGTTCAATCAAAATAGCTCTAACTGTGAAAATGTCTATGCCCTCTTAAAATTTTAAGATTCACAATTTTAATCAATTCTGTACCAGTACCAGTTTGTGCAATATAAAGCATACGTTTAACCATGCTACTGCATGACAGCTCTTTAAATATTTGAAGCTATCGCTTATGTTCCTTATAAGCCTGCTCTTATCAAAATATTCCTAGGTCCTTCACCTCATTGACGTGATCTCTTCACCTCTTGCTATCTTTGTGCCCTTTATTTGGAAGTTATCCAGTCCATAAATCTCTCTCTTAAAACATAGTACCCCCAAATGAAGACAATAACCCAAACAGTCTCTAAGCACAACAGAGCTAAACCATTACCCCCATTAAATCAGGTCACTGTGCTTCTATACTGGAGCCTGGGGTTCTATTAGCTTTTATAGCCACTCCAACACCTTGTTGGGTTATATTATGATTTGACAAGGCCTTGCTCAATAAGTAGCCCAAACTAAGACATAAACTTTTACTTCTCTTTCTTCTGCCGTCACTAGTTAATGAATTAACCCGAAGCAATCTTTCTGAACTCTATTTCTTGAATTGTTCTGTGGGGTCAATATTCAAACATTGACTATAGCTCTTGTTGTTTAACATGCTGTCATGTTGGTTAATGTGGAATTAATGAAACATCGGTGGAATTTTGGTAAATAATAACACATCTCATCATTCTAAACAGTATTGTTGTTATTCTCTGCAACTGAAAGAGCTGCCCGAGGTGAGAGTGTCTGACTACATTTACATCCAACCTGAACAGAATATTTTTTTCGTCCTCCAATCAAAACATTTTCCTCTCCCTCTTAAAGTTGACAAAGTGATTACAGGAATACAGAGTTCTGAAGAAAAGAAAACTGTATGATTCATATCACATGAAGCAAGATGCCACCCAATCCACCCTAGGGAAAGTTGGGAGAAAAATATGTCTTTTATTTTTTCTATCATAATACAGAAAATAAGCACTAGCAGTGTTGATAGCCTATGGCTTTTCATTTAGAATCAACAATGGTGGCACGTTCTATGATTATACTTTTTCAGCACCATCCCCAAACAAAGCAATGAAATGTAAGATGATGTGAATGAGACCCTGAAATTTAAGGAGGCAGAATAATGGCTTGCAGGTGTGAACATTATTCATATTTTAAACAAAATTAAATTCTTCCCCATTACTCTAGGAAAACCAATATAACAATTACCAAGAGGTAAGATGCTTCTGATATTTAAAAGATCTGCTCATTTTGATGACAGTTTTTAACTCATGTTAATCAAATAGAGTATGTGTACAGGATTTATATGATGAAGAATAATACCCAGGTGAAACTTATAAACTAATCCTTCATTTATAGCCTACCGCCTCTGTGAAATTTATAAACCCCAAACACAAGATCCTTTTATGTCAGTTTCTTTCAGGTATAAATCAATGTGATGGGAGCAACACAAAGGAGAGGGGGCTTAGAACTGACATCAGTGCAGATTGTTTAAACACCCAGATGATGTTTAGAAGAATGTGATTATTCTAGAAGATGTTAGACAAGAGTTTTTTTCAGTGAATACATGCCTGTCTAAATGTCAGGGAAAGCTATAAAATAGTCTCCCTAGGATGTGGAATATGGAGGGAGTCAGACTACTTTGCCTTTGTAAATACCATCAGGGCTAGGCTGGTACTAGGCACTCGGACAATATTTGATGAACTTGAACATGTAGAGTCTATATCTGTAACTTCAAGAGAGGTAAGAGAAAAGATAGAAATTCATGCACCACACCCTGTTTAAAATAGAGCATGTCAAATAACAGAAGAGAATCAATGCTCCAAGGTCATCGCCACCCACTGCCAACTCATGTTCAAGGGAAAGCACAGGGACCAGGAGCACCCTGGTGGCGACACCACTGTGGTTTGTTTCATGTGCCCTTGCTTATTTGCTTGAACAATTTGTGCCCTTTTGTTAAAGTGAAGGAAAAAGAAAACTGGTGAACTCATATTATTAGTATATTGTGGGTACTTATTAAATATTAAAATCTGAATAAATTCTTCAAGCAAATGGAAAAGCTGTGAAAGAATGCAAAATTTTAAAATGTAATATTTTGGCATCAATCAAGATTCTACTGAGCCGGCCTTAAAATTCCTTTTTAATTTTATTTTTTTAAACAGAATCAAACCCTGAACACAATGAGGGGGTCTCTTTCAGACTATTTTTACATCTCTAATACTTCTTATTTGAAGAGAAGTAGCACATATTCGAGTCCTCTTACATATATCATTACTTTTTAAGATTATGATCACCTAAAAAATTCACAAGAAAAACAACACTATTTGATTAATTAATGCCACCAATCAGCTTGATAAACAACTTAATCTAATGAGGCTGAGAAAGAGAATAGAGGGGGGAAGGTAACTAGGAAGCTAAACTGAACACCTGTATAACAGGACACTTATAAGTGTGGGTAACCACAGGTCTTTGGATTTCTAGTCAAAATACTGGAAAAAGGAAAGTATTCTCCCTATATTCAACAAATTCCAAGGTAATAATCTGTAGTGTCATGAAAAGTCTAACTCCCCACACTTCCCAGTGGACAAGAGAGTTGATTGCTATTCCTTCATCTTCAAACAATGACACACATTGATAACATTTTCAGATAATTGTACTCGTGGAATATGTGGCATGTGGCTAACATATATGTAATATATATATGTTTTGAGTTGAATTTATTGTGGTTACATCAGTTAATCAAATAGGTTTCAAGTGTACAATTCTATCGTCTGTATATTGCACTGTGTATTCACCACCCTTAGTCTAGTCTCTTTCCATCTTTATCCCCCCTTTACCGTCTTCTACCTGCCCCACTTCCCTCTGATAATTACCATTCTGTTGCCTGTGTCTATGAGGTTTTTTTTTACTAAATCCCTTTACCTATTTCACTCAGCTCTCCCACCCCTTCCTCCTTGATAGCTGTCAGTTTGTTCTCTGTATCTATGAATCTGTTTCTATTTTGTTTATTTTGCCCAGTAGATTCCACATATAAGCAAAATCATATGGTATTTGTCTTTCTCTGATGGGTTTATCTCACTTAGCATAATACCCTCTAGGTATATCCATGCTGTTGCGAAAGGTAAGACTTTCTTCTTTTTTATGGCTAAGTAGTATTCCAATGGGTAAATGTATTATAGTTGTTGCTTTTTTATCCAATCATCTACTGATAGGCACTTGGGCTGCTTCCAAATCATGGTTATTGTAAATAGCACTGTAGTGAACATACAGGTGCATATATTCTTTTAAATCAGTGCTTTGGATTTCTTTGGATATATTCCCAGATGTAGAATTGCTGGGTCATAAGGCAGTTTCATTTTTTATATTTGTGGAAAGGCCATACTATTTTCCACAATGACTGCACCAATCTGCATTCCCACCAACAGTGCATGAGGGTTCCCTTTGCTCCACATCCTCACCAATAATTGTTGTTTGTCGATTTACTGGTTAGAACCACTATCATCTCATTGTGGTTTTAATTTTCATTTCTTTGATGATTAGTGACATTGAGCTTCTTTTCATATGTCTACTGACGATCTGTATTTCTTCTTTAGAGAGGAATGGATCCTTTGCCCATTTTTTCATTGAACTGTTTGTTTTTTTATGTTGAGTTGTTTGAGTTCTTTATACATTTTGTATATTAACCCCTTATCAGAAATATCATTGTTGACTATGTTCTCCCATTCAGTGGGCTGTATTTTCATTTTGTTGATGGTTTTGTTTGGTGTGCAAAAATGTTTGGTTTGATGTAGTCCCATTTGTTTATTTTTCTCTTTTGTTTCCCTCATTCAAGGAGATATATCAGAAAAAAAAAACCGCTACAAAAATGTTTGAGATTTTACTGCCTATATTTTCTACTAGGATTTTCATGGTTTCACGACTTACATGTAAATCTTTATTCCATTTTGAATTTATTCTTGTGTATGGTATAAGTTGGTGGTCTAGTTTCATTTTTCTGCATGTATCTGTCCAATTTTTCCAACACCATTTATTGAAGAGACTGTTTTTAACCCATTGTATATTCTTGCCTTCTTTGTCAAATATTAATTGACCATTAAGTTGTGGGCTTTCTATTCTGTTCCATTGATCTAAAAGTCTGTTTTTATGCTAGTACCATGTTGTTTTGATTACTATGGCCTTGTAGTATAGTTTGATATTAGGTAACATGATTTCTCCAACTTTGTTCTTCTTTTTCAAGGTTGCTGTGGCTATGCAGGGTCTTTTGTTGTCCATATAAATTTTTGGAATATTTGTTCTAGTTCGGTGACATATGCCATTGGTATTTTTATAGGAATTGCACTGAATCTATAAATTGCTTTGGGTAGTGTGAACATTTTAATGATGTTAATTATTTTTATCCATGAACATGGTATATCCTTCCACTTATTTATATCTTGCTCAATTTCTTTCTTCAGTATTTTTTAATTTATATTTTTTCCCACTACTATTGACTCATTTATTCAAAATATGTTTACATTTACTGAATGCTAACTCTGTGCCTGGCCTAGAGAACCATAAAACACTAGACGTTAAAGATACATTCGAGGTTATTCATACCAGTTGTTGCTATCTTTGGGACCTTCGTGGCAGAGGAGTAGCATAAAAATATGAAGAGTCAGGTTTAAGAAAATAGGAATGATGATGTCTATGTGGGATTAAAAACATATGACCCTCTTAAGTCATTCAAACCCAATTTCTTTTTTTTTTTTTCTTTTCTGAACATCATCTGCCAGAAGCAGCCCATAGGCTGGAAGTCAGCAGTCCCAATTTTGTCTCACTTCTCTATTTTTTTCAAATAATCAGAGTCATATCCTGTTTCAATCTCATAAATCCATTGAATTGGAATCTTCTTGCTTCCCTCTCCTCTCCTCTCCTCTCCTCTCCTCTCCCATTTTACCTCAATGTCCCCAATCCAGTAAATAATTTCACTGGTTTGGTTTAGGTTTGGGTTTGGGTTTTTCTTCTCTCTCTTACTTACATTTCTCAAAGTCCAAATATAAAGTCCCTTCTCAGGAAGAAAAGGATCAGCTTCTAAACAATGAGATCAGACACTGCTGGCTATCTAGATGGGGTCACCAGGAGTCCTGTGAACAGCTGCAAGACTTGTAGTTGCTTTAAAAAAACTATGACTGTTAAGCTCAACTGACTACAAAGCAATGAAGTTACTTTCATGTTTACTAAATGGAAGCAATTTCATCACACTTCATGCATGAGAGATAAGTTTTGAGGGAATTTTCCAGTCGTCCTACCCGCAATGAATCAATTGAAATCAAATAATCAGTATAATATTTGGCTCAGCAAATATTTGTAGTGGTCAAGTCAGTTGCTCATTTGGTGACAGCCTTGTAGTTTTAAGATAGTTTTCTACATTAAGCTATTTTCATACATCTCTATATTTCACCTGTTCAGTTGGGATTTTAACATAAAAAAATTAATTTCAGTATTGACTTGCTTTGTCATTTGTTCTTATAAGACAGCCAAATAGACACATATAAAAAACCATTATGTATCCTGAACACCTGTTCTTCTAACTTTATTCTTCTGGATGGAGCCAATTGACATGAGCAAAATGTATAAACATATAAATTGAATATAAATGATCTAAAGTGAATTAATGGTGATGAAAGCTACTGGGCTATTCAGAAATCAAAGTACTTTCCTTATATTCTAAACATAAGAATTACTGAGCTACACAGAGAATAAGATGGCAGGATATCTGAAGCAACATAGTATAGAATATTTCTCATCACCCTATTCAATTCCCTAAAAATTCAGATAACTCTGAAAGCTTTTTGTTACCATGTTGTAAAATATAAAATAATTCAGAAAGACCTTAGTTATTTGGGTGATTGTAAACATACTTTGGTGTTCTATTTTTCTGTTCCTATATCTCTTTACACTTTCCTCTATTATGGCTCTTAAAATCTTATCTTAGCATTAGTTTTAGTAAATAGTTATCTCTCTGCCCAGCCAAATTCTCTCCTGAAGCTTATACCAAATCCCCACTACATGCCAGGCACTGTGCTAGGGTTCTGGTATATAGTTGATGCTCAATAAACATTGATTACAATGAGATCCTATGCAGGGGGGCTTAAAATCTCTTTATTCTGTCACCAATAAATTTACATTATGGTGAAAGGAAAGACAGTTCTAATCTGAATGAATGAGGTGAGATACAATAGGTACCCAGAGGACTCAATAAATATTAATAGAATTAGTGAAGGCTCTTTTGAAAATTAAATCCCCTGAAAAACTGCATTTTTATACACTTATTTATTGTGGTAGTTACAGTGCGCTCTAAGAAGAAGCAACTTAATACATAATATAATCATCTTCAGTGCAGTTAATTAATTCCAGATTTTATTACATTACTTGAACTCCCTTACTACTTTAATCTCATGATATAGGGAGATGGAAAATGTAGGTGCTACAAGTCATCTTGAGAGCCAAGGGGAATTATAACTTACATCTCAATTACAAGGCAAGGACTAATAAATGACTAGCTACTTGTGGGGGCTGAAAAAAATGTTACAATACAAGAAAGCTCAAAGCACTTCAGAATTCGGAGACCAGCTCTCTGAACTCCACAGTGGAGCAGAGGCAGGAGGGGAAGAAAAAGCATGGAGGGCTGGAGGCAGAGGGTGCCTTGCCAGTAACCAGGGCTTCCAGGAAAATGGTCAACTTATGCAAGAAATAAACCTGTCTTACAATGGACACGTTGACTGTCAGCGCCAAGGCCCAGCCCACTGGAAATCAGAGTTGCTGAAATATATGATTAGTGTTCTGTTTCATGCTCACTTTCATTGCCACACCTTTCGGTGGAGGTCATCTTTCGAGTCATTAAATAATCTTAGAGTGATATGTACACAGAAGAGTTTGTTCCTTATCTTTTCCATGTCACACCTGGTACTTTCCATGAGCTCTTTGTTCTTGTTTTAACAAAGTGTGTAAAGGTTGTTGTTTTTTTTCTTTTTCCCTTCCCGATGACTTAATTTAACTCAGCATTTTAACCCTATATCAACCACAGTTGTTAGGGATGTCTCTCTACCTAGACACACATTGGTTGTTAACACATATAATACAGAAAAATTGTATTTTGATTTTAAACAACATATTCTAATTCGATCAAAGATTTTTCCTTCATAAATACATCTAATTAAATCGCTACCCCTGCATTCCTTTGAAGTAAATATATTAATTCAATATTGCTCGGTAACCTAATTCTGATTTAACATTTTTTTGTGACACTAATGCACAGTGTTTTAAGTGAGGCATTATCAAGGTAATAAAGAAATTCATGTTATCATCTGCCTTCATATATTTATAACAGAATATCATGTGATATGTACAATAGATTTTTAGAGATTAATATGTATAATGTGTATAGATTAATTTGTAAAACATATTAACTTGACTGATGTTCTCAACATTGACCACCTTAAGCTATGAGAGAGAGACAAGACAAATTTCACAGGTGAAAAATGAAACATTCCAAGACATTAGATGTCTTATCCGAAATAAAAATAAGAAAGTGACAGAATCTGGTCTAGAACTACAGTCCTTTAGATTCTTGCCCTTCTTTAAAAGCTCTTTGCTTCTGAGATACCTCACTGTGCTGGTTTTCTTCATGCTACTATGGCTTTACATCTGCTTTAAGGATCCCTTCTTTTTTTACCTCAAATGTGGGCAGGACCTAGGGCTCAGTCCTTTGGTACCTTCTCCTCCTCACCCTCTAGGAGGTCCCATATACTATAAAAGCTTTGCATACCATATGTTAGTTGATAACTCCCAAACTCATATCTCTAACCCAGACCTCTTCCTTCAGTGCAGACTCATATATCCAACAGCCAGCTTGATAACGCCTCTTTGGGTTTTCACAGCCATACCCAGATTAAAACGAATAAAACTAAATTTCTGGCATCCCCCCCAAAACTGGTTTCTCTTCTGATATTCTGTATCATGGGACATAGCTCCATTGGTCAAACAATGCCTCAGTTTCCCTTGGCTTTTCTTTCTCCCTCACAAATAAATCTTAAATCCCTCTTCATCTCTCCTTTCCACTGTCATCACTTTTGTCCCAGCCACAACCTCACTTCCGTAGAATATGCTACAGTTTTTCACTCTGAATCTTGACCCATCAAATCTAATTTTCTCCACATGGAAGCAAAAGTAACCTTTTAAAAGCAGAATCATGTTAATATACATGCTGACTTAAAGCTATAAAAGCTTCCTATTAGATGTTTTAAATGTTTAACTACTGTTCAGTAACACATTCAACTATTTCTAAATAAATGAAGAATATAAAAAGACAGTGTAAAGCCTCCCTATCATCCTTGTTTCCCATCTACCTAGCTCCTCCCACCACCACAGACAACCGCTGCTCCTCCCTTCTTATGCTCCATTACAAATATAATTGCAAGCACCTTGTCCTGGTTACTGAGCCCAGCTGGATCAGACCCTGCTGCTTCTCCACTCCCACCTTGTTCCTCCTCCTTCCCTATGCTCTACTCCCCTGAATTTCTTTGGTTTCATGAATTAACCGAATTCCTTTCTGCACCAGTTATTTATCCACATTATTTTTGAAGGGGGTGGGGAGGTATTTTTTTGTTTTGTTTTCCCATTGACCCCCTCCACTCCGCCTGCAATCCTCCCATGTGTTCACCATTCTACTGTCTGTGTCTATATATACATGTACATTTCCAGGTTAATCACTCCCCACCCACCCCACCCCTTCCCTCTGAAATTCATCAGCCTGTTCCATATTTCTATGACTTGGATCTCTTTTATTCCTCCATTTATTTTGTTCATTAGAATCCACATATGAGTGAGATCGGGTGGTACTTATCTTTCTCTGACTGGCCTATTTTGTTTAGTATAATACTTTCCAGGTCCATCAATGGTAAGAGTTCTTTCTTTTTTACAACTGCATAGTATTCCGTTGGGTAAATGTACCACAGCTTTTTTATCCCCTCATCTGCTGATGGGCACTTGGGCTGTTTCCAAATCTTAGCTCTTGTAAATTGCACTGCTAAGAACATAGGGGTTAATGAAACAGGGGCCACTGCATGGTAGAACATATTTGCCAATGATATATCCGATAAGGGATTAATTTCCAAAATATATAAGGAACTCCTACAACTTAACAAAAGGAAGACAAACAATCCAATTAAAAAAATGGGCAAAGGACCTAAATAGATACTTCTCCAAAGTGGACATACAGAAGGCCAAGAGACATATGAAAAATGCTCAAAGTCACTAATCATCCAAGAGATGCAAATTAAAACAATGAAGTTTCACCTCACAACTTTCAGAATGGCTACCATCAACAAATCAACAAATGACAAGTGCTGGCAAGGATGCCTAGAAAAGGGAACCCTAGTGCACTGCTGGTGGGAATGCAGACTGAGGCAGCCACTGTGGAAAACAGGATGGAGTTTCCTCAATAAATTAAAAATGAACTACCATTTGACCCAGTGATCCCACATTTAGGAATATATCCTAAGAAACCAGAAACACCAATCAAAAAGAATATATGCACTGTTATCCACATAATTTACATTAACTAGACCAACCCTCCCCTTTCTTCCACATTTTTCCTGTCTCTCTTCCATATTTTCCACATCTCTCTTCAAATGCCCTGTCTTGGCAAAGTAGAGTCTCCTCTGTTTCTTATTTAGTGAGTTGATGGAAAGTTGTAATTATGTGTCAACTTATGTACTCATTCTCTGCCCATCTCTTTCACTAGATGAGAAACTCCAGGAGAGCATGTGCTGCATCTATTTGTTTATCCTTCTGCTGCTGTTACACCTAGTCATTTAGAAGAGGGGCTCACTCTTACAGCTTAATGCATATTAAGTAAAGTGAATTAATTGATACTTTCTACCTATGTAAACATTGAGACTTTAATTAGAAATTTGCTGAACATTTATATGTACAGTTGCAGTGAAGCAGATTATACAAATTGATCTATAAAAGGAATTCTTCCACCCTCCAAAAAAAGTGAGGAGGTGGGTTCTTATGAAAATTATGTGTTAAGGAATGTCATGTTTTGTGCATAAAGTCCACTCCAGGCATAACAATATTCTATCTATATTCTTCAAACATAAAGGGCCAGTAATAAGTACACATTTTCACATGACATCTTTCAACAATGTGCTTATGAATCTAAAGCCACCACATATAAAACTTTATGTATTGTAACTAAAGTCCTTTGTCATTGGTTGTTTTAGAATTTTCTTTTACTTAAACTCCTGCACATGCTATTACATTTTTAATCTAAATAAAGATACTAAGTCAATAAAAATTTAGGAAAAAACACTTTTACGTGTGAGTGAAGTGTTTATTTCTCCTTTCCTTTTAAAGGGGGTGGTGTCTCATGCTTTGTCCTGAATGAGCTTGTTATGATCAACTTTGTGAATTCCTTCCCCATAAAAGACACGTCTTCCCTCTCATCCTGAGCACGGCTGTACATCGAAGGACACTCCAGGCATTTCCCTTTCAGATCTCAAAAGGAAGTATTAATCAAACAAAAGATGGGAAATTATGACATTCAGCCACTAAGGTTTAACTCAAGTAGCCAAGTTTTAGTTGATCACAGGGTACAGGTGACTATCCATCAAATAAACCATCATAACACACATTAAAATGTCTGGGTTAATCAGGACAGAAGCCAAGAACAATATTTTTGCTGATGCTCAATAAAGACTACCAAAGGAATTCCCCTAGAACTGTGTTCTATAAACATGCAACACCTAAAAAATAATAACAGTATGAAAGGAGCTTTGTCTAACAGCATCTTGACCAAGGCAACGACACATTCTTTTGATGAAATACTAAATGGCTTAGATGACATGTGCAAGTTTAAATCGCAAAAATGTTAAAGTAACCTTGAAATGCAGTAAAATACAGGGTGTCCCCCCAAAATGTATACACACATTGAAAAATTATAAAGGCAGTGTTTACTAAAATGCATTTCATTTTTCAAAATGTAATAGAATCAGCTGTTAAAGTGTGTATACATTTTTGGGGGGGAGACCCTGTATATATGCAAGTATATTTTAACCCTTTCAAAAGCACCACAGAATTTGACAAAACATCCAAAATACACTAAATAATGTTGCAGCATAAAATACTGATATCGTCATATCCTCATTTCTTTTCCAACCCCATCTTCCAAAAATTAACTTCATCTGGAAATCAGTGACAATTACTTATATAGAGGAACAGAAATCTGTAGGATATAAACTGAAAAAGAAATATATTTTCTTTTCCTATTAGGATTCTTGTGTTTTTTTTTATGACAAGTACTAAAATGGATCTTGTTTCCATATCTGCCTCAAATCTTGTTCCGGGCATATATAGCCACTGATACTAGAATGTGGGGTAGCTATGTTGAATTTTTGTTAGAGCATCATGATGTAAAAGATAAGGCAGCAACCTGAGAGTCCAGAACTTGAGTTTTGCCTCCCATTGTGCTAGCACATGACTCCACTGAGGCCATGTCATTTAGTCACCTTGAGCCTCAGTTCCCTCTCCTATAAAGTGAGGGTGTGAGCTTGATGATGTCTGCAGTCCAATTATACTATATACTAGAGGCCCGATGCGTGAAAATTCATGCAAGAGTGGGCCTTCCTTCCCCTGGCTGCTGGCACCGCCTTCGCTCAGGCCTGGAGCTGCCTTTCTGCCTTCCCTTGCTGCCCAGAGGCCCTGAGTGGCTGGCAGAAAGCCTACATCATCACCATGGCGATGACACAAGCGTCCCGCCCTAGGCTCCTGCATATGCAAATTAACCCAACAAAGATGTCGGGTTAATTTGCATACTCACTCCTGATTGGCTGGTGGGCATTGCAAAGGTGTGGTCAATTTGCATCTTTCTCTTTTATTAGTGTAGATGGTTCTATGGAGAGCTGTACACACAGCCATATGATCACCACAAGGCAAACTAAATACCCCAGAATACTGTACATCAGGGTCAGGAGAAGAAGCCATTCCAAACAAGGGGCTGCTGATGGCTTCAAACCCCTTTCCCTTTTTACATTCACTGAAAAACTAACAATACCTCTAGTACTCTAAAACTTTCTATAGCTACTAGATATAACCAAAACATTCACAAGATTCACTTGGGAAATTCTGCAATTAATTTCTCAATAACATCATATCTTTATGAGGTTAAAGACATTTTATTTCTATTAGAAAAATATCTGTAGTGTTTTACACCTGTCATATATTAACATACATTCAACATTCATTCCATAAATATTGGCCAAGCACCAACGATATGCTAGGCACTATCTATACAAAGTAAAAGCACCCAGGCCCTACCCTCAAGTCACTTATATTAGGTTGGTCGTATAAAATTTCTGACACTCAACTCTTCATGACTCTCAAAATTGAGATGCAATTTCATGTATTTCAACCTAATCGTTTTATAGTAAATTGTGTCATCACACAGATTAATCCCTAAAATTACCATCAGCATTTTGGAAAGTCCCACAAATTCTGGAAAACCGTTATGATCACATAGTGATTACCTAGAGAATTTCTTAACAGGGATTTTTGTTATTTACTTTGTGTGTATGGTTTTTTTTTGGGGGGGGGGGCATCTGTTGTCATTGTATTTGGAAACATGCATTAATATTTATTCAATTCTTATGCATTTGTTCCAATGTCTTTTCCATAACCAGTTTCTAATTGACTGATCTACAATCTCTTCAGCATTAGTTACTTATAATGTATGCATGCACACACATATGTGCACATGAGATACTTGTTCCCTTTTCTAATCTTAAGGCACTCTTTATTTTCACGGAACAGACATAGCTATATCCTTTTCATCAAAGCTTGTTTCCCTAACAGGATTTTACACCACTTGGGAGAAGGATGGGAACCTATGGTTCTCTGTATGACCCACAGACTCTATCCCTGGGTCCTTGCATGGAGGAGATACAACATATAGTAATATCCAAAAATGAAAACCATGGAGCCCTGCTGGTGTGGCTCAGTGGTTGAGCATCAACCCATGACCCAAGAGGTGTCAGGTAACATGCCTGGGATGTGGGCTCAATCCCTAGTAGGGAACATGCAGGAGGCAGCCAATTGACGTTTCTGTCTCATCATTGATGCTTCTATCTCTCTATCCCTCTCCCTTCCTCTCTAAAAATAAAATGATAATAAAAATAAAACAGACATGGAAAACCAGATATTACAATTCTTGCCAACCATACTACTATTTGTGACATGCCGTAGCAGCAACAGTCATATTACATTCTAAAATCATTCTTCACAATGACTAAAGATATGATCACAGTACCACAACATTTAAGTTCTTGATATATCTAGCACCTTCGAGAGCTTTGTGCATTGCACAATAAGTACATCTGGCTATGCCAATTAGTACAAGTAAATTTCCAGCTTTGCCTAAGAAAGGAAAATATTTGTCAGGAAAATGAATAATAAGGTTTGCATTGTGATACAATAAGGGAAAAGCTTGGTAAGTTTATACAAACACCTCAGAGAGTTCAAAATATCCAATCACAGTTAGACTTTGTTTAAATGGAGCTTTCTCTCAAACAAATAGCTGAAAATATCCCAATTTTGAATAACTGTCTTAAAATTTGAATACTATACCTATCTAAGCAAAATCGAAACACTTCCCCAAATGATTAGCATGTAGTGCACATATCACTCGCTTCATAGTGCAAGAAATGTCAAATGGCCCTGGAGACAATGCCACGCTTTCCTGTACAGTGCAAACATATTTCTTCTTGAGACACAGTTTACATAATACAGGAAATGGCTTCATCTGGTTCCTGGTCTTTTTGATCAAGTCAAAAGCCTTAAAGGAAAAAAATGTTTCTTTTACATTTTACTTTTTTTTTTTGGACTTTTGTTTTTCACAATTTATATTTCCCTAAATTGAAACTAGGACCTGGACAGATATGGAGAGCAACGTGCTCTAAGAAATACTTACCAGAAGGCAAGCTCGTGACCTTTATCATGAGTTCCACACGTGGTCAAAAAGAAAAAGCAAAGGGAAAAAAAATAAGCCCATGATTCAGGAAAAGTTGATTCCACAGTTTAAGATAAAATGTTCACTTCAAAAAAAATAAATAAACTCAAACGCCTAAAGGTAGGAACTACTTGGAGAATTTGAGAAGCAAGGAGGTCACTGTAGCGGATAAGACAGAGGAGGAGGTAGAAAGAGAGATTAGGTCAGAGGGAAGTTGGGCCCGGACCAGGTGGGGCCTTTGGGGCCTTGTTGAGTGTTGTAGGGACTTTGCATTTACTCTGAATGACCTGGGAAGCCCCTGGAGACTTTTGAGCAGAAGAGTGAAATGACAGGTTTGTAATCAGTCACCTTGGCTGCAACCAGGAGAACAGATTATAGGACAACAGCAAAGGCGGAAATGAGGAGACCAGTTAGATGTATTTTGATATCATCAGGCCAGAAATGATGGTTATTCAGACCAGGGTGTTGGAAGTGGCAAGAAGCAAATGGATTCTAGATCTATTTTGACTAATCCTTACCTGAGGACACTTTTTTCATTGATTTTTAGAGAGAGTGGAAAGGATGTTCGGGGAGAGAGAGAAAAACATTGATGCCAGAGAAACACACCAACTGGCTGCCTCCCACACATGCCCCAACCAGTGCCAAGGATCGAACTTGCAAGCCAGGCATATTCCCCTGACCGGGAATCCAACCCAAGTCCCCTTGGTCCAAAGGCCAATGCACTAACCACTGAGAAAACTGGCCAGGGCTAGGTTTATTTTGAATAAGTGAACTGATGTGATTAAATGATTAATTTGATGTAGGTGTGAAAGAGAAGAGAAGAGACAAGATAATTCCAAGATTTTGGGTTGTTTTTGTGTGTGTGTGTGTGTGTGTGTGTGTGTGTGTAGGGGGTGGCAGGGTGCGGGGAGTTTACCTAACTGCTTGAAAGAATGGGGAAGAGTATAGAAGAAGCAGATTTGGGGAGGGAGGGAAAAATCAAGGATTGAGTCTTTGACATGATAATAGTGAGATGCCTGTAGATATCCACATGGAGATGTAATTTGGAAGTTGTATCTTCAAGGCTGAAGTTAAAGAAAGATATCTAAGATAAAGATATGAATTTGGGAATCAGCATGTAGAGCTGGTATGGAAGCTGTGAGATTGGAAGAGGTCCCTGTGCCAGAGAAGGTGTATTAACAGGGATGAGAAAAGAGCCAAGTACTGAGCCCCAAGTGCTCCAATACTTAAAGGGTAGAAAGAGAACAAGGAAACAAGGAACGAGCAAAAGATTCAGGATCAACCAGTAAAGTAAAAAAAGAAGCAAGACTAAATGGCTGGCAAGAATTCAAGTGACTAAGATTTTTCAAAAAGGAGAAGATGATTAACTGAGTCAAATTCTAAAAGTAAATTGAGTAAAGTGAATCCTGGGCTTGACCACTGGATTTGGTAATATGGAGGTCACTGATGGCCTTTATAAGAGAATCTCTTTGGTGAGATGAAATATGAATGAGAGAGAAAGAGAAACCATAGATTACAGTGGTTTCTCTAAAGAGGAGCAGAGAAATAATGCAATAACTGGAGTGGTAAGTGGAATCAAGAGAGGTTTATTTCTAAATATGTAATACTTATAGTGTATTTATATGTTGATAAAAATGATCAAAAAGAAGAGAAAATCTGGTGGTGCTGCACAGAGAGTCAAGAATTGCTGGACTATGTGTACAGGTAAGTGAGGGAGACAGGACGGGATCCAGTACACAAGGAAAGGAGTTCACCTTAGATTAGAGCAAGGACATAAGAAGCAGGGTGACAGGAGAGAAGGCAGAATGAGAGGTGACAGATACAGGAGACTGTCAATTTGGTGGTGTGGCACATAGACATTCTAGTTTCTCAGTAAAATAACAAATATGGCTATTGGCTGATAGTGAAAAAGGGGGGAGGTATGGAAGTTAAGGGCAATAGAAGGTATAAAATAGCTTCTATAGAGTGAGTTTTTGTGTCCCCCCCCACCACCCCAATTCATATGTTGTAACCTAATCATCAATGTGATGGTATTTGAATATGAAGGCCTTTGGGGAGTGATTAGGTCATGAGTAGGAAACCCTCATGAATGGCTTTAATATTCTTATATAAGAGGCCCAATAAAGTTTCCTTGACCCTTCTTCCACAGGAGGACACAGCAAAAAGATGCCCATCTATGAACCAGGAAGCAGGCCCTCACTAAACATTGAATTGTCTAGTGCCTTGATCTTGGACTTCTAGCCTCCAGAACTGTGAGAAATAAATTTCTATTGTTTATAAGCCACCTAGTCGATAATATTTTGTTATAGCAGCACCAATAGACTAAGACAATAATTCTTTAGGAATGGCGTGGAGACATAGTAGGTGGAGAGTTGGATTTAAGTAGGGTTTGGGAACTGGCCAATTGAGAAAAATGAGAATTGAAGTATATGCGAAAGACTACTCATAAATGATGGACAAAACTGGTTAAGGACACTCAGCCAGGAAAACCAATCAGGACAGTCACTGATCCAGAAAAAAACTTGGTTCTATTAAGCCACAGATCTTTTGGGGTCTATCTGTTATTGTACCCTAACCTAACATAACTAATTTAGATTATAAGGTTCTTTAGGACCCAGTCTCATTTTATTTTTTAGTTCTTATTCCCTGTGATCTGCCTCACAAACTTAGTTATAGCTTCTTAGAACATCCAGAGCTTCCTCATCCTGTCCCCTTCATCAGCTCAGCCCTACTATGTCACTTCTATTCTTTGGCCATTTTTTCCACAGTTATTTTATTGATCCCCTCCTAATATGAGCCAAGCATGAACTGACCACATTGCACAAGTGAATATCTTCCCCCATAAACACCTACACAGTGACTGCAACATAGCACTTATTTGTATATAAATAAATACATAAACTCTCAACCATGAGTCCACCCATAATCATTTATTTTTACCAGTGAGGTGTGTTAAGAGAAAAGGAAATTTATATCACTTGCATAGTTCATAGGTCATTCCTCCATCCATGCTCCACTCCAATATAACACTCTCAATTAATTAATTTTAATTACTGTTTAATAAGTTAAAATTACTGCTTTCTGATTTCTTTTTATGTTGATTTTCATTCTTTTAATAATTCTCATAACTACCTTTTGATAGGAAAGTGTGAGAAGTGAACAGAGAGAGGATAGTAAAAGATAGCCAAGAAGGCAATGAAAGGAAAATAAGGGAATGGGACAGAGCCAGAGGGGAAGATATGGAAGAAGAAATGGGGATAAAGTAAAAAAGCATCAGTGGCAAAAATGAAGTGAGAGGAAAAGGCAAAGAGAAGATCACAAGGAAGGGAAATTAAAGGAAGTGCTTACAAAGCAGTAGGTGAGTGCAGAAATTTGAGGAATAAAAGCTGGAGAATTCTGGCAATTATAGCAATCCTCTAAATATTGATGAACATTTTAGTAGTAACAATGGGCCCTATTTACTGAGCACTTACTATGTGAAAAACACTATGCAGGAACCTCTATTGTTAGCATGCCTACAATACCCTCACAACTACTATCATTACCTTCACAACTACTAATATTACCCTCAAACACACAATGAGTGGGATTGCTCCTGTGCCTCAACTCCAAACCCACCAATGTTCTCCTCCCCCCCACCCTATGGCTCATCTCTTCTTTGCCCATGCTGCTTATGCAATCAGGATATGCAGATCAGGATGTATTCTGAGCCAGCTGACAAGATCTCAAATGATATCTTCCATCCTTCCCCGGCCAAGTCCAGAGGAAAACTGAGGAGGGAGACTTGAGGAGCTGCTGGAATCAGCCCTGTGCTCCTTGACCCCAAGGACCTGAATGTGAAGCAGATGGAACCCAGACACTCATCCAAGACTCACTGTCCTGTTTGGCTCTTTTGACACTTCATTTGGACATATCTGTTTATTCTTTTAAAAATACATTTGTGCTCACAAGTTGGAAACCGAAGTTCACAGACAGAATCCTTTTCTAGAGATGTTCTGCCTCCTTCTGAGAGAGGATGGGAAAGAGAAGAATTCGACCAACTAACTAATGTATGGAAGAAAAGTTACCAGAAAGCTCAGAGCCTTGTGTGTCTTTGCATGTAAGGCCTTTGGACAAAATTTTCTGGATGTGTACATATCAGGAATAACAAATTCATGACCATATGCTACCTTGTGTTCCTCCAGCATCAATAGCAATCATTGTTATCTGATCTCAACAAATTCCAACTGAGCCAGAAGAGAACCTCAGAATTCTTCACCACACATTACTCCATACAGCAATTAACAATAGCTGATAATGAGTACAGGATGAAAATCAATTTGTGATTCCTGGTACAGACATATCACTAGATATAGCCCAAGACATCATAAATTGCCTAACACAGGCAAGGTCAAACATGAACTCAAATGTTTAACACTAAAGTCGTTTGTTCTTTGGTCAGTAATTATTTTCCCAACATATTGAACAATAGCTTGTGCTTTCTTAATTAGAGTTTTAGGACTCACTAAAAAAAAAATGGCACATTTATATTGAGAAATGCTAATCCTTCTGTAATTCACAGTAATTTTAAGGCCTGACCAGGAAATGGAAAACTTTTTGACAGGGTCTGGGCTTAAAGCCATGGATGGCATTTACTGTTTAGTGTTGTATAATTTACAAACTTCTGTTCTTTCAACAACTGCTCAGCGAATGAAGTTGCTAAGTAAATATACAGCTCAAAAACAACGCAGAAGAGCTAACCCACCCGTCACATCATGCACAAAGGTGGTGGCCCAAGACGGGAAGACGAAGTGCACGCACTGCCTGCCAAAAACAACCAGATGCTCAACCATCTCATTCTTTTAAAAAAATGGAAGTTCCCTAGGATGCCTCAATGAACTCAAAATCTTTTGATTCCATGAGTGAAATGCATTTGTGGCTGACACAGTCATGTCAACAAAGTTTGATGATTTTATTTTATGTCTAGGACTCTTAAAATCATGAGGCATAGGGCACAAAGGTCACCCAGACAGGGGGTTGCATGTGCATTCACACATGTCAGACATTTTCCACTTAGGAGAAATATAATTTTAATCAAGTCTTCATTATTACATGTTCCAGTAGTAAAGAGAAAAATCCTGCACATTATCCCTCATTTACATCTATCTCAGAAGTCTCATGACATTGGCAGTCAAGATATTTAATAAATTAGATTCAAAAGGGCATGACCCCAGGTATACAGAAATGAAGTTAACTTTTGCCCCAGTACCAGGGAATCTTACAAAGAATTTATTAACTTACTATGGTCCTCAGAGCGACAGGCCTAAGGATGAAGATTTTAGTGATATCAACAATATTACCTATTTAGGCTGTTGGAAAAGTTTCATTTTCTTTATAGAAGTTCTCTGCCAATTCTTGCATTAAAGTTTAACAAATCACTGGAATGACAACATTCAAAATATACTGGCTTAGGAAATTAAATTGTGCTAAAATTTTTTTTTAATTAAAAGTCTTCAAAAGGTTAAACAGCATTAGAATATGTGGCTGGGAATTTCTTGTTAACATGACAATCATTCTATGACACTCAAATTAAGGTTAATATCCTGGAAAAAGAATTCCTTTTGTCAACTGGTGGTCTGTGACTTGAGACTTCGCTGAAAGGCTTCACTTGAAAAGGCTATGAAAACATCAGCCACTGATCCAGAAGTTCTCAGCAGCTCAGAAATGCAAGGTCATCCATAATTGTCTCCATCTTTCTTTACTCTCTCCAGAGTATAATTACTTCAAGAAACAAAATCCTGGTTTATTTTACTGAAATCCAGAAACTCACTGCTTATATAGCAACAGCCACTTCCCTTATCCCTGGTTTAAATATCCGTAACTGTCACTACTGCCAGGTATATTCGACAGGACAATGCCTAACTCTTAGTGGGGCCTCATTTTCAGAATCTGCATATTTTTAAAATATCAGCTCATCAGTCTTTAGTTCCTACAATGAATTGGTCATATGAAAACAGATAGCAACATTTGCTTGGAAAAAAAAGGGCGATAAAATAGGGTGGTGAAAAATAATAGGATCCATTTGGGAAATTAGAGCCTCAGCCCATCCTTTACTCGTTGTGAAAAAGGAGAAAAATCCTTTGATGTCTCTCCTGCCCTGTGTGAAAGTGGGGATTTGATTCCTACCTCACAAGGCTGTGGTGTTTGTTAAAAGAAATAACATGGGTAACATTACTATGGGCCTGGGGTCTATAGAGCCTCAACACATTAACTGTCTCGGTTAAAAAGATGAGAGTCAGGAACTATTTCAAAAGTATAATATCATCTTAGGCCAGGAAAGGGAGCTTACAAATCAGCTAGCCAGAACCCTTCACCTGTCCAGAGGATTCGGCAGGTAGGAGGTCACTGAGTGACCTTCACCAGAGCATTTTCAGAAGAGCGGTGAAGACAAGAACGGCATGAGAGGAAAAATGGGAGGTAAGGAAATGGAGAAAATGGATCTGGACAACACTTTCCAGAAACGTGTCTGTGAAGTGAAGGACAGAGAAATGTGGGGTTGGGCATGGGTTTTGGAATGTATGTGACTGCTGGGTGTCTTTAGGATGGGAGAGTTAGAGCACTTTCATGGCTGAAGTTCAAGGTCAGATATAAATAGGAGGACCATATAATTTATCAGCCAAACCAGACATTTTTATGCTATTAAAGTGGATGCTATTAATAATTATGCTGAGACAATGGGGATAAACTGGAACTGTCCCAGGCCAACCAGAGTCTGGTGACCTTAAGCATAAAGGGAGATGTTGAAGATATACTGGGGAAGCGGGGTGGGGGTGAAGGAGGGACACAGTAGTGGAGCAAGATCCCTGAAGAGGAAGAAAAGAGTGGGATCTGAATAGAGGCACAGTTGGTAGGGGTAAGAGAGAAATAAAAAGTTAACTGTTTCCCATGTGCCAGACACAGATAAAAGGAAGCTGTACCCATATTCTCAGAGAACTCGCAGTTTAGTGCCCTGATTATCATGATGGAGAGAAGAGGAAGAGCATGAAATTATCCACCGGGAGAAAAACATGTGGTATTCACTTTCAAGAAAATGTCCAAGAATTATTTTTCTAGTTGTAGTTTGAAAAGCATAGTCAATATAATAATTCAGTTAAGAACTTATATGCATATATGCATAACCCACGGACACAGACAATAGTATGGTGAAGGCCTGGGATGGGGAGATAAGCTAGAAGTGATTGATGGGGGTGTGGGGGGACAGGACATCCATAATATTTTCAACAATAAAGATAAATTATAATTCAGTTGCATTTTTTTGCTTTCTTTATTGGCCACATATTTATTTTGAAATTTTAAACATTTGAAAGAAGTTATTTTCAGTAGTTTTTGTTTTTGCTAGACTATAGCATTGGGAATATAGTCAATAATATCATGGTTACTATGTAAGAGGCCAGATAGGTACTTGAACCATAGGAGAGACCACTCTGTGAAGTACATGACTTTCTAATCACTTCATTGTACATCTGTAATTAATACAGAGTAAAACTGAATGTAAAGTGTAATTGAGAAAAAAAATTGGGATTTACCAAAGCACTGTTTCCTAAGGTATGTTACTTTTCAAAGTACATGTGTTCATGATATATATTATATACAGAACTAATTTTTGTATACTATAAGAAAAATTCTTCTTCAATAAACTTCATGAAAATTAAATAATAAGAAAAAACCTTTTTAAAGAAGAATTTTAAAAAATGGCTCAGAGATTCTGACTGACACATGGAAAAATAACTGTCCTTTAGTGAGCACATATTATCTTCCAGGTTCTGTGCTATATTATACATAATATATATGAGCCCATAGACTATATATATCACACCCACCCTCCCAATGTCTCAGGTATAAAAGGGCTCAGCAAATGTCTGTAGAATTGCAGCTGAGTGACCGCCTTCCTACTTTGGCAGGGCTGTATTGACTAACAGGAAACACACCAGATTTAAAGCACAGACTCATTGTCAAATCCCTTCACAATGGCCCATGGGGTCATTTTCTGGGAAGTTATTTAGCACCTCAGAGCCCTAAATTTATCATCAAATTATTTGTCAGGTTGTTTATAAAATTATTAAAAATATTTTAAATATATGTATGTTTATATTCAATAGAATATTTTGCTTATTTTATAAATACCCTGATAAGTAATTTGATCAGAAGCCTGAAATAAGAAATTATACATAGGTTATAGAGAGAGAATGTAGAACATAAACACATATATTTAAATATTTTTACTAATTTTACTAATTTTATAAACAATCTGACAATTTGGTGAGACATCTGCACACACTGCTGGCATTTGCTGAGCCCCTTTATACCTGAGCCATTGGGAAAAATGTATAGTCTGTAAGTTTTATGCTCAAGAAGTTAAGCTTACTGGAGAAAAAAAAATCATAAACCATTAAATAAAGAGTAAACTATGAAATGGTAAGTGGAGTAGAATAAGTATTGTTGAATACAAAAGAAGAGTTTAAATCTGGTTTCATTGGCTTAATCTGATCAGATAATGTGTCACAGAAGAAAAGGCATGTAAGCAAAGCCTCCAAGAGTGGGGCAATGATTTTTCAGGGAGATGGAATGGGTCTGTATGTGGTCTGGTGGAAGGTGGTCAGAGGAAGACTTGGAGAACATTCTAGCAAGATACAAAGAGGAGGTGAGCGTTATTAGAACACAAAGTATGGAGCTAGAGGAGGAGGAGGAAAGAGCAGAAGAGATATTATTGAAAGGAAAAGGTAAATACACCCCTAATGGTTGCTATCTTAATTCAATACCAAACTCATGAAATTTCTTTCTGTAGAAAATGGAAACACTGAAAATTTTTTCCAATTTCCAAGCCTGTCCTTCCAAAGTGGGGATTATTGAGGGCCAGTTTCTCTAAATAGCTTCAACTTTCTTTACATAATCTCACAAAACAATATTGACCTCCCCGTGTATGGAACCCCCTTCAGCACAACCACTTATTTCTGAGTTAAAAGAAGACATGTGACTTTCTGAAAGTGCAACATGACACCTAGATTTTGCAGGAGGATTAGCTTGGTCTATTGTGTGCTTCCTCTTAGGGGGTGCTGAGAGTATTTCTTACTCTACTCTGTTATCTGGGCCCACATATTTTTCTTCTCCACTCTCTACTTGGATGTGATGAAACTTGCCAGTAGAGGTATAAAGATAACTAACACCTATCTGACAGGAGTAGGGATTAGGTAGAAAGGCTAACAGGCAATCTTATCTTACATCCACAAGGAGGATCTAGAGCTTTGTCTTTTGTATACTGCTTTATTTCCCATATCCATGTGTCCCTCTGAGAGCTCACTACACTAATCCCTCAACAAGTTCCAGGTATAAGAAGCTGCCTCATTAAAAACACTTGAAAGCTTTTTCTCCCAAGCTGACCACAACTGACCAGGGTGAAATCAACTGATTTTGACTTGTGTCTGGCACTTGGGAAACAGTTAACTTTTTTGTTTCTCTCTTCCCCCTACCAACTATGCCTCTACTCAGATCCCACTTTTTCTTTAAGAAGTGAAGTATCATATGGTTTATTCTTTCCAGAAGAATGTTTCTCCATCCTAGAAAAAAAATCTTAAAAACAGTAAATGCCAATGAATGGCTATTAAAGACAGATGATACCAGATTCATTCATCAGGAAGCTTGTACAATGATGGATCATGTTTTAAGAAAAAGAAATGGTTCTACATGAAAACATATAATATTCTGCATCCAACTTGATAGGTCCCAGACATGCAGAGTCATCATATGAATTCAGACACATACATTTGCAACCAAGATAGGAAGAGCTACTGTCCCTAGGATCCATCTTGACCTCATAAGTAACTGGTTGAGGAGTTCAGAAACCAATGGTCAGTCAAGGGTCATCACCTCTGTACCCTCTTCTTCCTCCAGTGAAATATAGTCATTAGAAATTCACCAGTGAATGTTGGATTGCATAGCCACTGGGTCTATCTTTTTGTATCATGTAAGTGCAGAGGCATTTGGAGAGCTTATGAATTAGAGGAGAGACAAACAGACAAACGAGGGAGAGATATTCTAATAGTCGGTCAAGATCTCAATGGTATACCCAGAAATTAATTTATGGCAAGAATGATGTATTTCAGTAAAAGAACATGTAACTGTTTATCAAATATGACCACAGACCCTCTGCCTAGGAGGCCACCAAAGGACCTGCATGCTGCCTCTGCGCCCTTCCCTCAGACAATGCATCCTTGTTCCGTGGCCTCCCAGCTGTGACAGGCATGATAAAAATGGAGATTGTTTTTATACCCTATGTGCTGTTTCTGCACTGACAGCAGCATGGTCATTCGCCAAATTATCAGGGTCTGTTGGCATTTTTATAAATAAAGCGCTGGGTTTTGACAGTAATCTGTGCAGGGAGGCCTTGGAGGATGGACAAAAAATGTCTTCTTTCCCATGCAGAGGAAAAAGGTCTCCTTGGCTATGTTTCAGCACACTGAAGTTTCTTTTGACCAAAAGGCAGCCAGGAGCACAGCTATGACATCAGCCCAGCCAAAGCCCTGCTCTCTCCAAAAGGATACAGGAAAGTATTTCTTTCCTCCATGGCTTGCAGGAATGTGTTCCTGGGGCTTCCTGAGTTATACAAGGAGGATTTTATTTCACTGGAGCAGAGCCCTGGGGGTAGATGGGAAAAGAGTGTGGAAGCGAAGGTTCGGTGAACTCCCACAGTGTTCTGAGCTTATAGAAATCGTTTCGTTTCATCCTCACAATAACCCTGGGAGGTGGGTATTATTGTTCCCAATTTACAGATGAGGAAACCATGTCCACTCTGGGGTGGTTACTAACGCTCTGTCCACAGCGATCCGCCCAGAAGTAGTCAGAGGTATAAGGAGTGTCAAAGTATAAGAAAGGGAGACATGCATTTTTCCTTTTAAATAAAACCATTTTTTGTGGCTAAAAAATTTCAGGCACGTGCTCTGTGGTATATATTTATTGTCTGTCTTGTCAAAAAATATTTGACAGTTTTTGAACTATTTTTATAGACAACAGCTCTCAAAACTTCATTTATGAAACCCACTGAGAAGGAGTTAAGACTTAATTATTATTTGACAGATGAAAAAACGGACCTGAGAGTTTAGGCAAAGTGCCAAAGTCATGGCTAATGAGTAAAAGAAAAGGGGCTCGGTGCAGATCTGATTCTTCTCCCCTGGTGCAACATCTTCCACTTCACTCTGCTTCTCTCTTACTACTGAGTATGACAGAAACCCAAAACCAGAACTTTCCTGCTCCTGGTGCAGAAGGGGAGGTGACAATGGGCTGGGGCTCGCTCCCCTCATGCAGTTTGCCAGGAGGAACTTGTTCTGACAATTAGAAGATTCAGCTTCGGGGACTTTTTACTGAGGGTATTTCCACAGCCTCTTCTCTACCACTCTCATCCCTTCTCTGCCAACTATCTTATCCCAGTAAAGTCAAGGCACACTTGGTACAGATGCAAGTGACCTTGCAGACAGTGGCTCCTACAGTTAGTTACAGCACTTCCCCACACACAGCTCATATATTCCAGGCACTAAATTCAGAATGATCACTACCAGAGCACGGGGTCCCACCTAGCATGGCTTTGAGGATTCCTATACAAACAGTGGAAAGTCTTCCCTGGGCTTCTGGGCAGGGGATAAACAGAAGAACACCAAAGTAACAGTGTGGCAGCAGGCCATCCACAAAACGGGAGCACGACTAAGGGTCCAGTTTGTTTCACTTGTAGAAGGAACCCTTGGATGCCTTCCAGCAACCACTGGAATCTGGGTGGGATGGTCTTTGGGCCAGTGGGTTACTGTTCTGCTAGCCAAATTCCAAGTGAATGTTTACAAACTCTGCTTTCCACAAGAGGATTCGGAAATACTGCGCAGAGGCCATGATATAATAGCTGAAAAATAAAATCTCTCCCTCAGCAGCACTTTTTAAGGTGCCTTTAATAATTCAATTCATCCCCTTGAAAGGATAAATTCAGCACTGTTGGATAGTTTAGGATAAACGTGTCTGATGGGCGTGTAAAGCCCCAAGACATTCTACTTTATAGCACTCTAACACCAACAAATCTTGACTATGAACTGAGACACTGTTGGAGAAGATGGAAAATTGAGTTCAATGCTAACTTGGTTTTTGATCCTTCGAGAACACTGAACGCACTGTATCAACTAACATATACAATCTTCTGACATCTGAGTGGCCTGTATTTCCTTTCTAGAAGTTGGCTGACAACGTCTGCTGCTCCTTTTAGCTTCTCTTTAATAAAAGAAGTAAAATAACTACTTTGGATGTTATTTATGATTGGGTCTGGGGGTGATAGTTGCCAGATGTGAGATACTTCATGTAAACCATTGAATGGTAAAGATCCCTGAAGTTGCACTGATTTCTACAGAGCAGAAATAAAAACCAAAGGGGAAAAAAAACACACACACAAAAAAACACTGAGCCTTTCAAAATGTGCAACACTAAATTCAGTTCATTAACCCTACGGGCCAGACTTGGACTAGGCACTGAAGGTGAAAATAGGATGAAGGTGAGCTAGAAGTGGCTCAGAGGCCAGTAAAGGGTGGCATAGCACAGTAATGGCCACACCAACAGTGTGTGCCAACAGTGCTGTCGGAGCCCAGAGGAAAAAGAGCTTGAGGCTCACGTTGGAGGTAACACTTGAGCTATGCTCTGAATGATGAATAAGATTTTGTTGAGGCTCTATAGAGGGGAGGGGAGGAAGGACCCTCTAGGCAAAAAACAGCATAGGTGGAACATTAGAAGAGAGAATAGATAATCTTGAGGATAAGGGGCAATATTCTATTCAGAAGGGGGGAAAAATGATATTGCCTGAACCTTTACAGTTTGTTGTTTTGAAAAGTATATTAATTTCAGATGTAAAAACATTTTCCTTGTGTACAAGTAAATACTGTAATTGAAGTGACAGAGTAGACATGTAGAATTTATTATCTGAAAGAAAATCTAATCAATAAGTATTTCATTTTGAGAAGTTAATGAAATATTAAGGCGAGAGTGGCCTTTTAAAGCTTTGATTTTTAGATTCGGAAAAAGAGCTTAATTTTCAGTGACAAGGTCACTACTGGTTGAATGGTCTCCCCTTGCTTCCCACAAAAATGACAGTTTTCTCATTTTTAAATTATTTATTAAAATCAGACTTCACTAATCAGAGTTTATTTAAACTTTTTCTATAGATCAGCAAATTAAAATCATGTGACCTTTGTTATGTCTACCAGTTCAAAAGGGGGCATTAAAGTACTTACGTGAAATGAAACATTAATTTCATGAAAGTTTTATTGGTGTGTAACAAAACCTTTTCTTCTCAGTTCATGCCAATTAATATGCAATGCAATAAGTACACATGTATTTAATACTATTATCATCAAGGAAGGGCATAGGGTTCAAGTCATTGTAAAGGACAATGTGGGTATATTTTATCTCCTGCTAATTAGCAAAATTAGATGAGCTTCTGGAAGATTATTTGAAAGCAAAGGTTTGCCAAGCCTACTTTCAGTAAGCAGTTTTTATGCTCCCAATAGCCTAAGACTCAACTCTTAGATGACAAAAATAAATCTTTGGGTACATCCATCATGGTTAAAGCAAGCCACTTCCAAGGTCAGCTATAGGGTCAGAAACAAAAGGCGTGCCAAATAGCCACATATGCAAAACCATAGACATCAGCTCATCTGAAACAAATGCTCTACCTTGCAAAAAAGTACATATATTTACTTACTTACATTTATGATATTGATTAATTTGGAGACATTATGAAAATTGTGTATCTTTTTGCTAATTGGATGGTATCTTCCCTAGAAGTTTAAAAAAAAAAGCATAAAAGCTTTGACTGGTATTTTTGCCAAGATCTAGGTCAGGGAGTAAAGTGCATACATCTTCGGCAAGGTATCTAATGCAATAGACATTACATACACAATCTATCATTAGTGAGGCAGTCCTTTCAAAAGGATGTCTTTGCTAAATAAATGTGTCCTCATAACAGCAGCCTTTGAGAAGCAGACATGTGCTGATCCTATATACTATACACCTTCTTTGAAGCCCTTAACTACCTCACTTCAAAAACATGTCCTATTTTAATTATATCATCCTGGTATGTGAGAGATAAGGTGATTTCTCTACTTCCTGGATCAAAAGGAACAGCAGGATTAGACAGAAGCAGCACATCAACTATCATATTAGCTGTCTCTACATTACAACAGTTGGACATTTTCTGTCCAGGCCACAACCCTCTCTTCGGTGTCTATGAGGAAGTTTCTGCACTTTGTTTGACCCGACTGAACTTTGTCACACTGCCTTCTCACCACCCCTGCTGAAGCAAACCACTAAATCTTACCAACTATCTCTTTGTTGTCTCTTGTATGTTCCCAGCCCCTCCTTCCAATCTTACCAAGCCAGTTAAGTTGCACTTTTCACCTTCTCTGTTGACATAAAATGAAGTAACTGCATTTATTTGAGTATTGACTGCACATTTTGTCAACATCTCAAATTTTATAAGTCAACTAGATCATGTTTCAAGGCAAAGTCCTAAAATTTCATAGCTCATCTCTATTTGCTTGCTTAGAGCAAAGTAACGAAATGAAAAACTCAAAACTCTAGAGAAAGTTTGTTTAGTCTTGTCATCATATAACTAAACTAAATTATTCAGCACCATATAAGTGTTTTAAAACATTCTATTATAGAAAAGGAAGTTATTAGTTTGTTAAAATATACTTAAATTTGATAGGCGTTTAACCAATGTCTATGAAAGTAGAGTGTGTTGGAATGAAAATTATTAAGAGTGTTGAATGCAACGTGAATTCAATGTGGTAGAGAAAGCAGATGTGGCAGTTTTAAGGAGGTACTCACTTGTGAAATGAAAAATGCTAGGAGTAAGAAGCCTAGCTCCCAAGTTCAATGTATTGGAAAACAGGGTTGGTCTCCTATTCTCCACCCATAAGGCAAAAGACTGTTGTACCTCTTTCACCACCTTAGACCAAAACCTCTATTCCTGCCCTCATCCAAAAATGTTAACCATCACTGACAGTATGCCAACTGCCAAGTTCTTGGCCTGGAACCATGATCACCTGAGTTTTTAAAATATTTCATGGAATTATTTACCCTGTTAATAAAATACTAGATTTAAGGTCATTTACATTATCGAAGTGACTTTAGAACAAGACCCCTTACTATTTGAAACTCTGACTTAAAGTTGCTGGTGGATATTGTTAGCTCCTTAAAACATTCCATGGCTTACAAAGAATCCCCTTCTGGGGAGTCTACCCACTCATTGGTGAGAAATGTTATTTAACATCAATATGGAAACATACTGATGAGTACACACATGGGTTTTCTTTTTAAAAATATAAAAATTTAATTTTTTATGTTTGAGAAACCCAAACATTATTTAGAGTTAAAGATTTATCTTATTAGAAGTGATCTGGTGAAAAACAACAACAAAACAAAACAAAACAAACAAAACACAGTGCTAGCTTCTAGTGATTTCAAAAATACTTGAAGTCAGCCAGCCAGCCAGCCAAGAAATTATGCCATGTGCTACATTCAGTTGCTGAGTTAGAAGAAGATGAGAATTCTCCTATGATACTTCTATTTTGTACGCTGTTTGGGTCTGTTACATAAATCAAATAGGTCCAGACTTGTTTAGAAGGAGAATCACATGAATAAAAATTAGGTTTACAAGTTAAACCTTAAGTAGTGAACAAAGCATCTGTCCACACAAATAGGTAGTATCTATGGCCTAGAGCAGAGGCCAAAAAAAAACCCCACACAAAACAAAACAAACAAACAAAACAAACAAACATGTCCTCAGATGCCAGACAGGTGAGGGAGATGGCTGACGCTGGCATCACGGGGAACGTGGTACGGTGAATGGCCCTGATTGTTGCCTGGCCATGTGTGCTGCTGGATTCTGTGTCTCCCAGAATCCAGACTTTTTTATGTGAGATGTACCAAATATTAAATGCTGGCCATGAACTCAATACTGTCGATACAAAACAAAACATATCTGTGGCTTTTTGTTTGCCATCTTTGATAGAAGTGTCAGTGGGCCATTACATAAACTAATCTCAGATACCAGTTTTGAATGCTGCCCTTCAGAAATATGACAAGGAAATACCTAGTGAAAGGAGAATTGATTAAGCTGGTAAATTCAGAACCACCTTAGACCAAAACCTCTACTCCTGCCCTCATCCCAAAATGTTAACAATCTCTGACAGTGTGCCAAGTGCCAAATTCTTTGTTGGGATCTGAAGACAGAGTGACCAAGAAAAAGATTCAAACCTGACCTTCTTGCAATTTACAGTCAAATGGATGGACTTGCTTGTAATCTTAGCATTCACTGAGTGATTTCCTGTCTCGGAGAACTTCAGGATACAAAGGAAATCCCTCCATTTCTTACTTTCGTCCATGCCTACTTACACTTTATATTCATTACAGTTTCATAACCAGAGAGCTAGGGAAATCGTCTGTCACAGTGTTCTATCCATCTTATTAGGAAGAACTCTGGTAGAGATTTGAACTTAACATGATATGGGGGAATGCATATTTCTCCTGGTGAACTCATTTTAATCTTCCTCAATGTCTTATTACATAGACTGCTAGCTTCCTTTCTTTTCCCTCTTTCCCTCTTGTCTTAAGGAGAGCAGCAGTGTATCCACCGAAAGAAAACAGGGCGTGTTTTTTTTTGCCCTAACCAGTTTGGTTCAGCGGATAGAGCGTCGGCCTGCGGACTGAAGGGTCCCAGGTTCAATTCCGGTCAAGGGCATGTACCTTGGTTGCGGGCACATCCCCAGTGGGGAGTGTGCAGGAGGCAGCTAATAGATGTTTCTAACTCTCTATCCCTCTCCCTTCCTCTCTGTAAAAAATCAATAAAATATATATTTTTTTTAAAAAGGACGTCTTTGAGATTTGGACGGCTATGTAAAATTAAAATGTCATTAATGAAATGTGAGTAAAAAAGGTGATGTGGGGCTTCCAAAAAGGTTGTGCAAGCTTTTGCCCTTTCCTACTTCTTTTTCCTATATGTAACCTAGATGTGAGAGCTGGTATTCTAGTGGCCATATTGTGACTAAGAAAACTTTGGGAATGAAAGTCACCAACCAAGGATGATAAGGCAGACAGACTGAAAGAACGTGAGTCATTAATGGCATCATGGGATCACTGAACCAGGACCCCCTACCTCCACAGGGTAGCCATAAATACTGTGACTTTAAAGTGAGCACTTACACAGTGGAAGGCAAAAATGATAATTAAATGGTTTATTAATGTTATGTTGCCATATAAGATGTTCTATTTCATTATGATATGTTTAACATAGCTCAATGCACTGTACAAAATTTCAGTGAAAAAGGTTTGAATATAACATGTCCATTAATCTTTGCACAAGTAACTGCGATTATTTGCCTCAGATGATTTCTATCTCAAGTTTCATTAAAAACAAAACAAAAACAGAACAAAAAAACAAAACCCGTTTCTTTAAGATATTACAGAAGTACTCTGTGAGTTTCAATATGTGAAATATGCTGGTATTTATGTTTCAATATCTTCTATCTACCCCGTAGACAGCATATTGTGTGTGTGTGTGTGTGTGTGTGTGTGTGTGTGTGTGAATATCCTACTAATGTGTTCTTAATGTGTTCTAAATGCAATTCCAATTATTAAGTGTCAATGAAGCCAAGGTGAAAATTCAAAAAACCTGAAATGTGAAGAGTGTGGGCAAGCACTTATTTAGTTATTGGTAGGAGTGAATCATGTAGGCATCCTTTCTGGATCACTAAGAGAATACCTTAATTCTGGGCAGCTTTTGGCATTCCATTGCATTAAGCCGTCTAACCTCTCTGTTTTCTAGTTTACACTTAGTCTCACAAGCCAATCTCATTCATAGTGATGTTGGATTCTATGGCCTAGCCTTCCTGAATAGTCTTTTGTAAATAAATGAATGACTAAGATGAGTTCTACTGCAATATTTTAAGAAGAAAATGGAATTGAAATTTTTGAATGAAAATTCTGTAAATTCTGGATACAGGGAAAACTGTTAAAGTGCTACTACTCATTCCATAAGCATTTCTATTCTATCTTCTATATATCAGACAATGAGCTTTTATGGCTGGTTAAGAAAATGTATCTACCCACAAGAATTAACTAGTAAGCAAAAAATTACCATAAAGTATGATGTGTCAATATAGGAAGTATTCACAAAGTTGTAAGTGTGCCAAAAAAAAAGGAACAGCTAAATCTATTTCAGGAGTTACAAAAGACTTCTTAAAGAGGGGATGGGTAGGTGAAATTTTTAAGGGTGATTAGGAATCAAATGAACAAAGAAGGCTGAAAGGCATGTGAGCAGAGAAAGAATCTGATTGGAGCTCACTTAACTATTATTTGAGACGAATATAATAACACCCAGTACAAGTCTATGAGTTCTTTTAAAAAGTGAGCACTTACACAGTGGAACTAGAAGAAACATATCATTAAATATTTTTGTACTTCTGTGTCTAAAAGACTACCTAAGAGTGAACAACAATCTCAACAAACTGATTATCATTAATATACAATTCCATGAAAATACTAAAATGTACCTGATTCCATGAAAATTCCTGAAATCATTGAGCAACAGTAAATTGTCTTTCTTATTTTTATATTGTCCCAGGGTAATAAACACTTGGGTTGCGGGAAACGAGTTAAGTCGGCTCGCGTGAATTGCGCGTACTCCGCGGGAGCCGTCTTAAACTCGGTTCATATAGATTTGCGGTGGAGTGCGGGAAACGTGTAAACTCGGGCCGATTGTAACTGCGTATTACCAAATATTTCATTTCAATCGAACCCATACTTCAAAAGATATAGGCATTTTAACGCGCCATCTTATATTTTGGCGGGAAATTCACCCGCAACCCAAGTGTAAATATTGTTCTTCTGGATTTTAATTTTTACCAAAATAATAAAATACATATAATCCATAGAAAAGAAATCTTATATTATTAAAATAAGTGACATTTCATTGAAGTAGTATCTTCCTATATAATAAAAGGCTAATATGCAAATTGACCAAACAGTGGAATGACCGGTCGCTATGATGTGCACTGACCACCAGGGGGTAGATGCTCAATGCAGGAGCTGCCCCCTGGTGGTCAGTGTGCTCCCACAGGGGGAGTGCTGCTCAGCCAGAAGCCAGGGCTCACAGCTGGTGAGTGCAGTGGCGGTGGAGGGAATCTCTCCCGCCTTCGCAGCAGCGCTAAGGATGTCCAACTGCCATCAGTCAGACATACCCCAAGGGCTCCTGGACTGCAAAAGGGAGCTGGCTGGGCTGAGGGACCCTTCCCCACAACCCCCCAAGTTCACGAATTTTGTGCAACTGGCCTCTAGTCCATTATAAACATTTTACTGAACTTAGATTTTTAAAAAGCTTTTATTTCATCCTTTTATGCATATGTATACACCCTAAATTTCTATTAATACATATACCTATGCTTACATATATAAGTAATAAAGCCACAATTGGTGATTGTGGTGCTAATTACCTATATATTTACATCTGAAGTGTAGATAAATTTTAGATAATGATTATGATGCCATCACCAATATTACTCCTTCTGCCTCTACTCCTGCTATTAATGACAGTAATGACTACCCCACCATTCTTACCAATTTTCATGTTTATTATATTCCAGGCATTACACAAACATCCTAAATACATATTACAATACACAAACATCCTAAATATATATCACATTTAATCCTCTACCACTACCACCAAACTAAAGAATTACTTCCATTTTGCAAATGAGAAAAAAAATGAGTCTTACAAAGATTAAGCAAGTTGCCCTTGTCTCACAGTTAATAAAAGGGAAGGCCGTCTGAACATACTTGTGACTTTAAGCTCCAAACTTTACCACTTACTGATTATATATATGGGTTTGGATCTCTCTGAACCTAGGTTTCCTCATCTAAAAATTGGCAACAGCCATCAGACATACCTAGTAGAGTGGCTTTAAATATGGAATCTAATATTCCATATAAAAATACTTGTAAAATATACACAGCCATAAAAAATATTAACTAGCATCCCCATGAAAATGCAATAAAAGGATTTATGTAATAAAAACTCGAAGACAATATATCTACAAAAAATAACTTTTAGTAGATGACAATAGAAGGCAGGAATAACTCGCTGCAAGTGTTTCTCATAGTTTTACAAGTGTCATAACACACTGGAAGATGATAGAGACCTTAAAAACATCATTTATCTTAAGTCCCACTTAAGACTGATCTCAGAACACATAGGATGGACCACATAAATTGACCCTACTATAAAAATTCAAAGGGCTTGCCAGATTCATCTTTTTTATTTTAATCTTTTAAAAGCATGTTTAGATTATATTCATTTGACTTTAGTGAAGCTTTTCTCTAAAATAAATTGCACACACTAACACATGTGGAATTCTTTTTCTGTAATCCTCAAAGAGGCTTTTGATTCTTCTTCTGATTCACCAAAAAAGAGTCCGTGAGGAAGTGCGATGTATACTGGGATTTGGATGGCTCCACGGTCAACTGCGTACATTTACATAGAAACCAGATGGTTGCAGAGAATGTTTCTTTTTTATTTATATAAAAAAATGGATTATTAAGGTGTTTCTACAGATGCTTATCCTCTAATGGATAAAAAGTGCAAATCAAAGGTCAACTGAGGGAAAATGGCTTCCAAAATAACCAGGCAGCACATCGCAGCTTAGCCACACATCCCACGGGACAACTTCTTAGAAAGTAACATTGGACTGGGACCTAAGACATTGTGGTAAAGAGTCTGGGGCTTCTGTTATTCAGGGGAAGGGAATGAAAAAGGGAAAAGGGAATTCTCAGTCAAGAATGTTCTATTCCCTTTGCCCTTTGAAGGCGCAATTTTTTTTCCTCCCTGAAAAAACTAACCACAAGTTTATAAGATGGGATGTTTAAGGGGCTTCACTTTTTAATCTCTCAATATTAATTCCCTGAAGCTTTGAACTGACAGGCAGGCCAATGTAAATGAGCCAGAACAAGAGTCAGAGCCAGAATTTTTGTTGTACCATGACAAAAAATGTGTTATTAGTGCTCCATGATTAATGAGCACATAAGAGGAAGGGATATAACAAGTATAAGATTGTCTTGGTATGTGCACAGCTTACACAATATCAGGGCAAAATGCAATTGACTTTACTACATTCTCATGTGTACACAGATACACATTTTGTACAGAGTGTCTGTGCCAAATTTCATGTGAATTTTCATTTACATTTAGCATTTTTTTAAATGTCAAAAAAATATTCTAATGAATACCTATCCCTTCGCAAAGTGACACATACACACAGGTAGCCCTGCTTATTAATTAATGTACTTATTGGTTACCTATACTGTATTTAAATCTTGGCTTAATAATTTAGATTCAGTACCTAGCGGTGAGCTAATTTCACTGGCAAAGCAAATTAACCAAATCTATGGTAACCCATGCATACAATCACAGAAGATAAATTTGGTAAATTTCATTAAAATTCAAACAATAAGGGAAGAAAAAAATATTTTGGTATTAAGAAAAAACTCTTTTCTTAACAAAATAAAAAGTGTTCCGGAAAAATATGATGTTCTCACACAAGCATAGCCTTTCATTTTATGAAACTTAAATTAACATTCTCTTTCCTTATGCCTGACCACCAAAAATATTCAGAACATAAGGGCCTGCTCACAAATTATATATGTTTATGAAGCACAAATCAAATGTCAACTGTTCCTCAGGCTTGGATGAAGCAGAAAAAAAGAAAGCCTAGCAAAAGTTAGGCAGGATGGGGAGGGAATGGAGGGCCAAGAGACACAAAGAGGTAATCCATCAACCACGTCGACTGCACCGTGTCAAAGCTGCAAACAGCTGGGATATGCCAAGCCAATGAGAAAAGCAGCCCTGATATTTGAGGAATGAAATAAAGTATAGGATGAATAATAGGACGATGATATAGTAATTGGCCACAATAGACATTGGAGAGAAAGGGGAATTTTCATTTGATCAGTTGCTTGGCTGAAAGCTCCCTGCCCCCAACCCCCCAAATTGTTGGTCTCTTCTTATTTTTAAGGCTGGATTCCCTAAATAAATAGACCAGTGCACCCTCACTATCTCAAGCAATGAAAAGTATGTAATTCACTGATGAAATAAAAGTTTAAGAAATGTTATTTTCCCATACTAAAGATAGATATAAAATTTCAACTTTTTATTTTGTTTGCTATTATCATAATACTAGAGGCCCAATGCACAAAAATTCGTGCAAGAATAGGCCTTCCTTCCCCCGGATGCCAGTACCGGCTTCCCTCCAGCACCCAAGACCTGGGCTTCCCTCCTCTGGCCACCCGCAGGCACCCAGGACCTGGGCTGGTTTCCCTCCAGCCCCGGCTTTGTCAGGAAGGATGTCCGGAATGACATCCAGATGTCTGGTCTAATTAGCATATTACCCTTTTATTATTATAGATAATGTTTTAAAAATAATGGCTGCAGATAAAGAAAAACAAAAGTGAAAGAAGTAAGGAGACAAACCATTTTTACTTATAATGTTGGGAAAAAGGAAGTTCTATATAACAATTATGGTTTCCCACTACTTTTCTCATCTTTTTTTTCTATTCTTTCCCTTCATTCCTTCCTTCCTTCCTTCCTTCCTTCCTTCCTTCCTTCCTTCCTTCCTTATCTTTTCCTTCCTTCCTTGAATTTTTTTTTGTTTGTTTTAAACCCTAAAAGAAAATCCAATCAGTAACAATTTCATTCTCTTTTTGAGGCATCTCTCTGGACCTCACTTCTGAGTGTTTTTCTTTTCTTAATAAAACTTTCTTTTTAAAAAAAATAAAAATTTCTAGCAAGGGATGTGCATATTTTTGTTTGCTCTTTATTTTTTTCATAGAATTAAATCTATTAAAAAATTAGTATTTGATTTAATCCTAATTTATCCCATCAATTTGCATAATTATTTTTAGTTTCTCATTTATATTTTCAACTCCTTAAAACACCGATATCATTGTCCTGAAATGATACTGCTGATCAAATAGAAATTATACATAAGGAGGCAATGCAATAAGAATTCTACCTGTGTGGATGAACAAATTGGGTTAAAATTACAAATATGCAAAATAAGGTAAGACAACTGACACTATTAGGTCATATCATCTATACAATTGGTTCTCAAAGCTGAAACCCCTGAAGTTTGAGAAAGGACTGCTGTGTGGACTCCAGCACCCAAAGAATCAAATTAGATTGATGAGGGTGGGTCGTGGGGACCAGTTCTTTAAACTCTCCAGGTGATTCAGTGTGCAGCCAGGAACCCAAGATGGAGAACTCTGGTTGATGAGAGGAAGGAAGTCATTCATTGCAAGAAGAAAGGGTTGGGGCCAGGGAGGATGCTGATCCTGTACAAGTACACTGGGAAGATGATCAAAAATTTCCAACTCATCTGTGGTTTTCAAAAACTGTTTGTTGAATTAATCAGGGGGGAAATGGAAGGAAATGGCAGGAAAATAAATAATTGCAATATGTCCCCTTGGATCCAATGACCCTCTGAAGGTGGAATCTAAGGACAAAATGAACTGTCTAGTGAAGACTATATAGTTCTTCAGCCCAGGCAGACAAAGCCATTGTCAGGGTCAACCTTTGGAATTAAATTACATAACTAACCAAACCTATTTTGACTTCTCTTCCCCAATCTGTACTATCTCAACAGAGGTAAAGAGAGTTCAAAAAGGGAGAAACAGTATGGCAGTTCTCAAAGGGCTCTAGTTCTGTCATGCTGTGACAACTAGGAAAGGAATGGCCCCCCACTGGTTTACACAAAACATGGTCATTTTTTTCAGAGGTCTGTCTTTCCCGGTGCCACTGAATTCTGCCTACTGCTGGATTGAACAAGGAGGCCAGAAGCGGCCCTGAGACAGAATCACTCATACATATCAGACAAGCCATAGCAGAAGAAAAGAGAAAACAGGCCCCAAAGAAACTGTGCCAATAGGAAGCTCAGAACTATTCGCTAAGACCTCAGCATTTGAGATGATATAGACTAACTTCACTTTGAGTTAAAAAGGGTGTTTTCTGTATTCCCAGTGCTAATTTTCCATGTGATAATCTTCCTCCATCTTTTTTTTTTGGGGGCGGGGGGGGGAGGACAGAATACAACTTTGTCCCTCTTGTTTGGCCCTTGTGCTCCTTCAGCATGCCAAAAACTGAGGTGAGTTCATGGGCTTGAAGTTGGGAGAACAAATTTTATAAAATGAAAAAGATTATTCCAGTGAAAGGAGAGAAGACATTTGAATATTCTATAAGCATAATCTTCAATATCAGTACTTAAATGTACAATTGAGATTCCTGCAGTAAATAAAGATGACTTAGGAACTTCACAATTTATATAACTGGAAATTTTTGAAGTCACTTAATTTTTGTTATGATGTATTAGCATATGTTTTCACTATTTGTGTTTCTTTTTGTTTTAATACAAAGAAATATAAAATTATTTGAAGAAGAATTTAATAGTCAGTTTTATTGATAATTCAGCTAGTAATTGGTCCATTATTAATATATTATATATATGTATGTACAGTAAATTTATTTAAAAAAAATAAATCCATTTTTATTAAACTATGACTTCATATGACTTAATACTTTAATTTGGGTATCTTTATATATTATTTATTACTTCACAATTATTACAGAAATAGGCACTGGCAGAATTTATACAAAATAACTTTAGAGAATTTACTATTTTTAGTATTTGATTTTGTTAGATTTCAAAATGTCTTTCTTGAATTCATCTTTGGTGTTACTGTTTTTAATGACCATTTTATATAAAATAGTCATTGTAACCCACCTGACCTTTTTACTCTTTCCATTTCACAGAGATTTTTAAATTCTAGTGAAATCACATACTGTTCTATGTAAGTCACAGGAAGCCATCTTTTCAAAAAATATGACAGAAAGTTGTGTAATAACATTTCCTGAGTACAATCTAGGGAGCTTTCAGGGGGACCATATGAAGTCACAGAAGCAGAGCCTCCTATAAAAAGTGAAAAATATTAATAAATACAACATCTCTCTCTCATCAAATAAAAGCTCACCACAAAGGAGTACCTCGCAACCTAGAGAGGAAATATTTAATATCTTAAGGCAATTCAATGAAAACATTAAAAGTTGCACTATTTTTATACTGGGGGTATGGTTGGGTCTGAAGAAAGTCAATATAAGTCACTTATCAGTGTTTAAATAATACACATCAGTTGCTGGCCATTTATCTTGTGCTTTAAAAAGATTCTCCATTAAAACACTGTATTTCTTCCTTAAAAGTTTTGTGATAGGTTTCTAGCCATTTCCGAAGAGAACGTCTGGGCAGGTGATTTACTTAATAGATGGCTGCTAAATGAGAATGAACTTTGACTCATTTAAATTAACTTCAATATTTATTGTTACAAGCTTGACAATGCTCTTGGAAATGATTAAGCATGACCTCTAGAATAAATGAATTTATTAAAAAGGACTAAAAAGTAACACAACATTCTATTTAAGAGATGCTACCATTATTTTTAAATCAGGAACCCATAAAAGGTCCAATATGCAGTTACAGAGAAAAATTTGATTAAAAAAAGCAACAATCTCAGTCACTTTTACCTGAAGAAATTCAATGCAGGAGACCCTGTAAATGACTAGAGTGACTATCCCAAAGAGAACAAAGTAGTTGAGTCTTATTTGTAAATTTAGTGAAACAGGAAGTGATTATGTCTTCACATATGACTGCTTCCATGAACAAGATTTATCATTCGGGGGGGGGGGGGGGACGGTGGGGGGACACGCTACCTGTTTAGAATCATTGTTTAATTTTGAAATTATATGAGTCAGCCTATAAATTAAATTACAAGCTTAAGAGTAGCATAGGGGAGATACAGAATACCATCACTGTTAACATTTAATTTCTGTATAATATGTACAAATATTTTAAAGCAAGAAGGAAATTCAGGAAGAAGAAGGAGAAGAAGAAGAAGAAGAAGAAGAAGAAGAAGAAGAAGAAGAAGAAGAAGAAGCAGCAGCTGCTTTCATTTCCTTGCTATTATAGGACATTTTTCCACTAGTATCTCTAATGACTCTCTATAATTCACAGGAGAATGAGACCTTTCAGACCTATGGTTCAAAAGCATAAGCTTAAAGGAGATTTCAATTTACTTATTGATTCCACACACATCCTTTTGCTAGTTTCAAGAAAACCTTTACTGATATTAATATTCACCTCCACCTTTTTAGCTCAAAATGTCATTATCATAAGTAAAAAAAAAAAAAAAAAATTGATGGCTCTGATACAAGCCCCCAGGGTAGTTATTGTTGCCTGAAATGATTTCCTGTTGCCTTATCTGTGTATGCCTTGTCCTGTAACCAGGCATGTACACTCTTTGTGGACAAAGTCCCTGTCTGCTATATGTTCTCCACACTCTGAGGCCTGAGTCAAACACTATGTACTCAGAAGGTGCCCAAGATGTGCTCCTGGAACCGAATCCTTGTAAGAGAGCATTGTTCAAACAGGACAGTGGCCCTTGCTTGACCTCCAGCTTTCTACATGAATAGATGTGAAAAGACGCAGCTCTGTGTGCAAGTGTATTTTTCACATGGTGACTAATGCTTAATAGAATCTATACTCAGCCATTACAGGAAAGTAAAGATGATATCAGCAACCAACCCTGCATGACAGCCTCTCTGTCCTTTGTGACTGTTTTCAAGGCTGTTTACCAAAGGAAAACAGGTTTGCAAAAACCCATTCCCTTTGTTAAGAACGCAAGAGACTTCACAGATGCTGTACAACCATAAAATGCATAGGTTTCGGATACATGATTTCTTTGGTAGTGATATCAGAGGGTGTTTGTGCTCAGCCTCACAAAACAACCTAGGCATCCTCAGTGAACATCTCACATCCTCTCTGGAACCCAGGGCCCTTTAACAAGCTGTTCCGACTGCCAGGAACCTGGCCTCTCCCATTTCCTATCCCTTCCTTCAACGTCTACTCATTCTTCAGCTGAAATTTCATTTCCTCCAAGAAGTTTCCCCGGATGCCTAATAAATGAAGCTAGGTCTCATAGCACCTCCTCCTCACACAGTGTAATAATTATCGCCCTAGATCTTAACTGCCCATTTGCTTACAGGTCTCCTAACCATAAACTGTTAACTCTGGATTACTGGGCTGTGTCATGGTCCCCACTACGCCCCAAGTGCCTGGGACTGTAGGTAGGCAACTCACAGGTAACTCCCACTGAAGTGAAATGGGGCTATGAGAAGAGGGAAGCAATTTATGCCAAAGAAATCTTTTTAGAGGTAACACAATTTTTTTTCTGAATTATTACGGGTATTTGGGAAGTGTACGCATCTGTGCGTTAGGAAGCATAAAAGTTGCAAGAAAGAGAGCAAAGAGGATGTGAAATGAATCTCAGTCCTGAGGGGCACCAAAACTTTGCCACCCTACACAAGCCCTTTGGGATATCGATTTTAAGCTGGTGATGAAGAAGCAAAAGACACAAATAGAATCTTTGATCCTCTCCCTCTTAACTACCTAAAACAATTCAAATTTTTAAAAACCTGCTTAAAGGAGGAGAGCATCACCTTAGCGTCATAATATAAACTAAATGTGGCAAACAAGGAGAAACCCAGCAAAGCCTGTTTGTTGAACTTTCCTCTGTGTCCCATTGTTTCTGGGTGGCCCAGCAAGAATTTGTTTACTGCGTGTTTGCTCTTTCTCATCTATCTGTAAAGTACCTGCTTCCCCTTTGAAATCCCAGATCTCTGACCCCTTCTCCTTTGTCTAAAATGTCATATAAACCTTGAATGCCCAATGTGGTTTGGGGTCTCAAATTCTTATGGCACCCCCGCATGTATAGCCATAAAAAATTTGGACATTTTCTCCTGTTAATCTGCCTCATGTTAATTTGATTGTTGCTCCAGCCAGAAGAACTTAGAAAGGTGGGAAGAGAATTATTTTTTTGTGCCCATACAGTCCTCTTTTCTGGGCTGTGTTCCTGTAACAGAGTAAAACGCTCAGTATCTCTGACTCCATGTTGTTCAAGCCTGCATGGTTCCCATGGCCTTCAGGCTAATAGCTTCTGTTTAATCTTGCATATAGAAGTACTAATCATTAGCCAAATTCTGCTTTGGACTTGAGGAGATAAGGGAAGTTTGTATTGTTTTTTTAAAAATATATTTATTGATTTTTTTTTCAGAGAGGAAAAGAGAGGGATAGAGAGTTAGAAACATTGATGAGAGAGAAACATCTATCAGCTGTCTCCTGTACACCCCCCACTGGGAACGTGCCCTTGAAAGAATCGAACCCGGGACCTTTCAGTCCACAGGCCGACGCTCTATCCACTGAGCCAAACCGGTCAGGGCATGAAGTTTGTATTGTTTAGCAAAGATTTGCAGGTACCTGGTGACAGAACTCACATCAGCTAGCACCATCTTTCTCCCACCACTGCTGGCATCCAGATAACTGCAGTGTCAATCACCTCTTGCCCCTCTCATTTCCTCTTCCCTTGACATAAAAAGAAGCCTGAACTCTGTGCTTTCTTAAAAAGGATTGGAGGAACCACTAAGTCTCCCATCTTCTTGGCTGGCATTTACTTGATCAGTAAACCTTTCCTTACTCCAAATGCTGGTGTTTTGTTTTGGCCTTTCTAAGCATAGGAAACACAGACTTTGGAGTGGTGAAGTTTTCTGACACAGCATTTAATTCTGCTGTTACACCACCAACTATCTTTGCAGAACCCCTGCCTTCCTCACTAGATGGTAAAACCTAGAGGGTAGGGATTATGTTTTTTGATCATTGTCCCTAGTGCCTAAGGGGATCAGGGTGAGGGCAATAGAAAAAAGAGGGGAGGGGCCTATAGTGTCACATTCTCAGAGAAGTTTGGAATCATGTAGGAAGAAATCAGGATGAGAGCTCTGTCCTTAGGGCAGTCACAACAATTTAGACCATTTATTCGGTGTGAGATCCAGAAAATACTGTCTAGAGTAGCTCCGTGATAAATATTGGATAAATATGGGTAATTAGATGAGAAAAATGAGATAATGTAGGGCATGAGCTTTACATAATACCTAAAACATAGCAGGCACTCAACAAATGCTCATTCCTCTCCCCTATTTATTATTTGCCTGCCACCTTGGCAGCATTAATGTCGTTCCAAAGTTATGTGAATTTAATGCTAAATTAGGGCTCTACACCAAGAGTTTTCAAAATGTGGTCATCTAAGAACTTTTAGCAATGCAAAATCTTGGACCAACCCCTGACCTAATGAATCAGAAACTTTCTAGATGGGGTACAGCCATCTGTGTTCAAACAAGTTTTCCTTGACACTCTAGAGCTTAAGTTTGAGAAGCACTGCTCTACACCAATGGAGAAAACCCTCATTTAAAAGAAGCAAATAATCTGGAGGGAAGCCTGAAAGGTAGGAAATAACCACATTACCTAATTTCTTGCTATTAAAAGTGTGATTCCCCAGCTCTAGCTGGGTGGTTCAGTTGGCTGGAGTATTGTCCAGTACACCAAAATGTGGTAGGTTTGATCCCCAGTCGGGGCGTGTACAGGAGGCAAATGATTGCTATCTTTCTCTCTCTCTCTCTATTTCTCTCTCTCTTTCTCCACCCCCCCCCCCACCCCTTCCTCTCTCTGAAATCAATAGAACAAATTTTTTTAAAGTGTGCTTCCTGGGCCAGCATCATCACATGACATGAGAGATTATTAGAAATGCAGGATTTCAAGGCCATCCCAGACCTACTGAGTCACAAACTGCTTTTCAACAAGATCCCCAGGTAATTTGTACATTGAGTATAAGAAGCACTAATCTGGAGAGTATTTTGAGTAGCAGAAGTGAGCAGAGGGAAGGAAAAAAACAGAACAAGTAAAAATTATATTAAAAATTAAACTAAAATATCCTATTTCTCTCATACGAAGGGGTTGTGTATAAAGTAACCGGTGTTTTATCACATACAATTTCTCTAATTAAATTTTACATTACCCATTGTAAGTCAGATATTTGGTGGGGGGTGGGGGTACTCCACAGCATTCTAACTGAGAACAAGTAGGCCACATTTTAAAGCTCAAGATGTGTAAAATAAATCGACTGTGTATTTAAAATCTATCGGTCCACGTAAACACCGTAAGAGAATTCCTAAATTCTTCATCTTCTGTCCCACAATCCTACATACATGCACATTTTTCACATATTTAACAAGTAATACTTTTATCACCGCGATTTTGCTATTGATTGCTTCTTTAACAAGAAAATGCATCACCAACAAAAATGAATGAAGCTGTCGGAGGAGAAAATTCCACAGTAGCTTTACTGTCAATGCCCATCATAAACAACCATGACATCACAGCAGCCTTATCTACGGGTTGCCGCTACTGATCGATGGCATCACTCTAGTAGTGTAAATAGCTTCTAATGTCCCATCTTCCACCGTCAAATAGGCTCTGATTATTTATGATAGCTGTTAGGTTACAAGTCTGAGCTGTGGTTTGGATTTATTTTCTCCTTCCAGCTGCTGTGGATTTCAAGTTAGATAGGATTATTTTTTAGTTAAGATGATGAACGGAGATAGAACTGTCAGAGAGCCAGGTACACCATCATCTCGTCTGGTTGGTGTCACCGTTTGACTATGAATTCACAGTGCCAGAATGCGTTCAGTATTATCATTGTCAACCCAAAAATATTACCAGAGAGCAGTTAATCACTGGTTGTTACAGCATGAAAAAGAGGGGGAAAGTACCAGATGCAGCTTTCTACACAATTAAAATGTTTTTAAAATGCATTTAGCCTTTTGTTACTAAATTGTGAAAAGGCATATCATCTGCATTGTACATATTTTATGATAATGGAAGTGTTTCAACTTGAACGTGACAGCTAGAGATGATTTAGGAGGTAAAAGGAAATTCATCTCTTCTCATGCAAGGTATTCTTCATAATCATAAAAAAGACTGACAGGTAACTTGAGCAAGAATACATTTTTGCAGAGAGACATAGATATGAGCTGTGTGTCTATATGAAACAGGTGAAATTTAAGAATCTGACAATTATCCAGATATTTTGTCATTATAATAACAAATACTTGAATCCTCTGAACATTAGATAGACATGGTAAGCTATCAAAAATGTTTATGGCCCGGCCTGTGTGGCTCAGTGGTTGAGTGTCGACCTATGAACCTGGAGGTCACAGTTCAATTCCCAGTCAGGGCACATGCCCGGGTTGCGGGCTCGATCCACAGTGGGGGGCGTGCAGGAGGCAGCCGATCCATGATTCTCTCTCATCATTGATGTTTCTATCTCTCTCTCCCTCTCCTTTCCTCTCTGAAATCAATAAAAAGTTCTTTTAAAAATATGGTTATGAAGTAGATCAAGGTCATAGACTTATTTTTCCACTTTTTCAGACTGTTTTAGCATTATGTAAATAAGGATTTTTCTTCTGACTTCCTACTTTTATGAGGATTATTCCAATTCATTATTCAAATTTCCTCCAATTTATGTCATTCTTTCTCACTGAGACAATTATGCTAAAAACATAAATTCTCAAAAAACAAGAGGAAAGTTTTCACCATGCAAAAAAGTATGTGGTTAATACCCTATAGCTATATTTCTCAAGATAATTTTTAAAAGAAATTCAAGTTATGAGCATATTTAAAAATCTTAGATTTCAATATTTATTCTGTCATATCTTGTGTTTTATCAGTTAACCAAGCTCCTAATGTAATACGTGTAATATTTAAACATCTGTCATGGCAAAATTATCTGTCCTATTTAATTTTGGATTATTTTATATGACTTTTAATTATACATAAAATAATTGCTGCATTTGGTGTTTTTAAATGTTTTTTAAGCTCTATAAAAAAATAACTGGAAATCATTTTGCCCCTCACATTTTATAAATATATAAGTAGTAAGAGTATATCTAAACCTAAAAATGGCAAAGAAATGTGAAATTATTACTGTAGCAATCTATCTTTCCATATCACTTATAACCTGATCAACTACACATGCCTCTTATAAAGTCGTTTTGAGACTTATTCTACATATTTAAATATTTTTTAAAATGGAAAGACATGCATTTTAATGGTGATAAAGCAACTGCTTGATGATGTATAAAAATGAAAACAGAGGGTTTCCCCCAATAACTGTTGCCCTTATATAAGTACTGTGGCAATTATTTAACACTAGGGTGCTTCCCTTTCTAATGGGAGCTATTGAAACATTTCTTCCCAATATGCTTTGCACTGCTAAAAGTCTTAAGTCAACTGAGAATCAGCCGAGAGAAAGTGGGAATGTGGCCGCTAGGAGTTGACAATAGCTGTTTTGTCACATCTAGGCCCTGGTACTCACTCCGAAGTGGGGATTCATCCAGCCAGCTGATGCCAGGGGAGGATGATTTATTGCCTGGTGTCCTCAGTGGCAATTGGACCCTTTCCCACTGTCACTCACAACTTGCAAAGATTGTGCCCTAAAGAAGAGGTTCCCCTCCGTTCTAAAGAAATCACAATGCTTGTCATAAAGTGTCTTTTAGCAGAGAGAAACGGGTATGAAAATGGGCAAAGAAAGGAAACAATCAGAAGAGGAGAGAAGATGGATGTTCTGTAACCTTTTCTCAGAGACCCATTTCTTCTACTTTTTCTCCTGTCTTTAGCGGGGTTTTGTTTTGGCTGATGACAATGCGTAATAGCCTGATAAATTGATTTTATGAGTCCTTTTTCTCGTCTCCTGAGAAGACACTAACTCATTGGGACTTCAGAGGGCTCGCAGAGGCAGGAGACAACAATTAGTTCGTTGAAGACGTCAGAAAGTAGCTTCAGAGTTTTGCCAGGAGAAATCCTTACTGACAGATCAGTGCTGACAATGTTGGCAGCTGCGGGAAAAGTGCCGCGCGCTGCTCCAGCATCTCGGGGTCCGAGGAGGAAGGCCACTGCGCATTAACTCTGCATTCTGGCTCGGTCCTCAGAGTAGCGAATTCCTCCTGACTCACCAGAATTAAAAGGGAATGTGGGTGGATAGGGTTTTTTTTTGGTGTGGTGTTTTGTTTTTGCTTTTTGGGTTGTTTTTTTTGGGGGGGTGGTGGGAGCACAAGAGCTGGATTCTACCAAACATTTTGTTAAATATATATTTTAATAGCTAAATCGAAAATTATATTTTAATGTTGCTGTTAACTTAAATTTAAATCAGTGCCTAATTAAATCTCTATAACCATTTTTCAAAACCTTTTATGGACTGCATAATGTCAAATTTACTTTTCTATATGTAAAAATATATGCTGCCTGGCACTCAACCCTATAGAACATTAATCACAATAAATCTTTTTAAGGACCACCTTGACGTATATTAAAGAGATAAAATACTCATGGCCTGAACATACTGAAATAAGTCCATTAGTCAAGCACTTTACAGTATCATCTTTGAAATTATTTAACATTCAGATTTATTGTCTAAAACCTTTGCTTTGAGATTACCAAGTGAGAGGCTCAAAGTGTTGCTTTTCTAATGTAAAATAACCTAACTTTTCAAACATGAAGACATAAAATTAGCAATTTCTTGAAAGCTTTGAAACTAATATTACATTTTGGTAAATGTTATAAATATTAGTATTTCCTCCTCAGCATAAAAAAATATCAAATGATAGATCTGTGTACAGCATAAAACAGTATTTTATGTTTTCATAGCCTTATAACTATTTACTTTTAAAGATGCATATTTGGAACACTATACTCTTTGTGTGGATATGTGTCTATAGTGTGTTAATTACATATATGCATTTTCATGTAAAATTATCACTTTAGACTTGGTGTCTTGGAAGTTGTAATATAGCAAGGAATATTTCCAGGCATTTAACCTTTCAGAATGTCTCCCAGATAGAGTTAAATGTAAACCTTCTCTATATTTTGAAGAAAGCTACATCAATATGGGTGTTTCTCATATTTCTGACAAAACAATATGAAGCGCTCAAGTTAGAGAAATAATAGGAGGTGGAAATAGGGGAAGTTTAAGTATTCTACAGTGAAGAGTTCCAGGAAAGTGGGAAAGTAACAAAGCCTGGATCCTACACTTGATTTTGCTGTCAACCAGCAAATGACCTTGAGCCTTTCTGAGCTCTACTTTTCTCATCAGTAAAATGAAGGGTTAATCAGGATGATCTCTCAAAGGACCCTTTCAAGAAACCTAAGTTTATGAACATTCTCATTTGAAAATTACTGAGCATAATGAATGAATTTAGCCAGAGTGAGGTCTCTAAAATAAACAAATAACAAACAAACAAAAAGTACACACATTGCATACAAGAATAGCCAATGCTGCTGTCTGAAGTTTGAGGAGCGATTATATAGATTTGGGAGGCACCCACATTCTTTAATTCAGGTGGATGAAGAATAGGCAGAGAAATAAAACTCACTTCTCAGACTTTGCTACTGATCTACTTACTATACAATACGACTTGTGGGGACAAAGTGAGAATTGGGAACTGAAATAGGATTAAGAGGTTCTTCTAGAACCTCCCCCTGCTACACTGCTTCACGTTATCACAGTATCAATATGGCTGTTAGGGAATAAATGCACTTAACAGTTAATGTTAACTCCACAGAAATAAATTACTTGGTCAAATCATTCATTAAATGCATTAATCCAGTTGTAAGGGACCTGCATCATAGCAATAATTGCACTGTCATTTCAAAGCTTTTAAAAGCAAATCAATCCAAATTATATCAACTTGACATATACCTTCCCAGCAGCATTACTTCAGTATCAAATAAGAAATATACAATAATAGACAGCATCCGGGGTATTTGTAAAGCAGTTTGGAAGCTTTTTGCATTTTTGGCTAAACAAGAGTTTTAAGGGATAGGAGGCAAAAAAGCATCCTGGCTTAAAAGCTTTGACCCAAGTTTTTCCCATTTTACTTTCTGAGTCAAACCATACCATTAACTCACTTTACATATCTTCATAATATTTGTCTCAAATATCGCTGCAATAGATAAAACCAGCACTTCAATCACAACAGTGAATAGAGTTCTACTGAGTAACACAAACTCCCCGGCACAACAGGAGACTTTTAAAATGCAAGCACTCTAAAGTTAGCAGCACCCCTGAGAGCCACAAATTGAGAGAGATTAATTCTGTGCCCCTGCACCCCTCATTACCAGGAGAGTTGAAGTAGGTCAAATGCAAGTTAATCTCCTGAATTCCACTTTTGCTCATGGATATTAGGCCAGCCATTACTGTGTGTTGGCTAATATCTTGAAGCTCCATGCATGCAAAATTAATAAACAGTGGGCCCAGCCAATATGAAATATAAATAAAAGTAAATGCCTTGAAGTGATTTTACATAATGACATTGCCCGTTACAGTAACTGAGGAAGCATATGCACACTTGTTACCCATATGCTATCTAGAGCCAACATGAGTGAAAACAATGAAATCCCATTTTCTGAAGTTCTGAGTTCTTCCCAAATAAACAATAACGCTGATGAAGAAATGTTAGTCAACCTAAATATCTGAAACTTCAAATGTGATCTGCCTCCACCCCTCATGTTAAAGAGCAAGGCAAATTGCTCATGTGGAAGGTGATGAAGTTTTAAGTGAAGCAAGACTGCCATCACTCTGTGACGGTACAATGTTTTCCATTCTTCAGGGGAGGGGAAAAAAAAAAAAGGAAAAAAACCCAGGCATACATGTCAGCACGAAGCCTGTAAAATCAGGACTCTGCTTGTCCAGAAGGCCTCATAACAACCTAATTGCCTTACCTCTCTGCGACTGCAGCCAGGTCAAACCACTGCTATTCTATTTTCATTATGAACTGCATATTTCCAGGAGTGATAAATGCTGTGACTTCTTTGTAAAATTAAATGAACCATTATCTTGCCTTTTGACGAGCTCTTTTTTCCTTTTGGAAATGCTTTCACGTTCTAACTTATTCCATATGATCCTCCCAATAACCCGTGTGGATGGGATTCGAATGCTAGGAAAGACTATCCTTTGTAGTATAGCAAGGCATATATTAAATTAATTAAGTTATGAAATTAATAACCAGAGGATCTGAACTCTAGTCCTACCACTGACGCTAACCAGATGAGAAACTGATCAAGTCATTTTATCTCAACAAGCACAGAAAATAAAGTGTTCACTTAAATGACAGTTCAAACAATGAAAAAATGCAAATGGCCCTTAACATTAAAAAAAATTCTTAACCTCATTCTCAGAATAAGAAAAAATATGAATTAAAAAATACACCCAAAACATCACTTTTTAACCTATCCTTGGCCAAAGTCAAATCATTTAGTTATATGCCATGTTGCTGGGTACGCATAGGCAATGAGGCACTTTCACAGCCTGCCATTGGGAGGGTTGGTTAGCACAACTATGGAAAATTGGCAAAACCTGAAGCAATTAAAAATGCACATACCTTTTGACTCATCAGTTCATGTCTAGGAATTTATCCTGTAGGTATTTCTCACCCAGCTCCAAATGTTCCATGTAAAAAGTAATTCATTTAGCATTGTATGAAATAGCAAACAATAAAAACAATAAATTATGATATATACATTCAATGGAGTACTATACAGCAAATAAAAAGAGTGAGGAGGTTTTTTAAATACAAGTGACCTGTCAGACAAATAGGTGAGTGGAAAAAAGCAATCTGCAGAATGGTGTGTTTAGTGTGTAATACCTGAGTAAAAAGGGAAAAGCAAAATATATGCGTTTGTTTCTATATGCATATCATACATCTAGAAAGATACACAAGAATAACGGTTATGCCTCTGGGAGTGAGATGAGGTGATGGGAGACAGGTGTGCTTGCTTAGTTCATTAAATATGTAAAAGAACTAAGTAGATATATGGAGACAGATATATAGAAACATAGATATATGTAAAAAGATCTCCAAATTATTAATATGAAAATAAGGCAAGTAAGTACATATATTGGTACACTTTGCATGAAAAAAAAGTTTTTCTGTATAGATATAATATGTGTGTACGTGTGTGTGTGTGTGTATACACATATGTTTCCATAAAAATATTTTTGGAATGATATGCAAAAAATTGTTGAAGTTAAGGAGAAAAGTGTCTACTAGGAGAAAGAAGACATACTTGGGCACTGCTTGAATTTCACTATGTGCGTGTGTTCCTTTCATAATCATCTTAACCATTTATAAAAGACAAAAATAGTGAAGGGGTAGAATTAACTGAAAGCTACCCATAAAGGGAGCTATCTACCCTAACATGGGTTAAAGTGACCCCTAATAAAAGGATTCTATTATGCCTACAGTCCCACCTTCCTTCTTGTTATTCAAATGTAGATGAGCCTACTGTGAAAAAGAAAATTCCAATTAGAAATTCTGTGTGGATGACAGGCCCCTGAAAACATAAGAGCAAGAGCTCAGGGAATGGATTTGTCTGGTTCGCCACATAAACGCCCAATAAATACGTGTTGACTGACTGACAGGCCCAATTGCTAAGCATGCTACAGAATATGTGCAAAATAGCCTACTTGAGCAGTCTGCCATCCCATGAAGACATTTGATTCCAACAGGCTAGAACTTAATTGGAAAAATATGGGAAGGACAGGATGGCAAGACCGTTCTAACAAAGTCCTCTAAAAATGGACGTTTATTTTTCGCTGCTTATCTACAGAGCATCTTCCCCACAAGACACTGAGCCTTAAAAACATCATTTCCACCAACAGAAATCATTCTATTCCAGATGCTTTACCAGAGCTCCCTGAGAAAGCGGTGATAGTTTATGTGAGTAAAGAAAGATGGGAATACTACAGGTTCTCTCTGGGCACACACGTGCACACGGACCAGATGAGGTGAATGCTCTCAGAAAAATTATTATGTTTTATCCACTGAAGTAAAAAGAGGCTGTTTCTGGGTGTGGAGTGTGAAAAACAGTCTCACTACTTTATAGTCACACCTCATAACATAATCCTGTAACACCTACTGACCCAGGATCTCCAAGAAAGGGATAGTGTTAATTCTATTGCACTTATGGGAAATTTGGGGAATACGTAGCCAAGATCCCCTCAGCCCTGAGGTTCTTACTCATAGCCTTAACCATGATACTCCCTTCCTTATTTGATGATGAGTAGAATATGCCTTGTTCTTTGGGCACTCATAGAGCAAAGCAGTCCTTTAAGATAAATATTAACTCTGTGACTACTATTATTGTTTATTTCAGAGCATAAATAAACACTGTATATGTAGACGCCCTTGCAGACAACTGAAAGTAAAAATGCCTGTTTTGATCCTGAGTCAAAGATTAATACCATCTATATATTTATGCCTATGACCTTTTCTTCCCAATCATTTCAGAAAGAACATTTCTTCTTTAAAATATTTTAGTCAAGCCCTAGCAGGTTTGGCTCAGTGGATAGAACGTCAGCCTGCGGGCTGAAGGGTCCCGGGTTTTATTCCCATCAAGGACACATGCCGGATCAATGATTCTCTCTCATCCTCGATGTTTCTCTTTCTCCCTCTCCCTTCTTCTCTGAAATCACTTCACTAATTTTAAATTTCAAAAAAAAAAAAGTTTTAGTCAAGTAATTACGTAGACCAGAACAAACTGTTCAAACTGACTGAGCCATCAGCAGTACTATATATTACTATTCAGACCTACCTCTCCTCTCATTCATGTCATATTCAGAGTATTTTTATTTTTCAATCTTTGAACCATTTAACAGCCTGCACGGTTAAGGCTACGATTGGTTGTTAACCACTTCTCTAAATACTTCAGGAGACTGCGAAACAGTAGAATTGCACTTTTTACATCAATATAAAGTCCTGTTTCCCCCCACCCCTCTGCCCCCCTCCTCAAGCTCCCCCATGAATGTGTTTTTCTCCCTCACTTCTTAGACGCATTTGGTAACAATCAGGCTTTTATTTTAAGGAGCCCTAAGATAAGGTATCTGTGAGCTCCACACTTGGAGTAATTGATCACATTTGTTTCCTGTTCGTAGGTTAGACTCCTCACTCTTGCTCTTTTTTTTTTTTTTTTTTTTTTAACTTGGCATGTTTCTCATTACCCTCTGCCTTGTTAGCCCAGTAGAAACGTTCTACTGTGGAGAGTGAAAACAGGACGATACTATTACAAATCCCATCTAGTCAGTGACAGCAACCCTTCTCTTTCTTTGGGAACTTCTGGCCACTTCACTCTTGAGTGGGGAGCGCTCCTATGGGTACAGGTGTATGCTGGCCTGGAACTGAGGGAGGCTCTGTGACACCCGCTTGGTGTTCGCATGTTTAATTCTCACACGGTGCTGATTCATTCCGAGGCTGGTCCCCAGGATGACAACATTGTTATCATATGACTCAAACTGCCCCACCTCATTTCATTTGGGAATGTTAGCTCAGGTTCAATAAGCGTCAGCTGCCAGTTCTGTAAAAGAAGACCCGTATCTTTCCCGTTTATGCTTTCCAGATAAATTGTAATCAGTAGCATTTTATTGACCCTGTCAGGTGGGGCTTAATTTCAGATATTGTCTCAGGAAAGAAAAATGCAGAAATCTGAACAATCAAGTTTTCTTTTTGTGTGTCTGTGGGCTAATGAATATGAGTTCAAGACTCAGTCATTATCCTATCATGGTTTCAATCACAACAAAGTAAAAATGCTAGTAACTCAGTGTAAAATGAAATTAAAGATCTGCCTTTGTTTTCCTTTTTAGGACAGCAAGACATATCAAAATAGATGATCTATAATGACTAAAATTAAATTAATGTATTTAATTATAACATTTATTTATAAAAATATGATAGACTCTAATAAAGTGATATACAGTTCATGAAATAAATCTTAATCCTTTGCCTAAATGGTACTCCTTCAACATTTAAAGTTTTAAAACTATCTTCTTAACAATGCCACTTTTGTTTGTTTGGTTGGTTGGTTTGGGTCTCAACTGTTCTTACACGTCACCATATTTTGGCACCCTTGCATAAATAGCCAGCAAAAGCAACGTATTTTCATAAAATTCAAAAGAAACTAAGATTCAGGAGAAAACTTGGAATCTGGTCTAAGCTCTACTCCCTAAAGTAGTTAGGTGACCTTGGGCAAGTAGCTGACCCTCTGTGACCCTTAGTGTCCTCATTTATAAGATGAGTGGGCTGGGCCAGATGGCCTTCACGGTGGCTTTTCAGTGCTCACACTCTGTGGTAACTAACATTGACCTGAATCGCACTGTGATAGATTGAGTCCTCAAGATTTTCTGAGACTGTTAAATACAGTAGCTGCTAGCCACATGTGGCTACCAAGCACCCGAAATGCAGCTAGTCCAAATCAAGATGTACAGATTCCAAAGATTTTAGTACCCAAAGAAGACAAAATATTTCAGTAATAATTTTTACATTGTTTTACAGTTTGAAATGACAATATTGTGGATATATTGGTTAAGTAACCTATATTATTAAAATTAATTTCACCTGTTTCTATTTTACTTTTTATAAATGCGACTCCTAAAAAAATTTTAAATTATGTATGTGGCTCATGTGATATTTCCATTCTACAGTAATGTAATAAGGGGTCCATGATTGTGTGTTTACCACATAAATAGGATTAAAATGGAAAGAATCTGAAATACTTAATTTATTGAGGGCCTGCAATAATAAAAGAGCAATCACTTGTCCTATGGATAAAAATATGTAGGTCAAAGCCATGCTTGAAGCACCTATGCTATTCAAAAAAAAGCATAAATGTTATAAAGTATGTTTCATAATACTACAGTACTAGTAATCGACATATAATCTAAATACCTTAAAAATTCCCTCATACTTGTAACTTAATATTCTTATCTAATCTAATTTACATTTGCAAACACCTGAATTATTTTCCCATTACTTCCTTTATAACATTAAGAAAAAATTAGAACATTAGTGAAAATATTTATGTGGTATCATAAGTTATATTCTGCGCCCAGCCTGTATGGCTCAGTGGTTGAGCATCAACCCATGCACCAAGAGGTCGCTAGGTCAATTCCCTCTCAGGGCACATGCCTGGGTTGCAGGCTCAATCCCCAGTAGAGAATATGCAGGAATCGGCCAAACGATGTTTCTCTTTCTCCCATCTCCCACTCCTTTACTTATTCTCTCGCTAAAAAATAATTAAATCAATAAAACCATTTTAAAAAATTATCTTGTTTCTTTAGATAGATGTATCTATCCACTTTATCTTGAGAATCCCTTTGCTAGAGAATTTCTGAAGAACTGAGGCCAGAGACCAAGCTTTTACATATTTTTTGTCAATAGTAGTATCTAGATAATTTAGATTATTAAGGAAAAATCAAAGTTTCATCTACGTAAAAATGTCTGCACATTTGTATGATAGCTATTTCAGTCAACAACTATCATTTTGTGTTTAAAAATGTTAGAAGGCCATAGTATATTTATATTATATATCTTTCTAGTAGGAACTGATATAGAATAAATGTTCATTATATTACAGTGAAACCTAACCCTTAAAAGAAGTATTATCTATCCTGTACTAATATAAATCCAATTATTATCTGAAAAGAACATTCTATAGCACATAAAAAAGAAGAAATAATAATTACATAGCTGATTACTGTCATTTTCTCTCTCCAATATTCAAATGTTTTCCTTATAAATGTATGCAATCTGATTTTTATCATTCTTTCTCAAGTATCTGCATCTTTGTCCATCCCCAGAACCTGACACCTTGTTAACCTATGGCAGGTAAAAGCTTTTGAAGATCTACTACTACTCTTGTCCTAATAAGGTCGCTGACCTTTCAGGCTCAACTCCAGCTCACCCCCTTCTTCATTTCCTCTCCTATCATTAGTCTGAAATGGCATCAACTACCTCTCAATTTTCTTCATCCCTTCAGTGTCCCACCTTTTAGTCCAAATTCACCTAATTAGGAACTTAATTTCCTTTTTTCCCTGATTGAAGAATTGATAATGGACAGACCCCATTCATCTCTGAATCACAGAAAATTCTATTGATGATTTCTTATTTAGGAATGCTAAGCATTTATTCTAGAAACTGACTTGTGGAAGCCAAGCTTCTCCAAAAAGTATATTTTTCCAATCACAGAATTTCTGGAGGATGGGGCCCAGAATTCAGGATTTTAAAAAGATTCCCAGGTGATTCTAATGTGCAACCAAGGTTGAGAACCACTGTACTAGAGGATTACCAGACTGTATTTAAAGAGATATATCAGGGAGTTAAGTTAATAATTCCTGAAGCTGGTCATTTTTGGCAAAATTATACAAAGAATTTGTTGCACCAGAAATGACACTTATGGGCTAGTTGTCTATCACCAGGTAGGAGTCAGATATTAAAATAACTATCTGGGAAATTAATTACCTAACTTTACCAGAAATTATATCTTTGACTTTAATAATTTAACTGTAGAATTTTCTACTTAACAAAGCACCTCCATTCCTTTTATCCCCCACCCAAAAAGCATTCTATGACCTTAAAAGTTGGTGATAGAGAAAAAAATACCAATCCAACAATTTTATTCTAATACTCAACTCAAACTTTGAATGTCTAAATTCAAGTCCTATTCATTTAAAGAATGAAAAAATCATCAGCATCATTATAAACCTTGGAATTGACAAACACAATAAATAGCAAAGACAACCCAACTTTATTTTATCCAATAGGTAGTTGAGCCCATATCCAATGCATTCTTCCACAGGACATCAGGACAAATCAATTCACCAACATTTGTCTTATGACAAATCTAGTCAATGCAGAAGAGAATTAGTGAAATAGATGACTTAGGAGAAAATGCAGTTTCTTAAAAAAAAAAAAAAAAAAAAGGAGGAACAAAAAAGCACTTTTCAAGCAAATAGTCTCACTGCTCTCTGTTTTTCTGGTGGGCCATTTGAACTGAACGAGGGTTAGATCTTTGCTGTCTGGACCAAAGCTATGCCAACACAATTTAGACTCTCCCCCCAAAAGGGAAGTGATAATGTTAATTCCATGAAGTTAGAAGTTATTCTTATAAAGATAAAAATTATAATAACAAATTGTTGGATATTGCTTTTTCCTCCTCATTGAATGATTCATGCTACATAAGCCTATATATAGCATGTTCAAAGGATTTGGCTATTTGTAAGAGACAGGAAAAGCTAAAACAACTTCAAATTCAGCTATTTTAAAAAAAGAAAAATTTCTAGGAAAATGAAATAGAAAACAAAAGCATTTTTTTAAAAACAAAATTAAGTGAATAAACTACCTCATCAATTTTAGAAAATAACATTGATACGATTTTGTCTGAAAATACAATCGCTTAGATCAGGAAAATCATTAATAGAAAGCAATCATTAAAATGAAGAATTCACTCTAGTTAAGACTAAGGAACTTGAATTCTGACCATCTTAGAGCCCTACATAAGAACATTTTCAAATGGAAAAGAAAAATGAAAGAAAGAATCGCTTTTACGAGTTGCCATGTTTTCTCCTTCATCTCCTGATGCTACTCCAAATTAATCCTAAAGAAGTAAATGTAAATAACTAAGTGAAATTCAGAACTTGTCCCAGGACAGAGCAGCGTTACAAGATCGTCCAAACCATGTTATGTAGCTGAGACATTAGCCTGAGAGGGAAAGAAGAATTAAAGAATTAAAACCAAACATTTCTTCTAAACTTGTGGAAGATAACTTTATTTCATCCTTAAGTATATTTTAAGAACTTGCATGTCTACAAACCAATTATGGTCTCAACACAAAACTTCATATATAACAATCTAAATTCTGTAAATTGACATGTTGTTAAAGTTAGAGTGTATGACAATAAGACTACAAAATTTCTTCTCAAATCATTCAAGTAATCCAGCACTTCACCCTAATTCTTCTGTTAACAAGCAGGATACATTTTTCCCAATATATTGAACAAGCATTAAGTTTCTTAAGCAAATGAAAGAATACTTGCTCAGTCCTCTGTAACTAACCAGTAGATTCACATAGCTGAAATCTTTGATCACTTCTTTCCTTTCTTACTTTGTAAACCTCCTTAAAGTTATTATATAATGACCAGAGTAATGAAGTCCTGAAGATTTTCCATTGAGAGTGGAATTAATCCCAGAGTACTGAGAATTCAAAAAAAAAAATTCAAAATATTGTTAGGAAAAAATTAAAAGGAGACTTTGTGGCATTTTTCATCCTAATACCAAAAATGTCAAACCCAGTAAATAGGATCATAGTCACATATTTTTGACACTCACACTGACAGTAACCCCCAAAAGATCTGCCATCCCCCCCAAACTGCCCAAGGACATGTTCATTCTCAAAAACCTCATGCCTACCAATTTTCCCCTTATTCCAAACAACTGATCATTATTTCTCCTCCAAAGTTGCCAGAAATTCCTCACTGCCCATAAAGCTTAATTTACTAGTTCATAATATTCCCATATTTATGTATTAAGCTACTTTCACAGGACACAAAAGAATATATTTGCCAAAATTGGCGGTTTCTGTTTCTCTTTTTTAGTTTAGTTTGGTCGTTAATATTCCTATGTTAAATCCTAACCTAGCCTTTAACTTATATCTTGGAAAATCTATAGTGCGTGTACTCCTTAGGAAATGTGTGCAAAATTTAAAAGAATTCGTGTTTTATGGCTAAATCATAGAAGACTGAAAATAGGAAGAATGCAAGGAATGTTGTTACAATCTCAGAATGTCAGACCAAGTGAATGGTCGCCATGAAAATACAGCTGTATATGTTTGCATGGGCATATGTTTGTTCAGTTTTTTTCCCCCCTTCCCGCGCTGGGGCTTCAGCTTTAGGTCATTCTGCAAACAAGCCCCAGGAGACACACAATTACACTCCCCTGGAGACTGACCCCTTAGAGTGCCCACCTGTAGCCAAACACAGATAGCATCCCGGAGCAATGAATTAGCACTCTAAGCTGATTAGAGCAGCTCTGCACAACTCTATTTTATTGACACAATGAAGAGAGGACAGAAAAGGGCCTGAAATGAGAAAATCATTTCCATGCTGACTGAATTAAAAGAACAAAAGAGCTCCGTGCAGTTGCAGCATTCAATTTGTCGGGGGAAAAAGGAAGCCACTTAATGGCTCACAATAGATCTGAGCAGACAGATGAAATTTAAAACTTCAGCATGAGTGCGATTAGCAGCGAAACATATTCTAAATCATTTCCTCCATATGCATAATTTCGTTTGATTATTTAGTTCTGTGTTTTACAAAAACACTGGGCTAGATGCTATCTTCACAATGACTTGACTTTTCATTTTTCAAAATCACGGAACAGTTTCTCATTGTATGTTAATGTCCTCAGTGACAACATAAATTGAACAAAACAAGCGTGGCTCATGGTTTCCTTTCACCTTTAGTTTCCAAAAGCGAATGTATAAACAGAGGTTAATTTGTGAAAACTAGGATTGCAAAGTAATCTTCTACCAAACAATTTGCGATTTGAAGTTAAATAAATTGCAGACAACAGGGGCCCTTCAGGATGGTGTAAAAGGCAACCAATTATTGCACCCGGAGGCTACAAATAAACTCTGCTGTGCTCAACTCAAACCTCAAAACTGTCTTTCTCAATTTAAAAGATAGCATTAATATCACTAAAAGCAATGTCGTTAAGACAGCATTTTCCAAATGGATAATCTTTATTAAATTTAGTTCAATTAATCACTGTTTTGCTTGTTCTGACTTCTAAATTCCTGAATTAAATTGAGTCCGAAATTGATGTCAAAAAATGATCACTTAATAAGCAAGCCTCATCTTTAGATATATGTTAGAGCATTGAAGAAGTTCTAGAATTCCTCTTTACTGTTTTTTTATTTTCCCAACTTATAAGAAAAATTTAAATGTATAAACCATATATGAAAAACAGAATTGGTTTTCCTGAACTGCTCAAATGTTTGTTTTCAGTGAAGATTTTTCTCTTGCCGGTGTTGACTTTCAGTGTTTAAAAATAAAAAAAGTGGAAGCCAAGCTCTTAGTTTCTGATTAAGCTCACGTTTTCATTTACCATGCCTAAACTTCTTTTTTAAACAAGGCTTTTTGTTTAAAGTAGCCCTTCAGACTTTTAACCACTCATCTTGGCTCCTAATTTAAATGAAGTAAATTCCCTCTTTCTGATCCTGAAATGCCTTTTGCCAAGGTGTTGAGGTGCAATGTAAATTGAGCAAAATAGTACGGAACAGGTCGAAAGAAAAAAAATTACTCTGAGATACTTTGGGATTTGATATTTGGGGTGCATTACTCCTTAATTTGCTAAGTGAAATTTTCCCCAAGAGAAAGTCCAAGGTACTCGGAGGATGATGAAAGCACCAGGGATCTCCCCAACAGCTTCTATTCTCTTGACTCAATGAGGTAAGAGGTTTTTATATAAAGAGAAACTATAAAGCTCGTGGATATTTTAACAAAATCAACGTAGTGTAACTTTGCTGACAGCTTGTCACATTTCACTGACTGTCTGTCTGGGGTACCGTGATAACATCTGCATTCACTCAGTATGAGAGCTTAACATAAGACAAAAAAGTGGGCCCTGCCACAGGCGGTCCATCAGTCTGTCAGTTCTGACATGTCATCTGAATTTTTTGAATCACTAAACACTTTTGAGACTCTGGTACTTATTATCTTTTCTTAGTTTCTATACTCACTCAGCAATGCTGGAAAACGTGAAATTTGCAAGTAAGGTAGTGGACGTCCCAGGCTTTTTGTTGTCTAATCCGTAGGCCCTCATTCATGCTCACTGTTAATCTCTTAAGACATTATAAAACTGTTAGACAAAGAAATGTGAATACCTCTGCTTCTTTCGAGAATGGGAGGAAACCAAGGAAAATCGGGATCATGCTAAGCTATTCTTTTCACTATGAAAATGGTAACTTAAACCTGTTGCATCAAATTATCTATAATTCCCCACGCTAAGGCGAATGGTTTTGAAGAATGAACAAGAGTAGTGTCACATAAGGAGAAAAATTATCACAGAATTTTCAAAATCTGCCAAATCTGATGTTGACAGAGCATTGGGATCCTGGTTGCTGACTTTCTCACTGTTTCTATTTTACATGCCGGGCTACATGAAAAAATATGGCTAATATGCTTTCATGAAAACGTGTAAAAAAGTTTACTGATACTTACTTTCAATCATCAAATAGTTTAGATAAGTTTGCTCTGCATGAGGAACACTGGGAAAGTTAATAGCCACATGAAAATTGCCTTAAAATTGGGCTAAAATTCATTAAAACACTCTATGTCTCCTATTTAATGAGCAATTTTGTCCTCAAAACTAGAAAACTTTACAGCAATGTTTCTGTAAAGTGTAAATATAAATGGATCCTCAGAGCCAATGAGAATGTTTTTATGAAGCACATAAAACAGCCAAAGCTGCATTTCTCTCTCCTCCTTACAGTCATTCAGGACATTAAATTAAAATGATGGGCATCTATTCTCCAAGTAACCAAGAGATAGAGAAGTTAAAAAAATATTAAATTCAGAGGCAAGTTTTCTTCTGGCCCTCAAATACTATTTCCCTTTTTTCATAAGCACATGCTTCACACCTGCAAATGATTTCAGGTTTAGACAAATGCCCTTGTAAGTGACTAACTACAGGTGTGCTTCCACCTGCACCCTCGAAATGACTGCCCCCCAGATGGTGAATATTTGTTCAGAAGGAAGGTGACACATATTAGATGGATTCCCAATTAATTTAACCAAAACTACAAGGCAAAGAGAATTGTATAGACATTTGGCTAAGGGTAAGAACATATAAAATAATGAGAAAATAAAGAGGGAAAGAGGAAGAAAGGAAAGGAAAAGGGGGAGGAAGAGAAAGTTGTCATTAGTCACTGTGGTGTTTTGCCAAGACGTGTGGTGGACAAACAGTACGTGCTTGTGGAATTAATATGTTAGTAAGTAAAGAGCAAAAATAGGAATGACTTTTGAAACCATGTGTTATCTTCTGCCCTTCCTAGTGCTTCATATAAATTCAAATGGAAAAAACAATTTTCCATACAAGCAGAACCTCCCTAATGTAAAAATTGGGTAAATGGCGCTCACACTAAGGATTCCTCTGCTGTGAATAGATGTTGTGACTATTTCCCACTTTTCTTCCTTTGGCATCTCGTCATCTTGTAACTCTCTCAAGAGCTTCGATGTAATGTCATTTGCTTGATGTTTAGTCTGTGCCTAAAATGTCAGCTGTTTATTATTTTTAACATTTCAACGCTAACACAATGGCACTTCAGAATAAAGGGCAAGGTTTCTGACACATCTCAATGACCAAAGGACTTATATTAAATAGGGTTTCCATTCTTCCTGAACATACAGGGTCACTCATTTTTTTAAAAGTTAGATGGACCAGTTTTGATTACTACATAATTTTCTTCTGACATTTCTGTAACCAGGCTATGAGTGGTCCTGTTTTAGACACTGTAGCGAGATCTAGCTTATTACTTCAAGGAGTCTATGCTTTGTTTAGAGCCAGGGAAAAACACCTTTTCTTTTTATTGAACAGAAGACCAAGACTGTGGAAGGGTTGCGAGCCAAAGGACAAGAAGATAAAAGGATAACTCTCCAAAGGCAGTATTTCTGTCCTTCCTAAACTCCGCAGCTCAGGGCTCTCATAGGGAGGAACTATTTGGATTCTAGACAAAAATTAAGAGAGTAAATACATATAAAGTTTTCCATGACACTAGAATAAACTTATAAAAGTTATAGCAAAGCTGAAAACATAAGTGGTTTTCAAATGATGACAGATAAATTCACAGCTGACAGAGTCTTGATGAGGGGCAGCTGATGGCGGAAAACCACCACAATTATACTATGTGTTCAGCCTCTCCCATCTTGTGTAATGAATTCTAACACTTTATTGTGGCAATCAGTGCTTCTTTTTAATCACTTTTTCTCAATTTGAATTAACTAATCCTCCAGCTCCCTAAATCTAGTCTACCAGAATTCAGTTTTAAAAATCACATTAATCTATATCCACATTAAATCTAGTCTACCAGAATTCGGTTTTAAAAATCACATTAATCTATATGCATATCATATGTCACATCACAAGTCTGTCCTCCTTGCCTTAAAAGTCCTAATATTTTAAGTATCACCTTACCTGGTTACATCACCTTCATCCTACCCCATAGAAATGAAGGCAAAATAACTTTCTTTTCCCTTCTCAACACTACTTGGAGGATTGTAATTGGGGATTAATGTTCTGAGCACTTAGCTGGACTATACAGAGAAACCAAAATGCTTCAATCATACTTTACAACTTACATCTTACGCTCTCAAGGAGGTTCATGGAAGATTTGCAGAGCAGAAACTAAAGTCAATTGGAGATCCATATCTTGATCAATCAGTTATGGTAGTTGAATAAGGAATCAAACTTCAAATGAACACTTCTGAGTCAAGCTCACCAAGTGACATTATATACCTCCTCACCATAATACCCTTCATAATGTTCCTGACAGGTCAACATTTAGGGACCCATGTGGAGCTCTGTAATTTAAATCATAACAATTCATGATTTCATCAAGTGCTTTCCATATTTTTGAGCCAGGCTCATCTATTGGCCAACTCAACTATTCTTCAACCTTTGTATTGCTGACAATATTCTTATAGAATTAACATGTTCAAAGGAGAATTTCCATACTTTGGCAGGTACAAGGAAAGTGAAAATTCTCTTGTTAAAATCATAATCACATCTGGCTTTCTTGAGATTATTTCCTTTTTGAAGTTAGAAAAGAAAGCAAAGTCCTACATTCTTATTAAACCTTCCAATCAAATGCATTACTAAATCTAGATTGTTCTCAATGGAGGCCCCCACACAAGGAGAGATTCTAGGATATAACAGAGTTTGTTTAAATAAAGAATCATTAGCACGTGGCAATTTTGTGACTGTTTAGCCCATGCTGCAGAATTTAGAAGGTATACACATTATATCGTAATGGTCAGGAGAACTGAGAGGGGAAGATAACTGTGCCTCAGAGAAGCAGAGACTCACTACCACTTGTCCAACCCACCAAGCTCTTCCTTCAAGAAGTTACTAACCACTCTCAGGCAACTTGACTTTCAGTCTACTGTTACTTTCAGCCACAATCCTCAACCAAATTATTCAGGTACCCTCCTTCTACTATCCCATGATTAGAGAGCTTACCCTCAGTTTCTAATAGCACATATTTTAGTATTTCTTTGTGGGTAAAAAAAAAAAAAAGCAAAAAAAAAACCCCTTTTGATAATTTTTGTATTCAAAATGACCAAAGGTAATGGTGGACATGTGAGAAGTCATAATGGGTCTTCTACAGAACCTGATGCATGAAACCCCAAATTTCTTTTCAGAAAAATCTCAGGACCCACTGACCCACCAGATACACAATATAAGAAAAATGTAAGAATAAATAAATGGCAATGTACGAAAACATTAGGATATGTATTTCCACTTATCTGAAAGACTCATACATTTAATCACAATACATTTAGTTATGATACTATTCTCAATGGTTCTGAGCCATTCTCACTTAATGGGGAGTTCCACTGATGGAGTAGAGCCCAGGAAGAAAGCAAATTTACCAGCTGGCCAGGGCTGTTATTTCACATGGAACAAGGTCAACGTTTGTCAATAGGCAGAGTGTGCTGTCCTCACGTAAGATTAGATGTTGCTGCTTTAGGAAGCAAACTTGCTGTCATGATTTGCATTTTTTCTTAGGTTATTCAAAAAGAATACCACCACGGCCCTTACTGAAGAAGAGCATGAACTGGAATAATTGCACACCTGTCCTCCCAAACTCCACAGACCAGCTCACACTTGACCCTGCTAGAGAAAACCAGGCCTATTGTTATCTGGCTGAAGCCCCGGGGGCATAGTTTACAACACACAGGAGTGTTGGAACCAAGAAAGATAAATAAGAGTAAAAAGGAGAGAGAGCTCTCCAAAGGATGAATGCATCAAGAGAGTTAGGCCTGAGGAGGTACACTTTTCGAAGACTTACGCGTTAGCTCCTACCTCTCTCAATCTCACCCTACCATGCTATATGAGACTAAGTTCACTAAGCACAAAGTCAAGACCCCTTGTCCTCCTCCCCTGCACTGTTTAGAAATGCTTACCAGGGTACTCAGTAAAAGAACCATTTAAACATCCATCGGCATTCCGAATCGGTTGGTTCTAGGGAAGGCCACTTGCCAGCACCACTTAGACAAGGGACGATGTTTAATTCTGCAATGTGATGACTCTGCCAACCCAAAGACTGAATTCACCAATCCTTCCCCCAGAAATATGATGCAAAAAGAACCCCCGACTTTGGAATGATGGTACCTCATCTTTAGAATAATGGTGGTGATGATAATTACAAAAATTAGTGTGCTTTGAAGTGATTACTATGTCATGCCAAGCCCTGCTCTAACACTTGACATTACTTTACAAAGTAATCTTCACATTAATCCTATGAGGCAGATCCTATTGTTACTACCATTTTACAGATGAGGTAACTGAGACAAAAAGTGGTTAAGTACTTATTCAAAGTCACAAAGCTAGTAAGTGATAGAAAATTTGGACCAAGGCCATTTGTCTCTAAACCCAGTCTCCTCAGCCCATATGATATGCTGGCTCTTTTATTGAAGAAGAATATAAAGATGATGAAGAAGATGAAGAAAGAGAAGAAGAAGGAGGAGGGAGAGCGGTAGGGGGTGGAGGACTGGACAAGGGCCCATGACACCCGTGTATATTTGAGAGAACCAAATGGAACCTTTGAATGTTGCCTTAATGTCTCAGTACAGTTGAGGCTGAACTAAGTCATACCCAAGGAACAAAATAAAATGGATGCCTGCATCTTTTCAGGGATGGGTAGGAATAGAATCCTCTCTCTAACCAACTTACTTCCCTTCCAAAACAAAGCTTTGGTCTTAAGCTGCCTTCTCTGCTGAAATAAGAAAGCTATAAAGATATTCATATCAAAGGTGCTTTGATTTTAGGTTTACAAAAGATAATTATACAAGTTTAATACAAGATAACTTGTAAAATAAGCATCCATTCTCTACTTTAAGTTAATTTGTATCCTTCCCAGGCACAAAGAGCAAAACATGGCCCTGATATAAATAAAATCTCTAAAATCATGACCATGTAGAGCATGTCCACAAGGATAAAAAGAAGTAAAGAGTGGGTGCCTGAAACAGAATTCAAAGACTCAGAAAGTCAGAGCTAGAATAGACCTCAAGGAGACTTCAGAGGACAAAGCCAGGTGACTTTTCCAAGGTCCTAAGTCGGAGCTGGGGCAAGAAGTCAAGGTTCCTGGTACCCAGATCAGTGTTCCTTCCACTGTCTCCCTTGGCCTCCCTGAAACAAAAACCACTAGACATCTGACAAAGAAGCAAACAAGGGAGCCATGCCACATGAATGGCCAGATTGTTGAGGAAAGGGGGTGGGGGGAAGGAGTAAAGGGCTGGAGGATAATATGGTTTTACAGAAATCTATTTGCAAGTAGATCCTGTGGTTACCAATGTGGCTGCCCAAGAGAAAGAACAACTGACTGACAGCACGGACAAAGGCATGGACAATCTCACAAAGGGAGATACAGGAGTCACGGTGCTTCGTGCGTATCACCCATACACTTCATCACGTCAAGACCAAGAAAAACAGTGAGGAAAAGCCCACTGCGCACAAGGGCCCCTTTATTCTTTGGGCTTTCCTGTTTCATACACGTTACCTGATGAAATGTTAGACTTTTTGCTTCTGTTTTGAAGGATCCTTTTGATTCCTCCATGTTCAACTAGCACATTTCATAACTATGTAGTGTTCTTATTTTTTTGCAAATTCATGTGCTGTGCACACTGCTGATATATTTGGAAGTTAATGAAATCAGATGAAAATAGCTGAGATTAAAATTTCCCCATTTCTTCACTACAATGTCTGCCACCTACTGTTCAGCCACCAACTATTGCAGCTCTTGCATCAATTAAACTTGGTATTAATATTCTCTGAGGTGGAAAGACTCTATTAGCCTTCTTTTTTTTCTCTCCCCTGTTCTTTGCTTCCAACTGTGCTTAGCTTTGGAACCCTCTGACAAATGGCCATTATTCTCTGAGCTAGTAAAAAAAAAAAAAAGAAAAATTCTAAACTATAGGGGAAATATCATTGGTCAAAAGCCCAAGGGAACTGGCTTGTTGAATTAAATGATAAATATATGCATTTAAGGTCATTAGAGACTTTATCTCCTGTAAAGGCTATATTTGTCAGATTGATATAATTTCTCTCAACTGAGTACTTAGCTCCATCCGCCAACATTTGTACGATTATTCCTTTTCCTTTAAGTGGGAGACTTCTAGCTAACAACACGTGTGTTCTTTCTGGAGCTGCTTCTTGAGCGATCAAGGCACACCTTTGTTTCATTTTGTATGCAATTTTCACCTCTGACCCAAGAAATGAGTCCTGGGCTTCCTGAACTTTATTGCCTGTTAATAGACTGCTGGCTCTCTTTTCAGCAGTAATAGAAATGGCGGAGAGGCATTTCATTTAAGAGGCTGGCACACTACAGCCTGAAAGACAATGTCAGAATTAAAAGTCAGCCTGGCCAAGAAACAACATAAAGACCACAGTGACATGAAAGAGGAAGTTTTCCATATTCCATCGCAGACAACGGGACACCAGTATGGAAATACGAACAGCATCCCAGATCTAATTATTTTCCCACTGCACAGCCACAGACACCCGGAACGGTGCTAAGTGATTGATCTAGTAATTCATCTTCAACTTACACCTATCTACATATTTGGTGTCTCCTCATTAAACTGGAGACATCAGCGACGAACATATGAAGTGGCGGTCTTTGGCTTCATAAAATACACACAGATGCTCATCAGGGGCTCTTTCCTGCCTACTTCTTAGTGACACGTGTTTATAATTTTGTCTGTATTTCGTTTGCTGTGGTTTACCCTTAAGTACATCTGTTCAATTAAAATGGAAACGTGTGACATGGCCCGGACTCAGCAACTTTCGAGCTTGTTAATGAAACGTTCTAAGGTTCCTGCCTTAGCTCTTTATTTGCAAAAGGATTTCATTCTGCAGTTTTCCAATGATTGAAAAGTACAAATAAAAATAACCCTTTAAAACACATACAAAGGAGTCGACTGTTTTGTTAATAGTTAAGAAAAGACATTATTACTGCATAAGGACATTATTTTACATGAAAAGACATTATTAAAAATGATTTACTGCCTCATGTTTGAAAACTTACAGGAAAAGTCTTATAATATATTAAACTTGTTTATTACTACTTCATATAATTTTGAATAATACTACTTTTTCCTTTGACAAGTGCAATAAACTCTACTGGTAGAGACATAGGTTGATTATCACGAGTCAACTGTGTTGCTTAAAGAAACATGCCCAAACAATCAGCTCTTGAAGGCTGCATCTCCAGTTATTTACACTCACCATCATGGTAATAACTCACCATTTCTATATTAATAAGGCAGTGAAATTTATTATGATGGTATTGAAAAGTTATTAAGTACTGCATCCCAAGTGACAAAGTACCACCGCACTGTCACTATCCAAAAGCAGTTGCCCATTCATCACCTGCCTTTCCAGATGGTCCTGCATCTTTATCGCTCCCAGGTTGGTGACATCACCTGTTCACCCACTCAAAATTGATGATGAAAGCAAACAGATCTATCTTACTTACATTTACCAAATCAATTTAATTTTTACAGGCCATGGCTTGGTGACATATTGACTGTTTTCCTTAATGGCATCTACCGTATTTAATGCAAGGATGTCATCTTTGATTCCTGGCTTGCATAATGTGTCATTTCATAATAAATTTCTCTAACATATTTACTTAATGGAAAGAATTATGATTGCTTGTCAGTTCTCTTATTAAACACAATGATAATTCTTTTTCTTTTTGAGAATCACCCACTGGGCAACAGAGCTATTTTTAATCCTCCTTCGTCTCTTAAGGGGGCCAGTAACTTGGATATAAAGTAAGTTCTAATCAAACACTGGGCATATGACTGGCCACTCTCAATCCAGGAGCTCAAATGAAAGGGTTTTTATCTTACTTCTTTGTTATTATTGAAGAACTAGATTCTCAAGAGATGCTATGATTAAAATAATATATTAGCAATAACTGAAGACAAACATATAAAATGTCAGTACAAAGGATAACAGCTATAAAACTGACCTTAATGGTTCATATGATGTTTAATGTTTACTTCTCTGGATTATTACAATCAGTTCTCTTCAGCTAGTGCCCTCAGATCAAATGTATGTTAACATAAATATCTGCATTATAAAAGGTTAAGATGCAGGATGAAAGCCTAGTCTAATCACTATCTGGTACTCGCACGTGTCACCCCTTCTCCCCAAGTATGATTTACAGATCCCATTTGCTGTCCTTCCAGACAAATGCTCCTCAGACACGTGTCACCACTGCATTGTGGTGCATTTGTGTCACCTACAGGGACTAGATGACCAACACCTATATTCATAGAGGTACAGGGCCCAGAGGGCAAGAACTGTGAGGACTCCCAGTCCTCTCCCCCACCCCACTTGTTTTATGTGTATGCAAATAAAACCAACATCCAATAAACTCCAAGTTTGACTCTGAAGAGAAAAACCAGGGAAGGGTCTGCGACAAAGGAAGAAGACTGAATAATCTAAGGTGAGTGTATTTATTTCTTTAGATATCATGATCTAGCTAAAAGAAGTCATAGTACAAGTGCTTGGCTAAATTAATAAGGAGAGTGAGGAGAGGGAAAGGTTTGGGGGCTCTGGCCCACACTGCTGACCTAGACTAACAGCCATCTTGGCTCTTGGTCACCTCCTTCTCTAGATCATCTGGCTTCCTCAGACAGCATTATCAAAGTTAACCTTCTCCAGCCCCTTCACGTAAGACTAGACCAGGAGTGACCTCCAATATCACCTTGCCCTTGAACTGACTAGGTCCCAGGATCAGTAGCTCCCTGAGATTGCAGGGAGATGGAAGAACACAGAACTGCTCTCCATCTGTGCTCCTACTGCTTAGTCTCAATCAAATGAGCATAAATTAATATGTCAACAGCATCCTAGCATGGTTTATGTCTCTTTGGATACCAAGTCCGGGATTTCCTATAACCCTGTAATTGGAATGATACCAGCTCAAGTTAGAAAGAAAACAGAAGGAAAAACAAAACAAAACAAAAGAAAGCATGAGGGAAGAGCCAGGTAACCTGCTCCAATGTGTAGATTAGGTTCAAATAAGGAGACTCTTCATGCTCATCTCTTGAGATGAACTTACCCTAACTCATTGGTTAGGCAGAGTCTTGCCCTTGGGGGAGGTTTCCAGGAAAATGGCGATTTAAGCTGACAGTGTTATGAGACCAACAAGAACATGTTTTCTGAGGGCAGCTGGCCTCTATGCCAGGGTGGAGATTCTCTGCTGGCATCACACACCTGCTGAATTCCTACTGCAAGAATCTAAACAAATGAAGAAGGAAAAAAACACACAAAAAAACAAATCATCCACACCTGTGGCTGCCAACCAACTGAAGTTGCTGTGCCATGCCAAGCACACCTGGGCAGGGCAGCCTGGGAGGTCAGCTGCAGTGTCAGAGGAAAATACCACTGTCAGTTGGTAGGAGGCACAAAGGTGCCCACATCCCGCGGATCAGTGACAGGAGCTGACTGGCCAATAGTCACAGAAAATAAATAGAAAATAAATATAGTCACAGAAAATAAATCATAGAAAATATATGCATATCTCCTATACAATTCTCTACGTGAAGGTGTGGTAGGAAGAAGAGAGAAGATTTCAGAGCAGAGCTATCTGTAATCATCATCTTCTCCCCATCATGCCCCCAGGGAGGAAGGAGTCTTCCTTCTGGGTCAACAGCTGGATCCTTGTTTATTAGCTAAATCCAGATGCTAAGCAATCTATACCCAGTAATACTACAACAGACAAAGGTGAGGAGAGTGTTTGAGAGGGCAAAGTCTTCAAGAGCAGCACCTGCTGGGTGTGGAAGATATTAAAAGAGTAAGGAAGTGAATAACAGATATATTGGATGAAAGGATTTAAGTCTTGCAGGGCATTATAAATGGAATCCTCCTTTGATGTTTCTAAAAATGATTTATTTGGGGTTTTTTGAAGGGGTGGAGGGATTACTGGCCCTTCTTTAAAAAAAAGTATTATAGCCCAGCCAGTGTAGCTCAGTGATTGAGCACTGACCTATGAACCAGGAGATCCCAGGTTCAATTCCCAGTCAGGGCACATGCCCGGATTGTGGGCTTGATCCCCAGTATGCGGCCTGCAGGAGGCAGCTGATCAATGATTCTCTCTCATCATTGATGTTTCTATTGCTCTCTTCCTCTTCTTTCCTCTCTGGAATCAATAAAAATATTTTTTTTAAATATTATAGTGGCTGCCAAAGTGGAACCATAAGGTACCCAACTTTAATGGGTTACATAGAGAAAGCATCAGGAACCATCCAAAATGCTTAGATCCAAAAATCCAAAATTTAGATTCCAAAATGATCAATTAAAAACACTTAAAAAGGCATATGTATTTGTGTGTGCATGTGTGTGTGCCTGTGCATGTAAGGTTGTGCAGGGTGGGTTGTGAAGATACTGCTTCTATATCAGATGACAGCCGACAACTGACTTCCTAGGATTAGATTAAGTAGCACAAAGCAATTATTTCCTGTGCCTTGGGTAACATTTGACTGATGGAATAAAAGTCTGGTCTGAAAGCTGATGGGATACATGCTTAATAATTGGATCTGGAAGTAGTAGATATTGGGAGCAAGTGACATGATCAACAATCATAGAATAAACTTTTAAGTGTTCTTGACCTTGCTTGTCTTATTCCTGGTCACGAATGTCTCTCTGAGAAGATATCTCTGAGATATGCTCCTTTGGTCATAGGAGTTCTGATGGACCCAGCTATGGTGTGAGCTCCTAAGTCAGCGGTTCTCAACTTGTGGGTCGTGACCCCTTTGTCGGTCGAAGGACCCTTTCACAGGGGTCGCCTAAGACCATCCTGCATATCAGATATTTACATTACAATTCATAACAGTAGCAAAATTACAGTTATGAAGTAGCAACGAAAATAATTTTATGGTTGGATCACAACATGAGGAACTGTATTTAAAGGGCCAGAAGGTTGAGAACCACTGTCCTAAGTGAAGCAAGCTATTTCTGTATAATGTTTGCTCACCTTCTATCAGTACAAGCAAAAGTCTCTATATAACAAAGTTGTTGTCAAATTTCTTGTGCTGTACTAAAATCTTGTTATATCAACATGAAAGGAATAACAAATGAGAAGGTAGCTGTTGGTATCTATTTGCTACACACATGCGCGCGCGCATGTCTCTTTATCTTATTCTTTGTCATAATAATAGCTGACCACTTCCTGCTTTTGTGATTGTTTTCTTTTTCGGGGGCGGGGGGGGGGGGGGGCTTGAGAATCCTACTAATTATCATGGAGAAAATGTTCTTTAAAAGCATACAATATTTACCTATCTTCGGCTTCAGTTACTTCATGAAAAGTCAGAGCAAACATGAGGCTAGCATTTATTCACTGAATGTTCCTCTAACTGAAATACTAATTCATTTTTATAAATTCTTAGGCAGGATTAGTACTTTATCACAATTACTATATGATTCTGTCAGTGCAAATAAACTCTGAGAAGCTAAGATGCTATACTAATAAAAATTTTTATGTATTGCTCAAATTAAAGAGTGTGTAAATAACCTCAGTGTCTGCATGTCTCCACACTACCTGCTTATCATTATTGGAACAACTTCTCTCCGTAGTGCTGCACCGAACAAACTAGGGAACAGAGAACATGCACCAACTCTTTTATTCTAAGGCAGATTTGAATCAGTTATTTCCCGTTGCTTCCCACTGCTTCCTAACTTACACTCAAGCGAAAAGCTTAGAGAATAGAATATCTTTATGCTGTGGTCCCAACTAAGTATTCTAGAGTATGAAGCATTATAATGAACCTCTGCCCCTGGATAGACCAAATCTTAGAACCGATTGTGAGGTCTGTGTTACAAGGATCTTTCCTGAACATTTTTTTAAATTTTGAGCCCATTAGTTTTACTGTTGATTTAGTGACTAAAGGGAGAAGCAACAACCATGTAAGTATAGTATAGCAGCAAATAAATAATAACAAAAAACTCATTTTAGTCCATTTTGTGAGATATGCTAACGATTTAGATGAGGGTTCTTAATTGGAAGAAAATCACCCAATATTCTTTTGAAAAGTAAGTGGCTCACACAAAAATTTTAGTTGATCCCCAAGACAGACAGAGTAAAACAAAAGACTCCTGACACTTGGGGAACTTCTACAAATTTTCAATACCAGACTTTCCTACCTCACTGACAACACTTTGGAAGTACGAGAAGTTGTCAAAACAGCAATAGGAAGAGTTGACATGCTGAACTCTCCATCAGCACCTTTCATGGAAGAAAGTGTAAGCTGAGCAAGCTCCCTGGTGTTGAAAGAATGTAGGTGGGTGGGTTAAGGGGACTTCTGATCTCTTCTCAGAAAAGTGGGGTCTCTCTTGAGCCCAGGACAAAACTAGACATAGTTCCTGATACTTCGGGAGAGTAAACTTCTATTTTCTTTCAACAATCAGGGATTCTGTTTCTATAATCTATATATATAAAAGCCTAAGTGACCATTACCACCGAACGACTGGAACTGGTCACTATGACGTGTACTGACCACCAGGGGGCAGACGCTCATGCAGGAACTGCCCCCTGGTGGCCAGTGTGCTCCCTCAGCCAACCTCCCACAGCCAGCCAACCTCCCATGGTCCCTCCCCCTTTCAGCAGGCCCCATCTGGTGGCCAGCAGGCCCCATCCAGCAGCCAGCAGGCCCCCAGGGAGTGGGCAAGACAGCCCCAATAGGCCCTGATTGCTGGCCCGGCCTAGGGACCCCACCTGTGCATGAATTTTATGCACTAGGCCTCTAGTGTATGATGAAAGCACAAGATGAATAAAACAGACTGTATCCTCTTTTCTTGATTTCATTATATTCTAAGAGAATCTATAACCTCTTGGGCCCCAATAACGATCATGTTCAGGGTCATGTGAACTAAACCTCATGTCTTAACATTTTCTCAGTTTGTAACTTCTCACAAAGTAAAAATTGAATATCCAAACTATACTTTCCATCTTTTAATAATATTGCAAAAACATCATACTTTATAATGTAAGGTTTCATGGTAATATACATTTAGTATTAGATTACATTCCTCTTTCTTAATTACCCATTAAAAACACCCTTTTTGACACATGGTAGCCTTCTCCTCTCTTAGAATCAATTCATTTCAAAATTATTAAGACAAAGGTCCTCACTTCTTAGTTATCTAGCTCTAAGGACATGAAATTGGTCAAGGGTACTTGCTTTCTCATTAATGAATATATGCTTTTTCTCTGGAAAAAAAACAACAAACAGGTAAAATTCATTTTAGCCCAAGCAGACCGAAGGAGAAGTAGGGGGGCAATACTGCCATCAAAGATATCTGGTACATATCTCTAAAATCCCAAATTACCCATTTTTCTTGATTACCAAACATATTATTTGATGGTCAGCCTGCTGACTCTGAACCAGCTTGTTATGTTTCTTGAAATTACGATGCTGCTGTTGTTGTTTTAATGAATATTCCTGTTTCAGCTAACACATAGATTGCATGTTCCAATAAGTGAGGCATCACTGCAGAACTCAAAATCAAGCTTACAAACATGAGAACTATTTCTTTTTAAATGGGGAAGCACACCTTTACTATAATATCACATTTCAAGAGTTCATTGCTAAAACATAATGTATTGTCAAAGCACTGCATCAAAATTATTTAACGAACTTCTGACTCCAGTAAAAATCTCTTTCAACTAGTCCTTCCCTTCTATTTAACAGAACATAAGAGAAATTTACTGTCCACTCATGTCATTATTTTTCAGTGTCTGAATATGTGTGTATTTGAGGGGAAGAAAAGAAAAGCTAAATTCATATCTGGTATTTTAACTGATCAAAATAATCTGGAGGAATTCTGGGTAAGATGGATAAAATAGAGGGTTTGGCACATACTAGGTGCATTGTCAATTGACTTACATCTACCTGCAGAGTTTTATAATGACCAATGATAAATGTGCTAAATGATAATATTCAAAAGAAACAAAATTTCACAGTTTTTTCAATGACCTATCTCAGACTCTGAAAAAAATACACCACTCACATTACCCTTTGGCTTAAAAAGAAATTTATGAATCTCTCCTGAATCCTTGTTTTAATTGTTAATTAAGAAACAACCAGTGCTTCCTTTTCAAATAAACCCAGAGTCACATAATTAGACCATCCTGGAGATAATTGAATTTTGGGGAAATGAGAAATGGGAGAAAGAGAAATAAAATTTATAAAAATAAATAAATAAAATATAATTGGCCTTTGCCCTCTCTAATAACCCTGTGCCAGATCTTTATTTTAGCCAAGTTTTTGTTGTTGTTCACCTGTATTGAGCTCTTCTATCAGGAAGAAGGTTCTTTGGTAGGCTTTTAACACACAATGTCACATTTTACCTTATCATATCCCTAATTGGATAGGTACAATTATTATCACCATGTTACATGGAAGTAAGCTGAGGGATAGCAAATTAAGTAACTTTTTTCCAAATCACTCAACTAGCAGGGAGAATGTTGAGGAAGATCTCAGCCCAAGAATTTTCACTTCAGAATCCTGCTCCCCTCTGCTCTGTCAGGCGCTTCCCACATTATCACATAATGGTCATCTTCACAGGAAACATACCGGAAAACCCTCAACTTTAACCAACACATTTTTTATTATCATTCACTAACTAAATCTATTGTTCTAAACCTAAGACGTGTTCTATCACTACGTAATTACTTTCAGATGCTAGAGACAATCAAGTGCTCCCTAGTCTTTAAAGATCTTTTTGTTAGAAACGTGTCATACATGTATTGCAAGGTGGCAATCATTGCCAAGTTATTTTTAAAATTTCTCTTTATTAAATCAATATTAGTTTTGAAGAAATCACATATATGATATTTTCAATATCTATGCCTTATTTTCCTTAACTGTATATTTTGGTCTCTAAGCCATATTTTCAAAAATATCCTATTTCTTTATAATATAAACTTAAATGACTTTCAAAAAGTGCCTTTATGAGAAAATATATTTAACTTTTTAAACATTATTTAAATAGGGTTCAAAAAGGTGACCCCTAATTGCAATATTAACCTTGAGCTTTCTCTTTTAAAAACTTTTTTTAAAAAAAGACTACCATATCTCTTTACTTCATTTTAATTATAGAACAACTAATGATATGTGACAGTTATTATTGTCCCATTTGTCAAATAAAAGTGCAGGAATCAATTGATTTTAAGTTATTTTCCTACAATCACACAGTAGCAGCTGAGTTAAGATGAGTCTCCATGTCTAATATCGAGATTCTAGCCTTTTCCATAGACCTACCTCAGCCCCCACTCCTTGACTACTATATTCATTCATTCATTCATTCATTCATCCACTCATTTTCTTGTTAAATGTTTGTGTTATGGACTAATGTTTGAATCTTCCCCAACCCCCTGTGTTAAAGCCCTAACCCTCATTGTGACTGACTATATTAAGAAAGGGTCTTTAGGTGGTAATTAAGGATCAAGGAGGTCATATTGATGGGGTCCTGATCTAAGAGGAGCCAGAGAGAAGTGGGTCTCTCTCTCTCTCTCTCTCTCTCTCTCTCTCTCTCTCTCTCTCCCGCTCCGTGTGTGTTTTTGTGTGCATGCAGTACTTAGGAATGGCCATATGAAGATAGCAAGGAGGCAACCATCTCTAAGCCAGAAAGAGAGTCTTTAGCAGAAACCAAATCATCTGGAACCTTGATCTTGGACTCCCCAAGCCTCCATAATTGTGAGAAAATAAAATTCTGTTGATTAAGCCACTCAGTCTATAGTATTTTGTTGTAGCAACCTGAGCTGACTAATCCAGTCTAGTTTTTTCAGATAATGTAGTTAGCATTGGATAGTACCACAGAGTGAACTCCATCAAGACATTACACTTAAAGAATAAAACTATGCAAACTCTCAAAGATACTTCATTCTGTTAGGGAAGCTAGACAAATAATTTGGATGCTGTACAATGCTTTAAGGTCTTTAGTATATGGGTTTATCTGATATTATGGTGGGACAACATTTAAGCATTACTAAATTGTGACTAGAAAAGTCAGGGATAGTGTTATAGAAGAAGAGAACTTGAAGACTAAGTAGAAACTTCTAAGAATGGGAAGGAAAAGGAGGTTTCAACCAGGTGGGGAGACCAATGTGTGCAAAGAATGAAGGCTTGATAAAATATGGGAACTATGAACCAGACATGCTTCGTATGGGAAAGAGTAGAGTCAAAGATGATCCATTTTTTTGCTTGAGTAACTGGACATATGGTAATGCAATTTATTATACAGGAAATATACAAGGGGGGTAACTTTGTAGGAAGAAAAGAGCAAGGATAGTACTAGAGTGTAGATTGCCATGATTTGTTCAGTCCCAATAGACTTATTCTTGTAGGGAAACATTTAGTACAGAATCTGACACACAGTAGGTCCTCAATAATTTTTTGCTGAATCTGGATTTCCTCTGTTCATGTTTATTTTTCCTGGCCTAAGTCCTTTATTTTTGAAATCGAAGGAGTGTCAAAAGAGAGGTTATACTAGTTAATCACAATTATCTGCCTAACCAAATAGGAGGGAAATCAGCTACAGTTGAAGGCAAATATGACTCAAGAACAAGGAAAAATGAGCATTCAGGAGTAGGGTGAGATGCCTTTATAAAAGTGCCCTTGGTAACCAGGATTGGATTTTGTATTAACTAGGGTAAAATTTAAAAAAACAAAAAAACAAAAACCCTAAAGTCAAGAATTTCACTGCTTCTTCCATGGATAACAAGTTTGCCAAAAAGCATTTTGTTCATAATACAACTAGAGTAGAAAATCCACATTCTCAAAAGTGACAGTAACCATTAAAATGGTGAAGAAAACCACTAAATTGACAACTGAATTCCTGAGGAAGAGGGAGGCAATGGGTGATCTTAGCCAACGAGTCATAAACTACTTTTAGAGGTATCTTGAATTCCAAACAATAAAACATTACTCAGTTTTGACGTAAGGAAAAGAATCATTCCACATTTCTAGAAGTAGATATTTGCCCATGTATATATTGAAGACACTTTACTCCAATGAGAAAATAATTATAATTATTTTAAAATTTCCTGCCAAAACCGGTTTGGCTCAGTGGATAGAGCGTCGGCCTACGGACTGAAAGGTCCCAGGTTCGATTCCGGTCAAGGGCATGTACCTGGGTTGCGGGCACATCCCCAGTGGGAGATGTGTAGGAGGCAGCTGATCGATGTCTCTCTCCCATCGATGTTTCTAACTATCTATCTCTCTTCCTTCCTCTCTGTAAAAAATCAATAAAATATTTTTTAAAAAATAAAATAAAATAAAATAAAATTTCCTCTAGATGAAGAATTTCCTCCAAGTTCATCCTTTATCCCATAGGTATCTTGTCTAAAGAGGCAAGGCCCTGCATTTACCAACACTGTAATTGCAAAATAATTTCACTATTAAGCTTTGTTTTACTCCAAGCCTTCTGGATAATCTAGAGCAGGACTGCACTTGCTGTTTAACTCTAAAGATTTGTAATAAAAGTTTAATCAGTTACTTATTATTAGAATGTTTATAGACATTATTTTAAGGAGAACAATAATGACGTAAAGTTCTACGCATTTGGTTTAAAATGTATTCAACTCACATATCAGTTAATGCTACAGTGAGTTTTTAAAAAACTCTTATCAATATACGTGTCTAAAGCAATGTAGCTAAACTACAACTTTACCAGAGCTGCAGCTAAGGACAGAACTAAGAAAGGATTTCTGCCTTGTCCTCCTACCAAATCCAGATCTTAACTCTTGGCACTTCAGAATTTGAACAGAAATTGTAATTTTAGCATTTGAACAGGTATCACAAGGGGATATACATAAAGCAAAAGGACAACTATTTAAAATTAAGTCCTGGCATATTTATTTCCATTTAAAAAGCTGACCAGATCATCTACTAATGATCATGAATTTAAAAGAACACACCAAATAAATCTAGTTCATCCACTTTCTGTCTCACTGAAATACTGTAAAACCAAAGGTTAATCACACCTCCAAAAAACACTTCCTTGCTAATACAGAAATTGCCTACAAGTTTTCCAGATATTCAGATTTTCCAGAAATTATGATACTATGAATTAACCACAAAAGTTTTCAAGTTATAAAAAATAAACGGGAAGTATATATTCAGTATATATCTGCTGAGTATGTACAAAATTATAAACTCAGAAGAATGACATAGTTAGTTACCTGTCCTATGGGAATATAATTTACTTAGCTTTCATAATCAGACCATAACTGCTCATTGTTAGATATTGTCAGAGGGGTTCTGTGAAAAGTACAGCTGAAACTAGGGACTGATTTTCATATTGTTTTTTGCTATCCTTTTTATTCATGAATCATTTCAATTTGAATATAAAGAATCATCACAGAATGCAAAGCACTCACATTCTAGAAGCATGTAGAATCAAAGCAGGGTTATCAGGAGAGGCAAAATATATTAAAAGAACACAGAGCAAAATTAACCTGTAAAACCAAATCAAGTCAGCCACAAAATGGAGAAAACAAATGTTTCTCCAATCTTCCAAGCATCCCCTAAAGAAAATATGATAAACATGTCATATGGCCCAGCCAGCATGGCTCAGTTTGAGCATTGACCTGTGAACCAGGAGGTCATGGTTGGATTCCTGGTCAGGAGACAGCCAATCAATGATTCTCTCTCAACATTGATGTTCCTATCTCTCTCTTTCTCTCCCTTCTTCTCTGAAATCAAAACAAATATTAAAAAAACACACCATATGATGACGTTCATTTTCTTATGCCACATACTATCTGAATGGCCATATAATGTTTCCAAATATTAATTATGGAAACGATATTTGGGATGTTTTCCATTGGTACTATTCTTTGCCCATTCATTAGTTGAGTTCCTTTCTATCATACTCTATATACCTTTAAAACAACTCTTCTGTTTCTATCAAGAGGCGACACTGTAAGGGAGGTTCACTTTAAAGATCTATTTGAAGAACTTTTGCAACAAATGGAATTTGCTTATGTTATGTTACATTTTAAAAAGTAATCTCTTCTACACGCAGCTGAATGTGTATACATGTGATAACAAAATATATTCTTACCTCCCATCCATAACTGGGGTCTTTCAGGTTGGACCTCTGCTCTCCCACATAAGGCCCAAACTTTTCACCTGCTTCAATCTTCCTTTTGGTCCATATTCCTAGTCCCGCTCCAGGCATAGTTGACTCTCGAAGTTCAAACTCAGCAGGAATGGGAATGTCATCTGGGATGTATATGGGGGCCTTGTAAGGAGAGCCCTCCTTCGGCGTGAACGCTTCGCTGGACGTGGCTGGAGAGCATGGCTCTTGAAGATTGAGGGAGGGTGTGCTGGCTACGCCATCTGCATCTGGCATTTCTTCCAAAGGAATGTCAGGGTAACTGCCATAGACACACTCATTACCTGTGAACAAATAATAATTTCATGAATTCCTGCTAATTTAGAAGAAGAAAAAATCCCACAGCTAGGTCGTTCTTCTTTGAAAATAAAATAGGGAAGGACCATTGTTAATATAGGCCCGCATTAAAATCTGTTATTCACAGATGGGGGGGGGGTGGTATTGTTTCTTTGGTTCATCTGCAGTGAATCCATAAATCAAATGAATTACTATTCAACTGTCAATAATATTCTCATGGGCCAGTTCAATCCATGATCCATCTGGGAAACAATCAGCAATGTAATTATTGGTATGAATAAAGTAGAGATAAGAAATAAAACTGCGTGTACCTACCACCCTGCAAACCATCCCAGATTGGGACCTGATAGCATTTAAAAAATGTATTAGGAAATTGTATCATGCAGTAGTATCTTGGGCTGAATTGTAGGAGAATCGTCAAAGATTCCAAAGGCCGCCATGTGCAACAAGGCTTGACTTTGTGGCAGGATTATTTATTGGACTATTAATTTATGTTTGTTCTTTCTCTACTTTTCCTTTCCCATTTCAAACATACTGCCAAGCCCTTGGTATTTTCTTGCCCCAGTAACTTCCGCAGAGAAGATGATTAAAGTTACTTGAAGCTAGTGATTCCTCTGGGTATTGGTAAAAGTAAAAATCATTAAGGAAATTAGGTGAGCTTTCTAGAGGGGAAATGGGGAAGAAGGTGTCTTGGGTGCACCAAAAAGAGAGCATTTCCTGCAGACTGAGAAAGAGAAGAAATCGGAGGGTCTCTAAATGGAGCGGTCCCCTGGGGCAGATGCCAAGGCCATGGAGGGTACAGCAGGGTAAAGTAACTAGGAGTCTGGACACTCGGCACCAGGGCTCTGAGGTCTCCCCAAAGCAGCACCTCCCCCACACCTGAAGGAAAGGAATATACCATGTCAGACCTTAAGGTCTTTATGTAACTTCTTGAGGATAAAGGGAAATTATAAAGAATAATGACTAAGCTTGAATTTCCCACCAGTTTACCAGTTGAAGGGGATTTCAGCTACTTTTAAAGCAAATAAACATAGGGTTCTTGTCCACTCGGACTATGGACTAAGAATTACATGTGATTGATTTGATGTGTAGGCCTTTCCAGGGAGAACTAAGAAAAATGGGTAAAATTACAAGAAGGAATATTTCAATCAGAGCCACCCAAAGGTAAAATGAGTTGCCCTACGTTGCCATTGCAGGGGTTCTAATATAGCCTAGAACCAGAGCTACAAATGGTGTGGAGGAATTCTAGTCTCAGGTTGGTGACTAGAGTAGATGACTTAAGATTCTACCAAACCTGCAGTTCTATGAATTACTAAAGTCTTCCAAGATAGTTTATTGGGCAAGAGGGTGGAAAACCTGAGTTCTGGCCCCAATTCCTTCTCTGATTCTTTATGGAAGTTAAGTAACTATAACACAAAATAACAGTTGCCATCAAGTACTGCATCCTCTTAAAGCTTTCTAAAATGAAAATGATAGCACATGCAAAAGTATCTTTTGAAGGAAGTGCTTGGTTCTTGATTGAAACAATGAGATAATTCCATCTAAACCAAGCATAGAACTGAATTCCTATGGGATGTTTGTTCCCAAAATACAAACTCATTATCATTCAGGTTCCGTATATCCAAAATCATGCACATTATCCTCTGCCCTCAATCAAGTCTCCTGCCCACTTCCGTTAGGAATACTATTTTCCTTTAATTATCCATGCTCAGTATCCTAAAATAACATGGACATTTTCTCTCCTTCACCCTCCAAGCTATTCAGTCATTAAAGGCTGTCTATTCTTCTTGCATGATTTTCACCTTCATCCCATCTTTTCAATCCACATTTTCATTCCTGAATTTCTAACAGTTCTCTAACTGGGTCTCAGACCTCCAGGCTTTTTCCAGTATCCCTCGGCTCTGGGCCTGTACAATGCTGCTGGACTTAGGAATCTTCCTGGCACACATATTTCCCTGTGGTATGGCCTCCAATCATTCCCAGTGCCCAAAGGTAAACATCTAAAGTTCTTAAACTTAGAATAAAATCTCTCATTTTAAAACCATTGTCCCACTCGCTCAATAAGAGGCCCCAGGTGAGATAAGCTTAACCCCACTTTCCAAGCTCAGTGAATACTTTCTCTGTGGTTCTGCCTGCCCAGTTACCTATTTCTGCTCTCCTCTGCCCATCCAGCTTCTAGTCCGCCTCCCAGATCAAGTCCTAACTTGTCCCCTCACCATATCATTTAACACAACTTCCTTGAGTTGTTACATAATGTCTCTGCTTGGCCTGATGATCCCATAATGCTGTGCATTGCTACTTGGAGTTTAATGTGAATGATTCTCGGATTCCCAGCTATGAAACAAGGCCTTGCATGGAAGACTCAGAGCTCACACTTCTCCAAGAGTCAGAATTCCCCTGGTGAGCTGCATAAAGGTGCTTAGTAGATACTTATTAAATAGATAACTAACCTAACCATTTTATTAAACTATTAAACCAAATCAATATTTTTCTATCAAATATAGGAAACGATTTTGATCCTGAAAAGCACCTTTAATCCCATAGAAATGGGCCACAACAGATTACAAACTTTTCTCCAAACACAACTTCAAAAGAAACAATTCTAACAATGCCCCAAAGATACATTATCAAAGAAATACACTTCAGGGTCCAAACACCCTTGGTACACCCTTGAAAAAGTCTATCTTATTTTGTCCTTCAGGGAGCATTTGCACTTCAGCTGAAGAGCCAAAAGTTCACTAGCACTCTTGATACAGCTAAAAACATATTAAAGTATCTCTTTAGAATTGTAACATTTAACGACTACAAATGTGGAGTTACTTTATAGATTCTTAAAGGGATTTGTCACCCATTGTGAACATTTTGTTTCTCTCTGTAAATGAGTGCTATAAATTGGAAGCCACTTTGTAATCTGTAGACTTGTCCATTTAAGCAGCAGGAAACAAAAAGGCATCCAAATGAATAGAACTATTTCCTCTAGTAATTATCTATTCAAGGTCAGTAAAAATTCCCCTAGTTCCTCAAAGGGTTAAATCAGTCATACCATCAGTTCCAGCAAAGTGATCCCAAATCTTAAAAAAAAGGATAGAAACAAACCCATCTGGGCCCTCCCTCTGGCATAGCTGATCCATGACCTTTGAATTACCCATAAACTCTCCCAAAGCATAATTTAAATGAATGCATTTGGATTTCAATTCCTGTGGAGACAAAATACTTGTATGCCCAGGTTACTGTACAGAAGAATTTGAATGTAAAGCCTGAATGCAGTTCTGCTTACAATGGCAAAAATTTCTAATTAAACCTAAAGAGCAACTTATATAGGTCCAGAAAATCCAGGAGACAGACTCAGGGTCCTATTCATCCACATGTGGCATTAAATGTATATGCAAACTCAGGCTATTTGCTTTCAAACCACCTTTAATATAGTGTCATCAGAATTAAATATAAAAAGAATAAAAAAGAATTAAATATAAAAAGGGCTGTGGTGACAAAAAAAAAAGAAATATAAACCTGCTGAGTTTTATGTATCAAAACAGGAAACAATATTTTAATGTAATCTAGCATTATGAAATTTTCAACAGCAAATGCAGTTTCTCACACTGTGTTGGATATTTGCATAAACCAACATAAACTCATGCATTCATGTATGTTACTCAAGAACTACCCCAAAAGCTGGTAAAACATTTCATCTAAATGATAAACTACCTCAATTATCATATCTCCATTAAATCTGTGTTATTGGAGAAAAAATGGTAGTTCCTCTCCCTGAGCTATAGCTACAGTTAATTAAAGCATTGCTCAAATATCACACTGACAGATTGGGCACATTTACAATAGGTAAGTATCAGGTAATAAATGTTATATACATCAGTGGTCCATAAAGATAAATAACCCTTGTAACTTCTTGAAGCTGAGCTGCCTGCTACTGGAATTTGTTTCATGCATCCTTTAGGTGTCATTAACTGAGTGAGGACAGAAAGACAATTTTATTGTTGGATTTGAGGCAAATGACTTGAGAAAAGAGCTTGGAAATCAACCTCTTCAATTCAAATTTTAAATGTTCTAATATCCCCAGAGACCCAAGAGGAGCACATACTTGGATTAGATTATATGTCTTTCTATGACTCTTGGAATAACATAGGTTCCCACTTGAGGTGACTTCCATTTTGAAAACAAAATCAGAATCTGCAAAGAGGAAATTTCAGAAATAATATAGATAATAATAACTGCTTTTATAACTGTATCTATATTTTCTCATTTTTAAAAATACATTCTTATTGATTTCAGAGAGAGAGGGGGAGAGAGAGAGAGACATCAATGATGAGAGAGAATCATTGATCAGCTGCCTCCTGCACACTCCATACTAGGGATGGAGCCCACAACCTGGACATGTGCCCTGACCAGGAATCAGACTGTGGCCTCCTGGTTCATAGGTCAACACTCAACCACTGAGTCATGTTTTATTTTCTCATTTTGACACTCACAACCCAGTGAGAAAACATGGTGAGAAGCGTAACCTTCCATCTTGCGAATCTGGAAGCTGACACTCAGGGATGCTAAACAGTATAGCCAAAGTCAACGGAGTCTAGCCTCAGGTGTCCAAACCCAGTCCTCCCTTTTACCCTTAGGCAGCCTTTTAAAAAATATATTATTTAAAGTTGGTTTATTTGTTTGTTTTCCAAATTGTGACCATGTTACATGAATACTTTGTTTTTCTGTCTCTTCACTTGATATGTTATTATGAACACTTCCTTATGTTTCAAAAAATATTTTCAAAACTAAATTTAATTACTGCATAATATTCCATTGTATGAATCCACAATAACGGAACTACTTCCATAGCATTTATTTTTGTTGCTTCTAATTTTCTGATAATTATAAATACCACTGAAAGAAACATTCTTTCATATAAATATTTGTATTTATCCATTTTAATTTCCTTAGGTTAGATTCCTATAAGAAAGCTCACTGAATATTAACAGATTGCTTTTGGGGGGTGTATACCAACTTATACTCCTACCAACTGCATTGGCATTTACTATTATGTCTTGTTTTGAAAATTTATTAGCACAATGGAAAAGATTATACATTTATTCTGGCTTTAATTCACATCTTAGTGGTTAATGAGACTAAATATTTTTTTCATTCATATTTCTTCTTTTGCAAATTATTTGTTGTTTTTGTCCTTTTTAATTGGGCTTTTATTGGTCTGTTGTATTAATAATAATAAAAATTAACCTTTTGATATAACTTTTGCTACTTTCTACAGTAAATCATTTATCCTTTGGTTTTTTAATGAGGTTTTTGTTGTATAAAATTTTTTACTTTTATGGAATAAACCGTATTTTTCCTTTGTGATTTTCCTCTTAGAAAGTCCTTACCTATCCTAAGAGGGAAAAGAGAAGATTCTCTTATATTTTCTTTGAGTTTCACAGTTGCTTTTCTACCAACCTTGGATCTCCAATGATTTACTGCTGAGTGAAAAGCAGAGAAAAATGATTTCATTTATTTGAGCTCCTGTGAGCGGCAAGCTAGGAGAAAAAAGCCATTTCACTCGTAATTCTTTGGTTCTTATTTGCAAGGCTGGCCTAAAATGCCTTCTCTTTTTGTGGGTTTTATATAACTCACCATTTGTTTCACTTGGCTTCTCTGCCTAGTTTAACTGCAAATCTTCTGGGCAGATGCCATTCAAAATCCTGAGTTTCACCATTAATAGCAATTCAGTACCCGTCATAATACTTATCACTCAGCATTATCATTAATGGTACTAACATAAATATTTTTCTTTCTACTCTTCACATTAGTTCATTGATAGAAAATATTTAACAACTAAACAGAGTTTAATACTAATATTAAAAGCATAGATGGGTGGGTAGTGTGACAATAAAGCAAGGCTGATTCCTGTAGGCACTAAGCAAGAAATCAGTTCTTTATACTCAGCTGTCTACACATATGCATATAAAACATCCTCCCAATGCACACACTGTGCATTTGCTGTGTGTGTGTGTGTGTGTGTGTGTGTGTGTGTGTGTGTGTAATAGCTCACTAATCTTAAAAATAGGCTGAGACAGAAACATGGTTTGAGATCTCAGGCAGACTGGTTGAGATCATAAGTACAAGAAACAACTGCCAGGAGGAGACCAGCTAGGGAATTGAACAGATTAGGTAACTCAGAAATTTAGACATTTCCCCCCATTATGTTCCTCATTGCAGTTTTGTAATAAAAACATGAGCAAACTTCAAAGGAAGCTCTGTAGTAAAGGTTAATTGCTACTAAAGAAGAGGGTGGGCCCGAGCGCCAGTACTTTGTGCCCAACTTGCAAGCAGACAGGAAGGATTACACGTGGCTGCGAGCTGAGGATGCGTGCCCAGCTCCAGGAGGAGAGGAGGAGCTGCCAAACCTCAAGCCCCACCAGGGACCTCCTGGTAGGACGTGAGCACATGAACACGAGTCCATGAGTCGGTGCCTGCTAATGATGGGGCAGGGAAGGGAGGGGGAAGACATCAATTTCCTTCCCAAATTCAAACCGGACGTGCTCTTCTTCCCTTGTTAGGACAATTCCAGAGCGGTGACAGCAGCCTGTTTGTGAGAAGGCAGAAGACCTCAGGAACCAGCTCTGCGCACCAGCAACAAAGCCAATAAACGCATGCTGGGCTGGGGGGAAAGGGTGGAGCCCATCAAGCCAGACACACAAACAGAACAAAGAAGGAGGCTCTGAACTGGCCAGCAGAATATTCTGTGAGAATGGCCCCAAGATAATGACATTTAAGATCCCAAAGAAAGGAAGAAAGGAAACTAGGAAAAGTAAGCAAAATGAATTTCCAGAAAACCAACTTCAAGTGGATTCGAAGGACTGTCGTAAGGGTCCAGAGGCACAGGCTTACACAACCGAGGCATCTATGGAAATGAGAAGCTGCTGACGGACATGGTCTTCAGAAAGTGCTGCCTCCAGAGAGAGGTGAGAAGAAAATAGGCCTCCGTGGATCCTTTGACACTAAACTGCACTTATAGACTCCATGTCCCTAGAGACCATTATTTTTGTGGACTAGTCTATCAACATGGCTTGGTACATGGAATTTTTTTTAATGACCTTTTAGGCTTCCTTGCATCTCTAGTATTTGCTACTTCCTGGTGCCAGGCTATTCCACCTCTTCCTTATGGAACTTTTCCTCCCAGGATCTCCCAAAAGCATGTCACTTATGGGCTGTCAAGAAGCCCTGAAGTGTATGGAAGAGTGTGGAGAGACAAACAAGGGAGATACCAAGGACTATCACATGAACTGAAAGTAAGGGGCCAAATCAATGAGCAAACATTTGTCTTTCTCCTAGGATGTGGTCTATTTCTTGCTTGTTCTGTGGCTTTTCAATCTGGTTCAGCATTTCTCCACCCTCCTAGGGATTTCACAGACAGTTCACTAAACAAACATGGTTTGCGACTTAAGCTGGTGGCTTCGAAGCTATTCTGAAATGCTTTTGACCACTTGCAAGAGTTCTTCTACAGAGGCGGCACTAAGCTTTTTTTAAAATGGTTATGGAAATACATTCCCAGAAATTCATAGTTAAAGTACCAGTAAAGCCCTTTGGTATCTATGTACAGAATCTGAAACAGCTAAAATAAGGACGTTCAATCTCTGTGAGTCCTACTCCCAAGGGAAAACATGACCTGGTTAATGTTTGGCTTATTCTGTTGTTAGGGAGCCAGGATCACCAATACCCACTGGAGTGACCAGGTAAGAACAGACTTATCATATATCAGATAGTGTTTCTTTTCCATTATGACGACGTGCCTTGACTTTCTGTTAGTAATACACGTTTTTAAGAGACTTCTGGCACCCTTTGACCTGATGGCTTTTACTCATAAGCTTTTTATTTCCCCAAAGTGATTTTCTTTCAGATTCATTTAGAGTAAAATAGAAATGCCCTGAGATTATGCCGCAGCAGACTGGGTGGTGGCTCCTCAGGCAGTCTGAAATGACCAGAGTACAGCCTTTCAGTATTCAAACCCTATCTACAGTAATTATTTGCCAGCGTATCTAAAAGAAGGCAGGCATTTCCTGTTGCACACAAATGGGACACTCTTATCTAAATTACTGTTTAAACAGGTATTTAAGAAAAGACTATCACAGGCAGGAATTTACTGATGACGGAACACATTAGTTTAGGGCTGGACACATTCGTTGAGGACTAACCATTGTCAGGAAAGGAAGCATGTCCGCATCAGGAAGGTATAGAGAATATTTTACAGCTCCCATATGGGTCAAGATGGGGATTGTAAACTATGCCACTTGCATTTGGGTCCAGCAGGAGTGGCATAAGCCCTGGCATAGCAGTCTGGATCCAGTAATATGTCTCCAGTGCCCAGAGTAACCTTTAGAGTCAGAGTTTGAGAGTCCCTGCTTCCCTATCCATAAAATTAGCCCACGCACAAGTTCAGCCCCGGGTCCACCCCACTCAAATAATCCCAGTTCTATGCAATGAAATCCAAAGGAGGGTCAAGGTTTGAGATCTCAGGCAGACTGGTTGAGATCATAAGTACAAGAAACAAGTACCCATCATAATACTTATCTGCCATCTCTGTAGAAGAACTTTTTTTTTAAAAAAAAAAAAGTATATAATGTAAAGAAAATCCATGGGATAGGAGAGATACCTGAAGTCGATGGAATAATTACATCAGGATTTAATAAGCTTTGTGCTGTTGTTGCTTTGCTGCCATTGTTGTTATATTAATAGATTTACTTCATTCAACTTTTTATATGCATCATCACTATTAAATCTTAGCAAGACTTTTATATGCAAAAAAAAAGTCTTGCATGGGGGGGTCACAAGACTGGTGTATCAAAAACTTAGAAAATATATTTCCTGGAAAGACACTGAGAATCGGTTTCATCTCTCCCAACGTGTAACCTAGGAGAGACTGTACTCTGGCTGCCTAACTCTGCTCTAACCAGTGAAACTGGAATTTATCCCCAGTAGAGGCTTATAAAACTGGGCTGTTATTCTCACATTAAGTAGACTGCCCTCTGGTGAGGACTGTGGTTTACGTGTGGGCAGAATGTGTGGTTTACTACCTCTAATTTGTTTATGTTGTTGATGGTGGTTTCAGAAGAAAGCTGCAGCTCTTCACATGCTAAAGAGTGACCTGATTTGCTTCCTTACAAATAAGTGTTTAAAGGGGGGAGGGGAGCATGAGGGCTCATTAATGTGCCCCTGCTAATGGAGGAGCAACTGGGATCCCTTTGACCACAGCTCTGCTTCCTTCAGCTCTGCACGTGAAATGAGAGCCCCAACTTGCTTATTGTAATTACCTAAGTGTGGCTTGGTGGCTTTTGGCAGAGGTCCTTCCTGCCTCCGAAGGACAGACCAAAACTCAAAAGCTACAAGTTAAAGGAAGGAGAGGGGGAATGTGCGTTTTGTAGCAAGGAAGCTGAATTCTAATAGTCACTGGGTGAAAATATTCAAAACAACCCCCAAAAGGTGAAGATCAAAAAGTAAATGAGATTTTTGCTCTACTTTCTATCACATAGTACACAAAGGTAGGCGTGCAGGAGAACTGAATAAACAGTGTAAATGTAAGTTCAAATGCATTCTCACAGCTGACTTGATGCAGGCCTTTTCTCACTGCTACAAAACAGAAGAGCTTTCTCATGGCCAGGAGTCCTCCATAAAGAAAAGAAAATAATTATGCGTGTCTGGCAGAAGAGGGAGTTGTAGCAATGGCCTGCTGATAAAATGGAATGTGAACAAGCAATAGAACACTAACCTAACCACACTCTTGCTTTGATAAGGACCAGAGAGTGTGCAAAAAATTTTTACTAGAGTCTCAAAATTAGGTTTTATTTGAAAATGAACAATGGTCCTTGTTCTCTATAAGGCGTGGTAATAGAAACAGTGACTTCTGATCTTCAAGTCATTCTGTGAAAAAAGTTCCTTGATTTGTTTAATGTCAGCACAGACTCTGGCTCCATTGCAAATACAGTGTCTTCAGTGTAAAATAAATTTAGATGGTTCCAAGGAGTGCAATTTTCTGCTCCCATTCCAAGCTCTAAAGACCCTCATATTGAGTTTCCCAACACTACATCATAGTAAACATAAAATCATTCAAAACCATGGGGATAGAAGGAATGTCATTGAAAAACATAAAAGGAAGGTGTGTGTTTTTTTTAAATTTTTGAGAAAACATTATACACTTTGATAAAAAAATGTTTTTAGAAAAATATGAACAGATGTGCTATGCATATATGTATACATACACTAAATAGCACTTATGATTTAAAACGGGGTAATTTCAACATTGCTAAGTGGTAACACAAGCTAGGTATTTAAGGGAATGATATAATATGACAACTTCATAGACTACCAAACTATGTACGGTCTCTGGAAATTGTCATTATCAACATGTACAATAACTAGTAGCATTGGGTGCTCTGTACAGTATCCTTCATGTCTAATTGAGTCACACAGTCTAAGACACTTGACGGGCACCAGGCACTGCCTCCTAATGAGAACTGACTTTTAAAGAAAGGCATTCAGGGCCTCTTCTATATAAATTACTATCGTTTGCAGCAAGAGAGGATTATAAATGTTTGCTGGCAAAAACTAAATTTATTTACAAACTGGGTCTAATTTATTTATGACTCCAATACAATCAACTTTTGTCGAAATATTTATGTTATCTGTACTTCTGCCTCACTAAACTCTACCACAATCATAAACACTGTTGAAAAATTATTTGCAGTTAGCAGGATTTAAACTACCCATTATATCACCAGCTAGTGCCAGTAAACTTTTGCACTGGTTGATAAAGTTTCCTCTGTGGAATAAATATACACTTGACTTTCCAAATCTTTGGTGGGCTCCATACAATGAAAAGTGAAGTATTAAACAGATGCCCCAGACTTGACTGGTTTTGTGTGAATGCTTCAATTACACATTCTAATTCAAATTTTGTGGATACACTACAAAAGTGTAGTCTCTGATAGCACTAAAAGGGGAATTAGATGACAAATGTTGGGGCTATATCGTCTTTGCCAAAGATGCTACTTCTCAGACCTATTCACTTACCCATTCCAAAACATTTATCTGGTACGATGTTGTACCTGGAACTGTACAAATTGCTAATGCTAGATACAGACATAAATAAGATCAAGTTCCTGCCTCACCTGGCTTAGAGTCGAGTCGTGAAGATAGAGATGTTAACAGTACGTGGCAATGCAATAAAATAAGTTCTAGGATGAGTTAGGAAGAGTGAAGACTGTTGAGAGTTGGGTATAAACAACTGCATTGGGCATGCCCATATTATAGAAACCCCTAGCCTTAGGTTAACAAAATCTATATATGTGCTAACTTAACTAAAACTTATTTAAATTCTTGATAGAAATGCATTTGTAGTTCACATTTATTTCTGAGTACCCCCAAATTCTTCACAGCAACATGAGCATCAAAATAGGGATGATTTACTCCCACTGCTTCTAAAACCAGCAGATTCTAAAACCACGTTGCCCACATTTCCATTACAAAATAAGCCAGGAGCAAACTGCTTGGAGAAGTGGTGGCTTCCCTTTCATGTAACTAGTAAGAATGCATTTCTGCTTGGTCTGTTTCAGTGACAAAAACTAAAAGTTCTACTGTGAAGCAGGTAGGGCTGCCATGATGCCAATGAATCTCACCAACCTGACCCAAACCACAACATCTACCCTCCTTCCAGTTTGAATGAAAAGTTGTGCCAAACAAACCAGAGACAGTTCTGGTTGACCTCAGAACCGTGCTGTATTCAGAGGGAAGACTGGCCAGATCATTCTGGAACCTCCCCATCTAAAGCAAGAATCATCGGAAGACATGGTAGTACTACTGATTTCTGATATCCCACAAGTTTCAAAAATATAATGGTCCTTTCCTAAATAATATCTACATGTGCCTCTGATAGTCAAAGTAATGTAACCAAAAGCCAAAGTAGCAAAGCAAATTTCAAGAGCTGTATTTACATAGTGAAAAAAGAATCTCAGAAAAATGAGCTATTTATTCAACAAGGTGCTTTGTAAAAAGGAATGCCAAAAATCCAAATATTTGCAACTTCATTTAGTAGTATATGCATAAAATATATTGCTGCCCTGTTTTATCAACATTATATAGAATAAGTCATTTAAACCCAGATATTATGCTCCACAATAAAAAAAAATCTCAGCGATTTTGTTTTGTGCTTTTGCTTATCATTTTATGGATTTTTTCTAATAAATCTTTTTTAACAAACTGCTTGCTTTTAATAGGTTATAGCTATGCTAGTTAAGTAAAATCTTTTCGTATCATGTTGCTAAAACTTTAAGATAATTGATTGAAATACCCGTTTTTCATAACACTGTAGAATCTCAAAGCTAAAGAATCCAGAAAATTATCAGTTTACTAACCTAAACATCTAAGATGCTTGCTGATTCAATTATATTGTGGATCAATATATGTAAACCTATGTAAACTATGACTGCTTGAGAGAAAAAAATGGAAATGTTTTAATTCTATCAAAAGTATATAATGTTGCCCTGACCAGTTTGGCTCAGTGGATAGAGCGTTGGCCTGCAGAGTGAAGGGTCCCAGGTTCGATTCTGGTCAAGGGCATGTACCTTGGTTGCGGGCACATCCCCAGTAGGGGCTGTGCAGGAAGCAGCTGATCGATGTTTCTCTCTCATTGATGTTTCTAACTCTCTACCCCTCTCCCTTTCTCTCTGTAAAAAAGCAATAAAATATATTTTTAAAAAAGTATATAATGTAAAGAAAATCCATGGGATAGGAGAGATACCTGAAGTCGATGGAATAATTACATCATGACTTAATGAGCTTTGTGCTGTTGTTGCTTTTGTTGTTTTGCTGCCATTGTTGTTATATTAATAGATTTACTTCATTCAACTTTTTATATGCATCATCACTATTAAATCTTAGCAAGACTTTTATATGCAAAGCACCATGGGGGGTCACTAAGAAGAATAAAGTGAAATTGCTGATTTCAAAGGACTTACAATCCAGTCAGAGAGATAAGTGCCCAGGAAGAATGAACTTGAATAATATAAAGCTCCACTGCATACACTCAAGTGAATGACAAAGAAAACAAGACTACAATATTCAGCAGTAAAAGGGATATTCTTCTTTAAGAGAAAACTGAAGGGGAAGATGGCTAGAAATTCTACTTGTGATGAAGACAGGTAATCGAAAGGATTGTGAAACAAAAGGTTATAGACTGCGGCTGAGCCTTGGCGAGGTAATGACTTTTAATTGGATTGAGTTTATCATATTTGCAGAGGTAGAACAGACACAGAAGAAAGGATTAGAGTGATTTCCACTTTCCATTATTTGGCATAATGAGAAAACAGAGGGTGGTCCACATCCCTTGTCCATATTATGAGCCATGGGAGATGCTTAACATGTCAGTTTGGGGTAGCATTGAGGGCTCCAAAATAAACACATTTATTTGGACATAGTTAAGTCAAAATAAGTCACCTGGAAAAAAAAGTTACAGGTCATTAATTTATATAGTACAAAGGATTTATGAATTTTAAAATTAATGCTCCTGGATCTCTATACCATTTCACACAGTAAGGTAAATCTGCATTTTTCTTCAAAGTTTAGCTAGCTTAAAGTGTCAAATGAAAATACTTGGCTGAAGAAAAACCAGCTGAGCAGACTCTCTTCTAGTGGAAAAGAAGCACATTATAAATTCTTCCAAGAAACAGTGTTATATACCTCAAGTAAAAACACACACGTAAAACCAGCAAACAAAAACTTGTATAAATATGTGTTGAGTCATAACAGGGTCATGTGGTGGCACACCTCAAATTCAAGTGAGCCCTCTCGGCAAAGCTTATTAAAGTATACCTCTACCAAACCATCACTGACTATAAGGTGATGAGGGCAGGGAGCATGGGTGTCTGTTTATTGCAGAATCCCCAGAATCCAGAAAAGTTTCTAGCTTGTAATAATAATTCAGTGTGTGATTGTTGACTTGAAAACATCAGGCCAAAGCAAGGCAATTGTACTGGAAGTAATGAGAGGTATCTCCTTTTCCTTCTCTAACTTGGGAAATTTTAACATAAATGTGCCAATGGCATCACATATATTGTGCCTTCAGTCTGTTTGAGGATACAGTAAAAATGCTCTACTTAAGAAAGGAAAAGTACAAGCTGAATATATACATGCTTGTGCACACATGCATACACACACACATACACACACACGCACACTCCAAATACTCAACATGCTAATAGATGAATTTTAACCAAATGGCATCAATTCAGAGCTTCTAACATGTCCTCCTCATATTTCAACCTCTTCAAATATCTTTGTTATAAAAGGAATAAAAATAGACAAAAAAATCTTTATATGGGTAGCCCATATTTTTGTCCTTTTCTCAAGATTTTTACTGAATCCTCCAGGAAGGGTGATTGGTAAATCAATATCATTATGGCCAACTAAATTTAATTCCACCAGCATTTCCTACAGCGCCTGCTATGAACCAGCCATATCTTGTAGGTTGTACAATGTGAGCTTCATGAGGGTAGGGACTCTGCCAGCTGCATCCTCAGCAATAAATGTAGAGTCTGGCATAGAGTATATGTTCAATAAATACTTATTAAACTAATAAATAAATATAGGAATGGATAAATGCAGATGAGCCTTAAAGGAATCCAGAGACTAGAGCAGCTATCCCAAACCAGGCTGTGCATCCAAATCTCATATGGAGCTTATTTTAAAAAATACAAATTCTGTGGCATTTCTAGAACTAGCAATAAAGAATCCTTACATATATATAGTAGGTCCTCAGGTTACCTCCGAGATCCATAATGCGATTTTCGCCGTTAAGTCAGAACTCACCTGCATAAGCACCTATGTCACTCACATGGAGCACATACACAGCAGTAATGAAGTGAAACAGTAAAAAAATTTAAAAGAAAGATAATTCCTGACCTTTACTTGTGGTAAATAAATCATAAAAAACATAAAGCACATATGTACATACGTGAGATGACGGAATGTTTTTATATATAAATAAATGGGAGATGGTGACATAACCACGAAATGACGTATGTCAAGTCTGATATAACCTGAGGACTGCCTATATATATCAAAATCATCCTTCATAACATCTCCACCTTTTTGTTCTACAATCTCAACCCCCAATATCACAAATAAATTCACACATTTATTTGGACATAGTTAAGTCAGATAATGTGCAAACTGCAGACCCAAGCCAATTCCTGTTTAAACCAAAACACTTTACCTAACTAGTTATGTGAGCCTAGAAAGCCCCTTAATCTCTTTTAGCCTCAGTTTCTTTATTCATATCTGATTTTTGTCCAACATGGTAGCCACTAGACACGTGAGGCAATTGAGCATTTGAAATGTGGCTACTTCAAATTGAGATATGCTGTAAGTTTAAAATTATATACCTAATTTTTAAAACTTGGCACACAAAAAATGTCAAATATATAATAATTTTTATATTGATTATCTACTGAAATGATACAATTTTGAATATAATGAGTTAAATAAAATATGTTAGTACAATTAATTATACCTGTTTCTTTTTACCTCTTTAATTGGCTATCCAAAAATTTAAAATTTATATTAATGGCTCACATTTCTATTTCTATGAGACAACACTCTTTTTTAAAATACTTATGACATAAAACTGTAATAACAATCAAAAGAACTAAAGCATTTGAGCATCTTCTGTAAACTTTAGAAGAAAATACAAATGCCATTATCATTATTATTAGAAAATGTTCTCAGTCCTCTAGGTCTTGGGTGACAGCTCTTAAAGGTCAGTGTCTTTCAGGTACAACAAAAGGTGATGAAATGGTTCACAAACAATTCATTCTCTACCACTCCCTTGTCAATAAATCTCTCAATAAACACTTGTTGAAACCAAATGTAAAGAAAGATCACTGTGATCACTGACATGGTATAAAAAGATGAGCTCATTCCAGAATGCTCCCCTGCCAAGATTTCTATGATGATGCAGGAAATAGCCTGGACTTAATAAGGCTGGAGGAAGGTTTATATTTGAAAGAGGCATTATTGGCCAATGAACAATAAGTAGTATTTTATGATGGGAAATGATCAGTTTTTTCCATGATTTCAGCCCAAGATTCGAAGGAGAAGAAAAAAAAAGTCTTGGGATTCATCATTTATCTCTTTATCTCTTGGATAGAGCAGTTTAATCCCCCCATCCCTCCACACACACACACACACACAAATATCCCATTCCATTGCTTCAAAAGAGGGTGTGCCTCAAAACACCTGGCAGATAGAAGAACACGACAAACTTTCTAGCTGCCTTTCCATTACTGTGGTATAGTCAGCGAATCTCCAAAACACCTCCTAGGTCTAGGCTGATGGATGGAGATAGAGACAGGTACTCCCAGGCTGTACCTACTTACACTACCTTAATAACATATATAAGAGTTTGAAGAAGTTCAGTAGGTAGGGAGACAGGCAAACCCACCGAGAGTTCCCTCGAAGCTTTATTATGCAAAAGGGAGTAGTAGCCAGGGTTCCTTTGGGGATAGAAAAGTGAATTGTCATTCGCAGTTCATTCCATGCTCTTACCAGATCATGACTAGACATTTATGAATATTAGCTGACGTATTTACTGCAATGCAATGTAAGGCAGTTGCTAGCCTAACATTCCAGCCTTTGTTTCAAGCTTCTTTTCATCTTCTTCCAGGCTGTTGATTTTGGAGTGGCTATGTGATCCTAGTGAGCTGCTAGCAAAGAGTGATCAATCAGCGCGTTGAGAGTTTCTGGTTCATCCCAATACCTGGGAACTGCTTTGATAAACAGTATTCTTGGGACTATATAAAATGTGTCATTGTAGGAGCAAATGGTAGCATGGCAGGTTATTGTTCTCTTCTTTATTCATATTTAAACAAAGTCTTTTGTTTACAACAAATCTCCACTTGCCCTAAGATTATTCTGCCCCAAACTCAAGCCACTAAAGGTCCATGTACACGTACATTAATGTTTTCTCTGGGGATTTAAAACTGGCACCCATGTAACCACACTTGGGGGCACATAGATATTAATAATAGAACGATTCCATTTATCCTATTTTTAAGCTCTAGATAAAGGGATTGAAGAAGAAATCACACAACTGCTCTCATGGCGGAATGCATGCTGCTAAAGGTGTACCATTCTCCCAAGAAAGTTTTATCCTGGGTTGTCAAAATCAACACCCATTTTAGAAAGACTTGGGAGGATTAGAGCTCATCAATTTTCCTCTCAAAACTTGGCCACAGCTTTCTGAAGACCTCAGAAAGTTCTTTTTTGTAATTGGTCATAATCAATTGGGCCATCTTATGCCTTCAAGGCATCCTATAATCTAGCCACAATAATCTATTCTTTGTCTGTGAATATTCTGTGGAATTTGGGCTCTCTCTGTATTGTTTCCTTGACAGCCTTCTGATCTAGAATGCCCTTCCCTTGTTCTGAGACCTGGAGATGGAACAGTGACCTAGGACCACAATGCCCCTGCTTGAATGAACCTTATAGCTTTGGGGAAGGAAACCAACACATAGATAGAGAATAAGATAAATTTCGGTGCTCAGAATAAAATAAAACAGTTTGAAATGTGTAGGTGACAACTTTAGATAGGGATGGCCTTGTGGAAGAGGCAGCCTTTAAGATTTATACATTAAAACTCTTTCATATCCAGTTCAGATGCCATCTCATCTGCTAAAGGTTCCCACTTTCCATGTCCATCACCTCCCCAACCAGAGTGAGCCCCTTCCTCTGTAGATCCTAGAGAATAGAAAATATACCTCAAAACATATCCTTCTGTCTTTATATGGTGCTATTATAGTTCGTTGTTTTCACGTGCATTTTCCCATTTTGATTTTCAGCTACTTGAGGGCAAGGGTTATGTCTCAATGATCTTTAAATCCTCCCTGCAGTGCTGTGAATATAGTAGATGCTCAAATTCAAATGGAATCAACTTTAAAAAACGCTCTTTATGAGGAGTTTCATTTTTGAAAGCTGCACTTTGTAGCTCACCTAGCTCTGAATCTTAAACAGATTTCAAAAGAAGCAGTTATCCACGAAAGTCATTGCCACTACTAGAAAAGAAACATTTTCTGGGGGATTTCTAAATGATTGACCATTCAGAAAACTTGCTCGAGCAAATGTTTGTTGCCAAGTGCTCTTCTAGAGGTGGTTAAAGGTTGGAAACAAAAATCTCTCTCAACAAATTTCAGATAATTACCCCCTCAGTCCAAAACTGGAATCCTCAAGCTTTCTGTTTGAAAATGTCTCCCAAATTGAGGATTTCCTAGGTGAATAGAATCCGAAAGAGAGGCTTTTGGTGGATAAACTAGAACATTGAGCTGAACCATGCACAACCCAAGCTGGATTTCACAACAGCCGACGAGAGTAAGCACAGAGTTAGCAAATTCTACCGGAAAGTTTTGGTATTTGTTTCTGAGTTTTTATAAACACGTTACTCTTTTGTTCTTAGCTTAATGACTGTGCTCAACAGAATTTTCCATTCTTAAAGTGACACCATTAAAAAGAAAATAATTGTTCAAATACAAGAAAAAAATGACACATTTTTTTAAACGCCCTACCCCGAAGAATTCAAATGTTCTCACTTGGTTGGGATCTGATTCTGAAATTCCAATTTCACAAATGAGCCTCCAACCCCCTAACCCAAAAAGGAATTCCTCCAAGTTTAGACTGAGGTAGGATAAATATGCCACATGCTATTTCAAACACCAAGAACAAGGTAGGTATTTTCCCTGCTGCTTCACTGCCCTGTAATTTGACATCCATTTTAATGATGCTTGCTTTATTGCTTGTCAGAAAAGTGAAATGGGCTGTCAATTTTACAGAGTTTCTCCTACCTTTTTGGGTGGTTATATTACATTTTGAAATAAGTGTATAGCTTCCCCTCCCCTTTATTTAGCCTAAATGGTGCATGTGTGGGTTTGGTACTTGGCTGCCAGTGGAATGAAGTCATAATTTCAGGAGTCCAAGAGAATAGATCAAAATCACGCCAACACTTTCATGGATGGGTATATGCTGCTAAATGGATGTTTACCCAGAAAAGTCATCATCTGGCATGCAGCATAGCGAATGTTCCTAAGCAGCTAACTCATGTATACTAAACAAATTTGGCTTGGCTGCTGCAAGGGCTGCCTTGTGGAAATTCTCAACATACATTTGTTTGATTGAGCCGTCATTCCCAGTTGATCTGCTGATGATCTGTGTCACTTTGTTTAAATGTCCTGGTGGTTTTTTTTATATATATACAGTGAAAAGCCAGTATGTTTCTGTGATGGATTAAATAGAGGTGAAATTTGAGAGTGACTCCTGTTTTTGATTCCTGTGTTCTCAGACAGGTGGGTCTGGAATGATCAAGAATGTCACATTCAAACACAGGGGGAAATATGGAGCCCTTTTGATTTAAAACACATTACTGAAAGATATATTTGCTACTGTGTTCTCCCAGTACAAGAAGCTATTTAGGATTCCCCATCTAAACAAACACCATATGGGTTCATTCTCAGCATCCCTTTCAAATGTCCAAAAACAAAGGACACAAAACTCACTGCTGGGAAACACAGTCTGAGAAGAGTGAGCAAGGCCCATTTCTGACGCATGGACTCTGAAATCAAACGCAAGGTCAGGCTAGAACCGAAGCTCCAGATCTCAAATATCCCAGTAATGGTTCAGATGGAAACCCAACACCGCGGTGCCATGGCACGTCTGAGGCACTAATCAAGCAACTGCCTGTTTGCTCCGTGGTTAAAGTACTTCCTCCAGCTAATCTTCCCAGATAGGCTCTCAGCTTTAATAACCTATGGGGTCTGCTGTTAAGTGTGGGGATCTGGGCACCATCAGCACTGGTGTCTCCACTCTGCCAAACCCCAGACAACACGTGATGCACGTGCATTCCCTCCCCTCAGCTCCCGTAGACCCAGGCCTGCCTAAGCTGGGTCCCCCGCCCCCCAAAATATCTCTCTGACCCAACTTGTTCTCATACCTGAAATTCCCCCCAATTTAGCATCATTTCTTTGGATTAAAGCAAAACCATCTTCAAGAGTATCCATGACCATTGATAGTCTGCTCCTTTCTATATGCGTTTTGACATTTGCTGTGGGCCACACACACTGCGTTTCCACTCGAGAAGCCAAATGTCTGGCCCCATTCCCGGCCTCAAAGAGACACAGTCCAATAGAGAAGGAAGTCATGGAAATAAAATATAGGACCCACAGTCAACAAACTATGTACAGGGTGCAGAGGAAAAAGGAGTGGATTCTGAGGGTGAGAAGGGTTAGGAAAGGCTGCCCAGAGATGGTGACACTTGAAAAGGGTGTTGAAACATAAAGATGGTTTCCAAGGAATTTCCAGGGTAAAGACAGGGGAAGAGAGACCTTTCGAGGAAGATAAAGAGCATGTTGAGAGGTATAAAAGTATGAAACAGGTTAGTGTGTGCCTGAAACTAAGGGTGTCTCAGACTTGCCTGATTTATAGTAGGAAAGAGGGTAGATACAGATGTGAAGAAATAGGTGGTGAGGAGCCAAATAGTCTCTATGCCATATTCTAGAATTTGGCCTTTTTCCTCCTAAAATAAGTATGGTGCTAGTTAAGGATCTTAGGGAGCAGAATGGAAAGAACAGAGTTGTGTTTTATAATGAATATTCTGACTCCAAGAACAGGAGACATTTAGGAAAGATGACATGGAAGGTCGATGAACCTGTCAGAGGCTATTTCAATAATCCATGAGAGAAACACTGAAGACTTGAAACAAAAAACAAAAAAAAACGCCGATAGTGGAGGACAAAGAATAAGAGAAATTTAGGAAGTAAAATTGAGAGCATTTAGTGAGGGAGTGAGGTGGGATAAAATAAACCCTGATGAACCAATATGCTATATGTCATGACTTAGTTTATCAATGATGAGTAAAGCCTGCCACTGTGGGATTGGGACACATAGAGGGGATGAGAAGAAAAAGTCCGGGATACTGAACACTGAAGTAGGAGCCCTGGGCAGACAGGAGACAACAAGGGAACTCTGGGTCCTGGAGAATGATGCCCCTTCAGAACCCAGAGGCCTTTCTTTTGGTGGAAGACCCCATGAAGATCAAAAGATGAGCATAGGAACAGGAGAAAACAATATTAGTCATGCAGGTACAAATAGAAAACGTGCCAGGTAAGGCATTCAAGGATGTTTTCCCTACTAATGATAGTCTCTCAGGAATGTTGATTCCATAACAAGCCTCATTCCTTCAAATTAGTAAATATAATTTTACATGTTAATTATCCTTAAGTTCCTACACTTAACGTTGTTCAATATATATTGACTAGAGGCCCGGTGCATGAAATTCATGCACTGGAGGGGTGTCCCTCAGCCCAGGCTGCACCCTCTCCAATCTGGGACCCCTCAGGGGATGTCTGACTGCAGTCGGGCATCCCTCTCACAATCTGGGACTGCTGGCTCCCAACCACTTGCCTGCCTGCCTGCCTGCCTGCCTGCCTGATTGCCCCTAACCGCTTCTGTCTGCCAGCCTGATCACCCCCTAACCACTCCCTTGCCAGCCTGATTGATGCCTAAGTGCTCCCCTGCCAGCCCAATTGCCCCCAACTGTCCTCCCCTGCTGGCCTTGTCGCCCCTAACTGCCCTCTTCTGCAGGCCTGGTCCCCCCCAACTGCCCTCCCCTGCTGGCCTGATCACCCACAACTGCCCTCCCCTGCCGGCCATCTTGTGGCTGTGGACGCCACCATCTTTGAGGATGGGGCAGTCAATTAGCATATTCCCTCCTTATTGGCTGTGGGTGCTGCCATCTTTGAGGGTGGGGCAGTCAATTAGCATATTCCCTCCTTATTGGCTGTGGGCGCCACCATCTTTGAAGGCAGGGCAGTCAATTAGCATATTACCTCCTTATTGGCTGTGAGTGCTGCCATCTTTGAGGGTGGGGCAGTCAATTAGCATATTCCCTCTTTATTAGATAGGATAATCCTAGCCCAGGTACTTGGCTTTAAGAAGTGCTTACCAGGTACACAACCCCTTCCTCGCTCTCCTCAGGAAAGGCACCAAAGCAACTCCTTATCTCAATGGTTTTCATAGGAATTTATTAAAATTTTACTTATATGTAACTATGCCCCTCCACTTGAGATCTTTGAGAAAAAGTTTCATGCCAATACATATAATTTATGTAAATTATTAAGATAATCTTTAAAAACCCATTAGTGAATATGCAGAAATTCTTGCAAATCAACATTCTCTATCCAGTGCCCTTCCCTGCTCACCCCAACCCCAGAACTCCAAATCCACAGGGCGTATGAGGTGCCTGCTCAGTCCACACTGCCCTCAGCCCACCTGTCTTCTTCCCCCAAAGTGGATGATCTGTTTTGTGTTATTTACTTGTATATTTTCTTAGTAGGGGAAAAAGAGAGAGAGAAAAGAAAAAAGGGAGAGGGTAGGAGTTGGGCTTTATTTATTATTGTTTAACATTATTTATGATTATTTTAATTTAAGTCCAACATTCCATGAGTCTCATTGCAGTGGGTGCAAAAGATACCAATAAAATAGCATCACAGTGCCCATACTTCTATTCTTCTACTTACTTTTTTTTACAAGTCATATTTTCTTATATGCACACAAAGCAAATCTTGTCAAATTGCAATATACTTCTAGGCATTCTGCTATGGATTTTCAACTTAAGAAATATAAAAGGACAAAGAATGAACTAGACGTCACATTTATTTTATGGACTTATTTGCACCATCCAAAAGAGAATGCCAATGAGCTCCTGTTAGGCAGGGCATGTGTTTGCCATTGGATGTTCATCTAAAGTAAATAGAATAACATAAAGTAACAGAAAAACAAAATAGCAGAGACTCTATATTAATTTACATAAGCCAGAATGATTAAGACACAGGCTTTTTTTAAAAAAGTTTTTCTGGGGGGTAGGAGGCTTTAGAGAGGTAGTAAAGTCCACTAACTCTCTGAAACAGAAAAAAAAAGGCAAAATGAAGTATGTTTTCTTAACTGGTAAACATCATCAAATTGGGATTTGTAAGGTTCATTATAATGTGTACATACACCTAGATTTGACTCCTTCCCTAGTTTCCTGAGAAAAACCAAAATGGAAGATGGGTAAAAATTTACATACTTGGCTGCCAAAGTTCTTTGCTTGGGAACTGAAAGGCCAAGTTAGTCATTATTGAGCAATCCAATCTCACACAGGACTCTACAGACTGGCTCTGAGATCACATTGCAATAAATGCTTTTCTATAGAACTAGACACTGTTCTCCTAATTCTGGAGTCTCAAAACATTTTTTTAAAAAACAACCCCAAACCACATTTCTTCCTAGGTTAAAAAAAACTTTGAATGAAAGAGAATTACAGGCCAATATCCCTCATGAACATAGATGCCAAAATCCTCAACAAAATCTTAGCAAATCGGATCCAGCAGTACATCAGAAAGATCATACACCATGACCAAGTAGGATTTATCCCAGAGATGCAAGGATGGTACAACATCCGTAAATCAATAAATGTGATACATCACATAAACAAATTGAAAGAAAAAAACCACATGGTCATATCAATTGATGCAGAAAAAGCATTCGACAAAATCCAACACCCATTTTTGATAAAAACTCTCAGAAAGGTGGGAATAGAAGGATCATACCTCAACATAATAAAAGCCATATATGACAAGCCCACAGCCAACATCATACTCAATGGACAAAAACTAACACCATTTCCCCTAAGAACAGGAACAAGACAGGGATGCCCACTCTCACCACTCCTGTTCAACATAGTACTGGAAGTATTAGCCATTGCAATTAGGCAAGAAGAAGAAATAAAAGGCATCCAAATTGGAAAAGAGGAAGTAAAACTGTCCTTATTTGCAGATGACATGATATTATACATACAAAACCCTAGAGACTCCATCAAAAAGCTACTAGACTTAATACATGAATTTGGCAATTTGCAGGATACAAAATTAACCCCAAGAAATCTGAGGCATTTCTATACACCAATAGTGAACTTTCAGAAAGAGAGATTAGAAAAACAATCCCATTTACCATCGCACCAAAAAAATTAAGATACCTAGGAATAAACTTAACTAAAGAGGTTAAAGACCTCTACTCAGAAAACTACAGGACGTTGAAAAAAGAGATAGAGGAAGACATAAACAGATGGAAGAACATACCATGTTCTTGGATTGGTAGAATCAACATCATTAAAATGTCCATACTACCCAAAGCAATCTATACATTCAACGCACTTCCCATTAAAATACCAATGGCCTTCTTCAAAGATCTAGAACGAACTCTCCAAAAATTCATCTGGAATAAAAAAAGACCCCGAATAGCTGCAGCGATCCTGAGAAAGAACAAAGTAGGTGGGATCTCAATGCCAGATATCAAACTGTATTACAAAGCCACTGTTCTCAAAACTGCCTGGTACTGGCACAAGAACAGACATATAGACCAGTGGAATAGAATAGAGAGTCCAGAAATTAGCCCGAACCAATATGCTCAATTAATTTTTGACAAAGGAGGCATGAACATACAATGGAGCCAAGATAGTCTCTTCAATAAATGGTGTTGGGAAAATTGGATAGATATATGCAAGAAAATGAAACTAGACCACCAACTTACACCATACACAAGAATAAACTCAAAATGGATAAAGGACTTAAATGTACGACAGGAAACCATAAAAATTCTAGAAGAATACAAAGGCAACAAAATCTCAGACTTATGCCAAAACAATTTCTTCACTGATACAGCTCCTAGGGCAGTTGAAACTAAAGAGAAAATGAACAAATGGGACTACATCAAAATAAAAAGCTTCTGCACAGCAAAAGAAACCATCAACAAAACAACAAGAAAACCCACCTCGTGGGAAAACATATTTGCCAACGTCATATCTGATAAGGGCTTAATCTCCAAAATTTATAGGGAACTCATACAACTTAACAAAAAGAAGATAAACAATCCAATCAAAAAATGGGCAAAGGATCTAAATAGACACCTTTCAAAAGAGGACATTCAGAAAGCCAAGAGGCATATGAAAACATGCTCAAAGTCACTAATCATCCGAGAGATGCAAATCAAAACAACAATGAGGTACCATCTCACACCTGTCAGAATGGCCATCATCAACAAATCAACAAACGACAAGTGCTGGAGAGGATGTGGAGAAAAAGGAACACTTGTGCACTGCTGGTGGGAATGCAGACTGGTGCAGCCACTATGGAAGGCAGTATGGAGGTTCCTCAAAAAATTGGAAATGGAACTCCCATTTGACCCTGTGATCCCACTACTAGGAATATATCCCAAGAAACCAGAAACACCTATCAGAAAGGATATATGTAACCAGATGTTCATAGCAGCACAATTCACCATAGCTAAGATCTGGAAACAGCCTAAGTGCCCATCAGTAGATGAATGGATTAGAAAACTGTGGTACATCTACACGATGGAATACTATGCTGCTGTTAAAAAGAAGGAACTCCTACCATTTGCAACATCATGGATGGAACTGGAGAGCATAATGCTAAGTGAAACAAGCCAGTCAATGAAGGAAAAATACCACATGATCTCACTCATTCATGGATAATAAAGACCATTACAAACTTTTGAACAATAATAGATACAGAGGCAGAGCTGCCTCAAACTGATTGTCAAACTGCAGTGGGAAGGCCAGAGAGAGTTGGGGGGCAGGAGGGAGGGGAGTAAGAGATCAACCGAAGGACTTGTATGCATGCATATAAGCATAACTAATGGACATAAGACACTGGGGGGTAAGGGAGGGTAGGGGTTTGTCGAGGGCGGGGGGGGGGGGGGAAAGGACACTTATGTAATACCCTTTGTAATACTTTAAGCGAAAAATAAAAAAAAAATAAAAAAAAAAAAAAAGAAATATATGTTGAACATAAAACCTGAAGAATTTAGAATTCTTATAAAAAAAAAAAAAAAAAAAACTTTGAAAAAAGTTGCTAAGCATATAGGAATATATAATGAAGGTTTTTTGGTTGTCTCCCCCCAAAATACTCATACACACACACTCTGACTCACTCACACACACCGTGACACAGTCTTTCCTTATTTAAAATGACAAAACCCAATTCTTCCTACATGTAAATGCGCATAGAAGCAAACAGCCTAGAAAGCTCTTTAAAAAGAAAATGTGAAAACCTACAAACAAACAAACACAAACTAGCAATAAATTAGAAATAAACTCCAAACCAAGCCAGCAAAACTCGAATTAAGCTGAGGAAATCCAAAAATCTTTCAAAGTACTATGTCGTTACTTCCTGTTCGTAGACTGTCGCCTGTGGGGACTGCTGGCAGGGAAAGCCCCCCCCCTCCCCCCACAAAGGCAGGCTGATCTGGGAGTTAGTTCCCCTGCAGCCTCCTCTGCCCCTCCCTCTGCCAGGCTTCCTGGAGCCTTGCCCTGCAGACCAGAGAGCTCCATGCAGAGAAGGGCTCTGGCCACCCCGCCGGCCTGGTATTTGGCTCCTCAGTCACCCAGCGCACAAGTATGATGGATGATGATGGATCGCAGCCCCACCAAAACCGTGTGAATTTCCCAAGGCCTCTGATTATTCTAATCGAGCCCCGAGAAGAAGCACAGAGCTTTACAAAAGCCTCCAAGGAAACCTCCCATTCTCCTTGTCTGCCTGACACAGGCCCCACTCCATAAAGCAACCTGGCCCTGATATGGCCTCCTCTCTTTGACACATAGATCTGGGCCTCCATACCCATTGTTCAGTGATATGATTTAGCCTTGAATAAATTTTTAACAAACACCCAGAGTTATAGCACAGTAGAATGGCCACTCCAGCTTCTCCCAGGGGAAGATAACTGTTTATGGACGCTTTGGGGTCACAGCTTTTCTAATGTTCTCTTGCTCTGCTAGACAATATGGTCAGAAGGGTTTCTTCTCTCTCTCTCTCTCTCTCTCTCTCTCTCTCTCTCTCTTTCTCCCTCCCTCCCTTCCTCCCTTTCATAAACCACAAAGGGTCTCTAAGAGACCCTTTTATGAACAAATTCTATAATTATGCTTTTACCTAAGGTAAAGGCATAATTATAGAATTTGTTCATACCAGGTAAATATCATGACTAGACCTAGACATGCACAATAGAATGTTATATGTTGTAATAATGGAGGCTATTTTAAAAAGTGTAGCACTACTTAATTTAACTGAACTGGGGGTCTTTGACTTATTCAGATCATTTTCTGCCATGTAAAGTTGCAACTTGTGCAGTAGGCCTTGCAGAACAAGGGTTCAGTAACTGCTGTTGGCCTCTTGGAGTGCTCTAAATCAATATAGAAAAAATGAATAGTACCATAGATGTCTATAAAACTCTACAAAGCTGCCATATTTAGAAATATAGCTGGTGTACTTGCAGGAAAGAATACAACCTTTTGGTCCTTTTTAATGCTTGCTATGATCCAATTGCCAATTCCTTACCCTCACCAGCACCCCCAAATATCCTGCCACTTGAATTCTTGAAATCTCTCAGAATCTGCATAAATATGTTAGAAAAAGTTTGGTCCTACTACTCAGGGGTGGCTCCAAAATTTCCACATCAGAGGAGTTTATTAAATAAATCTGATTGAACAAGGGTAGGAAGAGTGGGTTGAAGTTGTATTTACAGAGTACTTTGCAAAAAAATAAGAAAATGCCAATGGTCTTTATCAGATAATTGGAAAGGGAATGTGGAAAATTGTGGATTATGGATTAACCTAGGATTACTACCCACACTTCTACCTTGCAATCATGCTTACTCATACAATTGTATATTTTTTCTTTTTCTAATTGGGTGTGTATCTTTAAAGATTACAATATTTTGAAATAGTTTTTCTGATGAACAACTCCTAGAATATACATCCATAATTTTATTTTCTAAAACAGAAAGGTGGATAAATAAGAACAATAGACTAGGCTTGTAGGAACTCAGATCCCATTCCTGGCATTGCCACTGATTAACTGGGAAACTGAACAAGTCTTTTCATCTCTCTGGGAATCTATGTCCTCGTCTTACGTAATGTAGAGAGCCCCCAGAGTCCCTTCCAGTTCACATTCTAGGAATTCATCAATCTCTGTGTGATTGTGAAAGTAAAGTCCTAGGAAGAGTCGCATCTAGGGCATATTGCTTGCTTTGTACATCCATAATCAACATAGTACCATGTGCATATAAATTCAGGAAAAGCCATTGAAGGCTGATGACGTTAGCATTTTTAGTTCATATTATGAATTTGGCTTAGATAGGGTCAATGAGAAGATAAAAAGTAATAAAGTTTTTACTTTTACTGAATACAGACTATCTGCCAGGCATAATGGGCCCAGGCATAATGATCCCATACGATTCTATTTCAATTTTATTCTAATAGTCCCATCACCGCCTACCATTTATAGAAACCCAAATATCAAAAGATAAATAAACTCTGTAAAATTTGACAATAACTCCCATTTTTCTTTCTTTTCCAACAAAAGACTACAGACTCCTTGGCTTGCTTCATTCCCCTCTGGAGGATGGCCTAGTTGCTTATGAGCCAGCTCCAGCTATTTTTCTAAATCAGGGTTTACTTACGTTTTGTATGAAACTTGAAGACTAACTTGTTATAACACAGTAAAAAGTTAGAGCAAAAGCTAGTCATCATTGATTATCTTACCAGTTCACAAAGATCATTTCTGTAATCTATTATTACTACAACACTTGTTTTATTATTTTGATTAACTTCTAAATGCAACATGCAGGAAAAGTAGAAATTAAAATATAAGCTACAACAAAATGCGTTCTTAACACATTGACAATCTTATCAAGAAAGGCATGCTACTTATATCCCAAATAACCTCAAGCTAATTGCAAAAAAAAAAATCACCATATGTAATCCAAAATAATGACTTTGGAGGATATTTATACTTATGATTCCAGTTAAAAATTAGGGTAAGAAATAAATAAAAATATATATATATATATATATATATATATATATATATATATATCTTATGGAAACACATACCTATATTATAATTTCTATAGAAGTGCTGAAAAATACATTCAGACATTAGGTGAGCTTTCCTATTGTTCTATGCAATCAAATCACCATTCCTTGGACTCTTCTTTATGGCAGTCCATTTCCTGATGGTCAGCCAGAATGCCAGGACACTGACTAGCAAAACCCAAGTAGAGATCTACCAATTTATTGGTCTCAGAAATTGACCATGTTTGGGAAAAATCCAAGATTTAGAGACCTGCACCAACAGAGTTGTTAAAATCAAAGAGCAGGATATGGTGTGATTTCCATTGCTTCAGTCAGAGTCTGTGAAATGCCAATAGTCTGCATATCTTCAAAGAGCAGAATCTGTCTCCAAAAACCGTACAAAATAGCCCACTACAAAGGAAAATCCTTCAAGATCTTTGCTATTGAACTAGGACCAGAAATAAGAGGAAAACGCCTGAGAACAGTATAAAAATGACAGATATAAGAGGAGGCCGAGCATGCCACGAAATGAGAGACTTTTTGCTGACAGATGAGCACCTTTGAACTCTAACCCAATAAAAGAATTAGTCCTCCCAACGTATAATCAGTACAGCAAGCAAAATATGTCAACACACGATAGTCAGGGTAATCAATCGCCATGCGAGGTAGGAAACAGCCAGACTAAATAACAACCCAGTCCCACTGAGCCAGACAGCTCTTTCCTGCTCCTTAAATTTCTCATACCGCAGGGACAAGGAATTAATATGCAATTTAGGAAAACCCCTAACAAGTAAAACAACAGAGTAAGGCGTAAGAGTGCTCACTAAGAAGTGACTTAGGATTCCCTAAAGTTAGGGTGTTGATGTTTTGGTTTTTCTTAGATGTGTTCTAAGGGCCTTTTGCTAGTCACATGATAGAAACTTTGAAATTATCATTGCAGGAACTACGGACATAAATGAAACTAGCTTTTGATCCTGATGGGCTATATGCAAGTAATTTAACCAGCTTAGGTCTCAGGTTTGTATTCATCTGTAAAAACAGGAGAAAAACACTTTTTTTGGCGGGGGGGGGGGGGTTATAATTATTAAAAAGAGATAGAATTAAGTAAATGCCTTCTGTGATGCCTAAAGTGGGTAGGCAGTCATATTTGACAAAGGCTTAGAGTTGGCAATCCCAGTCTCCTTACATCATGGTGCTTTGACCCTTGTGAGTCCTTAAGAAATGTGGTGATGCCCACATATATTAAATAATAAACTCACAGGTAAAAAAAAAAAAAAAAAAAAAAGTGGTTTCAGACATGCATGGAGGGGGAGAAAGGAGGAATAGCCTAGGTCTGAATTCCCTATCTACCATAGACTAGTTATGTGACAGTAGGAGAATCACCCAATCTCTGGATCACAGTCATTTCATTTGTAAAGCAGGACAAATAGTATCTCACCAGCCTGTAGGCCCAACCTGAGGAGAATGACTCACAGTGCCTCTCAGCTTTACATCAATCATTGCAAATTATCTGCTGCTGATTTACCTTATCTCATGGACTAACTCGATAAAACCAAAAATAAAGTGTTTCAATTACCAAACCTACAACCCTTCAGAAATTGAGAAATGATTTCTTTTTTGCTTGTGTTTTCCATTTTTCCAAAGGAGAGACACTAGCATTCTCTACATAAAATCACTTAGCAGCTTTGCATGATTGTCACGGTATTGCTGGCATGGTCTTTGGTAGTAAATGTTTTTAAAAAATCGTCCTCTAGCCTCAAGCCACAGGTGGGTATATCTTGTAACACCTTCTACGCATGCTGCCTATAGTTCAAGGTTCCACCTGCTTTAAACTGAATAGCTCTGTGTGATGCAATATTTTATTTTTTACTTATCTCATTTTAAGTATGTTTATTTTTCAAGCACATGCATTGCAAGAATGGCTTTTTAACTATTCATTTTTAACCCTCACAACTGCACTCTCAGTACTTCAGCAGCACTTTAAAAGGCAATTTTCTTCACTGACCATGGCAAATAACCATTTAGTTAGTTAACAATTTCCCTTTGGATTGGTGAGATAGGAGAGCAGCCACCCCACTGCAGCTCAGCTGATGATTTTAATTTTCAAGCCACATGGAAGAAAGCAACTTAAAGTCAGAGAAGTAGAAATATTGGGAGGCTTTCTGCAACTGCTTCATCTTGTTCTTGTGAAAAGAAAATTCTATTTTCTGATATGTGTGCATACAGACAAATTCAGACATTCTAGTCTTTAACATACACTGGTACTACAGCAACAAAAATAAAAACTGAGGCCTAATTTGCCTTAGAATTCAGAAACTGAAGCACTTCTGGACGGCAACAATAAGTCATCTTTCGCGTTTATTTTCCACACACATAGGACACACCACTCTGCTATCGACATGTCAGAAGAAATCCAAACTCGCTTAGCACCAAAATTACCCAAAGAATGGCCATCAGAAAAAGAGTTGTGACAAAGCAACTATGCTAAAATAGTACCTGAACTTGAATTATATTTGCATCAATTCGTTTCCTAGTACTTTTGGAGAACGTTGTGAAGAAAAGAATGGGTTTTTGTCTGGTAGTTTTTAAAATATCAAATGTTTGTTGCCCATCAGCTATCCCTTCTTGGATGTGACAGTGTGATAGAATAAAGGCCAACTTTTGTTTTGGAATCACATTGACATGGCCTTTGGCAGCTTATAAGACCTGTTCTCATTTATCATGTATTTTATACCCTCATGCCTACTTAGAAGGAAGGGCAATAAGGGAGGCCCATGACAATGTCTCAAGTTTTCCCCTTAGAGACAGAGGCCCTGTGGTTTCTGTAACATAGAGCATGAATAACACTTGTCAGAGAAGAGAAGTCCTGGACAAATAAGAAACATCATTTGACACATCTCTTCCACATGTAAGAAGTTAAGTGCGTTGTGGAATTGTGCTGAGGAGTGAATATAAATATCTCATGACAAACTAGTTTGAATAGTCAGTCCCATCCGTTGCATCCTCTCAAAACACAGCCTCCCTTTTCCTTTCATTATATTTGGATTATTTCAGCTTTTTTCAATGCTTTCCATGAAGTCACAGAATAGTTATTTCAGGACAATATAATTGACAATGCAAAACATTGTCATTATTTTATCTTATATCCTGCTGAGTTGTCCAATTATTAGGAAAAATTCAAAGGACCTACCTGAATCAACAAAAATATGAAATGCTTAGTCTTTAGTTTTGATCAAATCAGTGACAGAAACGAATTGTAAGTATAGCTCTGCTGTTCTCCTCTACTCATGTTAGCAATCCTGTCTGTCTCTACATGAATGTATGCACATGCACACATGCGTCTGTGGATGCTTATGTCACCATAGATGTTGTCCTTTCAATTGACTGTAACCTGGTAAATTTTCATTTCTATACTTTGAAAAAAATATGGAAAACAAAAGGTGCTTTATTTTTTTCAAGATGAAACTCTTAAACTACATATAAATATCTGAAGACTTTAGTAAGAGAATCTGGGCCATTTCCATTTTTGTTTTCCAGAAGACACTAATGCCAGAAGAAAAAAAAAAATGTTTGGCAAAGTTCGTTTCTTTCTAAGCATTAAGAAAAAGATGGTCATAAAACCCAAAAGGAAAGACACTGTTCTCCAAAGAATCCAGATCCCAAGCTAACCACAAGCAGGAATGCTTATAAAACGACGTTCTTGCAGTTCTCCCTGTTATATATGTCGTGCTGTAGAAAATCCCTTTGGTAAAGAACACCACTTTGTCACAGATTCTGTGTGCAGATTAAGCCCAAGGACAAGCCCTGCACTGTGAGTTTCCCTCCTGAGGACACGAAGAAGCTGTGGGGGACGTGTGTGCCTGGTTTCCTGACATCGACACCGTGACAGGATCCCCCACTCCAGATTTCATATTGTCACCGCAGATGACATATCTAATATAAGAACAATGCCTTGCCCTCTCTAAAGTCAAAGTACTCAAGCACCCCAAAGTTGCAAGGCCAGGGGTGCCATCTATACCTTACAAAAATATTTATGTTAAAGAATTTCTTTGGATTATTTTTGTTACAATGATTAGGTTCTTGAAAAACCATGCCCACACTCCTTTGGCAATGCCATGGGTATGCCATCAAAATAATACCAGACGAATGCTCCTGACTGACAGCTGGGGTCTATCAGTTTTCACAGCAGGTTTCTCCCCTGCAGCTGACAAGAAAAATAAACATCTTCCAAAGAAAATGAAGGCAAATGCCAACATGTCTCATCGATTCCCAGGAAAGAAATCCCTTTTTAAATATTAATTATGATAATGTTTGACTTTAAAAGAAAGGCAAAAAGGAAAAGTTTGAGTCGGGTGTGAAGAACATTAGGAACATTATGATCTCAACAATATGAAGTCACCGAAATTTATGGGAATGTCACTAATCTTCATTGGACTGCACACCAACCACTGGCTTTTCAAAGGACTGGCACAACCTCTCCATTTGGGTCAGAGAGTTTTCTCTTGACAAAGTTTCAACTGTTCAGTTCAGTGACCATTGAGTTTCAGCTCCAGAAATACTACCTACAATTGAGCAGGTCTTGTTGTGTTTTATTTGTGGTCAAGCAAACACCAGTGACTTTAAAAACTCTGTGCTTTATTCAAATTGTTTCAGAAAAGACATAAAACCAGGTTACCTTTAAAAAAATATAAAGCTCCAGTGAAGTAATAGGAACAATAGCAGCCAGAGGAAAGTTCGAGACAACTCTGGGACAAGTTGGTCCTGAGCTCATCAGGGAAGATGCCAAAGGTGCTGGGCGCCAGGCAGCAGGCCAGAGAGCCATGGGGCTGGGAGGCTAACAGGAACTTGTGCTTGTCAGGCAATGCTGGGGCGCTGACACCTCTCATTTCTGAAGCAGGTGAAAGGAACAATGGCAGAATAATTTGAGAAATTCTAATTCATCAGCAAAAACAGGAAGGAAGAAAAAAAAAAAAACAGGCTTTCTTAAACAGGTGTTTAGATCACTGTCAAAAGCACTTAATTTGTGCCTGGCCGGCATGGCTCTGTGTGGGCGTGCAGGGGGCAGCTGATCAATGATTCTCTCTCTTATCATTGATGTTTCTATATCTCTCTCCCTCTCCCTTCCTCTCTGAAATCGATAAAAATATATATTTTAAAAAGCATTGAATTTGTGTGTGAACACTTCCCAATTCTGGTCATTGTTTTTAACCCTGCCACTTGTAAGCAGAAGAAAGATGCTAACCATGTGTAGAATTACAATTATATTGAGGGCAAGCACAAGTGAGTAGATGGTGCATATTTTCAGGGTTACTCCTACCTGAGGGCAGGTACGATGATTCTGGATTTAGACTTAAAGTACCACCCAGTGAATGTGAGAAACTCAAAATGCCAGCATAGTATCCAAGAAGAGTATGCTACACCACCAAGAGGCCACCTTTCACCTCACCTGCTAAACTCAGGAACAGAAACATCCTCTTACTCTCACCTCTTTCCCCCTAAGGCACATGGGAATTGGACCCACCTCTTTTAGTCACAACATCAGCTTAAGGGAACAAAACCGAGAACCGGAAGTGACCCCTAAAGCCCTCTGATATAATCCTCTTAACAACCAAAGCCTAAAATGACAGAGCCAATTCACGCATCAAATCCACACTTTCCATCTCCCAGCTTCATGTTCTCTCCATCGATCAGCTACTCCTAAGCAAGTTCAGCAGTTGTTTCAGTCTTAGTGAGAAGATGTTGGAGGAAAGTTCTGGGCCCAGGCAGCATAGGACCTAGGTTCTTACTTCAGCCCCTACAGCAAACCCACAACGACCACATCCTTAAACCTTTTATGATGAGTGGGCTGGATCGTCTCCTTTTAATTCTAAGAACCCGTGGATCTGAAATCGAATTACGGGGGAAATGTTGAAAATAAAGAAACTGGGGCAGTGGGATCTTCCTATCTGAGCAATTAAGCGACTAGCAAACCCATTTCTCCACAGGAGGCTGGTCTGCAGGACGAGGGCAAGGCCTTTTCCTCCAAGGAAGCAATTATAGGTAGTGAAAAGGGAGAAGAGAGCCCCACTCCTTTGGTTCAGCTATGAATCATTTTTAAAGAATGGCCTTGCCACATGATTTCATTTTCAGTTCCAATTTCTCTCAAAAAATGAAGAATTTGCAACCTTACAAACCAAGCACATAACTCCTAAGAACATGACATTTCAACGTAAGATGGTCACTAAAAAGGTAGCTGAAGACACTTTAACTGGAAAAGAACATGCACTTGGAAATAAGATAGGTATGTGTAAAGGAACCTTGCAGATAACTGAAATAAAGGCTATTTCTTAAATGTTCCATTGAACTCAATTTTATGCAGGGTATGTTTTTACCTCCTGTACAGGATCTCAACATTCCATAGAATAATATAGTACGCAAATTTGGCAATGATGGCCGTGTATAGTATTTTTCTTGTAACTATATCTCCTGTGAAGTCACTGCCATCATGACAAATTCCAGTCCTGCTGGAATGAGGTTCAGAGAACACACTGAGAGGTAATACATGGACTCACAAAAAGAGGTCTTATTACCTGCCACAACCAAGAAATGGGGCAAGGTTTCCAGATTCTTCCGGGCTAAACTATTAGGCTCTGGTGGCTTTCAAATGTTGATCATTTACTATGAATGATCTCCTTAAACGCATTATCTTCTCTACTCATTTTTGTGAGCACAATTGTGAGTATCAGGCCAGATTACAGCTGCTTCGGTACACCATTAAGGAATGTGGAGGATTTTCAGCTTGCTATGCTGTTTTAGATGGCATTTCTGCTTTCTTTCCCTAGATCCATTGCCAGTCTCCTCTGCCAGCTGGTCAGTGGTCCATTGTCAAAGGTCTAATTCTTGGCATTGGTCTAGTACATTTTACATAGCACCATGATTGCTTCTCTCCTTCTTAAATCTTAAATCCCTCTGCTTTCCTGGGATCCCCTCTGTTTTCCCTTGCCACCCACTTGCACTGCCCTGTTTCATAGCCTAGGCTAACCAGTGAGAATACTCTTTTTTTTTTTTTCTGGCTGACTAACTAAATAATTAGTATGTCTTTTAAAAATAAAATAAAATTTAAAACTTCACTTCTTTCTTTTTTGTGTTTACAATTCATCTTTGCATTAAGATTGAAAGATGTCACTGCTCAGATTCAGAAATTCTCTGGTATTTCTAAATTAACAACTTCTCCAGAGGGTCAGAGGCACAATAAGTAGATAGATATGATTAACCTTCTCTTTTTTCTACACAGACTATCGACATTAATCCAAGAAGGACTCTGGGCTTTTTAAGAAGAAGGGCAGGATGGAGGAAGGCAAAGTGAGGGGTGGGGAGAGGAGGAAAATGGGGGACATCTGTAATAGAGTAAAAACTAAACAAAAGAAGAAAAACACGCAGTAAAGAACCAGGCAATTGACATTTTGTAATTAATCTGGATGATCTTAAGAGGAAGAGAATTCATGCCTCATATCACATTCTATATTGTGCAAACAAATAAAAATGATTTTCCCCTTTATATTGGTTCCCATGTTTAAAAATAGATGTTTTCCTAGATACCAGTGAAAGGCTTTTTGTACCAATAAATATTCCCAATAGCTGAGACTCACATCCCTTTGTTATTTCATTTGTTCCCAAGATGCTGTGTGTGACATTAGAATTTAGTGTGACTTGGTGTAATAATGAAGAAAAAACAAATGCATTTTGATAATAGAAAATGACACCACAATCATTTACATTCCTGAATGGTGCTTAATATAATCAAAGTCGAAATTGAATATTAAATTTGAAAAAAAGGCAACAGAAACACAACATTATTCCCCAAGTTAAGCAAACTGCAGAGAAAAATTTTTTTCACCGGTACAAAACATCATATTGTTTATTTCTTTCCTTGACCAGAACCCAAAAGTTTTTGCCTAACATTCTAGACCACACTCATTTGTCTAAGAAATTTATCTCATTTAAGGAGTCAAAAAAAGACAATTATTCTTACTTTTAAGGCCTGAGACACTAAAAATCTCCAAAAAAAAATATCCTCAGCCATAAAAATTAAATTTTACCTTTTAGCAGAGATTCACCTACTGAGGTCCTCTAAGTATATCAATGTATATTAAATAAAATTGAAACTATGGGACCCAGTGATATGGATTTAACAGTCAGAAAATCCTCACTTTAACTCCAAGCTCTGTCATTCACAAGCATGCAACCTTAGATAAGTTACTTTACCTCTCTGAGTTGCTATATTTTTATATGTAAAATAATATACCACCAGTCTTGTTATAGAGCTTGAAATAAAAGGCTTGACATGGTGCATAGAAAGTACACATTATAACTATTATCATTATTGCTTTCAAAAGAGCAAATGTTCTGGTAGGTAAAGGAAATAATTAAATTGGGGCCATAAGTCTGTAGTCTATATACTCTAACAGTGCTTCTCAAACTGTAATGTGCATAGAAATCACCTGAGATCTTGTTAAAATGCAAGTTCTGATTCAGTAGATCTGTGTGGGTCCTGAGCTTCTCCATTTCTAACAAGCTCCTACGGAATTCTAAAGCTCACTATGAATATGGACACTGTGAATCATTACAATGTCACTGACTCATAAAAGAAGTTTCTTAAATTAAGACTTCACATATGGAGGCACCAACGGGAAAGGTAAAACAGAAAAAGTCCAATTAACCTCTTCAGGAAAGAAAAGGTTTGCCTAAAATTATTAAATAATTTTATGTTTCCTTAGAGCTCATAAGCATACTTTTCTCAACTTCAAATTTTCTGATTATCTGTAAGAGGGAAACTTGCATTCCATGCTGACCTTTAGTAGTAGTGAAAAGGAAATCTCATCCTGTTTTGGAGGAAAATGAGTGTTATGAACTGAATTTCCTCCCAAAATTTATATGTTGTATCTCTAACCCCTAATGTGATGGTATTTGTAGATAAAGCCTATGGGAGGCAATTAGGTTTAGATGAGGTCATAAGGGTGGTGCCCTCAAAAGGGAATTAGTGCTCTGATAAGAAGAGGAAGAGACACAAGAGTTCTCTCTCTCTCTCTTTACCATGTGAGGATACAGCAAGAAAAAAATTGTCTGTAAGCCAGAAAGAGAACTCTCACCAGGACCTGACTATGCTGGCACCATAATCTTCTACTTCTCAGCCTCTAGAACTGTGGTAAATGTCCATTATTTAAACTCCTTAGTCTATGGTATTTTGTTATAGCAGCCTGAATTGACTAATACACAGTGAGGATACCATTTGGGGGAAAAAATTATGAAACGAATTATACAGATTTATCTTTGAGAGAATTCTTTGTAAAGTTCTTTGACATAAATGAGAATTTTTGAGGATGATTCCTAATAAGGTGATTTAGAAATAGACAGGACACACGGGAGTCACCAAATAGAACTTCACCATGTTTCCAACGAGGAATCTGAAGTCCTGAGGAGGACTAGTCTCATCCAAGCAAAAAAAACTCAGTTTTCCTAAATTCCATTCAAGTTGCCTCCTAAGTTTTAAATACTTCTTTTCTGACATGGAATCCTCATTATGTTTAACAATTAAGTCATCATTGATTACCTGGAGGTCATATTTAACCCTGAACCAAAGCCAAGCTAGGATATATGTGGAAGACAGATGTGCCCTGACATAGTCAGATGATATTTACTTGGTTTCCAATGGTCCCAGAGATTTAGACTAAGATGCAAACAAACCAAAAAATGTACCTTTCTCCCTCTGCCAAAATTTATAGTCAAATGCTTAAAGCTTCCATTAAGTCCATGACATTTCATCATCTTCCCAGCAGTTCTGTAGTTATTCCAATTGAAATAAAGAAAAACTCAGTGTTCTGGGAGACCACCTTCTGTAGGACTGGCTCAAGAGCTCCATTTCTTAGTCTGATGTTGAAAACTAAGACAAGCATCTTCAAGACTGCTGAGGTTTCGTCAAATTCCTACTGTGCAAAGACCATGATACCCTGGTTTAAACGCTGAAAATAGCATCCTTTCAGTGGCGCAGCCAAACCTTTCATCTAACTTGATGTAGTAAAACTTCAGGATGGCTTTCAAAGTCTTTCTGATCTGACTAGTGGTACATTTCTCTAAGTCTACCGCAACTTCCGGAACAAGTTGGCGGTCAATCTCCAGTTAGTCTAAAAAAGTCATGGCTCATGACCCCTCTGATCAGAGACCTTGAAGATGCAATTGTACAAACCTCCATCTTTACTATGATGTGAAAGAAGACGGTTGTTCCTCTGAAGGGTGCACAATGTGAAACATGACTGGCAAGTTTTCTCCATAAACAGAACAAATCTATCCCTCACAGAGCTGCCTTTATTTGAGCAAGACATTTGCAAAGCTTAGCGTCTCCTTGAATCTATTAGAAACCCTTCCTTGAGTGAGGAAACAGACATTGTAAATGAACCATGACTCAGAAACCCTCTTGTACTAGAAAATATTCTACAGATTCCAGAGGCATTTTATGTTCTATTTTCCTGACATACTAGTCCTAACTATCTGATTCATTTATTTTTTGTTTAATGCTTTAACCAGTTTCTGTAGATTATTATAGTCAAACAAGTGATTTCTTTCAGGGTTAGTGTTTTTTTTTTTTACCTCCTTCTGACTTTGGAAGAGTTTCAGATTCAGCTGAAGGAAAGGCTCTGTTATAAGCTACAGAAACACCCATACCATATATTCAGCTTAGCTACAATAAGAAAAGCCAGACCCTGAGGTCCCAAGCTAAACAGAGGAAAAGGAGGAAAATTAAAATTTAGTGTTCATTTGCAGAAACTTCCTACTTTCATACACCCCAGATAACCAGTTGGAATCAATGAAAATTTATAAGCTTACAAACTAAAAATCAAATTCTCCTGTCTCTAAGGACCTGGCAGCACTTTCAGTTTTTTATGTCCTACACTGACGACTTCAATGGCACCAGAATAATTCATCAATTAAGAGAGAAGAAATGTGCATTTTCATGCTTTTTTCAGTAGCAAACAGAACTATCAGAACTCTAATTTACAAACTCAAGTTGCCCATGCACACAGCCCATATTTAACATATAACTATTCTCTCAAATTCTGTCCAAATATGACCCAGAGTTGTTCATATGAATCAAAATTTTTACAATAATTATGACTTTGATCTAGAAATTTAATTTCTAGAAATAAGGCTGCACATGAAAATACATGTAATAAAGAAGCAACTATATGGAACATTTGTTGAGCATTTATTGTGGCATTAAGCAGGCATTAAGACTTTATATCCAGTGTCTCAGCACAATCCTGTGAAGGTGGTTCTATCACGATATCTACGTTAAAGCTGAGGAAATGGAGGGTTGTTTTTTTTAAAGTACCTTGGTCAATCAGTAATCGATGGAGCATATTCAAAAGCCCACACTCTAGACCACTCTACTGTGCTGTGTGAGTATTACAGCATTCTTTATAATAATGAAAAATCTTAGCCATCAAATTCCAACAATAGAGCTTTGGGAAAATAAACATCATGGAATTCAATGCAGCCATATGTTGAAAAAGAATAGTATTATACGATATGAGAAAATGTTCATAACACATTGAGTGAAAAAATAAAGCAGGTCTTCAAAATGAAAAGCATGGAGTTATACCTTTTGGTTACATGACATCTACACAGAGAAAAAAAGATGAACAGATGCATACCTAATTGATTGAAAGTGGTTATCACTGAGGATAAGCTTATGCATGATATTTTTATTTACTACTTTTTTTATGTTAACAACAGACTTCAATAAATATTGCAGAATACTTTTCCATTGGAAAAAATAGTTAATAATATTGCAGCCATTACCTAGTACACCCCCCCCACACACACACACACACATGCACATAGCTCTGCTAACATAAAAATATAATTTGACTGAGTCTGTTCCATCCATTGTAACACAGATTTCTCTAAAGAAGTCATCGACATTTTTCTGATGATTCTGCCAGGTAAGTGCCTGCTCCTTGGAGAGACCCTGGGGACACAGTTCTAAGTGGAAGTCATTTAATGTCTTGAGGCACAGCCCAGGCTCAAACTTACAGCACAGCATCGAGGCGGTGGATACTGAGGCAGGGAGAAGGAAGCTCTGATGCTCAGGCACGTCACTGGGACATTGGCAAATGACATCACCATGTCCACAGCGGATGCCTGAAGCTTCCAAACATGGCAGTAATTAATAGTGTCCCCCCTCCACCCTTCTCAGTTCACTCATGCTGAAAAGTGTTTTTCACCTTTTGAAATCCATCTAATTTGCAGTAAATGAATAGTTTGCTACACTAATAACATGAAACATATGAGAGCCAGTTTATAACAGTTACAAGGTTAGTAATTACTGAAGTAAAGGAGCTAGAGAAGTAATTCCAGTTAATATGAGATTAATTGGGCTGTACATGGAACAGAGAAAATTGTGTAATAGAGTCCTGAGAACCCCTCTTCCAAATGTGAAACCATAAAATGTTGATATCATGTAACCATCTAATTAGTAACATAAGGCAAGTGGAGAGAGTGGCATTTAATGAATCTCTGCTGTGTGTCAGGATATATATATATATATATATACATATATATATATGTATATATAGAAATTAAATCTTCATAACAATACTATTGGGTGGAAATTAATCAACCCCCAATTTATAGATGAGGACATTGCGAACCAGAGAGATTGATACTCAGTGCCTATATTCTTTCTACTGGGCCACATTTCTCAAATGACAAACATATACACACAACACAGAGCTTCTCATGTTGGGAACACTTTCTCACGTGTCTTCTAACCTCTTCATTTTTTTGGTTGAGGTGAAAGATTTCCACTTCATTTTGGTGGTTCCAGGTAGCCCACGATGTCAAATAAAGAGGTATCATGTATACTATAGGTAAGAAAACCTCTACAGCTATTCAAAACAAATTCACCATCAGCAGCGCCCTTGGAGGTCCCGGATCTGTCTCTTGCTCAACACTGTATGGACGGAACAGACCCAGGGACACCCCTTCTTCCAGCCTCCAGCCACCCTCCTGTGTCTCATCCAGTTACCACCTTCAGAACCACCTCTAAGACCAGACAACACACCAGTTTTTTTTCTGCCTTAACTCCTTATTGCCAAACAACCATGAGCTCCCAAATTCATCAGAATTATTTCACCAAGGGAGAGGCTGCGGTCAACCACTGGCCAGCCTGCACCTGTGGGCCTCCTACACCTACCTCTCTCTGGGCTTCCATTTCAACCATAACAATGTGGCTCTCAAGGGCGGGGCCACTTCTTTCGCTAGTTGGTGGAGAAGAAGCGCAAGGGCACCGAGCTTCTCTTAAAGTTGCAAAACCAGCTCAGTGGCCGCATTCTCTTCCAGGACGTGCTGAAGCCTCCCAAGATGAGTGGGCAAAACTCAGGACACCATGGGAGCCACCCTGGCCTTGGAGAGGAACCTGAACCAGGCCCTTTGAGAGCTACAGGCTCTGAATTCTACCCATGCAGACCCTCAGCTCTGTGACTGCCTGCAGAACCACTTCCTGGGTGAGCAGGTGAAACTCATCAAGAAGATGGGCTACATCTGACTCACCTCTACAGGCTGGCCGGCCCCAGGCTGAGTGGGGCGAGTATCTCTTGGAAAAGCTCACCCTCAAGCACAACTAGGAGCCTTTGGAGCCCAGAGGCCTTTAAGGGGCCCCTCTGCATCCCCTGGTGTCTGGCTTTTGCCTGAGCCTCTCCCTGAAACTACTAGCCATTCTTTTAACCACCCTGAAGCCCTCTCCCATGCATTGGACCAAATGAAACAATAAAGCTTTTTGTAGCAAAAACCAAACAAAAACAAATTCACCATCCTTATTAATGACAATGAGAGAGCTTAATCTTGTCAGTTTTGGACATTAAAAGCAAGGCAACCTTGTGTTGACCAAAAAATTATGTTGAACATGACATGATTAAGCTAATAGATACCTCAGATGTGCGTATAACTCACTCCAATTTATTTGCAGCAACATCCTGAACAGAAGATAGAATAGCCAGGGAAAAGATGTTTATTAATATAAAAAGTATCTAATCACAAAGAGGAGTTTGGAGATTATAACTATATTTTCTACCACAGTAACTCCCTTTCAGGGTAAAATATGTGTTTTAAAGATACCCAAAGACAGAAAAATCAACAAAGAGGTGAATCAAATTGTTAGGGGCTGAATTTTGTCCCCCCAAATTTCATATGTTGAAGTCCTCATCTCAGAATATGACTCTTTGCAGAATAGGGTCTTTAAAGAAGTAATTAAGTTAAAAATAAAGTCACTAAAGTGGGCACTAATCTAATATCTCTACATATATATACTAGTAAAACCCTAAGAGACCATTTGACCAGTCGCTATAACATGCACTGACCACCAGGGGCAAATGCTCAACAAAGGAGCTGCCCCCTGGTGGTCAGTGCATTCCCACAGCGGGAGCACCACTCAGCTGACTGATGTGAGCCAGACACCAGGCTCACAGCTGGCAAGCTCAGTGGTGCAAGCCTCTCCTGCCTTCATGGCAGCACTACGGAGCCAGGGTGGCAGGTGCAGCGAGGCGGGGATGAATGGGAACAGCTCGGGGCCTGGCCTGGGCTTGGGCTTCTCCCTGGCCTCCTGATGCTTCAAGCACTACTAGACCCCTAGGAGGATATCGGACTGCCAGTTTCAGCCAGATCCCCGCAGTCCGGGAGGAGGGACCCCACTAGTGCACAAATCTGTGCACAGGGCCTCTCGTGTCCTTATAAGAAGAGAAGTTTAGGACACAAACAGTATGCATGCACTGTGACAAGACCATGTGAGCACACAGCAAAACGGCAACCGCCTACCTGAATGCCAAAGAGAGAGGCCTCAGAAAAATCAATCTGTCAGCACCTTGATCTTGGATCTCTAGCTTCCATGACTGAGAGAAAATAAATGTCTGTTATTCAAGCCACCCAGTCTGAGGTATTTTATTATGGCAGCCTTAGCAAATTAATATGCATATCTTAGATGTTTGTTAGAGAAGAATATGCTGATGAAGTGGTAGTAACTATATTACATTTTGGGGGAGTAGCAAAATATTTTTTATCTTGAATTATTTGTTACAAACAAAACTCTGAAAGCTTTTATCTACTTTTCTAGACAAACAAACTAAAAGAGGAGATTTTATAGTGAAAGGGCACTGGAATTAAAGGCAAAAGCCATGGGTCTGAGTTTTCATCCTGACGCCACTGGGAGGCTCTGGGCTAGGTACTGGGAGGGGATGGAGGTATAAAAAAAATCAAGGAAAATGAAGAGAAGCTCAGATTCCAGGGGAGAAGCCAGAAACTTGGATAACTCTCAAATAAAACCAAAAGTTCAAGTATATGGCATAAACACAGAGTCATGGGAACAACAGGCAGAATGTAATTAATTTTAAGGAAGGCTATCCAAAAGCTATCATCTATAATGAGAGACTGTGATCAATTCTAAAGTCCCTTGTAAGTGCAAAATTCTATAACTCTGAAATCCCTCTGCCGTAAATGACTTTGATGGTTAATAATGGTCAAAATGAGAACTCAAAACACTTGATCAGATATGCTTTGTACAAGCTTTTCCTGACTTTCCAGCTATAAGATACCAAACTGCTTAGACAAGTCAATCAAGCCTCTTTATCAAACCACCGTGTGTGTGTGTGTGTGTGTGTGTCCACATGTGTGTGTGTCTGTCTGAATTAAAGGTGATATGGGAATTCCATTTTTATAATTAAAATAAATTTTCAGTAAAAATAATAGTCCACATTAATTCAGATTCAGTCTGAGCAGTGAAAGCAACCTTGAATTAAGCTCCAAAAGGGAGGGGATGTATATATCTTATTCTCCATCACAAGCTCAGAGCCTAGCACCCTATTGGCACTTGGCACATATTCAAAAAATAATTTTGCATGAATGGATAAACCTGTTTTCTATCAGATGGTATGTAAAATTTATGGGGAGACAATCTCTTGAAAATTCAGCTCTAGAAATATCCCATCTTATACATGTCCAGCAGCTGGATGAATGCTGTAGTAAGCAGGTTGAATGGCTTTGACATTAGAACATTTGTGTTTCAAGCCCTTCTGCACTCAGTAGTTATGTAGCCTACACGGTGTCACTATGCCTCAGTCTCCCCGTCATTATTGGCCCAATGCAGTCAGTGATGCCAGCCATTCTCTGTATCAATGAATTGTTGTGAAGATTGGATAAGATCATGTGCATGGCATTTCCTTGAAAACAAGGTGAGAAGAAACGACACCAATGCACAGTTAGGTGGTCTGTATGATGCAGAGTCCCACTGCGTCTCTTGCAGCTCAAAGTTCAGAGATATAACTTGACTTGTACTTTAGATACTTCAAAAGGGCACTGAACTATGAGAGAGAAAAAATAAGCATTGAAATAAGAATAGTACGAGTTTAGAGAAGTCAGAAGTGGGAAAATCGGTTGACATCTGTCCCCGCAAGTTCCCATCTTGCACAGTAAGCCCATCCCATTTACAGAACTAGCCAAAAATAATTTGTTTTTCAACAAATCTTCATTTCCAATATTATGGATGGCCTCCCTGGCAAAAAAAAAATATGTTATACAGCTATAAAATTCAATTCTTCATCAGGTGTTTAAGACATTTGCCTGTCCTGGCTACTTAATTTTGGAAGCTGCATCCTACATTATATCAAAAATTAAAATGTCTCCATATTCCATATTCAATATAATTCAAACACAACTCTAGATGAGTTAAATTATAATTGGCTGACCAATATAGTACCATATTGATAAATGTTTATTAATTTTCATTTTACTGTTTTCATTCATATTTTGAAACTAATAATTTTGTTCAAGCTGCATACATTTTGAGTAAGACCCTTGAAAAACTAGTAGCACCCATGGTCTAGGCCCATAGCGGTAACAGATAAAACAGCCCTGTCTTTCATAATTGTCCAATTAGTCACTTTGTATAATTGCACTGGATTTTGAAAAAGAAAAACAGTCCTCACTCACTTGTTTCCCAGTAATCTTTGTCCACAAGTCTATTTTCCCCACCTGCTATGTTTGCCTAAGACTGGTCATTTGTTACCTGCTAGTTCCAATTGATTTCCTTTGCCTTTGCCTCCTTTAGCCATGAGTGCAAAGAACAGACTGTACGATTTATACCAGCCATCTAGTACCAATCATTAGATAACAAGACCCTTTACTGAAAGCATTTAGAGTAAAACAATACTTTAAGTTTACCTTTGCTTTCATTTCCTTCTTTATTACACACGGTTCAAAGTGAGGCCAAAAATGGTATCACAAGTCCTATTTAGACATCCAAGCAAAGAATGCCAAGTCATTCAAAATAAATCCCCCTGCTCCAGTAGAATTTTATACATGTTTCAAGTGCAAGTTTCCAATAACAATTTTGGGTTTGGTTTCCCCCTTGTTTGTTTCCGTCACTGTCTTTACATATAAGGGGAAATGAGTCATTAAATTATGCTGCAGCAAATGTCCTACGAAGCCATATCTAAGCCATCCTGTTTGCTAAGGAAAAGATAAGATTTGTCCTCTGAAAGAAGCAGGGTTGGACTACACCAAAGGGCTCACAGCAGAGTGAGACAAACCCAGAGTCGTTGGCTGGTGGGGGGAATCTGAACTAGTGGCCTTTCTTCAAGTGGGAGGGGTAGGAAGGGAGTAGCAGGGATCTGTCAGCTTTAAAAACTCAGGCTTGTGGCAAGGAGACTGGGAACTTCCTGTGGTTACTAAGAGGCTGCAGTATGTTGCATGGTTGCCTTGATAATTATTTTCTAAAGTTGGCACTGCCCATTGGCTTACCATTCTGGGTAGAACATTACCAAGATCTATTCCTTCCAGAATTATAGGATGCATAGGATTCCAAGTTCCATACAGAAGAAATAAAGGTTTCTACCAACAAATGCAAGGGGGAAAGTCTGTATCTCAAACTTCGAGCTCAAGTTGACTCCTCCAATTTGTAACCCTAAACAGATTTCCTGACTTACTCACCTGATTAGACTCAAAGTCAGACAAACTAATTCCAATATTTGCCAAGGCAAATACAATTGGGTAGAATGGTCTGCCACAATTCCTAAAGCCAAGTGCACAGGGTTTTGAGATATTCAGATGATCCTATTTGGGGTTTTCTGTTCATTAGTATGAATTAGTGCCTACATATATAAATGCCTACAAGGGTCAAGCACAAAATTCAAATGAAGCATAAGGCAAAATCGAATGGTAAAGACAAAGGGACTGGAGAGGCCTTGCCTCATCTAAGAGAGGCAGCTATGCCTTAGCCATGGCTGATGGTTGCCAGGTAGAACACTGGCCTGGTGTGGCCAGATGGTTGGTACTGCAAGAGAAGCCATAAATTTGGATCTTTGTGTGAGGTTTCCCAGTCTGGGTTTTTTATACATTGTGTTAATCTAGCCTATATATGTCTGCAAGTCCCAGGTAGCCCAGGGTGGGACGAGTTTGAGGCCTGGGATGAATCCTAATTAAATCTGCTATTTGACATGAATAACAATGATAGTACCCCTGTCATTCTTTTGTTTTCATTATTTTATCTAGCCTTAGCTGACCTCAAAAAGTCACTAAAGAATATTCAACAACAAGGAAGTGTGGGAATAGAAAAAGTTTATGAAACAGCAAAGCAAATATCAAAGTAAAATACACACACACACACACACACACACACACACACACACACACGTTCTTCATTAAAAATTCCCAGAAAAAAATTAAACTAAATGTGCATCATATGGATAAATTATTTCAACGGTATAAGTTTTAAAAAGTCCTGTTAAGTGATGCATCTATTTCATCTATTTTCTTTACTATTGAATTTTAAAATATGTGCACAGTGAGGTGACCTTTATATCAACGACTCCAAACAGTGTTTAAAGATATGCAGCACCTTCTTAAAGAAACACACACATTCTTATAAGCACAGTTAAAAGGGGAAAGGTTAAAGGCTACAGTAGATGGTTCTATTCTGTGCCAAGATTCTGCTCCAGCTGCAACTAAATAGTGGTTCTCAGGCTTAATTAAATAAAGACCCGTGTAAATTCTAACTGTTTACTATGTGATTAGAACTTCTCTGGGCAAAAAGCTCCTATTTGATTTCCTTGTTGTCTGCACTTGCCCAAACCCTCTCCCCACCAGGTATGTACTGAAGCTGTGTAAACTCTACATTTTTCTTTTGGAATCAGGGGTAAGATATAAAAGTTTATAGAAACAGTGAAACCCAATTGTGGAAAATTTATTTTATGTGAATGAAAAAAATAGTCTATATAATTACAACCAATGTTGTCATGATGAAATTTCTCCCAGTCACACTGAGAGCAGTAGTTCTTAACCTTTGTTAAATAGTCATCTGGGGTGCTTGTTAAAAATACAAATGCCCTGGCCCCTTCCCCAGAGGTTCCCTGTGACTATGGATGAGACCTCCCAAAGTGATTGAATGCTGGTGACCCAAGAACCACTTTTGGAGAGGTGCCAATCTAGAGAAAAATCCTACTCCAAGCTGAACATAGAAATATGATCTGAATTCACTTGGAGGGGGGGGAATGGTTTTATCCTTAAAAATGGGGAGGGGCAGTGGCAGAGATAGCCTCTTCAATTATACCCATTTTTCAGGTTCAAAACTTAGCTAATAATTATTTTTTCTCTCTTTTAATATTTTCAAAATTCACCGTACTTAAATAGTTAACATCATGTCTACTAATACTTATTAAATTCAGTTCATTTAAAAATCATGCAAATAGAATCAGATAATGTACAAAATATACAGTCAAAATGTTGATGTTTTCATTTGAACATTCTCAGAGAAATAAGCACAATTTAGAAGCAAGCCAATAGGAATGTATAACTCAGTTAGTGTTTTCTTTTTTTTTAATTTGTCCTTGGCATTGATGAAGAACAAATTAGCTACTCTCCTTGGGTGCCTACCAGAAATAATAGTAATAAGTCGAGCTTTTTCGCTCTCAGTAATATGTTCCTTTGTAGATAAGCACTGTGGGGAAGAGGTAAAGTAATGTCTTTTAAAAGTTTAGTGTTTTCTTGTTCTAAGATGTAAATGATAGGGGAAGGACTGGGAGCTATTTCAGAAATATTTATTCCATTGAGACAATGGATTTTTGGTGGGAGAAGAAAGAATCACAGACTATCAAAATGAAATAAAAAAGACAACCTATTTCGCTCAACGGCAAATTTCAATACATAAAGAGTAGGCATGCCTTCTCACAATATTGTACATTTATTGTCTTACAGAATAAACTGAGGGTGCAGGGAGACATATTATGGAGAAAGCTTTAATGATGTGAGGCAAATTTTTAAGAGAGGAGATGTTTTTATTTTTAAAGAATTCAATAAATATAACGATAGAGTTAACAAATGTGTTTTTCTTGTTTTTGCTCTCAAAACTATTCAAACTACTTATTAATCTCCAGACTGTTTCATCAATCTTTTATGATGTGTTACAGGGAGTTTTTCAAATTTAAACTTCATTACATCATTTTATAGTTATAAACCCTGACCACTATAATTCTTGGTTTTAACTAGGCTATGAAGAGAGGAATGTATTCATTAGGCTAGCACGGTGCTACAAGCCTGCAGTTTAACTGAGGTTAAAATAAATAAGATGCAATAGTCCACAGTTCTAAATACACTCAAGAACCTGAAAAATTAATTGAGAAACAACATAATGCATGCCTATAATTAAATTAGTTTGTCATATCATCTCTTATGGAAATGTAGCAATATGCAACAATTACTGTCTCTTTCTATACCTAGAAAAGAGACATGTGATTCTTAGCAGTTAAGAAGTTATTTGGGCTTGGATCTCCTTTGCCACAGCTTCCTTAACTAGCTCCTGGGTAGAATTCATTAATTTTTATTAACAGGAAAAACATTTGTTCCCGTGACAATATTTGCATTGCCTGAATGATTTTCACCTCTGGCACAAGGTGTGCTATCGGCTCATACATCACCCGATTACTTGGAGAGCAGAAAGACCCTCAGTCATTAGTGAGTGAATTAAAGATGATCTTAAGAGCTATTAATCACAGTGACAAAAGCCTTAATGTTTCTGTGACCCTAGTGGAGCCTGGGGACTCAAAGGGAAGCAGAGGGAGAGAAAATGGAAACATATGTTTTCTCCAAAATAACCTACCTTAGGAGAACTGTCAAAGAGAGAGACACATCAAACTAAGAAATTCTGCCAGCAACTGGCCTCTGGTTTATGTGTCTATTTATCTTCTCGGGAACCCACGTTTCCTTTTAAAATATATGTTTTCTTGCTGTAGACAATTAGAGAGCCAAAACCATTGTCTTCTGTATCTTTAATAGCTCTATTCAAAGTTTACTCAGAAAGACTTCTGTTTTTGCTACACTGCATTTCTTGAAAAAATGCAACATAAATTGTATTCAGTCTGCGAACCACATAAATCAGGATAAAAACAAGCAGACAATAGCAGTAAAGCACCATTATAAACATTAATTCAAGCAGATACAATATTCCAATAATGGACCAAAACGGTAACATTATTAAGTACTACAGTAGGTTACAACACTTAATCATTCTTGAATATATCTGGCTGTATTCATCTGGATGTTTACAAGATTATAATGGCATCAACTCCACTGTTAATAACATAGGCACTTGCTGGAATTTCAATTATCTTTTGCAATATGTTGACATAAGGAACAGACTACAACTGGCTATTTCTGAATATGGTAAGAAGATCTATATCCCCTTATTTTTATGCACGTCTTTGTGTATATAGCTGAGGGGAAATATTGCTTTGTGCTCATAGTTCGCAATTGGTTCTGCCTCTATGATACAAAAAAAAGAAAATTCTAGCTAAATGACTTTTCTACATGTCAGTTTCTTTGCTCTGCTTTAGATGAATAAAGTATTGCTGAAATTACAGTTTTCTCTTTTGATATTGATACCATATAGCCACACATAAAAAGTCTCTCTTACAACCACTTTTCAGTGGCTAATAGAGAGAATAGCATGTAATTGAGGCTCAATAACTATGTGCTGACTAACTGAATTGGATAATTAAATAGCAGTGAAAAGTAAATATTATGGATAAGGACTATCAAAAATTTTCAGAAATGTTTTATTCTCAATAAACTTTTATTTTATGTTTTGATTAAAGAGCTCAAATCAATTCAACTGAAATACATAAGTTTGAATTACATAAGATTATTTTATTATTTATTAGGACATTTTCAAACATAATTATCTTTCTGGAACTATAGAGAAAATTACATAAAATTATTTTGCTCTAGCAAAAGAAATTTTCGAATAATTTAAAACTCCCATGAGTAAAATAAAACTTTTTAAAGAAGCAATCAGTTTTTTAAATTCCATTTTACCATTTGCACAACTCTATGAACTAGATTTCATTATTTCCGCATCTCCCAGATGAGGAAACCAAACCTAATATTATTAAAGTAACTTTCCTTAATGTTACAAATCTAATTAAGAGTCAAAGATTGCCAGGTCTTCTGGCTTTAAATCCAGTTCTCCTGCCATTAAACCTAAGCTGTATCTCAAACAGTTTCAAATGCAAGGAAAATACCCTGGTTAACATAGAATCAATCTGTGAAATTGGGACTCTGATAAAGCCTACTTTCTATTCAGGAAGTCATACTATTAAAGGTTATGGGTGACATCCAAGTACTAACTTCTTTGCAATTATTACTCATAGGAAGAGAAAAGTGTAGGAAACTCATGTCAGATCCACTGATAGAATATCAAAGATTACTGAACAAAATGCTCATGGAAGCACCTTCTTTGGTAACCACACAAGTTCAAATTACAACTTTATCCATTTAACAGAATCAAGCTTTCTGTAATGTTATTCCTGGGGACAAAAACCTTCTTTATATAATTCCCTCTTCTCCCTCTGCAACCCCCAGCAAATAAGAGTAACGGTATTCTCGACTTAAGGGAAAATGAAAAGTATAGATTTACAGAGAAATCTGTTTTCATTTGGCATTTTTCCTTCTCCCCAGGCACTAAAAGGAGATCCATTATAATCTCAGAGTAGAGTTCAACACTCATGAAATTGGAACTTTTTTCTAAAAACAATTGAAAATTTATTTTCAAACGGTTAGACCACGCTTCCTAAGATTACCTCAGAGCTTAATTGCAATGTTACATCTAGAAGTGACAAGAAATGCATAACCATCTCATCCTCCTAAAATGTATCAAATGATGTGTTTTTCATTCAATGGCTTCAGGAAGACACAACTAATTTCTTTTTTTTTTTAATTAAATCTTTATTGTTCAGATTATTACATTAGTTACTCTTTTTTCCCACCATAACTCCCCTCCACCCAGTTCCAACCCCACCCTCTGCCCTCACTCCCCACCCACTGTCCTCATCCATAGGTGCACGATTATTGTCTAATCTCTTCACTCACCCCCACACCCCTTTCTCCCCCCGCCCCAAGAATAGTCAGTCCATTCCCTTTCTATGTCCCTGATTCTATTACAATCACCAGTTCATCAGATTATTTATTCACTTGATTTTTAGATTCACTTGTTGATAGATGTGTATTTGTTGTTCATAATTTGTATCTTTACCTTTTTCTTCTTCTTCCTCTTCTTACAGGATGCCTTTCAGCATTTCATATAATACTGGTTTAGTGGTGATGAACTCCTTTAGCTTTTTCTTATCTGTGAAGCTCTTTATCTGGCCTTCACTTCTGAATGATAGCTTTGCTGGATAAAGTAGTCTTGGTTGTAGGTTCTTGGTATTCAGCACTTTGAATATTTCTTGCCATTCCCTTCTGGCCTGCAAAGTTTCTGTTGAGAAATCAGCTGACAGTCGTATGGGTACTCCCTTGTAGGTAACTGATTTTCTTTCTCTTGCTGCTTTTAGGATTCTCTCTTTGTCTTTTGCTCTTGGCATTTTAATTATGATGTGTCTTGGTGTGGTCCTCTTTGGATTCCTTTTGTTTGGGGTTCTCTGTGCTTCCTGGACTTGGAAGTCTATTCCTTTCACCAGGTAGGGGAAGTTTTCTGTCATTATTTCTTCAAATAGGTTTTCAATATCTTGCTCTCTCTCATCTTCTGGCACCCCTATAATTCGGATGTTGGTACGCTTGAAGCTGTCCCAGAGGCTCCTTACACTATCTTCATATTTTCGGATTCTTTTTTCATTTTGCTTTTCCGGTTGGGTGTTTTTTGCTTCTTCGTATTTCAAATCTTTGACTTGATCCTTGCAACCCTCTGGTCTGCTGTTGGGAGTCTGTATAATATTCTTTATTTCAGTCAGTGTATGCTTAATTTCTAGTTGGTCCTTTATCACAACATCGAGGGTCTCATTAGATTTCTTGAGGATCTCACTACATTTATCGGCGGTCTTACCAGTCTTTTCGAGGGCTTCTAAACAGTTCTTTAAAGACCTTAAAAGTGTGGTTTTGAACTCTATATCCAACAGTTTGCTTTCCTCCAATTCTGTCATTTGTGTCCTGTTTCTTTGTCTCAGCATTTTTTTATGCTTCGCTGTGTCAATAGAGTGCCTTTCTGTGCTAAGTGTCCCAATTACCTAAGGTAGACACTCTTGGTGCACCCCCTTGTGGGCTTTGTGCACAGTCTTGTTGTGGTTAAGCCTTGATTGTTGTAGTTATCACTGTGAGGAATTGACCTCCAGGTCAATTGGCTGTGAGAATCAGCTGTGTCTGCGGTGGGAGAACTTCTGTGCTGGAGACACCCCTCTGGGGCTAGACTTGCTTCGATGGGGCTTTGGTGCTCACTGAGTCTGCCTCCTGAGTGTGTCTTTTATGGTTCCAGGGTGCTTAAAGCTGGATGGTCCCACTCTGACCTCTGGGCTTCCTGGCTCCTGGATCTCTAGGGAGGTGCTAATCTAGCCTTTGCCTGAGGCTATCCAGCAAAAGCCTCCCTGCAGGGCTTGGGTGGGGCGGGTCCCACGGGATCAAAAGGGCGGGATTAGCAATTATGGCTGCTCTCAGTCTTGCCCTCAGAGGCTCTGCTTCTCAGTGTCCCAGTAGTCGCTGCAAGCCCCACAGAGAGAAAGCTGCCCTAGGGTTCTGAGCGATGCCAGACAGTCCCGCTTCTCCCGTATGAGTCTGGGTCCTTAGAGACTCACCCGGAACTGGAGCTCAGAGCCTGAGACTCCCTCCCGATTGAAAACAACCGCGCCCTCAGCCTCCAGCCCGCTCCACATGCACTCTGAACCTTAGTATTTTACTTCAGCACTGCGCCTCCTCTGAGCCTCGGTATGCTTTTCTCTTTCCTCCTAGTTGTAGAACATCCACTCAGCCAGCTTTCCTGTGGTTCTGGATGATGTCCGTTCCGTCTTTTAGTTGTATTTTTGAAGTGGTTGTTCGAGGCAGCAAACTCCCGTGTTTACCTATGCCGCCATCTTGGTTTCTCCTAATTTCTAATATTTATCGAGTATTTACTATAAGTCAAACACTAGTTCTGGCACATTGCTTACATAAATGCATTTAATCTTCATAATAGCTCATGAGATAAATATCACTATTAACCCCATTTTATAGGAAAGAAAACTGAGGCAGAGACATTAAGCAAATAGGTGATAAAAAGTCCATGATTCAAACACGGAAAATCTAGCTCCACAGTTTACACACTTAATCCCTAAACTATAGACCTTCTCACTCTGCACTTCACCCTGTGGTAGCTCCTTGATATAGGGTAATATTAAGAAGAGCTTTTAACAGATACATTTATCCAATCCTAAATCACAAGGATTCAAGTTCCCGAGTCAAAAATGGTCATTCAAACATTTTCTATTGCACCAGCAGATCCTGAGACAAGGATTCGAGAGCAAGCGGTTTGTGTCAGAGGTGGTCTCAGAAACATAGGTATGGAAGGAGGAAGAAGATAGAGAAGAGCCGGAAGTCATTACCCAGTGAGTTACCAGTGAGACTGCAGGAAAACAATCTCAGACCAGCATGGCTAAGGTAAGGGAGCTGGGGACTTAGCCACCAATTCCCATCAGTCATATGTTGAGAGCCCATCCCAAGGGATGTAATTCCTTGAACTTCTGACCTGCCCACGTTCAGACCGGACTGACTCAGGCAAACCATTTGGAAGTCATGGTTGGCATGCACAGAAATGGTGAGGGGATATGGGTGGGGCACGGGCCCTCTGTGGTGCTGGCCACCACCAGCATGTGATGGAGAAACTGTCTGATTTTCTTGTTCCAATATGCAGAGTTTGAGCCGGAAATTAAAAATCACATGTGCTTGGCAAGTGAAGCGCATTTTTATTAATCTTCTGTTCATATTATTTACTAATTCACTGTTTTTCAATCAAAATTTATTGTGATCTTAACTCTAGGTTGGGTGCTGGGGGTAGAGATTCAAACATAAATTAAAAACAATGTCAAACAAGACATATAAATTACCAGCCATAAAAATAAATACTGATTTGTTTTTAAAACCAAAAATTGACCACATTAAAAGAAAGACCTGCCCTACCTGGTTTGGCTCAGTGGATAGAGTATTGGCCTGTGGACTGGAGGGTCCTGTGTTCAATTCTGGTCAAGGGCACATGCCTGGGTTGTGGGCTGGATCCCCAGTAGGGGGCATGCAGGAGGCAGTCAATCAATGATTCTCTCTCATCGTTGATGTTTCTATCTCTCTCCCTTTCTTTCTGAACTCAATGAAAATCCTATTAATAAAAGCCTAATATGCAAATTGTCCCCTGGACTGAGAGTTCGACCAGGGGGGCAGGACTGGTGGCGGCAGGCAGCTGGGGGAAGGGAGGTGCCCCAGCAAGCAGCCAGCAGCCAGCAGCCACTAGGGACCCTACCCTTGCACAAATTTCATGCACGGGGCCTCTAGTAAAAAATAAAAAAGTAAGGCCTTATGTTTATTTAGAGATAGCAAAAAGAAAGGAAAGAAAGGTAACAAACTAGAGGAAGATATTTGAAAAATATATTTTTAACCAAGGATTATTATATAAAAACAAGATCTAAAATAAATAAGACTAAACAAAAACCCAATGGAAAGATAGATAGGTCATAGATCTGAACAAGATTTCATGAAATAGGAAACACAAAAGGCCTATAAATATGTAAAAAGAAACTCAACCCCTTTAGTTATCAGGAAAATACAAAGTAAGGTGATAATGAGAGTATTTTACAGTTCCTAGGTCAGCAAATAGGATAACACCAAGTGGTCTAATTATAATAATAAAGGCGTAATATGCTAATTAGACAGGATAGCCAAACGACCTTCTGGACATCCTTCCGGATGAAGCCATGGCTGTGAGGGCCGCAGCTGTGAGAGCCAAGCCCCTTGCACGAATTTCGGGCATTGGTCCTCTAGTATGTAAAGAATGCAAGAGCTCTTGCACATTGCTGTTGTGAGTAAATTGGCACAACCACCTCTAAAAACAATAATTGTACTATCTTGTGCTTTCTCCCTTGACACAGCAATTTCACACCTAAACATGTAAGTTAGGGAAACTCTTGTACACACATACAGGAAGAAATGTGTGAACCTGTTCATGTCAGCACTGCTTATATTTAAAAATCTGCAAATCCAAAAGCCTATCCACAAGTGAATGAATAAATACATTGTGGTATAGACATATCATAAAATAGTATATAATGTGAAAATGAGCAACATTGATGAATCTTATAAACAAAATTTTGCATGAAGAAAAGCAAGACCCAGAAGATTATTTTCTTTAATTCAAAAACAAGCAAAGCCAAACAACATATTGTTTGGGAATATAATAAAAACCATTTTTAAGTAGGGGAATTATGAAAGTACCGCTCAGGGAAATGGTTACCTCTAGAATGAGGCAGGAGAGTGGGATAGGGAAGATGCACATGGGGAGCTACAATAATACAGTCATGTTCCACTTCTTGGGTTAGGTAGTAGATTCACAGGTGTTCATTTTATTTTTATACTCTGTTACTTGTGCATCTGTTACATACAATGTTATATATTCTTTTCGGCATATCTAGTATTACATAACAAGAGAATACTAATTAAGAAAATGAACCTGGACCTTATATAGCTTATGATTCTGTGGGGAAAACTTCTGGCTCAAATAGGAAGTGCTTTCGTAGATAAGTGGATCACAATAGAGAGAGGGAGGAGTCCACAATTCAGGCAAGAGGTTTCAGGGAGGAAGCCTTGAAAAATGAGTACATTCGCCAAGTGGAGGTCAAGAAAAGCATTTCAGGCAGGGGCAACCAAATGAGCGAAGGACTGAAGGAAGATTGAAGCCTGCTGGTAGTTAAGGTGCTGGAATGGGATGGGTGGGAGGAGGGAGTGGAGGACATGACACCCCAAATAGTTTCCTATTGAGTGAATGACAAGATTTGGATGATTTTCTGGCAAGTACACACAATCCTCACACTTTTAAGGGGATCTGTCCTCGTTGCTCATCTCCTCAGACACCCTCCAAAGCTTCTGGAAGAAAAACCATATCTGTTTCCCCCTCCCGACGGGTTGTGTTGGGAGAGGGAGATGAGTAGTTAAACATATCGGGCCCCTTCTCTCTGCCAGCTTAGGCAGCCGACCCTAGGCCTAAGGGTCAAGTAATCACCTCTGGATGTGCAGAGAAATTCATGCTGGGTGGTCTACCAAGGATTAAATGCCAGGATCATTGAGAAAATTTCATCCCATTAAAGGCACAGAGACCAGGCGATCCTTCTATTTATGGAGCTGACTAGGTCTTAGGTGCACAAGTAATTTCCCAAATAGTTCAAATAGCCTGGAGGAGCAGACACTGCACTAAAGCAGAACAGAGACAACAGCGAGCTTAATCACACCGGAGCCTGTCCTGTCGGGCCTGAGTGGACTCACACGCAGTGTGGGAAGTAGGACCGCCATTTCCTAAGCTGACTGGCCTACAGGTCTAGCCGGGCAGAGGACAGACAGACAGAATCCACAGGTTTCTAGGAGAAATTCAAGACATCCTTGCATTGGACAGAACCTTCATTTATGAAGAAACGTAATCAAGATGTTTCTATGCTGTATGACAAAGGTTTTGTAACAAATGAAAAATTACACAGGTGATAATAAAATCTGTCCCCAAGTAATATTTCCCATGTTTTCGATAAAATGTTTTAATTAACCCTCGCTCTGAAAACTGTGATCTGATACAAATTTGTTATCACACTCACTGATATATATTAGCAAGAATATGCCCATTTCACCAAACCCAAGAATTCAATCTATCAAAACATAGAAAGGCTTCTAGGAGACAGAACAGTGTTCATTTTGAGTATCCTTAGCAAATTTGAGATGCTTTATCATGCAGAAGACTCCATGGTATTATTACTGTTTCTTAAAATAAACTGCTCCAATGAACTTGTCTGAAATTACATCAAATATACCTGAGATTTTTGGCCAGTGGAAAATATCAGGAATAAAAGAGGCTTTTAAGATTTTTTTCATCTCAGTTACATTTCTTTAAGAGTAACTAAAGTATAAATCAGAGAGTTTGAATCTACTGCTTTTGTTTTCTAGTAAACAGAAAGGATATAGGAGATAGCTAGTAACAAGATATAATAATCTATAAGGCATCGGCATGTAAGCATCCCAGTTAGTTAGAAGTGCTAACTTAATTTCTCTCGTGCCTATAAAGGAAGATTCAGATGTTTCATGTTGAGGAGTCATATAATAAGGAGATTACAGAGAATGTGACCACTGACATTTAGTGAAAGAAGAAAGAAAACCAGTGAAAACAAACACCAAGAGTTTCCTGAAAGTGAGGTTGCAGCAGATGAAGGTACAGGCCACTTTTAATGGTTTCTCTTCCTTTCCTGGCCTTACGAGGCCCACAGCCTTGGAAAAACCATCAAATGAGGCTTCCAGGGTTTTTTTCCATTTGCAGTTTTTGACCCTGAACATACAGTAGAATCGGTCAAATGGAGTAGTGTCTTTATGACCCTAGTAGATTTCTTCATATTGCAAGCATTGGAATGGAGGTCTGTATTTGTTTTTTCAACTTCCCCAAAGAACCTAGTCCAGAGCTTTGCATTCAATAGTTATCTATTGAATTTAAATGAGTAAATCTCTTGAAAGAGGACACATTCCCCCAAATGTCAAAAACAACTATTCATATACATTTATAAAAATTATTTTTCTATTCATAATATTTGAAAGTATTTACCAGAACTGGATTTTCTCTCTTCCCCATCTGCTTTGAAATGTCTTGATGTTCCATGGAAAAGAATAAATTGCAAATGGAAATTCCACCCGGGCGTCTTCCCTGTGAGCAAGCTCCTTGACTCTCCTCCAAACAGCCCACATCAAAGCTCCGTTCTCGCTGCCCACATTAGGGCCTTTCGGTTCACTCATGCCATTGTCAAATATTTATTGAGTACCTAGTATGTGCAAGACGCTGCACTATTTTCTATGGCACAAAGGAAAGGGGGGAGAAATATAGTCCTCATTCCCCCCCCCCCCCCCAAATTAATATTGCAACCTGAGCAATAGCGCTGCCTTATGTAATCATGTTTATATTGTAATGTCTTTGCCCATCTTAGCTGACAAACATGGTGTTAAGACCAGGGAAAAACAAACAAACAAATAAACCACTTTCTCTGCCTGTCCTCAGACAGCTGAGGCTACAACCTGATATCTGTTCCTATCATTCCACTGAAAGCCCTTCTCTGACTTTGCCAACAGTCTCCATCCCGTCCAATGCAAAAGCTTTCACCTTCCTCCATTCTCCTCTTTAACCAGGCGTGTGTCCTTTCTATACTCTTCAGGAAGAAAATGAACTTTATCCCCTGACCATGGTTTCCCTTCCTGCAATACTGGGACTGCTGCTTGCCTTGCGCACCCCTAAATGCAGCAGCACTCTCTCTGGGCTTCTCTACCAGCTCAGCAACCTTCCTGGGGCAGAGGGAGGGGTCCATTTCTCTCTGAAGACATAGGACTCTCAGCACTATATACTTAGCCTGGCTTCTCTCCTCTCTTGTTGTTGGTGAGCCCCTTCCATTCACAAATCTCATTGAATAGACAGATCTCTCTGATACGTGGAATCTTTAAAAAAATTATAAACACAAAGAACAGATTTGTGGTTACCAAAAGTGGGGTGGGGTAGCAGAAATGGGTGAAGGGGATATAAATTTATTAAATAAGAAATAAAATCAGCCCTAAAGGGTTTGGCTCAGTGGATAGAGTGTCGGCCTGCAGACCAAAGGGTCCAGGGTTCAATTCTGATCAAGGGCACTTACCATGGTTGCAGGCTCCTCTCTGGCTTGGGCCCTGGTTAGGGTGCATGCAGGAGGCAACCAATCAATGTGTTTCTCTCACATCGATATTTCTCTCGGTCTTTCCCTCTCTCTTTCATTCTCTCTAAAAATCAATGGAAAAAAATATCTTTGGGTGAGGATAAAATAAAATAAAATCAATCAATCAATCAAACTAAAGAAGGCAACAAGGATGGGCAGGGGGCGTGGGGGGCGGGATGAGAAGAAATAGGCTGATCCCTGATAGGAAAGCAATCATTTTAGCTAAGCCACTGCATTTAATGTTATAGCAGATAATCTGTATCTAAAACATTATAAATTCTTTATATAATCTTCAGTCATACTATATTCCAGTCTCCTCAATTTTTCATATTAAAAAAAGGCACAAAGCAGTTAAAGCCTTTGTACAAATGCACACGGCCAATAAGTGGCCAGGGCAACATCCATACCCAAAACTATTTTTCTCTCCATGAATGACTGGTCATTTGTTTTGTGAGGATAGATTCTACTAGTTCAACTGGTTTTATAAGTTTATCTATGACCCCCATGCTCCCCAATCACCATAAAACCACGTGCAATAAATAAAGTTGAAGGGCTCATATACATTTTTTGGCTACCGAGGAAGAGTAAAGAAAAATAATAGAGAATGCCTTATAATATCCAAATTTTCATCCCCAAACTCACCCTTTTACAGGTTTCCCATAACTGCATCTCAGGACTTTGTTTAAGCTGATGACTGATGACTTAAAACGTGTCTAACTTCTCCCTTGTCTCAGGCTCTCTCACCCAGTCTACTTTCAAATCCTTTTAACACTTCCTGAAGCATCATTTTGATCATGTCACCCTCACTCTCAAATCCTGTGAGGACTCTCAGTTCTCACATCAAGGAAGATACCTTAAAGCCTCTCCCAGACGCTTCATATCACAACCCATTCTCCCATACACAGACCCCAACACACACACACACACACACACACACACACACACACACCAACTTCCCTGACGGACACTCACTCTAAACAAATAATGCTGATCTTCCCTCTACAGCTGCCTTGCTCTGAGCTCCAACCACAGAACTTGCTAAATCACCTCCCCATCCTTGATAACTGATTAAACAGACAAGGGTTCTGGGTGCTGTGCTCTTCCTTTGTCTTCATGATCTTAAATCCTACACTACCATCCACTGTGAGGTTGATAGCACCATCTCTGTTCTGCAGATGCGGACACTAAGACTGACAGAGTTGCCTATGATCATACACCTGCGGTCAGAACCATGATTTGAACCTAAGCCTGGCTGATTAAAAAAGACTACTGTCCACATGCCCATCAGGACAGATCTTGCCATGGTACACTCCCTGTACACACTGCTGTGGTCCACTAAACACAAAATTAATTAAAAGTTTTCTTGAATTCCCAGTAGATGTTGTTTTAGTATGACTTTGTCACTCAATAGTACTTAAGGGGCTATGAATTTTTAATGTTATAAAAGGGGGTTCTCATATTTTAAAAGATTAATATCCAACTACCTCATTTTATCTAGAACTTAGGTGGAGGCCTCCTCACCTCTCCCCCGCCCCCTGAGATCTAGATGAAGTTGCTAGAACAACCCCATTTCTTGACCTGTGACAGTCTAAAGCCCTCGCAGGGATATATACTGATTCCCTGGGATGGAAGAATTAAGTCCTCTGCCACCCAGGCACTAAAGTTCTCCTGGTCCTCCACCATCCTCCCCTTCATTGCCTATAAAACTCACTTCTCATTCAGTTTCTAGAGGAAGGCCTGTCCAATCAGGCATTTCATAAGTTTTATTTGATAGTGGGAGGGAAGAGGCAGGGAACAGTAGGTTAAGAACACAAAAAGGAATGTGTGTTTGCCCACTATCTCCCCGGATGAGAACTTTTCTGACTTCAAGTTTGCGGTGTTCACAGAAAGAACATCTTTCTCATTGAGTCCATGTTCATAAAGTACCTTTATAAAGCACCTACTACATTCCAGGCACGATGTTAATTTCTGGGAGTAAAGCAATGAAAAAGACACTGTCTCTGTCCTCAAAAAACTCACATTGGAAACAGAGCACACAAACAGCTGGTCACTGCACAAAATGGTGAGTGGGCTCTTACCCAGGAAGTGCTCAGGGACACCTAAGAGGAAGAAACCACTGCCACCTGGAAAGCTGGGGAAGGCTACGCATCAGAGCTGAAATTTCAAATCGTACGTGTTGCATGAAGGTTTGTGACATCAAGGCAGCTGAGGGAGAGGAAGTGCATTCCAGGCAAAGGGTAGCATGCATATTGAAGGACTTGGTGAATAGCTCTTTGTAACTGAAGTATAAGCATAAATAAGGACACAAGATATAAAGCTGAAATGGTAGGTCTGAGGCATATTCTGGAAATCCTTGCTTGTAATGCTAAACGGTTTGGCAGCTGGGAGTCATGACATGATCAGATCTGTATTTTGGAAAGATAACTGGAAAAGTTCTTGGATGAGAGCTAGGAGAGGAGAGAAATCTGAGGTTATTACAATAGTCCTGGTGACCAATGACAAAGTGATATTTAGGTCATCCTTGGATCCTGACTCACAGTAGACTCTCAACAAATGCTTTTGCTTAATTGAATTTGTGTCACTGGCATCTTGCTCTAATATACAAACGACTGGCCTTCATACAGGATCTTTTAAAATGCCATCTACATTTTGAATGTTGAAAGTGCTCAGGTGTCTGACTAGGATTAAGAAGAAATGAACTACCTGACCAGCATGGCTCAGAGCATCGACCTGTGAACCAGGAGGTCACAGTTTGATTCCTAGTCAGGGCACATGCCCTGGTTGCGGGCTCGATCCCCAGTGGGGAGTGTGCAGGAGGCAGCCAATCAATGAATGATTTTCTCTCATCATTGATATTTCTATCTCTCTCTCCCTCTCCCTTCCTCTCTGAAATCAATAAAAATATTTTTAAATAAGAAGAAATGGACTAACTGAATGTTTATAAATCATCTACCACATGCTAAGCATCTTCTATACATTATCTCATTTACTCCACACAACAACCCTTCAAGATATTTCCTCCACTTTACATAGAAGGGAAATTATGTCAGAGTAATTAATGAACAAATTTACCCAACTAGGGTTAACATCAGAATTTGACTCAGAGGTGTACCTAACTTCAAAGTCACCTGTAAAATGTGGATATTATGGCAGCAGAGGTTACTGGTAAAACCACGTTCTCCTTGATCAAATATTTCAGAATAGGATTCACAGGCATGAGACAAGGGTGTGGATGAGAGATCTCTGGCCTGGGAAAAGGAGTTCATATACTGGTTCAGTTTTTTTACTACATATGGCAGCAAACCATAATGAGTCAGATATTGTCATAACACATTGCATAATTCCAGTGAGGCATTCACATCTCAACTACTCTTGGTTATTTCTGATTCAGTAATAAATCAAAGAGATCAACTGTTTGGTGGGTTAGGGGAGGGCGGAAAACTCATTTAACTCTTAAATACTATTAAATATTAAATAGTATTATCAGGAGGTAATGCCACTTTCCATAATACATTTGGCTCCCGGTACTTTGGCATGCAGCCTTCTGACATCTTCATACACTGATAAATTTCTGACCCTGAAGTTTTATTTCAATTCAGAGCTCCCAAATATCCTTAAGCCAATCTACCAGGAGTAGTGTCTGTCCACACAGAGATAGGACATCCCCCACGTAGATGTTAAAGTTTTATAAACAAAGCCAAACGAAGCTCATTTGGAAAAAGGTCTTTTCTTTCTTTAAGGTGAGAGATGAAGCACAAATGAAGCATACCATGGCAAATAGAAACTGTGCTCGCTTGCAGTCATGCACTATAGCCATTAAGCCTTAAGGTCTTAAGGTACCAAGCAATGCATATGATAAATTTCTCAAAAACATCCCAGCCATAACATAGTTCTTGCTGATTGCTCATTTACCCATAATGCATGCTGTCATAGCAAAGCCTGACAAATGACAGAGAAAGCTCAGGTTATTTTTTACACTGACTGCCAAGCCCCTCACCTCAGATTATTCATTTATTAGGGCAATCACTGAGGTCTGGGTACTTAATATTGTTTTCACCAAATATGAAAATGATCTACTTGCCTATTCTTTAGTTCCTCCTAGGGCAAGCCATTTATCATCAGCTCAGGATAAATGACTGCTTCATTATAGCTATAATTTATGAGGTGTTAGAAGTAAAGAGCCACGCCTAGAGACTTAAAGCTTTAATATGGATTAAAATAAGATAATCAATCAAGCTAATACAAATTTTCTCTCAGCATTATTTCTTGTTTTGAAATAGCTTAATAATTTTTCGGGGGGGATTTTAAGCCATGTTGAATATCTCATTATCCAACAACACGCATGTGTGTCTGAGACGGTATGTAAATAAACATAGGATGGATGAGATACTACCAGGGAAAAAGGAAAGAAAAACGAGCCACCGGCTGTGATTGACTGAAATCTTTATTTTCCTTAATGGAGTCTGACAAACCAGAGGCCAGAGTTGGCAGAGCAGGTGTAAACTTTAGGACTTTATTCTCCCCAATTTTCTTATTTCTTTGGGAGAATATTGCAGAAAGATTGCTGCTGCTTTATTTTCCCTTGCTCTGTCTACAACAAAGAATTCACTCCAGGGGAAAAAGTTATGTCTCAATAACATTTCAACAATTTTGCTTTCTTTTATTATCTGAAGCGGAGTTTCGCAACTCATAATTTGGACGAGAGCAGCTTCTTGCCGTGTCTGGGGAATAGGATATTTCCCACTAAAACAGCAATACGGTCCTTAAAAAAATTTTTTTCTGGTTTGTATCTTGATTTTTATAGTTATTGGCTATGCCAAAACAAATATTATTTCTAAATTATGTGTCATGCTCAATACACTAACATAAACCTATTTGACCACTTGAGTAAGAAGCTTTGAAGACTGTCCGGGAAGTTCACAGTTTAGTGCTTTAAACACATACCAGCAGGAAGAAAATCACCACGAGAATTAACAAGTAAGCAGTCTAAAGCCAAGGACGCTCACGTGCTAATTAAAAAACCTCCCGAAAGTTCTTGCCATTTTCCTAAGACCCTGTTCCTAGCAGGTGAGACAAATGGGCCCCTGCTGCCTCCAGGCAAATCTTGAAGGATACTTCCAGCAAGGCCTGGTGACTGGGAACTACTCAGCCTTGAAATTAACATCCCTAGGAAAAACCATTTCCTCCCCCTCTAGACAACAGCAGCTTACATCTTCAGGACAAAACAGAAAAAGAAAAGAAAAACAAGATGACAAAAAAAGGGGGCCAGCGAAGACAGTTGAAGTCACGCTGTGTTCTCTTGAAGGGCCCCTTCATTTTTGACCTCAGAGGGAGCGTGGAAAACGCAAAGATCCTGATAATGGCTTTAGTCAACGTGGCCAATCTCCCCACTTCCTGACACACACGTACCACCGGCTTTACCTTGAAGGAGTAAAAGCTGGGACTTTCACCAAAGCTCTGTCAGGAGCTGTTATTGCAAATTAAGGCAAGAATCTGTATGAGAAGAAACGGGTCCTTCCCTGGCTCATAATATGGGAACTGAATGCAGACGCCATAGAATGGGAATCTCGAGGATGGCAACCTGTGATGTAAAATATTTCCACTTACAGGAACTGTTTTCCATTCAATATGATTTCCAGCACTAAAAGCCTCTGGAATATCACTCAGACTCGTTTCAGCTAAATTCCAATCTAGATCTTTGTTAGCTAAAGGACATTTTTCAAGCCAGTCATCTTTCCCCACCCTAATATAATTCAACATCAGCACTTCAACGGGGATCAAACAACTGAAGCCCTGCAGTTGCTCTGTGCATGTGAGCATGTGCTTTTCATGCCTTACCTATTTGGACATATAATGAATCACTATGCACACACACATACACACACACACACATACACATACGGTCTCATTTGGACCTTAGAGTTGAGAGAATTTTAAAAAAAAAACACTGAAATACAAAATCTAGCATTCACAAGTGCTATTTTCACTGTTAAAGGTACTAAAAAATATCTGTGTTGGCTACACCTGTAAGGAACTCTACTTATAAAAATAAGTAAAGATACACACTGCAAAAATACTGACCATCTTAGCTGTGGAAAATAGATTTAATGTGGTTATAGAAAGAAAGGAAAACAGAAAACTTTGGTTGGGCTGTTGCATCTTTGGTTTGTTATCTGTATATTTGTTTGCTTATTAAAATATATATATATATATATATATATATATATATATATATATATATTATACACAGATATATAATATATATCCAGATACTCCAACACCCTTATCCTCAACTATCATCACATTTGCAGTTCTTTCTCATGCCTATTTCTACAGGTTCCTGATAGTGAGAAAAATATTCTAGGTCTCAGTGAACAATGTTATTGCCAATTATATTTTGTATGTTATACTTTATGCAGATGTCTTTAGGATGTGATATCATTGATTATTACCATGATTTTTATTTCTATGTTAAAATACAGTTCACACAAAACATTTATGACTCAAATAGTGAAATACATACAAATAAGAGTTATAGAAAACATTAAAATTATTTTCATAATAGATGTGAAAAAAATCCTTATAAGCATGTTTAAAATTGACATAGTTTGTTTATGGTGAAGCATAACGCCACATCATTAACTAAGAATTTTAAAGCACGGAGATGAAGAACTACTTTTTTCCCCTTATACCTGCTTCCCTGTTTATGTGATAAAATTTTCAAGTAATTTCTCCTCTCAAAGTACTATAGCCTCTAGTAATGCTTTTCTAGATATGTGATACTTCAGGGTGGACTTTCCCAAATAAGAGTTATCAATAATAAAATCTTTGAATAAATCAAAGCTTCCGACAGGACTCAACCAATATGATCAGATGCATTGGTAAACCATGTCACCAGGACTCATGGCACATGCCCAGCTACAAAACTACAGACAGGTAGGCTGCCAGAGCTGGAGGTAGAGCTTGAGTCTGCTTAAGGAACGGACTCTTTCCTCATTTGTACAATGAATGCTCTAATGACTTAAACATTAAATAAGTTAATGTGTGAGGAAGCCATTGGTAAACTGAATTGTCATACATGAACATATGATGAATCAATGGTGCTGTTGCTATTCTTTGTCTTAAATGACATCACTCATTGTGCTTCACAAGTGGATCAGAACTTTGACGTTTACACTGTATTGAATTCAGTTGATTTAGTTGAAGGAATATAAATTGAGCATCTACCCTGTAGGGGGAACACAGTGCTAGACACAAAGGGGATGTGTATCATGGAGGTGTAGGCCCTGTTCTCCAGTAGCTCAAGTTTAAACTACTGAAATTCAGTTCTCTGCTGACTTCAGGGACGCCAGGTTCCCACAAGACCTAGAACTGACCAATAACTGACTACACATACTTACCATATATTTGCTGAATGAATGAATACACACCAAGATACCTCATTCCATCTAAAAATTCGATGGAATATTTCTCTTTTTCTATAAGGTTTGAAAAAGACAACATAAAAATCAAATTATTTTTAATAAGCTAGGCCTAGGTGAAAGCAAAGGCAAGTACATACTTTTCTATGGCTTTCATTGCCTCAATCATTTCTCAGTTACATACAGACTCTTAAATGCTGGCTTTTTATGGGAAATTTCTCCAGTGCAAATAAATATATATCACTGAGTAAAATCCTGACATGAACGAAATGAAAAATAGTAACTTAGATGTAAACTGCTACGTTACCAATTAGCTCCTTAAAACAATTGAAAGTCACAGAGAGCCCTCAATACACAGAGGTGGTTAATTAATTAACATTAGATGTGATTAATAATGAGTCTCGTTTAATAGCAAATATCTGCCTGCAATGGCTGCATGACAGAACAAAAAGCCTTCAGAGAGCAAGCAACTATATTTATCCTGATTGTGTTTGGGATTTTAACATGTTTTGTGCAGGCTGACAAATGGCCTATTAATTATCTAATGTTGTCTGACAACAACAGCTTGATAAAGATGTATGTTTTTGAGTCGCTGGATGGAAACTGCTGGAGAAGAGCCCCAGAGGGGCCTCGCTGTCCTAAAACTGGGCTCCAAGCCACAATGACAGGCAAGACAAAGCCCTATCTCCCGCCACAGCCTTCACAGATAAAATATGGCTTGGCATTAGGGACATTTTTTTTTCTTTCAGAAAACTGCTTCTGCAATATCTGATTAGGAAAAGGAGGCGTAGGTCTTTACTAAATTGGGGTTAAGGCATAATCAATATCATATATGGAGTGTCTGGACTGTTCTGCATAAACACAGGCACTTCATATTATTAAGGAGTCTATAATGCCGAGGAAGCATGCGGCAGGACACTGCAGCTCTCTCTATTCTTTTTATTTCGAAGTTTATCTTCCAACCTGTTTGACAGCTGCTCCTAAGTGGTTTCACAGTGCCAAATTATTTTTATGATTGTTTGATGTTTTATTCTCCCATTTCAGTTAATGAGATAGGATCCCACAATGGCCATAATTCAGAGCTGTCAGAACTAAAAAGCATGCTTGTGGCAAGAGAGCCTGATGGTAAATAAGGCTAAAAGCAATGGATAATAAAAAACTCTGTTATCAGAGTCGCCTTTGCAATCAAAACTTGTTGGGGTCAGAGCCTTCCTTTCTTTGTGTGGCTCCTGGATATTCCCAGCCTGCTGCAAGGTCCCTGTCCACCCTCCTCCATCACTCATTTTGACTCTGCAAACAAGTCCGCATCTCCTTGGAAAGGCGTATGAGGAATAATATTAACTAAGAAATGTTAGAAGGTCTTAAAGATATTGAGTGCTATATTCTAATTAAAGGGCCCGTGCATCATTTATAGTGCCAAGCGAGTAATTTGTCATACACTCTTTGAGAGAAATTGGTCAACAAATAACCTTTACAGGAGTCTTGAGAGCAGCTCCATAATTGAAATCCCTAATGGTTTTGCTGGGAACTTTTATTAAGGTTGGAGGGTTGTTGTTTCTTTTCTCCTCTCCCTCAAGAGTTTATAGCAACTTACGGTTGTAACGTAGCAACTTTCTTTCAGAAAAGGAAGCCCTTTCTTGATATTTACAAATGCCCTAAGTATGAGCAAGGCCATTGCTGCTAATAACCAAAGGACAGTCATTTGCCAGCAGAATGTGAGAGCCTTCTTTTGTGCCTTGTTTTGTTGGTGCTTTTGTTTGTATTTCTGCTCTTGTTATTCCTACTGGAGAAAGAAGCTTTAAGAGAGATGTTATGAGTTACCTGAATCTAGACTTTTTTTCAATCTTACATTGAAGTTCAAAAATCTCTATTTTAGTGTAACATGATCCCTGAAAATGTGACGATAAAAAAAAACAAAGTCATTACTAGACTGAGTCTGTAACATATATTATTATTCAAAAATTAAACAATGAAAAGCTACCACTTTCCCAACAATATTTCTTCCTTCTTATTACACATTTAAAATAATGGTCCTTCATAGGCAGAAAATAGCATGGCAAAAACTCAAATAATAGGAAGTCCCATAACTAATTATAAAGCCTGACATGCCTCATGCAGAAACACTCCCCGATGAGTACCAAAGATTGGCTGCTTTATAAATATTTAATGCTTGCCAGCAACCCCGGTTTTCTCTCACATCTAAGCCGAAACCATTTGTCTCCTCTTATAATCAGCCATGTCTATGTGGTGTCATCATGTCTGAACAAGTTGGACTTACTGCATGTTTTCCAGGATACAAAATTCAGGACATGACACATCTCCACAATGTGAATGGAACAATTACACAACCAGAGGGGGCAGGGGGAAGATTTTTTTTTTAATGGGCTGAGTGTCAGTACCAGGTTAGCTCCATAGAACTCAAGTCAGAAAAATGGAACATTATTAAAATAATGACTACGTATGGACCTATTGCAGATAATTGTCAAGGATACAGCTCTTAGACTACTCTGTGTGTGACCCTGAATTCCCTTCTACAACTAAATAACGTTGTACAAAGGATTGCAGACCCTCCCTAATTCAGGGATGTTCATATCCATGGTCACATAATGGGCATCTCCTTGTTTGTACTGAGCCACTTCTGGGGGAAAGTGAGATAGTCTCCAATCAGGGCAGGTAATGGCACTTGAGTCAATAGAGACACTTTGATGATTGAATGAATGATTTCTATGAAAGGGTCTTAGAAGAAGTTAAAGATGATTACTCTGTGACTGATGAGCTGTCACCTCCCTGAACTATCCTAAAAGCCACAATTATCTCTATGAGATGGACTCCTGGTTCCTGAGCCTTTCACAGGTGAGTATCTCCGCCTCAAAGACCAGAGCATATCCGGTAAGCCCCAGAACAGTAAACACACCAACAAACCCAACTAAGTCATGGGTGGACACACACCCTCAGGAGTGAGCCTGTCACCTGCTGGGGCTTAGTGCATAGCCTCAACCCAGCCTATGTCTAAAACTCAGGGACACAGCCTCCTCTATTCCATCATGACAGCGCTTTGGTTTGTCCGGCATGAATGTTGCTCTCATTGGCCTGATCTGGTTACTGTTTTTAAATGTAGTTCTTCCATGTTTGCTGGAAGAAGGCTTTCAAGCCTGGTTCAGACCAGGGGCAAACTGGTGGCCTGTGAGCCATTTGGGCTGCAGGAGTAATTTATGTCATTCCCGCCGTGTTTCTTCTCCTTTAAAAAAATTCATTTTTACCTGTCCACTTTTAAAAATGAGAATTTAAAATTAATTTTAAAAATCAGAGTTCTAGCTTCTTGAAAATGCAACCAGAGCCACACCCTTTAGACATCACAACCATTCTTGGGTTCGCCACGATCCCTCCCTGACTCTTTCCCTCACTCACTCCTGCTCTGCTTTGAAACAATGCCCCAAATCTAGGCCACCCCCCTGTTGCACAGAATAGAAGTCCGAGGATTTCAGTGGAAGTGATAAATGTCACAAAACTGGTTTGCTGCAGAAGTGGATATAGATCCCCAACCTTCTAGTTGCCAAACATGGGCCATTAATCATTATACATTCACCAAGGCAGTCAAGTCAGCCTGTTCTCAAGGGGCGTGGTACCTAGTAGGGCAGAGACGATGCTTCTGAAAATGGCTGAAACAGGGTGAAAAGTCACTCCTGCCACGGACTTTCAGCAGCCCCACCACCTGGGAGCCTGTTAGAAATGCAGGATTTCAGGCCCACCGCAGGCTCACAGAATAGAGTCTGCACTGTAACAAGCCCCACCCCGTGAGTCACAGCCCCTGCTCTGGAAGAACTGCTTACCATTCCTGAGCGTTTCCATCAGCCCCTGTCAGGGTGGAACCACTTGGACCCTGTGCCCACCGCAATACTACGCACAGAGACGTTAACTATTATTAGCAATGAGCTAATTAGGATGCTAAATTTGGATTCTTTTCTCAACCCATAGGTGGTGGGCCATCCCACGCATGTTCTCGCTGGATATACTTTTGCGGTGTGGAAAGCTAAAGGACTGAAAAGAGAAGAGCCACGGGGAGCAGGCTGGGGAAACTTGACATGGGGCTGATTCCCGGCAGGACGTGTCAGAGGGAAGTACATCCAGGGAGCCAAGCTGTCTGCAGTCCAAGCAGCCAGACCCAGAACCACACATTATTAACTGCCCTTCGGTCCCTCCAATCACACCGGGCTCCAGCCCTGTTCCCGGCTCCACCGCTGCTCTCCACGCTGAAAGCAACTGCCCGAAGAGGACGCTGCCACGTGACTGACCGTCCCTGTCAGGCACCTCTTCTCCCACCAGGAGGGCAGGGATCGCCACTAATTTATAGCCCATACATGGGGCATCATGTAGGAGAGGCTACTGGTTGTTCAGATACCCAAAAGGATTTTTTCTTTAATTTAAGAACTCACGGGGCTTACTCTTGAGCTACACTTGTTTGGTTGGGCTCCCTGAGGAGAAACTCAGCCAAAGGATTGAAAAACTAGGTCCAGGGCATGAAGATAAAATGAATAAGTAAATTAGTACAGTACCTAAAGGAAGCAGAAACACCCTTTCAAATGGAAGAGAGAGGGAAGAACAATGACCTAAAAATATTCAGCGGCTCTTTTCTGGTTGTATCAGATGAATTTGTATGTGTACAGACAAGCAGAATATACATAAAAGAAGAATAGAAGGGGGAAAAATGAAGCGCAGTCTTCTTTTGGCTCCATAATTCTGTTTTGGACATAAAAATGAGACTATTCCCTTAAACAGAATCTCCGATGTCCATGTTTGAATAATAGATGTTCCCAATTATTACTAACAGTGTCACCTCTGAAATACGAGGGCCACATACCTGTGATGCCATCAGCCTTCCAGGCACCCCCTGAAGATGTAGATTCCTTGTTTTGTTGTCTCTCATCTTCCCCCCCCCCCCCCCCCCTTCAACTAAGAGCAAATGTCTCTGCATTGTTCAAACGCATGCGCCACGGAAACGTGAGGTAGCCTAAGCTAGGTGTTCAGGTGTGCCTTTTTCCAGTCAGGAGGAAAGAAAATAGATGACACACAAGTTTAGTACTAATTGATTTATTACCTGCCCAAGCAGATCCCAGGCACCGCAACCCAGGCTTAGACTTAAAGCAAATGATTTACAAGATAATGTTTGACTCTGGGAAAGGGTAATCAGAGCCAGATACAATGGATGATAGGATAATTGAGAAGAAATAAAAAAGGATAAATTGCCATGTGCTAATGAGTTTACAGCCCTAATGGGAAGGACATCAGTTCTAACACTCAGGTTATGAGCTGGGAGCAAGTCTTTTTCCCCACCCTCCCACCCCCCTTCCACTGCTGAAGATGTAGTGCTGAAACAAACCAAGATTAATGGTATCCCACTCATTTACTTAACCATTCTTTACGCCTCAGACAGCTTCCTGTATTAAACATAGAGAGCTGTGGTGCTTATTTTTTAAAACCAACTTTACTCCAAGCAGTTCCTGTCAGCGAATGCCACTTACCCAACAGTGCCCGGATATAAATGTTTGGGGCTCAACCACTTGAGCAACAACTCTTCTGCCTCCCGGGTCCCCGGGGGCCTTGGAGCCTGATGAGTTGACGCCGTTATCTGTAAGCCTTTTGGCCTAACGGAGAATATTCCAAACCATTTATGCAACCTGGGTGCACTCACATTTGGAAATGGTTGCCTGAGCAGCAATCATGTCTCGCCTCATGATTCATTTTTATATCTCACTCACCCGCCATCCCACATCACCGGCGAGGACCGGTGACACTTTATTGGTATTTTTGATTACTTCTATAGCCATCTGAATTTTTCACAGGTTGGGGGCCTCTGGTCCAAATGGAGCCGCACACTGTACTGACAGTCCAGGGTACAGAGAAATCAAGGGGCAGCGGTGAGCAGGGCGATGGGGAGGTAATGTTGAGCTAAGGCACTTCCTAAGAGATGGAGAACCTATTCCCTGGTAATGTTTCCACCAAATGAAGTTGAATATGATGAATCGTGGTGCAACTCCGGCACGTCTTCGCCTCCCCAGAAGTGCAGCGTTTAAACGTGTCTGAATGATGACTTGATTCCCTTACACAAAAGCCAAAGGACTACATAGCCAAAATGGCTCTTTCTACCTGTACTGCGAAGGTTGTTTTAGACTCATTGCACACGTGCTCGGGAACTCTGAATGCTCATTTCATGTGTACTGGCAGAATGCTAACCCAATTGTACTGTTTAGCAGAGGAGTCGATTCGATGTTATAGTTAAATCACAAAACATAATTCAGTGATTTCTCCTCAATCCATAATTATTTGCCTGACCTGGTATTTTAGGGAGCAAAGTCCTACAGTTTGGTTTAAAGCTGACCATCTGGCTATTTCTGAAACAAGCAGTGTCACTGTGAGACTATAGGCAATACTACCTCTCCTCTCTGCTCAGGAGATTTTAGGAATACCTGCTTGTTTCAAGATTCTGACCACAGTAAAACTCCACCAGTTTACATAAATTTAGAGAAACCAGTAAAATCATATTAAGGTTGTCATACTACTTTACACTATACTAAGTCCTTTAATCTGAAAAATTGGCCAGAGAATATAGAAAGGTTGTTTTTAGTTTTTCGTTATTACTGAAAATATCTGCAGAAAGAGGCATTGGCTCAGCCTTATCAATATCTAAGATTCATTTTAATTAAGATGGTAACTGTTTATGTAGAAATGGATGCTTCTAAAAAACTGCAAGCTTGGCCTGCGCCGTCTTTGCCCCTGCCCTCCACCCCCAAGTTCTGCATTTCCCTATCTTGCAACTTTATTTATTAATACTTTACATAGCAAACCTATTCTCAGGTATACAAATGGGTCACCTCCCATTCAGGCCACGCATTTTGGGTGCATTCTTACAGTTGCTGAATTAGGCTTATGATTCTACCCACTACTTGTACAAAAGCTTCTGGTGCTTGGCAGTAGAGAAGCATCTGAGACCGAGATCCATATGTGCTCTGAAGACTAAAGATGATCATTTTAACCCTTTAGGCTGCTGTAATCCTTTCCAAAGACTTTTCTCTGTGGTAAAGACAGATGATTCCAACTTCTCAGGCAGATAAAGCGAGTCTTAAGAGTTGTTTCACAGCTTCTGAAGGTCACATAAGGAGCAGAAAAGCTGGGAACAAGTCCTGGGATCGCTGACTCCCACGTCCCCATTGGGAACACTAGACAATACTGACACCCTCCATGAACTGAATCCAAAAATCGTAAAAGATAAGTTATTTCCTTATATTGTTCATAGAGGAAAAAAAGAATAGCTTTCCCACAGAGAGCAAACAAATAGTGGATGGGCCCTCTCTTCATCCTATAGAAGTCTATGTGAGAATATTGTTTTCTTATGTGAATTCTTAAAAAGCCCATTTGGATTGCTGCCTAACACAGAACATTTAAGCACAGACCTATTTTTTGTCTAAACAATAGAAGTATCAGGTCATAGAATTGCAGAGTTGGAAAAGACCTTGGCTATCACAGAGTTCAAACCCTCATTTTACACACTGATAATCAGAAAGATTAGATGGCATGGACATGTTTATGAGTCGGTCATAGCAGAGGCAATTAAATAACTTACAAGAAGACTAAATTTATTTGCATGAACATTCAAATTATTCTAAGAAAAATATGCAAGGATGTGTTATCTGAAACCAATTTATTATTTTACATGAACTTGGCTTCTAGCCTCCCAAAGAGTTAGAGAAAATCTCACTGGCAGCAAATTCAGGTGCATTGTAAGAAATTGAACAAACACCAATGGACACCCCCTCCCCACAAGACCAGTCTATTAGATTCCATGGGTCCAGGTTTTGTCAATAGCTGAAAGAGGAAATAGAAGAAATTATCATGATAGCAAAGCCTGCATCAAAAACATCCATGATAGGATCTGATAACCTATGGGAAAGTCTGAGATGTATGGGAGATCAAGGTCCAGGTTTAGGTACACTTGGTCAGGCTTTTTTGGAATATAATCTTTATCTTTTATTGGGTATCCCCTTGCCTTCCTGTTCCCTCTCAGCCAGTAAACCTGCAGCCTTAGTCACTGGCTCCTGAAGAAAACTAACGTTCTTCCTGAAACAGACAAGCAATTGTCCCAAGAGGGCCTTCTCCCAAGGACATGGTATACTGATCCTGGCACAATGGAAACGCTCAGTTCTACTGGGTTTAAAACTTCTACTTGTTCCCACCTCACCTCCTTTACTTCCTTCTTTCATCTGCCATGGATGTTGCGAGACTATAAAATGAGTGACTTTAAAATGATTCAAGCTGTGGTCTCATCAGACTCAGTACTTGGGACAGGAACAGTGGTGTGGATGGACATAAAAATAGATGTTTTTAGAAGACTTTTTTATATGAAAAGGATGACAGCAAAGGTTGCTCAGATGAAGTTCATATCTATGGCTAAGTTTTAGAGAATCCTAGAATTTTAGGACTGCAAAGAAATTTGTGGCTCTGCTTCTTGAGAATTTGTATAAGATAACTGAGTTTTACCTTTTCAGAGATTTGGCCGAGGTCATTTAGCCAGTAAATAGCAGCAAAAGACCCAGGCTTCTGAAGTCCCACTGCAGGGCTTTTTCCAGCAATTCCGGAGAAGCTCAACGACAAGAGCAGAACAACAAAACATTGCTCTTCACTTTTGAAAAAACTAGGATTTGGGGAGTAATCGTGCATAAATTATTCACAGTTATGGGTGGGTACAAATTTAACAGTAGCTAAGAACACATCGTTGATAAGGAAGCTCTTTAACTTTCCTAAAAGAAGGCAAGAGTTAAGGCATCCTAGGGGAAATCAAAGGCTTCCGCTAATCCCACAGACATTACAGACCAGGCAGGCAGTGGGAGCCTGGTGAGCAGGTTTCATGTCAGGCCTTTACCTCATATGTGGTCACACAAAAAAACGTGGACTGCTATTCTTGTAGTGGAGCTACCTTCTTATTTACCTTTGCTATAAAGCTTTGCCTGCCCTCTACAAATTCACTAGGAGAGCATGTAGTTTGGCTCTCCATCACCAAGCTCTGGTGGCATTTCAAAAGCAAAGAGCAAATCTTAAATGCCTCTGAGTACGATTGTGATGAACCCAAAGACCCAGTGAGAGACACATTCTGCCAACAACTAAATCCTCCAGGCCATGGAGGTGGTCATGAGCACCAGTGAGAGCCTATTCAGTTAGACAGACTTTCAATCAATAGGTAGCAGCTTAACATGCCAGGTTCCAAGCATTATATATAGTTGATTCTTATACCAAAATGCAAAGCTGTTGATGAGAAAATTGCACACGTGCTGAATGATGGGCTTAATGTCAGACAGCCAGATGTTTTCACTTAGAGCTCATCCCATCTCTGCCATCAGGAGGGGGAGGTAAAAGCACACAAGGGTGTTCTTCTAGACGAGGAGTTGCTTGAGAGCAGGGAATGGGAGGGTCTCAATTTTACGTCATTGTATCTTTAACATCTACTACAGTGCCTGGCACATCGTAGATGCTCTGTAAGTTTTTCTTGAATTCCTAAGTTTGTACTCAAATCAATTCATTTTCCTATTGAGCTTGATGAAGAAAAAACGAAGACTTGAGATTTTAATGCTATGCTAATTTTATTTACACATATTATGCTAGAAACAATTCCTTACGAACAACTGGGAATGATCTTAGATAGTGGTTTGAATTTTTTTTCTTTCAAATTCATCAAATAGGATGCTATAAAAAATATTCTTTATTTGTAAGTGCATATGCCAAATGCAAATATAGTTTTACATTCTGGAACTTAACAGAAAAATTATTTTGAAAGTGTCTTTACAACAAATTTTTTCAGTGCTTACATTCTTTTTTATAAAATAGCAGTAAAAATAAAAGCACCCCTATCAACAATATGATCATATGTAAAACATATACACTGGCCTTTTTTTTATAAGTCAGGAGAGCTGGCTTTCAAAGCTCAGTTCAATGGGCATAAAAAGTTCATTTTCATCATTTAAGCCAATGGAGCCACTTAGACCAATGCTCAGTTTAAATGTTTCATGGACAGTGTGCACACACATTTACATGTTTTTGAGCATACAAAATAGCACAGAGATGTAATTTTACAGTTCAATTTAAGTATAAGGACATGGACTCCCCTTCCCAGACTCAGGGTATTAAAAAGAAGCCATCCCACTGGAAAATGGAAGGATTAAGCACAGATTCCTGTGCAGCATCGTTTATCTTGCACAGATATCAGCTTGATGCTCATGTGAAAACATAAAGACTCCATCTGTTCCCCGGGCATACTTAGTTTGTTGTTCAGATGGTTTGTTTTAAAGATTAATGTGTAATGGTTACATTCATTATTTCAACTGAAAAAGTGTACAAAATGGCATCTGGTTTTGCTAAAAGTGTTAAGAGATATTTCAGCAGGTGAATGTCATCCCTACGTAAAGGATAAAATGTACAAGGAGTTAGATTCTGCCTCCAGATAGTCGAGCCTCCATCAACAGAGGAAGGGAAACAAAATAAAAAGAAGATAATAATTCTCGTGTAAAATCTAATACACTTAAACTTTTTGTTTAGATGATATAGCCATGTCAGAAAATTTTCTTTAATTTGTTCTGCTTTAATAGGGAAACCTTAAATATTTCAACATATCAAGTTATACATTTAAATATCCTAATGAGTTGGAGGTAGTTGGGAGGATGCACTAAGCTGACCTTCATTTCTTCTTCAAAGAAAATTTGCATCTTCATTGTCATGGTGTCAGATACCAAGTATAGATGCCAATTATATTTTCATAAGTATATCTTTATTGGAAGGCTTAAACTATATAATGTGAAAATGCTTTCCTCATTCACCTATGATTATAGTTTCTATAGACTCTTTTTTAATCTTGACCCATGAAGGGCCCAACTCAATATGGGAAGTTTCCACGAAACTTGCTGAGAGACAGCCACTTGCTGAGTGAGCAAGGCTAAGAGAAGACCCACCTGCCCATGGAGCCAACCAGAGCGACCTGAAGAGCAAGGGCGTAATGGGAGTCAGAGGCGGCCCATCCAAGATAATGATGTTGCTCCAATTTTCAGATGAGGTCATGTTTGTGTGAGTATTCTTGCATATGTACCTGTTAGAGGTTTACACTTGGGGTTTTCCTAACATTTCCAAGTCAAACAATTGAGACACTGGAAAATCTTATTTTGAAGACATTTCAAAGCAGTTTTCTGTTGAATTTTAGAGTGTAAAATTATACTGCATTTGGCATATGCACTCAAATATAAAGCACATCATTAAAACAGACATTGTAACATCAATATTCTTTGTTGGATTTGAAACAAAAGAAAAATCTCCATCCAAAATTTTATCCTAGTTGTCCATAAAGATGTCTCACTAGTATAGATTTCATATACTCTGCTTATCCAAAAGCACGTGGGCCCTCATTCACTGCTTAGTACTTTATCTACCCTTGCTCTTATTATGGGATTGCTTATTTACCTTTGTTCTCTCTGCTTTTTCTAACTCTCTCTAAATTAAAAGCAGCAAAATAGAAGGGTAGTAGGTACGAAAGAGTGGGAAAAGTTGTCCAGGAAAATGAAGAATTAGTGTATTATTCATTTAAAGGTACAGGGCTTTCAGGCCATATGTATAACCTTAAATGGTACCTTTACTTGATATCAACTTATTACAAACAATGATTTCCCTCTGATAGTTTTGCCATTGCAGGTAAGTGAGGAAAGGCAGTCATAACCATCAAATCTCTGTCAATGTGGAGAATAAGCTATTCGAGGTTTCTTTCTTTCGGTAATAAATTAAATCAAACATTAACTAATAAAGCTTTCAAGAGATTTCTGCCTTCCTGTCAATGTGTCAGGCTCCAGGTATCAATATTAAATATATATAATATTAAAATTTTTTAAAATGTTTCCTTATTTCACCTTTTTCTGTGGAAGAATGTTTTCCTTTTAAAAAAATCTTATAACAATGTAATTAATCATATTAGAATTAGAAGAAAAAATAAACACATTACTAACAAGTTCTTCTCGTCTGCCAATTTTATATTGTACTTAAGTTCCCTCTGATGTTTAAGTTTCTTTCTTTCTTTCTTCCTTTCTTTCTTTCTTTCTTTCTTTCTTTCTTTCTTTCTTTCTTTCTTTTTTTGTGGCAACCTTGTTTAAAAATTAAGAACTTGAATTCTGGGGCCAGATTGCCTGGATTTTAATCCTAGCTCTGCCACTAGCTAGCTGTGAGCCCTTGGGCAAGTTATTTAACCTCTCCATGCCTTAGTTTCCACATACGTAAAACTAGGACAATAAGAATACATATTTCTCAGTATTGTTATGAAGATTAAATGAATAATTATGTGTAAAGCATTCAGAATAGTGGCCACACAAAGTAAACTCTCTATAAGTGTTTGTTATATAAGTAAAATAAAAAGCTTAAAGACAAGCATTGATTAGATTCCACTTGGACAATGCCAGATAAATGGCCAGCACTTTGCTTGTCTTAGATTATCATCAAAATGTGATCTTTCTCATTTTACACTGATTTTTTCTGTGTGTGTTGGCATCCATTTTAACATAATGACATCATTTCATTTCACTTTGGCCTCAGCTGTTAACAGTGCTATTGAACACTTGGTTTGAATTAATTTATCTTTCACATTTTAATACAGCTTTCTCACCGGAGGAAAATCCTCGTGATGTACGGGACCACTTTTATTTCTAGAGAAAATTCAGTCTTGGAGATAAGTGATCACTTCTAAGAATACCCATAAAAATTACAAGCTCAATTACAACTCATCTGACATTTTAAATGTTCTATTATTTTGCTTAACTACAGAGTCTGACTTGACCTTCTGGATTTGAGCTCATAATATTCTGAATATAATCTCTACACTTTATCTGATCCTCTCTAGGAAAAGGTCTTCTAATACTACATTCCTGAGGCACTGGGATGCAGTCATGGTATTAAACTGCATGTCTGTACAAACTTGCATCTTAAAAAAAACACACCTGTGTCTACTGCACTTTGATCCTAAATTGAATTTCCTGCCATCTGAATACTTGAGATATAACATTTGAGGAATTAAGGCTTAAAACAGAAGTGGAATAGAATCCCTAACCAGGTAACCTTCAAAAGCCAAACACTTAATATGCCTATGCCAAATGGGCTTCCGGCTGGATTAAGTGAATACCAATATTGGTATTTAGAAGCAGGTCCTTTCCAAAGAAGCCTTGGTGCACACCTTTGACCCTTAGCTCAAACATGGCCTGTGATGATGACTCCCAGTGAAGGCTCTGTGCTGTGCTTGGCTGCATTTCTATCTGAGTGCCAACAGCAAGATAAATGAAAGACTGGTTCACTGGAGTACTGGTGGTTTGGGGGCTATTGATTTTTGGTCCATTCTCTTTAAAAGTGAGATCTAAAAAGTTGACAGAGGGTCATTAATTTCATCATATACTTGTCGTCTCATCCATAACCAATCCAGGGTCTGAGTGTGCTTGTCACTCTGTGTTTGCACTTTATTTGTTTAGGGTTTTCTTGGTGATTCCTTTTTTTTTTTTTTTTTTTGCCTTTTACTTCAACCCCTTTAAATAAAGAAGGAGAAAAAATACATGCCAGTTTGTGGATCTTTCCTAAAATTGATTTGCAGGTGGGGAAAATTACAGATACAGATGTATAGAAAAGAAACTCAGATAACAGGAAACATTTAAAAGGCTTACAAGAGTCTCTGCCAGGTGCCTTCTAACCTTGATTTTAAAAAGAAAAACACGTAAAAATTCATCAATCCTAATTATTCAATTAGCTTCTGATTGAAAAAACACTTACATAGATGAACTAGTGGTCCTGTTTTAATGAAATATTAAAATTCAAGTTGACAACATTCTTTTAAGAAAAGCTAGTGGGTTAACAAATGCTTTTGAAATTATTATCAAAATAATTGATAGTAATGACCATTATTAACGGAGTATCTTTGGTTATAAGTTTTGAATAGTTCTACCAATTCTTCAAGAAACACCAAACCGAGTTTTAATATATCAGGAAAACATCTTACTATTGTGACTTTATTGTGTGATAATGGCAGGTTTATTTTTGTGTTTGTTTTTTAACAGGGTAAGGAGAGTTTGGCAGCCTCCATAATTATTATTGAAATAACCATCAAATAAAATCTTTAAGCCTGGCTGAATATTCAATGAGCTGTGTAAATCTGGAGTGCACGAAACAATCACACAAGGCAGGATTCTGGGGAAATGAGCAGGGATTTTTAGATAACTCTGCAGCAGCCATCCAAGACAGGGATGTCCTACTTGACTTGGTACATAGTCCATTCTATAGTATCTATTTTGAAACCCAATGCAAGGCTTCAAGTGAGGAAAACAAAAGAAAATATTAAATTCATGGACCAAGGCAAGGAAATCCAGTATTAATAATATCACAACCTGCCAGTAAATCTCTATTTTATAGGTGAAGAAATACATTTCTACTTTAAAGTGTATTTTTATATACCCCTGAGTGCCCAACTAGTTAAACTACCAAGGGAGCTCTACATGATTTAGAAGTTAATCCTTCAAATGGCTAACAATTGAATGCCTCAGCTGTTTGTAGTTTCCTACTGCTGGCTAATTTCATTTCTGTTTCATATGTTCAGTGGTAAGCTTTCATTGTTCGCTGACACTGAGGTTGTAAGTCTAGTTAATTTAGTTAAAATGAGGCTGGGAATGTTCACAGTTTTTCTGCCCACTATGGCCAGACCTGGGAGAGCCAGGAGTGATCACCCCACAAAGAAACTCAATGGGGAAGAAAATTCAGATTTTTAGAACCATGGAGTAAAGATGTAAATAAACATCTTTAAATGTGTTAAGGCCTCTGAGATCTGATCATGTTTGATGTTTTACATTACTTCAGACTCAAGTTGCTTTTTCGGGCCAAGCCACTTCCTTTTATTTCAAGTGATTTTTCCCTCAAAGCCGTTGCTTGAAATTGTACGAAAGGACAAACCCAATAGCCTTCATGTGCTTCTTACCAGCAAATTCCCTGGATTTATTTTTGCATCTGCCTATCACTAATGACTGTCCCCGGAAATGGACTTTCCCAAGCACTTGCTACCTCCCCTCACTGTCTCGGGTCTCCCTACACTTCTCCTTTTAGCTGTGCAAACACACAAATCTCCTTCCCACACTTTTCTCATTAGTTCCTTTTTCCTCTTCACCAAATGATTCCTCCTCATCCCTTTATCACAAAGGGGCATCAATTGCTCGAGCATCTTTGCTCACTTCACACTGAGCATGTTCCAGGGGTCCTACATTCTATCTACTGGGCACACAGCTGTGTACTTTCTTCATAGCACTAAACAAGATGGTAATTAAACAATTAAAGCTCTTTCTCATTAGAATCTAAAGCTCTGTGTAATTAAAAACAATATCTGTCTCATTCCATTTCTTATGCTCCTGGGCCTACCTCAGGATATATAGGATCAGTCATCTCACCTGCAAAATGGAATAAAAGAAAATCCTTATTTCTCAATGTTGTTGTTAAGATCAAATGATATTGCACATACATGAAAAACACTTTATATGTAATCAAATGTTATGGGCATTATTATTAATACACTAGAAGCTCAGCACGAGAAATCGCGCAGCCCCACCCACCCGTGGGGCCTCGCTGTGCTCGCAGCCCCGCCCACCCACGCCAGTCTTTGGTAGTTTTGGCGTTTGGGCCACTGGATTTTTATAATATAGATAATGCTAGTAGTAGTTCTATCAATTTCTGACATATGGAGCAATTTCTTGAAAGGATTTTGTCAAATGATGACGACTCTTACATTCCTTCATGCAAAGAGACAGCCACCAGCCTGGGAACAATCCCACAGTTTCCCTCATCTACCTTCAAGCCTCCTGAGCACCCGGTTGGTGACCTGCTAACCTGATTTCAGGCCTTCATAATTCCACCTTACTGATGGTCTTGGTTGAGTTCAAAAAATATTTGGGGGGCATTGTAATGGACATTAGAATCTAAAGTTCTTTGAGGACAAAACAAGGTGCTGCCTAAAGGAATTCATATAATAGTGGAGATGGACATAAGAATAGTCATTATAATTCTAGCCAAACTCTGTAATAGGAAGAGCCATAGAGTGTATTGGCTCATAAGGAAAAGGCACTGAACTCAATCTGGAGCCTCAGGAATGACTGCCTGGAGGAGATGGTGACTGAGATGAGTCTTAACAACTGAACGCGTCTCCCAGGTAAAGGTGGCAAGAGTGTTCCCAGCAGAACAAGCAGGATGAGCAAGACACAAACGTGCGAAGCAGTAAGGAGTGCAGATGACCAGCTGGGCGAGCTGTCAGCAGAACTAGCAGAGAGTCTGTCTACAATAGCTTAGTATTTTAGCAGTTGCATAGGAACCTCACTCTGAGATTTGGTTTTATCAGCCAAAAACAGAATTGCCAAAGCCCAGCAAAATCAACTATGAGTGATTTAAAATCAAAATCCCTACTCCATCAGACCTATTTTAGAATCAGCTAAGTGGAGCTGCTGTTAGAAAAGTTCTTCTCTGCAATAATTTTTTTCTAAAAACCAGTCATGTGAAAGTGTGAAAAATGTAAATTTCAATGCTTAACTAGGTCTTTTTCTTCTCCTATGCAGACACCCTCCTCCTTTTCTCCTCTCCAGCAATGCCCTCTTGCATTCATAAACTCTGTGTCCATAGAGATACACACATTTTTTTTCTAAAAGCCATTAATTTTTGAGTTTGAGAAATATGAAATAGACAAAGTGGGTAATTTTTCTCACTTAGAAGAATTTCCCCATTATGTTTTGACTTCTTTTCTTACACAGCTGTAAAGAGATTAATATAATTTACTTTTCCCATTAATTGGCTTCACAGATTTCCGTGGGAGATGGTACCCAATCAAGTAAGAAATAAGACAGAAACTACCCATAGCACTCACTTGCACCTGACCAAGGAGCTGTGGTCCTCACAGGTTAATCCCCCAACAGCTAGCCTTCTTGAGAAACTGAGAGGATAGCAAAGCTCGGAGGAGTCAAACTTTACAGAAATTGCTCAAGCATCCTCTTCTTCATAAGTCACCCAAAAGCACTAGAGAAAGAAAAGTTTCCCTTTAAACTACAAAGGTATCATGAGCCAAGCACATGTGCCAACAATGTAAAAGTTTATGTGGTTACATCACTTGACAAATCATTTCACGTTTCAGGGGTTTGGAGTTGGAGCAATTCGAGCTTGTTGCGGAGCTCTTTTAACTAGAAGATGGGGCCTTGGTGAGACAGTAAGTCACAAACAATGCATTCCAGATTCCTCTACTCACGGTCCTAAGAAAAGACCAGGGGAAAATTTTTTTAAGTCCTGAAAACCTATGAGACCACATTTAAACTCTGAGGTCTAAGAAGCTCTTACTTTAACATTAGGAAGAAGTCCAAAGATTTGGCTTGAGTTTTATGGGAGAAAGGAAAAAAGGGGGGCTCTCTAATGACGTGGAAACCACAATCAGATCATCGGAGGTCCTCGTGACCAGCTATGAATTTATTCCTCTAATAACCCTACCCTTCCTGTTGAAGCTCACTGCTGGCAGAATAGCACAACTGTGACTAGCCCGTCTCCACCACGAAAGGAGGGGTGTGGGGCGAGGTGTGGAGCGGGAGGGGAGAGGCGGGAGGAAAGAACGTGTTATTTATTACACTGGCCTCTTCTATCCACATGGTATTTGTTCTATTCTTGGTCAGAGAAGAGAAATTCTGAGGTGTAAGCCCAGGAAGTCACAAAGGAAGAAAAACCTGGAGAATCCTAAAGGTCCTACTGCCACAGTGTAAGTTATGAGGACGCTGGTGTATCTATCACCCCAGAATAACATGCAACTAAATGTTGCATTTAGTTGTTCATCAGGGAACTTATTACCAGAGAAAAAGGTCCATTTTAAAGATTTATTGATATATGTTAAAATAGCTGAAGATGAGCCCAGGCCTTTTTTCTTTTTTCTTTTTTTCATTACAATAAGGCAAGCCTTTAAATGCCCAATATTTTTTAACGTCTCTTACATTTTTTGCTTCAGCTTTTCTCTCAAAGTTTGCCTCAGAAATAGAACAGGTTCCTGCTTTAAATTCCAGGCTCCTATTCGGTCCAACTTACACCTAGCAGGCTCTCAATAAATATATTTAAATGGAAGCAGATGTACTGTTTAATCAGGTAATGGAGAGCACTGATAAAACCAAGTCAAACTGTTCAGAAAAGTCACGAGGTCTTTGGGCTCAATATCCAGGAATCCAACACGGAGGGAAGTGCTATAGCCACTGAGCAACCATTATTCTTTTTGAGATTTCTAAGTTCCTGGAGTTCTGCAGTAAAGCGTCCAAGTACCACAGGTTAACCACTCTCCTTTTTATGTGCCTCTAATTTCTGTTTTTTTCTATGCTCCCCACTCCTCATCAAAATACCTGAAATCACATTTTTATAATCACTTAAGTGAACAAAGCACTTTAGTGTCCCTTTCATTCTTCTCTTCTGTTTCTTTTCCCTTTTCCATTTATACCCTTTACTCTGTTTAACGGTTTTCCTGACCACTTAATTCACGTCCTCTTGCTTGCAGGGCCTACTTTTATGTCTGCCCCCTGGTTGTAGCAAGCATGTTCTGTTGTCACGTGCCAGGGACTTCGGGTTTAACATTGTCAGCTGTGCAGACTTGGGCTAGACTTCCTGTTGTCTGGAAGGAAAGAAATGAATACAACAAAATCCTGCCAAGACTGCTTCTGGAAGCTTGTAATAGTTTTTCTCTCCCCGTTCAAGAGATTAGATCACTCAATGGTGTTCATAACATTAAATAATAACATAAGCCTTAATGTTTATTTTATCAAATTGCTTGATTTATACGAAATCCTACTCCTTTTTTCAACCAACAAAAATTGCATGGGCAAGGTCAGTGATAATGCCTATTATGATTGTGAGGAAAATGTCACATTTTCTAGCATATCAATCAAAATATTTACTGGGCCCCTACTTCGTGACTGTCTGGTAGCTAGCAATATATAGTGATACCACCCAGATACCATGGCAACTGTCAAATATTTTACAATCAGTGATGAAACATAGGGAAGAATTCATTAAGAGCCAACAGTTTACTGGTTTCCAAAACGAGGTCTACAGCTATGGTTCCAAACCTGCACGAGAATCAGAATAATCTTGGAAGTTTTTTAAGAAATACTGAATCCTGGATTCTACCCTACGCCTTATGAATAAGAATGTCTGGAAGTAGACTTAAGAATTTGTGTTTTTATCTCATAATTTGTGACAGCATGGATGGACATAGAGGGTATTAGGCTACGTGAAATAAGACAGAGAAAGAAAAATTCCATATGATTTCACTTATATGTGGAATCTAAGGAGCAAAATAAACAAAATAGAAACAGACTCACAGATGCAGAGAATAGACTGATGGTTGCCAGGGGAGAGGGGGTAGATGGGGCTGGGGTAAAAGGTGAAGGGATTAAGAACTACAAATTTGTAACCACATAATAGACATAGGGATGCAAAATACAGCATAGGATATAGTCAATAATTTGTAATAACTACTAGTATGTATGGGTGCCAGGTAGGCACAGGAAATATTGGAGGGTCCACCTTGAAAAGTATATAATTGACTAACCACTATACTGTATACCTGGAACTAATACAAAATAATATTGAATGCAAACTGTAATTAAAAAAGAAAATTTTTTTTAAAAAAAGAATTTTAATTTTAAAAATTTCCCTGGTGAAGCCTTGGCCAGGTGCTCAGTTGGTTAGAGCATCAACCTGATATGCCTAGGTTTTGGGTTAGGTCCCTGGTTCAGAGGACATGCAAGAATAAACCAATGAATATATACATTGGTGGAATAACAAGTCTCTCTCTCTCTCTCTCTCTCTCTCTCTCTCTCTCTCTTCCTTCTCTCTATAAAAACAAAAAGAGAGAAGGAATCCATAATGCTCATGAATATTTAAATAAAATATATATCCTGTACCAAAAAAATCAATAAAAAGAAATAAATAAAATGCCCCTGGTGATCAGGATGATCACTTTATCTTCAACTTACTGATCTATCTGGTCTTTATTTTAATCCACAGGCTGGCCAAAAACACAAGAAGAGATATAGGAAGTTCCTGGCCACTGAAACAAGAGAAAAGAGAGACCTTTCCCTCTAAATGTTTTAAAGTGGAAATTTACCAACCCAATCTTGAGAACACCCAGCAGTCACTACTTTTCTGTTGTCCTGCCTGTTAGGTGAGGAGAGCAATATGTTTGAACCCCTAGAAACTATTGATTTGGGGTAAAAGAGAGGGAAGTCCATTATAGACTCAGCAAAAATGAAAGAATAAGGAATACCGAAAAAATTTAATTGAATCGAGAGGAAAGTTCTGAGAGAGAGAGGACACTCTTGAGTCTGTGCTCCCTTTTCTCTAGGAGCACAACTCTAGTCGTGACAGGCTGGGGCAGCAGCTGGGACAAAAGTGAGCCAGGTTTGAGAATGCTGATGAACATGTCAACCAATTCACTTAGTCACCAACTGCCCCCTCTCATTCATAAGATGAATTTCTTTTGTAGTGGCATATGGAAGGGGGTGGTTTAAACAGACCTTGTGGAAAGATCTAACATCATGAATAATTTGAAAACAATCACACCAGAAAAGCAACGGGCTAAAATCAGTCTGGGGGTGAAGGGGGGGTGGGGGAGGAGGAGGGGACGGGGAACTCCACTACAACTTTTGGTAACTTGAAATCATGACTCCTGAAATCCAACCTCATCCTTTATACTAGGAAAAGCCACTTAACCAAGATCCACATCAGTTTCCTTTTTTCAATATTTGGGTTTTTAATATGGATGCCAGTCCGTACTTATAACCTAGGAGTCAATATTTCTTAAAGATGGAATGATAATATGCCACGTTGAGTTGATAACACAGTTTTATTTCAATAGCTTAATTTTGATCAAGAGTATATAAATTTTATTGTTTCAACCATATATGTTTATGATTATATATAAAATAACTGCTTTTTCCCTAATACTAAAAACTTTATGATGTGAAACCTTGGCATCAAAAGCAAGGTTTGAGGTTGATAGCCAGTTTTCTGCCAATTCCCCACCAAAGAAGAAAAAACATTTGAAAGGTGCAAAAAGCCTGAGCTTTTTATTTCTCTGGGACTTGTGTCATCTATGTGGTTTACTTTTTTTCTCCAAAAGAGATTAATTTTTAGGTAAGAAAAAGTAACCACTCATATTTTCTTAGCACAGTACTTACCAGGCATTATGGTGGTATCTCTATCTGTTGATCTCACACACACACACACACACCAAGTGGTAGATCAATCCTATTATCCCATCTTACAGATGAAAATACTGAGATTCAGTACAATTATATGCATCCCCCTGGCTAGTAAAAGGCAAGCTGGGGTCCAATTCTAGCTTTTGTGATTCCTGAAGCCTGACCAATTCCT